>NC_138538.1:43693019-46093019 GCF_964234715.1 Podarcis melisellensis | reverse complement strand
TTGCCTTCCTTAGCACAAGTTAAGCTGACAAAGCTCCGTTTTGGGAATAAAAGCGGGCACAGCAGCAGGGCAATCCCAGTGAAGGAAGTCCCTCCAAGCCAGATATTGCGTGGTGAGTTCCCGCCCCCCACCAGGATAAATAAAGACACGAGACACCATAATTTAAGGTTAATTGGGCGAATTAGGCCACAACTTTATTGAATTCAGGAATGAGAGGCATTGGCTTAGGCATTGGTCCTAACGACTATCCGGCTCCAGCCCATTTGCTGGAGACACGGGGAAGGGTTAACACTATATCGGGGGAGTCTCCTGCTGAGGCATGTCGACTAGGAGCTCCCCCAGGTCACCGCTCTGGGGTGTGCCTTTGGCCCACACCTCCATAGGCTTCAGACAGGGCCACGCCCCCGGAGTCCTTTAACGGACCACCCTTCGCTCGCTGGGGGGAGGTGATGGTGTTCCTCCCCCCCCCACATCCTCTTAACCCCTTCTTACCAATGCCTACCGCCAAATGCCGAGAAGTTGTGACGAGTTGCTACGAGGTAGGCGAAAAACCAAAAGGCCAGAAATTGCCAATTGGGAAAAATTCCTACCATGCCCCTTGCGGCGACAGACCGAAGTCCATAGCAAAGTCAAAGACCTACCTAAGCCTACTTAAAGGGAGGGAGGGTGGGTAAACGTGAGGGCGAGCCGGCGAAAAGAGGGCAAGCCCCCTCCTCGCCGGCCCTAAATAGGGCAGGCCACGCCCCCCCAGCCAGCCAGCTGATTGGCTGGCTGGGGGGGGGCAGACCTGGCCGGGATTTCCCTGCTCTCGCAGGGGCTGGGACCAGCCCCCGCTCACGTGGGGTGGGCGTGAAGCCCGCAACCCCACCTCCTGGGCAGGCCGGAAGTGGCTTTCCTCTTTCTCCATCAATATCCCAAACTGTGCAGACAGATAGAGCTGCATCTGGAACTGGGGTGTGTGTGTGTATGTGTGTGTATGTCCTGGAAGGATCCTGCAAAACAGTGGCCAAAGCTCCTTCCAAGATCATATGGGTAAGCTAATCATGAAGCGGATGTTGTGATATGAGGCAAAGATTAACATTTCAATGACTTGAAAAGGCGAACAAAGCAGGGGCACTTTTCACCGAATAGGCAGAATGAGTAAGATCTCCTTGATAGATATTGAAGCAGGACACCTGACCAAGTGCAAATTAACCATTTGCCTTATATTTGCAGCCCAGCCAGGGACAGCATGCCCACAGCATGGAAGTATTTCCATTCTGTTCCCCAAAGCACATAATGATCTGTTCAGTGGGAGGTCAACTTCATTACCTCCTGTCAACAGATCAGGGCGCATCTGGGGAACAAACAAAGCACTCATTAACCCAGCGGCACAACTTTCGCAAGCTGCTTCTAATGTTACAAAGTATCCCAGGCAGGTATTAGCATGGAATTTGCACATAAAAAGGGCCCTGATGGATCAGACCAAAGTCTTCTCTTGTCACAGCATCATAGAACTGAAGAGTTGGAAGGGACCCCCAAGGGTCATCTAGTCCAACCCCCTGCAATGCAGGAATAGTCCAACGTCCTGTTTCCAAGAGTGCTCAGCCAGATGCCTCTGGAAAGGGCATGAGAGCAATAGCCCTCTCTTGTTGTTGTTCCCTGCAACTGGCATTCAGAAGTCTGCAGTCTCTGATCCTACAGGTATAGCCTTGATGATTCATGGCCATTATCCACGGTCTTCTCCATGATTTTTTTTCTAATCCCCCTTTAAAGCCAAATCTGCAATGAGATTGTGTGTGAGGTCCACTTCTGACTTTTTCTGATCTATGTCTTCATGGTGAAGATACATCTAAACCACTTTCAGGTGAAATGACTTGGGCAGGAGAGTCCATAACAGGTCGTACCCTTTCCAAGAATGCTGGATCCATATTGTGAAGGGCAAGCATGCATCCTTACAGCACCAACAGCACATAACATTGTGTGTCGGTACATACCCTTAGTATCTTCAGAAAAAAACAAAACCCTGCTATAAGCATTTGGAGCCCACAAATATTTTAAAGTTCATTGCTGACCTCCTATATTGCCAGAGAATTGTTGTGCTTTCCAGAACTAATGAAACAAACCTGAGCCTACTCTAGATAATGCATTTGTTGAGCATTCATCTTGATTTGGTTGGACAAAGCTACACAGGGATTAGATTCTATCTGACCTGTATCGAGAATATATTCTGATTTTCATTTTTTGTTTTTCAATGTATTTTGATGTCACTTTCCTAACTGCAAACAGTCTGTTTTTTAAAATGTGGATTTAATGTGCCAGAGTGACCGAGCCCTTTAATCCACCTTAACTGTGCAAACCTAACATTTTTGTATGTTATTGAAACTATCACATGTAATACTGGAGACATCCCTGATTGCACCCCTTTAACTGTATCTGCAGTTGGTGTATTTCTACAGCAAGGGTGCAAAAGGCTTCCAGCCTTCCAACAATTGCTTGGAAATGCAAGGCTTTTCTCAAGGGTTTGCCCTCCCCGTATTTTTTCAGCTTCCATGTTCACATGACACTTGCACAAACTCTCTCTCCTCTCTAAACATCATTTCAGATTCTGCCTTTCCTCCAACATACCCTGGAACTTTCCAAGTTTCCTTCAATTGGGTATCGTCCAAGTTCACACAAACCCATTTAATCCCGTTGTGATTGAACCTTAATAGGAAATCTTTTGGGGTTTTGTGTGCAATGTGGAGCACATTTGACCCAACGGCTACCTTTGTGCATATCGAGGAAGTATGTGGGCTTGTTTGATCCCTGAACTGTCTCTGACAAGTACTTTAGAATCACACCCTGCAGACATGGAAGGCTGTTATTACATAATAGATAAGGGAGGTTTGATTTTAATCTAAGCTTTTTATATCTTCACCGTTAGTATTACTGCTGGTGAACTGGGCCAGCTCGATTAAGGACATGACAAAATAATGTCAACTTTCTTGACAAAATAATGCCCATTTTCTGGATGGCTGTGGGCAGTCCCAGGAATGGGCAATTTACCTGCAGGAGTGGAGCCTGAAACTAGTGCTCTGCAGTTGAGCAGGTAAGGAAGTACAGTTTGGAATATGAACAGGGACAGAGCTAAGAGTTTCCAGCTAGAATTAGCTGGAAATGGGTGTGTGTGTGTATGTGTGTGCATCTGTGCATGTGGCTGCTTATGTTGCTCCATGGAGATCTGCTGCCTGTTGAAGGTGTGCCTGCTTGCCTCCACTGTGTCATGCTTCTCTATAAGTAAACGAAATATACTCTCTCTCTCTCTAGCACTCAGTCACCCAAAAGAATCCAAACCCTGCAGCATGTCACCAGCACAGGGGTGCAGAACCCAGTATCAGATTTACATATAAGCTAAATAAGCTATAGCTTAGAGCCCCACTCTCTTGGGGGCTCCCCCCCCCAAATTTAAAGTTCAACAATTACTTTGATAAAATACATATTTTGTTATGTGCAAATGGCTTTAGATACCTTATGGGTCCATAAATTACCATATGGCATATATTCAACACAAAAAACAGTGACAATTTGTTGTTGACAAAGGACAGCTGGACATATAAAGGGCCCCATTACCATCAGTAGCTTAGGGCCTCATCAAACCTAAATCCAGCCCTGGCAGAACCTGTTGCCATCCAGATGTTCCAACTCATCACCAACCCCTGTCAAAAGGGCCAATAGTGAGGCATGATAGGAACTGGAGTCCAAAAACGTCTGGAAGGCCATCGATCCCACATCCCTTCCTGCTCTGTGACTTCTCACCACTCAGAAACCAGGGGTGTATAACACTGTTTGGATCCTAAACTTTAGGGCCTGTAAATGAGGAACAGACACATTTGGGAGCGCTTCTGATGGAAATGATACAACCCAGAACATCTTTGTGAAGAGGGAGGTAAGATTCAAAAGCCATGAGCGAGTATTACTCAACAGGAGCCCATCAAGAGATGAAAAGTTCACAGCTCTAGCCTTTGGGACTCTGAGAAATCGAGGTGTGGGGATGAAATGGCATAACTTGTGAGAGGAGATGAGAAGCTTCTTGCATGTCCAGTGACAGGCCGTGGGCCAGGTCTGCAAGCAGAATGACCCCCCTCACCCCCCCCAAGGTGGCCACACGCTGAGTCTTAGGGAGTGTCAGAGTTAGTTAAGCTTTCTTCGTAGTGCACGAAAACAAACAAGCCAGTTTCCATGACAACCCAAGCAGAGGATGGTTTCAAATGACAACAAAACAAGATAAAATTGCTACCAGAGGAGAGTGGAAATATCTGAGGGAGGAAGAGTGAGGGGGAGTGAATCAAAGTATTCCACTAAACACACATACACACACGTACATACATGCAACAACAAAAATAGGGTCCTGTCAACTATGTCGATTGAATGCATGTTGAGTTCTGTTGTGTAGCCGTCAGCTTTCTATAGCACTCCTCAGTCCCGGGGTTGCCAAAGGCCTTCACATCACTTGTTTCCCTGTAAATGTGAGTCAGAGATAAAGAGAAATATGACAAACTCCCATTTAGGCAGCATTTCCTATAAGAAACTGCTTTGTTCTGAGTTGAGCACAGAAACGAGATAGGAGCTCTTTGCCAATTTGGCTCGCCAGGGGTGCTTCCAGACAACTTCTTCATTGAGACTTCATTCTGATTTGTTTGCAGGGAGGTTAGCCAACAGCATCCTACACTTTCCAGCATATTTCCCTGTCACTTTCCTTACAGCAAAAAGTCTGATCTCCGTTGGGGAGTAAGTTTGTTGAGCAGTTCTCCCCTGAACTTGAATTGCACAGCCTGAATTTGCTGGTATGTGATGGAATCCCACCCCAAACCACCAGCAGTCTGGAAATGCCCATAGCGTAATTTTCAAAACTGCCTTGGGCTCCTCTGAGATCAGCTACTGTCTATAATAGATGCTCTCTTCTGCAAATGCTACACGCAACAAATGTGCGTGCATGTTAAAGAATCCCTGCTCCCAACAAAAGACAAATGTGAGAATTTGGGTTATCTTGGGCCAGTCACTGCCTCTCTCAGCCCAGCCTACCTGACAGGGTCGTTGTAGGGATTAAGGGAGATAGGGGAGAACTATGTGCTACCTGGAGCTCCTTGGAGAAAAAGGTGAGATATAAATGCAATAAATAAACAATAAATAAATAAATAAAGAATAAACACCGGACTCCAACTGCGCTGGGACACTCTGATCAGCCAAAGGAACCAGGAACAACAAAGGCTATTCAGGCACAAGCACTGCCAAGGGAAGATTAGCCTTGCCTTGAATCCCAAGATGGATTTAAGTGCCCATTTATAGCTCACCAATGCATTCTGGCCTGAGTTGGGCTGATCTCCTTCCTCTACCTCTACTCTCCATTCTCCTTCCTTTGTGCATCTTTGTGAGACGGATGGCAGGGCCTTGTCTCTCTGTCTCTTTCTCCTAATGGATCCGAGCCACTTTGGGAGACAATAATTGCCTGCAAAGCGGGAGAAAAGATTACACTAAATAAATAAACAAACAAACGAGATCTCCAGCTACCTGCCCCATCTCTCATTAGCAAAAACAAGCAGCTTCCAGGGCTGGAGCTCCCTGCGGCAGGAGCGCAACCCGGCTCTGCACTGCGTTACACTAATTTGTGCTGACCAGACACTTAATCCGCAGTGTTGCTGTGAGCCTAACACAGCCTGACTCTGATGCAGTGGCTGTAAAACACATGTTGGCACCGCTCCCAGGCTGGAGCTCTATCCTTTGCTTGACAGGGTCGGACTCTGCGTAGAGGGGCGGACCAGGGGATTAATAGGTGTGAACAGTTATTTTCTCAGCTTGTCTCTTTCAGGAATAATTGACTTGACTCGCCTCCGAACAAAAAATGGTCCCTGCTTCATAGCATCTCTGGCACCACTTAACACAGTTGGGCAAGGGCTAATGAAGCAGCCTGACCTTCCTGCCCAGGAGGATTGCGGGAGCTTTTTTGCCTGCAAGGAAGCTGCAAAATGGGGAGAACCTGGACAGTTGTGGTGTTCCCATGGAAACATCACTCCCTGTGCATAATGCTACCTCCACACACAACGAAGGTGTAACTCTTGTTTTAAAGCAGCGGTGGGCAACCACTGCCCGTTCAGAGATTGCCCCAGTTCCGATCGTCCCTGGGCACTGGCCAGGCCAGCTGGCGCTGATAGGAGCAACATGTGGAGGGCCCCTCCTGTTTCTAAAGCAACTCCAGAGTTGCCAGAAAATGATGTTTTATTTCATTCTACTACTAAAAATCCAGTTACCTTGTTTTCAAGTTAACTAGCTTCCCTATCTTCATGAGAATCCTGTGAAGTATAATTCCCATTTCACAGATAGGAAAATAAGGTTCGGGGATGGTGACCAAAGGAACGCAGGAAACTGCCTTGTGCTGAGTCTGACCATTGGTCCACCTAGCGGTCTGCACTAACCGGCAACACATCTCTGGGGTTTCAGGCAGGGAGTCTTTCCTAGTCCTACTTGGAGATGCCAGGGGTTCTCCATGAAAAGCAGATCCCTTATCATTAGGCTACAGCCAGTCTCAGACCACACAATGACAACATTTGTGGAGGGTAGCTTTTGGAGTCAGCTGTGTCTCAGGTCTAAGCAGAACCATTTATCCATTGAAATGCACATGTAAGGCCTTCTGATTATCACTAAAAGTACGAAGCTACAGTGGTACCTCAGGTACTTAATTCGTTCTGTACTTAACCTGAAACTGTTCTTAACCTGAAGCACCACTTTAGTTAATGGGGCCTCCTGCTGCTGCCGCACTGCCGGAGCACAATTTCTGTTCTCATCCTGAAGCAAAGTTCTTAACCCGAGGTAATATTTCTGGGTTAGCGGAGTCTGTAACCTGAAGCGTACGTAACCTGAGGTACCACTGTATTTGCTTGTTGCATTGCAGCCTGGACACTCACTCCCCCCACCAATACACACACTCTCTCTCTATATATATAAATGCATGATTTAAAATAAACATTAAATGTTTTTAAGGAACAATTCTCTGGCCATTTGGGTAACTGCCTTCTCTCAAGCCACAGACCTGCAATCCCTGGACCCCCAGTGCTTGCTGTGAGGTCTAATCATGAGATCTCAATCATTTTCTCCCCTGGTAAGTGATTAGCTTATTTTAATCAGTATTATCTTTCATAGCCTTCTTCCGCTAGCACTGCTTTTCCCTCCTGGTCTTTTCATATATTCAATTTTCCAATGAAGAAAATTAGCCCTCATGTCATTAAAGGGGGAAGAAAATCTCACTGGGCACAATCTGACAAAATGCTTCACTTTGACTGGATCCTGCCGGTAATGCATTGCCAGAAAGCCAAGGCGCAAAAGAGACACGTGTGCGGCTGCCATTATCATTCACACGCAATCCATTTGCACATTCAATTGTAAACGCTTTTGCTGGAAAAAGTAGCATGGGAGGCAGGCATAAGTTGGGCGTGAAGCCCTTGGCAGTGGCTACAAGCCAAGACTGAGCTGTCCACTGAAGCCCATTGAAACTATAGCAGGAGCCTTCAGGGAGGGAAGAGCATGAAGATGGCCAGCAGTTTGCTGAGCAGACAGAATATGGTCTTCCCTGCTGTGCTCTGTCAAGAGTGAGATCAGGCACTCTCAGCCAACCCACTAAGGCCCTGATGACCCTGTGAGGGTCCAAGGCATTTACGCCACCGCCCCCCCGCCATGGAAACATCAGGTAGATGCCAGCATCATCCTGGGAGGGTGCCAGATAGAAGGGATGGCATTTGGAAACCCACCCATCAGGATCTGACCTTTAATAGAGAGCAAGGCTGACATTTTTAGCATGTCAGAAGATATCAAGCCTGCTTGACTAAGTGCAGGCGGGGAAGACGCGGGCCGAAATGGCAAAAGAAGTGATGCTATGGGAATGGAGAATGAAACGGGTGGGCACCTGCCATCTCCAGGCCCGGAAGATGAGCATTAGCTTACACAGCAGGGAATTTCAAGGCTATTATGACTTCTGGTGCCACGTAAGTGGGCTCTGATCCTGTGTTCTGCAGCAGTCTGAAGACAAGTGTTTGATATAGTATGAGCAGGTTCACCCTGGGTCCCCTTGTGCTTATTTATTTCTGATTTGATCGGAGTAACCTTCTGCCGAATGTCTCATTCTGCCCTGAAGTGCTCGTTTGTCCTGTGATGACACCTGGGTAGGTGGCAGGGCTGGCTCAGGATAATGCCAGCTTCCCTGAGGGATTCCCTTCCCTCTCACAATATGGATTTCCTGCACGCAAAACACTCCCATGTAGAAAACAGCACAGAACCTACCTACGTGCAGATTGTAAGAGCGAAAGAAGAGTCCTGGTGGATAAGGCCACAGGTCTGTCTAGTCCAGCATACCCTCCAACATTTCTCTGCAGAAAATAGGGGCGTCCTAAGGAAAAATGGGACATTCTGGGATCAAATCAGAAACCGGGATGGCTTCTGTAAATCTGGGACTGTCCCTGGAAAATAGAGACGCTTGGTGGATCTGCCATCACATACTGGAAAATTCATGTAGATTAAAGTATTTGGGCACAACAAGTTGACCTTTTAATTTTTTAGGGAGTTTGCATGGTAAGGAAAATGGCAGGCAAATGCTCTAAAAAGTTCAGGATCATATAGCCGCCACACCAACAAATCAGGATGCATGCCCAGCAAACAACAGATGTCACATAACCTCTGGACAGGCTTTGTGCGAACCGAATCAGGATGGGTGTTCAATAAACAGGTCACCTGGAAGCTGACAAACAGGCATTTTAGCTAGGTTCAGCAGCACAAGCAATGCACAGCAGCAGGACACCAATGAGACACCAACTGGTGAGGAACAAAGAAGCATCTCAGAGCCAGCATTCAGGATAAATGCCCATCGATCTGTCCGTGGATGGCCTTCCTGGCCCCTGTAAGTTGCTTTGATGCCTCTTGCTTTTGAATATAAAATTCCTTTGTTGGATGACGGTTAAAAGGAAAAAGAAAAACCCGCTGTTAGAATGAGGTTTATAACAAGATCACAGAAAAGCAAAGCAACAGAGCCAGTACATGTTTACAGCAATGGTCTCGGAAGATCGGAGTTCAAAGTCTACTTAGGGCGCCATCTCTAAAGCACCACTCCCAGCTAGCAAGCCACATCCACAGACCAACCTTCCATGGCAGCAGCAGCAGAAGAAGGTGGGGTGGAAGAGGATGGCTGGGCCCGATTCCTGGTAAACGGCAGGTGACGGCAACAAAACCAGCTCAAGATCCAGCAGATACTGGGCTGGTTTGGCACCCCCACCAGAATACCCGGTTTTGTAAGAGAGCCCATCCAGTCCAGCTTCCTGTTGTCACTATGGCCAACCTGTGGGGAACCTGCAAGAAGGATGTGAGCACAAGGATGTGTCCCCTCCTGCAGTGTCCAGCAACTGGCTCTCAGAAACAGACTGCTTCTGACTGCGGAGGCAGAGCACAGCCATCATGGCTGGTAGCCACTGATAGCCTTTTATCTTCCATGAATTTACAACAAGGACTTTTTTTCTGGCCTCCGTTGGAGTCAGGCTTAGCTGGCGGAGCTGAGTGGAAAGGCACGAAATGCCCTGTTGGTGCTGGATTGCGATACCAGCCATGAAACTCACTGGGTGGACCGTTCACTGTCAGCCTAACCTACCTCACAGGGTTATACTGAAAATAAAGGCAGAGGGGAGGACTAGGCACATGACCCTGAGCTTCTTGGAGGCAGGCTGCAACAAGATGTTCCAGCCAACCAGCCATGGCATCTTCCAGGAAACTCCATTTCTCCTCTCCCTCATTCTTCCGTTCCCCCACCCCTCCAACAGGCAACCAGCAGTGGTCACTGACTGTGCTGACCTTATTGGGCAATTCTGGAGAGTTGCTCTCCTTTAAGGTTTTATTGTCTAAAGACTTACAGTGCTGTTCTTTTGCAAGGTTGGGAGGACCTCCAGCCCTGCCCATAGCTTTCTCTTGTGCATTGATAGTTCTGTTTTTGGTTACATACGGATCCGTATTTGGAGAATGGATATATAAGGTTTCCCCTCGTTTCTCAAGCTCAGGACCAACCTGTCTTCTTAAGTCTGCCCCCTGTGGGCCAAAGACAGAGAGCACTCAAAGCCTGGACCATTGCCTGACAGCAAGCAAGGAGGACAGTGAGTTTTTCTCCCTGGGCAATGGAGATTAAAAATAAAGTTGGATGCATATGACATCCTATCAAGTCTCATTAGCTGGAATGAGAGTGCTACTTGGGCTACATTAAGCTGAAGGGTAATGCAGATTTGCTTTCTTTTCTGCCTTATTTTGTTCATTCCAACAGGATTTAAACTGCCTTATTACATTTTTATTTTGTTTTATACCATGCATTGCATCATGTTTTTCTCAATGACCATCAATGGCTATGCAAACCCAATGCGATGGCAATAAATTTTCCAATCCTGGCTATGTTTCATCCATTGACAACTGTTTTGGGGAGCAGTGAGTAGGGGGAATTAATTTAGTGGGGAGAATTTGTTCCATCTCTTAGCACCCCCCAGGTTTTTCTTCTTGGCAATAAGCAGAATGGCAGCTAATGCACAAAACTAGATTGATAGAGCCTGAGTTGTTGTTGTTGTTCACAAAAAATATACTGAAGTGGCTGTGTGATTGTTAAACCCTGGGCTGATTTATTTATTGCATTTCGATCCCACCCTTTACTCCAATGAGCAACAACCCTGAGAGGTAGGTTAGGCTGAGAGGCAGTGACTGGCCCAAGTGGGGATTTGAACCCTGGTCTCCCAGATCCTAACATTCTAACCACTGCATCAACAGGAGCCTAAGGGGTTAAATGCATATTACAAGCAGTTATGTGTAGGAGAGTCCTAATGCCCTTGAAGCTGCTTTGGGAGAATTCAGAGTGAAGGAGTAAAAGGACAGGGGACCTTATTCCCTTTCCAACTCCCCACTGCAAATTGCCCCTCCAACCATTTTAACCCACCATGGGGTTGTAGCCATGGATATAGTGGAGCCTTCTCCTTGTCATGCTAGCTTTCTATGATGTCCCGTCCGCCCCCCATGGAGCTGCATTGCCCCATTTGCAATCTGAAATTCTACAGTCCAAGCAGGGGTTCACCACCTTTTCTGCATTTTGTGAGAATGGGGCATGAAAATGGTTTTGAAGGAAGTTTTCTGCAGGTACCTCCAGAAGTTGTCAGAACTGGTAGCTGCTACTGTCACCCAGAGTCTGAACTGCTAGGGGCTACCATCACCTGAACGCTTCTTGCAACATGGTACATTGTTCAACACTTTCTGTGTGACCCCACAAACTCACAAATAAGTATTATATAAAACAAAAAGATCAGCATATGTTTTGTACCTCACTGTGTCCTTCAGGAGAAATATGAACATGTTGTAAGGTGGAGACTACTCCTTTGCACCCCCATAATACTTTTTGGGGAGAAGGGGATAGAACTAGAGAGAATCACAAAATTGTAGAGTTGTAAAGGACCCCAAGGGTCATCCAGTCCAACCCTCTGCAATACGGGGATCCCAAGTAGATCATACATGACAGATGGCCATCCAACCTCTTCTTAAAAATCCCCAAGGAAGGAGAATCCACCAACTTTCAAGGGAGTCTGTTCCCCTGTCAAACAGCTATTACCACCAGAAAGTTCTTTGTGATGTTTAGCCAGAACCAATAACTTGAAATCATTGGTTCAGGTGCTACCCTCTGGAGCAGGAGAAAACAAGCTTGCTCCATCTTCTATGTGACAGCCCTTGAGATATTTGAAGATGGCTATCATATCGCCTTTCAGTCTCCTCCAGGCTAAACATACCCAATTCCATCAACTGTCCCTCATAAGGCCTGGCTTCCAGACAAACATGGGCTGAGTATTGATCTAGGTGTAGATCTCTGTACTGAAGCAAACACTAACTGCTGAACTCTACAAAAAATCTACTCAACTTGTATTCGCCATACGTTACTCACATCACACAAATTAGCCACAGATCTGCTTACATTACCTGAGGCATTAAGTGAGGTGATCCTTGAGAAATGGCCAACTCATTCTTGGGCATACCACATAGGAACATGATAAATTAGGTGTTAGACCACAGGCCCTTGGCCAGTCTATGCAGCTCAGCTCATGATTCTGCTACATGGTACAATCCCTTTTCTTCTCTATACGGAGTTGTCAAACCCACAACTAATGTCATCTGCTCTGATGATCTTTCCTAGTAACACTTAACCCACTTTGTGCTTCTTTCCTCTGAAGCGACTCAATTTAAATTGTCACTGTGTCTTTGCTCCTACTTTGACTCTCTCAAATAAACAATTAATATTACATTGTTCTCTCTAAAGCATTCATCTCACTTCCTCTTTATCTGACACTGGCCTTGTACAAATAATCCTTTCTTTATAAAATGATCTCCGCTATGCCAAAGGAAAGCAGTGGCAGACATCTAATCAGTTATGAGATTAAAAGAACATGATTTAACTGGTCTTCCATTTTCTCACTGAATAACTCTATGTGCATACCTTATTAGGCCCCCATCTCACACTCATCAAATGTACAGCTGATGGGGGGCAGATGGCAGTGAGGGGAGACTCAACTCTGCCTCAATGTGTGATGGGTATTTAGATTGAACACTCCTAATGAAAGTTCTATATATTTTTTAGGATCAACCAGAGTTCACAATGAGGTGAGCAAGCTTTTGAGTTACAGTGTTCTCCTCCAAGTTACAGAGTGTTCCTTTCTAGGCTCAATGTGAAAAAGATTATTCTGGAGGGAAAGCAACCTCTTAAGTTATTTCCCAAAATAGCTGTCTCTGTAGTAAGACAAAAGGGACAGAAAGCACCCACACATTTTTCAGATTAAATGGTTTGCTACTCCGGAGCAAGGGATTTCTCAGCATCCAGTGGGTTCTTTTCCCCACATGCATGACCAACACTTGACCATTGCAGCATCAAGTGGAAACTTGAAAAGATGTATGAGCACAGATGCTGCCAACCAGATCCACATCGTTGCTCAAACACAACGGCGTCAGCTCACAGATTCAGCTGCACATTGAGTGATGAAGAATCAAGTTATATACATAAACATGTGAACTACCCATACCTGGCAGACCTGGTAGTGCCTGGGGGAGGGTCACAGATTAGGTGAAATTCAGTAGGTGAACAGCAGCACACAATCTTACCCGATTCCTTTCTCTTCGAACAGCAAAACTGAATGCTTGGGAAGACCAACCTTAAAGATGGAACAAAACAGTGATAGGCTAAAAGAGGAGAGTAGGCAACCATCGCCAGACAATGCAATTTGTGAGACCAAAGATAAGAGCAGACAGATGACACAGATATGGAATGAAATGGGTTGAAAGTGAGCAGGATCTGCTTTGCAGGAAAAAATAGAAGACACCACCATTTGGCTGGCAAGACAATCAAGCCTGCAAACTCAGAACACTCAAAGGATATATCCAGGTATACACAAAAAGATCCCAACAGAGGCACCCAACCAGCAACAATTGCAATCAGGACTGCTGGGGGGCGGGGAGAGCCATTTCAAAGTGGAGCCTGATTTTTTCTGTGGGGGTATTAATTAGATAATTCCAGAGTGAAGCAGACCATTAGCAATCAATTACAACAAAGCACTGGCAATAAATGCAGATAATTAGGCTCCCAAAAAGTAATTATGTTTGTTCCACTCCACTGAACTTTTTATTTTAATAGTAATTAACTTAGGGTGGGGGAGAGAAAGTTTGAGTGACCTGCTGTGCCCGGCCCCAGCACACATGAAAAACGGAAGGATGGCCAATTCTAGCTGTGAACTCATCGGAATAGACCTCTTGGGCAAAGGAGGAAACTAATGCCTTTTTGGCTTTTAAATGGTGATAAATCAGAAGGGTTTGCCACAGTGTAACAATGACTTGCCTGGTTCATCTGTTCAACGATGTTTAGATCTCTTGTTTGGCTGAATCATACTTTGTGTCATCTCTGACCACGAATGAGATCAATGGGAACTGCTATTCTGAGCAAGGAAATCCACAGTGAAATGAACCATTACCAACTGCAGTGGCTACGTTTAAGAGGCAACCCATCAGTGGGTTCATCCTTCCCATCAGAGGCCCTATTGAATGAGGCCACAGCCAGGCCGCCAGTGCCCCAGAACTGTCTTTAGTAAGAACACTTTTACGTGCTGCACTAACGTCTCAGACCTGCCTGAGGAGCCAGTTGGCCTTTTGCTGCTGCAACATTATTGAAACTAGGCTGTGGTCCAGGATCACTTGAGAAGACCAAGCGACTGGCTCAGGGAGGTGTGAGATCACACCCTTGGAAAGCCCCAGGCTATACTGAGTACTTCTCTGCAACATACCCACCTCATTGGCATAATTTATGCTGACCTAATGCAAAGACAGAGAAACCAGACTTCCCTCTGGCCCCCAAAGATGCTATCCTCACATGCAAATCACCCTGGCAAGACTCCCGTGAGGGAAGGCAGTTTGAATTTCTACTCTCCTCGCAATTCTCTCCCTAATTATGTCCTACATCCAGACTGTGCTTTTGGAGTGCCCAGAATTTGAGCTCAAAGTGGTAATTCTAAAACAGGGGTCAGGAAACGTTTTCAGCAGGGGGCCGGTCCACTGTCCCTCAGATGTTGTGGGGGGCTGGTCTATATTTTGAGGGGGGGGGAATGAATGAATTCCTATGCCCCACAAATAACCCAGAGATGCATTTTCAATAAAAGGACACATTCTACTCATGTAAAAACACCTGGCAGGCCACGCAAATAACCCAGAGACGCATTTTAAATAAAAGGACACATTCTACTAATGTAAAAACACACTGATTCCCAGACCGTCCGCGGGCTGGATTTAGAAGGTGATTGGGCTGGATCCGGCCCCCAGGTCTTAGTTTGCCTACCCATGTTCTAAAAGGTGACAGAACTAAGCATCATAAATTGGGGAATTCCTGCTTCAGGAGAAAGGGCAGAATTAGACTGAAACCTCTCAAAAAGAAAGAGGAAAGCAATGGGAGATTGATTCAGGAATGTGAGGAAGTTCTCAAAAGCCTCATCGCTCCTCATCCACAAACCCACCAAGAATAAAGATCAGCAACAAGGGATGGTTTTCTCTTTTAATTAGTCATGTTAAACTAATGACCACCAGGTCGCTGTCTCGGAGGAAACAACAAAAGGCACACACACAAAAGAAAAAAAAATCAAATCAGAATGCCTGAGAAAACAATTCCAGGTTAGGGAAGCAACTTGAGAGACACTGCTGGGTGTTTGAATGGTGGAAAGGCCCTCACCCTTCTCATGCCTTCTGGTGCCTTCATTGGACGGCTTCTCTTTCTCGGCCCAGAAGGAAAAAACAAAACAAAACAAACAGAGGTGGGCGTAGTCTGAAGCCTGATGAGAAGAACAGCAAAGGTTGGCCCAACACAAGGAGAGGACCTCAGCCTAAGGGAGCAGATCTGCCCCAAGAGGTCAAGGCTTGGCACTAATGAGGCTGCGCCTGCTGGCTGGAAGAAACGGTTAAAATGAAAAACATTCTCCATTTCCCCAATGAAAATCACATTGAGACAATGGTGGGAGAGAGATAGAGGAAGGGAGCTTAGGAGAGAAGCCATCTCCTAGCTCCTCTGAACAGTTCGGAAGCCTTGCAGCAAGATGCCCATCTGTCTTCCCCGCTGCTCAAGCAAAGGACTAGATTCTCGCTAGGGCTGGAAGAAGGAAAGCCAGGAGGTGCTGGTGAGGACCCTTTTCCTCGCTACAGCAATGTGCAAGGGAGACTTGCTACAGCAATGTACAAGACTGGTCTCCGCTGCTGCTGCACTACTTGAGAGCAGAGGGCTGCCATGCTTGTTATAAGGGCATGCTGGAGTGTGGAGGGAGTAAGGTGGGTGCACTTCAGGTCAACTTCCACCTGGTCCACGGTGCCTGTTCCAGCAGAACGTGCCTCTCTCTTCAAACCCTTCACTTCCTTGGCACTGGAGGACGTGCAATGCTGCTTCACTTTGGAGTCACGTTTTCTGGACAGAAACAAAATGCTTATATCAGGGGTTGGGGGTGGAAATGAGCTAGTGCAGATGTGCCGACAGCTCTGAGACCCTGGTGACCGGGGGACGCAGCAGGCCCACTGTTATTTGCAACCTAGGCAGCCTTTATACGTTTGGGACGCACGTTATAAATATAAAATCATATCTGCTACAAACAGAAGACTTATATTGTACATCTTTTACCCATATACACAAGAACACAATATACACATAATGCCTTGGAGGAATGTCATTGTCACAGAAAGGATTTCCTTTTCGAAGCACAGCTCCCCCACCCTGACGCCCTCCGGTTCAACACACACAGTAGATCAGTCAATCAGTCAATCAATCAGTCAATCAAGTCAATCACAGAAGGCGTCCTATCACTTGTGTCATTCACAACTGTGCGTGGACAAGACAGCCTTTGAACACATACGAGCCCCCGTATGCAGAGAGGCGCGATTGCGCAGGAGTGGAGTGTTACACAAGTGTGTGTGCGTGTGTCTCTTGTTAACCTTTTGAAATGGTGCACTTCTTCAGACATGTGGAGTGAAGCTAAGCCCTGAGAGCTTCTTGTGTCCAACGGCACTGCCATCCCCTGGGCAGGACTCTTTGTAAGGCATCTTCATTGGGGACTTTGATTGAACAGCATCTGAAGAAGGAGAAGAAGAACACAGGCCCAGCTGGGAGTGTGTGAGTGTGTCTGTGCTTAGGCGGGTTAACAAGAGGCTGCAAGGCTTAGATGACCCACGCTGGAGCTTGGAAAGGCAGTCAGAGGCTCAGTTTATTCTTACAGCCCCTGCCCGCCCGCCCTGCACCCTGGGCTCAGGTCACCGTCACAGCACAGGACACAAATGGTAGTTTGAGTGGCACATCCACGCACAGAGTGGTAGGCAGGCACACGCAAAAGTTAAGACAGAGGTCCAATGTGAGCTTTTTACAGCAGAGTGGCTCCTGGTCAGTGGCTCCGAGGACTCGGGTGATGCAATGCCACAGTGATTGGGATCGGGCCAGCATGATGGGGAGCAGAGGCGGATCCCTGGCCCCTATCGGCGGTAGTGATTGGGCGCATCTGCAAACATGTACTTGAGTCTGTAGGCTTCGGCGAGGAGGAGTCCAATCTCTTCGTTGCCCCAGTGTATCGTGGGAAGGTTTTGTAGCAACATTAGAAGGCCCTGAAATTAAGACAGAAACTTGGGTACGCAGAGAGAAGCAAGATGTGGCTCTTGGTTTTTTGTGTTTGTTTGTTTTTTTAAAAAAAGCAAAAGCCCTTTTTGTTCTTTTGTGGTTTCACGTGTTGAGATCTCTACAGCTATGGCAGAAACCTATATCTGTGCAGTCTTCTTTCAATTAAGTATGAATCACAGCTACTAATTTACTGATTTTCACTTTAGGGGGAAAGAAAAAGTGGTGATTTTGACAACAGGCAGGGGAGAATGTAGTATATTTCAAATATCCAAACACAGAATACTTGGGTCTTCCTCTAACAGGTGACGCACTAAGTTTACTAGATCCCCAGTCAGGGAAAGCATTTTTTTAAAAAAGCCTGGATCTCTGGATTAGGGAATTTCATGCCCCTAATCACATGCCAGAGATAGCGTTCCTCATGCTGCCATCTGTTGCCTGACTCTAGACAGATACATCCTCAAGCAGGATAATTATGCCTCATCCTTTCCCAAATGTAGCTGCCTTCTGAAGATTTACCTGGAAGTCCTCTTCATCCAAGATCTCTTTCCTCCACTTAATCAAGAATGCAGCGCAGACATATAAATGGAAATGAGAGAATCCCTCTGGCTCAGACTGGGGGGAAAAGACACTTGGGGTTAAAAAGAATGGTTAGCATGGATTTTTTTTTATCACGGCTTCTCCCCAGTTTTATGGGGCTGTATGGATGTGACAGAACTCTTTTATGTCTTCACATGAATATGCTGCCACACAAAAGCTGGTTTGTAGTGCCTGCTCCCGTATAAGACTTTTTCTGGGAGAATCCCTACTGAGCACCATTCTCCAACCACAAGGCTGGACAGTAAACAAGCCAACCCACCCGTACCTGGTAAGTGTCCCAAAGGCGGATGGTGCAGCGAAGAGGAAGCTCCCGCATCAGTAAGTTGTTCATCCAGCGGAAGGCGAACTGCAGGTATTCCACTTCATACTTCCTAAAGTGATTGTGTACCTGCTCTGAAACAGCACATGCCATTTACACGTCTGAATATGGAGTGTGGCTCATACGCCACGTCTCAGGAAGCTCCACTTTCAGCCACAGTCTCTGTTCCATCCAACCAAATCCCTCCCACATAACAAGCCCACGCCAAATGCCTCCCGCAGGCACCGTTCAGATGCTTCAGCCCCCTTCTTCTGATGAATCACATATTCTCTTGTGTGCCTCTCGGCTCATGGCCTCTCACCCACCCCCTTTCCCCAGCAGTGTCCCATTTCCAACATCCCTTAATGGCATTAAGCTAACAGATTTGACCCCCTGGTCTGACTACCACCTAGCGCTGCCGCCTGGCTAAAGAAGCTTCCCAAAGCCTGCTTTCCGCTTTGTGCATTCTGCCCTCAACGCCGATGTGAGCCCACAATCGTTGCAACTCGGTTGGAGATGTGAACAATTAAGAACTTGGCAAGTTCGACTTCCCCTCTGGTAGCCTGAATTTCACCTACCATCGATACGGCTGACAAGTTCTTCCAGTGCTTTGACTTTCTTTTGGATCCCCGGCTGTGCAAATGTGTAATTGTCCTGCAGCAAAACACATGGTGAGTTTAAGAGGAGCAAGTCCAGCAGATACATGCGCCACTGTTTCTCTTAGCCCAGTGTCGTACACGGTGGAAATGCCTTCTGAGGGCAACAAGAAATGCCAAGAGGTGGAACCTGGGACCTTAGACATGCAACTTTTCCTCAACTAGGAAACAAAGGTGCTAGAAATCTCCTGCAGGGTGAAAGAACCATTTGGATGGGAGCAGTGGTTCCTGAAGGAGAAAAAAGAAAAGGGGGGCAGTGACAACCATTTTTCTCTCCAGTAACAAGCCCATTTTCTGAGGAGTTTGTTGAAGTAACACAGCAAGATAAAAGGAAGGAGAATGAGAGAGGCAAGGCTGATTTGGTTTGGGGGCAAGTCTGCCTGGAAAGCTCCATTCCTCATCAGAAAGTGAGGAAGCTCTTTTCTGTTGGCAAGTGACCTCTAGATCTACAAAGAAAGGGAACCATTACAGCTTCAGAAAAAGCCATTTTGAGGTGGAAACATGCCCAATCATATGAAGGAGGAAATCTATGCCAACATTTGTGAGAGCTTGAGGAAAATGACGCAGAGCTCACAGAGCAAAATTTCATTTGGATGAATGCATAAACAGGAAAAGGAAGCAGGAGCCTTTAGCTTGAAGCTTACTGGGAAGGGAGAATCCTCAATGAAAATAAAGGGAGGTGTCTTGGGCACTCCTGAGAAGTAGGCCAAGGAAGGAAGGTTTAAAACAGGGATGGGGAATCTCTGGACCAGGGCTCAAATATGGCCCTTTAGACCTCTATGAGGCCCTTGAGGTTCTCCCTAGACCACACCCCTCACTGGCCCTATGGCGGACCCTCTTTGAGTGTTTTTGTCTGGCCTGGGTGCATCCCTAATAATCCCTAAGCAATAATACTTGTTCCTTCCCTGGATGGAGGATGGGGGGTTGTGTGAGTGAGCTAGAAACTAGCTTACTATACAAAGGTTACAGTCATGTTTGGATGCTCCTCCTGAAGTGGAGGAGAAGGAAACATGATCGGGATGATAAGTACTGAGATGATGGGGAATGCAAAGATGGAGTTATCAAAAGATGGAGAGATGCAGAGAGGCAAAATAAGTGGTGCATAAGAGGAAACTCCTTACCTGTATCCCATCTAGCAGTTTGCTCATACACCAAAAGCTGTCTGCTTCAATGCTCCGCATCACATCCTGAGACAGGTTTGTTACATCAAAATTTTCCACGTCTTCTTCTGAAAAACAAAGGGAGGCAGGCTTTGGGGAGAGAGCAAGGCCTAGGGATTTTTTTTTAATAGCTACCCCACTCTTATTTATTTACATCTAACCTTTTCCTCCAAGGAGTTCAAGGTGTCTTACATGGTTCTCCCCGCCCCCCTCATTTCATCCCCACAACAACCCTGTGAGGTATGTTAGGCGGAGAGTGAGTAACTGGCTCAAAGCCCCCCAGTGAGCTTCATGGCCAAGTGGAGATTCAGACCCTAGTTTCTCCCAGGTCCTAGTCTGACACTCTAACCCAGGCTTCTTCAACCTTGGCCCTCTAGATGTTTTTGAGACTACAATTCCCATCATCCCTGACCACTGGTCCTGCTAGCTAGGGATCATGGGAGTTGTAGGCCAAAAACATCTGGAGGGCCAAGGTTGATTCCTCTAACCATTCTGTACCTGAGGTCCCCAGATGTTGTTGCACTACAATTCCCATCATCCCTAGCTGGCAAGGCCAATGGTCAGGGATGATGGGAACTGTAGTCCAACAACAGCTGGGGACGCTAGGTTGAGAAAGGCTACACTACACTGGCTCTCTTCAGCTGCAAAGGCTTGCAGAGTGGCTTAAAGACTATATGCAGGGGGAAAGCAAACTCGGGTGCTTATGTTTTAAGTTACATAGAACCACCCTGGGATCTTTGGATAAAGGGCAGTATACCAACTTAGGAAATAAAATTAATCATTGCAACTGACCAGCTGGGATGGAAACAATTCTGGGAGAGGAGCCAAAGGGAGCTGGTCTCTCAGAAGAGCAATGAGGTGCCCTGCTTCCCATATCTGCTTTTGCCACAGCCTGATGAAATGCTTAATGCCAAATGCGGAATATCTGTCTTCTTTGCTTTTTAAAAAAGCATATATGGGCTGCCAGCTGAGAGAGCCACCCAGAAGTTTGATCCAGAGTTACAGCATGATCCTGAAGGAAAACCCTGAGCAAAGGGAAAGGTGGTGGACAAAGACCAGTACTGTAAAGAGGCTAAGAGAGGATTAAAAGCTAGGTGTGAGCTGGAAGGGGAGGTGGAGTCAGTGAATACAGGGAAAGGGAGGAGCAAAAGGGAGGGGTTTTTGAAAAGGGAGGGCTGAGACTCAGGTGGTATCTGAGTGCTGCAGCTACAATTGGCTAATCCCAAGGTCAGAGCTGGAGGCTGAGCAGGCAGAGACCATTTTAACTGCATCCTGACCAGGTGAGACAGCAAGAATGGCACTTAATGCCCCTTGGGGAGACAACTCAAAGTCTTGCGGGACTTAAAGTGGGGCACACAAAGGGTGCAAGACATTAACTGGGCTCAGTCTCCCCTGAAATGTGCCTGCATTCCTGTTTATTGGAACACCTCTGTTCAGTTGCTGGGCTGCACCAATCTTTCTGCATCCATTAACTAAGCTTAGGCAGGGAAACCCCTGCTAAAATGAAGGTGGTTTTTCCTCTCTTTTAGCAAGGGATTCTTGAATCAAGAAGAGGTCTGCACTGGAATCCCCTGATAAAATTGGGGGGGGGACACACCTTATAAAGCCCTAACTCCAAAGCATCTTACACCTGATGTTGTTGTGATGTCAGGTGATTGACAGGTGGGCTCACCAGACCAAGCCTGATAGGGATCTGGCCTGTGGAGCCCAAACGGTTTTTCACCCTTTTTCCAGGGACCCCAGATATGGGGCTCTGTGGTGTTGAAATGCCACCTCCTCAAACATGTAACCTCCAGGTCCAGGCTCACTGTGACACGCAGAACTCACATGGTCCTACCTGTGACCAAGGTCGCCCTAAGGCACATAACAATATGGCTTCCTAGAGCATTTTGTACCAGCAATGGTCAAACCAATTCCATCATCACCATGATGGAAGCTCCAACTCAAAAGGTGGACAGAATGGAGTGCACAACAAGTTCACAGGGGCAGCTCTGCTGCCAACTTGCAAATCTCTTTAACACACTAATTCTGCACTTGTCATCTCTCCCACACTGGTAATGAAGAAAAGTGAGACAAGACTGGGCTGCTGATAGGGGGAATAGGGACCAAGGGTCAGGATGGCATCTGTGTATATTCGCTCTTTCAAACAACAGCCATGGAATCCGGAGAATCTGAACTTTTATTTCCAATAAAAGACAGAGAACCTATAACTCTCAGCATCTGACCCTCCTAAATTTCAGGTGTATATGGGCTTGGCTCAATGTTATTGGGGAAACACACTGTAGGTGTTCAGGGGCTCTCTTTTTTATTACTTCACATATTCCAGGATTGTAGTGTGGCATTTATGACAGGTTTCCAGCCTGAGCCTTGATGAGTCATGATTACAAAGCAAAATCTGGAATGCTACGGTCAGTTCCTGCTAAAGGCATAAAGTCTAATCACATGTGATTATTTTTTTTTTAAGGCTCATGAGAACTCCTGGAGTTACATAAGTTTCTGGAAGTACCTGATAAAAGCTGCATGTACCTGATAAAAGACAAAGAGCTGTACATAGATCAAGTTTTACAGAAATAACTCTGGAGTGCATAGGTCTTTCTTTAGAGATGAATGAGGCAGGTATAATCTTCCCTTTTTTTCTCTCCTCTTTCTATATAAACCCTTCTGATGTTATGGTTCTAAAGACAGATATTATATTCAGCAGCACTGCCCAGTTCTGATTCTCAACAGGGCCGGTCCCTTTCCCTTCTACATTCTAAGTTCCAATTTTCCATTTCATGCCTGGGAGTGGGGTGGGAATGTAGGCCAATGGTAGTTGAAACCAAATTCTATAGTACCCCCTTCTCCCAAAAAATATATCCAAACAACCAATATGTTGAAAGACCATAGTGAAATGATACTGCATCCTTATACGTACATTTTTAATAGCAGTTGATTTTGTAGTTACAGAATTGGAATTGTTTTTTAAAATAGAGTTCCAAATTCTTCCTACTTTTTAAGGGCAGGATTCAAGCCAGAAATTGACATTTCTTGTCAATCAAGACCTATTGCTCTCCACCCCCACCCCCTTTTGCTCCATCCATCTGTGCAAGCGTTCCGTGGTTTCTCTGATGCCAAGATACAATTGTCAAATCCATTAAAAGGCAGCAGAGGAATACTGTACAAAACTGGCCACTCTCTGCCTCAGTGGTGGCTGTCTTGCTAATGGATATCACAGAACGTCCCTAGCAAGAGATGCTTTGGCTGGCAGCGTTGAACAGGAGGTTACGCTTCACCCATGATTCTTTTGAAAAGCCAAGGACAAGCCATTCAAACCTCCTACAGTGTTAAGAGCTACTGCTGAGCAACTGGCCTAGTTCTCTGGTTCAAGGAATTGAGGGCTCTGAGCCCAGGAAGGGCAGCTGCTTTGGGATGCAGATAGGCAGGCACCAAACTCTACAAGCTGAATTCAGAGCAGGATTTGTGAAAGTCAGCTTTGGGCTCTGGTTCCTTCCATTAGAGTTCGCAGCCCCATGGGAGTTAGTTTTGGAATGGATTAGCCTCCATTTCAAAAAATAAAATCCTTGCAGGAGGAAATGCATTGAGCTATTCCTTTAAATGGGATGCGGGTGGTGCTGTGGTGTAAACCACTGAACTGTTCAAATCCCCGCGATGTTCGGTCCCAGCTCCTGCCAACAGTTTGAAAGCACATCAAAGTGCAAGTAGATAAATAAGCATGCTCCGCCGGGAAGGTAAACTGTGTTTCCGTGCGCTGCTCTGGTTTCGCCAGAAGAGGCTGTCATGCTGGCCACATGACCCAGAAAAACTGTCTGCGGACAAATATCGGCTCCCACGGCCTATAGAGCGAGATGAGCGCTGCAAACCCCAGAGTCGTTCGCAACTGGACTTAACTGTCAGGGGTCCTTTACCTTTATTCATTTAAATAAGCTGCCCTCCTCCATAGTCTTCGTTACCCTCTAACCTAAGAGGAAGGCATTTTAATCTGGAAAGTCCATTAGCATAAAATGTTTTTTAGAAAGCATGTTTCAGTAGCTAAAATGCAAGGTTTCTAGACATCCACAATTTTCACACTTTCCAAGCGGTTAGATGGGAGAGCCATGATAGGATCTTCCATTTTATTTTTACTTACACGCGACCACATAGGAATCTTCAAATTTGATCTATGCAGTGGTGTAGGAAGAAGGGAACTTCCAATTTTCCCCTCCTGTGCTGTTTTGCTTATCTAAATCAGCTCCGGCCCCAGCCACCTTTTGCCTTTCTTAGGAAAAAAATAGATACACTACTTCTGTCTCCCCCTGCTGTAGGGTAAACAGGAAAATAATCATGAAGGAAAGGGCTAAACACTCTTTCCTGCAGCTGTCAGTGAGGCCACTGTGGTGAGGTCCTACAATCTAATTTACAGGGCTGGGCCAAGGTATTTTGTTACCTGTTGTGAAAGGCAAGATGGTGCCAGCTTCCCATTCCATATACAGAAATCGACTGGGTGGGCAGCTAAATTTTCCTTCCAACACTGGCAATTTGGATAGCATATTTCACTGCACTTGAAGGTCAGGACAGGGTGTGCGGCTACAGAAGAATATGGCTAGGGAGGGGGTTCAGGGCGAATAGCTGAGGAAAGCACCTGAGGAGGCTGCCTTGCCTAACGGTAGGACTGGCCCTGGAACAATGAGTAAAACTGGAATAAGTCTGGTATGGCGTGAAGGAGCAACGGTATTATTGATTCAAGAAGCAACATAGGAGTGTCAGAAGCTGCCTTATATAGAGGCAGACTATTGGTCAATCAAGTTCAGTAATGTCCGCACTGACTGGCAGCAGCTCTCCAAGATTTCAGACAGGGACCGCTAACTAGCCCTATCTGAAGCTGTCTGGGATTAAACTTGGGGTCTTTTGCACAGAGATGCTCAATGGCAGTATTTAGAGCTTAAAGCTATTTGGAGCTTAAAGTATTAATTGCTGTAGATGGAGGGCCACAAGCTTTTGTTTTTACCCTCAGACCAATACCTCTCCCAGACACCACCATTCCAGCTTCAGGGTGGGGGTGGGGGTGGGAGCTATCACTGAACAGCAGGAAGGCACCAATGCTGTGGCAGCCCAGCAGCAAACAGTGTATGAGTCACATTAGGGTAATGGAGATGGCAGCAGGCGACTAACTGGCAATGGCAGTCAGGGAAGGAGAGATGGGAGATTCTTCCAGGCAGCCCACCCTGAGTCTTTGAAACGCACATTGTCATCAACACTAATTGCAGCTTCACGAAAAGACTCTGTAGACTCTCAAAAGCGTAACAGCTCTTAAACAGTTTCTTACCCATCAAAGGTCTGAAAGTTAAATCTAGCTCTAAGCAATTAGTGTCGGCAGTGATGATGGACTGTCTTCACATAAAGAGACCCCTCCGCTTCCCCCATCAAACCAGAAAGGAAAGCACCATTCACCGCAACCAGCCTAGCGGCATTAAAGAATCTCATTGAAACAGGCTCTTCCAAGTCTTTTCAGCTCCAGTTAATTTTGGACCCCAGCAGGAGAGGAGAGCCCTTTTTGCAGAGTCAAAGGGAGCAGAGCTAGCTCAAGAAAGGAGTGTGGCTAAATGCATGTCTGCTGTGAGGTAGGTGGGATGGTTTAACTTGCGGCTGCCTGCCATTCAGCAATGCACTTGATCAGTTGACTGCCTTTTAATATTATCAATACAGCACTATAGGTGCCATTTTGAAAGCCGAAGCACTTGAGAGATAACATACACTATGATTTCATTCAAAAAGCCTACCACTCACTGTTAAGGAGGGAAGGACATTTTTAATATTTTCTTTTCCATCACCTAATACAATAACATACCTAAATCAAAGTGGTCTCACAAAATTAAAAAGTGCACCCTTTGCTTACAGTTCCATGGATTAAAAATCTACTCCAATTAATGTTGACGCCCTCTGAATAATTAAAAAAAGCTCCCATTTAAATCAAAATTCTAGGGCGGAACAAACTTTGGCAACTTCACACTACAAGGTTTATTTTAATCAGCTAAGAGACTGGAGACTCTTACATATGTAACACAGGAAATGACCAACAGTATTTAGGAAAACTGTCCTATTCTTTTGAGAAAAGGCTGGAGATGGTAGTAAAACCTAACAGAGAAGGATTCTGGGCAGGATGTTATTGAAAGCTGAACTTCCCCACTGGATGATTATGTGTTGATCTCAAGCAAATCACAAACTTCTTTGTTTCTCATTCTTGGTTTACACTCTATACTCTACTGTACTTAGCTCATACTGTTTCCTCTCTGTTTATTTGTGAAATAAAGAGAGTTGTCATGGTGAATGAGAGAGAGAAAATTGATGTGATGACTGAAATGTCTTATGGAAATCATGCAAAAGCTTTTAATTTACACAGATCTCTGTGTTTGCAGTTTTCAAGTTTGCACACTTAGTTATCAAGTAGAACTTCGGGCATCTTAAAATTTGGTTCAATTATTTCAATGGGCAGGACCCCACAGTGGTTTAAGGACACCTTGTTGAGTCTGGGACCAAAACCTTTGGCTGTTGCTGGTCAGATGTTCCTGCAGAATGAAGCCAGACTCAGGTTAGTAGTTAGTGCAGTGGCTAAGAAGCAAATTATCATTCTATGCCAGCAGCACACCGGAAGCATTCTAATACCACTTTAAGAGTCATAGCTTCCTCCCAAAGAATCCTGGGAAATGATGTTTGTTAAGAGTACTGAATACAATTCCTAGCACCCTTAATGAACTACATTTCCCAGGATTCTTTGAGGGGAAACCATGACTGTTAAAGTGATATAAGTGGCTTTCAATGTATGGTGCAGATGTGACTGCTGTTTCTAGCCCTTTAAGGTTGGAGTAGATTCTCAGTTGCCTTGTGGCCTACTGCTGGTAAGCCTCCCTGTAGAGTGGCTTAAAAATGACTGATAAGGTGGTATGTTAGGTATTTATTTGATAAATTTTGTAATTAGACAGTGCTTTTTTCTTAAAAAAATGTTTAGGGGTACTCTCCTTTTGACTCAAGAAAATACCATTTTATAGTTCAAATCGGGGGAAATAAATACAGTAAATGGACAAAAGTACAAATATTCACAAAATGTTTAGGGGTATGCGTCCCCCCAGAAAGAAAGCACTGAGCCTAGAGAGTAAATAATTTTATGTACTGTAAATCTAGATATGTAAGAGTTTCATTGTCTTCTCGCTGCTATTACCATTTGTATACCTCTCTGAAAAGTGATGCTACTGTTTAAGCTTAAAAATTCTAATTGTTGGGGGGAAATAAATAAAACAATTGATCGCATTACAGAGTGTTTTTCTTACTTGTCTGAAGTATATTTTAGACTTTAGCAGAACAGTTTGTAAAATTCCATAGGCTGAAAAGAAATGCAAAAGGATATGAAATGGGTGGGAAATGAAGCTAGTTCCTTTCTGGAGGAGGGGAACTGGAATGGGAACTAATTCCTTTTTAGAAGAGGTAAAGTGGAACCAATTTATTTTTAAGACGAACTTTCCAAGCACTGCTCAGCAGTTACACTCACTTGTGGGACTAATGTCAGGAGCCCCACTGCCTGAAATAATACACACCAACAATGACATGGCATCAACACACCCCTGGCATCCTCTTTGCACAGGAGGCTCCCTTCTTCAGACATTTGTGCTGCATACATGGATGCCATAAGGTAGGAACTAGCTGGTATGCAACATAGGAGCCAAGGCTATTCAGTGCAACCTCACTTTCGTGCACTGCTCTTTTGAATTGAGTATAACTTCTAAATGGGGCTTCAGAAGAGGAAAAAGTTGTACCACTATCCTTTAGGCATTCAGCATCATTTAAAAGGGTCAGGGCTGCAATACTTCAAGGACCACCTCTTCCCATATGAACCAACCCAGATCCAGCAATCATCTGATGACCACCAAAGGTCTGGGCCTTTTCTGCAGTGGCTGCCGGTTTGTGGCATATTCTCCCTAGGAAGGCTCGCCTGGCACCTTCTTCATATATCTTTAGGAGCCAGGCAAAAACATTCCTCTTCTCTGAAGCCTTTCTATGGCCTTTTAAACTGTGTGTGTTTGGGGTGCATTATTGTTTTGTTTGTTATTATGTTATGTAATCCTTGGATGAAGGGCAGTGCATAAATTTAATTAATAAATAATACACTCAATCACAACTGTTTATACAGGCAAATCCAAGGTTAAAGTTAAGTCGTGGGCTCCGGCAAACTATAGGCAAAGAGGAAAACTATGTCTGGACAGTACCATTTCAGACTGCAGAAAAGGAAACCAAATGATGGAATGCTCCCTCCATGCAAAATAAAATGGCAAAACCTTACACAGAGAAAGCTAGCATGCCCAGGAATATTACCTCCAACATGCTATGTATGATTGACAAATATTAACTTTTAAAAAAATAATAATGAAGGAGCAAGCATTTCATCATGTGAGCCCAACGGTAGCCTGAAGTAGTTCAGTCCACTGCAGCTTTACTGCCACATTTATTGTCTGTAAGAACTGGGCCAGAAAATAATCAAGGGCTGTTTTCTCACTGCAGCATCATTGGCCAAGGAATGACATTGGTGAACAGATGATGCACGCTCATAGCTTATTCCATTAACCCATGTGACAGGGACCACATGGCACTTTGTGCAATATGCACCCAGCGCTCTGGGGTCCCATCTCTCATCTAGTCCTCTGACGTGATGTGTGGAAGAATGTCCTGACAATCTATGGGGAGAAAGACCCCCAGGGGTGCAAATAAATCACACGGTATGTCTCCAAGTCCCCTGTGCTCTGTGGACCTACACTTGCTACATTACTCTGGGACCCCCAAAGCTGGGGTGCAGCTTATCAATAACCTGAATGAAGGTAACAATCCTGAATTAACAAGCCCCGTGGCAGTAGGACTGTAAAGCTTAGATAGGCTTCACATGCCCTATGTGGCTGCTGAAGTATAGCAGAATTTGTCATGGAAACAAGTAACACATAGGAGGTGGGAAGTGATGCTGCGCATCTCCAATCGCTCCATGAACACTTGACAGGGAGCCACGGATGCTCCCAGTTCCCTAGTGCGTATCTACTGCATCTCCAAGTGTGCAGGGGATGTGTGCCACATTCCTTAACCCTTTATACACACATTACATACATAGAGACGCACACACAAGTGGAGCAGCCCTTAATCTCAAGAGTCCACCCCTATCCGGAATCTCCCTTAATTCAAAAAGTGGAGGCAGTGGTTAATTAACGGATTTATTGGCTCTGCATTTGGTAAGGAAAAGGGTTTCTGCGCATTCGCTTGTTTCTTCATGAGTTTTAGGGTCCAGCTCTGGTGGAAGCTTGGATCATATGAAGCCTTCTTCAAGTGAACAAAAGTTGCATGCCGGTGTAAAATAGTGCCAAAGCATGAACTAGGATGCCCTGGTTCAAATCATAGCCCGGCCACAAACCTTCCAGGTGATCTCAGGTAAACCAGTCTCTTTGGACCAGATTCAATTAAATCGTTGTGCTAGCAGGAGCCAGCACAACGAGTCCCACTAGCGCAGCAGGGATTCCCCTGCCCACCAAATCAGCTCTGGAGTGTTTGCAGAACTGGTAGAACAGGTTGTGGAGGGAGGAAGTGGTGACAGTTCCGTCAGACAAGCAGAAATGCTAGCATGGAGTGATCTCCTTAGTGCTACTTTGAATTCCATGCTTAGTTTTAAACACTACCATCCCCAATATGAAATATGGGGATAATATTACTGAGCTGCAGTTGTAGGGAGCACTAAGAGCATTCTAAATCACTATTTTTAAAACCCAATAATGTTCAAGGTTTATAATATTCTGCACTATGGTTTACACAACAGTTTATTAATTCTAAATAGAGAACTGCCTTATTTAAGAATTTGTACACAAAGAATACAGCTATAAAGGTGACTATAAATAAAAAATGTTCAGTATCTTAGAAACTTTGGTTTCAGAACTCGGAATAACATCTTAAACAGGAGCAGAAGAAGCATTTTTATTTATTTTTATTCCAGCTGCAAATGGTTAAGACATACTGATTTCTTTGCTACTACTTTGCATTTTATACTTTCCTGGAAACAAAAACTTGCACAGAGACACAAGCCAACAATATGGTGCATTGGCTCAAAAGGCCAACGCTATGCTAGCCTGCATTAACAGGAACATGGTTTCTACACCTCAAGAACTCGGCTTCACTCCATTTGTCACTGTTAAGGCTTCATTTGGAGTGCTGTGTTCACCATAATGGATCACAGTTTAACAAAGGCGTTGAGAACTTGAAAATGTTTCAGCTATGAGAAAGCACTAGAAAGAACACTGAAAAGAAATGAAGCCATTTTCCTTTTACAGTCTTTTCAGACTACTTAAGCAGAAAGCCTGAGAACACAAAAGAAGGTTAAGGAAAGTGGCTTGGGTGTTCAGTATTTAAGAATCTCAGAGGAAGAGGGGTAACAATTGTTCTCAAATGTTGCTCTAGTGAACAGGAGAAAATGAGTAAATTATAAAGCAGATTTACATAGACAGATAAAGATATGCATGTATGCATATAACCTTCTTAACTGTTAAGGAGAGCTCTGCAATGAATTAAAATTCCCAGGGAATGTGGAATCCCTTTCTTCCAGACTTTTCAAGTTTGTCAGAGCTGAATCAAACACAAAGTATTACGTCTGAAAGAAAAGGGTTTGACTTCAACTGCCAACAACATCTAGAGGTCCACCCCTGATTTAATGGATCACCTGTTAAATTCAAAATTCCTCATGGTAGTAGGTAAATAAATATCCTCTGTATCAGTTTAGAAGATGCCTGCCCAGAAGCTAAATCTAAGAATGTGCTGAACAGGACAAAAGAAACTGGAATGTGTAGTGTGAAAATGAACCATTAGATCAGAGGTGGCCCTCTAGATGTTGTTGAACTCCACAGACCTCTACCCACCATGTAGTCAAACTGTGCCTTGGAGATTTAATATCCTGGTTTGTTCCAAATCCAGTAACCAGGGCTTCTTGATTCAAATTACTTCCCGGTTTGATTCCTACAAGCGTCAAGGGGAGGAGAGGTGAGGCTGCATATGTAAGCAAAAATGTTGTGCCTATCTTATTCAAACATGGCCAGTATCATCTTCTTCATCTTAATCAATGGAATCATCTATCAAAAAAACATAAATGGGCCAGTTATCAGTACAAAGAGGTAGTCAGCAAAACAAGGAGGTACATGGCTGTACTACACCTACGGTGGTTAAAACCCCACTTCATGGGTTGAGCTTCTAAACTTACAATAGGTAAACCATTACTTGGAGAGCTCCTTGTCTGGTTTCATTTTCTCTGCTCAGAATGCATCTTTGTTCAGTTCACACCTCTCTCTCCATGATGCAGTAGCCTCTCGAGACAGAGAACGGGTCATAAATGTGGTTTGTCAATGCTTTGTGAATTCAAATAGAATGGAAAACCACAGTTCATGCAAACCAGCATTTGCTAACCAGCTTCAAAACATGACTTGATATCTTAATTTGGTAGCCATTTGCAAACCCTGGTTTGAGAGCCGAAGCCAACTTGGACCTTTATCATCTGCTAGGGGTTCAAGGGCTACTTGTTTGTGCATGTGAGTATAAAGGCAGGGAGATCTACCTGTCCAGAACGGATGCTACTGGCTAATGTTTGTTACTTTCAGAACAGGTTGCCTCAATTTGCTTGCTTCTACCTTTTTTGTATTGTGTCTTTTAGATTGCAAGTCTGCAGGCAGGGAATGTCTTTACCTTCCAATCTCCACCCAGCACTTAGATGCCTTATTCATGATATACCACCATGGTTTGGTGTGAAATCTGAAAGTAGGGACAGTGATGTTTATGGAAGACAGACAAATGCTGCAGTTCACTTCCATCTGAGCTCCCCACTCCCCAACAGAGGCCATCAGTGCAAAGAGCACAATCAGCATTGAAAAACCTGAGCCAAGAGTCCTGGCAAATGAGGAGCTTTGGAAAATTCTCTGAAGCATATTGCTCAACACGAACATCTGTTCTGTAAGAACCTTCGACAGGTCCCACATAAAGAACCTGGATATCCAACATATGGCTCCGACAGGAGCTGAAAGGCAGCCAACAGCTTTGCAGCAGTCACTCGAGGCTGGCATGAAGAAGTGTCTAATGGGGCTATGATTGACACCACATCACAGGGCACGCTGCAGCCAGGTTAGGAGTAAATTAGTATCCGCATCTCTGGCTCACAATGTACGTGGCTGCCAGGGAGAGGAAAGCTCTTTGGACTCAGATTCAACCAACAAGCCCAAAGATCATACTGGGAACTAGCAAGTGGAGTTAACTGACACTAGAACCAGAGCCCAGCTTTCTAAAACATACAGGGCATTGCCAAAGAAAGGTTGTACTGTATTTCTTCCTGCCTTACTGGGAACACATCCACTGCTCATTTAGACTATGACATCGCCACAGATACGTATGTTGTTTTTAAAATGATCTTCGCATTTTGAAGGCATCAACTCAGCTGGCTTTGTTCACTTTCAGTTCAGCACAAAAGTGCTGAACAAAAGTGATGGCTCAGGATGCTGCCAAATGGGCAGGAACCGAGACAGCGATACAGGCAGGCAAGCTGTCATTCTAGTATTAATACCTGTCCTGTACACCAGCAGCAGATAGTTGTGCCAACCAAGGCACCAGAAAGAGGAAAAGAACAGTAGAATTTGACTTTTCAAATGTAATTCAAGAGTGCTCAGATTCTAATTATAGACACAATTAGGTGGTTAGAGCAAACTGGAGGTAACAATGAGGGTAGAAATGCATAATAGGAAGTAATTTCCATACACTACAGTGTCCCTCAGCTTCCCCCCACCCCACCCAAAAACAAAAGATCGAATCAATGCAACATTCTCTTCTTTATAGTACTTTGACTGAGGAAAAATTTTTATTTTATTTTTTCTTCTCTTTTACATAGCCACTTCCGGCCTGCCCAGGAGGTGGGGTTGCGGGCTTCACGCCCACCCCACATGAGCGGGGGCTGGTCCCAGCCCCCGCGAGAGCAGGGGAATCCCGGCCGGGCCAGCCCCCCCCAGCCAGCCATTCACTGGCTGTTTGGGGGGGCGTGGTTTGCCCTATTTAGAGCCGGCACGGAGGGGGCTCGCCCTCTTTTCGCCGGCTCGCCCTTATATTTTCCCACCCTCCCTCCCTTTAAGTAGGCTTAGGTAGGTCTTTGACTTTGCTATGGACTTCGGTCTGTCGCCGCAAGGGGCATGGTAGGAATTTTTCCCAATTGGCAATTTCTGGCCTTTTGGTTTTTCGCCTACCTCGTAGCAACTCGTCACAACTTCTCGGCATTTGGCGGTAGGCATTGGTAAGAAGGGGTTAAGAGGATGTGGGGGGGGGAGGAACGCCATCACCTCCCCCCAGCGAGCGAAGGGTGGTCCGTTAAAGGACCCCGGGGGGCGTGGCCCTGTCCGAAGCCTATGGAGGTGTGGGCCAAAGGCACGCCCCAGAGCGGTGACCCGGGGGAGCTCCTAGTCGACGTGCCTCGCGGGAGTCTCCCCCGATATAAGGTTAACCCTTCCCCGTGTCTCCAGCAAATGGGCTGGAGCCGGATAGTCGTTAGGACCAATGCCTATGCCAATGCCTCTCATTCCTGAATTCAATAAAGTTGTGGCCTAATTCGCCCAATTAACTTTAAATTTGGTGTCTCGTGTCTTTATTTATCCTGGCGGGGGGCGGGAACTCGCCACGCAATCTCGCATCTTGCACGGTCACAAATATTCCTCTTTTTTATAGAGACATTGGAGAATTTATGGGATCTGGAGTCAGGGGAACATGGACCACACACAAAAAGCCATTAATTCTCAACTGCACTGGCATTTAATTATTGTAAATTAAAAGGGCATTAAGAGAGTCCTGATTCTTTGAATTGTTGCTTTGGGGGAAGAAAACCTGGACATTTTGTACTCTTCCCCAAGGATCAGACAGCTGAATTAAGTGAGTGTTACATTTAGGCACATTTTAAGACATACAAAGAGCCCTGCTGGATCAGGCCCAAGAGTCATTTATAGTTCAGCATCCTGTTCTCACAATGGTCAGCAAAATGCCTATGGGAAGCCCACAAGCAGGAGCCGAGTGCAATAGCACTTTCCACACTTGTTATTCAGATGCATTCTGCCTCCAACAATAGAGGTAAAACAGTTATGGCTTGTATCCATTGGTGGTCTTATGCTCCACAATTCTGTCTGATCATCTTGCAAAGCCATAAAAGTTGGTGGCTGTCACTGCATCTTGTGGGAACGAATGTCATAGTTTAACTATGCACTTCCTATATTTAGGTCCTGAATCCTCCAAGATTTGGCTTTACTGAATGACCCTGGCATCCAGTATTAAGAGAGAGAGAGAAAAACATCTCCCTATCCATTTTCTCCACACCATGCCTAATCTTATGCACCTCTATCATGTTGACTCTTAGTTACCTTTTCTCTAAATTAAGAAGCCCCAAATGCTGTAACCTTTCGTCAAAAGGGAATTGCTCCAACCCCTTGCTCATTTTGGTTGTCCTTCTGTGCCCCCTTTCCTTCGCTGCATGATCCTCTTTGAGATAAGGAAATCAGAACTGCACACAGCATTTTAAGTGTGGCCTCAACATAGGTTTGCATAATGACATTGCCGCTTTTGTTTCAAATCCCTTTTTAAACAATCCCTAATATGGAATTTGCCTTTTTCATAATGGGTTTCACAATGGATTGACATCTTAACTGAGCTATCTACTGAAAACCCAAGGTCTTGTTCTTGGTTAATCACTGCCACTTCAGACTCCATTAGCATATATGCAAAATAAGGGTGGGGTCCCCCCCATGTGCATTACTTTACACTTGCTTATAGTGAATTACCATTTGCCATTTTAATGCCCATTAACTCAAGTCCTTGATTCCCACCAACACACACATATCCCAGCAGGCCTACCTTGCTTTTGCTGGGCAAGATGCTGTCTGTGCTGGAGATCACTTGTATACGCCTCTTTAAGGCAACTCTAAAATCTCTTCCAAATGACCACTATCCTGCTGGTTTAGGACCTTTGGCAGCCTGCGCTAGCTCAACCTGTAGGATGCTAAATATCCTCTGCAGCTGCAGCCCTGACAACTCCCATAAGCCATCCTGTCAGACAGCACTAGCTAAAACAAGCAGTGCTCAGCAATCTTCGGCTAAAACCATTGATCTGATGGGAGCATCAGACACTCCATATATAGATCTGTCCCTGGCAGAGGCCCAGAAGTGCTCTGCCATCTCACAAAGACAGCTGGGCTTCTGCAGCAAGCAAATGGTGTTCACCTTTGGAAGAGGCAGGATACAGGAGAATGAGGAAATGTGCAGGGGACAGAGTTCGCTGCAGGTCAGTGGTCAGGCGACTCACCAGGAATCATGGAAAGGCAATTTCAGAAAGGTGGAAGCAGCCATGGCCACTTGTCTACATTGTAGGGCAGAACTTCCTAGAATCCTTTCCGTGTGTCGTGTCTAAGGACAATGGCTCCGTTGCCTTGTTCCGGATCTTCACCGGTCCTTTTTGGAAGAGGGCATCCAGATGTGCCCAGTTCTCAGTGCAGAATATCTCACTGATAAAAGCTCCACAAAACCAATATCTTTGGGTGCTTTCCAAAATGCCATCTTCTGTCAACTGAACTGTGTTGCCCAGCTGTGTGTGCTTCAAACTCCTTGTATGGCTCTTGAATGACTGTCCCCCCGCCAAAAAGCAACAGTTGGCCATACACATGTATTGAGAAGCAGACCTTTCAATGAGACACTTCTCAATCCATCGCAAAAAACTGGCTGAGGACATCAGCTGGGAACACAACACTTACCCCCAGCAGTGGGGGGTTAATGAGTGGCAGTGACCTGGCAGACCAAGGTTAATGCATTGCTGAGGACAGATGCTATGAGAGACCAGTAAATCCAATATTAAGAGGCACAGGTGTCAGCACAAATGCATAAGCAAGAGTTTATTTGGAGATAAGGGCTTAAGAACTCCAAACAAAGCAGTCATTTCCCACACAAAATGCTTCCCCAGGGAGATCCTGCTGGCTTGCTGACTCAGCCATCTATGCTACAGGCTGTGCCATTAGGGGATGGATGTGTACAGAAACAGCTCAAACCACAGATAAGAAGCAGCTATTTAAGGAAGCCTGTTACAGGAAAGAGTAGCCAAAAGAAAAAAAGAAAAAGTTGCTACTGTGAGCTGCCAGGGAAGCGGCTGGTATTTGGAACTTAGGAGCACCAGTTTGAATTCTGATGCTATGCTAGATGAGAATAAAATGGATCAACAGAATCAATCTGGTTTCAGGCCCGGATCAAGCACAGAAAGGCTTGGGTTGCTTAATGATGACCAAATTGGGAGAGAGACAAGGAGAATGTGACTGTTAATTCTTCTGGGCCTCTTGGCAGCTGGATATCCTCCTAGACAGGCTCTCCAAGTTGGGTCCTGTCAGTGCAGTATTCCACTGGTTCCATTTATATATGGAATGCTGATTCCAGAAGGTGGTGCTGAGGGGATACTGCTTGGACCTACAGCATTAATGCTATGGGGTTCCATTCTGTTCTATTTTGTCTCCCATGCTTCTCAACATTTATATCAGGGATGAGGAACCTATGGTTCTCCAGATGTTGCTGAGCTACAACTCCCATCAATCCTAACAATTGGTCATGTTTGCTGGAGCTGATGGGAGTCAAACAATATCTGGATAGTTATGAGTTCCTCATCCCTGAATTTGGAATGAGTGAAGTCAGCATGACAATATAAAAAACAGGGAGGAAAGAACATAATGAAAACCTGAAGATGTTTTTAGTATCCACATTTATAGCATTAGCAATCAACAAGGGTGCCTATTTACTGTATGGCCAACTGCACCAATAACCATGGAAATTGGTTTTTGCCGAAGTTACCAACTCCCCTGCCTTTACTTACCAAACAGCAATTTGTGAAGTTCCATTTCCATTTCATATTCTCCTCTGATTACAACTAGGGTGGAGTATCTAACATGGCCTCAAATCCTCATCTCTACCAATATTCAATGGCCTCATTTGTGCTCAGATGTTTGCACAATATTTGCAAAATACATAATTTATTGCTCTCGCTGTGAAGCTACAGAAATTGGGTTTCCAGGTTATAAAAGGCTAGTCTTTTGTGTGCAGCAGAAGGTGGTTCATGACAGCTATCAAGACTAGCAGGTCAAGGAGGAGCCCCACAAGCAAAAGTACAGGGAATGGCATGCAGTCGAGCCCAAAAGGGGTAAGAGTACCGGTCTAGCATGGCTTTGTTGTCCCAATATTTCTTAGCCAGCTCCTTGCTTCAGATGCAAAACCCAATCTAGCGTTCCTACCCTCAAGCCTTTAAAGCAGAAATTCTCAAACTGAGGAGCCCAAGCCACAGGTAGGTAGGTTCTGATGGGTTGTAGGTGGGTCACACAACATGGAGGTTCTCCTTCATTTTCAGAGGCTTTCCCCCTTCCAAAAATTATTACTGCTATGCAACCTCCTTAACTTATTTCTAAACTGTATTTGGAAAGCTTCACACACCACATAATCAAAGAGTTCTTTAAATGGTGTACATAACAGAATTTTAGATAAAACCCAGCTAAAACTCACAAACCTTAAAAAGCAAATAGATATAAACTAATTATCACTGCTACAGAGAGGTAAAACCAGTAAATCTTTCAAAACAAATATTGGTAATTCAATTACATGATTGGGTAGACTTGCTGAAATAAAGACGTTTTCAGTAGGCATCAAAGACAATATAGCAAGGATGCCTGCCTAATGTCAATAGGCAGGACATCCCAAAGCAAAGCTGCTGCCATGCTAAAAATTAAGAGTCCTCATAAATGCTGAACGAACATTCTGCGGCACTTGTAAAAGTCCAAGTTTCACTGATCAAAGCAGTCGAATGGGCATGTGTGGGGCAAGACATGTTACTAGACAGGCTCATTCACTCCTTTCCTTCATGTCATGCTTAAATTTTAGGATACAATTCTTAACACAATAAGGGTTCCCACAAAATAACTCTATCACCAACAAAGCCCAAATATTTATTAATGAACACACTTTTATGTATTAGGATCCTGTTGGTGGTTGAAATTCTATTCAAATACCTACACCTCTAGATTTAACATTAAAAATGATTTTAGCATTGAAAATGGATGTTAACTACGAACATTATGATGTTCTTTTGTTGCTTCTGCAACAGAATGTGAAGGCAAGGTTCAAAGGTGGTGTTAGTAGTACACAAGTGGTTCCTGAAGGTTAAGTGTACAGGAAGGCCCCCCTTCAAAACATTTGAAAAACATGGCTTTAATTCGGTTTTTGTGGGGAGGGGGCAGACAACACATTCTGCTCCTAAGACAGATCATGGTAACTGGCTAACCATATGAGGTGGTTGTACAAGACAAAATGAGTTAACATCTACAGGTGTCACAATATAAAAATGCCTGGGATGAAAGTATGAGAGGTGCATAAGTATGAAAAATAATCTTGGCCATTATGTCATTTTGTCAGCTTTCTAAAAATTACAGGAGAATGAGAACGGCTTGCCTTGGACCACAGAAATGCAGGCGTTTCAATGCATAATGCATCTTGATTGAAAGATGCTGGCATCCTTGGCAAAGTATTTAAATATTTTTGACACAGCTTAGCCATTACTCTTAGTGGCATTTCGGACACTAATGGCTTGTTTTGCCCTTCTAGAAATCCCAGTTAGACATGCATTCAAAACCATACCTGTTTTCACTGTTAAGCACAGTATACAACTGACAAAAGCCAATCCAGGGCAGAAGTGAGAACAGATTAATATGCACTACTAGCTTCTACAGCAGCCAACAGCAAAGCAGTTCTGGCATGACAGAGCTTACCCAATGATGACAATTTGAGTATTCATCAGCAAGCACTAAGAGCACATTGCAGCCATCCAGCATCGCTTACCAACATATTCAGAGAGGAACACGACAAAAAATGGAGTGACCAGGTCATTAATCCCCTGCACGTAGCCGCTGGCTGGGTGTCGGATGGCCCAGATAAACAGGATTCGTTCAAAGATCTAGAGAGGGAGAAGGAAAGCCAGGTGCTCGAGTTAGCCATGCCCAGGGGAAAGACAGAAGTGGAAAGGCTGACAAGCACAAGGGGGGGAGAGTGTGTGATAAAGAGTTAGAAATGCACACAGCCTAAGGTGCAGAGAGACCCAGTATGAAGTATAGACTACAACCAGAGTGGCTACACTTTGGGGGCCCAAGAACCACATGTAATCTTGGGTGAACTCTCCAAAAACCACATACCAGTGTTGGATATGACCACCTTAAACTCCCACATGCGTGCACACACAGAGGTCACAGGGTTGTTGCTTCTTTTTTTGCCACTGCCACTCAAACTGCTGGGATCTTGGGGGGGAGGGGCAGAAAGATTGCTTGGGTAGCTAGGTAACACCTTCATGTTGGGGGTTTGCCAGCCAGGTTATACATGAACCAGCATAAGATGCTGCATGTAGCCAGTGGGAATTCAGAATTGCCATCCTTTACATGAGAGCTCTCTGCCCTGAAAACAACTGCAGAAAGATGTTTCCGTTTATTGCTCTGCCATCAAAACAGAGGGGAACGAGATGCAGTCTGGGGATTATCTAACTTTGCTTTCACCATGTTCACATAGTGGCAGATGGTAGGCCAGAAGTTTTTTTCCTTCCCTTTTTCCCCAAAATAACTGTGGCCACAGGGAGGAAAGGGAAGCCCTGTGCCCCTCCCAAAGATTTAAACTTTCAGTTCTGCATAAAGAAAGCATTGTAAGTTTCCATCTCTTAAACAAAAAAGAAAGAGAAACATACAGACAGCAGTTCATCCAAGCACAGAGTAAAAAGGGAGCTTCTATTTATTTATATTCATAAGCTACCCTTTATCCCATAGGATCCCAGGGTGACAAGCATAAGTAGAATAAAAATTTCTCCAGTGTTGCCCTGACACAATGCCACACAGTTTTTTTGCCAGCTTTCATTTATTTGATTTTCTTCAAGATCTCCTTCATATCTGTGGTCTTGCTTGAAGAGAACAAGTGAGATGTTACCCAAATTACGGGCTATTTGAGATCTCCTGCTCCAGCTGGAAGCACTTGCAACAGGTTCATCCCCGTTTGCATAAGGAAAAATGCCATGGATAAACAGGATTTCAAAGTGCAGTTTTATTCGTAGCCCAGCAACTGGAGCAGCTTTTAGCTGCCAGACCTTACAGCTTTTGGATGGATTAGCTTGCTAAATATGCTTTGCCAAAACTAGTTAAAGGGTGTTTCTAGTAGGTGGAACTGGGAGGAAATCAACACAGCATCACAGCAAGTGTTCCATCAGTGCAACAGCTTGCCAGATGGAATGGTCCCCTCCTCTTTCCCCCTGCAGGTTGCTCTGGGGTTCTCCTGACACCCACAGAGCCAATCTCAGGGGCTGCTGGGGACACAGGAGGAGGGGGTGGGGAAGCCCTGTTGCGCTAGTGGGAGCCCTCATTTCGGTTTCCACTTACGAGATTCAAGAGCTGAATCCACCCACTACCTAGGCTTCCTCCCTCTGATTTTGCTAAACATAACATGCCACATTTTTCTATAATTCAAACCACTCTGTTGCAGAAAATATCTTGAGAGATGGTTAAACTAGAGAAATGACTACATGCCACTGTGATCTGCCACTGAGTCAGTCACTGGCACCTCCAGTTTAAAAAAGGACCAGGTAAGCAAGTAGTGGGAAATACCTCTGCCTGAAACCCTGGAGAGCTGCTGTCAGAGAAATAATGCCCAGTGAATAAAAAGTCTGCCCTGGTAATAGCCCAGTGTTCCCAGTTCAACACACTACACCCTCCTCTAGCATGCAAGTCAGCCTTACCAAATCACTGCCAATATATTTAGGGCCATACTGTATTTAGCCAATTTGCTTTGTTAGCAGAAGCCACCACAATGGGACTTCAGGAGAACCCCCAAGACAGTGCAGAGGGAGAGGAGAGGGGAGACTGTTTTGTTGGGTAAGCAGTAATTTGTGGTACTGGTGGAGTTATCTCATTGGCACTATGATGAATACAACCCTTAGTCATCTGCTACCACACGTGTCAGGAAACACAAGTCCAAGTTCTTCAAAGAAAACAGATCATTTGAGTGAGAACAAATCACAGCAAAGTTACAAAAATTACACCTGAAGATGTTCTTTTTGTATGTTTTATTCTCAGCTGGCTACCTGAATGCAAAGGGCTGTAACGGCAGGAATCAGGCATGGCTAAGGAGCAGTAGGTGTTATGGATAATGGAACGTAAGAAGGTACAATGGGGAACGGGCAATGGGGAACTAGCAGCCATACAAGGTGTGCATTCTGAACACTGGAATGGGGTGGGGATTTTGTTTTCTTCTTGTTTTTAGTTGCCTTGGCTTGCAGTTTTTGAAATGTTATGTCCACAACCATGGGCAAGGAACATGCTGTTCTTCACTTAAGAAAGCTGAAATCCACAAGAACCTAAGCTATGGTTGAAGTTTCATACAATTCCTACATGTGCACTTCCAAAAGATGAGGAGTCCTGCCTTCAGAACACTGGTGGGCTGCTGGCTGGAGCACCTCATTCCATTTGCATCCACTAGGATCAAAATTTGCAGGCAAGCAAAATGTCAGATTTAAAGACTTGTCCTCTAACAAAACACAAGAGAACAGATCCGGAGGGCATTTGTTGCTATTTGCAAAAAAAAAACCTTGCAAAACTGTTATAAGGACGGGTGCCATCCTCATTACCTTCCCCCACTTCTTGGGGGAAAAAATTATTTAAGGAGCCTGCATATATTCATTTTACAGTTTAGCAGATTGGTCTGCAATGGCGTTCAGCACAATTACAATAGACAGTTCTCGTTAATCATACTCTGAGCATGACAGTTTGCTTTACAGCACTACCACCTACGTTAACAATAAAGTATTCTAGGTTTCAGGCTGAACAATGCTTTAAGCCACAGGCTGAACAATGCTTTAACCCCCAATCTATGAGCCATTGTCCGCTAGAAGGAGAAAGGAGGCATACACCAGCAAACAAGCCATATTACAGTAGCAATGACAATGTAGCTCAGAACAGTCATGAACCTATTAATTTCAAGACAACAGCACAGGACTTTGTTGAGTTTCCCCCCCTAATGGGACACACTGGGCTTCTGTGCTCCAAAAACCAGAAAATGTGAATCAAGCTTGCATGATAGCAGGGCCTGTGGCTTTAGACATCAATTTTCATAAACTCCAACATCAGTCAATTACCGGTTCTTTGCAAACCCTGCCTCTCCGCTATGCAGAAGGGACTTGGATTAAGTCCACTCAGACTTGACTGAACTGGCATGCTCTGCAAGCATCAGTAAATATTCAACAGGATTAGGTCGGTCAAAGGATTTTGAGCTATACCGCAAAAGTCAGTTTTCATTATTAATTCCTGCAATTCTGTCTGGTTCAGACAGAAGCTGTAGCTCATTCCTGGCTCTGCCACTAACAAACTATTTAGCCTCTGGCAAGTCACATTGTTGCTGCAAAACTTCATGCACAACTCTGCAACACACACACTGATAGTGTGCCTTTGGGACTGAGATGATCTCTTGCCATAAGCACACTTGGCGCAAAGGCTGGCAGTCTCTGTTCCTAGGAGTCATCAACTCAAATTGTGGAATCTTATGAAATTGAGCCCAGAATTACACATTATGGGTACTGCATACCTGCAGATGGAAACAGCAGTCCCACATTTTTCCTGCCTCTGTTCCCTGCATCATCTAGTAACACAAAATATAGGACATGCTGTCACCATGTTATGAGTTTCTACATGCCTGCAAACAGCATCCAACGATGTGTAGGGGGATAAGGAAAAATAATGGGGTGAAGTCTTGTCACATATTTTTTATTACCAGATATTACCAAAGAGAGGGAAAATGAGATTCAGGGCTGAATCTCAAGCACAGCCACGCATCACCTCTAACATCTAGTTCTGTCGTTTCCAAATAGGTGTGGATCTCGCAGGAAAGGGCAGTTCCTGCCACCCCTAGGGAACTGTGAGTAAAGCATGCAAACTGAGCTTGCTCCTGCAAAATAAACTTGCATTCGATCTGAGAGTTCAGCTCGAGCACAGAATTTGCACAAGATACCAAATTAAGAAATGGGTGGCAACTCTGCTTTTGGAATGAAATGTACAAAAATTTCACTGCTGAGGTTGAAATCAGCTATGACTTTCTTTTTTAGAAAAGCCCATGCATGCAGCAGAAAGCAGCTGACTCTGGGGGGAAATGCTAGATATTTGGGGTGGGGGGGAGGAGAAACTTCCTGCCCATTAACACAGGCTGGCAACTCATACTGCAGGAAAGCTAAAAAGAAAAGGCCCCTTTTACCTCCTGTACTAGTGGCTGCTGGAACAGAGGGATGAGGGGGTTCGTCCGTGGAATGTCTATATGGATCTGAAAGACAATTGTAAAATATATATGTATCAGAGAACATTAATGGTTGCCAAGCTGATCAGCACAATTGCAGCACTAGAGGCAATATTTCTCTGGCTCAAGCCAAAGCAGAACTATGACTTAAGATGAAAGAGATGATATTGACTCATTCAGAAATCCCGAAGAACTGTTTTGCTCCTCCTTCTTTAATAAAAAAGAACATGCTAGCCTATCATCCAAAATCCTTTCAACAGAGGCTGCATTTAGAACACAAAGCAGAGTATCTGGAATGCTTGAAAGCAGAACACCTTTTAAAGGCCACTTCAAATACCTGGGTAAATTTTAAAAGTATTTTTTCTCTAGGATCTCTTGGCAGGTCAAGAGTTAACATCTGCTCACTTCTGACCACTAACACCCACAAACACTGTTTTGTGTAGGATGGGTCTGCCACGGTAAGAGACGAGGTTACAGGTAAAAAGCACACTGTTGCCACTGTTAGTGGAATGACTAAGCCCTGTGCCATGGAATCCTAATGCTAAGTGAAAGAAAGGGCAGGCAGCAGGAAGTAGGGGGCTGGGTACCTGCCGGTATGTATCTTGATGGTGCTCCTCATTTCTGGAGTCGTAATACTGCTCAATGAAACCAAAATACTCTTCTCGTTTGCGCTGCAAAGTCAGCTTCCTCCGCTCCATGCTGGCAGGGAGGTAACCCTGTAGGAGAAAGAAAAGCCTGTCAAGGCAAGTCTCCTTTTCCTCTGCTGTGCTCAAAGTCCTCAACTTCCCTACACACATGAATGCCTGAAAGTAGTTTGCAGGAGAACTGTTCTAACCAGGAGTGCAGGATTCAGTACAAGAAAAGTTGGAGCCCTGTAAAAATGTCATAAAAGGTTAAGCAAAGGCAAGTCCTTCCATCCAAGTGTGGTGGAAGAAGTGGCACCTGCCAGAATCCCCCCATCACTCTTAGGGACATTCAAGGCTACCTTGCATGGAATCCAACAACCTTAGTTTTAACACTTGCTGCTACAAAAAAAAAAAAGTTTCTGAAGCCAATCATCGTATCTCACTTTTTGCAGAAGCGGCTTTCTGGAATCCAGCAGCATGTTTGTTTTTTCCAGGTATAACCAGCACAATGTACAGGCATTGTCTCCATTGCTTTGATGTTTTTAAAAGGTAATATTCTCTCATGTTTATGGGAGGGAGACGTTCCTCTCCAGTTAAAGGATCCCAGGTGCCTAGGCTGAAAAAGACCTGAAGAACTCAACCGGGGCCTAGTATAGCTGACATGTTTCCCTAGAATCCAGCTCTGTCGTTTATATGTATTCTATAGATTGAAAATGTACGCAAGTTGCCCCAACTTAGAGAAGCAGCACTCACTGATAGAAGTCGCCACGTCACAGGCCGGACCTCTCTGGGGACCCCAGGCCAGCTGCATTTCCTCAATTCATCTGCAAATGGAGAGCAGTTAAGTTTATTCACACACAGTATCTTGGCTGGCATTTCTACACTAGGGAGGAAAAGCAACTCCTGTCAGCTTGGCAGGTTCCAGAACCACGAGAAAGACTTTTTTGCTAGATATGTAGGTTTCTATGGTGATGGTGTCTATGATTCCTTTTTTCTTTTGCTTTTTTTGTAATTATAGGTTTTTAATTGTATTTTTATCAAACATTTATGTAACTTGCACTGCAATTCCATGTGTCTACCCAGAAGTAAGTCTCATTGATTACAATACAGCTTTCTCCCAGATAAAGGGGTGTAGAATTGTGGCCTAAATACATGGCATAAGCAGCCTGGAGCACTGGAAAAGTTATATATATATATATTCCATTGATTCAGAGTCGCACTCCACTCTTTAAACCGGGGCAGCCAATACGGTGCCCTGCAGATGCCATGATACCTAACTCCCATAATCCTTGACAACTAGCCATACAGATTATGGGAGCTGTATTTACGGGTGGCGCTGTGGGTTAAACCACAGAGCCTAGGACTCGCCGATCAGAAGGTAGGTGGTTCGAATCCCCGCGACGGGGTGAGCTCCCATTACTCAGTCCCTGCTCCTGCCAACCTAGCAGTTCGAAAGCACAAAGTGCAAGTAGATAAATAGGTACGCTCCGGCAGGAAGATAAACGGTGTTTCCGTGCGCTGCTCTGGAAGCGGCTTAGTCATGCTGGCCACATGACCAGGAAGCTGTACACCGGCTCCCTCGGCCAATAAAGCAAGATGAGTGCCACAACCCCAGAGTCAGCCATGACTGGACCTAATGGTCAGGGGCCCCTTTACCTTTTTATTCCGCAATGCCTGGGATGACTTCCCAATTTAGGCAGTGCTTATTATCCACTCAACAAAACAAGACATGTGTCACACTTATCCAAGTTACTGAGTACAGTTTCAATGCAAAACTACTTCTAAACAAGAGAAAGGAACCAAACAGGGAGCACACTTCTCTTCCCTCTGGTGGTATCCCTGAAACTAACAGGACCCTCTGAGTTTATTGCCTGGACTCACCTAGATCTGTGTTGTGGCTAGACAGAAGCTGCCGGAATTTCTCCAAGCGAGTTTTCTCACGCACCGTCATGGGAGGAGCCCCTGAAGCATTTTGGTCAGAGATGCGAGCAACAAGCGGAATGATGGGTCGGAGTGGGAGGGATTGCTGTTTGTGGAGGGGGTTGCGCACACAGGCATCCTCTAAAAGAGTTTAAAGAGGTCCATCAGGCCATGAGCATACTGGGCAGCGGCAAGCACTGTCTGGAGCTTCCAGAATCTACTACCATTCCCAAAAAGGTCTGCACACCTTCACAAACATGCACGACAAAGAAAGGCTCCACACCTGTGAAGTTTCTCCCCCATCACTGAATGGGGACAGAAGTTCCACCAACTGAATTTTTTTCCTGCCACGCTATTATTAAAAAGATACAAATGCAACCTCAACAAGCAGGAAATATAAACTCATGCACTCCTGCTGGGAAACTACTCTGCTTCTGTGGAACAGAAGGAATCCCTGGGTAGAATTTCCTACCATTAATTGAATATTTGGACTTTCAGTTCCATTGGAACAATGCTTTAGCAGCACAGGGCAGTAGTGATCCAGGAGTCCTGCTCACTTTTTCTGGGCTAACAAACAGTGGTGAATAGAAAACGCCACATTATCCAGAATAGGCATCACTCCGTGGTTTGCATGAATGGCTCTCAGACCATTTTTGTTGCATAATTACTGAGGCAAAGATTCATCTGACCTGTCCTCCAACAATAAACACAGCTAGGCTCTCACTGCTCTCCATCCATCATCTCCTCAAGGTCAATCCTTTTCCTCCAATTTTCATGCTCTCCTTCCTTCCTTCCTCTTCTAACATGCTGGACAGACAACTCAACACATATGGGAGGAAGCAGAAAAACACAAAGGCAGTTTACTATCCTAAATTCCATTGACACCTCCATGCCAAGTGGCCAGTTAGTTTCCAGCAGATAACTGGAGGTGAGACATGGACTCTGGAGCCATCTGGTGGTGGTTCTGTGATAGGAAGGCTCATTCTCAGAGCTAAAAAGTAGAGTATGCTTTGCTTACTCCACTAGCACCATCACAAAAAGGTCTGGTCCTTATTATCTAAACTATTTTGAGTATGTCTTGCATGCCTGTTCCAAAGTCCTCACTGCAAACCTCTAGGTCCCACCCACTCCCATCCAGTAAACCCTATTCAGATTGGTTCGTTGTTAACTAAGAAGGCTTACTCATAGAAAGCTTTCCCAATCACTTGCAAAAAGAGTAGCACAAGGACTGTGCCCAATAGTGGGCCTGATTTGACAGGACACTAGGCTTTTATCCCATGGAAGTATACCAGATCTGTGCATACTCTGCAAAGGTATATGTGTTGTAAAACTACACCAAGGTAACCTATATAGTCTGTGCCAACGAAAGCAAATTTCTACTAGCTGAATAAGAAGGATGCTACTAGATCAGACGAAGGATTCACCTATCCCAGCAACCAACCAACAACAGTGTCCACTAATGAGAGTTATGAAAATCAAGAGAAGTCACATATTATCAGCATTAATTTATTCTGCTCCTGCTAAAATGAGGCAAACAGGGAGCTCCATAAAGCACTAACTCAACCCCTCACCAGCTTTCAAGGTGTCAACAGGAATTGACCACGCATATTCAAATCTATTTTTTCAGCCATGAGAGAGAGATCATCCACATTCCTTGGCTAGAATTCAAGATCCTCAGAATGCTCAGTTCTGCACTTGACTCCCAAAGTGACCCTTGTGCAGACCTGTAGAACCCACACAGCTTTGACAAGATCACATAGGGTAAAAAGGCCAGGGGGCCCTTACCAGGCGCTCTGGACAGCTGGGCCTCACTATTGGACTTGATGACCTTACAATTGGTTGGTGCTTCATTCAGAGCCACCTGGGGCCACTCGGGTTTCACACGTAGCCTGCTGTGGTTCTCCAGCACCTGGGCTGCTGTGGCCTTGGCCACCTTAGAGTTCAAAGTCTGGAAAGATGGGAAGTCCTCATCTTCATCGTCCCCAATGTCCCAGGCGTCACTGGTGTCGCGGGCAAACTCGTGAAAACTGCTGGCCTTCTTATTCTTCATGGGTAGCGCGCTGATCTTTGACCGTTCCTTGATGAAGCTACAAAATAAAGGAAGCTGGCATTAATGCAATGTGGTCAAGCTCTGCATCTCACCTTCCCCTGCCTATAACCTAATTTGCCCTACAGTGGTACCTCGGGTTACATACGCTTCAGGCTACATACGCTTCAGGTTACGAACTCTAACCCAGAAATAGTGCTTCAGGTTAAGAACTTTGCTTCAGGATAAGAACAGAAATCGTGCGGCGGCAGCAGGAGGCCCCATTAGCTAAAGTGGTGCTTCATGTTAAGAACAGTTTCAGGTTAAGTACGGACCTCCGGAACGAATTAAGTACTTAACCCAAGGTACCACTGTACTTGATTCCATTTCCTCTGCAGGAAATGGCCACTTCTCCATTCCATGGTACAGTTCCTTTCTCGTCTGGTCAGGGTAAAGAGAAGGAATGGAAAGTCTTCCTATAAGCTCTCCACCAAGTGCAAAGTTCAATGTCTGAACCAGTGAGCTTTGCAGTCTTGGCACATGGGACAGTGAGGAGAAATGCTTCTGCCAAATGCCTCGATGAAGAAAGGTTGCCAGTCTGAAGTATTGCAAGCAAAGCGAAGGAGGAGACTGGATTCAATTTCAGGGAGCACATATGGAATCCTGGAGAACAGTAAAAATGCAGGCATACAATTTGAAAGTAGCCACAATAACATACTGCTTTGCTATCAGGTTAACATATACATAGAGGAGAGGCATAATCAGGCACAACTATTCTCTCATAAGCTGCATTTGCTTTGTTCTCAGTCAAATGAGTCAAAGTCCTTGTGCTATAAAGAGAAAGTTCATGTCCGAACAAGAAACTCAGAAAGCACATGAACTCCAGCAAGGTTAAGGAGACCAAGAGAGAAGCTGAGAACAAAGAAAATGGAAATGTCTCAAAACTACTTCAGAAAGCCTGGTCAAGAACAGCATGTTCTTGACAAAGGTAATACAGAAAAACTAATGCTATTGCTTGAAGATGTCTTTGTTGAAGGGGACCACTTACATCCAAATTACACATTTTCTTAAAATTTTTATTTGCAAATGTATCCAAAATAATAAAATATCATCAGCAGAAGCTGACATTAAGAATGTTTCATTAACACTAATTTAAATTTATAGATTTATATAGTCAGTCCAAATAGGCACTGAAAAGAGATTAATGAGTATAAGCCATACATTCAAACGCAGAAAGAGCAGTGAGATCTTCAGACCCATGAGATATGCTTTGAAAATGGTAAAACTTTCATAAAGTAATGTTTCTGATGAAGGGGATTTTAGTCACATTGGGAAGTAGTAAATCAGGACAAAATCTATTTGCGTAAGAGGCTTGAATGAACTCAGATGCAACAATACTAAGCCTACCCTAGCTGATCACTAAAATCAACAGCAGTCAAATTAAAAACAAGGCCTCAAGGGAGAGTGTGTTCCAGAATTCAGGGACCATCCCAGAATAAACTCTGCTCCTAGCTGACAACAATCTAATGTCTGAAAGAGATGGCACCTGGAACAGGGCTTCACTGGCAGATTGCAAAAACCCCTTCTCCACCTCCCAAGGTAGGAAGGGGATACACTCTTTAAAACAACAGAAATTTAAGATCAGACTCAATTAATCTAGCATATTCTCATCAAAGGTTTTTAGCCAAGATACCCAGAGAAGTGGTCTTCACTCCCAAGATATCCCTCCATCTTAACTGGCACTAACTAAGAAGAATCTATAATAGACAAATGACTCCAAAGTTGTTCTATAATTTTATATTCATCTTGCAATGGCCCCCTTCAAAAACAAACAGACTGGGCTAGAGTGTCATTGATTTGAATGAATATAGGATTGTGATAGTCAACAGTTGAAAACCGCTATCAAAATGCATCAGTATTAGCAAACATTGTGATTTAGGGAACAATGTATTTACAAACTCCACAATAGCATGACGAGAGCGAGATGTTCGGCACAGGGGAAGGCACATGTTAGATTTATAATCGTAAACTGCCACAATTGCTTATGTATAAAGACAAGCAACACATAAACTGGGGTAGCTCTGCATAGCTTGGAGAGCAGCATTAAAGTCTTTGCCCTCCTTTTCCCCCTTGGGGAATCCCCTGTAGAGACTGACAAGGAGGTTAGACTCCATGACTCATGAATCCCTTGGGATATAACAGCAACAATTGTGATGGGAATGCCTTCCCATAGTGACTTAATAATGGAGCCACCAACTCATTACATGCCCAGTACTCAAGGACCAAAAAACAGGTAAAGCTCAAATTGGTGCCTGATGGGGAATTTATTGGTCCAAATAGCATCCAAGGCATTTAAACAAAACATCCCTCATTGAGGCAATACTTGCAAGTCCTCCTACTCTAAAAAGTTCTTCCTTAAGAGTTTTAGTTCACAAAGGACATCGTGTCATTTGTAATTCTTGGTCCCACAGCCTGTGTTTAGCTCACACACACTAGGTGGTAGTCAATTAAGTTTTCATCAGAGTAAACCAACTGAAATTAGAGAACATGACTTGTTGTTGGCATCCTTCTGTCTCAAGAGACAATGGAGTGCACTTCCACGGGTGACGTCAAACCGCTGCATTTTCAGCACCTAAGTGACCTTCCTGGGGTACAAGCCTGGGCAATGCGTATGGAGATCCTGGGCTGCCCAGATAACAAGACTCCGCAGAGCAATATGTTTGACACCAGCTTGGCTGGAAGGAGTACAAGGTGCCATCCAACTGTCTTGGGAACTCCACTCCAGATTTGTATAGGGTTTACTCCTTAGCCTTGTCTTCTCCTGACTAAGTCTGTTAATTTCAGTGGGTCTACTGTAAGTAAAACTTAGCAAAATTCCAACAACACAGCAGTGTATGTCATAGCTGTCAACTTACAGATTTGAAAATAAGGAACCAGCAGCCTTGAAAATAAGGGACCAGCAGCCAAAATAAGGGACCTGCAGCCTCACCTGTTCCAGGCACTCCAGTCTTCCTGTCCTCCTGCAGTCTGGTCAAACTCTGGCTGGGTAGCTTCAAGAACACTGTCCAAACAACTTTGTAACCAGAGGTTCAACTGAATAGAATCTGAATCACACGGACCACAAGGCCTACGCAGCCTCAACTTAAAATGGCTCCCTGGCCTGGCTTTGCACTGCAAAGTTTGCAGCAGCACGTGCAACAAAATGGCGTCCAGCATTCAAAAACTCCCTCAGCTTGCATTAACTAGCCACACACAAGGCATGGAAGCTCCACCCCCCAGTCATTCTTAGACTTATTAGTTGAGCAACACAGCAAAGCAACACAGTTGGAGCCTCCCTCCTCCCTGGCCGGCAGGGAGGGAGGGAGAGGAGCTGCTTCCTTTGAAATTTAAGGGACATCATTTAAGGGACATCCATCAATAAGGGACAGCAGCGGTACATGGCGCTGGAATAAGGGACTGTCCCTTCAAATAAGGGACACTTGACAGCTATGGTGTATGTTAAGCCATTAAATTTCACTTTCAGCATTTTTGGTGCTGCTCCGTTTCTCTCCATCCCACTTTTCTCTTTTTGCAATAGCTCCTGTGATCACCAACTAAACCTTGGAGGCTGGTAATCCACAGGAGAGAGCAAAATAACTGGACGGGCAAAACAGACTTCTTCCCAGGGCAAAGCAGCACTATGTGGTGATGAGTGCTAAAGGTCTGAGAACCAGGGAAGCTACTCACTTTTTAGTAAGCCGAGGATCCAGTGGAGGATGCTGAGCTCCATAGACAGGTTGAATGCTGAAGGGGAAATAAGAGACTCAAGTGATTTGTGAGCAAGTATTCTAGCCTCAGCAGTGAATGTATCAAGGGCGGCATACAAGCAATGTCAATAACTCCCAGGTATCAAAACCACAGGAACAAACACAATCTGCTACCTAGAAAAGCAAAAGCAATGTTGACAACCCACCCTCCTAATTCTTTTCTTGGCATCCCCTTTGGCCAGTCCAAAGAACACACATGAGAAAGATTTCCCATTTCAATAAGCAGTTCTTTGAGAGTTTCCTCTGCCCTCTGGCCCCGGTCAAAATATCTCCATCATTCTTTGCAGACTTAACAGAGGCCAAACCACATGACTACATACAAGCTTAGTGCTTGTTCTTTTCAGCATGGATTATACAACACATGGGGTGAAGAACGGGTCGTAAGAGCTATTGGTCACAAGGACAACTTTACTTGCACAGGTTAGGAAAACTGTACTCCTAACAAACAATTCAGACAACTGAGCTGGGGGGAAAGCTATGTGGAAGGGGCCCCAGGACTTAGCCCTCATTTCACTCATCTTCTAGCTACATGTGCTTCAGAACACAGAAATAGGTAGAGGGCAAGACGTGGGCTACAGGCTATTTAAATAAAACAGTATGTGCACCCACCTCCCCCTTCCATTGGCCTGAGCTATCACAGCAGCCTATTGACTGGCAGGCAACGTACACATCAGTGAATAAAGCTTAAGTTCATTGGTTGGGCTGAAGTTCAAGTTGGATCATTTCTTTTCCCAAAACCGGTTTACCAGGTTTAGTCAACTTCACTGTTTAAATTAGCTATAGATGGAAACAACATCTTGATTTAGAGAGGCAGAAACACACAAGTGAGCAAGCAGGATGTGGCAATGAGATAAGAAAGTTAAGATAGTGAGGCACCAGCACACTTGCAGAAATAATGTTATTTTTTTTCTTCCCAAGTACATATTATAAGACCTTTAGCTGTACTTTTCCCACACATCCAAACTACCCCAGAAAGTTGGTAGAGTTTGACAGGCGGAGAGATGGATGACATTAGAGGGAGAAACAGAGAATTAACTAGCCTGGCAGGATTTAAAGCCAGCTAAGCATTCCAGAGGCCTCGCGGTGGTGAACTGGCTTGGGACAGCACGGTCAATATGAGGTTAGAGAGCATGCGAACAATGTAACACAGGGGTGAGCAGAAGATAAATTAGGATCTACTGAGAGATCTGAAGTAGATCAGCAAGGATTTATGACTCCCAATTGTTTAACAATGGGAACAGCAAAATGATTCTGCATTGCACTGCTGAAGGGTGGGGTGGGGGGTAACCACAAGTGGATTTTTGTGTGGAAGGATGGTATTCCAAACAAATTCCTTAGCTCAGAGTTATTTAATCCCAAGTGTATAACTTTTGCACTTAACTCTGGTTGTGAACCTTGGTATTCTAGAAAGCTTGAAGTCTAATGCAACAGCCTCATGAATTATACAGCCTTTATCCCAAACCTGAGGCCAAGATCACCTCTTAGGTCTTACCTCACTTTCTTCAGGGGCACATGCTCCTGAATCATCAAAAGAGGAAAGTTATCGCTCAATCTCATTCAGAGTGGTCAAACAATTGTGCAGAGTTTCCTCAAGCTTTCAAGTGCCTTCTTAATGAGTGAGGAAGGAAACCTAATCAGAATTGAACACTAAGTATATAGAGAAAGAATGTATTCCAATATAATTAGTATTAAAAGTATAAGAGTTTGCACATGGGTGGGATGTGAAATCTCTCTTCAAGGCTGATAGCAGATCATCCCAGCTTGACCCTGTCCAACAATAGCCAGAACCCTCCACCAACAACAGTTTCCCCAGCAGCCATGTTTCCAAATAATAAAGTGATTGGAGCGGTGCTAAAGAGAAACATATGAGCCTTTCAGGGTCAGACCTATCTAGTCCTGCATTCTGTTCCTGGTGGCCAATCAGATGCCTATGGGAAGCCCAAGGAAGAAGAGGAGGAGTTTGGATTTGATATTCCGCTTTATCACTACCCGAAGGAGTCTCAAAGCGGCTAACATTCTCCTTTCCCTTCCTCCCCCACAACAAACACTCTGAGGTGAGTAAGGCTGAGAGACTTCAAAGAAGTGTGACTGGCCCAAGGTCACCCAGCAGCTGCATGTGGAGGAGTGGAGACACGAACCCGGTTCCCCAGATTACGAGTCTATCACTCTTAACCACTACACCATACTGGCTCTCACAGGACAAGAGGGCAAAGATACTCTAGCATTTGTCTTCCAAAACAAGTAGAATATGACGCATGGTCCCTCAGATACAGGAGATAAGTTATAGCCATCACTGATAGACTTATCAAAAGAATGCACAGACCACCATGGTTTAAACTATGGAAGAATTGGGGGGGGGGGGCTTTTATAAAATCCACACACCTTACCTCTAACTTCATCCATTTTAACCAAATCACACACATCCCCAAACAATGCTAAAAGCGATAAATATGGGAAGCATCCTGCCACTTTAAGCACTGCAAACTCCCTGTTCACCAGCTTTGGGGGTGGGCACATTAAGGAGAAATCGTCTCCGGAATATGAAGTCTAGGACTTCTGCTTTCATATTTAGAAAGCCAGCCTTGTGTGTCCTGAAGTTCTCAAGAGAGTTTTCTTGGTATAACAAAGCAAAGATTCTCAGTTGCCGAGTTGCAAGAGGCGTAATTAGCTGGTGTTTGCTTTTTAAAGCCTGGTTAATTCTCTTCGCCACCCGGTTTTGAAGTTCACTCCTATCAGAGCGTTTAGCGGCAGTAAGCGCCAGCACGATAAGGAAGCCCATACGGACCCACGCCGATTAACCTATGCAAATGAGGAAGTGACTTCTGCTCCTGGGCAAAGTAGCAACCCAATGCACCTGTCCGCTGAGCAACCTGGCTGGCTCCGAAATACAAACGGCCCCGGGACAAGGGAGGACGGAGGCACCCGCGAGTCTCGTCATTCCCCACGGAATGGTTTAGGAACATGGGAGCCTAGCAAAGCCCATTTGCCCCACGATCGCCAGCCTCGCCTCTCCGGCTGGCGATGGGCTTCTGACTGCAGCTGCTGCTGACTAACCGGGCCAGCCGGCGTCGCAGCGGAGAGCAATCGTGGCGCGACCGCAATCCCGAGCTTCACCTCACGGGCATCGGGGGACCCACAGAGGTCCTCTCCCCAATTGCCCTGCTCCCTCTAGATGCGGGGAGGCTGCTAACCGGCTTCAGGACGAGAGCCGCAAGCCCCCACGAAGCACCTCCCTGCGATGAATGGCGGCGGGGAAGCACCCGCTGGAACCGGCGCCGCCAACCGGCTCCCGCCTTCCCGGGGCACGGCTGCTTGGTGGGCGCCCACCCCGGAGACTGAGCCTCATGCGGCCGCTCACCTGCCCGGCAGCTTCGCGCTCCGCTTCCAGAACTGCTTGCTGCTTTCCGCGGCCATGGCTGGGGGGCAGAGGCCGAGCACCCCGCCGGCTCCGGGAGGGAGGGGACGAGCCGGAGCGGTGGGGCCCAAAGCCTCCGGCCGAGGCCGCTTCACCGCCTCCCTCCGGGAGCCCCGTTGCCAGGCCTCAGCGCCGACATCTTGGAGTCGGGCGGGCGGGGCCCAGCCATTGGTTGCCTGAGCCAGAGTCCCCCTAGCTGTCCAATCCTGAGTCAGATTCCTAAAGCAACGTGAAGCGAGGTGGGGGGCGCCGCCAAAGGGAGGGCGGGACCAGGAGCCGCGCGCAACGCGCGAGAGGCGGGGCGATTCACCTAGTGCTGCACAGAGGAGGGGGCGGGGGAGGAGGAAGGCTGCGGCGAGGGGGCGGGGGGAGCCACGTGCAGTTTGGTCGAAGCGGGAGGCGGTTTAACTGTCAAAAGTGGCGGTCCTCGCGGAGAAGCGGGAGCGGAAAGCCAGTGAGGGAAACCAAGGCAGGCTGGGGGCTGCCCCCTCTCTCAGGGAGGAAAATAATAAACAACACTTTCAAATCTAGGCAGTCTTCATTAATTATTGGGAGACTGATGGTTCGAATCTTCCATTAAAAAGAGGACAATTTTTGCAGAGGCGCTACTTTTATGTGCTTTCTTCAGCAAAGTCACCTTCAGCTCCTACCTGAAACTCCTCAGAAGCCCTCAGATTGCCCTCCCTTTTAATGTAGGTATTATGCTGTTCTTCACAAGGATAGATTTTAAACTGCACATTGGTGCGAACAGAACACCCATCAGATCAAAATGAGTCCGGCTTATTCAATAGAGAGAGAGAATGCAAGAACTTATTTAACTTTGGCATGTTCATTCCTTTAATGTCGTGGGCACAGTCAGGATTTATGTTGCTGAGGGGCAACCTGTCATCTGCCTGGCTCTGTCTAGCAGATTCGGAATGAAATGTCTCAATGACAAGTTGTTTTAAATTACTTCCTTTTGCCCCCAAGTGCCCCGAAAAATCTGTCAAAATCTTTCTACAATTTCTATTTTTAGTTAAGTATTTGTATTTATTTACTTGAGGCGGGAGGCAGCTGTCTATCCACTTGGACAGATAAGGTATCAGCATACAGATATTCCAAGTGTGTTACTCCTCTAATGTTTATTCACAGGAAGCTTGCTATAAGTGGCATTGTTTTCTGATGCAGCAGTAATCCTTGGAAGAGATAAACAACTGGGGTCACAAGAGATCAAGTGAACAGACTCAAAATGGTGAGAAGAAATGTGCAGGATGATTTACCTTTGGCAGCAGTTAACATCAATACAAGTACAGAGCAAGTACAGAACATACCTGCTCCCTTGTGCTCTTCATCCATTGCACTTCTACTGCTTGTCAGAGAGGGAAGTGGTGACCACATTGCCACAATTCAGTCATGTGTATTACTTCAATTGGGAAACACATTTTTAGCATTTATCTTCTTCCCCATCAATGCTGCTATTCTGTGCTTTGCAACCACAAGCCATTCAAATGTTTTGAACTGTATCTCCCATTAACCTCAAAACATGTACATGGCCTATCCTGTGGCCATAAAATGTGCTTTTAAAAATGAAAAATAAAGGATGATTATACAAGGCCTGTCTGTCACCACACTAGCAATCTGCCACTGAGCACAGTGGGACTGGGCCGGACTGCAGGGCACTGAACCTCAGCCTTGAGACACAGTCCTAGCTGCACCACTGAGAGTGATTGATAGCTGTTCTGTGCAACTGCAACACTATTTTTAAGGACTAATAATAATAATAATAAGGCAGTAACACATAACCAACCATTTAGAAAATAAGGTTCAATGAATTGAACTAAAGAGAGCATCAGTCACCACCAGAGGTCAAAAGAATCCTGTCACAGTGTCTGGCACCTTTTCATTTCTTCAGCTGTATTCCTTGTGCTCGTCCCCTTTTTATTTTTCTGCCAGAACTTCTTCTTAGAAACAGTAAGATTTCAGTCTGTTAAGAACAATATAGTAATGAAATTGCTTAAATAATTAATAATTAATTCCTATTTGACTAATGAATTTCTTAGTGATTTCTTCTCCCTCCCCCCCCCCTTTTACCTTTTTTCTTCTCCCTTTCTAACTTTTATTGGGTTCAACATTCTTTGCTGATAACTAAATGATAACAGCAAGCTTGCATTAGTTACTTTTCTGGATATTATAATCAATTGTGCTGGAAAAGAAAGCAGAAAATGTACAAATGAGATGGAAGCACATTTTAAGACTGGGGGAAATGCAGGCTTTCAAAATGGGTAAAACAGATTTTAAAATAGAGTAAGTGGCATGCTCAATACTAGAACAATTAAAACATTTTTTACTAAAGAATTTGAAGGTGATTATTTTTAAAAGCACAAAACTATTTTAAAAACTATAGAGGAAAATGGATTGCTGTAGAATACGTTATAACAAATTCATTGAAGGAAAGAGACAAGGAGATTATCAATAAAACAGTAAGTCTGTCAAATTCAGTAAAACAATTAGAACCTAGATTTACAGAAATAGAGAAGAGAATTAAAAATCACACAGAAGAAAGAGGAAAATTAAACCTGACACTTCTAGGAATCTATTGAGGTTGTGACCTGGATACACTCAAGAGTTTGGTATCCCAGGAGTTAATACAGGCAACAGAGATAAATCAAAAGTCAATTTTATTATATCAAAAGGGAATTAACTAATTGCCTCAGAAAGGAAACAGCACATTTACTAAACATTTTAAACAAAATCAATAAACAGCACACCAAGAATAGAATGAGGCTTGGGAAAGTTAAAATCACGCAAGAGTTATTCTTAGAAGTATTCCTAGGACCACATAGGAAAACTATCAAACTATGATGTGGTCAGGCAAGGAGAGTTGCGGGGGGGGGGGGTTGTTGGCTGAAGAGGTTAAGGTTGTAATAGAATGTGGGGGTGGGAGCTGGCTAGAGCTGTTTATTTGCAGAAGAGAAAGGGGGGGTCAGAGGAATGATTGGGAAGGGCTTTGGGGGAGTTTTAGGTGAAAATCAGAAGAAAAATGGAAGACTTTGGGACAGTGGCTCAGATTACTAAGCATAGAGAGATCTGAGCTTTTGGGGTGAGAAAATTAGGGAGGAAGAAATTAGCGTGACAAAGGGGGAAAGGAGAGACTGGTATCCCCAAGAAAGAGGAATCTGATTGGTTTTCAAAGTGTAAGGTAGAAGGGGAGGGAGGTGTTGGACAGCTGATGGGCTTTCTTTCTAAAGTTTAATTCCTTTCCTTATTTTGTGAGCCTGAGGTTCAGTGTGTTGAAAGCAAGAGTACCTCTTCAGCAAAGCCACTTCTGGCCTGCCCAGGAGGTGGGGTTGCGGGCTTCACGCCCACCCCACATGAGCGGGGGCTGGTCCCAGCCCCCGCGAGAGCAGGGGAATCCCGGCCGGGCCAGCCCCCCCCCCCCAGCCAGCCATTCACTGGCTGTTTGGGGGGGCGTGGTTTGCCCTATTTAGAGCCGGCACGGAGGGGGCTCGCCCTCTTTTCGCCGGCTCGCCCTCACGTTTTCCCACCCTCCCTCCCTTTAAGTAGGCTTAGGTAGGTCTTTGACTTTGCTATGGACTTCGGTCTGTCGCCGCAAGGGGCATGGTAGGAATTTTTCCCAATTGGCAATTTCTGGCCTTTTGGTTTTTCGCCTACCTCGTAGCAACTCGTCACAACTTCTCGGCATTTGGCGGTAGGCATTGGTAAGAAGGGGTTAAGAGGATGTGTGGGGGGGGAGGAACGCCATCACCTCCCCCCAGCGAGCGAAGGGTGGTCCGTTAAAGGACCCCGGGGGGCGTGGCCCTGTCCGAAGCCTATGGAGGTGTGGGCCAAAGGCACGCCCCAGAGCGGTGACCCGGGGGAGCTCCTAGTCGACGTGCCTCACGGGAGTCTCCCCCGATATAAGGTTAACCCTTCCCCGTGTCTCCAGCAAATGGGCTGGAGCCGGATAGTCGTTAGGACCAATGCCTATGCCAATGCCTCTCATTCCTGAATTCAATAAAGTTGTGGCCTAATTCGCCCAATTAACCTTAAATTTGGTGTCTCGTGTCTTTATTTATCCTGGCGGGGGGCGGGAACTCGCCACGCAACAAAGGGGATAGGGGGAAAGGAAAAGTGGGTAGGTGGGGGGAGTCTATCAGAAAATTCCTTGACAATGAGGTGAGATCCCTTTAGTACCCAAAGGATTCCTAGCTAGTAAAATGAAAAGCATCACCTGTTATGCCTGAGTTAGTCTCAAAAATTAGCATAGAAACAAATTCTCTCTTCCTGATAGTGAATTGGCAGTGTTTGAAACTCCCATTGTTCTAGGCCATTATACCATTTTGCAACAGGGAATTTCATTATTGTGATCAGTTTCTGAGTTCTGGGTGCAGTACTGTGTCTGAGATTTCAGATTAAAACTGCAGAGTAGAAGGAAAGGACGACCTTTTTCTGCCTCCCCACTTCCAGCTATTCTCTGAAGACTGGAGAAGAGACGCTCTTACAATATTAGGAGGGTGGGTGGGCAGGGGAAGGACTAAACCACATGAAAAATGAGCATAATATTTTAGCTGCTGTTCATTTTCAGCTTTGTATTCTTGTTATAAAAAAGTGCACCTAGACATTCCATTGTTGTGCCCATAATCTAGGTTTAAGGTACCATTTAGCTCCTAGCTTTCATATCTCAATTTCTAACACTGTGAATGGGTGTTAAAAAAAAGAAATGTCAGCCAGGAAGAGCTTGTTTTTAAAAAGTTTGCAAAATGATTTCAAGAAATGCATCTATTCCTCTGCTCTGGTGAGATGGAGTTTGACATATCTTTTGGACTTTTCAAGCAAAAGCCTCAGACTATTGGAATTTATTGCTTCCTAATTTGAGGAGAGAGTGGGAGGTTTGATAGCTGGGTGCCAATAGCTTAGTTTGATTTGGTCTTTTACTTACTTCTGATTTACAAATGATAAGGAAAGAATGGCAGAGATTTACACTGAAAGGAAACAATACATTTTAGAGGCGCTGTTACAACTGGGCTGGTTTGGAATATGTGAGCCTGACTTTCTGTAAGGAAGACCTCTCCAGGCCAAAATCAAAACTTATTTCTGAGTTGCAGGCTATCATAGCAATAGCTGGATATTTTTAGAGGTGCTACATAACACTTGGTGGGATGGTTCTGCCTCTGCAGATATCTATGCACTCTTTTGGATTCTTGAAGTCATGCTGCAAACATGCAATTTCATATGTTGCTGTTGCTTGTGCATCCAAGGTCACCTTCATGTGACCTGCTTACTGAGCCTTCATCCTGATTTGTTTGCACAATTTTTGTGAGGCAGTTATAAAACATCCACTGTTCGTTGCACATTCATTCTGATTTCTTTGCTGGAAGGTTATACAATATTGTGTTAAGCAACTGCTATTATCCCACAAGTTCCCATCACTTTCCTTACAGCAAAAGGGGTGAGTGTGTAAGTGGATTTGTTGACAAAGAGTGCATAATGTACTTAAATTTTGTAACATGTATTTCTGGTAAACAATTGAATTCCACCCACAAGACAGGACAGTCTGGAAGCAACCTAGGTGTGCATCAATATATTTGCATTCTCTCCTACTCTGATGTTTTGTATTCATCTCTAGTTTAAACATATCTTTAAGCTTTCTCAGAGAGTTCTGGAAACATTTTCCATATCCTGCACTACTAATTCAGTTTAATTGCCTTTCAGGGGATTTTTGGAAGTGAGAAGATGATCATCCTGTTTGCAGGTGGTATCTGTGGTGTAGCTCCAAAAGCAGGATCTCTTCTAGCTGGTGTCTATATGATTCTGACAACCAATATGTACCTGATCTTTGAGGCTGGTCACCTAAATCGCTCCCTAACTCTGATACAACTGCATCAGGAAGAAAATTATTCAATTGGAATGATGTGGGTCATCCCATATTACTATTACACTGCAATCGGCTTGGCTGTTATAACTTATCCTATATGTTTCTACTTCCTCTTATCCATCCAGAGGCGAGACACTGTAGGATTGTTTATCTACATTGTTTGGCTCATCTTCTATGATCTAGCCAACATTGTTCTCGTAGTTCTAACAGCAAGGGCAGCTCTTTATTCAATAAGTGACTTGGAATGGTTTGGATTGGCTACCAGAATCCCCACAGACTGCTTTTGGCTTCTCTTTATCATAACATATCTTCTGATGCTTATTGAAGGCAGAAGCACAGGGAGGATGTCACTGAAGACAAGGCGGATATCAAGACGTGTGTCAGAGCCTCCCAGGTTTAGGCTGGGTATCAATGCTAGGAGAGTTCAATAAGAGTTGTCAGGTAATTTGTGCAAACTAGCAGGCTTGCAATGCTTGGGACATAGCAAGATGAGTACAGTTCATCAACCTTGTATTGCTGGCCACTGGGAGCTTTAAAAGCCTCTGGTTATTGTTGCCTGCCTGGAACTGCAAGAACAGAGGGATTGTCAAACACTCAGCAGGGCCGCAAAACATGGGTTTGTCTTGCCAGAGTTGCAAATCTGGTGTATAAATTCATGCATTCTAAGTGGTGCTGCATGTGGTTTGACTTTTTTTTTTTAAAAAAATTCTTATTACCTTATTGGATTGACCTGATGTCCTTAATAAACATATATTTCCTCTCCATTGTATTTTGGATTATTCCCCCTCCCCCCCCCCATACACACAATCTTGTTTTGCCCGATTGAGTTATGAAGACATGTGAACTGTATCATCAGAATATTTGGGCAAGGCAATAGTTTCCTTTCTAACTCCTATAATCACAATGATATGGCTGTGGAAAACTGGGATCATGAAATTCCGTGGAAAAAGCTGATGTCTCTAATAACATATGTGCTTGGATGTGAAATGTCACAGTGAAGATTATTTATTGCTAGATTATTATTTTTAAAGTAGTGTTTGCTCCCTTTCTTTGGCCAGAATGACACACTGCCTCAAGGTTACTAAATACCATAATACAAATGCAGAGGTGGGGACTTTGCAGGGGGAAAGCAGTTGGTAGTGCTTAACCACTCACAACTCTTTCCCAGTAGCTGGCTTGATTTTAGCTGGTCCCAAGATTGAAAAGAAACCTGGTGAGGCAGAAAAGTCAGCCTAGGGAGAGTTCAGGGAGAAAGTGGCAGGAAGAGGAAGGATAGAGCAGTCACACACACACACACACACACACACACACACACCTTCCCTGGCAATGCCTACCTCACAATCCCACAGTCACGTTTTTCAGCAAACACACTTTGGCAAAGTTTGGTGTAAGTCAAGTAGTTGTTTTTCTTGAGCTTCTTTCATTTCCTTAACCAAAGCGGATTTGTGTGTGTGTGGCTGGGGAAGGAGCAGAACAGTGGTGCAATGTCTGGAGGTACAGATTTCCCCCATCTTTTTCATAGACATGGTTTTGTTATCAAATGATGTTTTTGGGCAGTCAGGTCCACTTGCCTCTTCACAACTGCCGTTTTATTTGGCAACATTTTAGCAACAGTTTAAAAAAACAATATTGTAATTGGCACTGAAAAATAGGAAGGTGACAGTTCAACTTGGTTTCATACCCAAATAATTCATCTTAATAGTTGTGGAAATTAGAGCATAATTCAAAAAACAAAAATATAACCACAAGGGACATGTTTCTCTATTAGTCTCTATTAGTTACTACTCTCTAGTGTATGGCTAGGAAATCTCAGGCCTGGGGGGCCAACTGCAGTCCTCCAGGATTGTCACCAGACCACATCCCTTCCCAGGCCCCACTCCTCACTGGCCCTACTCCATTCACTCCTTGTGTGTTCTCACCTGGCTGGAATGTGTCCTTGAACTGCAGTAATGCTTCTTACTTACCTGGATGGAGAAGAGGGTATAGAAACCTCTGAATTGTGCATGACTTGAATGTTGCCTACTATACAAAGGCCAGAGGCACTACAACGCGCCTTAGCCCCATCAAGCACAGCCAATGATCAGGTTGTGGAAGGTTCCTTTACATCAAAACGAGACAGAGAGGTACAACTGTGTCATTTGCACACTGATGGCACCGTACTACAAATGCCTAGACAACACAGCTCTCAACTGGAAGACCTGCACCTTGCTTTGCTGGCCCTTTCCCATCTAGCCTGGGAGAGTGGAGTGCTGACTGACTCCAACTACAAAAGCTGAAGCCGTTGAACAGATTCTTGGGCTGGAGTATTGTTTACAGGGGGTTGAGAGAGCTGTTGCTGTTATTGATATTATTGTTGTATCTTTAGTTTTAGATCTTACAATTTATGTGGAAATTGTTTACATTTGGTTGTGTACTTTTTGATGTGCTTTATTTATTGTTTATGACTTCTGTTATCTTTCTAATTCTGTAAATCTTGTCATGTTGTAAGCCACCTTGAGCATAGTTTCAACTATGGAAAGGCGGCATACAAATAAAATGATGATGATGAGGTTTCAGATAGGTGTCTGATAGCATAGGACATAAAATGGACCTTGTAGGACCCCCCTAGTACTACTTTCTGGTCATGACTTTGCAGGTAGGGGTTAAACCACTGTAATACAATGCCTGCACCTTCCATCCCCCCCGGGTTCAGAAGGAGACCATGGTCAATGGTGTCAAAAGTCTTGAGAGACTGGGGAGAACCAACAAGGCTATGGTCCCAATTGTCTCCTGATGTTCTGTCATTAGTCGGGGGAACCGGGTGTTTTAGTGGTAAAAGGAGGCTGAAGCCAGATTGAAATGAATCTAGATAATTGCTTTGTCCAAGCATAACTGCACCTGCCAGTGGCCGCCCTGTCAGCCACCTTGCTCAAGAAGGGACTATTAGAGACTGAATAGTAGTTTTCTTAAAACCCTTGTTTCTTCAAGTTCAAGCCTTACCACGACCTTTCCTTGGGTGGTGGGCATAACTCCCTCTCATAATGAAACATTAACCAATACCTGGATTCATCCAATCAATCCCTGCCCCTACAAAAATGTTCTTTTTTTTAAAAAAATAATTTTTATTCATTTTTCAAACACATAATAAGAAATAAACAAAACACAAAACAGAAAAATACAAAACATTTAAATCATAATCTTATTTTCATACACCTTCTTTCCTCCGACTTCCCCATACCTCCCTTTCGCTGCATCCTTATTTTGCAGTTCTTTAGCAACCCATTAGTCAGTTTATCTATTAGTTCCCTTTCATTAAATTTCCTTAAACTTATTAGTTACAGCTGTAATTCTCTGCTTCTTACCCCTTGACATCTTAACACTCCTAAATTTTACAACAATTTTTAAGATACATTTTAAATTTCTTCCAATCCTCTTCCACTGTCTCTTTCCCCTGGTCGCGGATTCTGCCGGTCATCTCTGCCAATCCCATGAAGTCTGTCACCTTTGTCTGCCATTCTTCCAGAGTAGGTAGTTCTTGCATCTTCCAATACTTTGCCAGAAGAATTCTTGCTGCTGTGGTAGCATACATAAAAAAGGTTCTGTCCTTCTTTGACACCAATTGGCCAACCATGCCCAGAAGAAATGCCTCAGGTTTTTTAGGAAAAGTCCACTTAAGGACTTTCTTAATTTCATTATAGATCATTTCCCAAAAGGCTTTAATCTTTGGGCAGGTCCACCAAAGGTGGTAAAAGGTACCTTCAGTCTCATTACATTTCCAGCATTTATTATTGGGCAAATGGTAAATTTTTGCAAGCTTGACTGGGGTCATGTACCACCTGTAAATCATTTTCATTATGTTTTCTTTTAAGGCATTACATGCCGTAAACTTAACACCAGTGGTCCATAACTGTTCCCAGTCAGCAAACATAATATCATGACCGATATCTTGTGCCCATTTAATCATAGCTGATTTCACCGTTTCATCCTGTGTATTCCATTTCAACAGCAAGTTATACATTCTTGACAAATTCTTAGTATTGGGTTCTAACAATTCTGTTTCTAACTTTGACCTCTCCTTCTGAAATCCTATTTTCCTGTCTTGCTTAAATGTCTCATTTATCTGATGGTAATGTAACCAATCTCGAACTTTGAACTTTAATTTCTCATAACTCTGAAGTTTAAGCTTCTCACCATCTTGTTCTAGGATTTCACAGTATTTTGGCCATTTAGAATCCATATTAAGTTTTTTCACTGCCTTAGCTTCCATTGGTGACAACCACCTGGGAGTTTTACTTTCCAACAAGTCTTTATATCGAGTCCAAACATTATATAATGCTTTCCTGACAATATGGTTTTTAAAACTTTTATACACCTTTGCCTTGTCGTACCATAGATATGCATGCCAACCAAAGTTATTATCATACCCCTCCAAATCCAAAATGTCTGTGTCTTCAAGAAGTAACCAGTGTTTCAACCAGCAAAAAGCTGCTGATTCATAATAGAGTCTTAAGTCTGGCAGGGCAAAGCCCCCTCTATCTTTTGCATCAGTTAAAATCTTAAATTTTATTCTGGGCTTTTTGCCCTACAAAAATGTTCAGCCATGATGGACAGAGTTGGAGAGAACAGGTAGCTGGCCTCACTGGAGTGTTCTGTCTATGTGAACAGGCTGCAACAACTGAAACTGATCTGGCAGTTTGAAACACTGCAGCTGGCTGGCAAGAAGAAACATGAAGGAATTCAAATGCATGCATGCTGTTTGCATTGTGGGGTGATGATTTTAAAACTGGGTCTGTCTGGGTACTAGCCTGCTCCCACCCACCCACTCCAGCTCAGCCTACAGATTTGTAGCAAACAGATACATAAAAACACAAGTCTCTAGCACTCTCTTCACAAGGTAACTCTATAAAGGCTGTCTATGAAGTTTCCTATATAATGCAAAACACCACACAGCACCAAAGTTGGTTACATTATGCTTCCATAACAAGCCAGCAGATGGTGCTGTTTCCATGTAAAAAGTTAAGATGGGTCTAGTGTTTTGTTTTGTTTTGTTTTGTTTTGTTTTAAAAGCAGCTATGGAAAGTGGAAATAGCAACAGAGGAGGTAATTTTGATCAGGAAAATGACACAGGGTTAGACATCACCTCCCCCAGTGCTGTTGCTTATTTCAAGCTGACAAGCAACCCACAGCTGCATTTACATAAAATAAAATAAAATAAAAATGAATTAGGTGGTCCAGTCATGAAACTCTCACATATAATTTGACACACTGCCTATTTGGGAAGCTGCTTTGAGAATAGTAGGTTCATTGCCATGCTGACTGATGAGAAATGTAGTTTTGGAAACATTAGCTGCAATTAATTTTCATATATTGTTTCCTGTCCTTGTGGGACCCCAGTACTCATACAGCACTTATTTTTCTTGTTTGAAAGGCATTTTAAGACCCTGTCCTCTTTAAATTTTGTTCGTTTAATGGATATACAGCTGCCACTGTTCTATAAAGCCAGCACTGATCATCCTAGATTGATTACTAGCAAAGATGGGAAAGGGTAACACTCTCCATTCCCAATTCATTGAGAAAATAAGTTGAGTTAGTTGTTGTATAGAGTTGCAGATAACTCATTGCCTGTTCAAATGATACATAACAGTGTTCAAATGACACAGATCTGGGGAGGAGTAGGAGTCGGTGTTGGGCTCATGCATTTCTTCCCTGCTGAAAGAATATCCCAAGCAAAGCAGGAGATACTGCATTTCTTTGAACATAGGCCCTCCCTTACTCTGTGAGATCAAACATCCTTTCATGAGGTACCCGCCCTTAGCAAAATGATACATATGGGAGTATGTCTCACAAAACACCTTGGGAATGTCAGGACTCCTAACACCAGTTGCTATGTAACAGTAAGCAAACACCTTGCATGGTGCTAAGGTTGGTGCTTCTATTTCCTGTACATGCTTGTCAACACAAAGTGCATTCATCTCATAGCAATAGCTGTTGCATCTGGTGGTGTTTGGCAGTATGCTTGCTGAGAGGGGCTATTTCTCCATGAGTCTTATAAGAGTGGCAGGAACACAGGAACACTCAAGAGCTGGAGAGGGGCTTTAGCATCCCATCCCATCAACATCTGCCTTAGCCACCCCACTGCTACAAGTTGAGTCAGGAATCACCTATCTGGACCAGTGATGAGATGCCCCAGCCTTTGGATGGGCATAATCCCCCCCCCAATCCTCCCACACTAGCAAGCAGCCATATTTTTAGATTTGACAGTGGGGCAGTTTAGGAAGTGTTGCTTCTGCCACATCAAAATGCATTGTTAGAACTAATACACACATGCAATGATGCCCAGGGAGAAAATGCAAGCACTGCTAAGGTTCTATATGCCATGTTAAAGGGTGCTGGTTGGTTCCAACTTGTTCATTCAATTCAGAGATACAAAAATAATCTGAATCTGAATTGAATATGGATGTGAACTACATATAAGTAATTAGAAACCAAGTTCATTGTGTCATCCTACGCAAACACAAGGGTCATTGGTCCTTGATTGCCATACATGGAGAAAGCATGAGAGGACAATTCCCCTCCTTAGTCCTGCTTATAACTGCCTGTTAAAGTCTCCTTCAGATGATTATTCAAAGCTTTTCTCTCCGACACAGAAGGCAGAATAGAAACATTGAAGCTGAGAGTTGGAAGGGACCCAAGGGTCATCTAGTCCAACCCCCTGCAATGCAGGAATCACAGCTAAAGCATCCATGGTAGATGACCATCCAACCTCTGCTTAAAAACCAACAAGGAAGGAGAGTCCATCGCCTCTCGTGGGAGTCTGTTCCACTGCCGAACAGCTCCAACTGCCAGAAAGTTTTTCCGAATGTTTAGTCGGAATCTCCTTTCTTGTAACTTAAAGCCATTGGTTCGAGTCCTACCCTCCAGAGCAGGAGAAAACAGGCATGTTCCCTCTTCTATCCCTTAAGATATTTGAAGGTAGTAAACAGCAATAGAGGCACTGCAGTCTAGAGCGCAAAGACTACAATGTTGGGAAGTTTCTGTGAATGCCCGCATGATCTAGACAAGATGAGTAAGTCAGTCAGTCAAGTGTTTATGTTGTGGAAACCTTTCGTACTTTAGGCCAACTGCCCCAGGGTTAATTCACTAAAAAACAATGAGCATTCTGCAACCCAGAGAGAGGGTTGGGAGCATGGGAGGTGGCTGGTGGTGTGTTGGATTGTTATCTTCACTGAGCCAAAGATGGCGGCACCTTAACTGCATGATGGTAGCTGACAGCAGATGCTGCATGTCTACTTTCCCCGACTTTAACATTCAGGTTGTGTCATAGTCCTGTGTTTCCCTGACATCTACACACACACACACACACACTGCAACCACATTGCTGTCTGTGGCTGTTAGACAGGATGTGCTGAATGCTGTCAGGTCACAGCACCGAAGATCCCAGACCTTAGGAAAGATGGAGAATTAAGTGTGTGGTGGTCATTTCCTATAATGTGACATTTGACCCTGCGTTTCAGTGAACTGGCAACAAAAGTCTGCCACAACCATTTTTTGAACAAGCTCAATTAACTACAAACTCCCAAATCTGGTTTTCCCCCTAAAACCTGTGGCAAGGTTTTGAGCCAAATGTCATGTTTTGTGCTGCTCCCACAAGTGTATACAGTATTGACTTGTCAAATAAGGTTTCATAGCTTACCACCCACAAAGTTAAATCTGCTTCAAACCTCCTGCTTTCTTCCATGCTCTTCTATGGGCCTCAGCTTTTGAAAATAATGTACATGTACTTACTTACATATGCAGTGCAGGGCCCAATGTGCTGTAATTTTTGTATTTCATTTTCCATGGGATCCTTGCTGAGTGAGGAGACTCATGTCATTTCCGTTACTGATATAGCAAAGGGTGGGGGAAGATAGTAACTTCCTACTGTGGCTTGTTTCTATCATTGGATCAGCCTCTGTGCAGCTTGACTTTCTAGTCACTTTGTCTCCGTTGTGGGAAGCTTTTCTCAGAATAAGTAACAGTCAACCAACACTTACGGGAATAAGGGTGGGCCTATGGCAGTCTCACTAACACACATAAGCGCTAATTTAATTGAAATTCAGAGGACCTGCTTCCACGAATTGCATTTAGGAGGCAAATGTTTGAAGGCAAGCAGGCTGGTGTTGATAGCTGAACTAATTTAAGGGCCAGCCTACATAGTGAGATTTCTATGATCAGATCTTCTGACATTTTAAGAAGTGTCCAAAGAAAAAAGGTGTATAAAGGCTATTCCCCCTGCTGTAAGATTTGGTGAAACCCAGTTTGGTGTTCACAGGAGAATTAGGAAGCACTGGAAGCTCAGTATCTGTATTTGAAAGCTCATTCCAGCACCTCCTGCAGTCAATGTATTAAAAAGAATTGCAGCTAAAACTTTTGAAGAACAAAAGATTGTGTGCTTTTTTTAATGAGCTTTGCCACTTCACAAAACAAATGGTAATTGTGGCATAGAAACACCCTTCAGGCTATAAGCCTGTGCATATTTGCCTTGGAGTAATCAGGGGACTTCACTAAGCCAAAATGGAGTTAAGGTTGCAACTTAAATAGTACACCAATTGCTGGTGTAACTAACACACAACCCATGTGAAAAACTCCAGTCACACATGCCTGAATGCATGCAATAACAAAAACAGGGCAGTCCAATGGGTTTGGCCATTGTAGTGGCAGAGCAGAAATCATCAGATATGGGCAAGTGAGGAAAATATAGGGTTAAATAGGCAAGGCATTCCCCAACTTTCTCTTGACTCATTAACTAGCCCCTACCTTCTCCCAAAACTAGAATCCACATTCTAGGTTGGAGAATTTATGTTGCAATATAACTGAAACTTTCATACCCAAAGTAGTTTATTGGTACCATTAACCCAGCATTTGCAGGTTAACTCAACCTTCTGTGGCTTTTCTTCTGCTGACATTTTCTCGCCGGAAATAGGGCTACAAAGAATTTGAGATAAACATTTTGCAGTAACATTGTGAATATGAAACAAACTGGGCATCCAAAGTCTAGTACTGCCCATTGAAGAGCCAGACATCCGATTAAAATCAAGTTTTCATTTTTATTTAAAACTGCATGTATAAAAAAAATAGCAATTCTGAATTCCCTGTACAGTATTAGCTATTAACAAAACCAGCAGACTACACACCAAATTACTTATAGAAGCTTGACAATGTTGAAGTCCAGGGTATCTTGCTCCACTTTAAGTAAGAAGAGTACTATGTACACATGCCCTCCCCCCACCAATACCTGTGAAAAACATGTCTCAAACATTCGGGGAGGCTGAACAGCCACAGCTGGAACTATTTACAGATGGCTGAGTGGCAGGTCAGCTACTCCATACAGTGGCAAGACATCAAACAGAGCAGAATAGGCAGAAAATAACCCAATGGAGGAAGGAAGTTGGGAAAGGGGAGGAGAGGGGCAATGTGACAGGATATCAGGTCAGCAGCTGTAGCGGTGAAGTGTAGGCTAAGAACCCACATGATTCATAAATAAAATAAATAAGATCCTAAAGTTAGGATATTCCATTAAAAAACCCTAGAAATAAATTAAAAAAACAAGAGTAAAAACATTATAAACTGCAATCTTCTGTACACCAAGCTTTGTTCCTGTATTGATCTGTACAAATTTACAGTTAATTGGGTTGCATTGTTTGTGCACTTGAGGATGCCTTCACGTGAGAGGCGGCAAGAGCCAACTCAGAGTTCATATCGGACAGCACATAGCTAGGGTTTGCCAGTGGATCACCCACAGCCTCTTTTCAAGCAGTTCTTTTAGAAGGTGGAACAAACCAAAACTCAGGTAAATCTTGAGGCAGCAGCAAGGAAGGAACGCTCAAGTATTTTCTTTCCCCCAGCACAGCTCAGTTGCAACTGAAGGCACTCAGAACATGGTGTGAAGACAGGGGCCAGTCCAAATCGGTGTTTCCCCATCCCAGATTCCCCCAATTGAGAGTCTGCTCTAGTTGTCTGCTCCACTTGTTTCATATTCTAGGATTCAGCAGGTTATGAACACGCATGGAGTTGCTCAAGTCATCTAGTGGCAAGGAGGTTTGCAAAGCGGGACCCAAAGAGTTTAAATCCACTCGACCAGGAGAGATGGTTTTTTCAGGCTTGGAAATGTCTCCAGGCAGCCTGTGTCTGCAATGAGATGATGGTATTCCTGTAAAAATCCCCACTCAGCCAGAATCAGTAGGGCAGAATTCTGTTTTGCACCCCAAAAGGATGAGACACACTGCTATTTTCTAGACTCATGCAGTAGACTGTGCAGGTGGATCTCAGCTGTTTCCTGAGACAGGAGAACTTCTTGCATCCAAGAATGGTTCAGAATGTCTTCAAAGGATGGCCGGTCAGAAGGCCTCAGAGCTAAACACCACTTAATAAGATGCTGGCACTCTGCAAAAAGAAAGGACAAAGTTGGAATAGGTGCATTGCTGAGGAGAATCTACAAAACAGGACACTGATGATGCAACAAAATCTCACCCTGCTTTATGAAACAAGACTGTTTTACATGATTGAAACAATGTTTAACTAATGTTTGTTTTGCTATTCATACCAGGGTGTGTTTGCTTCAAGTTTGACATCAAGGTAATGATTCAATATCTGACTGGAAGCCCAATAACAGTGTTTTAGGAACACTTGCTTGTGCAATTTAGATGGTAACACACCACTTAATTTCAAATTCTAGGTTTTTCCTCCTCAGCAGCTGCAGTGCTACTTGCATGCTTTAGCGTATAGCAGTAACATCTAATATAAAAGCTGTTTGGGATCATCAGAAATACTTCCAAGTACTGTCCCTCAAAGCAGAGAGTGGATGAGCCCTGTCCGCTAAGTTATCCCATATCTCATAAGAGCAGCAGACACTTACCAGGAGAAATCCTTTGCCGAAAATAAACTTGACCTCTTATGATCTCCTCATCATGTTCAAAGGGGATATCACCACAGACCATGTCATAGAGCAGTACTCCAAGCGACCAGACGGCAGCAGATCTACCATGGTACCTGTGGTAGCGAATCCATTCTGGAGGACTATATACACGAGTCCCTAGAAGAGAAAGAAGAGGAAGGTCTCATCATGAGGTTTAAAATTCCTACAAATCACCTCAGTGCTGATTTTTTCCAGCACTTGGACACACTGATCAAGGGACCAGGAACTTTAAGTGAACTAGTTTTAAACTATGACAATGCAGTTAGTAAAAACCAGGCATGGACTTCTGAAGACAAGCTGCTTAAGATGTTGACAAAGATTGAATGTACAGTATGATGTGGTGGCTTTATCTTTTAGTTATGCATGTGGTAATGCTGAGATGCAGCTTACTTGCACCACTGCAGTAGCTCTTGGCACCCTTTGTTGTAGTATCTGATCTCTCTCCCCCACCCACCTCCTTGCTGGCAGGAAGCAAGGATACTGAGGTCAGAGCTGCTAGTCTGGTTTCCAGCCACGTGACTCTTGTTTACAAACTTTGGGTTGTAAAAAAAATCCTCATGATCCACCAGGGGGCACCAGAAGCTTGAGTAATTGTGCAAGAAAGAGGGCAACGGAGGGAGGAGCAAACCCACCCCTGGTCATTAACCGTTAAATTAAAAACAAAACAAAAAATGCAAGGCAGCTCATGTCACTCAGGAACCCAGAGGCAAAAAAACACACAAACAAACCAAACTGAAAGCCAGCCGTGATTTTTTGAAAGTCAACAGCTCATGAAAAGAGTCGTTAGCAACGGCTAGAAGCTTGGTTTGTTTTCTGGAAACAATGTCTGTGAGCAGCTCGCATTTCTATTCAAATCTTCAATACTTGAATATCCTTTCCCCCACATGCACATTTTGTTAAACAAATTATTGATTTGTGCTTCTTAGCAGGGAAGGTAAAGTGATAGGAATGTAAACAGATCTCTTCCAGATTAGATTTCACAACATTCATGCCATGACGAAAAGCAACTTTCCATTTAAAATGATTAATTTAGTGAGGTGGCAGAGGCAGCAGATCTTAGCAACTACCTCCTCCGCTTTTTTGTATTCTGCTCTTCATAGGGACAAACTACAAAACCCTTTCAGTCATCTATCAGTTTTAGAAAGATCCACGTACTTTAAGATTTTCCCTTTAGTTGCAGATTTTGATTAGCATCCAAGGTTTTGAACAGTATGCCTGCAAACATGTTTGCATTCAGCCTTGCGCTTCTGCACTCCCTCACAAGTGAATTAGTAACCACTCAGATTTACAACATATTTACTGCCTGGTTCCTTTACTTTCTATTTTCACACTACAGATAAGACAGTAGGTTCAGGCTCATTAAAAAAAAACCATTAGCAAAGTCTAGCAGTTGATTGGAGCTAAATCTCCTATCAACAGAAACTGTGTGTAGGCAATAGGCAATCAGGATAAAATGTATTTCATAAGAACAAGTCCTACAGCTCAGAGGAAGAACATGTTCCATTGCTGCAAAGCACTCAAACCCCGGGAACACAGTGTTTCAAAGAGGAAATTCCCTGGCTCGAAGGAGTGAATGGAAATTGACAAGACTCACCATCAAAGTCAGTGTACACTGTGTCCTTGAGCAGCGCTCCAGATCCAAAGTCTATAAGTTTGAGCTCTCCACTGCTCAGGTCAATCAGGATATTCTCGTCCTTGATATCCCGGTGCAGAACCCCACAGCTGTGACAATGTCGAACCGCCTCCAAAACCTGACGGAAAAAGCTGCGAGCCAAGTCTTCGGGCAGAGCACCCCGCTCCGTGATGAAATCAAAGAGATCCTGCACAGGATCAGGCCGTTCCAAAACCAAAATAAAACTGTCCGGCCTCTCAAACCAATCCAGGAGCCGGATTACGCCCCGAAAGCCAGAGCCAACCTTCTTCAAGAGCAAGATCTCCATCGGTACCCTCGTTCCACCAGGCTGCAATGTGATGGGGGGGGGGGAGAGAGAGAAAACAGGATTCATGAATAGGAGAATCAATCGACCTGCATTGTGGCAGATCATTGAAAGCTGAAAGAGATTCTCTCGAGCAACACTGGGGCATTCCTTTGCCCAAACACTTACCAATTCCCCCCATTCCGAAACCCGGTCGCGGGACACATGCTTGATCGCCACCTACGAAGATTAAAGAGAGAAAAAAATGGATTGAGCGAACAGGACCGGTAGAAAGAAATGCCATGGGTGGCGGGGAGGGAGGGAGGGGGACTGAAATGAATGGAAGGGGTATTTTGGGGGAGAAAATTGGGGTTTGGGGAAAACGAAGAGGGAGAGCGATGGGGAGCAAATGGGGGCACAATCCACCCGCGGCCAAGCACTCACCGGAGCTCCATCCGCCAGCCGGGTCCCCGAGTAGACCGAGCCGAAGCCGCCACTGCCGAGCAGCGGGCCCACCTGGTACAACTTCTCCAGGGGTTCCTTTTCTTTTCCTGCGAAGGGAGAGAAAACGAGGGATGGGGAGGGGGGGCGAGGTCAGTCCATTGCGCCTCCTCAGCAACGCCGCTCTCCCTCCCGCCCGATCTCTCCGCATCAGCCGCTCCCCAAACAAAACAAACCCCTGGCCGCCACCCCAGCCCCGCCTTCGCCTCACGACCCCGACCGGCCGTGAGGGGCGTCTGTGGGCCGCCCGACCCCCCCCCATCCATCCTCTGCCCCTCCGGTGTGGCTGACCTGGCAGGGGCTTGACCGGGTGCAGGTCCCCTCCGGGCGCGGAGCACAGGTGGGCCAGGGAGTTGATCTTGGAGAGCAACATTCCCGCCCCGTCCGCGTGTTCCAAGCAGGCCGGGACCGGCGTCGTCGTCTCTGAGGCAGCTGCTGCTGCTGCTGCTGGGTTGGCGTCTCCGAGGCACGGGCGGGAGCTGCGGGCGGGGTCGTGCCGGGCCAGCCTGCTCCCTCCCGTGTGGCGCGACGGCCCCGGCCTCAGCCGCCTGTAGTAAAGTGGGAGGGAGCAGCGCTGGGGCGGAGCCGGGGAGAGCCGGCGGGCAGGTCTCCAACAGCGGCGAAGCTCCGCCCACCGGCGCGGAGCCGGCCAATCGGCGCCGCAGCCGCCAGCCCGCGCCTCGGCTCTCCGTCAGAATGGAAAGAGACTCGACGTGGCGGGAAGGAAAAGGCGCCAAAGAGAGGGGGGAAGGAGGAGGAGGGGGCGAGGGGGAGCGAGGCTTGCTCGGGACCTGTGGCGGGAAAAAGGGAGAAGACAATGAGCGAGACAGGCTCCCCGGGGGCTGCTCCGCTCTGGCAAAGGGCAGTCCTCCTCTCTTAGGCACTCGCTGCTCGCTACAGATATATGCCCTCCATCTCCCATGCGATGGGCTCCTTCAAGGAAATAATTCCCCATTGCCACCTGCGCCATTCATTCATTAGCTGCATGGTAGGCAGAAATTCAGCAGGTGCTGATTTCCCTCTCGTTGCAATATTTTCATTGGCAGCCTTTTAAATATCTGCCTGTCGTGCAGCCCGTTCCAACACAGATGCCTCTTCACGGGGGCGGGAAGGATGGCGACTGCCAATCATGTTGCCACCGCTACAGTTTTTTCATGATTAACTTGTTCAAAAAAAGCTGCGAAATAAATAAGTAGCGTGCTGAAGTGCAGGATTTGCCCCTCGCCCGCTGCTGAGGAGTGAATGGCAGCCATGTGATGGGCTTAGGGTGTGCATTTGGAGAGAGTGGCGTGGTGGCCAAACCAGCTCTTAGTTACTCCGAGGCCTGGGGAGGAATGAAAATTGTTCTATGTTCCGCATTGCTACACATGTACTTTTTGCCATCGGAATAAATGGAACAATGGTCCTGTATTTGCATAAGCCTTTCCCAGGTTCATTTCTTGGTTACACAAGAATGGAGCAGAGAGAAAAATTCCAGCACGAGACTGATAGATACATTATGAACAACAATTGCAGGGCTATTTGCAAGATAATTGGTCCAGCAATTAATTAAAAACAACAACAGCCAACAGAACATGGATACTGATGGGGCACAGGAGGTTTTGAGTTCAAATATCGGCCCTTACCATTGATCAAACCCTTCCAACATAAGTTATCAAATGAATATGCAGAATGGAATTCAATTGGAGGGACCTTCGAAAAAGCTGAATGTGGGGTACTCAGGACAGACAAAAAGGAAGTACTATTATACACAGCTCTTGATGGAATTTGCAAGGTATAGGGATGGCTGCAACTGGCTTTAAAGGCCATTGGACAAATTCATGGAGGACAGTGCTATCAGTGACTACTGATCATGTTGGCTGTATGTACTACTTGCCAGAGCAGAGGCACCAGGACTCTGAATGTCAGTCATTGGGGAACATGAGGGTGCTTGTGGGCAGGACCTATAGGCATCTGGCTGGACAGTGAGACCAGGATGCTGGACTAGAAGGGCCTTTGAACTGATCTGATAGGGCTCGTCTTATGTTCTTCTTTTCTCAGGTAACTCCTGATACACTATCAGTTGAGCTCATGCACTTGTCTCTGGAATAGAAAGTGCTAAATGATAGTAGAGATAAAGGTAAGATTAGAACACATGCTTACAGCAGCCAATTAGGCCATGAGGTGTTCTGTTTGAAGCAGCAGAGTATTAACATCTCATCTGATACTGGCTGTATATCCCATAGGACAGGAATTACTATACTTCAGTAAGGACGAGTCACATTGTCAACAGAGGTTTGTTTAAATTTGATATTTCATTTTGGAGAAACTAGCATAACAAGAGCATAGCAACTGTTTAGATACACTTTGCACTGTGGTGACACTGGAAGTGTACAAGTGTAAAAGTTTCATAAATTCCTATGCTATATTGCATGAATTCCAATTCTGTTGGAATGTAATTGTATGCAATATTTTGTAATTGCACCTGGCAGAAAATCTCATGAAGTTCCTTTTATTGACTGCTTTTAACAGCTGACACTGTTCCCAGTAAAGATTTTTGCAACCTTTGTCCTGTTCTGGCAGAGGATGATATGTGTATATTGTGGTACAAAGGTAAAAACACGCGACCTTTAAAGGGTGACTGTCAGAACAAGTTTTGCCCATGTTTTTATTCTCCATAAGTAAGCTTGCAGAAATAATTAAAAACAGCAAATCATTTTGCAACATTTTTCTTTCCTGTGAAGTGGAAGGGAGCAGCTGTTTAAAAAACAAGCAAACACTAACTTCCTCGGAAGCCAACTATTGTAATCTGAAAGTGAAACTCTCTATAAATACAAGTGAAACAGACAGATTTTTGTAAATGAAACTCAAAGAGAAAATGCAGCTTGACTTAGAAAAACACTTACTCCTGGATTGTATCTTCAGTTATTTAAACATTTTAGCCAGATGTGTATAAAATGTCCTCAAACCTTGCTATTATCAAGAAAGATAAATTAATGTGCAAGATGAGGGCATAGCATAATATTGTTTTTATGTTTCCATTTTCAGCGCTTCTATTATTCTGTAGTCATAAAACTGTATATCTCCATACCCAAAATGAATAAAACAACCAAAAATAGGCAAGTGGCAATATTTGTAAAAGGAACATAGCTGGGATACTTATTGTCTCTTTACTTCTGAATTAAATTTATCAGAAGGCATCTAAGAAAAAAAATGACAGACTGAAGCAGGGAGATTACAATTGCCCAGTGTGATATAGGTTGCTACCCTCAAGTAGTATTGATAGGCTACGAATCACATGCAGCTTCGCTTGGGGCTAATATTGTAGGGGATGCTGTCCTTCTCTGGACCCATAAAAACATGTTCTTGAATGACAAGTGTTTTTTCTATCACCCAAAGAGCTCCACAACCTACATAAGAACATAAGAAACCATGGGTGTAGTCAAGGGGAGGCAGGGAGGCAGCTGCCCCCATCAGTTAGTTAAGAGATACTTAACTAACTGACCAATCATGTAGGTTCTGCCCCCCCCCACAAAAGTCCTGCCCCCCAACAAAAATCCTGGGTACGCCTATGTAAAGAAACTGCTTTATATGCTGAGTCAGACCACTGGTCCACCTTGCTCGGTATTGTCTACATTTGTCTGGTAGTGGTTTGAGACAGAGTCACTCCCATTCATACCTGGAAAAGGTGGGAATTGAATGTGGGCTTTTTGCATAAGCTCTACCACTTAGTCTCTGTCCCACAACTTTTTCTAAGCACAGTTATGCTTCAAAAACTGAATTCTTTCTTACTCAAAGATTATTAAATGCATAGAATACATATATGCATGTGACTGTGTGTCTGCACATTGCAACATACATATGTAAAGACAAGCACTGCGGCTTGCCCCCATCTTGCAAAGGATGCTCCGTACAATGTCCCTGCTGCCTGCAGAGCAGCAGTCTGTCTCGGCCCCCAGCACAGTTGCCGTATAGGATTTCTCTGTTAGAAATGGCTGACAGCTTCTCTGAAGAAGTTCTTCTGTTAAAAGTAGATTGAAGTTTCATTGGCTCAAATCCAGGCTTCAATGCAAGAAGTTACATTACTTTTGGCAAGCACTAGAGGCTTTCTGATAATAACAAACGCCTTCGTCACCGTCCCAAACTTGACCTGTTTGGCTACCATGGTGAAGTCAGCCCTAATTGAATTTTTCTGCTAATCTTGTCATGACTTCATCTCTTGCTGAAAACATGTGCATTGGCAGCTACATCTGCACATTCTCCCAAACACACACACACCCTCTTTCCTTGGTAAAAGTAAAAATTCTAGCCGGGAATTCTTGACCAAAGTACCTTTCAACAGTATGTTTCTATAGAAGTTGCTGGATGAGTTGCTTTCCTGAGTTCCAAAGATATTATAAATAATTTACCAGTAGTGGGTTCTGATTACTCAAGTCTATTAACATTTAGAGCAAAGAACTACAGCCAGTAGCCTCTAAATTATTACAGAAGACGCCAATCTGTGTTCTCTTCTTTTCTCCTCCCAAACAGACTGGGAGCTCCCAGCATCCCACACACTTGGGAGGTGAATTGCTGTGGAATCAATGGATCTTACTGGAAATTCTAGTGATTGTAGTTTCAATGTTTAGGTTGTGCCCACGCAGCTGTTCAGACTGCTTGTGAACTGAAAGTATCTAACCATTTTTCCAAATTCACACAGAACTTGGCATTCAAACCTCAGACACCACTGTTGTTCCATAAGAGATTTCAGGAGAAACAGTGAAAAAACACACACATACAACGGAGATGTAATGTTTTCCACACTCTGTCTCTAATCAATATACTATTACGTACAGCAGAGAAGCAAATGTTTAAATCCGTCTATATATAATTTTGAAGTCATCAAGAACACAGATAACCAAAGAGTCATTCCTGGGAGTTGTTGTGTATATAATCCCTCTTGGAACATTTGCAACTATAAAAGGTGACTCATATTCTGATAGGATGAATGGAGAGAACATGTGATAGGTAGATAATGGAAGAAGTGCTCTTTCCATTCATTAAGATGCTTACATCCCACACTGCATTTCATCAGGGATCCCCGCCCTGCATATGCCAAATTTAACTCCAATAACTTTCAATGCACTCCTGATTTCTGGAAACATATTACTTTTTAGCTGAAAAGTTCTTTAAAAAACACAATTAGCTTTTTTGTTCTTACTGGAAAGAAATATGGCAACTATAAAAGGGTGGCCTGGAAAGTTGTGTACCTTGGTTTATGTATGGACAACTTATTTATATGAATTCTTAGAGCAAAGAGAACTGATTCCATATTCTCCAACACTGGAAAACAGTGGCATAGTGCTTCATGCGCTATTTCTTTAGTTTACAGCAACCTGTCCTGGAATCATTCAAGAGCAAAGAGGTTATTTGTAACTGTGGTTAAATTATGTACTTGAATAACATAATTCTCCTGTAATATCCACTATTCCAAAAGAATCTCACTGTAGGACATGAAAGAGCAGGTTATACTGTTAGGGACTTCGGAATACAGACCAGAAATGGAAAACTCCCATGCATCCTGACAAACCCTACCAACAGCCTGCCAGAGATTTGAGCATCAGTGTGGGGTAATGGTTAGAATATCGGACTTAGGACTTCAGGTCCTGTGTCATCTTGGGCCAATCTCACTGCCTCTCTGCTTAAAATACATCACGGGATAATTTGGAAGCGGCTGTCACATATACTTTCCAGAGTTCTATGGAGGAAGGGCAGAATAAAGGGGAGGGAGAGGAGATTTAACTTGAGGACATATAAGGGAAGGACACTGAACAAGCAGAATGACAATTGCAGCAACTCATTCTATGATTGTGGCCAAAGGTACACACTGTTGCATGCCACCCCACACTCCAAATGGTGCTAGACCCCAAGGGGTCCAGGTGCTTGGTTTCCTCAGAATAAGGGGCAATAGAGACTGTGGTGTCTTTAGGATATATGGTTTATTTACACATATATACAACCTGAGCCTATGGTAGAGGGTCTCACAGCATTAACACCCCAAGAAGGTCCAGCTTCTCCTGTAGCCACAGCCTTGGAGTCAAGCAGAAATCAAATACTTCTCTCCCTCTCAGGTTTCTGCCTGCAATCTGCTTTTAACCCAACTCTGACCCTTCTCACCAACAGCTGGGGAGGGAGGGAGGCCCACCCATTTGCCCTCTGGCACAAAGCCACTTTCTTTGTTACCCTAAGGACCCAAATTTAGTGGGCCATTAACTCAAGCTGCCCTGACTATAGCAACAATTGAATTCCCTGTTCAGGGAAGTTTTTAATATGTAATGCTGTACTGTTTTTAACACTGATTGGGAGCCGCCCAGAGTGGCTGGGGAAACTCAGCCAGATGGGCGGGGTATAAATAATAAATTATTATTATTATTATTATTATTATTATTATTATTATTATTATTATTATCCTCCATTAGAATTCAACCCTTGCTGGATCCAGGAATTAAAGGGGCCCCAGGCATACAGTTTAAGGCCTGCCCCAACTCTAATCTAATCCCTGCCTGAACTTGGCCCATCAGCCTAGTTTAAAAGGGAATAGTTGGTCCCACTCCCAAGCTTTATTGTTATCACTTCCAAGTCTTTTTCTAAAAATATAAAAAATTTGGTTGTCAATGTAAATCATATTCTGAGATAGCAGTGGCTGTTGATTTTCATACTCTCTGTAGAAAACACCAACGCAATAATATACGAGGGTTGTATTCAGTGCAATGCTAAGGAGAGCACTCTGTGAGAGCAAGCATTTCTCCTTGCACAATGGAATGTTATCTCCCTCTGCTCCCACTGCCAAGTATGTCTTAGGGTTTCCCCAACCCTATAGAGCAGATATGGGAATGCATGCGGAGAGGAGAGCAGAGAAAGTTTTATTGCACATATTTAGTTGAATAATACCCAAAGTATTATTCAGCAGCAGCATTCATTCAATCTTCTCAGTATTTCACTTGCTTGTATACAGTCCCTAGCATGATTGGGGGCAAGTGATCCTATCTGAATGGTAAATGAAAGAATTGAAAATGTTCTGTTTTCTCAGGTTCATTTTGCACCTTGGTGTTTACCAGTAGTGGCTCCATTTCTGTTGCCACCAGCTGCCTGACACAGGCAAAAACTGTTAAAGACAATGGAGCTCTGACAGATCCAGGCAGCTAGTTTCTCCCAGAGTGCCCACTTCTAACATTATTTTTAATGTGTGGGAGCATGACATACAGAAAATAAGGGGAAGAAGAGACCGTGCATGGCCTACAGAGAAAGGAACAGTCTCCCCAGACACATTTTGGAAGCAGATGTTCTGTCTCATCCCCTTCTTTCATTATGGTCTGGTTAAAAACCCCCAGCAAGAATGGATCAGAACTAATTAACCTGAAAGCTAAAGTCATTCAACCATGACAAATTCCCCCTCCCATTTTCTTAAGTGAAAAGGTACAACCATAAATGATAAACATTTATTTCCTTAAATGACCTGCCCTGCTGACTGAGATTTCCTCCCCTGTTAGCTGATTACCAACGAGAATGATTTGGTTGTTTTGAGTTCTGCTTAGATTCTAGCTTTCTCCTTGGTGAATGGGATTGTGAGAGGGGTTTCAGCTGTTAGTCCACACCACAGTTACGCATGTCTCCACACACTTTCTGGAGATTTGGGCCTCACATGACCCGTTCACCTCAAGCAAACGTCAATCTGCTATTTAAAGTGTCCAGCGCTGCACTCAGCAGTCATGTGAATTAGTACTAAGAAGCCTGCATTCTGTTCTGAATGGATTATCGCTGAATTCTTTAAACTGATGGCATAAGGTGCCAAGCTGGCAGCCCTAGATCTAATCTTCTCTGTTTACAAACACTGGACAAAGCTGCCCTATTAACATGCATCGTCTAACCTGCAGGGATATACAATCAACCGAAAGCTGTCTGACTCTTTCCATGATCTATATGTCGAAACTGATTTGTGTCAACATGGAGTGGTGATTTCAATAAGACAAGTGATTAGAATGAATTTGTGGCTGGTATCATTGGGCTTTGGTGTGCTGAAGGACATGCAGTTAGACTGATCTTGCAACAGGCAGAGCAGAAGTCTGTGTACCCCAAGGCCTTATTGCCTCTGGGCATTGACCCAGCTGCAGCCGTGAGTTTCAGATGCAGCTGTACAAAAGCTTGTCATTAACAGACAATGCTAGTAGTTGCCCAGCATGTTAGCCTTTGCATGTTGTTTGCACAAAGATCAGAATGAATCTGAAATTCAGCACTTAAAGCAGGAAGTTTCTAACCTTTGCCTATCCAAATGTTATTGAACTCCCATCTCCCATCAACCCCAGCCATTTTGGCCAATAGTAGGAGATTATGGAATTTATAGTCCAACAAAATCTGAAGGACCACAGGTTCCTGATCCCCGACTTGAAGGAAGTACGGTAACTGGAAATTGTGCATTTACCGGTAATTCCCACCATTCACTGAAGGTCAGGTTTTCTGTGGTTAGCTGCTCACACCAGGCTTTTATTTCCCAGGGCTTGTTCACATACATAATTGTCCTGAGGGAGAACAATTTCCTTAAATGTGACCATATAAATCAGTGGTTTCTTATTGGGAGATTAATGCGGCTAATACACTGTCAGCACAATCCTATATAACTCTGCTCAGATGTCCCTACTTCCTCCCAGGTGAGGTGGTTATAGGACTGCAGCATATCAAAATCCACATGCTTACCCAGGAATGCAAGATTAATGCATGGAGTTCCCATGCAGATAAAGATCAGAGGCCTGCATTCAAGGTCTGGGCCAGATCCTCCAAGTGTCCCTATTTTCAGGGACAGTCCCAGATTTACAGAAGCCGTCCTGGTTTCTGATTTGATCTCGGAATGTCCCACTTTTCCTTTGGGCATCCCTATTTACACTGGAGAAATGTTGGAGGGTATGGTAGGACGTCCCTATTTTCAACAGAGATATGTTGAAGAGTATGGAGTTATGCGACCTCTGAGCCAAAGAGATAAGTAACTATACAACCTTTAGAAGACATCTGAAGGCAGCCCTGTATAGGGAAGGTTTTTAAATGTTTGATGTTTTAGTATGTTATATGTTGGAATCCACCCAGAGTGGCTGGGGCAACCTAGTAGGATAGGTGGGATATAAATAATAAAGTTGTCGTCGTCATCATCATCATCATCATCATCATCATCATCATCATCATGGAATAGGATGGCCTTACTTTCATCAGAGAAATGTTGAAGGGTGTGCTGGGCTAGTAAATTCTGAGGTGTGTGACTCTCTCCCTGCATCTACTTGTATCCCCATTTGCCATCTAAGTTCCAAATCAACGAGAGGCACTCTTTTCCTCTCCTGTGGCACTTTCTGTCCCCACACCTTCTTCCTCATCTTGGTGTCTCCCTTGCCACTTTCTCCCTTCACTCTTTTTCTCCCATCCATCTCTGTGTCTTGTCTTATCTCACTGACTCAGTCTCTTGCACACATACTTATATACACACACATTCTTGCTCATCCCTTTCTTTCCTCCTCATCTCTGTCTACCTTCTTCTCATCCTTTCTCTCCCCCCCCCCACTCTACAATCATGTCACTCTTTCCCCACCCCTGCCCTGCCACAATCTCCTCCAGGACCCAAGCACTGTTTGCGGTGAGGATTCACTGCCACGGCCACAAACATGATACAGCATTGCTTATCCCAGAAAAAATAACCCCCCTAAATCAATAAGCTGTGAAACACTGACAGATTTATTCCTGGTTGCATAAACAAGCTCTCGAGGAAGTCAATTTTCACACAGGCACCAAATGGTGATATTCCCCGCCCCACGAAGACGCTGAGTGAGCACTCATTCTTGCTTGTGACACCACATCTAGCCAGGTAGACAGCAAATCTCTCCGCTGAAATTTGATCCCAGTAGCTACTATAGAAAAATGATCGCAAATTGGTCAGCGACCCTGGGGAAGTTCTGTTGTCTTGACATCCATGAGGAAAGGGAGGCACAGACCTAGCAAAATCACACTGTTACATGTCTCTTGTCCCTGATACAATGGCATTTCTTCAGAGTGGTTACTAGAAAAAGTATTTTTATTCCCCACATGGAGTCAATTGTGTGTAAATGTCTCCTTCTACAGAAATCAAAGCATATTTGATTTCATTGAATATTTCCCTCATTTCACTTTGGGTTTCATGGTTCCCTTGTTTAAACAATTAGAATACTCCAGATGTAAAAAAAGAAAAGGGGGGTTCCAACTTTCTCCCTTTCTTGCGCTTGTTTAGAGTAACCTACTTTCCCAGTTGATATCAAATACCCCTCCTCCCACTATCACCTCAAGTTACAGTACAAGCTGCCAAGGATATCAGTTCCTCATTAGATATTGCAGTTCACTTTAGCACCTTCTTCTGCAGGGTGCTTCTTTGCAGTTATATTTTTGGCTCTCGTGTGCATTCATTCAATGCACTTGAGAGCTGGAAGCCACATAGTGCCCATGCTTAATCTGCCTTGATTCTCTGTTTGTCCACAGAGCACACCTGCGGAACCCCAGGCTTTGTAATGGATCCCCTAGTCCACACATGGGGAAGTGGAGTGTTGGTAGTGCAAGATATCCAGTGTCACTCACTTCTGGTTTCTCTTTAAAGAATGAACTAGTTGTGCAGGAAGGAGCCACACCACTTTGTTGTAACCCCTGCAAGTGTTTCCTGCTTTGCTGAGGGTCAGCACTTCTGCCAGTAGGAATCCTTTCATTTGCTTGTGCATAAAGTTTGCTTGTAGTTCTTGCTCTCTCAGACTCAGACCTGGAGCAAGCACCTAGAGCTCTGCCAATGGAAACTGACTGGCGGAAAGAACACAAAATAACCTGTAAAGAAAGAGAGTGGGACAAAAGATAAAAAGAAAAGTTAGGTTTTGGGGCATGTGAAAAAACATTTTTCTATTCCAGAAGCCAGCATCCTCTCCCTGCTTTGTTAGCAATATGTTGTGTTCATATAAGATCACATTTTGCATTTGCAACTAATTTTTCTGTCTGGATTCCGCCAGACTGGTGTTATTTTGCAACATGTAATCGATGCAGTAATAGTGCATTAGTGGTGGGTTTATAATGGGGCGTACACACTTCGTTCTGCTGGATTAGTTCTGCAATCCCCAGTGTTACCACATCATTGCTGTCTGGAGGCACACTCTTGCACGATTGTGAAGCAAAAGCAGGACACACACACCCAGAACATTGGTTGTATACAAAGTCATAGATTTCAGCAGGAAGCTAAGGGGCATGCACTGATTGAAAGTGATGCGGCATGGCCACCCTAAAACGTCTGCAGGGGCAAATGGTATTGAAAGTGGAATCATGTATAACCACCCCAATACCATCATGAAAACAAATAATCATAAATCCACAATAAAAAAAGGACCTCTGGAGGGGCCCAGAGTGTGCTCTGCTGGCTGAGAAGCAGCCTCCGCACAAAGGGTCAGTCCTCAGCACTGCAAACAATCCATCCAGTTTTTCAGTCTCTTCAGCTGCATTCCAATCCAACCAGAGCTGCCTTGCATGATAATCAGGCCTAATTACTGCTTTATCCCTTGATTGTTGTGCTGGGCCTTTGGAACTGCAGTGTCCCTTACTCAGTTTACATGCATATTTCTTTCTTCCCCAACTTTCTCTCACCCTCCTCTTATTTAGATCCTTCTTTCTCTTGGGATTCTACTATTATAATTAGTGAATCAGGGTGTTTTTTGTTTTTTTTTAACGGTTGGTATCAAAACCAGCTTGTGGTTTCAATTCACTGAACACAAATAACTGGAGTGTCTTTCCTTGGCTGTCAGAACTGGGCTTGCAAGGCATTCTGTCCTGGGAGCTTGCTGGGTTCATTACTAAATTCTGTGTTAAAACAAAAATAATTCAAGCAGGCTCGTGCATGCTATAAAATATGAGCATTCTGTCTGGTACCATAACATTATAAAAACTTGAGCCTTGGATTCAGCAAAAGTCAATACATGTTAGATGTGTTCTAAATGATTTTCCATGGCCAGGCAATCAAGGGTATCATTCCTTCTAATTTACTCTTGCAAAGGAAGGAAGTTAATTGTAGCTGAAGTACAAGGCTGAGAGCCCCCAAAATGCTAGACACATGGAAATGAGGAAGGACATGCTAAGGGTCAGTGCATCCTCTCTGAAGCCATAAGATCCATGTTTTATCCCCAGACTATCATTGATTGCTCTGTGATCTGTCATATGTCACTCTACTTTTTGCGATATCCGTAGTATTGCATTCATCAGCAAAATCAGTTAATGCTTCTGTATCTCCTAGGAGATTGTGAGTACATAACACAGCATTTGTTTGAAGCTGCTGAAATATCAACACATATGTATGTTTATTTTGGGCTGTTCCTGAATGAAAGGCAATATGCTTCCCCCCTCCCTCTGCTTGTACACAGGAAACAGAGACAGAGGTTAAGCCCATTTCAGACATTATGGGTGGTATGCAATGCTAGTCCTACTCAGAGTAGTTCATGAACATGACTAACTTAGGTTTATTCATTTCAGTAGGTATACTGAGCAGGGCTTAGCTGCACACATCCCACAATTTTGTATGCTGGCAAAATAAACACATCATTGATGAAAGCTATCCATCCACATAATTTGCAGCTCACATGATTCACATTAACAAGCTGCCTGAATGGGGCTGAGCCCCTGCTCAAGTTTGATCGTGGGCTAAAACCACAATGTATGTCTCTGCACATCATTCGCATATCTACACACATGTATATTTTTAACTGGGTAGCTGGTTTCTAAATATCAAAGGTAAAGTCTGAAGCCGCTTTAACAGCACCTTTATGTGGGGTGATTGCTGCACTGTACTCTGTTCTGAGACCATATATTCAGGTATTAGAATGGTACTAACTCGGAGGTTGTCATTTTGCCAGATAGAGGCAAGCAAATTATTGCTATTGCCCTAGAACAGTGGTGGCTACATAAAGGCCATCCAGACCTCTGCGGACTTCCCAAACTGTATCCAACAATAGTTAAATTCAGAATAGATCCACTGAAATTAATGGACACGGTTAACTTAGGTTCATTAAATGGTTACTCTGAGTAGACCCAAAAGCTAGGTAAAAGTTTTGCCCACCATTTAAACCTGTCAGAAAAAAGGAAGTTGTTTTTCAAATTTGTGTTTGATTTTCGTTATCTATTCCACTTCTCCAAAGAAGTCAGGACAGCATGTCTGGCTCCCTCCCTTCCTATTTTGCTTTCAAAACAACTCTGCTATGCTGAGAGAGAGCAACCAGCTCAAGGTCATGGAGAGAACCTCATGGCTAAATGGGAGTTTGACCCTAGAGGTCCCCATTCATATCCCAGCTCTTTCCACTGCGTGTTGCTGGCTTATATGTAACATTTGGTTAACATAATGTTATTATACAGTTTGATCATCCAGAGAAGAACTAGATGGTACAGCAAAATATACCATGCTCTGGTGGGTAGACTAGCCTCTCAAAACCACAGACTCTGGCCATCGCTGCCTTAGACTTAGAGCAACCGGCCTTCATGTCAACAGATTGTGTTCAGGGCGTTCTGGAGCAGTGTCAGAACAGAGTGAACACCATGCACTTGCCTGGGAGTGAATGCAAGAGTAATGTGTGAGCTGTTCTTGAGCAGCAGCTGGCTAAAGGTGGCACAATACATCTGCAGGAGAGCATGGAAGAACACCAAGTTCCCCCACATCCTAGTTCCTTTCCTGCTTCAATTAGCTCTGTTCATGAATGGGCAATTGTCAGACTTGAGCAGGCATAAGGGACCTATTGCCTTCTCGTTGTTGCTGGACTTCATCTCTCTTCATCCCTGACCCCGGCTTATGTTGGCCGGGGCTGATGCGAGTTGGTAACTCCACACCTGGAGTGTTTCCATGTTCCTCATCCCTATATTAAACTTTTAATTCAGTCTTCCAATCCGCAACTGACCTAAAGGAGATGTGGGTTGCCCAGGGGAAGAAAAGCAAGTGACCAGGAACCCAACACCACCAGTAAAACTTTTTGAAGCCATTAAATGTAATTACTCCTCAGCTTCTGTCTGTGGAACATGAAAAGATGAATATCCATCTCCCAATCTGACATGTTTGTTTGGACGTTGAGATCAAGGAGATGATATGCTAAAGACTTCGTACTTAATCACTCACAGATTCTCCACCACATATTTTCACTTTTGGTGCTGGTAACACGCAACTCCCTATGGCCAGCATGAGTTATGGATGCACAGCACTTTTTTTCTTTTGTGGTGGGGGGTGGCGCAAGCATTAAGCTTGAGCTCTTAAAAACCAATGTAATTTTCATGAGAGTGATTATCTGCTGGTACTGCTGCTGTGGTTTGAACTTTCTGGACTTGCACTTCTTTGTAGTTGTCCACCCTTTTGCATGCCTTGAGATCTCCCATAGATCATGATGCCACCACTATATTATTTGTTGGGTGTGTAAGAATGCTTGTTATTTGCCTTTCAGGCTTCTTTCAGACCAAGGAAGAATTCTGAATTCCATTCCTTGTGATAAAAGAGGGAAGCCCAGTTTAAGAGCCAAGTTTTCTGTTCGGGGGATGGAAGAAGGACCACAGAGAAGTTTTGCCCTGGTGCCACAGAAAAGGCATAGTTTGTACCTGGGATATTTCCTATAGAGTGCTTTTCCCCTCTCCTCTTTTTTGGGGGAGTGGGAGGGGGAGGAGGAGGAGGAAGGGAAGAGTTGTGGGGAGAGGCTCAATGGAGGCCTTCTTGCCATTGCTAATCTGCTTTGTGAATGGAGCCACATGGGGGGTTGGGGGATGGAAAGGAAGCCACATGCCTGGAATTCCTTTCTCTGGGTGGGCTCCTTCTCTCCAGACTCTCAGGATGTGGGAAATGGAAGATGAAAGAAACTGCATTTCCAGCCTATCGGGTTACAATGCCTAAACCAGAAAAGGATGAAGAAGGGGGGAAGGGGGGAATATGCAGAGGGAGAGCCCTGCTTTATTGGAAAGTGTCAGAGAGAGGGGGGGCAGGGAGGAGAGAGAGAGTTTGGCTGGGACTTGGGATGGCAGCTCATGTTTTGTTTCACATCACCTCAGAGCTGTGGAATTTCCTCTGTTCTAAGGGTGCCTTGCGGAGAAGGGGCAGGGTTTAAGGTTAGCCTGGGATGAATAATCGTCCAGCGGCAACCGATTAAGAGTGTTACTAAGTGACTGCTGTTTACAAGCAAAACCTCCTGCAGCCTGGTGAGGAAAGAGAGGTCTGGCTGGGTGTGGAAGAGGCACACATACTTGTGCGATTTGTACATGAAACCCATATGATGATAATGAATGGGATCTGTGTGTTTACACCCATACGTACCCATCTGTATCATATACGTGTGTTTGTACACACACACACACACACACACACCCCTCCATCTACGTATTTCTCCTGTGGCAACTCAGTGCCAACTCCCATCAACCCCAGCCCTAACCAAATGACTATAGGTTTGGGGTTGTATCCAGTCATGTCCATGCAGAAGAAGAACAGATTGCACAAGCAGTCCAATATTGCACAAGCAGATGTCCACTCATGCAATGGGACTTCCCCTTTCACTCCCCTCCCCTTGCATGTCCTCTGAATCTACTCCAAGGGGTCCAGAGCAGTTTTGAGGGGAGCAAGGGGTGGCAAGAGAAGAAGGGGAAGTCCCAAGACATGAGTGGACATCTGCTTGTGCAATATTGGATCAGCCCAGTCAGAGCTCAGTATCACCCAATCAGATCCTATTAACTGTGTGCTAATTATAAGAATTGCATCAAAGTAAAGCATCTAGACTTGCAGGCTTTGACAGCAATCCTATACTCACTTGCCTGGGAATAAGGCATGCATAGGAGTGCACGGTTTGTTTCTTTATTATTTATTTGAGATATTTATATGCTGCTTTTCAGGCGAGCCCCAAAAGCGGTTTACAAAAAAAATATAAAGAGAGCTAGCAGAAATTAAACTCTGTAATAGCTTCCAGTTTTATCAGATACACGAAGTACTCCGTTTACAGGTATGGGTGTGTGTGACAGTAAGCAGTGAAATAAGAACAAAATAAAAGGTAGGAAGTATCCAGTGAAAATTGAATTAAGCTTGGAATGTATACAAAATAAACACAGTAACCTTTGACAACAAGTGACAGATGATGGAGTAATCAACTTAAAAAGGCTGTGCTAATTAGTATCTATAGTGTGTGATCCAAACTCATTGTTGCTCTTCAGGCCTAATTAAATAGAATTAAAAGATCTTGATGAGCTGTCTTGCAGTTTCGCATTGGAGCCTCCCTTTGACATTCCTTTGCTCAGGTGTTGTCACCTTCAGATCAGAAGGACAGGGTACTGAGTGCTTGAGATGTTTTCCTACATGTCATTTCTAATGGCAGATTTGTAGATGTTTATTGTCCTCCATAGTGACTGGGAGGTTTGTCCTATGGAGAATGTAGAGTGACACTTGCAGCAGATTTTTGTGTGTATGTAGCCTTGGTTTTGTAGCTTTAGCTTTCACAGGTCACTTTTACAGTACAATACATACATGAGTGGTGGTTACATGAGCAGAGTCAGAAGAAGAGAAGGGTGAAGAGTTTTAGGAAATAAATCCCTGAGACCAGGCCCACAATACAAGAGATAGGTGTGCCCCATTCTGATGCAGAGTTAAATGCAATCAACTGAAAAAGAGAAAAGGTTCAGTAAGAGTGGGAGTGACCCACCCCCAAGTGATAAGGGAAAGCTAAAGCAAGATGAATAAACACATCATGAGCTAGCCACTCCCAGTTTCTATTCAGTCCAGATCCGATAGTGTCAAATCTGCATATGAATCCCAACTTGGTAGTTTCCCACTGAAATCTCATTCATCATGGTGAAGTATGGTGGCTTGCAAATCTGTTTCTTATGGAATGACTAGGGGGATTGAAAAGATTTTATCATTTTAACATCTGTTTTGTGCCCATTGTGTAGAGGCAGTTCAGTTTGAATGGAAGATGTGCAGGCAAATGAACCCTCGATGGTATGATTGGTGTTGTTTGGGTCCATAATGGTGCTCTTACTCAGATAGATATGTCGCTCAGAGTTTGCATCAGAGTTTGTTGCAGAGGCTGGTTCTAGAGTTTTAGCTTCCTATCTCTGTTAAGTGGGCCACTTTTTGTGGGAATGTTCTGGGGTGCAGGAGAGGATATATTGACTAATTATATCCTTATCCAACTTGTGCTAACAAGTTCCCAAAATATCAGCAGAGTTTATAAACATTCCCTTTTTAGTTTGCAACGGTAACGTGTGCACAGGTTCGCTAGAACCTCTATAATTACTCTGGTAATTTCCCCTTTGATCCCTCTTAAAATACAAGACACTACACAGTCTTTATAAAAGTATAAAAGAGTTTACTCACGTTCTGTTCACAATATGATCCCAGAAGGCACACAGACTTAAAAAGGTAAAATACATTTAGAATCTATCTTGTAGCAAGATAGTCCTTATCTCCTCTCTTGGCTGGGAGCCAAGAGAGCATCCTTAGATGTTCCTCATGGAAGGAAGATGGCAGAGAGAGGCAAGAGAGAGGCAAGAGGCAAGAGAGAGAGATGGCTGCCTGCCCTGTGCTTTTATCATTACCTGCACAGGTGAGGCCACACCCACCTCTGGTCACATGCGGAGGAAGTCCGTCCCCAGGAAGTTTACCTGCTTGCTGGACAGACATCCCTCCCCATGTTCTAACATGTACACTCTAGGAATGTTGTCATTGACTGCTCCTGTGTTTACATCCCACATACCCCTTCTCAGGCAATACAACATTATACAAAACATAAACAACTTTATTCAACCACCCAGAGTCCCAGCTTGACACGTAGATTCTGGAAACTCTCTCTTGGTAGGGGTTTCGTCAGGATGTCAGCAGTCATCTCTTGGGTGCTGCAGTAGGATAGTTCCACAAGTCCATCCTGGATCATCTGGCGTATGTAGTGGTATTTAACCCCAATGTGTTTTGTTCTGGCCAGGAACTTCTCACTCTGCGTCAGCTTCAGGCAACTTTGATTGTCCTCCAGCAAGCTGACAGGCCCTTTTCTCACCAACCCAAAGTCCTTTATGAGTTGATCAAGCCAGGCGATCTCTCTGCAGGCTTCTGTTGCTGCAACGTATTCTGATTCTGTGGAAGATAATGCTACACAGCTCTGTTTATAACTGCCCCATGAAACAGGTCCATCACCAAACATGAAAACATGACCACTTGTTGATTTATAATCAGCATTATCCCCAGCCCAATCCGCATCAGTATACCCAACCAACTTAGGGTCTCTGACGGCTGGTAACCTTAATTTACAATTCATGGTACCCTTCAAATATCGCACTACCCTCTTTACACCTGCCCAATCATGCTCAGTGGGAGAATTCACTTTTCTGCTAAGAATCCCCACAGCATTAGCTAAGTCAGGTCTACATGTGGTAACTAAATACAAAAGTTTACCAATCGCCGACCTGTAGTCATTGTTGTCTGGTAACTGCTTTGAATCCTGCTGATTCTTCAGGAAGTCAGTAGCCATCGGTGTAGCAACTGGATGTGCGTCTTGCATCTGCATGTGCTCAATTAGCTCGTGGATCTTCTGTCTTTGGCTGAGAAGAAATGAGCCGTCCTCTTCTCTTTCCACCTGGATCCCAAGGTAGTACTGGACATCTCCTAGCTCCTTGACCTCCACCTCTTTGCTAAGGTGTTTTACTATCTGTATATAGTCTTTCTCACTTGCTGTGGCAATAATCAGGTCATCAACAAATGCTAGGATATATGAGAATTGTCCATTATTTGATTTACTGTACAAGCACTTGTCAGCGTCGCCTTGCTTGTACCCAAGTTGCGTCAGCATTTTATGCAACTTCTGATTCCAGGCTCTGGCAGCCTGTTTAAGTCCATAAAGTCCTTTCTGGAGTTTGTACACTAAATGTGCCTCATGTGGTTTCACAAAACCTTTGGGCTGTTTCATATAAATTTCTTCAGAAATCTGCCCATGTAGAAAAGCGGTAGCAATGTCTATGTGTTTCACCCTCATTTTCTTGGAGGCTGCAATGCTTAAAAGCATTCTTACACTGCTGTACCTCACGGTTGGTGCAAAAACTTCATCATAGTCTTCACCAAAACGCTGTGAAAATCCCTGTGCTACAAGTCTAGCTTTGTAGCGCTGCACTTCTCCTTCTGACCCCTTCTTAACCTTGAAAACCCATTTACTGCCAATGGCCTTCTTACCGGGAGGCAGCTCAGTGAGTGTCCAGGTCTTGTTCTGATGCAGTGCATCCATCTCCTCCTGCGCGGCCTTCCTCCAGAGACTGGCTTCTGCAGCTGGCATCTCCTGTATCTCTTCCCAAGTGGAAGGTTCCTGTGGAAACGCCGACCCTGCAAAGTAGGACAACCGTAATGGTGGGACACCTTTGTTGGTTCTGGACGAGCGTCTGACCTCTGGTTCTGCAACCGCATCAGCTTCCTCATCCTCCTCCAACGCAGGCATGTCCCCATCTGAGTCCTCATCTTCGTCTCTGGTGCCGCCAGGGTTCTGGTCCTCTGCGTCTTCTAGTGTGTTGCCTGTAGGGGGCGCTGTAACACTCGAAGGCAGATTATTACTTTGTGGGGTCTCAAAAGGGAAATATACAAACTCTTGAGTCCTTTCTGACTCATCTGAAGAATCCACAACAGTGTTCTTAGTGTCTACTTTTCCATATTCATCAAAATAAACCGCATGGTATGCATTTGTCTTACCAGTTTGTAAGTCCATAATTCTGTATCCTTTGCCTCCAGAGGCATATCCCACAAGGATACCTGCTTTTGCCCTGGAGTCAAGCTTGTGTCTGTGTTCTTTGGGCACGTGGAAGTAACACGGACTTCCAAACACACGTATGTGCGAAAGATTGGGAGCTTTCCCATGCCAAAGTTCAAATGGTGTGCGCTCTGCACCTTTAGTTGGCAGTCTATTCTGCAAATAGACCGACGTGTACACTCCTTCGGCCCACAGCTTCTGTGGCAAACATGCATCCTTTAGCATGCACCTTGTCATGTCCATAATGGACCTAAACTTTCTCTCAGCTATGGCATTCTGCTGTGGTGTGTAAGGAATTGTGGTTACGTGTGCAATTCCTTCCTTGGCCAGGAGAGCCTGCGTTTCATTTGAGCAGTACTCACCTCCATTGTCACTCATTAGCACAGCTGGAGCTCTTTGGAATTTATTCTTGACCATGGCAATGTATTCCTGGAGCTTGTCCACTGTCTCACTCTTCTCTTTGAGGAAATATACAACACAAAATCTTGAAAAGTCATCCAGAAATATTAAAATATATCTATTCTTTCCCAGTGAGGGAACATTCATGGGTCCACATATGTCAGTGTGCACTATGTCAAGCACTTTGTTGCTTCTTTGTTCTGCACAACGTGGAAATGAAGGTTTTACAGCCTTCTCAGTAATACAGCTTATGCATTTTGCTGGAGCTTTGTTCCTCTGCTTTACCTGCAAACCTCTTACAAGATCTCTTTTCTGTAGATCCAGAATGACGTTGGTGTCTCTATGTCCAAGCCTTCTGTGCCATAGGTCCAGATCTGCTTCATCCTTCTGGCTGGAATGTGCCACTTTTGCAGACTGATCCTCTGAAAGATCAAGCTCATATACACCATTGATTAGCTTTGCTTGAGCAAACACTTTGCCATTTCTAGTCACTTTACATTCTCCATTTCCAAATGTGATCTGGAAACCTTTCTTGTCCAAAGTGGACACGCTAATTAAATTGCAGCTCAGCTCTGGAACATACAAAACTCTAGAGATTGTGTTCTCAATGCATTCATTGTTTATATTGCATTTCAGACTCATGGAACCTGCACCTTTTGCTTTAACAATGTTGCCATCTGCAATCTCAATTTCAGATCCTTCTTCATCATTTATCTCATTAAAATAGTCCTTTTTATATGAAAAATGTGAACTGGCACCTGAATCTAAAATCCATTTATTACGTCTATTCTCACGATTCTGGACTGTTAAATTCCTTTCTTGCAGTAGCCATGTGCATTCACATTTCCCCTTCTTTTCTCCTTTTGGCTGAAAGGGGTGGGGTTTCTTTGCTTTAGGAGCCCTGCAATTCTTTGCAATGTGTCCTTCTTTGTTACAATTGAAACAAATCACTTTCTTAGGCATCTCTTTCGACTTTGTAAATTGCCTAGATGCATAACTACTGTCTTTGCTTCTAGCATTTCTCACTGGAGATTCAGCTCTATCTCTGCATTCTTCTTTTAAATAACCAATCAAGTCTTTAAAAGTCAGACCTTGTCTATGATCCATCAAACTTACAAATGCGCTAAAGCGTGGTCCAAGTGATGATAACAAAAATGCTATCTTTGTATCTTCATCAAAAGCTTTGGGAGTCAAATCAATTCTTTGAATAATCTCAGTAAACTTGTTGATGTGCTCTGTGAATTCCTCTTTTGAATTCATCCTCAATCTGGTTAATTTACACACCAAGTTTCTGAAGCAGTTTATGCTAGATTCTCCATACACGCGCTCAATATCTCTTAAGATTTGAGATGCATCGTCTGTACTATTTATTAATGATAGCTGCTCATCACGAAGTCCACTCAAAATTATGTGTCTAGCTTCGCTGTTCATGCGTTTCCAAGCACTTATCTTGGCTAAATCCTCCTCAGACGATCCTGTAGGCTGAGGCTTTAAAGCTTCCAAAATGTGCTTATAATCTAAACATGCTATCAAGCGCTGCTTCCAGTGTATGAAATTGTGTTCATTCAGCACAGGCATTCCTAGCTTTGCATCACTATCAAAAGCTGCTCTAGCCATCTTAAAATCCAAAAATTTGAAAATTCTTCAAAATTTCAAAATTTCTCAAAATTTTAAAATCAAAATCTCAAAAATCTCAAAATAATTCTTCACTGCCTTGGGTCACTGTGAACTCTGAGGGAAGGGGGGGGTGCTTAATCCCCACTGCACAATGGAACAAAGGACCATGTGCTTACCAGGAAGTTAACTCAGAAAAATACTACTCAACTCAAAATCACAATCCAAAGCAATCCTTCAAAAATACGCAGAAATATGCAATACTGGGCCCATAACCCTTTGTGGGAATGTTCTGGGGTGCAGGAGAGGATATATTGACTAATTATATCCTTATCCAACTTGTGCTAACAAGTTCCCAAAATATCAGCAGAGTTTATAAACATTCCCTTTTTAGTTTGCAACGGTAACGTGTGCACAGGTTCGCTAGAACCTCTATAATTACTCTGGTAATTTCCCCTTTGATCCCTCTTAAAATACAAGACACTACACAGTCTTTATAAAAGTATAAAAGAGTTTACTCACGTTCTGTTCACAATATGATCCCAGAAGGCACACAGACTTAAAAAGGTAAAATACATTTAGAATCTATCTTGTAGCAAGATAGTCCTTATCTCCTCTCTTGGCTGGGAGCCAAGAGAGCATCCTTAGATGTTCCTCATGGAAGGAAGATGGCAGAGAGAGGCAAGAGAGAGGCAAGAGGCAAGAGAGAGAGATGGCTGCCTGCCCTGTGCTTTTATCATTACCTGCACAGGTGAGGCCACACCCACCTCTGGTCACATGCGGAGGAAGTCCGTCCCCAGGAAGTTTACCTGCTTGCTGGACAGACATCCCTCCCCATGTTCTAACATGTACACTCTAGGAATGTTGTCATTGACTGCTCCTGTGTTTACATCCCACACTTTTGGTGTGGAGTTGCTTCAGATGGGACGAGGCGGGTGTTTGTCTGTTAGCAAGGACAAACATCAAATTCACATTGTACCATTAGCATTGATTTGGGCCTCTTGTGTGACAAACTTGCTTCCCCAGAAAACTGGGCTTTAGGCAATAAGGATGGAAATGCACTGGAAAGTGTTAGATAGCAATTGCTTCATGCAACAATGTATAACCTCTCTGCAAACAAATCACAGTAAATCCTCAATACAAAGGAAGGAATGGGCCATCTTTCAAGATAGGATGAAATAAATATTTGATGGTGTGCAATAGGTGTTTTATAAGAATTCTAGGGTGTGATGAAATGAATTTTCGTAAGTCCATAAGGTAAAAACACATACATAAGTATATAAGTATATGTCTGAAATAGTACAGGAGAGCAATCCTGAAACCATTTTGACTTTTAATGATCCCAAATATTCCTCTGCAGAAGGGAATATCTTGGAAAAACCTCCCCAAATGAGCATATTTAGTGTATGAGCAGGGTAGGCCTGTGACCTGGATTCAAGAACTAAGGTATTTCCCTTTTCAAAAGAATGGTCCAGACTAGCCAGGTAATGCATCCAGTGACCATTATCCACCTGCCATTATCCATCTGCCTTGGGAAACAATGGAGGGGTGTGCCTTTGGTGGTGAAGTCAAACTGTGGGAAGCTTACAGCGCCTGCTGTGGCTGTAGAGACCAATATGGGAGAGACATGTTTTCTTGCAGCTAGGGCAGATAAAGGCATCTGGTTGTGCTGCTGCAGATGCTCCATGGCGTATCTTCTCTCTGTGCTCCTCCCAGCAGTCATTCCTCCTCATTAGTTTTTAGGTCTAAGGCCTCTCTCTGAGTGCTCACTGGAAGGACAGATCCTGAAGCTTAGGCTGAAGGGGACGATAGAGGATGAGATGGTTGGACAGTGTTCTTGAAGCTACCAACATGAGTTTGACCAAACTGCAGGAGGCAGGGATCCCTGGCGGAAGACAGGAGTGCCTGGCGTGCTCTGGTCCATGGGGTCACAAAGAGTTGGACATGACTAATCAATTAAACAACAACAACAACAGTATGGTGTTCAGAAAATAAAGAGGAAATTATTAGAATTTCAAGTGCCACAGGAGTCTGTTGTTTTAATGAAGATTGATGATGACACCTACAAAAAAAGAAATATTCCTCCTACCTTAAGTTCAACAAAAGCACCAATCAAACTAGGCTGGAGCTGAGATTGTGAAACAGGTAAAAGCTTAAGAGACTTGAGAAGCTCTTTGACTGATGCCAGCTGCAGAGCATCATTCTGAGAGGCACACATTTTTCTAATGGATGGGCTGACTGTGCTCAGTGTCAGGCCTAATTAAAAGTAAAGGTAAAGGGACCCCTGACCGTTAGGTCCAGTTGTGGACGACTCTGGGGTTGCGGCGCTCATCTTGCTTTACTGGCCAAGGGAGCCAGCGTACAGCTTCCAGGTCATGTGGCCAGCATGACTAAGCCACTTCTGGTAAACCAGAGCAGCGCATGGAAATGCCGTTTACCATCTCGCTGGAGCGATATCTATTTATCTACTTGCACTTTGACGTGCTTTCGAACTGCTAGGTTGGCAGGAGCAGGGACTGAGCTCCGGGAGCTCACCCTGTTATGGGGATTCGAACTGATCGGCCACCCACGTCCCTTAATTAAAAGTACCTTTACACATATACCAAAAAAAGATCTCATGGCATCTTAAAATAACTTATGCATTATGGCATTTGTTAGCCTTTAAGGTGTCACAAGACTCTTAGTTTTGTTTTAACAGACTGCATCTTGTGAATTTTCATTTAAAAAATACGTTGCCTTGGGTCAGATTGACCCTCATTGGTGCTCTTCAGAATATCTGAGCACTGAAAGTAAATTCATCATATTGCCTTCTAGCTGACCCAGAAGCAATCTAGGTCAGCTCACTCATAGTGTGAGGTTCAGCAGAGAAATAAATATATGTGGGAACACCATAGAAAAGCTTCCAGGCTGAAGCACAGAATTAGTTTGACCCAGTCTGGGCAGCTGTTATCTTTTAACATGTGTCCAGTAAAAGCTCCCTTGATCCCTGTACTCAACCCATGTATTCCAAACCAGCCTTCATCAACCACATGTGAATAGGGGCGTGTCACTGCAGATAATGGCATGTGTAAAAAGGTTGGCATAACTTAATATGACAGGAGATCCCCATTATGAACTTTCTTGATCCTGCTACCAGTCTTATCTCAAACGTATCCTGGAAGGTACTGAGGAGATATCCTGAGTTCCTAATACCTTGTAGAAAGATCAGCACATGTAATCTAGTTACCAGTAAAATCTAATCAACACCTCCTGTTAAAGAATGGTTGCATATACAGACAAAATAACTTTAAGACAGGAAGCAAAGGAGGACAACCAGTTTAGTCCTTCCTCACTAGGATTATAGTCTTTCAACTTTTAAATAAGCAGAATAAACAAAACGGGAAATAGGTAGGGAACTTTGGGAAGAAACAATAGAAATACTGATTTATAGGGATTACTCATCTCAAAGGCTCCCTCCTTTCTCCATTAGTCAAGATCATAGTCATAGAATTTTAGAGTTGGAAGGGACCATGAGGGTCATCTAGTCTAACCCCCGGCAATGCAGGAATCTTTTGCCCAATGTGGGGCTCAAATTCATGACCCGGAGGTTAAGATTCTCTTGGTACACCAACTGAGCCACTTGTCTATGCATTGGCTAAAATTAGTACATAACCCCTAGATTTTCAAAGGTTAGTTAGCTCTCCAAGCTCAAACAAGTAACTTACTCAGCACTTTCAAAGAACCAACACACACTTTGCCTTAAGGACAGGTATACCCACTACCCTCCATTTTTCATTTTTTGATTTGCCATTAGTGTAGATTCTGTGGCAAAATTGTCACACTCACTTTCTGTCGGCGTTTGAGAGTAGAGATTATTTCGCTCTTTAGATGAAGGTGTGTATGTGTCGCACACATTTATACATTCTGTCAATTTCATTTCATACAATACACCAAGTGTTTTTTATATCTTTTGTGTAAGAACTTATTGCGGACCTGGGACTGGAGCTAAACACAAATTCATAGCGGACACGCATCATAACTCTAGCAAAAAATCCCAGACTTCTTGGTATTGTGTGAATGAATACATACGAGTGCTGCACACAGGTGTGGGTTCAGGCATATACTTTGCGACACAGGTGCCATCAAGATTGGAAATGATAGTGATATAAGAAAAAAAAACCTGCCCTTTTTCCCTTATGGGGTACCCAAGAGCCCATATAGAGTCCTCTTTTTAGGTTCTCTCTTGGTAGGAGAAAATAACAGAGGCCAACCAGAGAATATTGAGAAAGCAAGACAGCTAGTAAGCCTGATCTTTATTAATGCTGTTGCAACAGGGTGCTCCTCCACACGCAGGAGAGAGGAGGACCCAGAACAAAGGTGTGCCCGCCCTTATATAGACATTTTAAATTGCCCGCCCCGGAGTCCAAGTCCACCCAAGTCCACAGAAGGGATGTAGCCCAAGACCATTCCCCAGATACATCATACCTACATCACAGAAAAGGCGGTCTACAACAGAAATCTGAGTGTGTTGTTTATCTCCTGTCTGGCAAGTTACCTGATTGCATTATCTGGGTTTTGGCCACTCTTTGTTATGATAACTACTTAATTCCTGAATCTAGGTCACAGGTGACAGGATCACACCCTGTTCATATCTTGAATGTGCCCTTAAGACAGGATTTGTGAGGAAAGAGACAATGGGGAGGCTTCCCACTTTGACTTTGCGAGAAATATTTGAGGTCAATTTCTTCAGGACCTAATCTGTGGGGTTTCAGACATGTGGTTTATATATAGAGTTATTAACATTTAATTTTATATATATATATGACCTTAAAATTCTTATAACAATAGGAATTGTAGTCCAAAACATCTGGAGGGCACCAGGTTGGCGAATGCTGCTCCAAACAGTGTGCAAATGTCTGAGAGTCCCCTTTGCAGTGGCCACCAGCAGTAGTTTGAGGCTTCAGAAAGCCTACATTCTCTTTGCCTTCTGTTTGCTCAATATTGCCTTGTGCCAGACCCTTTCCCAGAAAAATTCCCAGTCTTTCCATACAAGTCTCTAGATGAAAACCCTTCCATGGCAATGTGAAGAACTCCTTTCCTCGCTCTTAATCTGCTGGATTGTCAGTCTGCCTGGATGAAGTCTGTGATTTACAGGTAAATAAGAAGCGTATTATTTTACACTTTTCTGTTTTAACGATATATGACACTTTAAAATAAAATTGTCTCTGGATGAAAAACTGGTCCAAACCATGCTTTATTATGTTTCACTGGGATAATTCCCAAGGGAAGCAGCCAGTTTTGACTCCTACATCTAGTCATAGCGACTGTTTGATCATCAGTCATCAAGCCTTAAGCCTGGATTTCATGCAACATTTCCCGGCTACATTCCAGCATCTTCCCCCTTCAATGTCACAGGGAGCTCCACATTTCCTAGATGCCTCTGGATCTAGATGTCTTTCCCCTTGCCTGCCCATTCATTTCCCCCCCTTTGAGCACACGACCACTCCAGGCTCAGCCTGTTCAGTGGAGACTAGACGGTGGAGTGGTTCAATTGCTAGGAACAGAGTTCATTCAGAAAGAGCCAGCTAGCATGTTGATATGGCCAGCTTCTTCAATGGGCTAGACTCTGCCCATGCAGAAAATCAGAGTGTCAGCATCAAGTGCTATGCTAGAGTTACAGATACACATACACAAACCCCACCTCACTAACTGTGATCTCAGGGAATTTCACCCAAACAAATCATAACAAAGCATGGCTTGGATCAATATTTCTAGAAGGGAAAACTGGAATATTATATCCACTTAAAACAAGCTACAGGTGGTTGAAAATGAAAGTTCAATAGGAAAATGCAGATTGCATTTGCACAGTAAATCCTGAGCGCCACCCATCTCAGAATGACCTTCCTCTTTTTAATTCTTATTTATTTACACAGCACATTTTACCATGCAAAATGTATGTAGACTTGTTGATTCACTACAACAGGGTTTAATTAGCTGTGATTCCTGCATTGAGGTGTATAGGGTGTTAGGGGAGGGGTGGTACCCCTGGTGGGGGACACGTTGTGCTCCTTCTGGGGTAGTTTGTCCACCTTGGGTCCCCACCCTGCACTCAGCTCTCACTTGTAGATCCTAGAAGCTGTCAGTAGATGACAGTGGCCACACCCCAGGAACAGCTTTGACTGGCCCACTAAACCAGATGAAGGTTGCTGGTGGGGCTCAAACCCTTGGTGAGTTAGGGTCTTCCCCTGCATACAAAGACAGGCTCTGGTGAATTGAGCAGACAAGACCAATACTGGGTCCAGCGGTCAAGAAGGCAGTTTCAGCACATGCTGTAGAGGGAAATGAGGGGCACATGGGGCTTGTCAAGCTGGGAAGGTAGCCCATCTAGGAAAACTCTGATCCTAAATCTCTGCTGCCTTGCAGGATATCTTCTGGAGAAGAAAAGGCTCAGGAGTAAACCCTACACAAATCTGGAATGGAGTCCCTAAGATGGTTGGATGGTGCCTTGTATGGCTCCTTCCGGCAACTCCTGCAGTCAAGCTGGTGTCAAATGTATTACTCTGCTTTCTTTTGGACCACATAAGGAAGGCTGAGGTGGGGGGTCTTGTTGTCTGGGCCACCCAGGACCTCCATACACACTGTCCAGACTTGCATCCCAAAGAGGTCACTTCAGTACTGCTAACGTAGCAGTTTGACTTCACCCTCAGAGGCTCACTCCATTGTCTCTCAAGAAAGACTTATGCCAACAGATTCCTGCATTGTAGGGGGTTGAATCAGATGGCCTTTGAGGGTACCATTCCCACCCTGCAATTTTGTGGTTCTATGATTCCCACACAGTAATATTGGTCAATAACTTCCCCTTTTTGCAGTGAGTATATGAGACAGACAGGTGACTTGACCAAGGATACCCAGGAAGTCCATGTGTTCCAATGTATTAGGATACAGTTCTCCTGTATCAGCAGAGCTGGTTGCACAGATGTAGCAAGAGCTGGGCTTTGGTTTATGGGCATAAAAGAAAAATAAGAAAAGAGCACAGCAAAAGGAGTGGGTTCCCCCACCACTACATGTGCGTCTGTGCTCAATGGTGTGCATTTGTACAGGGGCATTTTGCTCGGTGGCTGTTAGCATCCTGCCTAAGGAAGGGATGGAGTGGTTGTCAATTATGGGATGCTTGCTGTTTCATGGGCTAGAGGGCATGAGCTACAGCAAGGACTCGGGGATCGGTGGCGTGAGTGGGCAAATCACTGGCGGGAAGAGATGGTCTTCCTGCTGCTCCTGCTCAGGGGCCTTGGCAGCTGTCTGGGGCTGTGCAGTTGTGCGCGCCACACAGCCCTCCGCACCAGAAGCTCACCAGCGGCCTCCACCCCTCTCTGATCAGGGACGGGTCAGTTTTCACTGCATGCCGTTGAACTTGTATTGGATATGAGCAGGGGGAAGTGGGGCCCCCAGCTTGCAGTCATTGAAGCAATGGCCCTTTGTGATTGGTGGGAAATGATGTCATGTGCAGGAACCCCAGACTCCAGTAGCAATTGGGGTGGAGAGCATAGGGTGTGTGTGTGTGGAGGAGACAGAGGAGGGGCGATCTGCCGTGGCTGCTTCCTCTCTCTCTCTCTCTCTCTCTCTCTCTCTCTCTCTCTCTCTCTCTCTCTCTTTCTGTCTCTCTCTTGTTGGACCTCAGCAGTCGAACAATCAGCAAGTGCGAGATAGGGAAAACATTTTCCCCACTCTGAGATCAGCCTCTTCTCAAAACATTTTCCCCACTCTGAGATCAGCCTCTTCTCTTTATAAAAGAGGTACCAGTATCTCTAGAAAGCATCTCTAGAGGAGCTTGCATATAGGACTGGTGGTAAGTGCTTGCCTCTCGCCTTGGCTTTGATCCCTTCCCTCCAGAGAAGGAATCCCAGCAGGCCCAGAGAATGCCCATTTCAGGGGCTGCTCCCTTGTTTATCCTTTAGGGTGGGAAGAAAGATAAGAAGCTGCTCTGCTTTAAGCCAGGCTTTCAGGGGAGGGGAGGGAACCTGTGGCCCGCCAGATGGATCTGGACTCCAACTCCCATCAGCCCCAGCCAGTATGGCCAATGATGAGGGATGATGGGAGTCATAATCTGACAGCATCTGAAGGGCCACAGATTCCCCACACCTGTTTCAGGGCTAAGTCAGGGGTCAACCAGCCAAATGCCGGTAGGTACATTGTTACAGATGCTCCTTTTATTATTTTTAAGGATACCATCCTTCTCCAAAACAGAATGGGACTTATTCCCAAGTGGTTGCATTTAGCATCAGTGCAGGAGACACAAACTCCATTTCATTCCTGTTGTCATTGAAGGCACCATGCTTGAAGCCATTTTTTTTTTAAAATGCCAAAGTGCACATGCTCAGGATGCTCCTTTTTCCCATCAGGATTCACAAATTCTCTGCTGCTGCTGCTGCTCTAACATACCAGGAATTTGGAAGCAGCTATAATGCATGGAGCGAGAGAGAGAAATGTTAATTGCGTGTTTACAGTTGAAGTGATAGATAAAGGTAAAGGTACCCCTGACTGTTAGGTCCAGTCGTGGATGACTCTGGGATTGCAGCGCTCATCTTGCTCTATAGGCCGAGGGAGCTGGCGTTTGTCCGCAGACAGCTTCCAGGTCATGTGGCCAGTATGACTAAGCGCTTCTGGTGAACCAGAGCAGCACACAGAAAGGCTGTTTACCTTGCCGCTGGAGCGGTACCTATTTATCTACGTGCACTTGACGTGCTTTTAAACTGCTAGGTTGGCAAAAGCTGGGACCGAACAACGGGAGCTCACCCCATCGTGGGGATTCGAACCACCGACCTTCTGATTGGCAAGCCCTAGGCTCTGTGTTTAGACCACAGTGCCACCCGTGTCCCTGTGAAGTGATAGATATAGTGATCTAAAGTGGGGTCCCGTAAGACCACTGATACTGTTATGATCAGTGACTAAGATCACCTCGTTGTACCACAAGCCAACTATACTGCTGTCAGAGGCGGTTAGCGTTCAGCATCATGGCTCAGCAACAGGCATTGAGAAGTCATGTTGCATATATTTAAACACTAACTGAATGGTCTCAGGCTGTACATTTGCATTTCATTGCCATTTGTAACCAACCTTTACATTTTTAACTCCTTTACACCCATTACACCTGACAACTGAGGATCACACTCTATGCATCTTATGAGATCGGCTGGAACTCCTTGAAAGCTTGTGCTATAATAACATTTGTTACATCTTTAAGGTGCACAAAATTCTCTGTAGTATGTATGTATGTATGTATTTATATCCTACCTTTCCTCCAAGGAGCTCAAGGTGGCATGCAAACTTCTCCCCCCACTTTTATGCTCACAACAACCCTGAGAGGTAGGTGACTGGTGAGCTTCATGGCTGAGTGGAGATTTGAACCCTAGGCTCCTGGGTCCTAGTCCAGCACTCTAACCCATGGGTAGGCAAACTAAGGCCCAGGGGCCAGATCCAGTCCAATCACCTTCTAAATCCGGCCCACAGACAGTCCAGGAATCAGCATGTTTTTACATGAGTAGAATGTGTCCTTTTCTTTAAAATGCATCTCTGGGTTATTTGTGGGGCATAGAAATTCGTTCATTTATTTTTTCAAAATATAGTCCGGCCCCTCACAATGTCTGAGGGATAGTGGACCAGCCCCATGCTGAAAAAGTTTGCTGACTCCTGCTCTAACCACTACAGAGCACTGTCCTTTTTTCATTTCTTTTTGCTGCAATGCAAACTAAGACAGCTACCCTTCTGGAAATGATCCTTCTATAGTCATTGAAAAGGGCTTTGCAAGACTGCTTTGCAAAAAAAATAAAAATAAAATACTGCTATGCAACTGGACCACACTTTGATAGAGCCATATGGAAAGGCCCTCAGCATGGGTGGGGACTGATCAATTCACACAACAGACTCGGCTGAGAAGCTGTGGGCATTTTCACCCTCTGAGTTGAGATGGAATGGATCTCACGGCATTTCCTTTTCCTATTAAATGTTTTCCAAAGTGCTCCGCAGAAGCAGCTCTTCCCACCTTGCGCAAAGGGGAGCTGAGCTTGCTTTGGACAGCTTTTATATGTCTCTGCATGTTGCCTCCCGGAATGAAAGGAATTGCTCATTTCTCAGGTGCGTTCCCCGCATTCCTCTCTTTGTGAGCTCCCAGGCAGGAATGCTGACCTCTCTGACCATGGGAAAGCCTTGCTCTCTGCTGTAGGGAAGCTGTAGGTCCCAGAGATCAAGAAGGGGGAGGAGGAAGTAAGAGCAAAGGGGTCTTTCATCTTTTCATGCTCTCTTGCTACATGGATCCAGCGGCGCAAGCAACTTGGGAGGCCCCCATGGATGAAACCAAAGCACACAAGGGGAACACATTCCTTTTGCTCAACAATTCTGGAAAGGGGATTGGTTGGCTGAGGCCTGGGGTCCCGCTTAGCAAAGCTTTTCCTTTGGGAAACTATAACTCATCCCAGGTTTAGTGACCCAAACCACTCGGTGGGACTGAGCGCAGCACAACCGTCCCATGGGAAATGTGGTTTAAAGTGTGATACTTCCTCTCCCCTGCTGCTTTTGCGCTGCCCCTTGGCCTCCTGACTGGTGCATATCATAGAGTCTTGACTAAAGTGGGAAGGCAGTGATGGTGGGAGGGAACTCTTGAGCTTCAGAATGTCTAAGCAGCAAGTGAAGTATCTTGCAACATGCATTTGCAGCCTGTAGATGTCTATTCTGAAATGCAAGAGGGCCTGACATTAAGAACTCTCATACAGGACATCAGTATCTTTCAGTTTTCTAGCCCAGCTCCAAAAGGGGCTCATCCACACTTTTGCTTGATCCATAATTTGCTCGTATTGTGTACCAATTAATTTCCCCCGGTCTGAGAGCTTTTTGTGTTCTTGCTAAAACCTGATCTTACCTGCGAATCAGGTCTTATCAGATGTGCGGAAAATCCAAAGGGATATTTTGCTTGACCAAGCTTCAGTTCAGCAGGTAAGATCAGATTTTCTCAAGGCACAGCTATGGAACAATGAGAAAAGCTCTCGGGCCCAGAGGATTTAATCCGTACACCATATCAGCTACTACCCACATTCAAGTATGCAGCATTTAAAATATGAAATAAAAACTACCAGAAAAACCACAAAGAAATACAAACACACATGTGCATCTGTGGCTACATGTCTGCACATACACACATGTTAATCCCTGGTTGTTAGATGTATGTCTGAATTGAATGAAAGCTTTACAGTGTTTTTCAAAAGTCGGAAAGTTCATGCTTAGATAGGAAGGGTCAATTCAAGACATTTTGTTACCCTGGGAGGTTACTTAATCTGCCATTCAGATTAAATAATAGGATGTCAAAGTTGGTAAACAGCAGGCACTCCAGATAGAGAAAGACTCAGACTAAAGGGAGAAGGATTTGTGTGTTTATTTCAGATTAAGCATTCCTCCTACAATGGCATGCCTTCTTGCTAAGCTCCCTATAGCTATTCTCCCAACCCACAGCTGCCTCCAGATTCTCACCCCTAGATGGGTGTTTGCTTCTTTGTTTCTTGGTGTACACTGCAACATGCCTTTGACTCATAATAGTGCATTAATGATGGGATAATATTGGACTGTCCACACACCAGTCCACTTTATTAGTTGTTCTGTGATACTTGCCCAATGTCACTGCATTATTGTCATCTGGAGAGGCACTGCAGTGCAACAAAGCAGGGCAAGCAAATATCCAGAACATTTGGCATATGCACAGTGACTGGTTTTCCATGGGAAGCTGCTACAGGCAGTATGACTGCCCCAAAGCTTTTACAGGGGCAAACGGTATTGAAAGCAGAATCACATATAAGCATCCTGATACTTGAATGAGCACAAATCATCATAAATGTGCAACGGAAAGGGGGTCTGAAGAAACCACTGTCTTGTTTCTAGCTGCACAATCAATAAGAGATTCAAAGTAAAAGTTTGCAAGTGATCAGAAATCCAAAGTAACACCAGGGTTCTCTTCCCACCCTCCCTCAAAAAAGAAAAGAAAAAGGGGGGGGGGAGAGAAAACCATCACACACACCCCCCACAACGAGCCACTCTGGGTGGCTGTTCCATCCCTCTGCTCCTTTTTGCTATTTTCAAGTATTCAGTGGTGCAGCTCTAGGTTCCCATAAGAGGAAATGCCACAGAATGAATGGCAAAGGGCATTTTGTGCTTGACCTGCTGCTGAATGTGAGCCTGGGAGAGGAAGCGGACCGGTGCCATGTCCTGAAACTGGAGAGTAACTATCAACACTTTATAGTCACGCTGCAGTCAGTTACATTGTGATCTGGTACAGATGCTGCTGGCATTGGGTTGTGACGTCTCCAAGGCACACTTTGCACCTGCCTCGCACTCCCGTTCTGCTGTCCTGATCTGATCCTATGGAACAAGAACAGCCTTTGCCAGCCAAGAGAGAGCTGATTATGTGCAAAACGGCATCCCAGGGTTTGCTGCCAGGCTACCAGTCCTCCTTCTTGACTGCTTCCCTGAACAGAAATTTCTCAAATACAGTGGGTTCCCTGGTGAGTGATCTGGAAAAGAAGTCTCAGGGCTCAGGCTATGAACGAGAGGGAGAGAGGGAGGGAGGGAAGGGGGGAGGGAGAGGGAGAGAGAGTGGGGGGGGGAGAAAGAGGGAGGGAGAGGGAGGAGTGTATCTGCGTGCATGTGACAGCTGTGCTATTGTTACGCCGCTGAAGCATGTCCCAGTTCTGGGATGTCTGTGCGGTACCAAAACAGTACAGCTTGTCCTGGAGTCACATGGCCCACTAACCAGTGCTTTGTCCCCTAAGCGGGGAACTGGATGCTCAGCATGCTACAGACACCTGTATGAGATGCAGGTGATCTAGCTGAGAATGACTCTTGCTCAGCGATGGCTCTTAGGACCAAAACAAGATTATTCCCCAGCCTGGTTTCCTAGATACAGGGCAGTGTTATAACAGTTGCTTTACATACACAGACAGTGAGACTCTCTCTCCTCTCCTCTTCTCTTCTCTCTCTCTCTCTCTCTCTCTCTCTCTCTCTCTCTCTCTCTCTCTCTCTCTCTCTCTCCTTTCTTTTCCCCACCCTGGAGGTGTGCATCTCACAGTGACTGGACAGAGAGAAGGAAAAGGGACCCAGATGTCAAGCCCGTCCCTGGCCATGGGCAGGGAAGGGTGGATATTGCTGTGTGTCTAATGACCCGAGTGCTGCTGGTTCAATACTAGCAATTCAGTAAGAGGGAAAGGGAGTCATTCACAAGCTAGGCTTTCTTTGGGGATGGAAGGGATGTGGCAGCAGTGCTCAGGATTCTCCTTAAGGGAGTAAAGCTGTCCAGGGAGCCCTTCCCTGCCACAGCTACTCACAAACGTAATCACCACAGGCTTCTCCCACCTGTTGCATCAGGAAGCGGCTTCTTTTGTTCTGATGATGAAACCATCCTACAGCAGGTTAGAAACCATTGCGAGAAGGATGCCCTGCATGGGCCTCTTATTGTTAGGCAGGCCTGGCATGAAGCCTCTCACCACAGGGAGTCTTTCTCTTGATTAAGTTTTGATTAAGACTAGTGTCTCCCTTGGTAAAGGTTAATCATGCTGAAGGCCAAGTTTGGGGAGAGGGGAGGCTCGTCCTCTAAGCTTAGTGATATTGTTACAAGCCATCCCAATCTCCAAGCGGTGTAAGCTTCCAGGGGTCCACGTGCTTACCTGGGATTCTTTTAGAAATGAGGCACAGCAGAGACTGTGGTGTCTTTGTGAGATATGGTTTATTTACATATATATACACCCTGAGCCTATGGTGGAAGGGCTCCCAGCATCACACTCCAAAGTTTCTGGCTTCTCCAATGGCCACCGTCTTGAATGCAAGCAGAAATCAGCCATGGCCCTCAGTTCCTCATCTCAGCTTGCCGCGCTTAACAGTGTGCAACTATTTTTCCTCCAGCCCGCATCAACCCCAACTGCAGTCCTCAAAAGAACTTCTCTCCTTCAAACTCTAAAAACTACTCCAAAGGCTTTAGTCTTTCTTACTAAGGGAGGTGAGGGAGGGCCCCCTTCCATTTGCCCTATGGCACAGAGTCTGTCCCTTTGTCCCACTAAGGACTCATATTTAGCAGGCTATTGCCAGGCTGACTCCTGGTCTGTATTTTAACATGCTAAATCCAGTGTCTGATTAGTGTCTGATTCAGGAACTAGAAGCGGGGGTCCAGAAATTAAAAAGGGAGTCTTGAAACACCACAAACTCATAACACTATTAAGGAATCCTCTCTGCTCAAGAGTTACTGATGCCCACTTGCCAGAATCTTACCAGCCCAGCCAGAATGTAGGGTCAGGAAATAGCAACAAAAATGTTTGGCCCTATGTTTTTGTTGTTATTTCTCAACCTCCCATAATGTATATGTGTATATATATATATATATGCTTTCGTAGATTTTCACGGGTACAGGAATGCAGGTTTTGGTGTCCTCGGGTGTCTTCCCGTGTAAAAGTTGGGGTGTCTAGGCGACGTTTCGACGAGGTCTCACTCGTCATCTTCAGGCTGGTGCTTTCGGCTTCTTGTTACTGGAACAGAGCAGGATCTCAGTGTTTGAGTTCCTATAAATACTGTTGAGGGGGTGTGGTGTATAGCCTCCAATGTTCTGGGCAGAGAGGAAGTTCCCAGGCTAGTGTGCCTTTTCTTCTTTTGTTCCTTAATTACTTGAGGGATATCTTGAGTGATTTCTTGAGTGATATCCTGAGTACCACTTAGGTGGGTCATTAGGTGTGGATTAGTTGCAAGAAATCACTCAAGATATCCCTCAAGTAATTAAGGAACAAAAGAAGAAAAGGCACACTAGCCTGGGAACTTCCTCTCTGCCCAGAACATTGGAGGCTATACACCACACCCCCTCAACAGTATTTATAGGAACTCAAACACTGAGATCCTGCTCTGTTCCAGTAACAAGAAGCCGAAAGCACCAGCCTGAAGATGACGAGTGAGACCTCGTCGAAACGTCGCCTAGACACCCCAACTTTTACACGGGAAGACACCCGAGGACACCAAAACCTGCATATATATATATATATATATATATATATATATATATATATATATATATATATAAAATAAGACACATGATTGTGCTCTTCAGGAGGCACTCTTCACATGCTTAGAGGCACTATGCCCTTACAATTTTTAAACCATAAATTCTGTCTGAGATGAAGAGCATTCCTACAACAGGGGAAGCTGGCTCATTAGGCCAAATGGGGCACCCCACCCCCACCTCAGTCTGCCCACAGTCTTGAGAATGGCACCTCCTTTCAGCTTCCTCCTCATCCCCCTTCGTCTCAGAGTTGCCTTTTGTAGAACTCAGCAGGCAGGAGGATGGGGAACATAACTGGTGTGAGTTGGCTCTCCGCCCCTCATTAGCTCTGGCTCTGCCTACTGGTGGGCTCCCTGCTAATCCTAATGGGCACCAACCACCTCTCTAAACTTGCCTTCAACACCATCCTGTCCTGAGTCCCCCTTTGCTGCTCTTATCACCTTTGGAAATCCACGAATGAAAAGTGATCTCTGGGGAAGCGGAAAATTAGTCCTCTCCTTTCTGTGCTGCAATCTGTATAGAAAACTATTTTGCTGTAATTTTTGATGGTGGTTGATAGAATTACTAAGCTGATTTCTTTCGGAAAGCCTATTCGGGGTTATGTAGACTTAGCCTAAATTTATTATTGGATGCTGCTATGTCCTGCCAGACTTTTTATTGTAAGCTCCCCGGGGCAGGGACCCATCTTTGCTTGAATGCTTTGCAGTAAAGGTGTCAGTACATTGATGATGCCATATAAGGCTGCAGTCCTAAAAACATATACTGAATTAAGCAAATAATCATAGGATTACAGCCCACATAATATCTACTAATACTGATAATTCTTTTAGGATAACTGTGATCTGAGTAGCATGTGAATATCCTCTCAAGACTTCAGCAATGCAGAGGTGTTATCCAGTATTTAAGGTCAGAACCTCAAACCCAGTGAGACTGAGTCATTTTTCTCAAGGTTACACACAGGGGCTGTAGCAGAACAAGCATCGAACAACTGGGCCAGCTTTCACAACCTTCAGTGTCACTGTGAAACCAGGGTCAACAGAAGGGCATCCCTTGTCTGCAGGAAATACAGTCCACTTGGGCCTAAGCTGGTTTAACTCAACTCATAAGTAAGGGTTCTGAAGGCCAGAGGAGATATTTGTCAGTCTCATTTTTTAGAAGTCTAATGAAGCAGCACAGTGCTCCATCCTTGTCTTTGGGAACTTAAAATATCAAGGACCTTCTAATCAAGAATTAAGGCCAGGGACATGTACAGATGCCACTCCAGGTAACGAATCCCTTGAGGGTTCCTGAGCACAGCTCCAGAGTTATTTGGTACCCACACTTACCCTTTAGAAAGGGGTTGTCTTTCCAGGTCTGGAATTTCCCAGATATAGACAGGATTTGTCTGTTGAAAAATGGTGTCTGGGCAGAATTTTGGGAAAGCGGCTAAAATATCTGGTAGCACATATGTTAAGTGTTGATTTTTTATTTTATTTTTTAGATTTCCCCCCAAAATGGTAAAAACTTCATTTATTTCTGGAGAATTTGCCAAAAGAAGAAGAAGCTCGCATTGTGTTTGGATTTTCACTTTTTGAAATATGGCAACCCTAGTTGTCTGGCAATTAGCACGTGAAAATCAGCTTCCTCAACATCCATCCACATCACTGAAATGGGAGCTGCGAGATTTACAAGCAAGGCATTTCTAGGTATTTTAATGATTGGGGGCACAGGCTCAGCATAATACAAATTTACTAAGGGAGAAACCATAGATCACTGGAAGATCATCTGCATGCAAAAGGTCCCTGGTTATTTTTTGTGAACCACCTTGGGGGCCTTTTTGCCCAAAATGTGGCATATAAATAAGTAGAGCTTGGCACATACCCTGCCAGAAACCCTGAAGAGTCACTGCCTGTCAGAGTGGACAATCTAGAGCTACATGGTCCACTGGTCTGACTTGGGATAAGGCAGCTTCCTATGTTGTCCTCTTCTGGGCAGACATGATGGTGGGTGGAGTCTCAGGCATTCTTAAGCTTCTTTAAGAATTAAGAATTTTTTAAGTTTAAAAAAGGGGGAAGGAGTGGGAGATTCAGGGCCAAGTGCAAAAGACTCAGGGCTGCATACACACAATACATTGAAAGCACATGCAAAGCTCACTCCAAGAATCCTGGAAACAAGGGTTTGTTAAAAGTGCTGGGAACTATAATTCTGTGAGGGGTCTACTACAGTTCCCAGAATTCTTATAGAGAGAGAAAATGTGCTTTGAACACATGGTATGCACACAGCCTTGGGCATTCTAGGCTAGCAATACCTCTGTTTCCAGGGCATGACCTTTGATTCACTGTTCAGATGAAAATTGACTGCTTTTGATACTGTGCTTCTAACATTAGGCCTCCTGAAAATCTGTCCCTCTGGTTTTGCCTGAGAGCTAAGAAAAAGGAATACCCTGACACTGGTAGTCATATGGCTTAATTTCTATCAAATGCTGATGTGCAAGCAGTTCCCACTGTTGCCTTTCACAGTCTGACAGCCAGAGAGGCACCCAACCTTGTTGAATGTTGAATGTCCAGACAAAGTGACTGGAGTGCGTGTGGGCTGGACACATTGTCTGGTCTGGTGCTCGTCTTTCCTATGACCCGCTCACAAGAGCTGAAGGCCCTCTTTCCCTGATAAACTCAGCAGTGCTAATGATATACTTTCTCTCTCGTGTGAGCAGAGCCCATCTGCGGTGGTGACAGAATATGTGAGAGCAACTGCTCTGTTGAATGTCTTCCAGATTCTGCGTGGGTAAGCTGCCATTTTACTCCCTCTCTCTCTCTCTCTCTCTCTCTCTCTCTCTCTCTCTCTCTCTCTCTCTCTCTCACACACACACACACACACACACACATTGTTGCTGGCATCCATCTGTCTCGAGAGACAAAGGAAGAGTGTGCCATCGGGGATAAAATCAAACCATTGGCCAGTTACAGCACCTGCTGTGGCTGTAGAGACCAATATGGGAGAGACATGTTTTATTGCAGCTGGAGCTGCAGATAAAGGTATCAGGTTTTGCTAGTGGAGATACATCATAGTGTTTCTTCTCTCTGCGCTCCTCCCAGCGGTCATTTCTCCTCTGGTCATTGCTGTGCATACATGGCCTGACTGTTTGTCTCCAGGCACTGTGGTTGACTGCAAGGGTTTCCCGCATGGCAAGGTTAATGTTGCCAGCTTTCATGTCATGTTTGCAGACATCTTTGTAGCAGAGCTGGTCTGCCAGCAGGCCTAGTGCCTGAAGCAAGCTCCCCATTGAGCTCATACTTGTGGAGCCTGCCATCTTCCATTCTATGTACATGACCCAACCAGCACAGACACTGTTGAGACAGAAGTGAGAACATGCTGGGAATGTGGGCTTGGAAGAGCACATCTTTGTTTGAGACTCTATCCTGATGGCCAAACTCTTCCTCATGCAGTTCATATGGAAGGCATTGAGGCATCGTTCCTGGCGGGTGTAAGTTGCCCACGACTCACTTCCACAAAGCAGCATGCTCAATATCATCTACCATCTCAAGCATGTGGTCACCAATGCTAATGTGTGTAGTGCTGGCGGCATCCTGATCCAATATGTTGGTCTTTGTCAGGCTAAAGATGAGGTCAAATTCTACCCAAGCTTGGGCAAAACAGTTGATGAGCCTTTATAGAGCTTCCTCAGAGTGTCAGCAGCAAGTTGAATGCTCTGATGCGGCATTAGCCAGTAGTCATTGGCACATTGTCTGGCAATCCACTGGGCATTGCTCCTTGCCTTTCTCAGTGCAGCAAGTGTCTTCTCTCAGGGCACAAGCTTGTAGTTCACAAGAGCCTTGCACTCTGCAGTGATAACAGGCTCCATGTCTTTAATGTGAGCTCTCACACATTTGGTAAAAGAAGGCTCCTCACCTCCACTTTGCCAGGATCATTCACAAACACATTCTCAGTTTGCCAGACCCTTTCCCCCACACAATCAGTGGGGATGAATGAGCCCTAGGGTGAAAGGCAAGGCAAGGCTGAAAAAGTAGACACAGAAATAACAGCATCTCCAGATGACCAATTCATTCCGCATTCATTTTGATTTGCTTACACAAAGCTTCCATGGCAGTTCTACCATGTCTGGAGTTGAGCCTTTATTCTGTTTGTGGGGAGGTTATGCCACAATGAGCAATCATTCTGCATTCGTCCTGATCTTCTTGTGGGGTGTTCATATGCCTTTGAGTCAATCCTTTGTTCATCCTTCCATTTCAATATATTTCCTCATCACTTTCCAAACTGCAAAAAGTCCCTTGTTGCGCTAGGCTGACAGAGGGCTTTAATCCACGTTAATTGCACCAACCTGAAGCTCCAGGATGTGCTTAAATCCCTCCCACTGACAGTCTGGAGGCACCTTTAGATGAAACTGAGCAAATGCTCTAAAATAAATAAATAAAATCATTCCATACCCCAGACGTGGCAAGGGACAGCAGCAAGCTGAGTTCCCTTGACATTCAGACAAAAGAGGAAGCCAGACCAAAAAGCTGTGACCTGCTCTAGATTACTGATGTTCAAGGGTCTTTTTACAGGTGTGATGGCCATGTTGGAGGTCCCTCCTGTGGACATAGCTTGGTGGAGATGCACAATCTAAAATCTCCAACATCTTCTAGTTTCAGGCTAGAGTCCAGGCATAACTGAAGCAGAATCAGCTGCTGGTGAGCAGCAGCTCCAAAACGTCCTGATGGCTGTGCCTGGCAATGAATATCAGTTTGATGAACAATCCTTTGCCCCACTGCCAATGTCCCTTGTCCCCTGTACCAATTAGTATCCTTGCTTCTTCTGACTTTGCCAGCATATTTCTACCTAAAGGGCCGTGCTTATACAATTGATCTTCCCTGGTGGTTACAACAGCAACTCCTTGTCTTTTTCGTATATACAGATACATCTCTCTGCCCCGGTATACTTAGAAATGATATTAACATGCTAGTGCCACATTAATAAAATGATCACATTTCTTATGCTCCAGCCTCCTTTCTAAGACACATCCTAGGATGTCTGCATGAAGGCTTTAAAGAGAGAGGTGGATATACCTCTGGTGGTGCTCATCCAAGCCCTAAATCCCAGAGATGCCTGTGTGATACCATCCTTATCTTCCCAATGCAAGAGTGGCTTCCCTGTCCTCTTTCAAATGTCCCAAGGACATAATCTGAGGGCATGTGATGCAGCCACCTTGCTGAAGCTAAGCCAGTCAGGGTTTGGCCAATGCCTGGATGGGACCTTGTGCATTCGTCTTTGAATTCCCGTGGACAGGAAAATAATCGACAATGAAGATTATGTCAGAAAAGAACCTAGCTTCTTATGCATAGGAGAAGGAAGGTAATAGGAGGCGAATATTGGACAGGGTTGTATCAGGGCAACATCCAATCACAGAAGGCAATAGTATGGAACATGCAAAACTGATCAACGCAAGGTGATCAGGAGAGGGGTGGCACATACGATCATGCTCCCTTGTATTTAGACTACACACATTTCAATGGGTGTAAAGGGCTCTTGCCTTCTCAATGTCAGCAATCTTGATCTTCCTAGTTGGGTCTCCATAGCACGTGGCCCCAGAGGGGAGTTCACCCGGCCCTTTATTTACTTGTTAAAAGAAAGTATGTTACTGGCAAGTAGTTAACAGCATGGTGGTGCTGAAAGGCCAGTGAGAAGCAGAATCTTGTTCTTTGAAGCCAATCTTTCTTTCTTCTTGAAAGTACTTCCCTAAAGAGTTTACCATGGAAGGAAAACCAGAGAAGCAGGAGGTGAGAAGAGAGGGACTGATCTGGGGAAATGGGCTACCTACGCTTCATCGTTCTTCCTGTAATGAATGTTCTGACAATATTTCCTTTAGGAAGATGGGCCTGCATAGCTGTGTATCAAGGACTGAGCACCAGGAACTGTGCCAAAAGAACGTGTCTCAAGATAATACAGGGCTGCTGCAGGCCAGGAAGCTGCAGACGATGAAGAAGCAGTAGACAGAAAAGGCCCCACCTAGACCATGTCAGCATTAATACTGGGAGAAGGAAGGTCATAGGAGGAAAGCATCAGGCAGGGTTATGTCAGGGCAATATCAAATTATAGACAGCAACAGTAGGGAACACATCATCATAGCAATTAATACAGTGATACCTTGGTTTTCAAACTTAATCCATTCTGGAAGTCCGTTCCAAAACCAAAGAGTTCCAAAACCAAGGCGCTCTTTCTCATAGAAAGTAATGCAAAATGGATTAATCCGTTCCAGACTTTTAAAAACAACCCCTAAAACAGCAACTGAACATGAATTTTACTATCTAACAAGACCATTGATCCATAAAATCAAAGCAATAAACAATGTACTGCAGCCACACAATCAATCAATAGCTGAACTGGGTTCCACACAGTCACAAAAACAAAACAAAAAAGCCGCAAAAACAAAAACACAAAATAAATGGCAAAAACAGACAGACCTCAGCGTAACACTCAAAACGGAAATGTGGCACTCAAAATGGAATTGTGGCACTCAAAACGGAGCATGTTCGGCTTCCCAAAAAAGTTCGCAAACCGGAACACTTACTTCCGGGTTTGCAGTGTTAGGGTTCCAGGTTGTTTGAGTACCAAGGCGTTTGAGAACCAAGGTACCACTGTATTGTTACCAATGTGGCACGCCAACCCCCAACCTCGGCTGGCCGGTAGCAAGATTCCAGGGGGTTGGAGGCACTCATCCCAGTGTTGCGTTTCTGCTGAGAGTCAAGACACGGTGGAGACAGTAGTGACTTTAAGATATATAGTTTATTTGCCTAAATACACCTGAGTGTGTAGGTGGAGGGAGTAGCAAATCTTACAGCGTTGTCATGTCCAAAGGGTCTCTTCTTGTTTCCCTCATGGCTTCGGCTAGTTTGAATCTAGAGCAACCAGCCATGCTTGGCTCTGGGTTGTAGCCTCTCCAACCAGCAGCCAAGATGGTTCTGGTCCTCCAGCCCCGCCATGGAGTTCTGGCCTCTCCAGCAGCTCCTCTGTTCCTCTTTCTTCTTCCCAGCACACCTTGGTCAAAAACCCAAACCTCCTTCCCATCACCTCACACCCATTCCAGTCACCTTGGTAACTTCTGTTTTGCACAGACCTGGGGGATTCCTTCCGAGGTGATAACAACTGTCTACTGTTTCATAATGACTTATATTCAGCCACCCCAGCCAGACTAGTTTGTAGAGGCTACACCCAGGAGAACTGCTGCAACCTGTATTTACCTTTCAACAACAGTATCTTGGGAGAGCTGGATGTATATGTAGTGCACATCCAAGCCTTGCTACCAACAAAGGCCATACTGGAAGTGGTAACTGCAAAACCAGATGCACTTTGAGCAAACATTTAACCAGTTTGCTAACCCAAATACGTGGCGCTTTGTGCATCTTTCCTTTTCAGTGAATCCTGCTGTGCTAATTTTTTATTTGTCGCAACCTACGTGAGTGTTAATATTGAACTTCAAATTCATTCCGCAGTTCCAATTGCAGATTATTATTATTTTTTACAAGTAAATTGCAGCGATCAGACAGCACTAAAGAAAAATGATTCTTTCTCTTTGTAACCCCTGCTAGAATGCAAGATTAGAGAGCCCTCCCCGTCAGGCTTTTATGTTACAAGGCCCACTTAACAAACAGAAGTTGGCATATGTCTAGCAATGGGAATTTCGTCTCTTAGGGGAAATTTATTGGGGAAAGAGAAAACACCCCACCAAAAAAAACATTTGCAGTTTTTCTCCACAGATTGGCGGTGTCATGTCCTTAATAAAGTGGTGTTGTGAGGAATTCCATTGCAAATTCAAGGCAGATGGAAAAGCAAGGCCTAATAAGATCAAAGATTAATCCTTGCCAATAATTCCACTGTGTATTTGTTCATAGGAAAGAAAGGTGCGAAGAAAACCATTTCATGACTTCTGCTTCCTCTCTTCACATCAGTCATCGTTATTATTACGACAAGGGATGAGGTCAGGAGCCAGGCCTTGAATGTATTAGTCAGGTAATATGTACCAGAACCATGCAGGCTTTGCTCCCAAAGAACTTGGGCCAATAGCCATGAATGTTATTAATGTGTGGCCCTGGATGCCTAAGGCCAAGGCCTTTCTGTTGGGCCCTGGATTTCCTGCAGCATTCCCTTCCTTCAACACCCCTCCCCCCCAAAAAAAAACCTTATAGCTTCTTTGTAAAAATATTACTTTGTTGACAGGCCAGGCGGGTATACTACAAAACATACAGATGGTGAGACCCCACCTACCATGATTCAGTGTAACACAGGGATGAACATCCTCTCAGTGCAAGCATTTTAGCTTTCCAGATGGAACAATCCCCTCTCTTCTCTCTCCCCCCCCCCCCCACCATGTGCTGTTTGGGGTGAGGGGTTCTCCTGACCCCCAGAACCAATTTGGGTGGGTGCAGGGACTGCAGAAGGGGGAGGAGAGGGAGGGAAAGCCCCGTTTTGCTGGCACAGGGCTTGCACTGATGGGACTTGTTAGGCGAATCTCACCCATTGCAATTAGAAAAATAATAATTTACTTTCAAAAGCAATCAGAAATGCCTGTAGGTAGTGATGGTGACAGGGGAGGAGTTCCCATTTCGCTAGTTGGGCATCTAGATGTCACCAAACCCAGTGGTTGCGCTAATAAGGATGGTGGAGGTAGGAAGTGGTGAAGCAGCATTTCCCAGCAATTCAGTTCACTTTGGTGGTTGGGCTGTTGCGAAAGCATTGTTCCCGCCGTGGAAATGCTTGCTGGGGGCAACGCTGCCTGAAACAAGCCTATATATCTCTTAAGGGGTTTTGATGATGGAGCAGCATGTAAATCCTGTTCACTAATTAATTACTTAGCTTCTGCACAATCCCTGCAAAAAAGCACTGATCCGATTCCAGAAGGAAGATACCCATTCTCTTTTAGGATGGCATCCTTAGCTGAAAAAAAAGTGGAACAGGTGAGAATCCCTTACCTTTCACCCTAAAATTCACATACTGCCCTGGAAAAGCCCTAAAATGAAAGGGTTGTTTGGGGGCCATTTGCACAGACCTTGGTACCTGTGCAATGAGATATCAGGAAGTCAACTCATAAATATGTAAGTGCTACGAGTGCCATGGAAATATTCAATCCTATGCAAATGTTCAATAAATCAGCATTCTTGATGACACGTAGCCTCTTCAGCAGCTCTTTGGCGCCACAGTCCATCTATGCATCCCTGACCGATTTCCTGTTTGTAGGCTTGCAATTTCCTGAGTGGGAAACATACGGTATTCACAGCTTTATCACCGATACATTCATGCTGCCCCTTTGCAACGGGTGATGCTGTGGGACTGAGTAAGATCTCTGAATGCATTCCAAAAAATGCAAGTGCACAGCCCAGAGGATTCTTTTCTTTTTCACCATAAGACTTTATTAAACATTTTCCGTAATGCAAGAAAAGAAAAGAAACTCATCTAGAAAGAAACAAAAACAGAGAAAGACAGAAGAAAATAAAATGCAGATTCCTCTCTCCAATATAGAGCTTAATCCTTGTCTCACACAGAAGGGGGTGGACCCTCCCAGCTCTCACCTGGGAGCTTCCTTTTTCTTCTCCCAGCCTCCCTCCCTGGGAGATCTTCCCTTCCCTGCCTCTCAGAGTCCTTCACCAACCAACCATCACCTCCATGGTGGTCCAGACGATTCTTGCAAGCAGCCACATGGCACAGTTGCACACAGTGCATGGCCAAATAGAGGAAGGAGCAACGGAACAGAGGAACAGGGTGGGGGGAAACCACACTGACCACATCATACCCAGTCCTGGTCTGATACATCAAAGCCAAGGTGTGTGGAGTTCTGGTTCAGACATAATTGCTTAGGATGTGATCATAACAGAAAATGTGACACATGGTCCAGTCCTTGCCCAAACTGCTGCCCTTTGCCCTCTAAAAGAGCCCTCTGAAAAACTATCACTCATGGCCGAGTAATAGTGTCTTCCATAGTGAGTCCATAAGTGACTGTGGAGGTCAATTCTGGATCCACACCTCCTTCCACAATTTCCAGGCAGGAGTTGATCACAGTGAAGGTTTGCCAAGTGTTCCTTCCTCTTAGCACGTTTCTCCCTTTCGTCCTGAGTTCAAGCGTCTTCAAAGCCCATGACACCTTTGGTAAAGGCTGTACTTCAATTGGAGCACTCACAGGCAAGTGTTTCCCAGTTGTCGGTGTTTATACTACATTATTTTAGATTTGACTTGAGAGAGTCTTTAAACCTATTTTGTTGACCACCAGCATTACGCTTTCCATTTTTAAGTTCAGAATAGAGTAGTTGCTTTGGAAGACAATAATCAGGCATCCACACAACATGACCAGTCCAATGAAGCTGATGTTGAAGAATCACTGCTTCGACACAGATCATCTTTGCTTCTTCCAGTACACTGGCATTAGTTCACCTGTCTTCCCAAATGATTTGTAATTTTTTTTGGAGACACCATTGATGGAATCTTTTGAGGAGTTGGAGATGGCATTTATAAATGGTCCATGTTTCACACGCATACAGCAAGGCTGGTAGTACAATAGCAATGTAAACGAGCATTTTTATTTCCCTGTGAATTTCTCAGTCCTCAAACACTCTGCACTTCAACTGGGAGAAAGCTGCACTCGCAGAGCTCAGGCAATGCTGGATTTCAGCATCAGTGTTGGCCCTTGTGGAAAGATAACTGCCCAGGTAGGAGAAGTGATTGGCATTTTTCAACGTTATATCATTGAGATGGATTTGTGGCACTGCAGAGGGGTTGTTTTGTGCTTGTTGGTGCAGCACTTTATTTTTTTGGATGTTGAGCGATAGGCCAAGCTTTTTGTAAGCTACTGCAAAGATATTTAGAATGGTTTGGAGGACATCCTCTGAGTGTGCACACACTATGTTGTCATCAGCATACTGAAGCTCTATAATGGAAGTTATGGTAAAGCTATAGGCACACCCAGATCCCATGAGTATCAGTGGATGTTAAGTATACAGATAAAGGACAGAGGCATACCTACTTTTCTATGTATCCCATTCGCTGAGTCTAATCGAGTGGGTGGCATGATGGATAACATGTGCATAACAAAGGCCAGGGGGTCAGGCCCAGTCTCCCTTTCATGTATAGTCATAATACCACTCATTTCAGCAGAAGTGGGAAAGCAACAGATCTGCAGAGGGTGTAAAGAGCAGAGAACCAGGCCAAATTGAATTACTCCTAATTTAATAGAATGAGATTCCTTCTCACTGTCAGGGGAGACAGGGTCACTTACATCCCCTCCCATTCATAAATGGCAATGAGTTAATTAACCAGGCAGGGGGATCCAGCCAGCTTGTGCAGGAGTGAAAGTATTTTTAGTAAAAACCGAAAGGTTCAGTAGCACATGCTGGGTCACATATTTTCCCTATTGACACACATTCCTCTACAGCGCATACCGCTGGCCTTGTTATCTGTGTGCTTTGCTTGTTTGCTGGAAAAGAGTGTAAGTGGTGACCCAATGCTTCCTTCCTTTCCTGGAAGCTGCGTTTTCTGAGTATTACGCTACTTCTCTGATAAGTCTCTTTCACAACAGGCAGCGAAAACAGTGGACTTGGGAGGGGGCAGAAGGGAGGGGGCATTGAGATTCTTTTCCTGTGCCTTGGGCATTGCCCAACTCCTGAGAGATACAGTTAGCTGGGAACAGGTTGTGGTTTGCTACTGCAGAAAGGGGGGGTGCGTAACTATGGCTCTTCAAGCCAATTGCAAAAGCTCAGCTGCTGGGATGGTGGCTGGAAGGGGCCTTGCTACTCAACAAGAGTTAATGGTCAATTTAGATATTATGGCTTGGCAGTTGAAAAGCCCATCTGCCCATAAGGAGTGATGTTTACAACTCCCCTTGCCACGTGCATCACCCCATCATGTGCAATGTTGGCTGTTGCACATCAGCATGTGGGCAGGTAGTACACTCTGCACATAACTGGATGACACACACAATGAAGAGCTTTTGTTACTGCTTTTGTGCGCAGAACTGTCAAGGATAAGCAACCCAGCAATTGTATCTAAACCAGCCTTTGGAGGAAAGGAGCTCACAGTTCAAGCAAGAAGTCAGAGAAAGAAAGAGATCCTTCTGGAGTTTTTTTTAAGATGGAGTTGAACTTTGGTTGGTCCCTGTTGGGCTTATGAATTGCTTCTTGCCCTGTTATTCTTTCACTTGTCCTTAGTCTTTCCTAGGTCTGTAGCACCTAATGAAGTGAAACCCTCAAGGGAGCTAAATGTAAGCAACTCATATGGTACTTTTGGTGGCTGGTTTCAGTCCAGATCTGCTTGACCTGCTTAGTTAAATTTGTAGCTATCAGAGCCTTTTCTGATGTACTTCTCAGGAAGTGGCTAGCATCCGAGACAAGCTTTCAGATGTTGAAGACTGACATAATGCTTGCTTACACAATTAGAGAGATAAGTTGGTAATCGCTGTGTTCCTGTTATCCTAAACTAACAGTGTTTCTATCATCCGGGTGAGCAGAGAATATTGCCATACATTGCCAAGTTGATGATTTCCTTTTTCCCCATTTCAATATCTGATCCATCCTTCAGATATGCTTACAAATCAGAAGCTGAAACAAGGAAAGTGTTGGCTGTCCTAGGAGAACTGGTGGTATAAACAGGCTTATAATGAACCCAGGGCTAAACCAGGCATGCCTCTGAGCCATCCAATGAAATGGAAAGTTGGAGGAGTCAGGACAAACAAAAGAAAGCACTTATTCACATAGCACATTGTTTATCTATGGAACTCACTGCTACAGGAAGCAGTGGTGTCCACTAACTTGGATAGCTTTAGAAGAGGGTTAGACAAATTCATGTAGGACAAGGTTATCAACGGCTAGTAGCCATGATGTCTATGCTTTACATCCACTGTTGGAGGCAGCAAGTCTCTGAAACCAAGTTGCTGGGAATCACAAGCAGAGAGATTGTTGCACTGCAGGGGGCTGGACTAGATGATGCTTGGAGTCTCTTCCAACTGGTTCTGGAAACTCAGATCCTGCTTGCAGTCTTCCCACAGGCAACTGGTTGGCCATTGCGTGAACGGGATAGTGGACTAGATGGGCTTTTGGCCTGATCCAGCAGGACTCTTCTCACATTGTGATGCTGTGTGTAATTGTTTTTTCATGGCCTGCTAGACACAACAGGACAGGGGCGCGGGTGGCGCTGTGGGTTAAACCACAGAGCCTAGGACTTGCCGATCAGAAGGTTGGCGGTTCGAATCCCCACGACGGGGTGAGCTCCCATTGCTCGATCCCTGCTCCTGCCAACCTAGCAGTTCGAAAGCACGTCAAAGTGCAAGTAGATAAATAGGTACTGCTCCAGTGGGAAGGTAAACGGCGTTTCTGTGTGCTGCTCTGGTTCGCCAGAAGGGGCTTAGTCATGCTGGCCACATGAGCTGTATGCCGGCTCCCTCGGCCAATAAAGCGAGATGAGCGCCGCAACCCCAGAGTTGGCCACGACTGGACCTAATGGTCAGGGGTCCCTTTAGACACAACAGGAACAAAGCTTCCATTGGCATCAATGGGAGCTTTCCTCCCATTTCATATAGTACACAGGAACAGGGCAGGGATTCCAATTAGGCACACTCAGTATCTCAAAGCAAGGTAACACATACTTAGAAGTTAGCATCCCCAATGTTATTGGATGCAGGACAAAGGCCATCCCAAAGCTGTTAATGGCACAAGAACCAGCCCAGAAGAATAGGTGGCTACCTTCTTGAGAAATAAGAGGCGAGATGGTAGGAGGAGAGCAATTAAAATAGCTTGCTGAGTCAAGTTGTAATCCCTGGCAGCTTGACCCAATTGCAACCACTTCCTACATGTAACCTCTAGCTTTTGATCAGGGAAAACAAGCTACACTTGTTTCATATTAAGTAAACAAAGGGATTGGTGCTACAGTAGCATGCAAGCTGCTTTTGTTTGAATTCCGGTTGCATTCCCCATCAAATAAATTTGGAAAAATTAACTTCAAAATATCTATTTCTCTACAGAAGTGCTTTGGAACCCCGGAGAATCGCTGCTAATCAGGGTAGAGAATACTGAGCCAGTAGGTCTGACCCAATATAAGGCAGCTTCCTAGGTACCTATGATGATAGGAGTTGGAGTCCTAATGACTTGAAGTGGGTTGGACTAGATGACTCTTGGGGTCCCTTCCAACTCTCCTATTCTATGATTCTACGGCTTCTGGGCTACCTGTTTTGGACCACATAGATTACTCCTACCCTACAGTTTAGAAAGCTTTAGAACTGATACTGTGGGTGCATGTATTTAGCATGCCATACAGAATCATTCACTTCATTTTTTGCAAGCATGCCACACAGAATCCAGAAATGTTCAAAATGTATTGCAATGAAGAAAGACATCTCATGACAGCCCAAGTATTAGGTATGAATTCATTATTAACCAGCAACTGGTACACTTCGGCTTGCGTACACATTATAACTTCAAAGCACATTCTCCCCCCCAAAAAAGAATTCCGGGTGCTAAGGGTTGCAGGAATTGTAACTCTGTGACGGACAAAGTACAAGGCCTGGAATTCTTTGAGAGGGGAATGTGTTTTGAGTGTGCTTTAAATGTATAGCATGTACCTTTCACGATAGGGACATATCATTACTCTATCTACAAAACTAGCTCTGTTGAGGATGTCGAAATTCTCCTAGAGCTTCTGTCTCAGGCTGCAGTGCAGGAACATGAACAAACAGCAACAGGTGTATGGCAATTAAGCACGCATAGAAGCTCCTCAAGGTGACGTTATTGTTCCTATTGCTTTTTTTAAAAAAACCAACTATTATTACAGTACCATGTTTGCATGGATACAGTCCAGGGTGTGCTAGCATTTCCCCTCAAGCTCATCACTCTGGGATTTTAATAGCTCCATTTCAGGCAGAGTCATTTGAGGATAAGCTGTGTTGCCTGTTTTATGACTCCTTAGGATTAAAGAAGTTATGTTTAAATGATCTCTGTTCTACTAATTTCCTGCAAAGTGCATGCCAAATAATGGGAGCTCACTTTTAATTAACACATCTCTCGTCAAAGTCATGGCCTAAGTTTAAGCTGGGACAGGCTAGAAGGTTCCCTCCAGATTCAGTGGCCCCCAGTGTGAGATGTCAGGGCAGCCTTCTCCACCTGGTACCCTCTGGCTACACCACCTGGGGCTGATGGGAGCTGTAGTTTGAAACATCTGGAGGGCACCAAGTTGGGGGAGCCTGTGTTCGTGCATTGATGGTATGAGCAGAGCCCTTTGGGCAATAAGACTCCACATGTTTGATGCTTTGTCATGGAAAACTCTTATCCCCACTTTAGCCTAAGAGAGCAACACATAGAATTAGTGTGAATGACATTCCTTTTAGGATACTGCCAAGAGATTAGGCAGAAAAATATGTCATTTTAGAGGGGTGGTGGGCTCTCTCTCGCTAGAGGTCTTCAGGCAGGCAGCTGTCTGCTAGGTGATACTGCAGCTCTAGATTTCCACTAAGAAGGGGGTTTGCCTAATTAAGCTTCTGCCAACCTGTTGCCCAAAGTCTGGCAGACAAGACTGCTCCCAACTGCATGGGTCTGCAATTCTTTTACACGGCCAACATCTGTGACTGCCCAGGATCACACAGTAAGTCTGTGGCAGGAATTTTCAATTCCACCCTGAACCTGTAAGCAGAAAAGAATCATTTCCTTCCTTCCTCCCATCCTCTAGGGCTCTTTGCATTCTTTCCATCCTAGAGCACATCCAATTGAGCGCCAGGTGCCTGGCTTGTCACAGGGTTAAGGTACAGCATGCGGGTGAATCAAGCTCATTGCTTTCTCCACCCCTTCCTGGAGTCACAGACCCAGCCAGAAACTCCAGCCTCCCTGTTTACTTGACGGCCTCACTTTCGGATGAAAGAGAGTCGCAGGTTTCCTCTTAACCCACATCCCTTTGAAGCATCTCCTAGTGTGGAAGCGGAAGGCAGAGTCACAGGTGAATCACAGATAATGAGCAGGTAAAAAGCCTTGTGCAAGTTCCCTCCCTGAGCAGCACAACATGCTGTGGCCTGCCTTCCAGCTGGCACTGCACCTCTGCGGCTCAGGACAAAATGTGCAGGGTTAAGGGCCCTACAGCTTACGGGGCAGGCAGCTCTGCTCTGCAGTGTTCTCCCTCCCCTAAGAGCAACTTGTCTCCAAAGTGCGCCAGACACATCCATCTTCCCTAGCCATCCACATTCCCCCAGGGCTACAGGGACATCAGCAGCATTAATAAGCTCCAGCGCTTTGCTTTGCACAGAGTATCAGCTCCTTCCGGGTGGATGATTTCTTCTTAGTTAACCCACATGAGGCTTTGCAGAACAATGTTGTTATTATTATTATTATTATTATGATCTCCACACACCACCACAATGGTGATACTTGGCATGGCAATTTCATGCTGCTCTCTTCTTCTCCTTCCCCTTCTCCAGGCCTGGCACAACCATTGGGCAGAGAGGGAGGAAGACAACCACCTCAGGCGGCAGAAGCTGAGGGGTGGCCGCACCGCCACCTCCTTGGTGGTTCCCCTCTGTTCAGGGTGAAGCAGAAGGACCAGCACTGGTCTGCACTCAGCCAGCTCCCACCTGCCTGCTGTCCTATTAACAACCACTCTAGCCCTGCCTGTCCGTTTCCTCCTCTCTCCATCTCTGTGTTGTCCCTTGTGGAACTACAAAACTGCAAAGAGTTGGCTTTGCCAGTCATTGGCTCTACTTCTGCCTCTCATTGGCTTTGGCAACCCATCAGTTCTTCTAATCAGAATTCAGAAGAGGACAATCCTTGCTGACCTCAGAGACGAAGCGTAAATTGTGCTGGTCAGATAAGTGCAATGCTCTTGAAGCTCTTGAAGGATGAGGCTAACAATGGCTACTGCTCCTGAATAGCTTCACAGGTAGCCAATGTTGTGTCCTTCATAAGTTGTTGGGCTAGAACTTGAACCATCCCTGTCTGTTGGCCATGCTGCCTGAGGCTGATGGGAGCTGTCATCTATAGCTTCTGGAGGGTACCATGTTAGTGTTACCTCTCTCCTGTATCTTGTGTGTCTGTAATACCAGTTTCTAGTTATGAGAGGGAGAGGACTATTGTGCTCATGTCCTGCTTATCATAGACATTTGGTTGGCCCATGGGAGAAGAGATTACTGGGCTAGATGGGCCTTTGGTCTGATCTAGCAAGGCTCTTCCTATGCCCTTAACTGCTGTCTTTTATATTTGCAATCTATTTGCCATTGCTCCTTCATCCTATCATGTGTTGCAGCAACCTGAGCTCTAATCAAACTTCCAGCTGCAGGAAAATGCCTGTATATTCTATTCTAAGATTTCTGCAAACTGCAGACTAGGGCTTTTCATTGTGACCAGCAGGATCTTTCCTCTCTGCCTTCCTCACTACTTGTTTGTTTGTTTTTTTAAACCCAGCCTGAAAAACTATTCTAGGGAACTTGAAAGCTTATGCATGACTTTGTGACCTCTCAGTTGATCCTCATAAATATATTTGGCTACTGTTAGAAGTCCCTCTTGCCTCTAACAGGCCAACATGGCTTCCTGTATTTTCCAAAGCTGCTTAGATTTGTAAGTAATACACCTAAAAGTGTATGGAGATGTTTGAAGATACTGGTATCAGATAAGTACCCTTTCATGAATGCAAGGACTGCCACAGAGAACTTTTAATTATAAACTCTGGATCTGTATGATAAAGCCTTTGGGCACTTCCAGACCATTGCTGGTTTTGGGTGGGATTTCATCACATACTGGCAAATGCAGACTATGCAATTATAGTTGATTGGCAGGTCTTGTGTAGCAAACCCACTTTACCAGAAGATCGGACATTACTCTGACAAGGAAAGTGTCCTAAAAATGTGCTGGAAAATGCAGGATTGCTTTGGCACAGTATCATCTAACCTCCCCGCAAACCAATCAGAATGAATGCACATTAAATAGCCAATGTCATCCAATCTTCTTGCAAACAAATTGGGAGGAACACTCAATAAATAGTCAGGTACAGCTGGAGTAATGGATGGTGGTGTTGTGGAAGTGCTGTGTTTTCCACACAGAATGAAGTAGCAGGGGCAGCTGATCTGGCAGACATGGGGCATGATCAAGTGAAAATTGGATGCATTGACTGTGGCTTGAATCAGGACAAAGGGTTTTTTTCCACACTACATTTGGTAATTAGCTTACTAATGCCAGGATGTCTGCTTTACCACCAGCTACCGTTTTTGTGAATAAGTACTGTTCACAACATAATTATCACTGTCTGAAATGTCTGCATTACACTTCCCTCTGACCTCACTGTTTACAATCCCCCGCCCCACAACTGAAGTGTATATATTCTGTAACTCATGAAAGTGCCTCATGTATCTGATGAAGTGGACTGTAGCCTATGAAAGCTCATGCCGTAATAAATGTGTTGCGATGCAATTCTAACCATGTCTACCAGAAGTATGTACTACTGACCTCAGTGGGTCTTACTCCCAGGTAAGTGGGGTTAGGATTACAGCCTTCGGTTGCTTCCAGATTACCTGTTTATTGAGCATTCATCCTGATGGCCCTTTATTGTGAATTCTGGTTGGTTTGTGGGGAGGTTATGGGACATTTTCCCACACTATCTAGTGCATTTCCTTACCACTTTCCTTATTGCAACAAATACATTTTAAAAATGTGATCTTTGGGGGAAGTAGGTTTGTTGTGCAAGAGTTCCAAATAAACTTTAATTGTGCAACTTGAATTTGCTGGTATGTGACTGAATCCCACCCAAAAAGAGCAACAGTCTGCAAGTGCTTTTGCTCTATATTAAGGTGCTATATGACCTACATGCTGGCTTTCAAACAGATGAACATGACTACCCCTCTGGAAATAAACCCCACTGAAGTTGGTGGAAACATGGAGCTCTGCTCTTAATTTCCATTGCTACTAATGGTACCTCGAGACACCCTCTTTTATCTGGATTGCACCAAAGGAGTTGCAAGGATGGGTCTCTATTGTACACTGCATGCGCAGTGTCTAATTTCCCAGAATTCGGAGCCTTTCCTTTTCTCCTCTTCGGGGAGCAATAAAGCGGCTCCCAGGGCAGGGTCTAAAATAATTAACCTGAGCCATTCGCTTAAAGGCCTTACAACTGAGAGCTGTTTAACCGTGACCTGCAGCCTCCCAGTGACCTCTAGAACCTACTGGGAAATCTCTGAGGTGAAATGGCTGTTTATAATAAACAGTCAAGGGGTGGGAGAGTTCTGGAAAGGCTGAGCAGCGTTGGCCACTTTTTCCAGCTGGTCAGTTTGCTACAATCTGACCTCCAGAATTATGTGACCCCAGGACATCCTGGGATTGATTCTATTTGTCATATCCCCCCTGCCCCTCCCCTGCTGTGTGTGCATATGCATTTCTCTGGTCACTTGGTTTAGTCAGGAGAAGAGCATTGTGAGATTGCAGCTATTCATTATTATTTAGCTATTCCATTTTGATTTTATACTGTACTCTCACTCTCTCTCAAGGGCTAGATGATATAACAGATACATTAAATATATACATATGAAATCAACATTTAAGCATACAAAAATAAACACAATTAACCTCCTAGCTGCTCAGTTGTAGCTACTGAACGACAGGCCAGGCAGAGAGGTTCTGCATTGCTTCTGGGATTCCAAGTGTGAAAGGGCAAAGCTCTGGGCAGATTTATAAAGGGATTTGTAAGTCAAATCAGCATCTAGAGCTGCGTTTGTTGGCATTGGTGAATATCCTTTTAGATAGCAGGAAGCAGGAAGCACCAATCCTTCTTGTGCTCCAAAGATGACCAACTCCCATCACTCCAGCCCAAATCATCTGGAGGGAGCCAGATTGGCAAGAAGCTGGGCTAGGCACTTGAAAGACCCACAACATGCATCTGCATATGCTAATTGATATGTATAGAAACCAATTTAGGCCTCTGAGCAAATGAAGATGGTTGGTGAAGTCTCGCTGGCATTGTGCTTTGCAGCATGCCTGGTTCACCAATAAGCAAGGAAAACAGGATTTATTATTATTATTATTATTATTATTATTATTATTATTATTATTATTAAAAATGGGGTGGGAGGAAGGGCAGAAGGCAAACAAAAGATCTGGGGTTGCCCCACTCTACCCCACCCACAGCATCCCCCTCACAAATGACTTGTTTGGTGCTTATGTTGATTATGGAAATTTAGGAGTATTCTCTAACAATTCAATTTAGTTTAGCAGTTTTGAGATATCCCTTTTGGGGGTAAAGCAGTCGCTTTCATTTAGTTTCACTTTCCTTTCTGTTTGTTAGTGATTGGCAGGCAGGAACCAGAAGGAGCATCCATTTGGCTCTGATCTCAACCCTGTGGGAATATTATGATCATGAGGCCTGGAATTTGCTGACAATGGAGGTGAAGTTAGTGGTTAGCACAAGGCCCTGGAAAGAGGGTCAGTACAGGATATTTTGCATACTGTTCAACTTTTTCAGACCCAAGACTGGAACACATGTCTTCCGAGGCAAGCTCCCAGATGAGTCACATGACCTGTGTCTCACTCTTGCCCTGAAAAAGTGCTTTTACCATGGTGAGATCTCACATGGCACCCAAAAATGTGTGTTTTGGGGCACTGGACAATATTGTGGCCCCACTCCCAAGCACTTTTTTTGGGTGACAGTGCAGTGTTAGAGCATGTGAGATTGCGGCATTCAAAATGGCTGCCACCCTCTCATGTGAAAAGATTGGATGTCTCGTTTTTTCCAGGGCACTTGGCAGGTGTGTGTTTTGCTGGCTGAGGTGAAGGAAATGACAGCATCGCCAATCCCTAAACAGAATCCAACTAGACTGGGAGCAGGTTAGTTTAGGGGGTTCAGAATAGGCTACTTTAGGGGACTCCAGTGGATCATGGAGGGCTGCCACCACCTCTGGCATCTGCCACCTGAGGCAACTGCATTACTTTGCCTAATGGGTTGGCCCTGCCTGGAAATCATGCAAATCAGCTTCTGTATCAGCCACTCATTTGATGCTCATTGGACAGGTTTTCCTGTACTGTACCTGGTTCTGACTGTTAACGCCAGTGAACTGACAGCTATTCTATGCAGGCCAAAGCTCATGAGTTTGTGATGACAGGAATCAGAACCAAATTTATTCCCATCTCTGCTTTACATGCTGTTGGGGAGGATTTTGCTGGTTGTGCCAGATGACAGAAACAGTAAACTGGGGGGGTAGACAAGTGCTAAACTCTCATGGAAAGACCCATTCAGCACCACCAGCTGTCTTCAGAGGACCCACAGGACGGAGACAACCAATGTTTTGCCTTCCAGTAAGGAGAAGCTTCTCCATGACCTCTAAGCAAAGTCAGTTATAGGGGCCTGTGACTATTCCACTCTCCCAGAGATGGATCCGGAGCAAAAATCTGTTAAGACAGCTAGACATGCCAAGAAGAACTTGCTCCCAAGTAATCATGTATAAGATTGGGACATTACAAAGCTTTGTGGATTTTTGTGCATCCTGATCCACATTCAGCCAGAAGTCTGTGCAGTAAGGTGACAGGCTTGAAGGTGCAAATCTATTCCACTATCCGCAAATAAACCCAGGAATAAATACAGTGGGACTTCCTTCTGTGTAAACATGAATAGGACTGCAATGAACATTAATTTGCTGATTCCCACCCCCACCCCCTGAAAATCTAGGTAACAGCTTGGTTGTGGGATGTTCAGCTCCTTAGAGAATCAAGCTAAGCTCTTTGAAGGTTTCCTGAAACTGGTTATTGATTAGTTCTTTGGAAAAAGCTAGTCTTGCTCAATGATGCCTTGTCTTGCTTCAAAATGCAGCATTTGAAAACATTTAGTCATCCAGGGAGAAACCAGCGTGGAAGCATTGCCAAGTATTTAAAGGCTTCAGGGCACAGGTCCACAACACAAATTTGAATAAATACATATATTTCTGCCTCTGGTAAATTAAGTCGGTGGGTGGCTGGGATCTCACAGGCACTGTGATTTGTAGCACAACTAACTGAGTGATGTAGCTCAGTTGCAGACTATCTGCTTGCTTGTGGAAGGTTCTAAATCCAATTCCTGGCACCTCTAGGTATAGTTGCAAGAGAACTTCTAAGTGTCAAAAGGCTGAGGGGAGAGGCAGAAGAGGCAGGAGGTCCTGGGCCTCCTGTAAAAAAGAAAGAAGAAGAACAACTGAACTGTTTCCAAAGCCCAAAATGAGAACATTGCTCTGTTTGATGAGTGCAGAGAGGCTTGGAAGGAGGTGTGGTCCTGTTTAGAGAGGGGTGGAGTTGAAGGGGAACCTAGATTGGAAGGATGGGACAGTGCCAAGTCACTCTCCACACTGGAGAGTTGAGGGAGGGAGTGGGTGGATGATGAGGAAAGGGCACCATGGGTTGTGCGGCTCACTCCCTCACCCTCTGGCTCTCACAGCACTGCTTGCTCATTGGTGCTGCTGCCAGAGTCCTGGGGCTTCATCACGTCTGGGAGCTCCAGAGACATCTTCACTAGGCCTGAAGGCCAAGCCAACTGTCACAGCCTTAGGTTGTGCTATCTGGCTGGTGAAGCCATGGTCTCCAAGGGTTTTGCTGTCATCCAGCAGCTGGTCATCCTTGTATAGTCTTTGTTATTCTGGTGGGGTCTCTTAAGAATCCCCTCAACAGTTCTTTTCAGCTCATACACCATACTCCTTGGCCTCTGTGAAGATGGACATCTTTCTAATGATCTGATGTCCTCTGCTCGGTATACCTGAAGGAGTGTCTCCATCCCCATCGTTCAGCCCGGACACTGAGGTCCAGCGCCAAGGGCCTTCTGGTGGTTCCTTCACTGCAAAAAGTGAGGTTACAGGGAACCAGGCAGAGGGCCTTCTTGGTAGTGGCACCCGTTCTGTGGAATGCCCTCCCATCAGATGTCAAGGAAATAAACAACTATCTGACTTTTAGAAGATATCTGATGGCAGCCCTGTTCAGGGAAGTTTTTAATGTTTGATGTTTTATTGTGTTTCTAATATTCTGTTGGGAGCCACCCAGAATGGCTGGGGAAACCCAGCCAGATGGGTGGGGTATAAATAATAAAATTATTATTATTATTATTATTAGTCACAAGATAACCATCTCTGCAGCTGCAGCCTCAGCCCAGACCCCCCCCCCCGAGAGAGGGGGGAACTCTGGGCCTCCTATTAACAACACCCCCTAATCTCTAGGGCAGGAGATAGAGTTAAAAAGCTCTATATTAAAGATTTCCCCCCAAAGGTCCAGGCTACAATCTGTGGGGAAGGGGGAATTATCTCCCCCATCTATTATGTGCAGGCATGGAAGAAGGTGAAATCAATGCAACCTCTGTGACATGGTAATATATGAATCATTCTGTCTTGCATAAGCTGGATGCACTGAGGCCTTGTGGCAGATCCTGATTATTAAGTCCAATGTTGCCAAACTGTAAATTCTTTGGGACAGACTCTTTTATCGGGAACATCACAGCGAGGATGGGAAATAAAGGATGGTGACATCACCCTAAGGACCAATGAGGATCTCCCAAGTGGAAGTGTTGTATAAGCCTTTGTCGGTGTCTTAAAGGCTGCCCTACATAGCCTGTCGGATACTCTTGGATCTCAGATGCACCTGTGAAATGATTGCAGGTGCCTGAAGTGGGCGTGGAGGTTTCACAACACCTGTCTACAGCATGCCTGTAATGGGGCACACCAGAGCTGGAGGAGCTGGGATTACAACATCCAGCTATGAAAGCAATTCAACCACAGGGAGGTTGGATAACCTAGTATCCCCCATCATCAGTACCACCACCACCATCTCTTCCCAGCTTGGGAGATGGTTCACATCTTTGCCTATTTGACACAGGACTATCTGCTTCTCTAAGTGGCACATTTTCCCCGCTCTGAAGATAATAATATAAGAATCCTTTCTCCTTGCCCAAATTGATATAGTTACAATAATACCAATGTGAGAAGGCTTAGCATTTGAGACTGTATCCAGACCAGCCCTTTACTGTTGACTTCCTAATGAAAGAAGTTTGGTGTTAAATCTATTTGCCAAATGCATTGATAGGAATATCTCAGGCAGGGCCAATCCAAGGTTTGTATATTTATTTACAAACAAAATGTTTGTTTTTCCACTATCCTGAGCAAATTGAAGTTTTCTTCCTCCCTCTTTCCCTTGTGTCTTGCTGAATGTTGAGCAGCAACAAAATAAAAATGAAAAATAAGGAAACAGTATGTGCCAGTCATTTCAGGAATTAGCTATACGCAACTCTTCTCCACATTAGTTTAATTTGGCCCAAGGGTGCATAATCCGTGTCTCTCCATCTCCCATTAGTCCCAACAAGCAGAGTCAGGAACAATGGGGCTTCAGTCCAGGAGCATCTGGAGGGCCACAGGTTCCCCAACCCAGAGGCAGACTAAATATGGCTGCCAGATTCCTACAAGCTATCATTAACATGGATTATAATTCTCATTTCCTCCAGAAGTTTGCCTGAAAAAGGAAAAAGGGCAGGCAGTAGCTCTTTTCCCAAGGCATTTATGATTTCTTTAGCTGAGGCAGAAACCCCATAAATGTTGTCACCCTAGGCCTAGTTTTTAGACTCTTAATTATCTTAATTAGACACTTAATTAGATGCTTAATTCTCTTAAACCCACCCGCTTTTCTAGATGGCTAATGTATGTTACTTCACTTACTTGAATTACTTCAAAATTTGGTAATCCAGCCCTGACATTTGGCATCTGGCTAGCTTGCTTCTGTGGTTGGGCCAACCTTGATCTCAAGGGCAACCACAAGTGGTTCTGGGAACTCCTAAGATTTGGAAGTGGTGACAGTCACAGCACCATAGTAAAACTCCAGCATGAAATTAGGCTTTCAGGTTTCAGCCTAGGCCTTCTGAAATACCATATTCTCCCATACTATCCTGCCTAGATTCGTGGGAGGCCCTTCTTCAGTCCCACCACCCTCAAAAGCATGCTTGGTGGGAACATGGGAGAGGATCTTCTCAGTGTCTGCTCCCAGATTTCCTAGAGAAGCTAGATGTCAGGAATCTGGCTCCCTCCTTGTCCTTTCATCGGCAGCTGAAGATTGTTTTGTTCCGAAAGGCCTTTGGGAAATGACCACTTTTTGAGGAAAGGGCTTTGAATAATGCCATGCTGTTTTTATTATCTGTATTTAAAAAAAATTCTATTGTTTGAATCTTTTAGAGTTCTTTTTAATAATTACCTTTTTATGGTTTTAGCTTTTGTCTTTTATCTGTGTTGTTTTATTTTGTATAAGCCGCCTTGAGTCACAGTTTGGGAAAAGGAGGGGTATGAACCAGCCTGGACCATCATTTGAGGCTCTTCTTCATGTGCTCGCCCCATGGGAGATTTCTGCAACCTAGCAGTTCAAAAGCACGTCAAAGTGCAAGTAGATAAATAGGTACCACTCTGGTGGGAAAGTAAACGGCGTTTCCGTGCGCTGCTCTGGTTCACCAGAAGTGGCTTAGTCATGCTGGCCACAGGACCTGGAAGCTGTACACCGGCTCCCTTGGCCAAAAAAGCGAGATGAGCGCCGCAACCCCAGAGTCGGTCATGACTGGACCTAATGGTCAGGGGTCCTTTAAACTGAGAATGGGCCTATTCAGTGGTAGCTTCCATTTGTGGAATGTTATCCCCAGGGATACTCACCTGGTGCCATCATTATATATCTTTTGGCACCAGGCAAAAACTTACCTCTATAACCTGGCCTTTCGCCTCTAACTGTGGCCTTTTAGAAGTGGGTAGGATGTTTTTAATGTATTCCTCCACCCTAGGTTTTAATGCATCTTCGTGTGGGTTTTTTTTGTTTATTTGTTTGCAAGTCAGTTTCAGTTGCCATGGGCAAGATAATGTGACTAACAAATTTATTATTATAGTATTATTATTATTATAAATACAATAATGAGGGAGATGGTGCAAATTATGAAGAAGCATAGCTAGAGCTGCATGCATGAAGCTGAAACTCCAAGCTGCTTGCAAGGGGGTTTCAGTTGCCTGGTGCATAAGTTTCTTAGCTGAGCATCAGCTGTGGGAGGCTGGAGGGGTACCAGGCAGCTCCCAACCAGCTGTTTTTGACTTGACGCTCAACCAGGAGACATGCAAATCTCCTAGCAGCGTTGGTTGCAATAAGCTGGTGGAGATGCCATTTGGTCCCTCCCAGACAACACTGAACCGGGTGGCCTGCCCTGTAAGCCTTTCCCCAGCCGGTGCTCAGCTTGGAACTTTGCATGTCTCCAGCTGAAGGCTGCTGGGGCAGAAGCTGGCAAGGAGCCCAGTTGATTCCTGTCAGCCAAGCTCATGCTGCCAGTTCACCTGTGCTGCCTTCTGGGAAGTAGGCCGAACGTTTGCAAATGTGAGAAATGCAACTGCTAGCCATCGCACACAGCCTTGCTAGTGATACCGGAAGTGGCTGCAAGGTGCAGGTGGAACGCGGAGCACAGTAGCTAACACTGAGGTTTCTGTGGCAGCAATATAAGGTGCAACAGGGAGGGTGGGGAGGGTTCAAGCGTGAGAAGGCTGAGTTTGATGGCAGAGTTCAATCTGGCTTTTTTAAAGCCCTGCCAAGTGGAAAGGGGTCCAGGCAGTAATAAAAAGAAATTCACCAGAGCAGGCTGGTTCCCTTTGGATGTTTTGAACTACAATTCCCATCAGCCACAGCCGCCACATTAGCGCACCCTCCTTGGCTCCCACCCTTCGCCCTGATGTGCTCACACCTAGTAGTGGTCTGCAGTCTCCTTTTAAAATCAGGTGCTGGTTTGCAAGGAAGAAAAGGCTTGTCGGCATCGTGCATTGTTATGAACCAAATGTGCCAAGATACTACTGTCTTCCAGTTACTCAGCTCCCCTACACCCTGCCCTGAAGGTGTTCCAAAGCGCTACTGCCCTTGCAATACTCTTGCCATTCCAGTCCTGCTTCCTCCCACAGCCCTGACAGACTTTCGCCATCTTCTCCACCCTCTTCCCCGCCCCGCCATGGCGACAGTGAACTTCAGTCTTGATTTCCCATAAAGTCTGCTCTTTTCCACGGTGACTCATCCCTGTTTCTCCTCCTCCTCCTCCCTCAGTTGTATACATTTCAGTGAAACAAACATGCACATTTGGGTGACAGGGATACAAGTGAGAAAACTGCAGCATGTATTGCTGAAGCTGTGGTTCTGGTCCTCTTTTGGTATCTGCCAGGAGGTCCCCAAATTTGGGTCAAGGGAAGCTCTCTGCACAAGGTCCCAGGTTCACACCCCAGGGTCTCTGGGCCCCAAAACTATCCTTGACCTAAAAGCCAGAAGAGCCATTGCTAGTCACTATAGACAATACTGAACTAGATGGACCAATAGCCTGGCTCAATATAAGTCAGCTTCCTCTGGGACATAACCAACTAATGTCTACTCAAACTAAACCCATTGAAATTAAAAGCTACAATTCTCAGAGTGCTTTAACAATCCACCCAGCTTCCTAGGGAACTCTGGGAACTGTAGCTCTGTGAGGGGACTAGGGGTATCCTATGAATTCTCAGCACCCTTAACAAACTACAGTTCCCATGATTCTTTGGCAGAAGCCATGGCTGCTTAACGTGGCATCGTGGTGCTTTACATGTATAGTGCCGATAGGGCCTGAGTGAGACATTTCCGAGGAAACACACACAGTATCTCGTTGGGCTACAAGGAACTCACAAGCCTAGAGAGGTGAGCAAGGTTACCCAGCCAGACTCCTGCACGATTAAAATGGGAGTGAGGCGTGCACAGCAAAAACAGATGGCATTGCTTAGCAGACAAATGCTGCAGTCTAGGCACCACGTACTGAAAGCTGGAAAGTATCCATAAAATGTGAGTGCCTTGAAGTATGTGCAGAGTGTTTCCCCCTCAACATGATTACAGCTGAGCCCCAAGCATCCTTCCAGGCAAGGTCATGCACTAGCACCTCCGCTTTCAGAAATTAAGCGCTGCCCTCGATTAAAAAAATTAAACAACACTAGTGGCATTTTACCGGAAAAACTGTGTGTATGTAGATCTAAATAAATAGTCCCTATATGTAAAACCTCCTGCAGCATCCAAACAACATAGGAAGCTGCCTTATAGTAATTCAGGTCACTGATCTATCTAGCTCAGTATCATCAATACTGAGCAGGGTTTCATTCCCAGTCCTACCAGGAGATGCTAGGATTGAGCCTGGGACATTTTGCATGCAAAGCAGATGATGTACAACTGAGCTGAATGGATGCTTTCCTATTTCCTAATCCCTATGCTCTATCCGACTAGGTAAGGGTTATGGTCAGCAGAAAGCACCTTTCCCCCTAAATGTTGCTTTCACGAGTCCTGAATTTATTGGCTACAAAGAGGAAGCAACGGGTGGAGGATAAACAGAGCAGATGTAGAACCAGAAGGATCAAGGACAGAGAAAATAAAAGATTGCACAGGTTAGACTTGCACTTAAAACAATAGTGGGCAATCCTGTTGATGCATCTCGGGCCTCCCCATAGGATATTGGGTTTGTGGGATGGGTGCTCCTCATGCATGCCTGGGTTTTGAGTAGCATAATCCATGCAACATCATTGGCATGTGATAATAGTAAGCCCCCATCTAGAAGCAACTTTACACAAGTGTCGCTGAAGTTCTGTTGCTCCCCCCACCGTTAGAAACACAGATATCTGCTTATTTCACTGTTGTAATCTTCTAGGTATTCTTCATTCACCTAGATTTGCTGCTGGACCTGATGACATTTCCCTGCAGAAACGCTTGGAAACAATGATCTAATTGTTAAACAAAATGTTTTCACACTGTGTGCAAAACAGAGTGGTGGGGAGGGAGAATTGCTAGGTCAAAACTACCCAGATTAAATTCAGCGGAGCAAACCACTGTCTTATGCCTCTCCATATGTGTCTGGTTTGTCTAGCCATGAAAGAATGTGACCACACAGGAGTGAGAATGACTTTCTTTGTTGCAGTCATACTGTGTATGCAACCTGGAAATTTATGGCAAGCCCGACAGGCCAGAATCTGCCAATATAACCACCATGTTAATGAAACCTGCAATAAAAAGTACAGATCAAGACTAGATGGGCACTGAATATATGGCAGGGGGAACCAGGAATAATGCCCTGTTAAGGGAAGTTCACATTAGAGTTAAGCGGTTGGCTGAAAAGTTATCTGTTCATAGAAGAAAATAGAAAAAGATCTATTCTTGGATAAACCATTCAGAAAGGAAACTGACACCAATGACATAAAAGAGATCCTAATCTTGACATATACACTTAATTACAAAGCAGGGCAAATAACTACAAATGAAGAACAACCAACCCATGGAACTCCCAGCCTCAGGTTATTGTCAAGGCAAGGAGGTTGTGAGATTCAAAGGAGAGTGAGTGAGATGAGCACCCTCATATTAGTTGGGATGGGCATTGCAAAGGCTCTGGGTCTTCAGGCTTCAAGCCATTTGGTGATCTCTCGCCATCTGGGAGTCAGAGGAGCAGTTCTCTGCTTCTGACGGGATCTCAGCACACAATGATGGGCTTTTATCAAAGCTTTGCACTTCCTCTAAAGCCTCCTGCACAGAGTTATGTCAGAGACAGGATGCAAGGCTAAGCTGGCTCTCGCTCTCTTCCAGCCATCGCAGCGCTCCTAAGAGAATGATTCAATATGCATAATTACTTTTCCAAAAGGTGCTTAGAACCAATAACCTGTCAGGCGTAAATTTGATAATACTCTTTACGGTCCACCTCTTCTGAGTGCACCCAGTTGCAAATAAATCAGTTGTCTCTATATCAAGATACTTTTAGGGAGGGCTACGTTTGGCCAGAGTTCCACATCTTTTTTGAGTATCTGTTTTGTATATTTCTCAGCGCAGGCGACCTTGTGTCTTTGTTTTCCCTGCAAATGCTGGACTTACAGGGAGGACTTATAGTTCCCTATACATATGGGAACAGCATAAGAAAATAGACCTATAGGGACATGATCCCTGTTGGGAGGGGGCTCCCATTTTGAGTCTTAGTTTTCTCTTCACTAAACAGTAGGAAAAGGCATGGGAATGTATAGATACAGTGGTACCTCGGGTTAAATACTTAATTCGTTCCGGAGGTCCGTTCTTAACCTGAAACTGTTCTTAACCTGAAGCACCACTTTAGCGAATGGGGCCTCCTGCTGCTGCTGCGCCGCCGGAGCGCGATTTCTGTTCTCATCCTGAAGCAAAGTTCTTAACCTGAGGTATTATCTCTGGGTTAGTGGAGTCTGTAGCCTGAAGTGTCTGTAACCTGAAGCATATGTAACCCAAGGTACCACTGTACACAGGAAGCCATCATACACTGAGTCAGACCACTGATCCATCTATGCTGCCTGGACACTATTTCTCCAGGGCTGGGGAACTGTAGCTCTCCAGATAATATTGGACTCCAGATCTCATCTGCCCCAGCTAGCACAGTGGCCCAAGATAATGGGAGTTGTAGTCCCAGAACATCTGCCAAGACCCACAGCTTCTCTACCCTGGCCTGCACCTTTCTCTAGTAATAGGCAACAATAACCATTGTTCAGTGTGTCCTTGTTACCACTCAGAGATGTGCTGCATAAAGATGTGGTCAAAGCTTTGCTAAAAGATATTGTCTTTAACAAATGGGGCATTGATAGGAGATATTCAGATGCATAAGAGCAGCACAGGCTCTGCATGTGCTTTAACAATATTTAGCACCCACCAGGATCTGAACCTTTGCAAGATCCCATCAGGAGCCAACTGGGGGTAGATATAGATATATATTTATGATTACTGTATCAGATTGAGAGGCAGCACATTCCCTTGGTTTAATTGAAAGCTGGTGCTGTGGGTTTGGCTTAATCCACCCTCCTCCTCCCTCCTTCATTAGATAACGTCTCGCTGAAACCACACTCTGCAAGCTCACAGCATTCCAATCTGCTGATCCCAAGTGGCAGCCCGCTGGGGCTCTCTGCTTATGTGAGCAATACATGTGCTGATGGGGCAGAAACAATAGAGCCAGGCCCTTCTCTCGCTGCTTCCCAGCCTCGCTCTCTCCCTGCTCGGGGCGTGTCCCAAAGTGAGGCACAAAAGCAGACAGGAGATGCAAGCGCTTCGAAAATCTGGGGAAATTCGACCCGCCCAATGTGGGAAACATGACCTCTGCCGGGAAAGCAGGTCACTGCGAGGAAACAGGAAAGGGGGGGGGGGGAAGCAAGGCGACCCTTTGAGATCGAACAGGGAGAGGAAAAATAAAAATAAAAAAAAACAGGATGGAGAGACGGAAGGGATGGGGAACTGGATGGTTAGGAGCACGAGTCTCCAAGAGGCACAGACTGGGGGAATTCGCTTAACTGGCACAATATATACCTGACAATGCAGGTTCGTGTTGCACAAGAGAGGCAGGCATCCATGGAAGGGCGCTGAGGTGCACAAGACTGGAGCAGGATCTTTATTTTCAGCTGTGCTCCATAGGCAGGCAACATTGTAGGCCTTTCCAGGTCAGAAGGGTGGTTTGTTTGTTTTTTTCAGGTGCCACTGACACTACAATAATGCAGTAGCGGTGGACTTATCCTGGACTGTCCACACAACTTTATGGTTTATTGGTTGTTTTGTGACACTTCCTGAATGATACCGCATTACAGTATTGCTGTCTGGTAGGCATTCTTGTGCCACAGGCAGTGGCGAAAGCAATACACACACACACACCTGGAACATTAGTGTGAGAAGTTACAGAACACTGGTGTCAGAAGTTACAGAATTTCAGCAGGAAATTACAGGACATGCCCCGATTGGAAAGGAAGCAACGTGTCTGCCCGGGAACTTTTGCAAGCTCAAACAGTATTGAAAGCAGGTTTGTGCATAACCTCCCCATTGCCATCATGAGCACCACGAAGGCACACAATTTAAAAAAAGCAGCTGGAGAGGCCCACAGGGAAAGATTTCCCTGCACGGAATCTCCCATGACCTTGATTATGTCCCAGACTGACTGTATCAGATGGTGGGCCTTCCAGATGTTGCTGAACCATAACTTCCAAGATTCCTGACAGCTGGCCATGCTGGACTACTAACAACATCTGGGGGACAACAGGTTCCCCATCTCTGGTGTATTTGAGAAGGCGGCCCCTTGTATGTTAACACCCTCTTTTTTCTAAGTTGTATTATTGCTCTGATAGAAGCATAGATGTGTGGCTATAGATCAAAAGGTGCATGTTGTACAGCCTGGTGGATAGACAGACTTGGAACCCAGAAAGCTGAACTTTTTGTGGTGAATTGACTGAGTGGCTTTGTCTCTCAGCTTCAGTCCCTACCTGTGATGCAATATGTGCAAGAAACTTTGTAAACAGAGGTTGCAGTCCTTTGAATGTGTGCCTGGGGAGTTAATCCCATTGAACTCGGGGGGTGTGTTTCAGAACAGGCATGTTGTAAAAATGTTGCAAATGGTGATATGTAAATAAGCACTAATAAAGACTGTTATTTCCAAGGGTGCTTGTGTTTGTGTGGTTTATTCTATTTTTTTCCTGAACGTTGCTTTGATAGCTTCGTTTAATGAGGCGGTTAATAAATTTGTTAAATAAACAAATAAATGAAAATAAAGAAAGTCACGTGGAACTGTGTGTAATGTGTGGTTTGGCTCTTTGGCTCTGTCACACCAATTTTACTTTCCAGCCCCTTAGTGGCTTGAAGAATTCTTTGTACATTTCCTGTGCATTCCATGTTTCCTTCTTTTGAAATTTTAATGCTAAAGGGGGTTTCCAGCCCTTTTAATTAATAAATGCTGAATTTGCACAATTACAACTTATAAATAATCATGAAGAGGGAAACCTTGAGAGAGATGGTGAAGAAGCTAATTTCTGAGATTAAGGAAGAGCCAAGGTACTGGGGTCCAGGTTTTTAGCTTATGCTAGCAATCAATATTAGTGACGTGCTCAATTTCTGGATAATTGGATGAAGCACCGAAACTGAGTTATGTGCTGGAACATTGCTGTCTTGATAGATGCCAGATAGAGTCTCATTTGGCCTTATGAAGAATGGCTACTTCCATACCACCAATCTATACACAGAGCTCCAGGTTTGGGTAGGATAGCAGGATTTTGGCAAGATGGCTTCAGTGTGTTCCCTCTCCGAGTTAGTCTACCTCCTCCTCCTCCTCCTCGCCGTCACTGTTGCCCATTTGTTGCCCACAAACATGGTGCCCTCTAGGCGTTGCTGCACTCTGTCTCCCCAAACATCCTTGGCCAGTGATCACGCTGGCCAGAGATGGTGGGATTGGGATTCCAACATCTGGAAGGCACCCTGTTGCTTACCCCTGATCTAAAGAGGTGCTCCCTAGGATTTCCTTTGACATAGCAAAGGAAGTGTGCCTCTTGGATCACTGATTGCTTCTCTGGTACCTTAAACACACTGCTGCCCAAAGCGCCGTCTTGCAGTGGTGGCTGGTGTCCCTTGAGATTGGTTGGGTGGAAGGCGAGCTGGAACCAATGGCACAGGGAGCCCCTTAATTCTAGGTCTCTACCCCACTTCCTCCCTGCCAAGTATGATGTGGACAAAAGTGAGACAGAGGAGAAGAAGGAGGAAGCCAGGCTACCCCCAGGGCTGGCGGTAAGAAAGAAGGCAGGCCATTTGGGCCTGAGAGCAGATCAAAGTTGGTGGGGTCGTGTCCCACTTGCCCTAATGGAACCGCCTCCAACTGGAAATAGTTAAACTATGGAACTCACTGCCACAGGAGGCAGTGTAACCACCAACTTAGATGGCTTTAAAGGTAGATTAGACAGATTCATGGAGGAGAGGGCTATTGATGGCTACTAGGCTCCACAGTTGTTGTTTTTTAATATATTTTTATTGGAGATTTTCTTTGTTTATAAAAGTATGTGCAATGTCTTTTTTTCCCCAAGTAACATTTTTTACAGATCAGTTTCTTTTGTTGAGACAGTAGGAAAAAAGGGGGGAAAGAGGTGGAGGGGGAAAAGGTGAGTGGGGGTGGGGTTAGGTAGCGATGTTTCTACTTTACTTAATATATGTGGGGTTTTGTGTCAGCATCGCTTGTGCAGGTTCTCTGCTGTTCATTTGTGTTCCTTTGGTGGTGAGAGAAGTTGGGGTTGGCCTAGGGTGTGGTTGTTCGTTTGTGGTTGGCTGTGGTGGTCTTTGTTTTCATGTGTGAGTGGGTGTTTTGGATCAGGTTAGCCATATTGACTAGGCTCCACAGTTGAAGGCTGCAATGCTTCCAAGCAATAGTTGCTGCCAACCGCAGGAGAGGAGAGGACTTGTGCACTTGAATCCTGCTGGCTGGTTTCCCACAGGCATGCGAACAGGATGTTGAACTAGAGGGGCCATTGGCTGCTCCAACAGCCTCTTACGTTCTCTTGGATTAGTTATGTAGCCTATCTGACCCTGCAAACCTAACCTTCCACTTTCTTTAAAAGAAGCTGTTCTGCTTCACACCATTTCTAGTCCATGTGCACCAACTGGGCTGTTGCTATTGCCATCTCCCCCGTTATTTCCATTGCAAATGTACCACCATCTCCTCCTCCGGTGGCGGCAGCGATGGGCAGGAGAGGGGGATGCTGTGTGTGTATGTGTGTGTGTGTGTGCGTGCATGCGTCCGTGTGTTAGTCTGCCACAGCCATTTCCCCAAGAAGGCAGGACGTTCTCTGCTTAATCAGCTCATTGCAGATTCACACAAAACGTTTGAAAGGAGAGAAAAGGTTTTTCCCAGCGGTGTCTTATCAGACTGCTGAGCCCTGGATGCTTCTTTGTTTCAGCTCATGTTCCAATTAAAGATGGAAATGACATTCAAGTGAACAATTGCTAATTCTCAGAAGATTATCTGAGCCTGACAGCTGCCCTAGTGCCTCCTTGCTTCAGAACACACAGTTCGCAAGGCAGGCAGGCCTCTTGCTCTGTCTCTCTGTCGGGCGCACTCTGGAGCAGTGACGGCAAGCCTTTCCCTCATATTTGCTCATATACGCACAAGCCACTGGAGGCCTCGTCCTCTATGTCGTATGAGCAGACACTGATAACGCCCATCTGTACAGCTGTGTATGACCCTCTCAGCTCCCATGAGGTCTAGAAACTTTTTTCCTTTTAAAAAGCTGGAAGTTGACAGTGATATTTCTGACAAAGCCAGCAGAATCTATGGTTCCATGCTGCCCAGAGTAGATCATGACTTCCTGCCTACTTACCTCTGATTGTAATGAAAGCAAAAAAGGCAAGGACTCTCATAGTATGGATATCTGGTGCTACCTGAACCCTGGCTGTGTATGTACCAGAGTAGAATCAGGGAGCCTGAAGGTGTCTCCAACTGTTGGTACACTGCACACTAGGAACCATATTTGGGCCTTCAGAACAACATGATGAGAATCATGTGAAGAAGTAGCCAGGATGGTGTAGTGGTTGAAGTGTCAGAAGCTCACTAACCTTGGGCCAGTCACTGCCTCTCAGCCCAATCTACCTCGTAGGGATGTTGTGGGGATTAAATGAGGAGGGGGAGAACCACATACGCCACCTTGGAGAAAAAGATGGGATCGAAATGCAATGAATGAATAAGGAGAATGGGGGCTCACACATACACAAACTGTTGCACCCCATCAGTGGCGTAGCGTGGGTTGTCAGCACCCGGGGCAAGGCAAGTAATTTGCACCCCCTAACCCGTGGATTTGCACCCCCTAACCCGTGGATTTGCACCCCCTAACCCTAACCCCCAGATGTTGCGCCCGGTGCGGCCGGCCCCCCCTGCACCCCCCACGCTACGCCACTGCACCCCATAATGGCCCCTCGCCAATGCTGCCCACATTCACAGTGCATGTCTGCAGTGGGGCAGCTTGCAGACTCACATAAACCATCCCCATGAGGAGTAACTCAGAGTTCAATGAGACTTACGGTAATCCAAGTAAACCTGCATAGGATTACAGCCTAATTTTGCTGCATGTCATATTTTATTTAGCCGCCCACTTGGTTGTTTTTCAGTCTTCCATTTGTCAGCAATTAATATTCCAGCTGCTGATAATAAGTCATTAGCTATTATCAGACTAGACATCCAAGCTCTTCACTCCAGCTTTCCAGCCAAAGTACAGTTTTGTGGAGAAAGACCAGTGGTAGTTGGGGAAACGGGCAAGCAGGGAGCATTAATAAGCAGAGGCAGCAGAGACAAGAGATTCGGGTTCTTTTTTAGAAATGTTAGGGGGATACCTTCTATGGGCAACAGAATCATTTCAAAAGGTTGCAAAAAGTGATCTTTCATTCTAAAAGGTTTGCTTAATGGCTGTGGCACAGTAGAAAAAACCTGTGCTTTTCTTTTTCCATTCACCACCTTTGGGTGTCTTCTGCCCTGCTCACTTTTGATTTAATAAAATGCAACTTTCATGGGTGTAGTCAGCAGGGTGCAGGGGGGCAGCTACCCCCCCCCAATCAAGTAAATAAATAAATAAATAAAAATACTGAACTAATTGACCAATTGCATTGCAGATAACTCGGTTCTGCCCCCTGAAACATAAAGCCTCCCCCCCCAAAATAAATCCCGGCTATGCCCATGGCAACATTTAACATGTTTGGGAACTGGAATTGCAAATGCTCAGAAGTCAAAATGTTTCCCCCAAATGGAGAACATTTCCCTAGCTGCCTTCTTCGAAACTCGCTTAGGACAAGAATACTCTTTTAATTACAAGGTACCCATTGACCACAAAAGTGTTTTGTAACCAGAGGCTGTTATCTAGTTACTTTCTGCCCAAACCACTAAGGGTTCCTCAAGCAGACAAGTAGTGCAGTAATTGATCTTTGATTTCCTCCACCCACCCACCTGTCTAATTTCCTGATAGTTATATGGCAACTCTCAGGATAATTTCCAGCTCATCTCTGGGACTATGTAGTTTCCATGCTCTGCACTGATGCTGTTTTGTTTTTAAACCTAGTAGTTATTCACTTGGCAGTAGCTTGTAATTATGCAGTCAGAATGCTGTATACATCAAAGGCCCATTAAGGTCAGCTAAGATGCCTAATTCCTTGGGGACGAGTGCAGAATCCTTGCCCACAGTGCATTTAAAGGCGTGTTCTACCATCACACAAATGAAGCCAGCAGCCAAATCTTCTGAAGAATAGACTATATAGTTAGACAAATGGCTCACTTACCCATGAAACCCAGTATTCTTCCTCCCGTGGAGGGCAGATTAAGGAAACTTCAACAGTGTAGTCCGTCTCCTTCCACTCCAAGCTTCTGGCTGTTTAATTTTCAACTGGTGTGTCACGACACACAAGTGGATCATGGGCTGATCCAAGGTGGATCACAATAGGAGCACTGCCAGCATGCAAATATATGGTAAAATATTAAGAAATAGGTCCCCAAATGCATTCTCAGGTTAAAAATGGACCTGGGTCTTAAATGGTTGAAGCCAGCTGGTTTAAGGTATTATTTGCCCAATATCTTTAAAAATTCACTAGTCGTATTAGCCAATTACTGCCTTTAGGTTGCAATCTTATGCTTGGTCATTGGGAGTGAGCCGCACTGAATGCAGTGGGAGTTACTTTTGAGTACAGTGGTACCTCAGGTTACATACGCTTCAGGTTACATATGCTTCAGGTTACAGACTCCGCTAACCCAGAAATAGTACCTCGGGTTAAGAACTTTGCTTCAGGATGAGTACAGAAATCATGCTCCGGTGGCGCGGCAGCAGCAGGAGGCCCCATTAGCTATAGTGGTGCTTCAGGTTAAGAACAGTTTCAGGTTAAGAACGGACCTCCGGAACAAATTAAGTACTTAACCCGAGGTACCACTGTACACATATTCAGAATTTTGTGGTGAGTGGCAGAGCCTGTCCCAGGAATTATTAGAGAGATATACATCATTCAACATCTTGAAAGGATGCATTTTATGGGAATCATTTTGATGCCTTTTAAGAGAGCCATACTGGAATCTAGCTGTGGCTCTCTGACACATCCACAATGATGATGGAGAAGGTACAATCTTAGGTTTATGAGGCATTATCCAAACACATTGCGTCATTTGGACAACTTGACCCACGTGGCAGGAGCTTGGTCCCTTCTGTCTTTCTGCCATGCAGATAGATTAGAGACCTGTGCAGTGTGTATACAGTGACCAGACCTCCTGGATGTGGTCCTTTGCTTCTGAGCCAAAGCCTGATGCAGCCCACAGTCTCCACGATGAATACAGAAGGTTCTGCTATAAGTAGAGGCCCTTCCAGACAACCTGGCTATTGAGCATCCATCCTGATTTGTTTACAGGGAAATGAGACTAAGTTTAGCTATTCAACAAGCATCTCACACCTTCCGGTGCATTCCCTTCACTGTCCTTATCGCAAAAAGTCCAGTCTTCTGGGGAAGTGGGTTTGCTGTGCAAGACCTCCCAAGCCACTGTAATGACCTAACCTAAAATTGCTGATATATGATTGAATTCCACCCAGAAGCAGTGATGCATGCTCTGAAAACACCTTAGCACACCCTGAAGAGTCTTTTACAGATTCTGCCCCCAGTTTGGCAGGGTGTTGTTCCTTTCTTAGGGGGAGGGGGGAAATATGGGATGGCATTTTGATGCCCACAATGTTGTGTGCACGCTACAAAAAAACTTGCATGTATAAGCCACACCTGTCCCGCAATAAATACCTGCCTAGAAGCGCCGCTGCTTCCAGATTAGTGAGTCTAGAATTGAAGACTCACTGGCACACTATTCACACATACGTGAGCCCATCCTCTTCTGCAAGCCCAAGCAAGAACTATGAGCTGTTGAGCTGGTCTTGTTAGGGTCTGCTTGCCTAACATGCTTCTGCATCCAGTTTGAAAATAAACAGCAATTAGTCTCCTTCCTTCTGTTTGTAGCTCTTAGTGATTCTGTCTTCAGGAGCACACAGATTCCCTCCCTCCTCCCCCCCCCCGCCATGTGGCATCCTTAGCAGGACTTGCCGCCAGGCTGCAGAGATGACTGATGATGGCTTGGGCAAAGGAGGAGAGGGCTGGAGGCAACAGCTGCTTCAGGAGGGGATTATTAATGAGCAGCGAATGATGGGAAATGCAGAGATCAATTGAAACAAAAGAGTTCAATAGTAAAAAGAAACATTTGCAGAGTAATGAGAGTCCATTTCTCCAGCCCAACTGTCGGAAATACATCCTGTTAAACATCCATCAATTATCTTGGCTTGCAAATGCATTAAAGGAATGAAGAATTATCCATCAAGCATGCTTAGACCTAACGCCCTCCGTCCAGCAGTCCCCCTTAAAAGAAAAAAAAAGGGGGGGACCAGTTTCAGGAAAGGCAACATTATGCAACTTAATCTGCAATGTTTGGCACTACAAGTGTAACAGCCTACACTGGTGACATCGCAACCCATCATTACACAGACAGGCAATGGAAGCGACAACAACTTTGGCATTACTGTTGACATGCATCAAGAGTCCAGAGTACCGGTACTTCGTTTTCTTGCTCTCAACCTCCATCTCTCTGATCTTTGTTCTCCCCACCAGTACCACAAACATAAAGTAGAATCCAAGGAAGATCTGTGGCGAACAGTCGGCATTCACACAAAAACTATGGTTCTTTTTTTTTTTTTGAAGCTATTATAACTAAACTGGTAAAACAACACCAACCAAATTTGCAGATCTGCAAAGATATGGGCCTGTTACAGTTTAATTTTTCTCTTCAGCTGCAAAGATGCTAAATTTTGCACTGCTCTTCATGGGCACTGAACTCTGGAATCCTGGCATCCCCCCCCACACCAGTGCAAGTGCTGCACGTAAAAGCAGTGACCCACATGAGTGGGTCTGGGGCACGGCTAAAAATCCACTAAATATCAAGGATGCTGTAGCAGCAGATTTCCTGCATCAGCTGGGGATTGCAATATATGATCATTGAGGTCACTTCCAACTCTGTGGTCCTATCACTCATGCAGAATTCAGCTAGGTAGCCAATTAGTATTAAAAACAACAACACCTTGGGAGTTCAGCATGGCCACCTCAAGAGGAGACTGTCAAGTTGGAAAAGGTTCAGAGAAGGGCAACCAAAACAATCAAGGGGATCGTGGAAAGGTTGCGGCATTTGAGATTTTTCAGTTTGGAGGAAAGGTAGGTATGAGGTGACACAGAGGAAGTTTACAAAATGATTCGCAGAATGGAGAAAGTGGATAGTGATTTCCGCCCCTCTTTTTCTCATAACATTAGAACTCTCAGACATCCCATGAAGCTGACGGCTGGAATATCCAGGAGAGATTGAAGAAAGTACTTTTTCACACAGCACATAGTTAAACTATGGGAACTTGCTGCCTTAGGAAGCAGCGACAGCCACCAATTTGGATGGCTCTAAAAGAGGATGGGAGAAATTCATGAAAGATAAGTCTACCGACATCTAATCTGGGTGGCTATTGTGAGACTGGGATGCTGGACTAGATGATCCAGCAGGTTCATCTCATGTTCTTCTTCTGTTTACTTTGGGCTGCAGAATGTTTTTGTCAAGGAGCGAAAGTCCTTATTCAGCAGATCTGTCTGCTGCATGTGTTGTTACAGTATGTGTTGTTCAGACACATACTGTGACAGTGTGCCATGCTGGGTCTCTTGTCCATCTGCATAGCAAGTTGATGGGGGAAACAAAATCCTGCCAGCATGTGTCCATGTTATCCAAATAACCCCCATGCAAATGATTCTCATGCCCAATTAATCTGATTGTGCCTTCTTTGTGGCCACAGCAATGAGGTTGCTTGCTCAAAGAAACCTAAATTCCAAATCAAATCATCTGATGTGTACATAAGATTATATGAAACTGTTGGTTTGGATAAATGCTTTAAAAACAGCCATTACAGCCCAACGTGCAAAATATCCAGTGTTCTGGTTGTGTTGGGTGACTGGTTGTGTTGGGTTATCATTATCTCCCTCCACCCTCAATTAAGTGCCAATGATATCAGACAGAAACTTGGGCATCTCTACTTAATTTAGATCTAAATTTATTGCTCTCATGACTGAACAGGAAATTTTGAAACTATTATTGTGCTATAAAGAGCCTCGGAATATTTTTAAAACTCACACACCATTACTGTGTGAGTAATGGGCTTTGCTGCTGTCGGGTGCAGCAAACTAACACAATCACTCCTCTTGATTATTGTCCTGCATGATCCATAAAAAAGCACATAAGAAGTGCCTTGTTGGATCAGACCAAAGGCCTATCTAGCCCAACACCCTGTTTTCCACAGTGCCAACCAGATGCCTAGGGGAAGCCCATGAAAAGGACATGAGGCCAATAGCCCAGTCTCAAGCAGTGTTTTCTATGCTAATAAAGGAGGGGGAAAGGGTTGATGAGAAGCATCAACATTGTAAACACTTTCTCACTGCCATCCCAGAAGGTGCCTGCTTCAATTTCATCTGCCATCCCTTTGAGGCTGCATATGTGCCATACATTTAAAGCATATCCTCATCCCCAAGAAAAGAATCCTGGGAACTGTAGTTTGTTAAGGGTGTTGGGCAGTGTAGCTCTGTGAGGGTAAAAGACAGTTCCCATGGTTCTTTAGGGGTGGTGTGCTTTGAATGTATAGTGTGTTTGCAGCCTAAAGCTCTCCAGTCCATTGCCAACTTGAAAAAAATATTGGGGGGCGGCAGGTAAGCCCTGTCCCACATCACAAGATGCACGCACACACCATTTGAATGGCAATGCCCATCAACTTGGGGAGCCAAGCCCCCTCAAATATTTTATTGGGGGGGTGGCAAAGGGATATCGGCTCCTAGGAGTTGGCTCCTATGACTTGAGGGATGTTGAGCATGTCATTAATGGCCACCACAGAAAGGGAATGGTCATGTGTTTGCAAAGCTCCTGCTGATGAAACTTCTCATATCTGCACAGAAGCAGATACTGCTTTGAGCATAGACTTTTTAAGGAGTTGTTCTTGGTGTTGAGTGTCTGTGGATGAGGTTTAATTACTGTGGTAACTGAGGGTATGGACAAGGTTCTTGGGTCTTTGGGATCCTCAATAACATTAACACCGTTGTCCTATCAGGTTGTTTAAAAGCAGAAAAGGGAAATGGCCAGAGTGGTGAGTGGTGAGTATGTTGGACTAGGGCCCGGGAGACCAGGGTTCAAATCTACACTCAATCACGAAGCTCACTGGGTGACCTGGGGCCAGTGACTGCCTTCCAGCCTAACCTACCTCACAGAGTTGTGAGGGAGGGACAGAATGATGTGACCATCTTGAGCTCCTGGGAGGGCAGGTGGGATGAAAATTATGCCCATCAGACAAGCAGAACTTGAACACAATGCCACTCTTCCCATCTGTGAATCCCAGCAGCTGGTGGGAGGAATTCACTTTGCCCTCCTGTAGGGGAGGGCCAGCCCTGATGTCTGGCAGACTGAACCTATGGCCTTGGTATGCTTCCACTCCAATAGGGCTTTGATAGGGACGTCTCAGCTATACCAGAAGCCTTAAAAAGCAAAGGGGCATCTTTCATTGTGAGCCAGCGCCGCTTGCGCATCTGCACTGCCTTGCTGCAAGGGATGCCTGCTGAAAAGCATTTATCCAAGCTGTGTTATCCACTTCAGTGGCAGGAGAAACATCCCCTCCTTCCTGAGTCCCTGCAGAATTAATGGACTCCTGGATAGTAAATAACAATCTGTTAACGTGCAGGGGCTACAGTCAGAGATAGATGAGCCCCCGCCCCAACCCACCCCTCATGCTGAGCTTTGCAAAAGAAGTGAAAAACTCTCCAGAAAGAGAGACAAGAGGAATGATACAAAGTGAAGAGTCCACTTTAGCTTGTTGACAAGGGCAACATCCTTCATGGGGGAAATATTCATGTCCCCCAAGGGATCGCTGCGCTCCGAGCTTACAGCATCCTGAAAGGGTTGTGGGAGGTCTTAATAACAAGAGTAAATGAATCCTCCGCTGTGGGCAGGCTGCAAGTCCAGGTTTAAAACCTAGGCTTTTGTAGTTTGATGCTTAAAAAAATAAATCACTCTTGTAAACCTACATTAGCAAGTAATGTCTATTTGATATAAAAATGGTTCTCTCTCTTATTTTCTATCCAGCATTCCAGGCTAAAAGGTGTTATTGTGACAAAGTCCTTAATTTGTGTGAAGACAGCTCGTCTTTTGGTGGGGGCTGTGTTGCAGGAGGAGTTCCTGGACCTTCCAGTGACCCGGCAGTGAGCAGAGGGATGCTCTCCACATCACTAGGATGCCCAGCCGCATCACACACCCCAGCTGACCAATCGGGTTAGCTGAGGGCGTGGCCACTTCCCATTTAAACCGTGGTGCGGCTGGGAGCAGCCTCCCTTCATCTTCTTCTGTCGATCTATGTAGTCTAACTATGCCAAACTCTTAAAAAAAATTAAAATATGGGATGAAGTAATACTTGGGTTGAGCTTTCTTAACTGGTTGTTCAGATTTGGGCTTATTCATGCCCATCATCCAAAAAACATTTATAAAATTGTGAAGCACAGAGGGGTCTTCCAGTCGACCTCTTTATAGAGCATTTGTCCTGATTTGCTTGCACAAAAATTAAATGGAGGTTTGATTACGTTGGGTCTTCATTGATCATTCATTCAGATTTGTTTGCAGAGGTCAAACAGTAAAGAGCATCCTTCCCTAATTTCTCCTGATTTGCTTGTGGGGCATTTATGCGTCTTTCCCTTTAGTCATTCATGCCATGTTTCGCAATGCATTTCCTCATCACTTTCCTAGCCATGAAAGGTCAGTTTCCTTTTTTAAAATAAAAATGGTTTGATTACATGAGGGTGACAGAATGCCTCTGATCCGTTTTCATTCTGCAAGCCTAAGTTCCCCTGTTATGTGCTTGAACCCATCCTGCAAAAACGGTCTGGAAGCACCCAGAAGTGAAAGTTTTAAAAATGCAGATGTTGTATTTAAATGAAGCAGAAAGTATTTATGTTCTGGCCACTTGTCCATCCCACTCTGCTCTCTGGAGTTTTAAGCCTTAATCCGTGCTCAGGGAAAGGGTACTTTTAGAGTCTCACAGCACTGGGGTTTGCTTCCTTCCCAAGGCTCCATTCTCTGAAAGCCTTGGGCCTGTTGAGATCCAGCCTCCTGCAGAAATGGAAAAAGTTTTTCTCCCTCCACTCTCACCCCATCTGCAGGATTCTTGCAACTATTGCTGAGATATCCAAGTGACCTGGCTTAGCAGGACCACACAAATATGTGGACTCCTGGATAGAAGCAGCTCAAAGCACTTTTCTATTTCCCTGGCCCTTTTTTTGCTGCCATTCCATACAAGGTTTGGGTTAGCATGCTCTCTGTATCCAGGCTCATTTTTAATCTCTCTCCTCACTGACCAAAACCCCTGGTTTGGATAGGAGGCTACGCCAAACCATGGCTTAGCTCAGCACAGTGTAAGAGCAAAAATGAGGAACAAAGTGAAGGCAAGCTCCTCTCCAAGGGTGTAAAGATATGTGTGGTCCCAATAAGTTGAGCGGGTAGCACTGTTGAGTTAAACCACAGAACCTAGGGCTTGCCGGTCAGAAGGTCGGCAGTTCGAATCCCCGCGCTGGAGTGAGCTCCTGTTGCTTATTCCCTACTCCTGCCAACCTAGCAGTTCGAAAGCACGTCAAAGTGCAAGTAGATAAATCGGTACCTCTCCGGCAAGAAGGTAAATGGTGTTTCCATGTGCTGTTCTGGTTTGCCAGAAGCAGCTTAGTCATGCTGGCCACATGACACGGAAGCTGTATGCCGGCTCCCTCAGCCAATAAAGTCAGATGAGCGCCACAACCCCAGAGTTGTCCTCGACTGCACCTAATGGTCAGGGGTCCCTTTACCTTACCATAGCTATGCAAACCAGACCTGAATCTCAGAACCAATGGTATGGCAACTTTGCAAGTGAATGTCAGTGTTAAATTTCTCCAGAGAATTTTGGAATACAGTTGCAAGAGATGTCCTGGAGAGAACAATAACAGCAGTTGGGTGTGTGTCTGTGTTTTCTTCAGTCTTTAATGCAGGCCTTCACATCTCTAGTACCGACTCCGTAAAACCTCTGGGCTAGACCAACTTTCTTTCCTTGCCTTTAGCTGAACTAAGACAAACTTTATTTTAAAAGACTTTTGGAGCCTCAAAGCTTATCTTGTTGTTTTATTGCTCGTTTTCATGTTTGTTTTTAATGGATTGATTTCTGTTGTTGTAAATTGATTTGTTTTATTGATTTTAAGTGGCTGCACATGGTGCAGGAAAAATAGCCTATAAATAACATGGAATAAATAAAATAGATGTAGAAACCTAAGGGGGCACCAGAGGGCAGGGGCCCATGCCTTCAGAAGGCTTGATCTCTATGCAGTACTTCCCCCCCACTCACACCTCCCCACAAGGCAAGACTCATAGGTAACAGCCACAAATAGACACTGGATTGTTCTGTGGATTATACCATTGATCTTTTTTAGTGCTGGCCAGCAGCATGCATCAAGGCCGTGGCAGTCAATGGGGTTGTAGCTGTCAACCGGGAATAGACACACAGTATGCTTGGCAGAGGTCTTAGGCAGCAGCAGACATCATGAGTTAATGGACCCCAGATTTAATAGTCAGAAGATCTCCAGCCTCTGGAATATGTGATACAGTACTAATATCCGGAAGTGGCCTACAAAAGAGACGACGTTGTGTTAGCAAGTAACCTTCCAGCCCATCTGCCAGTGACCTGGCTTTTTACTCTTTCTAAGAGAGTGACCCCATATTGAGTCCAAAAAACTTTCACCCGTGCATAGAGTGCGTTTTCAAAGTCCGTTCTCCACCTGAATTTCCAAGCTTAAATCATTTAGCAAGGGCCAGTAAATGCCTTGGCCCTTCCAAGCGTGAAATACAAAGCACTCACCATCTCTTTACATCCTGTTCCCTGAGTACCCATCTCTCCACATGAAGCCTTTTATATCTCTTCTTACTCCTTACCTGACCAGTCAAGAAAGCCCTGGTGTATTAACGCTGCGAAAAAATCCTTCACTAAATCATCCTTGATGAAAAACTGCCTGCAATTTTCTTTCTAAACTCCCCCCTCCCCCCGAAAAACCCTTTGACTTTCGGGAGAGAGGAAGGGAGCAGATTAACTTGTGCAGCATGAAAGAGCTTGTTACATTTAAAACAGGAATAAGATTTTTGGGGGGTGATGAATTTCACCCCAAAGGAGCTGCTGTTGTAATGGAAGCTGGAGCAGCTCCCAGTTCTAAGCTCAAGCACACCTGGGAATGGGGCACTCGAGCCATTTTAAGAATGGTTCTATGGGCCTGAAAGGGGTCTGCATGTGGCATTCCAGGTTCTCATTGCTCAGATAAATGGCTCTGCTCAGAAACGGTTGTGGATCTGGGCAGGGGGAACCTGCTGATTGCTGCTGTCCATGGTCTCTGGTTCCCAGTTTTGCTCCTCCCGTACCAGCAGGATTCAGTGACTGAATGTGCTTTACTGTGTTAGGCTGCAGGGAGAGGGCCAATGAGAAGCTTCAACTCCACAAGACTCTGACCATCCTGCTGTGCTAACCGAGCCTCTGAGCAAGCTGAAATTGATCAAGGTTTTCTGCATATTGTTTTCAGCCATGGTTCCATTTTGAAAAGTTACATAACGTAAAATGGTTTTTGATAACCATCATTACGATCGTTTGCCCTGTGGAATGCCCCTCCATCAGATGTCAAACAACTATATGACTCTAAAGACACCTGAAGGCAGCCCTGTATAGGGAAGTTTTTAATGTTTGATCTTTCATTGTGTTTTTATATTTTGCTAGAAGCCACCCAGTGTGGCTGGGGAAACCCAGTCAGATTGGATAATAATAATAATAATAATAATAATAATAATAATAATAATAATAATACTGCCTGGACTTTGCTGCCCCTTTTGAGAGCCTCTCCACGTTGTGCGTAGGGCAGGCCCCTCATCCTTTCACTCTGGTCACACTGCAGAAAGGAACCATTTCAAAAGAAGCAAGGAGACAACATTGACAGCGCTCTGTTAGGTTCTGATTTCAAAACAAGGATTTCTCGTCATTTCCATTCATTGTCATGAGTAGCAGCACAGCCTGCTGGGTCACAAGCCCTTTCTCCGTTGCTGTATCTGAGCTGCCAGTGCTCTGAGTGAGGCACGAAAGGGTCTCTTCCTCTGCACAGCCTCCTCTGTACCAGTCTGGAGAGGCACCTCCCTCACCCCCAAAGGATGGCAGCTCCTGTGAGTAAGTGGCCCATCTGTCTTCTTTGGGACATTAACTGTGATGATTTGTCAGATGTACGAGAGTGACAGACTTGTGCAAATTACCCAGAGGAGGGGAGGGCTGAGCTGCTGTGCTTATTCAATCTGGAACAACCCTGACCTGCTGACAAAGGCAGAGTTATTTTTAAAAAGCCACAAGTCAGCAGAATTCTCCTTAGCAGCTTTTGCTGCTGCTGCTGCTGCTGCTACTGCTACTGCTACTGCTGCTACTGGTATAAATTAGCCCATGGAAACTGATATCAGGCAATGGGATGATGGCTTCAAATGGGGTGCACCAGAAATGCTCTGAATCAGTGCCTCCCCCTCCCTGGTTCCTCACCTCTCGGGGTCACTTATCACTGGAAGCAAAAGTGTGCCATTCTTGACCTTCCACATAAGCTCATTTCCAATGTGATGAAGTCTTGCCAAAAGCCTCTATTTCGCTCTCTCACGAGAATGCTCAGCCTGCTTCGCAGAGCAGGATAATATACAGTCTGCTTCCTCCATTTCCCCACAGCCTGGCTGAAGTGAAGCATTAGGAACCTTCCTGCCTGGGAATCTGGGGTGCTCAGCATCTCAGGGGACCAGACAGGCCCTGTTGCTAAGTATAACTGGGAAAAGACCATAGTTCGATGGCAGAGTGCCTGCTTGCTCAATCCCTGCAAATTCAGAAGTGTTGGGTCCCTTCAGGACCATGTCTCCTCTCAGCCACGCCCCTGCTAAGATTATACAACCTTCCAAGATTACACGATAATATTTATGCAACAATGCAATAATAATTAGGGATGCATTGCAGCAATCAATGCACATATCCATGTGTCACCTTTCAGCGAGTTCTCCTATTTTCGTGCACCTACATGGACAAATGATTTTGAGTGCTCTGATATCTTCTTTCGGAGTGGCTTAAACTCTGTTTTCTGTGAAGTTTGGTTGTACATAACAAAACTTGCACACTAGTCTTGAAACTGAAATACTTTGTGCTTTCAGTGTTCCTAAGTGCTTAGCTTTCGCCATATAGTGGTGAAAAAGCTCCTGATTGGGTGACTCTAGGACACTGGAGAGAGGACTCTGCTGCAGAAGTAGCAACAGGTCTTTGACCCCCTGCAACCCAGGACTACCACATCACACTTCCTGGTGTTTCCAGGTAGGAGTGGAAAAGGCCCTTGTCTAAAACCTGAGAGAGCTGCTGCCATATGAGCAATATGGCATTAGATAGGTCAATGGTCTGGCTCAGTGAAAGGGATCTTTGTATATGATAAACTTCACCATGATCTTTCTGAGGACATCTCATGAGAAAAGAGGAAGAAGATGGGAACAGCAGCCCTGTCTCTGAAAATCAGGATATCTGAAGTGCTTTAATTGTAAGGAAACACCTTGTTGTAGACCAGATTCTGCCAACTAGTATCTTAGTATCCCTTATTTTTGACATGTTGATAGTTGACAACCTGGTGACTGGACTTCTATAGCACCTGTGACTCTTGGTTGGTCCCATAGTGAACATGGCAGATGAATAAGCGAAGGGATTAATGCAGGACTGGGGAACCGGTGGCCTTCCAGATGTTGTTTGATTACATTTCCCATCACCCCTAACCAGTGGCCATGCAGGCTGTGGCTGATGGGACTGAAGTCTGGAGTGTCACAGGTTCCCCAGCTCAGGACTAATGGAAGAGGGTCTGCGGTGAAACCTAGCAAACCAAGTCATGCCTTTTCAGTCCTCACCTCCCTAGGAAGCTTGAGGGCTCACTGGAGGCCTGCGGTTGTGATCTAGTTATTTGTACTGCTGCGACACCAAGAGCTGCCATCTTCTGAAGGACAAAGGGAGAAGGTCCTCTAATAACTGACATGAAAAACAAAAAATGAGCATGGTTGGAGAATGCATTTATAAGGAAGCTATTAACAGATACAGGACATCCTCCAGAAAAAAAGGAGAAAATCTTAGCCTGTGCCTCTCTATGGACATTTTCAGGCTGGGATGATCCCTGTAAGCTTTCTCTCATAGACTGAAAGAGTTGGAAGGGACCTAAGGGGCATCTGATCCAACCCCTTGCAACTGCCCTCAGGGAGAGAACTTTGCTCCCCTAATGCTGTGGTGGTTCTGCTCCTGTTTCCTTTAGCTGCAGAGGGAGGTAAGGCACTCTGACGTCAGCTAGGTGATCAAAGTGCACTAGGAGGTTAAATCCCCCTGCTTCTCAGAGAGAACATCACCAGCCTGGGAGAGACCAGCCTCCAAACCATTGGCCAGAGAAGGAGAAGCTGAAGGGAGCTAGTTTACCCCATCCTCTCCCTCCTGGAATAAGCACTTGGGTCTGTATCCAATGAAGTCTTACTCAGAGCAGGCTTATTAAACCCACCAACAGCATATGAATCAATCTGGCTTACTTGACCCAACAACCCCCCACACACACACAAACAAACCCCATTGCAGACAACCACAGACAACCAACCATACCCTGGGCCTCCAACCTCTCTCACTACCAAGGAAATGTAACAATCAAATAGAAAGAGAACCTATCCAGTTGAAGCTGACACAAAAACACCACATGTACACTGTAAAAAATATAAATTTCACCACACCCCTCCCCCTATTCTTCCTGACCTTATACTGTTCAACACTAATGTCTCATAACAAATGTAACTGATCTGTAGAAAAGACTGTACAACTTGAAAAAGGAGACAATGTGTGTACTTTTTGAAAACAAGAAAATCTTTAATATATATATATATTTAAAAGCAGGCTAATTAGAACTGATGAGTTTCCATTAGTCATATTCATTTATTTCAGTGGGTCTACTCTGAGTAGGTCTAACCTTGACTACACCCCTTGGTTCAAACTGCCACTTGCCTTGGAGCCACAGAATTGAAGGGAAGGATGGTTCTGGCCCCATCCTTCAGCCAGGGGGTTGGCTATTGGTTGAAGACGTGTGTCTGTGTATTGTGAGTGTGAAGGTTTTGCATTATTGCAACCTGTTACTTGTAAACTGCATTCAGAGTCATTTAATTGAAAGACAGAGTATAAATCTTCAAAATAAATAAACACACCCCTGCGCACTCCCATGACTGTTAATGTTTCTTTTAATAAATAAAAAACCTGAAAGAAATATGAATCACAGATGTCACACATCACATCTAGCCTGGACCTCAAACTGGGCATAAGAGCAATTTTAGTATCTGGGCAGCTGGTAAATTGGTTTCAGGATGATTAAATTGAGGAGTGGGGAGCAATTGTGAAGATTAAATTATCCATGTTGGTCTATTTTTTCTCTTACTATAAGGAAGAGGAAGAGAAGAAGAAGAGAAGAGTTTGGATTTGATATCCCACTTTATCACAACCCGAAGGAGTCTCAAAGCGGCCAACAATCTCCTTTCCCTTCCACCCCTACAACAAACACTTTGTGAGGTGAGTGAGGCTGAGAGAGTTAAGAGAAGTGTGACTAGTCCAAGGTCACCCAGCAGCTGCGGGAAAGCGAACCCAGTTCACCAGAATACGAGTCCACCACTCTTAACCACTACACCACACTGGCTCTCGATGATAACTTTGGGTAGCAAGAAGAAAGTATGAGTTTCCCAGCCTTTCATAGGTAAAATCAGCTAGCATTATAGTCATTGGACCTATTTGGTTAAACTTTGGCAGGTTTCTTAGCTCACTTATGTCCCCAGTTTTCAACTGGATTGTCACTCCCTCCCTGCAAAAATATTAAAATAAAATAGGGAAGAGAATGTGATAGCTTTTTTCTCACCACAAAACAGTCAGTGCTTGCCCTTTTGGGAGAACCGCTACATCTATTTTCCTGAAATCTGGCAGGCTTCATCCCTCAAAAGGAGTGGCCATGTCTACAATATGCATCCATTTCTGGCAAGGCAGGAAAGGCAGAGACTGTTAAAAAGCACTCTAAAGGTTCACTGCATGAAAACCCCTGGACGGTTCTGCCTGAAATTTGACAGGCTTAATCCACTCTGGGGGACTACCTTGCCTGCAATTTCATCCTCTTAAGTGGAAAGGAAAACAAGTTATAGCCCTTTTTAGATTTCCCAGCATAGCCAATGGGGCAGATTTAACAGATCAGAGTCAACCTGAATAATGAATCAGAATAACACGATGCAGATCCAAAAGAGACCGAACTGATTCCCAATGCTACAGGTACAGACACAAGACAGATCTTCTGGTCACTCCACAAACCCTGCTATATACTTTCCTGTTGACTCCGCCTCCAAAGTACTGAAAAATTCCACCTCATGAATCTCTGGCTGAGTATATGTTCTCTGTTAGACAGCTCTTGAAAAAATAACAACCAAGGGATTCATATTTGAAGAGGTTACCACTCTGTAGATGGTATCACTAAAACTAAGCTTGGAACCTGCTTTTATGTAAACTTGCTTGAGATCCAATTTTTTAAAGCAACAGCAGGAATCTCCCCCCCACACACACTACAATAACTTGCTATGTTGATGCATTTTACTACATCACTACATCATAGGTCAGCCCTACCGTTAGAATGCCAGAGAGGGCAGCTATAAAGTGTTGGGAGGCCAAAGCTGTATCTGCCCTGTGTTCCCTTATGCCTTGTGCAGTGGAGGACACTGTCAACTAGTCTTGTAGACTTCTGAACATGGAAATGCAAGTGGTGCCCTCTTGTACTTCAATCCAAGCATCAACATGTCTTGAGCTGGGCCTGATCACATTTCAAAGGATGCTGAAGAGTGATGGTAGAGTGATATAATATAATAGGATGAGATCTGGACTTTGGTCCAGGGTCAGATCCAATGTAACCTATGGCATGCAACAGACCCACGGGGGGGGGGGGATATGTTGACGATATCATACAATGTCCCTAGGATGTAGCTTATAAACTAGAGCCAGTGGGCATCTGGAATGCCACTGATTCCCAGAACTGTTAGTGGAGGACTTATTATAACATAACTTTTCCAAGCAGATGTGCTCATATGCTTTTCGAAAGAATTCTGCTAATACCAAAATTTATATTGGAATTGGCCCAATCAGTTCCATTTCTTTTAGACTGAATTCCTTTTGATGGATTTACCAAGCCATACATTCATCGTGACTTGAAGTTTCCCCTTGAAGTACAAAAGAATCCATGGAAAATGACACTGAATCTACTAAAGGGCCTTCCCAGGCAATAATTTGTCAGCACCCACAAAAATGCACAAGCTGAATTTTGCAGGGAACCCAAGCTATTTTCCTCCAAGTTGCTACTGTCCCATTAAACTTTAATTAGTTTAATGTAAATGCCCAGTGCACTTCCTTCTTTAAAAGTCTCACCACGGCAGAGGATTTCGCGCAGCAGCTAAGAAGGGCAGGAGAGGCAGCATCTTCCCAAAAGGAGTCCTGGAGCATGCGGTTTGTAAATCAAAAATAAGGTTTATTTACAAAACACCAAAAAACAATCCTGGCGACGAACCACACATCTCAGCAAAAACACACACCCAAAAGGGAGAAGGGGAAGAACAAACAAACAGGGGGACTATTTATACAGACTCATGTTCCTGGAAGCCTAACGACCTCCAGCTGCTCAGTGATTAGAGCGTTTCTGCTACTCTTTTAACCCTTTGATAGCAACACCCCCTCTCGCTCGTAACACTGAGCTGTACCAACCTTAATACAAATTTAAACCTGAACAGAAACATTTATGAGATTGCGGACTCAAAGCTTTTGTAAAACCGTCTGCGAGATTTTCTTGGCTTGGACAATACTTTAGTTCAATTAAACCTTGTTTTACACTTTGGCATACATTTTGATAACGGATATCCAAGTGTTTTGTGTGCGCCTTGAATTGACCTGATTTAGCTAGTTTAATACAAGGTTGATTGTCTTCCCACACTCTGATAGGTAGGGAACATTCTCCAAACAATTCTTGTACCAGTTGCTTATAAAATTCCAGTTCTCTACATGTATCTGATAACGCATTGAACTCAGATTCAGTTGAACTTAAAGCTATAAGTGATTGTTTTCTTGATCTCCAACCAATTAGTGCATTTCCAAATTTTATCGCCATTCCTGACACTGATTTTCTATCTGGTCCAGCATCTGCCCAACTGCTGTCGGCCCAACATTCAAGTTGTGTGCTGCCCTCTGCTGATAGTTTTAAGCGAAAGCTTTTGGTAGTTTGGAGATACCTTAAAACTCTTTTTACTCCTTGCCAAGCATGCATTGATGGTTTTTCAGCTTGTCTACACAGCATGTTGACAGCATATGTTATATCGGGCCGAGTCCACTGTGCAATGTGGAGTAGACTGCCTATCGCTGACTGGTAAACCCCGGGATTACAGAACTCTGCCTTTTGCTCAGTTTGAGCATCCTTTGTGTAACTTAACTCCATTGGGGTTTTAACACCAGCACAGTTGTTCATTTTAAACCTTTCCAGCAACTGCTGGATTTTAGCTTCTTGGCTAAGCCAATAGTTACCATTTTCATCTTGCTGAATTTTAACTCCTAGATAAACAGATACATTGCCTAGTGATTTTATCTGAAACCTTTCTCCAAGCTTTGTGGCAAATTGTTGTGCAAGTTTATCATCCTTTCCACTGTATAATAAATCGTCAACAAATATCAAAACTGCTTCTTGTTCACATCCCGAGCCTTTTAGATAAAGACACGCATCTGCTGCGCTCTTTCTGAACCCCATGCTCTCTAGAGCATCGTTTAAGCAGGAATTCCAATTACGGGCGGACTGTTTCAACCCATAAATGGATTTGTGTAGGCGCCAGACCTGGTTTGGCTTGTCTCCTTCAAAACCTGGTGGTGGTGTCATATAGACTTCCTCCTGTAAGTCTGCATTTAAATAAGCCACATTGACATCAAAATGAAACAGCTTATTACCCTTCTTAGCTGAAGAGGCTAGAAGCATTCTTAATGACTCCGATCTTGAAGTAGGGGCATAGATTTGAGAATAGTGAACACCTTTGCGCTGCGAAAACCCTTTTGCAACTAGTCGGGCTTTATATTGCAACTCTTCAGTAGTTGTGGGCTTTAAACGATATACCCATCGACAACCTACAGCTTGTTGCCCTTTCGGAAGCTCTGTACTTGTAAACACACCGAGAGACTTCATTGAAGCCATCTCTTTTTCCATTGCTTCCTGCCACTTTACGGCTTCTGAGCTTGGAAGCTGTTGTACTTCCATATAGCTTTCTGGCTCACACTGTGCCATATTTACGTATACACTTGTCACCTTAAACCGCTCTGGCGGCTTGCCCTTCGTGGCGCGTTTTGACCTGCGCAATTGCTCCTCTTGTGCCCCCTCTGACCGTTGGCTGTCAGAATCTGTCTCAGACTTTATGTCTGGACGTGCCTCTAGGGATAAAGACCTCCGTTTAGATACCTCCCTTGGGCTTGGTGTTGCAGGTGACCTGCTTTGCTTTTGCTGTCTGCTAGGCCTACTGACTGGCGAAGTTGGGACACTCCGAGATTCTGGCTTTTCTACCTTAGGAGAAGAACCTCGTGCGTGATCAGAATCTGCATCTGAACCGTGTGCACCATCCCCTTCTGGCTCACCACTCTCTGGACTTTCTTTCTCAGCATGAATGCCTAAATCATCTCTCAAAATGTCAGGGTTAGCGTGTAAGTGAGTCCATCCGGACTGCTCACAAAAATCAGCGCTCCTACTGAGGACCACTCTTGTAGTATCCCCACCTGGGTCCACAAACCTCCAAGATTTGGCATGTGGTTCGTACCCGCAAAAGATGAGTTTCCTAGCCCTTGGACTTCCCTTTTTCCTTAACGCTTTTGGGATAAGTACATAGGCTTGAGATCCAAACACCCGAAAGTAATTAACTTTGGGCTTCTTCCCATATAAAGCAAAATAAGGCGTAGTATCAATTACCGAATTATATACTCGGTTCAGAATATGAGTAGCCGCCTGCCAGGCTTCCGCCCAGTAACTTTGAGGAAGTTTAGCATCAAACAACATAGAGTTTGCCAACTCTTGCAGAACCCTATTTTTACGTTCGGCCACGCCTCCTTCTTGGGGGGAATAAGGTGTAGACAGACGATGCTTAATTCCCTTTTTCTTAAAGAAATTCTGCAACACAGACCCGGTAAATTCTGACCCTCTGTCTGTCTGAAAAGCAAGTACTCTAGTACCGAATTCAAGTTCTACCGCATGAACCCAATTTTTAACTGTTTCTGCAGTATCTGCTTTTGTTTTGAGAGGAAAAAACCATGTAACCTTTGTTTTGTCATCCGAGAGACACAGTGCATACTTCGAACCTCCCATGCTAGTAACAGGCATTGGGCCACACAGGTCCATATGCACAAGTTGGAATACTTTGTCAGATTTCCTATCTGAACTGGGATAGCTGCATCTATGAACCTTCGCACTTTTGCATGCAGTACAATCCAAATACTTATTACATTTGTTCAATTTGCACCCTTCTGATAATTCAGGTTGCCTTTTAACATACTGAAAATTAATATGCCCTAAACGGCGGTGCCATAAATGAACACAAGAATTATGGGTAGGCGTGTTCACACAACCAGCATGAACCTGTTCAACTTCATCTGGACTTGTCTCAAAATAATATAACCCATTTCTGCATTCCACCTGCAAAAGAGATACGTTATTCTTTGAAATAGTGCAAACCCCATTTTCAAACACAGTTTTAAACCCATTTCTATCAAGTTCTGACACAGACAAAATACATCCCTTCAGTCCCTTTAGCACGTAGGCATCAATTTCTGTTTGCAAACAATTTAAGAACACTGTGCCTACAGTCTCTAAGGAACGTTTAGTTGAATCTGCCATTGTCACAACTTTAGGGGTTTGCAGATGTCTGCAATTCTGCAAACGTACACTAGATGGCGCCACCAGGTGGTGAGATGCACCACTGTCGATCAACCAGCGTAGATTGCTGCCTTGGCCACGCCCTTGCATCAACGCCATTGCTGAAGCCATGTGCTGTGTGCTGTGGGAGTAGCCACGACCTCCTCCTCTTCTTCGACGTCCCCTGGAACTCCTTGTCTGGTAACTAGGGGTAACGGCCTTGTTGCTGTCTTGACCAGGTTCACGTGTGCAATTCCTGATTAGATGGGAAGGGGAACCACAGCGAAAACAGTGTCTAGCTGCAAAAGCATTTACTGTGTGCTCAAACTCAGCATCAACACTCTTAGGCACAGCATAACTCCCCTTTAAAGACAAACCTCTTTCTCTTTGCCTTTTATCCTGTTCATCCGCAAGCCGAGAAGAAATGTATTCAAGGGTTAATTCAGTTGAAGGCATAGCTTCCAAAGTTAGAGCTAGAGTCTCATAGCTTTTATCAAGAGAAGACAACAATATGTATGACTGCTGCTCCATAGAGAAAGGAATGCCCAGCTGCCTTAGTTGATTAAAGGCAGACACCATTTTGGCAATATGTTCTTTCACACACGCTCCCGGTTGGAGACGTAAATCAAACAAACATCTTGTAGCATGGATCTTGGCCCCCCGCAGTGTTTCTGGAATTTAACCGCTGCAGAACCGTCCAGACCTCATGCGTGTTCTTTAACTCAGAAACATAAGGCATTTGCTCTGGTCCCACTGCCAAAACTAGTAGACCTTGGGCTTTCCTGTCGCGTTTCTGTGAAGCTGCTGCTGCTGCTTTGGCTTCTGCAGACGCGTCTGCAGCTGCCTGTAAAGGCGGTGCTTCAGTACAGCTCCACAACTCTTTTGCTTGCAACCAAACCCTTACTCTAGCCTTCCAATCTTGCCAATTTTTCCCATTGAGTCGCGTAAACGGGACAGTAAAACTTTCCTGGGACTCTGCCATCCTCCCTGGGGCTTAGGAACGATACTCACACACCTGTAGACCGTCTCCCAGCTGCTGAGGTGGCTCCTTGAGGAATCAGACGTCTTCCAGCGAGTACAAACTGCGCAGTGCCTCTTTAAAACTTTTCTAGGCACGTTGCAGGACTCAAGCTGCTTTGGAGGCTTTCGTTGTCGGCAACCGCTTCTGTCTTCACTCCAGTCCTTGAATAAATCACTCTGAACTGCTCTCCTTATCTCCTTCTTGACGTACAAACATCCATAACCTGTCCCATTAAACTTTAATTAGTTTAATGTAAATGCCCAGTGCACTTCCTTCTTTAAAAGTCTCACCACGGCAGAGGATTTCGCGCAGCAGCTAAGAAGGGCAGGAGAGGCAGCATCTTCCCAAAAGGAGTCCTGGAGCATGCGGTTTGTAAATCAAAAATAAGGTTTATTTACAAAACACCAAAAAACAATCCTGGCGACGAACCACACATCTCAGCAAAAACACACACCCAAAAGGGAGAAGGGGAAGAACAAACAAACAGGGGGACTATTTATACAGACTCATGTTCCTGGAAGCCTAACGACCTCCAGCTGCTCAGTGATTAGAGCGTTTCTGCTACTCTTTTAACCCTTTGATAGCAACAGCTACTCAGTAGCTGCAGAGGAATCCAGATGTCTTTTTTCAGTGTAATGCTTTTATTGCAGGGAAATCTCTTTTCCAGTAAAATATTGCAGTATTTTGTTACTGGGGAAATGTCTTCATTTCTCCCCTAACTACTGATTCCAGTACAGTTGTAAATTCTGTGGTTGTGCAAGTGTTGTGGATTTCTCTTAGTGGCGGCGTGTATGGTTGTAGCCACATTCTAGAAGAACTTAAAAGAGGCAGACTTGAACATTAGGCAAGAGTAAGTGTGTCATATTGCTCTTATGGATAAAACTGAGTCTGGCAAGAGGAACAAAGCACAAAGAGACTTTTGCTGGAGAATTATGGAGCCTTATTTCATTCACAAATACTCCAGAAAAACAAAGACCAGTTCCAAAGGTTTATATGAACTTGTAGATCATCAACAAAAGATTACTTTTGTTTCTAGAATATATATATGCAAGGATTCTGAAAACAGAACTAATTTTTTTTATAAAGAAAAAATGGATACAAGTGCTGTGAGTACGACTGAAAGTAGAGGAGCCCTATAGAGATGTGGATATTGCAGTCAAACTTTGAAGTGTTAGTCCAGCTTTACATTAAGGTGCATGCATAGTGCCCAGCCTGCATCTTATTCCAAATATTCTCCTTCTCACATTCACTCTGTGCTTGACCAAAAGTGCCATGACTGTTTTATGGCCTAGATATCTATAAATGCAAATTTCCCGGTGCATTTTTGCCCATGCATCAGCAGGCAGGCAATGTTACTTGGGGGGAAAAAAACAAGAATCAGGAAACAAACCTATGTACAGGTATATAAGCTGTTGGACCATTCCTACTCCTGCTTTCTGTCCTAAATGGTTTTGCTTGCCTTGATTTCCTGCACTGCTTTCTAAGTATAAGTGGAAATTCAGGGCATAGATGGAGGAAAATATTTTGACTGTCCTCCAGCAGGTACTTAAGTGCAGCATGGCACTTCACAAAACTAAATATAGCATTATTCATGCCTTTAGACTTTGAATAGCATGGGGAGGGGGTAGATTTAGACTGTGACATGCAGGGGAAGGACTTTAGCTCCTTGTCCCTGCCATTCTCCAACTTCAAATTGGGAAGGGGGCATGCCTACTATTTGCTTTGGGAGGTAATTTCTCATATGTGCACCAATGGGAACTTTCCTTCCACTGCAAATTGCGACCATAGCTTGGACAAAGGGTTAAAGCTCTCTCCCACTGTGGTCCTGATCCAACTTGGCCAACACAAGGGCTGCAGGCCTGAATAATGTCATGTTTAGTTTGGCCCAGTGGCGGGCACATTCACTCAGTGGTTCTTTTTTGGGATGTCAGCTACATTCAGGACACCCTGTCCTTGCAGTAAACACGTGGAGGCCAAAAGGGTCATTCAGTCTTTTCTTCTTGGCCTTCTCCCAAAGACACACATGTCTCTTTGCTGTGGGTAGCAGTCCTATTGGCATTTACTTGGGAATACCCCCCATTATTTAATACAGTGGGACTTGTTTTGATAGGCTCAGACTGCACACCTATGCACACACTGGAAGTAGAAAACGTGCCTGCAATTAGTGGGCTTTGAGCTCTAAAATTTGATCTGCAGAGGGAAAAAAATCTATTATTTTTATTTATTCATTTGATTTCTATTCCCACTCTTTCCTCCAAGGAGCTCAAGGTGGCATTCATGGTTCCCCACCACCACCTCATTTTATCTTCACAACAAACCTGTGAGGTAGGTTCAGGTGAGAGGCAGTGCCTGCCCCAAGGTCACCCTGGCAGAGAGATATTTCCAGTTTTGTTTGGCAGGGCAAGAAGCCTCAAATAAAATTTAAGATATTAACTGATGCTAAAGAAAGAGGTGGATTTGCCCTGCCAGACCTTAAACTTTACTATGAATCAGCTGCTTTTTGCTGGTTGAGAGAATGGCTGCTTCTTGAAAACACTGACATGCTGGATTTAGAAGGTTTCAATATTGCATTTGGTTGGCATGCATATTTGTGGTATGATAAGGTAAAAGCACATAAAGCGTTTAAAAACCATATTGTTAGAAAAGCACTGTTTAATGTTTGGATAAGATATAAGGATTTGTTAGAAAAGAAAACCCCAAGATGGTTGTCACCAATGGAAGCGAAGGGACAGAAAAAAACTCAATATGGAGGCCAAATGGCCGAAATATTGGGAAATTCTGGAACAAGATGGAGACAGAATAAAACTGCAGAGCTTTGAAAAATTGAAAAACAAAGTGTGAGATTGGCTCCATTATTACCAAATAATGGAGGCATACTATTTGGACAAAAAAGTTGGTTTCCAGGTGGAAAAATCAAAATTGGAAACAGAATTGTTAGATTCAAAAATTAAGAACTTGTCAAGAATGTATAACTTGCTGTTGAAATGGGAGTTGACCTTTCTAGTTGACGTCTCCCCACCACAGTGACCGTAGGGCTGCCTCTGCCCTATGAACGCCTTTCCCAGCCTGGTGCCCTTTGGATGCTTCAGACCAACTCCATTTTCCTTGGCCATTGGAAGAGGGAACCCCCCCCCAGCTAACCAACCTATGAGGCAAGGTGAAGTGCTTGCCTCAGGTGGTGGAAGTGCAAGAGGCGGCGCTCTGCCCACCCCACCAGCTGCCAAGAGGGAGGCATTCTGGCACGTGGCATTGCCACTTGTCCTCCCCACCCCCAGGCAGACAAATCAAGCAAGCGGCAACACTTTGAGGAGCTCCCCAGCTCCTGCAGAGTTCAGCAAAAGCCAGGACATGGTGTCGAGGAATAGTGCAGAGGGGCAGGAGTTGGCAATTCCTATTTTGCCTCAGGTGGCAGGATGTGCCATCTTCACCACCACCACCCCACCCACACACTCTGATGTAAATAACACCTTATAAATGCAACTTGAAATGCAGTGGTGGGAGATTTCCACACTGCATTTTAAGCCACTAATGTGAACCTAGCCTGAAGAAGCGTCTTCACCCCCATCGTCCAGCACAGACATTGAGGTCCAGCGCCGAGGGCCTTCTGGTGGTTCCCTCACTTCGAGAAGTGAGGTTGCAGGGAAGCAGGCAGAAAGCCTTCTCGGTAATGGCGCCCACCCTGTGGAACGCCCTCCCATCAGATTTCAAGGAAATAAACAACTACCTGTCTTTTAGAAGACATTGTGTTTTTAATATTCTGTTGGGAGCTGCCCAGAGTAGCTGGGGAAACCCAGCCAGATGGGTGGGGTATAAATAATATATTATTATTATTATTATTATTATTATTATTATTATTAGGCACTTCTGACCCAGCTAAAAACTTTATAAGCTCACACAAATGGTCATATCACAGAAATGCCCCAACCGTTCATGGAGCATGTGGTGAAGGGGGCATAGCTCAGTGGTAAAGCATGTGTGTCGTATGAGGAAGGTCCCTGGTTTAATCCCAGGCATCCCTAGGACTGAGGGTGGCTGGGCTGTCTGAAACCCTGGTGGCCTGGCCGCAGTCAGGGTAGACAGTCCTGAGCTGGAGGAATCAGTGGCCTGAGGTGGAATGTGACAGCTTCCTGTGACTCTAGATAGAGGATGCGTTGTTATGTATAGATCGTAAAAGATACACCATTTGGATCTTGCTGTTTGCTCTCTCACTAAAAGCTGCCCTGCAAAATATTTATTTTGGTGTATTTCTGGTTTTTGTGGAAGCCGCCCAGAGTGGCTGGGGAAACCCAGCCAGATGGGTGGGGTACAAATAATAAATTATTATTATTATTATTATTATTATATTATGTAGTGTTTCTTTCTTCAGTGATGTTGGCTATATAAAAAATTGACTCAGCAGACACAGTTTGGCAAGGATTGTATACAGTAGCAAAGCTTTCGCAGCATAATGATTAATCAAGTCCTGCACTGCAGTAATCCAACCCTAGAGTACCTAAAGCCGCCCCCCCCAAAAAAAAAATCTGGCATGGATCCCATGTCAGTCAGAGGCATAGTACATGAAACTTGGTCATTTCAGTAGGTGAAGCTTTTGACTATAACGCTATGCTAAGAAAAGGCTCTGGTATCCAATTTCTCCTGGTTATGTAGGTGTTAAAGGCACAAGAGCCATGGCAGAAAAAAGTTGGCAACACTAGTAATAATAAATAGATGACAGACAGACAGACAGACAGACAGACAGACAGACAGACAGATGATAGAGATATAGATAGATAGATAGATGATAGATAGATAGATAGATAGATAGATAGATAGATAGATAATAGATATAGATGATAGATGATAGATGATAGATAGATGATAGATAGATAGATAGATAGATAGATAGATAGATAGATAGATAGATGATAGATAGATAGATAGATAGATAGATGATTGATAGATAGATAGATAGATAGATAGATGATAGATAGATTAGATGATAGATAGATAGATAGATAGATAGATAGATGATAGATAGATAGATAGATAGATAGATAGATAGATAGATAGATAGATGATAGATAGAGATAGATGATAGATAGATAGATAGATAGATAGATAGATAGATAGATAGATGATAGATAGATAGATAGATAGATAGAGGATAGATAGATGATAGATAGATGATAGATAGATATAGATAGATAGATAGATAGATAGATAGATAGATAGATAGATAGAGATAGATAGATAGAGATAGAGATAGAGATGATAGATAGATGATGATAGATAGATAGATAGATAGATAGATAGATAGATAGATAGATAGATAGAGATAGATAGATGATAGATAGATAGATAGATATAGATAGATATAGATAGAAGATAGATAGATAGATGATAGATAGATAGATGATAGATAGATGATAGATAGATAGATAGATGATAGATAGATAGATAGATAGATAGATAGATAGATAGATAGATAGATAGATTACCTCCTACTTCACACTAGCAGGTCCCAGGAAAAGTTACAACAATTAAACATTAAAAGCAGTTAAAACAGATTACAAGCACAAGACTAGAGGGGGTCTTGAAAACACACATCTCAGATGTCAAAGTCCAGAGTAAAGAAGTGCATTTTCAGCATTTACCAAAAGCTGTATCATGAGTAAGCCAGGTGCACCTCTGTGGGGAGGGACTTCTACAGTGCAGGGGCTGCCACAAGGAATCTTAGAATCATAGAACTGTAGAGCTGGAAGGGACCACGAGGGTCTTCAGTGCCCTCTCCCAGGCTGCTGCATCTGACCCTTTGAGGAAGCGCCATAGCTCAATGGGAGAACATCTGCTTTGCATGCAGAAGGTCCCAGGTTCAATCCCTGGTCTCTCCAAGTAGGGATGGCAGAGACCCCCTGCCTGAAACCCTGAAGAGCTACTGCCAGTCAGTGTAGACAATACTGGGCAAGATGGACTGATGGTTGGACACAGTATAAGGCAGCTTCCTATGTTCCTACCAAGAGGGCCACCTCTGCTGATCTTCACACCTGGGAGAGTCCGTAGAGAAGGAGACAGTCTTTGAGATATTTGGGGCCCAAGACATTCAGGGCTTTAAACGCCAAAGTGCACACTTTGAATTGGACCCAAACATGAACTGGCAGCCATAAAACGCAAAACATGGGTGTCTCCTCATCTCCTCATCTAGTAAGGGAAGCTATAGCTCAAGTGTAAAAACATAACATTGGTGGTGCTGTGGTCTAAGCCACTGAGCCTCTTGGGCTTGCTGATCAGAAGGTCAGCAGTCTGAATCCCTGTGATGGGGTGAGCTCCTGTTGCTCTGTCCCAGCTTCTGCCAACCTAGCAGTTCGAAAGCATGCCAGTGCAAGTAGATAAATAGGTATGCTGTGGCGGGAAACTAAACGGCGTTTCTGTGCGCTCTAGTTTCCCTCACGGTGTTCCGTTGTGCCAGAAGCGGTTTAGTCATGCTGGCTACATGACCCAGAAAGCTGTCTGTGGAGAAACTCCGGCTCCCTCGGCCTGAATGCGAGATGAGTGCCGCAACCCTATAGTCGTCTTTGACTGGACTTAACCGTCCAGGGGTCCTTTACCTTTACCTTTTACCTCAGATTGTGCTTCACATTGAATTTTCTGTACAGCCTTTTGTAGCAGGGATAATCTTTAACTGCTCAAGTGTTGCCACAGTGGGACCCTAAATGCCAGATTCTGGCATGGCAGTGAGAGCACCCACAAAGCTCCTAACCCTGCCATGCGATCCAAGCAGAGTCAACGGCAGTTTTTGGAGAGCTTGAGCTTTTGCTTCGTCACATCGCTCCTAGGTGCAGTTCATCGATTCCTTCTCCTGTGTTTGTATCTGGATTGCACCAGGTGAACAGGCAGAGTTCAAAAGTCCCCAGAGCGGCTGCTTTTCTACACAAGTTACAGAAGGTCCTTGGACCTCGTGAGCAGCTGGTGTGAAGCTGTAATTACCTTAATTAGCTTTGGGATTGCATTCCATCCCAGTGCCAATTTCGTTTCTACAGTAACCAGACTGAGAGGTGTGTGTGCACCCCAGCAGGAGAAAGCTCTTTCTCTTGCCTGGAAGGAAGATCTGAAAGATTATAAAAGAAACAACAAGGGCGCCGATGCCAAGCTCCCAGCTTTTGAATGGGGCTGCACTGCACAATAATAAACCAAGAAAACTGCCCCCTCATTGAGCCCAGTGCTGCTCTGAAATAACAGCCACTGCCGGCATCATCAGCAAGCATTGCTTCCTGTAAATGCACAGCAGCTACTGGATCCCTTTTGGTTAGTCATTTGCTGAAAAGTCATGTGGAAGGCCAAGGTCAATTGGATACTATTACTAGCCTATATTTACCTTTGAAGCATGGTTGCCAGCAGGTTTGGGTTTTGGGTTTTGGGGGACAAAGATCCCACACTTTAAAATCTGCACTAGAGGTAGGAATTGGACATATTTTGCCTGGCACAGGGCAATACAGTGGTACCTCGGGTTACAGAAGCTTCAGGTTACAGACTCCGCTCACCCAGAAATACTACCTCGGGTTAGGGACTTTGCTTCAGGATGAGAACAGAAATCATGCAGCGGCAGCAGGAGGCCCCATTAGCTAAAGTGGTACCTCAGGTTAAGAACAGTTTCAGGTTAAGAACGGACCTCCGGAACGAATTAAGTTCTTAACCTGAGGTACCACTGTACATTTAAGAACACAAGAAGAGCCTGCTAGATCAATGGTCGATCTGGTTCAGCATCCTGTTCTCACTGTGGTCAACCAGATGATCCTGGGAAGCCCAACAGCAGGATCCGTGCACAAGAGCATTTCCCCCACTTGTGATTTCCAGCAACTGATATACGGAGGTAGAACACAATCATGGTGGATGCCAATATTTTCCTGGTCTGACTCCTGTGCCTTTAAAAGCAACCTGGAATAAAGTTATGTTTCCCTTCACCTCTGTGCCAGGACAATAATGGTGAAATTTCTGCAGGAGAGACAGCCCTTAAAGTCACAGGAATTCTACCAGAAAAGATGTGGGCAAGATATGGTCCATGATGAGGATAGCTTTGCCTGCTGAGCTTCCCCTCCCCCCACCCCTCCATTATGCAGTTAGGAAAAGCATGGGAGTGTGGCCACAACAAGCAAAATTGCCAATCCTTTCTTAAAAGCAAGAATTTCCAGACATCTCAAAATTGGCAGAGAGAACAAAGCACTTCAGCAGAGGGTTCACTGATCGGAGCTGCTTCTCTGACCTGCTGCTGTTTCCCCCGCTAGGCAAAATTCGGAGAGATGCACAATGTAAATGTTTATATATACAGCAATGCCAGAAGCTTCTAAGCTGATGTGCTTGATGAGCTAAAGTGATTGTTGCTAAAGAAGAGTATATAAATGGCTGGCATATCAGAAAACTGCTAGAAGAACATTGGGGAGGCCAGCTGGGGGTGGGGAGGGAGTATAACTAGAAAATGTGAAAAGTTAAATGCCATCACCAAATCACTGTGAGTCCAGGCAGGGGACATTGCTAAGCACCTAAAAGATTCAGGGCCCATAGGCACAAATCTGCATAAGATCTGCATATGCTAATTCTTATGTACAGCTGCCCATTTGGATTTCAAATGTCAAAGAAGTCAAGCCAACTAATTTCCCATACAAATAACTTCAGATAAATCCTTCAATTAACTTGTACCCCACCCCGGATCACCCCAGAGCGGTTCCTCTTTGATTTATTTCCCCATAGATCCTGCTCCATATCCATTCAACTCCCTTTCAGTTACCCACCCACCTCTTCATTAACCTCCAAATCATCTCTGTATAAAGCCATCTTAATTTAATTTATTTCCTGGAAAGCTCGTTATAAAGTCAAATAAATAAACAAATACCCATATCAACCCTCAATTCAGCCCCCACCCCCAAAATAATGGCACACTCAGAGGCACATGGGGCTCTCAGAAAAAGTTATGGGAATTAGGTCCTTTGGGACTACCCCTAACAGTGTCCCTGGGTCCAGGCATGAAACATAACTTAATACTGAGAACATACAATACCCCACACCCTCAGCCCAACATGCTCAGCTATCCCAGAAGCCAGAACAGCAAGAGGAATTGCGGCTTTCACTGCGCAGCGATTCCTCTTGCTGTTCTGGCTTCTGAGATTCAGAACATTTTTTTTCTTGTTTTCCTCCTCCAAAAACTAGGTGCGTCTTGTGGTCTGGTGCGTCTTATAGAGCGAAAAATACGGTAAGTGGATCAAATTATTTTGGGCATGTTATGCTCACCAAATTCCCCTTTAGTCAGTCTGAGACAAATCACATATTAGTTCCCCTGCCCTGCTTCCACTGACATTAGTGCAATTGGTGAATCAGAGAAAGGACCTCCCAATCCATCCTATATTTCTTGGCTTCCAGATGTAAGATAGCGTTGACCCTGCCTACAATAGCCAGCTGTCCCACCTGGGAGATGCAAGAGTAGCAGCTGCAGCTCTTCACGTGAGCAGCTCCTTTGGGCTGCATCCAGCCCTGACATCTGCCTCTCTCTTGTTTTATTCACTCACCTACACCTGGCTTTGCTTGGGATGAGCTGCAGGAGGAGACAAGCAGCTCTGCGGCTGGTCCTGTGCATGGCATCTGCTTGAGGAATTTAAAGAAAGGGCCAGACCAAGACATTTTGTAACCAACTCTGGTCGTACAGTGATAAAACTGTAGTGAGAAATTAAATTAATGGAAAATGACCCGCCAACTCATAACAATACAGAGAACAAAATCCATGTCATTTCATCATGTTTGAAAGGACCATGTGAATGTCCCTTCCCATTCTTAGGATCCTGTATCTCTGAAGGTAGAATGTTCAAGACATTGCCAAACCAGTTCCTTTGTCAAGTGAAGTACCATGATTTAGCATATCCAAAGAAGTTGCTCTGTGCCGTGAAACAAATGGTCTTTCCACCACCCTCCTCACTTGGCTGGAACAATAGAGGGTTGGTGTGTGCCTGTGAATTGGAAGCAGGCTGGAAGGATTTCTGGCCTTCCTTTTCCTCTCCTTTTCCTGGGCATGTTCTACCAAAACTGTTCTGGGGGTTCTCCCAGCCCTCTGGAACAGCTTGGGAAAGGGAGAGGAAGTCCTGCCACATGGGTGTAGTTCCTGGGCCCACAGAATGACTTTACTGGATACAACCAGTTGATTCTCTTCCTATCTCTTAGAAAATAGTATGAGGTGAAAAAGATATGAAATGGTTAAATTGTTAAGTGTACCACTTAAGAATAAAGGAGGGAGGGGGACTCTGAATCCCCCCCCCCCATGTAATAAACTTCCTGATAGCAGCAGAGGATTCCAAGGATGTAGAGCTTACCCATATTTCCTTTCCTTTGGAAGGAGGTCACTGGAGACTTATTGGCGTTTTGGAATATTTTAGGGTATTTACAGCTATGCAGGTTGTGCGTAAGTGAAGGCACAGCTTGAACTCTGCTCTTCTACATCAGATCTCCAGAGAGAGACAGCGAGATTAGAAGCCAGCTGATTTCTGTCTTCCTTTCTCTCACAGGTTAGGACTCAAAAAAATCAGTTTGTATTGTTTCTTTTTGTCATTTGTGAGTGTGGGGTAGGAGATCTGATTTTGCCCCATTCATAAGAAAGAAAGATAATCTAACAATTGACTCCCTTGGAAAGAGATCACCTGAATTGTTATGTACCAAGTTGAATAGGATTCAGAATGCAGCAGTCTGACTGGTCCTAGAACAATAGGGGCCAGAATGCAGCAGTCTGATTGGCCCACAGGAGCCACCCAATCCAGCTCCAGGTGGAAGTGAATCCGCAACCTGATTGGCCTACAGGTGAATTAGCCAATCAGGTGGAGCCCATTGTGTAAATAATGTATATAAAGCAGACAGTCTGGGGAAACTTCCATTCCTCCTCACCACTATGAGCTGAATAAAGAGCATGAAATCCACTCTCGATTCCGAGTATATTTCATGAATGTTCTGGGCTATTACTCTTTGCCCAAGACTCTAGCAATGTATTTCCTTAAGACAAGTGACAATGATAATCCTATGAGCAGAAATCTGGTTATAAAAACCATCAGCATACAAATTTGGGCTGGCCTGCCAATTTGCCGGTGATGAAGGAATTCCAATAAATGCAATCAAATGAACCAAGCTGTACACATAGTCAAAGTTTAGGTTCAGTGCCTGATAAATAGGTTCGGTCGAACTGCACACAATGAAGCTCCAGTTCTTTGTGCTATCAAAAAAAATTACAAGCCGCTCATTCCACCAGGGCCTGTATGGCTTGGCCTGCAAACATTGCCGCAGGCTACAGACCCTGAAACTGGCTCTGAGCAGGCACTTTAAAACAGAGTCTTCCTAGCCCACACTCTGCTTGCTGGGTAATTGCTGGAATCATCCCCCTCCCACCCACTGGCTCCTCTCCGGCAGCCACATTCCCAGCTCCCCCTTTTCCTGGCTCCAAGAATTTTCCGGACGCAAAATGTAGCCAGTCACCCATTGAGTTTGGAGAGGTTGAGTTACGTCCATGGAGGCTGGTGGGAGTGTTTAGTCTGGGATGCTCATAAAGGACTGAACTGTGCTCTGTGCTTCTGCAGATGCACTGAGCGGCTGAGGGCTTCTTGGGGAAGGCCCTGGATCAGTGGCAGAGAGAGACTTGTCTTTGTTCTCAGCCAGCCCGTAACTCCTTCCTAAGCGCCACTCTGCTCTGCGTTAGGTACTGTGTTAGCAAAACGCGGCGTCTGAGGGTTTCAACATGGGTGTTAGCTTTATACATTTCATGAGCTCCGGCAGTTAAATAAATATCTGGTGCCATGCTGAGTCGCAGGCAGTCTTTGGATCTGAGAGTATGGAGGCTGGGGAGCTGGGGTACATTGTTTCATTGTGTGATTTTGACTGATTAGCAGATCTAAGAATCGCTGGCCTCTAGTTATGACTTGAAGATGTTTTGGTTTTTTGGTGGTCAGTAAGTACAGCAAGTCCTGTTGGTTTTGAAGCACTTCTGAGACAAGGCACGTGTGTTTCCTTGCTCTGAAAAAAGACACCACAGCTGCTTTGTAGAGCAGCCCGCGGGAACCTATGGAGGATGAATACCTTGTAGAATAGGAGATCTGGTTATTACTGTGCGTGAGCATCAGTCATTCCCAAAATGCATTCATTTAAAAGTCTCCCCTGAGCCCAAGGCACTCGCTCACAGAGGAGGTTGCCCACTACCTCTCTGCATGAGTCACTGCTTTGGCCATGCCTGCTTCTAATTAGCCTCTTCTGGTGGGATCTAATTGTGCCCTGGGTTTACATCAGATATGATGGGGACAGTCAGCCAGGAATGAGTTGTGAGCAGCAGTCTGAGGTGATCAAGGGGCCAGGAAGCAGGAGTCATAGACCAGCCGCTAGTCCTGACTAAAGAGTAAGGGCTCCTCCAAACTTTCACTTGCCCCATGCCTAGAAAGCACGGGTCAGAGAGGCATGGGTCCAAGCTGTTTTTCATTTGTTCCATTGCTTTCCCCAGGAAAATTCACTGGATTTTTAATACTGGATAGGAGCAAACACCAATCCGCAGAAAAACCGGTTGATGTTTGCTCCAACTCAGCAGTAAACAGCAGGTTTCCCCAGGTTAAATTGGCTGGACAAGTGGAAGTATATATGAGCCCTGAGTCAGGACTGAAGGAAAAACCAGGAGGCACAACTGAGGTTCAAGCCAGGGGTCAGAACCAAAGATCAACTCAGAACTGGATGAGAAACTAGGAGACAGGATCAAGTTGCAAGCCAGGAGTTGGGGTCAAAATGAACCGAATGATAAAGACACACACAAGAGCCCAGAAAGATCATGCTGCTCAAGCAAGGAGCAGCCAGAGCAGTAAATGTGCTCCTTTCTGCCCAGGCCAGCTTGGGTGTGCAGAAAAAGACCAAGGTCTGAACACATGTCACTGAGAAGCTGTCACCTGCAGTTCATTTGAGCATCTCACATGGCAGCTTTACACAGACCTGGTGGGGAGGGGCCATGCAATGTCTGCAGGGGGCATAGTGTAACAATGATGCACATTTTGAAAGAAAATGGTGATCCCAGCAATAGGCAGAGAGTATTGCCTCAGCGGAGGAAGGAACCTCTGGTTCCCAAAATCCCAATTCAGTGATGCCACAGAAGAGTCATGTGCCATCATGATGTAGCAGCTTCATAACATGATACATCACACACAGAGACACATTTCAATATATCTGAATTCATTCATTAGCTGCAAGTGCAGTAACAGATGCGCTAGTCCATCTGGAAGCCTTGTCCTACACAAGTTATCTATTATGATATGAATTAACTGCTGGGATTTGCACACACCAGTTGTCTTAGACCTGCTATTTCAGAGATCTCTTAGAGGTAAGGAGATCCCTGAAGGTACATGTCTCTGTTTCCTACGTGAAAAGCTCTTGCATTTGATCATTAAGGCATGTTCAGATGTTTCCCTTTGGACTTCAATAGTAACTTCTCCTCAGATTCCTGAAAACACTATGCCACAGGGATAGGGAACCTGTTGCCTTCCAGATGTTGCTAGACTCCCAACCCTCATCTGCACCAGTCAGCATGGCTAGCAAGTGAAGGATGATGGGAGATGGAGTTCCACAAGATCTGGAGGGTCACAGGTCTCCCATCCTTGCTCTGTAGCATGGCACTTAGAAAATATATATCTATCAACTATCCATAAAAGATGCTTGAAGGCCCCATTAGAATTTCTGCTTTGTCATGTCTATCTGTAGCACCATTCATGTTTTTCTTTTGTCTACCCACCACTCCCAAGCTGTCTGGCTTTTGGATGAGTAAAAAGGGCATTCCCTTGACACCTACTCAGTGCAGCTTATGATGATGAAATATATTTGCATGTGTGTATTGTTGGTGTTATTGCTGCTGTGGCGGTGACTGCTGCCACCTTTGGCAATACTGTTTCTAGGGAAGGCTATTTCATAGTAGTGAGTCTCTCGGGATATCTAACCCACTTGCATTGCATGATGAAAATGCAGATTGAGCAAATGTGTTGCTTTTTGGATGGGTAAGGTCAAGCAATTGCTTCTTATGAGTAAAGGTAAAGGGTAAAGGGACCCTTGACCGTTAGGTCCAGTCACAGACAACTCTGGGGTTGCAGCGCTCATCTCGCTTTATTGGCCAAGGGAGCCGGCGTAAAGCTTCCGGGTCATGTGGCCAGCATGACTAAGCAGCTTCTGGTGAACCAGAACCAGGTTCCCTGATTCGTGAGTACAGCTAGGCAAATTTGCCATACCGTGTTTCTCTTTTTTATCTACTTCCAGTAAGGACAGACAAATCTGTTTATTTCCAGTTCTTATCACTTTGACATGTTTTGGCCCATATTTCTGCTCTGTTACCTCATTAATCTGCAGTTTTAAAAAAATTCACCACAAAATACATATCTAATACATTTATAATTGTATGAAAGTATCTTGAGAAGTGCAAATTCTGGTTGATAGCTAAATTTCAGTCTGTGCATTAGCAAGAGAGGTATGGACCATTGTTGTGTACAGGAATTAGCAAAGAAACTCCTCAAGCAACCATAACTTCCAGCAGCTCTTAAATTGAGAGATGAAACGTGTTCCTGGATGAATGAGATGCACAGCACCTTCACCACAATAACTTGATTCATGTTTATGCAATCCACATTCCCATTGTGCCTATTTGGTCACGTGATTTAACCCTCCTTTGATCACACACAGAGAGCTAATTCGGAGTTATTCTTGCCTTTCTGGGCAACTGGGCAAGTGTTTCTCTTTCCATGTTCTGCCATCAATTGTGGTCCTCCAGGCAGCAGCATCTATCTGGATACCCCATGGTTTCAAAAGCTCCCAGAAAGGGCACTACCCCATAGTTGGTGGCAAGAATGCTTCTAAATATCAGTTGCTGGAAAGAGAGAGTGGGAAGAGAGTGTTCTTGTGTTCAAGTTCTCCTTGCTGGTTTTCCATAGTCATCTGGTTGGCCTCTGTGAGAACAGGATGCTGCACTAGATGGGCCATTGGCCTGATCCAACAGGCTGTTCTTATCTTCTTATACTCATGCAGAAGGTTCAAGGTTAATTTCTGGCATCTCCAGTTAACTAGATTCAGTTAGCAGGGCCAAGAAAGATTCATTTCCAAAATAAAAGTACTAAGGCTCAAGCCTACTTGGAAGCTGTTCTCCCCTCTTCCTCCAATACCAAGTACTGAAAGTATTGAACTGTTCCCAAGAGTTGGATGGGAGTGGATGTCTGTGCAACAGACGAGAAATAGTCTCATCTCAACCATGCCTGAGATCCTGAATTACTGTTGACTTCATTGATCTTCATAGGATTTAAGGGTATTATTATTTTTGATATAAGTAAAACCTCTGCTGAAACCAATGATAATCTGGTATGGCATGTGGTTGTGTGGAACCTGCTTCTAGAGATTTAATTCATGGTGGATTAGGAACAGATGCCCATGGTCAACGAGGCCCTTTTTCATAGGAACAAAAGGTTGCTGTTTTATGGACAAGTGGTGTCAACACAGAGAACATCAGCTGCTACTGTGGCAATGCATGTGTGGGTTCGGCATGAGCCAGAAGGCAACAGAGCACTCAGTTAATCTTAAGTAATGAAGTGCCATGGGTGTGGCAATGCTGTCATCATTTTCATTGCACGCAAAGGGGTGAAAGTAGATGCTCAGCTGACTGACAGCTACTGTAGAGATTAGGCAACCAAAAGGCAGTATCACCACGCCCTCCAGTAAAGCGTTGCCTAATTCACTGTCGCTCACACCCACACACCGTACACAGGCGTCTATTTGCATGTACACATATTCCTACACCTGCACATTCTCCTAAACCTGCACACACACCTGTAAACAAACATCAATACACCTGTTCATACATGAAATTAACCTTCTCCTGGCTATAGAACAAAGCAATCCAATCATGTCTGCTCAGGAGTAAGTCCTGCTCTGTGCAGTACACTTTGCTCCCAGGAAAATATGTGGGGCTACCCAGGTCTGGTCCTGAAGCTCCAGCTGGTGCAGAATGCTGCTGCTAAACTGTTGATGGGAGCAGAGTATTGCCAGTACATAACTCCAGTGCTCAAAAGCTTGCACTTGCTGCAAATACGCTGGATGGGACCAACAGTCTTGTTTTAATTTACAAGGCCCTCAACAACTTGGGTCCAGGATACCTTAGGTACTGCCCGATTCCTTATATCCCTGCCTGATCACTGAGGTCTTTGGTGGAATCACTATTAGCCGTCTTCCATACCTTGAATGCATAGTTTGTATCCACATAATGCTGTGCATTGAAAATTGTGGGCCCACTTTTATGGAACTCCTTTCTAGGTGAGGACAGAAAGACCTTCTCCCTGTTGAACTTCTGACACTTACTGAATACTTTTTTATTGTTTTTATTCCAGCAGGCTTTAAAATTAAGTTATGATTTTATTGTTTTAACTCTTGCTTTGTTTCATTGTATTGAGTCACCTGTACACCACTTACAGGTGACTGTGATTAAGCAGGATACAGATTTTGCCCAGTGTTATCACAGGAATTGTACTGGAGGTCATGCTTACATACTCTGGCACTTGCCATAATACTGAGAAGAAATTTCTGTTAGAATTGTGTGCCTTAAGTCAGGAGTAGGCAGATGTGAGGAATGACATATCTGCTTTGTTTTTGTTTTTGTTTTACTAGACCCCCCCCCAAGATCTACCAGGCAGAGCTAGGTGCATAAGGCATACATTTAGAATTAAATAACAGGGTGCCTCTGAGCATATTGTGAGCCTAGGGATTTGTTTTCAGCAGCGGAACCAAACTCTGCTCACAGTGCTTTCATACAAAGTCCACTCCTGCTTATCACAACCTTTCTTCAGTTCAGCAGCCTAATTTGAGGGGGAAACTGTGCCTTTTGGATGTTGCCATTGTCAGACAGCTGGGAGTCACAAAACCTTACTGGTCTACTCCAAGTCACCTTTCGCCAAACACTGGTTTAAGTCATTTGGATTTTGGCAAAATGTGCAAATATCTGGGAGTAAGAGCCCCAAAGAACAGAGTGGAACTTAATTCTGAGTAAACATGGGGAGGACTGCACCAGTCCTTTGTGTGGCTGCCAAATTTTAGCACTGAGACACTTTTCTGCTTATTTCTTGAGGCAGGATAGAAATTGGCTCAACCGTTTGAATTTTCCCAAAAGACACGTGTGTGTGTGTGTGTAAAATATGTTAGGAACATTTTGGTTGTGATGACTCATACCAGAGTTTGGAACAGATGACCTTCAGGACATTGCCAGCATGACTGTTGTATTTTTATATGTCTGTGAGCTAAGCTTTACACTTAGATGTAAGACGATAGATTTAGGGGCAAACTGTGCATGAAAAAGGGGGGTCTGTGTTTGAATCTCCCAACAAAAAGGCCCATGGGCCCTCAATTTTGTTTGGGGCCTCTAAGCTCAGGGGAAAGGAGACTCTAGCCTCTTTTCTCCCTGGGAACCTGGCCCTGTTCCAAATCTCCCCTACCACTGAGTTGCAGTGAGTTGAGTACAGTATAATTCTCTAATTTACTCTCAACATTTTAACTGAGGGCATTGTGTGGACACAACTTTCTTTGACGTCTGTAGGAATAATTTTCGCATCAGACATAAAAGAGGCTACAGCTACAGTTCAGTGTTTCTACTCAGGCCTATCAAATCATTTATTTAGTCTGTGCATTCACAGCGTTTCCCCCACAAATTAAAGCTCAACTGCATTGCAAGCAGAATTGGGGTTTTTGATAAGCGTGCTTTAAAGATGAAATAGAATGACTTCAGGAGACTCAGGTAGCAATTCCCAAATGCCACTTGGAAGGTTTTGAGCAGATGGTTCAAAGGTTGCTGCTTCTGATGACAGCCTTTGATTTTTTTAATAGTTCTAGCTCCACCAACTCACAGTGCACCGCCATGGTGGCCTGCACTGTACAACTAAAGCGAAAGGCATCAAATCACAGAAATGGCATTTTCTGAAACCTCTTACTTTTTCTGTTCTGATCCAGACGCCAGTTCATCTTACATTTTCAAGGTAAAATCCTTCCAGGCGGAAGTTCTACCCTCTCGTTTCAACACAGATCGAGACTATCCTAGCACAAATTGCCCAAAGAGAAATTCTTCCATACATGGACTAAAATCTACATCGAGTCTGGATGTCTTTAAAAGGTGATTAGATGAAAATCATGGAGGATAAAGCTATAAATTGCTGCCACTAGGCATGACAGCCATATGCTCCCTCCAGGATCAGAGGTCATTTTTCTCAATGTCACAGTGCCCAAGGTGGGCCATTGTTTGCTTGTTCTTGTCTAGTGTCCGTAGTTTAAAAAGGTGAACTTTGCAAAGATTAACTGTCTTCTTCTTGGTTATAGAAGAAATGCAGCCCCTATGGATCAGCAAGTAATAAAAAGCAAGCTATGACTGATTGGGTGAGGTTTTCACCATTTCTCCTACTTCATAGGATCATGACAAAATGTGAACATTGTTCAGAAGAAGCTACTATGCCTATTTCTGTTTCGAGCACACAGAGCGTACACACATACCTATCTGGAGGAGAATGAGTTGTCAGGGGAATTTAGCTGTTCCCTCTGAACCTAAGCTGCAGGAAGCGATGATTCAGCTGCCCCAACACTTGACTCTGAAGCACACAATCTCTACGTGATCTGGTGGCTAAGAGGTGGAGGCTTCTCAGTGGTGCCGTTGGGACAGAACTTGGGGGGGGGGGCTGAGGTCCAAAGCCCTCTCAGAAGATTGAGGAGGAGGACCACCAGACACATCTCAAAGTAAGCAAAGAAATACACCATGCCACTAATGATGTCCCCGCACCACAAATGAAACAACTGAGTCTGTAATTACCTAAATACATTATTAAGGCTCGGGTGGGGGGTAGTAGATGGAGTCCTTAGATTTTAAGCCAAATTTTAAGCCTGACAGTTTGGTGGTATAGATATAGTGGTGCCTGGTCCCTATTGAGATTGGTGAGGCGAGAGGCAGGGAAACCAGAAAGTGAAGGCAGAACCAATGATCTTTAGTTCCACAAGGGTCCCATGCATACAAGATATTTATACCACTTTTATCCATCATGGCTTCACACACCCACACCCGGGGTTGGGGTGGCAGCTGCAGCTTCAGAAAAGGAAAGGGTGCAGGGAGGGAGGAGGAAACAGGGAGTGCACTACACATCTGCATTGCACATTTAAAACAGTAGCAAACCACTTCAAACAGCCATGGCTTTTCCCCCAAATAATCATGGGAACTGTTGTTTGTTAAGGGTGCTGAGAGTTGTTAGGCAACCCCCTATTCCCTCATAGAGTGACAGTTTGCAGAGTTACCTAGGGAGAGTGATAGCTTGTTGAACCGCTCTGAAGATTGTAGCTCTGTGAGGGGAATAGGGGTCTCCTAACAACTCTCCACACCCTTAACAAGCTACAGCTCCCAGAAAACCTTTGGAGGAAGTTGCGGCTGTTTAATGTGGCATTATAGTGCTTTAAATGTGTGGCAAGGTCGACACTGAGACTAAGGAGGAGACAGTTGAGAGGCAGTGGCACCCCCTAGGAGTGGTTGTAAGGTGGTAATTCACTGAGGTTGGTGGGGAAGGGCCCCATTTGCCCCAATGAATTAGCGTGCACTGGGTATAAGGCTGTTATTCCCCACCATGAAATAACGCAGACCTTCCCAATTCTTGTCCTTTCTACTTCTTTTCTCACCAGCCCAAGGGACCAAGTTGGATGGTTTGGCAAAGAGGCAGGTGGTGCTGTGTGTGTTGGGGAGGATTCCCCAAAGTGCCCTATTTCAGTCTTGTTCCAGTTTGAGAAAGGTTATTACCTCACGGTCCTTTCCCACAAAACATGTTTTTGAGCAAATTCCCATCACCGTCCTGGGCCTGGGCCAAGGGAATGCTGCCAGGCTTGTTTGTGTGGAGAGTGAAATTGCCCATTGCATCACAGAGGGGAGGAAGGGGAAAGGCCTGCCCTGTGTGTGTTTACTGGACAGGGATTCTGAACAGGCTTGAATCGAGGCCAGGCCTCTAGGAAGACACATTGCGTCCAGGCCCTGCCCTTGTGGGTGATTCACCAATTACCATAATGCTAATATTTATTAGCCGGGCTCATTATCCGACTGAGGATGACAAAGTCCCATTTGTGAGGGGGCAGGGAACACATTTCAAGACATCCATTGCCAGCTGTCCCTGTCGGGAAGGAACAGTCCCTGCTCCACAGTGAGAGATGAGTCCAATTTCCACTCAGACCTGCCAACAATCTTTTTCCTGGTCCCATGGATTTGGCCGAAGTTTAAAATTGGAGCCTCTGTTTTCTTCCTTTGCTGTGTGTCCCTATTTGCTCCGCTGGCGCTGGCAGCTCAAGAGCCTTGCCGGGCGAGACAGACAGGCACACAGAAAGGGAGACAGGCCAGGCAGGATTGGCCCAAACTTCAGCTAGGGGCTATTCCACAGAATCAGGGTGTGCTCCAAACACATTCCAGCCCTCTGCAGGAAGCTTCTGTGAGACCCAACAGGGCACCTTTTAATACTGCAAGTGGCTCATTGAGGTATCACAAAAAAGTTGTTGGCAACAGATTTATTTTTTAAAAAAATGATTGGATTTTCCCTGGAATAAGATATATCCAGGTTAAATTGGGATGCCATTGGTGCTGGGCTTATGCTGAGGAGGGGGGAATCTTGCAAGCATGAAGAGCATTGATCCCACAGTACACAGGCATATGGAAACACCTCCTGTCTGGCCACAAGAATGTGTCGTTTCATGTGAATGCAAAAGGTGGGTGTCATTGGAATGAGCAATGCTGCTCTGGTCTGGACTCCTTGCCTCCCTTGCCATCAGGGATGGGAAACATCGGGCCTATGGGTCATATGTGGCCCTCCAAGTCTCTTTATTTGGCCCTCAGGACTCTCCTTAAACCACACCTCTTTTAATTCTCATTGAGTGTATTGGCCCGGCTGACAATGCCTCTTGTTTGCCTGGATGGAGGATGCAGGGCTGTGTGAGTGCATGTAGAAAGTAGCCTATGGTCCACTTTTGCCTCCAGTACCATGCATGTGGCCACTAGAAGGGAATGTGGCCCCCGAGCTGAAAATTATTTCACCTTCCCCTGCTTTTCATAGTTGCATGCATCTGGCTTTTCCAAGTGGCAAGTAACCTGAAGTGGCAAGAAGTTCCAGAGGCAGAGCTACTGGTTTTAGTTTTCTTGGAAGGAAAGAAGGGCCATAGCTCAGCAGGAGAGCCTAAGCTTTCTCTAGCATCTCTGGGCAGGGGCGGGAAAGACTCAATTTCTGAAAGGCTGGAGAACTGCTGCCAATCAGTGTAGACAATACTGAACTAGTTGGACTAATAGTCTGACTCACTCTAAGGTGTTAAGAGACGTTAAGGGGTGTTAAGAGACGTTGAACATCTTTGTAATGTTTGCTTTAGTCACAAATAGACAAGAAAGAGTCTAGAAGGCAGCAGAGGCACTCCTATAAGTCACATCCTCAGGAAGAAAGCGCTGCATCTCCAGGGTGCCTTCAGCTTTCTGCTAATTCTCTCTCACATTCCTGGCCCATTCCATTAGCTGCAGGAGTTTCACATTCTCCAAGGTCCACCTCATTTGAAACACGAGATTATCCTGAATCCCATTAACGAAACATCAACCAGCCACTCTGGACAATTAGTCTAACAAAGGATTGGTCAGCCCTAAACCCATATAAGCATCCTCTAAGCCTAAGGCCAGAAAATATTCCTCAGCCTTTCTCTGAAGATTGTGGAAGATGTGGAGAGGAGAAAAGAGAGGAAGAGTTTCCAGGTGGTGCAGGATCATCATACCTTGAAAGGGGGTTTATGACTGGAAATTCCCAGTCTATGTTAACTCATCTATGCAGCTATTGAAACTGCAAAGCCTTGGAGAAAGTGGTTGAGAAAACTTGCTCTCCCTCTTTCATAACACTAGAAGTCATGGACTTACAATGAAGCTGAATGTTGAAAAATTCAGGACAAAGAAAAGAAAGTGCTTCTTCACACAGCACATAGTTAAACCATGGAACTCAGCCCTACAGGAGGCTCTTGTGGCCATCAGCCTAGATGGCTTTGAAAGAGTAAGGTAAATTCATGGAGGAAATTCATGGAGTGGCTACTAGCCATGGTGGTTATGTTCCAGCTCCACAGTTGGAGGCAAGAATGCTTCTGAATACCAGTTGCTGGAAATCACAGGAGGGGAGAGGGCTCTCAGGCTTGAATCCTGCTTACTGGTTTCCCACAGGCAACTGGTCGGCCACTGTGAGAACAGGATGGGCCATTGCCTGACCCAGCAGGCTCTACTTATATTCTTAAGGTTGGCTCTCACTGGCTGGCACACCGCTGCTCCCAGGAAGAACTTGCGGAGGAAATTCCATTCTCAGAATTGCAATGTGTGACTAGGGAGATGGGCAAAGTGTGCACTAATAGCTGAGTTCATTCCTTTACAACATTAAAAAGCTACAAGTACAGTGGTACCTCAGGTTAAGTACTTAATTCGTTCCGGAAATTCTTAACCTGAAACTGTTCTTAACCTGAAGCACCACTTTAGCTAATGGGGCCTTCTGCTGCCACTGCACTGCCACTGCACGATTTCTGTTCTCATCCTGAAACAAAGTTCTTAACCCGAGGTACTATTTCTGGGTTAGCGGAGTCTGTAACCTGAAGCGTATTTAACCTGAGGTACCACTGTATTATCCCAGTGGCTTGAAAGTATCTTTACATTTACTTCTTCCCTGCTACTGTTTTGACCTCTGTTACACACTGTGATCCACCAAGCTATAGCACCTTGCAAGTCTTGCTTATTACTTTCATATGCCCTCACTGTGCCAAGTAAGGAAGGGATTGTTCTGGTGAAAGGGCTTTGCAAAAATCCCACTGGCAAGAGCTGACAGTATTTGCACAATGTGCACCTGCAGGTGGTTGTAATTCTTCTTGAGTAAGAGCAGCTAATTTTGATGTGTGTAGTTTATACATCACCTTTCCCCTTCAGCACAGGAGCTGCTAGGCTGGTAAGTGGGGCAGCCTGTTAGGACCATGTTTCCCCAGTTTTGAAAGCTGCATTGGCTTTCGGGGAGTACTGGGCCCAATTCAAGGTGTTACTACTAGTGTAGAGGGGACACGGGTGGCGCTGTGGGTTAAACCACAGAGCCTAGGACTTGCCGATCAGAAGGTCGGCGGTTCGAATCCCCGCGACGTGGTGAGCTCCTGTTACTCAGTCTCTGCTCCTGCCAACCTAGCAGTTCGAAAGCACGGCAAAGTGCAAGTAGATAAATAGGTACCGCTCTGGCGGGAAGGTAAACGGCGTTTCCATGCGCTGCTCTGGTTCGCCAGAAACGGCTTAGTCATGCTGGCCACATGACCCGGAAGCTGTATGTCGGCTCTCTTGGCCAATAAAGTGAGATGAGCTGCGCAACCCCAGAGTCAGTCACGACTGGACCTAATGGTCAGGGGTCCCTTTACCTTTACCTTACTAATGTAGAAAGCCTTAAATGACTTCATGCTTTATGATGTACTCAACTTACTATGTCTGAAGCAAAGTACAAATTGGAACTAGGTACTTTGGGACTCGAGAACCGAGGAAACCCACAAGATGCTTATCCATTTTTATCCTGCAGAAGATTCTGAGAGATGCACTCAAATAAGCAGAAAGAGTTTGTTTAATGGCCTCAGCATTAGCTCCACTTACCTGAAGGATGCATGTATGCTGCTCCATCTCCCTAATTTATGTTGCGTGGGGGAAATCCTGCTTGTGTAGAGGCACTGTATGCAAAAGAAACCCTTGGATCAAGCTGAAAAGAGATCCATTTGTCATTGCCATGGAGATATGGCTTTATTTGTACTACTGCACTGCAGAACGACTGCCAACTCAGCTCTGTTCACAGTACAAGATGTTAGAAGCAGGAGACCTGAAAACTATATGATTGGAGTTGTGCTATGAAAAGCAAAATCTGACATCTAACAGCATCTGGGAAATCCTGGGAATCTCAGTCCTCTTTTTTGCTCAGTTTGGTCTTGCACTGTATTATTCATATTCTTTTGTTCTGACATAAATATTGGAGCAGAGAATGGCATATTCTCTTTTAAACTGCAGAGAGGAAAACAAGCCAAATGGTGCAGCCACAGTTCATCTTAGGGATTAAGGGCATACAGTATATCCAAATATGGAGAATTCATTCTAAATCCTGGATCTGGGTTTTCTGCTTGCAGGATATGGGCTAGGTTTTTCCTTGGTGTAGAATCATTTGAGTATGATCTAACTTCCCATCAGCAAAGTGTGCTCACCTGTGTTGTGTGTGTGTGTGTGTCTGCGGAGGGACAGCTAGTCCGTGAATAACAAGGCACCTTGGTCCTAGTCTCCCAGGTTCCATCTTCAATCCCCAGATGTCTTGGAGTGCCGAAGCAGCTGGCTCTTAAAAGCTGGCCTTTAGTGTCTGGGAGTATTCTGTGCCTTAAGCATAGCCTCAAGCTTTACCCCTCCAGAGAGGAAACTATCAAAATAGGCACCTTCCTGAGCATGGTCAGCTACTCTTTCTTCAAAGCTTTCTCAAACTGCTCTATAACACTTATATTTCCCCAAACCAATTGCCATATGATGGTCATTAAGTCAAGGCAGCTTTATAATGAAAGCAGAGAACTGGACCATGACAAAGAGACACACAAACAGCTTAAGAGCTGCACACACATGCCACAGAACATGCAATTTCAGGGATATCATTGATATTCCTCCTCGGCAGTGACAGTCTTTCTCGTTAGTGGAGCCCACCCTGTGGAATGCCCTCCGATCAAATGTCGAGGAGATAAATAACTATACAACTTTTAAAAGACATCTGAAGGCAGCCCTGTATAGGTAGGTTTTTTATGTTTGATGCTTTATTTGTTGGAAGCTGCCCAGAGTGGCTCAGGCAACCCAGTCAGATGGGCAGGGTACAAACAAGAAATCTATTATTATTATTATTATTATTATTATTATTATTATTATTATTATTACCAATAATTGGCTGTGACAAATATCAAAAGTTATGGATGTAGTGGGGAAAACTGCAAAGTTAAAATAAACATGCACAGGACATGTGGCAAGAGGTAACTCAGGCCAATGGCATTAAACAGTGTTAGCATGGAGACCCTATGATTACAGAACAGCCAGCAGAGGAAAACCACTTTTTGATGGGTCTAAAACTAACAGCATCTAAAACTAACAGCAGGTCTTATGTGAATGCATGAAGCAAATAATGGAAAACAATGGAGAGAATTTGAAGTAATGTATATCCAAACATATATCTTCGGACAGCGCTGGCCCCCGGCCTCTTAAGCGAGATGGGCGCGCAACCCCAAAGTCGGACACGACTGGCCCGTATGGGCAGGGGTACCTTTACCTTTACCTTTATATCCAAACATGGGACGCGGGTGGCACTGTGGTCTAAACCACAGAGCCTAGGGCCACAGAGCCTAGGGCACCGAACAAAAGGTCGTGGTTCAAATCCCCGCAACAGGGTGAGCTCCCGTTGCTTGGTCCCTGCTCCTGCCAACCTAGCAGTTCGAAAGCATGTCAAGTGCAAGTAAATAAATAGGTACCGCTCCAGCGGGAAGGTAAATGCCGTTTCCGTGCACTGCTCTGGTTCACCAGAAGCAGCTTAGTCATGCTGGCCACATGACCCGGAAGCTGTCTGTGGACAAACGCCGGCTCCCTCGGCCAGTAAAGCGAGAGGAGCACGCAACCCCAGAGTCGTCCACGACTGGACCTAACGGTCCGGGGTACCTTTACCTTTTATATCCAAACATAGGTGTGAGATACAGAAGGAGGAGGAGAGAAAGAAGAGGAAATCAAAGCAGGGTGGTCATGTACCCTACTTTACAGAGGACAGTCCTGGGTCTGAAGGGCTGTCAGAGAGACCAGCCCTCTCTTTGAAGGTGTCCCTTCCCAGGCCCAGTTTAAAAGCAGCAAGTGCAGGAAGCTGAAGTTTCCCACCAACAGTTAACACCTGAGGAGCAGATTGTGCAGGTCACCTGATCACAGTCTTGTTCCCCGCTATGGTGAGCTGCATTGTATTTCTATGTAAATTATAGGGATTATTTCCAAATGTGCATCCCTACATATAAATTATTACGTGAATTTTTTATGCGACTTGGTGTCCTTTGGCGATGCATTTGCTGATGCTTTTGGGGCAGTGCAAAAGTGCCCCCCCCCTTCAGAGTCTATCTGTACAGAGATATATGTACTCTCTTTGCAGTTTCTGAAAGTAAATTTATCAAGCTTCCTTTGTGCAAAAGGGTTTTTCCTTCAGTCTGGGACATGTGGAGTTTCTATCTGTACCACAAGGGCCAAATATGACTGCCTCTCCCTTGATAAGGACACCATTCTAGTGCACATAGTGAATTATTCTGAGCTGAAAGCATTCACCACTCCTTGTCTCATCAAAATCTATTTTCCATTTTGTCCCTCCCTTGTGTTTCTGTGGGGTGTTTCCTGACCCCAGGCATGCACTGGCCGTGTCCCAAGATCCACCCCTAGTTTACAACTTTGATTCCTCAGAATTGAGTGGGGAACCACATGATGATGAAAGGCAGAGCGAAAAAAGGCCAGCTGCTAACAGCAGGAGCCAAGAGGAAAGTTGGCGTCTCAAAGTTGCTCAGATTCCAGGATATTAAGTGAGTAAAAAAAAACCCCAGAAAAAAACTAACAAATAATCATCACACAACTATGCATGAAACACAGAGAGGAGAGGCAAAAATACCCCCTCTTGTTGGAGTTTCTTCATGTTTATAGCCAGGAAAATTGAAAGTCTGCAGAGGTGTTTTGGAGTTTCCCGAGCTGATTCTCTCCTGCCATGAAAGCATCAGTCCAAGAGTTCGAAGTGGGCAAACCGCCGGGACTGAATACCACAATAGAGTTATTTCAGGTGATGTTTTCAAGCCCTCATCACAGAAAGGCAATGAATCTGAGGCTGTCTCGGGGAGTTCCAGCGCTGCGCATGTACACACCTAAGGCTGGAGGGAAGTGGGAAGCAGAGTGCGAAGGGGACATTGGCAGCAATGGCAGCACTCTGGGCTATTTATAACTAGCTCTGCTTGATGGCTTTTGCTGTGGCGGCAGCTGTGGGAGTTATTTTTAGCCGAGTGCAGGGAATCACAGCGATGCTTGCAGAATGTGACTGAGAGCAGGATGGAATGATCCAAATTGGGCGTTTGAACAGAATCCAGCACAACAAAGCCCTTCATTGGCACCCCAGCCCTCAAAGATAGATGTGTTTGTGTGAAGCGGCCTTCAGCCAAAGCAGCCTGAGGGCTCAGTAAATGACCCCTGCCTAGAGAGCTGATCCATAGTGCAACATCAGAACTCCAGCTTCATAAAGGGAAAAGAATACATCTCCCTGTAGATCCCTCATCAGTTCTAGGCTTGCTGGAGATCATAGAATTGTAGAGTTGGAAGGGACCCTAAGAGGCATCTAGTCTCATCAAAATTTATTTTCCATTTTGTCCCTCCCTTGTGTTTCTGTGGGGTGTTTCCTGTAGGAATCTCAACTAAAGCATCCATGGCAGATGACCATCCAACCTCTTCTTAAAAACCTCCAAGGAAGGAGAGTCCACAATACCCAGAGTAAGTCCGCTCTGTTGTAAAACTTGTGTTTTGTGACTTCTTTCTTTCCATTCATAATATTAAGATTTTGGCAGCAAAGCAATGTGGGCAGGTCCTCTATTTGAAAAACAATCATAACAGACTGTTTATGCTTAAAAGTAAGACTTTTATTTACCAGAGACAGAAAGACACAATGGTTCTGGCAGCAAAACAAAAAAAAAATCAAGACAAAATTTGGTGGCTCCTTAATAATGGTAGGGCAGGCTCTGTTCACAGCTGATGCATTACATGACCAGTAGAAGTTCTTGAGTTCAAGAGCTGACACGGTGTCCTCCTGGGATCAGGGCCACTGCTATCTCAGTCAGGCTGAGTCAGACAAAAGGATCATGGAGTTGACTCTTGGCTGCACCCTCCTTGACTCCAGCCGGAAGGAATTAAACAACAAGCCAGAAGATGGAAGTTAATTAAAAGTATCAAATTCAGAGGAAGTGAAGGTGTGTGGGGGGGGGGAGAGATGATTTCTACGCCAATGAAAAACCAATGATTGTAGAACAACAAGGCTTCCATATCTTCATACAGAGCAAGGCTCTACAATGAGTGAAAACCAAGAACACTTAAATATGAAAAGGAACGATTCATTATTCACAGGAAGGAAATTAACTAGAATCAGCCAACCAGTTCACTGGAAATCTGCATACCTAAATCTCCTGTGGTATTGATTCCTATGGAGACTGGGGAAGGAAATAGATGGAGTGGTTTTTTTTTTAAATACAGCCAATTTTCTTTTCTAAAAGCAACCAGGACAGATGCTTTATGGCACCATACACAGAAGAACAATTTTGTCAGGTGGCCATCCCAAGGCTGTGTTGCTCCTCTCTGGGAGCTGGGCAATGTATGGTGAGGAACCAAATATTTCTGCTAGCTTGCATAGACCCTTAATAGATGTTATTAGAATGGAGTAGAAGTAGATTGTGGAGGAGGCTGCACTTATGTCTGGTCCAGAATATGCAGCTAGTGCAAAATGCAGCAGCCAGACTGCTGACAGGAACAGGCTTCTAGTTACTCTGCTGCTGAGAGAGCCCCACTGGCTACCAGTTTGCTACTGGGCCAGGTTCAAGGTTCTTGCATTACCAATGCACAAAGCCACACACAACTTGGGCCCCAAAGTGCCTTAAGGACCACCTGATTCCTTAATCCCTTCCTCAAACCACCGAGCTCTCCTGATGGGGCACTTTTAGTGGCGCCACATGCCTGTGATGTTCAGTTGGCCTTTGCCAGTTTTTAGCATGGCAGGCCCTGCCCTGTGGAACTCCTTGCCAACAGAGCCATTGCTGCTTCAAACGGTATTGTTCAAACCTGAGGTTCATTGCCAATCAGCTGTTACTGATACGTTTGGCATTGTTTAATATACTGCATTTTGGGGGGTTTCGTCCTGTCTGGTGACATTCTATATGAAAGTGTGGTTTACAAATATTTAAATAAATAAATGGCTGCTGAAGCATTTCAGGCCTTTGTTGCCAACATAGCTAAACCCTATAACCACCATTGCTCCAACAGACAGTATATGTTGCCAGGCAACACCCCCCAAATACTCCTTCCCTGTGATAACCTTGAGCTGTCCATCTCTGCACAGACATTACACCTAATCCCTATTGTACGTGCTCAACAGACTTGGGTGACTTATTTCTACACACACACACTGTGAAAGTTAAGTGTAGTGCATATGGGTGCAAATGCCATCCTTAACTGTCCTGTCTCCCCACACTCCACATTTTTGCACTACCCACACAAGGACCAAAGTGCCAGTCATTTTGTGCATTAGAAACAAGACTGGATGGAGGCCACAGCTTCCAGTGCTACAGGCTTCCAGCTCTGCACTGCCGCAAAAGGGTTTACATTGGAGGAGCGACACACTCTGGAGACGGTCTCTCTCCAGACAGGAAGATCTGAGCCAAGCTGTGTTGTCTGAATTTTTAATAGGAGTGTCTCTCTTAAGTGAGTGTACAATAGATTGCAGGGAAACCCTCACGTCACGGTACAGATTCCAGGTTTCTGCTGAACAAACCTCTCTTCTAGAACCAGAAAGTGTTGCCTTGGGGCCAATGGCTGTTCCTCTTCCCTGGGAGAAATCTGTTTTCCTAAAAATACTGCTTGCTCACATCTATACAGTCACGATTTGCATGCCTTTCACAAACCTGAGCACAGCCACAGTTAATGCTCAGTCCAACACACACTGGCAGCCAGGATAATAGAGAGGACCGTGGCCCCCTTATATTTGCTCCCACAATATATTTGCTCCCACAAATCCTTTTGCAGTTCATCAAAACAATCCAGCAATATCTAGACGGTTAATTGGTTTGGCAACTTCCATGCACATGACGTGTGATGCTAATTATTTCCCCCAAGAGTTAAATGATAACTAATCAGAGGCAGCTACAGGAGAGCTATGAGAGTCAGGTGAGGGTCAGATGCCTTGCCAATCCCAGCAGGTATATAAGGGGATGACCAGGCCTGCGGCCTGCCCAGAAGATGCCCCTTCTTTCTTTCATCTACATACATGCTTCCCAGTCCCCAGTCGTCCCCCCAGGTAGCTGCTATTTGCATTTATATCCTAACTTTATCACCAAGGAGCTCAAAGGTGGCTTACACACACACACACACCCCCTCTCGTTTTATCCTCTCAACACCCCTGTGAGGCAGGTTAGGCTGAGAGACAGTGACTGGCCCAAGGTCACACACTGAGCATCATGGCCGAGTGGGGATTTGAACCCTTGGCTCCCAAGTCCTAGCCTAACACTCTAACCATTGTGCCATACTGGCTCTCTGCCACTGGGCTTCTTTCCCTCTCCTTGCTCTTGTGTATTTGACAGCAGCCTGACGCACAGAGAAACTGTTTTCCAAAAAGGTGGGCCTTCTACCCCCACCTCCCTTGTCTGTACGCATGCATTTCATGAGCAGCTGTCAGACACCTGCCCTCCCAGCCACTTTCTTGGTATGTTCTGCTCCCTCCCTCCCTCCCTCCCTCCCTCCCTCCTAGGCTGCTTCTCCTCCTGGCGCAGGCATCTTGGTCAGGCTCAGAGGCAGATTAATTAGCTCAGGGGTGCAGGGAGCGAGGTGTGAGCCAGGGCCTTGCAAAGCAGATGCACTGTCCAGATGGGCAAAGTGACTCCATTTGTTCCCATCTCGAGAGGGAACTGCACTTTCCCTTAACTAGAGCCACTCCTACCATTGGCAAAAAAAAACCACACAAAAAACAGCCTGGGGATTTTTCCAGCTCCGAAGTTTTCTTCTCCAGCAGATTACATGCAGAGAGGCCTAGTGCCAGGATGGCTGGATTTGCGGCATGCAGGCCAGGGGAAACTCTTTTGAAATCACGTGCTTTCTCCTCAGATCCTGTCTGATTGAACCTAACCCAGAGCTTTATCAGAGTCTGAAAAGGGGAAATATATGGTATCAAACAAGCCTCACTCCTGATAATGGCAAGGGTTGCAGGCAACAAAGCCCTACTCAGAGTATACCCATTGAAATGAATGGCCCTAAGTTAACCATGGCCCATTTATTTCAACGGGACTACTCTGAGTAGAGTAGTATTAACTTAGGATACAACCTAGGAATTATTATTATTATTTGCCAGGAAGTGGCCTAAGTCTAGCAACATTTTCATCCTGGGGGTGTAATGTCTGTAATAACAAGCAAAGAACAACCCTGAGCAGATCTATATGAAACACACATGTGTGTTTCAGAAACTCCAATATTAGGGGACAGTAGCTTTCTAGGGTGGCTCTGTGCATCCTGGAAGACCTGCGCCCTGCCTTGCCAATCTTTTGCCAGGAGGGCAGGACTCTGATTGGTCCAGCTATAAAAGCTGAGGCTGCCAAAGAGTCCAGAAACCACCTTGGTTATCTCCTAGTCATCGGGTCTGAGCTTCCACAGCCATCACCGCCATGAACACCACTGGAGGGATTGGCAGCGATAGTCATGTTTGATGCTTATGGTAATATTTTTTCCCTTGCTAATTATGCTGCTTTAAATGCGCACTTTATATTTGACTCCCTTTAGTAATATTTTCCTCTGAAATGTTTCAGATTTTTTGTTAGCTTTGCTGCGTTAGATGTGCATTCAGTAGCTGACCTCCTTTGTAATGTTTTATTTTGGAATATTTAAGATCTCGTTTTAATTTCCTGTCAATTATGCTGCTTTGACTGTATACTTGGCAGCTGACTTTCTTCAGTAATGTTTTGTTCTGGGTTGTTTTATTTCATGTTTTAGTGTAGGTTGTAAACCGCTTTGAGATTCCCCCCCCCCTTAAAAATATAAAGTGGTACAGAATTGAAATTTATTAATATTATTATTATACTGAGTCAAACATTTAGTCCATCTAGCTCTGTATTGTCTACACTGACTGGCAGCAGATCTCCAGGGTTTCAGGCTGGGGACATTCCCAGCTCTACCTGGAGATGCCAGGATTTGAACCTGGACCTTCTGCATGCAAGGTAGTTGTTCTTCCATTGAGCTACAGCCCTTCCCCAAAGGCCTGTCTCTAGTTGTCCTCTGTTTGAAGAGCTGCCTGTTCCAAGTCTGGATTAAAAATATAGAGCCATGAGAAAGTAGAGCGGGAAGGGTCTTGAAGTTGCCTATCTACAGTTAGCACCCTGGACAGCAGACTGAGCAGGCACACAGGCCACCTGGTCCCAGTCTTATTCTCCAGGATGGTGCGATGAATTGCATTTCTAGTGAGACTTCAGTAATTTCCCAATTTGCATCTATACATATAAATCAGCAGCATCAAATTTCATGCCAATCTGTGCACTCTTTTGTCCTCTCTTTTTGCCAATGTGTAAGCAGCTACCCCACAGAGGGGGTGTGAATTGGAGCAGAGAAGCTGCTGAAGAGACAGGTGAGCTTAACTCTTCCATTGTCTGCCACTTTCCCTCTGCAGTTCTCCCACCCCCTGTCACTTCTCTCCTGCCCTTCTTGGGGTTCTAGATGCATGTTTTCAATTTCCTGCTGGTGTGTTTGCACTGCACCAACCTCTCTCTCTTAATATATATATAAATATACATATATTAATTAAACTTTCTGTTTTACAATTTAGAATATTAAAATATCAAAAACTTCCCTTCTTCTCTTTCCACAGTTCATTTTGCATAACAAATCCCTGCATATTTTATGTAAACTAAACCATTCAGTATTCCATTATTATTGTTGTTGTTTAGTCGTTTAGTTGTGTCCGACTCTTCGTGACCCCATGGACCAGAGCACGCCATTATTACGTCCATCAAAACTTACTAACACTGTTGAATTTATCTTAATGCTGCCAACATTTTCAAGTGTGCACAACCCCCCCCCCATATATTCAATAAACATTTTCCAATCTTCTTTAAAGGTATGTTCTTCTTGTTCTCTTATTCTGTCCACAAGCTATGCCATCAGTTTAAGTTGCCATTCTTCTTTAGCTGGGACCTCGCTCGTTTTCCATTTTGGGGCTAGCACTGCACCAACCTCTCTGCCACTTCTCTCCTCCCATCTCTCACTATAAGCTGCAGCAATGCAGGTGGTAAGAGGACAGGTAAGTGACCGCTACCGGCAACTCGTCTGTGGCTGGTTGGGGGCAGGGGCTTGAACTGCAGGTGAGAAGGTATCTCCCTTCAGCTGCTACTTCTCCGCTGCACATTAATCTTTTTACCCTCAAAGAAGCAGCCAACCAAGTTTAATTTCAGGTGGTTGCGTGGAGCAAGCCATCCCATCCTCAGAGGGAACTTCATCTCAGATTGGCAACACTCCAGTGTTTATAGAGCCTACTCCCAAGACCAGGGGTGGGGAGCCTCAGACACTGGGGACCAAGTGCAGTGCTCCATGGCTCTCTCTTTGACCCTTGAGGCTCCCCCCCCCCAAAAAAAATCATGTTCCTCCCCAGGTCCCAACACTCACTAGCCCTTCTCCACACCCACCTCAAGTGCTTTTGCCAGCCGGAGTGTGTCGTTGGACTATGATAATGCCTCTTGTTTGGATGGATGGATGGATGGGAGATGGAGAGGCGAGCACAGGTGTGTGGGGAAACCTCTGACTTTTGCATAGCTGAATTGCAAAATTGCACAAAGGCAAGAGTCACATCAGCTACTCTGCCCGCTTTTGCCTCTGTCCCACCCACTTTTTCTAAGCACGCCCCCCCTCGGAAGATTGCCTACAAGGGAATGGTTCCTGACCCCTGCCTTAGACTGCGGAGACCCGGGATGCTTTCAATCCTGGGCCAGCCAGCTCTCTTGCTTGCTTTGCAGCTCCCTTGGCAGGTGCAGGCGAGGCCGTGGCATCATGGATCGTATAAGTCAGCCACAGGCAGTCGAATGGAATGCAGAGGGTGTAAGTCCTCATGTTCCAGGCAGTTTCACAGTTTATTTTACACCCTATTAGATTCCAGCTGGCGAGAGAGCTCCCTATAAATATACATAAAGAGGGCCCGTTTACATGACGGTTTATTTGGACGCAAATTCCACAACTGCCTGGCAGGCTGCCTCCTTGCAGTAGCTGAGAATCTGACACATGCACAGAGAAGGGGAAGCAGCGAGAGCAAGAGATTTTCCGTGTTGCTTCTCTGATCCCCATGAACATGCTGATCTCGGCTCTGGTCTGATCCGCGGCAGATGCTACTTTGTTTATCATTTGCCACCTTTGTATTCTAAACCAGCCTTCCTCCCTGGCTTTTCTGAAGAGAGGACAAGGAGCTTCAGCCAATCCTGGGTCCAGTTGGCTTCAATATGCAGAATGCATGACCTTGTCCTTCACCCTCAGGCAGCAAAATGCCTTCCACCAGCCCCGACCCAACCCAGACAGCTCACTCCACAGGGGCAGCCACCATCTGCCTCCCTTAGAGCATTCTCCAGGTGGCAGCTGAAAAGAGCCAGTGTGGTGTAGTGGTTAGAGTGCTGAGCTAGGATCCGGGGAACCTGGGTTCAAATCCCTGATATACAGTTCAGCAGGTGGCCCTCAACCTGTCACTCTCTGCCCTAACCCACCTCACAGGGCTGTTCTGAGGATAAAATGAGGGCCTTTGGAGGAAGGGCAGAATTAAAATGTTGTTGTTGTTGTTAAGCCATTGAGAAACTGATCTCAGGACTGATGACTCTCTGGAATCTCTGAGTCATGGCCAAATGCTGCAGAAACTCCCGACAAAAGCATGAGACAGAGAAAGTCTGCAGCAACAATGGGAAATAATGTTTAAAAGCCCAGGATGTTATTGTTGTTGCTGTTGTGCTTTTTCAATAACTCAGAATGTGGATTCTTCTGGGCTCCAGCCATGCATCTTCCGGCAGGCAAATCCTCCCGTTTGAGAGAATGCCCAATTTCCAAGTAATTGGCTCTCAGCCAGTTCTACAGAGATCTGATCTAAGCCATGCTTTTGTTTCTCGTTTTGTTATTCTTCCACATTATTATCATTCCCCAGAAGCTCCAGCTGAGATAAGGACCATCTAGGACAAGGGGCTGCTCAGCTCACACTGTGAAGGGCAGCCCTTGCCTCAAAGGCGCACGTCACAAGTAACCAGGGTGACAAGAAGAGGATTATCATCTCATGCGCAAGGAGAGAACCCGGAGCGCAGGAAACAGGAGAGGTGATGTTTTTGTTTACTACATCCAAGCTCACAAAATCCCAGCCCAAAGATGTCACAGATCCCAACTTCAGGGTCAAAAAACCTCTCTAATCACCACCCTTTTTCACCCACCCTTCACTCAGGATTTTCCTTCCTTCGCCTAAGTGAAGTGGGACTGCCATCAAGAAAATTTACTGGAAGCCAGCAAAAACATTGCTTGAAATGACTGTCGTGAAGCCTGTAAACAGAATCGATTGCCAGTAAAACACTCTCATTTCAAACACACTCAGTTAAGTGTCATCGAAAGAAGTTTAGAAGCGAGCTGTACTTCCATTTTAAAAAATAAATAAATCTCTGCCCACCAGAAAATAGACATTTCTACCTGCTAACAATAATTTGATAATCACATAGAAAATGGCTGTTTCAGTAAATATCTTGTTTATGGTCTGTGTTAATGCTCAAAGTTCATACCTTTTATAAAAATTCTGCAAATATCTTTTATCTGCAATAGCCAAATCCAATAAAGTTAAGTGGCACAACAGTCCTGTTCGTGTATATACTCCAAAATACATTTTCTATTCAATGGGGCCTATTTCCTGATACTTGTGTATAGGAGGATGGTATCCTAAAACTGCAGTCCTGTGCAAACTTTCTCTTATTAAACTCAGTGAGTCTTAGTTCCAAATAAACATGCAAAGGATTGAGTTGCACTTAAATAAAAAATGTTTTCTCTAGAAAGAGTGGCACCAAGAAAATGTGAAAAAGCTGCAATCCTGAACATTGAAAAAACACCATTTCCATCCTAGGAAATAGATGTAGCACTGGGCTGCTTCAATTTTATTGTCCCATGAAATCTAATCTCACAGCATCACAAGTAACATTTCTGCGGCCTAATTAATTTTCACTGAAGTATGCAACAACAAAATTAATAGTAAACTTATTAGCAGAAGGTTCTCACTTGATTAGGCAGCAATCCCATAGTCTCCTACTTGGCATACCCTACAACATTTCTCTATTGAAGATAAGGACCTCCCATTCTATAATGATAATTTTACGATTTATACCCCACACACATCTTGCTCCGTTGCCCCAGCCACTCTGGGCAGCTTCCAACAAATATAAAAACATAATAAAATATTAAACATTTTAAAAAACCTTCCCTATACAGGATTGCCTTCAGACGGCTCAGGGGTCAGATAACACCATACCCTCCAACATTTCTCCAGTGAAAATAAGGACATCCTACCATATCCTCCAACATTTCTCCAGTGAAAATAGGGACATTACAGGATCAAATCAGAAACTGGGGCAGCTTCTCTATATCAGGGACCTCCCTGGAAAATAGGGACACTTGGAGGGTCCTAGAGCAAGTCTTACTGTACACTTTGGGACTTCAGGACAGACATGATTAGGGTTGTACCATTAACTGACCAATCAAATGAGTTTGCAGCTGCCACCCCCTGACCCCTGCACTCCAACCTCAGAGAGGGAGAGAGATCCAATGCTGTATAGGCCTCAATTGCCATGGCAACATCACAGGAGAGGTGGGCCTCCAGATGTTGCTTGACTATAACTTCAACCCTGAGGTCCATTGGCCAGGTGGTTCATGGGAGTTAGTCTATCAACAACTAGAAGGACACCAGTTCCTTGTCCCTGATTTAGACGATGACACGTACATGTCATCGTAAGGACCCTTTTCAAAGTAGCATTCCCTCCCATGTGTGAGACGGAAAATGGAATATATGTAAAAAGAAAAAGAAAAAAAGAACTATAGTCCAGTATTTAATTATAAGTACAGCGATGACTATTCAGGGTTTTCATTATGTAATGAAGAAGCCATCCAGTATTATAACATGAAATATGTTTCCCAAGTCCAGTAGGAAAATGGCCCACTGATCCATTTTTTTATTGATGGAGATTCGATCAGTAAGTTTATTGTGGTAACTGAAGGCCATGGCAATTACTTTCTTATATGCCAAAATACAGAGTAATAACAATAATATGCGTAAATGAAAAAGCAGAAGTACCATCAGCTAACTCAACTTCAGATTAAATCTCTGAGTCTCCAAAACAATTTGTAGTGATATGATCTAACTTGCCCTTTCTAATCTTTTTTTGCAGCCAGTGAAAAAAGAGCCACTTGGTGTGTCACAAAGCCGTTAGTGTCACTCCAAAGGAACTGAACGGTTTCTACCAGGGCATTCCTGTTTCCCTGTGTCAATGAGGGGTTCAGAAATCTCTCGCTGGGATCTTTGTATAAAGGGCAGATTAACAGATAGGGAACAGATAGGGTGAATCATGGAGATTCTGTTACATGTATAAGGGACTGGACAACCAAACAGTTGGCTTCTTAAAAGGTCAGAAGAAGAAGAAGAAGAAGAAGAAGAAGAAGAAGAAGAAGAAGAAGAAGAAGAAGAAGAAGAGGAAGAAGAGGCAGCAGCTTCTATACTCAGGAAAACATATTTTGCAAGATACAACAACCTTTTATAGTCTCCTTAATCCATGCAGTTTTCATAAGGCATATTCAGCCAAAAACAGCCAACTCTCAAGGTTGCTTCATTGCAATCATTGTGCAAGAGGCATCCTTGAGAGCTCCTTTTACAGACCAAAATATTGTATTTGTAGGCGCTTGTATTTTAATATTAAAATAAAAACAATAATTTTAAAAACCTGCTGCCTGCTTAATCAGTGGCTGCATTACTAATTGGTAAATATAACTACAAAACACTACTATGTTTTAATCCTATGTACACATCTTTGGGAGTAACCTTATTGAACTAGATGGGTCTTATTAATGAGTAAACATGCCTAGGGGTGTAAGTTAATGCTGCAACCCTAATTAGTGCCAGTGAAAATGTCATGGAAGGCAAGTGATTTTACCCGTTTTGGCTTTCATGTCCCCTTTTTGCCCTGAGCTTCTCCCAATTTCCTTCCCTGTAGCACAGCTCATGGGACAAATAGGCTGGGAGCGGTGGGGGGCAGGGTGAGATGTGTGGCTGCCTGGCCCTTTTGTCTCTCCTGGGAGGTCCAGGGATGCTGTGCTTCTTTCACCCTGGAGCCACCGATGTGCGGCTATGCTCCCGCCTCAGTTGATTTTAATGTGCCCTGATAGGAATGGTTGAATCCTTCTCATGTTTCTATCATGATTATTAGCTGAGTCACAGCTGGGGTGCTGCTAATTAAATGTATTTCTTAATTAACAAGATCACAGAGAAAGCACGCCAGCCGGGTTTGGTTTTCAATCACTGTTGACAAAGGCAGCTGCTGCCAGGCTCGGGCTGGGGGCAGGAAGGGGTGGGAGGGAGCGAGGGACTGCCCATTGGCAGTGTGCCGCTGCCGCCAACCCAGAACCAGCAAGGAGAACCAGTTCGTTGCCAATGGGCATGATCAGAGATTCAAGGGGATCCCTGGAGAGTTCAGTACATTCTGCATCAGCAGCCGTGCCACTGCTTTGACTTGCGCCCAGCTCACAGCGCAGCATCGGCCAGACCACTCCTGGCAGCCTTAGTCAATGCAGCATTAGCAACCTGGGTAGAATTAATTGCATGCTGGATGTGTGCTTGTGGCGCCCCCAGCAAGGTGACTTCTGGCTGGATCCACTCAACCTACACCCTTCTCTTGCCATGCGAACAGGACTGTCCCAAATATGGGGTGGAGGCAAACAGCAGGTTGCTTGCACAAATGAGGGGCTGCTGCAGGCATTGGACACTGGCAGCAGCAATGATAGGATGACAGGAGCCCACTATGTTACTCAGCGCATTGGATTTTCTGAGGATTCAACCATCTTCACGCCAGGGTGTTGTTAGATTGCAACTCTCAACATGGCCTGCTGTTATGATCAACTGTATATTTCATCTTTTCTTTTGCAGAATGTTCCATATGCAGCATGTGTCTCTGGGGAAAGATATGATTGAAAGAGGGGGTGGTTGGATGACCAGGCTCAGTGATCAAGGGGATGGGTAGGCATTATAGATGGAGACATTAAAGGGGTGATGATAGGTGCTTGCATGCGCCTGGTATCCCATGCCCCATCGAGCTTCCTCCTATTCAGAGTATCAATGGAGGCTCTACCACTGTCCCCAACAGTCTGGAAGTTCTGCTTCACAATAATAAAAGCATATTAATTCATGATTTGACTGTGGATAAGCAAGCTGACCAGGTGTGCATCACCAAGACCTGGGTGAGGGAGCAGGATGGGCCAGGGTGGGTCAGCTAAGTCCAATCATTGGTCCAATTATTTCAAATATAAGAAAAGCAGGAATTAAAGCAGCAGATAAACTGTCAAATAAGCCAGCAGCCACAGGAATGAAATCATAATTACAGTTGTTAAAAAGCCTGGGCCAACAGAAAGACTTTCATCTGGTGCCTGACACTTATCAAGGAGGGTGCCAGGCAAGCCTTTCTAGGGAAGGTGTTCACTAGCTGTGGCACCACTCCCAAGATGGCCCTGTCACTGGTACAATCTGCCTTGCCTTAGAAGAGCCTTTTCCAATTTGCCAGCTATGCTGGCTGAGGCTGATGGGAGTTATAGTCCAAAGCATCTGGAGGCCACCAGGTTAGCGAAGGCTGCCTTAGAAGGTGGGGGTCTTCAGGTGAAGGTCTTAGCTACTTGGAACAGGCCGCCCTTCAGATACCTGGTCCCAAGCTGGATGCAAATCACTCTCAAAAAATTACCCGTTCACATTTTCTTTTGCTTGCTGCGAGAACACCCCCAACCCCTCCCCTGCCCACTCTCTGCTTCCAAGCTCAGCTGCAGGAATAGAGCCAAGGGGGAGGATGGAGAGCACCAGCTGTGGCACCAGACTACCCTGAGGGGGGCTTCCCCACAGCAGATTTCTGCCTCTCCTCCTCAGTGCTGAAGAGTGATGAGGTGATGCAAGCAGACTTCCCTCCTCCACCCATCTTCATTGTGCAAGAGGAGGAAACTGTGGCCACAGCCGTGTGGGCTCTCCCTGTCAATGCTGTGATGCATGGCAGCATCAGGCACTATTTCCCTGCATTAGCCCTATGACAACAGCAGAGCCGATGGCGAGGGAAGGACCAGCTCTTGTGGGAGGGGTTGGGGTTTTGTTTTCCATGCATCCTCCCTCTACCACCTCCAATATTAATACCAGAGTAAGTGGCGATGCCTGGCAATGGCAGAGGGCCTGGGGCTGTTGCTGTAATATTCATGTTGCCTGCAGACTAACCCTTCCCATCTGTGGATGCGATGGAAGAGATTAGGGCCCTCCCACAGTTTAGTGGGCATTTCCTCTTGCCTGATTGCCTCAGTGGGAGATGCCTGTCATTTTTACAGGCGCAGCTGCCACGACAGAGTGGAACTAGCCAGTTTTGGCCTTCTGAAAGAGAGAGAGAGAGAGAGAGAGAGAGAGAGAGGGTTGCCGCTCATTTGATTCTGCTCCTTCCTTGGCTGCAGCAAGTAGGATTCTGGAGTATCTTCTGCATCACAGCCCCCACCCACGCATTCCCTCCCCGCCTGTGGTTTCCCTCACCTCCCTGCTCATCAGTATTTGAAGCTTTAAGTAGGTGCCTGCCCTGGCAGCTTCCAAGCCCCCTTCAAGGAAAATAAAAAAAACCCACCCACACAGCAGCACGAAATCACTGCTCATGTAGTCGTGGGCCGGTTGCTCACTGCCAGCACCTGCTGTTGGCCAAACCTGGAGGAGGGATGCTGAGAAGCCTTCTGGGAACAAGCCTATTCCAAGCCCTGGGGATTCCCTTAATGGCCAGTCATAATGATAGCTGCAGGCAGGAGGGGTTTCTGGGCCAGGGAACCACTGCAGCAGTAGCACTCTGCCCCTCTGCCTGAATCATCAGAGCAGCACTTTGATTAGCTGCAGTGTGACTGTTGCGATCACATGCTCTGAGACGCAGTCGGGGTGCGTGTCTGCCACTGTCTGCCTTGCCCTCTTACCGAACCTTCAAGGGCATCCCTTGATCCTGGGGTTGTGATCCTTCCCCAGCTGTTACAATACACATTCAATAGAATGAGGCTGGTGGAATTCTGAATGCAGCAATACTGTCGTCTGCACACTACATGACAGCGGGTGAGGGCATACAATTGTTTAATGTTTCCCTAGGAAAAAAATCAGTATATATTTTTACACACACACACACACACACACACACACACACACCAGCCTATTAAAGGGGAAGGTTTCTGTCTAGCTCCCTCCCTCTTGTGCTCTTTGTCTTAATTTACAAGGTGTTTTGTTCTTACCTTAAGGAACATTCATCAATGGGATTCCACATCTGTAGTCAGAAGTGGTACCCTCTTTTCTACCACCAGCAGCTTTCTCCTTGAGTAGTTTCAAATGCTCATTTGCCCCTTATGCAAAGTAATATGGCCAGCCCTATGCAACATTTTATTCTGATGCCCTGCATCCCCTTGGGTGCAGGATAGGCCTGCAGGCAAGGGGCAGGAACCCCCATTAGGAATGCTCTTTACTTCCTCTAAGGGTCCTTCCGGTCTGCAGAGGCGCCAGCTTGTGAGAGTGATGGGGAGGCAACATTGCATGCATGACATCAGGACATTGGGAAGAGCAGGGGGTGGAGCTGAACATGGTGGCTTCATGGCTTCAATGGCCAATGGCTTCTCCGCCACCTGCTCCTGGCACCACCACCAACTGGAGTCAGCCACTGAAGCTGCACCATGCTCGGCTCCACACTTTTCGGACATTGGGGGGCTGGCCCACAAAATTTGAGGGGCCCAGAAGGGCTCAGTCCCCAGGAGTTGGCACTCTTGCCAGACTGGGTGTTGATTTGTTGCAAAATGTCATTTATATAATAGTGCATTACTGGTGAATTTATACCAGATTGTCTGCACATCATTTTGTTTCATTCATTTTCCTGCAGGGCTTCCCTGTTGCTATTAGAGGGGCACACCAGCACTCTAACAGCAACAGAAGAAGGACAAAATTTTAAAGCAAAATAAACTGCAATATTTGCGATACAAAAACGTACAGGGTTTTAGTAGGAAGTTACAGGTCATGCACGGATTAGAAACAAAGCAGTATGCCCACCCTGAAACTTCTGCAACGCAAGTAATATTGAAAGAAGCAGGATCATGTACAATCACCCCAATACCCTCATGGGCACAAATCATCATGAATGCACGACAAACAGTACATCTGGAGGGGCCCTAATACCAAGTTTGCGGAAGGAAGCCTTTGACCCTTCAAACTGTGCATCTAAGGCTAAGGACTCCATAAGCAGAAACTCCTGGACCTGAATTCTGTGGGCTGATCTATTTCCGAGCAGCCAGCCTCTTCAGCTTCTGTTCCCTGACTAATAAGGCTGACGATGAGCTTGCCTGGCTCTTTCATCTGGCTGGGAAGAACCACAGCAGCAGGCACGATTTCTTTCCTATGTGTGTAATGTTTTCCTTTTGCTATTGCTCATTCCTCCCCGCTCTTCCCATCCAGCCCCCTCCCCGCTCTCTCTCCTCCCACTCTCTTCTCCCTGGCAAGTGTTGCTAATGCGAAGGGCCGAGAGCAGGAGGCCAGGATCTCTCCCCAGACTTGGCAGTCAAATCTTGACCTACCTGAAGAGTGGCAGGAGTGAGTCACATTCTAAACCACAGCAGTGACTCACACTTCAGGCTCTCTGAGACCAAAAGCACATTTCAGAGATTCCTGGATGAAAGTAAACACACACACACACACATTCTCCCCCTAGTGCTACTGGAAATCACAATTGTGCTGCCTTCTCATTTGGCTGAGAAAGCCTGCAGATGAATGTTCCTTCCCATCTTAAGTCTGTGACCACTCCCTGTTCCCCCAATGCTCTGTTTATCTTCTAGCCTGAAAAGTTTGGGAGAACTCAAAAGCTTTCATTCGTTTTTGAAATGTTGGCATGACCTTAATCAAGGTTCTGCCCTTATATGGATTTTGGAATGTTCTTACCCATCAACACAATTACTTTGTTTTCTATATAGATATCTCATCCTCACAGTGTGGAACACGAAGGTCAATTTTTTTTTACAGATAGCTTCCTTTATCCTGTGCAGAGGAGGTTAGCGGCTTCTCTGGGAGTAGCTCTCATCAAAGAGGGATGCAGATGGCCCCAAAATGCTCCCAGTATCTGTAGGGTGTGGCTGCTGTGTACGCATGGCCTCACAACTCAGCCCACAGAAGCCTCAGCCACATGTGCATGAGGGCTTGGTTTGAGCCAGGCAGTGGTGGAGGAAGGGGAGTGCGGGGGGTGCGGTCCACCCTGGGTGCCATCACTGAGTGGGGGGGGGGGGACGACGACGACAAAATGAGGGTTTTTTATTTTTAAAATCGGCTCACAAAACTTTTTAAGAGTGACGTGGTGGCTTAGCCACCTGCGCTGCCTGAAACAGCACCTGCCTACTGCCTCTCCCCAGGGGCGTAGCAAGGGGGTGCGGTGGGGGTGGGTCACCCTGGGTGTCCCCACTGAGGGGGTTGACAAAATGGTGGGAGCACTCACTGTGGGGCCTGCAGCACGCCCGAGCCACGCTTCTCTCCTGGGAGTGACACAGTGGCTTGAGTGCCCGCAGGCTCCACGCTGCCCCAAACAGCCTGCCCATTGCCTCCGCCTCAGCTGTAGGGCGGATGAGTGGGAGGAGGCAGGCAGACTCCTTGAAGGCCCCATGGAGCATCCTGCCCTGGCTGGCCCCCGCCGGGTGCAGGGCATGTGTGTCGCCCCAGACACCCGATCAGCTTGTTCCGCCGCTGCCTCTCCCTCAGCCGCCCTACAGCTGAGGGGGAGGCAGTGGAGAGGCTCCACGTGTCAGAGCGGCTTGTCCCGCCCCCATGGGCGGATCACCCTGCCTCCAGCTGCAGGACACGCACCTGCACTAGGCACCCAAGCGGCTAGCTACGCCCCTGGAGCCAGGGCTCATTAGGGCTCTGCCACAGAATACATTTTCTGTGCTCGAGCTCAGTTTTAGAACATGCGGTGCAAAGAGCACCTTGGAACATGTGCAGAGAGCCATAGCCTCACTTCTGTGTAACCATGAACAGGCCTTGCACATGCTTAGAGGGAAGCACTGAGGAGCATCTTTCATGGCTATAGAAGCTATTTTAGGTCTCAGTTCCAACCAATCTGCCATGCTGGGGGACGGGAGGTTAGATGTGTCTGAGGTCTCTGTTGTACGAAAAAAATGGGGTTGACTTTTACAGCCCAACTCCCCATCAAAGGATTCAGTGTACCATAAGTCTATTATTGGTCAGAGAAGGAAGAGTAGAGGCAGGAAGCAGTAGAATAGAAGCAAGGAAGATATTTATTTTTTCTGTTGCAACAGAGTTCCTCCTCCTCCTTCTTTTGCGATCACTTGTAGCCAAGTAAGATTGCCTTCCATGAACACGGTCTTAACACTGAGTCCATAATTCTGGATCCACACGTCCTTCCACAGTGGGGACATAGGTTTCTGGGCAGGAGTTAATCATGGTGAGGGTTTGCCAAACACGCCTTCCTCCTAGCACATTTCTCCCTTTTGTCCTGAGTTTGAGCACCTTAAAGTTCATGACACCTTTGGTAAAGACTATTCTCCAATTGGAGCGCTCACAGGCCAGTGTTTCCCAATTGTTGGTGGACCCAGAACAAGAGTGTGCAATACTTCAGCTATTTCCCAACCCCTTAGTCAAAGACCACCCAAAAGCATCACACAAGCGTCACAGAAAGAGGTGTGTTACGGCAGAAATTTGAGAGTCTGGCTTGTCTCTTGTCTGTCAAGATACCTGATTATGTTTGCTGATTGCCCCACCTTGGCCAGTCTGGGCCATTCTTTTGAAATGATAAATACCCCTGTTCTTGAAACTATTGTCCCAGACCTTCCCTATTCATGTGAGAAGTCCATCCATTCACATGACCTTGAAGGATTTTGCAAGTGAAAACAACTATTGGGAAAGGTTTTCTTACTTCAGAGACAATATTTGGGGTCATTTAAGAGAGTCAGAGGACCCAGGTGGTGCTGTGGGTTAAACCACAGAGCCTAGGACTTGCCGATCAGAACGTCGGCGGTTCGAATCCCCGTGACGGGGTGGGTTCCCGTTGCTCGGCCCTTGCTCCTGCCAACCTAGCAGTTCGAAAGCATGTCAAAGTGCAAGTAGATAAATAGGTACTGCTCCGGCGGGAAGGGAAATGGCGTTTCCGTGTGCTGCTCTGGTTCGCCAGAAGCGGCTTAGTCATGCTGGCCACATGATCCGGAAATTGTATGCTGGCTCCCTCGGCCGATAAAGCGAGATGAGCGCCGCAACCCCAGAGTCGGCCACGACTGGACCTAATGGTCAGGGGTCCCTTTACCTTTACCTTTTAAGAGAGTCAAAATGGCTTCTGGGTGGCTCTCCTGTACCATTTCAGGCATGCGGCTTATGTACATACAGTATGTACATAATACCTTGTGCACTTAAGTACATTGATTTTAATTTCCGACATCTTCCAATTCTTATAACATCTCCATTTGCCCAGCCCAAAGCACCTCTGGTGATCTCTGCTCCTCATTCTACCTGCCCAGAGTATTGGTGGGTAGAAGTTCGGCCAACAGGATTTCCTCTGGTGGAAAGTGGCAAAACAGAGCATTTGATTTAGCAGAACATGTTGTGTAAATGGCTAAGAGCTTGATATATTTGAATCGGGAGTCCTCGGTTCGAATCTCACCTCTGCCTTGAACTCACTAGGTTGCCTTAGGCAAGATTCTCTCTCTCTCAACCCTCGTATTCTGGTCTGGAGATACGGGAAATATTATCTGATGTACTATGAAGATAATGATGGTTACTACTACTACTAGTTGTTGTTGTTATTGTGCATGAAGCCCAACCTTTCCCCCAGAGATCAGGGGATCAGTTGCTCAAGCCCTCCACCTTTCATGCCCTTTGCTATCTTGATCACAGGCTGCAAGCAGCACAAGTCTGTGCTCTGTGCTGATCTTGATTTGGCGATGAGGGTGCACTTACAGGGGCCTTGCAGGGCCTTGTTCCTGGTACACCTGAGGAGTTTAGACATCTCAGTCTGCGATAGGCATCTTCAAGCAGTTTTGTTTTGCAGTGTTGGAATGCCAGGCTTTGTGACGAAGCTAACACCAACTGTTGATTCTTTCCTTTCTAAGCTAAGCATTCATCTCACACCATTTCTTTAATATTTCCTTCATTTCTCCAGTGGCGGAGCTTCATGCTCCAGCACTAGGGCATGGAGAGCAGGCGGGAGTGGGGCTGGCGCACATCCTGGGGGCATGGCATGCCGCCTGTGGGGGCGTGGTGCCCAGCACAAGGGGGGGGCAGCCGCGATGGCACCCCACCAGGATCTCGCTGCCGGGGGTAGTGCGCTCCACCTGGCATTCCTCTTCCTCCGCCAGTGCATTTCTCAACTGCCCTTCATTGACAAATAGTGCACAAGCAGCCCAGAAGCTGAACTAAATGGCCCTTGTGAGCCCTTTTATGATTCTGTATGAATACAGCAGCTCTTAGAATACAGCAGCACATTAAAGGCAATTAAAACAAAAATGAAATGAAAACTTTTTGCAACTAAAGTGTATGAAAGAATGTGGCCTTCACACAGTCCTATCCCCCAGAAACCTTAATGATTGAAAAAGTATACCTTCAATTGGCACCAAAAGATGGGTACAGCCATATCTTGGGTTGAATGTGCTTCAGGTTGTGCGCTTTCGGGTTGCGTCCCACGGCAACCCGGAAGTAACGGAGCGTATTACCTCCGGGTTTCGCTGCTCGCGTATGCGCAGATGCTCAAAATGGTGTCACGCGCATGCGCGGAAGCAGCAAAATGTGACCCACGCACGTGCCGACACGCTGTCACTTCTTACGTTCTATTCAGGATGCGAACGGGGCTCCAGAATGGATCTTGTTCGCATCCCAAGGTACCACTGTACTATGGGGACAATCTTATTTCTATTGAAAGGGTGTTCCACAGTTGGGATGCCACTCTGGAAAAGACCCTGCCCCATGTCACTGCACAACAAGCCACTCCCATTGGGGTGACCATGAGAAGAGCCTTCCACACAGATCTTAAGGCACAAGGTTGCATACATTGGGAAGGGCACCTCTTCCAAGTATACACCAACATTAGCGCCTTAAATTGATCCTGATAGCTGATTCACATGGCATTGTAGGCATTAAGGACTGGTATAAATCTGAGGTCAATACTGTAGAAAGGCAAAGGCAGTTGATAAAGCTTGACTGAAGTTATTAAAGGCCTCCTCAGAAGAAAGAACACAAAAGACTTGGAAAGAACATGCCTGCCAGATAACTTTTGTTATCCAACAATTCTATGATTCTATATATTGTAAAGACAAATCTAACTTATGAATAAGCACAACATTTTTATTTGTTCCTGTCAGAGCTGCCTCCAGGTCCTAGCTCACAGAGGACCAACGCTAGCCGGTTGTAATGTACAAAAGTCTTTATTGAAGTTCAGTTTCCATTTACAAGCCGCAGCGTGCAGCTCTACGTCTAGAACCTAGACCGGCGAAGCTCCGTCTGAGTCTCCGCCCCCTGTACACCAGTTTAAGACTCTAGCCTTACTCCACCTCTTCCGTTGTTCTTTCCTCCTCTGGGTCCTTCTGCCCCCCGGGGTCTCCTCCTTTCTGGACTCTTCTGACGCTGACCCCCCTGACTCTTGCCCCTCCTTCTGGCGGGCTTTAGGACCTGGCTCCCTATCCGGGCTACCTGCTGTGCTGCTCGCCTGTACATTTGAACTTGGCGCGCGCGCCCAGCCTCCAACCTTCCTCTCGACCGTTTCCGCGCTCTCCGATGGAGGCGTGGTCAATCCTGACTCATCTCCTCTCGCTGGTGGTGAGCAGCCTGATCCCGATACCTGGGACTCCTCCCCCCCACTGCGCTCTGGTGGGGAAGCTGGTCCTGATTTCCAACTGCTGCTCTCTGAGTCCCCTCTGGCCCCTTCTTCCTGGGGTGTCCCCCTAGGCACCCCCCTTGCTCTGGCCATGGGCGCCCCCTTCTGTGAATCTTCCGATTCGCTGGAGAGACTCAGGGAATTCCTCGGACCACTGTCATCGCTTACGCTCCCCTCGGATTCCTCCCCCTCGCTCTCCATTTCCTCCCTCTCCTGTGCCTCTGCTCCTGAGCCCCTGACAGTTCCACATTCAGGTTGGCACAGCCAGCAGAGGGGACAACCTTTTGGATTATGTATTTTCACTAAAACAGGGATGAAGAACCTGTGGCCCTCCAGATATTGCTGAACTACACCTTTCATCATCCCTGACCATTGGCCACACTCAACAGCATCTGGAGGGCCAAGGGTTCCTCATCCCTGCATTAAAATGTTAACACGACCTTCCCCATGCCAGACACCACGATGGCAGGGATTTCGCCTCTCTCTGATGACACCTGAAAGGCTCGCTTCCACTGGATACCCAGACCAGATTTGCAGAAGCAGGGGGGTGGGGTGCATTGTCTAGGGAGATCCCACAGAGCCTTGGAGGTGGCCACTCATAATCATGCCCATCAATAATAAAACTGTGCAGCTACGGAAAGTAAGGGAGCCTGACTGAGACATGTATCTTGACCCCCAGAGCGAAGGCAGGTGTAACAGAAGGAGAATGGCACCAAATGTGCATTCATTATTTACAAGGTGCATCACGAGAAGCCGACCATGAGCAAAACAACCTCCCCTGAGCTGTGCAATTGTTGGAAGCAGTGAGCGTATTTTGCTGCCTGTGCAGTTTCTCCTTTGTCTTCTTCACTTTAATGGAGCCTCTTCCTGCTAGCTCCTGCTTTCCCAGGAGAGCTGCTGCACTGCTGATGGAAGAGAGAAAAACCAGGAAAGGTTTCTGATTGCAAGGTAGGGTCCGGACTGGGCCTTGTGGTCCAACGCTAGCTGTCTTTTGGACTCCTCTGGGTTTCTACCTACCCTGGTCGTGCAGTGGCAAAAGCAGAGGGGGGGGGTGGAAGCAGCCACTCTGTCTGATTTCAAGGAATCCAGGGGAAAGACCGAGTGAAGTGCCTTGTGTCAGAGATGACCAGAGATGACCTGCTTTGGCAGCCTCAGAGATCCTGCTAAAATGAAAGCATGACCACCAAAGAAGGCATGTCTCATTTTTATTACACTTTTTCTCCACATACAGTAGAAGCATACATGAAGCACAGATGTAGGCCTAACATGTTCATGCAGAATACAAATGCAACGATTGCAAGATCGTGAGCATGTCTTCCGAGGTTTCAGGGATGTGGATGCATTTTCAATGCAAGGGGCCGGATTCTCCTCTGGGCAACCTTCCTAGGGCCACTTGCCCCTGGTGGGTGGGGCCAGCAGCAAAAGTGAGTGGATCAGCTGATGTAAACATCACCATTGTACAGCAGGCTAGTTTCTACACATGCTCACCCAAGCAAGAGATGTTATCAGAGTTCATGCACCAGGCAAAAGCACTTGGGGTGCAAAGCAGGGTCAGTGACAGAAGTGGCCTGGGGAGAGTTCTGGGGGCCAGATAGAGAGGCCTGGAGGGCCACATTTGGCCTGTGGACAAGAAGCCCCCCCCCCGAACACCTCTGCTATATAAGAATAACAAGCACAGTTGTAGGCACAAACAGGATGCGCACATATATGTGCTCAGGTTGAATGCCCTTAGTAAATACAGTGCCAAACAATGAGCTGATTTGCTGAATCTGCATGTGCACCCATACAGACTCTGACTAAAAGCACACAGCAGAAATAATGAGATAATACTCTTTTGCTACACACTGATACATGGAAGGTGCACAAAAGCGAAGCACTTTCTATTGGGAACACGGTAGAAGGGAAATGGACTCGCTGGCTGCACACACACAAGCAAACAAGCACATGCACTCACCAGATTAACTCTTGCACTCATGTGGAGCAAAGAAGTCATTTTTTAAGTTCCTGTGACAAATGTTGAGTTCTCTTGCTTGTCCTGCAGACTTGCTCGGGTTCAATGTGCATTTGCAACCTGCACTGTACTGCACAGCAGTTCCACATCTGCCTACACTGGTGCAAACAAGGCCAGCCTGATATCAATAGCAGATGCACAGACCTTCTACCTGTACCCATTTGATAACGGTAGGATCTGTTTTCCCATAGCAGATATCCATTGCTGGTGTGCATTATGTCAGCATGCAAATACCTGCCACTTGAATTTATTTGATTGGTCTATCCCTCTCGAGGAAACTGGAACTTTTGGAAATTCTGGAGTTAGATTTATGATGTCTCAATGTGGAAAAGTATTCCCTCTTTGGTAGATGAATATGGTCTTGAAATTAGTACAAATTCACTTACCGCTTGCTTGGCAATAGGCATCCCAGCCAAGCACAGACACCATGGAGGCAGCTTGCATATTTTGCTCAGCCAGTGTCCTATTGTTTCCCCAAGTCAGTGATAAGAAGCTCCAGGAGTAGCATTTCCCAAGGGCATTTTCCTTATGAGGAAAGAATAATAGAGACATATCAGTGGGATCTGCAGCAAAACCATAGAATTGTTGAGCTGGAAGGGACCCAAGGGTCATCTAGCCTACCCCCCAAAATGTTGCAACATGGAGTACTTCTGTTCAGGTCCAGGGTTCCAGGCACAACAGCCTGTCAGCAGTCCATGTCTGCTAGGAATCTCCTGCCCTGGTTGTTGTTGTTTTTTGCGGGGGGCAGGGATCTCCCCATAGGTGTTTTTTTAAAGTATTTTCGTACTTCTGCAAACTTTCTGGTTTCCCCTCAAGCTTGCTTAAATCTCCCTCTTTTGCATTTGTGGTGCTGTTTAGACTACGTACGGTCTGGTATTCAGATAATGCGTATATGGGATCCTGTTTTGTAACATCGGAGAACAAGAAGCACCCAAACAGACAGCTGTAGCCTTGAAAGCAGCACCAGCAAGTGTGTCTTTCAACCCCCACCAAGGCTGTTCGATGCTGTAAAGCTAACCGTCCTGTGTTTGTTTTTTCCAGAACCTACATTCCAATGACGAAACTGTTCTTCTCTGAGCCCCATCCAAGCAAGCAAGCAAGGTCACCAGCCATCAGTGCTCATCTAAGCAGACATTTCCTAGCCACAAACACCATGACAGTAGCTTCAGTCAGCTACGAAGCAAAGCAAAATCTAAAGAAAAGATCACATCCCATATCCAGAGGGAGCCCCTCAAACAACATGGATGCCTTGTTTCAGAACACAGGAAGATGCCTTCTGCTGAGTCCGTGGCTCATCTTGCTTAGTACTGCCTGCCTTGGCTGGCAGTGGTTCTCCAGGGCTTCAGGAAAGAGTCCTTCCAGCAGTGGCATGTAAGCATGGTAATGTGAACCTGCAGGATGCTGATGCCACCAACCCAGAGCTCCTCTATCTCCACCACTGCCTCACCCCACTGCAGCCCATCCTGGTGTTCAGCAGCCCAGCTGCCACAAGGAGGACACGGCTGCTGCTCCTCTACCATCATGCACTGCTGCCAAGTCTTTTCCAACTCTGCCTGGAGACACAAGTGAACTTGGGACCTTCTGCAGCCAAAGGGCCACAGATCAAGTCTACCTATATTATATAGCAGATGATAGACAGTCCACTGTCAGAGGAGGGATGATGATGATGATGATGATTAGTCTGAGGTTGCCTACCACTGAAGTGTTCCTCTGAAAAGCAGGAATGATAGGTCATTTTTCTCTTTTTGATTAAATTAGGTGTCCACCACAGAGTGCAGGACTCTAGAAGGATCAATGTCCTGGCACCACTGGCTCATGGAGGGAGAGCCAATAGAAATTAGGGGGCAGAGTTTTGGTCATGGGCATTAGCCTGATTTCCCCACTACTTCATAAGTACCCAGGGCACACAGGGCAATTCTATACCTCCCTGCTGCTCTCAGGTACCAATCCTGCTGCAACAAACAATGTTGCTAGATTCTGCACAGCAGCGCTCAAAATTCGTCGGAGGATGACCTGTGCCACAAACCAGATTTAATGCACATATCCGAGTGCTCTGTAAATTGATAGTTAAAGTATTTTATATATCAACCTTTTATGCTCCTCCACACTTGCCCAATGCTGCTATACCTTCTTTTCAATTCTTATAGACCTTTATATTTAACTTCTGTTTTAATACCTTTTACCTTTCCAAAATGCTTTTCAGATTTTAAATGACTGTATCCCACACTTTTATGCTAGTCTGTGGCCATAATAAAGATTTGTATTGTATTGGGCATGGGCATGGAAGCCCACCTGACTATCTGTGTATCATTGTTGCTTGGCCTCAGTTCCCCATCTGTATAATGGGAATGTTGCCATTCCCAGGGTTATTGTATGTATGGATTAAATAAGGAAGCACTGTTACACAACTTCAGGACTGGGCCAGCATATATCTAATCAAATACATCGGAAGCTCCCTGTTCCTGCCTTTTAAAGGGATTAGTGGATGACATTTAGTCCTTCCTGCCCTTTTCACCACAGGGAATGCTGGCACAGAGGTAGGAGCTCACAGCCCTTCTAGAAGCTGCCTTCCCTGGGAACAGCACGAGAGCCTTGGCAGCCAGTTCATGTCTTCCCCATACAAGATCCCTGAATGGAGGCATCCGTCTCCATGGTGGCGGCTCACCCCAGATGAAAGGGGAACCACTATTCCATCCAAGGCAGGCAGGAGTTGGACAGACATCCTGGGGCTGCCTCCAGCTGCCTTTGGTGCGGTGGGTGGCAGAGAGAGCTGAGCACGGGTGAGCGGGACCTTTGATGTGCCAGGGACAGAATTTGAGAGGAGCGCCATTCAGCACATTGACACAAAGGGCTCTGGGGCTTCCAAGGAGAAAGGCAGCTTTCCGGAGAGAATCCCCCTTGCCTTCCCACTGCGCTGCCAAATTGTGATGTTATTACAGGAAGAGGGAGGGAAGCTTATCTTCTCCTTCTGAGCAGGATCCAAGCCCTTTTGTGCATTTCAAGGCCCTGAAAGAGCTGGAATGAGGTAGTGCGACCATGTGGTGCCAGCTCAAGAGACCAGGGATGCCACTTGGCACCTGTGTTCGCTGCAGAATGGTCACATGAAATCATCATCTGTTTATTTGTATGCCACTTCCCCACAAAGCTGTGCCCAAAGTGGCCCACAACATATCAAATGTACAGTAACAATTTAAAAAATGCATTGGGAATAATCTTATGTCACATCCACTCTATTTGTTCACAGCACCCCACAAACAGCACTTTAACAGTCATGGCTTCCCTCAAAAAGTCATGGGAACCACAGCTTATCCCTCACTGAGTGACAGTTCCCAGCACCCTTAACAAACTACAGTTCCCAGGATTCCCCAGGGGAAGCCATATTCCCATTTTGGAATCAAGCCAGAGGGTTGGGCCTTTAAGGCTCTGAAGTTGTCCACAAGGGGGTGGAGCCTGGAGGACGTGGTCTGGAGGCAGAGGCATGAAAAGCCTCCATTGGATCTCAACCTTTGTTGGTGCAAGTTGCTCACTTGGAGCTGCCTGTGGTCCAGAAACCTTTGACCAGCCTTGCTGCTGTCCTTGTAGATTCTGGCATCAGACCAGAATGCGGCACCACAGCTAGCGCCTACCCACAGTCACAGCTTCGATCCCCAGGCTCTCCACATAGGACTGAGAAGAGCTTCCCTGGCAAACCGCTGCCAGTTTGTGTACCCAATGCTGACTTACACCTTGACTTATGGAGAAAGTGGAGCCCCATTTGCTGCTCTGCTTCAGGCACCCAAATGCCTTGGGCAGGTTCTGCCCTCCCTCCTTGCACCCTTCCATCCCATCCAGAAGATCTTTGTGTAACATATGCATCCCACGGACATTGCCAAATAGAGCTGAACATTTTCAACAGGTTGAGCAGCTGCCAGGAGCAATAAGCTGGTAGGCATCTGGGTAAAGGTTTACTGGGAAGGCGGTAAGGCAATAAGGAAACTACCTGTTAGCCGTGCGCAGTGGGTATTTCCCCCAGCCCTTCCCAATAGGTTGCAATAGGCAGCCATACATAATATGCCTGACAGTCTTTCAACTCTTGAAGGAAGGTTGACAGCATTGGACTGTCCCCAGGTTATGGAGAGCAGGTAGTCGCTGTCTCGAGTAAAATGAACTTCGGAGAAAGTCCCTGAAACTGTCCCTTCCAACAAGTATGCGTGATCTGGGCCATAATGGGAAGGAAAGGGCATTTCCCCCCAAATGCTGAATGTTGGTGATTGTTATCAGCAGGGCAGTCACTCAAAAGAGAAGGTCAATTGCCCAAAGCAGAATGCTGTCTTAGTGCCATCTTTGTGATGTCCATTTGTAAATATGCATTGGGCAGTTTAAGTACGTGTGCCCATTTTTTGCTTGCTTCACATAATGTATTTCGAGGGTGGTCAGATGCAAAAGAGAGTGTGGATCTTTAGCATTTAAGAGCATAGAAAGAAATTTGCTGGAGCTTTCCAACGGGCTACCCAGTCCAGCATCCTGGTCTCACAGTGGCCAACGAGATGCCTGTGAGAAGCCCACAAAAGGGCCTGAGCAACTGGTATGCAGAGGCACACTGCCTCCAACAGCGGAGGTTGAACGTAGCCACATGGCAACCTGATTCTGATCCAGGGCTTTTTTCAGCTGGAACTCACTGGGACTCAGTTCTGGCACCTCTCTGGTGGGTGCCATTGCCATCATCAGTGAACAAGGGAGGTGTTCATGGTGACTTCTGGGTAGAAGCTTGCTTTTTAAAAAGGGGAGAGATAAGATTTGAAGCATGCCAGATCTTGTACCCAGTACCAATTTCTACTTTTAGCTTTCGGCCCAAGAGATATACTACCTGTGGCGAAGAACAAGATACCCCCCACTGTGCCACGGTTCCATGTACAGAAGTCGACTGGCATTGTAAGTGAATTGTGAATCCAACTTGGAAGTGGTACCATATCCTCCACTACACCAGAGGACAGCCGGCTATCCGTGGGTTCAGAGGGCCTGCCACCACCATCTTGCCCTCACCACCAAACAACTGAGGCAGCTACCTCATTCTGCCTAACGGTAGAGCTGCTTCTTGTATATTGCGAGGACAGGATTGCCAGTTGCACACAGCACCGCCTTGGCCTCCATTGGAAACACGAGCTCGAGTTCTAGGGAGCCTCACTCTAGATCTGTTACACCGCCACAGCCCTAATGCCTAATCTGACCCACTTCTTTGCTGCCAGCTTTAGACGGCTTGTACGTGGCTTGTATTCTCATTGCTTTCATTAAGAGAAACAACTCTGCAGCTATGTATAGATCACAGCACCCTCTCCTCCTTCTCCCATGTAAAAAGAATCCACCGCTACATTCCTTCTTCTCTCTCTCTCTCTCTCTCCCCCCCCCCTCTCTCCATTTAAAAGCCATCTTTTAAGACTCCCTTTGCATCTCCCTGCTCACAAATGCAGCTGGCATCCCTTTCAGGGTGCTGGAGTGATCTGCAGCCAGCCAGCCAGCCAGCAGCACCTGATAATGCAGCAGCAAAGAGGAGTGGGAGAGGGAGGAGGCAGGGAACATTCTCCTGTCCTTGGATGAACTCCTCGCTCGCTGGCTCGCTCATTAGAGATGCTGCCACGCGGCTGCCGCCTCCTTGGGAAGCTTCTTGCACACAGGGATATTTTTAGTGTCTGCTTTATACTCCGAGCAGGAACTTCTGCATTACTCTTGCTGCGTAAAACAGGCTGTCAAAGGAGCTGCCAAGGCAACTAGCTACCGTTCAGCCGGTTTCCTCCAGCTGGGACTTGAAAGGCTTGTACTGCAGTCAGTGCAAAAATCGCCCACCTTGATCGTATTCCCTCACCCCCAGGAGGGGTTTCAAGCACCAGCAGAGACAGCAAAATCCTGGAACCTCGTCCAGCCCATAGGCTGCAGGGGTTGCCTTGCCAATAGGGATGCAACGATCAGTTTTCTTTTTTTCTCATTTTTCCAGTCTTAAATTCAGCTCTCCGTATTTCTGCAGCCTTTTAAAAATAGAAAATGAAAATAAAATCTAAATGAAAATTCACCGGCATTTTAGTGAGTGCAAATTTCTCTTGACAAACACATGTTTGTTACGTGGTTTCGACTGGTGTGCACACTTTGCAAGCAATTCTCCTGAACATAATACATATCTGTACACATTGTTTGACTGGAGAATGGCATTGCAAAATTTGTATAAGTATGAATTTTGAAGGATGGCTCTATGTCAATTCTCATATTGTTTTGAAAAGTGCAAATTGATAGATTCACCTTTGAATGTGGACTGAATTGAATTTCTCCCCCGTCCCTACTTATTGCTGATGACAGACGATGATCAGGATTACCAAAGTTCTCAGAGAGGGGGCAACTTCAGCTCCCCCCACCCACTGCCAGGCTAGGTGTAAGGAAGCTGGCACCTAGCATGCTACCATGATGATGTACTGGATACCAGCGTGGTTGATTCATGGTGCACCTACAGAAGGCACAATGGCCATTGCAGGAATGGAGAGTTGGTCCATATGTTGCTTGACTCCAACTCCCATCATCCAGCATGGGACCATGGGAGTTGTAGTTCCCCTCCTCTGGGCTTTGGGTATAACAAAAAACATGCCTGTTTATGGCCAAGGATTTTATTTATGTACTGTTTCTGGGGTGATTTCCCACCTTAAGTGGACCAAATTAAACATGAAGCTTCTCATGTGTAGTTTGTCCTTGATGTGTTATTCATGGATAAAAAGCTATTGTAAAGGCTTTTCTCCTAAAGCTGAATTCCACTATGCACAGAGGAAACCTCCCTGAGACCCTTTTGGCTCCTACCACCCTAAAAGTCCCCGGGCTGCAGACACTCTTTATCATGCCCTAAGTTAACGAAGGCTTCCCACGGTTAGCCGATAAATTGTGTAAGTCATGACAGTTTGTCTCTGCTCTGTGGGGAGCATTCTATGATGATGAATGTGACTACATGCAGAATTACATGCCATAAACTCTCTGAGTGTGAACTGGCCCAGCTGAATGGATGGAGGGAATTGGTATCTTAGAAATTTGCCTCTGAATATCAGTTGCTAGAAATCAAGGCCAGTCCAAGACATTTTTCTGGCTGGAGTGAAAGACAAGATGGCAACCCCACACCTCCATCTATTCTATAAGCAGGAGGTGATGGGACTGGTAGCTGGAACTTACCTTAATAGTAGCAAGGAGACTGTGTCATCCACCACGCCTGACAGAAGTTGGCTTGTTATGGAGGCCCACAGGACAGGCAGGGTGGTACACAATTGTATCCTCCAGCAGAGGGCAAGAGGGCAGCTCCATCTAACCCTGCAGCATTTGACGCCTAGGGCAGTTGCCCCACTCTGCCTAATGAGAGGGCTGGCCTCCCATTGGGAATCTTTGTTTTCCCTCTCTTGCGCTACTGAATAAAGCTTTCTTGCTCAGGACCTTCATGGATCTCACTCTCCCTTCCCCCTATAAACATGGGGTCGAGAGAGAAAACTTACCATATTCTAACCCGTTAGTGCTGATAGCTCTTTCTAGAGGACCCATAAAGTTTCAAATCTCCAGATGAGGCATTGCATCCCTCAACATCCCCTGCTTATAACCTCTGCAATGAAGTTTACCATATGTGCCCACAACTGCCCTTCTGCCTGAGGACAGCTTTTGATCAAATTGGTCAATAGCAATCAAGGCCCTGTGTCTGCCTCAGTAGCCACTTGCCAGCCAGCTAGAGCTGGTGGCATACTGTTGCCTTCAGCTAGTGCATACACCCACAAACACCAACAATAAATGGGAAACTAACTTTGGGAAATACTGTCTGCACATCTTTGAGGATGAATGAAGAAGCCCTTTGCACATATCCTAAACTGTACATTCGTTTGTTTGTACAACTTTAAAAACAAACAAACCAAAAGCACACAATGGCTCTCACATCTTTATACTTCCAAGCTAGGCCTGGGGGAGATGGGCTTGATGTACTACTTGGAGGGTGCCCCATAAGAAAAGAAGCAAGTATTGGGACACTGTTCACATGATCAACTTGTTTTTCTGCCATCCTCTCAAAGACGACTAAACACAATTAGTAATAGCTCAAAGAGATAAGTAGATCTGGGGGTAGGGTGCCCCATAGCTCTCATACAGGATGAGATGCTGTGGGTCTCAGAAACAGGCCCTCTAGCTGTTTGGTCTGAGCCCATTGCTGTGGTTTGAGGGAGTGCAGAAAGGAAAACTGTCAAGGGGTGCATGTGTCCAAGGCCCCTCTAGAACATCCCCCATGTAACTGGCTATATGCCCAAGCCTGTTATTTCAATAGCTGCCATAATGCCACACATTTGTCCAAGCTGCTTTCCTCTCTCTGCTCTGGCTGCAGGAAGTTCCTTTACTCCAGCAGAATGCAAGTCCCCAAATTCCTGGTTGCCCCTGACGATAGGAGTTTTGTGCACATAGAGAGTGGAAGGAGCTCAGCTCCTTTCTCAGGGCCAGCCCAATTTCTCTGTAGGACCAGGATTAGAGGTTGATTCCTAACATTCTTTTGGGACGTTGATCAACCGGTAGACCAGTCACAATAGACATTGTGGGTGCCTTCAGACTGCCAGGGTATTGTGGGAGGGATTAAAGCGCCTACTGGGAAATTTAGACTTTCACATTTGAAATGGATTCAGCTATTCTGTTGCCCTAATGCAACAAATCTGCTTTGAAAAGGAAATGGATTTTCTGTAGTTAGGAAAGTGACTTGGAAATGTGCTTAAAAGTGTGGAATGGATGAGTGACTAACAGGAAGACCTATAAACTCCCCAGAAGCAAATAAGAATAAACGCAGGGTGAATGTTCATTGGTATATAACTTCCAACAAACAAGACAGAATGGAATGCACATAGAGACTGGAAATTATTTAATCTGCATGTAAACTTTGTGTAAATAGGTAATCTGGACATGGGCGTAGCCAAGGGAGGGCAGGAAGGGGCAACCCCCCCCCAACAATAAAAACCAATAAAAATACATAGCAAACTGAGTTTCGGGGGGCCACAAAAGGCCTGCCCCCTCCCCCAAAAAATCCTGTCTATGCCCATGAAACTGGAAGAGCCTGCTCTCCTGTTGCCCATGCAGAAGTCTGTATCATGCCTTCCACAAAAAAGTATGTTTGTGTACTCTGTACGTGTGCATATTTCACAAGGGTGGAAAAGACACAAAAATGCAACTGTATAGTGGTACCTCGGGTTACAGACGCTTCAGGTTACAGACTCTGCTAACCCAGAAATAGTACCTTGGGTTAAGAACTTTGCTTCAGGATGAGAACAGAAATTGTACGGCGGCGGTGCGGCGACAGTGAGAGGCAGCATTAGCTAAAGTGGTGCTTCAAGTTAAGAAAAGTTTCACGTTAAGAACAGACCTGAGGAACGAATTAAGTTCTTAACCCGAGGTACCACTGTAGTATCCTGGGCCATTTGGACACATAATGAAATAAATAAACCTGAAGGCAATAGCATATTATAGCAACTGTATTGCCACAGCCAGGAAGCAAAAGCAACAAGATGATACTTTTAATCGCATGTGCAAAGAGGTGTGGAAACTAGTTTACTGTTGTTGCCAGGGAAATCCTTCACATGGAGTGAAGCTAGGGTAGCAGTGGGTTTCTAGGTCTGGAGATACGGGTCATCTGAGAGCTGATTCTAAAGTCTACTGAGGGACAAGCAAATCAGCCACAGATGTAAGGAAATGCACAGGGTCAAGCATGAGAAATGCACCACCCACTGCTCCCCTGGGATGGTAAAACTGGTCCAGCTGGATGTGTCAACAAAGCTGGGCCAGAAATGATGCAGTGCCACCAGCATTAGTTCTGGTACATGGCACAGAAAAAGCCTCCCCTTGGAAGGTAAAATAAGGGTCAATGTAAAATATACGCCACTCCTTACCAAGACCACCCTAAGGTCTTTTGCAGGCAAGGGACAAAACAGTGCCTTCCCATGACATGTATAGAAGCCAGCTAGACTGGTCGTTGAACTTGACTTCCACACTGGTGACAGGATGGTATCCTCTCCTGACCAGCAGGCTAGCTTAGCGGGTGAAAGGGAAGACTGCATAGCACCTGTGGCTCTGTCTTTTCCTCCCAACATCTCACCACCTCTCCTCCAAAACCTCACTGCCCCTCACTCCAGCCTCCACCACCTCAGACTGATGCTTCACTCAACCTGAATGTAACAAAGGGCAATTGGCAACCTCCATAAGCACATCGTGCCAGAGCACATGTTGCTGTTGAAGCATCAGCCAGGTGAAACATTCTACATGAGATGCTCTGCCTTCCACGCTGAATGGCCTGAGTCTTCCTCTCACTCTTACTCTTCCCCTAGTGCTGGCTGGGGCTGATGAGACTTGTAGTCCAACAACATCAGGAGTCCTCCAAGGGGGTGAAGGCTCTCCTGGAACATCACACCTAGGCTTTGTCCTTCTTGCTGGTTATTCCCACCATAAAGTTCGCCTTTTATGTCGGGTACTCAGTAGGGCGTTCCCTTTAGTAGGGTATTCCCAGGCAAATCTGACTAGATTCTCCAAGTAGCAATATAAGAAGTATTACATTTGGTTTACAACTGTCATTGTTCCCTGGGTTGCAGTGATAGGAGGAAGAAATGCTCACTAATCTGGAGCATTACTGCAGCCCAAGGGTTTGCCCCATATCCCAGAAGTACTGAAACAAACAAACCGGCGCCATCTGCCGGTCTGAAGAAGGACCAAGAGAAAGGCTGGTGATAATAAACAGAGATCGAGATGCTCCAAAGGGCAGAACAGCAACTGCGCACGTAAAAGAACTACACCTTCACGCACGAGACAGACACCTGCAGTAACGCACACAAGAATCTACACTTAGGAACATGTAGATTTCAGATTGTGTATGGTTTCGTGAATCCTAGTTATGCTCTGAATCGGCTTCTTGCATTTGCAGACGCACAGCTTTTAAAACGAAACTTGTCCCACTTACTTTGACCCACATTTCCCTTTTGCTTTCCACTTGTGAGACTTCTCGGGTGTCAAAGACCTTTCCAGCATTAATCCACACAACCGCTTGTGGGCTTAATTCAGACCATGCAAACATTATCGATTTCCCCCGTTCGTGGACAGCATGTGTATGTGTCAAGCTGGTTGCTGGCTCTGGTTTGGAAGTTATAACCTGTGTGGATTTTGCACAGCCTACCCTGCATATTTTGACATATTTGTGATCATGGGGGAAGACTGCATGGTCAGTCTCTGCAAAATAAAAAAAATAAAAACTGTTCCTCATCATCATCTCTAACCATACTCAACCTAATTGACTTAACATAGTTGTTGTAAGTATTATTGAGAACTTAGGGGAGTTTGTTGTTGTTGTTGTTGTTGTTGTTGTTGTCGTCGTCTATATAGGCAGAATAATAAGTCCAACATAAACAGGTGAGCAAGCTCAGTCTGCACCGGGGCTGAGATAATGCTGACCCGCAGTGGAAAATAAAGATCATGGTCATCTGCTTTTAGAAGAAGTAACATGACAATCCCACTCACCCCAGCTCTGGATTTATCAATGGGTAGGCGGATCCCACTTCCCCATTGTGACTCTGCATCACTATGCGGGTTTCACAACATATTTTGGTCAGAGTTTACGAGAAAAGGTGGGGGGGAGGGAAGGGGAAATTCCAGTAAATGCCTCTAGTTCTTCATTCTTGAGAATAGGAAGTTGCTGGACTTCTTGTTGGGACTTTTCAGTTTCTGCTTTAACAAGGAAAAAGGTCTTTGTTTTCTAACCTCTGCCTTATGTCAGGTCCTTGCAGTAGCTGTCAAATACTTATGCCTTTCCCCCGTTAGCACTAGAGATACAGCTTAGTGTAGTGGTTTGAATGTCGGACTATGACCTAGGAGACCAGGGTTCAAATCCCCACTCAGCCATGAAGCTCACTTGGAGAACTTGGGCCAGTATCTGATTCTCAGCCTAACCTACTTTACAGAGTTGTGGGGATAATGTGAGGTGGAGGAGAACCAGGTGTGCCACCTGAAGCTCCTTGGAGAAAAGGGTGAGCTACAAAGGCAATAAATAATAAGAAGAAGAAGACTATGTATTATTATACTGGGCACCTTCATGAGTTTCCCATCAGAGCTTTGTGGCAAAGAGAAAGGAATTGCCTCCCTTTAGAACAAGTCACTGATGAAGACGTGTCCTGGAGTCGTATCTTCCTCGCTGATCTGGCTGGGGTCAACAGGTCTTGATCTGGCGAGGGACTAAGCATTCCCAGCTTGTAAACAAGCAGTCTTGGTTGCTAGCGCCCCCTCTGGGGAGAAACCTGTTCTCCCTGATTCTACTAAAGCCAGTTGCTTGCAGCTTCCGCTGTCTGTATGATGACACATCTGAACTTTGGTACCCCAGTTGCAAAAGGGGCCGTGGACCTGGGATGATCAGGGCAAGTGTCTGCTGATCAGCCTGTGACAGCATGATGGTGATGAGTGTTCTTGGAATGGAAAGGAGGACTTTGAAGTTCAGGGAGAGATCAGGATGACTCAAGCTGTGCCCTGAATACAACAGACATTCTTGCCCTTTCACCTACTTTTCACACTCGCTCATTATAAATCACAGGCACATAGGAAGCTGCCTATACAGAGTCAGACCTGTGGTCACCATCCAGGAGTTCAGTTTTCTAACTAGACCTTCATCTGAAAGCATAGGTGCCAACTCCCTGGGACACTGGGTGCCCAAGCACCCACAAAATTCCCCATGAAGGGGACAGGCACCCACAAATTTCAGTGCCAGGGCCATACACGCTGCATGGCATCCATGGCCCTGGGCACCCACGGTCACGGGTCCAAGCTGGCACTTCTGTCTGAATGGCTGCATAAAAATTAAAAAGCACTTTGACGTGCTTTTGAACTGCTAGGTTGGCAGGAACGGGGACCAAGCAAAGGGAACTCACCCCGTCGCAGGGATTCGAACAGCCGACCTTCCGATCAACAAGTCCTAGGCTCAGTGGTTTAGACCACGGTGCTACCCACTGTGGGGTAGAGGGGTTTAGAGGGGTGCAAATGTGATTGGCTAATCAGTCAATTTGTCATTAGTATTTGGGTGGTGCAAAGCTTGCTGGTATGTGTGTCTGTATTAACCAAAGCCAGTTCTAAACAGCATTGCACTTCAATATCAACAAAGCTCTAAAATGGTCCATATTCATTAAGCTTATGTTTAGAAGATTCAAAGCTTAATTCTTCTGATGTGCTTTTAATTAATTCCCTGCCCAGTCCCGTAGCTCAGGGCAGTTTGCAGCATTTCTACGATATTTCTTCATGCTACCCCAGGGATGTGAAATTCAGCTTTATTTTGGCTTGAGCTTTTTTTTCACATGGCTAACCCTTCCCCACCCACTTTTTTTTTTTTTTTTTTTTTACAATGAGGCTTCTGTGGAAGGCAGCTTGTGGCATGGAACTGAAGGCCACAATGGGAAGGTCCAGAATGGTCATAAAAATAGAAGCAGAGTGACCTTTGACTAGGAAGCCATTTCTCAGTTTTATTAGCGGGAGGAAAACAGGAAGTCTCATGGGCATAGCCAGGATTTTTGTTGGGGGGGCAGAACCTCAGTTTACTATGTATTTTTATTGATTTTTATTGATTTGGGGGGGGGGTAGCTGCCCTTCCCTGCCACCCCCGGCTGTGCCCATGGGAAGTCTATTATTAGGATCAGAGGCCCATTTGGGTAATGACAGCTTGACTGTGCCGTCTTGTTTAGTTTGTCTCTGAAATGCAGGATGATGCTAAGAAGGTGTTGAGAAGGAATTCCAGAGTTTGATATTCCAGCACCCAGTGGGGTTTTCCTGGTTTTTAAAGGATGTACAAATTCATTAGGGTGAAGCTAGGAGTAGCCAGAGCAGGGAAACAATGGACACTTCCAGACTATCCAGACTATTTTTGGGTAGAATTCAGTCACCAAATGCAGGTTGTGCAATTGCAACTTTATTTCAGCAATTTTGTAAATTTATTTTGACAATTTACATACCGCTGAATTACGATGGTCTCTAAGCAGTGAACAAGAAAGCAAATAGAAAGGAAACTAAAAATCTGTTAAAGTGATGAATTCAGAATTAGTAAAATGCCTGAAGGAATAAAGAAAAATCATCAGCAGGTACCAGCAGCTCGACAGTCAGGGGCCCTGTCTGACCTCATCTGGAAGGCAGTCCCATAAAATTGGGCTTGCAATACGGAGTGCACGGCTCCTGGTGGATAGAGCCACGCATCTGAGCCACGGGGGACCATTTACAGTGACCCCAGTGAAGACCTCAGTGACCAGGCAGAGATATAAGGGATCAGGCAGTCCCCTAGGGTATTGTAGATTAAAGCAATCTGTCCCGGTAGCATATGGGCAGCCTGTGCAATTGGAAGGCCTTGCACAACAAACCTGCTTCCCCAAAAGAAGATCAAATATTTTGCAATAAGGAAGGTGATGGGGAAATGAACTGGAAAGCATGGGACAGCATTTGTTTTGATGCAACTTTGTCTTACCTCCCTGCAAACAAGTCCGAACATATGCTCGTTACGCAGCCAACATCGTCTAATCTCCCCGCAAACAAATGATGAATGCTCAGTAAGCAGGTCGTCTGGAAGAGCCCCAAAAGTGTTTGAGGAAAGTATACAGGAATGGAGGTGCGAAGCAAAGTGGCACAGCGACTTCTTGGCACCAGAGCTAAGCCTTCTTCTGGCTGGGCATTGGTTGGGGGCTTAGTTGCTATAACAGGAACAGGGCTGGTCCTAACATTAGGCGAGGTGGCCTTGTGAAGCAGCTGGTTTCAGGTGTGATGAAAGGCCATTGTTGTATTTTTGCTGCCAGGGTAGGCAGAGGTGCTTGTGGGATTTCCTGCTTCAGGCACCCAAATCTCTTGATTGGCCTTTGCTACCATGCTCCTGGTCTTGAGAGGAGGGATGCAACTTGCTGCCCCACCTTGTGCAGCACTGGGTGGATGGGCAAGGACTGTCATTCTTAAATGCTGTCTCCTTGCCCTTCTGACTTGCCTCTCGCAGCAGCCTTGAGACAAATGTGCATCTCTCTGAGCTCCATGCACAGAAATGCATTGCCAAGAGCTGCTTCCTACTCTTGCTCACACTGGGAGTGACTGGCCTTATATAGAGATATCTACGATACTTTCATGTGTGCAGCCAACTTTTCCCAATAACTTATGATGGCATTTGGCTGAGTGTCCAGCACAAGATTAATGCTGCCATTAAGTAAACCTGCCTTTACAACCTCCCCTGCCAACTGAGAACTTCCGTCAGCAGCTGAGATTTTTCTGTGCCCTGGACCCTTAACACTGTAACATGAATAAGAGCCCTTATTCACAATACACACATATTTTTAATATACTGGCTGGTGCATCCTCCACTAAACTTCTACTTTCTCTTCTGGACTTCTAGAGCTTTTCAAGCCCAAATCTCTATTTTAAAAGGGGGGGGGGAATCGGTCTTGTCTTCTTCATTTTCTCAATTCCATATCTTATACTACCCTCTGGTGTGCAGAATATGAATTACAGAAATCTCCAGTAAATTACTGAGTAGTCAAAGTATCACAGGATACTTGCTAGAGAAAACAAGCACAGCTACCCCTCTGAAATTTGAACCCAACAAACATTTATCAGTTGCAGGTATGTTTGATCTTAAAGGCCCAAGGGTGAAATGCCTCTGACTAGAACCTAATATTTCTAGATTCTTAACTTTCAGAAGTAGTGAGATAAAATATTTTACAGCTATAAATCATGAACCCTTGTAGCTTATATATAAAATAATAAAGCATGCAATAGCAATTTTTGAGACGAGGATGCAAAATTGGCTGTATCTTTAAAGGGGTCATGAAAATAAGTCAGAAGCCAAAGATATGAAATTTTGGATTTATTATTAATAAGTGAGATAATCCATTAGGAAGCCAATGCACAAATTACACAAAAAGGGACACACACACACCTGTATATGACCGGTGTAGGAAGCAGCCATTTCCCCTAGAAACATAACACTTAAATTTAGATGATCTGGTGGCTGTCTCTCTTTTTATCCCACTGACCACATGCAGTCTTTAAGATGTGCATTACTGCTCAGCCACCATCATTTTTGAAATAGAGAGACACTGCATCCGAGCTGTGCTTTTGGGGGGGGGTTGCACATGGTCACATGGTGTGCGTTGCACACTTGTGCCAGAAAATGGTGGGAGTGGTATCTTTCAAACCGCCAACCAGGGCTTCCAAACCAGGGGTTCCTAGTGCTTTTCAATCACTGCACTTCCATTGTAAACTGCAAGCATGCTATTGAGAAGTAGTGGTGACCGCTACTTTGAACGTGGTGCACTTGCTCCTGGACCCACTAATCTGCAATAGTTATATCAACCAATTACCAATATATATGGGAAGGCTATTGAGAGGGTCATGGCACAGCAGCTGTAGGTCTCTTGGATGAAATTGATTATCCAGACCCATATCAGTGTGGCTTCAGATCTTGTTTCAGAACCAAATTGACCTTGGCTGTCCGAATAGATGGCCTTCATAAAGAGAGGGATAAGGGGAGCGCAACCTTGTTTCTTCTGCTTGATTTCTCTGTGGCTTTCAATGCCATCAGCCTGGGCATCTTCTAGGACTGGTTCTACAAGGTGGGTGTCAGGAGCATTGCTGCTGTCCTACCTGCTGAGTGGATTTCAGGGAGCAGTGATGGGGAGACACTCTTTAGGCCCCTGGCACCTGTGTTATGGGGTGCCACAGGGCACTGTGCTATTAATATCTATGAGAAGCTGCTGGATGTGGTCATGAAGGGAGTTGGAGCAAAGTGTCAGTTCTATTTCACTACAACTTATGAATCTGGAGGAGGTGTGCAGACTGTGGACCAGTGTGTGGGTGCTGTGATGAGCTGGCTGACGGCAAATTAACTGAATCTGCAGGTGCTCCTTGATCCATCTTTGTCACTTGAGGCACAGGCAACCTTGATGACTAGGAGTGACTTTTACCCACTTTGGTTGGTAAGACAGCTACAGTTCCTGGACAAAGATAGCTTGGCCACTGTGGTCTTGGCATTGGGAGAACAGCCTTTACCAAAGGTGTCATGGGCTTTGAAGACACTCAAACTCAGGACAAAAAGGAGAAGCGTGCTAAAAGGAAGGCACGCTTGGCAAACCCTCACTGTGACCAACTCCCACCTGGAAACCTATGTCCCTATTGTGGAAGGACGTGTGGATCCAGAATTGGCCTCCACAGTCACTTATGGACTCACTGTTAAGACCAGGTTCATGGAAGACAATCTTACTCGGCTATGAGTGATCACGAAAGAAGAAAACTACAATGCACTCTCTGTGGGGCTCAACCCAGAAGCTGCATCTGGTGCAGAAAGCAGAGGCTAGATTGTTGACTGTGGTACCCCACTGAGGAAGCTGCACTGACTTCCAATATGCTAACCAAGCCTTAAGTTAAAGTCTTAAACAATTTGGAACCAGGTGACATAAAGGACTGCCCTGTCTGCACTCCTCAGATGGGCCACTGCTGTGGGTATGGCATGCCTCAGAGAAATGCCTAGTTTATAACTGGGTTTTTCATGTTGTAGTTTCAATCTGTCAGGAACCGGCGTGAGAAGCAGGTCAGCAATAAAAAACACTGGTGTGAGTGAAGCTAACTCTTTATTCAAAGAAACAAAACAACTCAGCCCTAGTGGCCCCAGCAACCCATCCCAGTAGGTCTTGCCCCAGTGAGGCAGTTGTGAGGACCACTCTCTAAGGCTCCTCTCCCAGTTCCTTCCCAAGCAGCTGAAAGCTTTGTCATCTCTTTTTCTCATTGCTCCACCCTCTTCATTTCTGTGTGTGTTTTGGGAGACTGGAGGGGAGCAGGTTGCAGCAGGAGGGGGAGACTGGTTGGTCACTGTGAGAACAGGATGCTGGGCTAGATGAGTTTTTGGATGAGACAGGGCTCTTCTTATGCCATTCTGTTCTTATGGGCCAAAGAACTCACCTACGTTTGCTGGTAGACACAAGTCAAGGGAGTCTAAGCTTCTCTCACTGTCCCCATTCCCACATCAGGCTAATGGAAGCTTTCTTAGTGCATCTGCTGTTCTTTTTGTGGCTGGGATGGAAAGGAACATCTAGATTCTGCAGCATAAAGAGGTCCAGGGGCAGCATCCTTAGGAAGATGTTAGTTTTGCTGGCCAGGTTATAGGGAATTAGTGGGAGTCTAGGTGCATACAGTATAGGAAATCCCGTTTGCAGCAATGTTTAGGTGTGTGGGTGAGCATGTGAATGGGAAGACACATCCGCAAATGTTGTCAAGTCTCTAGTTCTAACAATGTACTGGGTGTGGCTTGAGTGATGCTTTTGACACAATTCCACTTGACAGGCTCATAAGCAAACTATGGAAATCTGAGCTAGGCGGAAATACTGAGACTTACAAAACTGGTTGGAAAGTTACAGCTGAAAAAAATAGTTTTTAAAAGAATCCAAATACTGTTTTCATTTTACAGATGTTGAAATGGCGGCTCAAGATATGCAACAGCCTCTCAGCAAGGCTCCAGTCATTCCAGCTCATCAAACGAGTCTTCCTCCTCTTCCCCACGAGCCGAGTGTGTGATGGCCTTCATCCACCGCTGTTTCAGCTCCTCCGTCTCTGCCACCAACGTATAGACCTGCTTGGACTGCACCAGTTGGAAGATGTGACGGGTGTCGCTCTGGGGCATCTCTTTGACTTGGTAGCCCAGCAGGGGGATGGAAGTGTGAGCCTTGACGTCCTGGGAGGCAAGTGGGAAGAGAGGGGGACGAGAGACTCAAAAGGAAGCAATTCCAGATGTTCCAAACCGACTCTACAAAACCACCCAGAGCTGCTCCCTGTTTAACAGGGTGCTTGTTGTCAACGTGAGCTGGTTTTGCAATGTTCAAGGACTAAAATTATTCATGGCATGCAGCTGCATGTATCTTCTCACTAATGTGGTTATTTCTTGGTTTTTACCAAAGGCAGCCTCAAGAGGCCACTGTAATTTAAGCAGAGAAATAGCAGGGGAAGCGGTCGCTTAAGCCTTTCCTCTCTAGCCATTTTTGCACTCAAGGTTTCTCCCATCAGGAACTGCCAGAGGAAGAGCTGGGAGCCTCTGCTCCTGTTTATGGTGGGCCTGTGTACTGAGCACGCAGAACAGCAGCTTGGGATATCTTGGCAATTAAGTACCCTCAAGGGATGGAGAACCAGTGTGGCCCCTCCAGGTGTCGTTGGACTCCCACTCCCATCAGATGCAGCCCACTTGGCCAATGGCCAGGGATGATGGGAGTTGTAGTTTGGCAACATCTGAAAGGCCAAAGGTTAGTCACGCCCATTGTGAACCATCTGAGCTTCCACACAAGAACAAATTCTCCATAAGCCCACACATACCTGGGGTGCGGCGTAAATGTACAGCACAAGAGGGTCATCTCGTGGGATCACAAACCAGCCACGCATGCTCCCCTTTCCGTTCTTATCCAACAGCTGCAGGAAACTGCACATCAGGCTCTGCCCCGATATTTCTGCAGACTCTTTCTGCCAATTAAACAAAAACACCACACCATTCCCTTAATGCTCTTTAGCTCAGAGGCTCCTACTGGCTCCTGTGTCTATAGAATGCAATCTACAGAATAGAACACAACAAACAGTTCAGGGACTCAGCTGCACAGCTGCAGATAAAACGTTTTAAAAGTGGTGTAAAGTGCAATATACAAATGGGACACTAGATGGTGATAGTGAGCTATGCAAAATTCAATGTGTTTTTCAAAACATTTTTTTAGAAAAGCATTTTCACAGTGTTTTTTATATGTGTGTAGATTCCACCCTGGTCCTGGTTGCACCAGTGGATAAAACAGACAGGGAGAATGACTGTTTTCACTCCTTTCTAGGTCATAATGTAAGGGTGGTACAGTGATTAGAGTGTTGGCTTAGGACCTGGGAGATAAGGGTTTGTTTCCCCACTTGGCCATGAAGCTCACTGGGTGACCTTGGGCCAGGCACTACCTGTCAGGGCTGGAGTCAGGCATAGGTCATCAACAAAGCAATAACTCACCCTGGGCCAGTGAAGTAAACTCTTTATTCAAGGAAACAACCACAGCTCAGGCCTAGTGGTCTCAGCAACTCTTTCTAGGAGGCCTTGTCCTGATGAAGCAGTTGCAAGGACTGAAGGTCCCCACCTTCCCTGTGCCCACTAGGACTCCTCCTCTCCAGGGTCTTTCCAACGCAGTCTCAGGCTGCGTCTGCACACAACCAGTCCCTGCTCTGCCCATTTCATTTCTCTGAGAGTTCTAGGAGACAAGTGGGAAGGGGAGCTGGTTGCAGCCTGTCTCTACTCTGCCTCTTGGCCACCCTCCCTCCAGCCTATGCTTCAGCACCAGATTGTGAGCTGCTCTCTGCCATGGCTTCTTCACATTCACTAAATCCTGTCTCCTGTCCTGCTGCTGACACCTCCTCCTCCGAGTCTCCCTCTGACCACTAATCCCCTGTCTCTGAGCATTCTTCCTCTGGGGGTTCCCTGGGGGGGGGCGTTCCTGACTGGTGCCTCCCACCACTCTTCTTCATCCACAACACTCCCTCTCAGCCTAACCTCCCTCACAGGCTTGTTGTGGGGAATAAAGGAGGAGAGGGAGAACTACGTAAGCCACACTGAGCTCCAGTGATTAAAAGATGGGCTATAAATGTAATAAATAAATAATACATAGAAAACCTTCAGTGCCTTGTGTCAACATAATAGGGGCTGGAGGTCTAGTCTATTGGTTTTTTCAATCTTCAGTACCATGGACAGAGTCCCTCTCACTCCCTTGTCCCCTGTCTTTCAGCTCCACTTCACACCTTTTCTGTGGCAACCAGGTTCCATCGCTATTTCCGGCAGTAAATATGTAGGCTGCATAGAGCAGATGCTTGTAGGGAGCCATTATTTGCCAGGACACTCCAGTGTTTCATCCCGTTCCATTAGGTGTAAGCATTACCTCCTACTTACTTTACTTGCCTAATTTGAGGAACCTGAATGGACTGAAAGGAGGAAATCCAGCACAGGTGACCAAGCCATGGCTGAAGTGGAGGAAAGGCAGGAAATGGGACGGGCAATTGACTGAGACAGAGAGGATGGAGACGTCTCAGCTCTGCTTCCTCCTCACCTCCAGGATGCCTTTATGCCTTGCCTGCCGCTCATCGGGCAACAAATGCCCCGTCAGGAAGATGTAGCACTCCACGCAGACGCGTTTGGGCCCACTCTTGTCATATTGCAATTCGGCCTTGTACTCAGAGCACCGGCCACACACCACCTGCCTCCAGGAGAGGAACCAAAGGGTTGCTGCAGTGTAGATTTACAGAGGAAACCCCCATTCTTCTTTAAAGAAGACCTGAACCAAAGCTGAACACAGAACTGGAAGAGTTCAGCATCTGTCCCCACCACCACTGGCACCCAGATGCGGCTGGACCAAGCATGGTCGCTCTTGGGATCAGTTCTTTGGACTGGCCCTAAACCAACTTGGAGTCCCAAGGCCCTTCCATGTGGCTGCCCTACCCAAAGGAACTCGGAGGAGGTGTACTCACATAGCCGCAGGCCCGGCAGTGGTGCCTTCTGCGTGTGATCGCATTGAACGGGCCCTTGCAACGCATGCACATGGTCACCAGCTTGTCCCTGATCCACTGAGGAGCCCGCTTGCCCAGCTCATCAAACTGGCAATGCTGAGGGTAAAACAGACCATAAGAACGTGAAGATATACCCTGGTGGATATGATCACAGGGTGATGTAGTCTATCATCCTGTTCTCCCAGTGGCAACTAAGGTTCTATGGGAAGCCTGCAAGTCAATGTCAGCCGGGCTGGCAACAGCATAATGGCAGGGGTGGATCTGCTGTCTGAAGCAAAATACAAACTAATGCACGGGCCGCCCCCACAAGCAGAACCCCCCACAAGCAGAACCTGAGTGCAACAGTGCTTTCAGCAACTTATGGTTCCCAGCAACTAGTATTAAGGGGTATATCGCCTCCTACAGTGGAGGTGGAACAGAGCCATTGTGGCTAGTAGTCATTGATAGGACTTCTCCTCCAGGAATTTGTCTAATCCTCTTTTAAAGCAATCCAGGACATCACTACGTCTTGTGGGAGCGAATTCCACAATTAAGCTACCGGTATGTACTGTGTGAAGGGGGGTAGAATCAAAGAACCACTGAGATGGACTCTCTGGCAATGAAGGCAATTATGGCTACAGCTCACAGGGTCCAGGACACAGACAAGTATGAAGCCTCTTCCATATTGCTTGGCACCACTGCCAGGGCCTTGTTAGGTATAATTACCTCTTTCCTGCACATTCCACTCCTCTTTCTTGTCCTCCAATCATCACACACTTTCCATTTCCCTGTTGCAGATTTCAGAATGTTCACTCATGGCCTTCCTATTAGGCAGGCATGTATTGCTTTTAGCACTGGCTCAAAACTTTTTTATTCCAGCAAGCCTACCTAGGCATGTCATTTTAGCACGTCATTTTTGACAAAAGTGTTTTAAGATTACCCATTTTATCTTATATTTTTCATGTAACTTGTGTGTGTGTGCTTTATTGGTATTTTTATTTTTATTTTTAAAAATGACAGGATAAAGTAAGCTGCTTAGAGGTCTTTTGTTCTATTAAGTGATCTATACATTTTGTGAAATAATTAAAATAATATAGGAAATGCTTTTAGAAGAGAGGTGGAGACATGAGGAGGAATAGAGAAGTGGAATGGGCAGCCTCAGAGAGTAGTGAACTGTCCTTCACAGAAGGTTTTGGATAGCCATCTGCCAGGGTTTCTTTAGCTGTGGGTTCCTGCATTGCACAGGGTTGGACACCTCTACAATTCTATGATTCTATAATTCCATGAGTGAGTACAGTCAGGAGGATTACAGTTAAATCTTGCATCTCGGCTTCCGGCCCTTGGATTGCCACCTTGAAGGTCCCACTGCTTTTCTCCTTCTTGTCAATGGCAGACTCAAAGGCCTGGAGAAGAAAAGCAGAAGTTGAAATAAAGCTCTGAGGCTCAAGCCACACATGCAAGTGGTTGAAGCCACATCTGCCCCACTCACTTCTGAAGTATGGAAGTGGGGAGCTGGCAGTCAAGGGGTGCTAAGCTCTCCCCCTCCTCCCTGTCCCCATACCAAACGTTACCTACTCTTTTCCTCCCAGCAAGTTCTTTTAATAATCATTTACGATTTCATTGATTTTGTTAAAAAGGGCAAACACTTTGTTTTTCTCACGGGGCAGGACCTTGATGTAGGGTAAAGGGTAGAAGCATGGGTTACCTTTATCCAATCATTCATCTCTTCCTGGGACCTGCGTAGAAAGAGAAGTCACCTGTTAGAGAAGAATAGCCCTCATCGTTCTGCATGAGAATCAGAAAAGGCAAAATTCTTATGTCAGTTACCTGGTTTGCAATTCTAGAGTTCGTTGTTTCCCTGATACAAGGAAAGCATAAGGAAACTGCACATCATTCAGCTCCCGAACCTGCAAGTCCAGATAAGTAAAACAATTAGCACTGATGTGGGTCAAAAGTTGCTGCTGCTGTTTCTCTGATGGCTTCCACTGCTGTCATATTCAATTTGCATCCATACCACTGAGATCAATGGACTTTAGTAACGGGTCTTTCAAGGAGTCTGCACCTCTCACTTAAGTAACGGGATTTCAGTCAGTCTACTCTGAGTAATGCAAGTGTTGGATATTTTCACACACAAACAGTGAATTTTATTTTTTCGTGCTTTGTTCCGTGAGCTGTCCTGGTAATTTTTGGAAGTTGAAGGGATGGGCTACAAATTTGATTAAGTAAATAATCAACAAATCAAAGGGAAGAGAGCAGCAAGCAAACCCCTGAACCAATCCACATGCAAAAGTTTGGCAGGGAGGGGAATGAGGACAACTCACCTGAAGCACACAAATATTTAAAAGTCCCAATATGGTCAGATATATGCCATACCCTTCCTTGGGTAGCATTTATAAAACCATGGGCCAGATTCAGCTAGCTGCTCCTGCAGGCGAAAGCCCACTCAAATACTTCTGCTAGCACAAGGGGGCTTTCCTCCCTGCAAACACAAACACCCCCAAATTGGCTGAGGGGGGTTCAGGAGAACACCCAGAACAGGGTGCAGGGAGAATAGAAGGAATATTGTTCCTTCAAGCAAGCAGAAATGATTGCACTGAGACTGTGATCTCTTTAACACCACACTGCATTCCTCCCCTTATCATCCCCCCCCCCCTACATATGTGTATTTCGGGGGGGGGTACTCTGCTTCCTGCTCTGCTTGTTATATTTTTGTTTTATGTTTCTCCAGATGTCGCCATCCTGTGGACATCCCACCCCACGAGTATAATTAAAAGGAATAACCTGCAATGAAATTCTCTGACCTTCATGCCCTCCACATCGATCCGGCTGTGCACCTGAAACGCTGCGCCCACTTGGATGACTTTTGGCACACAGTACAGCAGCAAGTTATTGAACTGAAAGAGACAAGAGGTGGGAAAGGATAAAGGATTGGTGGGAGGGGGGCACATCAAGTCTGAACAAAGAAGGGCCAAAAGAAGAGAGCAAATGTCAAATGAAGCAGTCAATACAATAATGGTTTGTCTCAGTTAATCTCTCCCTCTGAAGACTAGAGACTTCAGAATATGAACCACTGCAAACAAGAGAAGTAGGAATTGTTGCCACCAATGGGTCAGGAAAGAACCCAGTGCATGTATCACTTAGTGCTATGTCCTCCAGATATTCTAGACACCAACTTCCATCAGCTAATGAGGTACTTGGCTACTGCAGGGAAGGGGCGATTTATTGCTGGCACACTTCTCATTCTCACTAGTTGCTTGAAAATCAGAATACAGTTATCATTTGGATTATGCACTTCAGAGGCAGGAGGGCAATAGCCCTGCTCTGCTATTGCCCCCCTCCCCCAGCAGATGGTATTCATGAACATATCGCCTCTAAGCCTAGATGTTTCAAATAGCCACCATGGCTACAACTAGTGGCCACTGAGTAAATTATCCTCCATGAATTCTTCTCATTCCCTTTTCAACTAATCTGAGCTAATGTCCACCACCACATCTTGAGGCAGCAAATTCCAAAAATTATTTGGGTGAAGAAGTGCTTCCATGCCAATCAGTTTCATTGGCCGACTGTCTTCCTAGGTTCTAGAATAAGGAGAGAGGGAGAGAAACTTCTCAATCTATTTTCTCCACACTGCACATAATTTTCAGTGCAATCCAGCGCATGCTTACTCTCAGAAGCAAGTCTCATTGCATCCAGTGAGGTTTGCTCCCATGTGGATATGCATAAGGCCACCGCCTTTGTAAGCCTCTGTCACAGTCTCAGTCACCTTTGTCCAAATGAAAAAGTCTCAGGAGTTTTAAGTCTTTCTTTGTAGGGAATCAGATCCAAGGCTCTTATTATTTGCCCTTCCCTATACACTATACGGATGCGGGTGGTGCTGTGGGTAAAACCTCAGTGCCTAGGAATTGCTGATCGTAAGGTAGGCGGTTCGAATCCCCGCGGCGGGGTGAGCTCCCGTCATTCAGTCCCAGCTCCTGCCCACCTAGCAGTTCGAAAGCACCCTGAAGTGCGAGTAGATAAATAGGTACCGCTTTATAGTGGGAAGGTAAACGGCGTTTCTGTGTGCGGCACTGGTGCTGGCTCACCAGTGCAGCTTCGTCACGCTGGCCATGTGACCCAGAAGTGTCTTCGGACAGCGCCGGCTCCCGGCCTCTTAAGTGAGATGAGGGCACAACCCTAGATTCGGTCATGACTGGCCCGTACGGGTAGGGGTACCTTTATCTTTACCTTTATACACTATACACGTGGGTGGCGCTGTGGTCTAAACCACTGAACCTCTTGGGCTTGCCGATCAGAAGGTTAGCAGTTTAAATCCCCGTGACGGGATGAGCTCCCGTTGTTTGGTCCCAGCTCCTGCCAACCTAGCAGTTCGAAAGCACATAAAGTGCAAGTAGAGAAATAGGTACCGCTCCGGCAGGAAGGTAAACAGCGTTTCTATGCGCTGCTCTGGTTCACCAGAAGCAGCTTAGTCATGCTGGCCACATGACCCAGAAGCTGTATGCCGGCTCCCTCAGCTAATAAAGTGAGATGAGTGCCGCAACCCCAGAGTGGTCTGCGACTGGACCTAATGGTCAGGGGTACCTTTACCTTTATACACTGTAGACATACCTTGCTGTCAGGGAACTGACATCTAAAGCGCCGCAGGTGCAAAGGCTCCCTGAGGTTGAGAGAGCAGTAGCAGCGGAAGAGGGAACCAGTAGAGGGCGAGCAAGAACTCCAAGGGAAAGTGAGTCGGAGGGATGGCTCAGAGACGCTTCAAGCGAAACCAGTGGGGAGGTCTCAGGACCTCCTATAGGGACACCCACACCTCGACGGAAACTGTCACGCCGAGAGGCCAGACGACGTGTTTCCGTTAAGGAGCTTTTATGTTGGAAACGTTTCCGAAAGCAGCCACTTTCGGATTCTACTAGTGATTGACGCAGCCATGCTGGAGGGGCTCCGTCACAGGCAGAGGTTTGAAAACCTGATCAAACTCTGAGGGACTTGCATTTTACGCACAAGCAGCTCATCGTCCCATCACAGCAATCCGAAAGTCACCGAAAGCCAGCTTGTGCAGAGAGAAGCATCATGAGCAACCCAGCAGGAACCGGGGGTGCAGGAGCAGCTGGAGGGGGTCCAAGCCTGGAAGAAAGGTACAGAGCGTTGGAGATCCAGTTGGCGCTGCAAACGGCGAGGCTTGAGGAGAGGAGGGCTCAGGATGCAGAAAAGGGAAAGGAGAAAACCACCCCGCTCGCCAGAAAGGTACCAGGATTGGTGCAGAAATTCGGGGGGGATCCCAGGAACTATCATGCCTTTAGAACAGAGATGCAATACGCTCTAAACTTGCAGTTTGATGACTTCCCCGACGAGGAATCGCGAGTGGCGTATGTGATTGGCCATCTCGAATCCGGGGCGAAAGATTGGGTTAGACCCCTGATGGCAGCGAATAATGAGATCTTAAAGGACACGAGGAAGTTTTTTCGTGCCATGGACCTGATGTTTTCCAGCGATATTGAGCAGGGGGTGGTGCGAAGGCAGTTAATGGCTTGCCAGCAAGGAAGCAGATCTGTCCGTGAGTACTGGACTGAATTTACTATGCTGATTCATAAATTGGGGTGGGACCTATCGGCGGAGCCCATCCAAATGCTTTTCGAAGAGGGGCTTTCTTCAACCGTCAAAGATGAGCTTTCCCGGGGGCCCAGGGCGGAGTCTATGGACCAATTAACCAAATCTGCGCTGGCCATAGGAGCGCGCCAGGAGGCGAGGGCTTTGGAAAGGCGGGAAGGGAAAGGAGACCGTTGGAGGGAGTTCCGCATTCCAGACATTCCAGAGCCATCTTTCCCGCCGGCAGAGCCGATGGAAGTTGGAACAGCGCGGGCGCGCGCAGTTTCAAATCCCAGTGAAGGGCGGAAGAAGGAGGGAAAGAGCGCCAAGAGATGTTATCTCTGCCAACAGCCAGGGCACTTTGCCAGAGTCTGCCCACAAAGAAAGGAATGGCAAGGGATGGCAGGAGCTGTTGGGGGAAAGGAAGAGGAAAGCAAGGAGCAAGTAAAAGCCAACGCCTGGCTGCCACCGTCGGGGCACAGCAGCCAGGCCAAAGAGCAATGAAAGTGCCCATGCCAGAACCTCCCAGACCTGCTTTAGTGATAGAGGTGTTACTAGAACTGCCAAACGGACACCCACTAAAGGTCAAGGCGCTTTTGGATTCAGGCAGCTCCTGTAATTTCATGAGTAAGGAGTTTGCAGCTGAGCACCAGATACAGACCATCCCTTTAAGTAACCCCTTGCAGGTGACTACGATTGACGGCAGAGAGCTGTTGGGGGGAGAAGTTAGCCAACAGACTGTCCCGATGATAATGAGAGTGGCAAGGCACACCGAACAGATAGCGTTTAATGTGGCCATCCTGGGATGAGCTGGCTGGCGCTACACGATCCGCTAGTGGGCTGGCATCAGAGGGTGGTCTCCTTTGGGTCAGCGCATTGCCTAGAACACTGCAAGGAGGGGAAGGTCTCGGGAGGAGACAGAGTCACCCTAGCGGGGATGGAAGTGATGGGCAAAGGGAAGGTGCCCCCGCAATACGCAGATCTGAGCAACGTATTCAGCGAAAGGGAAGCAGACAAACTGCCACCGCATAGACCCTTTGACTGTCAAATCAACCTACTCCCAGGGGCCCAACTCCCAGTAGGCAAGCTGTACGCCATGTCAGACAGGGAGATGCAGGAGCTGAGGGAGTTCATTGACAAAAACTTGAAGCGAGGTTTCATCAGAGAGTCCCGAGCGGTGGGGGGCAGCCCAGTGTTTTTTGTGGACAAAAAGAACACAGACAAACCGAGACTGGTGTGTGACTTTAGGGGCCTCAATGCAGTGTCGGAGCCCCTGGCTTTCCCTATGCCCCGAATTGACGACATTTTGACCAGAGTAAGGAAGGGAAAGATTTTTACAAAACTGGACCTGCGGGGGGCGTACAATCTGATACGCATAAGGAAGGGAGATGAATGGAAGACCACCATGTTTACCCCTTTGGGAGCCTTTGAATACCTCGTTATGCCCTTCGGTCTACAAGGGGGCTCCGCCTGTTTTCAAGCTTTTATAAACCACGTTCTGGGACCTTTGCTCTACAAGAACTGTGTGGCCTTTTTAGACGACGTGTTGGTGTATTCGGAAGATGAGGAACAGCATGTGAGGGACGTTCGAGAAGTGTTGGGCAGGCTGCAAGCCAACCAGCTGTGGGTGAAACTGGAGAAGTGCCAGTTTCATACCAAGGAGGTGGAATTCCTGGGGTACCGCTTGTCAGACAAGGGATTGGCCATGGATCCAGGCAAGGTTCAAGCGGTACTGGAATGGAAGACACCGAAGACCAAGAAGGACGTGCAAAGATTCTTGGGGTTTGGGAACTTTTATCGGAAGTTCATCAAGAACTTTGCCCACTTGACGGCGCCCATCACCGACTGCCTCAGCAGCAAGAAGAAATTTGTTTGGACGGTGGAGGCGGATCGAGCCTTTGAAGAACTGAAAAGGGCTTTCGCCTCGGAAGAACAACTTCTGCATGTGGATTTACAAAAACCCATGAGAGTGGAAACAGATGCATCCGACCGGGCTATAGGGGCGGTCCTTCTTCAACCGGGGAGGAGTGCGTCGGAGTGGAGACCGTGTGCATTCTTCTCGCGGAAACTGAATAAGTCCGAGAGGAATTACACGGTGTATGACAGGGAACTACTTGCCATTCACGAAGCATTCCGGAGGTGGAGACATTTATTAATTGGGGCACAACACAAGGTGCAAGTGTGCACCGACCACAAAAATTTAGAGTATTGGAGAACAGCTCGAGTGCTCAACCAACGACAAGTGAGATGGGCACAGGAATTCTCCAAATTTAACTTTGAGATTTGTTATGTGCCAGGCCCAGAAAACGTCAGGGCGGATGCGCTCTCACGCAAACCAGAATATTGGGAAGGGGAGGAGGTGATCGAAGAGAGACATGTCATCCCGGAGGACCGCTGGGTGTGTGGGGCGGCGCTGGTGGGGCAACGGGAACTGGTGGAGGAAACGGAAAATGATGAATATGCCCAGGATAAGCTCAGAGGTCTCAGGGGGGAGGGCGAGAGCCCCGGAGGTTTTGAGGAAAGAAATGGGGCATTGTATTACAAAGGGGCACTGTATATACCCGAAGGTGAATTGAGGGGGAGAGTACTCAAGCAGTTGCATGATAGCCCCACGGCGGGACATTTTGGGCAACACAAAACCATGTGGTTGGTTACCAGGGAATTTTGGTGGCCTAAGGTGAGGGAAGATGTAAGGGAGTATGTAAGAGGGTGTGACCAATGTCAGCGAGCCAAAGGGGAAAGAAGGGCGCCGGCAGGGTTATTAGAACCTTTACCCACACCAGAACGGCCTTGGGAAGCGATATCAATAGATTTTATGACGGATCTGCCAAGGTCCAAGGGGAAAACAGCCATCATGGTAGTAGTAGACCTGTTAACTAAGATGTGCCATTTTGTAGCATGCTCACATGCAGTCACAGCGGAAGAAACGGCGAAGTTGTTTGTGGAACATATCTTTAGGTTGCACGGGGCTCCCTCGAGGGTGATCTCAGATCGAGGCAAACAATTTACTTCCAGGTTCTGGAGGAAGCTCATGAGCTTGCTACACGTGGAAGTTAATTTTTCAACTGCCCGGCACCCTGAAACCAACGGGCAGGCGGAAAGGGCAAATGGCATTCTTCAACAATATCTTAGGTGTTATGTCAATGACAGAGAGAACGATTGGGTCGAAAAGTTGGCGTTGGCAGAATTTGCCTACAATAATGCGGAGAATGTGTCCACAGGGATGAGTCCCTTTTTGGCTAATTACGGGTGTCACCCCAGGGCATTTCCAGGGGAAGGAGGGGAGAGATGGAGCGTTCCAGCGGCTGAACATTTTGTAGAAGAGATGGAAGCCATCCATCAGCAGCTCCAGCTCAACTTAGAAAGGGCCAAGGCACAATATAAGAAGCAGGCAGACAAGAACAGAAGGGAAGGTGAAACCATAAGGGTGGGGGATCAAGTGTGGTTGTCAACCCAAGGGTTGCCGTTCAAAGGGGGTTGTAAGAAACTGAGACCCAGAAGATTGGGACCCTTTGAGGTGATTCAGCAGGTCAACCCGGTAGCTTTCAAACTCCGATTACCCAACCACATGAAATTGCACCCAGTGTTCCACAGGTCGTTACTGTCACCATACAGGGGGGGACGTGAAGGGGAGCACGTCAGGGGACCAGCCTTGGAAGAGAGGGAACGCCGCAACCATGTAGCGGAAATCCTCGATTCCAGGTGGAAGGGTAATCAGGTGGAGTATTTGGTGGCGTGGGAAGGGGAACCGGAGTCAGAAAACACCTGGGTAAGTGCAGAGGAAGTCAATGACGAGGTTTTAACAGAAACGTTCCACCAAAGGTTCCCGAGGAAACCTCAGCCTATAGCAAGGTTTAGGAGGGAGTATTTCGGCACCACCGATGAGGAAGAGGAAATGGAAGGGTTCACGGAGTCGGAGTTGGAAGATGGAGTGGACTCTGATGACGAAGAGTACCTAGAGAGTAGGAACAGCAACAAGTGGAAGGAAGTGTTCGCGACGTCGGAAGATGAGGGAGGTTCTTTCAGGGGTTTTACCTCCTCACCGCCAGTAGGAGAGGAGACGGGAGGGGGTGAAGGGGGCCCTGGAGGGGAGGTGGATGTCAGGGAACTGACATCTAAAGCGCCGCAGGTGCAAAGGCTCCCTGAGGTTGAGAGAGCAGTAGCAGCGGAAGAGGGAACCAGTAGAGGGCGAGCAAGAACTCCAAGGGAAAGTGAGTCGGAGGGATGGCTCAGAGACGCTTCAAGCGAAACCAGTGGGGAGGTCTCAGGACCTCCTATAGGGACACCCACACCTCGACGGAAACTGTCACGCCGAGAGGCCAGACGACGTGTTTCCGTTAAGGAGCTTTTATGTTGGAAACGTTTCCGAAAGCAGCCACTTTCGGATTCTACTAGTGATTGACGCAGCCATGCTGGAGGGGCTCCGTCACAGGCAGAGGTTTGAAAACCTGATCAAACTCTGAGGGACTTGCATTTTACGCACAAGCAGCTCATCGTCCCATCACACTTGCATATCTTTCCAAACTCCTAAATATTTCTTTCTTTCTTTCTTTTATCCAAACAGCAGCACAACTGCTCTGAGTTGTGCAAAAGAACACAGATGCCCAAGAGTGATGTATTGCTATCTTCCCTTCCCACCATCCCCCAACCTGATTAATCTCTTACCAAGAACAGGTATTTCTCTGTTGTGTTGTTGTGCCGGAATGAGATTTTCTGAATGGGTCCCTCTTTTATCAGCTCATTGGAAGGGTCCACGATGTCGTCTTCAAGCCCCAGCCTGTGATACACCTCCCAAAGGTTCTGGAGTCGTTCCTGCAGGACCATCAGTATTAAGATGAACAAGACAGGTACCAAACAGCTCCGTTGCAAAGGTCTCTGGCTGCAAGGAGTCACTCGCATGAGGTCAGTGCACTCACCATTTCTGCAATGGCAGCATTGGAGTGTTTGGCTGCAGTGAAAATCATTTCCAGGGCTTCTGCAAAAACACCAGAGAAACATTAAACTCTCAGGGCTCTCTCACACAACCCATTTACACATCTGTATTCCTTGCTATGGCAGCACTGGAGGGGCACTCTGTGCGACTTTGAGTATTTCCCCTTGTGCCCACAGCCCCCATGATAAAATTACATTGGTGCCATGGACTGGTATTTTAATATGTGCTAAGAATAAATCTAAGGGACGTGGGTGGTGCTGTGGGTAAAACCTCAATGCCTAGGACTTGCCAATCGTATGGTCGGTGGTTCGAATCCCTGCGGCGGGGTGAGCTCCCGTCTTTCAGTCCCAGCTCCTGCCCACCTAACAGTTCGAAAGCACCCCTAAGTGCAAGTAGATAAATAGGTACCGCTTTACAGCGGGAAGGTAAACGACGTTTACGTGTGCTGCGCTGGTGCTGGCTCGCCAGAGCAGCTTCATCACGTTCGCCACGTGACCCGGAAGTGTCTCCAGACAGTGCTGGCCCCCGGCCTCTTAAGCGAGATGAGCGCACAACCCCAGAGTCAGTCACGACTGGCCCGTATGGGCAGGGGTACCTTTACCTTTACCTTATGCATATGTACATTTAAATTTAATAAAAAAGATATAGATGAACCAGGATCATATTTAGGAGGTGCAGGGAGTTTTCAAAACAATGACGTCAGTGACACATTACTGGACCTTCTGTCTCTGTAGTTCTTAAAGCAACAGAAGTCCAGACCTGAATGGAATGCATGCAGTAAGCTCATTCCCCAATCTCCAACACTTTCCCAAGGTTCTAGCAGTTGCATGGCACTGAGCAGGAGAAAGGAGGCACAAGCCTAGCAGGGGAATTTCAAATCAACCCTGGTATGAAAGCCTTAGAATCGCTCAACTAGCAGGTACATGTGTGTCACGGCTAAAGGACAGTCTCCTCCAAGAAAACAACTCCTCTGTCAACTTCCTTCTTTGCCCACATCACAGAACGGACCGAATGGAGCTCTTACTCTGTGCATCCTCCCTGTCCGGTGCCTCTGGAGGTAGTTTTCGTATGTAATCCTTCAGAAGGAGTTCATATCTAGGGATTCTCTGTACTGGCTCCAGCATATGATGCTGCAAGGTTAAGTTGGCTGAGATCTCCCGTCTCTGCTCAGGATAGTAACAATAGCAGAAAGAGAAAGCAGAAGGCATCATAGACATGAGTGTATAAACATTAAACTACAGATACTTGGCTGGCCTCACCACTTCACAAACCAAGATGACCATCTACCACAACCTTCACCAACACGGTGCTCTCCAAATGTTTTGGACTACACCTCCCATCAGCCCCTGGGCTGGTTGAGGCTGATGGGAGTCGTAAGCCAAACATCTGGAGGGTACCAGCTGGGTGAAGGCTTATCTATCATGTCTTGGTGGTGTAACAGATGGAAGAAATTTCATGCTTTGGTTCAAGTCTTTCTACAGCACAGCGATGGAATGTTTGAGGTCCTCTGGAAGCAAGAAATTCCCAGCCACTGCAGCAGAAGGAGTCCAGTGTCTCAGGAAGAACGTGAGACATGGGACCAACGCAATCTTTTGAGACCTGGGGTAGAGGGCCCACCAAGAAGCACAGAAAGAACTATAGAGCCTATTATCCCAGCTGAGAGAAGCTGGCTAAAGATTGGTGTAGAAGACATTAGTCACCAGGCTAGGCAAAATGGGTGAAGAAAGGCTAGTCTGGATGGAGAAGTGGGTGTCCTTCCAGTATTTTCTCAAGGAGAAGAAAATGTGTTCCCTGTTCTTGTCAGAGTCTGCTAAAAACATTTTTCTTATATGTATATGCTTAATAAAAATTTAAAATAAAATAAAATAAAATAATAATAATAAAAACATTTTTGTTCAGGTGAGCCTGCCTAGATATGTAGAATTTTGACATGTGTTTTTATCAGTGTTTCTCTCTGGCTTATCATTGATTTTAATTATGTTTTGAAGGTTTCAATTTTTTTTTAATTGAGAATGACGCTCTTTCATTATTTTTGTAAACCACTTCATTGTGTTCCCCCACCCGAAACAAGCAGTATAAACATTTTATGAAAGAATAGCAAAATAATTTTCACCTGAATGCTTGCGATGAGTTCCTGGAATGGCAAGGACTTTTCGGACCACGTGGTGATCAGCTCGACTGCCTTGTCAAAGTTCTTCACGTATTCGCTATACATCTTCAGGAAAGGGGCTACCTTCTGGATGATGTCCCCAATCCTGGGATTGGAATCCCTGCAGGCAGAAGCCCAGAGAACAGGTGTACTATTGACATCTCTAGAAAGGCAGCCAAAATGGTCCAGGGAAGATGCTTTGGGAAATGCCTGTCTGCCTCTATCCCGGTCTCATTTGCAATGCCCAAGCATCGCTGGCACTGGTTTGTGACACTTGCAGGAGTCCCTGCTGGATGCTGCCCAGCTTCTACACAGTTTTAACAATACATCACAGCACAAGCAATGCTGGCTGTCTCTGTTTATTAACGTCTTCAGTAAAAAAGAAAAAAGCTAGGAAGTGAAATGATTGTCCTCATACGTCCTCCCATCACAGGAAGACAAACAGATACATGCGAGAAGTATTGCTGATTTAGTTCTTATTTATCTAAGATATTTCTGCATTGCCCTTCATCATATAATTGCAAGTCTTTGTTCTATAAAGGCAAATGTTTGCCAAAGTGCCCTTTGCAGACAAAGGAAGTATGTAATATCTATTGTTTCACACCAAGATTAGTCCTTTGTCAGATGGCACAACCTATAAAGGTAAAGGGACCCCTGACCATTAGATCCAGTCGTGGCCGACTCTGGGGTTGTGGCACTCATCTCGCTTTATTGGCCGAGGGAGCCGGCGTACAGCTTCCGGGTCATGTGGCCAGCATGACTAAGCCACTTCCGGCGAACCAGAGCAGCACACAGAAACACCGTTTACCTTCCCGCTGAAGTGGTACCTATTTATCTACTTGCACTTTGATGTGCTTTCAAACTGCTAGGTTGGCAGGAGCAGGGACCAAGCAAAAGGAGTTCACCCCGTCGCGGGGATTCAAACCGCCAACCTTCTGATCGGCAAGTCCTAGGCTCTGTGGTTTAACCCACAGCGCCACCCGTGTCCCTTATAAAACCTATAATAGAGATCTATTTCATGGTGGGACAAAGAATTAAGGTTTTAACTCCAAGTGACCCTTCCACAGACCTCTTGTACGGTATCTTTTCAGATTCTAGACTTCAAATAATACAACAGTTGGTTTCAGTTGCGTAAACCTTCACCCCACCACTCTCACTTCCCTTTCCAGGAATGCAATGGGGAAAGGGGTATGGCTGCCACAACTCACCAGTTTTCCATACGTTTCTGCAGCTCTGGCAAGAAAAACTGAGCATGGAACTGGTAAATGGATGAGATGTTGGAGAATATCATTTTCACTACCTCTTCTGGGAATGTTCTTCCACTCCTGGCTTCCTTCAGCAGCTCTGAGAAAAACACCTGGAACCCAGGGATGGACAAAGCTGTCAGTTTTGGGTTTTCTCAGTTGCTCGTTTTCCCAGCCTTAAGTTCAGTCATCTACATTTCTGCATCAGCTTGTGATTTATTCATTTATTTTGCAAATTCACCAGCTTTTCCATGCACTTTTACTTTAGCATGCACAATTTTTCAAAGTGAACTTTCCCTTCACCTGTCCCTCTAGAGCAGAGGTTCCCAAACTTATTTGGTTTACCACCCCCATTTCAGGAAACAAAAACACCATTACCTAGCACGCCCCTGTCAAGTAAACTACAGGCAATCCTCATTTTGCACTGGGGTTACATTCTGGACCCCCTGCATGCATCAGCGTGTAAAGCAGTCTGCCTAGCCCCCATTCCACCCTTTCAGTGATGTTTTAGGGATACATCCGGATTCGGTGACGACCGGTGTGTGCATGCGCAATCATGTGTCAATCAGAAGCTCATAAATCTGTTGTCGCCTGTAACAAACCTACCTGATCCAGAAGATGAAGGCGGCTGACATAGGCCTGCTCTGTTTGCAGGAGCTCCAATGCTATTTTTTTCTCTTCTGGCTCCTGTGTGTATAAAGAGAAACTGTTTGATCATGGGGAGGATTAAGCATGAGCCCAGTGGAGTAGACCCTGCTCTCCTGTCAGTGGGGGCACTGCAGATTAGTAGGGCTGGGTTCTCTAACTAAGGCTGTGTTTGTGTGTGTACACAATTATGCATATTCATAGGAACATAGAAAGCTGCCTCATACAGGGTCCTGCCATTGGTCTATCTAGGTCAGTACTGTTTACAGTGACAGCCAGTGGCTCTCCAGGATGTGAGATAAGGGACATTTTCAGTCCAATCTGGAAATGCCAAGGACCGAAACTGGGACCTTCTGCATGCACAGCAAGTCCTTTATCACTGAGTGATGGTCCTGTTTGTTTGTTTTATTTGTTCATCTTTAGGTTTTACTGAATTTTTTTCCTCATTTTTCATGAGATGAGTCAGGATTTCCTCTTTCTTTCTTTCTTTCTTTCTTTCTTTCTTTCTTTCTCTCTCTCTCTTTCTTTCTTTCTTTCTTTCTTTCTTTCTTTTTTTGAAGCTATTTTTCTGTATCAGAAAACCTCTCATTACCACTTTACTCACGTCCCATACTATATCCAGTTTAAAATTTACAGCATGTACCACCTTAAAAGAGAATATAATGATAATGATGTACCAATGGTACTTAACACCTGTTAAATTGGCAAAAATGTATAGGATGAGTATGCTGGAAATGTAAAGAGAAGGATGGAGATTTTTACCACATGTGGTGGACATGTGAGAAAATAAAACTATTCTGGGAATTGATTTATAACAAATTGAAAAAGATGTTCAAATATACTTTCCCAAAAAAGCAGGAAGCTTTTTTGCTAGGCTTGATGGGAGAGAAAATAGAAAAAGCAGACCAAAGGTTATTTATGTACGCTACAACTGCTGCTAGAACTTTGTTAGCCCCAAAATGGAAAGTACAGGAATTACCAACAGTGGAGGAGTGGCAGATGAGAATGGTGGATTACGCGGAACTAGCAAAACTGACCTGCAGGATCTGAAACCAGGAGGAAACAAAATTCCAAAGAGATTGGAGTAAATTTATGGATTACATAAATAATAACTGTAGAAACCTGAAGACTGAAATAAATCTTACGACGTGGACTGGATAAAACAAGAAACAGCGGAAAGGAGACTGAAAAAAGAAAACCTGTTAAAGGGAGGGAGGGAAGTCAGTGCTCGGCAGAGTGTTGTGTAAGGAAGTGGGCAGATGATTGTTGAATATTGCTGTATTTGTTTGAAATGAAAAACCAATAAAAAGCATTAAAAAAGAAAAACAGGTGCAGGAGGAGGGAAAGATAAGTCAGGCAGGTGTAGAGTTGAGGGTGTGTCCACCCCCAGGGGTGGAGGTGTCTTCGGCCTCCTCAATATCTGCTGGCAGGGGGCCGAGACCCCTCAATATTGAGAGGGCAGAGGAGGCCAGCATGGTTCAGTGGCTAGCTCCTCCTGAGCTTAAGAGAGGAATTGTGCCGTGCTGGGCTCTGAGATCAGCCTTCTCCTGACGATGCAATATCATGCATGCACTGCATTCATGACGCCTCACACACACGATGCATGACGCCCCCCTCCCCAATCTTGGGCGCAATACGGCACCTCTGGCTGCCACACCTCCTCCTCCTGCCCCCACCTCTCGTGCTCCACTCTCTCCCAGGACCAGAAGAGGACTGGAGCAGAAGGAGCAGAAAATGGTTTTGCGTAGACAAAGTCTGCACCTGCTTGGGAAGATGCATCAACTTAGGTTGTGGGTGGGGCCTCTCCGTTGCTGCAACTGCCTCGTTGGGCGCACACCTAGGAACAGCGGAGAGGGGTTGGACTGATAGACATGCCATTTCCTAAGTCTACTTTTGATAATAAAGAGATAATTCCTCACTCTAGACATTCCTTGCCTGACAATTGCCCAGAACATTGGCCCTACTCTACGTGATCTGTAACAACAACAACAACAACAATAGTAATCTGGTAGTTAATGACCTGGTTTCTGCTGCTGCTGGAGTCTGTCCTGAGGCTTGCCTGGAAGTCTGCATCTTGTGGAATCCTCCAGTTGCCTGCACTGATCTTGCCACGGAAAGAGCTGAGACACTTGACTGGGAGCCCTCTGGGAGCCTCTCGTGGCTCCATCGCTGATTCTGCACGGCAGGGCATTTGGCTGTGCTGTACAGGCATTTGCTTAGCTTCACTCATAGCTCTTCTGCTAGTCGCAGGTGGAAGCAGGTAGGACACCATGAGATTCGGTGCTCTCAAGCAGGGCCCAGACTGAGGAAGGATCTGCTCCTTGCTGGGACTCGGGCAAGCTCTGGCCTCAGAAAAGACAAGCAGTTTTAGAATGACATTATTCAGCCCACTTCTGCAAAACACAGTGCACAGCCAAGCAGTCTGTATGGTGAGATCCAAAGCAAAAACAAAACATTCAGAGGCAACATGGGGACCAAACCATCAATATTTGCACCTCTCTGAGTTTTACAGTGCTGTTCTCCAGCCTTGCAATGGAAGCACCCACTAAGGTGCAGGAAACGTTCATGTCACTGAACATAACATTCAAAATCACACTATAGTAGGAGAAATGTAAATATTAGGGGAAATACACTGTGTTAAAATGTACGTGGGAGGCAAAATTGCCTTTCAAAAAGGAGAAATTAACACTGAAATGCTGGTGAGTTCTCATGAGGACTTTTTTGTCAAAACGTGGGGAACTGAACTTTAGTTTGGAAAAATGAGAAACTGAAACAAACTAGGATTGACAGTTTTTACCCACATCTAAATACAGGCAGCTGTATTGTGACTGCCTATTTCCTCCTTCCCACCTAACCAGTAGCTGGGGTTGGGGGTGGGTTAATTTACATCCAGAAAACAGAACTAAAATAAAAGATTAAGCAAAGAACAACAACAACCAGGAGATCAGATCTCTAGCCTCCCACATCCACATCATGATCTGTTTGGGCCTTGGGGAACAGGGACTTCTGAGACAGCAACAAAAGCTCTCCATCCTTAGTTACACAACAGCATCCACAACTGTAGCTGAATAACTAAGATTGCAAGTCACGCAATCAAAGATATTAATTGTATGAGTTTGAGTTGATTCATTGATTAATGCACTGATTGCAAACATTTTTAATGCTGTCTTTGGGGTGGTTTTTGGTGGGGGGTTTTGGATAATGCATGCATGTGTCACTGCAGGCATCAACTTAGAAGAGGCATACTATCGTACCTGAGAGAAAAAGAGAAATGCATGCTATCTGCAGAGTTTTTCTTTCTTAAATAATGGGTGAGATCTGCCTACCAGTGGAACAGGCTTACTCTTGTGCAAACAGGCCGTTCCTTTCCTCTCCTTCTCCTGCAGCTGAAATGCACTCACAAAATTTGCTTCAGATGGTTGGGGAATGCATCAGAACAGATTTTTAGGGCAGCAAGCTGCAGGCAGGAGGTCAGAAAGAGGACATCCCACAACATAAGCAGAAGTCCGCCCATGTGACATTGGATTTCAGCATTTATTTTCAAAAATCTGCACCCAGTTAATCTAGGGCATATTTTTTTGGTACCTACAAAAATATTTAACAGTGCAACCCTACACCAGAAAGTAAGCCCTGTTGAATTCACTTTCACAGGTAAGTGGGTAATAGGACTGCAGCCTAAATCACTAATCAGTTGATAAACATTGCAACCCTGTAAATAACACAATAGGCATGGATGCATAATGCATGCACAAAAGCTTTGCACCCATTGTATGAAGACCATCATGCCTACATATGTGAACAGTGTACCACTGGACACCAATACATTGGCCCATGAGAAGCTTAAAAAAAACCAAACAGTTTGCCTGTCTTCTCTTTCATAGAACTGCTTGTGCCTCTTGTAGACCAAAACATCATATGAAAGCTATGTACCTGCACATTAAGGGTCATGATGTAGTGCTTAGAGCTGTGTTTCTCAAACTTGGGTCTCCAGCTGTTGTTGGACTACAACTCCCATCACCCCGACCACTGGTCCTACTGGCTAGGGATGATGGGAGTTGTAGTCCAGCAACAGCTGGAAACCCAAGCTTTGGAAACACCAGGAGTGCCAGACAAGGACTTGGGAGCCCAGGGTTCAAACCTCCACACAGCCATGAAGCTCACTGGGTGACTTTGGGCCAGTCACTGCCTCTCCGCCTAACCTACCTCACAGGGTTGTTGTGTGGAGTAAATGGAGAGGGAGGGAACCACACATGCAACCCGAAGCTGCTTGGAGAAAAAGTTGGGCTATAAATCAAATAAATAAACAATCCCGAGAACTGTAATTTACCCCTCACAGAGCTATTTGCCAAGGCCCTTAAAAACTACAATTCCCAGGATTCTTGCAACGGGGAGGGGATGTGCTTTAAAATGTATGATACACAAGGGCTGAGGAAGTCTTTTTCACATTTACATTGAGAGTAGCTACTGAAGGCTACATCCTCTTTTCTGTTCCACAATCAGCTGTCATAACTATCCTTAAGCTTCCTCATGTATCCAAAAGTCAGCTTTTATTTCCTCTTCCGAAGCAAAGTTTTGCCTTTCCAAAACAAGCCACAGCTCAAGATTGAAACCAGAGGCAGCAGTCTTGCTAAAGGGACAACACCCTCTGGGCTGACATAGGGAATGGGCAAGTTAAGGGAAGGAGCTGGTAGAGTGTTTGCATGTTCCCCACCCAGAGACCACAGCACATGTCGTGGGGCCAGAGAAGAAGGCAGATTCTGCCCGCTGCCCTCAGCCTTCTGCCATCACACATTCAGCAGAAAGCCTGAAATGAGCCTTTGCAGGGCTATGGGTTTGTTGCATGGTAGGAACTCTGCACCATTAGGGTGGCAGCTTGCCTGAAGGGCCTACGTGCCTTTACAGCTGTCATTGCACAGAGGCGCTTTTTGGAATTTCTCCCCTGAATGTGGAAGGTCAGGGAGTGAGGCCAATGGGCAAAAGCCACCCTTCCCTCTGCACATCCCATAGAAGCATGGAGAAGATCTGAAAAGGGCAATAGTTGCCAGGAGATGACAACAGCGCTAAAAGCAGATATGCTGCAGGTGTAATATATCATGGCAATTTAATTTCAGGGTGTATACTCAAGAATATGGATCCAAGAGATTTTAGAGGCACTTCTCAAGGCAAGATGCCTGGCAACCTAGAGTGGTTGCTGACGGAGAAGTATGTGTGCTTGAATATAAAAGAAGCATAGGTACATATTAAATAACTGAGGGAATAAGCTCCTCTTTTCTAGTCTACTGTCTATGGAAATATGGGCTTCTTTAAGGTATAAGCTTCCTTCAGTTTCCCCTTGATAGCTCAGTTGATGGAGCATGAGGTACTTAATTTGAGGGTGACATTGGGCAAAAGATTCCTGCATTGCAACAGGTTGGACTAGATGGATCCTGTGGTCCCTTCTAGCACTACAATTCTATGATTCACTTGTGATTGAATGAAGTTTGTGCTTAGGAGGTTTTTTACACTTTGAAGAAAATATCACAGTAATATCACACACATACATTAAAAAAGGTAGTCCTCTTCCCACTGGCATATTCCAATTTGCTTAGGGCCTATAAAAACACCACAGGAATTGTTAAGTTGTGGGTGAACATATCAGACGACACAGCGATTCTTCAACAGCTCTTGTTTATTCACAGGCCAGAACAAAACTGAACTGAAGGGCTCAGCCAGCCTTAGAGCTCCACTACAACACAACAGTAACCACTTTCTGTAACTATCCAATCACTGAACGTCACTTTCAATCCCTTATTTGCATATGTGGACCTGAGTGAAAACTATCTACAGTATCCTCCTGATGGCCCAGGGTGAAAACTTCAGTACATAACAGGAATATTCTCTCTCCCCGCCGCCATCAGCACCTTGTCTCAGAGAAACTTCTCCTGTTGTTCAGTTTACCTTGGAAGAAAGAAGCTCCCAGGCAAATGCAGCTCCGGAGCTTTTGACCATTTCATCTTGGGAGTTTCAAGGGTTCTACTTTACAAATTCAGCCCTTAAGTGTTCCACCAGGTTAAGCGCTTAGAAAATGAAGGTGACAGTCAAACTGTAGGGTGGGACTGGTATAATGAAGCCAAAGAACTGGAAGCAAGAGAGGCAGTGGGTATGTCACGTCCAAGAAAGCAGAGAAGCCTGCTGGAAGCACCAAAGCCAATCAAGACCATCCACAAACAATTCTGCTTCTGTTCCAGCTTTTGACTGCTCCTTTGTGAGAATATAGTCTCCTCGTTCTGCGTATACAGTGGTACCTTGGGTTACATACGCTTCAGGTTACAGACTCCACAAGCCCAGAAATAGTGCTTCAGGTTAAGAACTTTGCTTCAGGATAAGAACAGAAATCGTGCTCTGGTGGCGCGGCGGCAGCAGGAGGCCCCATTAGCTAAAGTGGTGCTTCAGGTTAAGAACAGTTTCAGGTTAAGAACGGACCTCCAGAACGAATTAAGTACTTAACCCGAGGTACCACTGTACGAAGAAACAGGAACAGCAGCTTCACAGTGTGCTAAGGAAGTACAGTAACAAACACAGTGAAGCATAATTTCCCCTGTTTCATTTGACACATGAGGAGAGGGAGACATGGAAGGGAAGGAAGCATTGCACTGAGATCAGGCAACAAAACAGTGGCAGGAGAGCAGGGCTGCCCTTTTGCCAAGTCAGGCCATTGGTCCATCTAGCTCAGTGTTGCTGACACTGACTGGAAGCCGCTCTCCAGCATTTCAGGCAGGAGTTCTTCCCAGTCCTACCTGAAGATGCCAAGGACTGAACCTGGAATCTCTGCAAGCAAAGCATATGCCATACCACTGAGCCTTCCCACTTCCTACAACTGTAAGCTATGTGAAGCCAGGAAGATGGAAAGGAGGCTCAACGAATCAGGGTGTGACTCCCATCCACTCTCAGGACTATTTCACAAGGGGCATTCACATATGCTTTTGTTTCGTAGTCCTTTGCATGGTGTGTGTGTGTGTGTGTGTGTGTGTGTGTGTATTCTCATATTTGCATGATGAAATCATGCCACTTTGCAATGTAATTCTAATGCTGAGGTATAATAGAAAAGAAGGATGCCAACTTTAAAAAAAAGTGCAAAGCCACATCTGGATTTAGGGTGCTGCAAAAAGACAACCAGATGGCAGTCTTCATAAAATCCAAATCCATTAAAATATAAATCAGGCTGATATCTTTTCATGTGACACATAGCACAGAGTCCAGCCACTGGATTTATCAGCAGGAGAAGGGATGCGGCATTTCAAGGGTTTACGTGGAAATCCCTTCCTTCTCTGAGCCATTGCAGAGTGCCAGGGCCCTTGAGAGCAATGGGGTCAAATCCCCCTGCAGTTTTCTGTTGGTTCTTAATTTGTTTTGGTTTTACTAGAAAATGCCCCTTCTTCATTTTGTACAAACCTGTGCTCCAATTTCCCTATTTAGCACTGAAATATCATGTTAGCAATGGATGAATGTATAGCAGAACTGTCAGAGTGCAGGAAAACTTGGCAAATGGGGGGGCATTTTTGGATCAGGCTACCCCTCTGGATACCCAGGGAACAGCTGCAGCCAAAAATGTGCACCCATTTAATCAGTAGATCAGAGTTATCTACAGTGAGACATGCAATGGTTACTGTGTAATATGTTCTGCATGCAGCTGCCTTTGAAGGGCCTCTGGAAACTTCAGGTTGGTGCAGAAGGCAGGAGCAAAGGTGCTCCCAGAAACACTGGTGTGTGGACATATTGCTCCCCTTTCGGAATAGCTGTGCTGGTTGCCAATACATGTCCAGGTTAAATCTGAAGTGCTGCTTGTCACATCTGAAACCCTCCATGGCTTGAGCCCAGGGTACCTTCACCCACAACATCCTGCACAGACAAGCTCATAGAATTCCATTTAGGTGAGTGTCTGAGCTGGCAAAGAAGACAGGGAGCACCAAGGTTTCCTGGCAGAGGAAATGGCTTTGCTCACTTTGTGGCCAGCACTGAAGCACACTGGGCTACGGAAGGAGAGCGCTCCTCCGCAGCTTACAGTAAACTTGTATTACTTATGAGAAAATAAAGAGTAACACCCGCCCACATTGATTTCTGCTTCTTACGGGCAAAGCTTCCACACTTCAGCAACATGTCAGAATTATGCATGGATTGCAACACTATCTAGAACAGTTTAAATGACCCTTTAAAACAGGGATGGGGAACCTGTTGCCCTCCAGATATTGTTGGATTCAGTCATCCCCAGCCAGCATGCCCAATGGTCAGAGACAATGGGGGGGGACCAAAGAATAGAATAGGATCAGGTTAGCCATATTGATTTGTATGCTGTTGGTGGATTATTGTCATTGTCTTGTTGGGCTGTGTATGTGATAAAGGGGAGCCATACCGGGGTGAAGGTGTCTTCTTCTGTTTGTCCCCGTGTCAGTTTCAGTTTATTAGTTAATTTTTCCAGTAGGGCACGAAAACAAAGATCACCACAGCCAATCACAAAAAACAATCACACCCTAGGCCAACCCCAAACTCTCTCACCACCAAAAGAACACAAGTGAACAACACAAACAACGCTGACACCAAACTCTACATACATTAAGCATAATAGAAACACAACCACCTGACCCCACCCCCCCATCCATCTTCCCTCCCTCCATCCCCTTTCTTTTTCCTTTTTTTTCTTCTCCCCCTAATGCCTCAACAAATGAAACGGATTTGTAAAAATGTTACATGGGGGGGGGGGGAATAAGAGGCATTACACTTCTGTAAAACAAGAAAATCCTAAATAAAATATTTTTTAAAAAAGAATAGAATAGGAGACTATTGAATCAGGCCAACAGCCCACCTAGTCCAGCATCCTGATTTCACAAATGTAGCCAAACAAGCTAGCCACCCCATTATTTATTTATTATTATCTATTAGGAATATTTTTTAAACAGCTAAGCATCACAACAACGGCGTAGTAGTAGTATACAAAAATGAAACAGCTAAAACAGATTTTACAAATAAAAAGAAGAAAAAGATGCTGCTCCACCAGTAAACGGATCCTCCTGGGACAGCCTGTTAAAACTAAAAAGTTTTTAGCATCTCACACAATACTGCTTTTTACCCTGAAGTCCACAAAGTCTGAATTTTCTTCTTAGCCCTAGATGATTGCCTCTGTGGGACACGGCAAAGGCAAAGCTGCTTGTATGACTGCAAATTCCTCATTACACTTCCCAGTATGGTGTGTGGCTGCAGACCACATTCCCAGGTGACAATTTGGATTGGCACTGATGTCTCTGGGAGTGACTCTGAATGAGCTTTGCAGTGTCCATGACTCAGGCACATTCTCTGCCAGAGGCAGGAATCGGGGGAATTTAGCAATTTGGTTGCCAAAGAATTATCAGAATTAAATAAACAGCAAAATCATAGGGTTTTTTTTTACCATGCTACTTGAAACGGTCCTTACACAATTTCTGCTCTTTAAAAAACTGATCTGTCTTATAACATCTCCAGGGGTGCAGGGGAGTGAGAGAAGAATTATTGTACCTGAGTTTCTCAAATGCATCCACAAGGTTAACCACAGAGGTGGCTGAATAGCTCTGCTCCTCCATCGTACTGAGACCTGTCAGTCTGAAACTGGACTTGCTGTTCTGAAGTAATGGTCAAAGCAGGACCCACACTGAGGATGCACTGTGATTTTTTCACAGCTCAGTCTTTCTGTTGCTTGAGGTATTTCTGAATAATTTCTTTTGAACCACTGGGCAGAATATTCAAATTACTGAACAGTTTGCAAGCAAACTGGTGCCTTCAGTGGTATGTAGGGGGGAAACCCTTCTGGTTTACCATAAACAGAAAAAAAATATGAGGAAGTACTGAAAAGCAGAACACTGGCAGAAAATGAGCAAGATTTACAAGGTTATGCAGGGAATGTAAGCTTCTTATTAAGTATATGATTTTATTTTTTAAGGAAATGCATCGGAAGTGGTCTTTTCATTTAATTCTGGCTCTGCCTTGACTCTTGTCTTGACTCCTTCTTTGTAGGTCTTTAAGCAGAGGTTTGACAACCATATGTCAGGAGTGCTCTGATGGCATTTCCTGCTTGGCAGGGGGTTGGACTTGATGGCCCTTGTGGTCTCTTCCAACTCTATGATTCTATGATTCTTATTTCGGTCATGCACTGTATCTAATATTTTCTGCTGCAATACAACTTCAACTTGCAATTCCCACCTCTCACCATCAGCAATGCAAGAAAGAAATTACAATTATTTGTGACAGAATAACTAATTACATATGTAGAATGTAAGATTTTCAGGATTTTGCTCCTTATCTCTTGTAGTCCAAAACATTTGAGGAAGGCTGCTCTAGTCTAGAAAGTATTTTCACAATATCCTGTGCTTGACAAATTTGAACGCCAGGGGGCTCCATACAGCTACTCCAGCATGTACAATATTAGGCAATTCCCAGCTATAGACAATACTGTACATATATAAATTGGCAATTCAATTGCCTACTCTACAGACAGAACTTCCTGGTTACGTCTGACACCACTTGGAGAGGAATTCTCAGAGGACTAAAAGTAGCAACTGCTCAGAGGAGACAATTGGAAAATTCAGGACTACAGTATTATAGTTTTACCTAACACACTAGAGAAGACAGGTTTTCATACTCCTTCTCGCTCAGATCTTCCTATGTGAGGAAAACTTGAGATTTTTATTTTTTATTTAAATCTGGAAAAGGGCTCTGCCAATGTTTTTTGCACCAGGACAGGAGGGGAGAAGTAAACTGTCAAATATTATTTCCCCATATTGCGGCTATAAGAAGGCATGCTGAGGTAGACAATAGTTTACAACAATCCTGCAATGTAGACCAGTATCACATCCATTTCTGCAGACTGAAGCAGAGTGGCAACTCTTGCATGTCCAGTTAGCAATCAGTAGGAATGAGATGGAGTTAGGTGGCAAGTGATCTCCAAGTTCCCTGCAATTTAGCCCCACACATTCTCCCCATATTGCAGATTGCCATAAACCACTGTTTATTATCATGGGTGCGGCCAGAATTTTTGTTAGGGAGAAGGCTTTCATTGGGAGGGGGACAGAACCTCAAATTTGTATTGATTTTTATATTGATTGGGGGAGGGGGAAAGCTGCCCCCACCCATGTTTATTATGATCTCCAAATGAGGGTGAGATGTATAGATATACTGGCTTAACAGCAATTCCATTAAAAAGATTTTAAGAAACTGTCCTGTTTTCAGGCTTTACTGATGAAATAAATACAGCTGCTAGTACAAATTTGTGGTACAAGCGCACTTGGAAGACTGTAAATTTATGGTCAGCGCACCTTACGAGGGACACTGAAGAGCTTGAAAAGGTTCAGAAGAGTAGTATGCTTCTGAATATCAATTGCTGGAAACTGGAGGAAGGAAGAGCGCTCAGATCCCACTTACAGGCCTCCCATGTGCATCTGGTTGGCCACAGTGAAAACAGGGTGCTGCACTAGATGGGCCATTCGCCCAGATCCAGCAAGGCTCTTCTTCAGTAGGGCTGTGTTGTTGACACATGAGCATAGCAAATCTGCGCCCCACAACACCACACGACCCCGGCCACTGTGTCTGCACAGTCCTGACTCCACCACCACCCTGTCCCAACCCCACCACGATCCAGATGAGCTTCTGCAATGTTGATGTTAGGAGGGTGGCTCTGCTGCCCCAGGTGGGTTGCTACTGAGAAGCAGTAGGTCTCTCTCACTTGGTACAGCATGAGACTCAGTATTGTGGGTTTGAGCCCCATGTTGGGCAAAAGATTCCAGAATTGCAAGGGGTTGGACGAGATGACCTTCATGGTCCCTTCCAATTCTAGGATTCTATGAATGCCAGTTGGTAGGAATCACAAGTGAGGAGGGTTGTGTGCTCAGGGGGTCCTATCTGTGGGCTTCTCATCGCCATCTGGTTGGTTTGTTGTGAGGAGAAGATGCTAGATGAGACGGGTCTTTGGACAGCTCTTCTTCGGATTCCGGTGCAAGAATTCACACACCAAAAGCTGTCAAGAGGCAGAGACGGCCAGTGGAGCAGTTGCACAGTTGCTCACTATGCAAGATGGACGGACTCGGACTCACCACGCAAGCTTTGCGTGTCTGCAGCTGCAATCCTATGCCCACTTGCACGAACTCAGCATGACTTACAACCTGAGTAGAAATACGGAGGAATCTATTGTCGACCAACCGAAACCATGCCACGACTGTGTTAAAACAAAGACAGACATGGGGTGCGTGCGTGGATATGCTCTCCATCACCAAAAACGGTCTATTCCAACCACCAGTCGAATGCAAGACGGCGCTTCGGCTCTTTCCACACAGACCCGCCGAGATTTTTACCTCTCGAGGATAGTAAAATGGAGATTGTCAAACCAAAAGGCTGGGCGTCAACTCTTTGCTATCTCTATGTTGCTTATCGCCCTAAACAGCTTTAAATGGTTCCGCCCCCTTAATAAGCTGAGGGCTCCTGTCGCCCAAGGGCGCCCTTGGACTCGTTTCCACTAGGTATTTGCCAGAAGGAAACATGCCTGAGAAGGAACCGGGCGCTTCCAACGACAGCCTTCAACTCTCCCCTCTGTATAACAATGGTATCGTCCAATGGTTACAGAGATAGGGAAAAGTAGACTTCGAATGGTTCCATGGCTCTGCCTTGGGGTGCACTTCGAGCGCCATATCCCTCCCCGCTTTGGGTTGAAATGACGGCTCGAGCAGAAAACAAACACGGAATCCGGGATCCGTGCCTGGCAAACACGGCCAGCAGTGGTTTCAGAGGCGGATTTTCTGCGTTTTCTAATGCAGACCGGGGGTCGCAGAAAGGCCACTCCAACTGCAGACTGCAGTACTGGCAGCGGAAAGCCTCGCTTTCGTAAGGCTCTCTCCCTCCCTGAACATTTTTAAGGGTTCACCACTAAAAATAAAGCTTAAAATCACATTTCTTTCAAATGAAATAACATCTGAAGTAGGAAACGACCCTTTTTCCTGGGTGTTCCTGGATGGATCGCTTCTAAAGCAAAAAATTCTTGAAACTCTGGTTCATTATTTTTACTGTTCGCCAAAGCCCGCTTTCACGTCCGACCCAGGATTGGGGGGGGGGGTAGCATGAAAACGAACCCGGAAGTTATCCTTATCCGTGGTCACTCTACTATTTTTCTGAGTCTATGCAATAAAGCAGCCAGTTCCTCCTCCCTGCCGCAGCCCTTCCCCTTGCGTGATGTGATGACGTAGAAGCCCGGTGACCGAAGGAGTCGGTCATGTGACGAGGGCAAGGAGCTGTACGCGGAAGTGCGTTCCCTTGTTGGATGGGGGCAGAGGGGATGGCGGCTGTAACGGTGGGCCCTGGGTTACCTCCCGCAGCCGCTGGGCCAGGAATGGGGCCGGGACCGGCGGAGGGGGCCGACGCTCTCTTCGTGGCCTTGAGCGCCGGCTTCACGACCTTGAGCCACCCTCTGCTCTATGTCAAGCTGCTGGTGCAGGTGCGGTCGCATCCGAAAGCCGGTTCCGGGTGGGCAGTCTCTGTGGGCCTTTGACGGAGCAGGCAGCCCCAAGAATTTGGGGGTTGCGAAGCAGGGCCCGAAAATTAATTAGAGTTATTGGTATTTGCTGTTTATCTTGGGATGTGCCTCCCGGCATCCCTGGGCAAGTAGGTGCAGCCTTCGTCTTAATTATTGGGGCTGCCCCTAATTAGGACTCAGTTTCCGGGTTTTGTGGTAGGTGTGACCACTTGCAACAGGTAGCGGAGGGTCAGTACCTCATAAATGAGGTTTATCTCCTTTTTGCAATTTACCTAGATTTTGTAAAGAACGTTGTTGTTCCATTTGCTGTATAAAATGACACTGTCACAACTAAAAATGTTGTGTCTATGAGGATGATTTGGACTGTTTACCCTTCACCATAAGGGTTCAGAGTGGGTTAGAACAATGCAAAAAGACAATACTAAAATTAGCTATGAGGCACCGGGCCTGTAAATCTTTCAATTCAATAAACGGTTGGTGTTGGTGAAACTGAGTAAGAACTGAGAACAAATGGGGAAATGTACCATCTATATAGGATGTAAACTTATGAATGAAGAACACTGGTATGGGGGAGTCTTCCAAGAAGCAGATGTTGCCTGATTGGTATCTCTTTTAAAGGTTGGGCATGAACCTCTTCCTCCAACTGTCGGGAGAAACTTGTTGGGAAGAAAAGTACTTTACCTACCTGGCTTTTTTACATATGGTGAGCATACTTTAATAAAAATCCAAGGAAAGTTTGTCAGTACAGTGGTACCTCGGGTTACGAACACTTTGGGTTACAGACTCTGCTAACTCAGAAGTAGTATCTCAGGTTAAGAACTTTGCCCCAGGATGAGAACAGAAATTGTGTGCCAGCGGCACAGTGGCAGCAGGAGGCCCCATTAGCTAAAGTGGTGCTTCAGGTTAAGAACAGTTTCAGATTAAGAACGGACCTCCAAAACGAATTACGTTCTTAACCCGAGGTACCACTGTAGTTGAATAAGGATAATACTGTTGATAAGTCAACAGTAGTATAGTGCTGTGATAAATCAGTTCTTTTTTTAAAAAAATGCCTTTTCTGTGAACAAAATTGTTTTTTTTTAATGAAAATATAGATACTGCAGGAGGAATACTGCTTAGATCTTCTTGATTTGCAATGATCAAAGACAACAAAAAAGTTACAGCTAAAATTGTATGGTGCACTAGGTTTTCATAGTTGAAACTGGGAGTACTCTCCAGTAGACCTTATCTTCTGAGTAGGCATGTGGTGAATTGCATTATTGCCTTTTAAATCTTGTAGGCAGTGGCCCAATTGCATGTAATGCTAAGTCATACTGTATCTAAGCATGAATGCATGAATATGAAGCTACTTGCAGTAAAAAATAGCTGCTGCTGCTCCACACGTGAAACCATGGTTTGGCACTACTACAGCTGAACCCAGGCACATAGCTAGCCTCACTCCAGACAAACCATGAGCCTGGGTTCAGATATAATGCTAAGCCAAACCATGTCTTCATTTTGAGTAGCACAGTAGCAGGACTAGGGGAGGAACAAAGTGGCTGTAATTTTTACAGTGAGTATCCACACGCTTAGCCATGGTTTGGCTTAGTATTGCATGCAAACCAGGCCAACACTCTTTATCTCATTTATATTGCTAGTCATTTTGTAACAGGAAAAAAGTATTGTCTGTGCCATAGATTGTATGGAATCATTGGTCTTAGAAAGGGTTGCATGTGCTGCAAAGGGTTAGAAGGGTTAGACTTAGAAAGGGTTGCATGTGCTGCAAAAAGTACAGTTTGGTGTGAATAATATCTGCTTATATGAATAATAATAATAATATAATACCAACAACAATAATATTTCTTATACCTCACCCATCTGACTCGGTTGCGCCAGCCACTCTATGTCACTTCCAACAAAATTACAGGAAAAACAACAGCAACATACCTAGTGTTAGGCCAGAAAACCCTTTTTAATTGATTGTACCTTTTTTGATTTTGTGACATCCTTTTTGTAAATTACTTTGAAGGGTTTGTTTGTTTGTTTTGCAATCAAGCAGTGTATACATTTTATAAAACAATCAAATTATAAAATAAATCATTTCGTTATAACAGATATTAGCTGTGGAAGTGTTACTATGAGTAGTGGTATGATTGTTGAGGATTTAGTTTGCTACTTTCAGCCAAACCACTTATGTGCTTCCCTTAGAGAAATGTTTGGCACCTATTAAAAAATATTCATTAGCAAACTGTTTTGAAAAAAAAACAGAATTTTAAAAGACAGACACATTTATAGCATGTAGAGAGGCAAAATGTGTATACATCACTGCATGTATCTATAATACTCCTTGCTTTCTATTTATATAATGGTATAGAGCAACCATACTGTGACTTAGAATCTGGGGTGGTTTTTTTGCTAATGAAGCTTTTTAAATGCATTTATTTGTGATTGTTTTATTGTGTGAAGCATGACAGTCAACTGAAGAGCTAGTTAATACAGCTGTTTAATGAAGATCACTTTGTAGATTTGCTTTTACAGAAACATTTTCTCTCTTTTGAAAAAAAAAATACAGCTAGGAAAAAATACTGCTTTACAGCAACCTGAGGGTTGGAAAAGTGGAATTAGTCTTATATTTCCACTGTAGCAAACAACCACGACATTATACTATACTAGGAGCACATTTGAGTTTTTCCTCTCTGTCTTACCATCTGATGCTTGTAATAATTTAGGCTCTATGCAATTCCTTTCAAAACGTTTTGCAGATTATAACCTGAACCCTTTGGGGTGGAAGGAGGCAACAACAGCTAAGCAGGAGTTAAAGGAATCTTCACACTCTGACCTAGCCCAGTAAAATCCAGTGTAACTCTTTAAGGTAGGCAGACCACAGCTGAAAGATTTAGTTGGCAATGTCAGGGTTCTCTTCGTTTTACAATGGGATCTTCAGTATCAGTGGATAGTCTAATGCCCTGAGACGTGTTATTCCAAATAGATGTTTAGTCAGCTGCAAGTTGGAGCTTCTGAAGACTGACAACGACGATGATGTGACACCACAATCGTTTATTTCCTAGCCAGACACATTGTGGAAGTGGATGGGAAAAGGGGCCTTTTCCGTGGCCTTGCTCCTCGAATTCTCTCTAGCACTTTATCCACCGTAAGCAGAGGGCGAGTAAAGAAGGTAAGGTTCAAGTTTGCTCTCTGCACTCAGTGTACTGAAGGCTAGTTGTGAATGACTTTTTTTAAAAAAAGAAAGTCAGGTCAGCATTTCATTATAACTCAGGTGTCAGCTGACCCCACTGTGGAGTGAGAAGGAATGCGCTTCAAGAGCAACCGCCACTGCCACTTCTCTGGTTGTGGCAAACAGCCCCTTTCCTTCAACCAGAGGCAGTAAATCCTTTGCAAGATCCTGAGTTGCTAAGCTGAAAGAGCAGCAGCAGCAGCTGCTGGCCTTATGCTGAATGGAGGCCCTCTGAGCATGTCTTTTAACTTTCCCCCTTTTTCATTATGTGAATGACTTCCTGAATCCTCAGCATTTATTTTTTTTATTACGGTCCTACACTGATGGCCCTCTTGGACCATATTTTAAATTAATTGATTATTAAGTCACCATCAGGCTGCTTTAGGAATGTCTTGAGTGCCTTCAGCCTCCCTAAAATAATGATGTGCTGATCCTCTCTTAGTGACCTTTTATTTCCTGTGAAAGCCTGTTAGTCTGACACTTCTTGGCCTGCTCAGCCTTTGACAGTGGGGCTGTTGATTTCACTTTTCTAATCGTCAGTGACAGCTCCTCATTAAGGATGGGAGGAGTGCTGCTCTGTCTCCTGCCAAGATGAGTTGGCTGCCTTCCACTCCGTCCCCTCCTGCTGTGCACAGGAAAGCTCAACACTGCCTGATTCAGCTCTATGGTTTGGGAGCCTGTGCCAGCTGCCACTCCCTCCCGTCTGTGCATTGCTTGGAAGTGGGAAGAGAGGCTCATTCATGCTCCTTCAGTGCTTTCGAGTCTGGGCCTCCTCATGCTGATTCTCTTCCTGCTAATGATGCTTTAGACACAGGGTGATGAGCAGGAGGCAAGTGCATGCTTCCAAGCTGGGCATTTTCAAAGTGGAGAGCAACTTCCTTCTCAATTTCTGTGAGGCAGAAAAAGTTGTGTGTGTGTGCACACACACACACTCACTCACACACACACACACACCCGACATGGCTCCCTTGCAGCAAGAGCATAGGGAGAAGGGAAGGAAGTTGGGGAAGGGCCATAGCTTGATGATAGAGCATGTGGTTCACATGCAAAAGGTCAGAGGTTCAACTCTGGGCATTTTCAGGTAGGACTGGACAGCTGTGGCCAATCCATGTAGACACTTAGCTAGGTTGGCTAATGGAGTGACATGGTTCCTACTTCCTTAAGGAGGAAGCAAAGATGGGGGTGTAGCTCACTGGGAAAGTCACTATCTTTCAACCTAATCTGTGTAACATGGTGATCCCCCCTCATGTATGGTTCTCTGAGCTCCTCTCCCATTTCCCCCCAACACCCCTAAGAGCAGATGCATCAAGTGCCATTGCTCATCATAGCCAAGTCTCTGAAGGGAGGTGAGCTTAATGTCTGTCCAGGATTTAACTTCCTTCCGCAGGGCCTGTAAGACAGAGCTATTCTGCCTGGCTTTCAATTTGAACTTAGCCTGATCTTTTATTCCCCTTCCTTCCCTCCCTCTCCCCTGTTTATGAAGATTACCCACTCTGGGATCCCACAGCTAATTCTCCCCTGGTCTCCTCGCTGGCCCAAATAGGACTAATTTAGCCAACTAGCCCTGGTGATCATCTAATGTTTATTGGATGGATTTCCCCCCAAATTGATTTTTGAATTCTGAATTTATTGTTATTCACGTTTTATACTGTATTTTATGCTTTTTTTGTTGCATCAATTAAGTGTTTTAAATTTGTTGTTAGCTGCCCTGAGCCCGGTTTTCTGAACCAGGAAGGGCGGAGTATAAATAAAAAATTATTATTATTATTATTATTATTATTATTATTATTATTATTATTATTATTATGTCTTTTAGGCATTTCCTTTGGAGGATATAGAACATGTTTCTAACAAGGATGATGTGAAAACGTCCCTCCTGAAAGTGGCAAAAGAGGTGGGATCCGTTATCGAGCAATCTTTCTTTACTTAATCTTTCACCTAGTGTTTGGAAAAAAGCAACAGTGTTTTGCAACTTTGCATTCTAATAAATCTAGGAAAGTTAACATGGTTCATTTCTCCCCAACTTCCTGTAAGGCTAAACCTAGCTTGGAAAACTGCCTGGGGCTAAAGCTGTGAGAAGATTGGAAAGGTTGAAAATGCAAATGTGGGGTCAGCCTGATTTCTTAAGATTCTGGCTCTTCTGCCACCCAAGAAATTTAAAATTAAAATGAATGGATTTAATCTCACTAAATAATTGCAGAACAATTTCTGTGAGCACAATGGAATTTCACTACCACCAGCCCCCAAAATCTTCAGAGGGTAGAGAGAACCCGCAGAGGACATTCGGCAGATGAATGGGGAGAGGGAAGTGAAGCTTTATTGCCATTGTAGAATTTTTTTCTGCACTTGCACAACCGAGTATTGCACAATACACTCATGGAAGGGACTTCCCTTCCTCCCCTTGTGCAACCTGAAATCTGCTCCAGAGGGTCCCCCAATGCTCTGGAAGAGCCTTTGAGATGGAGGGGTTGCGGAGAAGGGAGAAGTTCTGTTGTTCAAGTAGGAGCCTGCTGTACAAGTTTTGTGGCAGCATTAGATACCATCAAATGATTTTTGAAAAATGGCATAATGAGAATATAAAAGACCTGAAAGTGGTCTTCCAATACATATAATGTTGTGAGGCTTGAAAAGTTTTGAAGAAAGCAGAAATTTGCCTTCAGACATGGGTATACCTCTGAGGTCAATTTGTTTGTGTTACCGAAGCTTCCCAATCTCTCCTCTCTGAATTATCTCGTATACAGTTACATCAGAATAAAGATATGCGGGAGGCAGGTTGTGGCATGAGGTAATGAGACTCTAGGAATTGCTGCCTTCCCTGTAGTTCCCACCCCCCTCAGGTTTGTTTTTCAAAACACAAAACTGAAACACTTGAAAGCAATCGGTTTCCCAACATAGTCCTAATGACAGTGTGATCAGTTGCAGCCATGCCATTTCTCAGAAGGTGGTTCATACTGCACTCTGCTTGACCTTTCTCAGACCTCCCATGAGATGATGATGCAGTGCGTATCCCGGGTTATCTCTCATCCGCTGCATGGTGAGTTGTGTGGTCTGCTGTCTTTCAGTCTCTTTTTAACCTTGAGGGATGTTGGGCTTTTGTTTTGTTTTTTTACAGTCGAGTGGTATAAAAATTTTGATAAAAAGAAAGACTAGCTTTTAGTTTGTCTCTTGAAGCAGTTGTTTTAAACAAAATTGGGGAAGATATTCCTAGCCATGACAGGAGCCTGATCTTGAGTCAGACTCATTTGAGATGTTCTTACTTACTAAAGAAAACATTTCTCTCCCCCCCCCCCTTTCAGGTGTTAAAACCTATAGAGAAGGAAGTTTGCTGTCACTAATGATTGCTGAAGTAAATTTGACTCTGCATAGAAATACAAGAGACTGGGACTTGTTCCATTTCATGACATTTTGGTCCTACAGCTTACATAATAATAGGTGCATGTGCTGAAGTGTAAGAGGGATATTCACTCTACAACTGAAGAAAATATTTCATACATCTAACAGGGTGGATTCTGATGCAGGGATGAATCACCTGTGGCCCTCCAGACATTGATGAACTACAGTTCCAATCAGTCACAGCCAGCAAGGGCCAGTGATCAGGGATGCTGGGTTGTTGTGTGGCAGCATCAAGTGGGCCACAGGTTCCCCATAATCAGTGAAATCTTACGCAACTTGCTAATGTTTAAGGAGCCACAAGGAACTCCTGGGGGCTCTTAGAGAGGTATGCATTTATATCTCTGTTAAGCATCATGAACTAAGAACTATGACTGATAGAATGCTGCATTTTGGGGGGTGGATTTTGTGCCTCATATACTGCTTGATAGATCTCGATGAAGTGATGCAATGGTTTGCAACTGCAGTTGTTTAAATGCCTCTGTTTCCCTGCAGTAATTTCAATGCGCTGTATGGTCCAGTTTGTAGGACGGGAAGTGAAGTACAGGTGAGATTGTTCTGCCCTTTGAGAGTTGAACCTGAGAATAATAGTCTTGGATAAACTATTTGCTCAATGTGAACCAAGCAGCACCAGCATGAACAGCTCATCGTTCTTCCACTTACTCCACTGTGTCTTTGACGCTACGTATCCATTGTCCCACTAGAATTTTATGTGTTTCAGCATCTTCTGTTTCAGACAAAAAGGAGGTGAAACACCAATACAATTTCATAATGGTCTCCTTGTGCAGAAATTTAAGATAGTGCAACTATGCAATCACAATTTTAAGTATTTATTTGCTTTCTATAAAAACATGCATGTGATGCTTTGGGGGACATACTCCACCTAAGAAAGCTCACAATATTGTAAAAACGCAATAAATACAGCACTCTAAACTAATCACAACTAGCAAAGGCTGCAGCCTTAATAGTTATTAAAAAGACCATTTAAAACAGTTACAGAGACTAATAAAACAGCTAAAGAGTGCTATAGTATGTACCAATTCTGGAAATAAATTAAAAATTGCAAAAGGCAGCTTGTAAATGATGGCTTTTAAGGCTTCATGTAAAAATCTGCAGTGCAGACTTCTTAGGAGAGAAAGTTCCACCTGAATAGAGATAGCTTGGTTGCCAGCTACCCATCTCCTAGTAACCTTATGCTTAGCTTACTGCAATGCAGCATAATACACAGCAGCTTTCAAAAATAATCCAGAAACTGCAGTTGGTCCGAAGTAGGACTACAAGATTCCTTGATTCTTTCTTCAGCGACTCTACTGAAAAAGATGTCTACACTAAGCAAAGTGAAGTGGGGGGCTACTAAGGAGAGAGGGCCTTCTGTGTGGTGGCACCCCAGCCCATCTGAGAGAGGCTGGCTCGGTGCCTCCTTAGGGTTCTTTTGTCCCCAGGTCAGGATTTTTTAAAAAAAAAATCACAGGCCTATTCGGTATCTGTGAGTAAGAGTATTCTGAATTGCACTTATGTGCTATTAATATGCTTTGATTCATCCCTGCTGGATATTTTTATGCTGCAAACTGTTATTTTATTATGGTGATGGGGAGCTTTTTTGAGAGAGAGAGACCAGGGGCGGAGGGGAGAGATGCATTCTGAAGAGAGGGTATTTGGTTGGAGGCTGTGTGAGTGGGACTGAAGGTGGCTGTGGGCAGGACCAGAGCTTTCCCTCCCCACAACCCCCTTTCTCGCTCCCTTTTCTTCCCTGGCAATGAAGAGATTACTCCTGGCCAGAGTTCTGAACTGCTGCTTGCTGAGGGCTTTGAAATTAGGCCAAGGGCTGCTGGTTGTCCACTCCTGTGCTAGAATCATAATGCTAATTTAGCAGTTGGTTTGTTTCAAGGAGAGGAAGACAATTCTTCTTTCCCCTGCTTGAAGCATACAAGTAGCAGCTGCATAAATGTGCTGCTGACTGCAGAGGCGTGTGAGAGTTGCTTCCCCGAGTCTTAACCATTTCCTTTCTCAACAGGGGCGTGCTCAGCTCCATTGGGACAATTTGGAAGGAAGAAGGGCTGCTGGGATTCTTTGTGTACGTGAGTCTGTCTGAATTCCTAGCAAACCTTACTCAATCTGAAACTTTGGTTGTTGATCAGTTGCCACACCCTGGGCCAGCTCTTATTCCAAACAGTCATCTGCCAGCAGAACGGGAGGTTGCTGTTCCCATTCCTTAGGATTCAGTTCTGCACTCAACATTTTTCTATCAGACAGTACATAGGATGCTGCTCCAAATAGGAATTGCAAAGCTCTGCAGGTACATAGCAGAGATAAATTGTGGCCCATTGTGACCAGGCAGTAGTGTCTCTTGCATGTCACCTAAAACCAACAAAAGCAAATGACTTGGGGCTTCATAGGCAGCACCTCAGCCTTGGAGCTCCTCCCTGCATTATGTCAGAGCCTAAGGCACTTTTTGGAAGGAGTCCCAGACTTACTACTTAAGCAAGAATAATTACTAGGAATGGCTCGGTCAAAACAGCAATAAGGAGATCAACAAATCTTATTCTATCTGTGATTACTTTTTAATCAGCACTGAGGTTTCTAAAATGCATCTGTGCTGTAGAATGCCATGTAGAATGAGTTGGTGATTTCCTTTTGAATTAACAGAACTGGAGGATTGGAATCTCTGTACTGTATCAGGGTAGGGGTTAACCACATTTTCTGGTCACTCTTGATGAGATTTTTGTCTAAATTGCATCTTTATTTTTTTTAAAGGCAACGGTTCTGTTTTAAATAGCCACAAAGGTCTTGTAGTTTAACTCAAGTCTTTGTTATCCAATTTTCCTTCTTGGTTTTTCAGCGGTTTAGTTCCTCATATCCTAGGTGATGTCATCTTTCTATGGTGTTGCAACCTTCTGGCTCACTTGATCAACACCTACGCAGTGGATGACAACGTGAGTGGTGGGGTTTCTCATCCTGTTGAGTTGCTTGTTGGTTTAGTGCAACAGTGGATCTCTGGGTGATTTGCCCTGAATCAGCGCGTGCACACCCACACATCTGACTTGTGAAATAGAATGCTTGGGAGAAAACCAGGAGTGGATTTTTGTATGGAAGGACTTCTAAACTTGGTTTTGGTACTATCCTTGAATTTCTGGACTTCTTAGTGTATGTCCACCTGACTGAGCTACTATTTTGCACCTGGCACTCATGCTTTAGGGACTACTAGTTAATAATGATAACACAGAAACATATGGGTCGGAAGAACTTAGCAGACTTGCTTATAGCTGAAATAAAACATGCTATGTTTTTATAGCAAAAGTGTGAAGCGAGAGAGAGAAGCAGGAAATTTTCAATGACTTATTCGGACCTAGGTTGAAGCCTTGATTTGCAGAATGTTCTAAAGTGAAGGAGGAGGGGTGTCATCTGTTAGGCCTCCCTCTGCTTTGTTTTCACAGCTCAAATTGAGCATGGTTTTAAGTAGCTGACAAATCTCAGCAGAGAACATGAACCTCCCCCCACCCAGCAATACTGTTCTCCTAGTCTGTAAACTTTACAAGCTGGAGCCGTCACCATATAGCAGCCAGGAAGTCCCTTTGCCACATTCTAGCCAACTTTTTCTGTTCAGTGCATATGGCTTCTCTTAAGCATCATTGATTCCCCATATTCAGTTTTTGCCTAGTTTGCAGCATGCTAATTTGGGCTAAGAAAATATCAAAACTCACAGACCTGTTTGCTGGGAGCTGCTTGTTAATATGGCTCATGAAGTCTTTTCCCCTTTGGGGACATGAGATCAAATGTTAAGACAGGTGGGGTGTAACTATGGAAAAGTTATTTCCATAGAAGAGCAAGCTGAATTACCTGTACTTATGTAACAACTCAGCAGTCTTTGTGGAGTTGTGTTTACAATGTCTTCAATTCAGTGCAGGTATGTGGAATCTTTGGCCCTTGACCTGTTGCTGAACTACAATTTCCATCAGCCCCAGCAAGCATGGTCAGTGACCAGGATCGGTGGGACTTGTAGTTCAGTGACATCTGGGGGACCAAGCGTTCCCCACACCTGGTTTAGTAGGTGCCTCTTGTCAGTTTAAAGCTCTTGCTACCTGCGTTAGCTCAGATCTGGTTTAGGTTATATCTAGAACTATGCCAGTCTCTTTGCATATTCCATGCAGCCTTATTGATAACCGGTGATCTGCTTGTATTCGCTCAATGTGTGTGATGGTTTGAGCCTGAAGAAACCTCTGATCTCTCTTTGTTTCAGTTTAGCCAAGCCTCTGTGATACGAAGCTACACCAAGTTTGTGATGGGGGTATGTAAGCGATTGTGCCTGTTGGGGGAATTGGTCGACATATGACTTGTTCTCTTTCTCTCTTCCACTGTTCTAGGGAAATAGTGCACACCCATGTATGACTTTGTATAAGTACTGAGTCCCAGCAACTGGGAACTTCAGATCTCAGGGTTTGAACGGTTGATTTATGATCCTGACTTAAAGCCATAACTGGCAGCCTTTTTGGCAAGTGTGCCTCAAATATGGTCCAAAGTATGAAACAGTGCATTATTGCACACTGTAGTAGCTGTAACCCATCCCAGGCCTCTGCTCCTGGCCTCTTCTCATCAGCATAGCTTTGCAGAGGGAGGCAGGCTGTGTAGACTTGGCTCTCTCCCATATACAATCATCCCTTGTGTTGTGTTCCACTCATGTTATGGACTTTCAGCTTACGAATGCAGCAAACCCGGAAGTGTTTACTTCCGGGTTCGCCGCCCGTGCATGCGCAGAAGCGATCAGCACGCTTCGTGCACACGCAGAAATGCTCAATCGCGCCGCACACATGTGCAGAAGAGGCGCTCTAGTTGCGGACTTTTCAGGGTGTGAACGGCACCCCGAAATGGATTAAGTCCACAACTAGAGGTACCACTGTACTGGCTCCCACAGTCACTGCCTCTTGCTCCACCAACGATGGTGATTATGCCACAGGTTGGCCACTTTAAAAAATCTGGTCTGCTTGAGGCGAGGTGAGTTAGATGAAAGGCCCAAGTCTCCTACCTGTAAGTCCTATGAAACTGCAGCTGGCAAGTGGCCAAAAAATTGCTGGTCAACCCTGATTCTCCTTGGGCTCGAGAAACTGCCATGCGGCCACACCAGACTTGAATAAACCCACAATTAATAAAGTGCAAGATGTGGGTGGGGAAACCAGCTGTCATCATAACTTATCCTTAATGCATATGGATCTTTTTCCATGTGTAATTTTTAACAGGCATGTGCAGCTCTGTTGTTAAGCATCTTTCAGCTGCAGTTCTTCCTGCCAGTTGATGTATATCTGGGCCTGTTATGCTGTTTTTCTACATAACTGACAGTTAAGCTGCCTCGGGTGAAAAAGTTTCTCTCTCTGCACACTCAAAATATGCTGGTCCTGTCTTGTTGCATGAGGCTTCTTGCTCATTGTTTTTTGGGGCGAGAGGTGGGGGACAGTGTCTCGCTCTGCCGTATGGAAGGGAATGCCTTAGATATGTCTTTGTTTCAGATTGCTGTGAGCATGCTGACGTACCCCTTTCTTCTTGTGGGAGATCTCATGGCGGTGAACAATTGTGGGTATGTGATTATCCTCTCCCCACCCCCACCCCCAACCAGCGTCATTAATGAAATTTAATAAGTTGGCAGAACTACTTATTCTAGTCATATTTTCCTATACTGAACAGCTTAGCCTGGACATATGCACACACAGCATGAAAAACCGCGCCCTCACAGCCCTGCACGCACCTAAAAAAGTGATTTGGGACAGACAGACTTCAGGCTGATGTGTTTGGAGATGATGCACACTGAAGGAACCAGGAGGAAGAGAAGACCTTGGCTGTGTGTATATGTGGAAATAGCCCACAGTTATTTTTGCTAGCCAGCCAGCATTTTTAGGTCAATAAACATGAAGTGAACAGCCTCTGTGTCTCTCTCAGGTTTGTGAATGTTCATGGTCATTGAAGGAGATGGAGTTAAGTCGGTGGCTTTTTGTAAAGTTTCTGCAGCTTGTAGATCAATGAGAGGGTTTGGTTTTCTGTTGCGTATTGCCCCCTTTCTAGAGCAGGGACTGTATATATTTGTGTCTGTCATAGCTGAATAAATGAGAGCATCTGAAGGCAGTAATGATGTTGATTCCTGTTTACACCTTGATTGCTTGCTTCTCTCGCCCTCGGTTTGTTCTCTTTCTTGACTGCTCTCTTTGCTGTATAGGTTACTTGCTGGCCTCCCTCCACGCACCCCTGTGTTTTCCTCTTGGATTCAGTGCTGGAGACACCTCAGTGCTCAGGTGAGCAGCCGTGTTTACTCTGAGATGAGTTTGGCCAGAGAAAGTAAAGCTTTGGTTCCTGAGCAGTTCCTCAGTACGGATGGATGGCAGAAGCATGCATCCTTTCTTGTCCTGAACAGAAGTGGATGATTCTTAACTTTTTGCAAATCTGCCTTTGCAAATTTAGCCACAGAAGAAGCAAAATGTCACACACACCCCAACTCCCCTGCCATTTTTACTCTTTAGTGTTTTCATAATCTTTAAAATCTTGTTCAGACTAACATCAGTAAGGATAATCTTCCCAGTAAAGTCTATTCCTGTGAGATTTGGTGTTGGTCCTTTTACACCACAGTAATATTATGCAGGGTTTCCCTAGACATGTATAAAATACAGTGGTACCTTGGTTCTCAAACTTAATCTGTTCCGGGAGTCCGTTCGACCCCCGGAACCATTGGAAAACCAAGACGTGGCTTCCGATTGGCTGCAGGAGCTTCCTGCACTCAGTCGGAAACTGCATCAGACGTTCAGCTTTTGGAAACATTCACAAACCGGAACACTTTGTGGTGTTGGGGAGCCGATTTGTTTGACGACTAAGCCGTTCAGGAACCAAGGTACCACTGTAAGAGGAAAAGGGAAAAATGAATGCATATGGGGGATTACTATTTGTATTTTGCTCCTGGTTTACTGTTGCTGCATCCAGCACCCTTATTTACTATACATTTTTTTTTAAATGACAGCTCTTATAAATGTTGGTTTCTAACACTTCTCCTGTCTTCTTCTTCTTCTCCCTAGGGGCAGCTCTTCAGAGGCTCCAGCCTACTTTTTCGTAGAGCATCTGCACCAGCATATCTTATTGATTAATCTCAACTGGGAGAAAGAGGTCAACCTAGACTCTTGTAGAAGAAACCTTCAATGCTTGCTTTGACATTTCCTTTTTAATTTTGACGTCAAAGGTGAAAGAGCAAGAGCATCTTCTCCCCAGCAAATTGGACTGGCTTCCTAACTGCACCATGTTGACTTAAGTTGCCAGCTGATCTTGCCGGTCAGGGTGGGGCAGGAACACTTTTCAGTGCCAGCCAAGCCTAAAGTCCAAAGGGACAGCCTTACTGGAGAACGGTTATAGCTTCTGAAGGCTTGGCATGCACATGGCTCTCTGGAGTCAGGGACACAATGAGAAGTTTGTTTACATCATTCTTTGCACTGCCTAAACCAGCCGAGACTTCAGTTGGTTGCAGTCTCTCCTCGGTGCCATCGTTAGACAAGTAAAATAGAATAGCCATTATTGCATTCGTCTGTGGACCAGCAAAACATTAGACAAATTGGAGAAGCTAAACTTAGCTCTGTCAGCTTTGGCCTCTGCCTCCTTGGCTAGCCTACATGTTAAAATCCCAACTGGTTTTAGAATATTTTTCATACTTAGGATTCAGGAGAGCCACAGAAAACGTACCGTAAGTGACAGTATTATTCATTTCCTAACAAAGACATGCAGAGAGCTGAATCTTGGTTTAACATAGCATCTCTCAGGTCTTCCACCACCCAGATTTTTTTATGGGGTTCTTCTCTTAAGTTGGCACATAAGAGTAATCAATTCTATCTGGGTTTTGAACAACCTGAGCACGGGAAGGGGGTGTTAAACACTAAGAGGGAAGATACATTTCCTAAGGGAACATAACTACAAGCACCTTAAGACTGAGCTGAGTGTTGCTCACTAATGAGATGTTTAAGCCAGAATTGGTATATCTAGTGCTCTTTTTCTAGAAAAAGAGGTCCTGGAACTCACCATGAATGTCTCCTTTTTGTTCTCTCAGAATGGCAACAGCACCCGCCTAATTGGTGCTGGAACTGAGTTCCAGCAAGTTCCAGCTGAAAAAAGCCCCGGGTATAGCATTTGGTGAAGAAACAGGTAGCACTAATAGTGTCCACAGGGCCACATGTGGATACCACATATGTACACTAGGGCTCTTCTGCCACTCATGAAGCCAGGGGACCTTCTGGGGCACACAAGGGGATGCAGCTGGGGGTGAATCGTGGTCAAACTGAGATAGCATATAAGCAAAGAAAGGAAATGTTTTCTCTGGGACAAAAACACACATGTTGTGCTGACCTGTATGTGAATAAGCTTGTCAGACTTGCTGGTCTAGACCTAAGTTCAGCAGTGCTCCCCACTGTGAGATGATGCTGGGCAAGAAAGTCTGCCGTGTTAAGGACTTGTAGCTTTGTTGTATAGAACAGAACGGTTTTTGCACATTGGTTATCATAGCTAAGGCTGCCTTCTGATCATGTGAATTTGGGCCATGATTAGTTTTTCTAATTTCTGCTTTAGAAGTTCATGTGAGTTGGCTCTGGTTGACATGAAGACTTTCATTATTAGATCAGTTCCACAGGCAAGGGGGTGTCGTGCAGCTACTTTGCCACAAGCATGGCTGACAGTTCAGTCCACAGCTGACTGCTTCCCCCACTTTCGCATCTTTGCAGTAGCATGGCAAACATTGGGAAATTATCTTCCTGGCAAAGCATCTACTTTACCAACAATTTTGAGACTTCTCTGCTAAACTCATATTCTCACCACACTTTAGTTCTGTGAATTGGTGCTGAGCTTGAGACAACGGCCAAGCCAACTCTTGTCAATTAATGTGGTTGCCCACATTGGTTGCTTTGTGGTTGCTTTGGTTCTGCAACTTTTAAACTACTTGATCTTGTATGCCACAACAGTATATAAGAAAGGTCAGTTTGTTTGTGAATTGCACTAAAGTAGTGTTTCATTTCAGCAAGGATGTGGTTGTAGCATGCTGGCTCAGCTTAAGTTCAACTATTAGTGTTCTACTATTAGAATCCAGCATTGGGATTCTAAAGGCAACTAACTCTTTGTCCCGTAAAAGTGTTAGAGGCATTCCTTCGTTTGTGATCAGAGCTTATTTATACACACAAAAAATGGCTATATTCCTGTCCAGTGCTGCTGTACATAGGCTTTCCCCGTTCCATTTGCTGTGTTGTTAGTTCTTTGTTCTATGTGCATGAGTGGTGTATGTGTTACTAAGTAATTCCAAATGCATCTGTGCTGGCTTCTGCAGTGCCTGGGGATTCTTTCTGGGTCAGAAGGAAGGGCATTAATTTTGTAATGTCATGCAGTGAAAAATGATATGGATGTCTTGTGATTTCCCCCCCTCTAAATCCTTGGGGAGCCCAGGAAGAGCCTGGTCTTGCTTCTTGCATCCAAGGAACCACAACAATTCCTCAGAGGAGGAATAGGGTCATTTGTTTTCCAGATAGGTGTTCCAAATCTTTTACTTTCCAAACATTGTCATTTGAACAGATACTTGTCTTGATGCTTTGAAGATCTTGTCCTGTATAGCATATTTGTACATGTATTATTAGTACATGTGGGAGGCTCTTGTATCTAAAATATCTGCTACCTTATCCCTTTGACCCAACCTGTCACTTTAATGCTTTTACCTTTACCATAAAACTGCATGCTATTGTTTTTATAACTGTTAATTGAATTCACTTTGAAATAAAACTGTGGAAAATGACATCCCTTGAGCTTCTTTAATGTTATGCATGAACCCAAGGACTGTAAATCTCAGCTGCCTAGTCTGTTTGTTTTTAAATCTAAAATGTTCACACACAAAGAAACACCCATTGTGGTTATGTGCTATGTCCATCCTGCTCAAATGAGACTGTAAAGGTCAGACCCAATCAGAACAATGAAACTAGAATGAAATGTTCACTCTGCACCACAGTGTTGCTATGCAAAGGCTACAAAATGCAGTTGTACCTCAGTTCTCGAATATCTCCATTGATGAACGTTTCAGAACTTAAACGCCGAAAACCCAGAAGTAAATGCTTCTGTTTTCGAAGGCACCTCGGAAGTCGAATGGCTTCCGCTGCTTGTTTTTCAATTTTCTCAATTGAATTTTCAGACAGTCCTTTGCACCTCGGTTTTTGAACATTTTGGAACTCGAATGGTCTTCCAGAATGGATTACGTTTGAGAACCAAGGTACCACTTGTACTGGTATGTTTTTCAGTAAGTCAGTTTTCGCATACCCACCTTTCTTATTTATGCCCTACTAAGGCTATTGGCCATGTTGGCTGGACTTGATGAGAATAATAGTCCCGCAACCTCTGGAGCTCACCTCTGATTTATAGGAACATGGGTATCAGGGTTGGGAAGGACTCCTTTCAGAGACCTTAAAAGAGTTGCTGCCAGCCAGAGTAGACAATATGGGACTATATGTTCCGTGGTCTGACTTGGTATAAGTCACCTTCATATCACCTGGCCTAAAGATTTTTACACATCAGTGGTTCTCCATCAACCACTTCAAAATGGCTTAGGGTCTTGGTCAATCACTTAATTATTTTTTTGCCTGTTGTAGGAATTTGAATTGTAATATACAGTATACAAAATAAAAGACTCAATAAAAATACAATTAATATTCAGCATGATGGATGTGCCAACTCTCATCTTCAGCTACAAATCCTCAGATGCACCTCAGGTCACCTGAATGAAGTCCACAGACCACAGTTTGCCATCCCCTATCCTAGACAATAGCCTCAGTAGACTGTCTTGGACTCCAGGCTGTCTTCCTTGCTGAAACATCCTCTTTTCACCAGATCCCAGGCTTTGGCAACTCATAAACATAGTTCAGTTTGATTAGAGATCTGGTAAAGAATGTATATTAGATTAGGTAGACATTTGGCTTCTGGCAGTGGTTTTACTGTACAACTGACTACTAAATTATTATTAATAAAAAGTAAGATCTCAACAGCAGTGGCAGGGTCAGGGTCACTTTTCAACCTTTAGTAAAGGTGCTAATTTATATACGTAGTTGTATATAAAGCAAACTTTGCTTTCCCCAGTTACATGCAGATTTTGTTTATGAGCTTTCCAATAGCACTGTGGTGATCGTGCTCAGGGTACTTTGTCTGAGGATCACATCTTCTGAGGCATAATAAGCTTCTATTCTCTTGTCACACTGCAGTTCACCATCAAGAATTTGGGGGAATAGCCTGGGAAAGACCCTTTTCTCTCTGGGTCAGCACTACATCAGTTCACTGTAGAAATCCAGCCATGCATTGGTGGGCAGACAAGCACAAGCTTTTCTGGTTTGAGGGGGTTGGGAGTACTAAAACAATACATTGGCTCCGCTGAAAGAGAGCACACACAGTCGGCTGTAAAAATTTGGTACCTCTGGCCAGTACGTAGCGCGCCAACCATCTCCTATTTTTAACTTGAAGTGGTTCAGTTCTGAGTGTTCAAAGGGATTTCTTCTTATGAAACTGCTCAGTACGTTCCCTTTTTAAAATTCATTCACTGGAGAGGAAGAGGAGTGTGGATCAGCCCTTCCCAGTTTAAAAGTCTGCCTTGCAGGGGCTTGTGTAAGCGAATGTTCCTGTTATACAAATTTCTCGTCTTCCCTTTTCTCTGTTCCCATCCATTTTCACGTCCTTCCACAGTTTACCCCCAGGGACAGCCCCCTCCTCTCCTCCCCTTTTGCATCTGCTTCCTTCCCCTTTTATATCTGGTTCTGGCAGCTACTTCCGTCTGGTCCCTCTGAGTGCATGGCATATTGTCCTGAACAGCCAATGGCTTTCTCTCTCTGTGTGTGTCTCTTTCACCCCCAAGCATGATGCAGAGCTGCTGTTTTGCAGGAAGCTGCAGCTAAGAACATTTGTGGCACGTGTGGGTGGCTTGCAGCTCTTTTGTTTACAACAATCAGGGTCCAAGGAAAGGAGATTCCTGGGTCATCTCCAGCCCGTACGCTGACCAGAGAGCCACAAAAAAAAAAGGGACCAGTCTACAGGGGAATGTTAGTTGCTTTTAAAAAGTCGAGCAGATTGACTCGCTTAGATATCCCAAGTCGCATGGGCATCCATATCTTCAGAGCCCCCTCTTTAGATGACCCATTAGTGGAGCATTCGCGTTGATAAGCTTATCAGCAATGAATTTTTCTCCCAATGAGCTTCTGTTGCCACATGGTGGAAAGACTGCTGAAGACCAGAGCCACTGAGATGTCTATTTCAAGTGAGCAGCTTTCTTAATTCTGAGAACCATGCAAAAAGACAGATCTGGGTGGATTTGTTGTGAAACCTGAGTTCTCAGATAAAAGCTGAAACGTCTGAAGTTTGCCCAAATTTCAAATGTTGATGCTCTTTAATTTGGATCTGAAATGTTTATCCTAAAAATCAAGCACTCTACAATGAGAAGGTGGCAGTATGTATGCTGTGGTTTGTTTTGTTTTTTGGCAGGTATGAACCACAAAACAGCTCTCCAGCTGTCTCCATTGCCAGCTATTGTCGGTTATCAGATACCATGGCAAGGCAGTTCTAAGTGCAATGCAAGGAGTAAAATGGAAGATAGCCTCTGGTCACAGGCTCACGATTAGAACCAGTTGGACTTGCCTTGCTTCACAGGCGTCAGGTGCAAGTAACTACATGTGCAATCTGTAGGATCAAGCTGATACCTTTGCTTTCGGATTATTGCTATCACAGCTATGGGTTTTTGTGACGCTAAAAGAGCTTATGTTGTGTAGCTCCTGTTGTGAAGATATTCTAGATCATCTTTCCGTAAACTCTATCATCTACTTGAAAGTCACTGTAAAGGTAAAGGTACCCCTGACCATTAGATCCAGTCGTGGACAACCCTGGGGTTGTGGTGCTCATCTCGCTCTATAGGCCAAGGCGTTTGTCCGCTGACAGTTACCAGGTCATGTGGCCAGCATGACTAAGCTGCTTCTGGCGAACCAGAGCAGCGCACGGAAACACTGTTTACCTTCCCAACGGAGTGGTACCTATTTATCTACTTGCACTTTGACGTGCTTTCGAACTGCTAGGTGGGCAGGAGCTGGGACCAAACAACGGGAGCTCACCCCATCGTGGGGATTCGAACCGCCAACCTTCTGATCGGCAAGCCCTAGGCTCTGTGGTTTAGACCACAGTGCCACCCGCGTCTAAACTCTCTCATCTACTTGAAATCACTGTATTAGTTATCAAATACCTTCATACCTACTGGGAAGCTCATTTGAATGCCAGCCTTTATGTGGTCAACGTGCAAAAGAGGAAAGAAGTAGTAGACTTGTGGAGCCAAGGGAATCCTACAAAACCTTTAGGAACAAAATGTAACAGGGGGCCCAAAGCTGAATGACCACAGAACACTACTGGAAAAATATGGGGGGGGGACCATGGAGGAGGGAAAATATGGACTACTTTGGAAGACGGTGTGGCTGTTTGGCTGGTAAGACATCCATGCTGCACTTTTTGTTGCAGGTCCCAGTTGCTAATTACTGTTTGACACTGTCAAGCAACTGAAATCAAATGGCATTAGAGGTCAAGCCGTGCTTTCAAATGTTTTGACAAACACTTGAATATGCAGAGAATTTCTGGTGTGTTATTCAGCGCCGGCATTCGACAGGAATCTTTTTTGGAAGCAAACAGCTTTCAGCTGAAGCTTGGATTCTTCTGCTCTGAAGCCATCCAGTAGGCAGAGACTGCCAGCCTCCTGCCCTCCAGAGGATGCTGGAACTGTTACTCTCACCAGCTGCAGCCAGCCCATGCTGACTGGGACTGAGGAGAGCCATAACCCGAACCATGTGGAGGGCACCAAGTTGAGGAAAGCTGCTCTAAGCAAACAGAGGGAAAAGCGAGGCCTTTTCAGGGCCTCAGGCTTCGGCAAGGTGTGCTTCAGCTGCCGCCTCCTACCTGTGCTCCAAGATTATGGAGGCTGCTCTACACGCAGAACCAGTGTGTGGAGATGACGCACTGCCCCATGCTAAACAGAGGAGCCATTCTTGAGGCTGTGGAGCACGCCCTTGGCCCAGAGCGATAGGAATGTTTGCTTTTCTCTGCTCCTGTTGTACTGTGCCAGAACAGGCAGCACGTAGACAAGAAGACAGCAGAGCCCAGCTAGAGGGGGTGGGGTCAGGCCTCGCATTCCCACTGAGCAGCTTGAAGGGCATGGCTGGCTTTGGAAGTTAAGAGAGAGTGCAGGGCAGACAGCTAGCTATGCTACAGTCCTAGAGGGTCTCCTTTCCTTGGAGCAGGGAATTGGAAGGCAAGGAATTCGTATTTCAGGTCAATGTGAATGTCAAGTAGGGATCGGTTAATGTGCCTATTTTTTGTTTCTCTCCGTTTCTTCTTTTTCCAGCCTTAAATTCAGATGTCTATGCTCCTGCTTCAGTTTTTTTTTAATAAATGTAAAAACAAATTATGAAATTCATCAACATCGTAATAGATTTTACTGCAAATTTCTCCTAGTTTCTTATTCAGTTTTACTGAATGTACACATTTTTTTGCAAAGCAGTTTTCCCTTTAAAAATGCATGTCTGTATGTCACTTTCACTAACACGTACACTTAAATGCACACTTTGTCTCAATATATGCATTTTTGTGCACATGGCTTGGATGGAGAACTGCATTGCAAAATTCAGAGAAATGCAAATTTCGAAAGATGGCTGTGTTTTGGTTTGGGTATTGCTTCAGGAAGTGCAGATTAGGTAGGCTTGTCATTACATGTGAATTGAATCAAAATTCTCCCCATCCCTAATGTGATATTATCAGTAAATGGAAGTCTGGGCCAAAGGCAGACTTGTGCTGCTGTTGATTTTTCTCCCAAAGGAAAATTCACATTTTTCTCTCTGTAAAAATATGTATCCATCCTTTAACATATTGACACAAATAATAACTATCATCTATCTATCTATCTATCTATCTATCTATCTATCTATCATCTAATCTATCATCTATCTATCATCTATCTATCTATCTATCTATCATCTATCTATATCTATCTATCTATCTATCTATCTATCTATCTATCTATCTATCTATATCTATCTATCTATCATCTATCTATCTATATCTATCTATCTATCTATCATCTATCTATCTATATCTATCTATCTATCTATCTATCTAATCTATCTATCTATATCGGTATACTTTAAAATGCTTCAAAAATTTATCCAGGCATTGCTAGATTAGTGTGATATTTGTCTTGAATATATTGCCATAATATGAGCCATACTACTGGGGATATTTGAAGCTTTTCCTAGGTACTGTGTGAAGTGCCAAGAAAACCTAAGACAATATTTGATCAGTGATCATGGTGGCCCACAGAAAATGAATGTGCGTACCATGGGGCAATAAGAGCTTTGAATCTATATTATCTGCATTCAGCTCTGCTGGCTGCTTCTTTTTCTTTCCTGCCCAAGATTGATGTGGAAGGTTTGAAGTGCTAATTTGCAGGCATTAGCACCTCATTCTCCCAGTACCCCTTCTCTTTGAGAACAGTAGCCATACTGTCTGTCAGGAGATGTTCCTAACTCATGCTCTTAAATTGTATTTTATTGTACATCTGTTGTTTCGCTTGTAAATGCCTCTAGGGACATGTTTTCTTTCTTGAAAAACTATATACAAATTTATTAAACGGATACATTTAAATGGATGCTCCATCTCTGTGTACCTCATGAACTTGCTGCAAGCCAAGACTCAAGTTACGTAAATGAACGAATCTTCAGGCAAAAAACTAATGACCACCTTGGTTCCCCTACTGTTCCGTTCCAATATCATATGGTGCCTTGCAAGACTGAGGGTTGTTGGAATTTCAGCATAATGAAATCTTCAGTAAGGAATTGAAACAGTGTTCAGGCAACACTTGCAGGGCTCACTTTTGCACTGGTAGTTTGAATGCTTGGAAAATTCGTTCTCTGCGAATTCAGATGATGAACAGTCCCAATCTGTACCTCCCACACTAATGTGAGAACTGGAACCCGTATGTCTTTGGATTTTGCACTTTTCCAAAATTTCTGATGCGATTGCTAGGCATTTTCAAGCTGCATATTCAGTGAAATATGCATTTAAATGTGTGGTTTGAGAGGAAATGCATTCCGAAAGGTGTGTTTCGTGAGACAATATGTTCAAAATGCATATTATTTTAGATACCTATTTAAATGCATTTTTTGATAAAATTAAATAGAAAACTATAAATAGATAGCTAGGTAGAAATATAATAGACTGATGTCGAAACGGGACAGGATAGTCTTCTGAATAAACACATCAGAAAGAGGCATGGGCCAGAAACAGGCTGATCTAGTCATTCATTGACCTAATGAAATAGATGGGGCAAATCTTATAAAAGAACATGAGAAATGCTACTGTGCTTGTGTCCCACCAGTAGGCATCTTATTGGCCTCTGTGGGAACAGAATACTGGACTAGAGAAGCCTTTGGTTTGATCCAGCAGGGCTACTCTTGTCTTCTAAAAGCGTTCTATTTCCTTTGTTAATAAAAATCGGCCTGTTTATTTATATACTGCATTCCTGCCAACATACTCAAGTTGGCTTTACAGTTTTGAATAAATCTCATTTTCAATGTATGTTTCAACTAGATTCTTTTTAGCCCTGGATATATACTCCTACCTTCGGAGGCCTCCACTTGAGCCTAGACTTGCAGCCTGAAATGGCAGCCGTTACTTGAGCACAAGAAGGGACATCACTGGAATAAAACGACTTCAGTCAGAACCCAAGGAGGTTGCTCTTAAGCTCAGCTGCTTTCCTTCCAGCAGCTGGAAAAATCCAGTTCCAAACAGTTTGGATAGGATTCAAGAGGCGAAAACAAAGGGGGCGGAGGGGGAAGAAAGAGGAAGGAAAGCTCGTGGCGTTGCGAGGTTAAAAGCACCTTGCTTGAGAATGCCGTCTCCCATTATTGATCAGAGAGTCCTTCCTGGTAGGAGGGAATACATTGCTATAATACTGAGGTAAAAAGGAAGCAGCTGGATTCCTCCCAGTTGGGTGCTGTGGAAAGGTGGCCATGTTGGGCAAGGGGTCTTCTGTGTGGTGGGAAATAATCTTTCTCCACAACTACAAAAGCACAAGAGTCTTTTCTGAGCGTGCTGTAGGATCCCGCGGCAGTATACAAAGGCCTTGCCATCATGGCGTCTCTTCGTCTCCTTCAGGCAGCGGCCCACAGAGTTCATGTGGTGTGTGGGGAGAAAGAAAAGGGGGGAGGAAAAGAGGGAGACTATAAATGCTGGATTCCTGCTTCTAAGTTCATCTCTTTCCCTCTCCCCCCCCACCGCCCTCCCCAATTCCAAATTGCTGCTGCAAGCCTTTAGAGGGCCACTTATGTTGATCCAGATGTAAGGAAAAGCCTCCCACTCATCCTCTTGCTCTCTCTTGATTAAAACATTATAATTCTTTAATCTCTCTGAATTGAGTTTCTTCCTTAAAAGCTGCCTGTTCTCTTTGATACACCAAAGCAGTTCTTGTCACGCTGCCAAAGGAGGCCGAGTAGAGTGTCACACAGCTCAAACTTTTACAAGCTGAGTGAGCAGGAAAACAAGCAAAGGCACACAAGCAAGCAGAGAGAAAGAGACATACAGAAAGAGAGAAAGAGGGCTGATATCTTCCATTTTATTTTAAATTTTTGGGGTTCCTTGCCGAAGAGAAAGAAGAGCGTGCTTTTTGGGGGGTTTTGTTTTTTGTTTGAAGCTCAGCCATAAATATAATTAACTTTTCCAGCAAACGTGATGGCCAACCTCTGAGAAACTTGGACGAGGAGAAAAGGGGGGGTGGGAAATGACGTCACCGCGATCTGGGGGTGCCTTTCGCGCTGCCTGTCAGAGCCGAAAGAAAAGAACAGGGCAATAAAACAACGGCTGCCTCTGTCTCCTTCGTTAAACACGGCACTAATTGGATGTTAATTTCTCTTTGCTCTTCTCGCTGTTTGATTGTAAGAACTCTCCTCCTCTTTCTCTCCCCCCCCCTTTGCAAGACTCTTGCCAGTCGCAGGGAGTCTATACTGTACATTCCCTCTCAATTGTGGGCTCAAACAATTCAGAAGCCCAGGCAGTATTAAAAGAGGGGGGGAAGGGGGGATTGGATTTAGGAGTTTCACGAAGCTCAACATTTTCCTTTCATTGCCCTGTACAGAGTTCGGAGTATTTTTTTTTTCTCCCTCCCTTGCGTTCTGTCCAGTCTCCTTGGCAGCACGGGGGGGGGGGGGAGAGAATTAACCCAACCACTGCCCAACTCCATGTGTTGAAACAGGCATTTAGGGGAGCCAGTGCAGGCAGGAAGCTGTTGCCGTCTTTGCTGCCCAGGTCACCCTTAAAGGGTGTTTGTGTTTCTTAGCTTGGATGCTGGAGGGTGCTGAGTGCATCTGATCGATCCATAATGTACCCACGCACACACACACGCACAGACAGACACGCACAGAGTGGTGCAGTGGAAAAAGAGGTAAGTTAAGAACAGGCTTTGAGGGAGAGCAGGGGGGGATTTACCAAGGGAGATGGTGGGTGGGTGGAGAGAAAGAAGGAGAAGGGGAGGGGAAGGAGAGGAAGGAGGTGGAGGGTAGAAATGTGGGAGTAAAGTCCTACCTGGGATCGGTGCCAACTTCCTGCACAGGGCTGCAGACCCGCAGCTTTGAGCAACCCACCAGAGGCGACTTTTCTCTCTTGTCACAAATCCAAAAGGCAAGGAAGGCAACAGGAACAGGTACAACAGATGCAAAGCAGCCTTCTTTGCCAAGGTGCTGGTGGGTAAATCCTTCTCTCCCCCCCTCTCCCTCCCTCCCTTCTCCAATCCTTATTGCAGCTAGCTGTATTTTTTCTGTTTTAAGGATCCTTTCAAGCAGGCTGGATAGAGGCTTTTTTTGTTTTTCATGACTATATATCTCTATAGAGAGAGATATTGAGGGATTGAATTCTCACGCCAGTTTCTCCTCTCCGTTTGGATTAACATGCAGAAGATGTGCCTGTCACTTTGCTTACTGTCAGTGCCTGTTCAGGGATGGGAGAGGGCTTTGTTCCGCGCTGCCTGGGAAGCTGTGCCAACTCTGACTTGGCAGCCGAGCCAGAGTGGGCAGGGAGAACGCAAAGAGAGCGAGCGAGAGAATGACTGCTGAGGCTTCCAAAGTGGGAAGTGGCTGTAGGCCCATTTCCGAACGAGGCAGCTATTCCCTCTGCCCCCTTCTTCTTTCTTTCTCTCTCTCTTTCTAAGACTGGCACGGACAAAATGGAAAATGTGGGGGCCTGTCTGCTCTCCTCTGGCATGTCCCGGTGGGTTGGTTTTCTTTCTGTCTTTTCTTTTTCTCTCTCTCTCTCTCCCTTTTTTAAAAAAAAATCATCCTCACCTGCCTCCGTTTTTGTTTTGTTTTTGTTGTCTCTTAGCTCCATTTTTCAATCGGCAAATGAGGCATTTCACAAAAGCGAAAATGCTTCTTGCATAACTAAGATGATGTGGGGGGTGGGTGGGTCTTGTGTTTTTGTTTTCCCGCCCTCGTATCTCTCTTGGCTGGGTTAAAGAACTGTGCCACCACCAGCACCCCGAGTTCAGGACAGTAGGAGCCAAGATTTATTTTACGTGCGTACATTGGGGAGACCGGGGAATGCTTGTTGGGGAAGCAAGAGGGTGGTTCAGGGTGTTGGTTTGCTGAGGTTGGGGGTTTTTTTTGTTCTTCGTTTTGGCCCTTTGGAGGGTGTTCCCACAAAAAGCTGCAAAACTTTCCGTGCACTAGCTCCTGAAAAGTCACTGGAGTGTTCGGCTGGGTTTTCTGTGGGTTTGATGTCTTTTTAAAAGTATGTTTAAAGACCATGTTAATAATGGGAGACCGTCCCAGGGGCACGCTAACCAACGGTTCCAAGTGCTGGAATTCCTGCCAGCCTCCCTTTGTGCCAGCCTCTTGTCGGCCTTGGCGTCTCATTCGGATGAAGCCTGGCATGCAGGCACCGCCCATTTCTTGGCGCTGAGCTGCTGTGAGAAGGAAAAGGGAACGCAGGGTGGGGGCTGTCTCACTCAAACTGGCCTTGCTCGAAGTGGGGGGGGGGGAGAAAACCATTCCTGATGATTGTCCAGATAATCGGAACTAAAGAGAGCGACTACCGAGCAACAAAACCTTTCTCCTTCATGGCACGTCTCTTTCGGGTACGAAATCAAATGTAGCTCTTTTAGAAATGTTTGAAAATGCCGTTTTTTATTTGTCCAAATGTTCTGGCGCGTGCTTACTGCTACATCCTCCTTTCCCTGCCGCAACCTTCCCGCTTTTCATGGGGCTAAAACATACAAGGTTTTTCAAAAACAAAAAAACCAGACAAACTGATGGTGGGTTTTTTAAAAAAAAAATTATTTGTACTGTCCAGCCATAGATCAGGGCTCTTTTCTTTATTCTGGTTCTGAAAAAAAATGCTTCGATTATGGGTACCGGGAGGAGGGGGGCTGGGTGATTGGGGTTTTTTCCCCTGGATTTTTGCCACACTACGCAGCAGAGAGGAAAGTGTTGAATCATGTCAGAACTGCAATTCAACATGGCAGCCTTAGCTGAGAAAGTATGGCTTTACAATGTCGAAAGAAATGTCTTTCATGGCAAGAAGTGTCTATTTCTGAAGGCATGGAATTTGGCAGAGCTGGGTTGACCAAGAATTGTGGCATAAATATTCCCTTGGATTTTTATTTTTATTTTTCCAGGGAGGGGGATTTTATGTATAGCCTTCAAGAAGAAAAGTTCGGCCATGTTATTCCTCATCTTGGTGTTTTGCAAAATGTTAACCATTTACGGGCTGTTCTGTGTCTATCATTTAGATACCGTTTTTTAATATATTTTTCTTTGTTTTGGCTTAGCTGGCATAGATTTTGGACTTGGGGAGGGCAGGAAGAGCGATTTGGTGCACGTTTGGTAGATTTCTGGCATCCTTCAGGGTTGAAGGATGACATCATCACTTGGTCTTTATTGGCAGAAATCTAGATGTAGCATGGAGGCAACTGGAAAGAGTAAAATGGGATGCTTTTCCACAGTGCCCACCTCACTTCATGTTTAAAGGTTTGTCCTTTCGCAGGGGTAGCTCCACCCTTCCGTTGCCACTGGTGTAAACTTTGATGGACTCCACCACAGCAAACGGAGCCCCTCCTGACGTACACTGAAGGAATGGATCTCAGGGGCTGTGCTTAGTGTCTGTAAATCTGGCCTCTTTATGTCAAGCTTAATTTAGGCCCCTGTTGTCTAAAACAAAAGAATATTGTTTCCCCAAGAGTAACAGATTCCTCTTACAGACAACTGCTTCCTTCTAAATGTTTTGTGATTAACAAAGCTCCCAAATTGAGGGGCAAACCCTTGGAACAATAAACAGAAATTTCAGCACGGGCTTCTAAATGCTAGTGTTGAATGCAAAGGAACAAATGCTCTGTGACCCAGGGGTGCCGCAGCTAGAACTCTCATTGAATGCCAGACATGACTTCTCAAACTCTCTGAAAACTGGGCCTTGTACAAAATCTTAGTTTCTCTAAATACCCTGCTCCCCGTTGCCAGAGAGAAAGAGAGATTTCCGGCACTGAGGATAGACTTGTCCCCTTGCAAAAAAGGACTTACTACCTAATCTGAAGAGAAATCTCCCTTCACAACCTGTGGAACCATCTCCTCCCCTCTGGCTTGCCAGTAACTTCTGCACAAGAAAATCGCTGGTCCTCTGCACATGGTGTTTATAACACAGTGGGTTGTGTTTAAGGACCCAGAATGAGGTGATTGAAAGTTAGGATGCCTAAAATGCTCTCTGTGTGTTATTTGTTAGGATTTTTGGCTGTGTTTATTGCTTCAGAGTGCTTTTTTGAGCATGGAGTTAAATAAATCTGGATTGGGATATTGAGAGCAAAATACTTCTTTGAAAACCTGGATTCCTGTTGCAGGAGCATAGCTTGCACATTTGCTATGAACCCATTTTGGGTTGCCTTTTGCTTCTCAGCAGAAGCAAGAGCTAGCTTGTATTTTGATGTCCTCAATTCTAAATTGGCCAGAGGATACAATGCACTACCTTTGCCATGATTAAGTGTTAACACAAGCCCATCTATTCCAATGTAAATGTGATCTCACTGTTATTTAACTGTTTGAATGTATCTCCTGCCCTATCATGTAGGCCAAGGGTAGCATGAAATATTTTAAATCGTCCTTTCCCAACGGATACTCTCCATATGTTATGGTCTACAACTCCCATCAGCCCCAGCTCCTTCACAATGCACACACCTCTCTTGAAGGCCTGGAGTGTACTTTTATGAAAGCTTTAGAATCATGCTGAAATAATGTAAGTCATACTTAACACAGTCTGTGTGGATGCATTAAAAATACTGCACGGTGACCTTTACAGGCAAAAGTAATGAATGTGCACACAACAGCTGGAAGCAAGGTGCATAATGGGAATGCTCAGCATCACCAGGAAGGATAAATTCAAACATCTGTATCTCACTGAGTCATATTTTCTCAGTTACTCACCACTGAATATATTCCATAGTGATGTACGAGCCCATTCCAGCTCTCCCCAGTAATCAGTTGGACTTTACGAGCACTCCCGTCAAATGCCCCCAAAGGCTCAAAGTTTTTCCCCCTGGGCATTCAGTAGCAACGCTATGAAAAGCCCATTTGATCAAATTGCTTGGTAATGATGGGGCAGGCTGCTGGGAAGATCAGAGCAGCAAGATATCAACCCCATTTCTAGTTGGGAGTAGTTCAGAAGGAACTGGACACAGTTCAAAATAGATGCTTTCTGCAGAAAGATTCCATATTTCGAGCTCCTTCGAAATTTCGCGCGATCTTTAATATTCATCTGTACAGATGTGACACCTTTGCTCAGTTTAAAACTTGGTTTGCCTGTAATTTTCTGGAAGGTGTTCTAAATGAGAGGCACAAAATTTCCTCTGAAGTTGGCTGCTGTACGTAGCACTTGGCTGTTGTCATTGCCACCTCCTTTCCCATCTTTTCCCAACACATTTCTCTCCCTTGCCATTTCCCCCGTATTCCTTCTAGGAAGAAATCACCATAGCTCCATAGATCAGTGGTTGGTGATTATATTCTCATTGACTACTTTGCTTTGAGCCCAATTTCCTGTGTGGGAAGCAAAATTCAACATCGCTAACATCTTTGCTCCATTTTCTTCCCTATCTAGTCTTATGCCCCTTTGAGCCCAATTTCCTGTGTGGGAAGCAAAATTCAACATCGCTAACATCTTTGCTCCATTTTCTTCCCTATCTAGTCTTATGCCCACATGAAGCATCTCCATTGACTTCAGTGAACTTCTCTTAGAATTTCCTCTGTGATAAATGAATGCAGCATAGCCCACAAGACTGTAAAGCTTAATGCAGAAGTATGCCATCTCTTTATAAAGGCATGCTAGGCTAACATAAGCCCTTTTCCACCTTGTGACTATTGAGCGACATTGTTGCTGATGAACACCTTCTAGTTGGCAACATTAGTAGGTCCTTTCTTTTTCTAGGCACAAATCCATTTTGTGGGTCCATGAATTTATTACCACCAAATAATAATAATATTATAATATGCCACCCATCTGACTGGGTTACCCCAGCCACTCTGGGCAGCTTCCAGCAAATTAAAACACAATACAACATCGAACGTTAAAAATTCCCTGAATTTCCCTGAAGAAATACAGATGTTTTATCCAGCAAAACCTCAAAGTTTCCATTTATTTTGTCTTTTGTCACACTTTCCAACAGGTGACATTTCAGCACCCTTAATGAACCACAGTTTGTGGGCTTCTTTGATTTAAATGCATGGTGTGATCTTAATGTTACAAGCGTTTAGTATGATAGCATTCAGGCCTTATAGGTGAGCAGCATCCATTTAGCCTGGTGGCGTACCCCTTTAATTTTGTGTGTGTGTAAATGTAACTTCAAAGTCTGCATTTCCTTCCACCCCAGAATGCACAATTCAGCATTTAGATGCCAAAAATGTGTGTGGCTTGTTGTCACTGTACATCCAATTAACTTGGACTTCCTTTTTACATAGCTTATCCTCCACATGCACACCCTTAGCAGATCTGATGAGCTCCTGTCTTTAAAAGCTTGTTCCATAGCCAATCAGTTAATATCCAATATGCTGCTGCTCCTCCTCTTATTGTCTTATTCCAGCTAAGCTATACACCAGGGGAGGAGGAGAACACAGGTATGACAGGGGAATATTTGTGGGTGTGTGCATTTGTTTCAGATTGGAAGAAAATGTGGGCTTCTTCGGTTCAATTCCCATTCATTCTGAAATCAACACAAAGAAGAATGAACAGGTATACATGGGAGTCCCATTCATTCAATTGGCACCCATCTGTGCCGCTTGGGGAAAGGGCTTACGCCTCTCTCTCATGGTGGCAGCAGAGCCCCTTTGGGCTGCTGCCATTTCGTTTACTCAAAATGTCCCTGGTGTGTGATCCCAAAGCATTCTGTGGGGATAGCAACTGTCAGTAGGAGAAGCAAGTTTTTGGAGCAGTTGCCATCTTCTAGGAACATAGGAAGCTGTGTTACACCATGTCATTAATCCATCTAGTTCAGTATTGTCTAGCAGTGGATCCTCAGAGTTTCAGGCAGAGGTTAAACTTGGGATCTTCTGCATGCAAATCAGATGTTCTACCACTGAGCTACAGCTGTTATCCCAGTAATGTCCCAGGACAATGAAAGATCCAGAGGATTCTGGGTAAATAAAATAGTGCACTCACCCCTCTGGAAAAGCCTTAGAAATTATTGTCATTATTTTTTTCTTTTTTAAAGGAAAAGAATATAAGGGAAACAGAACAATGAACCAAATGTGGATGCAATGGATACATTATAAAAGATTGTGTGATTTCAACAAATGAAATGAAAGCATGCTTTAATAATAGGAATGAAGAAAGAAAAAAGTTTTATTGCACACCACTGATTTTCGACTGTAAAGGGATCTTGTATTTTTTCTGCACACTTTTGTTATTCTTTGCTCCACTCTGAATAAGTGTGGGTCTTCTTGTTAATCATAGGTGTGCAAAGCACCATCTCCTTAGCCTTTGGCATTGAGACAGGAAATTGTATAGCTGAAGCATCCTCGGCTGTGCTTAGCCAGCCTAGTCCTATTAATTCAATTTAGCAGGGCATGAGTGCAAATATTGGCTTGAACCATCCACAACAACTAAAGTGCAATGCTATGCTGAGTAAGGGAAACAGAGTTATCTGGTTCATTCTCATCTACCAGGCAAATCTAGTACAATAACATTAATTTGGTGATTGCGTCAAGGACTGAGCTCCTAGGATGCTCAAACTGTCCTTAGGATGCAGAGGAAGGAGACGGTGGGTAGCTATCTGCTGTAATGCTGAAATGGACTTGTGAATAGGATGGAGGATAAATTTGGTTCAGGTCTTATTTGAAGCTAAATCTATCAAATGTGCACTTCCCAAAACAATGCAACCCAAAACACAGCTATCCTGCAAAATTCGCACTTACCCAAATTTTGCTTTGCAGTTCGGCAACCAATGCTTACGTAAATGCATATGTTAGGGGAAGGTTGTGTAAAAATGAATATATTGGTTAAAATAACACACACAAATGCATTATATTGGAGAAAACTGCATGCAAGAAATGTATATACAGTGGAACCTCATGTTACGGATGGGATCCGTTCCGGAGGCCTGTCCGTAACACGTAACTGACGCAAGCCAAAGTGCTGCGTCTGCACACGCACTTCTGCGCATGCACGAGCGGCGAAACCCAGAAGTGATACTTCTGGATTGCCACAGTACACAACACGAAAACACGTAACCTGAAGCGGACACAACATGAGGTATGACTGTATGCAGTCAAAACTGCATATAAAAATGTTTATTGGGAACAGTACTGATGAATTTTCATAAGAATTAAAAATATATATAATCAGCCACAAAATGTGAAGAACAGCATTTAAAATTGGAAAAATAAGAAAGTGAGAGAACCGAAATCGACAGGTCATTCCATCCCTATTTGTGAATACAAGGGAGTCAGGCTGCGCATTAAACGCAATATCATGAGTGGAGTATTGTATGTAATTTATTATCTTCAGCCTGTACTTTTGACACTAATATATTTCTCTTACCATCATTATTTCACTGTATTTAATGTACCATATTATCACTAGGGTGCCCTGTCTTTTATTTGGTTTTTCATGTACCCTTTGTGGCACAATTTAAAGTAAATGTGATAAGCTGAATATTTCACTGGAGTACAAAGTGCTGGTTATGTTCTAAATCCCCATAACTTACCTTAAAATTGCCATAATAAGTAAGGACCAGATCCTCGATTGAAAACCTCACTTATCAAAGCAGGTGGGAGCATTTCTATGTGGTTTATCTCACTGGTGCTTGACTGTTCCCTTTTGTTTGTGCATCCTTATGTACATATTTATTTCTGCCTATTCCCATGTCTCTAATACTAACAGGTCTATGTAAACAGCCTCTTAAATCAATTGCTTTGGTTTCTCAAAATGTGCTGTGTAGAAGAGATACTATGACAAAGTTTCTCCTTTTCTCAAGAGGCCATAATCTCCGCTCATGCCCTACCTGGACTTCCAGTGTGCTGCCCATGTGATCTGTAACCCAAGCTGATCTATAGCAGGGCCCTATCCTGTTAAGATTTTGATAATATTTCATTTCGTTTCATTTCTGATGTATCTAGAGCAGTGTTTCCCAACCTTGTGCCTCCAGATGTTTTTGGCCTACAACTCCCATCATCCCTAGCTAGCAAGACCAGTGGTCAGGGATGATGGGAATTGTAGTTCAAAAACAGCTGGAGGCACAAGGTTGGGAAACACTGATCTAGAGGACTTGTTTAATTTGAAATTATGCATAGATGTGTATTTCCCATGTGCATTTATGTGGGGAAAGGAAATGGAGAGTGTTGCATTGCAATCTGTCAATCTATCCCATGCTATGCAGTTCACACAGTTAAGATTCACAAATTTAGTATGTCCAACATATATATATATATACAGGAGTGACTTACACATCATAATGCCCAGTCATGTCTTGCACCTTTAAATGGGGTGTCTCCAATGGCTATTTATACCTGGGAGAAGTCTAGCACCTCCAACTCCCTTTATGATCTTTTGAAACTTGCCCTTTTCCTTAAAGAGGAGGAGATCACCTCTAGTTTCATATGAAGGAAACGGAATTTGGGACGCAGTGGGGTCCTTGGAATCAGAGCAGCTGCTTTGCGATTTGGTTGTATCATGCATGTGTTCTGCACAGAGATTAATAGTCATTCCTAAAGCATGCAGCAAGCATGCCATTCCACCACTGATGCCCCACCTATGCACAATGAGTATGCCAGTCTTCAAACTAGGCCCACCATCCACCTGGTTAATGTACTTGCAGCAGGAAAAAATACTATTTAAGTGTGCAGCTTAGAGATTATTCTTTCAGTGGGAAATTGAAAATTGGAAGAGGCTCCACAGGGCATGTCCTGATCTAGTATATAACCTTTAGAGACTAACTGAATTAAACAAGACAGATATGCCTTGACTCTCTTTTTCCATGGTCTTCCTAACATACCTGGCTGGGAATTAAGTTCCCTTCGGTGCTTTGTGTAGCTTTTACACAATGACCTGTCCTGATCCTTGCTATTAACTGAATAGACTTTGGCTTATGAGGTTGGATTTCAGCAAATTTCCTTGGGATGTGCTGAGAAAACAGTTCAGCTCATCATCTCTTGACCGTTGCTTGTAAGACTTGACTCACTGCTGTATGCTAGATGAACCATATACCTGATGCTACCAACTAAGTCTAACTGGTTTACCACAATAAGAAACCAATATCACTTGCTCATCTCTGGAAAAGGATGTGCAGCTGATTTATGCACCTCTGGCACCTGTCGTCATCCCCCCTTCCTTTTTGCTTTGGCGCATTCCATGGAGGGGCATTGTAGACTGTGTTTCCCGTTGCTTGCTTCCAGAGTAACATTTGAACCCACATTTGATCCCAAACGTTTTCACTAGATATTTGGCCTTAGAGTGGCACCCTACCCCATTCTGCCAAGCACCAAGCTTTGAAACATTTCTAACTCTGGACCATTATATCTTATGTCTGGAATCCAGCCCTACTAAATAACTCTCACTAAGAGTTAATCTGTGCTCTGCTGTCACACCGCTATGATTAAAAAAAATGAAGATTACTCCCAGAGCAAGCACCTCTTCATTTATAATAAATCTGCCATTAACTATACAAGGATGTCTCTGGCCTTAGCAGCAGAAGTAAATAACTAAATAAATAATACAGCTAAATAAGGTGGTTCGAAAGAATTGCCTTCCAGAGAACTAACAGACCATGCCTTCATATTTGCATTTGATAAAAGCATCATGTGAAATATTACAAATGTTGCTACACTAGTCTCAAATTACTGTCAAAGCATTCTTATCAGCTCTAATGGCATGCCAAACAATAAAAGGGTCATCACCAGTCCATTTATGAGATTGCTATGTGGTTTGTTCCTTCCTATAAACATTTTAAATATGTCCACTTGTTCATTAACATAATCTGCTATACAGTCTATCTTTGTTTCACTATTGCTGGCAAAAGCTCCCCCAGCTTTCAATCTTTTGCCAGCAAAATCCAGGCTATTACCAATAAATCTTTCGCCAAAACTGTATGCTTTTTCATGACATATAGCTTCAGCCCTGATGGTGACTTATATACAACAATATCTTTAGTTTTTAAAACAATATTTGTCCAAAAATCCGTTGCTTATTTGAAGTTCAACTGGATATGCATAAAATATAGATCTGTGTGATTTCACTTCCAATTTCTACCAAATTATTTTAATTTTCAATAGCATGTAATACCTTTGACATAACAGACAGCAAACATTTTTATCTGAGTTTTCATTCAGTTATATCACGGCCTTTTCTTACAAATATATATTCAGTGAGCATTCAGAATTGCAACTTGTAGGCCTTTTCCTGTTTGAAAGCACTCAGATTCCAAGAAGGAGATCAGCATGTAGAAGGATCTTCCATGTGTGGATCTATTTCTTTGGATTGTGAACCAGATGCATAAACTGGATGTGCAGCTGGATGCAGATGCCGTCAACCTACATTACACAGGTTTCAATGGGAAGCACATCTCCCTTCAATACTCTGGGGCAACTTGGATGAGAAATAGCCTCTCAGATACCTTATGAGGTCAACACTTCTATTAATTCTTGTATTTAGCCTTTAATTTGCAAATACTGGCAACAAACAAGGATGGTTCTGAATTTTGCCCTACAGTTCATTGTAACTTATAATATATATAGGGGTTTTGAGCTCTTCTAGAGGAACTATAAGAGAAACATCTTTCTCCTTGTCAGTTCTTCTTCATTCTTTTTCTGTTGTGATGGAAAATCATGTCTTATGCAATCATCAGAACTTGGTTATTGGCTTCTTTCACAAATATTTCTGAAGGATTCCTTAGCCATAACAACATAGGTTTTATATTGATTACCACCTTCATACTGATCTCTACTCCTTTCTTCCTGGTTCTCAAGGCTCTCCAAAGCTCTCCTTCGCATCCTCCTTAAGTGTTTTTGCCTGGCTGGAATGTGTCCTTGAAGTTGGACAGCACCTCTTGCTAGTCTGGATGGAAGATGGAGAAATGTGGAAGTGGGAGGGAGTGTCTGTAGAACCTCTGACTGTTGTGTGGCTGGAATGTAGCCTATTGTACAAAGCTAAGAGCCCCATCCATTGCCCTGCCCACTCTGGACCCATTCACTGCAGGCCCACTGCCCTTTGAAAGTTGCCCACGAGGGAATGCAGTCCTCAGGATGGAAAAGGCTTCCCATTCTGCCCCATGATCTAGATTTGGAGTGGACAATTAGAGGACTTAACACGTCCAGTGGCAATTATATTCTATATAAAGCTTTGAGCTTTTTCAGATAGCTGGTTTGTCTGGTGATGCTAGTAGTAAAATGTAGTGGGAATGAAACATTTGATGGGGTCCTAACTAAGCATGGGAGGTAGGCACTGCCATCACTGGTTTTGTGCCATCTCACTGATCTTATCCATCCATTTGGGCATAAAGAGGTGAGCATGGGGATTTCAACAGCAGGGATTATAACTTTCTACATAGAAACTCCTTTCAATATTGTATTATAGAATTGTAGATACTTCAAATGACATGCTGAAGACTGTAGCACCAGAATATGCTAGTAGTCAAGATATGGGGTTCACATTCAAGCTACAATTCAGTTATGCTCAACTATTAATTACTACTACTGCAGGTATTGATGAAAGATGATGTGGTCCTAAAAAGAAACTGGATTTTCCCTTGCAAGCCCTCTTCCTAGTGGCATAAGGAGCCATCTAGAGTCAGTGTTGTCCATCTGGCCACAGATCTTCTGCTGAGGGAACCCTAACTGTACTTTTATTGAAATATTTGTGGCACTTCCCACTGGTCAGGAAAGTTTGACACTGCCAGATGGTTTCCATTACCCTACTTTCTTCCCATTGGGAATTTTCCTGAAGACTTTTTTCCCCCTGTATGTCCCTTTTTGGCTAAGACGTATAAGCTGAGTCATGTTTCTACTTGTGCCAGGAGTAGGCTAGTCCTAGGAAAGGCATGTTTCTCCTTTAAGATCAGCAGATTCAAACTTCAGGAGCAACAGCATGTTAGAAACCTCAGAAGCTGGTCTTTTTAGGCTTAGGTCTTCTGTTCAAATAGCAGGAAAGGAAGGTGTGTCTCTGTGGAGCTTTGATGTTCCCTATTTCTTAAACTGAAAACACACACTCATATCCTGGCCTCCCTCTCCTCTCCTCTCCCCTCCCTTTCGTTTTTTGTCTCCCTCTTTTGAGGCGTGCAAAATGGCTGCCGCCTGGCCAACATATCTTCCGTCAGGAAGGGGAAGCGAAGAGGCTGGGACGTGGCTCTCCGGCTATCTTCGGCCATTTTAGGACCTAGCTCTCTCATCTCTGCATGGCACCATCTGTAACAAAACCGAGAAAGCCAGTTTGGAATAAAACCAGAGTTGGAGGCACATGTGGGTAGTTTTGGCGTGTGCCGAGTGTTGCAAATAGGCTGGGTTGCCAAAATGAGCTATTGTGTTATCGGTGTAACAGTACTCGGAATGTGTGACTGTGCCTAGAACCAGCTGGAAAGGTTTGTTCGCAGTATGAAAGGGAAACGGTCAGTCTTGTATGTTCCTTGTGTCAGTTGCTGTTATGTTCTAGGATTGTAAACAATTATATGTGGTTGGGCAATGTACTTATCCATTCTGCAGGGTAGGGTTTAACTTATTTCATTTCTTGTATTTCATTTATGAAAATGGAATTCAGTATTTTGGGGGGGTCTGGTGGTCGTTCTGTTGTTGGTCTGCATCTATCAATTTATCTATATCTACTTTTTCTCAAAAATGTTATCGTCCAGGGAAATCTAACTTTTTTTAAAAAAAAAAGCACTGTGGTGGTTTCTCAGGGCCCATGATTTCTTGGTTGTTTATAGGAAAAGTAGAGCTAGCAACGTAAGGAAAACATCTTGTAGAAATAGGTGTGTGTGCCGAAATAAATTGTGGGATTCCATGACGTGTCATGCAAGGAGAATCTGAAGAACAGTTGTAAAGACCTTGGTCTCATTTTGAAGCGTCTCTCTACAAAATCGTGTAGAGAGTCTGTTAGTTGAGTCTGTTAAGGAATGTATATCTGTTCAATAGTAGCAAAGAGCAAGTACTAGAGAAGAAAGTGGTCCATGACTATTTTATGAATACCTACTGTAAAGGTTTTAAACTTTAAAGGACTGGATAACTTGAGACTAGCAGCAGCAATGTATTTATATCTATATGTTTCCATCTATCTATCTATCTATCTAGCTAGCTATCTAATTTCTCTCTCTTTAAGCAAATTTAAAAGATCACAATGGATTTGTAAAAAATGGCAATAACTACAATTCTGTTATTAGTCATTTTTGAAATGCTTAACAGGGAATATTTATATATTTATATATGGACAATGAATTTCTATACAATAGATGAGTAACTGCAAACATGGCAGGAAATAGACTAGAACAGCCCTCCTCAGTCTGGTTCCCTCTAGAAGTTTTGGACTAAAAAAGTAAAAATAAAATAAAATACTGTACTTTATCTCACTATATGGTATCTAGCATGCTGAAACCATATTAGTGCCATGAAGTTACATTCTAAGGACTCTCCTGAAAGGGAATCTACTTAATAAAGTAAATTATGGATATATAGAGTGGCTCTAATTTGCAGCTATGATGTGTGTTGTGTTTACATTTACAGTGGAATCTCGGGTTGCGGACGTAATCTGTGACGGAGGCCCGTTCGTAACCTGCAGCATTCGTAACCTGCAGCACTGCATCTGCGCATGTGCGTGATGCGATTTGACGCTTCTGTGCATGTGCAAGTGGCAAAACCAGGAAGTAACCCTTTCTGGTACTTCCAGGTTTCCCATGGTACACAACCTGAAATGCGTAATCCGAAGCGTCTGCAACCCGAGGTACCACTGTATAAATATTTTGTACATGACTGATGAAGAGTTAGTAAAAATCATAAGCATGATGCAGGAACAGTTAAAGTGATATGGAAATTTGTAATCATAGTGAAAACCGTTGAAGGTAATTAAGGAAGTTGTGACAATATATTTAGAGCTGCAGACCTATAACCAGGGCTGGATTTAGATTTGATGAGGCCCTAAGCTACTGAAGGTAATGGGGCCCTTTATATGTCCACCTGTCCTTTGTCAACAACAAATTGTCGCTGTTTTTTTATGGACATAATAGGTATCTAAATCCATTTGCACATAACAAAATATGCATTTTATCAAAGTAATTGTTGAACTGAAATACAATTAAGAAGAAGTATATTAATAGTGAAATAATTATTAAGCTATTTTATTCGTTTTTTATCTTATATTTTGGAAATGTACACCCAGGTGGTTTTTTCCCCCTATAATTTTTGGGGGGTATCCCCAAGAGAGTGGGGTCGTAAACTATAGCTTGTTTAGCTTACTGTATACGTAAATCCAGCACTGCCTATAATCACTTATCTGAAGCAAGCAGTATTAAACTGAATAGACACATACAGGATTTCACTGTAAATCAGTAAACTCAACTGCTATATTCCTTAATACAGTGATTGTTTCTGATATGAGTCGTTTTTACAAACGTCACATTAATCTCCAACTTGAATTACAACTGAAGCAAAAGAAGGGGGAATTTCTCACTTGAGCTGTTCCTATTTTTAAAACATAGAATGAGTTGCATAGTTTGTCTAAAGAATTGAGGTGTCAAGCCATTGAATAATCTGTTGAGCTGCCTGCGGAGTTAGGAAAATATTTTCCCTCCCAAAAGTGGGAATGGTAACGGGCCATTCTAAGGGCATTTCCAAGTTTCATTTATTAGTGCAATATGGATTGTAGCCAACTAAAGTTTACTAAGAGTAGACCCATTGAAATTAATGAACCTAAGTTAGCCATGCTCATTAATTTCAGTAGGACTGCTCTGAGCAGGACCAGCCTAGGTTTCAACTCTATATGAGCAATCGTCACCTGCTTATTGTTGTGGACCAGAAATCTTCCCTTCAGGTAGTGCTTCTGTTGCAGTGATACTGGGTGGTATCAAATTCAGAGATGGCCTATTGAATTAAATGGGCTTAAGTCAGTCTTATAACTAACTTGTCCACTGATGTCACTCATTGCTTTTTCCCGGATTGTGAAACTTTGTTGCTGGGGAACTGCCTGACACTACCCTCATTTCTCATGCTATTGCCATATGGAATGTGCCTGTAGCATCACTGGTGCTGAGTGAAATGAATGAGAACTTTAGCATATTGTGCACTTCCTATAAAGGCTTGGTTTAGTTTAATTCAATATGTATCTCCTCCTAGCCCAGGAATACTCATAAAGCCTTTCTAAAAGTGGAAGGTGGACATACATCTAGGAAGACCCTTCTGCTTCAAAAATGCTGTCAAGGCAGCTGATGGTCATGTTAAAGAAATGCATGCAAGCAAATTCATGCAGGGCTGTGGATGGCCATGTCTTCATTTTTATTTCCTCCCCTGCTGAAAATTCTTTTTTCTTTTTTTTAAAGAAAGCCATCAGCATAGAAATGGGTAAATCTGTTAGTCTGGGTATCTCTCAGTTTCGGATTTTTTTTTTCGAGCTTAAGCTGAGTTCCTCACATTTCCACATCAGTTTGTTGCTGTTGTTTTTCAAAAATCCCAATGAAAACTCACCAGCATTTTAGTGTAAAAGTCTCCTAATTTTCGTATGCAATTTTGTGTGATATACAGAATTCGGCAAATGGATATATTCCCTCTAATGTAATGCAGTTTTGCATGCAGCTTTCGCTGATGTGTGCATTTTTTATGCACACTTTACCACGGTATACAAATTTGTGCATGCATTACTTGGCTAGAGTATTACATTGCAAAATTCAGAGAAGAGCGAATTTCAAAGGATGCTTGTTTTGGATTGCATATTGTTTCAGAAAATGCAGATTAGGTAGATTCACTTTTAAATGCAAATTGAACTGAATTTCTCCTCCATCCCTATAACCCACTGCAAGGCCAATACTCACCCCAGTCCATTGTCCATTGCTCAGATAAGGGACAAATTATTGCTTTGCTACTTTCAGACTAGAATCTGCTATCCTACGGCACCTAGTCCTTATTTTACAGCTGTACACATTGTTGTGTGCTGATCTTTGCTGCCTTTCTGCTTGTGGATTAATGACTGCCGGATCTGTTTATCTGTATGCATTTTGCGATCATTTTGGTTTTCAGATTATGGCTGTCAGCTGCTTTTAAACAAGGCATAGAGTGGATGCAAATTTTAAGTAAAAGTTTTTTATATATAAAAATGGGGTTTGGCTTGGTTTGGTTTTGTTTGCGAGAAAGTTCCTGAATGTTTTACAGATGCTTCGTTGCTTCCCTATTATTTGGACTTTCATTCTTGCCATAAAGGATTGAGCTTGGCATTTGGCAAACTAACTGAAAGCAAAAAAAAATTAAAATAATCTGGGTACTTCAACTGGGCACACACAGAAGAAAGCCCATGACGGTTAAGATGCTACTGTGTGTTTTAAATAAAATAGTTCCAAGTCTAGATTAGAAAGTACTCTGGATGCAAATAGTAATACTGCAATGTTTTGAAACTTTGGGTGACTTTAAAAAATATTCATTCCTTTTCGTTTTCCTGCTTTCTAAAGAAATCAGTTACACAAATTGGATATCAAATCGCTGCAGCCTTCCATAGGCAAATCTAAATGACAAAATGGCTGACTGTCAGCCATTTTGTAGGAATGCAGACAGCTGACTTAATGCAGTTCTTTTCTTTCAGGTTGGTTGTCTCCCAATTTAGCTATCACTGTGCGGGACTGAAAAGATTTTAGGAGAGACTGGCACAAATTTTTCTCTCTGGGAAATGTCCCCGGATCTTTTTGGCAGCGCCTCTCCGGACTGTGACTACACAAAAGCTGAAAGCAGCGTCCTCTTTTAAAAGAGCTATTTTGTTCTTTGTTTTTTCAGTTTGACAGACTCTCTTAATAAACCAGATCAGCACCTGAAGCTTTTAGAAACGTCTCCTAAAACCTTTTTCGGTTTTGAAGTGAGCTTAGGATTTCACAATGGCTCAAGTTTGTTTGCATTCTAAATTGCTGCCTTAACTACTTTCAGACTTTCACTTTCTGGCATTGCGAACGCTCAAATTCTAAGACATTTGATCAGATATGCTGGTCATGGACAATGCTGCTTTGATACCAAGCCATAGGGAAAGCACAGCTGTGGCATCTCTCCCGCCCGCCCCCCATCCCCCAGAAATGTGCATGAAACCAGCATTCAAAGCACCTGATTTCTTGCTATGGGTGATTTTTTTAAAAAAAACAACCATGACATCTTGAGAACCATCCCAGTCTGTACAATGAATAGTCTTTGCAAACCGTATTGCTTCCCCCCCCCCCCACTGCTGTGTTAAACTGCTTGAACTTTTTAGCTGTGGCCGTGGGGGGGGGGGCGGAGAAGAACATCCTGTTTTGGTCTATGCTCTTTCTGGAGACTGGAGCAGATATTTCCTCTAAAATCTACACAGAGAGGGAGGCGGTGATACCAGCATGCCGAAGAGCTCTATTTCTGTACAGAATGCTAAACTTTACCAAATAAATACATTATTTGGGTATTAGGGGTGGGGTTTAAAATTTCCCTTGTCCATACCATGAATTTCTTTCCTGCCAGATGCTCACTATTTTTATCACAACACACGGGCGCACACAATGTTGGGATTATTCTTGCATTTGCTCTCCTGGATGCCTTCCTCCCTCAGCAAGTTGTGTGTGCCTAAAACAACTAAACAAGTAGGAAACAATAATTTCAGAAGGGTGGGCTGGGGACCAGCCTAGCTGCCTGCTTTTCTGGCAATTGGCCCGAAAGCAAAACAAAATCACTTTCTTTTAGCTGCTGGGTTTGCCTCTCTCCCCCACCCTCCACAACCGTAGTTCCTCCCCATCCTGTGCTGTACAATGTAGCAGCCATCAGAGGAATGGAAAAGGAGCTTTTATGTCATAATTTCAAGGTTACAGCAGGTCCCTTGCTATAAGGAGGGCAAGGCAGGGTTGTGGAAGGACAGCCTTTCTCAAGAATATTGCAGGGCTGTTCCTGAACATTCACCTTTCATCATTTTTATGTATCTTTTGTTTAACTATGCATACTGTTTACTGGAGCACAAATCCTCTAAGTGGTTTGCAAGACGTTCTAAGGAGTTTATTTAAAATGCCATTTAAAAAATAAACATCAAAAAGAAGTTACATTTTAAAATAATAATAAAAGCAGTCATTTTAAAGCACTGAAACAACATGTCAGAAAGGTCGGCTTGGTGGAATAATAAAGTTTTTCCCATGCTCCGAAAACATTTTTGTAGTAAGTCTCTAGCTCTTTTGGAGATCTCATTTAAATAACAATAATGTGGACAGTATATTCTGTTCACTAGCACAATACTAAGTAAATGTGGTTTTGATTTCCAGTGTTCTGACCAAGGAGTGTAAAGGCACGGAGATAATAAATGCCAAGTGCCTATTAATTATTTAATTTTACTGGGGCTTTAAAAAAAGATTCGCATTATTTAATTAAATACTGTAGACACATTACATTACTTATATTTATGCCTCTGCAGTTTCATGTTGACTTATTTATGTTCCCTACCCGCCACCACAAAACGTCTGGCTCTGATCGCTGGTTCAATGCCCACTTGTGTGTCTTTCTGATGGTCTTATTTAGTTGTTTTGTGTTTTCTTCCTCATAACAGCACTTTTCAACTGCTCTTGCACAGTTTCAAGTTAAGGCGGGGTACTTGTTACAGTTGGCGCCTCTGTCCCCTATTGTAATACTAAAAATAGAAAACCAAGTTTCCTGGATCGGCTTCTAACTGTTGCTATGAGGGGCAATGCAAGTTATTGTGATACTTTGCTTCCCATGTTGCTCCTTGCTTTATATAACGTTGTCGACTGGGAATTGTAGTCTCCTGGATCTACAGCATAGCTTGCTGGGAGTGGTAGTCTCACAGCTCCAAAATAAAGGGATTAGGATAGATAATTCTCTAGAATATTAATCCATATAAATATATAACATATATAAAATTGACCTAGTATTGAGGTTAAGCTTTAAAAATGAGAATGAACAGATGGCAACCCTAAAGAGGATTTGCTCAGGCATTGCTAAAGGTAGATTTGTGCTGCCCTTGTATCATGTTTAATGAATCATACTTCTTTTTTGAAGGGAAAAAGGAAGGGGGAAAGCTCTTTATCACACACAACTTTTTCTCATCCGCAAAACAGGCTATCTTGAATTTGTCTGACAGCAGTGTTAACATGAACCCTACTTCTTGAACTGGTGAGACCCAGCACAAAGACCATTCTGCCTGCAGAATATTTTCTGCCTTTCTTTAAAAACAAACAAACAAAAAAACAAACCTAAGAGCTTCACACATACTAATGCTCAATGAAGACTAATCCCCGTGGTAACATTTTGGCCAGGAGACAAGTTAAGAGAGAAACTTTGTTGTTTTTAGACAATGATTGGCTGGTGGGATGGAAGAGATTGGTGCCTCTAGAATAAAAAAAAATAACAGGATACCAATATATTGCATGCTCCGAGGCAGGGCAGCTGTGGCCCCCTCACAGGTTTTTGGACTCCCCTCAGTCTCTGCCAAGGGATGTGGGTGGCGCTGTGGGTTAAACCACAGAGCCTAGGACTTGCTGATCAGAAGGTCAGCGGTTCGAATCCCCGTGACGGGGTGAGCTCCCGTTGCTTGGTCCCTGCTCCTGCCAACCTAGCAGTTCGAAAGCATGTCAAAGTGCAAGTAGATAAATAGGTACCGCTCTGGCGGGAAGGTAAACGGCGTTTCCATGTGCTGCTCTGGTTTGCCAGAAGCGGCTTAGTCATGCTGGCCACATGACCCGGAAGCTGTACGCCGGCTCCCTCAGCCAATAAAGCGAGATGAGCTCCACAACCCCAGAGTCAGTCACGACTGGACCTAATGGTCAGGGGTTCCTTTACCTTTACAGTCTCTGCCAGCATGACCAATATTCAGGGATGGTTGGAGTCATAAAGCAGCAACATATGGAAAACCACAGGTTCCCATTCACATTAGACTGATATTAACATGGCCCCTAACTTTGGAATGACTTCCTTCAGAAAGCTAGTGTGGGGTCTTCATTGCTCACTTTTCAGCAAGAAGCAAAAACCTAGCTCTTTAGGTTTCATTCATTATATGATTTATTAGCTGTTCTCATGTTTTAAATTATGTCTGTATCTCCTTTTGCCTAGGAATTTATATTGTTTTAGTTGTGAGAGTGTTGAATGTTTTGCTTTTTAAAGATATTGTTAGCTGTTTCAGTGCTTTTTTTATTTTAAAAAATGCTCAGGGGTACTCTCATTTTGACTCAGGAAGAATCACCATTTTATAGTTCAAATAGGAAAAAATAAATACAGAGAACGGACAAAAGTACAAAGATTCACATAACGTTTAGGGGGTAAGCGTACCCCTGCGTACCCCCAGGGAAAAAAGCACTGGTCTGTTCCAACTGTAGAAGCATTTTAATTCATAAATAAATGAAGATGAGGATTATAGTCCAGTCTGCTCAGTGATTTTAATTTACTATTGTTATTTTCATTATATAACACCCAGTAGCCGTCCAGAGAGGCTGCTGGGGAACCCAGCCAGATGGGCAGGACATAAATAAATTATTATTATTATTATTATTATTATTATTATTATTATTATTATTATTACCATAGATTCATGCAAGTTATGTCTTTTGCTGCATATTGGGTAGTGGGTTTTACATGTGCTTCCAACTACATATCCAATGTTTTTGACAAACGCACAGCTGAACTGGGGGAAGGCAAGCGAAGGAGTAACAGCCTCAGAGGGATTGCAAGAGGCCCTCACATTGCGCTTATGTTTCTTCGTCTCTTTTTTCTACAGGCTGCACTTCACCAGCTCCCTCTTCCTAAAGCCTCCAGACCATCGCCGTTCTCCTCTGCCATTGCTTCGCCATCGAGTTCGCCATTCAGGATCATCAACAAAATGATGCTGTCCTTGAGGCTGAGGTAGTAGATTGAATAGTTGTGGAGCCATATTCTCCCTCTGAGCTAACTATACAATCTACTGTCTTTCCTAAGGAGACAGTCAGGTCATCTCACCCTTTCAGATCACCCATCCTCATCTGCCATGGAGAATATCGCTTTTGCCCCCATTGGCACTGGGCCCACGCTCCCACAGCTGCTGGAAATTCTGGGACATCCTCTGTCCTGCCCCGTGGAGGTGAGGTAGTAGGTTGTATAGTTTGTGGGAGGGATTACATCCCAGTTCAGGTGATAACTATACAGTCTATTGCCTTCCTTAAGGAGCAGCAAATCTGCCTTAGGAACAATTTAATGCACTCAACTTCAGAATGGTTTCTCCTTTCATGACACGGGGCCCTCATTATGTTCAGGAACTTGTTTCTTACAAAGCACACCATGAGTTTTCCTTTTGAGGGTCCTTCACGTGCTACTTTCCCTCCTTCCCTTTTCCACAAGAGTGTGTGGGGAACTTTCTTCTGCCCAAAGGTCACATTTCTTTCCGAGGGCCACAAGCCTATAGTGGAATGATGTTAAGACAATTGAGGGTCAGTAATTCCTGGATGGTCAACTGCAAATCACCAGTAGATCCTGAACTAACTTTCTCTCGTTCCTGTCCTACGTACATGGAAGATGGACAATTTTGGCAGTTTTTCTGGTCTCAAATTCAGTTTCCACATTAGTTAGCAGCCTAGCAGTTGTGCTTTGTACTAACTGCAGTTTACCAGATCATTGGTAACTGTAGCAAAACTATAACTCTCCAGCAGGGATCACGACCAGCACCCCGATCTTAGCTGATGAAAACTGTTCCATGCCTCTTGGGCCTCTGACCATAGAGCTTTCCCTCACATGAAGCAGGACACAAGCCAAAGTATATTGTATTTGTCTTACATTTTACGTTATGTTTTAAAATAGGTGAGTTGTGAAGTATGGAACTCTTAAAGATTGTATATTGTTCTATGCCTTCATTTTTTGATTCTCAGGTGATGTCAAAGGGCTAACTAATAGGAAACCAATATCTTCGGGATGGGCCTCTGGAATGACTGTGGTGGGAGACTAGAGAGGCTGAGCAGGCCAGGAAGCACAGACATGTGCCCAGAACCAGGACAGAGGCACACGAATAGAGCACAAGAAACTCTGGCCAACTCTTGTTACATATCACTGTGACTCCTGCTTCAAGTTGCACTTGAAACAGAGACCTAGGGAGAAGGATTGTGTGGGTCTCCTAATGTTTCTGATCTACAGCTCCCATCATCGCTGATGATTAGTCATGCAGGCTGGGGCTGATGGGAGTTGGAGTCAAATGATACCATGAAGACCACGTGTTCACCACAGGCATAATACATGGGCAGGTTTGTATGGAAGCAGGCAGCCCTTGTGCAAGAACCAGTAGCTTGAAGTTTTCCTGGAAACACGTTCATATCTAGTGAAGGTCTTTGAACATTGGAGAAAAACAGCCAAATCTATGGATCCCTGTTATTAATTGTGCTGCCGTAATTTGTACCAACTGAGGTTTTTTAATTTTTCCTTCCGAGACAGCACCACAATTAATGCACTGCAACAATCCAGTTAAGTGTGGTAAAATCAGGTTGGCTAACAGCAACTGATACAAATCTCCCCACACATCCAGATCTCGCTGGTGCCACAGACAAGACACTGGGCAGGATGGTCTCTTGGTTGGACCCAGCCAGGCCAATCCAGTTTAAATACAGCCAACCACATGACAATAAATTTCTAGGACAAATGCCAAGTGTAATATAAACCCTTACATTTTTGCATCGCTTGGGGGAGAGGAGGAGGAGGAAGTGAGAGATGCGGGAATTCAGAATGGAGCGTTTTTGAACTTCTCATTGGTTTTGCTGCTGTTGGAGTGTGTGGCTGGCTTTGTGTGCTGTCTGTGGCTAGATCAACACTCGCCTCAGACTTGCTGTAGATACCCAGCACCTTATGCCAACAGTTCAGTTCTTATCACAGTGACAGGGAGCTTGCAGTGACCTACGAACGTAGCACCCTCTCCTGCTAAATGCATGCAAATGGGTAATTCTCTGGTGCCGGGCCGCATGCAAGCACCTCACCATTGGGGGTCACCATAGCGAGGGGAGCTGAAACCCCAGGTGCACGCAGTCCTGCCTCCCTGGAGCTTCACCCTTCCTATGCGCAGAATGTGTAATTCAGAGACTTGTGAAGCCTCTGACAGAGCGAAGGGAGGGGTAGCTTGGAGCTGGTCCATGAATGCTAACAAAAGGGCTTGTGTTTGACAGCTTCAGCTGCTATAGCAACATGGCTGCAGATAAAGAGTGTTAGCTGTCCCATCCTGCAACTCTCGGGAGAGGCAAGTTTAGGCAAAAAGGGAGTCATCAATGCCCACGGCCAGCAGGGCAAGCGAGGGTGGGACTGCCAGCTCCCTCTCATTTGCCTGCAATCCACGGTTGTAGGAGAGGTTTGCAGCTTCTGCAGCTCTTGTGCTTGATCTATATAACCTTGGTAGATTTTTTAAAGTAGCTTTTATCACCATCAACAATGAGCCCAGAGGAGACTTTTGAGCACTGGTTGTGCCACACAGAGGCATTGTAGCAATGTAAGTTTAAGGGTTTCGTCCCTTAACTTAATGTTTTTCTTTAAATAAAAATGTCAAAAGTTCCTCTCTCTGTGTTTTGGCAGGTTACTGAGTAAACATTTGGGTTTTGACATCCAGTAGCAAGTAGTGCGGTGGATACTTAAAACAATCCAATGAAGTGGGGGGGGGACTTTTAGGAAAATTTGAAACGTGCAGAGGGGAAAAGTTGAAATACATATTTGGATTTGAAAATCTGACATCAGGATCTAAGAACTGCATTTATAAATCAAGATTTGGCATGGGCGATTTGGAGTTCGAAATATGAATATTTTGAAATTCACCGGATTTCACATTTTTTCTCAGTATTCCCCTGACTTCCTCGAGGCCAAAGCTGAGGAACCTGAAGCCCTCCAGAAGCTTTAGGATCATCTGTGATCAATGGTCATCTGAGATCACTTGCTGGGGCTGAACCAACAATGTTAGAGGGTCTTAGATTTCCCATCCCTGCTCTAGGTCATGGAGGATAGTCACAATTTGAGACAAGAAGTTAGATGATCTTGAGATGCACCTAATAAAAATGTTCTCCTAGGATGACTCCACAGTTTTGTTTATTCTTTCATTTGTTTTTAATCTAAGTCACAGCTAAGCAAGAATGGCCTTGCTCAAGAAGCTGGGATCAGCTGTTCCTGCGTTGGGGAGCCAGACCAGATTCATAGCTCATCTGAAACAAATGATGTGGCACCTGCTTTTCACATTGTCGATCTCAAGTGTTTCAAAATCTTGAAAATAGCAGTGATCTGACCCAGAAAAACCACAAGCACCTTTTTAAAAAATGGATTCATGCAACAGCATTCAGACTGTAGTGCAGCCTTCAATAACCTGGGGCCCTCTGGGCATTTTGGATTATAACTCCCATCATATTATCCGGGGTTGATGGGAGTTGTAGGAAGAAAGCCAACATTCATCAGTAGAATCTTTGCATGCAAAAGTTCCTGATGCAGGGGTAGGCAAATAAGGCCCAGGGGCCGGATGCGGCCCAATCGCCTTCTCAGTCCAGCCTGCGGACAATCTGGGAGTCAGCGTGTTTTTACATAAGTAGAATGTGTCCTTTTATTTAAAACGCATCTCTGGGTTATTTGTGGGGCATAGGAATTCGTTCATTTTTTCTCTCTTCAAAATATAGTCTGGCCCCCCACATGGTTTGAGAGATAGTGGACTGGCCCCCTGCTGAAAAGGGTTGCTGATCCCTGCGACGCTTCCAGTGAAAAAGGAACCTCAGATGCTGAAAAAGACCTTGCCCCCAGGTCTTTGAGAGTAAGCCACTGCCAGGCTGAGCTGGCTGTACTGAACCAGACAGGTTGATGTTGTGATTAAAGCAGCTTTAATATGCTTCTCTGCTCCAACCCTCTCACCCTGTATTGGCTAGTGTTCTGGTGGCAGAAAATACATATATAAGGGCCTGGGGTTTCCTTTCAAAATGTTGCAGCAGCCTTCCCCAACCTGGTGCCCTCCAGAGGTTGCTGGTCTACATCTCCAGCACCAGCCAGCCACCATGACCAATGAGTTGAGGTTGACAATATATAAAGGGCCACAGGTTCCCTACCCTTGTTAAAGTAGATGTGAAAACATCCAAAATGCTCCTTTTGTCATCCATTAGTGGATGATTCAGGGCAGATAGGAGCCCAAGGCTCACCTAGTCTTATTTCTGAAGCAATGAACCCTTATAAATGGTATTAATGATAATTTATTGTTACACCCAAATATGGTGTATATATTGAATGAAGAGAAAAGCAAAAGGTATTTGAGACATCTTTTAAAAGCCATTAGCTTGTGTCTGATATCTCTTTGGATGTTGTTGTGTAGGGTTGCCATACTTCGAATGGTGAAAATCCGGACAGAAAAGTTTTTGAGCTTTTTAAAGTTTTGGCCAAAGCTGTTGAGCTTTGTGGGCAAAATCGAAAAAAATAAATAAATACTGTTTTTGAGCTATTTTGATGGGAAAACGGCAAAAAATAATAATAATAATAGCACTGCCAACATGGGCTGCTATACGGATTTTCCCGGACACTTTCCTGATTTCCGACTGGACACTGCTGCCGACTGCAGCATTCCAGATATGTCTGGGAAAATCTGGATGTATGGCAACCCTGTTGCTCTGACTCCAGTTCCCATCATCCCTGGCCTCTGGCCATGCCTGGGGCTGATGGGAGTTGTAGTCCAACACATACAGTGGGCCACAAATTCCCCACCCCTGTTTTAGTCACTGTATTGGTGATGCCTAGCAGACCATTAACCAGTCATCACCAGCATCCAGCAGCAGCAGGTGCAATAGCTGTACAAAAGAAAAAAGGGTGAAAGGTAAAGGTATGTATTTGTAGTCAACGTGTCCAGATTTGCATGTTGAATGGCATCTGTGCAGCATTCAACTAAAGCACACATGGCAGACAGATCATTTCAGCACATTCCATACTCTCAGCACAACCCACTTTTAGGTGTTTGTGTTGTTTAATGGTTATTACAAGAGAGAAGGATCAGTAGGTCTTAAATCCTATTAACCATCAAGATTACACTCCTTTCAGCTTGCCAGAGCGCAAGTGTGAGATGGCATTACTTTTGATTTGATGCTTAAATACAAGTGAGTTTCCTGATTAATTAAAGAAGTTAAAGTCTCTGTAGATCTGTGCCAGAAACAGGCTTGCTGTCTGTTCGGCACTGCTCAAGGATCTGTGTTGCTTTTCCTCTTCTTTTTAAAAACCGTCAGCCGTTTAAAAATACAGTCAGCCTTCATCAGTGCCATCTACTGGCTAGAAGTTAGAACAGCTGGTGCGAATATGTGACCTCAAAAAACCTTAGCTCGTCATTATGCAACTGCTGCATTACTGTACAGATATTAATGAAAGAAGCACTCTGCATACTTTAATGCAAATTAACCAGACTCTAAACTCAGGAAATGCCCATTTTGGGCATGGTTTTGCTGAAATGCCATGCAAACCATAATGACACAAGAGTGCACAAGTTACTGTATGTTAGCATTCAACACCGTTGTTTGATGCAATTTAGAGTGCGCCAATGCCACAGTTTCACTATTGTTTAAGCATTATAATAACCACTGAAATTTCCCTAACTTTGCAGCTTTTGCACTTCTGCAACAGTAATTACTTCTCGTGTAAAGTTCTCATGTAAAGTTCAGCCAAAACTAAAAAACGCACTTTATAGTGGCAGCACGAGCCTGTGTGTGTTTACTAAGAAGCAAGTCCCGCAGTGTTTAATGAGAGTTATTCCCATATACAGTAAGTGTGAAGAGGATTTCTGCCTTCATTATTCTTCCTTTCTGCTTGGGTGCAGAATAGGATTAAGTGTCCATGCATTCTTTACCTCTCAATTGATCAAATGATGGAAAGATAGTCCTGAGCTTATATTTTTCAGTAAGGAAATCCTGACTATCCTATTTCTCTGAGGCCAGGATGCTAGTTGATGTGGGAAATGCTATATAGCATTCCTTGATCTGGGCCTATACACCTGTTGAGTCACTTGCACCAGTAGACAAGCTACTCTCCCCTTCTCAGGTGCCTTCAGCAGGGCAGGCAACTCCACTTGCTACCTAGTTCAAACCCTCCTTTTCAAAACAGCTCTAGCAATGTATCCACAAGAGAATCCAGCAACCACCCAGCAAAAACAGTGCATTTTCCAGACCAATGTTTTTTAGAAGAACATTTATTAATAGCAGGATTTTCCAGGTGCATTAAAAGACACACCTCACAATGTTACTTCATTGCACCATTTCAAAATTAATCCCGTCTTCACAACTCTTGTTAGCAAAGAACACCACATTGGCTGACCTCCGTTTCAAGTAGCACCTTCAACTGGATCTTAGCTAGGCCAGCTGTGGCTTGTCATGATGAGGTTAGTATAATGCAAGGACCATTCAGCAATACGGGGGGGGGGGGAGAGAATGCCTGGATGTGGCGTGCAATGAACCTAATTGTCCAGCAATTTGGTCTCCGTTCTTCATTGGCTAGAGCCAGTATCATCTGGTTTGGCAAGGTGTGTGGTTGGCATCTCACTTTAAATATATCACTAATTTGAGAAATCCATCTAAAATGCCACCCCACATTGTGTTTTGGAAACCAATACACTTTGTTTTGCTGGGTGACATGGAATGTGCCCAAGAGGCAAGGTAAAACTGACGAGCTGATCTTTAGAGCTGATCTATGCCAAGACCTGTATGAAAGAACTGGGGTGTGCAATGTTTCAGCTATTCCTTCAAAGTAGGAGTCAGCCATTGCTAAGAGAAGGCACCTAACCCATGATCCTCCAGATGTCAGTGGACTACAGCTTCCCACATCTCTGAACATCAGCCATACTGGCTGGGATTGGGAGGAGTTGCGGGACCACAGCTTCCCCAAGCCTGCCTTGCTAGGCCTTCCTTAGAGACAACTGGAAAGGGCCGGCTCCATATGGATACTGGAGAACTTTGCCTTATTGCTCTCAGATTGGAGACAGTAGTACAGCGCACTGCCTGCAGAATTACAGGAAAGAAATGAACTGATGTAGTCTTGGTCCCTTGGTCTCACTCCTATGAACCACGCCACTGGCTAACCTGGAGTAAAGGATGGGATACTGAATGACTTCAGGAGCAGCACATGATCGCAGATCTTTGGAGGTGGTGTGGCCCCATACCGGGGCGGTATCCAACTGCCTCGTTCCATCAGCACTAGGATTTCTACTTGTGCAATGGAGCTTTCCTGCTCTTCTCCCCATGCATGTCCCACACCCTCCCCCAAACTGTTGCGGAGGGCCAGGAGAAGCCCCAGAACAGGGGGCACACAGGTAGAATAGGGGGCGAAATCCCATTATGCAAGTGGAAATCATTGGGCTAACAGGATGAGGACATTAGCACTACACTGGATTCCACCCAGGGAAGTAGCAAAGATGCAGTAAACTGGGCACAAGTTCTGATGTACAATCCTGCAAATTTTACTGTGCTGCCTAGGGCTGATGAGAGTTGGAGTCCAGCAACATCTGAAAAGTCACAGGTTCGCCACCTCTGCTTTAGGGAGCTGCAAATACTGTGGGCCAGACTAAGCAAAGACTGCTCCTGTAGCTATGACAGTCTAAGTTGCTCTGTGTACCCCTGTAGCTACGCACACTTTTAGGTGGGATGCAGAGTTGCAGTTCTAAGCCCAGTTACTCGGAAAGTGAGCTCAGTTGAAATGAGTGGAATAGTCATCCAACCAAACATGCATACTATAGCATTCCAGTATTGTCAAGTAGTTTCAGGTTGAACTTGGTGATAAGTTGAAGGCATATTCACATACCTGGCTGAGATGCTAGTCAGTTATCAAGCAATGTACTTTTGCATATTGTACAACAGTCACATGATAAGAAAGCTCAGTCAGTTATTAGCTGAGCCAAGAGGCATCTCACACCATCATGTTTCATCCATTGTAGCAACTGATAAAAATGGCTTTGTGAATCAGACTCATACAAATGATCTCTCCTCCTTCATTTACACACCCACAAAGAACCATACCATCACACCTGAGGCTAGATGCCAAGAAGTAGGAGCTCTGTTAGACTCTCCAGGCCTTTTTATTGAGAGGGACCTTAGAGCACATCACATGCTTTGCATGCAGAAAATTTCAAGCTCTATCCTGGCAACTCCTCTTTTCCTTCTTTTAAAGAATCAGTTAGCAGCTGATAGGAAATACTTCTGTCTGCAGACCATTGCCAGTTACAATTCTGGGCTAGGTGACTTGACCTGATAAAGGGCAGCTTCCTGTGTTTCTAATCTAACCGGAATGGCCACAGAGGTCAGGGGGAGCAAGAAACAGGGAGAGAGTTTCACCTTTGTCTTTCACGCACCCCAAACACAGCAAGATGAAGAAACAAACCACAAGTAGCATAGGAGAATGGCAATCAGGAGCAAATATTCTTATAAGACAACCATCAAAGGAGAAGGCTTATCAGAACGGGAGTACTCAGGAATGGAAAACAGAAAGGCAAAATAGGGCTGCTACCTGCTCAGAATCTTTCCTGGGTGGGTCTGTCACCAGATCTTTGGTATCTTTGGCACCTGGTTGTGCTTTGAAAAAACGTAAGAGACGGGTCAGCTGAAGAGAAGAGGAACCTGTCCTGGTTCCGTGCAACAGAAACAGGAAGGGATGCAGCATGCTACCAAAACACATGTGCAAAGCTCAAAATGCAGCTGTCGTGGGGGTCCAGTCTAATACATATCTCTGATATGCAAGCAGGCCTAGTCAAAAAAGTCCTCTGAAGTGCAAGGGCCATAGCCTTATGAATGAGCCTCAATAATGCTGCCTGATCAAAATACTGTGGTTTGTAGAGTTCCAATTGAAGAAAGATCTACTGTAATGAACAGAGTTGAAGAACTACAAATGCAAACACTCACAGAGGCACTCGCTTCACTTTCACATGCAAATATTTGGTCCACATGCACTTTATTTATTGATTGCTTAATGTCGCTCTTGTGCACTGAGTTTCTATAGAGACTCACATCACTCTCCCTAATCAGTCATTCATTTTCTCTCCATACTCCTTACAAACAAGCCATATCAGTTTGCTTTACATTTCAGGTGGGCACAACCAATTCTTTGATCAACACAACTGTTTGTATTCCGAGCCACAAAGCTCCAGAGTCTGTACCAAGGGAGCACAAATTCATGTTTTGGGATCAGCTAAAGGAATTCAGTAGGTGTGCAGGCCTTTGCTTATCTTGCACAATTTGTTCAGCTTTCAAGATACAGGTGTTTTTTTACATTATCCAGGTTTTCAAGATCCAGGTTTTTATCAGCATTTTGGGGTAAAGAATGGGTTGCCAGTGGAGAATGCAGACACCTTGTCACCAATTCACAAGCAGAATGGGAAGCCTGGGAATGACTTCCAGGCACAGTCCTGCAAATAAATAGATCCCCCATTTGTGATGCACAGAGCACAGACAAGAGGGAGGATGATCACAGGTGAGTCATTGGGTGGAATGAGGTTTCATGACAGTATGTCGTGCTTGATCCTAACAAAGCTTAAAGAGAAGGAAAGTAGGGAAAAGAAATCAGATGTGCTCCACATTCCTGAACAGGTGAAAACATGGGGTTGTGGAAATAAAATGCAACTTCCCAAGAGCATTATTGCTTGGGCAAGATTTGTACCACCATCTACAGAATTTTCAGCCACTGGCCATGCTACAGTGCTATTCCCAGCAGACTGGCAAACTCACTAAAAGGGCAGAAAGAGAAAGAGAAGACAGAGGGCTCAGCCTATAAATATGTTGGATCAAATACCGCTATAAACTGTTGAACCAATAAGGCCTGGCCTTCCTAAGTGTATTGCCCCACTTACTATGCCTCTGCCACCGGGGAAGCACCGAAAAGCACGGAGCATAGGGGTACCTGGAAGTCAGCTCTTTAAGCGCAGTCTTTATTTCTTCATGGTGGCTAATCTGTTTGCATCCAAGGCAAGGCAGGCAGACCGAGATTGAAGCTGCCTTAGCTGCAGTGTTGTAAACAGGTACCTTATCTGCAGAGGCCTGAGCAGCATTGCTGTGCTTGTTTATTGCTTTGGAGTAAGCTGACAAGCGATGTCGTGCAGGTGTTTTAGAGACGGGAGGCTTCTTTGGGGCAGGTAGCTTGGAGAAGAAGGGGTGCTTATGGGCTGAAAGGGGTTTGGGCATGGAGGGAGGTTTACCTGTCGATGGAGGCTTAGGGCCGAATGCAGGTTTAGGGACCAAGGGTGACTTGGGGGTAGAATGCACTGGTGTGGGGGGAGTTGAAGGTGGCTTAGGTTTTTTAATGGTGGCTTCAGGTGTGGCTAAGCCACCAGACAAAGGAAATTCTGCGGAAGTGGCTTTTTCAGTTCTTGATTCTGGGGAGGCAGGACGAAGAGTTGTAGCTCCCATTGTCACCAAAGAGGAAACAGTTGCGTCTGAGTTTGATAAGTCTGAAGTTAGCTCTAGCGAAGAGGTTGGCCCTTCAGCTGTTGGGGATTCAGATTCTGCTCCTGTTTGCGGACTGTCTGGCATATCAGGTGTTGAATCTGGTGTAGTTTGCAGAGCTGGGCTTGCAGTCAAGACAGCCGTTGGCTCCGGCTTAGGCGATGCAGTGGCGTCTCCCACGTCGACACCGGATTCTGGCGGGCAAAAAGAGAGAGCAGCAGAACAATCAGCAAACAGATGCCCAAAGCCACACCCTCCTCCCAGAAAACCAGTGAGAACAGAAGGCTGATATTTCACTTTTGCACAGAAGGTGAGCCCTCCTTTGAAACCAAGTGTGGCCAGGGTCACAGGCAGCAGATTCTAGATGCCGTTAAAGGGCAGCACATTGCCATCCATTTCTTCATAACTTGGACTGGAATGTCATTTGAATTTTCTCCCAAAGATGCAAAAAACATCTTGGGCAGAACTCAGTGAAATGGCATATAGCATAGTACTCAAGACATAGGACACCCCAAGCAGAGACAGAATGCATAAAAGGAATGTCATGGCTTCCAGTACCATCCCTACTATTAGGGTGTGGAGGTCTGTTTCAGATGGAGCAGCATTAGGGGGCAGCCAATGGTCAATTCGTAAACTTCAATGCCCAGAATTCTTTGAGGGAAAGAATCTGTTCCAAATGTGCTTTAAAGGTGTACATGGCCTGTGTACATGGCATGGAGTGACATAACCATCCATCTGGGGACCAATAAGGGCTAAGACCTCTAGCGTGTGTGTGCTGCATGAATTCATATAAGCCAAAGTGCCACTTCCTGGTGCTATGGTAAGGACAAGAAAAGCTAGCATGTTTTAAACACACTGTCATCACCCTGGGAGAGGAAGGGGATTAATGCTGGCAGGTCCTTGTGTATAATGGCAGGAGACAGGTGTTTGCAGCTGAAAGGGAAACTGTTCCTCCAAGCATCTTTGCCCATCCTTGGCAAAGCAGCAAAACAAGAGGGAAGAAGGAATTTACTTCTCCTGCTGGAGAACAGCTTTGACAAGGATAATCATTGGGTGAAGACAGCCAAGGAAATCACTACACTCCTAGGTGGCTGGATAATCTGCACCTGTCAGCCAGTGGAAATTTATTTCACAGTAACCTTGAGTGGCATTAATTTGGGGTGCAGATAAGGAGCTCTCCACCTTATCTGCTGGCTCCTCTAGTTCCACTCACTTACCACAAAGAGAGTCCTTACAGGAATAGCCATCTGGGCACATGGAACATGGAGCCCCTTCCTTGTACGGTTTGCGTCCCTTTATGTTCCCCCTGGAAGTGAAAAGTCCCAGGCGTTACCCAAAAAATTGATTAGGCATTTCCCTAAGGAAGGAGAGCATTGACACAATAGAAATAAGAATTTCATAACATTTTGTTGCTCCCTCACATTGACAGCTGCACCTAAGAACACTCTATGATCACCGTTGATGGCTTTTGCCAAGAGTTCATTTCTCCAGCATGTAACTACCTTCCCAGCTTCACTCGGAAGATGGAAGGTGGCCAGCTCAGCTAAAGAGGATGCTTTGAGGGACTGCCAAAAGGCACCAGTTATTTGGTGCCAGTTTGTGTCTCTTTTGTCCTTGATTCTACAGCCAGCAGACCTTATGAAGATGATTGGAAGCTGCCATTTTAAAATGAGGTAAAGGAAGGCAGAGAAAGGACAAAGATCATTGGGAACATACTGACCAATTTGACCCCATTTTCAGAAGCGGCAGCATCACAGATCTGTTAATCCTGGATTTAATACAAAAACCTGGTGCCAAGAGTAACTGCAGTTTAACTAAGGTTGACTCCTGAAGTGGCTCTTCATTATCTTGTATATTTACAGTACCTGTTAACTCCTGTCAGAAGTACACATACAATGAAATCCAAGTAACTGTTTGCTACCTTGATCTGTAACTATTGCTGTTATGGTGTCTACTTACCTACCCCAGATAATGATGGGATGCAGCCCTCATAACCTCTTACCATGCTGCCTGGTCTTGATGGGAGTGGAATAACTGGAAGGCTCCACTTGGACTACCATTGCTATAGTTCCTTGTTCACAATAAATTCTATGACACCCCCCCAATGATGAGAGAACAGCAAAACTCTGCAGCCAAGCTGCCAAGAACATAATGCAACAGTTCTGAAGGAGTTGTACTGACTGTCAATATGCTATTGTGCTTTGGGTGGAGCGGGGAACAGATGAATCTGTCAGTTTCAGTTTTTCTCAGTTTCCTCCCCATCAGTCCTTCACACTTCCATATCAGCTTGTGATTCCACCCCCACCCCACCCCCCAAAAAAAGTCCTCATGAGAATTTCTCCTAATGTACACATTATTAAATTTGCTCAATGTACACATTGTTGTAAACCAACTTTCCCTTCTATAATATGCTATTTTCACTAATGCATTTTTATGTACACTTAACCTCAGTATTTGTATTACTTGGCTGTAAACTGCATTGCAAAATTAGGAGAACTGCAAATTGCAAAAGGCATCTGGGTTTGGGTTAGGGAGATTCACTTGTAAATGCAAACTGGATTGAATTTCTCCCCCCACCTATAGTGCTTGTAGTGATATTAATACCCTACATGGCTTAGGATCTGGACACTTGGTGAAATGCCTTCTCCCATAACAGACCTCGCTATCTGCTAAGACCAAGGGAGGCACCCTCTTGCCACTACAATAGTTTTGGGAAATTTAGTACTATGCATTATTTTTAGTATTACCACCCTCCCACCCTTCACCAGAAGAGCTCAGGGCAGCTCACAGCAATGTAAAATAAAACATCAAAAACAGTTGAAAATAAATTGCAGCAACTGCACAAGCAAGAAGAATCAACATGGTTCAAAGCGCACATTCCAGCCAGGCAAAAAACACTCAGGAAAAAACACCCCGGCCCCGACAAAATGAAACTTACGGTGGCTGATAGTTGCAGACTACCAAATGCATGTCGGTGTCATTCAGGAATTCCAGGGTTTCGCAGAACACTGTCCCACAGCCCATACGCTCACTACTTGCCCAGACCACCTATACAAGTAAGGAAGAGCAAGTTCTGTTTGCTATTGCAGTCAGAAAAAGAATTGACAGATATTGCCACTCTAGTCTTGAAGCATTTGTATGGAAGCCACTGGTCCCCTGATGGCAGCGCAGCCCATACTTTACCTCGGGATGAGAACAGAAATCATGCAGCAGTGGCGCGGTGGCAACGGGACGCCCCATTAGCTAAAGTGGTGCTTCAGGTTAAGAACAGTTTCAGGTTAAGAACGGACCTGCAGAACGAATTAAGTTCTTAACCCGAGGTTACACTGTACATGAGAAGACCAGGCCAATAGCCCATTTACTCCAGCATCCTGTTCCCACAGTAGCCAGCCAGATGCCTATGGGAAGCCTGCATGCAGGACATGAGTGCTTGTGAATCCCCAGCAACTGGCAGAGGCACATCGCCTCCGACTAAGGAGGTAGAACGCAGCCATCATGCCTACTTACCACCATTTCCCAGGCTTTGCCCTCAGCTCTTCCCAGGATGACATAATCCAGAGGGGTTCCCTCAGCCTCCTCTCCTTGGGAGTCCTCTGGGCAGACGCTGCTGCTGCTGCCGCCCCTGGTCTCTGAGCTGCCCCCACCCCCACCCCAAAGAGAGGTGCCTCCTCACACTGCCCCACAGGAGCCTGGGACTTGTCTCCCCCCCCCCCAATGATCTTTATTGATTTTATTAAATATTACAGCTGTTCCATTCATTATTCAAAATAACATAAAATGCAAAAAAAGAAAGAAAGAAAAAAGAAAAGCACACTGCCCCACAGGGTCCTGGGACTTGTCTGCCCATTCCCAATAACAAGGGCTCCCTTGCCTGCCTGCTTGCTTGCTTACTCCAAGGCTGCCTCAGCTCCTGGCAACCAGCACCCCCTGGCCAGCCCCAGAGGCACCATTTGCCCTCGGAGCTTATAGCCAGGGCTGCTGCAACAAACAGCTGTGCAAGCTTTTGGGAAGCATAGATGAGAGAGGGCATCAGAGGAGGGAAGGAAGGAAGGAAGGAAAGATGGACAGAGGCCAGTGTTGCCCATGGCACCCCTGACCATCATTCAAGGCACCCCGGGATGTTATGGCACACTGGTTGAAAACCACTGATATAATCAGATACCTGTGTATAGTGACCACACATCTGCCCTTCTTGGCAGGTTAATGTTGTCATATTATAAAAGGCGTACTCGTTGTACCACTCATCCACCGCCATCTTCACATCCAGGTCGCCAGACATGGCAAAGAGGTTCTCGCCTCGACGTCCGCGCTCCGCATTGTGTTCCCAGATGCATTTTGTTGCGTAGTCTTTGGCAAAGGCTTCCAGCTCTGGATCCCAGCTCTGAAATTAGGACAAAGCAGGACGTCACCGTCACGCAGAACGGCTTCTCATACAGGCCAACCGCAGGAGTGCTTCCCACTGGAATTTGGTCAGCGTGCCTGGCCGGCCTAGCAATAGGAAGGCCTGGAGCTCAGCCCAAGGCGAGGGAGCTGTTGTCATCAGAAGGAAAAATGGGAGTCAGTCCTCAAGGCAGCTTTTCCAGCTTCAGTTATAAATGGTTTTCACATGTACCCTTCCTAATTAGCTAGTGTATCCAGATGCAGCACACTTGTTTAGAGACCTCTGAGTGGTTCAAGGCATCTGTAAGGCACAATCGCAATCATTTCTGGCTATTTGGAGAACACTGGACCTCTTCAGGTGCCTTTGCAAATACCAGTCCAAGGCAAATCTGTCTGCAATATCCATAGTGAAAATATTGCAGCATCGCTTAACCTGCTTTACTGCCGAACCGGCTGAACCACAGACAGCACAAGATGCTTCCCAATCTTACAGATTACTGTATATTCATTTATATAAATAAATTTAAAGATGCAAAACATTAGTGTTCAGTTGGCTCTTTTAGATGTGGCAAAACATTTTTAAGCCAGGGAGCTTTAAACATTATGCAGGATGAAGAGCTAAAATTATGGGGCAGCCACTCTAGACTGTAAGTTGGAGATTACATTTTTTTAAGGCTCCAACTTTTGGTTTGCAATAAACTACTACACCAGCAAAACAGAATTAGTGCTGTCCTCACTCTGATGAGCTAGCTTACTACAAAAAATTGGTTTTTAAAAATTTAAAGGTAAAGGTACCCCTGCCCGTACGGGCCAGTCTTGCCAGACTCTGGGGTTGTGCGCCCATCTCACTCAAGAGGCCAGGGGCCAGCGCTGTCCGAAGACACTTCCGGGTCACGTGGCCAGCGTGACATTGCTGCTCTGGCGAGCCAGAGCTGCACACGGAAATGCAGTTTACCTTCCCGCTAGAAAGCGGTCCCTATTTATCTACTTGTACCCGAGGGTGCTTTCGAACTGCTAGGTTGGCAGGCGCTGGGACCGAGCAACGGGAGCGCACCCCGCCGCGGGGATTCGAACCGCCGACCTTTCGATCGGCAAGCCCTAGGCGCTGAGGCTTTTACCCACAGCGCCACCCGTGTCCCCTTTTAAAATTTTACCCACAGGCTTTTACCCACAGCGCCACCCGCGTCCCCTTTTAAAATTTACTTATTATTTATTAACTGCATTTATAGCCTGTTCTTCATCCAGAAATGTTCCCAGAGTGGTTTTTGTCAACAAAAATGACACCGTCTCTGCCTTCATGACACAAAAGGAAAAGGGGATGAGGAGGGAAGAGGAAATACAAGCAAACCAAGGCACAACATTCTTAATGTTACAAAAGATCTTATAACAGTCAGCTAGGATGAAAAAGGGCTTCTCAGAGTTCAAAAGGCAGGCCTGTCAGACCACAGAGAAATAGTCTAGTGACTCAACCTTCCTGGTCAGCCAGAATTTGCTGACTTCATAGGGTGAGGCTTTGGCCTTCTGGGTGACCAGATGGAACCTGCCAGCTACTTATCGCTCCTGTCACTAGAGGTAGACCTGGTGCGGTGGGCAGCTGACTCCACCACTTTCCACTCCCTGAGCAGATTGTTTGCTGCTCTTCCTCACAGGGCAGTTTCTGAAATCCTCCGTGAGGATTTTATGTGGAGGAGCGTTAAGAAATGCTTCCCAGATGTCGTAATCTAGCACGTCAGGGAGAGGGCCGCCATCCAGGACTCTCACAGCCTACCACCTCATTTGGCATAAGGTGCAGGATGGGTTCGGAGGCCAGTAGCAGAGCTGAGGTACAAAGCCCCCTCTCTCCCTTACAACCCTGCTAAGAGGAAGGTACAGTAAATATGCAGAACTCCTCCCTACTGTGAGGATAAAGTCATGCCCAGTTTAACAGCTGTGCTTGGCCAGAGCCAATGCAAACATCTGGAAAGCTTGTTACTTAACAGAGACCAACAGCTGCTTGCCAGCAGATCCCTCTAGTGCCGTGATAGACAGTCCCTTCTTATCCAGCTGAGCTCCACAGGCTACTTTAGCAGCAGCAGTTGCTAAGCAGGAAGAGCAGAGAGCGTTTACGCACAAGAGAGTGCGGTTAGGGAAGGTTACAGTAGAAAACTGAGGCAATGTTTTCTTCTTCTTCAAAGGAGCTGCCAGGGCTTCTGCGCTGCCATCCAAAACAGTCAAGCAAAACCAAGAGACAGCCTTGACTAACAAATTCTGAGGCCCACCCCTCTAAGACATCTTGGAGCGAGCCGTTTGCCGCAAGGAATGGTGTGTCATCTATTTGGTCAGGAGGAGAGAGAAATTTGCTTTGGTGGAGGCAGAGGAGAAATGGTCCTGGTTCCACTTCGCTTCCAAGCGTGAAGCTATTCTTGACATGGAATCCAGCATCCCTATGGTGAATTTCCCACCCTGTTCTGGCCGCAGGTTTTGTTGAACTCAACACACTGAGTTTCCTCTCGGCTTTCCAATGTGACAAGCAGGATTGGGGAGTTCTACAAAACAATGCAGACTGAAGGGTGGGAATCTCAGCACAGAGCTAGAACAATGCACAATGGAATTGTATGACTATGACCATGTGGAGGAAAGCCCTGCTGAGTCAGGCCAAGGGCCTACCTCGTCCAGCATCCTGTTACCCAAAAGGACCAACCAGATTGTTCTGAAAAGTGCACAAACAGGTCATGCAGACAATAGCCTTGCATGAATTCATACACCTCTAAGTTGTCCCACTTTTCTCTAAACTAAATTGTGCCAAAATTTGTAACCTTTCCTTGCTGGAGAGCTGCTCCAGCTGCTGGATCACTTTAGCTGCCCTCATCTATACCTTTCCCTGTCCTACAATATCCTTTACAGAGGGGCAACAGCTTGAACCGTGCAGAATATTCCAACAATTTGGCAAATGGGCAAACGGTGCAGATCTCTGAGCAGAGGCGATATATTCAGGAAAGGTCACACTCCTATGAGCAACCGCCCTGCCCTGTACTAACTGCAGCTTCAGGATCAAGTATAAGGGAAGCCCCAGATAGAGTGCATTACAGTAACCACAACATGAATTTTGGAGAAGGAAAACTCTGATCCTAAACCTCTGCTGCCTTGCAAGATATCTCTGGGAGAAGAAAAGACTAAGATGTAAACCAGGGGTAGGCAATCTAAGGCCCGGGGGCTGGATCCAACCCAATCGCCTTCTCAATCTGGCCCGCAGATGGTCCGGGAATCAGCGTGTTTTTAGATAAGTAGAATGTGTCCTTTTATTTAAAATGCATCTCTGGGTTATTTGTGGGGCATAGGAATTTGTTCATTTCCCCCAAAAAATATAATCCGGCCCCCACATGGTCTGAGGGACAGTGGACAGGCCCACGGCTGAAAAAGGTTGCTGCCCCCTGGTGTAAACCCCGCACAAATCTGGAGCAGGGTCTCTAAGACGATTGGATGGCGCCTTGTATGCCTCCTTCTGGAAAACTCCTGCAGCCAAGCTGGTGCCAAACATAATGCTCTGCTTTCCCTTTGGACCTCCACACACCCTCCAATGGTCACTCCAGTGCTGCTATGATTTTTCAGTGGTTTGACTTCACCCCCGGAAGTGCATTCCATTGTCTCTCGAGACAGATGAATGCTACCACCACCACCAATAACAACATTTTAATGCTCTCTATTGTTAATATTTCATTTGGTGGATGTCAAAGTGAGATTTAAGTTCCCCATAGTTATTCTATTGTAATATCTGGTGGAGTTTTAAGGAGGAAGGTCTGAGTAAATCAAAGTATTTAAGAGACGGAGTCTCCTGTGGTTTTTAAATAAACAGCTGGAACTTTATTCAGCCCAAGTGGGATCCAGCAGTAGGTCAGGGAACTTCTCTTGAAGGTCACTTTGAGGGTAGCTAGTCTTTTCTATTGATAATTATTGTTGTTATTTTATTGTTATAATTTATTGCCCAGCCTTCACCCAAATGTCCCAGGGTAGGTTACAATAATTGAAAACAGCTTGAAACAGCTGACAAGCGCAGAAACAAGGTGGGTCCTAAAAATATGCATCTCAAGGGTCAAAAGCCAGGATGAAGGGGTGTGTTTTCAGCATTTGCCAAAACATGTGTAATGAAGATGCCAGACACACCTCTGTTGCATGACTTTTGAGGATGCCAAGGAGCACATACAGAAGCAGAACAGGAATCTTCACAGTCCTGCATTGCAGATGTGAATTTTCAAACTCCCATAGGAATACATGGAGACTTAGCATATAAATACAGCAGAACAGTAGAAATCTGAGCTGCTAGAATGGACTCTCCTGTCCCAACCCTGCATCACTTCACGGAAAGTACCATTTTTGAATGCATCAACATGTAGAAGTTTCAAAAAAACCAAAAACCTTTTGCCAATAAAAAGGTAGCCTGTCAGGGTAAAAGTTCAAGTTCCTTTATGTGCTAGTTTTCTATTTGCAGGGAGTTGGTTATTCAAAGATCTGTTGTAAAAAGTGATTCTTCCACCTGTAGTCTGGAGTGACATAACCCATTCTCAAAACCATCTTCATCAGCCTGGTGCCTTCCAGATGTTCTGAACTAGTGCTTTCATCAAGCTTAGCCACCAGAACCATGCTGGCTGTAGCTGTTGGGAGACAGAGTCAAAAATATCTGGAGGGCACCAGGTTGTCAAAGACTGCTTTAGAACTTGCCACTTCATTCCCACCTCATTCAGCTACAAGGATGGAAGGCTCTCTCAATTGTGGTTCTCTCCGTTTCCCATTTTCCCAGTCTTAAATCCAGTTCTTCACATTTTGCAGCAATTGAGGATTTTTAAAATAAAAAATCATTAGCATTTTGGTGCAGATTTCTCCTAATATACGCATTTTTATATGCATTTTTTTTTTACTAATGTGCACATTTTTGCAAGCATTTTTTCCTAACCTCGTGCATTCTTGTGTGCTATTTTCATCGATATGTTCATTTTTACACCCACTTTCCCCTAATGAATGCATTTTTATTTTTAAAAAAACTGTTTCGTGAACTGCATAGCAAAATTTAGATACATGCAAATTTCAAAGGCTAGCTGCATTACGGTTCACAGGATGTTTCTCAAAGTGCAAACCTGGATTGATTTGGCTTCAAACAAGATGTCATATATGATAGTGATATGTGGGCATGGTTTGGAGAAAACAACTTCCTTAATTAGGCCCACAGTCCCCACCTCCATTGCCTTTTGTTAGGCATAAGCAAACTCCGCCCCTCCATCATCCCTGACCACTGGTCCTGTTAGCTAGGGATGATGGGAATTGTAGTCCCCAACATCTGGAGGGCCAGAGTTTGCCTAGGCTTGCCTTATGTTCCTGTTTTGGCTGCTGCATCCACAGTGCAGGTTGCCCAGAATGCAGTGCTGGTAGCAGCACCTGGCACCTATGAGCCTTTCCAAGACCACCACAGGTGCCTGCCATGTCCTCACTTCCTGCCTGCTTTAATACAGTAGCACAGAGTATTACAGAATGTGCAGTTCTTTCACTGGCTGTTACAACTGCCCTGGACCTGAAAGCACTCCCCTCCCATACTACAACATATCCCTTCACTTAAACAATATTATGACACCCCTCCCCTTTTGATCCTGGAGAAAGCTTTGGCATGCTTGCAGGAGGCAGTTAAGTCAGGTGGACTTCACACTTGGATTTTGATCTGTGCTGGCAGAGGAAGATGGAGATTTGGGAGTATAGCTGTCAACTTTTCCCTTTTCTTGCAAGCAATTCTATTCGGAATAAGGGAATTTCCCATTTAAAAAGGGAAGCATTGACAGCTATGTTTGGGAGGCTGGCCGCACATTTTGAGAAGGATCTTCCAAACTACCAGGGTTGTCTCCAAGCCCAGTTCCTTCAATTTATCGGACTCTATGGTAACAAACATGGCGTCTGGGTCAAGAGGGAAGGTCTGCTGCCACCATCTGTGGTGGTGAAAAAATAAAATTTTGAAAAGGATTGAAAGGATTACTGCCACTGCTAAAAGATAAGCCCAGCCCAGAATGCTGAAGGCAACACTAATTGGCCATTTGAAAACAAGGCTGTCAGATTTGGGGACCTTGGAGAGAATAGCCTAGCTCAGTGGTTCCCAACTGGGGGTCCATGGCACCATTCACATACCAAAAACATTTTCAAAAGTAAGGGGTCCATGGCTTGGCTTTTGAAAAACAAGGCGCCCACAGTATTTTGCTAATTGGGAACCACTGGTCTCGCTTATAGTTTTCTGGGGAGAAGGTGTTACCATTAAAACTATTAGGTCTGTGGTGCAATCATTCTCATTTTTCTTGATCAAAATAGCTTTGAAAGGTTGGAAGAACAGAAGGTCAGTTCCTGGGACACTAATTCCTCCCCCTCTGGGGCAGCCCTCTGCATAATTTTTGGGAGGGGCTGAAATGGCAGGTCCAGCTTGAGTTTATTATTCCCTTTTTCATGAACCAGAGCCAGACTCCATATATAAGAATCCAACAGCTGGTTTTCTTGTTCCATTAGAATATAGTTTGGCAGACATAGCTTAATGTATATATAAAAATTTCCAAGGCAACCAGTTCTGCTGATCCAAACAAAATTGAAAAGTGTGACTTCAGAGAAGGGGGTGGGGGTTGGGAACAGAAGAAACTGACTGCAAGTCTGATGTTAAAGGGGGGTGGAAAGCATAGGGAGAAGCCTGAAGCAGATGGAGGTAACTTTTAGGATCCACATTTTGAATAGAGAGAAGGAGCATTTCCAGAAGCAGTACTAGTACTACCACACAGGATACATCTAGGAAGTATAGCATAGGGGCTGACATAACTGAAATTATTTAAGCCCCACTGTTGCCATGTCACCTGAGCAGAACCCAATCAGTTCATTTTTTGGACTAGCAGCCATCAGCACCATTCTCATCTGTATTGCAAGTACAGTGGTACCCCGGGTTACATACGCTTCAGGTTACAGACTCCGCTAACCCAGAAATAGTGCTTCAGGTTAAGAACTTTGCTTCACAATGAGAACAGAAATCGTGCTCCGGCGCCGCGGCAGCAGCAGGAGGCTCCATTAGCTAAAGTGGTGCTTCAGGTTAAGAACAGTTTCAGGTTACGTACAGACCTCCGGAACGAATTAAGTACTTAACCTGAGGTACCACTGTATAATCAAACACGAGACTCCTGAGACACACCTGATAATTTCAAAAGCCTTCAGCTTGGAAGCAGCCTCACAACATCAGCAGGTCTTTCCCACTCTTCAGGCCAGAAGTGAAACAAAATATATACACATCAGCACGTTTTGTTCCACTAAAAAGCCAAAGGGTCCGTCCAGACGAGTAGTTCTTCACATTTTCACAACGTCCTGCTGAAGGCCAGATGGAGCATATTGTTCTGGTAGTTGTTGATCTGCAACTGCTTCCAGTTTTAAAGCTACTACTTCTTACCTTAAGGTTCAAATAGCTTACAAGGCCTAGGTACTGAAGAGCTGCCTTTCTCTGCATGTTCCCTCCAGTGTTTTCTGGTTTACATCAGGAGCCACAACTGAGATGGGGTGGGTGGGTACAAGAAGCAGGGTCTTTTCAGTCATGGCACCAATGCGTTGAAATGTCTTTGCTGAGATCTGTCCGGTCTCATCTTTATATGCATTCCACCAGCTGGCTTAATGTTGGGTTTTTTAGAAGACAGATGTTTTTCTAGCTATCGTTCCGCCGAGATTGATTATATATTGCTGTCTGATTATGGGTCTGGTTTATTGACAGGGTATTATTTTAAATGTCTTGTTGTTAGCTGATCTGAACTCAAGAACGGAGGAAAAGTGGGCTATCATTAAAAATAAATAAATCCATGACCTGCTACAGGAAATCACTTAAGGAAAAAGCACACCACATTCCATGCTCCATTACTGTTTGTGCTCCACTTACTGAGAGAACCACATACCCAAACACCAACTGCAGGAGGACATATCTAATTAAAGGGCTATGAATGGTTCTTGGCAGAATTCTTACAGCAGGGATGGGTAACCTCAGACCCTCCTGATGTTGCATGATTCCAACTCCCATCAGCCCCAGACAGCATGGCCAGTGGTTGGGGATGAAGGGAGCTGTAGTCCATTAACACTTGGAAGAGCACCAGGTTAGAAAACTTCTAAAAAGTTTTAGACTCTTACTAGTTATCCTCTTCAATCAGAGCTGTTCTTTTTGTGTTTCGGTTGCACCCCTAGAGTCACTCACCACAGACACCTGGTGGAGCTCATCTGCTGGCTTTTTTTGGGGGGGGAGCTAAACTCACCACCAGAAGGTTGGTGAAAACATAGGACAGGGCCTTGTTGGTGGTAGCACCCTGGTTATGGATCTCCTTCCCAAGGGAGGTTAGACCTGCCCCCATCCCTGGTGAGTTTTGTTTTGGCACGAGGGTAAAAACATTTTTATTCTGGCTGGGTTTTGACATTATTTTAATGTTGGTTTTAAAAGTTTGGCTTAATTCTGTTATTGCTTTGAATTGTATTTTCTTTTCTTCTAAAGCCACCCAAAAGTGATATAGAATATTTTAATTACTTTTAAAATAAAGTAATATTAGCATCCTGCAACAGGCAACTACACGATCTTATCTCAAGCTCCAGCCTCCTTAAAGTATCAGACGTATCAGGATGTGTATGGCTATGCTTGTACAATTCAGAAAATTCAGTATTTTTAAAGAAAACAATTTCAGTATTTCAGAAAGATATGCATATGTACAAGAACCATGAAAAGATTAATACAGGCACAGCTGAGGTATAAAAGTGAAATAAAATTAAATCCATCTGTATCAGCCTAGAAATGCCCAAGACGTACAATGCACTTGAAATGTCTTTTTAAAAGTGGTTTTTATGCTGAATAAAGCCAGCATATTTCACAATTCAACAGCATTTAGCTAAAATTTGTTTTTCTGACTAGTTTAGAATTTATTGAACTTCTAACTCATATCGTACCTATACACTTGTGTTTAAAAGAAGGCACCATGTATGTTTGTAACATCAGGTGACGTCTGACATGGCTTCCAGGATTTTGCAATGACAGGAGACAGTTCATATATTCAGCTATGAGTCACCATGTGGGGGGAAAACGTGCAGTAAAGTTTTAGCCTGTGTGTGAATCTCCCCCAAGCAAATATGGTCCACTAAGCAACAACAACAAAGTAACTAAGGGTCAGTTTATTCTCGAAGGTATTTTTGTTGGCTGTATGTTTAAGTGTGTGTGCTGGAGCTTGCTTGTCCCTCCTCCCCCTCAATCCTTTTTCCTTGTGTGTCATGCCTTTCTAGAGATTGTGAGCCCGAGGGCAGGCTCTGTCTTAGTACTGATTTTCGTAAGCAGCTCTGAGAACTTTTTTTTTGGCTAAATGGCAGGGTACAAATGCCGTAAATAAAATAAGCATGATCGTTGCATATCTTGCTTAGCTAACACGAATCTAAGGACCTGCTTTCTGCTGTATGATTAATCTCATCACAGAGAAGCTGAGAAAAGTGATAAAGCCAATTAAGGCTGGTGATCATTTGTCATCCCATCACTTATCACTCACATTTAATATGAGTCAAACTTTGGGTTAATTTTTATATTTGAAAAAAGGGTTTGTCATCTGTACACAAAACTGTATCATAATGGGGGCAGCCATTGCTGCCAAGAAGAGATGCTGTTCAAAATCATCCCCTGCTTACCTTGCTAAGCCATTCCCATCACCCAGGTTCCTCCAAAACTTCTACTATCTGCTCCAGCCATGGAAGCATCACCTACAAGCTGTGCTAGCTAAATGGGTTAGCTAAGTTCAGAGGCAGCATAGAGTTATGTGCTCTTTCCCCCACGTCCTCTCTGAAAACATCACAGACACATTTGGCCAGCCACTGCAGGAGCCATCCTAGATGTGATGTGGGAGATCCCAATGGGTCAACACTTAAATGCAGGCACCAGGGAGGGGCTTGCCTATACCCCCTTCCCCACCCATGGCTAATACCAGTGGCAGGACGGCAATTTAGATTTAGTTACAGGCATAGGAGCAAAGTTTAACCTGCCTCCCAAGCACACTGTGCCTCTGATCTCCTCCCCACAGTTGCTTTATAAATCTCAAAAAGAGTCAATATTCGGGAAATCAGTTGACAGACTCCCATATTCCATCTACTTTGACTCTTAAGAGGTCTGGGTTACATGCAGATGAGTTACTTACTGAAGACCACAAAAGTACAAGGCAGAGGTGCAGTTCTAGCCCAAAACACTAACTCTCCGGATCATTTCCCCCCCAAAAAAATAATTCCACATTTCCCACTGGCAAACCCCCCAATCAGTTCATTTACTCCCAAAGACTCACTTTTCCTGCCCCCCAAAAGACGGGAAACCCCTTTTTCTCTCACCTCACTTGTGCTTGCCCAGCCTTCCCTCAGTACAGCCTGATTTCTTGTTCCTCCCTCTGCCTCCAGTTCAAAGAGGCAGGACTCAGATTTAAAATGTCCAATCAGCAGGCCCTTAGCATCCCAGCCAGGCCAGCCTACCTCCAATAAATTGCATTCTCCATCAAAACATCGTGCAGGTGGCGGTCCTTCAGCTTTCACTGCAAAGCAGGTAAGCAGTAAGTTCTCTCACCCCTTTCCTGAACCTAAACAAACCTGAATCATAGGAGGGGAAGCTGAAGCAATAAGCCCAGCAATGAAGAAATAAATTTAAAACAAAACCTTTTTGAGGGGGGTGGGGGGTGGAGATGGGTAGAAGTAGGTGTTGCGGATCTTGTCAACAATGATGACACAGGCACTATCCAATAGATTCCTGTTGAAACTAGATGACCATGTTAACACACAGGGTCTCACTAGTTATGGTGCTACCATCAGATGGGCTGGAGGAAGGAGAATCATTTGTAATCAGCCATGCCAGAGTGATGTTTGAGTGCCGAGTCTCCGGCAACAGGAGCACAACCAAAAGGCAAGAGGTCTGTTTTGTGTCCCCTGAAACTAATGAGTTACAAACGTGCAGCCTGATCTTTTTTATTTTCTTTTTTTCTTTCAGTATGTATAGAAGTCCAAATGATGCTCTGGTAGAATTGTGAGCTGTGCGTTCTCAGTACAAACAATAAGGGTGGGAGGGAACAGAGGAAAAGGAACTTGCCCCCAAATGACAAAGCTGCTTGATATCATAACCAGGCACAGAATTGTGGCGGCTGGGTCCAAGATGCCTTCTTTCACTTAAACTAATTCATCACAGGAAGCTGATAAAATGCAGGTGATCCTTCCATTTGTAAAGCTCCAGTGAAATGCTTAGTGCTACGGTATCTACAAAGCTCAAACTCATTTGAGGAAACAGACTTCTGAAGTTAACAGAACACCTTACACACAAATAGAGCACAGTGCTTAAAACAAATATTTGGCATGTAAAAGTACACCATGGAGATCTACAGAGAAAATCAGTCTAGGTGCTCATTTCAGTTAGAACCGAAAAGCTTTGCATTTACTTGTCTCAGTCACTTACTTAGATGCAGACGCACAAAAGAAAGGGAAACTCTAAACCATCATTTTATTAAACAAACAAACAAACAAACAAAGTTGCTCTTTCCAGAGAAATATTCTGAGCAAGACAGAAAGTCTCTGAATCCCGACATTACAGCAAAGTCCAGGGCTGCCCAAGGCTCACTTACCATTTTCAGCATATCTGCAGCTGGAGGGGAAACCTTAGCCCGATACTGATTGTGCAGGTCCACGAGTAACTTCTTGTCCTCCTCTGTAAAAGAGCAGCCGAGCTCCATCGCTGTGAGCAACAGGAGGAGGAGGAGGAGGAAGAGGGGGGGAATTTGCAGGCCTGAGCTCAGCATTGTGGCACTGTCTTGTTTTAACAGCCCACGGGTCTGGCAGACAGCTTTAAATCCCTTCCCAGAGTAAGGAACACCCAAAGCCCAAGATCGCAAGGAGGAAATTTATCTTTTTATTAGAATGCCTTTCGGAGCCATAGAGGGGACACACCCATCTCACAGAGTATCATTGATGGAAGGAGAATAATGGTCCTTAAGGGACGGTCAGATGAGCCATGCCCATTCGATGAAATCAATTGTGTGCATGAAAATGATGCATCAACTGTTCCTCCAGTAAGAGGAACTCTGGCTTGAGGGGTCATGGTGCTGTAACCTGATGCTGAAGCATACCAGTAACCCTAAGCAGGATCCAGCCCATTTGTGCACTTAACCCACCCCTCCCCTCACTTTCCAAATAGTTTACATGTCAACCAAACTCAAAAACTACCCTCAGGGTTGTCTTCACTCATCAGCAAAATTATGCCAGACGCAGTGACTGCATGTGATGGTGCTGCCAGTAACACTGAGTTTAATAATAATAATAATAATAATAATAATAATAATAATAATACCAGGACCAAAGCCATTATCAGACTTGGATCAACCCTGTGGTCCTTCCAGACCATTGTCTATCTACATGGCTCAGGCTGGGGAAAATGGGCAAGGATAAGCTATATGTTTGAGCAGCAATGAGCCCCTTGTGTGTTGCAACGCAATGCAAATTACAAATAATGCAGAGTACTGCCTTCATTTTCAACAGAGGGAAAGACTTTTGGCAGTTTTGCACCTACAGCAATGATAAAGGACAGCAACAGCAAAATAGATAGTGAAAGGCATATGGTGTTTTAATACTCTGATGGTATCATCTGGAAGTTGAACCAGATATGGCAAGATCTGCATGTCCGCAAGAGTTCAGGGGAATTCCACATGAAGATCCATGACCCAAGAGGCTGTTACTCAACATGGAAGATCAGGCTTGGGCGGAAAGACATGCCATCTACAGAGCTGAACCTACAGTTTTTAGAAAATATCTAGTGAGAGAGAAGCAGCCCATATAGCTTCATGGTGCTTCCAAACGGTGTTTTCCAATTGATGCATATTAATTGTGAAGTCGTTACTTCTGAATCCTGTGCAACATGTATTTCCAGAAGATAAAACTTGGTGTGAAATACAGTTTTACTTCTGGGAAAAGTGGTAATTGCTTACTGTAGCAAAATTAAGCTTTTTTTCCCATGAGAACTTAACTGGAATTTTGAATGCTCCGCAGAATGTGGCTGCATGCCGGGGACACTGGTTAGATATGCCTGGGATATCACATGAAATGAGGAACAGTTGTGCAACACCAACACCACCATTAATAATATCCTTTTTAAAAAGGCTTTCTAGGCTATGCTCCTCGCTACACCTTCAAACGGGATAGTAGTGCTAACCTCTTCCCTCAGAACTGCACCCAGGTTGTGACTCCTCCATCTCTCTCTCCTTTCGAGTTCTTTGAAGGCTGTGGGCTGCTCCCCACTCTCTCATAAAGGAATGCACATCTGTACTAATCATTTTTGTAAACTTGCAAACGTGGGATGTGGGACAAGGTTATTCCTCTGAAGCAAGGCTTCTGCTTTTTATGCAACTTAACATTGTTTAGGGCAAGTATAGTGTACAGCACAGTGCTAAGATCTGGGTGGGTGATTGACTGATTGACTGACTGATTGATTGATTGATTGATTGAATCAGTCTTTCATGGTTAAACAACCATCTGGAAAGACCCTAATCATGGATGATAGATAGATGATAGATAGATGATGATAGATAGATGATAGATAGATAGATAGATGATAGATAGATAGATAGATAGATAGATGATAGATAGATAGATAGATAGATAGATAGATAGATAGATAGATAGATAGATAGATGATAGATAGATGATAGATAGATAGATAGATAGATGATAGATAGATAGATAGATAGATAGATAGATAGATAGATAGATAGATAGATAGATAGATGATAGATAGATGATAGATGATAGATAGATAGATGATAGATAGATAGATGATAGATAGATAGATAGATAGATAGATAGATAGATAGATAGATAGATAGATATAGATAGATGATAGATAGATAGATGATGATGATGATAGATAGATAGATAGATAGATAGATAGATAGATAGATAGATAGATAGATAGATGATAGACAGATAGATAGATAGATAGATGATAGATAGATAGATAGATAGATAGATAGATAGATAGATAGATGATAGATAGATAGATAGATGATAGATAGATAGATAGATAGATAGATAGATAGATAGATAGATGATAGATAGATAGATAGATAGATAGATAGATAGATAGATAGATGATAGATAGATAGATAGATAGATAGATATAGATAGATAGATAGATAGATGATAGATAGATGATATAGATGATAGATTTGTGGCTTTATACCAGGCATCCCCAAACTCAGCCCTCCAGATGTTTTGGGACTACAATTCCCATCATCCCTGACCACTGGTCCTATTAGCTAGGGATGATGGGAGTTGTAGACCCAAAACATCTGGAGGGCCAAGTTTGGGGGTGCCTGCTTTATACCATGAAGGTTTCAAGGTGACCTAAAAATTATATACAATAAAAAGTGATGTGCAGCAAAGAAAAATGTTGGAAGTAGCCCCAGGGTGTTGATTATAACCACCCCAGCAAATCATATCCAAAACCCTGCAACTATTCATTCACATCAGTTGCATCCCAGTAAATGGATAATCCACCAAACAATATATGGACTGCCTTTTATAGGCTATCTGTTGTAATGCTATATGAAGACAACCTGGCCATTCCTATCCTTCTGCAGGTCATTGCATTGTATATAAAATCCCAATGGGTTTGCAAACCATCTGACTCCTATACGTAAATGAGAAATAGGTAAGCCCAGTCCCTCTCTATAGCTGAGAAATACACCTGTCTTTTTACAACAATTGATAGAATATGCAGGGTAGCTTGAAATCTTGTCCAGTAAAGGCACCTTCTTCACATTAATATAAAGGCGTCTGAAGCTGAAATACAAGAGCTAATAGAGGAGATTGAGAGCTTATCAGGGGTACAGTTAAAGGGAAGCAGACTGTGCACAGGCATCGCTGGTCACGATAAGCTCCGTTTTATATAATATTTACCGTAATAAGAAAGTTCATTAACTAAGGGAATGGAATCACTTTAGTTTCAATGCAGTCTATGTAATGAGATTGTTTTAATTAGTTTATTTTGAACACATTGTAAGTCTTATCATCATCAAACCTTTTATTGGCATCACATACAAACATCTATAGCAAATCAATACAGAATTACTGCCTTCCCAGTGACACAAAACATTTGTCGGATGAAAGAGGCAGAGCAGTCTAACATTACATCTCTAGGTCTCCAGGGAGATCAGACGTCTGCAATGTGTTTTGACGACAAAAACCAGATAAAGATATTTAGCCACTAACTTGGTGAGCTCCTGATTATTCCCCAATAATAGAAAATGTATGACCTCTAACTCTGGTTTCCTTTTGGGGATGCAGAGTTGATCTAGAAACTGCTGCTGGAGATCAACATATAATTTACATGTAAGTCTTATGGGAAGCCTAAATGCCCATGGTATATAATCTGCAGCTATTGCAAGTAATTAAAAAACCAGTGGTTTCTCACCACTGAATGAACCATAACCTGCATCTAATTGAATGGTCACCTGTGCTGTCCCATATATAGTTTAAAGGATGTTTTTCAAAAAACGAAGGTAATAACTTTGGAGGTAAATTTCCCTTTGACTGGCACAACCATTTTGCCTGTGGGAGGAACATCAACTCATGTTTGCAATATTAAGAAATCCACCAAACACACACAACATAATAAATGTGCAAATCAACTATGTGAAAGTGCTTGGCCCTCATCCTGCATCTCATGCTTTCATGCTTATCTGACACCAAAGTCTTCAATGTGAGCTTCTTGGACATGCTCCTAGTGGTCTCAAACCCAAGAGGAAAGTCTTCCACATAACCCACTTGCTACTTGAGTACTATAGACTGCAATCGAATATGAAAGGCATTTGAGTAAGTACCAATAAGTGGAAGCAAGAGGGTTCACTGTGTAGCCAACGAGAGCTGTCACAGCAACTGAAACTGATTGAAGAGACAATAGCAAGGGCAAACAGGGTGAAACTGAACTCAGTGTCATAGTGGCCCTGGCCAAAGATTTAACTGCAGAGATGGCCTGCTCCCACAGAGTTGCTCAAGAGTCTGTTATGACATGCATTCTTTGTCGATTTCTGACAGTGGGCGGCAAGAGCCTATAACATGGGCAAGAGTCTATAAGACGTTTCTCACCAGGCAAACCAGCTGTGCCTAGAGGGAGCTTGCTCCCACAGCCATGGCATTCTTTTTTTTAAAATGCCTGATGTGCTATATGTGGAACTGCACAGAGACCATTAAGGAAGGCTTCAAGATCAGCTACCATGACCAAACATGAGTGCAGCTCAGGTTTGAGTTTCCCAGAAAAACACCCAAGTCCTTCCTCTGCAAATCTTGCATCAGCTTTTGATTTCATTGACCATGGTATCTTTCTGGCTTATCTACAGAAGAGTGGGGCAGTGTTTTAACAGTCTCTCCCAGCTGCATAAAAGTATCCACTTATTAAGGTTTCACACTTAAAAAAAAAAAGCTTTTGTGTTTTTATCTGCTTTTAATTATCTTACATGCAAATCACCTTGAAACAGCAGTTTAGAAAGCAATTCATAAATTGTAATCATCATCATATCCATACCAACTCACTTTACCAACATGTATACACACATGCTCCATTATGCTCCAGACCAATTTCACTATAATGAGTACGGGGATTAAAACTCAGAACATCAGGAATTTTAACAGAGTATTTTAACAACCAGTCAGTTGGCACCTGTCGTGTCTCGGGAGGCAATGGAAGAGTGTGTGTTCAAGGGTGAAGTCAAACCGATGGGAGAGTTACAGCGCCAATATAGTACTACTAACAAATTGCACCAAGTTTATTGGCCAATATAACCTAGAAGGAAATATTCAGAGTGAAAACAGCTCAGGAAACATTTTGAAAACTCATTAGCAGCAGAAAAGAAACTGGAGAACCAAAAGGAGCCGCTTAAATCCTTGCTTGCAGCACTTCATCAGGACACTGTAATGTGAGTGAATGTGCCGAAGGGGATAAACAAGCAGGTGAGCAAGCGTTCCAGTAGCGATGGAGAGAAAAAAGAGGAATGCAGAAAAACAAATGAGGTGACTTCAATCAGAGCAGAAGTGACACTCTGAAAAGCCCAGTTTGAAATTTATTATTATTATTATTATTATTATTATTATTATTATTATTATTATTCTATACCGCCCTTCATCTGAGGCTCACAGGGTAGGTTACAATATATAAAAACACAAAACTACCTAACATAGTAAGAAACTAAAACAATACCCACACAAACAGAGTTTAAAGGCCATAGCTTGCTTAATTAGCCAAAGGTCTGGAAAAAGAGCAATGCTTTTGCCTGACACCTAAAGATATGCAATGAAGGCACCAGGCGTGCCTGCCAGGGGAGAGCATTCTACAAATGGGGAGCCACTGCAGAAAAGGCCCATTCTCATGTTGCCACCCTCTGGACTCCTCACTGAGGAAGCACACGAAGAAGGGCCTCAGATCATGATCGCAGGGTCTGGGTTGATTAATATGTGGAGAGGCAGTCCTTGAGGCATTGCGGTCCCAAGTTGTTTAAGGCTTTATAGGTCATCTAGACTTCCAATTGGGCCCGGAAACTAACGGGCAGTCGGGCCAGAACTGGCGTTATGTACTCAAACCATCTGGCTTCCAGGCTGCCATCCTCTCCTCGATTTCATCCCACGACCTTGGAATCCAATTACCCAGCAGCACCTGCACTTCACCCATTTCTCTTGAGGCTGCAGAGTCCCAAATTATCATTTATTGGATTAATATCCCACCTTCTTCCATAGAAGAGTCATAGAGCAGATCACAACAAACACAGTACATCAACTCAGCACAATATTACATCTGACTGTGGTTTAATTGAAACATTTCTATGCATCTGGATAATATTAACACTGCCTATGCTATTGTGCTGAACAATAACGAAAATTGGTTTGGGAAGGTTGGGTTGGGTGTTGTCCCCCCCCCCCATTTCAGGGTCCTATCCAGAACTGTTTGTTTTGGAACTGATATTTGTTACACCAAATTCTAGAAGACAGATCGACTTCCCACCCACAGACTGACGAACTTGTCTTCTACGGGGCCTGCTAGACAAATATTAGGTAAGCGCATGAAAATGTGGCTCTCATTATTATTAAGTGCTTTAGCATAGAAATGTATGGTCCAACTATAACAAGCCCGGTTGTAACTGGGGAAAAACAAATGTGGCTACGTAACAGCTGCATGTGCTTCGCATTTTGACACATTGTAGACTGGGAGCCAAGATGACAGGCATGCAGTGAGGCCCTGTATTTCTGCACATAAAACGTTAGGAACATATGAACTGTCCTACTGGCTCAGTGCTGGGATGCAGCTATCCTATCCCCTCAAAGGACAACCAAAGCCAGATGTTTCAGAAGAATGCCAAGAACTCAGTGGGCAGATGTGGGCTAATCCAGATGCATGGTAGCTTCGTCCAATAGCTTAATATTGCATCAAGGCAAATAATAATAATAATAATAATAATAATAATAATAATAATAATGCTGTTTTTAGATGCATTAAATGCCCAAGTTCTAAACATTATTTTGACTGACATCTAAATAACACATCACTCTTTTTATCTTTCTACAGTATGTATTCCAATACAGTGGTACCTCAGGTTACATACGCTTCAGGTTACATACGCTTCAGGTTACAGACTCCGCTAACCCAGAACTTGGCTTCAGGATGAGAACAGAACTCGTGCAGCGGCAGCGCAGTGGCAGCAGGAGGCCCCATTAGCTAAAGTGGTGCTTCAAGTTTCAGGTTAGAAACAGAACTCCAGAACGAATTAAGTTCTTAACCCGAGGTACCACTGTATATTGCTCCATGTACAAGTCGTGTGCAACAATCTGTGGAGATGCTCGAGTCTTACTGGAGCTTCAGAATCGCAAGGATAACCTGCACATGTTGGGAGTGGCGTTGAAAAAATTATATAGGCATAGTTCAACATACCCTGATCACTGGAGAACCATAAAAGTCAGACATTTGTCCATTTCTCTCCCCCACTCCCTCCTTCATGCAAAATGGGTCATTCAAAGCCTGACCCAAACAAGGTAGTTAAAAGCATTTCCAAGCAAATATGGGAGAGATGACACGTGGGGCACACATGGACAATACACAGTGCCCCAGTTACTACAATAAGCAAGAGGACTCCCTAGCAATTGGGTGGGAACCTTTTTCAGAGGTGGGGAAGCGGTATATAAAAAAGTGGTGTGAGCTTTCAGTGTACGTAGAAATTTGCAGCACCCATAGCCCTATGCACAGTCAAAACCTGGGGCAGGAAAACTTTACCTAATGCTGGAGATCAGCATTGTAGCTCCGAGGAAACCAAACACGGCATAGGGCGAGAATATTGGACGGTGGGGGTTCTGCTGCTCCTTCAGTTGGATCCACAGGAGAGGGTGCTTCCAGGAGGAGCATGTGCGATATGTTTAAGCTCCTTTTACTAACAAGTGAATGTGTTCTAGGATTGTTGGTAGGTTTGTTATCTTTGTTGGTAGGTTAGGAGCTTGAGTTGGTGCATCGTGAGACAATATGCCTCTTGACTTCTCTGGACCAACAAGAACACCCTAGAATTTGTATCTTATTGTCTTGCAGGACAATTCAATGTCATGTTTTATGTCTATAAAACATCTAAATAGTTGAGGTTCTATTCCAGACTGGTTGCTGATTTGTAACTGGCCAAGTTCAAGGTGTTCCTTTAGTATAGGAAGCCCTCAACAGGTTGGGATCAGTTTACTTGTGGGGTTGCCTTACCCCATATATGCTCACTCAACCGCTCCATTTGTGGAAATGGCACTGTTACCGCTGCCACGCTATACTCATTCCACAGTTGTAGGAAATCAGTCTGTTAGTGTGGCACGACCTACGCTGTGGAACTCCCTGACTATTGACATCATTTTTAGCACCTGCATAAAACATTCGTTTAAGCAAGCTTATCCAGGCCCATAGATATGCTTCATTTTATTTATTTACTTATTTGCTGTTAAAAACATTTAAAGATTATTATAATTAACTGTTTTTACTGATAACCTGAATATTTCCCATAAACTGCTTAGAGGATTTATTACAATCAAGCGGCATTTAAAATTTGTTAAATAAATAAATAATGCAGAAGGAGGGGGAACTTCAAAGGAAAGGAATCCAGATTGCGCCCCTGAGTCTTTCTTTTCTTCCTTTATAGGCGCAGCTTGGATTCAAGCCATGTATACAAAAGACAATCGCTGCCACAGGGATGGGCTCCACCTGGGAGGCCCCGAGTGGAGTCGATCCCAACAGAGCTTGCACCTGGCTCCAAATTTTAAAGGCACTGAATGCAAGCCCCACTTGAAGAAGAACTCTTGGGAGTGCTAGGGGGAAATGATCTTGTGAATCAAACAAGTTCTCCTGGTGGGCCTATCTTGGCCAACGGTTCCTCATGCCTGACATAAACAAGTGTGTCTCACTTTTCCAGAAAACCAACCGAAATAACACAACTAGTCCTTTCCTGCACCTTATCCAATAGCTTACTCATTTCGGCTATATCTAAAATTTCAAATCAGCTATTCTTTAACAGCAACAATTTCCAGACGGTTACTGGAGGCCATTCTTGATCTGAAGAACTGCCAAAGGGAGACTCCATTATAAAACCACTGAATTATGACTTATCAAGGTCAGTTCTAACACCCATGGCCTGACGGTAGCAGGTCTTATTCCACAATGGCAGGATGTATCACTACTAGAAATGGTCAGTCTAATAATTTTATATCCATTTGCACTGTAGCATAATTGTAACGCTCTGCATTTTTAAAAAAAAATTTGCATTTCGTTTCCCTCTGATGACTCTGTTTACAGCTGACCATTCCCCTTCCATCTTCAATCATGTGTACATGTACTTGTCAACTAAGGATAACATTTCATGCATCTGGTGAAGTGAACTCAAGTCCTTGAAACTTTATATGCCTTTTAAAAAAATGTGTTAGTCTTAAAGGCAGGTGGCTAACCTCTGGCATTCCAGATGCTGTTCAACTACAAATCCCATTATCCCTGTCCAATGGCAATGCTGTTGGGGCTGATGGAAATTAAGAGTCTCAGCAACATTTGGTGGTTTAGCCACTCCTGCTTTATGATGTCGCAGGACTTTATTGTTTCCCCTTAACAGTGGGTACTGATGCCACTTTCTAATTTTTGCCATAAACACATTTTGCAACAATTTCGACAACATTTGTCAGCCATCCTAACAAAGGCTCAAAAGAAAACACATCAAATGCAAGTCAAATACTTGTTCTTTGAAGGACACCACCTTCTACCCAAAGATCAACCTGAGATAAATTTGGTGTAATCATTATAACATTTCCAACATTTGAAAGCATTTGGGGTTTGTTTGTTTTTTAAAAAAAATGCATTTACTTTCACTGAGGTCACATACCATTGATATATTATTTTCCTCCTCTCTATGGATATTCCCTCAGATCTGAAACTGAAATTGAAGAAATTCCTCCCATCATTTCTCGTGCTCTGTTCAGTTTTCCAAAATGGTACAAAAGCAAGTCATACAAAAGTAGCACACAAATAGGAAATCAAAATCTAACAACTAAATGATATCAGAATGGCACTTACCCGTGATTTCAAGCTGTCTCTTCAAAGAGGGCCCCTGCTTCTGAAACCATCTTTTCCCCTTGTGTTCCACTCTAATATTCAAATGTGTCTGTCTTCACTATATCACCTGCACTTCTCCCCCTTTCTTCTTAACGGACCCCAAACTTTAAGAACACTACCCCCAAGTTCTACAGAGCCAAACACTACAATCAAAATTAGGCAAGCTAATGCAACTTGGCTTTGTTTTCCAGATTTATGTTTCCTTGGAAAATAAATCGTGTATTTATTTATTGGCAGAAATGCTGTCTTTTCAGAACTGCACGGAAGAGTGTATTTGAGATTCCTAAAAAACATATTCCCACACACAGATTTCATTAATCTATGAAGGAGGACAAAGAAAACAGTGGCTTTTAGTGACACTGTGTCTTTAATAAACAAAAAGAGCCATATGGGGGAAAGTGCATCAACAGCTGTATTTAATTGCAAAAAGTAGAAATTGACCCCACCCACAAACATACAAATCTGACATATTTACATTATTTACAGGCATTTCCCAAGTATTTACAAATGGTTGCAATATATTAATCTATAATTGTTCATAAAATTGCATATTTACGTTCTTTTATTAGAAACAGAGTTCCATAATTTGGTGTATATGCTTCTCCAAAACTGTATGTGTACATACAGTTACTTTCCCTGTTACCCCTGAGCCATTATTATGTATAACAGTGAGCCATTTTACCCATATTCCCTGAACAGACAAAAAACATTAATAAAAAATAAAGAGTCATTTGTTCAAGTCTCAAATACAACAGGAAAGCCCAGCATTTCCCACATTCAATGAAAGAGCAAATTACATAGTTTCCTTTTTAAAAGCCATCATTTTCAGGCTTCCTCAAACTATACATTTCCCTACATAAGATAAACAAAGAAAAAGAGCCCAATACTCTGAGATGCTAATGCCTTCCATTCACTAGTTACAAAGCAGCTGAATTTCTTGACACTTGTGATTTGGTCTTTGTGGGCCCAGGGAGCCCAGAGACCCCAGTGTAGCTAATGAATCCTAAGGATGCTCATCATCTGGCAGAACAGTGGTTCAAGGAAGGCCTGATCCTGCAAGCCCAATTCATAACAGGTCTTAATGAAATGGGGTTGCCCCTTCCCTTTCAAATCTAAAACTCTCCAGATACCACACACACACACACACACACACACACACACACACACACAATCTTCTCCCATTCTGCATCAGGAAGGGTTCTGCTCTCTTTATCATTGTTGAAAAAGACTAAGAATGCTCCAAACTCTACTTTGCTTCAGAAAAATTGCACAGGGCTTTTTGAAACTAAGTCTGAAGGTTGCCAAGGGGGCTGGGTGGGAGGGAATCATGCCAATTTAAACAATAGATGTCCATGTCCCTAGGCAACTGGGAAAGCCTTTATTTGAATGCCTTATGACCAATAAGCTTCTCTCCACCCCATTCACTTCTTCCTGCCATTACTTGGATGAAGGTATTGACGGGATGCTCATCAAATTTGCAGATGACACCACCCTGGGATGGGTAGCCAATGGCGCTGAAGATAGAACTGGGATTCAACATCACCTTAACAGACTGGGGAATGGGACAAGAACCAGCTACACAAATATGAGATGAGGGACACTTGGATTGCCAGTAGTACATGTGAAAAGGATCTAGGGATCTTCGTAGACCACAAGCTTAACATGAATCAACAGTGTGATGCAGCAGCAAAAAAGCTAATGCTATTCTAGGTTGCATCAACAGAAGCAGAGTGTCCCAATCAAGGGAAGTAATAGTCCCACTCTATTCTGCTTTGGTCAGACCGCACCTGGAGTACTGTGTCCAGTTCTGAGCACAACATAAGGAGGATACTGACATTCTGGAATGTGTGGGGGGGAAGGGGGGACCAAGATAATCAAGGGTTTGGAAACCAAGCCTTACGCGGAATGGTTGAGAGAGTTGGGCATGTAGAGGAGGGGCATGTTGGGCATAAGAGGAGAGAGATTCTGACTAAACAGCAGGAGGAACTTTCTGACAGTAAGAGCTGCTCAACAGTGAAGCAGGCTCCCACAAGAGATGGTGAACATTACTTCCGTGGAGGTTTTTAAGCAGAGGTTGGATGGCCATCTGCCATGTATTACCTAGCTGAGATGGCTGCATTGCAGAGGGTTGGACTAGATGGCCCTTGGGGTCCCTTCCAGCTCTACAATTCTATGATTCTATGTCACGTCACTTCAGTTCACCAAGGCAATCTGATTTGCTCATAAGGAAAAATCTTTATTACTAAGAAACTGGCAAATGATCTTCATATCTTGGCTTGTGAAAGTTAACAACTAAACCTGCCAACCCATGGCGCCATGACGAGCCCCTCCTTAGGATTTTAGTCACAGGATTTAGGAATGTGCTGTAATTTCAGACAGTCATTGATCTCTGTAAATATTGCAGCACAGCAGATGAGATAGTTTGCTTCTTCAGAAGATGAAAAGAGCAAAGCAGGCCAAGGTACACTGCTAAGATCACAGAAGGAACCAAAAACATTTTCTTCAGGAAAGAATTAATGGCATGCAACAGAAGCAATATATAGGATTCAGGGGGTGTGAAAAATAGTGAGAGCCAATATTTGCATTTATTCCTTGCTGAGCTTCTCTTTCAAAAAAGTGTGTCACCAGAACATTTCATCACAAATAGCAACGGCGTTTGGAATTTGTCCAACTTCCAAGGGTTCTCAGCACATGCTTCCTGCAGACTTTTGGAAACTATTCCACTCTGATTGTGCATCACAAACACCAATGACTTTGAGTGTTTTGTTTTGATGAGACTGACTTGTCTCCAGAATAGGTTTCTTACGCTTAATATTTGCATCATTAGATACTTAGTCACAGGCACTAAGTTTTAGTTCGCAATGAACCTGATCTAGGCAAAGATTCTTTTCCATGTTCTCCAACCATAAATGCAAAAAGGTGCCGACACAACTTCTTTAGCCATTGCCGAAAAGGACAGTAACAGGTGCTTAAAAACGCTTCAGAATGGTAGCTTGCACTCCAAAAACCAGACAAGAGAAACTCTGATCTAATTGAATGCTCTTAATCAGTTGAAAATCAGAGAACTTGGAGCTCTGATTCTTGTTGGGCAATTACTTGTTTTAATTCCTTGCAGCTTGTGAAAGAGAAGGAGAAAATGTACTGGAAGTTTGAAAACAAATGATGTAAACTCCAGAGGGAATGAGGCTTGGACATGTGCATAGCACCTCCTAGACAAAGATCTGGAAACCTATGCAAAGACCAAGAGCACGTGGAAAGCCAGTCCGTATGCAGGACAAATTCATTATCTTCGGCCAAGAGACTATTTCCTGACTGGCATTTGAGGTTGGGAAAGAGAAAGCATTTTTATGGGAACACTTGTGCAGCACATGTATAAACTGGCCTTTAAAACTATTCCTCTCTAGAGACCCCGAGTTGACTGAAACACTGATTCTTCCCCACCCCCTGCCAACTATTAAGCAGTTAGCATCACTAACACAATTCCCTAAAATACAGGCATTTCACTATCAAAGCTTTGTTCATGTAAGGGTTGATCAATCTCTGTATCTTCCATCATGTAAAATTCTACTTTGGATTTGTTGCTATTTGCATTACTTACGGGGGGTGGGGGAGGATGCCGACACACCACAATTCAGGGCAAACTGTACTCTGTGTAAATCTACAATAACCCTTGGTTAAAAGCTGGTACATAAGAATTTTGATACCTGCTAGCTTCAGTGTGTAAATCCCAGCAGCAGAGGTGCCAGGAGAGTAAAACGATGATGTTTCAAAACTTCTATTAACTTATGTGGAATGAGGTCCTTTTCAACTTATATGAACATGTTGTTCTGTAATTGCTCAGTTAAATCCCTCTGCTTTTTCATCAGAATTAAACAAAGTACGGTTTTCCTACTGAACTTGCTATTATCACAAACCTGCTTAAAATGATACTGGGGCTCTAATGTAGAGTTGTTGTTTTTCTTTATGGACTTCCAAGTAGGTTAATAAAAAGTGTGAGAATTTCCTCTACGCAGAAAAGGAAGGTGGGAGGAAGGTTCACCATCTGGTTAAGGGAAACGCTAAAGAATGAGGCAGATTAAATGCCAACCCTCCAAAAACCCAAGTCTCTATAGTGCTGCTTCTTATTTATATACTGATTTTTTAAACACACATACAGCTAAGTTCACCATCATATGCATCTCCCACTTAAGACTGCAAATCAGTTTATGCATGTTTCCAAAATAGAATATATACGGAAAAAAGGTGGTGAAGATGCAATCTGCATACTTGCAGAAAATCAAGTAGAATGGGACCCAGTTAGGGGCCCTTAATTACTATTATCATAAAATTAATATATCCCACCTTATCTTCTAGCAAAGATAGAGAGATTGCTTGAATGTCTTCCTTAAAATTGACCTATATTTACAAATGAACTTTTTTTTAACTTTTCACGTGAAAAGTTGCATTGTTAACTTGGTTGAAACAAAATAATCCCCAATAGCACATAAAACATGCTAAATTGTATGCCCCAGCCCTCATTAACTGGGATCCGTCTTCAACCTCACACATCTGCAAATTGTCTTAACGCAGCAGGAACCTAAAAGATTCACTCCTGGGAAGCACTACTACAAATGTAGACAGCACATGCTTGAAACTGATCCTCTCTAAAGGCACAGATGAGCCTTTAGAGGAAACGCACAAAGCTTGGAAGGAGCTCAAGAATAATCAACATGTATTCAAAACCATGGATTAAGACATGAGAAAACACTAACAAAACATAGGGGGAAAGAAGAGGGCAAGATTATTCATGGCACAAGCCTTAAGAATCTGTTTGTTCCAATCCTGCCCGCAAAAGCGTCCACCCATCAGCATCTTTGAAACAAGAGCTGGACAGTGTTCAAGCAAAATATGCACAAAAAGTTTTAATTTCCTAGGCAGTGATTAAATGAGACCAAAGTAGTCCAACCTAGACAGCTCAAAAAGACCTAGTTTTCAGAAGAGTAGTGCTTGGCATGTTCTGAAATGTTAAAAAGAAGAAGAAACCCTCTAGCAAATTTGGCTGCTTGATGCAACTATTAGTCATTTTGAAAAAAATCTTGGATCTGGCATTAAACTGACCCAGGCCAAGAAAGCAGCAAGAATGCGTATCTCAACACTAGGGAAGAGGTGGAAAAAGAAACTTGTAGAGTGCATTGCACACTTGTACAGTGTGTCAAAAGAGCAATTCCACCCTCACCCCACACCAGAACACATCTGCTTTCAAGAATAAATCTACACACAAGGAAGGGGGGGCACCTCCAACTCCTACGAAGATGTTTGAAGGAAAGGCCAAAGTTATCTTGAAGGTCAAGAGAAGATACCCTTCTAAAGTGTATTCCTTCCTTCACTGCAGGTGCACACAACGGGGTAAAGATACATCCTTGGAAATGGTGGCTAACCATCCTTAAATCTTCTGTGTTCCATTTCCTTCGCCTTGGATCCCGAGTGCTCTTGCTCAGCAAAAGGCACCTCTCGACAGTTTTTAACTGGCAGCTCCATCACAAACAACAGTAGGTTCTGATCCCCTGGAGTTAAAGCCTGTTGTCCAATAATCCACATTTGCAAATCCTTTAGGGAGAAAAATGAGAAAACATTGGAAAAGTGATCTGCATTACTATTCTTTGTAAAGACAATGCTATTGACAGCCTTGTCTATGAACTGAGCTTACCTTTCAAAACGTACTTATACTGTTAGGATTGTATCCAATGCTGTGTGTGTGGAGCTCTGCTCACAGAAAAGGATGTCCCTTCCTCTCCACTTCCTACGTACCTCAAAAATCTGCTCCTGAGGGTTCCCCAATCTTCAGAGGAACCTTTAGAGGGTTCCTCTGAAGCAGATTTGGAGGATGCGGAAGGGACAGCATGGAATAATAGTGGGAAGTTCCATGGCACAACTGCAATGGCAGTGTTGGGTGCAACCCTTAGACTTGAAGACTTCACTCCATCCCATAGAAATTAAATTAGAATTTCCCTTAAAATAAATAATCCTCTCTAACTGTTCCTTAGGCCTAACAGCGAAGAAAGGCATTCTATATATTTCCCCTGCCCCGCACTATTGATAAAAGAGCATCTTAAAGATTAAAAACATGTACTACATCAAGTCATACAGGTCAGTTCTTCTCTTTTTTCAGAACCCTAAAGTTTTACAGAGACTTCCACGGTACCATAAAAAACTAATGAATGTATTGTGGCACATGCTTTCATAGCCAGAAATCACTTCACTAGATGCACCCAGTGAAGATGGATCCTGTCCTATGAATTTCCATGACACAATATGGATTGTATCCAAAGTAGTGCTAAGTAATTCGTTCTGTTAGCATAAGGATTTACACCTGTGCAACAGAATTTCCCCCTTTCCTCCCCTAGTGCTCCCTAAGTCTGTTTCCCCAACCCTCTGCAGCACATTTGGAGAGGATTCTGGGCATGTGCAGAAGACAGGGGGGTGCTCTGTTGTGCTAAAGGGATGAGTGCAAAGGATTCCACCCCACATTTCTAAATCTTTAAGGTGCCACAAAACTCCTTCATTGTTACTACAGTAGATCACCATAATTATTTTGCTAGCACGCCTCTTTACACCTGAGCCCTTCTCTGTTCCTTTCCCACTTCTACACTCTCTTCTTTGAAATGTAGCAAATGTTAAGTCTAGTGTTCTATATCAAGATGGGTTTGCTTAGTGGCATAGTGACATTACGCAATATATCATGCCCTTTACTCTAAACAGTTATTTGGCTTTTAACTGCTACAAAGCGCTGATCTCAAGCTTCCCACAATGGCGAGGCATCCTTCCAGGTTGGGAAAAGCCAATTCAGAATACCACATTGTGTATTCAGAGTTCATATTTTTCCCCCAATAGACAGGGTGTGGAATATATTTTCTCCTCTGCTGCATAATAAAGATTAGAACATTTAGCAGGGCATAATCATGAGCAGCAAGCCACTGCTTGCCTTTTTCCAGAGTATAAGGTACAATGGGATGCAATGAACAGCTCCCAGAATGCAACATTTGCTGCAGTGTCACATCATCTGTATTTGTATTTACCAATATCCCCGGCTTCCAGCTCCACTATCACTGTTTTGCAATGTTCTCTGCACAACGGAGAAGGGATAACATTCAAGGTAAGCTGACCACTTCCAACCACAAAGGTGCTCTGCAGTCTGTATGTCTGAAAAATATGAAGATGAAGAAGCTTCAAATTATCCCATGCCCTTTCAGAGCTTTATTGGAAAGCAAGAGAATGAAGGAACATTTCCCTGCCGAATTAACCCAGGTGACACAAAGATGCAGAAGAGCTGACTACCACATAGCCGTTTCCCATAACTACCATCTGAAGCACTTTGCCTTTTAGAATAGACTAGGTGCTCAATGCTACTGCCACAACCTACATGTGCACTTATACTCTTGGGGAGAACTTTGGACAAGTAATGATCACCACCACCATTTATCTGAGACTGCTAAGCATACGGCACATTGGGACAACTGCAGAAAATTGTGCATGCATTCCCCCCAAAGAAAGGGGACCCTGCCATTGTCTGGGGAACCATTTTCTGCTGGTGTTTAGGTGCCTTTTTTCTTTCATTTTTGGGTTCTTGGTGTGCATTTTATTGTGATGTAAACTGCTTTGAACTTTCAGAGAAGCAGCACAAAAAATATTTCAAGAAGCATTAAAATGCTCACCTTATCTTGAAGTCTTGAGTTGTGGATGAGAAAACAGCTTTTCAGAGAAATAGTCTTTGGAAGCAGCAGTGAAGAGAAGATGGGGAAAATCTCCTGCAGAATCCGAGTTTTATTCAGAGGATTTTGCCTACGGGGCATTTTAGAGAACCAGACTGTGCTTAGCATCTTACATTGCTGCCAAGTCCCTTCAAAAGATATCCACCTCTGTCATCCTGAATCACTATTATTGCCTCCATTTTGCAAAAGTGACCAAAAAGCGGGGGAAAGCATAAGAATGTGATTTTCCCAGAGCTTGAACTAGAGACAGGGACTCCTTGGGATGAGTTCAGATCACCTATCACCTCCCAAGAAAACAATATGCTCAGGGAACAAAGAGGCTGATGCAACAACAATATATATATATATATTTAAATGTCAAGTTCATTTAATAAAATGCTGATGAAGGGAAATAAAGGAAGGCGTCACCTAGTCAAACATTAACTAAAACCACATGGGAAAGAGTTTGGGAATCCTAGCCTATTCACCATTCCAAGAAAAGGGAGGGCAGGGACGCATTTTAGAAATCCCAGTGTGGGGATCCGTCATGATTCACAGCTTGATATTCTGCACCCAAACTGTCTAGCACAAGTTCATAAAGTAAGAACAGCACTGAATGAGAGACAACACCGTGTCCCACAATTACGAAGTGTCCAAATATGACTCAAAGCCTAAAATCTTTAGGTCCTGTATCTATGCACACATTCGCTTCAGTTTAAGATTGTAGCCTTAAGTTGTTGCTGCATGCTAGTTTCTTAGGCAACCTCTGAGCAGCAGCCTCTGAAGTGAGCAGCTTAAATAAAGTGACTTAGGTGATGTTGTTGCCTTTGAGAATTTGTCTCCAAGCAACTGAAGAGCCCTTTATTCTCTCTCACACACATACTCAACACTGGAGCAATTCAGTCCACTGGTACCTCAGGTTAAGAACTTAATTTGTTCTGGAGGTCCGTTCTTAACCTGAAATCGTTCTTAACCTGAGGTACGACTTTAGCTAATGGGGCCTCCCTCTGCCACCGCACCGCCACGCAATTTCTGTTCTCATCCTGAAGCAAAGTTCTTAACCCGAGGCACTATTTCTGGGTTAGTGGAGTCTGTAACCTGAATGTATGGGGCTGTTAGACAACATTTTAAACAAGAATTGGCAAAACCAGCACCCAGCATTTTTTGGAATAAAATACTCTAAATTGCAGGGGTAGGGAGAGATTTCTGCAGAAATTATGGGGGTTGAACAAATTCCAGCCAAATATGGGCTTCTCTGAATCCATTAGTTACTCAGTGCTGTAGTTGGCCTTTTTAAAGGCCTGTAAGTAGCGGCATGTATTGGTGGCACCACTTGCATGCACTAGAGGCTTCTGCAAAGTCTGTAACCTGCACAATGTGAACTGGACCTCTGCTGCCCCTGCATTTGGGGGAATATACAGGCATCTAAGAGGCAGAATTTGACTGGGGAAACCAAAATGGTTTTGTTGAGTTTCACATCTCAACTCCATTGTATTTTTCTGTGTATTTCACCTCCGCAACACACACACCAAACTTTCCGTCAAAACATGTTTGGAAAGAAATCTGCTGGTATTTTTAAATGCTTAAGGAATCCTACCACAAAAGGCCCTCTCAGAATCCCAAGGCACATGTGCCAAAATGCCACATTATAAATTTGATTGCTGGTCTGGTGTAGTGGTTAGAGTGTCTGACTAGGACCTAGGAGACCAGGGTTCAAATCCCCACTCAGCCATGAAGCTCACTGGGTGACCTTGGCCAGTCACTCATTTTCAGCCTAACCTACCTCACAGGGTTGTTGTGATAAAATGGCAAGGAGAACTTACGTACACTACCTTAAGCTCCTTGAAGGAAAGGTGGGGTTATAAGTGTAATAAATCTATAAAGGAAATAAAATTGAGACCAATTTTCCATTTGGGTTAAGATGATACATTACATATTAGAATAAGACAGCTACAAAAACAGCAAATCCATATCATCCTTTCTAGTGTTCTTCACCAGTCAGCCAGCCACCCACCCAGCCTTTTGGAAGACACATCCCAGAAAGTTCACTTGGGTCGAGTTCAAGAAAGTGTGTGTCTACAACTTCAGTGAATAGCTCAAACTCACCAGAAAATGTGAACTCCTTGCCCTGGATGACTGCTCCATCTCTCAGCTGATTCCTCCAGTATGATGAAATCTGTCAATCCAGGGTACAGAGACTGAAAATGCTTCATTTCAGCATAAGACCGATACTGTCCTGTCTTGTGAAAAAGAGAGGAGATGGAATGGTATTTTTATGAGTTGTGTTTTCTCGTACAACCAAGGAGCAGACCACATTCTGACAGGCATCCCACGCTGTGAAGTTACCTTGATGAAGAGAGGCTGAGTTTGCAGTAGTTTTTCTGATAGCTGCCCTAGGTCAGCAGCAGCCACAAGGTTCTTCACGGAGCAGGAGCAGTTGGCAGTCTGAGACACATTCTGTCTACAATCCAAGCCCCACCAGTCTTGACACTCTTTGAAGCAAAAGGATATAAGTGGTTTGTGAGCCCCAAGATTTCACTTAAGCAAACAGAAACAGTTTCCAAACATTACACTTGTCATTGCCATGGACTATCATGAGATAATTCATTGAAAAAGAATCTTTAAACTTGATATGGGCAACACCTGTCGCCCCATTCGAGAGCAAACAAGTGGTGCATTTCACAGTTCTGTCTCAGAATGAGCGCCCCCCCCCGGAACACCCCCAGATGGCAATGCATAACATTAAGTACATCATTAAGAGGGATACATACTTGCTACTCAAATGTAGTAAGTGGTTCTTCCTAATAAAGGACTAGCATGGCTTCCACAAAGGTAAATTCCATGTAACTAACCTTGGAGTGCTATCTAACAGTGTCAGCAATCATATGGATAGGAGAGATTCAGTAGATATTGTGTACTTGGACTGCCAAAAAGCTTTTGATAAAGTTGTTGATAAAGCTCAACAACTTTGGGGGGGGGGGGTATTCCCCCTTAAAATAGGTCAACAAGTTCTACCACCTCTTTTTCTAGAAAAAAAAACCCCTGCTTAACCCTGTGCTTTTTAACTTCTTCATAAACAACCTAAAGTTAGGGGTGAGCAGTGAGGTGGCCAAGTTTGCTGGTGACACCAAATTGTTCAGGGTAGCACAAACAAAAAGGAATTGTGAGCAGATCCAAAATGATATTTTCCAACTGGGTGAACGGGCATTAAAATGGCAAATGTAAGCAAGTGTAATTGTTGCACACTAGTGCAATTAATCCCTGTCTTCACATATATGCCAATAGGGTCTGATCTGACCAGAAATGAAACCTCAGTGAAAATGGCAGCTGTGAAAAAAGCAAACTCCATGTTAAAAGGACTGCAAATAAAAAAAAAATTGAGAGCATTGCAATATTGACAAACCTATGGTGTGAGGCATCTAAAATACTTTTATCACAGGGCTGGAAAAGTTTCAGAAAAGGGCAACCAGAATTATCATCCAACATTTGGACTTTTTTAGTTTAGAAAAATGCAAGTAAGGGGGTGATATCATACAACATAAAAGTATGCATGTTGTGAAGGAAGTAGATAGAGAAAAGCCTTTCTTTCTTTCTCCCTCTCTCTCATCACACTAGAAGCTGGAGTAATCTAGTGAAGCTGAAGGATGGAAGAATCAGGATAGACAGGAGGAAGAACTTATTCACAAAGCACATAGTTCAGACTCTGGAATTCACTACCAGAAGATACAGTAAAGGCTACCAAACTGATAGCTTAAAAGGTGCTTAGACAAATTCACAGCAAATAAGGCTATCATTGACCACTAGCTATGATGGCTGTGTACTACCTCCAGTATCCAAGGCTATATGCCTCTAAGTACCACCAGTTGCTGGGAATCACAAGCAGAGAAAGGACTGTCACGATATGGTCCTGCCAGCAGGCTTCCCATAGGCATCTGGCTCGCCACTGTGGGGAAAAGGACACTGGGAAGATGGGCCTTTGGTCTGATCCAACAGGGCTCGTCTAGCATTCTTATGTAACAGGAGCGTGTGATTTAAGTTACGGGCAAATTATATTTGAGGATCAGGCATTCTGTTTCTAATTTTAATAGGAAAAACAGAGCATAAGCAATTTGCCTGGCCTCAATGGAAATCAAATTTCAGCACTCCCTTTGGGGAATCGTATAATAGAATCATAGAATCATAGAGTTGGAAGAGACCACAAGGGCCATCGAGTCCAACCCCCCGCCAAGCAGGAAACACCATCACAGCACTCCTGACATATGGTTGTCAAGCCTCTGCTTAAAGACCTCCAAAGAAGGAGACTCCACCACACTCCTTGGCAGCAAATTCCACTGTCAAACAGCTCTTACTGTCAGGAAGTTCTTCCTAATGTTTAGGTGGAATCTTCTTTCTTGTAGTTTGGATCCATTGCTCCGTGTCCGCTTCTCTGGAGCAGCAGAAAACAACCTTTCTCCCTCCTCTAGGTGACATCCTTTTATATATTTGAACATGGCTATCATATCACCCCTTAACCTCCTCTTCTCCAGGCTAAACATGCCCAGCTCCCTTAGCCGTTCCTCATAAGGCATCGTTTCCAGGCCTTTGACCATTTTGGTTGCCCTCCTCTGGACACGTTCCAGTTTGTCAGTGTCCTTCTTGAACTGTGGTGCCCAGAACTGGACACAGTACTCCAGGTGAGGTCTGACCAGAACAGAATACAGTGGCACTATTACTTCCCTTGATCTAGATGCTATACTCCTATTGATGCAGCCCAGAATTGCATTGGCTTTTTTAGCTGCCGCGTCACACTGTTGGCTCATGTCAAGTTTGTGATCAACCAAGACTCCTAGATCCTTTTCACATGTACTGCTCTCAAGCCAGGTGTCACCCATCTTGTATTTGTGCCTCTCATTTTTTTTTTTGCCCAAGTGCAATACTTTACATTTCTCCCTGTTAAAATTCATCTTGTTTGTTTGGGCCCAGTTCTCTAGTCTGTCAAGGTCGTTTTGAAGTGTGATCCTGTCCTCTGGGGTGTTAGCCACCCCTCCCAGTTTGGTGTCATCTGCAAATTTGATCAGGATGCCCTTGAGTCCATCATCCAAGTCGTTGATAAAGATGTTGAATAAGACCGGGCCCAAGGCAGAACCCTGTGGCACCCCACTAGTCACTCTTCTCCAGGATGAAGAGGAACCATTGATGAGCACCCTTTGGGTTTGGTCAGTCAGCCAGTTACAAATCCACTGAGTGGTAGCATAGTCAAGACCGCATTTTACCAGCTTCTTTACAAGAATATCATGGGCACCTTGTCAAATGCCTTGTGAAATCAAGGTAGGCTACATCCACTGCGTTCCCTTCATCTACCAGGGTTGTAATTCAGTCAAAAAACGAGATCAGGTTAGTCTGACATGACTTATTTTTCAGAAATCCATGCTGACTATTGGTGATCACAGCATTCCTTTCTAGGTGCTCACAGACTGTTTGCTTAATGATCTGCTCCAGAATCTTACCTGGTATTGATGTCAGACTGACTGGGCGGTAATTATTTGGGTCCTCTCTTTTCCGCTTTTTGAAAATAGGGACAACATTTGCCCTCCTCCAGTCTGCCGGGACTTCACCTGTTCTCCAGGAATTCTCAAAGATGACTGCCAGTGGTTCTGAGATCACATCTGCCAGTTCTTTTAATACTCTTGGATGCAGTTGATCTGGCCCTGGAGACTTGAATACATCTAAACTAGCCAAGTATTCTTGTACTATCTTCCTTAGTTATTCTGGGCTGTGTTTCCTCTGCTGAATCATTTGCTCCAAATTCTTCAGGTCGGGCATTGTTTTCTTTATCAGAGAAGACTGAGGCAAAGAAGGCATTGAGGAGTTCAGCCCTTTCTGTGTCCCCTGTTTGCATTTCACCATCTTCTCCTCTGAGTGACCCCACTGTTTCTTTGTTCTTCCTTTTGCTACGAACACCCATAGAAGCCTTTTTTGTTGCTTTTAACCTCTCTAGCAAGCCTGAGTTCATTCTGTGCTTTAGCTTTTCTGACTTTGTGTCTACACGTGCTGGCTATTTGTTTGAATTCCTCTTTGGTGGTTTCCCCCCTTTTCCATTTTTTGTACACATCCTTTTTTAATCTTAACTCAGTTAAAAGTTCTTTAGATAGTCACCCTGGCTTCTTTAGGCACCTTCCATGTTTCCGTCTCATTGGTATTGCCTGAAGTTGTGCTTTTACTATCTCCCTCTTAACAAACTCCCAGCCATCATGAACTCCCTTTCCTTTTAGTATTACTGTCCATGGGATCTCACCCAGCACTTCCCTAAGTTTTATGAAGTCGGCTTGCTTAAAGTCAAGAAATTGAGTCCTAGTATGCTTGGCTGCTCCTTTCCGCTGTATAGTAAACTTCAGAAGAGCATGATCACTTGCGCTTAATGATCCTTCCACTTCTACCCCACTAACCAGGTCATCAACATTGGTTAGGAACAGATCTAAAATGGATGTTCCTCTTGTTGCTTCTCCCACTTTCTGGACAATGAAGTTGTCTGCAAGGCCAGTGAGGAATCTGTTTGACCTTATGCTCTTGGCTGAGTCTGACATCCAACAAATATCCGGGTAATTGAAGTCCCCCATTACTACTATCTCCCTTCCTTTTGCATGCTTGGCCATCTGTTCCAAGAAGGCATCATCTATGTCCTCCGTTTGGCTTGGGGATCTATAGTAAACTCCCACAATGAGGTCACTATTATTCTTCTCTCCCTTAATTTTGACCCAAATGCTCTCACTTTGGCTTTGAGGTTCTAAATCTTGGATCTCTTCACAGGTATACACATCCCTGACATATAACGCCACTCCTCCTCCTTTCTTGTCTGGTCTGTTTCTCTGAAATAGATTGTATCCCTCCATTATTACATTCTAATCGTGGGACTTATCCCACCAGGTTTCAGTGATGCCTATTATGTCATATTTAGTTTGCTGTACCAAGAGCTCAAGCTCATCTTGTTTATTTCCCATGCTTTGCGCATTAGTGTACAGACATTGAAGTCCATTAATCATTCCCCGTGTCTCTTATTTAAGGATTTCAATCAATCTCCTTTGATTAGAGAGACTTAGCTTAAATGGTCATTTTACAATACCGTATAATACAACAAGATAAGTAAGGCTTTGTCTTTTATTGGTTAGACTTTTTGTTGTTGTAGCTTGGAAGTGATGGTTAGCATATGACCCCTTATTGGGGGGAAATGAAGAGATGGTGGCTTATTTCCCACCAGGGTCTCTCCCCTCCTTTTGCATATAGGTAACTGTAATCATGTTACACAGAATGACATCTCAGGAGAAGAAAATAGGGGAGTTTTTTCATCATTACACTTTTGAGAAAGGGATTCTCTCAAGAGACAGAAGAAACCACAGTGGTTAATTCTTTATGGCTTGTTCATTATCATCATTATTTATCAAATTTCTGTACCACCCTTCATCCAAGGATCACAGGAAAGCTTGCAGTATCTGACTGAATGCTGTGTTTCATGTGTTACCTCTGGGATGTGTTCTAGAAAGATCACAATATGACTTGTTTGTTACTGGAAAACTTGCATCAGAGCCTTCTTAAAAAGATACTTGATAACGACATTGTATTCTTAAGCACGCATACAAATTCTTGATGTTTTAGTAAGCAAGAACAACTGCTTCAATGTGCACCTCCCAACTGCACAGAGGCTAAATTACAGAAAATCTCTGCCCAATGGGGCAGAAAGAATCAAGAAAAAGAGGTTGCAAATGATAGCCCTTCAGGGGGCCACATGGTATTGGTGGGTGCGGCCAGAGGTAAAAAGGGACAGAGCAATTAATTTGAATTTTTCTTTTGTACAATAGGCTAGGTTCTACACACACTTGCACACTCCTCTCTATCCTAAAAGCATTATCAGAGTTCAAGGGCACATTCTAGCCAAGCAAATGCACTCAGGAAAGACACAAATCAGGGTCGGTAATATTATTAGCCAGAGGGATGGCTTCCCAATAGACAGAGAGGCAGGGAGCTGCTGCATTGGCCCTAGGCCTGGGGATCCCCACTCCTGATCTTAAGGATCAACTTCTGTAACAAGCAATCAACAATGCTTCCTTTGATTTCCTTCAGTACATCCTAACAGAAGACAATACAAAATTCATGGAAAAGGAGGACCGTTAAAATGCTTCTGATGCCTTTAAAGTCTCTGAAGCCATTTCAGGAGGTTTACCCAGTTTGAAAGACTGAGATGTTTAGCATCGCAAGATATAGAAGCACAGAGCAATCTGTACGGCTGTGCATTAATCACATCTACCAAACAGAGCCCAATTTATCTTTGCAGCCAATTCTGGGTATTTGCATTCTCAATTGCATGATTCAGGAGGTTTTTGTTTGCCATGAATAACCCACTCAAGTATTCCAAGTGGGCTTAAAAAAATTTGTTTAATCAATCTGAGATTTATTGTTGAGGGTGTTCCTTTGTACACCAGAAAGTGTGTGACTTGCATAAAAAGTGCAGTGGGAAAAGGGAGGGAGGGCAGCAGGCTAGCCTGGATTTGGAGAGAGACTGAAGGGTGACATGGAAGAATAACAGACTGAGCAAAGAGCAGAGGCAATGCAAACACAGGAGTGTAGAAGAGGACTGAACTGGAGCTTGACGTAGTAGTCTTCTCTCCTCTACTACCTTCAGTTATACTCCTCTGCATTCCTTTGAGATTATCAGTCTGTCTGTGGGCACACTCAAGGTGTATTTGACCTTTAAGTGTAGCAGGCCTCGATCCGTTTGTAGCATAGCCAGTTTCTAAATTCTCAAAAAAGAATATTCAAGCTGGAATGCTGTAGTTAAAACATGTCGGTTAAGGTTTCAAGAGCATTTGTGCTTGATTCCAGGGCCAGCACCCAGTTCTAGATGTGTCCCCCCACCAGTCCCTACTTTCACAAGTCTGAATTCTGAGAGCAATCCCGTTTGCAACTACAGTGGTACCTCTGGATGTGAACGGGATCCTTTCCGATCCTGAAGCGAACGCAACCCACGTCTGCGGGTTGCGATCTGCTGCTTCCACGCACGCGCGTGACATCATTTTGAGTGTCTGCGCATGTGTGAGTGGTGAAACCCGTAAGTAACGGTCCCCCGTTACTTCCGGGTCGCCGCAGAGCACAACCCAAAAAGTCTTAAGCTGAAGCGACTTCAACCCGAGGTATGACTGTACAAGCAGTGGGCCTACAAATATGCATACAGGATCTCACCAGTAGGATCGCATCCCCACCAAGAATGCAACATAGATCCTTGAAACAAGCAGCTTAAGATACCACATATCTGGGAAGGCTCTCCTTCTCAACTCTTAAAAATAGGCAGGCTATTTCCAACACTTAATTCATGTAACTTGCAGTGATGTGTATATTTTCGCCTGCCAGTTTAAAGACACCAGGCACACACAAGAGCTTTGCAAAGCTGAGACTAACATAGAAGCGTGCATGCACATGAAAGCTCACACTAATAACAAACTTAGTTGGTCTCTAAGATGCTACTGGAAGGAATTTTTTTATTTTGTTTCGACTAACATAGAAGTTATTAAAAATGAGCTGCTGTTGCCATGACAAAGAGATAGCGAAGCTGAAATAACGCAATTCTGCATTTATCTGGCAGGGAATACGGAGACCCACATCATTTAAAATCCACTAAAGGAGGAAGATTGTGTTGTGCTGTTACTAAGCAGTATATTTCTGTGCCAAAACACCAAAGAGGATATTTTGATCCTCATTAGACAGCAGAGTCCCACTTTGGCCAGGTTCACACGTCACATTAAGCCAAACCCTAGCTCAGCATAAATGTACATGCTCTTGGAGAGGAGCTCACAGACACTTCGCTCCTCCCTGGTTCTTCTCACTACTGCACTGAGCATCACAATTGTGTTGCTGTTTTCCCCCTACTGACCAGAAGTGTAGACAGGAGCAGTTTCTGCATCTCTCCTTAGAGGCTCAGCAACTTCATATGGGAGTCAGCCTGTCACTCAGACCTGAGGTCAGAGTACTGTATCATTACCAACTGTTTCTCTTGGCTATCCATACAAACCACCAGGCACTTTTTTTTTTAATCCATATAATCACCATTTTAATCTTTCAGTCACTTCAAATCACTTCACACGCAGTAACAACTTTTGGCATGCTAAGAAGCTAATTTGATAGGAAAGATGGACCCCAAAGAGCTAAGGGAGTCGGGAAGTTAAGACACAACAGTCTAGATCCAGAGAACTCACAACTGGCCACTGGCTGGGCCCTTTCCTGGAGAAGATGGACCTATCACACCTCCTAGGTTGGCTGGTTAACTGCAAAACACTCAAAAGTAAGGACTAACCAACTAGCCCAAACATGTTCTGACTGGGAACAGACTGCTTTTAATTAAAGGGCTGGCGCTGTGCTGTTTTGTAATTATTGGTATGGTTTTAATAGATTTTATATATGTAGCTAGTTTAAATTTATCAAATCTTAAGCACCGTCAGGGGAAAAGGAGGGATATAAATAAATTTGTTGGTGGTGGCTTTTTGGAGCATCCAGTCCGTTTTCAAGCTCCAAAATGTTTGTCATTGTCTTTGTTTATTTAAAGGATCGTCATCTCTTACGTGCTTAGGTCTTCAATGGAGATACTGCTCCACCACCACTGACAGACGTGCAGCTGCTGGGTATGCAAGTCAGAGACTTTATAGTTATTGTCCCCAGGAAGGGGAACTTTCTGTCCTGGGAGGCTTCTTTGGTTGACATTTCAAGGCCTAGTTGACTGTTTCATTTCAATGTGCCTTTGGCACACAGAGCTGGAATTGTTGTCCCCTCCACCCCTTCCTATTTCCAAGTTGGCTCTTGTCACTGGTTTTGTTTTTGGCTGTCTATGTGGTTTTAAGCTGTGCTGGTCTGAAGGTGCTGCTCCCTTATTGTTGTGTTTTAAATATTCTTTTCTACCCACCACAGGGGTCCGCCTATGTGTGGGATGTAAATATCTGAAAACCAACCAACTAGCCCAGACAAGCTAGTCCCCAAAGGGGATTTTAGACCAACAATACGCAAATAACAGCGCCCTGTGATACATGCCAAATTGCTTTCGAAATTTAAAGAGAGTTTCAAAAGCAGTTTGAGATATAGCAAAAGTGGCTATGTTTCAAAATGTTCAAAAAATTCTCTGGCATGTACAGCCCACTGTGTGTATCTAAAGTTGGCCTTTTGATCCTCAAGCGTGTGAAGAACTTTCCCCAGAATTATATAGAAACTGGACAGACAAACCAGAACTAGACATTTTGTCCATAAATCTTAGGTGAATAGCGTGTGTGGTTACACTGATATCATACATTCATTTTTTAAAAAAAATATTTATCTTTCATGCCATATAGGCTAAATCATACTACAAATAAACTCAAGTAACATCACGTTTAGAACGTTTTTGCACATCAGGAGCTGAGTAAGCTCAGCAACGCCACATGGTCTCCAAGGGTTGGCTCACACTTTGATTATCCAACCCGCAAAATCTGTAACATGCATCCGCCCTGCATAGCTTTGGTAACAGGCTGCACCATTTCTTGGCATGACTAGGTAGAAGTGTCATGCCTGTACTGGGCTATCCTGTGCCAAATTATTTATTTGATTCAGGAAGAGTAAAAATCTCCACTAACAGATGAGATCACTACAGGCAATGTGGCTGCCTCCTTTGGATTTATGCAGGTGCACACATTCAAAATGAAGCTAAGATCCTTTAGAGCATAAACCATTAATAACCTGCACTAGCCAAAAAAAACCCCACCAGTTGCACCATGCTCTGCAGCAGCCAAGATTACTCCAAGCAGAAGTGATTTTTCCCTGCTTAGCAGACATCCTCAATCTCAAAACATGGCCATACAATACTCACAATTGCTACCCTCGTTGCTATTGCTGCTCTGTCTTACAACTTAGCACTCTACAAGGAAAGAGAGAAACAGTGGCGGTAAAATATAAAGCTACTCATTGCAACAGACTTGTTTTTTTCTGCAAGGATAAATATGTATATTGGAATAAAACTAATAATAGGTTTAGTCAGGGAAAGCAAACCATTATTTTGATTCATTTAAAAGTAGCAGCACAAGCTCTGACTTCATTTAGACATTGGGGGGGGAAACATAGCGAGACTCAATTTTGCATCTGAAAGTCACCAAAACTAACTTGCAGAGACCTGGATAGTACGAGTCCTTCACATTTGAGAGTAAAAGACTGGGGAGGTTAAGAAAACAATCCTATGCACACTTCTCTTGGAGTAAGCTTAATTGTACTTAACCTCCAATTAATAGCGGATTGCGCTTTGAAGCACTGAACTGATACAGGTCTGTCCCCCACCTCCCAGTTTCTAGCTTAGCCACAGTCACAGTATAACTGAAAGGGGGAGACCTCATCTGTCATCCTCCTCTCTTATTTCTATCTGTCACCAGAGGTTCTAAGAATATCATGACTCAGCAGAAAGAGCTGAAAGGTGCTCCTGTTATGACCACCTTACAGGGATATTAAGTGTTATAGCCATTAATTACCAAAGTCAATTTTGTGGCAAGGATTCAAAGCGTCTTGTGCTATGTGTATTCAACAGTGACTTCAAAATCATAACTTCCATTTTTTGTGGGGGAAGTTTTAGCGTTTAAGATTGGAGATAAAAACTTGGAAACTGGGCTTCAGCATGAACAGAAAAACTCAAACATTTGAATTGAATTAAAAAGAAATGCACAATTTAAAAAAACCTCAAATTTCAAGCCACAAGAGTTCTAGTGTTGTCATCCTCAGATTACCCCAGCTGGAACAACAGTCATGGTTCAGTGGAAACCAGATGTCAAAACTGATTTTTTTATGAAATGCACATGCTCAGTAAATGCATGGAGAGAGGGAGAAAGAAGGGGACACATCACTCTACCATGTTTTACATAATAAGCATACCAATCCTGAAGCAAGGAAGAAACTGCTTCTTCACAACTTTGCAAAGCTGAACACCACCAAGGTGGAATTACCACCAGGACTACGTGCCCTCACATTCAAATATCAACCTTTTGTCCAAAATAAATGAATTACTACTTATTTCATTTACTCCATCTCCTAAATCTGCACTTTCTTTGGCCTCCCCTCAATCCCAATGTTTTCAAAGAAAAGAATGCAAAGAATGCAAAGACAAGGGTATCCTGCACACTTCTATGCTGTGGGAGACAGTGGTAGGAATGGAGATGGAATAGAAGCCCCATTCCTTGATCCCCTGGGAAATCATGTTAATACCTCTTTCAATTGCTTTGGGTTACCAAGGAATAAAAGCAAACATTTTCATAGCTAGTTTCTATATCTAAGAGTTGGAAACAGGTTTTCAAATAGCAGTACGTTAAAATACCCAATTCTGCACGTCTAGTGAACTTGAAAGAATAATTTAACACGTTATACAATGCAGTGCTCAAGAATTTTTAAAAAAATAGCTAGCTCTCTTAGAATGTGCTCAACACTAAGCTTTGAATGGCAAACCTTATTTGCCACTGGGTGAACCCCAACAGTTCACCCCCACAACAAACCCATCTTTTGTGGCCAGATATATATATATATATCATGCTAGCCTAAATGCAAAAAAATGCAAAAGAGTTTTCCACTTTCCAGATTCCCAAAATAACATGGAGCTGGTTTGCTATAATAAATGTCAAACAAACAGTTCAACTACTGAATAGCCAAGATAAAGTCATTGTTTAAAAAGAACTTGCACCACCCATCTGTACAAAGCCAGCCTGGACCTTAAAAAATGTGTACCAACACATGTGCCTGTTATTAGGCCTCAGATTATAATAAAATGAGATGTTTACAATGAGATTCAGAGCCCTGGGGCATCAGTTACAGTTCAGTTCATAATGGTGTAAGGATGCTGCAGCTGGGCTGACGTTAACGGACAACATTCTAGAGGCATCAGTATTTTCTGGTGGGAAAGAACACTAATCTGCAAAGGAAATCTTTGTGCATGCTCTATAGCAGACTCAACTGAAACTATCCAAGACATGATTTAGCCTGAGAGGGCCCTGAATGTTGGATGGAAGTCAAGCATGTCTCACGCTAAGCTGGAGAGCCAAAAAGATAGATATTGTTGCTGCAAATCTTCCCAAATGAACCATTTTTGCTAACCGCACCCTTGTTCATAATTTACGGCTTGGAGGTAGTGCTCAAGGGTTCTGAAATGTAGAAAGACTCCTCACTGCTTCTTCCAATCATATTATTTCAGACCTCAGTTGCAGTTCATTACTAACAAGGCAGTTGTGGCTCATATGCCAGCTTAAAAGTGACCTGCTGGAATTTCGCCCACCACTTTACATCATGCACCTCTGCAAACAGCCAAAACTGAGCCCAAGAGTCTGACCTGTTTTTACAAACAATTTCAGAGAAGCAGAAATGCCTGGCAAAGAACATAATCATTTCTAGTCTTGGATTTGGTATGTCAAAGGAATTTAGAAATGTGGGACGAATGAATGTTGGCCTAGCTCCATACTACCATCATTTTAAAGATACTTCTCTGTGCCAAGAACAAATGGAGGGCTTCCCACTGGACCACATCCTAGCGCTAAGAGTAATCATGTCTCCAAATAGCCCTGCGTATCTTGGGTTTCACCCAGTACATTATTATATAGTTCATTATTTAAATCTGTGATTGAAGGATAGATCTAGTCTCTTGGAAGTGGGGGAGAAAGGGTTTCTAGAACGTTGAGTTCCAGTGACCATATCAGTCCAGGCAAAGGAAATATAAAGTGCCCACTACACTTTCCTCTTTCAGGGCACTGCAACAGTGATGAAGTTTTCCATCGCTGTCAATAGCCTTCGCAAACAAGAGCGATTCTCTTCAAAGAGCTCCCTCCTCTTTTCATTTGCCAGCTAATTCAAGCTACCAAAGCAATTCCTTTAATGTCTAATCATTTTCATTATGTACTGATGTGATATTGCAACAGAAAATATAAACAGCAGCTCTTCAAAGATGCTTGACATCTAGCTTGAGTCAGCCTCTAAACAGGATTCTTCTCCATCCCACCAAAGCTGCTTAGTTACATTTGCTCTTTGCATTGTACATTATGAAACACACGTTGATATGGCAGCAGCCTTTACTCCCTTTTATCATTTCCCAGCTTAAGAGTTGCAGGAAGTGACTTACATGGCTGGACCTAATCAACCAACTAATGCAAGGGCACGGCAGTGAGCTAAATTTAAGATGGGAGATTTTGCAGAATGTAGGATTCCTGAAACTATGACAGTTCCCAAGCTAGAAAGAATCAGAGAGCAGTGAACAGCTGCGACTACACAGTCCATCAGTCTTTCCTTTAAAAATATGTCAGGAGACCCATCCAATTACAGTGGTACCTCAGGTTACATACGCTTCAGGTTACATATGCTTCAGGTTACAGACTCTGCTAATCCAGAAATAGCACCTGAGGGTTAAGAACTTTGCTTCAGGATGAGAACAGAAATCGTGCAGCAGCAGCGCGATGGCAGCAGGAGGGCCCATTAGCTAAAGTGGTGCTTCAGGTTAAGAACAGTTTCAGGTTAAGAACGGGCCTCCGGAACGAATTAAGTACTTAACCTGAGGTACCGCTGCACTACACTTAAAGCCCTCATCTTCCTTTGAGGCCTTGAGATACTTAATAGAATGAGGTGGCAAGGTTCCATGGCATTCCTTCAATTTGCTTTTGATAGAATGCAAATAGTATCAGATAAGCTATTATAATTGGGAGCTAGAAAAGCCATTGCTTTAACCTGTAGAAGCCCAGTATGAAAATCTAAGCAAAAAAAGGATCCTCTCTCTTATGTACATGTAAGAATAGTCATGAAACAATTCAGTCTGTAATCCTATGCATGCCTATTAGGGTATAAGTCTCATTGTACAAAATCAGAGCTTACCTAGAAGTGATTATGCCCAGGATTAAAACTTGAGAGTGGCAGACTGCATATCACATATAAATTGTGTGTATCCAAACACCAATGTTCTATGTTTGTTTTGATGAAAAGTACTATTGGGAGGCTACAATTTCAAACACAGCAGCAGCATAGGGAGTACTTAGCCTTTCCCTGCTAGGCCTTTTTTCAGTCAAAACTCCCCACCCAAGGGATTCCATATGCTTATTTAGTCTTGCAAATATGCATCCTGATCTATGCAAAGGTAGAAGCAGCTGGACCGTATGATTTTGAAGGAGACATGATTGGAAGGGGAAAGGTTAAACACACACACACCCTTTTTAAATGGAGTGTGAGATTTCAGGAAATCATCTTCAATAGATTTAGGGACCAATTACAAAAATAGGATGTGATTTCGTTTATTTCTGCAGGAATGGGTTTTTGCCAACATATGCATTCTGAGCTGAGGAACTGGTTTCAATACCAGTACTGATCTCTGCTCATGATCCTTCCACACATAGAAATTCAGGTAACTTTTCCTTATTTCAACAACCTAATTTAGGTGGAAGGGGTTGTTTTGTTATTGCTATGGCTAAAAATAAATAATTTTGGAGATAGTCTTTGTTGATCCACTGCCAATCAGCTAGAAAACTACCCATTTTAAACTGGTTTTTAATATTGTGTGATAATGTGTTTTAATATTAATGTTATATTTTAATTGCAACCCACTCTGGGACCCTAGGGTGAAGGACAGGTAATAAATAGTAGTAGTAGTAGTAGTAGTAGTAGTAGTAATAGTAATACATTCCAATCTATCTTCTGCCTTACCCACCCCTTGTTTATTCTCAACTGTCACAAAGGAAAAACAACCATTTGTGTGCCAAGCTTCCCAGAAATAAAATTTCCTTCAACTGAGTGCTAACAAAACAAAAAAAAGCAACACATTTAGACATGATAAGGTTTTTAAACAAATCTGCCCGAGAAGGCAGCACAGTTGTGATAGCCTTTCTGCAATTTAGACAGTTCTGCCCGCACCCATGTCTGGTTTATGCTATGTCTTGGTGGTTTATTATCTCAGAGTTAACTGCTCTGAAACCTTCCTGCAGCAGCTGAATACTAAGTTCAGCTACAAAACACTAGTCTCATTCCGAGTTTCCTTGGAGGGGCTTCCTCATTTCTGTTGACAAAGACCGAGATTGCTACATTTCCTGACGTGTACATTTCAATCACTACCGCAAAAAATAAACAGAAGAGATTTGCACCACTACCTTTCATAGCCTACCTGCTGAAATCAGATTTACCGGTCCTGAACTTTGAACCAAAGTTCCATGCAGAACTCAAAGCACCACCTTAAGCGCAGAGTAATCCTGTACAAATGCTGCTTTGAATGTTTTAGGGCGCTAGTGGAAAGACTCAGAATTACGTTGCAAGCAGTTTTTACAGGTAATACCAGAGTTAATGGTCACTTTACCATTAGCAGCATCCTGATCAGGCTCTTCCTATATGCTTGGACATTGTTGAAATACTCCAAACGCAACTAAATGGGTGATTTAAATATTTAGCCAAGTAGGAAAACATACAACAATTCTTAAAGATTTTAACATTTTTAAATGTATTAGAATAGCAAAAAATGATAACTGGTGATATCGTTTGTGGATATGTGCTTGATAGAGGAGGTGTAAAGCCAGGAACTCTGCATCCTGAGAGGCAGTAAAGGGTGAAAGTCTGATGCAACTGCTAAAAAAATGAATACAAGCCTTCTGAGTCCAGTTTAAACTGCGGACAAATTTACCAAAGTATTTTTGTTCCTGGCAGCCCTCCAAAAAATGTAAAGCTGTGTGATAAGTAAAGCATGCCAGGAAAAGCTGCACCTGTTAGTTGTGCAGCCAGAGGCCATCCAGGAAAAACAAAAATCTGGAAACTCCACTCTGGGGCAAGCTGCTCAAGCTAGGAGGAGACTTAATAGCAGCAGAGAAAAACCTCACCTTGTCCGATTTGGCTTCCCAGAACCTCCCTTTTGCAACACATTATCTTGTACAATCTGTGTGTATGTGCAATCCTGCGCCAATTTCATGAAGCACGAGTTTGTTAAATAAGGGGCCAATGGTAACTGGTTTGTTTTCACTCTCAAAAAATCCAGAACAAACTAAACCGCTCTCCCAACAATAAGCAAACTTCCCTGTGCTTTCTAAACTTTCCTTCACAACGTTAGGCTCTGCCTATCCTCATTTGTGACTGGTTTGGAACCAGTTTTAGAACATTAAAAAAAAATGCTAGCAGGTTGCCATGCTGCAGAGTGTAATGTCTCAGAACATGCCCACTGGAGGCAATTTGCTAAGCTTTGTTGTAAACACAAAAACAAAGCCTTTGAGCATGTTGATTAGTTAATTAGTGATTACTCCAGGCAGACCTCATATAGACCTTGGTAGTACTCATTTTGCTCCCTGTAAAAAGCAGTATTATTTTGCAATGAAAAGTAGGGGCATCATTACTGAATATTTTTCCCTAGCATGTATTGTCTTAGCATATCATCATGTGTGCTACCACCAACGCACCCCAAATGTTATGGTTAAGTAAATATGCAAATAACTCTCTTACTCTCCAGCATATACTTCTTGGTAATTGGTAAAGGCAGCAGTCGGATATGACTAATGAGGGAGCCCCATGCATAGGTTCTGGAGAGCGTCGTTTCGGGTGGCGAAAGTGTATGCGGCTGGATCATAAAGTACGCAGTTAGTAAAACTAACCCCAGCATAACCAGGCCCTGCAAGAGAAGACAAGCATTAGATTAGTCACAGGCACTTGTTCAGAGTGAGAACTGTCCCTTTCAGGTAATCATGTAGGTTATGATCTGCTGAGCTACATCACTTTGACACCAAAGCTTGCAACATGAAGTTACAGAGCGAGGATGGGGAACCTGGGGCCCTCCAGATGTGGATGGACTCCAGCTCCCATCAGCCCTGACCATTGGCCTTCCCCATCCCTGCTTTAGTGTCACTGCCTGCTGACAAAAGCTGTTGCAGGAATGTAGGCTCAAATACTCTAGTGAATATGGTTATCAATGAGGGGATGTTACGTGCAGTGCATTATTGCTCAGTGCATGCTCTTGCCTATACATCAGTAGCATAATGTGGTCCCTGTGCATTTAATAATACAGTAGTGGCCAAAATATGCAGCCAAACTTTCAGCAACGAAACTAGGTCAGGCATCCAGGCACCAAAAGTTTGACCCTGTGTGCCAGTTCTTTCTAACATTCCTGCCAGACACCAGGCATGGTAATGAAAGGCATTGCAGTGATTCAAGCCTTTATCTCGCTTGATATATTCTGGCCGTTAGGTTTCACTCCATTAGGTTGACCTTAAACTGTGGTCCACTTTGTATAAGGACATGCACACATACAAGATCATCCACAAATGCTTTACCTTATAGAGTACCATCAAAAGAGGGTAGCGTGGGGGTCCCCTTTGGGGCTCATTTTTTTCCAAGAGTTGCCTGATGAATTTCTCAATGGCCTTTTCAGACATACCACACTGATAACCAGTCTGCCTCACTAAGTCAATGGTCTCCGAGAGTTTATCATAAATGCTGAGTTCGCTGGCAGAAAGCTCCATGTCCTCTGGTGAAAAATCCTATTAAGGAAAATTCAAAACATTAAGAAACAAGATATCCCAGTGCCTCAAAGAAGATCATAGGAGAGGACAGCAAATTCCTAATCTAAGCAAGGTTTCTTTGTGTTAAAATTGCAAAGCTGGCTGTGAGGTCTCATTAACATAGCTCATTAAACTCCACCCAGATCCTTGATTTTAAACATTCTAAAATAGGGCTAGTTTGCTCATCTAAGTAAAACACATAATGACTACTATAAAAGTATCATTGTTGTTTACATTGAAAATGCACGAATTGGCACAGAGAGGGATGAAGTCACTGTGCGAGTGGAATAATGTCACTCATGCAATATAACTTCGCTCTTTCCTCCCCCCCTCCTCCATCTACGGTGGGGGTTCTCCAACCCTCCAGAGCTGATGGAGCTGGGGGTAGGAGAAGGAGAGGAACTTCTATTAAACCAGTGGAAGCTGTTTCACTGTTTTCCTCATGCAATGTCTTAGTTAGATGCAACTGTACACAAACATATTATGGTAAAAGCTTTCATAGACATCTAAGGAAGTGGACTGTAATCCACAAAATCTTGTGGCATTACAAACATGCTAGGCTCTTTGTCCTACAACTACGAATATCACCTAATAGGAAGTGGTTGCCTTCATGCCCTGCTTGTGAATTTCCAAGAAAACATGGGATGCCATAGCGAATGCTGGATTAGATACATTCACAGACAGAAACCACTGTATTTACTCAAATCTAATGCTCACCTTTTTTGGCCAAATTACATTGCGAAAATTCAGGTGTGTGTTAGATTCACTGGCGTAATAGACTTGAGTAAATATGGTATACACAATGGAGTTTTATTTTCTCAAGGCAGCACAAAAGCTATTTCACAAAAGGTCCACTTTTTACAAATGAGGATCTGACTCACAAAACCTATTTCTGGTCAAGGGAGAGCAAGAACAACATACACAAGCAGACTTACAGGTAAACTTTTGAGCCTTCTTATAGTTTAGCATTTGTTAAACATCTGTTTTAGCACAAAACTACCATTCAGTTATCAAACCTTTCATTCACGATTTCTTTACAGCAAGGGTACTCTGTTATTTATGAAACTCTCAACAATTTAGTATCAAGGCCAACCCACCCACGTACAACTAAAAATGTGACAAGAGGATACTGAAAGGAGAAAATATGTAGAGGGTCAAGCCATTCCTGAAGTACCCCTCAAGGTCTTGCTGTATGATGACTCTATGCAATCATGTACTGGCGGGAGAAATGCTTAATTTCTAAGTAGAGAGAGAGAGTCCAAAATGAGCTATGTATCAACAGGAGGACGCAACGGGTTTATAGCTGTATTACTATTGTTTTTATAGCATTTTCCCAGCAAAAGATGTGCTTTAGAATTCTGACTTCCTTGTAAGATCCAACACTCCACAACAAACAAGCGGCAACAGCAGCTCTGATCTTCATACACAGTCAGACCCGATTCCTGATCCTGTGTTGGATTCAGTGTTCCAGCCCTGGGAACAAAGCACCCAGCACAATTCCTCCCCAAAATAGGAAGTGTGTGCAGATGCAGGGCCAGCCCAATACATTTTGGCACCTAAGGCAAACCACAAAATGGTGTGTGTGTGTCCCTCCCCAAGGAAGAAAGAGTGAGTGAAGATCTACATCAGAAACAATGGGAGAATAAAGATCTACATCGGGAACAAGGGGCTGGGGTCAAATCAACCTCTGAATTTGTTGGAGATGAGGAAACTGGCATAGAATTATAGAATCGTAGGAAGGGAACCTGAGGGTCATCTAGTCCAACCCCCTGCAATGCAGTTGTCCCATACAGGGATCGAACCTGCAACTTTGGCATTATAATCACCTGAGCTATCCAGGCATGCTATAAGTCAATTTCCTCCAGATAATGCTTTACAAAGTGATTTTTAAAATATATGTTCACATAATTGTCTTACATAAGGTAGTATATACATCATATACATCAGTTAGTATGTTTTCAACTAGATATTAAATCTGTTTTACAGGATTGCATCAACGGGCCTAGTTAGAATCTAGATTTGGGCAACAAACTTTTCCCAGGTGAGACTGGTTTGAGAACCTAAGATTCCCTCTGTAGCAAAGAAAGGAAAACTATAGATCATCTGTGGCTCCCTTGAGCCACCTAGATTTCAGTCACTAGATGTACACACTGCTTTCTGTCAACTTCTTTAATGTACCACGTTTTAACCTCTACCGTTGTTAAATGAATAAGGAGCTGCATCAATGGAGAGGGATGGGCAATATGACCTTCAGATTTGTTCTGGTCTCACATTTTTGTAGCCAAGGGATAATTCAGACTTAAAGAGATAACTCAGAAGTAAGAATACCCCATAAAGGTTAGAACAGTTTTGTTTTAACAGCACACTTCTATGCATGTTTACTCAGAAGTAAGGCACGCTGTTTGGCTTCCAGGATTGAAGCCTTAGAGACACTACTCCAGAGTCTGAATTGAAATGGGGCATTTACATTCCATGGTTGACTTTGCAAATCTATAATGCAGCCCTGTTTTACTTTATGTGCATATGCATGAAGAGGTAAAGCCTCATCACTTACTGTAAAAGTCTCATGAAACTGCCAACATTCACAAGACTCAGCATAAATGACACAGGAACTCATTCTAGCATTCATTCATTCACCTGTATGAAATCAACAACATACCTGAGATTCTAACCCTATACGCCTTCAGGGATTATGTAACACTGGTGAGATTGTAAACACCAGCTGCAAGAAATATGATCCTCGACATGCACAAATGACAAAAGCACAGGCCTATTTATGTCCAACACAAGCTTCCAGATTTCCGCTAGGCAGTGGTTCTTCCCAGTTGCTAGTCGGCAGACCCCAGGGAATCCGTGTAACCCACCCAGGGGGTCCGTGGCACCATTCATATAACAAAAACTACCCTGGAGTTATCAATATTTACAAAAGGAGGGGTTCTGTGACTTGGCTTTCGAAAAACAGGGGATCCAAAATACTTAGCTAATTGGGAAACACCATACATGTTAGAACCCACTTAAGGGAGCGCTGGACCACAATTTATGGAACTTACTGCTACCCCTTAAAATACCCCTTTTTTTCTCTCCCACTGACCGCCACTGACATTCCAAGCTGTGGGGCGCGAGGGAAGCACCGGCCACTGACAGGAGCATGGAGGCCTTTGCCCCCCCCCACACACACACACCCCGGTCTCCTCCGAAGAGGGCAGCTGGCCTGGGACAGTCCTTTGGGGCTGCCCTTCTCCCCTGTCATGCCCAGGCTCCCGACGAGGACCCCCCCCCCATCCCCATCAAGCGGCCAAGAGACCCCACCCCGACCCAGAGGCTTCTCCCGCCTTCACTTGAAAGCGGCCCTCCCTCGCCCACGCGCCTCCTCACCCCATGAACCGCCGCCCGGGTGGCTCCCACCAGACTGGAGAGGCGGAGCGCAGCGAGCATGGGAGCGACGCTCCCCGTGCAGGCGAGGAGGAGGGCTGGGCCTGCCGCTTCCTGCTTCCGGGCTGCGGAACGGGAGCGAGGCCGCAGATTCCCCGCAGCACTTTCGCCTCGCCCGGCGGCGCCTGCACGGCCGCGCCAACTCCCCGGACAGGGGCTCTAGCTCGCCGCGGTTCAAGAAGCCACCGCCCATGGTCGCCAGCTGGTGGTCAGCGGCCCTCCGGCTGTGCGGTGCAGCCCCGTCACGTGGGCTTTTACTCGTGAGGAAGGCCGCACCCTGGCGGTCAGCGGGGCTTGCGGCCCGAGGAAGCGGACTCAGCTGAGTCAGAACCCGCCGAGCCCGTTTTGCTCCACAGTGACTGGCAGCGGGATGCTGGCTGGCATCATCTGTCTAGGGCAGTGGTTCCGTTCTAAGCATCTCTAAAATCCTTATTCCCACCCCCTCCTCTGACATATAATTCTTATTATTCAAAAAGTGAACTCCTATTCATTGGAGGAAGCCTAAAAGACCATTAACTGTTAATAACTCATTCTCGAATTGGCCCCCTTAAAAATCAAATTGCCCCCCTGTGGGGCGTGTGCCCCACGTTGGGAAGCACGGGTCTAGGGTGTGAATGAAGGGGCTTCGTCCCAGATGGATAGGTAGATATCTGGGAGGAAGTTACATTGAACTCATGGGGGGGCGGGGGCTTAGTTCTGAGCAGACACAAATAGGCTTGCACTAGTCTTCTTGACAAGAATGTCGTCCAGGATGGCTTCTGTGAGACCAAACCTAATGCAAAATACAGTGGTACCTCGGGTTACATACGCTTCAGGTTACATATGCTTCAGGTTACAGACTCCGCTAACCCAGAAATAGTGCCTCAGGTTAAGAACTTTGCTTCAGGATGAGAACAGAAATAGTGCTCCGGCAGCGCGGTGGCAGCGGGAGGCCCCATTAGCTAAAGTGGTGCTTCAGGTTAAGAACAGTTTCAGGTTAAGAACGGACCTCCAGAACGAATTAAGTACTTAACCCAAGGTACCACTGTACTGTATGTGGAGGTTAAGTCTGCTGAATTCAGTGGGGCTTACTTCCAAGTAGTAAGAGCCACAGAACTGCTGTCTTCATTGCCAGCCCTGGACTCATAGTGTAGCAGGGTTGGTAGATGACATTTTCAAACAGGTTCCCTGGCAATTGCCTCAACATTCATTCAGTCATTTCAGGAAAGTAGGCTATAGCTAAGAACCATCATCCTCATTCCCTCCATTAGGCGCTTGAGTGCATGTCTATTTGCAAAGAAAACGGGGGCACCCAAAAAGAAGGTAGGATTTCTATATACTCCTTGGAATCCCTAAGTAAACAGAAATAGATATGTGTGTAAAAATAAAATAAAAACCCAAGTACCTGTGGTTTCAAGTACTTCTTCACACAGTGCATAGTCAAACTATGGAACTTGCTCTCCCAGGAGACAGTGATGGCCACTAACCTGGATGGCTTTAAAAGACAATTAGACAAAGTCATGGAGCCATCAATGGCTACTAGCCATAATGGCTATGCTCTGCTTTCATGGTCAGGCAGCAGCAATGCTTCCAAATATCAGTTGCTGGAAGCCACGCAACGGATGAGTGCTCTTCTGCTCAAATTCTGCTTGCTGGTTTGCCACAGGCATCTAGTTGGTAACTGTGAGAACAGGATGCTGGACAAGTTGGGCCATTGACTCTTATGTTCTTATGTTCCTATGCTGTACAGAATCTTGAGATTTCCATAGGGCTTGTGGCATCTTAAAGACTTAACACAATAGCATACATTTGCATACATTCCATTTTATTGGAAGCTTAAATTGTTATTTTGACTTGCATCTACGGGGTGGGGTGGGAGGAATTATAAACAGTGAGGTCAAAGGGAAATGAAATGCGGGGGGGAGGGGAGTACAGTGATAATAATTATACAATTAACCAGTTAAACCATCGAACAGTTGATAACACAAGAATTGTTAGGCCAGTTGACACAATATGCTAAAGCTCCTCTGTTTTCTGTGATAGCATGTTTCACACTGCATACTCCCTCTGAAGTTCCTTTGCTCTAGTTGAAGGGGGGAGAGTTTGGAAAAAGAAAAAGTGATTGAGTTGGCAGGGAGGGGATGAAGAGTTTAGTGACCTGTTCAAGCCTCTAACAAGGATTGCCAATGTGGTGCCCTCCAGATACTATTGTACTAACTCACATTATCCTTGATTGTTAAATAGGCTGATGGGAGCTCGAGTCTAACAACATCTGGAGGACACCATGTTTGCTACCCCTGCCCTAACATCTTTATCCTGGCCTTAGGGTTGGGGGGTGCATGCCAGGAGACTTTAAAAAAAAATCCATCCCAGGGATTTTTCCAACGGAGGGTCCAAGGCTGCCCCCTCACATTTCTTTTAATTACTTTATTATTCATTTCCCTTTGTATTCATTTGAGGGCCAGATTTCTGCAGAATTTTCACTTCCCGGTTGGGAATATGATGACCACAAAAATAGCACCCTTGTCATCAAAAAATATTTTAGAGCCACAAAGCTGAATATTTTTTAAGCTGATGTTTCCTGTCAGATGGTATGATATTTTAATCTTTGAGCCTGCAAACGCAAGTCCAAAGCTGTAGCAGAATCGAGAGAGAAGTTATTATTATAAGCAAAACAATATTTAAAATGCAGCATACTTGGCACTATTTATGCTCCAATTATTGTCATTATCTCTGAACAGACACTGAACACAGTGTTTTGTTCTTGTTTACAGGCTGATTTATGATTAGCATGTGGATTTTCTTCATACTTGTGGAATTTGCTTATAAACAGCTGTTTTCATTAGAAAACTAATTTCACCGTTGTTGATTTTTAAGTTGTTTACAGATTTCAAGAAATTCAAATTGGAAGAAATTCAGATTGACCCAACCTTGTTAATACAATCAATGGTGAATTTTAAATTGTGTTTGCTGCCATCTTACGGAGAAAATCAAGCAATTGTAAGACAGTCACCTTCTGCTATATCCCTTTGGAAAAGGGTAGCTAGAAGCAAGAAAAGCGCCGCCTTCTGTGCATGACTGAAATAGCATTTACAAGAAACCTTTTTTGTCTATGTGTAGCACCCCAGCTATACATGGATGTTGGAAAAACAAAGGGTGGTAAAAAGGAGCAGGGGATCTGACAACAACCATTTATTATTTGTACCCCTCCCCATCTGGCTGGGTTTCCCCAGCCACTCTGGGCGGCTTCCAACAAAGATTAAAAATACATTAAAATGTCACACATTAAAAACTTCCCTGAACAGGGCTGCCTTCATATGTCTTCTAAGTGTCAGATAGTTGTTTATCTCTTTGACATCTAATGGGAGGGCATTCCACAGGGCGGGCGCCACTACTGAGAAGGCCCTCTGCCTGGTTCCCTGTAGCTTTGCTTCTCGCAGTGAGGGAACCGGCAGAAGGCCCTTGGCACTGGACCTCAGCGTCCGGGCAGAACGATAGGGGTGTAGACACTCCTTCAGGTATACTGGGCCCAGGCCGTTTAGGGCAGTGTTTCCCAACCTTTTTTGGGCAAAGGCACACTTGTTTCATGAAAAAAATCTCGAGGCACACCACCATTAGAAAATGTTTAAAAAATTAACTCTGTGCCTATATTGACTATATATAAAGTAACTCTCTTTAATAGGAATCAAATAAACACAAAGAAAGTATTTTATAATTACTTTATTATGAAATAGTAAGTAAACAGAAATATGAAAAATTATAAAATACTTTATTCAGTGCGCCTTTTGTCCCTCTCCTCGAAATGCTCCAACTCAATGTTCCTCCGCGGGCTGGCCATTGGAGAGCCATGTCGCCCACACCGCAGCCCAATACAATATGAACCCTCCCCTCGCAAGCGGCAACCCCTCCACACTCCCCACCTTAAGCCTCCACACGCGCCCTGCCCAAAGAGATGCCCGCCCGCACGCGAGGGGATCCTTTACCTCAGCATCCCGCCAAAAAAAAAAAAAAGGGCGGGAGACTGCGGTCCCTCAGAGGCTGGGCGTTAGGAAGAAGCAGCCGCCTTCATCCAAGCAGGAGCAGCAGCAGCTGTAGCTGTAGTAGCGCCAAGCTGTGCCGGGGACTCCGTGCCCATGAGGGGAGGGAGGGGAGAGAGGAGAGGGAGCAGGTCGCCCTCTTAAGTCACGCGCGCGCAGGCACCACCACGCATCCCTCACGCCCTCTCGCAGAGCCCCTGCTCAGCACCTCCCGCCTCGGGGACGCCCGTCATGAGCCGCTGAGAGGCCGCCAAGCCTCCAGGCTGCTCCCATTCAGCCTTAGGCGCGCGCCCGCCTCGGGAAAAGCGGTGCTGGGAGGCGGAGAGAGAGAGAGAGAGAGAGAGAGAGAGAGAGAGAGAGAGAGAGAGGACGCCGCTGGCCGCGTCCCACCCTCAGTCAGTCGGCTCGGAGCTACTGAGGAGAGGGAGGTGGGGACGATGGCGCGTCTGTTCCGCTCGGGGCCAGCGCGCCCTCGCCCCCCTCTCCAGAATCCCCAACTAAATACGATGCAGGGAGGGGGGAGAACCCACCCACAAAGAGGACGCCTTTCTGCAGGGCGCCTAAGGCCTCTCGCCGCCCGACTCGCCCGCCTCCCTCCCACAGCACACCAGGCAACGTCTCGCGGCACACTAGTGTGCCGCGGAACACCGGTTGGGAAACACTGGTTTAGGGCTTTAAAGGTCAACACCAACACTTTGAATTGTGCTTGGAAACGTATAACATTACAGTAGAGCTTTCCAAACTTTTAATGTTGGTGACACACTTTTTAGACATGCATCATTTTGCGACACAGTAATTCAGTTTTGCTAGCAAACCAGAGGTTAAACTAACCCTTTATAAGAGTGTTCGCGCAACACACCTACACACTGCAGCCAACACATTAACGTGTTGCTACACACAGTTTGAAAAGCTCTGCATTACAGTTTTCTAGCTGAAAACATTATAGCTTTGCAAGTGTTCTTGTTTAACTTGAATACCACATACTTACATTTTTTCTAAAAGTGAATCTATACTGATTATTCTTATTATTTTAAAATATTTGTAAAACTGTTGAGGACCATGTGCTTTAGTGAGTGCTTTGTCCTATATGAACCTGCCTGTGCCCTCAGATCAGCTTCTAAGGCTTTACTCCAAGTACCACCCCTCTGTTAACAGCAAAATCATGCTACACAAAACATTGAGAAAGAATTTACCAACCATGACAGCGTAGGAATTGAAAGTGTATTAATATGCAAAGCTTACAGAGTTATATAAGGATGAAAAGAGAAGGAGCAAACAACTAATTTGTTCAGAATCAGAATACAGTATGTTTGTTGATTATTGGCATAATAAGGCACATCTTTCAGGAGATAATTGCTTATAGCAACTAGCTTGGTATTGGGGGGGGGGGGAAATTACTGGAATGAACTAGAGATTCTTCTCTGGCCTGTTGTCAAGAAAGTTTACAGAGCAAAGAACAGATCTGGAGGGATATAAGGTTTGAAAGCTGCCTTGGGACACCAATGTAAAATCTGGCCAATGTGAATTGGCAAGGTTCCCATGCTATATAAGGTGGACTGAGCACCAGACTCAAGGGGGAACAAAACATGTCTAACCACATAACAGCCATAAGGATCTGTATAAGGATCTGTTGAAAGCCATTAGCTTTAAACATCTCATCTTTTGCCTTTTGGTTATGAGCAGCATCCTCTTTTCTTTCCAGATGGCGCTGGAAGCTCCAAAATCTCCTGCTTGAACTTATCTTCATTAATTTTCAGCAACCTGACATGATAAACATAGAGGGAAACATGTTAAGTATTTTGCTCAAGTCTAGAGGATTTTCAGAAGCTCTCACACTGTGTCCACACAATGCTAAAGCATGGTTTTGTGGGAAATTGCAGTCAAACATAACTGCATGAGTGCTAGTTGGTCAAGAAGGGGTAAAGACCACAGATTTGGTTTCCTAGACTCTGCTAAGTTACACCCCCTCTTCTCCAATGAAGGAGGAAGTGAAGCCTTCTCTTCCTGTTCCCTCTCTCTCTGCACCATGTCACTAGCTAAGGAAGATTTGTCTAAGCAAGCTCCAGGCTTACAGTTCATATCTGGAACACCGTATTTGTATTTTCTACCCAAGAGTATTCTGCCTTTGTTCTCCTACTGCTGCTTGCATAAATGCATGAATCTGACCTTTGGAATGTTTTGTTCATAAAGCATTTAAAATTTACTTAACAGTGTGTGGTCTGTTCACTGGAAGAGGGGTAGAATGAGAAGAGCACTTTGCAAGTGGACTAAATGGGGTGTGCAAAAGGTTTAACAGCCTACATTCCTAACGCTTCACTGTAAGGCCAATGTTTGGGCTTGTGGAAGCTGAGTCACCCATGTACCTCTAAACCCAGGTTTAGTGTTCTGTGTGAACATAGGTACAATTTCAGTCACATTCAGGCAATCCTTAAAAACAGTTTACTGAAATATGGATGGGCTATTTCCTGTGTTACAAAATTCCTATTCGGAAGAAAAACTTCTGCATAATAATTTATTGCATCATCCCTTTGTAGAATGTTTGATGCTCTATATTTGGTACCTGGGAAAACACATTTCCCCCTCAAGAGGTTCTCATCTATTGCTGTCATAATGACTGTGTGACTACATTGGTTATTGTCTGTGCTGCTGTTCGTGGCAAACAAAACAACTCCCATCCAGCAGTGTACCTCCGTTTGCCTGAGTCTCTGGACTGTACCAGGATGGAAGGAGGAAGAGGCATGATGGCAGCATGTTTGGCATGGTGCAAACACACTAGTGGAGCCAATCTGGCACTCCTGCCAGCAGGTTTGCACCATGCCATCCTCACTGTGCACCCCTCCTCCTCCGAGTCCCAGTATGCTGAATCAACTCTGGTGAATGACACAGCCCCACCACACCATCTGCTGCAGCTCCCATGCCACACTAAGTCCATGCTATTTACTGAAGAGCCACCAGTTACCCACCTTACCAATTTGACCATGGATTCAGTCACATTCTGACCTAAGGCAGCGCTGCATTCATTAAATGAGAGCCCATACTCCTGGCAAAAAAAAATATGAGAGCAAAACAAACAAATGCACATCCTTTAAAGCAGTGGAAGTTGAAAAACATTATGCCTAATTGGGGAAACAACAACTTTCAGCTCCACCACCTGACCTCGTAGCTACACATTTTTACCATGAACATGATCAAACGTGACTCTATTCCTGCTGTAGAGAACCACCCTACCCCTGACATCTCATCTTTGACCAAATTATCTTGGCAAATTTTGCTACTGCATATCCACAGACAGAGCAAATTATTCATGACATTTGGGCAAAGGCTTATGTTGAGTGAGCTGTCAGGGGGAGTGGGAAGGATCCATGCCCATGAAGTGCAAAATACTAGTCCAATGTACTTCTCCATCAAAGTTATCCTACCTCTTCATAAAAGAGTCAAGACTCAGACAAAGGTGCATGGTTTAAAAGATATAAGGTAAAGGTAAAGGACCTGTGGACAGCTAAGTTCAAGGCGACTATGGGGTGTGACACTCAACTCACTTTTAGGCCGAGGGAATCGGCGTTTGTCAGACAGCTTTCTGGGTCATGACTAAACCGCTTCTGGTGCAACGGGACACCCTGATGAGTACCAGAGCACACGGAAATGCCATTTACCTTCCCGCCACAGCAGTGCCTATTTATCTACTTGCACTGGTATGTTTTCGAACTGCTAGATTGACAGAAGCCGGGACAAAGCAAGGGGAGCTCACCCCATTGAGCAGATTCAAACCACCGACCTTCTGATCGGCAAGCCCAAGGGGCTCAGTGATTTAGACCACAGAGCCACCTGTGTCCCTAAAAAAGATGTAAAAGGCAGCCTGTCTCTGTCCCTCCATACCATTGCCTATGGAGAAAAACACGGAATGAGCCCTGCAAACCCCACGTGTTCACCTATACCAGAGCATCAATCTCTTGATGAGGTCCCAAGACTCCTGACCACCATCTTAATGGCAACTCCACCCACCCAGTAAAAATCCATGCATGTTAGTTTGTTTCTTAACTGTGTGGTGGTTTTTGCCCTCAAAATGTTGTTTTTGTTTGCTACAACTGGTAATCAAGAATCCATGTGATCCTTGCAACTAAGTTGCTGAGGATCACAAGCTGCACAGTTCTACTAAGCTAATATCCTTGTAGGTTTCCTACAGGCGCCTGGTTGATTAATGTTGGAAAGAGGAAGCTGGACTACACAGGCTTGGGGCCTGATCCCCCAGGGCTCTTCCTACATCCTGATGTCGTTAAGCACAATTGGATTTAGTTAGGAGAAGGGAGAAAAGCAATCAGAGGAAGAGAGCATTATGATTTTGTGGTCACTTCCAAGCCATAGGTGAACGCATGAGTCATATATGTGCATTTGATTTTTTTCCTATGCCTCTGGCCTAAATCAATCAACCTCAAAAGCAGCACTACATTATATTACTTTTAATTTTTTCTGACTTCGTTTTGGTTTGCCAAACTCAGGGGAGAAGGAATTACAAAGATAAGAGGAAATCTTAAGGGTAGACCTTGGCCAAGTATGCACCATCCTCTGAAGAGACTCTTCTTTCTGCAGCACAGTCTGTTTTGTTACCAAGCAGAAGGATGACAACTCCATCTTCTGCTCCTTCCTGTGAAGAAACGCACATGCTGCTTCAAATATGAGCTGAAACCAAAATGACAGCAATAAAGGACCATCTACTGCATTTCTACAGGCTCTACAAATAGGATAGGCTGCAAAATAATTATTCCGAGTTCCTGACAATTAAGGAAACCAAAGTGCGTTGAAAATATGAGAGGTCCTCTTCTCTCAACTCATTTTTGCATCCATATTTTAGATACCTGAGTTGCCATATCTCTTAGAATAGGCAGAATCTTTCCCATATTTCATTAAACAGTGGTTTGGAAACTGCAGATGGTATAGAATTCTGTGGCATAGAATTATGGGGCAGACAGTCTAAACATATAGCATGAATTCTAGAAGGACTGCACAGTCTACCAATTTGTTTCCAGGATCAATACAAAGTGCTGGTTTTGACCAATAAAGCCTAATGCTGCTCGGGTCTCAAGGATTGCCTCTCCCCACATCCTGGCATAAACCCAGTTATCATCTGAGCCCTTTTTCATCTACCCCCTATACAAGAGGTTTGGGGGGTAGCAAATGAGCTTGGGCCTTTTCAGTGGTGGCCCCTACTTGTGGAATGCTCTATTCAGTGCTGTCTTTTTCTTTAGGTGCCAGGCAAAGACTCTTCTCTTTAACCACCTCTTGGCTCTTAATTTTAAGGGTGGAATTGTGGCCTCTTTTAGTGAGATCAGTAAGTCCCGATCTGTTGCGTCTGTTTAAAAACATGTGTGCTAAAAAAATATATTAGATGTTTTCAATTGGTTTTAACGTTAAATCATTTTGGGTCACTCTGTGGTAGAAAAGTGACTAAAAAAATCAAATAAGGAAAACTTCATAACAGTCTTGTGAAGCTCAGGCTGACCAGGAATGGCCCCCATTTTATGGGTGGAAGAATTTTCTTGCCCAGGATTTGATTTAAGGCATTCTAGTTCAACATTCTGTCCCAGGGATGGGAAACCCTTTTCAACCCAAAGGCCACACTTCCTTCTGAGTAACCTTCTGAGTAACCTTCTGGGGACCGCATGGCCGTGGTGGGTGTGGCCAGAGGCAAGAGTGGGCATAGCAACAGATCTGACTCTTACCTTTGTATAGCAGGGTACATTCCAACCATGCAAAAGACAAAAGTTTCTACACACACAAAACTCTCCATCCTTCATCCACACAAGCAAAAAAAAGACATTGTTGCAGTTCAGTGAGACATTCCAGCCAAGCAGAAGCACTTATGTATGTTCCAGCATCTGTACTTTTCCAGCATCTATTAGTTCTAATGATCATGGACACTTTGCTATTTTAATTACCAATCATGCACTTTCTAGCATATATACTAAAAAATGCAGTACGGATTTTTCTAGTTTGCAACTTCCATGACAAGAACGAGTCAGCAAATGTATCTCATGACGACTCAGCATGTACTGTTGTTAATCAGGTCCGCAGTTGTAGCCACACGGGACATGGGTGTAACCAGGATTTTTGGTGTTTTTTGGGAGGCAGGCCTTTTGTTAAGGGAGGCAGGCCTTTTGTTGGTGGGGGGGCAGAACCTCAGATAGCTATGTATTTTTATGTATTTTTATTGATTTGGGAGGGCAGCTGCCCCTCCTTGCCCCCCCTTGGCTAAGCCCATGGCATGGGAATAACACCACAGAGAGGTGGATAAGACTGCAATCCTCAGCACCTTTACTGAAAGAAAACATAACATTAGGTCCAGTCGTAGCCGACTCTGGGGTTGCGGCGTTCATCTCGCTTTACTAGCCGAGGGAGCCGGCGTACAGCTTCCGGGTCATGTGATCAGCATAACTAAGCTGCTTCTGGCGAACCAGAGCAGCGCACGGAAACGCCGTTTACCTTCCCGCCGGAGCGGTACCTATTTATCTACTTGGACTTTGTGCTTTCCAACTGCTAGGTTGGCAGGAGCAGGGACTGAGCAATGGGAGCTCACCCCGTCACGGGGATTTGAACCACTGACCTTCTGATCAGCAAGCCCTAGGCTCTGTGGTTTAACCCGCAGTGCCACCCGCGCAGTGAGACTTACCTCTCATTAAACACACACAGGACTGCATTGTCCAAACTCAACAATGCAATCACCCAATCACCAAGAGCTAAAGCAGGAAAAACAAAAGCCAACCAATAACGGAAGAGAGTTGCTCTCCTTACCTGGATACAATTCATCCAGTACCGCACCTCTGCAAAGCTATGTTCTGAGGTGATGTCATACATCAATACAACTCCATCAGCCTTCCGGAAGAACTGCTTGGTGATACTGTGGTATCTGTTTTGGGGAGAAATGTGTACTTTTTCTGCAACATTTTTATAATTTCTTTCTTTCTTTTTCTAGATGCAGCACCTTACCCTACCTTTCTTGGCCGGCTGTGTCCCACAGGCGTAAAGCAAAGCACTTGTTATCCACAAAGAGGTTTTTGATCCGATAGTCCATTCCTAAGGGATACATTGGAGCCATTTACAATCAAGTTCACTTCACATCTCCAACCACTTCAAAGAGCTGAAAAGCTCAAGCTGGAACTGTACTGATAAGAATAAAACTCAGCAGGGCTCTAGCACTTCCATCCCTGAATTTTGGGGAGATTAATAAAAGCAAAGGTAGCAGAACACTGAGAAACTTGTTCAGTTTTATTATCTGAATTTTGCAGGTGTAAAACCTGACACGGAGTAATGGATTTGACTTCCTTCCATTTTAGAGTTGACTAACCTTCATACAAATAAAAAAAGGAGAACATTCAAACCGAAAGGCCACACTAGAAGGAAACGAGCTGGAAATGCCCTATAGATAAAAAATACTCTTCCTGCTGCGGTCCTTTGAATTTCTACATGGCTCAAATTACATTGGGATTGGGACCCCTTGTGGCCATGTGGATAAATTTAACTTACTGATGGGGCCTGGGGTGGGACAGAGGAGGTCAGGCATCAGGAGTAGGCGTAGCTGGGCATCTGCCAAGGCCAAGACCCTTGCAGGGGGATCACTGTCACCCCAGAGCCTCCTACTAGCCCTGCTACTTCTAGTCCTTCCTGTCGCTCCCCTCTCTGAGCATGCATGAAGCGACAAGTGTCAGGAGGCAGAGCAGCATCCTTCCGTTGGCTTTGCATTCTCTATCTGGGTGGTTGTGCAAATGTGAGCCCAGAGGGAGATGGGACAGCTAAGGAGGTAGACTAACTCAGGGAAGAGAGCCCACCAAGGACATCTTGCCCAAGGGCTGTTGAAAAAGCTGGAGCTGATTTTTGGTATGGCTCAGTGTATTTGCCAGCTTAGCAAGGGTTTTGGGGTAGTTGTTTTAACACAGGAAGAGTTTAAAAAATTCCTTTGAACAATTTATTTGTTTCAATTCTGTTACATTTATATCTCACCTGTCTTCACAGAACCCAAGTTGGTGGGTGTTTTGTTCCCAGGCAATCACCCATCTAGACACTGACTGGACCGATACCTACTTAGCTTAAGCAAAGCGATGACATTGCATGCCTTTAAAATGCGCCCTAGGACCAATTACCTTGCATAGGCAGACAAACAGTGACCTGGGTGGTGTTCCCCAGCCCCAAATAGGGCAGGAAAACAAATTATGTCTTCCAATTTGCTTTTGGTTATGCAGATGCCTGCGACAGACTTACAATAGAATCGGTCGCTCAACTCCCACTTGGTTCCTCTCATTCTAAAACCATGCTCTTTCCTTCAAGTGAATGTTTTCTTTTAAGAAAACCATGCTCAATTATGGAAAATAATGGAATATCTCTGGTGATATTATTTTCAAAAGTATAACTTCAAGCAAAATAATGCCAACAATAAGAAAAATGCAGGTCAATCTCTAATATTGGAGTGTTATATTGTATATAGAGCTCAGGGTCACTGCCACTCCTTATGGAAAGCAGGTCCAAGAGTGGCCTAATCATACAAAAATATAGGCCAAACTGGAGTATAAATACATGGCAGGCAACTAGCTATCTTATTTTTTCTTAATTAGAGATGGGCACCGGGGAGCCCAATTCTTGGTTCAAACACAGTGCATGGGAAGAGGAGGTTTATCTCCACACACAAATGCTCACTGAGATTAGAACAGAGACAACACACCCCATGGGGCTAGGAACCTTAGAAATAATAACACGTCTAGCCTAGGGGTGGGGGTACCAACTTGAATAAAATATGGGGGGCAGGTAAGCCCCGTCCCGCATAATTGATCGCATGATGCAGTGCACACACACCATTTGAATGGCAATCCCCATCAATTTGGGGGGTCCTGGCTCCCTCAAATATATTGGCCCCTAGGAGTTGTCTCCTATGGGAGAGACGACACAGTGTCTCTTTTTACCTGCGGGTGAAAGATTGATTCATACCTACAGTCGCTGTCATATTTGCATCGAAGGAATCATCTTGCAGTCGGTGCAAAAAAGACGTTTTGCCAACATTAGAGTCTCCAACAAAGAGCACATTATACATGTGGTCTGGACAAAAGAAAACAGCTGTGGTGTCTTTAGAAGCTGCTTTTGCATCCACATCCACTGGATAGTCTGCAGCTTCTGCTTTGACATTTGTTTCCTCATCCATTTCTACCCTGACCTCTTGGTTCTTCCTACACCCTGGCAAATCCATGCATCCTTCTCTTTTGTCTTCTGATAATGTTACTTCTAGACCCTCTGTGGTTTGTGTTTGCATTTCTGGTTGGAGCATATTCTCTAACTGGTGGTTTTGGAAAACGGAGATCTCTGGCTCACATCCTTCATCCAACTTTGGTAGGGCTATTCTGGGTGAGGAAAGAGCAGGTGGCGTATCTTCCACTGATGGGTGTTGAGTCTCAGGTATCTTTTTCTCTGATGTTTTAATTTCTGGAGATTGCTTTACCACTCTCTGCTCAGAATCTGCAGGTGGCCATTGAGTCCAGCTGATACCACTGCACTTTAAAACTTGCTTGGGAAGTTGGATAGCCTGTTCTAAAATGAGAGTCTTTCCTTGCATCGAGTCTTTTTTATAGTCACCGGCTGGACTTGTCAATTCTTTATAAACAGAAGACTGCACTTCAGGAACAAGAATACATCCTCTCTGCTTTGACTCTAGAGTTTTGACTTCCCTTCTTGGCTCAGAGATGTTTGCATTCTTCACCTCCGGAGCACAAGTTAGTCTTTCTTGAAGTAGAGTATCTCTTTGCCATGAAGCTCGTCCAGAAAGAGTCTTAGCACTTCTCTTCTGCAGATCGCGGTTTCTGGAGCTAGCATCATATGGAGTTATTTTTTCCTGCATTTTTCTTTGCTGAGAATTTCCATTCTCTCTAATTTGGCCCAAGAACTGAAAACCAAAGTTGTCTATTTGTGGATTGTTTGATGATTCAGACACCTTGTTTACTGCTGCTATGGCATCATTCAGCTCTCTGAGCAAAGAGCTTTGGCCCACGACTTCCTGTGGGAAATATTTTTCTGGTTCTACAACGGAGTCTACCCAAGGATCCTCTTCAATGGAGATCACTCTAGTAGTTCTAGATTCTGAGCCGGCTTTGGCCATTGATGCCACACCACCAGGTGCCCTATGGGGAAATGATGGATAGAGCAGCACTCATTTGGTACAAGATAAGGAAAATAAGAAACAAGGCCTTAGAAGTGCACAGTTCCTGCTGGAGAACATCAAGATCTCATGGGCCTATGAAATGCTAACTCAACCACCAGCAAGTCTTCTGGGCTCTTATGTTTGTTGCTTTCGCAGAGTAAAGACTGAGCATATCTGTTTCTAACATGCATGTTTCTTCTTATAAACACAGTGAGGGATGAAAGCAGTAATGTATATCAAAAGGCCAAAGAGAAACATGTTGGTAAACTAAGAGTCATTCCACAAAAATGAGGTAACAGGGCATTTATTAAACCACTAAAGAATGTGAGAATCTTCAAGATCAACCGTACTCTAAACTCTGTCTGTTTCCACGGCTCTTCCTTACAATCCACTGATAAGCAGTATTTTGGTTTTATGGGGGAGAGCTAAAAAGTCTGCCAGAGTTAATTCTGAGGCATTATTCAAGAGCTAGGCAGACAAAACAAATGAATGTACTAGGTTCGCCTTGGGGTTGGCAACCCTTTAATGGCAATGTCTTGGTAATAAGGTGGGACATTATCATTATTTATGTATTAATTATTAATTATTAATAATAATTGTCTAATGATGGAATGTCAGTGTGGGAAGCTCTGTTTATTGTTCTTGAACCACTTTGAGATCAGCTTTGTCACTGGCAAAGCTGCATACAAATATTAAATCTGATCTAATCTAATCTGTTTGGCCCCAGGGTACTTTTCAAACATGCATTTGGCTTTCTGGGTGCGGCGTATGTGAAAGGTCATGAGAATATCAGGGCTGCAGACAGAAGTAACGTAACTGCTTCAGTGCCAGAGCATGGACCCAGCTTCAACGAAGACTTCTGCCACTAGCATTCCTCACTTAAATGTATTAAAGGAGTATTTGGTACTTACTTCTGAGCAGAGCTGTCCAGTGTATCCTCACTCGGATTGTATCCAAATCTTCCTACCAATTCAGAGGAGCTCATCTCATTTGCACTCAGATGACCCTTAGAAGAATCACAATGGGATAAAGGCAGAAAAAGAAATAAGGATCACTTACTACCAATTTCAGTATCCACTTATGGGGGAGGGTGCCTGTTGAATCTCTGCATGATCTACTGCACTGGCCTTGCCTATTTCTAATCACACGTGTGTGAGAGAGAGGGGGGGAGACTGGATCAGTCCTGATGCAGACATGCAACTGAATTGCTCACACTTAGGAGAGGCTGCCTTTTGCATCTCATCACAAGTCACTGCTCTGATTTCGCCTCTATCTGCAGTGCACAGAAGGCATGTCCAGAACACTGACTCATGCAGAAATATGGGAGATAGCCTCTAATGAAAATTGGTCTCTTTTCCCTCTGTAAATCCCTATGCATGTCTACACACCACTTTGAGGGGTTTTTCTACAATCAAGTGGTATATAAATTTAATAAAATTAATTATGATATAAAAGACTCAAATAGAAGCCCCACTGACTTCAGTGGGCCTTATTCCCAGGTAAGTGTGCATAGGAGCGCAATCTAAGGCTGCAATCTTCTACACACACCCTTGAACTTAAGGGGCCTTACTTCCCAAGTAAATATGCACAAGGATTGTGTTGCATTAATCATTTTGGATAGTTTGAGTGAAGTGTGCCTCCAATTTCGGTTCAGAAGAAAAAATGTACATTGGTTAAGAGATGCTTGGGGAAGCCTGATTTAATGTAACTGGATTTCTCTAATGGTACTACTATACATGTAGAGTGCTAGATACTATCCCCAGGGCCCATGAGAGCTTAGATTCTCCCATAATCCTATCTGCTGGTTGAAACCACTATGTCGGATGCATTAATATACAGTACTCATAGCTAGAAAGCCTTTCTAGGGCAACACTTAGGCTGCTAATTATGGTGGCACCCCATGGGTGGGGGCAGTTCTGAGTGACAAAGGATGCAAGGTGAACAATTAAGAAATACCTGTTGACTTTGAGCAGTCTTGACAGAGACTTCCTCTGGTGATCTGCCACTGCCAAGGAAAGAAGGGATACATTGTCACTATCCCTGTACAGTGGTACCTCAGGTTAAGAACTTAATTCGTTCTGGAGGTCTGTTCTTAACCTGAAACTGTTCTTAACCTGAAGCACCACTTTAGCTAATGGGGCCTCCCACTGCCGCTGCGCAGCCGCTGCGTGATTTCTGTTCTCATCCTGAAGCAAAGTTCTTAACCCAAGGTACTATTTCTGAGTTAGTGGAGTCCGTAACCTGAAGCGTATGTAACCTGAAGCATATGTAACCCGAGGTACCACTGTATACTAAAATGTGTTGCTTCTGCAGGGGCACAAGCCTAGTAGCAGCAATAGTGCCGCAATGCATGTAACGGCATACATTAAGGATGGCGGGATGCAAACAGGAAATGGAATGGTGCCAACAGGAAGTGGGACAGTGCAAGTGCATATTATCTCAAGGGGGCTGTGAGGAACAGTGGAACTGCTCCACTCAATTTATGCTGTAGCTTTTTTGGAAAAGTGACATCTTTTGAGAGGTGTACCTCAGGAAGAGGTATCCCTGCCAGAAGCAATGTCCAAAATAGCCTAATCACCATCAACCTTTCCAAGGGGCAGCAAATAGTCCAGTCTGCTGAGCTATTCTGCTTTTACCTCTTCATCACATCTGATTAATGGAGTGAATGAACAGATGTCAGGGGCCGTAGGTGTACTGATGATGCAACACTTAGTTCCCTGTGCAAGAGTATCTGGGGTGCCACTCTCTTTTCCACCAGGTCAAAGCTAGTTCGTTGAAACTTGGAAAGCCTTCAAATGAAATAGCTGCCACAAGTTAGGCTACAAAGGGGGTTCTCTACAGTGTATCTTCCCCACCCCCCAAAAAAGGTGACACTGTGGTGGTTAGGACTCACCTCTCTTCTTTGTGTAACTGAGATACTCTACCCCTCATGAAATCCAGTTGCCTTTGGGTCTTTTGAAGCTGATTGAGGGTTTTTTGTAGCTGGACCTCAAGGGCCATGTTGGTTTCTTTGAGCTCCTGGGTTTGGGTACTGGCCACGTGCTGCTTTTCTCTAAGACTGAGAAACTGTGTCTCAAGCTGAGAAAGGAATATAGAAAGTGTTCAATGCCGTAAAAGAAAACCAGCAGTGTGGTGGTTAAGGTGCTGGACCTAGAAGAACAGGATTCAAAACCTCATCCCATCAAAGCTCAGAGAGTCACAGTCTCTCAGTCTAACTTACATTCATGGGGTTCTTCTTGTGAGGATAAAAATGGGGGAAGAACCTTGCAGGAAATGTGAGGTTGACATTTCATTTTATTTACTTTATTACATTTCTATTTTCTGCATGGGCTAGACCCTTCTGCAAGTAAAATGGGCAAGCCTCTTAGACATGAGGTTCTCAAACTCTTTTCAGGTGGTCAGTAGAAAAGTAATGAAACAGCTAAAAATATCTGCCTTGCATTTGATTCACATTCTCTGTCTTTCTCTCTCACACACTGGAGACTGAAGCCATTTTGACCCGGGCTAGAGGCTAACAAGTGCTGCATTCACATCATACATTGAAAGCACATTTCCTCTCCCTTCCAGAAAGGAGAATCCTTGGGAACTGTAGTTTGTTAAAGATGCTATGAATGGTAGTTCTGTGAAACAGGATTCTTCTTCCTGGAGTGCCTTATCTCAGGGTATCAAACATCACACCCTATTGTGCCTGGACAATTTTGTTGTTTAGTCGTGTCCGACTCTTCATGACCCCATGGACCAGAGCACGCCAGGCACTCCTGTCTTTCACTGCCCCCTGCAGTTTAGTCAAACTCATGCTGGTAACTTCGAGAACACTGTCCAACCATCTTGTCCTCTGTCATCCCCTTCTCCTTGTGCCCTCAATCTTTCCCAACATCCGGGTCTTTTCCAGGGAGTCTTCTCTTCTCATGAGGTGGCCAAAGTATTGGAGCCTCAGCTTCAGGATCTGTCCTTCCAGTGAGCACTCAGGGCTGATTTCCTTCAAAATGGATAGGTTTGATCTTCTTGCAGTCCATGGGACTCTCAAGAATCTCCTCCAGCACCATAATTCAAAACCATCAAATCTTCGGCGATCAGCCTTCTTTATGGTCCAGCTCTCACTTCCATACATCGCTACTGGACAATGGTGTGAGAGATTTTTCAGTGAAACAAGGCCATGGTCCCTGAGTAATGGAAGCAATGCAGTGTCCCCAGATGTGGCTGGACTACAGTTTCCATTCTTTGATGGGATTGGTAGTCCAACAATACCAGGAGGTCATGATGTTGGCGAATCATGTTGACTATATCTGAAATATTCAGCCACACTGCAAGCAGCTGTGTGTGTAGCGTTGCCATATTTTGAAGAGCAAAAAAGGGGACACGTTTGCTGACTTCAACTTTTACCTTGAAGCTATGGAGATTCTCATCATGAAAAAGAGGACGTGTCTTGGGAAAAGAGGACATATGGCAACCCTACATGTGGATGATGGTTTTGTTTTAGCCCGAGGAGATGCTTCCAGTAGATGGTGCTGTTTCCTCATGTCACATGGATAACTTTACCTCTTTTTGAACATCGAGGAAATGCTGTATTTCCCTTTCCCTGGCATCCAACAGTTCTTTCATCTCCACGCTGAGGAATTGGCTTTGGGTTTTACTCTGCAATAAACAAAGGTGGTAAAGCTATAGCTTCCCAGGGAATGTTCACACATGAAGCCTATTTGCATTTGAGTCAAAGCACAAGTGGAGCATGCAACCAATAGTTGCAGCATGGTTTACTCTTGTTCATGCTTCCAGACAACCATACCCTTTTTCAGGATACTCCATTCCCTTTCCACACCATTCCCCTGGTCAGCATTCTGTGCCCACAAGGCACGTTCAATCCCCACTGAGCTGTTTTGGGGTCCCCCCTGCCCTGAATTTTATTCTACATATTTTTTGTACTTATCCAAACTTTGGGATTCTCCTAAGCCTTCTGATATCTCCCTCTTCAGAGTGGATGCTGGTGGTTTTTCTACATAAAGATCCATATTTGGATAATGAGTTTGCTGCTAGTACCTAGATTCTATATATTATACATTAATGCGGGGGGGGGGGAGGGAATGAAACCTACCCTGACTACAATATGCATGCAATTTCTGCATTCACAGATGGAACAAATAGCGTGACATTTTTGTGCCTTGTGTGAAGTGTTATATGGCTGGTTGGTTTTTTGAATTTCCCATTGTGCAATGACATCAAGCCAAACCACACTGTGTATAGTCAAACATTAATATTTTTGCCCTTTTATAAGAAATCAGGAACTCTGAAGGCCCCTGGCATTATAAGTGTTATAATATCCTTTTTTAAAAAATCCTACAAGTGAAATTTTCATAACGGAGAATAGTCACCTTAAGAAAGACAGCTACAAGCAAATATTAAATATATTTGGGGAGGGAGATGTTTGCCAAAGACCTGAGAGCAGTGCTTTTTTCCTAGGGGTACTCAAGAGTACACAGTATGGGCACCTCTTCTTCTTTTTTTGTAGCTAAAAAAGTGTGGCACTTACTGTAACAACTTCAAGGTGAGTCCCAGCACCTATTTTTTTTGGGGGGGGGGTGAAGCACTGCCTAAGAGTATCGTCTTAGTTCCCCATGTAAACAAAGAACAATTCATGTCAACAAGGAGCCATGTCTTCAGTGCAGTGGGCCCCCTCCCATAAGAAATCAGGCAGGCATCTATGATCTTTGTTCTAAACTGCTGGTGAATTTTCATGAGGGTTCTTTTTTTAAGCACAGGTTGTTGCAAAATGTGGCAACCTGAATTTAAGACTCAAAAAAATAATAATGAGAAAGTGTGAGAACTGGAATTGACAGGTCCTTCCATCCCTTAATTGCAGGTGGTGCTGGCTATATTAGAATTGTTCTCCTCTGCCTGCACAAGGGTTCTGAGAACATGCTTTCTAGAAAGAAAGACGATTACAGTACAGTCCTTTACACGTCTACTCAGAAGCAAGCCCCATTCAGTTTGACAGGGCTTACTTCCGCATAGGATTGCAGCCTTATTCCTTCTCCATGTTTTGGACCAGAGTCCTTTTTCACAGCTCTCTCTCCTGCTGACTGTCTTATGATGAGGCATCTGCCCCTGGGGTCATTGTGCAGCACTAGAACAACACCATCATGTGTTGTTAACGAGGATTTAAATGGTGATTTAAATGGTGTGATCCACCCTGAGCTTTTGGGAGAGGGCAGGAACTTAAAAGGAAAACTCAACACATCCCTTCTCATAAATCTGAGGAATTACACATGATCCAGTTATGCACCAACCTCAAGCTGCAGCCGTCTTGTCTCCTTGTCTATTTGCTGTTCCAACTCCTCATATAACTGCTGCACCTCCTTGTTGTGATCAGCCACTCGTCTAGTGCAGAGGAGCAAACAAGAAGGCTTTACTGCAGAGTTGTTTAAAGGTGGGTAACATGGTTACCCTCCAAACGCTATGGGCTACAGCTCACATCAGCACCAGCCAGACTGGCCCACGTTCTTGGAGGATGGGAGTCAAAGCCTGCAAGATCTGGGAAGAACCACAGTGCCTACCCATGTGCCTTAAGAGAGCCCCTTCATTTGCTGATCTCAACATGGCTCCGTGTCAGGCCAGGACTGGAAAATTATGCTGAGATTAAGGTAAAGGTAAAGGGACCCCTGACCAAAAGGACGAGATGGTTGGATAGTGTTTTCGAGGCTACCAGCATGAGTTTGACCAAACTGCGGGAGGCAGTAGAGGACAGAGGTGCCTGGCGTTTCTCTGGTCCATGGGGTCACGAAGAGTCGGACACGACTAAACGACTAAACAACAACAACAAATGACCGACTCTGGGGTAGTGGCGCTCATCTCGCTTTATTGGCCAAGGGAGCCGGCGTACAACTTCCGGGTCATGTGGCCAGCATGACTAAGCCGATTCTGGCGAACAAGAGCAGCGCACGGAAACGCCGTTTACCTTTCCGCCAGAGTGGTACCTATTTATCTACTTGCACTTTGATTCTTTAAAAGGAGATGACAGGAATTGAACCTGTGACCAGAACCGTACCTGGGCTCCATTGGCAAGGAGATGTATCAGCACCTCCTGCCCAGCTCCAGAGAAAGATTGACATAATTCAATCAATACAAATGATTCTTAAACTGGGTGTTTAACAGCACAATCCTCTAAATGTACACTCAAAAGTAAATCCTGCCAAGTTTAATGTGGCTTACTCCCAGGAAAGTGGGTACACATGATAGCAGCCTAAATCTGGCAAGCCTGAGGCAGGACCTTCTGACAATACCTTGCTTGCTTTGTCGTTACTTCTGACAAGGCATCAGAAGAAAGGTTGTGCCCAGTGCACACTCTACTCGGAAGTAAGCCGCGCTTAAGTCAATGGCCCTTGCTCTCTGAGGTAAACATGCAGGGGTGCATGCGCTGGTCAAGGTGGGAAAGAAGCCAGGGGAAAGCGAATCAGCAGTGGTAAATTAAAAGCCTCGCCTGACATTTTTCAGTCACCACATCTGCTGAAAGGCCACTCTCAGGGCTAGCCAGGTGAGCAGAGGGCGGGGAACAGCAGCCACACGGCCAAGTAGAGCTGCCCTCATGGGGAGCCCCACTGCACAAACTGTCAACACTGATGGCTGACTGGTGAGGGCTGCTGCAAAGGTCCATGCCAGTGGCCAGATTCCCCACTGAGGCACCAAGGCACAATTTTTGTGCCGCCCCCAGCCTGTGCCTTCGGCTGGGACCAACCTAACTGTCCACTAGGTCTGCCTGTGGCTTTCCACAACAGCCTTTCCCAACCTAGTACCCTTCAGATACAGATACAGGGCTCAGCATCCTTTTTCAGCCATGGGCCAGTCCACCGTCCCTCAGACCATGTGGTGGGCCAGACTATATTTGGGGGGGGGGTGAACGAATTCCTATGCCCCACAGAGATGCATTTTAAATAAAAGCACACATTCTACTCATATAAAAACACCAGGCAGGCCCCACAAATAACCCAGAGATGCATTTAATTAAAAGGACACATTCTACTAATGTAAAAACACACTGATTCCTGGACTGTCCGTGGGCCGGATTGAGAAGATGATTGGGCTGCATCCGGCCCACGGACCTTAGTTTGCCTACCCCTGCACTATAACGTCCATCAGACCCATCCAGCGAGGCTTTGCTGGCTGATGGGAGCTACACTGCAAAACACCTGAAGAGCACCAGGTTGGGGAACACTTTTCTGAAGGAAAGCCACGGCCTCTTCTGTTGAGCTATGTATGCCCCCCTATTCTCTCTACAAATGCAAACACTCCAACCTTTTCTACCCTTTGGGTTCCAAATTCCCTTTTCCTGGAGTCTTTCTACCCATTCCGGAAAGCTGCACTTACGAAAGCAGTTTCCGCGCTTCACTCGTACATCCAGTGACCTACGTTTTCAGCATTAACTGCAGTGTCTCTTTTGCGCCCCTCGATTCTTTGATCAAGTGTGTCATTTTAGCCAAGAATTCTTTCAGGTTTCCCAGCAGATGTGGTTCATCCTGTCGGAGCTGCACCCAAATCTTCCAGATTTCTGACTGGCTGCAAGAGAGAAGATTGTCTCATTTCCCAGCGAATATTCTGTTGATCCACCTGAATCCTCAGGAGACCTCTCAATCGGGACAGCCTGTCTCAACTGTTCTTAGGATCTGAGAGCAGTTTTGTTTCTTCCTAAGAACAGGCATGTGGATCCATAAGGCAACGGGGCTGTAAAGCAGCTATTGCGAAAGCTGAAATACCTCTTATCGCCATGCATGTCACTTTGAAAATAACTAGTTAGTGGATAAAATAGGAAAGTGTCTAGGCCATATTAACTATTACTGTTGCCTTTTTGTGAGTGTACCTACTGGTATCAAGTACCATCACTACCTCTTCTTCTTCTTCTTCTCCTTCTTCTTCTTCTTCTTCTTCTTCTTCTTCTTCTTCTTCTTCTTCTTCTTCTTCTTCTTCTTCTTCTTCTTCTTCTTCTTCTTCCCATGGCAGCCATTTTGTGCTTGTACCCACAGCACTTTTATCACAGCACTTGAGGTGGTTGCCTCCCTTTACCGGTAGGACTAATCCCACCTTTCAAGCCCCAAGAGCTACTTCCTTAACTCAGGGTGTTGAAACATGATCTTCAAGATCCAGAGCATCTTCCTGCAGACTTTCCACTTCCACAACCCATATAGTAACTCAAGCTTAAGTGCAGAATTCAACACCAAAACTCTTTCACCTATTCCCTATTCCTCCTCTGCCTGGATCCTGTGTTGTGAGATTCAGTATAAAACTAGCATAAGGTTTGCATGCACTTACTCTTCAAAGATGTTGTCAGCTCCCAGTTGGTTTAGGAAGGCCTTAAAGCACATTTGCTCCTCTGTATCAGCTTCCTCCAGAGACAGGTGGGTAGGAGCCTTTATGGAAGGCATCTTTCTCTTCCGGTGCGCTCTTGCCACTGTCTGTGAGCTCAAAAAATACCCTGCCACATAGACAATGAAAATCACACCTCTGGATAGACATGGTGCAATACAGAACAGTTTCAAAGCAGTATTTGGCCCCTAGGACCAAATAACTACCTACGACGAGACATGCTGAACCAGAGCAACTGCCACAAGCACTCTGCTGATCCTCGTGTTGATCTAGACAGACCGTCAGAATCAAGAGGCTTCCAGACAGGGGCTTAATATTGTGGACAGGTCATTGGCAGGCAACAGTGGGCGTTTTCCTTTTCCTGGTTGAATTATTTTACCCGGAAAGGGTAAATCTGGATTAAATAGGCGACGGAAGCAGCAGATACAGGCTGGCATTTTTTATGCCTCCCACAAGGGAGGTGCAGAGGTTGGCAACACAAGAACAGGCCTTCTCCGTGGTGGCTCCTGTTTGTGGATGCTCTCTCCCAGGAAGGCATGCTTGATGCCATCCCTATCTTTTTTTGGACACCAGATATTTTCACTGACCCATGCTTTTTGGATGTTAATCTTCTGCTTATCTTTTCAGTGGGTTGGGTTGAGTTGGACTCGCTCTTTTATCGGTGAGCATTTTAGGGTGTTTTTACACTTATTTTCCATCTTTGTTTCTGTAACTCGCTTTGAATCACTTTTGGAACAGAGTGACCACTACTAATAAAATAATAATAATAATAATGTGGATGCTGCTGCAATACTTTGCAAGCATGAGAAGCAACCATCCTCAGTCGGGGTGGCACAGCAACCATTGCTCCAAACTTCTGCACTTCCCTGCAAATGGGGGCTTCCTGCCAAGGATTGCAGACAAACATTGCACATTATCAACCCCATCAGTGTAACATAAACACACTAAAGCAATGCATACTAAGCCCCTCAGTGAACTCTTCTGTGGTTAAGTAGCCCTTGCTGTCAGTATCCAGGCCATCAAACACAAGCTCCAGCTCTTTGGTGCTCCAAGGAAAGTCTGCCTCCAATTTCTGAAAACAATACAAATGTGAAGTTAAGGCCCTGGTATCAGTCCCTTTGCTCTCAGACAGATAGTAAACAGTTCGGTCTGCCAAAAAGGTGCCCTCAGTGTCATTGCGGGGTCAGAAATGATTGGTGGTCCTGTTTTTATATAAAATAACCAGCTGTATAAAACTGTGCTTGCTGTGTCTGTTTCCCTGCTGGAGAACCTATTAAGTGTTATGCTAAAAAATAAACAAAGTAATAAATAAATAAATAAATAAATAAATAAATAAATAAATAAATAAAGTTTGCAGTCCATTAACCTGGTCTTTTTAAGTTGAATCTCTTCCTTTGTCTATTTGTTAGGTACTCGTTAATTACCTCTTATCAGCTCTTGCTTGGAATGTGTTAAGGAGGCATTTTATTGCTCAAGGCCTGTAGATATAGCCAAGAGGCGCCTAAGAGTGAAAGATTTACAATCCAAGATAACAAAAAGAAATAGCAGGTGCTACTTTGGGGACTCTGCACATGTTCTGGAGCCTATTAGGATCTCATGAATATTAGAAGACAAACCCGGGGAGGGGGGGCTAAGGCTAATCTAAATGCACATGTGATGTGTGTGCTCCCCTCCTTCACATGCCAAGGAGTAAGACATGAAATGGGCCTTCTGGGAAATCTATAAGCTGTAAGTCTTAACCAATCAGAAAGCAGATGGAAGAAAGGAGGAGGGAGAAAGTAGGAGAGGGGGGGGAAATCAATGTTTTAAAAGCCTGGCGCAAGAGTCCTCGTGGCCGGCATTTTCCTTCCCTTTCTTTGGAGATGTTTGTGCGCTTTATTCAGTTGAATAAACAAAAGTATATTGGATCTCCTGTCTACAGGCTCTTATTGGCATTAGCAGTGCCTGGGACAATAAAAAGGTCTGATTAGCAGACCCAACATCATAACATTGAGTGGAAAAGAGTCGTAGCATTTCATTCTACATGCAGGGTCATAGACACCTAAATAATGTTAAGATGATAATTATTTGTTTTATGGTCACACAGAATGATCCATGATAAGGCAAAGTTGAGATCAGGGTTTTTGCCAGGCCTTTTCTCAACCATCATTAAGGTATTCTACTTCCACTGTCAAGAGGCAGCATGTCTGAAGCTTCCAGCAAGAAAAATATCTGGCCCTCAAAAGCACATGACATACATGCACCACCAATTTACCTGCATATCAGCTCGTGTGATGAAACCTTCCTTTTTTCCATGTCCCTGGGAGAGGTTCCGAACTTTTTCCATGAGTTCAGAAAGGCATGGTTCTTCCTCTGAGATGGAAGATACCCGTGTGCTTCCCCAGGTCCCTCTTGCTTGCTTCCGGCGGCTCGACCCAAACTTTCTGCCAGGCATCCTCTGCTTATCCATGGCCCTCCCAGAGATTTACATTCAGTTCTTTGGAAAGAGGAAGGAAAGGGAGCGGGGGCATCATCCTTTTTCATATCCTCCACTGCCTCATAATTTGGCACGCTAGAGACACACGGCACTTTATGACGTGTGATGCAGAAAGGTTCTCCTCCTAGTTATCTTGAACCCGCGAAGGCTGGCGGTTGTGCCAGCTGTAAAGCAGTGATTCATTTGCCTGCTCATGGATCTGCATGCCTACACTAAACCCACTTTGCAAGCAAGCATCAGGAGCTGCTGAGGTTAGGAGCAGAACGCATGAAGTATATGCACTATTGCCCCAGGTGAGTTGCAAAGCAGAACATTTCCCTGGTCAGTTAAGATTGCCCAGGTTCTGCCTACCTAGGACGACATCAGCTCTCCCTGACTTTACAGTGGTACCTCAGGTTACGTACACTTCAGGTTACACACTCCGCTAACCCAGAAATAGTGCTTCAGGTTAAGAACTTTGCTTCAGGATAAGAACAGAAATCGGGCTCCGGCGGCGCATCAGCAGCAGGAGGCCCCATTAACTAAAGTGGTGCTTCAGGTTAAGAACAGTTTCAGGTTAAGAACAGACCTCCAGAATGAATTAAATACTTAACCTGAGGTACCACTGTATTATATATTTAGGTGAGCTGTTTATGGCACATTGAGGGCCTAAAAGAAAAGAAAAATAACTCTCAGATATGGAGGGGCTGTGAGGGACGCGGGTGGCGCTGTGGGTTAAACCACAGAGCCTAGGACTTGCCGATCAGAAGGTCAGCGGTTTGAATCCCCGCAACGGGGTGAGCTCCCGTCGCTTGGTCCCTGCTCCTGCCCACCTAGCAGTTCGAAAGCACCTCAAAGTGCAAGTAGATAAATAGGTACCGCTCTGGTGGGAAGGTAAACGGCATTTCCATGTGCTGCTCTGGTTTGCCAGAAATGGCTTAGTCATGCTGGCCACATGACCCGAAAGCTGTCTGCAGACAAACGCTGGTTCCCTGGGCCAATAAAGCGAGATGAGCGCCGCAGCACCAGAGTCGGTCATGACTGGACCTAATGGTCAGGGGTCTGTCTCTTTACCTTTTTTATGGAGGGGCTGTAGCTCTTAACTTTGCATGCAGAAGGTCAAAGGTCAAATTAAAAGGAGAGCAGGAAAGATCTCTCATTGAGGCAGACCAGCTACTGTTACTGCCAGTCAGAGAATACAATGCATAAACAGACCACATGTCAGTGAGCTTATTACGGTAATTTATAAATATTTCCCAGGCTGTTTGCAGTTGGGAAGCAATTATTTGCGACAGGCAAGTGGGTTTTTTTACAAGCCTCCGCTAATCCTGGCTCTGCCTCTGCCCTGTATCCAAAGAGACCTCTTCCGCCATTTCCTTCGTTGTTGTAAATCAAAAGTATCCAACATGGTTTCCTCAAGATGCTGTGGATGGCAACCCCCATCACCCCTGACCATTGGGCATGTTGGCTAGGGATGGTGGGGATTGTAGTCCAAAATATCAGGAGGACACTACATTAGCCACCATTGGGCTAAACATACTTTGGCTCCCAGCTTGCCAGTGGATATCAACATCATCCAGTGCATGCGCCAACATTGCAATCTTAACTTCTGCACCAAGAATTCTTATCTAGATCAGGAAAGGAAGTGACAGGATATACCTGGTGACAGCTGCCACATATGTTGTGCTACGTCTCTAGTTTATGGCTGTTTTGGACTTGCATTCGCTCCAATCCTCCCTGTTTGCCAAGGATGGGTGCTACTTGTTTTCAAGTTAAAATGTGGTTAGCTTCAGTTACTGATGTCATCATGCTTTAGGGCTCAGCTCCCAGCCCCATCTCTCCAGAAGTAGAACATCTGAGTCAGAAATGGATGCACATTGTCTTCAGTGCACACAAAGGTACATCTATGTGCACGCATTCTGAGGCACCACAGAGCACAAAACCTGCCATATCACATGCAATGGCTACTGAGGTTTGTGGATAACATACCATTTATGAAACAGTTGTGGTTTTTTTTGAAACCAGAAGCAATTGTTTTCTGAAACAATTATGTGTATCTGAAACCAAAACAGTAAACACACTGCTGGCTCTTAAGTGCATGGAGGACAGATTATTGCTGGGTAAATGAACACACAGGAGGTGAACAGTCTTCACTAATATAAAACAGAGGAGACAGTGGTGTTCACCAAACGATCCTTGATTGGAGAATAGAGATTATTCAAACATACCCCTATTCTCATCATCCATGAAACCTCGCAAGGTTTTGTGATCCCTTGGGATTCAAGCAACACCTTTTTAATAGGCCAATGGTAGATCGGCATAATAAGCTTTAGAATCGAGAAAGTTCAGCAGTCGAGAAAAGTCTTGTGAAACTCAAAAGCTTGTTACAATACAGTGGTACCTCAGGTTAAGTACTTAATTCGTTCCGGAGGTCCGTACTTAACCTGAAACTGTTCTTAACCTGAAGCATCACTTTAGCTAATGGGGCCTCCTGCTGCTGCCGTGCCGCCAGAGCACGATTTCTGTTCTTATCCTGAAGCAAGGTTCTTAACCTGAGGTACTATTTCTGGGTTAGCGGAGTCTGTAACCTGAAGCGTAAGTAACCTGAAGCGTATGTAACCCAAGGTACCACTGTATTGGCCCCACTGCTTTTTTTCTGGGGGGACGCAGGGGGACGCATACCCCTGAACATTTTGTGAATCGAAGTATGGCCTCATTGAGGGGCAGTATTTCAATATGAGTGGGAAAATGAGAATACCACTAAACAATATTTTAGAAAAAAGAGCACTGATTGGCTCCCTTTTTAAAAGTTATTATCTGAATCATTTAAAAATTCAGGGGTCAGCAAACTTTTTCAGCAGGGAGCCGGTCCACTGTCCCTCAGACCTTGTGAGGGGCCGGACTATTTTTTTTTGGGGGGGGGGTGAACGAATTCCTATGCCCCACAAATAACCAGAGATACATTTTAAATAAAAGCACACATCCTACTCATGTAAAAATACGTTTGCACAGTCTGCGGGCCGGATTTAGAAGGCAATTGGGCCAGATGCGGCCCCTGGGCCTTAGTTTGCCTACCCATGTTTTAGATCTTAATCCAGGGGTCGGCAATCTAAGGCCCATGGGCCACAAGCAGCCCATGGGGGTCATTTAACTGGCCCGTGGACCCCCGCTGCCCGCTCACTTGGCTCCCATGCACCACGCTAAACCAGCACGGAGCAGAGCGGGGACTGCCTTCCGCGATGCTGGCCAGCTTCCCATTGGCTGCAGGAAGCCTCCTCCATGCTGGTAGAAGCGCTGGAAATGGCATTTGCATATGCATGCATGCGCGCATGCGTGCACACACACTCTGGCCCACTGCAGTGTCTGCAGGACCGTGAATGGCCCATGCCACAAAAACTTTGCCGACCCCTGTCTTAATCAGCCTTCCTTTGAAACCATCATGCTAACTGTACTTGTATCTAATTATAGAAATTATGGTACAGGAGCCCACAACTTTCTAGCATTTGTAATTAGACATGTTCGCAGAAAGAAGAAGTACTTACTCTCAAAGAGGATCGAGAACTGCTTGCCTATATCGCTGGCGGTGAGTCAATAGAATTTCCCAGGTTGAACAGTGCAGTGGGGACCAAGCAGACTTGGCAGACTTGGCAACACACAGCAACAAAAGTTGGTCAACTAGTTTCAACTGGAGCCTTTTCAGGGTATGTGAAACTGAATGTGGAAGTCCAACTCTCAAATGATAACTATGATCTAGAGTGCGCTGTCTGAAGTGTCTTGCAATTTTTAAAAACCATTTCCTCTTTTTCTGCTACTTTATGGGGGAGGTTAGACTTGTATGGTTAGACTCAGCGGTGGAGCAAGTGGATCAGGCCCCTGGGGTGGTGCCGCCCGGCATTTTGTCACCCCCCTCAGTGGTGACACCCAGGTAGACCCGCCCCTACCACACACCCCTTCCTCCGCCCCTGGTTAGACTTGTATTAACTTTTGAATGAATGGCTTAATATGAGCATAACTCTGATATTATTAGTATTGGATATTGTTCACTGACCGGTTGGTATGTTTTATGCTCCTTTAAATGAACTGCAGTTGTTGAATTGGTAATTGCAATATATTATAATTATGGTTACTGTATTTAAATTGTCCATCCTATAAACCACTTTGGACACAAAGTTTCAGGGGAAATACAATATACCAATAAATAGTACTTCTGTGGGTTTTCTGGGTGACCAAAACTAAGGCCAGGTCCCTCCAAAAAGCAGCTCATGGTTCAAAGTTGACACATGATATAACTAAATGTTGAGTTGGAGGTTTATTCCACAAGGGTCATTATATAGTTTCCAGTTGCAGGATAGTTTCATGCTTTTGATTCTATATGTTTGGTGACTTCATTGGGCTTTTGCAGCTAGGGTTGCCAGATGTCATGTACAGTATATGAAATAAGAACTTTTCTTGGTAAATTTGTACATGTGTTCTTAATAATATAGCCCAAGAGCCTGCCCAACCTATTTTTCAAGCAGGACATTAATCTTCACAACACCCTTACATAAGACTAAGGTTCCATTAGCAATAGGCATGGATAGATGATGCAACTGGTACAAACTCAGAAAGCTTTTTTTAAAGTCAAGGCAACTCAAGCCCCGCTAGTGCTCCATATCCATGCAACCTCATAACTGGTTGGTTCTCCTTGGTAGGTTCTAAATCTGCAATTGACCAACAGAGAGCCTGCAGTAAAGCTTTGGCAAACTACAAAAAGTCAGCTTACATTAGAGACAATGGTTGTGCAAACAATCAGTATGGATTCACACAGCCAGCGCATGTGGTGATTTTCCAGACACCTAACACCTTTAAATAAGTTCCCACATTTTGCTTGTGCTGCTGGCAAAGGATGAAATTTCAGTTGATTTGGACTGTCATGACAGTCAACTAAGTCTGGCAAAAAGCAGCTCTTTGAGTCTGCTCTAGAGTATATGCATTTACATGCCTACTCAGAAGTAGTCACACAGTTAAGAGGGTGCAGGATTGTAGCATAAGTGTGATTGAGTAATCTGCTGTAAGAGGTGCTGTTTGCATTTTTTAAAATGTCAAAAGTGGAAAACAATTTACATCACTCTTCAGGGTTGTTCTTGTTTTGTTTACAATACAAAAAAAAAAGGTGCTGGAGAGTCACACTACAGTGTACAGTCCTGGTGTTGCTTGCAAGGGCCCAGGCAATGATGCGTAAGAGATTTTCCAAAGGAACCTGGATTTTGATTCAAACTCGCTGTATGAGCAGATCTATACCATACATTTAAAGCACATGGCTTTCACCCAATAACCCTAGTTTGTATGTAAGTCACTATGGAAGCCTTTTTGGTTGACAAGCAGGGTTTCTCAAACTTGGGTCTCTAGATGTTTCTGGACCACAATTCCCATCATCCCTAGCTAGCAGGACCAGTGGTCAGGGATGATGGGAATTGTAGTTCAAAAAGAACTGAAGACCCAAATTTGGGAAACCCATCTGTAAAAAAATAAAAATAAATAAGGGAATTGTAGTTCTATGGCTCCAGCTACCAGGAATGTTTGGGGTAAGTCATACGCACTAAATGTGTGCTGAATGTGCTTTAAACAGTCATTAGGGCTATCAACTCTCCCTTTCCCTTTCTTTCTTTCTTTCTTTCTTTCTTTCTTTCTTTCTTTCTTTCTTTCTTTGTTGTACTTATATTCCACGCTTCCTCCAAGGAGCTCCGGGTGGCTTGCATTTGTCTTTTTGTGCACCATTTTATTCTCACAATCCTGCAAAGTAGGTTAGGCTGAGAGATGGCGACTAGCCCAAGGTCACCCAAGCAAAAGCTTCTTAGCTGAGATGAGCCTGGGTCTCATCCTACTCTGTCACACCAATACAGGTGCAGGGACCCCAAATTGCATAAGTCCTAGCCAACATGGCCAACAGTCACAGGTATTGGGAGGTGTTGTCCAACAACATCTGGAGGACCACAGGCTTCCAGTCCTCACTCCAACCACTATTCCACCCCACTGACTTTTAATTAGGGGATCTGTGCTTTTAACAGCTGCACAGCAGGCAGAAATTCAGCACATGGAAATGCAATACCAAAGGAAAACTGTGTTTGCTGAATTGCTGCTTGTTAGAGGCTTCTTAGGGATACAGGTGGAGCTGTGGGTTAAACCACAGAGCCAAGGACTTGCCAATCTGAAGGTTGGTGGTTTGAATCCCCGCAACAGGGTGAACTCCTATTGCTTGGTCCCTGCTCCTGCCAACCTAGCTGTTTGAAAGCACGTCAAAGTGCAAGTAGATAAATAGGTACCACTCTGGCGGGAAGGTAAACGGCGTTTCCGTGCGCTGCTCTGGTTCGCCAGAAGTGGCTTAGTCATGCTGGAAGCATGACCCGGAAGCTCCCTCGGCCAATAAAGTGAGATGAGCGTCACAACCCCAGAGTTGGTCACAACTGGACCTAATGGCCTTTAGAGGCTTCTTTGTGGAAGCTCCTAGCACTCAGTATTTCCACCGTTAAAATAAAATCTAACTCCAAAATAAAGAAAAGCCTCCATGTGTTTGTTCTTTAACTAATACGTTGACTCACAATGTCACCCCCTAAAACATGAGCCAGACCATAAAAAGCACTTACCATTCGCCAGCATCTACAGGGTTCTCACTCGCTGCAAAGAGCAGGACACCTCCTCTTAAATAAGACGGCTCCTTTATTTTGCAGGCGGAAGTTGGCACAACCACAGAGGAGGGAGAAGGTGGCCGATTTCACCAGCATAACTGAGACATTTGTGTTGTCACTTTCCTTCTTGCTCAACCCATCTTTCTGTTGTGGGCTCAGCCAGAACAGCATGCTACAGCCACTCACGTTATTTTAACTGTTTGTCCTACAGATCTCTGGGAAAGGCATTGGTTGCCTTGGGACATTTAATGCAAGATTAAAATTGGCTGCACAAAACACAGTTGGTTTTCACTTTTACTTGGGAGAAGCCATATTTCCGGGAATATAAAGCATCAGCAAATGTTTTGCTGTTGAATGGGAGACCAATAGTACGGCCTACATTGAGCCATTTCACAAATGTGGAACAAGCTCAAAGGTCAGCCTGCAGTAAAAATTGTTTATGGAACGGTTTGCAAATAGAAATGTGATTGTGGTAGCAAGATTATTGTGGCTACCTAGAATACAAACAGGCAGCAAAGGGTTTTTTGGTCTTCAGTCTAGGTTAGTCAGAGGCGACTATAAAAAGCCACTGCCATTCCATTAAGCAAGTATGTAAATATATCTAGCTAGTTAATTACCCACTTTCTTTTCTGCCAAATTCTGCTGAGATTATCTGTATATTGATTAGCCATTGTTAACTGGCTTTTTTTAAAAAAAGCAAATAGTTGTCTGTATTCCAAGTAACATCCTACAAAGGAAGAGGATCTGCTATGTATTTTCAGGATCACATTTCTAAGAACAGTTGCCTCTTTTCTGAACCCAACCCCCACAAGATTATAGTAGTTTATATTTCATCCTGTGTAAGTGTACTGCCAGTGTACTGCCAAAAACACATTGTTTTGTTTATCCAATACAATTGCTCTTTTGTGTGTGCAAAGTGCTTCTTAGATATGTCTTTGAATATTTTGAAATATCAACTCACAGCTGCTTTTTAATCACTTGAAGGACATATGAATAAAAACCAATTACCGGTAATAGTGGTGTGCCGCCACCGCAAAATTTGGTCTTTTATTTGTAGTGTTTGGAAGCAACCCAGTTTCTTTTGGATCTGTACTGTATCATTCCAATTTGTAATTCATGTCCAATTCTGAACTGTTAAATTCAAAGCTGTTTCACTCTTTTTTAATATAAAAACAACTACAGTGGTACCTCAGGTTACATACGCTTCAGGTTACAGACTCCGCTAACGCAGAAATAGTACCTCAGGTTAAGAACTTTGCTTCAGGATGAGAACAGAGAGGCCCCATTAGGTAAAGTGGTGCTTCAGGTTAAGAACAGTTTCAGGTTAAGAATGGACCTCCGGAACGAATTAAGTACTTAACCCAAGGTTTTAACTTAACCTTTTCCCCTTTTCACCTAAGTGAATGAAATTTTCAGGCAAAAGAGGCCTTCCAGAGTAAATTAAGACTGCCCAGAATGGGATGCAAATAGCAGCCATGGTGACTCTTCCTAAGAGGATACATTCTGCCAAATTTCAGAAAGATTGGTAGGGGAGAGCCACTGTACCTCTTAGCACTCTTATTTCCCACATCCAGCCAGGCAGGTGATTTCAGATGTGTAGTATTGGAAATAATTTCTGCATCTATAAAATTGTATGGGCTTTTCTCTAAACTCACTCCTTTCTTTACTCTCCACCTTCTGTTCTGGGTTTCCTTAAGGCTCCCATTTTTCAGCCTACTGCCTATTCAGAGCCTGCCCATCAAACACTTTTACCATTGTATCTGACTCTTGGTCTTTTAGTTTCCTGTAAGCTCTAGGATCTGTTTTAACTTCCTTATCTTTTTGCCCTTACATTAAGTTCTTAGACCTATTGTGGAATTCACCACCAAAACTTTCACTTTCATGAACTTAAAATATTTTTGCAAACATGGTTTTCGGTCTTTGAAATTAGAATGCCTGTGGATATTCTATAAGGCACTGCAACAACCCAACCATTAGAGAGCAAATACTATTACCATGATGCTTCAGCATGCAAGAGATTAGTAATCTAAGGATGGAAAGAAGAAACTGACTGACAGCTGGCATAGTAATACCACTAAGTTCTCCTGCTCATATTTGATAGACGATGCATGGATTAACAGTCACGGCATGCATTCGGCAATCAAATTTGACCTCTGCCACCTATGGCATCCTCTGCAGTGTTTCTTGATGGTGGTATGGCAGCCCTTTGCCATGGTTTTGTCCCACTTTGCCTTACACAACTAGTAGGAGGAATAGTGTCTTTCCATTTGTCTATTATCTCCATTAAAAAAACTAACCAACCCCCAAGGAAAGAGCCCTCACCACCCAGAAAATTCAAGCTTGATCAATCCCACGTGCAATTAAATCAGACAAAAGTGTTGCTCCATTATGAAACAGCTTTTATTTTAAGGTCTATAGTTAAGTCAGTTCAGCAGCATTATATTCACAAACAAATGGATTAGTGCCGAGAGTCCTAGCATTACGCATTACCCTGAATGTAGAAGTGCAGTGGTCCGAAGTGGCCAGGCCTGTCCATGGCAACTCTAGAAAGGTCAAAAATCCACAGGCAAACATACTTTCTTAAGGAAGTGCCTGAAGCTGTGCTTCTGGGTAAGATAGGTCTTCTTCCAACATCTTGCTCACAAGCCACAGTTGTTGTTTGTAACTAGCCTAATACAGTATGGCTGATAGTACTCCCAATTTCAGCTGCTACATTTCCCCCCCCCCTCCATCCCAGGCCTATAACAACAAACAACCCACTAGGCCAAGTGCTTGACATCTCCCCCCACCCAACTTTTTCTTGGAGGAAAAAAGATGAAGGTGCCGAACAAAGCACGAATATGCTCCTGCGTTGTCTGTCAAAGGCAAAATTGTGCCCGTCAGTAATGTGCTAGCATTAATCCTTTCCCACGGATGTAGGGATTTCCCCACCGCTCTTGCAAAGCAGATGCAGTTAAATGGGACACACCCTTCGTTTAACTAAAATGAGATCCTCAGGAGGTCCAAGTGTTCCAACCCAGCTCCAGCCTCTGGAATAAAGCAATAGCTCCCAAAAAGCACACCGCGATGAAAGATTCAAGATTTCAGCAGCGGGTGCTATTCCAGCAGCACAGCAGTAAAGAACCCGTTGGCAAAGGGGTAGAACAATAAAGGCAAAGTTAGATTTGACTTGGAACATAGTGATGATTCACATGAAAGTCTGATTTGACTTGCACATGGCAAAAGGCTACATTTCAGATTCCAGTGTTAAACACTGCACCCAATATTAACAGGTGGTGCTTTTGACAATAAGATGCAAATAAGACCGAAATATCAGTCCCAAATTCAGACAGGAACAGCTGTGAGTTTAATTTTCTTGCACCAAGTAGATGTGCTTAAGCTTTAAGCAATTTACTTTCCAATTTTAAAAGGGTAAAGGAAAGCTGGCAAGATCACAGGTAGCTGCAGAAAGCATGGAAAGCAAACACAAGCTAAATCCTTTATCATTATTTCATGCTAGAGAGAGATGTCACAAGTGAACCATGTTTCCAGAGGCAATGGAAACTCCATGGGCATGTCTTATCAAGCCTCACTAGCACTCACTGGGAACCCAAATCCCACAATATTCTCACCAATTAGTACCATACCAAAGGCTGTATGCTGTCGAAGGATGGATGAGTCGCTATGCTGGCAAGATGTGCCTACAGGCCGCATGGCAGAAGTAGAGTAATATTTCTGAGCTCAAACTTCTGGTTCCCGCTGGCTACATTTCCCCCCTAAGGCTAGTGTTATTTGCATGACTTGAGTCAACAGTATTATTCGATAGTTTTAGGAAAGGGAAGGAAGTTACAGTGCTCACACACTATCCAGTATTGTCTGATAATGGAATCCTTCCTGCAACAGTAATGGTACTGATCTGTGATACTACTGCCCACAGTAGGAAGATCTTCATCTTTGTAAAATGAATGGATTAGCTTTCTGGATTGGAAGTCTTTTTTGTCCCCCCCCTCACCATATTCCTTTAAACCTAGCAGGACAAAAAACAACAGAGAGAGAGAGAGCAAGATCACAGACCTAGGAAAATACAATCCTTCAGACCTTGCACCTGCAAAGTGACTCATACCTGAGACAGGTGTGTGAAAGGTCTCAGCCACAAGCAGTACTTGCACTGATCCTTCCCTCTTGCCATCATGCTTAAGCATCTCCCCCAGCAACTTAAGTCTATTTTAGGATAAGGCTTTACAATATATTCCATTGCACATAAAGCTCCAGTGCCATCATAAATAAGGAAAATAACTCTACATCCTTCTGAAGTGTTACACTAGTCCGCTACATAGTTTTTATGTAAAGTAAGAGCCTCAGAGCAGAAGTCATTACTCTAACTAGCTGCTCCTTCAAACAGTCAAGTCTGCTGCCTGCACTGAGTGTCGTGTCCAAGTCGGCCATTCCAGCTAATAGCGGTGAAGGCAGGTCAGCTCCTTTAGCCCAGAGACTGCGTGGATGCATTTTGCTTGCAGTGTAGTTATCATGGGTCTGACTTGCAGGGGACAGTTCTCCGCTTGGAGCTGTAGAAGTCTGGAAAAGAGCGGAAGGACAAATTGAACATACCAGCCAAGGGAGTGTCCGTGTGACTGCCTGGGAGATATTCATTCATGCCCAAGAGCAGTCTGCTCAGAGACTGCAAGGCAATCACCAGCCAAGATCCTGGAGTTCCCAACACAACCGTAACTGCGCAATTCTATGAATGTTTACCCAGAAGTTCCATGGTATTCAAGTGAGCTTACTTCAAGGTCGCACTTTACAACTTGAGAGTCATGTACATGAAGGAGTGGCCTTGCCAGCCCATGGTTTAAGACAGGCTTCCTCAAGCTCGGCCCTCCAGATGTTTTTGGCCTACAACTCCCATGATCCCTAGCTAGCAGGACCAGTGGTCAGGGATGGTGGGAATTGTAGTCTCAAAACATCTGGAGGGCCGAGGTTGAGGAAGCCTGGTTTAAGATTTGCAGGACAGACTGTGCTGGTGATCTCGTCAACAACAATGCTTTGTTTGGTTAGTGCAATGCTCTCAATCATGGCAGCTTAGCTGTGGAATTCCCTCCTAGCAGATATTTCCATGTCCTGTTATTGGTTTTTCACTTGTCAGCTGAAGACCACCAATATGACTACTGGTTGCATTCTGCTGGATTCTTTGCTATTGAAGTTTTAAGAGATAGTTACTAAACGTGACTGTTCGGTTTAAACTTCTATAGCTATGTGTTCAATTTTATTTTAAATGTTCGACTGCATCCTGGGAACCTTCAGGATGAAGGTTTGGTTTAAAATATAATTTTATTTTTTTAAGGGGGGGGCGTATAAGAAAACTTCCTCTTAAACTGATGACAAGACAATCAAAATTCCCCAAATCAAATTCCAGTTTTGAGCTCAGGTTCAGAATTCAACTGGTGAATTTGAAACAAATGCAATTTCACAAAAGTGAAATCCACGTCCAGGGCAGCTTTGGCCATTACCGGTAATTCTACCCTCCTCTCTGCAAATGTAAACACGGAAGACAAACAAAGCTGGTAGCTCCTTACCTTTGATAGTTGTCTGCTTTCGCTTGGAAGACTTGCGAGCCTCAAAGCCCATTTGCGTTGGCCTGTCTGTCTTTGTGTGCATCTTGAGAAGCACTGGGGAGGAGCTCAAGCTCTTTTCACCGGCACAACTGTTCTCCTTTGTGGGGCTCAGCAGATCTTGAGAAGGCAACCTGTTTAGATGCGAGACCTTTTCCCATTTATAGTCCCCTTCAAGTGGAGTTTCCGATTCAAAGTCAAAGTTCCACTTCTGCTGAGCCTCCTCCAGCTGGGCCTTCATCAAGGACTGGAAGTCCTTTTGAAGCTGGTCATGATCAACTGGTCCAAAGAGGTTTCTGCAAAGCTTCCTGCTGCAGGGAGACCGAAGGAGGTTGCCCTTAGACAGAGGCATGTTTCGAGCTAGGAGAAATACAAGCGAAAGTTTTAAGGAAAGTTACAACAGGCAACTTATAACTGCTATAAATTAACAATAAAACTTATCAATTCAGCAAGTAAAATAAATTGATAAAAAAAAAATTAAGTGCCATGGCAAAGCTAATTTTACTAGTTCAAAAGCTTGGCAAAAATATCAGCATTGACATCACAATGAAAGGCCTTCAAGGTGGAAGCAAGATGAGCCTCCAGGGGAGGAAATGTTGTAGCTTGGTTCCAATACAGAAGAGACCCTGTCCCAAGTCACTGACCAGCCACACCTCCTCATGGCGGCAAGACCAGCAGCAAGGCCTAATCAAGTATATGTCTTATTATGTACTGTTACTGTGTTACTATATTTTCCATAGACTTCTTCGAGCACAGATTTACTTGTGAAAAATGCAGTACATATATAAAAGGACCACGGCAATTTTTAATGAAGTGAGAATCGAGCGGACTGAGTGAAGTGGTGCATGTGTGATTGTGTATGTGGTGGTTGAGTGTTTAGAATAGTTCCTGTGTAGAGTGAATGTATAGGTGACTGTTACTGCTGGCATCAGAGGTGTCTTGAGAGACAATAAAGTACACCTCCAGGGCTGAAGCCATGACTGTATCAAGCTTTTTTGGTTAACAGTTATGAATTTTTAACTGTTAATTAGGCATTCTTAGTCACTTTACTTATGTACATTGTTTAGATATATATTTGGTTTCAAAACTCCAAATGAAGAATTATGATGGTGGTGTGATTAGGAATATTGTTTACTTTTGAATAAGGAATTTGTATTGTATTCGATTCCTTTTTGTTGGGAGATTTCAGTTGACATTAAGAAGTAGCAAATAAATTGAATATATAAACCAACAATTGAATATATAAACCAACAGGTTGGGCCCAACGGTTTTAACAGTCCTTACCTTTGAAAGAACTGAGCAACATAAAACTAGGGATGGAATCTGTAGGGAAATTCTCAGCCAGGAGAACATCATTCAGATGACGTTTGAAACTGCTAAGGATTCCTCTGAGTAACTGCCAACGTCACCAAGAAAGCTGCTCTTTGCACTGTACACACAAGCCTCATCATCCCTACCCTTTGAACCACAGCCTTCAACCAAGAAGAAAGCTACCCAATAGCTACATGTAGTAGAGCTCCTTGGAGATTAAAAAGGGGTTGCAAGCCAAGATCTAGTTGGCGGTGTTCCATTTTTAGTACTCCCTTTCTCCCACATAATTATTTCCATGCAGTCATCCATCAGACAACTCTTGTTAAATTAGGAAAGCATTGCCACAGCAGTTATCATTGGGCACATTGAACACACTCAAGGAGGCAGTCCCATGTTTTCCATGAACAGCACTTGCAGTTTTATGGTTGGCCTAACGTGAAGCAGAATCTTCCACATCAGATCTTTGCACTATTTATTGATCCCCTCCAGACAATTGGATGCAGGTGAACTGCGTTGCATAAAAGTATCTGTTTTGTCAGTTTGTACACACTCAGTCGAAATGATAGTTTCTGTACAGAATCTTGATTGTGTTGGTTGTTAGTTATGCTTTTCAATACAGTGGTACCTTGGTTTAAGAACAGCTTAGTTTATGAACAACTTGGATAAAAGAACGCTGCAAACCCAGAAGTAGGTGTTTTGGTTTGTGAACTTTGCCTTGCAAGCAGAACATGTTGAATGTGTCCTTTGTAAATTGAGTCCCCCGCTGCTATGGGAAAGCACGCCTTGGTTTAAGAACAGATTTCCGGAATGGATCAAGTTCGTAAACCAAGGTACGGCTATACTGATATGAGACCTAATAAAGGAGCATAGGAGCACCCTGAAGGAATAGTCCACATTTGCCCAAATCTGGACGATTCAGAAGGACAGAGTCAGAACCCAATCTTTATATAGAAAATACACCCTCAGTTGTCTTGGTACAGTCCTAGGATGTCCAAGTACCTCTTTTAAAAAGCATGTGGCTGCACCGGAAGACCTCGAGTTCAGTACAGTATACTGTATTGCAAAAGCTGCAATCCTAAAGACACTTCCTAGGGCTACGGTCCTCAACATGGCACTGGGCACTACAGCACCTTCAGACCCAAGCCCTCACCCCCACTCTAAAATGTGTTGGGGTCTTTTTAATTGAGTGGGGTTGGGAAAGTTGCCTCCTTTTTTCTGTGCTTTATTTTGAGAGGGAGGGTGTAGATGTTTTGCCTGTTTGGGAGAGGCTTCTGAGCATTACCAGTTCTTCTATGAAATGGGTGTTTTTTGTTGCCAAGAATTGTTTTAGATCTCCAGCCTTGAAAAGCTGGGGAGCAAGCTGTATTGAATGCAGTGTGACTTTCTCTCATGTTAACGTGCATGAAAGATTGCACTGTTCATGTACTTTTAGCACTGAATGTGGCCAAACACCACCTGCTGTGCATATGCAGTGTAGAACTAGCTACAATTTACAATAAAATGTTAAGTCACCAGCTGCTAATGGACTTGGGCATCACGGACTGTTCAGGATTCAACACACACACATACACACAGATCTGTACAGTTGAGTTGGGGTTCCTGGCTTCATCAAATCTGATGCCTTTGGCCCACATAATCTTAGCATTTTGACCTTTGCCCTCCCCCCCTTTCATCCATCCATATTGCAGACAAAGCTGATCTCAAGGCCATCAAGGGAGACAGAGTTTCCATCAATACAAGGCCCTCCCACGCCATCATTACACATTTTCTCTAGTGCTGAATGGCATTAGTGAGAGACAGAATGCAGCCAAATAATGACCCATCTTGACATCACACTGTAGATCAATTTAAGAGTCTTCCGTGAAGTCACCTCTAAGGTTTACTGTGCATACACACATTTGGGTTTATAAGGTTTGGGTTACCAGGATGCTTACGTGGACTGTGTTTTGTGTAGAGAGTATATTTCCAGACCACCAACACCACCTACACTGGCCAATGTGTTTGCAAGGCTGCCTTTCCTCCAGTGTTCAGGCTTGGGAAGAGGCAAAGAGGTTAAAAATAGCAGCAGCCTTCATGCTCTCTTTATAAACAGCTATGCTGAATGACATCATTGAGAGGTTTAGGCATACCAGAACAAGTCCTGGCAGGTAGTGTGGCTGCCGAGGGCAGGCCTCAACTTGATATCTTGTTAAGTTGCCACTTCAGGCCACTGGAGCAGAGTGCCCACAAGGCACCTTTAGTTCCCTCGGCTGCTCACCCTGTAAAAGATGGTGCCATGCAAGTTCTGAACTGCTTCTTCCTCTTGCTGAGAGAGAAGAGTCAAGGCTATTTCTGTGACCACAATAACTGCAGCAGCCTTAAACACATTGAGTTTTAAATCTTCATTTAATTATTATAACATGGAATATATGCTCTAAAGTATACAGAATATACAGTATAAGATACTACATTGATAAAATTCCCGTTTTCCATTCTGTGTCTATCTCATTCTATTGTGACTTCCCTCAACCACAGCTCGACATCCTTTGATATATATCGAACTAGTCATTGTGTTATATATATTGGCTACTTTGGCTCTCAAAACCCTCTTGCAATATTTTTTTCACACCTTTCCAAAGTTAGTCCAGGCATATCGCATCATGGAAAAGTGCCACCACGTCTCTAATAAAACCTCCACAAAAGGTTCAAAGAGGAACTTTTGCAGTGGGTTGTCAAATTGAATGCTATGCACATTGGTTCATGCATACACACACACACACACACACACACACACCCCATAGCTGTCAACCTTCCCTTTTTTTGCGGGAAATTCCCTTATTCTAGTGCCGTTTCCCACTGCTTCACGCTGCTATCTCGGATTGTTAGATATCCCGTAGACTGTCCCCGGGACAGGTGTGGCTGCTGATCCCTTATTTTCAAATCTGAATAAGAAAGATCTGCACAGGCGCTACCTTAGACAGCTGCTGGAAAGGACTAGGCAGTTTGCTCGATTCTGCATTTGGGATAGAGGCTGCAGCTACAAAATCACTGTCTAACAGCTGCTGAAGGCCCATATTTAGCCCACCCAAATCAGCAGTGTCTCCACTTTCTGACAGCAGCTTTTCAGACAGCAGTCCTTCCCAGCCTTAGGTGGAGGTGCCAGGAAGGGAACCAGGGACCTTCTGCAGACAATACACACTCTCTTTCAGAGGGGCTTGCGCATAAGTCGGCCACCTTACTAAACACAGCGCCGCATTCTAGTATTTCCTATTTATCCTGCAAACATGCTTTGGTGGTTGCCGGTTAAGAGCCAGCCAATCACAATGTAGGTCACCACTGTTGTTGAAACAGTAGCTTAAAAACCCTGCGCGTAGTTCAGAGGAGCGTCTCTCGCAGTTGCAAAACAATCCCGACCGCTTGGTGGCCCGTCTCGCTGGCGATCAGCTGCTCCGCCTGCCGGGCACAGGGTGAGCTCAGGGAGCTCGGGCTCCTTCGGCCCCCAAGGCTGGAGCAAAGCAAACAGGACTTGCTTATCGTAATAGGAGGAGCCCAGGAGGTGTGCGAGACGCTCGCGGCGCTCGCCCCGGGATTACGTCATCTGGCACCACAGCAGCTGCGTCACGTGCCGCGCTGTGGGGGAGGGAGGGAGGGGGAGGGAAGTTGCGAAATCGCGCTTGCCACACAGACCTAGTTCTGCCACAGGCAGGGAAACAAACACGGCCCCCAGACAACTTACTACGGCCCCGCCTCGCCGCCCCCTCCAACGAGCATCCGGCGGATTGGGGACCGGTTTCAAGGCGCTTCCTTCCACCTACCCCCCCCCCAAAAAAAGAGAAATAGAGGGGGGGTGAGAAACATAGCAGTTGGCAAAAGCTCATAACTGGAGATTTCGGCTCAAAAAGGCGAGGGGGGTGGAAATTCCACCCCAATAAGCTGTTTCGGGGGTCCCCCCCAACGCCTTTTTAGGAGGAGAAAAGTGACTGGGAACACACAGCAGTTCGCAAAAGCGGGCTTCGGCTGCTCAAGCCGCGTAAACGAAAGAACTCCCCAAGCGTGGTTTTTTTTTGGGGGGGGTGGAGAAAGATGTGGGGGTTTTTTTGTTCTTTTTCTCCTCCTCCCCACCGAGGTCTCTTTCCAGCCGCTTCCTCCTCCTCCTGCAGAAGCAGCGTCTGGTTTGCGCGCGCCTCTTTCAAAGCGGCGTAATGGGGCTGAGTGACGCTCCTGTGAGCACAACAAGCACAAAAATAAAACTCGGCTTGGGAACAAGGAGTTCCCGGCCCGAGAGAACAGAACATCGCGGCGGGCTGGGCGGAGAGTCAAAAATCAGCTCGTGCGCGTCTTGCAAGTTCCACCCAGGCGGGGCTTCTCCCCCCCCCTCGCCTCTTCCTGTCTTCAAGCTCGGCGAGCGAAGCGAAAACCCGCAGCCTCCTCTCTTTTTTTACCCCCTACTATAGGAAAGGCAGCCCCGCCGGGCAGCTGCCCCGGGAACACTCCAGGGCTTGGCCTGGTCCTCTTACATCAGCCCCGGCGGGGAGCGAGCGAGTGACTGCCACTGAGTCACAGCCGCCGCCTGACTACCTCCCCCCCCCCCCCCGCAAAGCCGAGCGGTAGTCGCCGCCTCCTGCAAGCCGGGACATGCCCCGGCAGGCTCTCCTGGCCGTGCAAAGTCACCGTCCGGCTGCCGGCTCGACAGCGCCCCCTCTCGCAAGGCGCAGGAAGGGCCCGCAACCCTCCGCCAAGGGCTGCGTGGGGCATCGCCATTACCCAAGCGGTGCGATGAAGCCCAGATCCTTTCATGGTCCTAAGGTGCTCTCCCTTCTCTCTGCCCCACCCCGCGCCCTCTCCAAATGTTCACCCTCGCTTCCAAAGGTTGCTTTGCAAGGCCCTCCTGCTCCTTGCGCCGAGCGGGGCCCGAGACTTCTGCCCCGACAGCTCTCCAGCCGCTACCTGACTCAGACAGACAAACACAGGCACCTCCCTGCAAAGGCGCACAGATAAAGTAACTCGTCATCCAGCAAAACAATGTACCGCTTCCTCACCCGCACTGGCCGCTCCGCGCTTCTTTTGGGGAGCGTCAGTCTGCTCATCTGTCAACAACTGATTAGTAGGAGGCGTAGTACCTACCCGAGACGTTTTTGGTTTCGGTGTGCATGATCAGTGCTGGTTACGCGCAAGTGAGCGCGCATCACTGCCCCTCTCCCCTCCCGTTAAGCGCTCAGGTTGTAGCCCCCGAGTCTTCAGGAACAGGGTGACATACATAAGCAACACGCAAATCCGAACAAACAATGCCGTCGGGTTTGGACAGCGAGCGGAGGAGTCGCCAGGCTCCTCCGATTGCGATGGACGGCACCGCCATCGCGCACTTCGGGGAGGTGCACGTACCCGCAAAACCGACCGAACCCATTTTAAGGGTCCCCTTGCCATCTCCTCTCGTCAGCAGGTGGGAGAATTCCGAGGTGAAGTCGAAAAGCCACGCCGAAGCTCTCCAGGCTGTCTAAGGGAGTGGCTAGAGATGGAAAGAACAGGTGGCTCAAGGGATGAAGAGAGAAGGCGACGACTCCTGGACGCTGGGAAACGAGAGCAGGGTGGGGAGCGAAAGAGAATCCCCCCCCCCACCGACGGGGTCAGGGCTGGTCCACTCATATTTCCCCACCCGGAGACAAAATACGAGATCTTCTGCGTTACACAAGGTGGATGGGAGTAAGAAACCGGGATGCGCTCTCTCCCTCCGCAGCATAGCTGACCTCCGCAAATAAGGATGAGAGGGAAAAATCCCAGGCGGAGCGGAGATCGAAGGACATCAAGGGAGGAAGCGAGGGGGCTGCCACCTCCGAAATGGGGCTAGGGTGGGAGACAACGACGCAGTTTCTCCATCACAATCACGGATAAATGTTCCTGTTTACGATACCTTAAATATTTCTCATGCACGTTACAATGCCGCCCTCCCCCTACTCAGCATTGAGAGCTGCCCAAGACCCTCCGGCTCCCAGACGGGAGAAAGCAGCGCTCACCTCTCTCTCTCTCTCTCTCTCTCTCTCTCGCTGCCTTCCTTCGCTCGGAGGCGCCCTCTGCTCTCGGTAGCTCTGAGCGTAGCAGCTCCCGGCAGGACTACATAAAGCCTTTCCAAGACTCCGCCCCCTCTCGTGAAGGGGCGGGGCCTCGCGCCTCTCCTCCCCGCCTCCGAGGAATTTCCAGAGCGCCTCCTTCCTGGTCTCCGTTGTTGACTGCCTGGATCCTCGCTTGCACACACGCCCGAAAAGGAATCGCGCCGCCGACAAATTCTTCCGCAAAGGTACGCCGGCATCCACGTCTACGAGCACAAAGAGCCGCGGCCCCGACTCGAGGAGCGCAGGGGGATATGCTGCAAGATGTAAACGGACCGCGTCTTCTCTGACGCTGATGCAAAACACCGGGAAGAGTGTCTGCTCGGTTGCGCTTTGTTTCTTAAGCGACTCTTTGTACGTTTTCCCTGCCCAGTATTAACACAGACTGCCGAGTCCTGTGTGGAAAAGCACTCAAAAGTATTTTTAGACATGCCTTGAAAATTTCTGCAAATATGAGCACTTAGAACATCCACACTCCCTAGGCTGGCCGGCTGGCAACCAACCAACTAACTAACCAGCCAACCAACCAACTAATCAGCCAACCAACTAACCAACCAACCAACTAACCAGCCAACCAACCAACCAACTAACCAGCCAACCAACCAACCAACTAACCAGCCAACTAACCAGCCAACCAACCAACCAATCAATCAGCCAGCCAGCCAGCCAACCAACCAACCAACCAACCAACCAACCAACCAACCAACCAACCAACCAACTCACACACCTTTCCTCCCTCCTTCCTCCTAGCGAATTAAAAACTGTTTAATCTGAAGCAATGCAGCAGGTGCGGCCAGCTGGCACTGTTCACCTCATTCTATCTCCAGGTTCTCCCCTGCATGGCATCATCAGCACCAAAGTCCAGCTGTAGCCCCCTTCCCACTTTATTCCAGATTTCTCCTGGGGGGGTGGATTCCCCGCAGTTTGGTGTTCTTTTATAATTTCCTGTTGTTAAATAAAAAATAAAGCAAAATAAATAAATAAAATAATTCGCTGTTGCTTCAAAGTTCCCTCTTTCTGTCATGCACACAAGCTACTCATGTTGGGTAGAGGCCTTGAGATTAGCTTCAGCTGGAAGTGGAACAGCTCTATTCCTAGGTGTCCCCAAAGTCGCATGAAGGCTGAAAAGCGACAGTAGATCCACCCACTTTTCTCTTTGTGCATCACCAAATTGTTGCAGGAGCTTAGCTTAGTTGTTTTTAGGTTTATATCCTGCCTTTTCTCAAAGGAAACCATGGCAACATCAACGCACCCCCTGCTGCCTCCATTTTATCCCCCACAACAACCATGCGAGGAAGGCTGAGCTGAAAGAGAATGACAGGCCCAAGGTCACCCAGTGACCTTCACTGAGTTGGAATGTGAACCCGGCGTCACACTGGGCCTACCAAGGGTTGCCATATTTTGAAGCCCAAAAAAGAGGACACATTTGCCGACTTCTACTTTTAACTATGGATCGCTATGACGACTCTACCCATGAAAAAGAGGACATGCCCTGGAAAAAGGGGACATATGGCAATACCCTCAAACCAAGTTAAAATCTAGTTTCCTGAATTCAAATCCATGAAAGTCATTCAAACCTGCCATAATAGGCATGAGGATGGAAAGTCCCAATCATTTGGTATTCGTAGCATTTGTTTTATATTTTCTCCTGTATCAGGTCAATTTTTGTTGTAACATCTAATTGTCTGGAGAATGTACTTTACAGTGGTACCTCGGGTTACATACGCTTCAGGTTTCATACGCTTCAGGTTACAGACTCCGCTAACCCAGAAATAGTGCTTCAGGTTAAGAACTTTGCTTCAGGATGAGAACAGAAATTGTGCTCCAGCAGCGCGGCAGCAGCAGGAAGCCCCATTAGCTAAAGTGGTGCTTCAGGTTAAGAACAGTTTCAGGTTAAGAATGGACCCCTGGAACAAATTAAGTTCTTAACTCGAGGTACCACTGTATTTGATACAAGGCTGTGACCCTTGATTCTTTTTGTAAGGTACTGTTTTGTTCTCTTCTTTTTGTTTATTTTATTTCATTATTCTTACTGGACTGTTCTTTTAACTTCATAATAAAGTATTGAGATCATCATTCACAAATTACACCTTGGTCATATGAACTTTCAGTGACATGTGAAGACGCTCCACTTCAGGGCTGTTGAGCTACAACTCTAAGGTTGCTATCAACCTGTCTGGAGCCAAATCAGGACCTTTAACAAAGGGAACCATGCATCTCCCCCCCCCTCCATATATCAATATTTAACATGGCAGGGCATTGCTAGGCAACATTGTTAGCCACCTGCTTCAAAAGTCTTAGCTGTCTACTTAGTAGGTTGCCACCTTTTAGAGCTGGGCTTCTGCACCTTTATCAGCTGTGTAACAGGCAGAAATCTACCAGGCAGAGCTTTCCTCGCTGCTACTATGCACTGGTAGAAAAGACACTTATTGAAAATCTGCATGCCATGCAGCTAGGCCCTCACCTCACTGAGAAAACCCAGGCACGGTTAATTGTATCATTTCCAGAGTGGCCCAAAAAGAAAAAAAACAGGGGTTGGGGGGACAGAGGTTTGCATAAAGTGTATATGCTAATTTCTATGAAGAGATGCAATTTTAGAAAGAATTACTGTAATTTAAATAGAAACGCATCTCACCATAGTGTTGACCTGTGTGACTGCTCAGTCTGCTGTCCAGCTGCTAACAAACATCATCGTTGCTGACCCTTATTAGCTGCTCTTTATCTTTAAAATAGACTTGGTCAGGCAGCCCTTCAAACAGAAGACAGCCTTCTGCAAAGTATGACACAAGGTCACCTTAAATACTTTTTGTCTAGCAGCCTCTGGGTTATTATTTTTTTAAAGACAGCATTGGAGTTGGGGCAGAATTTATAACTGCGTAGGACTCTATTCTCCACTGTGGATTGGGATGAGGTAAGCAGCAGAACTATTATCTAGACTGCTTTTTCCATATCTAATGCAACATTGGTTCATGGCTAAAGAACCCCATTATCTTCTATTTCAGAATACAAGGAAAATCAATTAAATCAGCTGGTAGCCAGATTTTGAAAATTGGCTTCCAGGGATAAAAAGTGAGCCTTCATAGTAAAAGTGCCTGGATAAGCAGCTTTCAGAGCGAAGTGCTTTAACAAGGAACATGTTTGGGCATGTTATACTAAGGAGGCTGCATCCTGGTGAAGTGGCCTTCTTCTGAGTTAGTAACAGTCCTTGTTTGAAAAGTAGAATATGCTGCTATGATCACAGCATCCAGATAAGATGCTAGACTGGAGTTGCATTGATTGTGGCACCTTTGTGCTCATCAGCTGAAATTAGGGCTGCACATTAAGGGTTCGATTTACCATACCTGAGCCTGTGTGTGCTTATTTGTGGGTGGGTGGGACGGCTACTGCCATTCTCACATTTGTTGGCGGCACAGCCCCTGTGTGTTTAACAGCTGGGTGACAGGTAGAAATCCAACAGATGCAGTATCCTCTATCATTGCAATTCCATTAAGATGTGGCATTTCTGCCTGCTGTGCAGCTTTTCTTGAGGCACAAGGGTTTGGCCAGGTGCTAATTCTGTTAACGTCCAGGCTGTGTCGATGAAGAGAGACTTGTGGTCAGATTGAAGTTGGCTATTACCATCTTATAACAATTACGGCAGGATGCAGCTAACAAGACCCATCAGTGGAAGTCCTGGGCAAGCACTTCCACTTGGACAGCAATGCTTTCCCCCCTTTCTTCCCCCTTCATGTCTAACCCCCCTCCCTACAAATGGGGATGGATGTGTTAGGTGAATCCCGAGAACAGGATGTGGGGGGGTGGGATGTGGGGGTGGAGGAGAGGGGAGGGGGATTTTCCATCTGGCAAGTTGAAATGCTCATGCAGACAAAACGTTTGTCATAGTGCGAGATTGAACCCCGCCTATAGATACTACATGCTGTGGAAAAAAACCTAGCAGGAACTATTCCCCTTAGAACATTTCATGCCTGTGAAGTGTCCCCATTATTTCTCCCTTGACTCAGTCAGTTTTTAATGGGCAAGTTAAAATTCCAAACCCAGCATCGTAACATGCATAGATTGCACGGGTACAAAGAAAGAGGCTTTAAGACCAATTAAATCTCTGCATCCTTTGCATTTAATAACTACTCAAACCCCACTCCGTGACTGGCTCCTTTTTGGTGCTGCTGCCGTAGGACCTCCCCTTGGCACAGGGCCCTGTGGAATAGAGTTCCCTTATTGTGCCCAGTCAGTGCCCTCTCACTCTGCTAAACAGAGCAGAGAAATTACGCTTTAAAATAAATTAGAGTAGAGGGCATGGGAAAGTGTTAATTTCATGCCAGAAACTCTTGCTATTACAAGCTAGCAACAAGGGATATTGTTGGTATTATTATTATTATTATTATTTCACACCATTTGAATGCTACCAACAAAGTCAAAACTGTTACGTGCAGAACAATAGCAGGTGCTGTCCTGTTTTTATTTTTAAGAAAATAATATTATCACATGCCTAGGACACATTGTGTACTAGAATGTGGGAGATGTGCTGCTTTGAAAAACTAGGCCATCTGAGCCAGATCTACCCACTGCTCACATATCCTCTTACTCCCAGCTGCTCCATGGTGACTTTATCTCTAGAGCTGTGGTTCTTAAACTGAGAGGCAGGCCCCCATTCCTCTTGTCTGAGAAGACCTGCTCCCTGCCCTGCAAGCCTTTTTCCACTCTGCCTTGAAGGACAGGACCCTGACTGACTCCCGCTGCAGAAGCTGAGGTTGCTGAAGACTTTTTGGCTGGGGTCTTTTGTTGTTGCTATTTTTAATTTTTCTTCCCCTTTGTTTCTTTATTTTAAATATTATTTTAAATATTAAATATTGTTTCTTTATTTTAAATATTTAAATATATTAAATATTGTGGAAATAGTTCAGTACTTTAAAATGTTTTATTTATTGTTTGTGACTCCTTTTGTTATGTTGCTGTTATGTTATGCTTGGTTTTTCAGGTTGTAATCTGCCTTGGCATAGAATACAAATAAAATTATGTGTGCACAAGGCATTTGAAGGCAGGCAAATAATTCAAGAAAGGAGAAGCTCTCACAGTGGGACCAGCCAGATACCTCTTTCTATCCAGCAACAGAGTTTTGCCTGACAGTCACTCAAATAAGGCCGGCCAAAGGACAAGATGTCGTGTGTCCCCCCCCCCCCCATTCCACATATAGATGCCAACTAGCCTAGCTATTGAATCTCCAACCAAGAGGAATGACTGCCCTCCAGTGTCTGCTGCCTGGGGCAGTTGCCTTGTGCCACCTGATGGTAGGGCTGGCCCTGCACAGCAATTCATCCTATTTGTGATTCCAGGCAACCAATGTCTAGAGGCATATTGCCTCCAACACTGGAGGCAGAATGTAGCATTAGTGGCTTGTGGGCCATGGATAGATTTATTATCTTCAATCAATTTGTCTAATCCTCCTTTAATGCTGTCCAGATTGGTGGCCCTCACTATGTCTTGTGGGAGCAAATTCCATCCTTTAATTATGGGCTGTGTGAATAAGTCCTTTCTTTTGTCTGTCCTGAAATCTTCCAGCATTCAGCTTCCTTGAATGTCTGCAAGCTCTTTTGTTATGGGAGAGGGAGGAAAACTCCTCTCTACCCATTTTCTCCACACCTTGAACAATCTTAAACACCTCTGGAGGTTCAGCGTTTGAAAGCAGATATATCGCCCTGTGGTGAAAAGAAGCCCTTGTCTGCTGTGTGTATTGTCTACTTGTCCCCGTTAAAGCAATCTTAAAATGTACATTCAGAGGTAGAAAAGGCCTGTTGCCCACAGATAAGGAATCAAGGCATATTTCCTCTAGCTTAGAGCCCAGGGCCATTTCCTAGTCAATTACTTGTTGGGCTATAAATGAGCTGGGGTTTGGGGGGGGGGGGAGAGACACTTGTGTATTCCCAGTCACTTTCTCCTCCCTGCTGAGAATTTAATCTGAATACAAAAGAGGCATTGTTACATGTAAGAGGCATGCTAAGCCTATCTACTAGACAGCAAAAAAAGTCACTACAAATTGCAGGATGGGTTTATTGTTATAAGGTGTTGAGAAGTTATCCTTTCCTCATCCTGGAGTTCTTTGCCTATTTAGGGCAGCACCAAGGCCTTCTTTTTGTCTTCGCTTTCACATGTTGTGGGCAGCATGGATTGTTTCTAGCTCTGCCAGGTCACAAGCAGCAGCATAACTGTCTGGTAGTTTGGGAGCCTTTTATACTATTCAAACAGTTCACTTCCATGTTTTTAGACCCTGTTTGCCATGTCCCAGTCATAAAGGTCTCGCTGTGAGCATTTTTGTATTTTTCTTGTTGCACTGTTATGATTTATCTGGTGAATGGTTAATTTTATTGGCTATTAATATGCAGTGTTTCCATTCGCCTGCTGTTCTATGACTATTTAAACTCTGTTGTAATTGGTGAATTATAAGAGTGGAATTTTGGAAGTTGTAAACTGCTTTGAGAGATGTTGGAAAAATGGCATACAAATAATCTACTGTGATGACAATGCAAAAGAGTGTGTTTATATTCATTTCCCCAAGATGGGGAAGTCCTAGGATAGCATTGCATAAACCTCTGAGCCTCTTGGGTTGGCGGTTCAAATCCCCAGGATGGGGTGAACTCCCATTGTTCTGTCCCAGCTCCTGCCAACATAGCAGTTTGAAAGCACGCCAGTGCAAGTAGATAAATAGTTACGGTACTGCTGCGGCGGAAAGGTAAACGGCGTTTCCTTGCGCTCTGGTTTCTGTCACGGGGTCATTCAACTTTTTTTTTTAAATTAAAAAAACACCTTCCCTATACAGGACTGCCTTCAGACGGCTCAGGGGTTGGATAACGCCATACCCTCCAACATTTCTCCAATAGGGACATCCTAAGGAAAAGCGGGACATTCCGGTATCAAATCAGAAACTGGGACAGCTTCTCTAAATCAAGGACGTCCCTGGAAAATAGGAACACTTGGAGGGTTTGTGAGCAGGGTGGGGTAAGTAGTTGTGGGATTATGCCTTGCAGGTGCCAAAATAAGTTTAACAGTACTATGACTTTACCCCTTAATTTGGCAAGGGAGGACATTTGCTACTCTACCATAGGCAGTAAAATGTCTCAGCTGGTCCCCTGCCTTAGATAACCAAATATTAAACTCCCAATATTAGTAAGGAGGAAAAGAAAAGAAAAATCCTAAATGTCATATTTCAGTCCTGGCCACCACAGAAGCCAGTAACAGCATTTGTGTCCATAAAGTTTCAGTCCATAAAGTTTGGTTCTTCTCGACTTCAGATTATTTGTTTGATTGGGCTTGTGTAAATTTACTCACTGGAGAGATTAGCATGGGATTTAAAAGGCAGCCTTCTGCAAGAACAGATCGGATGTGGAGATCTGCAGTCAAGCCCTTATGCAAGGTTAGATTAAACGGACATTCCAACATCTCAGAGGGAACATAGCAACCTCAAAGAGACAGAGGCAGAAAAAGGCTTTGTGGATTCATTCTGCCAGATACTTTGCAAATCTTTTTTAGCAATCGGAAGTAGACCTTACACAACTGCTCTCCACCCTTGACCAGGTTGTTAAAAAGGCTTAGCCTGCCTCATGCATAGAGCAGGGAGAGGGAAACTGTAGCCTCCAGGTTGCTAGAGTACAGCTGCCATTATCTGTGTCTATTGGCCATGTGGGCTGGGGCTGATGGGAGTTGGAGTTCAACAACATCTGGGAGGGTCATGGATTTGCTCTCCCTGGCCTAGAGAGATCTCTGGCTCGTGAACTTTCAGCACCACACTGACAGCTCAGTCTTAGGCTTTAGTTTCAGTTCAATCCTATGCTTTGGTTTCAGCTAATGCCAGGAGCCTTGGAGATCTTAAAGATGAAGGACTTCATGCTGGCATACTACAGGGTTACACCAGTGCATTTGTTATGGCGGTGTAGCCCTACTTGCTGACGCTATTCTGCTGAGGCTAAAAGCAAGGGACTTAAGATCCTAAGCTCTCTTCAAGATGATGTCACATTATGCTTGTAGCACTGTAAGTATATATGTCACAAAATGTGTCTACAATATACAATAATACAATGCATACCTGAATGGAAGCAACTGAGCCAAAACTGATTTTGGCTCTGTGTCTTGTTTTCATTTCATTACACTTTGAGTTGTTGTTTAAAATGACCAGACTGTGCCATTGTCAATACTGTGCTCACTCTGAACACTATCAGTGAAAGAACCAAGTAACTGATACCTGACTTAAACAACTGATTTTTTCCCTCAACTGTGTGTTAGGTTTACTGTCTATCTTTCCATCCAAATGCACACTCAGAGTAGGGTGGCTATATGACGATGGGAAAGAAGGCCTCTGCAGCTTTAACTGTTGTGTAGAAGAGGCATAGTTTAGCTGCTGAAATTCCTTCTTCTATACAACCATTAAAACTGCAGGAGCCTTGTCCTCCCCCATCAGGGCAGCCTAGCTCAAAGTGGGATGCAAAGTCCAAGAAAAGCAACAACACCACAAAGTGAACCATTCAGAGAAGTCATTAAACCACAATCCAAGGAAACAAGTGAGTAGCAACAAATGTCAAATGCCTGCCTGAATATGAAGGCCAATTCTGGGGACTAATTGCTCATCTTTCATGCAGACACTCCTCCTGTGATGAAGGTGGAGATCAGCTGGCAAACCAGTCAACCTGGAACCCCACTTGCCATGCCTGTTTTTTTTGTTTTTCATTACAGTGACTGTGTATAAGATGAGTAATCCTCAGCTCAGCAAGAAGACAGTCCTGGAGGGTGGTTCTGCACCAGAGGAAAAGAAGATTCACTGGGAGAGGAGGATTCCGTCGAACATGTCTGAACATATTCCTTTTGCCCCTTGGATTCTTCTAAAGTTTTGGGTCATTTTTAAAATAAAAAACCAACAAAGCTGCAAGTTTTTAGACCAATCAGGATGTATTGGGACTGAGGGAAGCTTTGGATGAATTTTTAGTAAGAGTCCTGCTGGATCCACTGAGTCCAGCATCCTGTTTTTCAATCAGCGAGGTGCCTCTGGGAAGCATCAACACTATGAATTGTTGTCAGTCCAAGGTGAAATCTGGTTGCCCACTGTATTCTATGTGGCACTTGGTCGTGTGTGATTTCAGAGCCTGCACAGCCTTCATAGGCAGGATCCCCTTCAACAAGGCAAGCAAGTACAGTGGTACCTCAGGTTACAGACACTTCAGGTTACAGACGCTTCAGGTTACATACTCCGCTAACCCAGAAATAGTACCTCGGGTTAAGAACTTTGCTTCAGGATAAGAACAGAAATCGTGCGGCGGCAGCAGGAGGCCCCATTAGCTAAAGTGGTACCTCAGGTAAAGAACAGTTTCAGGTTAAGAACGGACCTCCAGAACAAATTCAGTTCTTAACCCAAGGTACCACTGTATTAACAGCCACAGATGGAAGAGACAATACATCAGGATGGTTCAGGGCCCATGAGGTGGGGTGAAGTAGCCGCCTCAGGTAGTGGAAGCTCAAGAGGTGGCGCCCACATGGGAGCCCCACCTGCCCCACCACCTTCATCACTGGCAGAGAAGCAGCACCAGCAGTGGTTTCAGGCAAGATTTTACAACATTGCTCGAAACCACTGCTGCTGCTCCTACCTTGCAGGTGCTGCCGCACAACCTAGGTAAAGGAGGTATTGGCAGCAGAGCGGCACAGCTAACCAGGACATTCCACCCCTGGAATGGCTGCGCTTTCCAAAGCTGCCGTGACTTATAGTGTTGTAGTGGAGCAGAAATTGGAAGTTTGGGAAGTGCAACTTTGGGACTTGCCCTCCCCAGGGCAGGGGTTATAATATTATTTTGCAGAGGACCAGGCCCGCCTCATTCACTTGCTTGTGAATGAGATGATAATGAGGTTTTCAGGTATGTTTGTGATGGATTGTGTGACATAAAGGAATTCAAGAGAATGAGGAAAGCAATCAAGTGGGGACCTAATGCTTCTTTTCTGAAACGGGAAGGAGCGCCATCTTGTCCTTCATATCAGGCAGCAAAAACTCATGGGCTGGCCCTGCGATACGTGCAGTCAAAACACCTGCCTTCATGTTTGGATTTCCCTTCACGGGAGTGGCTCTGGCCTTTCCTTCAAATTCAGAACTTGCCACTAAGCCACTGCTGACTTGCATCTACTTAATAACTATATGGTAAAGGAAAGACTGAGGGAAAATCTGTACCCACTACCTTGCAGGACATCTTTGGGAGCAGAAAAGGCTCAGGAGTAAACGCTACACATATCCAGAGTAGAGTTCTTAAGATGGTTGGATGGTGTCTTGTACGCTTCCAGTATGGTGTAGCAGTTAAGAGCAGTAGATTCGTAATCTGGTGAACCGGGTTCGCGTCTCTGCTCCTCCACATGCAGCTGCTAGGTGACCTTGGGCTAGTCACACTTCTTTGAAGTCTCTCAGCCCCACTCACCTCACAGAGTGTTTGTTGTCGGGGAGGAAGGGAAAGGAGAATGTTAGTCACTTTGAGACTCCTTCGGGTAGTGATAAAGTATCAAATCCAAATTCCCCTTCTTCTTCTTCTTCTTCTTCTTCTTCTTCTTCTTCTTCTTCTTCTTCTTCTTCTGGCAACTCATGCAGCCCAGCTGGTGCCAAATGCATTGCTCTGCTTTCCTTTGGACCAAATCGACAAATCCTAGGACCTCCATACACACTGCCCAGGCTTGTGCCCCAGAGTGGTCACTTTGGTGCTGTCAGGGCAGTAAAAACAACACAGGAAGCAGCAGTTACGAGTTACCGGTCTCTGCAGCCACAGCAGGCACTGTGAGTCTTCAGTGGTTTGACTTCACACACACACACACACACACACACTCCATTGTCTCTTGAGACAGATGGATGCCAACAAGAACAAAAAGGGAAAACTCAAGTAGAACTTCCTCAAGTAGAACTTCCTCAGGTTCTTTTATCCCTGGGCAGAAATGTGTGGCATCAGCCAAGAATCAAAAGCTTAACTGGATGGTGCTCCACAAGGCCTTCTTCATACGTAAAGCAGTGGTCCCAGCACCACTGTGTGTACAGACTTTGCAAGCATTCAGTCCTCCTGGGCTACGGATCACTAGTATTCCAATCCTGCCCATGTAGGCAAAGGAAGCCAGTTTAAACCAGAAATAAGCACCATAAGAAACTGCATGGATATGTTTTTCTCACAAGTCAAGCATCACGTTAAAATCAGACTCCAGTTCTGATTTAACATGTGACTGTGTGTGTGATATATATAAACATAGTTATAGTTAAAAATGCTTCTGTCAACAATTCTGTAACCACAGAGAGTAACTACAGCTTACTGGGAATCGAGAATGGAGTTACGAGGTCAGAAGGAGTTGCTTGTAAACAGGCAGAAACTTCTCCTTTTCCACATTTACCACTGGGGAATAAGAGTACACTTGATTTTATTCAGTACTGCCTGCATTTAAAGAGCAAACCTAAAAGAAAACCAAGTCATTCCTAGAACCACCTGATGAATGGGGCCAGGCTGTACTGTAGCAACTGATTGAAGAGGTATATAAAATACATTTTAAAAAAAAGATTTTGAAACTATACTTCACAATTCCCACAGGCTGCTATGTAAAGGAACTATAGCCCTGGAAGTGTGTAATTGTGCAATACATTGAAATAATTGTTCAGTTAAAAAACAGATTATTAACAGAGTGGGGTCTTTTACACTTACATTTTACAGTCCTCTATCTGCACTTAAGAACCATAAAAAAGGAGAACAGGGGAGGTGGAGGTGCCTGCCAATAATTTGATAACACCTTGATAGCTGTGATGATGAAATGGATTGTATTTCTATCTTTAAAATAGTAATTATTTCTAAATTTGTATCTAAGTATACACAGTAGCCTTCACAAAGTTTTTGAAAGTCTTTGTCCTCTTATTTTGCCACCCTGTCTACATTCAGAAATATGTTTTCCATGGCGCTTTGTAAGTCTCTAAAATCCTATTATTGAAGAATGACCCATCCACACCCAAGAAGAGGTCATGCACCAACAGGCTTAGGGAAATTCCCAAGATTTGCAGAAGTATGACCAACGTGTGGGGGTGGGAGTTTAAAACCCACAAATTTGTAGGAAAAAGAATTCTAAGAAAGAGGACATAAAAAAAAACACAGTCCAGTGAGAACTTGGTGTGCTTAGTGGCCATGGAATGCATACAGGTGTGTGTGTGTGTTTGTGTTGAAAACTAGGAGAGAATGGAACGAAGTAGCCTGGGACAGGATATGGCTGGCTGAAACCCTGCACAGGAGCATTTATTCACTCGGATTCTGTGACTCTCAAAATATATCCAACTTTATGTGAGCTGCCTACTACTATGCCTCTGTAAAAGATATTGAAAAATGACATTTCCATGTAACCAAGCAAGAAAACAGGATAACAAGGTTCCAGGCAGGACTGCCCCTGCCCCCTGCTTTTCCTCAACTCCTGGCAGGGCAAGGATCAGAATGACTTGCTGGGGAGAAATGGTCTATTTAGCTATGGCAGTACAAACTCCTGTATGCCCCCAACCACGTCCCCTTTGAAACTCCCTGCATGTTGGTATTAGGCAGGCACCTTCATTGTGTTTTCAGTGTCTACTAAAATGTTTTTTGCTTAAACAAGCCTATCCAGACATGTAAAATTTGATCTGTGTTTTAATATGTGGTTTTATTTTACAGTGTATATATTTCAAAACAGCTGATTTTATCTTTTAGAAACATAGGCTAACCTGTTTTTTTATTGTCAACCTTTAACGCCTATTTTAATTAAACCACTTAAGAGTTTTTTGAATTTGGTCAAGTAAGATAATGGAATTGTAGAAACGTAGCGTGGGAACACAAGGGTCATCTAGTCCGACCCGCTGCAATGCAGGAATCTTTTGCCCAGCATGAGGCTCGAACCCTGAGATTAAGAGTCTCATGCTCTACCAACTGAGCTAAAAATAAATATAATTAGGACTGGGGTGGGGAACCAGCAGCTTTTCCACTCCTACTCCCATCAGTCCCAGCCAGCATGGCTGACAGCCAGAGTTGAAAGCAGTTGCTGACCTGGGGGGGGGGCACCTGTCCCCACCCCACCTTAGGACAAAGCTGACAGGATGTGATCCCAGCACATGTATGTGAAGAGACTCACTGAAGTCACCAAGACGCAGAGATGAGATAAATGTGTACTTCCTGCTCACGAAACTGGTCTCAGGAAATTACCACTCCTTACGAAATGGTATTGACTTGGGAAAGTAGCAGTAAAACTGTGTCTTTAGACAGGATTTACCAGCTGGTTCCAGATTTGATCTGGATATCATTCAACCAGTTAAAATCATGTGTCAATTGCCAGCAGTGTGATCCATCTACAGGAAGCCAGCAACTATTTTGTGGGTCTTAACCTGCCATATATGAGTTTCACGAGCTGAAAACCCTCTTTATTTTGAAGGTTTCACTACCCCGACCTGAAATGCCCAAGAGAGTATCCTGTATCTTTTTTCCGAAGAGGGAGAGAAAGGCTTCCTGCTAGCGAATCTAATGTTTCACACCTAGTCTGCCAAATCCATGCATAATGTGATACTGTCAACAGCGGAGCTTGGGCTCTTAAGGCTGCAATCCTATGCAGATTTATCTGTGTTCCAGCCCCATTGTGCTCTGTGGGGCTTACCTCCAAGTAAACACGCCGAGGATTGTGGCACAATTCTCTGGTGGAATTTGTTATCTCTACTGACAAGCATCTTTTCTGAAAGCAAGGAAACGTGAACACCCTTAATGGAACTCATGCTTCAGCAGGAGCCTAAATGAATCCAGTGTTCGGCTGAATGGTGCTTACATCCGAGGGAAAAATGTTTCCCAGTCAGCCCTTTGAAGTGCCTCTATTAAGTGATTTTATACTAATAGGATTTTCCCATGAAAGAAAGACAAGAATGACAAAGCACTGAATGCTTGATTAACTCTGCCCCTCTAACTAATTTGGATCATGTTAATTGACTCCCTCCCTGCTTGGCCATATTCAGCCATTGTCTGCTCCATTTATGAAGGCAGCTTGATGAGACCCAAAATGCACCAGTGTGTAAACAGAATTCTGCCAAACACAGGCTGGATGAGACATTCTCCAAAGCAAGTTTTCTTGGCTCCTGGTGACATTGCTGGACCCAGGCAGTCTGCTTTATGCATCCGCTGAATTGCTCATTTCATTCTTACCTCCCCCTCTTTCTCCCCATTCATTTTCACCCAAACTTGTTTCTGGGCTCATTCACAGTCATTAACGTAATTGCTCCGGGAACTTTTTCTTCTTCTTCTCCCTGTTTGTGGCTGGCGGAGATTTTTGGCTCGCAGAAAAGAAATGTCATTGTTCCTGCATTCAAAAGACAGCAGGGACTACCTGGGCTTTTCTTTCAACATTTTTTTTTCTTTTCTGCTGACTCACTCCAATTGCTGAAGTTTAATTACAGCTAAGCATATTGGCTGCACCTGTCCCATTCACAGCTGAATGCTGGGCGCCAGAGGCTGCGGCCACGTGGCTGGGGGTTCCCTTTTGCCCTCCGCATCACCAGCTTGTGAAAACCAAGGGGCTTACGCACCAATAGGTGACCACAAAATTGCAGCCACAGTTGCTGAATGACTCCTAGGCTGCAATCCTATCCTCACCTGGGAGTAAGTCCCCTTGCACTCAGTAGTGCTTACTTCTGATTCGACATGTACAGGCTTGTAAATTGCAGCTTGTTTCAGCTGCCACGTCAAGCCAGAAAATCCCATGAGAACTGCCATAAATCACACAACGAACACTTTTATGGTGCACAAATTACTGTTTTAATATCGTGTATGGAAAAAAAACGTAGAAACAGGTCCCTGAAAAATGAAAATGAAAGGCAACCTGTCTCATGAAGAACCTGAGAACAAGGAGCACAAAACCCAGCAATTTTAAAATTAATGTAGCTGTAATAATAGCAAACTATTATTTATAGTTTGTCATATATCCACCAATTCCAGAAGATGTTGCTTCCCAATCAGGGTTACAGTCTTTCAACCACTGCAAATGGAGTTGGACTTTCAGGTTTTTCTTTATCACTTAGCCTTAGCCAAGGGGCAGTTTTATATTTGCACATCAGGCTTGATTCAAATAATGAATCCTGCTAGCAGAAGCCTGTGCAAGACTTCCACTAGTGCAATGAATCCCGCTTCCCCTGTGTCCCCCCCCCCCCGTCCCTGTCCCCCAGACCAGCATTTGGAAGTAGAAGAGGGGGAATTGTTCCTTCTGGGAAGTTGAAATGCTCGCACTGACAAAACTACTACCATAGCAAAGGTAAGGTAAAAGGTAATGGACCCCTGGATGATTAAGACCAGTCAAAGGTGACCATGGGGTGTGGTACGGTGCTCATCTTGCTTCAGGCCAAGGGAGTCGCCCTTTACCTTCCCGCCACAGCGGTACCTATTTATCTACTTGCACTGGTGTGCTTTCAAACTGCTAGGTTGGCAGAAGCAGGGACAGAGCAATGGGACCTCACCCCGTCACATGGATTCAAACTGCCAACCTTCTGATCAGCAAGCCCAAGATGCTCAGTGGCTTAGACCACAGTGCTACCCGCGTCCCTACTACCATAGCACTATGTACAGGGATGGCCCTCCAGATGTTGGGTTCCCAACTCCTATAAAACCTCACCAACATGGCCAATAGTTAGAGATGCTGGGAGTTGTAGGAGGGCTATGCCCAGTTATACAGATATTAAAAGGCGCAGAGAAAATCTGACCATCCCTGAAGCCCAATTTAAATATGTGTGTGTGTATGTGTTTGATTATGACTTACCTGCTGTGTTTCTACACCTTTGGAGGTATCAGATATAAATGAAATGTATGAAATAGGAGCACATGAGTGTAGCATACATGCCAGCAGGCAGTAAGCCTCTGTGACCAGATTGCCGAGCTCTTCATGGGTAAAAATTACTCACATCTGTTCCAATTTGGACATCACTTTAGCAGTAGTTTCAGATGTACTTTTCAGTTTGTATGAGAATAGGATCTTTGACATGTTTAGGGCAATCACGTGCACACTCAGTCCTCACCCATCAGAGGACAGCTGGCCAAGTGCATAAGAAAAGCGTGTGCCAATGGGCTATGGTACCTTCAGTGGGTGATTAGTTCTACCGGAAAACTGTTGAAGAAGATTGTTGTAAGATTGTTGAAAGGGCCCTGATTGAATTCACCATACTGGATAATTTCTGGCTAGTCACCAATTTATCTTGGGGACAAACATGCAATGGTGTCTCCCTGCCAAAGGTTTGTGGAGGATCAATATAAATTTCAATCTGAATTCTGGCCTGACTTTGGTACTGAAATGGATTTGGTGGTTCCCAACTCTTTTTTTGCCCTCAAACCACTTGAATATTGCTTGACAGGCTACTTAATGATTATAATGTTGTGGCAATTATAATGTGCTATGCTAGATGCTGTATGATTTTTTTATTTTAATTTTACCAACACTGCATAGACCACCTGAATGAAGCTCACAGGCCACAGTTTGGTTACTGCTCTAGACAATCTACACTAGGAACTAGACCTAGGGATTCTTGTCTCTGGTGGTCTGCTGGACCTGTCAACAGCTTTCAGTACTGTCCACCACAATATGGTTCTCATGGACCTGCCTGGGATAGATTGCGCTAGCTTGCAGCAGTTCCAGTCCTTAACAGAAACACACAGTTCTGAAAGATGTTGCTGAGGACGACTGCTCATCTTGTCTCCCATGCTGTTTAACATCTATATGAAACTTATCAAGATCTGAAGATTTGGAGTTCACTGCCATCAGTATGCAGCTGTTGCTCAGCTCTTGTTTCTTCTTTCCCTCTTAATCAAGAATAGCCATGGTGATTCTGAATCACTGCCTGGAATCAGCAATGTTGAGCAAGGGTTGACAAAAGCAAATGGGGGTTAACTAACTAAAGATTAATCCAGACAAGTCAGAAGTGTTCCTGTTGATAACATAACCAATCTTGGATGAAGGAGCACTCTCCTTAAAGTTCGCAGATTCATCGTGCTCCTAGATGCTTTGGTGGCAGATGTATCCTTGAACAATTTTGCCTAGCTGAATCTGGTGCTCCAGCTATGCTCCAGCTACATGGGGCTACCATTGAAAAATGTTCAAAAACTTGTACATAACATTGCTGTGAGACTTCTGACTGGAGCCAGTTATCAGGAGCATGCTGTGCCTTTATTTTTACCTTCACTGTAGTTTGATTCCAGGTCCATTTCTAAACACTGATCATCTACAGCACTGTTTTCCAGCCGAAGGCCATATTGTCCTCTGCCCACTCCCACAAGGGGGCCACAGGTGAAAATCACATAAATTGGCTATCCACTAGCGGGTAAGGGGTGGGCCCTCGCACTCCTTTTTGCCATGTGTGTTTTCCTGGAGCCGTCCTGGTTTCTTTCTGGTGGGAGAGGACAATTGCTGAGGCTCCCGTTTTGACCAGTAGAGCCATCAATCCAGAACACCAGGTCAGGTAAGTGGAGTGGTGGGGTGGTAATGGGTAGGACTGGGAAAGCCGGAGCTGCTTGTTGCTGCTGTCAGTGCTAGGCCCAGTGGCAGCCTGGGCCTGACTCCGCAAGGTGCAATCTCCCCCAGCGCCTAGTAGAGCAGGGTCGTCTGGTACTGCTGACTTGCATCTAGTAAATAACTAAGAAAGCTGCACTAAGTTCAGTGGGCCTCACTCCCAGGGCTCCTCCAGATGGCAAGATCTTTTTGACCAGTTCAGTGAAGACCACTTGCTTTTTAAAATTCTCCCATATATACAGAACTCCCTGTGCACCTTTTGGACTGTATCCATAGGTTTCCCCCTCTGTGTCAAATAACTGGGGTCAAATAAGTGTTCTTTCTTTTTTTATAATACATTGAAGATGGATCTTCCTTGGGAGATTCTGGACTCTCCTTCCTTGGAGGTTTCTGAGCAGAGGTTGGATATTTCATGGATATTTTAGCTGAGTTTCCTACATTGCTGACCCTTGGGGTCCCTTCCAGCTCCATGATTCTATGTTTTTATGCTTATTTCATTATGTTCCTGTCAGTTTATGTAATTGTATTTTGTATAAATTATAAAAAATATAAAGAAAGCATGCTCAATTTACAAACAAAATATTTAAATAGCTATCTTTCTACTGGTAGGACGGGGGGGATGGGCGTAGCCAGGATTTTTGTTGGGGGGGGCAGATTTGTATTGATGTTTCCTTATTGGGGGGAGCTGCCCCCCTTGCCTATGCCCATTGGGGGGACACAGGGTCGGAAGGGGGCTACGGTCGGAAAATGTTTGGGAAAAACAGATCTACAGAGCCCTGCACAGCTTATGATCAGGATATGTGCCGGTCTGCCTCCTGCCATACAAACGTGATCTACTAACTGAGCTCCATGTCTTGCTGATAGCAAGGGGCTCTGTCAACGAGGACAGAAGAGAGAGGGACAGAGGGAAGAAAAATAATCATCTTGCCAAGGCAAACAGTGACTCACAAAAATTGAAACATCTATATGTTGCACAGTCATATGCATAGTAAGTTGCCAACCACTCCATCCCTCTGCTTGGCTTCCAAAGTCTGAGAAAAGGAACAGATTAAGGTTACCTGATTCTTTTCAATGAGTCCGGGGACACCTTTTTTTTTTTTTTTGAAGCTGAGTGGCAACAGGGAGTCAGTAGTGGGGATGGTGAGGTAAAAGACCCTGGGCCCAAGCACACATGCATATTGTATAAAGGTGCAAAGCCCTTATTTCGTACCCTGTGACAGCCGCCCCGCCCATGACTCCTGAGCCTCCCCCAATCTGTCAAAACAAAGGGGGAAGAAGATCTGTACCGCCAGACATCCCTGGTGGCGGAGGCAGAGAGCCACTCCAGAAGCCAGCCAGAGCCAACTGTGCTCTGGGCCGCTGAGGGGACGGAATTTGTCTGGGGACAGATTCGCAAATCCGGGGACTGTCCTAGGGAACTGGGGACATCTGGTAACCCTAGATTAAGGCCTTCCAATATAAAGTTCCAAAAGGAAAGACACTAAAGTTAGGATAGAAAAATCTCATTCTGCAGTTTGTAAGTCTTAAGTTGGGAGTGCAGGAGGGGTTATGCAGACTTAATTAAATTGCCCTGGATACAAAACGTGTTGCTGCAAGGACTAATCTTCCCCATTCTCTCCTTTTTCCATCCAAGCTGGAGAACTTGAAAGCTTGCTCAGTGAGGAAAATGACTTAAGGAAAAAGCCACGTCTCTTTCTTTAAAGAAAAAATCCCTCTATCTGTGGACCACTGGCCTAGTTTAACCAATCCAGAACAGCTGTTCTGTGATGTTTCAAGCACCTCTCAAATACACAGGACGGAATTTCCCCCTTTGATGGGTGTATCAAATGTAAATAAGAAATCTCTCCTAGTTCACACCTCTTATTTTTGTACCTTCTTGGGTTGTTGCAAAGTATTAATGGCTCAGCTTCCTTGGTGGGGAACCTGTCTCTCTCCAGACTCCAGCTTCCACCAGTCCCAGCAAGCATGACGATGGGAGATACAGTTCAACATCTGAAGGGCCCAAGGTTCCCTGCCCGTGCCCCACAGCGTTCAAAGATGGCCCATCATAACTACAATGGGTACATCAAATTAAAAGATACTCTTGCCCCTCCTCTGAGTATTTGGATAAAAATTGAGATGATGTCATCCTTTCTGTCTATTCAGGTATCTGCTATTGAATATCAAAGGTGATCCTTCCCCTTTAAGAGTTTCTGTCTAGAGCCGGCTACTTAGGGAACAATGTGTTTTGGTTTTTTAAATAACGTGGGTGGCGCTGTGGGTTAACCCAGAGCCTTGCTGATCAGAAGGTCGGTGGTTTGAATCCCCGAGACGGGATGAGCTCCCATTGCTCTGTCCCAGCTCCTGCCCACCAAGCAGTTTGAAAGCACATCAAAGTGCAAGTAGATAAATAGGTACCACTCCGGCGGGAAGGTAAATGGCGTTTCTGTGCACTGCTCTGGTTCGCCAGAAGCGGCTTAGTCATGCTGGCCACATGACCCGGAAGCTGTACACCAATTCCCTCAGCCAGTAAAGCAAGATGAGCGGCACAACCCCAGAGTTGTCCGCGACTTGACCTAATGGTCAGGGGTCCCTTTACCTTTACCCAAATTCTTCAGTTTGTTTTTTTTTTAACCGAATGTATATTCCAAGGAATTATCCCATGTGTGCTATACCTCTTTGCACTACATGCTTTAACTAAGTGCAGGAAAACAGTAAAACAGGCTGAATTTACCCAGTGATAATTGGGGATTTAACAGGTAATTGCACCATCTCTAAAGGAAAAATAACACCTAGTTCTTGGGAATTCCTCTCTCACTTAAGAATGAAGAATTTAGAGGTGTTGAAATTAGCAGGCTGGAGTACTGCAGCTGACTACGCCTAGGGGATCCTGGACATTTCCCGTAAACGGACCAACATGACTACCTATCAGAGGTATATTTATTTTATAAATATGTGTCTGCATTGGTTAGTTGCAGCTGTTCCTAGGAGACCAGGTTACATAGAGGCGTTTAATCCCAGCTGTTGTTTGCTGATCACCACAAACACGAAGAAACTACCACAGATGTGTCTTACGTGACCAGAAGAAGCCTGCAATTTTCCTTCTCTGTTACTCTAGCTTCCAGGATCATGTTATGCCTAAGGCTGTGTCAACAGCCAAGCTTATATGTAAGAATGCAGCTGACTGTTTTAAATTGTCTTTAGTCTGAAGTTAATGGAAAAACTATGCTGCCTTCTATGATGCACCCAGACTCCCCAGGTGGCAGAAAGGAAATTTCGTTTCTAAATTAGGAACTGTGGCACATTAATAGATCTGTAAGCGAGTGAACTGTAACTGCATGGCTGTCCGAGACACGCAACATCCTTCAGTACCTACGAGGGACCCAACAGGGTCCACTACTGTATTGATGCTTGAAGCAGAACCAGGCAGCTGTTTCTGGGAGCCAATCACCATTGTAAATCCCCACAGTAATTTAAAAAGCAATCTTCACTGCCATTTTAATTTGCCACAAAGCCCTGCACCAATGCTATGTGCAATGTAGAACTGCCATTCAAGTTCAGTGTGGAACTGCCATTCAAGTTCAGTGTGGAACTGCCATTCAAGTTCATAATCTTGCATCTAACTCCCACTAGATATAAACAGGCATGTCAGCCTCCCTCCCATGATTTTACGCCACATTAAGGCTTTCAAGGAGCAGGTAATATTAATATAGCACACAGACTTGATGCCTTTTGAAGGTGTTTTAATCGTAATGAATTAACCCAAAATTTAACTTGCAACAATCCATATCCCATATACCCTATTTAAATGAAACAAGCTCACCAAGATTTTGTCTTTTTAAGTCAGCGACTGCAGTTTTCATGCTGCTAGGAGCACTCCTAGCTGCTTTGAAATAAGTGAAAATCAGGAAATACATTTCGTAAATAACTCAACAGGGAGCTGTGAAGATGTGGGTGGAGCATCATTTCCAATTTGGTCCTCAGATGGCTTCTCCCATCTCCAGTGACAGCCAGGTGCTCCAGTTCAGAATGCCAAGCACTAGGACTCTATCACTTTCTTTTGCAGTCACAAATATGACCATTACCTTGCTAGAATATGTGCGGGAAGTGTTTAAGCCCAACTGATTTGAGTAGCAACACCACCAGAGTTCTTTTGTCAAAATTATGAAGAATGTGTTAATATTTGAGGTTAGTGAAAACTAGCAGCTGTTAGCATTACAATTGGATGCCTCAAGCAACTACTCCTAACAATTATCTATTACAGTATCTAAGATGGCGGCAGCTACTATATATTGCATTAAACTAGAGTTTAGTCCCAACAGCAAAGTTGCAGTAACTAGGGAGCCATGCAATTTCATTTGCCTAGTGCCTCCAGCAGTGCCTGGATAAGGAGATAAAAATTCTTAAAGGACATCACTAGATGGCCTTAAAAGAGGTTTCTCAACATATTTGACTCACCTCTGACATAGATGAATCATTTTTTCTTGTCACAAGGGGCTTAATCTTGGGAGATTTCTGGTCTGTGACCATAATAAATCCATTCATTCAATCTTGGGAGTATTCCTTCTCTATTCAGCACTAAAATACAGCAAGTTAAAAAAAAAGAAGTATCCTGCTAACAACTGTCCACTGCAGACTGCATTCAGCATGGAAAGAGTATCCTCCTGTTTGTAACAGGAGACTGCTTTTCATGTTGTTGGTAAAATCCACTGTGCCACTCCACCCCTACATATGAGCTGACTGGGTTCCACAAATTATCCTTTTGGCTTGCTAGCCAAATCTCAATTTTTCCTTGATTCCTACAAAGTATCTATTCTAGAGGAAAAGGAGTTGTTATCTTGTTTCACTTGTGCTGGAGACATGGATAGGCCAGAAGAAATGTCTGCTTTTTTCATATTCAAACCACAGGCACATGCAAGCAACTCCAAAATTTATTGGGATTCTTCTTGGCAGAAGGCAAGAGACACTTACATAGGTTTCCCATATCCAATGCCAAGTGTATCCCACACAACTATAAACAAGCTTATACTATTATCTTTATATTACCAATATATTAACACCAAAAACAAATACACTAAGTCATGCTTTTATTTAACAGATTTTAATATTGCAGGTAGTTCATGTGTGCTTATGATGTGTCTTTCCTGGCAATCTGATTAAGTATGGTATTCAAAGTGTGCACCTAACAGAAGCTGATCTAATTAAATATCTAGTGTTATGGTACTGATTTATTGATACTAGAAGGCCACAAAGAATTAGTTGACTAGTTTCAATTAGAATGTAGCATATAAAAGAATGTAACCAGTTTATGTAATGCAGTTTACCGTAGAAGCCACAGGAAGCAGAATTGTTCCATGCAAGTTCCAGGAATTTCTTAGGGACTAGTCTGGGAAACTCAAAAGCCTTTTTCTCAAGGCCTATCTATCTGCCCTTCACACAAATTCCTTAATCTACTTACACTGCCCTCTAGGATTTCATATTTTCAAAGATTTGCAACCTACTAGTATCTCCTTCCCAGTCAGGTTTCCAGCCCTGATTCTTCCTTCCCCCAGGATGACATTTTAATCCCATTCTCACAAAAACTGTGATATTGTTGAAACTTTGTTTTGTGATCATTTGGAATGTTTGCCACCAGAATCTCAACCTCCATTTGGAGGCTTCAGCGTTGTAAAGTGCAGTACAGATGAAGTAAAGTGCAGATGGTCGTTTATTCAGTCAATATTCATCCAGTCACATGGTTTATGGTCTTCTTGCTCTTGAATGTATTGAATCAATGATTATTCAAGCATGAAGGGAACCAAGGAAAATAGCACTGGAAGCTCTGGTGAGTGAACCAACTTATAGGTTCCTGCTTGTGTAACATGACTGTTTACCTGCAATCACATATCCTCCCCAAATCCCCCCCACCCCCGGTGTTGGAAGAACCTCAGTACAGACTCATGGGGTACTGGTGGGGGAAGAGTTCCATTGCTCAAGTGTATATCCCTAGTTCTGCACTGGATAAAAGCCTCCATATTCACAACAAGGACATTTCTCTGAATTAGTGAATTTGAGATCTTCTCAGATTTTGCCATTTAAACTTTACTACCTTGTTCCCTCTAACAAAAACAATTAACTGTTCTGGAAACCTATCTACAAAGAAAATGTAATTTGACCAATGTCAAGAGAAACAGGCAACCTAATTACTGCTGTAGGCAGTCAAGTAACCATTTTTCAGCCAGAGAGTATCTCCTAGCTACTCAGTAGGAGCCCACAATAGCAATTTTAGTTTATTGCAACTTTATGATGCATATCCAAACCAACTGCTGCCATGTGCCTAGGGCAAGAGAAAGCAAACATCACTTGATGGTACAATTTCTTCTAAAAGTAGAATAAGCTGTTTGTATACTATTGCCATTTTGTGCAGAACGATGCACTTCTCTGTGGACTTAAAATTGCCTTGACAATGAGATATTGACAGCTACCTTGAAGAGTACATGTGCACCTCTCATTATACCCCAAACTCCCTTAAATTTCAATACCAGTTTGAGAATGTGACTTCTTCCCCCCTTGTATGTTTACACCAGTTGTTTTGGACACAGTTGGGAGGGGGAATGCACAATTCACATCCATCATAGGTACTTGCACAGATGAGCATCGCCAAACCCAGATGCAAGCTTGCCAGGGAAAGGAAACATTTGTACTGCACAAAGAATAAAAAGGGGATCAGGAAGCCACCAGAGGTAATCATTTTTTAACCAATAAATTTACCAGGAGGATTTAATGTGCAACTCTTTTGGGCTGATACTCTGCAGTACCTCGTGCTCCCCTCACACAAGTTTCAGAACCTCTATGGTACTGGGAGCTTACACACTAAAAGTACTGAGCTGGATGTTTACTACATGGCATAGTGCAGGTACTTCTAACTCTGCAATTTGACATGCTTTAACTACATATATCCCTTCCTTCACATTTTTCAGCAAGGCTTCTGATACCTGGGTTACATGTGATATGACCCATGTGCAAAGGTTCAAAGTAGTACATAAAAGTGACTCATGTGGAGTCTTGAGTGTTTTCATAGGGTTTAGTTCAGAATTGCCCCCTCCAAGCCTGTCTCCCCAAAAACGAAACCTACTTCAACAGCTCATTCTGCTGTGAGTTTTTTTGTTTTTTTACAAATGCTTTATCCACATAGGTTGACAAGGCACAATGGAACTCTGCAAGACAAGTCTTTAATGAAGCATGCATTTCCCCTTTTTGAAGCCGTTTAAGATAGAATATTAAACATTAACAATCTTTGGATGTCCATGTAATTTTCCTTAAAAGGCTAGATAATGAAATTAAACCAAATGTTTTCAAGTAGTATGGATTTAATCTAAAATTCACAAGACCAATTATTTTCTGGGCACAAGACCAATGGATAAACGTTGCATGCAACATTTGTTTTAATGCAGAGCATTTAAAGCTTTGTCGGCATTACAAAGCTTAATTTTTATGCTTAACTTGAATCCCTGCATAGCAAGTTCACTTTTGGTATACAAGTTTGAGTGCTTAATTACTAAAATGAATGCTCACTGGAGTGCAGCATGCTAAGCCAATCATTATTGTAACTTGTTGTGAATGTGTTGTAGTAAGTAGCCATGTATTACCATAGATGATGACTGAGACAATTGCCTCTAGGTATTTGAAGAGGTATTTTAAAAGGAACTATGTGTGGTCTGTTACTTACATATGAACGTTCTCTGAATAGCTCTTTATCCAAACATTAACACAGTGAAATTTGATTATGGCTTCAAATTGTTCACAATAACAGATTTGAATTAAACTGTACACAAGTCCATCTGAATGTTATATTTGCACGAAAGTATGTCAAAATACGAAAGTTAAATACTTAGAACGATTTGTAACCAAAATTTTAATCCAAAGATCTCAAAGAGTTTACAGTGACATGACAACTTATGCACAATAAGAAAATTTCGCATCTACAATGTACCCTTATGCACCCAAATCCTTTAAGCTAATCATCTGTTCTTTTGGTCTGCTCTATAATGAACAGATTAGGCAGTTCACATTTCAGCAGTAAGTACTGATCCACACAAAGATACAAAACTTAATCTACACTTTTACATGGTAGAAGGTAGTTCTGACTAAACTGTTATAAATCAGAACTTGTAAAACAGTATCAAAAACATATAGCTCCTACAAGGCTTTCATAACCCTTCTGCTTACTATCGGTTTTATCCTGTCCATTAACCCTGCTCTCACCCTGCATAGATTGCCTATTTGTAATTGTAGCAAATGCTCAGGATTAAAAGGTCATGTGTGTTGTGTACTTCCTTTCAAGTTTAGATCCTGCAGAGATTCCAGAACACAGTATTTATATGAAGAACATTTGCCACTTGCATGGCTTTTGAGGTTTTATTTGGTAAGTCTATGCAAGGTTATTAGCTAAACACTAATGCAAATCAAAATTATGCTTAAGGGTACACTGTAAAGCAACAAGTTATTACACTTCATATGACCTGCTCAGAACCATATACAGATTCACAACTGTTACATTTGTCACCTGTTACAAGAGACAAGAAAAACAAAATTTGACAGCTAAAACATTTTAAAAATGCACCAAGCTTATGAAGTCTTAAAAGAAAACAATGTTCTGTACATACTCCTTTCACATACTCCTTTCTTCAGATCTAATATGACTTCCTGTACACTGCTGTTCCTGAAGTTCTATTTCCTGTCATTTGACCTGGAACGGCTAGATAGAATATACATTGAGATTCTCAGTCAAACAATGGAAGTAGTTCAGTATCGTTATTTAAACATACACCTGAAATTTCAACTAGACAAATGCACCTATTATAAGGCTTTTAATTAGTGCACTAGTGAAAATGACATTTCTCTAGTAAATACGCTACAGAATTAAACTCTGTATTCAGACATTAAGGTTATGGAAGTGTTCTTACCTACGAGATCTGGAAAATGAACGGGAAGGCTTATGATTTCTCTCCCTTGACAGTGATCTCTCTCTCCTTCTATCTCTAGAAAGGGACCTATAAAAGGAATAATCAGGATTTCAAGAGAATATATTTTTCATGCAATTCTTGAAAAACAGCTGAATAACCCTTTTCTTGTAGCTTAAATTCATATTTTTAAATATGTTGCAAATTAATGGCTGTAACATACTAACGTATGTGCACAGGTTTTACTTTCTATTTAAGTAATACATGGTATCAATGCATTAACTAGTACAGTGCTTGTAAACATGCTTGAAAATCTTAATTTATGAGGCACTTTTTAAAATATGTAATTCATCATTGATACTGGATTCAAAACAAAAGGTATTTTAGTTTATCACAGCATTTGATGGCAGAAAAAAACCACTTTTAAATTGTTTAAAGCTGAATTCAGATTAGATTATACTTTAATAAACACATTTGGCGTGCATTTTACACAGCATACTGACAACTGTGCTGGCCAAGTACACTTTCAAAGGAGTCAGACATTTATGGCACTTCAAGTGTATAATTTAAAATATCCTTTGGGCTATAAAATGTCACACCTGTGCCATCTGTTTAAGGGGGTGGGGAGTCCCTTATTCTATAAGCACTATCTAGACCAGGGGTCAGCAAACTTTTTCAGCAGCGGGCCAGTCCACTTTCCCTCAGGCTTTGGGGAGTGGACGGGTGGACTATATTTTGAAAAAAATAAAAAATGAATGAATTCCTATGCCCCACAAATAACCCTGAGGTGCACTTTAAATAAAAGGACACATTCTACTCATGTAAAAACATGCAAATTCCTGGACCGTCCGTGGGCCGGATCTGGCCCCTGGGTCTAGTTTGCCTACCCATTATCTAGACAACCCAAATGCAGCACCAATAGTTTACCTGCTGCGGCTACGGGAGAAGCTTCTCCTTCGTGGAGATCTACAATCAAAAATAGAAAAGTGAGTATTTTCATCAATTCAACATTAGTGGGGCGAGGCAATTCCCAACTTGTCAAGTCACTGTTGGGCCCAGTGAATGTGCCAAATAACATGGCACTCATCGTCCAGCAAAATGGAAAGATTCAGGCATTAAAAACTCGTGTGATCAGCACGCTTCCAACCATGAGTTTGCTTTAACTAACACCAAGTCATAAGCAAACCTGTCCAATGCAGCACTTCCATCTCAACTAAATCCACTGCCTAGAACACTATACTAATGTCCCACAAGTAGTCCCAAAATTGGTATAAACCAGTATTTTGGAACCCATGCAAGGTAAAAGTCCGCAACAGGACACAAGGTACCAAGTGAAAGACTAACGCACACCATGACAAAGCCATTAAACACCATTAGAACTGCATATTTGTGAATGTAAAAATTTAAAATGTCATAGTGTGTTTAGTCTAAAGAACCTTAGTTTGCCCAGTTTATCCCAAAAGTAATTGTTTTAAGTTCCGAAAACTGTTAGTAAAACAGTTTAAAGGTGAAAGGAGTTGGCAGATTTTTGCAAGAAAGAACTAAGTTAGCAATTAAATGTAGTTTGCCATCTCGCATGCAAATATACTGCAGTTTAGTTTCTTATATTAAGTTTCCTTAACACCCTTAAAAGTTTTATTCAAGCAACATATGTATGTTACCACGAAATTATGCACAGCCAGCCTTTGATTGAGAAAAAGTAATTACTTATAAGCCGCTTACTCCTTATTTTTACCAGCAGTAAACTGTATAAGCAGGAAAAACTTACTAGTTTTTGGTTTCAACAAGCTAGAAATGGTGAGGTGAGGCTGCCGGACTGACTGCCAAGAAGAATTTGCTGAAAAGGTTTTGCCAGATGTTGCGTTGTATTTAGTTGGTTGGCGAAGGGGGTGTTGTGGATTTTTCCTGCTTTTTTGTTAGCCGAAGGCTGCTGCTGTAGTTGTTGTGAAGACATTTGGTAAATAAACAGCTGAGCTGATTGGCCGGGAATGTGTGGGCGGTCGAGGTGGCTGCTGCCGATTTGGTTAAGGTTGGAGAGAAGGCTGAGAGAAAACAGCATGCTCGGGAACCAAAGGGCGGTGCAACCTGACGACTGGCCATGCCTGGGTCATGTGAAACGACACCAGCCAAGCTGAATGGGGCGCGCTGGTCACATGACGCTGAAAGGGCTAGTTGACTGGCTAATGCAGACTCAGAGGGTGGTGAGAAGAGACATGATGGTGACTCTGTAACGGGTTCATTTTTATTAATAGATGGACCAAAAAAAGCATAAAAAAATGAAAAACAAGCCATCAGTACAACCATCTATTAGCTAACAAATACTCCTATTGTGTTCTACAGTGAAAGGGAACAGATTTCACTCTCATATCTTGTATGGACTTCATTTACCTGAAACAGGCTAAAATCAGCCCTTGCAGAAATAAAGACCTTAACTATGACTAATAAACACCCAACCAATCTGTCAGGGTCAGAGAATGCATTACTTGTAAAAACCTGCTTTATTTTGAAATTTATTCCTGCATAACTGAAAAGTTGGTCATATTTCAACAGATTTACTATTGTCAGATTTAGCTAAGCAACTGTTCATTGCTTCAGCATTTTTAAAACAGTTGCCTGCCTGGCATCATTGTGCTAAAGAGGAAAAATCTCAAGTGGGTGAAAAAGCCAAGCTGTTGTATGCAATGTTTACAACAATGGTGTAAAGAAAAGCAAAAAAAACCAAGTTGGAGTACTGGGAAGAAAAAGAAAGTGACTAGAAGATGAACAGACTTCAGAAGGAAAGATGATAATCCGTGTTATAGGGCACTATCAACTGGTATAGACACCTAAGGATAAAAGTCAGTGTTCAACACAATGTATCCCTCTAACACACATTCAATGCTTTAAAATTCTGTGTCTGGGTAGGTATAGACAAGCATATATATTTTTTTAAAAAGTCTATTATGCCAAATGGTAATACTGCCAAACATTACTATACAAGTTCTTTGCTCCCAAATACCTGCGGCGAGGTGGAGGACTTCTCCTACGATAGTCATCTCGAGGACGTCTACCCCACGAGGGAGGTGGACCACGGTTCCGACTACGTTTTTCACCATTGGAGAGTTCCACCCTGACACGACATCCACAAAGTGTTCTAAGAGAAAAAGGGAAGGTTTGTTAGTTCTAACAGCCTAATAAAACTAAGCCAGACACTTCAACTAGTGCCCCTGTATTTCCCTAGTTATTTAAACTTCAACACAAAACCATACCAAGTCAGTCTAATTTTGTTTTGTTTAACTGAAAATTAGACTGGGGACCAGTATTTCACTCCTAAGAAGCAGCCAGCACTTAAAATTGTTTTGAGCATATAGAACGCATATTCAGCTTCAGCTATTATAGATGTCAAAATAAAAATGTTTTTAAATCAACACGAGTGAAATTCAGCTACAGTCTGAGCCATTAAGAGCCTGCAACGGTAAGCATATTTCCATTTTAAAAAAATATTACATGTTTGAAACAGGGCACTCCGAATCGCAAGAGCTCACAACCAGTGTTTCCAAAACTTGGTAGCTGTGCAAAATCTAGAAGCTCAGGAATAATATGCAACATGTTTAAACTGTACTCAAAATAAACTCTTCTAACACAAGCAAAGGATTACATTTCACACAAATTTAACAGACTGTTAGTAAGAACTACTTCCCAGCCCCACTAGCCCCCACAGAAAATCAGTTCTATTTCTTTTGGATCTCCCAATACAGAAGCCAGGCTATTTGTGACCAATTTTCTTTTCAATCAAAGCAGCATATTACATTAATAGATCAGAGTATACACACAAGCTCAACCCAAATGTAAGTGAATTTTTACCTCCCATCTAGTTCTCTGACTGCATCAGCAGCATCACGTGGGTCTTCAAATTCAACGAAAGCAAAACCAGGGGGATTCCTAGCAACCCACACACTACGTAGTGGTCCATAGTAGCCAAAAGCTCGCTCCAATTCAGTTTTGTTGCCATTGTTCCCAAGGTTACCTACATAAACCTTGCAGTCCAGTGGACACGAATCACGATGCATCTCTGGAAGACATGCAAGGAAAAACTGGTTTGCCTTCTGTTCATATTTATTAGTTAGGGAACCTTTTGGGTTATAAGGTATTTGAAACAGGCTCATGATTTTGAAAATACAGTGCAGGTGATTTGACTTACAACGCATAACTATTCATACATTTAAGTCCATCTTATAATCTACTTTAGAAATATAATCCATTGTTCCAAAGTATTATTCATCTTATATTTAAGACCCATACTCCGGGCCCTTAAAACACACAAGCGAAGTCAAAATTAAGAGACCTCGATATAAGAAAGGAGTTGCCGATCCTTTCCCCCATTTGAGGGCATCCAGGGGTTGACAACTGGTCTTGGAAGGGCATGTTGTGTTCAGATCCCCAATGCAGGTCTCCCTCAAGGCAGCCTGTGGTGATCTGAGGTGGGCCTCAGGCTCCTAGCTCACGAGGAGACGAAAAGGGCTTCTTACGCCTTGGGTAACTGGCGCGCCTACTACTGAGCGGCTTCCCGCCCATCGCGGCGGCCTCTGGCCCTCACAATTCTCCCTCGGTTCGACTCGAGCTTGCGCATATAATACCCACCACGCCGCCCCTCACGCTCAAGCAGTCCGCCTCCCCTTTCATCTCCTGCCTGGGACCAACATCCCGGCGGGAGACCTGACGTTACTTCAACCACACAAAATGGCGGCGGCTCTTTGTCCGCTGCCGCAACCGCGAGGCCTTCCATCCCGACCAAGCCCCTCCCTCACCGGCTGCCGGGCCAGGAGTGTGACCGACTCTCGCGAGTAACCGCTACACGGTTTTATGATTATTAATTTTCGGTCGGCTCCGCAGTCTCCCTCGCTTCTCGCCCCTCAGCCACCGAGCTCGATCGCTGCGTCGCCCGTTTTCCCGCCAAGACTCGATTCCGCCGCCTCTCCCACTTCGTCGCACTGGACAAAATGGCGGAAGGCGCCTACACACCCCGAGTTTATATATGTCCTGCCCATCTAGCACGTGACCAGGATTCTCACCAATTGCACGTCGCTTCTCCGGTGATCGACGGTTCCTTGCGCCCTACCCCCTTTCTCAGAGAGACGGCTCCGCCTCAAGGAGCAGATCCTTCCTGACGCTTCTTGTTCGCTTAATAGTGCCTGCTCCTATTGCCCAGTAGGCCGGGCCACTGTCACCGTGGCAACCAGAGAATAGGTGGGACGGGGAGGGGGGAGAGAATGGGCGGGGCGGGGCCGACAGTGCCTCACGGAGGCTCAGGGCTTATGGTGGAAACGTGTGGGGCGGGACGTGTCCCAGTATTTACTAAAGGCCGGTGGGGTTTCGCTCAACTGCTCCATTTCCACTTCGACGCAACCGCTTTTCAAATTTCCCGGATGAGCTCTTTCTCTTTGTATTAAAGGGCGCCCCTATTTTAGACGCGCGGCATCTCTCGCTTCAGCTTTAACCTGAACCCGCACTGGATTGTGGAGGGAACCCACCTCGCCATTAATCCTTAAAAGGGAATTTAAGGCGGGCTCAGTTCTGATTCTTTTCTCCTAACGATTTACAAAGTGGGGCTTGTTTCCGAAGAGCTATGTTTTCCCTTTGCATAGGTGTTGTCCATAGGTTGCCCATAGGTTGCATAGGTGTTTTTCGTGCTGTACGAAAAAAGCTATACTTTTGCCAACTGTGCTGTGACTTTGTTCCTGGAGGGGTTGCTAGATAGGAACCCCGTTCCCGCACCTGATCTGGCTTCAGCTGGCCTCAGAATAGGAAGGACGAGGAATCGGATGCTGTCGGAGCGAGTGGTACCTCCATTCTGTGTTCGGTTAGGTGGGATGCAGGCCCTAAAGGCAAGTGTGGGATGGCTATTGCCCCTGCTGTGACAGATGAGGCAGTCCGTTGGCTGGCAAGTTGTGCGGAGAGGTGATGAGGGCAAAGTGTTTTGGGATGCTACCTGCCAACTCCTAGGGGCTGAGGTCCCTTTGGCCCTCCCAAGAGAATATTTCGGGGGGCACCACCCCACAGAAAGTTGATGGGCATTGCCCTTCAAATAGTGTGGGTGTGCCCATCATGTGATTATGTGAGGAAGGGCTTACCTAGGTCCCCAAATATTTTATTCAAGTTGGCTCCCCTGTAATCTAACAGTTTTTGGCCAGGTATGCAAGAGTGAGGCCATTTTCCCTCAGTGGGGTTCAAAATCCCACCACCTGCTTCGCAACTCTGATTCCTGTGTAGGGCACCACTATGGGATAGTCCTAGCAGTGTGTGATAGTGTGTAGCTGTGGGTCCCCTTTTCGTGTGTCGTCCAAATCCCCCTCAGTTGCTTGGCAAAAAAAAAAGTATTCCCTGAGCATCTTAAACAGGGTCCTTTCTGCAGGCTTATTGCCATGTGGTAAAAGAAATATCCTATTTCCATGTGAGTGTTCTGTTGTGTGACCTCTTCTTCCTCCTCTTTGGGACTTATACAGTATTTCTAAAAGTACACTTTTGTGAATCCTTACATTTGGTAGATTGCATTGTAGTATGCGTGACCCTGTCGGTCTGCCATCTAGTGGCAAACAAAGAAACCTGTTTGCTTTTCTGGAGCTAAAAGCCTGTCTGTTTCCCCACAGTTTTCTATCTGAATAATCCATAGCTCCTCTGCTATTTTGTCACCCACACAGGAGTGCTTTCTGTTGTAGAGTAGTCTGAAATTATTCTAGGTTAAAACCCCAGAAGGCCACAAGGCCTATAAAGATATCAGACATATGGAGGCAACTAGTTTTGTGTTTTGCATGAGTGCTATGTAAAAAGCTGGACATGTCACGTGCTCTTAATATAGTTTTATGAGTTAGGTGGGGTAGGTTGTATGCCTGAGCTTCCTTCTAATTCCTGGAGGCAGCATTGATTCAATTTCTGGAATAGGCAGGTTAGGTTCCTGGTGAGGTAATGACTCTCTAAGTATGGGCCATTAGGTAACAAAGGAAGTGGTTCTGTGCCAGATAACATACTATGTGGGTCCCCCACTCCCTTTGTTAGAAAGACAAAAGCAAGAATTGAGAGTTGAGTGATGTAAGCTAGAAGCTGGAAGACAGAACTATGCCTGTTTTCTGTCTCAGCCACAGGTTGTTGTTTTGTTGTTGTTTAGTCGTTTAGTCGTGTCCGACTCTTCATGACCCCATGGACCAGAGCACGCCAGGTTGTATATATGTATATAAACCATTGATCCTAAAGACACCATAGTCTCTGCTGTTCCTCATTCCAAGGAAACTGAAACTTGGGTACACACCTGGTCATTGAAATGTACATCAAATGCAAAACATTTGGCAGAGAAAGGGAGGCATTTTATTTATTTAAAAGAAACGCATCAACAATTTAGAGAAATATACATACCATTTCAAAAATAACAAAACACTGATTACATAAAAGCTCATACCTAGAAAGCTTATACTTAGTTGGTCTTTAAGGTGCTACTGGAACATCTTTCAATATATATTTTTTAATCTTTCATCATTGTTATTTATTACGACAGACCAACATGGCTACATTACCTGAATCACTGATTACTTATGTTGTATCAAACCATAATATCTTGCTACAAGTTCCCTTACATTGCCAGAGGCCAAAGCTCATGTTCTTTGGTAACTATTTAATAAAGTTGATGTGCATAGCATAGAAATTGTCTAATTATTTTGATATGCCGACACATAATGGGCCAGTTTCTCGTTCAAAGCCACACAAGTTCCAGAGCTGCTGCTGCCAGTCCAACTTAAAGTTTGCTTTCAAAATCCTTCACAGCTTTTCTGTGGTGGATTTAGCCACAGTTAATATAATCACATCTTTATGGAGTCTTCAAAGATAAAAATGGAGGGCAGGTTTAGGATTTAGCATGGATTTTTTGTCCTGCAATATGCTCCACTTCTTTAGACACTTTTATCCAATCCTGGGATACTCTTGAACTCAGTACTGGAAGCCAGCTTGTAACCATCTGGTAACTATTGTTCAGTGAAGGCCAGCACAGTTTGAAGCTTCCATAACTTCTACTTCAGGAGTTAAAATTGCTGCTGGACACAACACCCATTCTCTAAAAGTAGAGCTGCTGAGATATTTACTATAATGCAACTTCCCAAGGGTAGTGGAATTGAGTAGCCATGGCAGCACACTTTGTCTATGATAGAATGCTTTAAGTTGTCATTCAATGAGCATCTTTCAATTTCTCTGGCTGACATTCACTTGCTCAGACAAATGGAATCATAGTTCTTATGATAATGGTAGTTGCCCCACAATTACATAAAGGTGCTTATAAAGATCAGATGTTTTAGACTTGGCTATGGCTAGTGCTTATTAGCCTGGAAACACGTAACTAGAAAGCTCTGCTGTGGCAGACACATCATTTACGTTAACTTTTTGGGTGTCCTGGAAACTAAAAGGAGATCACAAGAGTTTAGCAACCAATTTAGCAACCTCTATGTAAATCTTTAATTGGTTACAAGTTTTGACCTTTTCAATAAATGGCTCTTACGCCAGGAACAGAGTTGTTACAAAGCTAGAAGCCTGTAGTGATTAGTTGATGAACACAATGGCTCAAAATAAACAATTCTAGCCCCAGATGGTACAAGGCAGAACCAGTTAGATCTGTACATTGGTATTTGGCTACTACTTTTTATGTTATTAACATCATGGAAACAATCCTACATTTAACTGCAGCTGCAATGAGGCACAAACAGCTATACCAATATGACTGCATAGAAAATATATATGACATTCAATGGTGTCCATATGCTATCAAAATGGGCTTTCGCCCATGCATTCCAGTCCTCTCACCCTCACCTTTCAGCTCCTGCAAACTCCCAGAATCTGTGTTGGACACTTTGGGAATCATTGAGTAGATGGGCAGTGGGCAGGCACAGAGGAAATCCTGTTGTGCAGGAAAGGTCCAGGTTGTGAGGTACTGGCTCTGTTCAGGCTTGCTTAGCTGCTGGTATTATATTATTTGCTCTGCATTTCTATTGTCTTATTTTATTTGTTCCGTAATTCTTGAAAGGTGCATTGGAAATCCAAATCTGAGAGGCAATACTGCAAGTGGCTGCTGGTGATGTCCACTCTCTGCTGACTCTGGCCTAAATGGAAGTGAACTTGCACCAGCCGCAAGTGGCTGCGCCATGCATATGCTGTTGCCTTCACCACTGGACTATAGAGGGGGGAAGCAGCCAGCAAAGGAGGGACAGGCCTCAGATGCACCCAGAGAAACTCACCTTTACCACAGAGAAGAGACTGACATGGGTCTAAAAGCTTCAGGAACACGAACTTGCTCTGAAAGGGTACTGTACTGGGAAAAGAAGCAGACTCATTTACCTGACAGTGGAGTGGAGGTTGGGGCAAGGGGACAGGAACCAAGGGAAATAGAGCTGTGATTTATTTATCTATGAAGAGAACCCTGTGATGGGAGGAATGAGGGGTTTGGGGAGCTCTGAAGGTGCTGCTCTGAGCCTAAAATCCACTAGACCAGGCATCCCCAAACTCGGCCCTCCATATGTTTTTGGGACTACAACTCCCATCATTCCTAGCTAACAGGACCAGTGGTCAGGGATGATAGGTACTGTAGTCCCAAAACATCTGGAGGGCCAAGTTTGGGGATGCCTGCACTAGACAACCAACTATAAAGAAGGAAAACTAAATAAACAATAGATGAAGGCAGCAGAATTCTTTTTCTGTGCAAGGCTGAGAGGCACATATGTAAGATCAGTTCTGATGTTCAGAGTAGAAGGTTGCTGCCTTATATCAAAGCTCAAAGAAGAGCAGGCTTGCCGAGATAGGACCGCTGGGAAAGTATTTAGGTGAGCCCTCACAGCCCTGCATCTTCTGACTCTAGCTATGCCCCATATGCACACATTACTCATCTGTGGATGGGCAGTGACATCTGCTTATGCAGCATCTGAGGAAAGTATTGCACGTATAATAGCAAAGCCCCATCCAGTTACGCCAGAGAGATATTATGGGTAGGTTTGCAAGTTACTGTTGGTGACACTGGGTGGATGCAGGAAAATTCACTGGGAGCATCCTGAATATTTGTTTGCCATTGAGGCTGCCATAGTTCAACCAAGACTGATAAAAATCAACCCAAAATTTGGGGTGGGCTGTGTGAAGTATGTCTTTAATTTCTACTGAGCAAGAAGTTTTATTTATGCTTCTCCATTTTTACTTGGATATATTAATATCCCATGAAGTGGGCTGAGCCCTGGCACTGAAGGCATATTGTGACCATGCACCATTGTAAATCCTGGTCCAATTCAAAATCTGACAATAACATGTCAAGAAGAGAAAGATTTCTCCTTGCCTTGTTCATATGCTCAGTTCTCCACTTCTCCAGCTGCCTTCTAGAAAAATCAAGCCGATTCTTACCTTAAACATGTGGTGCTGATCCAGAAATTATATCAAAAGTTATCTAGCAAGAAATGGCTGGAATAAGTCCCCCAGTGATAAAATGTCTCACATTCTTCAGCCTTGCTATTGATCCCAATCTCCATAGCATGGTTTTATGATCCTATGAAAATGACAGGATGAGAGATATTTCAAAAACAGGAGGTCCCAGTGTCTTAATCACTAGCCAAATAGTAAACTTTATTGTCCAAGGTTGATTGTCTCTGGGAGAAGCACATCTTTCATTTATACAAGGAGGAAAAGATCTTAGTCATAGAATATGATGCGCAGCTCATCCCTATTGTTAAGTGCAGCTACAGAACTATAAAAGAAGCTAGGAAGGCGCACACTGTCATTGCAGGAGGAGGCTCACTAGAGATCTGCTAGCAACAAGTAAGACTCCACAAATCAACTTTACCATACTCCAATACAAGGAGAAATAGTAAGTACTCTGCATTACACTGCTATTTTTAAACTGTTGGGCTTTAAACTCTATATACACTTACCTGGATATACGTAAGCCCCATTGAACTTATTTCTGAGTAGACATGTATAGGGTTGCACTGTTAAATATTTTCTTTCAACTAATATTTAATTAAGATATTGTCGGTTATATGTAGCTATACAAATATATCTCAAATATATTATTGACAAAATCTGTCAATAAGTGATTACATTCCTGGAAAAATTGAACCAATGGCTTATGCCATTCAGGATGTATTTTGTGTATTCACAAATTTCTAGAAAACCAGTTCTGGTTCAGATCAGAATATTTGTTTTGTTCCCTCCAAAAGCAAACAATTTTATATACATATTATGCTATTGATTTTCATTGGCTATACTAACCTGAGTGAAGATTGCAGTAATATATTTATGACAGGAATATTTGGAATATATATTTAAAAGATGGTTTTCTACTGTTTCAAATTAAAACCTTTTATGTCCTAATATACAAATAAAATACACTATGGAATTATTTGGCTTTTGTTGTCACAGTAAATATGAAAAGGCAAAGAATAATATTTTTTAAAAAATTATATATTTCAGGCCAATACTTCCTATCTGCCACTATGGTTTAATTTTACTATCCATTATTTAAGTGGAATATGTTATAGCTGCAAGTTGAATTTCAATGTCCATCTTATTTCATCTTGTTTAATAGTTTACAAGACAGAAGATGCTTTTGTCCCAAAGATATCTACAGATGGTAACATTTTTGTCCATTTTTTTTCTTGTTTGGTTTGCAACATGTGAAGAAACAAAAACGTAAGAATATTTTTTAGTTAAATTTTTGATAAGCTTTATTTTACTATGATGGGTTTTGGGGTGTTTTTTTTACTGTGTTGACCTTTGGGTGCAAAATGATAACATTGCAGTAATGCTTTACAATATAATGTATTTTTCTGAAGGAGATCACTGTGCAAACATATGTTTAGCATCGTTTGTAATTTTTAAAATTATTTTTCTTTAAAATGTGATAAATTTGGAAGGTGCTTTTAAAAACAAGATTATCCTGTACTGAAAGTCACAAGATAGCTAAGGGAAAGGGCAAATTCTTCTTGTTGTTAGAAATTTCCAAGATGGTTCCAAAAACCATAAAGTTATCTTCTGTTCATTCCTAGATAGCGATGATAAGGGCGAGAGAGCTACCTCTTTTAACACGTCAAAGCACAAATCCATAGCAAAATAAGAAACAATGAAGACAGCTACATGTGTTATTCACATGTCTGTGCTGTTCACATATATTAGCCTGGTTTAGACATAATGGGAAACCCGTTGCTCACCACATGAGCCCACACGAACCTCAGGCTCACATGGTCTGCTGGTCATAAGGTTAGTACCTCTTGCTACAATCTCTCCAGCCTGGGCATAAAGAGGAACTGCGGCTTGTTTAAAAATGGAAGCTTCCAATCTCCTTGTGGCCACAGGAGATGCACAGAAACCGGAGACTCATACAGGCTCTTTCATGGAGTAGGAAATCATGGTTTCCCATTATGTCTGAAACAGGCCAAAGTATGTGGTAGTCTTGACATGAAAATGGTTGCAGGGAGCAGGAAATATGACTCCCCCCCTTTTTTTTTTACCTCCCTGCACTCCAACAGTCCTGGCACTTTTCTCCTAGCCCAGTTTATGGAGCAGGAAGTACACCAGAACTTTATTACAAAGATGGAGCACACACACAAATACAGTGCTACCTCTGGTTATGAACTCAATTCGTTCCACAGGTCCGTTCTTAAACTGAAACTGTTCTTAACCTGAGGTAACACTTTAGCTAATGGGGCCTCCCGCTGCCACCAGCGTGCAATTTCTTTTCTCATCCTGAGGTAAAGTTCTTAACCTGAGGTACTACTTCTGGGTTAGTGGAGGCTGTAACCTGAAGTGTTTGTAACCCGAGGTGTTTGTAACCCAAGGTACCACTGTAATAAAGAAATGTGACTGCCATTATGTCTAACATAGGACACAGGAACATATTTATAATGAATCAGACCACTGGTCCATCCAGCGAAGCCCTAACCTCTCTCCAAGGTTTCAGGCAGGAGAGAGGTGAGGCAGTGGAGAGGTCGGCGTGGTTCAAATGCACTGGCAGAGCCAATCCGATGCATTTGGTGGTGTGTTTGCACCGCACTGACCTTTATGCCACTCTACCCCTCAAACACAGATGTTGGGAGGTCAGGCGCCATCCCCATCCATGCTGTCCACAACTGGATAGGAGTCTTTCCCAAGTATGGCCCTCAGTGGGCTCTCTTTGCTCAATGGTACTATAATGAACAGACAGGTTTTGTGAATAATAGCTAGCTATGCCACCTTCATTTTACACTGCAAAAAAGTCACTGGATAGAAACTATAATACAAGAACCTGAAACAGCCATGTGAACAGTGACAATGTTAATATGCTTGTACAGTACTCTGTCTTTTCATATATTAGGTCAAAGTTAGTTGTGCATCTGTCAGTGGCTAATCTTTACTGAATTTTAGGTTTCCCAGTTTGAAACAAAACTCAAAGTTCAACACTGAAAACTCATATAATATTTGCTAGAGGGTAGCCATGAAAAGATTTCTTAGCAAGAGATAGGGAAATAAGAAACATCTGTACAAATTCAGACATGGAAAAAATCAATTCCATTGAATTCAGTGGAACATATTCCAAAACAAGCATGCATAGAACTGTAGCCTTACAGTCCAATCCTATATACGCCTACTTAGAAGTAAGCCCTACTGAGTTCAATGGAACTTATTCTGAGGTAGTGTTTATCGGATTCCAGCCTTAAAGAATTACAAATAAAGGCAGATGAGGAGCTGTGGAACAATGACTTGCATGGCTTTGGGGACTGTCAACTTTGCATTGATCAGTCCAATTCTACAAAGAAAATAATGAATACAGATGTCAAATGTCTGAAGTGGTCAGCACTGGTTCAGACCCCAGGAATACCATACACTACTTTTGCAAGCAGTTAGATGGCACCAGATAGTTCAACAAGGTTGGACACAATCCCTTAGTGATCTTGGTTTCCTCATCTTTAACTAATATACTTGAAATGTTTTCTTGCTTTGTTGTGAATGTGTTTCTGCTTCTCAAGCACAGCACTGGCTTTTTCACATTTCAGTAAGAGAGGAGTGGCAGAATTCCAGTTCTTGCATAACAAAGGAAATCTCCGTGAAGAGTTAAACCGACTGATTTGGCTCCACCAAGCCATGGGAGGAGTGCACACAGCCGTGGGCAGGGACATCCCACAGGCACACATTGTGTGGACCTCCCCAAAGAACCAAGACCTCTCCGATCTTTCTGACGGAACTGGCAGAGAAGAGTCTCTAGAAATGATGAAGCAACTGCTGCTGGGATTGCAGGAGAAGGAAGAGCCTGTTGCTGTCCTTAGGAAAACAAATGTGTTGCAGTATTTAAAGAATGTAAAGGGTAATCAGGACCGGCAACACCTTTCTGACATATTTCAAGGTGGAGATCAAGATGGCAAAAGTAATCTCAGCACCCAGACATAGATTTCCTGACCGAACCTATTGCAGTCCATCTGCTACTTGAGATATATACACTGAGGGAGATCAAAAGAAAAGTTGATTAACAAAGAAAATGTGCGTTTCTGCCATTTACTACTCCTTCGCATTGTTGAAAGGCCAGAACGTTTCCCCCTTATTCCGATTATTAAACAGGAATTTGCAGGGCTTAAAATTTTCCCTTCTAGATAGCACAAATATTTTATAACTGTTAGCAATATTGCCAGGGGCTATATATTATTATTGCTACTTCACTCCTTTGCATTTGTTGAACAATATTATTGAGGTATTTGTGTATTTGTGCATGCAGGTTCTGCTGGGGTATGTGGAAAGTATTTACTCTTTGTCCCTTATGCTCCTTTCCTGCTTCCACCACCCATATAATTACTTGAGGTCTTTTGTGCCTGTTTTCTACTGTTCCCCTTTAGCAATGAGGGTTTAAGTTATAATAAAGCACATGGCTGAGAAAACACCTAGGCTGGAAAGCAAATTCAAATGCTCTATAATACATTTTTTCATGTAAAAATGCATATTTCTAAATATGCACCCCTGGTTCTTTGAGCATACTAATATGGTCTCCTTACTGCAGAAAGAATACGTCTTACAGTAAGATTGGAATCTTAGGCAAACAAGAATAAGACCCACTGAACACCACGGGACTTACTTTTGAGTAAACATGCATTGGTTCAGGCTGCAGCAATTCTGACCTACTCAAGGTTTGCAAAATGAATCAAGTCATCCAGAATAATGCCTCAGCCTATCCCCCACATCTAGCTGATTAGAACACTTAGTAGAAAAGCCCAAATATACATATTTTCAAATGAAGATGTGGAATTGGAAGCAACCATTGCAAGATACCTCTGGAAGAAGTATGCTGAGGGTTCCCACTTTCCAGAGGGATGAAAAGGTTTTGTCAGAAGAGTTCCAAAGTCTATTGGGCTCAGTCAGGAGGGCATCAGACTCTTAATCTCAGGGTCGTAGGTTCAAGCCCCACATTGGGCAAAATATTCCTGCATTGCAGGGGGTTAGACTAGATGACCCTCATGGTCTCTTTCAACTCTACAATTCAATGATAGATAAGAGGTGCAGATTGCGTACCTTAAACCTAAAACACTGTGATGTGTGAGAACTAAATGTTGATTGTTCTGTTAGGCCCCACACAAGTGTTGGTAATGTAATTGGCATTAAAAGCGGGTTAAACAAAGCTCCCTGGTAAGTCTCTAAACAGCCCTACATCCAGGTTTCTCCTAATCCTAGAAAAGTGGGCAATTATAGGGTCAACTTTCAGAGACAGTGCTGTTAATTTACTCTACCTGAATACAACATAGAAACCATATTACACAGATGGTGAATGTAACAATTTAAAATGGGCTCATACTGATGCACAACATGAAGTTCTGTTGTACACCACTGACATTCAGTGTATAATCAATGTTTGGCCATGAGCAGATCGCAGACTGGTTAGATTTTGGTTGTCCAGGCACCAGATACTAAACCACCTTGCAGATTTTGTTTTGGGGGACTCTGCCTGAGCGTCTTATTACTTAATGTGGGACAAGTTTGTTTTTTCTTGCTTGCTTGTTTTTTTCTTTTGCAAATACATTTTTATTTTATATCTCAACTTCCCCCTGGAAAATCTCTGAAGGCTATCATAAGTAGAGGCTGGGTCTGGCCTTCGCATACCATTTTTGTCATGAGCAAGGAGACTGGTTTCCTAGTTTCTAATGCCATATTTCAGATCTAAACTAGTTTGGGGAAACATACAAAATTCTGAATGCAGAATTCTAAATACAATTATTAGCAAATAAGTCCCATTGAATATTCCCAAGCCAACAAGTGCAGGGCTGAGATGTTATACAAAGCCACCTTTGTGCATTCCAAAGGAGTAATAAATGGCAAGAACACATTTTGTCCTTCATATTTAATAATAATATGTTAAACAATATGTACAAATGCTAAAATACATATGTAGTATTGCTATAGCTTTGTTATTCGGGTCACCGAAAATATTCAAGGTCTCAGTTACTTTAAATATAATGCTTAAGCTGTCTTAAAATAATCTTTTGATAATGATACAATGTTGATAGATCATATTTTACAGTGATCCATTTTAAACAAACTGTCCATCCTCAGTGTTATGGAACGCATTAAGATACATGTTTTTTGCATGAAATTTATCAAAATGTTGTACATCATTAATGCTAGAAATCTAAATAAAATAAAGCAAGATTATATTTTGCTAATAGCTATGCATTTTTGAATAAAATGGAAAAGATATTAAATGCCATTAAAATGGGGAAAAAAACACTGGATAGCTATGTTGGCAACAACAGGGACTTCCACAGCTATGTACAATTTGCTGTCACTGTTCATCTGAGTTATAATATTATCCTGTAAGTGGATTTAAAAGTAGAAATGGAATTTTCATGAGAGGCTATATACATATTAGCAGCTTAAAACACAGCAAATTTGTTCTCCCCACTCCCCTTCAAGTAACATTTACATCCGAGAAGGGGCAGGGGTGTCTTCACTCTATGTATGTGACCGTACCCGTTTGGTTTTCCCATGCCTGCAGCTTCCCGCAACTTCTATTCTTGAAGCTGTCAACTGTGCATGTGCAACGGGCAGTCTCAAATATACACACCTCAGCTTAACCACAAAGCAATGGTTGCTTATTTCAAAATTTCGTCTTTAGGGCATCAACTTTCTCAATTCATGGATATTAACGAGTAGGGACCAGAGGTTCTTCATAGGGTTAGTAGACACAGAGTACGGCTTATGGTACATATCCAGTCTTCTATTAGTTGCATAAATCCATCCATTGTCTAGAGTCCTTCCCTCAAGTGTCTGTCTCAGAAGATCATCAGTACAAAGAGAGAGCTGAAGTAAAATACTGCCCTTTGATCTTCTGGAAATGGTTTTAAAGAACTTCATATTTTTTAAAAATTCAACAGAGGTGGCCAGGCTAGCCTCTTGCAGGAAAAACAAGTCCTTTGGCACTTTACGTACAGATTTATTTTGGCATAGGTGTCTGAGAAAGTGGGCTCTAGTCCAAAAAGGTGTATGCCAAATAAACCTGGCATATGGCGTTTTTACAGTGCCACAATACAAGCAATAAAAGCAAACGTTTTTGGTGTGATCTGATAAAACTAGTGAGCATTACTATTTCCCTATTTGTGCAGTTCCAATGTCTGGAAAAGCAGGGAAAAGCCAAATGGAAGAACTGTACAATGATCAGGAACAAGGCGGGTTCCTATCTCTTGAAAAGACAGCATAAGAACTCGGATCTTTTGAAATTAATACAATCTTTATGTGGATTTGGGGTTGTGGAAAAACACCCTGAGGAACCAACGAACCTTCCTGACTTGCTTTCCACATATGAAAGCGTCGATTCATCCCTAACTGGGAGCTCTGTGGGTGGAGTGTCCTAAAAACAGAGATTTTTTTCTTCTGAATAAACGTGCGTAAGCCCAGGCTCGATGGTGACCGTCCAAAACACCCGCGCAGTGCGATCCTAAGCGCGGAAGCCACCATACTTCCCAGCAAAGCCGCTAAAACCCCGCAACCCTCCCCTTCACCTCCCCTAACTTGGGGAGCAAACGCCCGTCGTGCCGCGTTTACTTCCGCGTAAGCCAGCGGAGGGCGAGGCGGAGGAGGAGGCCGCCGCCTTGCGCCGCCCGGGAAACAGTTGCCGACTTCCTCATACGCCGAAGGAGCGGCGCGCAGCAGCCACGAACTTCCCAGCCCGCTCGCCGAGGCGCTAGAGCGGCATCCGGCGCATGCGCAGCGCCGGAGGCTAGGCAAAAGTGCGGCGGCGCCCCGCCTCCTGGGGCTGCGGGCGGGGAACGGGCCATCAGGCGAGCCTCGCCCCTTGAAGAGGGCGGCGCCGCGGCCGGGAGAGAGAGAAAGAGCTCTTCTGCGCATGCGGGCTGTGCCAGAGTTTCCAGTCGGCGCTTGTCCGGTCGCGGGCTCCGGCTTTCCTTTGGGGTGGGGGCGGCTGAGCAAGGGGCGGGGCTCGGCCTCTGGGAACTGCTGCTCCCCGTCTCTCTCCCGTGTTGGTCGGCTGGGAAGGCATTGCGCGGCGGGGGCTCCTCGGCGCTGCTCCCAGAAGGGGGTCTGGTAAGCGTCTCTTCCTCCGGTGTTTGCTTTTAACCCCCCACCCAAAAGTTATTGCTCCCCCCTCAGGCTGAGCTGCCTCCCGGGGCGCCATCCTGTCCCGCCCCCTCTTGCCAGGTAGGTGCTTTTGTAGCATCCCCAGAGGGGAGGGGAGACGCCTCAAGTTGCCCCGTCCTCCTCCTCCTCCTCCTCCTCTTCTTCCTCCTCGTGAGTCTCCTGCCTCCCCCCCCAAACCCCCCCCATTTTCTTCTTCTTGACCACATAGATTCCTGCTAGGTTTTTAGCGTGACGCCTGGCTCTGCCTTCCTCTCCTCTGTTTACACCTGCTCGCCTCTTCCCCCTCGCAAACTTCTGTGGAAAATGGACCTCGTGCTCCTTTTTCCTTCTTCATCTTCTCCTTGTCGTGTCTGCTGGCGAGTGAGGCTTTTGCTGACTTGAGAGGGAATTGCTCCCGAGTAAATGTGCCTAGGAGTGGAGCAGCTCCTTTATAGTTAAGTCTCCTGGGATTCTAAGTCATTGTATAAGCTCTACATGTAAAAAGCACATTTCTTGCCCCTTCCCGCCCCCCAAGCGCTGGGAGCTATTTTTTGTTAAGGGTGCTGGGAATTTGCAGCTTTGGGAGGGGTAAGTTGCAGTTGCCAGGATTCTTTGGGAGGAAATGTACTTTGGATGCATAGGGGAAGGCTTTGCTTTGAATTCTAGTAGGCCCCACCTGTGTTGTACATTTAAAGCTGTACCATGCCACTTTAAAACTTCTGTGGTTTCCCCCCAGAAGCATCCTGGCAATTGTGGTTTGTTAAGCATGGTCAGAGTTGTTAGGATACCCCTATTCCCTGCACAGAGCTACAGTTCCCAGAGATCCTGAGAACTGTAGCTCCTTGAGAGAAACAGGGGTCTTCCTAATAACCCTTAATACCCATAACAAACTTTGTGGGACGCCATGGCTGTATCATGTGGCATGATCCTGTAACTGGCATGATAGGCTAGGTACACTGCAGATGGGCCATAGTGACACTCTGGTCCTTGGGGATGATGATAATTTTTTTAATGGGAAATTTCAACTGGCAAAAAGGAGCTGTAGTTGCCTAGTATCACAAAGAGATAATTTATATTATGTACAGCTTTTCTTGGAAGGGAGTGCACCGTAAAAAGATTGCATTCAAAGAGCCATGCGAGCAAAATACTCTAATTAGTTCAAAGAATTATTTTATATAACCTTTGTTTGGTTAGAAGTTCTGATGAAATTGGGAAGATTTTAAAAACAGTTACAATTGTTAACTAAAGCAAAAGTGTAAGAGCAAATTGGTTCTAGGTCGACTAGTTACACTGTCATACAAGGAAAAATACAGCTTGGGCTGTAGTCTATGAAGACTTGCTTGGAGGTAAGCTCCATTGAAATCACTGGGACTTACCGTATTTTTCGCTCTATAAGACGCACCAGACCACAAGACGCACCTAGTTTTTGGAGGAGGAAAGCAAGAAAAAAAATATTCTGAATCTCAGAAGCCAGAACAGCAAGAGCGATCGCTGCGCAGTGAAAGCAGCAATCCCTCTTGCTGTTCTGGCTTCTGTGATAGCTGCACAGCCTGCATTCACTCCATAAGACGCACACACATTTCCCCTGACTTTTTAGGAGGGAAAAAGTGAGTCTTATAGAGCAAAAAATACGGTACTTATCTCCAAGTAAATTTGAACTGAAAATTACTGATTAGAATCTTAGTTGGAAGGATTAAAAACCATCTAGTCCACTTCTACTTAGGTATATTATCTGCTACTCTAGTTATCTGCGATGACTAGGTGGCCATCCATCTTGTGCTTAGAAACCTCCAACAGTTCTTTACCTTGTGTGGTAGCCTGTTCCACTGTCTAACAGTTCATATGGGTCAGGACATTCTTTCCAAAGTGTAATCAATATTCCCTTTCCCTAGGCTCTAGAGCAACAGAAACAAATTTGCTCAGTCTTTGTTGACAGCCCTGCAGATATTGTCTGTTACTCAATAGAAGCACGTTCCAAGGAAATAAATGTGGCTTGTGCTGTGTTTGTAAATACTTTTACATGGAAATACGTACTATGATTGGTTTAAAACATGTTGGTAGAATTTTAATTGACTGGAGATGAAAGTAATAAGAGACTTATCATTTGTAATGCAACCTGAAAATGTCATTCAGAGACTTAATAGTTATCACATTTCTTTCCTCCTTGTTCATAACTTTTGTAGAAAAACAGGAAGTTTTGCAACATTGTGGCCTTTTATACTTGTAGCTTCCAGTTTGGGCATATTGCAAAGCTTTTGTTTATTTTTAAACTGGCTGCTTTATTTAAATTTAAGCCATCATGTAGTGTAGATTTCTTGCTTCAAAGTTTAGGATCACAGATATTTTCTAATTTTTCTCTTCCAGGAACCATGGCGATGACTGGCCCAGCACCTTGTTCATCTATGAGCAACCATACCAAGGAGCGAGTTACAATGACAAAGGTGACTTTAGAAAACTTCTACAGTAATCTGATTGCGCAGCATGAGGAAAGAGAAATGAGGTAAATATCCCAGCTTCATGAAAATGGAAGTAATGCTATTTTCCTTATATCAAGATTTAAGAAACAACGGATTCCACAAATACGCTGATCATCTTATCCTGCTAAGTTTTTATAACACTTTTAAGTCCTCAAAAAGCCTTTAAAATATTTTAGTATGATGATATTTTTCAGTGCCTATGCTATCCTCTTGTGCATTTCAAGAAAGGCATATGTTGCAGATGCTTGATGAAAACTAGTAGCAGCATTTTCCTGGAATGAAAGTTGTTTTTCTCTCTCTAGTGTTATGTTTTATTTTTATTTCAGTGTGTCCAGTATAAACAGTTTTATTGCGAAATGCACTTGGCTCTACTGTGTACTATAATCAAAAGCAGCCTCTCTAAACACAGTTTACTCCTTCCTGGATTTCATTCCCTTCTAAGTATTGTATTTTATATTTATCTGTAAAATATTTTAACTACTTCCTGCTACAAGTAGTGGTCAAATGTCCGTAAAAAAATGTTTAATGCATAAAACCATTGTTCCAATTTAGCTTTTCCTTATTTGAAATATTTAACAAACACCCCTCTCTTCATTCTGTTGAATGCCAATTGGAACGTAGGTCCTTGAAGGCGAAGCCACTGCTGAAAAACACACCTCTCTGGTTTCCCTTCGCTTGGTGGGGAAACTCCACCAATGTCTCTCTAGATGTTGTAGTTGAAAGCTTATTAGGCTTATCAATGAGAAGATCAGTTATAGAAATAGCTTGTCACTGCTGCCAGTCTTTTACTATGACATACAGCCATGTGAAATCTTTGTTAGGATATGCTGCCAGTTCACATGGAATAACATTCCTGCGTTGCAGTGGGTTGTACTAGATGACCCTTGGGGTCCCTTCCAACTCTACAATTCTATGGTTCTAACCATGAGGTACATTTGATTGTGTGTGCTTGGCTGGTACCCTAGAACAGTGGTTCCTTTCCCCCACCCTGGATGATATTGGGGGACCACTTCAGGTTTGCTGATGATCTTGGGGGGGGGGCGCTTCATGTTTTTCTCCTGTGTGTTGTATGATTTCTAATGTGCTGTGCTAGATGCTGTATTTTTATTGGTTTTTTATTTCTTATATTGTATTTTTTTTGTATTACAATTTGCATTCTATGGAATTCAAATTACAGTAAAATATAATAAAAGAAGCAGCAGTACAATATAGTTTAAAATCAACACAATAATTTAATGTGGACATGCTGAAGACCACCTAAATGAAACTCACAGGAATCCTTGCCTCAGAATTCTATTGTAAGGAGTTTCAGTTCCTTTGAAATATATTGCCTTTGAGCAACTAAAACGCATCAGATTTACTCCCTTCTATATCCTCCCTAAATTTATCCAGCTTTTTGTTTGCATATACAGAATAACTGAAGGTTTATTAAGCTGACAGATTGGTTAGAATTGAAGAGACTGATCATTTTCATAGAAATGGAAGTAGTTTATAGTCTAAGAAGCTCTCTATAGTGTTTCAAAGATCATTTTATATGTTTAATGAAATTCTTATGCTTATTTTGTTCTATAATTCTGTGAGGTTAATGCCGAAATGAAGTCCTTTCCACTTTTTACATTATACTGCTCCACCCAGTGAGAAATGCAGTTGTGTTGTGCACTATGGATTGGGTATTAGATTGGCTGCGATGATGTGGCCTCTGTTTTTGCCAGCTATCTCCTGTGAGCCCTTTCCCACCACAGACACACCTTGACCTGGCAGTAAGGTATTAGATGGTTGATCTAAATCAAGTCTTGATACCTTCCAGACGTTGCTCATCCTGCAATCAGTTTGTTTGTACGTCCTTTTTATTATAAATGATTAAACTCTGCTCTTGTTTCGTGCCCCTTTTCTTTACAAAAGACTTAATTTGTATGATGCGAATGCACGATAAGAGCAAATTTCCTGTTCATTTTGCAGAAGTTCAAGCAGAAGCAGGGTGATTATCTTGATTGCTGTGTGCATTGAGAAATGAAGCCTTGGAATTCAGTGTTCCAATTCCTGGCAGCTCTATTCTGTGCTGAAGTTGTATGCATGAACTTGTGGAGACCTTGTTCAAAAACTTTATTCTTTTTTTTTCCAGACAGAAGAAGCTAGAAAAAGTTATGGAAGAAGAAGGCTTAAAAGATGAAGAGGTATTGCATATGCTGAAACATGCTTTCTTGGTGCTTTTTTCTCATCACTCCTGTTTTTTTTTTTTTTATTATTATTATTATTATTATCATTATTATTATCATCACCATCATCAATAATTTAAAGTTATTATCTGTCCTCTATCCTAAGGTCACAGGATGGATTACAACAATTTAAAATACAACATTAAAAATAGTTTTAAAACATACAGTTATGGAATGCAGCCACAAAAAGAAGGGCGGGTCCCTAAGAATATATATCTTAGGTATCAAAGACCAGAGTAAAGATAACAAGCCTTTGCTGTGAATGATTCTGGTCTAGCTGTTGATTTATTTATTTTTATTAATAGAAAATGACACTAACACCCCCCCCCATTTTTTAACAACTTCTAGAAAAGAATGAGGAGATCAGCACACGCCCGAAAGGAAACAGAGTTTCTGCGCCTAAAAAGAACAAGACTTGGGTTGGAAGACTTTGAATCTTTAAAAGTAATAGGTCGAGGAGCATTTGGAGAGGTAAGAGTTCAAAATGAAAAAGACTTCTAAAAAGTATAGTCAGCCAACTTCTGACCCTCCAACACCATCAAACAGCTTTGGGTTCCTCTTATCACCCTGTTATTAAATGCAAATACACAGAGTTTGCTTTCAGGGCAAGTATCCCATCAATAAAAGTAGCTTCTACACTCCTGAAAAAGATGTTAGTAATTTGAAAATCCTCTTAAGGTAATGGACAATTGGACATAGTTGATTTGTTAATATTGAACACAGTTGGCCAAATGAAGTGTAGTTTTATGCTGAGCTCCCTAACAGTTATCTGGTAACACCTGTTTCCTACATGTAGTTATTTACAGAATTCAGGTAATGCTCTAAGCAGCAGCGGTATCTTACTGGCTTTTCTGAAAATCGTCTAATGGCTAACGGTATAATGTTGTTTTCCAAACTTAACTCTCTTAATATACTATGTCTACACCTTTTCTAAGTTGCGCTGTTCCATTGTAGTGCTATAGTAATAATATTCTGCTTTATTTATACCCATTATCCAAATATTTTGGGTGTACCATGGGCCTGTCTCAGTTATATGTATTCCCGTATCTCTTACTGTAATTTATTATGAAGGGTAGAATTGAATGTTAGCCAGAAAGGAAAAATAATATTTGACTCAATGCCAGATAGTGTTATGCTCCACAGCAGCTGAAAACTGGATATACTACACTGGTAGGTACAGAAGGCTCTATATACTTTGCTCCTCTAATTCTTCTTTCTGTAACTGTTTGTCTTAAAAGAAATGGCTGAAATGGGTTTTAATATGTGCATTGTTTTTGCACAACTTCTAGGTGCGGCTTGTTCAGAAGAAAGATACAGGCCATGTGTATGCAATGAAAATACTACGGAAAGCAGATATGCTGGAAAAAGAGCAGGTAAATACTGATTCCTAACGAGAGAATGCAGATGTCAAAAGTAAGAACGTGCAAGCAATGTGGAGTTCTTCTTTTCTGCTGGAACCATTAGACTCATGATGGGATATCTTAAATTATCATTTTGTGGGTAAATATGGAATGCATGGAAGGCAGAAGAGAGCCTTCTAGGAAAAAGAAACTCTGTAATCACCAAATGGAATGTGGTAACTTCCATTTTAAGTTTTTCCAGCTTGTGGATGAGATGTTTTTGAACCTACATCTCCAACTCACCATCTTTATCTAAATTTAATTGAACATTTAGTATTTATTATGCAAAAACTGCAGTTGTATGCACAGTTATTAAAGAGTAAGTCTTACTGGGACTTGTTCATAGAAAGCCTGCATGGGATCATGCTGTAAGTCTTGTCTTAAGAGTTTTGAGCATCAAAAGTTGAATACATGTGTGCTGATCAATTTTCATGCATGTTCAGGTATGAATATGATGCTATAGAAAGAAAATGAAATTCAGAATTCTTCCCTTAACCGTTTAAGCCTTTGACTTAAATTCCACTTGCATGTGTCTCGGTGACTAAGTGCACTTTTGTCTGTATCCCATGCCTGATTTAATTTTGATGCAGGCAACATGGAGGTTGTCAGAAGGCACTTACCTATTTAGAGGCTTCAGCTGCAAATTAAGAAACCCTTTGCTCGCGCTGGTGGATACAGTGTTTTCACTCTAGCAATATTTAATTATTTTAGGATTTATAATCATTTTCTCCTTCTAAAATGCAGATACGAAGACAGTTTATAAAATATAAAAACCAATGACTCATTTCAAAAGGCATTGCTAAGTCAATCCATGGCTAAGCATGAACAAGAAAGTAGGTGGGAACTTGGATGAAAAATTGTAGCCACTCTGCTCTTCCCTTGTCCTGCTGCTGCCACACTACCCAGAGCCAATTCATAATTTGAATTAGCATTGCTCAGGGTTTGTCTCACTCCACAAACCACGAGTGGTAAACCAAGAACAAACATGGCCTGCAGCTCATTTGTCTGGAAACTGTGGGCCTGGGTTTGGACATAGCCCTAAGCCAAACTATGGCTTAGCTCTGAATAGCACAGCAGCAGGACCAGGAGAGGAGCAAAGGGGTCATGATCTTTCCTCTAAATACTCACACACTCCCTCATTCACACTTAGCCATAATTTGACATACTGTAACTTACAAACCAGGCCAATGCCAGTATCAGTAAAATAGCAGCAACAAACGCCAAAAAACACATAAGCTTAAAAACAAGGGCTTGCTAGAAAGGTTTTCAAACAACAGGAAACCAGCAGAACAGGATATAAACCTAATCTTTCTGGGCAGGGAGTTAATATACCGGGTGCCATGACACAAAAGGCAGTCTTGTATAGCGGGTGTTAACACTTCTTAAGGCAACAGAATGCATAAAAGGGCTTTGCTAGATATCGGAGGGCAGAGAGACTCAATGGGAAGAAAAAGTGCCTTTAGACAACTTGTCCTAAGCTATTGTGGGCTTTAACCTAGAATTACTCTCAGAAATAGACCAACCACCAGTGCAGCTGATAATAGCAAAGGGGTAACATGTTTCTGAAATGTAGTGATGGTCAAATCTTTAGCAGCAGCATCCTGCATTAACTGAAAATTCTGAACATTTTCCAAGGGCAGCCCCAACTGAGCCCTCTTAACTAAGTGGCTGCTGCTGGTAAGGGGAGGGATTTGCTCATTTTAAAATTTTATTTCCTGTTCACAGTTGGGGTGGGTATACAGCCCATTGCCTGTACCTTGACTCACTTGACTGGGCAGCACCTGTGCTTCTGGCATGCACCATTCTGCAATTTGAAATGTAACTAATATTAAAAATAAGTTGCCGTTTGGGGACATCTTGGGTTATGAACAACATTTGCAAATATTGTGTAAATATTTCTTTAATTACAACTTGCTTTTTAAAAATGTATTCATCTCCAGGTTGGCCACATTCGAGCAGAACGTGACATTCTAGTGGAGGCAGACAGTTTGTGGGTTGTAAAAATGTTCTATAGTTTCCAGGATAAGCTGAACCTCTACTTAATTATGGAGTTTCTGCCTGGAGGTAATTATTTTGAACTTCTGTGTCATCTAATATTGCTTGATATTATTGTGAATGCTGACTACATAACAAGTTATATGCCCCATTTTGAAATGCACTAGCCACTGATTAGCATGTATTGAACAATTCACAATCTAAAGTGATGTACCCATAGACTATAGTCAAACTATAGGAAAGGCAGTTTTGAGCATATGAAATCCACTGATAGTGAAGGAGTCCTACTCCAGGTTGACTTTTGCTCTTTATTGTTTATTGGTCAGGGTGTTCATGTGAGTTTTTGAGGGAGAATCTGTTTTGACCAAATGACCTATCCACTTTACTGCTCAATAACTTTTCAGAGCTATATCCAGACTTTCATTTTTACTTGTTATTGACAGAAGTAAGTTGAGGTTGGCTCATGCAGGAATTTGATAAAATTGTATTTATTTATGCTGAAATTAGAAACATGAACTTGTTAGAAGGAAACTTGGTGAAATTGAGGGCATATTCAAAAGGCCATTCTGCTATTTTAAGCTGCTATATTTATGATGGAATGGGCATCTACTTTTGGCCATTTCAGAATCCTTTACCAGCAGTTGCAAGGAGTAAAGCATGCAGATTTTCCAGGACATAATGTAATTCTGTCTATGATGCTATTTTCTTGCCTGTGTAGGAAAGAAAATAGACTAAGTAGCTATTTAAGAAGTAAATGAAATAGCTCTGAGGAAAAAGAGACTTGGAACAGAAGATGGTGTATCTTGGAATTTAGGCCAAGCTAAAAGAACAACTAGATATGGCATTACAAAGAAACTGAATACAACTTATCTCCACTTCCTGTTCTCTGTACATACAGGTGATATGATGACATTATTGATGAAAAAAGATACCCTAACAGAAGAAGAAACTCAGTTTTATATAGCAGAGACTGTGCTGGCTATAGATTCAATTCATCAGCTGGGTTTTATTCATCGTGATATCAAGCCAGATAATCTCCTGCTAGACAGTAAGGTACGAGTATTATTTACTGTAAGCTGTTTCAGGGACTGTTAAAAATATTTATTATTATTAATTTATGAATCCCCTTTTTCAGACATCACAAGGCGATTTCCAATCATACAATTAAAAATGGGCTTGAACTAGATGATCCTTTGGTTCTCTTCCAACTCTGCAATTCTATGATTCTATAATAAAGATAGGTTTGAAAACAATGTAAACAAACACACAAGGCAGAGATCTAATATTATTTTATTACTGCTGTGTTAATTTACTTTGGAAACCCCAGGGATTGAAATGGGAGACTAGTGCTAAATAGCTTAGATGCATAAAAATGACCTGCTCAGAGACCTTGTTGCCACAGTAATGTGTGGTATGTCGTGCATGAGCCAGAAGAAGGTACCTCCATCAAATCCAAAACCCAGGAGGCCTCAATAGTATGTTGTCACGGCCACCCAGGTCTGGTCCCAGCTCACAAGAGACCTCACTCCGTTGCAGCTTATTTACAGGAAAAGTTTATTGAAGATTTCTGCTTCTCATACAGTTCAGCATTGTGGCCGTACGTCTGCCACGTTAGACCGCTGCACCACCCCCTGCTCTGCTCTCCACCCTTTCCGGCTGAACACCCTGCTCCAACCCCCCCTCTCTGTTCTCTCCTAATCCTGCTCCCTCCGAGAGGCTGACGACTCCACCCCCTTTACTCCGTTCCGGCTGAGACGTCTCTTGCTTCCTCTGTCTTCCACTGGGCTCCTCTCCGCTTCTCCCTTCTCCTCCCCTTTGCTTGATTAATGTAACCCCCTTTTGAGAATCCTCTGACTCGCTGCTCAGACTCGTGGATTCCCTCAGAATTCCGTCATCTTCTTCCTCATCCTTCTGCCCCTCCTCCCACTCGCTCTCCGTCTCCTCTGTCATCTCCTCCTCTCTCCCAGAAACCCTGACATCCATCCCCCCCTCGAAGCCCCCCCTTCCCCCCTCCCGCTCGCCGGGGACCGGTTGTGGAAACTGCGGCTCTTCGGGGGTAGGCTCAGGATACAGGTCGTCTACGTCAATGTTCTCTGCTGGCAGTTCTGTGTAAGTGTATTCGAAGTCGGGTTCTTCCCCCAAATGCTTCTCAGTCTCTGCTTCCATCGCTACTTCCTCCGGAGCTGCCCGCCAAGGACCTATCAGCCACCTCTTACGCCATTCCTCCTCTGGCTGCTCCTCCCACCAATAAGGGGTTTCCGTGTCCACCCCCGAGCACGATCCTCTGGGCGGGCTTGATTCTGGTGTTCTTTCCTCGGGGGAAGAGAAACCCCTGAACGTGCTATCTGACAATGTGGGTGTGAAAAGCCAGTCATCAAAGTACTCAGCTGGCATGGGTCTATGTGGGAAAAGTGCATGGAACTCTTCTTTCAAAAGGGGTTCGTCTAACTCGTAGCCTGGCACCCAACTATTAGCAGCGGCTGGTGTGCCCTCCCTGGCGAGAAAATATTCAACTCCCTCCTCCCCCCATCTCGAGTCCAGTATCTCTGTGACCTCGTTAAGAGGTTCTGGTCTTGGCGATTCCCCCCTCTCAGGCGCCCTCCCACGTGGCTCTGGGGGTGCTCCTGACTCTTGAAACCTGTGTGGGGTTTTGTAGGGAGTGAGCACCGACCTATGAAAGACCGGGTGCACCCTGGAACCTTCCGGAAGGGCTAGACGAAAAGCCACCGGATTGATCTTAGCCTCAACTTGATATGGCCCTAGCTGCCTGTGTCCTAACTTCTTCTTGGCCAATGACCTGGCCGGCATCGCGTGGGCTGCTAACCACACCCAGTCCCCAACCTGGATGTCCTCTCCCGCCCTCCTGTGCTTATCGGCCTGCACCTTATACGCCTGTTTTGCCAGCTCCAAATGTCTCCGCAGCTCCTCGTGCACCTCTTGCAACTCCGCTGCAAACTGGTCGGCATCTTGAGGCCCCCCCCCTCCTGGTGCCGCAAATCTCGGGAAGGTTCTGGGATGACGGCCATTGTTCGCGAAGAAAGGCGTCACCCCGGTGGAAGCGTGTTTCGTGTTGTTGTAGGCGAATTCAGCCATCGGCAGATAGTCCACCCACGCCGCAGGTCGCTGGTTGGCGTAGCACCGCAGGTACTGCTGCATGATCGCGTTGACCCTCTCCGCTTGACCGTTGGTTTGTGGATGCCTCGCCGATGTCAGGTTGATTTTGACGTGCAAGATGCCCAGAAGCTTTCGCCAGAAAGTGGAAACAAACTGGCGCCCCCTGTCGGACAAGACGGACTGCGGAAGTCCATGCACTCTGAAGACGTGATCGATGAAGAGCTTTGCGGTCTGTTCTGCCGTCGCCACCTTGGCACAAGGGATGAAGTGCGCCATCTTGGTGAACAAGTCCACCACCACTAACACCGCCGTCTTACCTCTGGAGCTGGGCAGGTCTGTAACAAAGTCCAACGCTACCCTCTCCCATGGTTGCTGCGGTGTCTCCAGCGGTTCTAGCAATCCCGCCTGCTTCTGGTGCACTGGTTTGGACCTCTGGCAGATATCACACCTGGCGACGTAGTCCGCCACCTCTCCTCTCATCTGGGGCCACCAAAAGTCTCTAGCCACCAACTCCATCGTCTTTTCTTTGCCGAAATGGCCTGCACTAGGGGCGTCATGCAACTGTTGCAGAACCTTGGCTCGAAGATCGTCGGTGGGCACGTAAAGGGCACCCTTACGAGTCAAAAGTCCATCTTGTAATTGAAACTCATCGTTGTGTCGCGACCCTCCGCGTAGCTCCTCCATCTTAGACTGTGCAAACTGATCCCTTTGCAACGCGCGTCGCACCGCGTCCAGGTCGACTGCGATGGTAGCGCACGTCCACGCCTGCGGTGCGAAAATGTGCTTTGCTGCGATTGGAGCTGCTTCCTCCAAGTATTGCGGCTTTCGGGACAGCGCGTCTGCAATAACATTGGAGTCTCCTGGGATGTATTCTATTTTGAAGTCGAAGTCCGCAAAGAACTCCGCCCAGCGCATGTGTCGCTGGGTCTGCAACTTAGCCGTCCGCCAATACTCTAAGTTCTTGTGATCCGTGCGGACCTGCACCGTGTGCTTGGCTCCTATTAAGAAGTGTCGCCACGCTTTGAAAGCTGCATGAATGGCCAACAACTCCCTGTCCCATATGGTATAATTGCGCTCCGTCTTGCTGAGCTTCCGGGAGTAGAACGCACCCGGTCGCCAGTTGCCTTGTGAATCCTCTTGCAAAAGAACGGCCCCAACCGCTCTATCCGACGCATCGGTCTCTACCCGCATGGGTCTGCCGGGATTCACGTGGAGCAGCTGCTCTTCGGAGGCGAAAAGACCCTTAAGCGTCCGGAAGGACCGCTCCGCTTGTTCGGTCCAGACGAACTTCTTCTTCTTGGAACTGAGGGTGTCAGTGATCGCCGCCGTCGCGTTCGCAAAACCTTTAATAAACTTGCGGTAAAAATTGGCAAAGCCGATGAACCTCTGGACCTCTTTCCGATTTCGAGGGCTTTTCCAGTCCAACAGCGCTTGAACCTTAGCCCTGTCCATGGCCAGTCCCTCGTCGGACAACTTGTAGCCAAGGAAATCAACCTCTCTGACATCAAACTGGCACTTTTCCAACTTGGCGTACAGCCTGTGTTCCTTCAGCCTCTGCAGGACCTCCCTCACGTCCTTATCGTGATCCTCCGGCGATTCCGAGAAAATCAGGATATCGTCGAGAAAGCAGACACACTTTTTGTAGAGGAGACCTGCTAGCACGTGGTGCATAAATGCTTGAAAAACGTGGCTGCCATTTTGGAGGCCGAAAGGCATGACTCTGTATTCGTATGTGCCCAGAGGGGTGAACATGGCGGTCTTCCACTCATCTCCTTTCCGGATGCGGATGAGATTGTAAGCTCCACGTAGGTCCAGCTTGGTAAAAATCTTGCCCCTCCTGACGGTCGCTAAAAGGTCGTCAATCTTGGGCATGGGGAAAGCTTTGGGCTTAGTCAAGCTGTTGATGAACCTGTAATCCACTATAAGCCTTTTTTGGGGCGTGTCCTTCTTCTTCACAAAGAAAACAGGGCTGCCTCCCGCTGCTTTAGATTCCTGGATGAAACCGCGCTTGAGGTTATGGTCTATGAACTCCCGAAGCTCTTGCATTTCGTCCTCCGACATGGAGTACAGCTTGGCAGCAGGCAATTGCGCCCCTGGCACTAAATCAATCGCGCAGTCGTAAGGTCTATGAGGCGGCAACTTATCAGCTTCCTTCTCACAGAAAACCTCCAAGAATTCCTGGTACTTGTGAGGCACTGTTTGCACCATACCCAGATGCAATGGCTGCTCAGCTTCTCCTCCCTGATCGGTCTGAAAGCAATGCTGAGCACAATACGATGAACAAAAGTTGATCTGCCTCTGGTACCACGCAACCGCGGGACTGTGCCTCTCCAGCCAACTCATGCCTAACACGATGGGTGTGTCCGATAAGTGGGTGACATTGAAACTAATAAGCTCTCGATGGTTGCCAATCTGCATCATCATGGGAGGGGTTTGCTGCACCACTTGCCCCCCCAGCAACTTCCTGCCGTCCACCGTGACCACGTTCAGAGGCGTCGTTGCAGGCAGGAGCGCCATGTTGTGCTGCTTAACGAACTGCAGTCCCATGAAGTCGGCGTTGCTTCCCGAATCGATCGTTATTGGAACCTCGAGGAGTCTCCCATCAGGCAACTGGAGTGTTGCTGTGAGCAGAACTGCCGGTTTGGGAGGCAAAGGGTCCACGCTCTGCAGTGATGCTGGGGGCTTGTCTACAGATCCGCCTGGCTGAGCCCCAGTAGCTCTGCTTCCAGCCAGGCACTGTCGTTTCCCTGAAGCTGCTCCCCTGGTTGCACCTCTGCTGTTACAGTTGCCAGCGCTGCAGTGTGCTTCTGGAGCCTCTGGGGGCACTCTTTCGCCATATGGTGCGCACTGTCACAGATGTAACACTTCCTGGTTCCTCTAGGAGGCTTCGCTTTGGCTGCACCAGGGACAGGGCTCTGGGATGGCTTCTGAGCCCTAGCACCACCAATCTCCATTGGCTCCTCGCTGTCCTTCCCCATTGGCGAGGGGTGCGCACGGCTGAAGTCCCTGTGCCCAAAAGGGAGAGTCCTTGCTTGCGCACGCGCTTGGGGCCCGTCCTCCTCATGCCACGGACGCCCCTCATGTCGAATTCCAAGAGCTAAAGCCCGTTGCACCACGTCTTCTAGGGTCTGGGGTCTGTCCCCCCTAGCGATCTCATCCTTGATGGGGGGGCTCAATCCCTCCCAAAAAAGATCTCTGACCGGTTTACTGTCCTTTGGCCAATCTAAGGCGGTGAGCAATGCAAAAAATTTAGAGTGGTATTGGCGCACAGTCGCTTTCCCCTGCCTCAGCCCGTGCATTTGACGGCGCGCAATGTCCACATCCACAGAGGATTGAAAACAAGAATCCATCGCTTTGATGAACGCAGCTGAATCGCGACGGGCCGGTCCATCTTCGCGCCACAAATTGCGTAGCCAAGCCCTGGCCTCCCCATGCAGGTGCGAAACAATGAACCCCACTCTCTCCTCCTCATCTTTAAAATCGTGACGGAGTAAGTGCAGTGCATATACAACGTCCGCTCTGAAATTGGAATAGTCTTGCAAGTTGCCATTAAAATGCGGAACTAGGGCACCCCCCCTCCGTCCAAGCGCAATGCCCTCCGCTCTGGATCCTGGGGCCCCCGCCTTGTCCGCGCGCTCCCACCTTGCCTGCAAATCCTGGCACGTCTTCTCCACGTCGTCATTCTTCTTCTGCGAAGCAATGACTGCCGATGTGAGAGCGGTAACCTGATTCCGCAATGCAACCAGCTGCTCCTCAGCGCTCATGGCTGCTCCCGTTCGTGAGCTTCGCAAAAAAAAATTTTTGCTTTGAGAGAGGGGACTTACTGTCACGGCCACCCAGGTCTGGTCCCAGCTCACAAGAGACCTCACTCCGTTGCAGCTTATTTACAGGAAAAGTTTATTGAAGATTTCTGCTTCTCATACAGTTCAGCATTGTGGCCGTACGTCTGCCACGTTAGACCGCTGCACCACCCCCTGCTCTGCTCTCCACCCTTTCCGGCTGAACACCCTGCTCCAACCCCCCCTCTCTGTTCTCTCCTAATCCTGCTCCCTCCGAGAGGCTGACGACTCCACCCCCTTTACTCCGTTCCGGCTGAGACGTCTCTTGCTTCCTCTGTCTTCCACTGGGCTCCTCTCCGCTTCTCCCTTCTCCTCCCCTTTGCTTGATTAATGTAACCCCCTTTTGAGAATCCTCTGACTCGCTGCTCAGACTCGTGGATTCCCTCAGAATTCCGTCATCTTCTTCCTCATCCTTCTGCCCCTCCTCCCACTCGCTCTCCGTCTCCTCTGTCATCTCCTCCTCTCTCCCAGAAACCCTGACATATGTGTTTCCCATACCACCACCCAGACTAGAGAAAGAAATTATGGAGTTCAAGTTAGGATTCCTGGCATTCATGCTTTGGGTGCTGAAGAAGAGTCATGACATTTTATTTTGGTTGTCAGTTTTTGTTGTTGTTCTCCTGCTTCCTGTACATGTTCTCAAAATTTATTAAGTGAATAGTTCCATTCATGCACAGTATGTATCACCAAGCTCTCTTGGCCACAATTATCAAAGGCTCTGAATGAGTTGGTCAGATAACCATTTTATCTTGCTAGAAACCTGGTCTTAAGATCAAGGCCAGTTCAGGCTTTTATGACCATGCTCAAACATGAACTCTTTAGAGGTTTTAATACAATCAAATGTTTTATAAAATTTATTAAATAAATAAATAAATGCCTTGTATCTCCTTATTTTGTGCTTGTTTTTTGACACATAGGGCCATGTGAAACTATCCGATTTTGGTCTCTGCACTGGACTTAAGAAAGCACACAGAACAGAGTTCTATAGAAATTTGAGCCACAATCTTCCTAGTGACTTCAGTAAGTTGTCTTGTATCTAAAACTTCTTTTGAGCTTGTTGCTTGGCATAAATATTGACAGGCTTGCAGTCTTAAAGACAGGAATCAAAATGATAAATGGGATGAGGAGGGGAAAAGAAAACAAGCAAGCTTGATAATCAGTTCTTAAAATTACACACAGTTCTTATAATGACCAGCTTGAATATAAACAGTTGAGGGGGAGCCAAATGGCATTGGCAATCTCAATGGACTTGATGAAGTGACTCTGTAGGCTCATCTCTCCCTCTGCTGCAGCTTGATGGAATGACTGCTGCTAAATGATATGAGGGAGGCCTCAAAATACTGCTTTTGCAAAATTGCAAAGCAAGATAGATACCTACTGAAGATTTTAAGTGTAGCCACCAAATAATAAATTGTCTGTAACTAGAAGGAATAATACACATCCACTTTAATAAATATGGAGCCATTTTTGGAAATGTATGCAAATGAATCTGAACTTTCATCTTGCTGTCAGTCACATATAACTTGTATTTATTTTTACTGGGCTATTCTAGTTCTCTTTCACATACTCACCCTCTCATGCACACATGTACATTTCTGGGTTGTATTGGGAGGGGAGAGGGAGCATACTGGGATTCAGGGGAATATGTTAAAAGTAGGGAACTATTGTACAAAAATGTAAACCTCATTAACACTTCAATGAAACAAGAGCCATTGAACGCAAAGGTAATAATATACTACCTGTCTTCTATCTTTAGCTTTTCAGAATATGAACTCCAAAAGGAAAGCAGAAACTTGGAAAAGAAACAGGCGGCAGCTGGTAGGTTTTGCTCTGTCTAGAGATTCTTCCCTCTGTGTAGAGATCATGTCATAGTTTGTGTTTAAGACCTTGAAGATCCTGCAGAGCAATCAGTATGTAATGCATACTTTTTTCGTCTCTGCCACTTGTTCTCATCTAGGGAAATAGAACCATAGAGTTGGAAGGGATCTCAAATGTAATTGAAGGCTTAGATCAGGGGTAGGGAAACTTTTTGGCTCCACAAGAGGATTTATTTTGCAGGCCAAATTTGGCAGGTGGGATCGCCCAACTGTCAGTCACATGTCGTCACTATGGCACACGATTGATAGGCAAGTTGTGTCTCCCTCCTGTCAAAATTACTTGTGCAGGGTTCCCAAGTGATGTTGGAGGGTTTTTTAAAGGAGGCTTAAAAGCCGCATGACTGTTTTATACTCCAGATGTCAGGGATTCAAAGGGGGAGTATGGGGAGGCTTGCAAAGAGTAGCACTGCTTCCTCCAACTTAAGCAAGGTGCACTTGGTTGGGAGCACTCCTTGCATCATAAAAAGAACAATTGAGAGCTCACTTTAAGCTCCTTTGAAGGCCCACCCTTACTTGCTTCACAGCTGACATTTTATATAATTTTGACTTTCCCAAAACAGCCTGGCAGGCCAAATGGGGAGACCTGGGTGGGGGAAGGGACACGTTTGGCCTGCAGGCTAGAGCATAGCTGTCAACTTTTCCCTTTTCTTGCGAGGAATCCTATTCAGAATAAGGGACTTTCCCTTTAAAAAAGGGAAACGTTGACAGATATGGGCTAGAGGTTCCCCATTCTTGGTTTAGATTGCTCAAATAATAATTTCATGGCAGCAAAAGAGGCATAGTAGGACTTTGTTTATGGCCAGAGTATCACATTGCCCTCCAGCATCCTGAAGTTGAGACACAAACAAATTTGTTTGCAGACTTGTTCATTGACTGCAGAAGTCATTGTTCCACATATTTTTTCTGGATATTCCCTATGCTCATTGATAAGATACAACAGAAAATGTGTAACAGATGATGTTTGATTACAGGCCTTCTCTACAGTGGGAACTCCAGATTATATTGCTCCAGAGGTCTTTATGCAGACAGGCTACAATAAGCTTTGTGACTGGTGGTCACTTGGGGTCATCATGTATGAGATGCTAATTGGTAAGAAACAACAATTCATGTATCTAAGAATAAAAAATATGATATTGTGGATCATTGTCCCTCACCTAGCTTCTAAATAGTATGTTAAATATTATGCTGCTTTTCTTCTGCTTGGCTACTTTTAGCTGGATTTTTATATGCAATTGTGGTGCTTGACCTTAAAATAAATTTAAGAAGGTAGAAGATGATAGCTGCACATGGACTTCATTAATCACTAATCAGAACTTTCATAACTTTCTCAGGTTACCCTCCTTTCTGTTCAGAGACTCCTCAAGAAACTTACAAGAAGGTGATGAATTGGAAAGAGACCCTAATATTCCCTCCAGAAGTTCCAATCTCTGAGAGAGCCAAGGATCTTATTCTAAGGTACCAGATCACTATCTGCTGTCATCAGATACAAGATTTCTCAACTTTCAGTCTTCAAGTTTGGGCTACCACTTTGTGATCTTACAAAAATAAGAGTTAGGCTTCCATATTTTAAAAATGGTGGGTTTTCAGGAATGAGGGAACCTCTCCTGTGCTGCCTCCAGCTTCCTTGGCCAGCTGCATAAAGCAAGAAATTTATTCCCTTAATGTATTGTGTATGTTTCAGAAGAGGATGGTCATTCTCCCTTTTGTTGAACCTCCAGCAAAAATCAGGGTAGAGCAAGAGAGACTTGTGTGGCCTCTAAACTTCCTTAAATCCCATCCCAGTTTTAGAGGCAACTTTCCCCTAGCTCCTAATGTTCTCTGCACTGGAAAATATTAAGTGAGTGTCTGAACTCTTGTGTTGCACAGAAGTTCAAAAGAGAGTATTACTCCTTGATATGCCTGGAAGCTGAAGCACATTAAACAGAACAGAAAAAAAGAAATAAATAATTGAAATTCTTGCAATTTATTACATTGCCAGATAATGAAACATTGGGGAAACATGTATCATAACAAGTGGTATTAAGCAGTCCATATCTCACTGGAAGAGACACAGAATTGTAGTGGTTTGATTAATATGGCATAAAAATGTTCTGGAGCCTCACAACTTCTCAGCAATGCACAGAGGGCTTAGGAAGGGGAACATGATGCCTTATGACCAGATGCCTGGAGGAAAATCAGAGTAATGCAGCTATTGCACTGCTCCCAGTGTTTTGGAGGACGGAGAAATAATGTGAAATGGCTTTAAAAACAATGCTCATTAACCCCACACAGATGCTAAGGCTTTTTTCTTCCAGTATATAGAAACCTGCTCTAGAGGCTTCCACTGAAAAAAAAATTGCATTTACTTTGAATTGTATTTGTTTTACTGTCAGTTGTTCCCTTTCCCACTTAGTAGTTTGTTTCCCCACTTTTTGAATAGTCTATGCTGCCTTTTTTGTCTGTGCAGATTTTGCTGTGAATGGGAGCACCGAATTGGTGCCCCAGGTGTTGAAGAAATCAAAACAAACCCCTTTTTTGAAGCTGTTGACTGGGAGCATATCAGGTACAATGTTTTATTTCTTCTAGGACACTGTTCTTTAAGTTTTTCTAATTCAGTTGCTTAGTGTGCAGTAATTCCCTATGAGCAAGGCAAAGTTTGAACTTCAGAAGCACCTCTGACATAGATTTTGATTTTTGGTACTTACTTGCATTATAAACTCTAACTGAGAACAATTCTTAATAGGGAGAGACCAGCGGCAATATCCATAGAAATCAAAAGTATTGACGATACTTCAAACTTCGATGAATTTCCGGAATCTGATATCCTTAAACCAGCAGGTAGATATTTCCACTTTGGATTTTATTTCTTTTTTATGTAGAGTTTTAGCTTTAATCTCTCTCTCAAAAGTAGGTATTTCATATAAAATATTACTACAGGCTCAGTTTTGCAAATCCTCATGCTCTCACTTCCATTATGTTTGAGCTTGACCTGCTGAAAGGGTTTTGTCTAATGTTAGAAGCACAGTCCAAAATACAATATAGCCAGGTAAGCCATCACAGTTAACTGCATGTACTCATGGTTAACTCTGTGTTACATTGTGGCCAAAAATGTCTAGTGACCTACCGTATTTTTCGCTCTATAACACGCACCTGATCATAAGACGCACACCGTTTTTTAGAGGAGGAGAACAAGGGGGGAAATTCTGAATGAAACAGTGGATGTATCATTTTTGTGCCTCATGCTGTGGCCACAGACATGTGATCTGATTGTGAGTTTGGGGTAGCCCAATGCAAAAATCCTGAGAATCCCTGTGGATCTGTGCTTTGTAACCACATTTTTGCACCATTGCAGCCCCAGGCAACAGTGGGTGCGTGATTTTTTTGGTGCAGGCTGTAGCCATGGACATGCTATGTGATCTGATGGTGAATTTGGGGTGACCCAATGCAAAGATCCTGTGGATCCATGTGGATCTGTGCTTTGTAACCACGTTTTAAGTGGGGAGGGAAGGAAAAACACAGAAGGGACAAGGAGCATGAGAGGAGTGTGCAGAGAAGCAGCTGGCTAAGAATGCAGGAGAGGGGTTTAATGGGAGGGAGGAAAGGAAGGCAAAAGTTTTCCCCCATCCACCCACCCAAGCCAGCCCCCCCCTCTCCCACCTGCATGTTTTCCGGCTGCCTATGAGTCCCTAGAAAGCATTAGAGCACAGAGAGGAATTAGAAGGAAGGACGGGATCCTTTCCTTTCCCCTCTGCTTGCCTGGAGGGGAGGGGATTTGCCTGCTCTTTGTTCCGTTTGAGCAAACAGGAACCAAAATAGAACAGGGTGGGCAGTAAGACCCTGAGGCAGAATGCAGGAAAGCAACAGCTTCCTCTCTCACGGAGCTCCCTCCTCCCTGACGGCTCCGGCCAGTTGGCTCCAGGGACCACACATTCGCTCAATAACACGCACAGACATTTCCCATTACTTTTTAGGAGAAAAAATCTGCGTGTTATAGAGAGAAAAGTACGGTAATTAAATTTTGGGCTTTTTTCTGCTTCTGGTATTGTTAAATAATTTTTTTCCTCTTTATTGATAATTTTGAAGCATTCTCTGGTAATACAAATCTGGAAAAACTTACAAAAGTGACATGAAAGTGTCGCAGGTTTGGTTTAACCCAGAGCAAAATATTTTAATGAATAAAATTGTCTTTGAGAAGAAGCTTCTCAAAGTACCGTATTTTTCGCCCTATAGGGCGCACTTTTCCCTCTCCAAAAATGAAGGGGAAATGTGTGTGCGTCCTATGGGGCGGATGCAGGCTTTTGCTGAAGCTTGGAGAGTGAGAGGGGTCGGTGCGCACCAACCCCTCTCGCTCTCCAGGCTTCGGGAAGCTATCTGCAAGCCGTGGGAAAGCTGCCTGCACCCCGAAACCTGGGGCGCGCTGAGCTCAGCGCCCCCAGGCTTTGGGCTTCGCACAGCTCTTCCACGGCTTGTGGATATTTTTTTCTTTATTTCCCCCCCCCTTTATTTCTCCCCAAAAAAACTCAGTGTGCCCTATGGGCCGGTGCGCCCTATGGGGTGAAAAATACGGTAGGTTCTTTCCCTAACTTTCTCTGCCACTTTAGCATATGCTAGACATGATGTTCAGGGCTTTCAGCAACATGGAGAATGATGGCTTGGCTGCAGATTGCAGAATAGCTTTTTAGAGGCTACTCTGAGGTGTCTTTACATTTGGCTGTCTGTAATTCTTTACTGAAACATTTGCACTTTTGAAATAAACTGAAGGAGTCCAGGGTTTTCCTAAAATGTTATTAATGCAAAGTTCTGTTCTCTTAAACTCCTTAGTTATTATTAATAACTTAATGCCTCTATATTCTTTTTTAAAATCAGTGACCACAAGCAACCATCCAGAGACAGACTACAAGAACAAAGACTGGGTCTTTATAAATTATACCTACAAGCGATTTGAAGGCCTGACAGCTCGAGGAGCAATACCTTCATACATGAAAGCAGGAAAGTAGTGACTCACAACAAAACTATTCCTGAACCTTCATTCTTTCCTGTCAGCACAAGTTTTTTCTCCTATGCTTCATAAACTCTATCTGAGGCCTGTGAACTCTTGAGAAGAGTGCAAAATAACATCATTATGCACAGTGTTTACATTTAAATGGATTTATGCATTGAAAACTTCCACAAATGGCACTTATGAGCCTGCCTTTGCAGATTTTATTGCAGAAATAGGTTATTCTGGCTTTAGTTAAAATTCCTAAGACTGTTACTTCAAGAAGGAGAGTGCAAGCTTTTATTTACATTGTAGAGTATAACATAATTGTGATTTGGTTTTTGGTTTTTTTGTATCTTCTGTTTTACAAGTGCTGTGCAAAGGTACAGCACAATTCTAAGGGCTAAGGTATTGTACAGGAAACAGAGCAATAACTAGTATGAGGTAGACCAAATTCTCAGAAGCTTATCCTATAGGAGGGCAAAACCTGTATTGCCTTAATTGTCACTAGTGTGTTGTATACTTAGTTCAAAAGCCTTTTGGATAGCAATTTTTTCAACCCAACAATGGCCTCAAAAGCTGCTGCACTTTACTGTTGGTACTAAAATAGTAATCCTAAAGTATTGAGCTTTTCCCCCCCTTCTAAACTTCAGATTTGGGGAACGTTACGCTTTTTTATAAGCATTGTCAAGAGAGCTAAAGATGTTTCCTTGTGAGATTTACTTGGTAGTAAGAGAGAAATCACTGTTAATAACATTATTAGGATACCATAGTTAATACTGTGAAAGGAGCCCTGCTTTTTCAGATTCTTTCCCTACTTCTCACCCTCAAGACTTTGATTAATGAAAGCTTAGGAAGTTGCTGCAAGCAGACAGTTGTAAAATGTAAGTGTTTAGCTAGTGGTGTAATATACTTTGGAGCTTTATCTTTCTGAAGCTTGGACGCAGAGAGCCCTGAAGTGCCTTTTGGGATAACCTAGGAGTGCTCTACAGGAAGTAATGGGATCATAGTGACTGGTTGTTCAAAGGATCTACATAGTGCAGTTCTACTTCTTGGGCTGTTGCCATTAGGTGGCACTGACCCTCTGAGTGTTCTTCAGATTCTTAAGGTGGACCCCTGCCCTCTCAGGCTCTGCATGATACATGAGACTGCTATCATTTGGTGTATCTCATGTAGTTCACCATATTGTTCAGATAGCAATCTTTGAAATCATTTGTTCAAGACAATGTTAAGCTCCAGACTGAGGATGGGGACAGGTAACAGTACAGGAGGAGACCTAGTGCATCTGGAGCCAAAATGAAGGCAGGAAAGCCAGAGGAGGAGACCTAAACATGATTCTTGGGATGGTCCTTGTACATCAGGCTATGTTACCGGGCGATTTAGTAAAAACATTAAGCTTTCCTTTAGTAAGGTGCTCTGATGCCCAAAAAGGCTGAAAGAAGTTGAAGTCCTTTGTTTTCGTACAAAGGTAGAGATCAGGATTCAGTTGTAATTTAGGAGACAGTCATCAAATATTATTGTTGTCTCTGCCTTTAGAAGATCTGATGAAGCCTGCAATATTTCAATAACAGGTGTCTGTCATTTTCACTGAATGTGCATAATTATGCAGTAGTTCACTTGTCCTCTGATGGTTCATCTGTCCTTATCAGATCGGAGTTTTAGCAAATTAATTGGAGGGATTAATGTGCTAAAACATTAAAAACTGTTTTAATAGTGGTTGTTCTCAAATCTGCACTGTTACACATGCCCTTCACCGGTAGGCAGTCTCATGTACTGGTTTGGAAACCCCCCCCCCCCCAATCATCATACCATGAGTGTTTCCTATCTTTCCTAGTACTCCTATAAATCCAGATAGATCCTGGTCCTTAACTAGTTTTCTAGATGTGGCAATGCACAGAAGCTTCAGTGAGAAGGTCACTGATGAAATGTTTTGCATTTAGGCTTTGTCCACAAAATGTATCTAGAGAGAGGCTATAGGGAGGTAACTCTTATTCCTGCTTTAATATATCCTCTGTGCCTAGTTTGTAATTATTGCTGTGCTCCAATGACGTGTCCTACACATGGTGGGGCTAGAGTTTTGCTTACTGGTTAGATAATGATGGGTTTAAAGTTAAATTTCTGGTGCTTGCTGAATGTTGAAAATATGTAGCATACATAACTGGTGCTTTAAAAGCCTTTTTAAAGAAAAAAGCTGTAGAAGGTCTCAGGATAACCTGATTGCCTAGAGAGCTGCCCAGCCAATAACTTGCACAAAAGGGAAGAAAACAAGATTCCTGCATGCCTCTTTGATGTTTCCTTTTGCATTATGACCATTTAGCAAAGCATCTCTGTGCCACAGTGTGACAGATGAGTGCAAGCATTGTGTGTACGTGAGTAAATTGAATTTCAGTACAAGGTGTAATTTTCTGTCTTCTACTGTTGGGAATTTTTGAAAGATTTACTTTGTGTATTGTAGTGAGAATGAATATAGCATATTGTTATAACTGAGGTCGAATCCTTGTTCCTGTAGTCTCTGCCGCAGCCAAGAGCATAGTTGAGTTGCCAGAGGTCACCCAGTGTGCTTAATTAACACTGCCAGTGCAGTGAATGAAGGCTCCCCACAAATAAGGACATTATGCATCAACAAGCTTATGGAAATGAGAATTAAGCATTTGGGAACTTGGAACATCAGTCTGTGAACCATTTTCTTTTTTGGGGGGGTTAAAATCAATGCTGCCCTCTCATAGCCACATTATAACTTGGATTCCTATGGTTTTGCTTTTTTTAAAAAAAACACAACAACACTAAAACAGGAGTATTAACTGAGAAGATCATATATTGGCTGTTGCAAATAAAGCTGGCTTCCTTTTAACAATTTTTTCAGAGAGCTTCTGCATGATGTCACTGCAGTAAATGTCCTCTTTAATCAGTTAAGTAGTCTGTTGGCACTAATTTAGAGAATTAAGGTTCTCATTTAACCAAGATCTGAAACCCGTATTTAAATCCTGGTTAAACAGGAATCCCAATAAGCCTTAATGACCATTGTAAGTGTCAATGCTTAATGCCAATGCTTAACCACAATTAATGTGGCAGGGAGTGCACAATCCACAGGTGGCTGCCAATCTCATGTTCCTAGCTCTTGTCACCCTGCAGCAGCCCATAGTAAATTCTAGAGAAACTGTTGCCTTTCTGGGGTGGCACATTTCTTCTTCGAAAGCAGTTTTAGATCTAGAAGCCAAACAATTACACAGCTTACTCATAATGCAAGTTGGTATCATTTTTCTGTTTCCTGTTCTACTGAGGTATTTAGTAACGCTGATGTCTCTCTGGCACAACAAAAAGCTGCAAAATACTAGATTTTTGGCATGTCTGGGTACAGGAGAAAATTCCTGGCTGAGACTTAAGATGAGCAATGCTGCCAGTTGTGTGTGATTATTAGCAGAGTATTGCACTTAGGTACTGCTTAACCAATGTGCCTGGGTTCCGCCTTATGGCCGATTAAAATTGATTTTGTATCTGCATACAGCTGTAACTACTTGCAGTGTAAAATTTCATATACTTTGTACATGATTCTGGGGTTTTGTGTGAAGACCAATTTTTATGGAAGCGTCTTTGCATTCTGAGCTGTTTAAAATACTTCCTCAATAAATGTAGTTTTGCTAATGTTTTGTGAGTTATTTGAATTGAAAAGCTTATTGTTCGTAACAGATGACACTGAGGTAATCAAAGGGGGTGCCTGGATGTATTTGCTCAGTGTGTTGATTAGGTGCAATAAGAGTGAATAATGAGCAATAGACATGTTCACTTATTCCAGTCGCTGAATTCCCCCCCACCCCCCGACATCTTCATTGAAAGTTGAATAAGTACATAATTATATGTGCACTAAACATGGTGAGACGTACATAAGAGAAAAATGAAAAGAGAAACAGCACCTGTATAAAAGGGAAAATAAAGGGGGGAGGGGGAAAACCCAATTCCAGTTGCTGAGTTTTGGAATTTAAGTTTTGGAAATAGCATAACTTAGGCAAGGGAGGCAGAATAGAAAGGGATACAGAGCACTGGACGATTACTGGGAGGGATAGGATGGAGAGCTGTAGATAAGGCCTGTCTCTCAAAAGAAAGTGTCTTAAAAACCCTTTTCGTTATGCTTGAGAGCACTTATGAGCATCCTCCTTCTCAGGCATGCGTTTTGCAAACTTTTGTTCTAACATGAAATATCTTCACGGTTGCTTCACGTGTGTTAAGGAGTTAGTGGAGGCACCAGGTGTTTCCTGTTACACGGGCTGTGGCTATAGACATTCTTTATACCATGTGTACACACAGGTGGGGGCTGGGGCCAGTGTGGCTCCCTCCGGAGAGTACAGGTAGGGGCACACTGTTCTTTAGCATCAAGGTAATGCAAAGAAAATGATTTTCCAGACCATATTCAAGATGACTAGAAAAACAACCGCCAAAGAGACAACACAGGATTAGAAACATAACGCAGCAGATAAAAGGCAACTCTTTGAAAACTAAGATTCAGGACGTAAACAACTACCAGAAAAGTATTTAAAAAAATTTTATTTAAAGGTATGATAATGTAAACACTGAATATTGAACAAAATAAAAAAGGAGAAACTTGTTTTTGTGCCTTTTTAATTACAGATAATGGAAGAGGAAATAAATCACCCCCGAATAGAAATATCCCATTAGTCCAATATTCCTAGTTGGACAATGCTATATAATACTTTATTTTTTATTTTGCATCAGATATAAATACATTGTTTCTTTCGGAATGCAACCTATTATTTGTGAAAAGCTTTTAGTGGCTTATATTGGCTCTCTGAATGTTTAGTTATAATTTGGAGTAAGTGTAATCTTTCAAGTCATGTTTGACTTTGTTTGCAATGGGCATTCTTCAAGTTCATTGGGGTAGCCTCACTTTTGAATTTCTTTGTTTTTGGAATCCTAAGAGTTACCTCTCATTTTCTGTGGCAGTTGTCTTTGTTTTTGCCTATACTAGTGTGTCTGCTGCAGCAAGTGTAAAATGTGAAGAGCAGCTATATCTTCCGTGAACATGCAGCAGACATGATCATGTTGTTATAGCCATAATGGCCTCAGCAAGCTTCCCTGAATGTCTAGAAACATGTATCTGACTTTCAGCACTTTCTTTTGGAAACACCAATATAGCTGCAGCAAACATGGCTACTGTATGAAATTGTAATCTAAGCAGCTACTCTGAAAATTCCTAGGTTAAAAGATTTTATCAAAAATTCTCACTACCCTCACAGGTAAGTAGTTTCTGCAAAGGACAAGCACATCAAACCAGCTGTAAAAGTGGTTCAATTTTCTATCAACATTCAGTGCATTCGTGGGAATGGCTCTTACACACATGTGAGAATGGCAAACTTAGCTTACCCAATTTTTTGAATTTAATACCGGAAGTATTCTCCAATAATTTTCATGCTGGAGTTTCTTTCAATGTTGACACCTGTCTATAAATCACCCTATATTTTTCTAATTAAATATTTCTAAAAAGACCACCTTGCCTTGTGGACAGCACAAGTAGGGCAGCTTTTGAAAAACGTTGCTGTAGGCACTTTCGTGAGAGGTTGAATGGCTGTTTAAATAAAATAACTGGATCAGAAATGATAAAAGCTTCCTTGATACAGTTCTAAGGCTGCAAAACTATGCACACTTTCCAGAAAGCCCCTTTGAACATAATGGGGCTTACTTTTGAGTAAGTATGTATAAGATTGTGCTACAAGTCTGTTTTAACATCTTCAACAGTGTAACAATAGCTTGTAACAATCTTGCTTGGAAATAAAACAAAAAAGTTTAATTGAAAATTAAAAAGACCATTTGTTACATAAATTAGTGACCTTGGGCGATTCTCCCTTCACTGGAAGTATAAACTCGATTTATTCTGATTCTGGAAAGCTATCTCCACTATCTGGCAATATCTATTCGCTTAATTGCTCTAAGCCGATCCCAAGTAGATGGCAGTCAGCTACACATTTGTTCTTTTGAGGCTCTTAAGAGAGAGATATTTGGTGCATTGATTTTTTTTTAAAGTATATAATTGCAGGTGCTGATAGTTGCAAAGTCCTCTACATGTCAGTTCAGACCAGCATTATACACAACCTGTTCTAAAATCACACTTAAGTTGCTGAAAATTCAGGACTTCAGGTGTGTATTTGCTTGCTTCTGCAGTAAGATTCTTCATTTGAATGTGTCAAAAGTTTTTTCTTTACTTTGCAGAGGATGAGCTAAGCTTTTGAAGCACCTTAATGTAATGGGCAGGTATAACTACAGTGCATAACTCATATAACAGCCAATTCCCATTCAAACTACAAGCATGTTTCCCTGCTTAACCCATCAAAATCTCCCTGTACACCAGGGGTCAGCAAACTTTTTCAGCAGGGGGCTGGTCCACTGTCCCTCAGACCTTGTGGGGGCCCGGACTATATTTTGAAAAAAAAAAATAATGAACGAATTCCTATGCCCCACAAATAACCCAGAGATGCATTTTAAATAAAAGGACACATTCTACTCATGTAAAAACACACAGATTCCCAGACCGCCCTTGCCGAATTTAGAAGGCGATTGGGCCGGATCCGGCCCCCAGGCCTTAGTTGCCTACCCATGCTGTACACTGAAAGCTAACATACTGGTGAGAAGTGCTAGCTTTCTTCATGTTAGGAACTTTTAATCTTAGGGCATATTTTATTATAAAATATTAAATCCCACCAAACTTTTAAAAAAACATTGCAAGGTTGGTAATGATCTGAACATCCTAGCTCCGAAGAGCAGCATCCCCTCCCATCAACAATCCCAAATCACAGTTTCTATTGCAGCCATTAAAGCTAAACATCTTCCAAAATCAAGACAGGCATTTCTGCTACACGCACTGTGAAGCCGTACGGCCCCTGCAGCACTAATACCATGTGCTGTTGTTGAACATTTGAAGAGGTTCAATATTATATTTCATGCAAGAGGCAGCAAGATGAGAGTCCTGGAATGGAACCAAGGAAGTAACACAAAATAGAGAAGATTGGCAGGGCTATGCTGAGAAAACATCATAATGTTTATGCAATACATCTGTACTGCGCCAAGCACTCTGCACTTGGCTTTGTTGCTGAATTCAGTAGGATTCAGCACTCACTGTAACCTTAAAAGATATTCCTACTAATTTATGACAGTCATAATAGAGAACAAGCTACAGATACAACATGAAGAGAGAGACGCTTCTTCATTTGCATGGCTGAATATAAAGACCTTTAACCCTTTTTCAGAAGACTTGCAGCACAATCCTATGCAAGTTTAGTTGAAAGAAAAGTCCTACGCTTTTCAATAGGATTTACTCCTAGGTAAACTTGCCTAAAATCACAACTTTTATGGGATTCACTAATGCCATAACTTGTGTCTGGTTCTGTTAGGCTTTTTTCTTTTTTAAAGTATCGGGATGGCAGAGCAACTGTGCCTTGAGTTGAAAACACAGCATTTTGTAGTGCAGATTGGGATTTGGTTTCTTGAAAACTGATGACTCAGAGTGAACTTGTTTGTTATGCCTCTGAAATCAGAGTTTTCAATCTCTTCCCAGCAGGTCCTGGAGATTAAGAAGCAATTTAAGGAGTTGGTGGGACAGCTACTGAAAAGGAAACTTAAAAAGCAACAACACTGGACTGCATAGTCTATCTGTTGTGTAGCTGCACCCAACTGACGGGAAACATAGTTTTTTTATTCTTACTGGTAATTGCCCCATGACGGTGAAGTCATTATTGCTATAGAGCGTGGCCTATTTGTAACTAAGCGATGGCTGCCAAGCACTAACACAGAACTGTATGTATATTTACACCGTATTTCAATTAAATGAGAACATTTTATTTCTGTTCTTTGACAGGGTGAGATGTAAACTTAATTCCCAGAGTCCACGTTCTCATTGGAGAATACTTGGGAGGCCTCAGCAAATGATGTAATAACACTAGTCCTTTCTACGTATGTAGACTGTATTTAGAGAATAGAGCAATTATGGTAATGCAATAGCTTTTAAGAGATCCAGTTGTATGAAAACAAGCAGCAGGCCGATCTGGATATTCAGTCCTGAGCCAGTCAATCAACCAAATCCATTTGAGAAAACACTGCACTTTAGCTACATTATTCCGGAAGCTCATTAGGATCCATTTGAGAAAATGGTGCATTCAGTCTGTCAAGTTCATCCACCTGGGGCGGATGATGCAGCATAACTTCCTGGTCTTCCGCCACATCTTCCCCCACCGCCACGAGGTTTGTTAGAGATTTGCTTCTAACGCACTGGAAGTCAACATGGCGACTCTTTCCCTCTTCCTTTTCCCACGACATCTGGATGAATGGGCGTTGCACATAATTATAGATAACTTCCGAGCGCCCTCCAGGCCTCCTCTTCACTTTCTCTTTACAGGTGGGGTAACCTGAAACAAATATTTTGGCACTGTTAACCATCTCGGCCCAGGCCCAGGCCCTGTGAGCAGCCCAAAGGAAGAGTATCCCCAGGGTTCAAACTAGGACTGTGCTGATGAAACTGTATAGGCTGTATACACAACACTGTTTAAAGTGGATTCAAGGCGCCTCATGGGCGCATGTTTTCCATGCCACCCACATGGAATTGTCCTCATCCAAATGGCAGCCTGTGCTCCCTGTCTCTCCAACATTTAATTTTGATTGTCCTGGTCTGTGGACAATGCAGTAAACAAGGAGGGTGGGGTAGGAATACAATATAAAACTGACTGTAGTTTTATATTGTATATACTGCAGTTGAACTGAAGCACATTGTGTCAGTGTTCTTGTTGTGTGTGTGGCAATGTTTTGCTGGGTGTCATCTATCAACACACCCCCTGGTGCAACACATAAAGTAAGGGTAAAGGGACCCCTGACCATTAGGTCCAGTCGTGGCCGACTCTGGGGTTGTGGCGTTCATCTTGCTTTATCGGCCAAGGGAGCCAGCATACAGCTTCCGGGTCATGTGGCCAGCATGACTAAGCTGCTTCTGGAGAACCAGAGCAGCGCATGGAAATGCCGTTTACCTTCCCACCAGAGCGGTATCTACTTGCACTTTGACGTGCTTTCAAACTGCTAGGTTGGCAGGAGCAGGGACCGAGCAACGGGAGCTTACCCCGTTGCGGGGATTCGAACCGCCGACCTTCTGACCAGCAAGCCCTAGGATCTGTGGTTTAACCCACAGCTCCACTCGCATCCCGTGGGTGCAACACATACACACACTTAAAAAAAAAAAGTAACCTGCCTTGTGCAGGTGCGGTATACCTAAAAACGTGTATCTCAGAAATACAATAAAAATTGGCAGTGCACACAGATGAACAAATACTGTGTGCGCTATTTGTGCAGTATGGACTTCAGGTTTCCGGAACTCAAGGAGGGTGAAGAAGTACTAACTGTAAAGAGGGGACAACAAAAAATTGTACATCTGCCTCCTAGAGTGGATGGAAAACACTGAGGCAGAGTTCAATTGGAAGCACTCATGTGGGTGAACAAACTTCCCCAAAGCACACATGGAAAAACAGGATCTGAACAACCCATTAACATTGGTGTGTACACAGCCTTCAGCCCAGGGGTGACTGCTAAATCGCATCTCCAAATGAAACACCGCTAACCCCAGGGCTCTTGCCAGCAGCATTAGATACAGGCAAAGTTTAGGGCTCCCTCTGCAAAAAAAGGTTAGTCATTAAATTGGTGACCCAAAATCGAAGGGTTGCAGAGCAGCAAAGTTAGTACATGGGTGACTGAGCTATCTGTTAGTAGACCCAGTAAATGCAGAGTTGCTACAGGAAACTTCTGGCTTCTTCTGAAAAGCTTTTGCTATTCGGGAAAACACTGTTACTTGCCTTCAATGCCAATTCGGATGTTTTTCAGGCCACGTTCTTTCAAAACCGTTTTTGCTACATCCCGATTCTCAATGTACTTGAAGAATCTGTAGAGCTTAGAACTATACAGAACTACAACAAAGAAAATAGTATTTTAAAAATCTGACAACTGTAGCAGTGGCTAATTTGACAGGTTAGCAGTTTTTTTTAAAATGAGTAGAGCACTGGGAGGATGGTTAAAACCTTTGACACTAGCAATTTCACACGTCCTGGGACATTCACTGGTTCTAAAATCTGTTTTTTTGCCATTTTTTAATTAATATTTTGTGTAAAACCACTTAGAGGTTGATTTAATTGTTAACGGTATAAGAATCTTGTTAATTAAATAAATATTGCAATAATGCATAATAATAATAATGCTGAATAATAATAATTAATAAATAATCATCTGTGATATTGAACACCATTTGCTAGAAAGCCAGGATACACATTTCTCAAATAATATTGGGTTGCATCCTGACTTCACCTTCCACACATGGAACATATCCTTCTGCCCATGGAGGGAAGATGACAGTGTTAGAATTCTCTGCCCGGTCAGAGGGATGTGCCAGTCTTCCAGGCACCGGCAGATATTCCTTGTGACCTCCCGGCTGCGCCACTCTGCTGATAAGCAGCCGAGGTCTCGGCGATTCTTCCCAGACTGTGAGAAAAACACACCGTTCTTCCTCTCTCCCCTTTGGTGTCCCCAGGGAGGGGAAAGAAGCAGACAGAAATCTATTTACATCTTTTATTCCTGTCTTTTACTTCAGTACAGAGAAAACATGTCTGCACTCATCAGCAGTTAGAATAAACTCCACCCATGTACCTCCAGTACAGGTCATATGACAAACCCACTGAGCTAACATCCGGTGCTCAGTACAGAATGGACTGCCCCTTTGTTCCCATGGCAACAGTCACAAACATCCTGTTTGGCTTTCCAGCCACAAGCAGCAGACTTGGCTGCTATAGCCTTTGCTTGCTGCTGCATTGCTGCTTTAGAATAACAGACAGGTCCACCTCCCACACCAAGCGGATGTTTGGAAGGCACAAGGGGAACTGGTAAGTTGCCTCTCCCACCTCAATCCAATTTAATACATAATAATAAATAAATATTCTGCAAACCATTAATAATAGCAATGCAAAAATTTGCTTCAGAAAGAACTGCTTCCCCCCCATGGCAAATTTGCTGTTAAGAGGGAGGGTGTGATGAATTAAGATGCTTGGATCCTGTGCAACATATGAACAAAAAGTACAGATTTACTACATGTATAGATTACGGGGTTGGTAGGCATTCAGCCTACAATCTTACATCTAGCCATAGTTCTTAAACACTGTAATCAATTGGACTTTTATGTGTATAACAAGACACTGAAATGCAAGGATTTTTGGGAATGGGCCTCTGCACAAGGCAAAAAAGAAATTTCTATCCATTTCTTATGCATTTAACAATTTTATATTATCCTTATAACACTTTTAAAAAGTTAGACAATAAGTATACAGTTTGGAATTTTTTTGGTTGGTACAAATCACCCCCATTTGTAACTGTATTTTCTTTCTTTTTCCAGCCTTTGCTAAGACGACACACACCATGTATACCATGTGGTGGCCTAAGTTGGTTTTTAAAATAACTTTCTAGAAATTGTATTATTTATATATAAAAAAATTAAATGCAGATCCCTTACTTTGTGAGTATTCTTCTCCCATTGGAGGCGGGTAGTCTTCATCCCAGTCCACTATGTCTTCATCCGTTAGCACCACAATGTGACACTCGCGTTCTCCCTTCTTGGCATTGCCCACCATTATAGGCAGAATCAGCTCCTCCAGATAGCAGTCAAACTGCTTGTGAGCCCCATCGTTGGACAGCTCATGCAGTAATGCACCTAACAGGAAATAAGTCACATGTGAACCCTTTGCATCCAGCTGGAAGGACATTAAGAGGAGCACTGCTGCATCAGGCAAATGGTCCATTGAGCCCAGGATCCTGTTCTCAGAGTGGCCAACCAGGGGCCTCTTCTGGAAAACCCACAAGCACAAGATCACTCTCCCCGCCTGCCCGTTTCTAGCAACTGGTATTCAGAAGCATTAATGCCTCCGACCACGGAGGCATAACATAGCCATCATGGTGAGTAGCCATTGATACCTTCTTTCAAAGCCGGCTAAGAGAAAGACCCAACTCCCTACGTCTCAAATGCCATCCTGACTAGCAGGGTCTGGAGCGGAATGGCCCCGACATGTGCTGCATTTGCCCGCTGCTCCTTCACGTTTGGCCACACTTACTTAAGTCTTGACATTTGATTGTGTTGAAATCAAAGTTGATGCAAAGGTAGTCGCACGTGTCTCTGAGATCCGGAATAGAAATCCCATCGGGACAGTTAATGATTCCAGTTTTGTAATAATCCTGAAAGGAAAGCGCAGCTGTGTTTATTATTGCTCTTGTGTATTTCACTTGTATTCTGTTCTTCCTTCCAAAAGTATGGAGGGATGCACCCAGGGCACCAGGCAGCCTCCCATCTGGTTATTGACTAGGGAGTTCAACTCGTAGAACTGTAGAGTTGGAAGGGATCGTGAAGGTCATCCCTGCCATGCAGTAATCTTTTTGCCCAACATGGGACTTGAACCCACAGCTCTAAGACTCTCATGCTCTACCAACTGAGCTATCTCATGACTCTGATCTAACATAGATGAATGCATCTTTTAAATCATTTTGTTTGTTTTTTAAAGCTCAACATTATGAAATAGCACCATATTCTACCATGAGACCAGAGCTGGCACCAAGGATTGGAATAGTTCCTCCATATTCCATCAGACCATCCACTGATCAGAGTCCCCTGGATTCGCTCCTTCCCTTCACCATTGCAACCTGCTTATTCACCTGCCTGTCACTCTGGCCTTCAAGGGGATCATCAAGCAAACAAAAAAGGTGGAGAGGAGGAGGTGCAGGAGCTGCTGCCTCTTTGCTCATTGGCTGCCTGGCAAGCAAGCAGGTGGGAGCAATGACAATGAGGTGGCAGAGGAGCAGCAACAGCTGCCCATAATGGCCATGAGGCGGTAGACTCACTGAGGGAGGGGGCCACCACTGGGGTGTCTTGTCCAAGGACCTCCCCAAACCTGGAGCCAGCACAGCGTGCATACACCATGAACGAAAAACATTACTAGTTATATGGGACAAAGCAGAAGGTGTTATTCCCAACAATACATAATATAAGTGATAGGCGCTGTCTTAGAAGTAAGAAATAGGAAGGAAACAGATCTATAAATAAAGCAGAAGATACATGAGAAGCTCAAAGTTCCTTTGAATGTGAAGGCAGGAATAGGAACTTTACAAACTTGAGGAAGAACCCTACTTCTGCAACTTTGGGGGCTTCCTCACCAGCACAGTCCGGAACACCGTGGAGCTAATTCCATCCGCAATCTCATATTCACCCTTCTCGTTCGGCCGAGTGAAGTTATATTCTCGTCCTGGTCCAAACATTCTGAAATGATAATCCATACATGGGTTTAAGATGGCTGTCTCTAAATGCCAGCTGGTGTGTTGAAGTACATTGAAACTATCTAAATAAAGAACTATGTCAATCATGGCAAGTGTTTCTTTGAGAATGCAGTAATTATTAAGCCCTTTATTAAGGAGATGGATGGCATTTTACACAGCTGAGAAAATAGCATGCAGTTCTCAAAAGTTCAGATGTCATAATCTGAGAATGAACTGTGTGCCCACTTACAGATAGGTAGCAGTGTTGGACTGCCATAGTCAAAACAAAAAAAATTCCTTCCAGTAGCACCTTAAAGACCAACTAAGATAGTTCTTGGTATGACCTTTCGTGTGCATGCACACTGCTTCAGATACACTGAAACAGAAGTCACCAGACCCTTCTATATAGTGAGAAGGTGGGGAGGGGTATTACTCAGAAGGGTGGTGGGAATGGGTGATTGGCAGATAGCTGTGATGAGCCTGTTGACGACTCTTAACGACTGCAATAGGTCTTACAGGAAAAAGCAAGGGGTGAGAAGGTGAAAAATGGCTTTGTCATGTATAATGAATTATGTGCCCACATAATTCCATCTTGCTCCTGCCTCCATGCATCCAACTTTGACACTTATATCCTTAATTCCTAAACCAGGAAATGAGGGTTTACATGCTGCCTTCAAACCTGGATACAATCAGGATCTGACCACTGGAAATGAATTAAAATAATCTAAAAATGTGCCGAGACTGGCTATGTCTCTTCATTCACAAAAAAAGCAGCCACGGGAAGGCTGCGGGTGAGTGGGAAGGAATCCAGATCAGGATGTTGTTACGGGGGTGGGGGTGGGAGAGCTAATGTCACACACCAGCATCTTGCTGAAAATTGCCCCCATAAGCTGCTATTTGCTCTATTAAAAATAAAACTCAGTTGGGACAGGCACCAGTAACTGGGGGCAGAGGAGAATTAGAAAAGGGTTAAACCACTATTCCTCTCTTTGTGGCTGCTTTTTGTAAATAAAAGGAAAATGTATAAAAGCCTCTTGTGGTTTGATCATAAGACAAGGATAGGGAATCTGTGGTCTTCCAGATATTGCTGGACTACAACTCCCATGGTCCTTTAGCATTTGTCAGGCTGGCTGGGACAGGCAGAAGTTGTAGTTCAACAACTTTTGGAGAGCTAAAGGTTCCTTATCCTTGCCATAAGATTGCTCATATCTAGACCAGTGAGTGACATTCATCACATAATCTTTGAGATGTCTCATAAGGTCAACGTACCATGAACATCTCCAGCGGAACCTTCATTCTGGTCCCTCATGCTAAACCCGTTTACTTGGGAGTTATCTGATTTCACTGGAATGCATTAACAAGTTAAATGCAAATAACCTCATGAAGTGGAACACCTTCAAATTCCAATGGGAATGATGAGGACAGAATTCTAAAGCTAGGTGGCCTTCCAAAATTACAAACCATCCTCCTAACCCTATTCAGACTGCAAAGCACACCCTATCAGCAGCAGTAGCGATACACTTTGTTTTCATTTAAGTAGTTTGCAAGGTTTAAAAAGGTAATGAAGACACTCACCTTCCTAACATAGTATCAGGATGAGCTGTGAAAATCTGGGGATTTACAACAAATCTAGTGCCATCAACGACAAGAGTCACTTTCTCTGGTGCTTGGACTTGTGTACTGTTGTTCAAGCTCCCAAACTGCTCTTGGCTAGTAGTGTAATATTCGAGGTTTCTTTTACTCCCCACTTGGAAGAAAATGCCTTTGGTGTCTTCAAGAGTGTTAGAACACTGAGGACTTGCTGGATGGGAAGCATATCTGAACTCTGCATGATCTAAACACAGCAGATGAAAGCCGCAATTGAGTTAAATGCATTAGACAGATTACCAAAAAAAGTGATCTATAACAAAAGTTTAATAACCAAATGGGCAGCCCTGTTTAGGGAAGCTTTTAATGTTTGATGTATCACAGTATCTTAATATTCTTTTGGAAACCGCCCAGAGTGGCTGGGGAAGCCCAGCCAGATGGGCGGGGTATAAATAATAAATTATTATTATTATTATTATTATTATTATTATTATTATTATTATTATTAGTGACAATACAATGCTAAGAGAATATGCACCACTGACTTAGTAGATTACTAAAACACCCTGACACATCTGTAAACAGCAGTCTATGACACACAAATCAGCCACGTAAGCACAATCTGATCATACACATACAGGTGTTGGTATGTTCAAGTTAGCACACTCACATTTCACAACCATGCTCTCCTTGATGATATTTCAATCTATTCTTCCTTCCATCTGTTTTCTGTCCCATTCCCCCTTAGTCAGCATCCATGGCCAGTAAGCGCAGTCTTTATAGGACTTGAACTTACTGTTTTATTTTTTTATGTGTAGGGTGGGAAAGTCCCCCTTCAGCTTCTGCAAACCTTAATGTTCCCCCAAACCTTGGCGTCCCTCTAAGCCTGCTGATACCTCCCCCTTGGGCATGGGTGGTGCTGTTTTGGCTACACATGCAACAGACATTCACAGCCCAGTTCTTTTTAACATTTCAAACACCATCTATGTAGGAAGGAGGAGGCTGATCATGCCAAGGGAAGGGGTTAGGGTTAGCTTAAAACTAAAAATTCCCTCCATCCCATGCAGTGATCCCTATGAAAATTCCATTTCCTCCCCGTGATATTTGGCATAGGAGGGAGGTAGTTTCCTTCTCTACAAAATAACTGCTTGGTGATGGTGATTTTAATTAGGGCTGTGGCATGGGAGGAAAGAGCTTCACCCTTTCATGTGTCATGGTCCCGATCCTAATTCGGTCTCCTCTCCAAAGCTGCTATTTAAAACAAATAAACAATAACAGCAACAATATAATGATGCAATGCTCAAAAGATTCATTTAGTGTCATGTGTAGTTGATCTGAAAAGGAGCAACAGGGAGGTGCTGTATGTTGCACATTCTACAGCAAACACTCTTGACTTTACCATGATTTCTGCATAGTGGAGACATGGTAATGGTTTGCCCACACTGTTTCTGGCTGCTTTCTCCTAGATCATGGATTGTAGAAGTCATGTTTTCGGTCAGCTGACAAGATTCTTGATTGCTTGATCGTTCCATTCCAGTGGCACGATTAATACTCATTTGAGGCATCCGTAATTCAAAGTGACTGCCCATCTGGAGAAAAGTCTTGTAAGGAAGAAATGGTAATGAGAGTTACATCTGGAAAAAAAGCTCTTTACCTGATGTGGCCTAGGGGGAGTGGCCCACACCTATGTCCCATCAGCCCCAGCCAGCAGGGCCAATATTCAGGAATGATGGGAGTTGCAGTTCAATAACATCTTAAGAGAACCAGATTCCCCATCCCTGCTATAAAGTTTACAGAGCTTGCAATCCCTAGCACACATGTGGGAGTAAGCCCCACTAAATTCAGTAGGACTTAGTTTTCTGTATATATTTGTAGAACAGGGCTGGTTTGTTAAGGGCAGCTAGGAATTCTATGTGGGGATAAACTAAAGTGCCCAGACCTCTGAGAGAAAGATTGCGCTTCGAATGTGCTTTGAAGTTATAATGTGTACAGAAAAACCAACAACAGCGTTCCTCTGTCCAGTTTTAATATAGGAAACAGCTGTTACCACATTGCTTGGTGCTGGGGGGGTATCCTAAGGCTTGCTGTGTTAACTGCCAACATGGACCACAATATTACATGAGCAATATTTAACACCACTCTGGAAGTCTAATGAAATGCCCAATGGCTTTTCCTATTCTGCATCTAGCTGTCTAATGTTAGCAAGACTTAATCACACTGTTGACATATTATCCAGTTTCTGTATACATAACCTTAAAACTGTGCCCTAGAAACATAATTTGCACCAAGAGGCAGAGGGGGACTTGAGGTCACCCTCTGAATGCCACTGTGTTTTTTACTCCTTTAAACACAGAGTTACTCACTACGTGGCATATAAAAAGTGTGTGGGCTGCAATGGTTTTTCTTCTAGAGATCCGCCTCCTTATCCCTGCATCTCTCACTCCTACAGCCACCCCCTTATCCTTATTTGACATCTGCAGCATCACAGCCAGGGCAGCCTGAAACCAGCAGCAAGAGGAGCTATTTTCGGTCAATGAGCACCAAGCCTTCAGTAGTCAGTGGTGTGTGTGTGTGTAAGGAGGACTCAGCTGAGCATAAGAAATTGTGCCTTTGGAGATGGGGATTGTGAGTGAGGGAAATAGATCAGTGGAGAATGGGTCATTCATTGTAAGCACACAGTTATGCAAAACAGCATGTTTGCATTAAACAAGACCTCCTTTGACTTCTTGTTTTCACAGGAAGGTTTGTAGTAACTGAGGCTGTGCGCACACCCCCATTTACTTGGCATCCAGTGAGCTCTGGGAAGCAAGAGTACGTATGTCACAATCCCTTATCTACTTTGTTGTTTCTTGAGAAACACTGCAATTTCCCTCAAACCAGCTTTGATCCAAATTGAGAGAAAGAACAATGTAGCGGTCATTGGCAGTACAGTATTCCCCAAAGCCTTTCCTCCCATATTTCTCAACAGGGCAAAATAACACAAACATGTTGTTCAATTCAAAAAGATTACCATATTTTTCACTCTATAAGACGCACCAGACCACAAGACGCACCTAGTTTTTGGAGGAGGAAAACAAGAAAAAAAATATTCTGAATCTCAGAAGCCAGAACAGCAAGAGGATCCGCTGCACAGTGAAAGCAGAAATCTCTCTTGCTGTTCTGACTTCTGGGATAGCTGTGCAGCCTGCATTCGCTCTATAAGACGCACACACATTTCCTCTTACCTTTTAGGAGAGAAAAAGTGAGTCTTATAGAGCAAAAAATACGGTAATTGTCAATGAAGAAACTACAAATTATTAGATCCTTTAGAAACGACGACAAGAACAATGCTAATTATGTATATATTTCATTTTTTTATCTCACTTTTCCTCCAGGGAACACAGGGCAGCAATAGATGCCCTGCCCTTTTATTCACACAACAACCCTGTGAGGCCAGTTAGACAAGAGGCTGCAGACACATCACTGGCTTAAAATGGACCTAAGTTGTCCTTTTTCTCAGTTCAGAATGAAGCTGGCTTAGGGGGAAACACATCAAAAGACAGTATTTCCTACGAAATGACAGGATAGATACAGAATAGATATGGAATGACAGGATAGATACAGAACAGATGTGGGTTGAGCCTAACACCATGTTGACATTGCTTCCCAAATCAGCAATGGGAGCACACCGGATGCAAAGTAAACAGGAGTGTGTACACAGCCTGAGAGAGCATGATATGTCCAAGGTCATGTACAGTGTGGGTGAATGGCGAGATCTGAACCTCGATCCGGGATTCTGCACTGACATGTGCAGGAATTTCTGATCAAGACCCAAGATTCCTTCCCATCACAGCATCACAGTCTCTTGTACCCTATTCCTCCAAAAACACAGGAAACAGCAGCTGCATTGGGAAGGAGAATTCTGCAGCTTGAGCAGGCCTGCACACTGCTCTTGATCCTTGCTATTCTAAGCCAAGATAGCCGATCCTTGCTATCTAATATTCCTTTTGCACTTACATCTCAAAGTGTTCCTAGTCATCTCCTGTCGTTTCTTTTCCCCTTTCATGATTACCTTACATGCCTTAACCCCACCTTTCTATGTCAAGGCTTATTATTATTAAAAACATTTAACTTTTGCCCCCCTTCTTAATTTACATAGTTTATCCTTCACAGAGCTATAAACCCCAGCCTCTTTAACAAACTACAGTCCCCAGGATCCTCTGTGCGCTGGATGCGATTTAAATGTATCATGTGGATCAGTCTATCTGCCATCCATTTCCTCTCTTCCCTTCTCTTTCTGTACTCTTCTCTCGCCTCCATCTTCATTCTCTATCCAGTTCTGGCTGCTAAGCATGAGAGAGCCAGTGTAGCATAGTGGCTTGAGTGTCAGACAGGAATTTGTAAAACCAGGGTTCAAATCCCCACTCGACCATGAAGTTCACTGGGTGACCTTGGGCCAGTCACTGCCTCTCAGCCTAACCTACCTCACAGGGTTGTTGTGGGGACTAAAAATGAGGAAGGGGAGAAACTTGTGCATCACTTTGAGCTCCTTGGAGAAGGTGGTGGGATATACATGCAATAAAATCATAAGTATGCGCTTGCGACTGCGCATGTGGGGAATAGCCACTGTTCCAACCAAAAGGCTACAGTGTCAGAAGAGAAACTTTGTGCAAATAGCGAACTCTTCTTTTATATCTGTACATGCTCGATTGATTTAGTATGTGTTTGTAGTCTAAGTGGGCTTGGATCCGATTCCAGAGATTGTGTGAACATTCCAACCATCTTTCACTCACTGCAACTTCCTATCCCACCCCCACCCACCGGCAATTATTTCAAATGCAATTATTTCAAAAGATACTATGAAAGGTTATCCGGCCCTAAAAATGCCATAAAAAACCTAGAAATAAACTTCAGTACTGAAAATGTCACCAATTCAGTTATTGTGCAATGCAAAGCTCGTAAACAGCTCAATGCAAAGCGACCCAGCCAGATAGGCAGGGTATAAATAATAAAATTATTATTATTATTATTAAGATAACAATCAACACAAATTTTAGATGAAACTATGTGGTTATACTACCCACTCCAGCAGCTAAAATCCTAACAAAACCAGGCAAATCCACCCTAGAACCAGCAGAAGCCAAGAGAAGAACTAGACACAACTGACTGAAATGACTCCATTTGTTTATTTGATGCATATGCCCTCTTTTCTCCATGGAGTTCAGGACAGAAAATATATGGCCATGTTTTCAGTGTGACTCATGCCCTGTTTTCCCATGTTTTTCCTTGCAACAATCCTGAGAAGGTTGTTTACACCAAAAGCTAGGCCCAAGGTCACCCAGAACTTCATGGTGGAATTGGAGATTTGAACCTCGCTTTCCTGTGACCTAGTTCAACACCTCAATCACTTTCCGCAATAAAACCTAAATTTCCATAAGTATAGCTAATGTGGAGCAGGGGTAAAATAGGAAGATGTTCTGTTGTTAAAAAGACATTCTAGATTACGCTAGAAAGAAAATAAAGTTCAAGCACATCTTCATCTCTGGGCCATCTTGCCATGTGAGGTAAAACTGGTGACTGTGCAAGCAATTGCTTCCAGGCTCCAGAATTCCTCTCTGAGGAAACTGTTTGGCTTTCTGGCTGCTTCCAGATGACATGTTTATTGTGCTTTATTTGCACAAATTTTGTGGCGAGGTTAGACTGCACCAGCTATTTATTGAGTGTTTGTTCCATTTGTTTCTGGGGAAGTTATACGACCACTGCAAAAAGCAATAGTTACCACACACTTTGCCACTGCATTTCCCTACGACTTTCCTTATCACAAAAAAGTATCGATTTTGGGGAAGCGGTTTGCTGCACAGTAGCAAGCCAAATATTCCAGTCTGAATTTGTTGTTATGTGATTGAATCCCACCTGAAAAAAGCACCCCATTTGTCATGAAAACCCTACTGTTTCAGAAGTCATTTGAGGAAACGGTATACTGACGATGCACTGATATTGCAAATTGTTACGTCTGTACTAGTGGTTTTTTATTTTAAAGTATTTTATTTATTTTTATGACATTTTAGGACAGTGTGGCATTTAAGTGATCAGTCTGTGTTTTATTTTTTATTTGGTTGCATGTATCTATGGACATGCATTTTATTAGCAGCCTTATGTTCAAGCGACAGAAAAGCAGAAAAGAGAAGTTCTCCTGGCACCTTTAGGCACTGGGCAAAAACGTTCCTTTTTAAGCAGGCCTTTGGGGGATTTGATTGACACCTTATGCCCTTTTTTTTAAAAAAGGGGGGGTTATTGGGTTGTTGTTTTTATTTTGATTATATATTTTGTGGTTTCATATTTTGATTTTGTTCTGAAACCTCTGGGTGTAGGGTGGTATATAAATTCAATAAATAACAAAAATAAATAAATAAGCAGGATATAAATATTTTAAAATAAATTAACAGTGGGAGAGAGCTTTCCTAGGAGCAGCATCATGTCAATTATGACATCCATTGTTACATCTAATAAATTTGCTCAATGTTGGGGGAAATAGCTTCTTTTCCTTCAAGGAAGGAGTGGTTATGAAAACTGTTGGGAACTGCAAACAGGTGTGGTGGAGAGACAGGTGTCCTTATGGTGTCCTTTTATGGTATATTGGAATCAACATGATGCAATGGCAGGAATCCCTGTGATTCCTCGTACGTACCTCAATCAAAAACACATTTAAAAATAAAATAGAATTAAAATAGAAATGTAATTGAAATTAATAGAAATAAAATAGAAATGTAATTGAAATTAGTAAGATTTTAGAACACAGAAATAAAAAAAATTATCCAACCATCAATTCTAGCACGTGGGGTGCCACCTAAATTATATAATTTGGTATTTGAACAATTGGTATTAGTAACTGTATTATAAATTGGTATTGTTATAATGAGGCTATTACTGGAATGTAATTGAAAACCAATAAAAATATTATATATTAAAAATTAGAAATAAATAATTAAAGGTGCAGCACACAAAACAAGTGGAACAGCTATCCTATTTTTTTTTATGGGACAGGATAAACAATGTTCGGATTTCTACCTAAAGGGACTGCAAAAAACCCAACAACAACACCACACTGTAAGCTGTTTATGGATTGTAGAAGATCTATTAACAGATTACCATAACGTTTTAACAAAGGATTGTGAGAAACTGTACACAATGCTTGCTGCCGGTTTTACGCTGCTCTCTGGCAGCTATCCAGAGGCCTGCACTAAACATGGAGCAGGGACTTCGTTCCAGCACAAATAAAACAGGATGTTTTCTATATGCCAAAGCAAACAATTTTACCTTTTATAACTACACAAATTGAACTTTTCCAGTTCTTAAAAATGCCAGTTTGGGGACTTCATCACAATTCTTATTTTCACACATCTTAATTATATAATTTGCATTTAAGACACCAGAAACCTCACACATTTGTGTGTTTTTGCTTTCCATTTTTTTAAAAAAATGTTCTAAGTTTTGGCTATAATCACAAAAGCTCTGAACAATTGAAACACTGATCTAAACAATATCAAATTCTATTACCGGAATCAGGTTCCCATAGGGACAGATACATTTTGAGAGCAAATTAAATATCGTCTACTTACCTAGATGTCAGAAAACAGTTCCAGCTGGTCAAAATCAGGTCAAAATCTTGAAATCTACATTTAATAAAGAACGTGGACAAAACCAAGCAGAATAGCTGACAGTTAAAATTGTTTGTGCTCTTGCAATCGAATTCTCCACCCCCTATCTAAGCCCAGATGGTGAGTCATGTACATACTTCAAATTAAGAGTCCCTGCCCAGCACATACAGAAAACAAGAAATGGCATGCCTATAGCCAGAACCTGGAGTTTGCTCAGATACAAGGAAATAAATAATATGGACATTCCCGGAAGGTCTTAAAAACATTAATCAGAGCAAGTCAGTTTTGCTCTCTACCCGAGAACCTCTTCGTTGCTGTATTAACCCCTTCTTGACTCAACATTGTTAAGGTTTAAATATCTTAATTAACCAAAAGAAAAATATTATTATTAAATAAATAAATAAATAAATAAAGTCATATGCCACCCTCTCTACCTGTAGACCTCACGGCAGTTCACAGCATAAAATTACAATATAGAAAATACAAAATGCACGATAGAAATAAAAACAGAAAGAAACCAATAATCCACAACACATTTAAAAGGGCATTGGATGTTAATCAGCCAAAGGCCTGGTTAAAGAGGAATGTTTTTGCCTGGCGCCTAAAGGTGCCCAGAGAGCTTCCCTGGGGAGAGCATTCCACAAACAGGGAGCCACTGCAGAAAAGGCCCATTCTCAGGTTGCCACCCTCTCGTGGAGGAGGCACATGAAGAAGGGCCTCAGAGGGTGGTTTCATGGTCCAGGTAGCTTCATATGGAGAAAGACGGTCCTTGGGGTATTGCATCCAAACGGAATCAACAACGCACATTCTCAAAAGGGAAGAATCACAGGAATAATCAACACACACATGTAAATACCATTATATAGAATCATAGAATCATAGAGTTGGAAGAGACCACAAGGGCCATCGAGTCCAACCCCCTGCCAAGCAGGAAACACCATCAGAGCACTCCTGACATATGGTTGCCAAGCCTCTGCTTAAAGACCTCCAAAGAAGGAGACTCCACCACACTCCTTGGCAGCAAATTCCACTGTCAAACAGCTCTTACTGTCAGGAAGTTCTTCCTAATGTTTAGGTAGAATCTTCTTTCTTGTAGTTTGGATCCATTGCTCCGTGTCCGCTTCTCTGGAGCAGCAGAAAACAACCTTTCTCCCTCCTCTATGTGACATCCTTTTATATATTTGAACATGGCTATCATATCACCCCTTAACCTCCTCTTCTCCAGGCTAAACATGCCCAGCTCCTCATAAGGCATCGTTTGCAGGCCTTTGACCATTTTGGTTGCCCTCCTCTGGACACGTTCCAGTTTGTCAGTGTCCTTCTTGAACTGTGGTGCCCAGAACTGGACACAGTACTCCAGGTGAGGTCTGACCAGAGCAGAATACAGTGGCACTATTACTTCCCTTGATCTAGATGCTATACTCCTATTGATGCAGCCCAGAATTGCATTGGCTTTTTTAGCTGCCGCGTCACACTGTTGGCTCATGTCAAGTTTGTGGTCAACCAAGACTCCTAGATCCTTTTCACATGTACTGCTCTCAAGCCAGATGTCACCCATCTTGTATTTATGCCTCTCATTTTTTTTGCCCAAGTGCAATACTTTACATTTCTCCCTGTTAAAATTCATCTTGTTTGTTTTGGCCCGGTTCTCTAATCTGTCAAGGTCGTTTTGAAGTGTGATCCTGTCCTCTGGGGTGTTAGCCACCCCTCCCAGTTTGGTGTCATCTGCAAATTTGATCAGGATGCCCTTGAGTCCATCATCCAAGTCGTTGATAAAGATGTTGAATAAGACCGGGCCCAAGACAGAACCCTGTGGCACCCCACTAGTCACTCTTCTCCAGGATGAAGAGGAACCAGCTCTTTCACATTCTGTTCTTATTTGAAGAGAAACTTCTAGACATGCCTGAAAATGGCCACAGCTGCAAACCAACCCACACAATCAGATCCACCCCTTTAATTTTCAGATAAATGAACTAGGAATAATGATCACTCTCGTGATTTAGACACAATTGCAAATGCAGCCTGGACCATACACGCCACGGTACACATTGAAAAAGTGGGTAAAAAATGATGCTATTGTTCACCAACTTGAGGGTCATTTCCCATAATTATTAAGTATCTTGAAACACTTTCCATGCAGGAGATCACAAGAATCCCAATCTAATTATCTAATCATATGGGACAAATTCCCATGCCTTTCTTTCACTGGGCTAGTTCAGACATAACACAAAAGTTAGCACTGCATAAATAAGCCTAGGTAAGTCTTAGGGCTCAAATGCACCCCCTTCTCTTCTTGTGTCTTCCCTTTCCTGCTCTGCCTATGAGGAGATGAAATGCTTTCACTTGCATTTTAGAAGAACCGTAACTTGCCATGTCATCTAAACCTAGACAAACAGTAGTTAATTACAACCATTGTCAGTAGAACAAGCAGTTTCCAACCATTGTTCATGAAGTCAGTTTCGTAAGCTAATATAGTACGTTAATCTTGTTGGTTTAGGGTTTGGATGACATGCTATATTCCAGTTAATCTACACCATAGGTTGAAGCTGGCACTCATCTGCCCATAGGTACTTTGGAGATGCTGGCAAATGACAAGTAAGCCAATGTGTGTACAGGCAGAAGGGATAAACCATCAATAAGGGCTTCCTACTACACAGTCATAAGGGATGCGGGTGGCGGTGTGGGTTAAACCACTGAGCCTAGCACTTGCTGATCAGAAGGTTGGCGGTTCGGGTGAGCTCCTGTTGCACGGTCCCTGCTCCTGCCAACCTAGCAGTTTGAAAGCACGTCAAAGTGCAAGTAGATAAATCTGGTGGAAAGGTAAAAAGCGTTTCCATGCGCTGCTCTGTTTCGCCAGAAGCGGCTTAGTCATGCTGGCCACATAACCCGGAAGCTATACGCTGGCTCCCTTGGCCAATAAAGCAAGATGAGTGCCGCAACCCCAGAGTCGGCCATGACTGGACCTAATGATCAGGGATCCCTTTACCTTTACCTTACTACACACTCGTGTGGGGAAATAGATATGTGCATTCATTATTTCTAATGAAAAATGTGTGAAATTCATGCCATGGGGAAATTTGTGTTACAAATTGGGTTACATGTGCTTTTAGAGTGCTTAAATCAATTAAAAGGGTAACTAATCCATCAGTTGATGGAAACTGCAGGAGGGGAGAGCGCTCTCGCACTCAGATCCTGCTTGTGGGCTTTCCAAGGGTACCTGGCTGGGCATGGTGAGAACTAGATGGACCCTCCTGGCCTGATCCAGCACTCTTATGTTTGCTCATAATCAAGCCATATTAAACTAAATGGGGCTTACTCCCAGGTAAATAGGAAAAGATTGCTGCATACATATTTACCCAATTAACATTCATGACAGTTTTGGGGTATATGTTGTGAAAACCTGGGCACCATTTTCATAGAATCGTAGAGTTGGAAGGTACAGTCCTGTGCTGGAATTACATATAAGCTAAACAAGCTATAGCTTGGGCCCCACTCTCTTGGTGCCCCCCCCCAAAAAAAATTAACCCAAGGTACCACTGTACTATAGGGTGCCTACATTCTGCATGGTCTGGTTGCATGGCAACATGTGCAAATGGCTTTAGATACTTGATAGGTCCATAAATTACCGTATATATAGCATATGTTCAACAACAACAAAAACAGCGACAAAGGACAGCTGGACATGTAAAGGGCCCCATTACCTTCAGTAGATTAGGGCCTCATCAAACCCTGAAGGTACCCCAAGAGTTATCTAGTCCAACCCCTGCAGGAATCTCAACTAAAACATCCAAGACCGATGGCCACCCAACTTCTGGTTCTACAGGTTTCGTCCATTGCACAGTGAAACTGATGGATCTGCCTTCTCCAACTAACGACTGCATCGTGGCAGAAGCTCTGCTGAGTGTTTTTTTTTGGGGGGGGGGTGCATAAGCGTTAATCCGTCCCTCGGAACGCTATGCTATGTTAGCCTAGAAGGCGCCGCAGGACTTCTCCTTCCAGGAAAGCAACGCTCCGGTTTGTCCTTTACGCGCACTTCTTTCAGAAACCCTCTTCCTCGCCGCTGGCTGCGCGCAACGAGGCGGGACCAGCCGGCGCACAAGCGGCTGTGGGTGCTCTGCGGACTGAACTCCAGCAACCTTCGGATCTGGCTTCTTTCGTTTTCGTTTCCCGGAAGGGTAGTGCAGTAATCGGAGACCGCGATCTCCTGCCTTTGCTTGCCAAGCAGGGAGGGAGAGAGAGAGGGGGAGGGAGAGGGCGGCGAGGATCAGGGGGCAGAAGACTTGCTTTGCACCCCGAGCGTCCCAGCCCCCGGAGCAGCGGCTCCATCTTCCACTTCCCACCTGTAATGCAGGTAAGTAAGAGATGCTGGGAGCCTGTGGGACACCTGCTCTGCACTCACCGGACCCCCTGTACCTCCCCCCCCACACTTTCAGTCCTCTGCGTCCAGTCTCCCGCGCCAACTCCGTTTTCTTTCTCTCCTCTCTCTCTTAACGCGCATCCCAAGTTCATCACACACGTGGTCCCCATCCCTCTTCGCGTCCCGAGCCTCAGGTTGTATGTACCTGAGACCCTCCCACTTCCCACGTTCCTCGTGGACAGTTACAGCTCCCCAAGTCCTCACATAAAGTTTTCTGAGTTGTTTCTGTTAATTGGCTTATTTCAGGCTGGAGAAACTCTGGAATTCCCCCCCGTCCCTCCCCTTCCCAGTTTATTTCACAAGAGGAAAAAAAATAAGCTAATGTTCTAGAAGGAGAAGCGTTTTGGAGGAGAAAACTGGAGGGCCAGGGAGGGATATAATCAACTTAAAAAACAAAACAAAAATGTGTGTTGAAAAACACTTTCTTTTCTTTTTTCCTTGGCTGACAGGCTAAAGCTTTTCGATTGTTTTCACCAAGTGACAAAGACAATTTTGGGCTGGAATATGTCATTTGTGAATGTTGTGACTAGGCTGGAAGAGGAAGAGATCATTTTTTAAACCCAGCATTTATTCTTAGGCAGTGAAGATTGTACATTTGAATTTCATATATGGGGAAAGTAAAGAGCAACTCGAGCTTGTTCTTGAGAATGTATTGCCACAAATGGAGAAATAAAGTGTTAGCTGGACAGTCTGATTAATATTCTGCAGCAAGGGGGGGAGTATGTTTGTTTTTGGTTAATCATTTCTGTTGCCATGCCTGAACAATGATTAATTTAGACATTTATTTAATTTCCTCCTCTCTACATTTCTCTATTTTATTCAGCTTTTAAAAAACAGTTTAGAAGTGAAGTGTAAAAATGGGTGGGTATCTTTCAGTTTTATTTTCACTGGGTGTTTGAATCTGAAACACTTTTTAAACAGTTGTGTAAAGAGTGCCTTAAGTGTGGTTAAGGCTAACTATAACAGCAGATTGTCTTGTGGCACCTTCAAGACTTATCAAATGTATTGTGCTTTTTAAACACTTAATTAGATGGATGATAGACTTCAGTTCACAAAAGCTTGTTCAATAATGTATAAACAATACGCAATAAGGTGCTGCTGATTTTTTTTGGGAGGGGGAAGATAACAACCAATTAATACAACTACCTCTTTGCTAATTAAAACAGCTAACAAGTCAGTCTATGTGTGTTCAGGCCCATTTTAAAGACACATAGACTTCAGTCTATTCGGAATAGACTTCTTAGTGTCAGTGAGAATACACAAGTATTTGAGGATTTGAGACTTACCGGTAAGTTTCAAATACTGATATAGTAAAGACTTAATAAATCCATAGAGACATAGGTTAATTAGCATGAAATATGGCTAAAAAATAGCTATAGCATCTGACATATCAGCCTCAGGTTAGCTTTTTAAAAAAAAGGTAAAGGACCCCTGACAGTTAAGTCCAGTCGCGAACGACTCTGGAGTTGCAGCGCTCATCTCGCTTTACTGGCTGAGGGAGCTGACGTTTGTCGCAGTTTTTCCAGGTCATGTGGCCAGCATGACTAAGCCGCTTCTGGCGAAACCAGAAGCGGCTGTTTATTTCAATGATGGAGTCATAACCTTTGCTCTCTTCCATCAAAATCAATGAGACCTAAACTTCCTTAATTTTGTCTGAATCATTGCCTTCAGTTACAAAGTGCTTTGCATTTATTTATATTGCATTTCCCTCTACAACCACCCTGGTATCTATTATTCCCATTTCACAAAAGGTGAAAATTGAAGCTGTGTGTATACGCCATATATTTAAAACACACACACCTGAATCCTGGGGACTGTAGTTCACCCCTAGTAGAAGCAGCACTCCATAAAGTACATAGTATTCTCTGTTTTTTTAGGGGGGTAGACTTTAAATGTATGGTTTATACATAGCCTGAAAGAAATTGCCTTGCTTAAAGCCACATGAAAAACACTTTGCACAGATGTATCCTATGCATGGAGACTATTATTGATTAGGGCTATGGTTTCAATGTCTGGATTAAGAGACATATAGAGATTGTGACAGCAGTGCTGTAGTCTCTAAACAGATTTTTTTTTGAGTTGAGAAGAAGATAACTCAACTCAAAAATGAAACAAATTTCTTCTTCAGATCTAAGTCTTGCCTAAAAATTGCACTGACAGAAACATCCCTTCTGTGCTTGAAATGTGGTGAATTACTGCCAAAGATGGCTGTACACACACCAGAGTGTTAATACACAAATGGGTCCCCCAGATCTGATCCGCCCCCCGTGGGGTTTTGTGCACTTTCAGCCACATATGAACTCTTTAAGTTGATTTCTGTCCAAGGGTTTCCATCTACATCAGTAGATAGTGCTTGATGGGATGTATTTGCATGGTGTGCTGTTGTCCTCTCCCACCAGTCACTATTTCCCCACCCTCCTTGAGTTCTGGAAATCCGAGGTTTGTTGTGGGCAGGTACTGTATTGGTTTACCTGTGTGTGCCTCCTTTTGAGATTCAAGTTTTCTGATATATCAGACTTGCACAAAACAGTAGTTTTCTTTAAAAAGTGCGTGTCCTTCCCAGCCATGACAGTAGCTTGCCCTTCCAGAGTTCTTCAAACTTGAAGTTCGTTATGAGCATGCCTGCATGTATTGGTTTGCCTGTGCACTCACCATTTTATTATTTTTATTTTTAGATGCAAGTTTTTTGATATATAGCAGATTTGCACAAAACAGTGGGTTAAAAAATAATAATATGTGTGCCGTGTGATATGAGTTACTCCTCACCAGCCTTTCCTGCACTGTATCATGATCAAATGGCAGCAGATTATAATACAATGACCATTGCTATTCATAAAGCTCTGCTTTCCATTTTTATCTCACCCTCCCTCTGAGGGGATCAAGGTAGTATTTGTGGGGTTACGTCATTTTATCTGTGTAACAAATCAAGGATGGGGAGGAGGCTTGGATACAGTAAGCAGCCCAAGATCACCCAGTGAGCTGCATGGCTTAAGTCAGAGGTCGGCAACGTATGGCCCATGGGCCAGATGGGGACCACGAAGACTGTTTTACCGGCCCATGAGCTTCCCCTGAACCGAGCCTCCCGCTTGGTGAGTCCCCTGCCTGCTGTGCTAAACCAGCGCAGCGTGGAGACTCGCTGAGCGGCGCCAGAAATCGTATCTGTGCATGCGCAGCTATCGAAAATCACATCTGTGCATGCCCCGACGCTGGAAATCGCTTCTGCGCATGCACAATTTTCGGCGTCCTAAGCATGCACAGAAGCGATTTCCGGCGCCACAAACATGCGCAAGTGTGATTTCTGGTGTCATGCTGCACCAGCCCGGCCCACGGATGATCTCTGTGAGAGTGATCCGGCCTATGGCCGGTAAGCCTTGCCGACCCCTGGCTCAAGTGCATGGCCCTGTCCATCATCCAACAAATGTCCTTCTACACTGCTCTCATCGTCAAGCTGCCATCGGAACAGGTTCCACTTGCTTCTGTATAGCACAGAGTGATATAAATGTTGCAGCGGGGCATGACTCAAACATAGGGAATCCAGTTTGTTCTCCACATCTTCGGTATGTTTCTCCTTTCTAAAGGGTGAAGTGGCAACTAGTTCTTCAGGTCCCGTGGCAACATCTGCTTTGCCCCTGCAATTCCAGCCCACATCTGTTCCATCCTTACTCTACGAGGGACAAATCTGCACATTACCAGGCTGCCTCAGTGAGTAGAAGGGTCATGATGTAAGGGACCAGTGATCAATACATTTTTTTAAAAAGCAAGACCTGCAACAAAATGTTGCAGTGTGAAGTGCTCCTGTTTGGATACTCCATTTCATTACCTCTCTCATCCGCTCTTCTGTCCCCCCATAACAGACAGACCACACTCATTGACCAGTGAGCATGATCTTCTTATTGGGGGAAGAGCACCTCACACAGGATTTCCCCTGTGAAGTTTGTACTTCTGCAAATCTTGAGTTCCCCCCAAGCCTCCTGACATCACCCTTTTGCAGATGGATAGTTTCATTTTTGGCTGCGTAAGCAATGACACTCACTTCTGATCATCACTTCTCATATGTACAAATATTTTTATGGAGCAGACCTGGGTCAGGTGATGCACTGGTCAAACACACCTACTGCCTGCCACATTATTAAAGCACTCCTAGTGTAAATGAAGACAGGCATAACATTTTAAGAGTGGAGGGGTTGGTCTGAAAGCACTCTCAACATTTTCTGTGCAAAGGCAACTTTTCTTCTGCTGGGGTGGGGAAAATAAAATTTCTGGAATTTTGCAGCTTTTCAGTTTGAAGCAGGAAAAAGTTTGGGGGGCAGGGAGTGAGGAGTGGATGGACAAGAATGATGGCTGAACCAGCATTCAGTAGCTTCCAACCCACCTTTTCTTTATACACGACATCTGTCTTCTTCGCTTATTAAGGCAAAGTGATTGTAAGAATGTCTTGTGATGTGAATGAGAAAGAAAGCAGGAAGTGAACTATCGTTAAATGAGATATACACTCTAATTAACTTTTCATTCAGTTTCAGAGATGCAGGAAATAGAAAGCCTATGTAAGTGCATGTCTGAAGCCAGCCTGGCTCAGGGTTGTGTATTTTGATATGATACTTTATTCTATGAGAATGCAGAATTGATTATTTGATGCACAATTCAGCATTCTAAGGACCTCACCTTCGTTTTCTAAAAAGCAATTTCCTAGTCCACATGGCTGTGAATATAGACTTGAAAATGTATAAGAACTACGTGGGGAAATCTCAGAAGCTGGTTGGTGGGGGGGGGAGGGGAGCATTGCCTTGTTATTTTAATTTAAACATCAGGCTCCTTTGGTTGCAGGAATCCAGCCCTCTCTGTGGAGCAAAGATGATGTGAGTCACTGGCTGAGATGGGCTGAGAAAGAATATTCACTCAGGGAAACAGACGAAAGCAAGTTTGAAATGAACGGGAAAGCCCTGTGTATTCTCACCAAGGAAGATTTCAGATTGCGGGCTCCTAACTCAGGTTAGAAATGTTTCCCCTTAATAAGGCAAGGGAAATGAAGGATTTCTTACAGGGAAAGAGACTTGGGTGTAGGTATAACACTAAAGGGAATGTGTGGAAATAATGGGCAAAGCCTTTGCACTCAAAAGGTGACAACACCCAAGGGCAGGAGTAAAATCATTTTGAGTAGGTCAAATACTTGGTTGAGTTTAAGGTGGATCTCAGTTTCTCAGGTACTCAGTAAACTGGGCTTCTGGCTCACAAAGCAAGATGGAAATTCCTGACTGACAAGGATGTCTTTTGAGTCACCAAATGTGGACTCTTCTTCCTTGGAGGATTTTAGTTGGATGGTCATCTGTCAGGGATGCTTTAGTTGAGATTCCTGCATTGCAGGGGGTTGGACTAGATGACCCTCAGGGTCCCTTCCAACTCTACAATTCTATGAAAATGGTGCTTAGGCTTTCACAACATATACCCCAAAACTGCCATTAATGCTATTTTTGGGGGGATATGCATAACGTGGGATTGGTCTTTCTCTATTTCTTTTCCCACAGGAGATGTTTTGTATGAATTGCTCCAATATATTAAGACCAAGAGGCGAGCCCTTATTTCTAGCCCTTTCTTTAACTCTGCCCTTCGGGATGCAGAACACACACAGGCCCAGAGCGCTCCAGAAGGTGAGTGCTATGGAGTTGTGGATTCATCTTGGTCAATTACCCTTGGCTGGTGCTCCAGCAGCCGTGGATTCAAATCTTGGAGTCTCACATGCTAGCAGGCAGAATCTAGACCTTAAAGGCGGGAGGGGGCAAGGCTTAGAGAACCTGATCAGCAAAGTGAAGATTCAAGTACAACCCCTGATAGCTCCAGTTAAAAAGGTCTCAGCCAGTGGGACACAGCACGAAAGGAAAAAGAGATGGGGAGGAAGGAGGAAAACCAGAAAACTTAAACACCAGTTCTTAAGAGTTCAAAAGCTTAGCTCTCTAACCACAGGACTGATAGCCTGGTGCAACGATGCCAGGATATTGGATCCAAATAAAATAAACTGCTTCCTTCAGTTTTCTTCTCTTCTGAGATAATCTTTGGGGTTCTCCCCATAGGTGCCAAAGTCCATGCTAGATGCATAGTGCTAGGAAAGAACTTTAGCCAGTTAGTCTGTCATAGTTGCTTTGGGTCCCGGGCTTACTTCTTGTTATAAGTTCATTTCATAGTATTCAAGGGACTGGGAATATACTGAATGAAGCCCTGATCTCCTCACAGGTGTGAGATGTAAGTTAGACGGTCTCTCAGCTGATGGCCATTCACACCCGACAGAAAGGTTGATCATCCCTACAAGTCTTCCAAGCCATACAGACACGACTAGATCTCAAGCCAAGATCTTCTACCGCCCTGGCTCCATCAGTCTCTCTGATCATAATTTGGGGATCAATTACAGGGGAGATATTATTTGCTCGTTTCCTGGGACACCAGCTCCAGTCAGTGGTAAAATTGCTGGTAAGCATGAATTTTCTGTGATCCTTAGCTCCATTGTCATAAATCAGATTATATTTGTAATTTCTGTGGCACCTTTTCTACAAACTCAAAGAGTTTTATTTGATTTTTTTTTAAAAATTGTAGACTGTGTTTCAAACAAAATGTTTCCCAAAGAGGTTTACAAAAATATACGCAAATAAAACACAAGACAATTCCGAAATATGGGGAGTAGGCAGCACTTTCAAAGGGAAATATGGGAGGGGTGTGTGGCTAGGCGGCACTTTCAAGGAAGAATAGGTGGTGGAAGGGAAGGCTTCATCCTCTTCCCTTGCCCTGTTTTCAAGCTCACTGTGAATATCTCCTCAGGGCCAGGCTCTCAAACTGGAAGACTAAGCAAATGGAAACACAGCCAGGGGACATTTTCAGAGGATAATTGGTGGGAGAGGTCAAGCACACATCCTACCGGCTTGCTGTTTGTCTCCTATAAAAGCTTTCTTTGCTCCTGGATTACCTCAGCAAACACTGCTATGGGAACCTGTGTTTTGCTGAGGTAACATTTAGTTCCTTTCTTAGCTGCAGGCCACACAGGGGCAAATGCTGAACTTTTCACCCACTGAGAGTAAGAGAGGTCTGCTATCAAGCACAAAATTGCAGCGTGGTAGCCCTGCTCTTCCTCACATCATTGGTCACTTATTTGTGGTAGCTTGGAAGTGCACCCTCACCTAAAGGATGATACAGAATTGCCCAGTAAAGATGCCAATTTATGTCATCCTAGGTGATTGAACCACAACCCTTCTTTTTTCTGCTATACTACAGACTGCAGGTTACTTTGGGATTACGTCTACCAGCTCCTCTGTGACAGCCGATACGAAGCATTTATCAAATGGGAAGATAAAGAGGCCAAGATATTTCGCGTTGTTGACCCCAATGGACTAGCCAGGCTCTGGGGTAATCACAAGGTACCCAGTAAGCTTCTCATGTGGAATTATGTAGATGCAGATTTTTATTTTAATAAAAGTTGTTTGGGCCGTCCCTAATCCCGGTGAAACGACCGAACAGAAGGGATACTTCCAGGTTTAAAAACCCAACTAATAAAAATAATGTATAGTATAAATGTTATTATTGAAGCTGCCTTTAGGGTGCATTATTTGAGCAGGCATATGGGGATATCAGATCTGCTAGTTGGTAAGAGCTCCTAGCTGACAGATCCATACCCAAGTAAGTACCCCTAGAGTACTTACTCATGAGGGGATCCCTTGATTTAGGTACAATGATCAGGCCAATTTTTTACTGGAAAAGTCGGAAGATTGTCTTAGATAAAAAAGTGGGTAAATTTATTTCACCCTGCCTTGGGGTTTCCACATTGTCATCAACAACTATTCTTCTTGAAATAAAGTCCACTATCTAAATATCTCAGTAGGTGTCCTGTTCAAGCAGTAAACATGGTTTACCAGGTTATTTTATTCTAAATTCTTAGCTACAATCTAAGAGGGATTGCAAGAGGGAGCTTGGTGGCAGAGCAGTAAAATTCTATGCGCAATCTGTTTTAACTGTTGCTAAAAGGACTCAGGTTGCAGGAATGGGAAAGAGATGCTCCTGATAGGATGATGAGCCACAGCCAATTGGAATAGACATCACTGGGCTAAATGTACTACTGGTGTACACTAAAGGCAGCTGTTTTTTTAAAAAAAATCTTATTAACTCACACTTTCAAATGAAGTTGCTCGAACCATTTGTCGCTCAGCTCTGTTTAAAACAGCATTTGTTGCAATTTATTATGTTTGGAATTGAGTGTTCAAGCATCTAGTTCAGTGAACTACGATTCTGCAGGAAGATCCTATGGTGCTTTTTAGCTAACCTAGCTTAAACCATTCCTATTGCAGTCAAAGGAAATCAACTGTCGGTTGAACAAAACCCATAATCTTTTGAATTTACAGAACCGCAGGAACATGACGTATGAGAAAATGTCAAGAGCTTTGAGACATTACTATAAACTCAACATCATCAAAAAGGAACCTGGGCAGAAACTCTTATTCCGGTAAGAAAATACAGTGGTACCTCAGGTTACATATGCTTCAGGTTACAGACTCCGCTAACCCAGAAATATTACCTCAGCTTAAGAACTTTGCTTCAGGATGAGAACAGAAATCGTGCTCCGGCAGCACGGCGGCAGCAGGAGGCCCCATTAGCTAAAGTGGTATCTCAGGTTAAGAACAGTTTCAGGTTAAGAACAGACCTCCGGAATGAATTAACTACTTAACATGAGGTACCACTGTAAGAGTTCAACCTGTAAAGTGAGCTCACTGGGGAGTTACTGCGAGAGAAATGCACGTTAGCAGGGTTGGTATTGTTTGCTGCACAGAAAGTGCTCTGCTCTCTAGTGGAGCAGGATGATGGGGGCAACTTGGTTGTGTCCATCGGGGAGATGTTGTGCACCACAGTGCAGATCTACTCAGCTAAAAGGTATGAAACCTTTTGAAAATTTGTTTTGCTCAGTTATGGGACTTTTCCTTGGTGGCAAGGAACTCTGAGACAGAAGGGTTTGAGCCAAGGACCTTCACCCAAAGGATGAGCCCTAGTCAGCATGGGATCCTGTATGTGATGCTGTGATGCAGACCAAGTTGCATGTGACTTCAAGCAAGCATGCTTACTCTGGCCATTTTTATTTTACAGAAAAATCAGCTATGGGGCCCAGACCTACAGTGTGCTTCCAATCCAAACTAGGGACCCATATGAGTTTTGTGCAGTTTTCAGAAGACTGCTGTTGTTGGTCCTTAAACTGGATTGGAAGCATGTTCTGGATCTGGTCCCTAACCACTGATTTTTCTACAAAATGGCTAAGTTAATCTCGTTTCCTGCAACACTTTAATGTGTTGTTTGGCCCAATGACTGTTCCTTAAAGAGTGGGTTTGGAAGTGGGCTTGAGAACCAAATGGGAATATGGATTAGCTCAAAGTGTGCATGTTTGTTTCTTTAAAATTCCAGATTCCTGAAAACTCCTGGAGAGAGGAAACCTGACAAGTCTAGCGAATTTGAGCAGCTGGACAATGAAGAGCAGGAAGGAGAGGACTGGAAAGAAGATGTGCTGGAAATCTCACCATAGAACATTTGCCAAGCCACAGAAGCACTTAGAGGCTGTGTTGTGCAATGGAAAAGCTTTAAATGACTGGACAATGTGAAATAATGTTTCGGGGCTTGTGTATTCTGTTGCTTCCTACAGCTCATATTAATCCACTGGACCTCTGCTGCCTTAGAATCAGACCATCAGCTTTTAATCTACTGCTGAACTGTAAGCAAACTCTGTCAGCATTTCCGTTTGAAAATGGCAGTGCTCAGAATCACATATCTATAGCCGCTGCCCATCTTGTTGCTGGGTGATTTGTAAGCCACTCTTTCACAGACCAGCGTCTTAAGATCTATAGATCCATAACCCCATAATTCTGTTATTTTTTTGATTTTGTGTGTGTGTGTGTGTGTGTGTGTGTGTGTGTGTGTGAATGCTCTCTACGTTTTATAAAAGTGTGGTGTGGCCTGTCTAGTACAGCATCTCAGATGCTCAAGGGAAGCCCAAAACAGGACCTGAATGCAACAGCATTCTCTCCACTTCCGATTCTCTGCAGCTTGAACAAGACAACTTGCTTGGCCAATATACAAACACTACATAAGCTGATTGGGACTATTAGACTTTAAATATTTTCACATATTTGGTTAAACCATTTGAGTAGCAACAATTGCCCTCTCTAAAGTGGAACATCCTGAAAACCAGCTCCCCAAACTTTCTAGAGTGGCCCTTAGACCAGGGGTCAGCAAACTTTTTCAGCAGGGGGCCGGTCCACTTTTCCTCAGACCTTGTGGGGGGCCGGACTATATTTTGAAAATAATAATAATAAATGAACAAATTCCTATGCCCCACAAATAACCCAGAGATGCATTGTAATAAAAGCACACATTCTACTCATTTAAAAACATGCTGATTCCTGGACCGTCAGCAGGCTGGATTTAGAAGGCGACTGGGCCGGATCCGGCCCCCGGGCCTTCGTTTGCCTACCCATGGAGTAGACGGTGCCAGCTGAATCATAGAAATGTAAGTTGGTACCCAGAGGGTCTAGTCCAATCCTCTGCAATGCAGGAATCTTGCCCACAGCTGTCCCTAGGTGGGCTCGATTCAGGAACCTTTTGGTTAATAGCCAGACACACTGATCCATTGCACCACCTGAGGGTGCAAAGACTTTGAAGCCAATTTAGTAATGACCCTGACAACTACTAATGTAGATTGAAATCCAGATAGCTGTGACTTTGACAAAATATTACTTCACAAATTGTTTTCTTCTTTAGCTTTGACATTGCTATTCTAATTTTCTGTTTGCTTTTTTACAAATGGGAAGTGGAGTCCCGAAGAGATAAAATAAAGGTACTCTTTTAGCATAAGCATAACTTTCCTTCCAGCCGCACAAGTACAGAACACCATCCTTCCATTACTGTGCTATGGTAGGAAGAATCAAGTCAGTCTTCCAGAAACATTAATAGCAAACTCTGAGCCTTTTGCTTGCAATTCTTTTTCTGTGAAGTGCTTTCTTTTTGAAAGAAAGAGCGAGAGAAAGAAAAAGCTGCTTTTCTCTTATCACTATCAAATATTTAATTTCCAAACTAGGTGGTTTTCATTTCATAGTTGCTGATAATAACTATATTGAACTCTGATCTGGCTTGGGTTGCATGCTACTATTCCTGCAAAACAATTAGTGGCCCTGGATGAGAATGGACATTCATGGCTGCATTGAAAGATGCATGCAGCCAGTTCAGTAAGGTCTAGATGAGCTCTGCAGTGTGGATGCAGATGCTCATCTGAAGCAGTGATGGCATTAGTTAATTTTAGACTCTGGACCAGTTGGTCATGCAGCCCCTCCTCCTCTTGGATGGTAGTGTATATTGCTTCATTTCCTTCAAATTCTGGTAAGGCACTCTCCCTTGGTTTGCCTTTGGGTAGCTTTCTTGCTCATTCTGCCCAGCTGGGTCCTTAACATACACCCCAAAGGAACTGATCTGAAAGTACATTACTTTCATGCATGTAATCTTGCTTCTCTCTTTGATTTATTCAGGTGAAGGGAGTGGCACCCCAAACTGCAGGGCAAGCCACACTGGGGGGGGGGGGGACACACCAAAGTCTATGCAAAGTTCTAGGGAGCAGTAGGATCCTGATAAGGCTAACTACTACACGCTGGTTATGTGGCGGTGACTGTACCCTTGTTAGTTACATTAGTGGCTTGTGTCCAGTGCAAAATAAATGAAATGTGACACAGTGGTTGGGGCAACCCAGTCAGATGGGCAGTGTAGAAATAGTAAGCTGTTATTATTATTATTGCTAGGGAAGAAGGGAGCCCAGAAAGAGCTGCTGATTTCTTATGATGTTGCTGCCCTGTGTATGACTTTAGGAAGATGCCACAGATCCAGTGCTACTACTCTTCTAATGTTTGCTTTGGGATTGATACCTCAAACCGCAGAACCTCACATGCTGCAGCAGGATCTCTGCATACCTATTAAGCAGAATTGCATGGTATGTTAAATGGAGGGTGGAGGAGAATGTGGGAATGAAGCTTAAAAGGGAACCAGAATCTGGATGGATTTGAAAAGTGCAGGGCTGGGTTGAGGGATGAAAGCTCATTTTGCATTTGAATTCTAGTGATTCTTATCTGAATTAAATACAGCCTTGCTCTGTTGCAGCGGAGAGAAGATTGTTGCACTGATACCTAACGAGGATATGGACTTTGTTTTTCAAAATAGATGGCACTATAAAATAAAACGAACAGGAAGCATGAATCAAAGGATTTGTTGAGTTTGTGAATAACACACTTTAAGCATGCAAGCTGATTCACCATTCATAGATAGGGGAGTTTTGTTGTTGCAGCAACATTCCCGTTTTACAGATGGGAATCTGAAGCTGAAAGACAAGGACTTATGAGAGCTAATGAGCAAAAACTCCAGAGTCCCAAGTTTGGCTCACTATTCAGTGGACTACACTAGCTTGCTCAACAGTGAAGTAGAGTTAACAGCAAATAAAAAAAATACATTGCTTTATACACTTTCAAAATCAGTGTTGTTCAAACACCATACCAAACTGCACTTGGTGCTATAGAAGTACTATTATTTACTACTATTATGCAGCAAAGCAGCTGAAGCTGCTGCTAAGTAGTGAAACCTTCTGTCCACTTGACAATGATGGGGAACACACAGGAAACCATAGAGGGGTAAACCTTTTCAACATTGAATGCTTCTGCATGTGTCAACTTGCACATCACATTTTCCTTAAAAGATGACCTGTTTTCCTTAAAACGGATGACCTGTTTCCACAGCTTAGAGGCATTCTACACAGCTACACACACTATAATACAGAAATGTGTGTGGACTCTTCAGAAACGTAAGTTGATCCAATTAAAAGATATTACCTTGCATTTTCATTTTAACTGATGTAACCATGACTTCTCAGACATTTATTTGTTCTGCCAATTATTCCCTGAGGAACAGTTAAGCGGGGTGGAAGATAAGGAAACAGAAGTCCAACAGAGCAAAACCACAAAGTTTGTGTGGCACCAAGCTACAAGAGAGGCAAGCTCTTGGACACAATCTTTCAAACTCCGAATTCCAAAAATGTCTCTTGTAAACCTTTTTTTATTATATAATCTATATTCCATTATAGTTTGCGAAATTGCAAACCCCATGAACGAGAGGTCATGCTGCAATATTTTATAAAATGGATATACACCCATATATCAGAGCCTAAGTTGTTATACTTCACAGTAGTTTAAGTACATGATTAGATGACAAATTCATCTACTAGGCCCTTGTAAGTGTTAGTTATCCATACCTGTTTTATATATCCTATCCATCAATGCTAGGCTTTAATATATTTGTGTGTTATAAACTTGGATGGATATGTATCAGAACAGCTACTGATGGATCAGAAAATAGAACAAAGCAGCAGGAATTCGTCACCATGATTCAACTTGTGCCTCAAGCTGACACCTCATGTCTGAGACTGATGTGATGCAGCTCTTTCTGAATTGTTCCACTCCAGGCTATGGGTGTGGGCTTTAAAATTTGAATGCTTCCTCTCTCTACACCCCAAATCCCCTTGCTCATGTGGAAACAAACTTCAGTTTCCCAGCACGCTATTTTGAAAATTTTTTGGCAGCAATCAGATGGTGCACGACCACAATGCAATCCAGCTGCTCCTATACCTTCACTGGAATCTATTAGCTGCAGTCAAAGTCTTATGCTCAATGCAAACTATAGCATATTAAAAACAATGCATGTCCAAACTCTTACTCTACCCCTAGATTGCAGGAGGAATTCAACATCATGCTAAGGCAATTGTTTCATCATCTGGGCAAGCATTTCACCTTCTCAGGAGGAATGATACCCCACCCCCTGGCTCTGGTATTTAGTTATTTATTTCTTCTCAATTGCTGAGCAGGAGTGCAGTTCCAAATGATGCATGAGTGATTATACTGTAAGTGATTACAAATAATGATAAATAGTAATCAGACTCAAAGTCAACAGCATATTTTATAAACATTTTATTGGCTGAATAGTGTACACAGTACTTACAGTTGTATCTATTAAAGACAAAATACACTTCAAAATGCAGCATAAAAAATTATAAACTTTTGAACTATGTACAAACTTTGCCTTACGGTTCCACAAATATCAATACTCCAATCCCCATTCACAACCCAAGAAACTGATTTTTTTTTTTTACATGCAAAATATTTGTAGAAGTTTAGCCTTGGAGGTTTCTACGCCAACCCTTAAGTATCAAACCGCTTTAAATGGGCTCAATGTTCCAGTGTTTTATAGGTCAATAGAAGAATTTACATTTTCTTCAAACCCACTCCAGCTTTATCCCTTAAGTCTATCCCCAATTAAATATTTCATAGCCTGATTTTTAATTTCCAATTAAGAGTTTGCACTTGGCATTACTTCTGCTTTTAGTTTTTTTATCCAGGAACAGAACATTTTGCAACACGTTGCAGTTTGAGACTCCTAACAAATATTCTGAAATAAGTTTGACCTACACACATGAAGTCTAAGACATTGGTATAATAGATCCTATCAGGACATTTTACACCATTACAGAAAAACCTAACTATAGACCAAAAATTAAAAAGGTGTCTGCACCATCTACATATAGGTATCAAAGAGCATTTTTTGTTTTTGTTTTTAGGTTGAAAAAGGTAGTGATGGCTTGGTCTTTTTAAAGATGCAAATGTCATATTATGATTTTACACACACAAAGAATTAGGAGAACCTTGATTCCCTTACCATCCCAGTCTGAAGTGATAAAACTGATAAATGAAAAGGGAAACACATGGAGAAACATCTTTAATTCAGACTATACAGTATTTCCTCCTCAACATGTCTGTCAGTATCTCAGAAAGTACCAATGCTTTAGATATTTACAACTGAAAAACAGTATTAAAAAAAGTATTCACTGTTCCTTCACTAAGACTGGATATTTTATTGTAAAACCAATGAAAAGAAACACTAGATGACATGGAAATAGCCTGCTGAAGAAAACTACAATGGTAATCAAAGGCACCCAGGATGCTGGCAAATGCAAAGAAGCAAACAGAAAGGCTAGTGGGGATTAAAAACAAAAAGGTTTAGAAACATGCAACCTGCACAAAGGCTTAAAAGGATAAGTGCAGTTGATACAAAAAAAGCGCACATCTTTGCTTACAATAACTTATGTTAGAGCACTGGAACACCATGTACAGCATGGTGATAAATAGCTTAAACTCTGCTCCACATCTCACTTTACGTTGTTTTCTCCAAACGCATTCTAGAGTTTGACGTCACACTTGCGTATCAGTTGTCTTAACATTTCATTGGTTGGAATTAAGTTAGCCAATCTGAAAGCTGCACTGTTCTAGTCCACTGGAGAAGCAATCTCTGCTGATTTACTAGTACCAATTATTTTCTCTCAAATCCACTCTCCTGAATTGTTATCTTTTTATGTCATGGAAAGGGGGCCTTGTGAAGGTGCCCATATCCAAGCTATTTCAAATCAAGTGACAAATGAGTTCTACTTTTTTTAACTAGGGAGGGCCACCTTATGACACCTGTTCTGATGCCATGAGATCCCTCTTAAAAACTTAACAGTCAACTTCCAGGCACCTTCTTTTTTATGCAGCCCCTCAGTCTTGCTACTGTAGTTCGTCTCCCATCTTTCAGAGACGAGCCTCCTCCAATCCTCCTTCACTCTCAATCTCGGTAAGCAATGCAGGCTTAAACATAAGCCTGTGAATATAAAAGAACATAACGTAGTGCTAGCTGGACCTCATGGCATTGCCCAAGCAAGCAGCAATAAGGGAAGAAAGAGAATATTGGGAGAAGCGAAAAAGGTAGCAAGTGATGCTTGGCAGAAAGAAACTCCACTTCTTTTTTTGTCACGTCGCGTAATGATTAACAATCCAATAATGATAAACATAATGATAAACAATCAAAATGAGGGGAAAGTCCCTCAGAACAGAAAATGAAGGTTACAGAATTAAGTGCCATTTTACAGAGATGATTAAATAAAAAGCTTGAGAGGACTGTTCACGTTAATTCTCATGGACAATGCAATCTGAGCTACAGGAGGATGTTAACAACATAGGGTTTGGTTAGGGCAAAGTATGTGTCACATCCTGAATAATGCTCACAACACTGTATCTAATGCTCTGATATTGGAGAAACTGCACCAAAGACAGCGGCAGTATGTGCATTTCAGAAGATGTGCCTTTCTCAGCCTGCAGGAACAGCATGTCAGTGAAGTTTAACTGACACACCTTACTAGCTCTGACACCAAGATCTATCCCCACCCCCTTCCCCCAACGACCCATGACTGTCCCCTGGGCCCCTATACAATTGCTCTGCAATCCATTGGAACATGCATGCATTACCCCAAGTCTTCTAACTTCCCAATATTTTGTGTTAATGGATTAATTCTGTCACAAACAGTTGGCAACAGTTTACGTAGGGCAGTACGCTGAGAAAAACTTTCAGTGTCGTGTCAAGAGTTCTATTACAGAAGATGCTTCTGCAGTGGAAAGATGCGTTACCGGAAGATATAAAATCTGAGGTTGTGGGGAGCAGCAGGGACCAAGGCGGCTACATTGAGCTGTGGCTGCTTCAAATATTAGCATTCCTGTGTGGTTCAAGAGCCATGGCTTCCAAATGGTGTAACTAGCCCTATTTCAACCTGCTAGTTATTGCTGAAGCAGTGGCAGTTTCAAGCTGTGCCACACTTATTGTCAAGGATGTTAAAGCTCTGTTGAGTCTGACTTTTCAACTCCCTGGTCTGAACTGGGTGGGTTCATAGGTGTTTCCATGTGCTGAGTCCACTGCAGTTAAAAGTTTAAGACAAACCACTCACTGAGAGTGTGGCATTTGTTCTTAAAACGAGAACAGGCTGTGCATATGGCAAATTTTCCCATTCAGAAGTTTGTTTGATAGGTAGGGTAGGGAACAGCTCCAGAGACACAAGATATTAGTCCAGACGCTCTGTTCTTTAGCTGGCTGTTAGGATACTCTAATCATCTGTGTCATTGCTTCTTCGTTTGCCTGGCTAGGATCCTATACAGATGAGGAGGGGGGGAAAGAACAGTTTTGTAACCTGCAGCCTCTTCATAATAGCATTTAAATACAAACAACAACAGCCTGGCCTTTAAGGTAGACACCCAACTGTTTAGTGCTGTGGCTATAGCACTGAACTAGATGTGGAGGAAAGTGTGGGTTTGTTTGTATTATTTTTTTACCCGCTCTTCACCATAAGAACTGATGGTGGGTTTAATCATACAATTCAAACAAGTAAAACAGTTCTAGACAAACGCAGCACAGCTTAGGTTAAAAGCTTTCTCTCGAGTCATCATTCTCTGCATTTCTGAGGGTGTCAGAACTACCAAAGGAGTCTCTCTGAAAGAAGAAGTACCTAGTAAGAGTTTTGTGCTACAGTTTACATTTTGAAACATGTCAGTCATACAGCTCCTAATAGACTTTGGCCTATCCGGAGCAAAAGGAATCAGAATATTTCAAATCAACCATGATGCAGCCCATGTAGCTAATAAGCAGCAGTCAGACTGCTTCCCCACCTACCGTGAAAAGTAAAAGCAATTCTATAAAACAAACCAGATTAGCTTGTCATCTTTAAAACTGGGGTTGAATCTTATCAGCGACAGCTTCAAGCCACAGTTTTGCTGGTTACAAGCTTGTCTGTATAATGATGCAACTAGTATTGTACAAGAGCATTATTATGTTATTTTAAAGAGTATATTAGAAATTAAGAGTATTTTGTGTGTGCCAGATTATTAAGTGGTATGCTCCAGTGCCCACAGTTATGTGTCCCATAAAGTATAGCCCCCAAAACTTGAAATGCTAAACCATCCCAGATCAATTTTAGTTTTTACCATAAGAGGAGTATTTTCTAAAGTGGATCACATCTCCACAGAGGGCAAAATCCAACATTGCATGAACTGATTTCCACTTGTTCAGCAGGCCTTCACCACCCTCTCTTCTCCCTACAAAATCTGTTTGATGGTCCCACAGATCTCTAGAGCAGACTGTGAAGGTGTGCAGAGGGGATGAGAGAGTAGCGAAGCCCTGCTTATTGCATGAATAGAAGTCTGTTCTGCTTTTGCATGGACAGCACTGAATACCACTCAAAGTTAAGTTACAACCCTGTACAAATCCTGTTAAGTTACAACAGGATTGGGAGATCTCTCTGAAAGCCTCAGTGGGAACCAGGAAGAATCACAAGCACTTTGAAACTAGGTCTGCAAGCTTAGCAAAGTTATTATAGATGTTGCACAGAGGTTTTCTTGGAAGTGGCTGCAAATAAATTGGGAGCATATGTATGCAAACTCTGATTAAAACAAAGAGGAAAGTTTTGCTCACCTGCATGTGGGGGCTATCCTTTTCTTTCGGTGAAAAAAACCGTCCACCTTCCCCCCGCTTCCTTGCCATGGCATGACGATGTCGGGACTCATGCAGGTATTTCTGCACAGAAAATCAAAGTTGGAAGGATGTAAGTGATCCCATATATGCATGTGTGTGACTAGATCATCCACTTTGTACCACAAGCAGAAAGCAGGAGCAAAAGCAGGCCAGTGTGGTGTAGTGGTTAAGAGCGGTAGTCTCATAATCTGGTGAACCGGGTTCGCGTCTCCGCTCCTCCACATGCAGCTGCTGGGTGACCTTGGGCTAGTCACACTTCTTTGAAGTCTCTCAGCCCCACTCACCTCACAGAGTGTTTGTTGTGGGGGAGGAAGGGAAAGGAGAATGTTAGTTGCTTTGAGACTCCTTCAGGTAGTGATAAAGCGGGATATCAAATCCAAACTCTTAAAAGAACCCTTCCAAATCTACAACATGGAAATGCAGCGAGACACAAAAGCCCCACTCCAGCTCATTGAAAGCAATGGAACTTTATTTGTTGCTAACCTCTTCTGTTAGTTTCAGCTGGACTTTGCCATAACAAAGATTTGATGACTTGAGGTCAAAGAGCAAACACCCCCCCGCCTATTCTTTGCCCCCAAATGAAACCAAGAGAGGAAAGAACACTCCAGTCCCCTGCTCAAACTTCTAAGAACATGTATTAAAACTTTCAATCTAATTGAAAGTAAATTTAAATAAAATAATTTATCTCAGTTTTAAAATAGTTATGGCTGTGGCGGCCTGTGCCATGTCCCCATGCCTCAAGTTGATGGGGCTATCAGGGAACCATCAGCTGCAGCAGGTGTAAAGTTGTTCTCCACATTGACCAGATGTGGTTCTCCTTAATTTCTAGGAGAATAGCCCTTTAAACAGTGAGCTGCCAACCAACATTTTCCAAATCAATAATTTATACTATATCTAAATGAACCCAGGACTAATTCTGCTTCAGTAATATAAGGAAGAAAGCTTCTGGGGGCCAAGTCCAGAAAGCATGTTCTTTGAACCCAGTATGGTTAAAATATTTGAAGTCTACTGTAATTAAGCAGAGGAAAATGAGAGGAATTTCTATAATAATAGGAACATAGGCAATTTTAAGGACACACAGTAAATGTTACTGTTTCTCTGCCTCTCATGAACGTTAGATTATAGCCTTACCCTCCTCTCTTTTGGAATTTTCCCTTCGGCTTCCAGCTTAGCTCTCGCTTGCCTCCTCTTCAAAATCCGATGGTACTGTTTCGCATTCACATACAATGGCTCCTCTTCAAGCATCTCAGCTCCAGGCAAAGGTATTCTCTGGATGGCTGGCACTGATCCAGCACCAGGTACCATCTGCATCAAGGGAAGGAAAGAGATTGGTTAAAATGAATGCATCTCTCCGCACCATATTCAATTCAATGTAGTCCTGAATATACATTACAGAAAGCTAAAGATCAAATATAACTTCCTAAAATCTATAAACCCCTGCTCCCATTATGAGCAAAGCAAAAGTCTGCCAAGTGGAATAAATCATTTATTCTACAGATTCAGTGCATTAGATTCAGCAAAGAAATGGGGTAATTAGAAAAAGACAATACGCACCATGACCATTCCACCTGAATTAACCACATTTCCAGCAACAGGCAGCGTCACAGTTACAGTTCCTTGTCCACTGCTGGTTGTGTTGGTGTTGGCGCCAGTCTGAACTATTTGTGCTCCAGCCAAACTGGCTGCTGGGATGGTGATCATGCCTGTAACAGGGACTGTAACTTTAAGGAACAAAAACAAAAACATACACAAACACAAAGATGAAGGGAACATAATTAGTCCCACTTCGGATTTTATTCACTCTGGCCTGAAATTTGCCTGTGGATTTGAAAAAATGGGATTTTTTTCCAGATATATTAATAGATTAATCCACATCCATGTGCTCCTCATACAACACAAAAATAAAGACTTCTGCCTTCCCACCCCCAGATAAGAATGCAAGAGATGGAGTATGAAGATTTTGACTTCCCCTTGGTAAATAACTGAACTAACACCACCACTGCAAGAGGCAGCAGCATCTAGATTGGATGGCTTTAAAAGGGAATTGCATGTTCATTCATGAAGGATAGGCATCTGAAGGACTATCAGTCATAACTGAGAAATGGGACTTATCTAAAAGGTAAAGGACCCCTGACAGTTAAGTCCAGTCACAGACGACTCTGGGGTTGCGGCACTCATCTCGCTTTACAGGCCGAGGGAGCCAGTGTTTGTCCGTAGACAGTTTTTCTGGGTCATGTGGCCAGCATGACTAAGCCGCTTCTGGCGAAACCAGAGCAGCGCATGGAAACGCTGTTTATCTTCCTGCGGGAGCGGTACTACTTGCACTTTGGGGCGTACCTTCAAACTGCTAAGTTGGCAGGAGCTGGGACCGGGCAATGGGAGCTCACCCTGTGGCGGGTATTCGAACCTTCTGATCGGCAAGCCCTAGCCCAGGGATAGGCAACCTAAGGCCTGGATGCGGCCCAATCGCCTTCTCAATCCGGCTTGCGGACGGTCCAGGAATCAGCATGTTTTTACATGAGTGGAATGTGTCCTTTTATTTAAAATGCATTCAGGGGGAAAAAACCTATTTTGGTATTTCAGGAGACTGGGACTTTTGAGTTTCACTTCAGAAACCACACAACAGGCACCATGGGGTAAACATCCCACACTCTTTCATAATTGCACACTCCTTCCTGAGTATACAAATGTTGTAACTATGAACATAGAATTGTAGGTTCTTGGTACAATGATCCTTAAAAATGTTCATCAATTTTAATGGCATCACTTTGGTGCCTAAAGGCTATTAAAAAAGCAAACAGTATGTATCTTGCTCTGGTAACTGTCAATTTTTTTTAAAAAAGAAAGTGAAATAGTATACTGTGGCATGTAGAATTCCTACCTTGTTGAAGAATTGTTCCATCAGCATTAACGGGTTGATAGACAATTGTCTGTCCCTCTGCCGTCTGGGCTACTTGTTGTCCCTGAACTGCAATTTGTGGCTGTGTCTGCAAATTAAAAACATCCCATGAGATGAAACACTAAGCAATGCAAAACTACAATGCCTTGGGACTTCCTAACTTCACATTGCAATTCAGATGTGCCAAGATCAGCATTCTTGTTCATTTCATTTCCCTCAGTGCCCCCTGCAATCTTCCTCTTTTATGTTACCTGTGTCTGGCCAGCAGTAACTGCTGTCTGTGGCTGCTGGATGATGATTTGCTGAGTCTGGCCCTGCTGACCCTGAACTTGCACTGCTTGACCACCCTGAATCTGAATCTGACCAGGCTGGACCAACTGAATCTGTGAAAGGAAGAATCAGCAGGACAGAATAATCAGATAAATCTAATAAATCTAAACTTAATATTGACGGTTTATATTAGGCTAAGACAATCAAAACATGTAAAACCAAATCCGGTACTAATACCTTTAAAATGGAGGCAGAAATTACTTCCGCTCAATGATAAAGCAAAGATGGGAGATTCGTCTGTGCCACTTACTATATCCCATCAGGACTATTAAATAGCAGGGCTAGAACAATACTTTAAAATCCTAGGAGCCAGTTATCACATTTCAGCAACAAAATCTCTCCCTTTCAGTCCTAAGCAAACATGACCATGCATATGATACTAGACAGTATTGTAGATAAAGCAACCAGCTTGAAAGAAAAGTGGCAACTTCTTTGTCTTCCTCTAATATAGAACTGAAAAACTGGGACCCTAGTTTTTCCCAGAGAAAATCTACAGCTGGATCAGAGGAAGGCTTAAAAAACAAAACAAAAAACTTTTCATTCTCCCAGGAGTGAAACACTACAGGGGAAAGGGGCAGCGGTTCTCTCTACTAATACTTTCTTAAGCTATTGCTGTCTTTGCTGTTAGACCATAAACTGGGTTATTTAGTTTCCAGGCAGGTGGAAAATCTTTTACGTATACTTGAAAAGCTTTTCTTCTCTATAATTCAGTTTTCACATTCATTTTTAACATAGGAAGCTTCTACCAGTAAAGGTCCTTCCCATCATTTCAGCACAGCAAGACAAATATTTATTCTGAATGCACCTCTATATGGCAAGAAACTAAAATTTATGAAATCCATTAATTTCTGCAAAGCAAGGCACATTGGAGATGTTACTATGAAGAGGTGCAATTCAGGAGCAATGTTCACAAAGCAAAACCTGGCAAAAATTGCTGTAACTTTACACAAATACTACTGTATGAAACACAGGTAAAATTATGTGAAGAAGTGAAGGTCTCTTCTAAAGCCAATTTCCTGTAATTTCTATTATATATCATATTTTTGTAGGAAGTATTTCTTCACACGACACATACTTCCTATATTGTATTTGCCCCCAGCAGCACAGATGGTTCTTAAAAGGAATTAAACTAATACATCAAGAATACCAATAGCTGCTAGCTAAGACAATGAAGAATAGGCCTGTGTGAGCAGCAGTATCATATATCAGATCACCAGATGATGAGGTCAAACAGCAAGTGATGGCTGCCTTTGTTAATGCGCTTAGTGAGCTTCCTTGTGGTATCCAGCAAGCCACTGCTGGCTTTTATTACAGCTCATAGATTTGGGCATACTGACCTGCTGAAGTCCTTGTGATCCTGAAACTGGAACTTGCATAATGGTCTGACCTTGACTCCCAGGTACAGCCTGTACCATGATTGGCTGACCAGTTGATGTGATCAGCTGGCCTCCACTCACTTGTACCATCAGTGGTTGGCCCTGGACCTAAAGAAATGGACAAAAGGGAGAACCACAATGAAATAGAAGTCCAATAAGCCTGTTGCATCATGCATTATGATCTACCGTTCAAGCATTGTGCAGAAGGCTCCAAACACAGCAGTAATGAAGTTTCATTCATGCATCACCTTAGGCTCAAACTTCCAGCACTGATGACTTTAAAATGTTTGGTTCAAGGAATTTCTCAAATGCACAATTACATCAAATTTAAGAGAAAGAAATAATTCACCACCAATGGCTATGCTGATAAAATATAAAGCAAATGGCCTATATAGCCAGAGACCTGAAACTCTGTAAGGAACTCAAGTTTGCATATCTCACTAACTCATTAAACAATATATCCCTCAGCACATCAAATGTAGCACAAGGCAGCCTATGTCAACCTGGTGTTCAATGGATGCTGTGGACTACAACTCTCACCAGCCCAATGATGCGAGTTGTAGATGAAAACAGCTTGAAGGCACCACATATATGAAAGCTGACATTAGCTTTCACAGGCCGGATCTCACTTCAGTTTTTGGCAGTAGCTCCACATTGTCTGTAACATGTAGTTCTGCCCTCAGCCATGTTGGAAAAAAGGAAGACCAAGAGTGTTTTCACCTCTGCCCGTTTTATGTAGCAGTTTGCAACATGAAGCAACCAGAGCTCAGGGGAGAGACAAACACTACCTAATCACTGAGGTCTCCAGGCAACTCACATAGTAAATAAGTATTAATAAACTGGATATATGATTTCTAAGAAATATTTTATATCATTTAATATAAATGATCCATTCTGAAGGAAATCAGCCCTGAGTGCTCACTGGAAGGACAGATCGTGAAGCTGAGGCTCCAATACTTTGGCCACCTCATGAGAAGACTCCCTGGAAAAGACCCTGATGCTGGGAAAGATGGAGGGCACAAGGAGAAGGGGACGACAGAGGACAAGATGGTTGGACAGTGTTCTCGAAGCTACAAACATGAGTCTGACCAAACTGCGGGAGGCAGTGGAAGACAGGAGTGCTTGGCTTGCTCTGGTCCATGGGGTCACGAAGAATCGGACACGGCTAAATGACTAAACAACAATATAAATGAACCCCAAGAGGTTTAAATAAAATATCCAGAGCAAAATATTACTACTTACCATAAAAAATATAACTAGATCACTTAATATACCTATCAACAGAACAGGGCAGTAAACTTTAGAATCCAGGGGAAGCCTGCATAAAAGTGTGTTTTCAATAAGCATTCCAGCTCATGGGCTGCAGGTGGGAAGATAACCAGAAGGCCAGCCTTTTAGATGTGAAAAGGTGGCATTCCACTGATTGTGTTATAACCAGGAAGATCTTAACAAACTGATCATGGGTATGCATAGGGGGAGAAGATCTGCTAGGCATCCGGGTCCAAGGTTGTTTGAGGTTGTATACGCCAACAGCAATAGATTAACTCAGTAGTGAATAGGCAAACAGTTCCAAGTAGTTCCTTGGAATTATGAGTATGACACATATGACACATATAGTACTCTAATTTGTCTTTAGGAGCTTTGATTACTATGTGAGCTACCTTGAAACCTCAATCATTAGCTTGTGCTGTGAGGGAAAAGCCAGAGTTTGATGGGCCATTATCCTGACAAAAGAAATATTCTTATGAATGAATGGGCTTTGGACTAGTTCATGTAGGAAATGAAAGAGTAGTCGAAAACAGAAGAAAAGAAAGCTAAAGTGAGATGTATATTGACAAACATATCTGCTGTAGAAATCAACAAAAGTCAACTCTACCTTTCTCAAATTCTACAATAAACTTTTCCGCAGTCTTAGAATGACACATTGGAGAGCAGAAGAGGAACAAAATATATAATCCAGGCGAAGTCAAGCAAATGCAAGCAAGCCATTTTAATTAGTTCACCACTCAGAATACTAAATTACTGAATACTAATTCAAATGCTCTAGCAAGCAAAAAAACCAACAACCCAAGTCAATTCAAGCCAAATTAGAAACAACACCATTCAAGAAAAGAAATAAAAACATCCACAGCAATCCTGGCATATTTAACCAAATGAGATGATGTTCACAATGACATTAATAGTTTCACAGAGCACAAACCAGGGTTTGAAATACACCTCCAATGGATGTCATCTATTTTTGTTTCATTTTTTAAAAAAATCTAGTTTACAGATTTTCTGATTAGAACATAAACAATCCATTATCTATACTGGTCAGGCAAGATTTTTTAAATTTTATTTTAAAAAGTGTGTCTTCTTCAAACAACGGACTGGGTGAGGGGAATCTGTCACTCTCTCAACATGTATAATTTCATCTAGATTTTCCTTCCCAAAGAGAGGCTAAAAGAAAGGGTTACTCATCTTTGTATTTGCGAAGTAGAAGTTTCATGGATCTGGACTTGCTGCATGCATTTTTATCTGCAAGGTCAGTTCCAACCATGTTAACTCTAATGTTCTCTACTGCAGTGTTTCCCAACCTTTTTTGGGCAAAGGCACACTTGTTTGATGAAAAAAATCTCGAGGCACACCACCATTACAGCCCCATGACGTCAGCGCGCAGCGTCACGCCGGGAGGGACGCACGAAAGTGTAACTTTCAATTTTTTTCCCCTCCCCCTTGCCGGGGAACCTCCAAGCTTTGGGGGTGGGGGGGGAGGAGGCAGCAAAGCGAGGGACTGAGGGACTCCTCCAACGACAAGGGTTGGGGAAGAAGAGAAAGGGCTATTCCGCTCCAGTCACGGGAGGGGAATATGTACTGGCCCAACTGGTGTGCGGTCTTCGGAAAGCGGGGTGCGGGAAGGAAGCCTAGGCTCGGGGTCCACCGACCTCGGCGGAGAAAGGCAACAACCGGAGCCGATTACAAGCCGGCGCGTGCGTGCAGCGGCTGGCCTCAAGCTCGGGAAGCTGCGCGCGGCGATGTTGACGCGGGGCGCGCGAGAGCTTGGGGGCGGGGCGGGAGAGAGAGAGAAAGAGTTGGCAGCACAAGGCGCTGTTACTTATTGCGCTGCGGACGCTGCCAGCAACTGCGGTGGTTGTGCGGCGGCGGCTGCCGCAAAACGTCCTCGTCAGTCAGCTGAGCTGCCTGGCGGCGTAGGGAGCCGAGGGGCGGGGCTTCCTTTCTGAAGGAGCTGAGGGTGGGGGTCCTCCGGCGCCTTCGGTGAAACGGCGCCGGCCCAGAGCGCTTCTAGGAGGCTGCCTTTGTGCGCGACGTAAAGCCCTCTTTCCCTCCCTCCAGCCCCGTGTCACATGTGGAAAAGGGGGCTGGATCCAGTGACGCAACTCGGAAAACTGTTAGGGAAGCCAGAGCAGGAAAGTGAGTGGGAGGCGGCGGCGCCGCTTTAACCCACGTTTCCTTTTTGAAAGAGAAACCAGTGTTTCCCAACCTTTTTTGGACTCGCTCGCGGCACACCAGGCAACATCTCGCGGCACACTAGTGTGCCGCGGAACACCGGTTGGGAAACACTGCTCTACTGTTAGAATAAGCCATAACCGGTTACAGAGCAAGTAAACTGCCACTATTTTTCTGTTCCTATTTCAAGCCCCAGTGCAAACACAGCATCAAACATGAGGTGATGGGGTGATTCATGCAGTGCTCACATAAACACAACAGATAGGACACCACTACCTGGAGGGTCTGGACTTGCTGGCCTGAGGCAGATGCCACCTGGGCCTCAGTCTGCAACTGGACAGCAGTGACACCGCCCTGCTGCTGGGAACAGGAACAGGAAGAGCTTAAAACTTTGCAGGAGGAAAGGAAGAGTTCAAGACAAGAAATAGCCTTACTGCAGGGAGGACAAGGTGTCCTGTGAAGGGGAGTTATCTGGTTCACCTCCAGTGTTTAGACCGAGACACAGGCTGAAAAAAGAACACCACTGTACTGCTGCTGCCCCCAGGATAAATATAAAAGCTCTTCAAAGTTCCTTATAATGAGCTGCAGGTTTCATGAGGAGCACAAAATAAATAGTCCACTGAAGGTCTTTATACTCTCAAGAATAATTCTGAATACTTTCTCACTGCATGGAGCCTAAATCAGTGCAGCCTTAACATTGTGGTGTCAGGGCTTTTCTCAGAAAAAAGCGCGCACACATAAGAAAATGGTAGCAAGGTAAGACAAAGGGAAAGAAAACAGTCTATTACCGTATTTTTCGCACCATAGGGCGCACCGGACCATAGGGCGCACCCATTTTTTGGGGGGGAAATAAAGGGGAAAAAATTATTTCCCCCCCCCAGGCGCGGGGCTGGGGCGGGGGAAGCTCGAGCTTCCCCCGACCCCAGCCCGCAAACAGGCAGCTCTCAGCTCAGCGCGCCCAGGCTTCGCCATGCTGGCAACTCCCCGCAAGGAGCCGGAGCGCTCCGGCTCCTTGCGGAGAGGTCCGCGAAGCCTGGGCGCGCTGAGCTCAGCGCGCGCAGGCTTCGCCATGCTGGCAACTCCCCGCAAGGAGCCGGAGCGCTCCGGCTCCTTGCGGAGAGGTCCGTGAAGCCTGGGCGCGCTGAGCTCAGCGCGCCCAGGCTTCGCCATGCTGGCAACTCCCCGCAAGGAGCCGGAGCGCTCCGGCTCCTTGCGGAGAGGTCCGCGAAGCCTGGGCGCGCTGAGCTCAGCGCGCGCAGGCTTCGCCATGCTGGCAACTCCCCGCAAGGAGCCGGAGCGCTCCGGCTCCTTGCGGAGAGGTCCGCGAAGCCTGGGCGCGCTGAGCTCAGCGCGCGCAGGCTTCGGCATGCTGGCAACTCTCCGCAAGGAGCCGGAGCGCTCCGGCTCCTTGCGGAGAGGTCCGCGAAGCCTGGGCGCGCTGAGCTCAGCGCGCGCAGGCTTCGGCATGCTGGCAACTCCCCGCAAGGAACCGGAGCGCTCCGGCTCCTTGCGGAGAGGTCCGCGAAGCCTGGGCGCGCTGAGCTCAGCGCGCGCAGGCTTCGGCATGCTGGCAACTCTCCGCAAGGAGCCGGAGTGCTCCCGCTCCTTGCGAAGAGGTCCGCGAAGCCTGGAGAGCGTGAGGGGTCGGTGCGCACCGACCCCTCTCACTCTCCAGGCTTCAGCGAAAGCCTGCATTCGCACCATAGGACGCACACACATTTCCCCTTCATTTTTGGAGGGGAAAAAGTGCGTCCCATGGTGCGAAAAATACGGTATATTTTCCAATTCATATTAAAACAGCACCTATTCCCTTACCTACATTTTGCTACATTGTGTTTTAAAGCTTAGAGTTGGGTTGAAGGACATCTTAATACAGTACTACACAAACAGGATTGTAACATCTTTACAAAAATGGCCAAAACACCTACCTACTACAAAAAACAAAAACAAAAAAAGTCACCAAAGATTTCATTGAGTGATGCTGATGTCACTTAAGACTGCATAAGTCACTAACTATTCCTTTTTCCGTAAACTGTAATAAAATTTCATAAAAGTAACAGCTTATACACTGTTGGAGAAAACAAGAACCACTTTGGGGACTAGGTGGGAACAATCTGGAAAAATAAAAGTTTGAAAGACAAAATGTCCTGCAATCATTTATTGTGCTGCATATTCTTAATATTTAAAACAGGTATGGAGTTTTTGAAAACACACACACACATATCTCTGAATAAAGTAATAATTAGCAATGAAGAATATATTATTGTTGGCCTCTAAAGCAGAATTTAAGAAACAAATGCGTGAGTTAGCCATCCCAAGTAATTTTCCACACCTGTTGCTGAATTTGTCCAGCCTGCACCACAATCTGTTCTGTTGAACTATTGCTGTTTGCTGTGTACTGCTCCATTGTTTTTGTAGTGCCAATTCTCTATTCAGTCCTCAACTGGAAACCTAAAAAGCAGAGAAGATGTCAAACAATGATCAAGATCTGAATTCACTTATGATAACTACAAATGTGTCAGGATACCAGTGTTAAACTTTAGCACAATACCTTTGAGATAACTCTTGTGCAGCCAATACAAATAGTGAATGTGGCTATGGAAGAGCATTTCAGAAAGTCAATCTTTCATCTTTCTTAAATGGTTAAGTTTCATTTTTGTTTTCTATACAGTTTGGCTTATTTTTCACTTAAAAGCACCTTAGGCATAAAAGATTTTGGATTCTGCATACCCAGATTGTTACCTGGACATTTCATATAATCTGCATACTACAAGATCCTGTCATTCTGTATTTTTGTGCTGTTTTTGTCTATTAGATACTCTGTTCTTTTATGCTGCTGTTGAGATAATATGTATTTATTGTGTATCTCTAATTATTAGGATTGTATTTATATAATTAATTTGATGTTTATGCTCTACAGATATTATGCTACATTTGTGTTGTATGTTGCAATAATCCTATGGTCTTCTGATGAAGGATGGCATAATTTTTTATAAAAAATAAACAAATTTTATTGATTTACAAGGCTCTTTACAACTTGGAACAAGGATACCTTAAGAACCCCAGTACGTTATATTCCTGACCAGTCACTGAGGTCTTTGAGAGATTCACTGTTAATGCCTTTCCCACTAATGGTTCAGACACACATCTTATCCACCAGGAGCTGTAACCAATTCTGTGGTGCTTCCTCCCGGATGGGATCAGGCAGGACCCCTCCCTACTGAACATCTGGTGTTTGGTTAATACGTTTTCTGTAGGCAATCTGAGTTTTCTGATCTTATGGTACACTGTGTAGAAACTGCAGTATTAAGCAACATTTACAATTTAAAACACTATTTCCATGGCCTTAACCCAACAACCTCCTATCCAACAATTTCCTATCTGAAAATTCAGATACAGTCACCACCACACCAGGTGACAGACTGCATTCTAAAGTATTTCAAAGTAATAAAGTTTATAACACGCTCTGTAACTTTCTCTCCAAAATGCCCTGTTGCAAATATTTATAATGCTTTCAACAAGAACTGCACCCAAGATGATGCGACAGAGAATTTGAAACAAGGATTGCCAGAAGCAATGTTTCAGGCAATAGGGATTGGGGTGGGAATGAAATAATTGCTCTCCTAGCCCTGTTCCAGTGCTACTCAACTGTGGAAGCTGCACTAGCAGCAGGGCTTTTCTGTCCTACAGGTAACACAAGCACAAGACTACATAGCAGAAATCTATGCTGCAGCTTTTCCCAAAATTGGGGCAATACTGACCTGGGAAGGAGTCCACTGTATATTCTGCTTATGTGTTGTGGGCCTGCTGATGATACATTAGCAGTGGGTAAAGAGTCACCTTTCAGGGGGTTCCATACTGCACAACTAATGTCAGAATGGACTTACTGCTTCTGCTTCTATGGTAACCTGGAAGCAACTCCAACTATGGAGTCTCCTGTACCTTCTTCCCTGACTACCTACTTTCTGATCTACCTATTACTTCTTTCCTCCTCAGCATTACCGCTGTCTGGAACCCAAGCAGGGCTAGGAGAAACCCATTGCCAAAGGCAGGCAATCAAACCCAGCTGTTAACCTACTGGAAACTGAAAGCTGGAGATAAGAAGACATAAATTTACTCTAAGCTTAAACTCACACTCACCAATTGGCAGCAGATACTAGAGCAACCTCCAGCAGAGCCAAGCTGCAAAGTAAACTGTGAACAAGCAACAGCAGGATCAGAAAGGTGTGATACTATTATTTGGGTGGCACTTCAGTTGTTCTGAAATGTTCACATCACCTCAGGATTAATCTTGGAGTTAGCTAAGGAAGCAATCCAAACACCTGCATAGCAGGCTTAAGGCAGCAGCCTAGCCTCTGCTGCATCCACAACCCTACTGCTCATGCTGGTAAGGGAGAGAAGGTTGTTGAGCCACCTGCTAATCTGAGATAATCCAATGAATCCTATGTTAGTTCAGCCCTGACCCTGCTTATATTTCCACTATTTCCAGCAGTAGCTTTGGCCTGTCAACTGTTTGGGTGGGTGTACTGAGGTCCTCCCTCGCTGGTAACTAAGCTCCCTGGAGGGACACTTCCGCCTCATCCAGATGATCTCCAGAATAGCTGATGATGAGCAAGGGTGCACTGCCCATGCATTCATTTGGACAAAATTTGGAGAGCAGGACCTCAAAAGATGGCAGGTGAAGAAAGCACATATATTGTATTAAACCATCTAACTAAGTTGATACAAAATATATGCCAACTGTGTTTCAGATGAGATGTCGGATGAATGTGACACTTCCTATTACAGCCAAGTCTTCACCTCTTTGTTTCCAGCAGAAGAATGTTGCAGATTTCTCATTTTATGAAGATAGATAGGGTACCTGGCAACCACCTACTGCCACAACTCAGGGTGGGTTACATTTAAAATTTCAATTCTTACATTCTCTAAGATCAACACAAAGATCAATAAACATGGCCACCAAGAAACGCTTGATAACATTACTGCACTACATCTAGAAGGCAAAAAAGCAAGAAAAACATTGCCTGAATATCATGTTGGCAATGTCTATCAATTGCCTACAGCTATGGTTAATAGCTTTCCTCATGAGCAGCTTCTCCAAGTTTAACTAGAATTCTGAAATTATATACATATCAGAGAATACATATAGCTCCTATCACGTACAGTTCAACCCTAAATCATATAATGCATTTTGTTCCATGTAGGTATAGGAAACTCCACTGATTTCTACTAGATTTCATTCTTACATCATTCATAGGATAATGAAATCATTATCACAAAACTCAATGGAAAAATAATTGAACTGCAAACATGTAATTCAGGCAGACGACAGATCACTCCTTTGTAATGCAAACATGTCAGCTAAGATGAAGTTTAATGCAGAAGTTTTGTTTTTTTGCTGTAGGAAGGACATCACAAAGCCACCTCATCTCATCAAATTCACACAAAAAATTGAGGCTAAATTTCTAATATGAGAGAAGAAAACATGCTATTAATAGATACTGAAATTTAGCATGACAAATAAGAGATGTCTGCCTTTGTGTAGCGAAAGGCCCTATCACTTGCAGTATTGGGTCTCAGCGAAGAGTACTTTTTTTATGACAAAGGCCAGAGCTGGGCCCAGAAACAGGCAGGAAGGGTTCGCGGGGGACCCTGAGCCCTTTGGTTGCCGTGATCAGCGTCCGAGCAAAACTGACCTCGTTGGGCAGTGGTAGGCAGCCACACGCAGGGTGACGAGTCCCGCACTGGGCAGAGCCGTGTCAGCTTGGAGGGAGAACCGGAGGCCGCTTTCCCCCTTCCAGGAAAGCCACCCCCCATAACGCGACTTCCCCTGGGCTCCCCACACTTTCCTCCTCAGCAACCTCACCCCCAACCCAGCGAGGGCCACAAAAGGGCATCCCAGAGGTTTCTCCGGCGGCCCCGCGCCAAGGGCGGAACGGCAACGACTATCCCTCCTCGTCCTCTCCCCATTGGGGTGACCCTCCCGGCTACCCCATCCCGCCTCAGCGCACGATCCGGGCGCCCAACGGGCCACGTCCACTCGCTGCCCCAGCGCTCGCCCAGCCTTAGCCCGCGCGCGGCCTTCTGACTGGCCACTCGGCCCCGCCAATCCCGGCTCTTGGGCCGGCGCTCGGGGGCTCCATATTGGCTGCTCGCACTCACCGTGCCTTGCTCCCCCGGTTCGGGTCCCGCTCTGATTGGCTCCGCCACCGGTCCCCGAAACCCAATCAGCGCCTCCACTCAGCCGCCGCGCAAAATGGCGCCCAACCCCCGACGCCCAACAAAGAGAAGACGAGGGTGGCCTCTGCGCAGGCGCCGCAAGAAGAGCTCCTCCCGCCGAAGCTTGCGCTGGTTTGAAACTCTGCGCGCACGCGCTGTTGGAACAGTCGTGCGCTCCCTCGTTAAGTCGCCTCCTTGCCTTCTACTTTTAGATAGCTTCTCTACGCATGTGCAGGGCAGGATAATTGCTGTGTCTGTTTCCTATGGTAATTTGTGCTCTGAGGCGACACCATAGAGTTCTCTGCCTAGAAAGGCATACGTGTGGGCAGCTGCCATTTTGTAACTTGCGTTTACTGGAAACTGGAGGGCCTCCCCGCCGCCGGCCAAAACAGGCTGCAGAGCGACGGTACACGTTTGCCCTTACACGTTCTCGGTGGCGGACAGCGCCGCTTTTTCCCGGAGGGTGTTAGTAGCTACCGCTTTTGAAACAGGGGAAGGCGCCTTCCGTTGTGGAGACGCCTAATAGCTCAGCAGCCGTTAGGGCAGGTAGTGGGAAGAGGGCTCAGGGGGACGCTTCCCGCTTTTATTTCGCATTTACCTCAGAAGGCTGTAGGCAGAATAATTATACCGAAACTCTTGGGAGGCTATCTGTGTTTAAAAAAGCCCCCTAAAGTAAAGCCGGGGGGAGAGCCCTTATTTGATAACACCCCCAGGGTCTCCCGTACCTCGATTCGTATTTATTGTTTTGGGGCTGCTGTTGCCTGTCATTCCAGTTCGTTTTTCCCATAGGAATTTTCCATTTATTTCCTGAAGAAATCCTGGAAAGCCCTCGATGCTTATGGCTGCAAAAGGAGAGCGAGTGCGTAGTGGAGTCTTTTTCCCTCCATTTGTTATAATTCAGCAATTCTGTTTTGCTGGTGTTGGTGCCTGCTGTTTTAGTTCTCGTAGCAGGAAAGCGGGGTATCTTTATTGTAATTATGTGCAATCCTATAGTTGTGATGAAAGGAGGCGAAAGTTTAGGTATTTGGTTTTGATGGTATATTAAGCAAATGTATTCTCAAGACTTACAATTTGCTTGGTACGCTACACCTGATAATGAATACAGTACTGGACTCGGTTGTTTCCCTTAACACAGCTTTGCCTCGAAAGCGCCGAGAAAAGGTTCTCAGGTTCACTGGTGCAATATTGGAGCCGTACAGTTTTGGATCCTGCCTGACTGTGACTGCCACCTAATGGGCTCGTCGGGAAACTGTTCACTCAATTGAGTGGTTTTAAATCTAATATAAATAGGCACTTCCCCATGTGTTGAACAAATCCTCTCGTAGTCATTACAGTTGTCTTTCATAGGTGGTGATCAAAAGGATTCTATTCATTTTCTTGTAAGCTTTAGGTTACAGTACAGTAAATGATAGAATAAGTTCAGATCGACACACACAACTATTGACAATCTGACTGCTGATTATTATTTTGGAAATGGTTCTCTGTCAGTCATGTTTGCCTGTTCTATCCTTGTTGATCCTACACCAAATGCCTTTAATAGAATAAAATACCAAGTATAAAATGGCTGGCATTTTTGCAAGTTAGATTAAAAATGCTACTAATTCTCATGATGTTTCCCTCTAGCTCTCTCCTCTTAAAAAACAAAGCAAAACAAAAAACCTGCCTGATAGCCATGTTTGTTTTCAGCTATTTGGCTGAAATTTTTCATTTGGCCTTGCTGCAAATATATCTGCCAGGTTTTCATAATCCACATTTTATAATGTAGTAAACTTAGAAGATTCAGACTCCTTGGGATAGGTGTTTGAGTTTTGAATCAGTGTGATCCTAGCTTCCAACTGTGTTTTGGGCATTTTCCATTTTGGCCCGTATAAGAAATTAATTCTCCCTGATTGTCAGACTTTGATAGCACTCAAAAGAAAGCTGTCCAATTCGTGTTATTTTCTGCAGATTGAGGCTGCAATTTAAAGCAAATCCCATTGAGATCAGAGTGGCTTCTGTGTAAACATAATGAGGGTCCGGCTGATAGACATGCATCTTAGTATGAACAGAAGCTCATGCTTCTTTTGTTGTGAGTTTAGCTTTGTCATTCTTGTAGCTCCCTGTGTGCAGTAGGTCATTAGTTGGAAATTGTCTGCGACTCCCAGCAGGAAATACTGTGTGGTGGTTTTAGAGAGCTTTCATACTGTTGACATTGGCTATATTGCTGACATCAGGCAGCCAGAGGAAGGCTGGCTATTGCTAGTCTTGAAGTTCTTGTACTGATTTTATGTTAGGTAGTACTGTTTCTAAATGAAATCACATAGTTAAAACTTAATTAGTGGCTACTGCATTTATTGTGTAGTTGTATGAAGACTTATGGGTTTCAGATGAATCAGGGAATGCCCCCCCCCCCCCGTTTATAGTGAAGGTTTGCAATTTTATTACTGGAATGTGTTCTAACTTTAAATACCAAGTACTGTACTGTGAACTGGTAAATGAAATGAGAATACTCCAAGTAAGTTAAATCTATAGAAAGAGATGGATTAATTAGTTAGCTATCTCCACAGTATTTATGTGTAACATTTATATGGCTCACAAATAACTTAGAACTCAACAGTAATAGAACTTAATTATGAAGACAAAGTCCTAAGCAGGTATTCTAGTTCTAACCAAGGTTTCTTGTAAGCAACTCCCATTTGTTTCAATGAAGCCTTCAGGTAAGTATAAGTAAATAATACTGAACTCACTGGGAGTTACTTCGGAGTAAATATAGTAGATGTTATTAGATTTCTTATCAACACTTTACCATAAAGTTCCAAGATAGGAAAAAGATTGTGCTGCAAACAGATTTCAGAATTCTTTAGTCCTAGCACATGCCTAAGTATAATGAAGACAGGAATGCATTGATGTGGATACTGGCAGCACAACACAGTGCATGTTTACTTGGAAGTAAGTTCCATGCCTTAAGGGGGATTTACTCCTAGGTGAGTGTGCATAGTTCTGAGACTGTAATATTTTGCACTCATAAGAACAAGCCTTAATTATTGTGTTGGGACTTACTTGGAGTAAAAATGCACAGGATCAAAGGAAGGTGTCAGTGACTTAGATGGTGGCACTCTTTGTGATACTGAATGTTTCCTGGTGTTCTGACTCAAACGCCTTCTCTTTCTTTCTTTCTTTCTTTCTTTCTTTCTTTTGATCCTCAGATCATGTACATAAAGGGGGACCTTTTTACGTGTCCTGAAACAGACTCCCTTGCTCACTGCATCAGTGAGGATTGTCACATGAGTGCTGGCATAGCTGCCATTTTCAAGAAGAGGTTTGGTGGTGTTCAAGAGCTCTTGAACCAGAGTAAGTAGTAAAGGAAAAAATAATGCATAATAATGTATAAAAAATAGAACCTAGGTTCTTAATACAGTCTTACCTTGGAAGTTGAATGGAATCTATTCTGGAAGTCCGTCCAATCTCCAAAATGTTCGGAAACCAAAGCACAGCTTCTGATTGGTTTCGGGAAGCTAAATCAAATGATATATTGCCTACTTTTTATGCCCTTTATGAATAAATGTGTTGAGGTATGCGTTTTGTTTGTATGTATATGTATGCAAGCACACATTGGGGAGTAGGGGGTCAAACTGGGTCTTTGACCCAAATGACAAAACACCTAGTTTTGGCTCTGTTAAAGATTTTCTAATTTGTTTTAGAAAAGAAGACTGGAGATGTGGCTGTTCTGCAGAGAGACAATCGATATGTGTACTATCTGGTAAGAGCAGGGCACATGATAAAGGTTTGGGTACATGAACTGATTTTAGCAGGGAGATAGATATCTGTCTGTATTAGTATTTCTGCTTCTTCATTTGTGAGTGAAAGATAAAACACCCTTATCTTAATGACCTAATCTTGCTGCAATGCAACTTCAGCAACTGCTTTCACTTACATAGGCCTTTCATTAAGAGTTCAAGTGCAAACTGTTGCAGAAATTGAAGTTGCTGTTTGAGTGGTGTGTTATTTAGTAAATTTCAGAGTAGTCTGTACCATCCAGTATTCAGATGATCACAGACAATACCTTTGCTTGAAATCTTACTTGAAAACACACAGTGATTCAAGAAGTGGATGTATTCACATTTGTGTTATATCTGTCTGGAGCTAAGTTAGCAACTGTGTTAAATGCAATTTAGCATGATAGATTTTTTCCCTTTTAAAATATCTCTTTATATATTTACATAGACAATTATCTATCTTCTCTTTTTGCTGTTATACTATGCTTCATTAAGAGGTGCCTGGCGGTGTGAAATTTGTTTGTTTATTCAGTTGAATCATATTCTCCAAAAACACTCAGGAGCTGAAATATTTGCTTCCTTGTTTGTAAATTGCATTTGTAATACAAAGTATGGCTGGATTATTCTGTCACATTCTTTCAAAAAAAGCTATTTACAAATAGGTATCAGCAGGAGTAGTAACTTTGCAGGAGCCTTTAAAAATAAATAAAACAAACATAAATCAGAATATTTACCTGCAGAATCTCAGTGTTTTTAACATCGCAGAGACCAGGTTTTAATGTATGTGTGGCAGCTATAATGCCATTTACACATCCCACTGACACTGATGCAAATTGCAAGTACTTAGTTTTGAGATTGCAACCTGAAGGCCCAGATTTTAGCAAATTTAAACATGTCTCAGTTTGCCACTCCAAGCAGCCAAATTAATTAATTAATCTAATTAATCGATTCATGTGATCTAGTATCAACAGTATTGGTTAGTATCAACTGTATTGACTAAAAGTACCTAATAAATGAATGAGGCAACACAATCCTTTAAGTGTTTATTCAGAATTATATCCCACTGAGATCACTAGTCTCAGGTAATTTTGTACAAGATTTCAGCCTAAGACTGCAATTCTAAATATGCTTACTAGACAGTGGGTCCTATTGAATTCAGTGCAACTTATTCTAAGAAGGCATGTGTCACATGGGATGTAAAGATGCCTAATCAAAAGTATGGCTAATCTGCATTTAACCTTGCACTTGCTTTCAGATTACAAAGAACAAATACTTTCATAAACCTACCTATGGCAATTTACAGAAGAGTCTGGAAGCTATGAAACTCCACTGCATGAGTAATGGCGTAACTTGCATTTCTATGCCCAAGTAAGCAAATTTGATACTGGAAAATTACTGCCACATATTTTGGAATGTTCATATGATACATATATCTTATATAGTAAAATTTTATTATTCTTTGGAAAATTTCAAATGCTTTAAAATGTACAGTGGTACCTTGGGTTACAGACGCTTCAGGTTACAGACTCCGCTAACCTAGAAATAGTACCTTGGGTTAAGAACTTTGCTTCAGGATGAGAACAGAAATCATGCAGCCGCTGCGCCACGGCAGCGGGAGACCCCATTAGCTAAAGTGGTACCTCAGGTTAAGAACGGTTTCAGGTTAAGAATGGACCTTCGGAACGAATTAAGTTCTTCACCCGAGGTACCACTGTATTCTATATATATTTACAGATGACATATGTGTGAAAGAAATGACCTTTTCTACTTCGTTTAAGTTTACAGTCTAGAAATTATGGAGGAGAAAATGAATGTATTTGAGGCCAACGTATAACACTGTGTTTTGGAGCAGATTTATGCTTTTTGAGAAAACTCTGCTCTGACCACCTCTGAGTTGATAAAAATATTGTGGAAAACAATAGCAATTGTCAGAACCAAAGTCCGGAGTATTATATAGATGATATGCTGAGAAATCTAGACATTAGTAATATTTAGATGATCCAATAATATGTCTGTTTTAGCTTGCTAACTTTCTTGCATTTGAGTACATACTCTGCTGCAGTTTTGAGGGCAACTAGTTATTTATTTTATTTTTTGTTGCTTGTGTAAATGAATGTACATCTTGTTCTGATGTTTCATTCAAATCTTGATTTGGTTATTGTTCAGCGGACTTTGTGTTCTCTTTGCATGCCTGTTCCCTCCCTCTCTTTTTAGTTTATGGTGACCTCTAAACTGCGTGTAAGTACTTCCAGTTCAGATTTGGAGACATAATATGGTTTGCAGTAATCATAGTTTGCCTGATATGGATGTTATGCCATACTATCATTACTGTAAAGCAGGAAGCAAGAGGAAGTCAAAGCATGCAGAAAGAGGAGGAAATGCAGCTGCACATAGCATAGCCCATTCATGATGTCCTGACCATGATTTCTCCATGACCTCAGAACTGGGCACCAGTTCATGACTGACAGATCTGGTGTATTCATTTTGTGATGCTATTTGTATGTGAGACTAGTAATAATTCTAACTGGCTTTGCTTGGGAGCAATTACGAGTATTTTGATTAAACTTTATGATGATTCTACAGAATAGCATTTTTTAGGATATTTCTCAAGGGTGAATTGGCAAGAATGAATGTGTGGGAATACTTGGGCATTCTTTATCTTCCAGGATTGGGTGCGGACTTGACCGCCTGGATTGGAATAAAGTTTCAACAGTGCTTGAAGAAGTATTTGAGGATACAGATGTTAGCATTACAGTTTATTCCCTGTAATTATTAGGGCAGTTGCTCTGTTACACTGTTGTAATCTGTGTTTGTGACTGATTTGGAAGAAGATGATGGTATGATCTCATTTCAGTTTTCTTTACTCTTCCAGACATTTCTCACCATTATTAGTGTCCAAGTATGGACAGTGTTTTGTAGAAATTTACAATTGGATCTTTCAGGGATGTTTATCTAGCCAGCAGATGAGTGTGCTTTACTCAGCAGACAAACTTACAAATTAAAAACAAACAGACATAAAGGCTTTGCATAGATGTGTTTTGGTTAGTGTAGCACTTTCTGCTATACAATCCTCTGTTTCAGAATAATGTGAAAACTGTGGGACCTCAGTGGTTAACTGTTGCAGGTCTTATATGCTCTGTTTAAAGTACTGTTCTGTAATTAGATTTTCCTATTCTGTGTAAATAAAATACCTTTTCCAAGAATGAGTGAACTGTTTAATTTTGAACTAGTGTTGTATCTCTTTGTGCACATACAAGGTCTGATATGTACATCTACTTCAGGGCCGGATTTAGGTTTGATGAGGCCCTAAGTACTGAAGGTAATGGGGCCCTTTATATGTCCAGCTGTTCTTTGTCAACAACAAGTTGTTGCTGTTTTTTTGTGTTGAATATATACTATATGGTAATTTATGGACCTAATAGGTATCTCAAGCCATTTGCACATAACAAAATATGTATTTTATCAAAGTAATTGTTGAACTGAAATACAATTAAGAAGAAGTTTATCTTATATTTTGAAAATGTACATCCATGGGGTTTTTTTTCCTTTAATTTTTTTGGGGGGCCCCAAGAGAGTGGGGCCCTAAGCTATAGCTTTATTTAGCTTATACGTAAATCCAGCACTGATCTACTTCTATTGAAATTATTGGGTATCCTGCATATGTAAGAGCTCTGTGCATATTGGCATACATGTGGAATTCTGGATCAGTTCCATTTAGTCCATTTGTTTCATAAACCAGGTATTGCTAAGCAGCAAAGGAACATATCAATATTAAATAACATGATTAAGCAACTATTAAAAAATACCTCTTCTGACATGGGATTTTTCTATGTCTTGCCCAAAACTCTACTTCTGCAGCTCTTGTTCTTGCCATACATGGTCAGAGCTTTCAAGGTTGCTTCTTGCAGAAAAATAAAAGCTCCTATAGTATATATTAAAATAATAAGTGTTGTTTCCCTTAGATCTGTATGTGCAATAAATATAAGAAGATAGGTATTATCCAATTAGCATATTTCATTAAATTAACTGAATAGTGTGTCCCTGAAAGGATATATGTACCAGAAGACAGAAATTGTGCAAAAATAAAGAAACGCTCTGGGAGCAAATTTTTCATTTCCCCATATGTTTAATGTGGAGAATCTCACTACTGTAGTCCTTTTGCTGAAATCATCAATATCCCTTTTATGCGATCTTCACATATTTGTATCACAGAGCATTTTGCAGTACAGTGATCTTGGAAGGAACTTGTAAATCTTTATTAATTGCTTTATTAACTAAGAGGTCTATGCCAGTGGTTCCCAAACTATTTTTCTCATGGACCACATGAAAATCTCAGGGGGTCTTGGTGAACCACTTAATATTTTTTTGCCTGTTGTAGCACACTGTGCTAGATGCAGTATGCATTTTAATCGTATTTTTACAGACACATCATGGGCCATCTGAATGAAGCTTGCAGAACACTGGTTCCACAGTTTGAGAACCCCTGGTTTATGCTATTGCACATTTCTCATCATATAGTAATGCATTTTGTGATCTAGAGAACCCCTTTAGGCAGATGCAAAGGTTTATGTAGGTCTACCAGAATTTTGGCACCCCTCCCTCCTATGAGTTGTTCCTTGCTTTGCTTCAGAGGTACAGTACATCAGATGTTTCCCCAAACTGGAGCTGGTATGGAAGAATGGCCATGCTGAAAAGAAGGACTCAAGCTGCCACACGTTTCTGGATTGGGACCATTGTTTTTTACCTTTGGGGCGGCAATCCTATATCACTTTACTTAAAAGTAAATTCCACTGAATGTAATGGGCTTGCCTCCTGGGTAGACATGTAAGGAAGCCGACTGTTCAAACAAGCGAATCTGCAGAGTATATAGCAAGATTTGGGCATAATTCTAAGTGAATTGTCAGATAGCAAGTGGCTGAATAGCAGGACTTACGTATACTTATTTTATGTTCTCTTAAAGAAGATTTGAAATGATAAAAGAGTACCACATTTGCTAAACTTATTTAATTTGCATTATTGTTTTGGTAAGGAGCTCTTTGCTGTGGTTTGAATTGTTTGCTTAAAGTTTTCAGTGATGAAAAGCTTTGCACTGCAGATTGTTAACTTCATTCCATATCATAATGCTTTTTCCTCCCATGTGAGCAGCAGCACTGCAGGTTTATGTATTTCAAACAACCAAATGCCTACATGCAGCATAATAAATGTATTTTTAGTCAGCAAGGCGACATGTCAACCAGAGACTTGTGGTGTTGTTTTTCTTTTTCAAAGCAGCTCTGGAGGACTGAAGGGGGAGTCCCAGATGTCAAAGTATATCATGTTTGTCTCTCCATAGGGTTGGCAAACTTCACACACGCTGGCCCTGGGGAGAGAAAGGGAGACTTGAGTTGCTTTTCTCAAATGTACGGGGCTTTATTACTCAAAATAACCAATGCCTCACCAGTTTGTTCCTCTTGCATAATGGACAAAATGATATAAAATAGCTCTCCTTTAGCTTGGGGTGGGGTGTTTGCCGGATGTTTTTCTTCACCCCTTGCCAAGTTCCTAGCATAAATTCCATGTGGCACATCTTGCGTTTTAGAATAAGGTTTTGTCTTAGAATGGGGTGCCTAAGATTCCTGTTGACATTTGATTTGGAAGCTGGTATAGGACTTTGATTGTATACTGATGAGGTTCCAGATGAGGTTTGCTGTAATGTCATGTGCCTGCTTTATTAGCATTTGTTTTCCATAATATTTTAATCTGTTTTCTTCAATGCATTTGATTTGGAAGCTGGTATAGGACTTTGATTGTATACTGATGAGGTTCCAGATGAGGTTTGCTGTAATGTCATGTGCCTGCTTTATTAGCATTTGTTTTCCATAATATTTTAATCTGTTTTCTTCAATGCCTGTTTTAAATAGATGGGATTCAAAGCAATGAATCTGAACTGCAGAAAAAATAATGTCTTTTGAAGTATGCCTCTAGAACTTGTTTGTTGTATATTGTGATGTATAATATAATAAGATTACCTGTTCCGACAGAGCAGCAGATACAGCCCAGGGGATGGGGCCATAGCTTAATGGTAGAGCACATGTTTTGCATGCAGCAGGTCCCAGGGCTCCTCTTGAAAACCTATTTATTGAGCATTCATTCTGATTTGATGGCACAAAGCTAACATGGAGCTTAGGCTATGTTTGTTCTCTTTTGAACATTAGTTCTGCTTTGCTTCTGGGGTGGTTATACGACAGTGAGCATTCATCCTGAACTGCTTATAGGTGTTTATATATCTTCCCGTTTCTCATTCATTCATCCAAGATTTTTCAGTGCATTTCCAACTGCAAAAAGTCTTTTTTATGTGGATTTGTCACATTTGGGTGACACAGTGTATTAATCCACTTTAATTACACAAGCCTAAATTTTAAGTATGTGCTTGAATCCCTTCTGCAAAATAGTGATGGTCTGGAGGCATGCCCAGTTATAATCCCTGGCATCTCTAGGTAGAGCTGGGAAAGGCTCTTATTTGAAATCTTGGAGAGCCACTGCAAGTCATTGTAGGCCAAGGTCCTCTGGCCCACCATATGTTGTTAGATTCCAGTTCCCATAATCTCTGGCTGTTGGCTATGCTGGCTGGTGTTGTTGGGAGTGCAACAACATCTGAAGAGTCACAGGTTGAGATGGTTTGAAGCCAACTTTCTGTTCAGATGCTACACTCAGGGCACCTGCAAAAACTTCTGCCATGTGGCAGGGCAGTTGGTCTTCCACATATGCACAGGAGCTGTGTAGGGTATCTGCCATACAGAAATAGTTTTGATAGGCATCTAGATCTCTCATGTAGCTTATGAAATAGACTTCAGTATGGCTCTTCTGAAATGGGGAAAATTAAAAAAATGTCTCCAGCTCTTTGCTTTATCTTATTAACATTGGATATAACAAAATGTATTTTTCCCATGAGTTAGATGGTCTGGGAAACTACTCTAAAAAGGAGAAAGCTTTCTGAAATTAGTTTTCAGAATTCATTACGGTACTGTACTTACTTGAACCTCAGTGCAAAACTTCAGCAAGCTTTTCTTCATAATATAGGAAGTTCTCTTGAATGTCCTCCCAGGGTGTAAATGCCTTAGGTTCCTCACCTTCCTCCTGCTCTACAAAATTCTTCCATACATATTCAAAGTCTTGAGGCTTCATGATTCTCATTTTACAGCCAGCTGCCTTCAATTTCTTCAGAGCAGCTTGAATGTCAGGCTCTTCCCACATGAAGAGACGGCCCACTGCAATGGAGAGCTTCAGGTTCTTGTTCTTCTTCAGTGCCTTAGTTATCTGCTCAGCGCAGCCGACGCAGGGGCTAGAAGAGACATACCAGGTAACATTGTAGCGTAGGCCAGATTCACACGTAGGCAAGATGGTATTGAAGAAGGCATCTTCTGCATGGGCTGCTGCATGTTCATCCTCCAGATAGCCCCGTAAGGTTTTTGACTCCTTGCCTTGAATTTCTATGATGTAGCACAGGAAGGTCTTGTTCCGGCCTGAACTGTATTCTACATTCTTGAACTGGAACTTGAAAAAGAAGGCTGGAAGCCGTTCCCTGTATAAAAGAGTGAAAGAAAGCCTCAGTGTTACACACCTAATAACACACAACCCCCTTCATCCATTAATTTCAGAGTTATTGCTGGTGTTAAGGTAATTTTGTAACCATGCTATTCCCTTTAAGGCCTGAGACATAGAAGAATTGGGCAATGACTAAATTTGCTGAAGATACAGTATTTAATTCCATGTTCAAGTAATTTGGAGGTTTATGGTAGAAGTTGGTGAAAAAGCTTTGGTATAACCACAAGGGAGTTGCTATTGGAACTGGGGAAAAGTTGGAGCAAGTAAGTCGTCAGATGTTTCCAGCTTAGAGGGCAAGTTGTGTTTGCATCAGCTGTTTTTCAAGTAATCTGTTGCTGATATACACAAGCTAATTTCCCCTTTTGTGGTTTTAAAGTGATTTGAAAGTAAATATCTACAAACTATTGGTGAGCTATTCACCTGCCTGCTTTATTTTTCTATATTCATTTAAATCTACTGGCTATTAAGATTTTTCGCTTCTTCCTTTACTTTTCTAGCTCCTTTCTTGTATCCAAGATGCCTCATCTTGAATTACTCTTGGTGTAATGCACGCAAGTTAGCACTTAATCCCAGTACATATTTTCTTCTCTCCCTCCATCCCATAGTGAGATTTGTACCTCAAAGAACCTTCTCTGACCTTTCTGCAGCAAGCTTAAGTTCAGACTCTGATTGACTCATAGGTGGGTCAAGATTTGGAATCTTCCATGATAGTTGCCTTGTAGAAGCTAGTCATTCTATTGTGTGGGATTCAGCTAGCAAGTCCTGCAAGCGGAAGCCAGCACGGGCTCCTGCTAGCACAACAGGGCTTCCTCCCCAATCTCCTCCTGCATGCCCCCTTTGAGTGTGTGAGAGAACCTCCTGAACAGCGCATGGGAAGCGGAGAGGAAGATGTTCTGTTTGGCAAGCTGGAAAGCTTGCACTGACAGAACTATTGCCATAGCACTACATTGAATTTCTCCCACTGAAGTAGGAGAAGCATATGAAACCAGCTCTATGTATGTCCATTCTTCTGTGTGGGGCTTCAGCATTTCACTTTGCTCTTTTAACAGAGTATTAAGTTATATGATCTAAGTAAGTGCATCCATTTATCTCTCTCAAAGTCCCATCTTATAAAACTGGGCTTTGTTCCACTGTATTTCCTGCCAGGTGAATTCATCTTCATATTTCTGTCTATGTACCAGATGTAAGAGGCTCTTGGCCTTCAGAGGCTCAAAATGTAAATCAATCAATTTCTCTTTAAGGTGCCATAGTTTGGTTTGTTAGTTTACCACAGGAAAGACAGTACAGCATCTTTTATGGAATTGCTCAGGTTCACTGGCTTCAAAGCAAGGATAATTTAACATGCAAAATGAGTGGCAAATTTTTAGGTAGCATTAGGGTATACTAGGGGTTGCAAGCTGATAATGGTGGGCTTCAACTCCTATCATCTCTGATCACTACTCAAGGTGGCTGGGAGTGATTAAAGTTGTAGTCCACAATATTTAGAGAGTGCTAAATTGGCTACCACCTAGACTTTATTGGATTTTAAGTGCCCGGTACACCCATGAAAACTGTTTGCTCATTGTGGATGCCAATATAGCTGCACTGTTTGATGTAGTGCTTATCTCTATAGTGTCTGCTGTGTTCTGCTTAATTGCACATAAGTGCAGAGTGCATATTCAGTGTGTGTGGATTCTAAACTCGGTGCTGGAAAATATCTTAAACAGATCTTGCCTCAAGGCTTTGAAGCCTCTGTCCTTAGCAATCACAAATTGTAGCAGATTGCTTGTGCCCCCTGCAGCTCTGAAGCGCTTAGTTATTCATCACTGAAAGGGCAAGGGGAAAAGAAACCACACGTCCCATAAATCAGCACATACGCGCACGTCTGTGACATAGTTGCCTTTCAAGCTATCTTGTGTGCTGTTCAACTTGCCCCTAACAATAGCTGTTCTCTTCTAACCTAACAGTGATTCAGAATGCTCAAGGGACTTCTACAACACATTAAAATTCATAGTTCATTGCAGTTCTGAGGCTAGAAGGGACATAATAGCTGGCTGACTGACTTACTCCCCCAATTTGCTATGTGAGGTTAATTATTTCTTTATTGCACATTTCTGTTCATTTAAAGAGGACTGAGCATATTATATATGTGAGTGTTGGGAAATACATATATCCATGTTTTACCAGTGAAGAAAATGAGCTATATAAATCTTACTGCATTGGATGACTCCTTGAAACTAGAAACTAGACATTTGGATATTTAGAGCTCTGTGGTAAACGTAGTTAAATCCTCTCTGTGTTACCTTGTCCCCTTTCAGGAGTACTTTTTAAGTTATTCCCATGTAAGGAATACTTGTGGAAAACATTGGAATTGAAATTCCAAGTTGATTTATGAGGTAGTGCTGGTGAATTTATTGTCCTTAAGATATCTCCTTAAAAAAAAATCTCATTGCTTTGCGGTTCTAATATGCGAATGCTGTGTATTCCTTCTACATGATGAGTCTGGAAGCACTCTCTTAGATTATGGTGATGCGCAGCAACCCACTGTTTCTTGTCTATCAGGCCCTATTATTTTGTTTATATAATTTTCTAGCTTAACTCCATTTGTGAAATTGTCTGAGAAACTAGTGATGTAAGAGTGTCAGATTATGACTTGGGGAGATCTAGGTTCAAATCACTATTCAGCTGTGAAGTGCACAATTTCTTAGCTTAACCTATTTCACAGGCTTGTTGTAAGGACAAAGTTCTGTGTGTATGGAACTGATCGAACACTATGAAGAGCCAAACAACGTGCTGCTTGCTGTCTTGAGGGACTTTGGAGCCACAGTATCAGGTATCCTCATGATCATGACAGCGGTCTGCCACTGCCAAAGAGAAGAGAGCAGGATTTGCACTTTGTGTTATTCCATCCTTTGGGCTGAAGCTATTTGTCTGATGGTTTAATTTCCATTGCAGAAGGATGCAGTGCAAATTAATGTATCTGTAGGAGTCATATGAAATGTACGTGGCAGCTTTAGGAAGAGTTAGAACACTATAGAAAGGGATAGGAGGATATTCTTAATTATAAAGATTGGTCAGATTCTCAGTGCAGGTTCCACAGCTGCTGCACCTGTTGGGGACAGCATCAAAAAAACTTGGCAAGACACTGTGAAGCTTTTCTAATCTACAAATGGCAATTGAAATGCTTGAACTGCCATGGGATAATTAGGCAGAAATGCTGGTATGTTTGGTGTTTTTAATCCCCTCATTAGCTAGATGACTGGCTTCATCAGACTGAAGCTTATAAATAAATAGAAAATTTGATCTGAGATTTCTCTTTGCAGCTGCAGGGGTTATGTTGTCTTAGAGCGCAAGATATTTAAAGAATAAAAATTCTGAAGAAAAATGCCCTGCTTGTTTGGCTGCAGATACTCAAAGCTTTGATGAGACCACTGAATTCATAGTGTATCCTCTTATATTTGGTGCATACAGACTAAGCATGTGCTTGGGTACCATCAAAGAAGGGGCACAAAAAACAGATTTTTTAAAATAAAGAATTTGACATTTGACATATTTTTTTTTAAGGTAGACATCATGGGAAAAATCAGACATTTATTAGACTTTCTTGCATCCACTCCACATTCTTACCCCATTTTTCTGTTTTATTTTTTATTCCTTATCACCACCTAAACCAGGGGGCATAACAAAGATCAAAATAATGCAAGGAAATAAGATCCCATCATATGCTGCAATAAATCTATGTTTTATTTTTGATGTTTTTTGAGTTCTTTGTACTTGATAATTTTTTTTTCTTACAGACACACACACGTGGGTGGGGGTATGGTTTAGTATTCTTATGTTGAAATACATATGGGGGCACTAATTTTTTTCAGTGCATAGGGTCTCTAACGGTTTTAATCCAGCCCTGCTTGTATTGCCTAACCTTACCCATGGAAAGCAGTTACTGAATTGTAATTGAACTTAGAACTGGTTTCAAATTTCAGCTCACTATGAACTCCTTTGATCTTAGGCAAATAATACTTTTTTACCTTCTGCTTCTCATTTGACAAAGATGAGAAGAACTTTGGAGGTACCAATAGCAGTTCATATGAATGTCACCGGTGTATGTTTTCTCTGCAAGCCTGTTTTGTTTCAAACCTATATTTAGTTCATTTTTTTAAAAAAGTTGAAATTGAGCCTACTAAAGCCTAAAAATAAGCAACAAGAAATTCTTTGGAAAGAATGCTTAAATATTGTAATACTAAGTGGCAGTATCGATACCTGAGCCTGTGAACACGGATGTCTCTCTGAAAGACTGGGCATGCTACAAGATAGTAGTTTAAATTATATTGGCAGAATGCCTCACCTCATGCAAAGGCATGATTCTACCTAGCAAAAGCGTTACAATAAGTTACAGACAATGAGCATCTTCAGAACAGAATATGAAGGTTTTAGTATTCGGCTTTATAGCTTTGGATACATGACCTTGCTCCAGTGAACTTCTATTGCTAGTGTTTGAAGTCGTGTATATGTGATGTTGGCACAATCCACATCCAACCTGTAGCTTCCTGAGGAATGCTGCTGTTTGATGCCTTCATTCAAACCAGCTTCCATCTGTCCAATTTGGAAATGTAAGCCTTGGTTAAACTGAAATCTTTACATTTTAGACAGCCATTATGTATGTGCCGATGACAGCACACGAGCAGCTTCATGAATAGGAGTTCCGGGGTTGGGTGGGTTGCAGGCATGGGGAAGCCAAGCAGGCAGTGGGCACCAGGTGAAGACATCCCTGTCCATCTCTGGTATGTACATCAATGAGCAAGTGCAACTTGAAACACAGCAGGGCAAAGCAGCCTTGCTACATTTTAAGCCACTAATGTGTAAATTGCCAGAGTTCATTGTTGTTTAGTCAAGACCTACTACCTGATCCTTTTAACTGAAGATGCCAGAAATTGAAGCGAAGACATTATGGATGCAAATGCCCTCTAGACTGCCACTGAATTACACACTATCCCTTTTCTGCACTGGAGTGGGATTACTGTGTAGATCTGTTAGAACATCTTTGGTTTGGACTAGATGGAATTGTTGGGGTTCATTCTTACAAAACTGAGGTTATAGCTAGAGCTGAATAGTGTAACCTGGTTTTTGTAGTACAGCAGTAGTAGTAGTAGTGACAATAATAATGTCCATCTCAACAGCATTATTATTTTTAATAATCCAGTATTTGCACACAGCTATAGTGCTGTGGTGCAGTGTCATACTAGGAGTGTCAAGATCCAAATCTAAATCCCCATTTTGCCATGAAGCTTACTGTGTGTGAGCCTGAGCTAGCCATTGTAAACCTAACCTACCTCATGGAATTGATATGAAGATAAAATGAGCAGTCATGTACACCGCCTTGGGCTCCTTTGAAGAAAGACTGGGTATAAATGTCAGAAATAAAATAACACTGCCCAACTCCCCAGAGGTCCATGGTTCAATTGCCGTTTTAGTAAAGCTATCAGAACTATTTGCTTTGTGTCACAGTCAACTGATAAACAACTGGAATAATAGAATTGTAGAGTTGGAAGGAATCCTGAGGATCATCTAGTCCTAACCCCTGCAATGCAGGAGTGTGCAGCTGTCCCATATGGGGATCAAACCTGCAACATTGGCAGTATCAGCACCAAGCTCTAACCAGCTGAGCTACCCAGGCTGAGAGACATGAAACACATTTGGTAGCATGAAGCTGTTGTTGTTGTTGATAAGTAAATTTATATACCACTTAATGCCACTTAATCGTAAAAATCAGTTGTTCAAGTATTAAAATACATATAAGCATTCAAAATTAAAATACACAATAAAACGATATCATTGAAACATTAAAATAAAAACATCCATAATTGAAATGCGCAATGAAACAATCCCATCTGGTCGCAAGATCAAAGACATGCCTCTGTAAACAGGTGTGTCTTTAATATATGCACCATGATCATTTATTGCACAATCTAGTTCATGTCTGCTCAGAAGTTAGCTCCAATGGAACTGCCAGGTAAGAGTGTAAAGTAGGATTACAGCCTTGGGCACCTAATCCTAAATAATTCAGCAATTAGTGGTGTCAAAAGTTTATATTTACAGTTTCTCTTGCTGCTATTTCTGGTAGAGACCAAGGAATGAATAACATTTAGTCCTTAAACCATAGCTCCACCCAGAAGTGGCTTAACTCCATAGAATAGAATGAGATGGTAATACTCATTAAAAGAGCATAAGTGTATGAAACTTGCAACCAGGAGCCACCTAGACTCTGGATGATAACAAAGCATTGTCTTGGGGATTAGCACCTTGCCCTATTCATCTGCATTTAGTTGGGTGGGCCTCATTCTTTTCCTCTGCAACACCAGTACAGAGCATAGCGAAAAACAGTGTTGCAAACTCAAATTGCTAGCTAAGCTATTATTACTGCAAATTCAGATCCTTGTTTTACAGTTTATGACCACTTTTGATTTGTTTTGGGAACTGACTATTGTGGCATAGAGATCATGTTAAGAGGATAAAGGTATATAATATTGAAGAATTCCTCACTACATATTGTAGTTGAAGTCTTAAGTATCACACTTATATGGTACTGTGATAAATATTATTAATGCTTAAAGACAGTGGCTCAAAAGGTTTTTCTAGATGAATCAATCTCTATGATTAAAGATTTTCTGATTGCATTATATGCCTGCTGTATTGTATAAAAACCCGTTAGATCTCTCAGATGACTTAGCATTCACCTCTGCTATTGGTCTTTTTAAACAATTTGATTTTATCTGCCTAGATATGAGCCAAAATTGCAGCTATAACTCTCCGTTTCAGAGTTGGAATAGATGCAAAGTCCCTCTAGTCCTACTCAGAAAGTTTCCTCTTTTTTCATTTTAATGAGGCTGCATATGTGGAAAAGGTTAACCAAATGCATGACATTCTTGCTGGCTCGTGGGAGGGCACACAGCCAGCAACCTCTTGCAATATGATTAAGCCCACAGGTGAGCATTTCCCCCACTGAGGGACAATAACAGTTTCAGTGCCATAAATGATGATCGTAAAATAAATACTTGCTGTGAGTTCATCCTGCTTGAATAACATTTAAATCTCTGTATTGCACCACAAAGCTTAGAAATAATATGGGTCGTCGTTCAGAGCAGTAAAACCTTGAACCTGAGGCAGACCCCTTTAAAAAAAAAAACCCTGCAAACATTGCGGTGGCCAACTTCTGCAAAAATCTTCTTTTTGTCTTCTGTGCTTTTAGCTGCCGTTGAGTATGGGATAAAACAGACCTCTTACCCTGTTACAATTTCGAAGGGTGGCAGCTCCTCCAGCTCCTGTGGCTTTTCGGCCTCCTCTGCATTCTCTGCGTTTTCTGCGTTTTCTGCTTTCTCTGCATTTTCAGCCTTTTCGCCATTCTGGGAGGCTTGCGGCTGCTCCTGCTTCTCAGCCATCCTGTTGCAGTGGATGTCCAAAGGCGACAGCAGGGGCCAAGAGCTGTGCTTAGGCTTCAGATGCAGAAATGTGACAGGAGGTGGTGGTGGGGAGAGCTGGAAGTTCCAGCCCTAGACACAGTTGTCAGGAGCTATATATGGAATGGCAGCAACGACAGGGTTGGGTGCAGGCTAGGATGACTCCAGCACTCTCGGATGTCACCTCTTCACTTTCACTCTGGCTGTGGCCTCTCCCTTGCCTCCCTTTTATATTTTAAGTATGAAGTGACGAGTTCAGTGTGGGCGGATGATGGATGGAAAATCCTGAATGCAGAAGTAACCTATTTATCCACAGCCATGACGGAAAACTGGCTTCAAGCAAGGCTGGTCACTGACCAATGTCCCTGGACAGTACGCCCTCCTCCTGCCCTTGAGGGACCACCTTCCAGACTAGACAGGAGGAGGAAGGCACAATGCCATTGTTAGCTTTTTTAAAAAATAGACTGGTTGTTGAGCCAAAGATCGATGGGGCCTTTTGTTGAAACCTTTACATACATATGAAAATTGTATCTCTTAAAATGCCTGTTTTCATAGGGCAGGGATGTGGCCTTCCATACATTATTGGACTGCAACTCCCATTAGCCCAAGGCAGCATGGCCAGTAGTGAGGAATGAAGGGAGACGTGACCCTACAGATGCTGTTAAAGTTAGCTACCTCTGCCCTAGGGAATATACTGAAAAACAGACTGAAAGTTGTTTGGAATCAGCACCACATACCAAAAGTATGTTGGGGGAGATGTTCTGCTAGCGCAAAATAATCTGAATGATTGAAGTTGTTCTTGAACCTGAGAGTAAACCCATTGTACAGGGTCTGTCTTTTGTTGAGGATCTATGAAGTTTCCAATACACTGGAATATGATAGCATTAGTTAATAAGGAATATATAGGAGAAGTATTATGTCTTTTAGGTGGCTGCTTTTTCTTCTCCACAGTCAGTCTATCTGGAGATGTTTTGCTCAGGTGGAATTGCAGTGAGAGGACTAGGACCAATACTCAGTGGCGTAGCATGGGGGGTGCAGGGGGGGGGCCGGCCGCACTGGGCGCAACATCTGGGGGTTAGGGTTAGGGGGCGCAAATCCACGGGTTAGGGGGTGCAAATTACTTGCCTTGCCCCGGGTGCTGACAACCCATGCTACGCCACTGCCAATACTGCCGTGGTGCAATTTGATATTTAAAAAATGAATGTAGATTGGGGCAAAGGGAAATGATACTGATGATGATGAGCTGAGAATAGGAGCCTGCTTGAGGCAGGGAATACGCAGCTGGTTTTGAACAAGTATAAAAATGGCTAATTTTTTTGAACCCAGTGGTTTTGGGTCCGGATCAGGAGGAAGTGATGTGAAATGTGCAGATTTTGCCTATTGGAGCTCAGTAAGATGTACATGCATTCTGAAAAAATATATAGCTTGCCTACAAGCTAGTTTGACCTGCAAAAGTTTGGGATGTCTGCATTGCTCTGCCCTGAGCTATCCAAAACTGCCTGAGGATGGAGATTGCCTTGAATACCTTTCATGTAGAATTTAGACTATAAAGATTGAAAAATTCCAACATACATTTTTATAATAACACATGCAAAACAATATTTGAAATAAGTTCATGCTGGATTTTATTTAACAGTTAACTATACGTTTCGCTCTCTTACATTTTTATTTCTCCCTACCCCCCGGTATGTTTTCTTGGGAACCACACAGCAGCTCCCCAGTGTCCAAAACCCTTTTCAACTCTCCAGTGTTTGACAAATGTCCTTCAACAAATCAAGTTTTCCTGCACAGTATAAGTATTTGAGAATATGTATTCCTCACATTCACACTTCACAATTTATGAACATAGTATGAAAAGTGGAGTTATCAACAGGTAGCAGCTTTGCACTAGCAGAAAGCATTTCTGCTCTTGCAAGGCTAGGCATTCTGTTTTCACTGACCTGTCCCTATCTACTGCAGCCACTTCTCTCCCTGCTCCAAGCTGCTCCTGAGAGGTGGGGGGCCCTCCAGAACAATATGTATCATGATGCAGAGTGTTGCAGAAGATCGGAGGATTCGTGAAAATTGGGTGGATGCACAGAAGTGCTTTCTACTTGCACAAAGCAGTCAAAGGCATTATTGGACATATGATACAGAACCCAGCATCTTTAGAGATTTTTAAAAAGTTGCTTTAAAAAGATTTTTAAAAAGCTGCTTTAAAAAGTTGAGCTGCTTCTTTAAGAACAACAAAATTCCATTCATACCTATATGAGATTTCCGCCCATTCCTTTTAACTGTTTTTAAAAAGACCACTTACATAGAAACTTACACACCAATTGGTCTGTGGCATAAGCAGCAGTGATTTCATTGGGCCTCTGTAGCAAGCAGACGTTGTGCACCTGACAACTGCCTCTTGGACTGGGTTTTATTATAAAAATGAGGCAGAGACAACAGGGGCTATAATGCAATCTATGACCAGCTTTTTCAATGGTATGGAATACTTTCCATAGGAAGCGTATTGTTTTTCTCCCCTCTCTGGTTACTATGCACCCCAGACCAATCATTGTCACCTTTGACATTTTAGGGAGGAATTGTGGGGATGGGAATCCTGAGCTGATGAGTGATAACTCTTCCATACCCCTTCTCGTGTCCCTCTGACCCACTTTATTTTTGGAAGCTCTTGACTGCTGGATTAATCAGGGTCCCATCATTCTTGCCGCTTTAACTTTCACTGGAGCCAGCCAAGCTGCACGAATCAATGCTGAGCTTTAATCTAATCTTTGGAATGTGGTGCTGGGATTGTGGCTCCATCTCTTTCCCAGCTGCTGCTGAACTCCTTCTAGGGCAGTACTCTGCCTCTGTGCAGGCAGACACTGCACAGGAAGACAACATAAATTGTGCAGTGCGCAGAGCACACAGTGGTGGTATGCTTTGGATTTGGTGTAGAAATCCTCATTGTGTTGGGTTCATTTATTTGAGTATGCATCAGTGACGAACTGAAACCCCCCCTGCAAAATAGAAGGATGCCTCTGCAGAACCTTTATCATTCCATGAAGGCAGTCCAGGCAATGGGCATGTGGCATGTAGTTAACAGGAGACTATGCTATGGACATGTTTCAAACTAAATTCTTCCTTGTGCAGATTTTACGTCATAAACACGAACAACACTATAGATCAGAGCATTGGAGGAATCTAGTTCAACCCCCTACGAATGCAGGGAATCCACTACTACAGCATCCCTGAAATGTTGCCCTGCAACCTCTGCTCAGGAACCTCTAATGAATGAGGCATTGCATTGTGAATCCAACTAATTTACATTTCAGTAAGCTGTTACAGAAAACAAACAAACAGATTTTTTTTATCCATTCCTGAAACAATTTTCAAAATAAATTTAAGCCTTATGTTTTTATGTTGCAATATTGTTTATCCTGACAAAATACTGCGTTACTTTACTGTATTATACAAAGGTTGTGTTCGCACTCCCATTTGCTGTGCACTCACTGCGTTTCCAGTGCTGGGTTTGTAATCCATCTTCACATGAACTTCTCCAAATGCACATGTATCCTGTACTTCCCTATAAACATACCCCTGAACATTTTATGAGTCTAAGTTTGGCCTCATTGAGGGGCAGTATGTCAATATGAGTAGGAAAATGAGAGTACCCCTAAACATTTTTTAAAGAAAAAAAAGCCCTGAATCTGACACTACTGAAGTAGAGCTGGTGTAGCAATTGTAATGCACTGTGCTAGGTGCTGTATGTTTTAAAATTGTATTTGTACTGTATTGCTTCTTTCATTTATTTTATTGTATTGCAGTTTGCATTCCACAGGATTCAGATTGTAACAGAGTAAAATGCAACTTGAGAAATAAAAAGCAATACAGATACAGTTGGAGGTTGATATGAATATGGAATGCAGACATGCTGCAGACCACCTGAATGAAGCTCAGTTTGGGAACCCCTGCTGTACCACTTCATGGCTTGTTGGTCGCAGTTTGCAATTAATCTTAACCGTGTCTGCTGTAGATAAGGCTACTTTAAAAATCACTGTCTTATTAGTGTCTTGCAGCAGTCCAAACTCTCCCCAGCTCTGCCTGCTGGCAGAGTGTCTAAAAACCACAAGTACAAGTCTAATATTCTCCGATGGTCTGTTTATAAGAGTTGCCCTTTTGTCAATGTGTGTGTTTATATCCTCTGCTCATCTGGGTCTACCCCCAGGATATTTTCTAATTATAAAGGTGCCTACAGAGGACAGCGCCTTGCAATCCAGGCTCAGGAAATATTTATTTGGCCAGAAGCAAAGATGAAATAAGACACTGTCTGTATTGGACAGGGTTGGGATGTGCTCTTTAGAATAAAAAGGACAGCTTGTTATCAAAACAAAACGGATCCCTGGATACGTTGTTGGGCAGTGATTCCTCTGCTCCCCTCCTGTAACTACTGCAAGACAAATAAACAATAAACAAGCACACTTAGTAGCAGTAGCAACCAGAGGGTATCTTCCTTTGCAGCAGCCCACCCACCCAGTCTGCTTATTTTCCAGTGATTTCAGGGACAGATTGGCATGCTTTTATACCTCTGTACAGATTTGCTACATGCTATAGAACCATACCCTGGACTACAGCAATACGGAGAAGCTGTCAGGAGAGCAATGCTGGCACTCTTGTCTCAGGCTGACTTGGATTGTCTTAATTAGTAGGTATCAGTTAATTTTTCTGTGGCACATCAAAGCTACCGCTTATGGGCACCCTTGTTAAGATACCTAGAAGGCAAACAAAAGTGTTAATCTAGTGGAATCTACCACTATGTATATTCTTCAACAACCTGATGACTAGGTATTATTTTACAGAGGGGGAAAAGCACACACAACCTGTTAGCCCTTCAAAGAGCTTAGAGAGCTGTGACATTGACATTCGCTTATGCTAGTCCATGAAAAATAAGACTCGGAAATAGCAGTTTAAGGAATGCTGGCATTCATCATTCTTTCCATTTCTGCTTGACCTTAGACCACTGTAGCCAAATGACATTGAACATTGCAAATAAAAGGAGCCCCATGGGGTGTTGTATATCTAAGATGTAACCACCCTGAGATCTATGGGTATAGGGTGGTATATAAATTTAATAAACAACAACAATGATTTTAAACCATTTATATATAAAACTGTATTGGGTAAGTGCACAAATGTGATTTCAACTGTGTGTGTGAGCATCAGGGCTTTGAGATAAGCTACGACTCCAAGCAAATTCTATTCCAGATGTAAGAGCCATGCTCCTCAACCTCCTAGTTCTATATAACAATTTTTTTTTGGCCTTGTGACAGGTGAGGAAGCATTGGAGCTTAATGGCAGAGCATGTGCTTTACATTCTAAATATTCCACCAGGTACAATCCCTGACATTTCCAAGTAGGACTGAGAAAGGTCCTTCTTGGAAAAGCTTGGAGAGCTACTGAAAGTGTAGACGGTATTAAGCTTGATGAACCAGTGGCTTAGCATAAGACATTCTCTCTCTAAATAATAAAAATAATAATTAATAATAATATAGGCTCAGTGGAATTTCCCTTTTTGCATAGTTTTACAGAAATTTATAAATAAGTATATCTGCTATCTAACCACCCATCTTCATAAGCTCTGTGGATGCCTTCTTGATTAAAAGGAGGGGTGTAGAATGCTTAAAAATAAGTAAATGAAACAAATTTATTTTACATATATGGCTTAATGATTTGACTCAGTGCAAGACTCCATGGTTCTTAAGCAGGAAACCCAAGTGAAGAACTGAGTAAGCTTGAAATAGCATGAAACTGCCTTTAATTTTGGAACAGAGCCAACTGGATTGTTCAATCACAAAGTCATGGATGCTTGACAGCTTATTAGAACTCTTCAGATTTCAGCATATAAAATGCAGGTCCTTAACATAAGGAAAGCATGCAGTTTCATATACACTTGAAACATTGAGTGGATCGGAAACTGCCTGGGTTGACACTGGTGTTGAGGCTGTTTACATGTAAAAGTATCTTGGCAGGTAGTAAATGTGGATGTGGTCTTTCAATAAGATCAGCCAAAGCATTAACTTGGCATGGAGTACATTATCTCCCTGAAGGCTGGGGGAATTGAAAAGGTGTCTTTGTTTGTGGTGGCGCCAGTGGTGTATGAATATCTCAGTTGTATGTCAGCGTCAGATGACTTGTCTAGCTTCGGGGCTCGACAGAAACAAAATAAATACAGTGCTCATAAGCTTCCATGTAACACAATGTTAAATGATACAGATATTTTATTACCTGTTTCGAAATGCCTCTGAACCACAGCAGGAGAGTAATGGTGTGCACATCTCCTGATTTTAGGCTTCCCAGAGGCACCACCTGGTTGACCACTCTGGAAAAGAGGATGCTAGACTAGATGAGACTTTGGTCTGATCCAGCAGGACTCTTCTTTATGTTGTTTATTTTAAAATGTCTCCCCTGTTCCCCATTCCAACTATGGTGGTAACTCAGAACAGCTAACAACATAGAAAATCATCAAGACAATATTAAAAGCAACAAGAGATTCTTGTTTCAGCCTCCTAAAAAGACCTGAAGTAGACATGAAGCCACAGGCAACCGTGCTGTAACCAAAAATACTCTGATCCTTGTGCCCGTAGTATTGAATGACAGTCACTGGAGTTACCTGAAGCAGAATTTTGGAAATCGAGTGGAGTATATAGCAGGGCAGGTGCTTAGGATCTACAGGACTCAAGTGGTTTAGGGCAGGCATGGGCAAACTTGGCCCTCCAGATGTTTTGGAACAATTCCCATCATCCCTGACCACTGGTCCTGTTAGCTAGGGATGATGGGAGTTGTAGTCCCAAAACATCTGGAGGGCTGTTTGCCTATGCCTGGTTTAGGGCTATAAAGTTGAGAACTAGCAAGTTGAGTTAAGGCCAGAACAGGTGATCAAGGCAGATTGAATGGGACTGCAGTTATAGGCTCTGTCCATCCCATTCCCAGGCATTAGCTTGGCCAGCAGCATTTTGAACCAATTTACATTTCTGAACACTTTTCAAAGGCAGCCCTGTGTAAAGTTCATTGCAGTAGTCCAGTTTTGATGTTCTTGGTGCATGAATAACCATGGCCAAGTCCATCTAGAAATAGTGCTGGATCAAGAAACCCTCTGAAGCCTCAACTCCATCCAGCACAGTCTGTACCTCAAGCCCTGGACTAACTGATCTACCAACAAATAGTACTTCTGTGATCTGGATTAAATTTCACTTTATTCCCCATATCCATTACCTTACTGCCGTTCAGCATTGCTTCAAGATTACTATACGCTCCCTAGATTCTGTAAAAATGGGAGAGATACTTGATTATGGTTATAGCTATCTGTTCATGATACAGTTCAGAGTGGTGTTTGAATGCTGATGTTACAAACTAAATTTGTTTCGTATAATTTATCTCTTAAACTCTTACCAACAGATAAGAAAAACTCCAAAATCTGTATTAGGGCAATACCTTATCACAGGTCAACAAAAACATAAATAGCGTGGAAGGATGCATGTTCTCCAGAACCCTTCTGTAGGCTAAATGGTAAGCAGAGCAAGGGGTGGGGGCCAGAGAGGGAAAGACATCTTGTCTGGCACCAAACCCATGGAGTTTGCATCTGGTCAGAGACTTCTGATACAGGGGCAGCCCACCCATGAGGCAAGGTGAGATGACTGCCTCAGGCGGCAGGATCCACAGGGGCAGCAGATCTGGCCTCCAAGGAATGCATTGCCTGTTGCTGCTGCTGCTGCTGCTGTGGTGGGAGCAACAGCTGCAGCACACTTCTTGGAGGCCGGATCTGCTGACAGCACCACCACATGCACCCCTACCTCTACAGTGGCCTCTTGGCAAATGGGAGGCACTGGTCTTCTCCTCTCACCCTTGTTCCCGATGCAGATCATTATTCCTCACTTGATCCTTCCCTGGTGGTGGGGTTGGACGCCATTTTGTGGTTCTCCTCAGGTGCCAAAATGTCTTGGGCCAGCACTTGAGATGGAATTGGAGAGGGTAGAGCAGGGAGTTGAATGAGGCTTCTTTTAGGTGCCATGTTCCAAACTGGTCTTGGTACAACCCGATAGCTACATAGCACCTAAAAAGAGTCACGTTTGAATGTCTGCTACCTCCCCATCATTCTGCTTTAAAACTGACCAGAGGCAGACCTCAGGCCTTAACATTAGCCAAAATAGTTTTCCTCCCCTTCCCCTTCTGCTCTGCTTACCATCCAGTCTGATGAAAGGTTATGGAGAACTTAAAAACTTGCACGCTGTTTTGTAATACCTTGGCTACTCGAATAATGGTACTGCCCTGATAAGGATTCTGTAACAGAACCAACATAGCATTTGTGTGCCTTATCTTGTCTCAGAACAGTAATCACTAGGTGGCGCTCTAGCTCTCTAAATAATCATTGTGCACCAGGACTGGGCAGATTACATGAAGTAAGTTCTTTGGATAAGACCAGCTGATCTTTTAAGGGACCGTTTCAGTGTAACATCAGCCACTCTTTCTTATTTTCCCTTTCCCAAGTAAAATGTAAATTCACATATTTGTGTCACCTTTGCCAAACTATAACTGTAAGCACTGTGTTGTCAGTCATTTGGGAAAGATTTCAAACCCAGATACTTTATTTAATTTACAATATTTATGACCTGCACAAGGCAGTATACTGAGTAAATTCAAGTTATCAGGTGCTCAGAACAGATGGGGTAGTTCAGCTTATGAATTTGTAAAGGGACCCCTGACCATTAGGTCCAGTCGTGGCCGACTCTGGGGTTGCGGCGTTCATCTCGCTTTATTGGCCGAGGGAGCCAGTGTACAGTTTCCGGGTCATGTGGCCAGCATGACTAAGCCACTTCTGGTAAATCAGAGCAGTGCATGGAAACGCCGTTTACCTTTCCGCCGGAGCGGTACCTATTTGTCTACTTGCACTTTGATGTGCTTTCAGACTGCTAGGTTGGCAGGAGCAGGGACCGAGCAATGGGAGCTCACCCCGTCGCGGGGATTCAAACTGCCGACCTTCTGATTAGCAAGTCCTAGGCTCTGTGGTTTAACCCACAGTGCCACCCACATCCCTCTGTTGGATCTTTAGTCTGACCCAATAGTGGCAATGCTTTTATTCTTATGGTAGAGTGTGTTGCAATGTGAGCTTCTGAGATACGATGCATGGAATTTGAGATCTTGCTATTTTGGCAGATCTTCTTTAGCAATGTGTTTCTATTATTTTTACAAAGTTAAATCACATACACCTTTGCCAATTGTTTGATTCTGTTAAAGAATGAGTGCAAAGTTCACAATGCTCTACCATTCTCTGAGCCATTGTGCTCTCTAGTTGACTCACACCTTTGTTTAAAAACAAACTTGGATGGATGGCCATGAGTCACCACTGAAAAGCTAAAGAAAACAGGCTCACTTCATCAAGCACGTATCCTGCTGCACAAAACTGTTTACATAATTTGCATCCAGTTCAAACTGGGCTGGAAATGTTCCCAGTCAGAGGCATACCTAGTGTCCCTTGCACCCCTGGCAAGGAACTGTATTGCTGCCCCCACCCCCCAAAAATCTGAGAAGCAGTAGAGGTTGCCTGGACATCAGGAAGGATGTGCCTCCTCTGGGCTGGATGGGACACCCACACTGCTCTCTACCAGGAAGCTGCTCTGAGGGCCCCTTTCTGTTCCTTCCAGCAGCAGCAGCAGCAGCTTTTCCTGCTAGAGATCTCAGCAGATTCCTCCTGTGGGCAAAGCAGGGGCTGGAGTGCTGAGCCAGGGTGTGTGTGCTCTCGAGGTGTCATGGGAGGACTTGTGCCCAATAAGTGATTGGGGGGCAGGCCAGCACCCCTGTTTCACCAATGCCCTATTTCCCTCTGTTCTTGAGTGTCAAGAAAGGATACACGGAATTGGCCTTTGACCATCAGTCATGTTTTCACAGCAATATTAATAGTAGTATAAAATACAAATCATTGCACTGATTATGAAAACCTACTTACTTCTAGATTCTGGAATAAGGCAGGTTTTTAAAATTAGGACTCCAGAATCCTGTCTCCCCCAGAAGCTTTCCAGAGCACCATTCAATATCCCATGGAGGAGTCTCCATCACAGAGCAGATGCATTGGACTTGCCAGTCAATGTAATTCCTGTGATCACTTGTGAACAGTGTCAGAGAAGAGCTGTTGCTCTGTGGTTGTGCACGTGAGAAGGTCCATGGTTCAAACCACAGAATCTCCAGGTAGGTCTGAAACTGTGGGGAGCTGCTAAATCAACATCTATGAGTACTGATCTAGATTGATCAGTGGTCTGACTAGGTATGAGACAAATTCATATGTTCCTACCCACATGGTGGCCCTCAAAAGGCATTTCAAGGCAGTTTCCAGTTTAAAACACAAGCTCTATATGTGGGTGGGTGAAGGAGTTGGTGTTTATGCATTGACCTCCAGATGTCCTGAAAACCAGCCGGCCTGCTCTGATTAAAGACTGTGTTGCCCATTAGGGAAAAAAATCCAAAAGCCACAGTAGGACAATACCTTTATTAGGACAAAGCAAAATTCACAAAGTCATGAGCAAGCTTATGTTCCCCAGAAACAGTTTTTTTCCAGCCAGAACTTGCCGGAACTCAGTTCCGGCGCCTCTCAGGTGGGCATCATTGCCATTATAAGGGAACAAAGGAGCCATTCATGGTGAGTTCTGGTGCCTCTTCTAGAAAAATACACTGCCTGAAACACTTAGTCAGGCTGGATGTTCAACAAAACAATGCAAAGGGGAGAAAAAGCAGAATATGATGTCAAAGCTCCAAAGTCTGCAGTTTGTAGCAGTGTTAAGAGGGTATTGGGCAAACTTCATTAAGTAAGCCTCTGCTGGATGCTAAATAGATTTCAGGTTGCACCAAGGGCTACTGGGAGAAAGAAGCAATAATAGCAGCTCCCCCACTTAACCCCCCCCAACTTATTAAATCTATTTCCAAATGGCTGGCCATGTTAATCTCAAGCAGCAAAAGCAAATATATTATACTATAACTTTTGGGGGACCCATTTCCAGCAGTTGCTCGGTTCTGTCCCCAGCACTAGAACTGAATTCCTTTACTTTAAACAAATGAAAACACAACTTGTGAAATAGCTCATCATGGTGCATTCATGTGTAACCATCTGCCCATGTAATAACTGACTTGGAAAAACAGAGCAAACCCTCCTGTCGGGTGAAAATAATTCCTGTTCCATTCTCAGCATCTGAGCCTTTTCATACATTCACCCAGCTATGCCACTGAGTATCCACCTAATAGAGTGCCTGAGGCTATTCCCAACTCCACAAAAAAACCCCCAAACCAGTGCTTAAACATCCACACTTTACATGTTTAGGTGTAGAAAGACTTGCACCTTAGTCCTGTACACACTTTCCTGGGAGTAGGCCCTACTGAATTCAATAAAGCTTACTCGCAAATAGACATATGTAGGATTGCACTGTTTATATGCTATTGGAATGAAGCCAACAAAAAAAATAGGTCCTTGCCCCAATGTGTTACAATCTAAATTATGGCACTTGGAGAAAAGAATGAAGAGGGGAGGAAATGGGAGAGGAAAAATAATGTATGCACCTAAAAAGCAAGAATGTGTGAAGCAACCCTCATTAGTAAAACACATATATGGGTGTTCAACTCTTAATGAGTCTAGTGCGCCTCCAGATTTTTCTGAAGTAGTCTAACTACAATTCAGTGAAACAAAACAAAGCTAATCCAAAGTTTTAAGAAGAACATTTATCTATATAAATGTTACCTGACAACATCGTCTCATTAGAATACTAAGGCTTCAATTAATTCAGTGAGACTTCTCTGAGTAAACATGTATAAAATAGTGCTTTGAATGAGGATGGGAACTGTGGTTTTCAAACTCAGAATGTATAACAGTCTTCTTAATATGTGCCATTGCATTTCGTAAAGGATTCCCCATCTCCCAACCCTTAAATGCTAAATGCTTTTGTGCCAGTTAAATTAACTTCCTTCATAGTACCAGATCTCAGTGTCAAAGGGTTTCGCCAAATATGTCCATTTCCCCAGTTCCTTCCTTATTCTTTCTTCTTTCCCTTTTCAGGATTGTCTTTCCAGATACGGTAGGTAAGAGAAGAAGCTAAGGTCAGCCAGGCAAGGTAAGGCAGCATCAGCAGTGTTGCTGTTTTGTTAATAGGGTACCAGGAATACATCGTGGCCAGCACTAACCCATAAAGACCCACAATGTCGATCAGGGCCTGGAAAAGAGAAACAGCAATGTCTAAATGATTGACTCACTGGACAGAATGCAAAAGACGCAATCTCTTCTTTTACCACAAGGATGAGAATGATCCTACACAAAGCAAGTGGCTGAGCACTCCAGGACTGCCCCATCTGCTCCCCTATACCTCTCAGGCTTTTCACGCCAGAGCTTTTTGTCAGTGGAAGCATTGCTCCATTGACAACTGGAACAAGTTGCTGGTCCCCTCATTTCCCTGCCTCCCTTGCAAAGATATTTCCACGATGTTCTGCAGGAATCAGGACAGAAGCTTTTATTTAGCAGGCACTAGTGGTAGTGATGGCGGCAAGCTCAGTGCACAGGGTGGATCCAGCTCATAGTGGTAGAGCAAGGTTTTCCAAGGTGTCAACTATAGAATCCTTTCTCCAGATACTATGCTTTCGTGCCAGTAGACAGCAGAGCTGGGTGGCCCATATTCCTTTTAGCAGAGCAGAATAAGAGTTATTCCAGTTGTAATGTCACTTCCATCTGTGCTTAGAAATGTTGGCATTCTTCCTCAGTTCCCTAGAGGCTGGAATTTAGCCATCTGAACACTCCAGGCTCTCCTTTTCTTCATCTCTAATGCAGCGCTAAGTGTCTAAATGTGCTAATCCAAACAACTCCTATCATACATATTCTCTTATTAACACTTTGGCATTTTACAGTTTAATAAGGCACATATGAATAACGAGCGCACTGAAGCTCTGGCCTTTGCTAGCTGATTAGGTCAAGGTGTGGTGCTCAGAGCTGCTTATCTCAAGACACACCATTCTCAACTGAAAAATATGGATCACCCCGATCATAACGGTGCTAGCTTCACACCCTTCTCGAGGCAGCCAGCTGCTTTAATTTTGAAGGCAGTAAACAGAACTGCAAGGGGCTGATATCACTGGTGGGAGCGAGCTGCAAAGTGGATACAAGCCATGCAAGCCTTTTGCCCCAGTTCATTAAATTCTCCTTGTAACTAAATGCCAGCTACAAACATGGAGGACCTCGCTTGAAGACTCATGTATTGTGTGCCCAGGGAACTTTAATTGCCACTAAAACACATTAACCTATCTGCCTGCTTTGTTCTGTAGTAGGTTGTTTTGCCCTCTTTTTCTGCTTTACCCTTTGGGAACATGGACAGAAAATCAAGGGCTTGGGGCCAGAGAGAGCAAAAAACAAAGCCGTAAAGAAAGTAGTTCTAGTTCGTTTGTTACATTTATATCCTGTTTTTCTTACTGGGAACTTTGCCCCTATTTTCCTCTCCACAACAACCCTGTGAGGTAGCTTAAGATGAGAGCTTATGACTGGCCCAAGTTCACCCAGTGAGCTTCATGGCAGAGTGGGTCTCTCCACAGTTCTGGTCTAACATTTGAAGCACTGTGTCCCACTGGCTCAACAACTGAAAGCCTCACTCTGGACCTTCCTAGTTTTGACATTTCTCACAAAAACTCAGTATATTTTGAGGCCCAGGAATAGTGTGTGCGTTTACATAAACATGCCTGCTAGAGGATTTTTTTTAAAGAGTCTGCACATTCCACTGAACAATTTTAGCCCAGCAGTTTCTTAGTCAGCCTCGTTGGAGGTCCCAAAAAGGTAACTGCAATACAGGCAACATAATGGTACAGCAAATGTTTGGGATACATTACCAGCTTTAGGTTGTGAGCGCCAAAGAATATAGGAGTCCATGCCCAGTTCAGTGCAAGCTGAGCTCCATAGAGGCCCAGTGGGACAACTGCTTGACTGTTGAAGCCATCAAGGTCTTTCCACACCAAATATGAAGCATACCTGCAGAAAAGGAAACCAGACAATGCTTTGCTTTTGAATGCCACATTATCAGCTTTGCTTCAGTAGGATTACTACTCTGAGCAACCCTTCCCGTGTAAACCTTAACACCAGTGAAATGCAGCTTAGATGATGGCTTAGTACCTTTGAAGCTTTTTCAGTAGAAGACATAACAAATCTATGGTGCCACTGCACAAGCACTTAGTTTATAAATATAGCTAGAATCTCACTACAGAAAGCCTGCAACTTACATAGGGGTTACATTCTGGGAATCGCACATAAAGCCAAAATTTTGTATAGTCAAAACCTATTGGGTTCAATGGTGGGTCGGATTGCCAATGTCATTTCCCCAGGAACCCAGCCCCCTTTCCACCCCTTTTTAGTTTTTTGCTACACGTGTAAACCTAAATGTGCACAATAGAAATGTGTGTAAGTTGTGGGCTTACTCTATTTCCCAGAGCTAGTTTAATGTTGCATCATTTTTGGTTATCACTACCAATCTAGCAGGAGTTCTGAGCCCCCAAGGAATCTGCATTAAAGAAGTAGTGCAGAAGGGTCTAAGATATTAAGTGCAATTCTACACCTGTCTACTCAGAAGGAAGGCCCACTTTCAATGGTACTTTGGACTTAACTCTTAATAAAGTGTGTTTAGGATTGCAACCTAAGAGTCGCAACTTCTGTCCTCCTGGATGGAGACAGTAGGCTGGAACATCCTCATTAAAGGCAGCATCCTGACACTACTTAATCCATTGCAGGGGACTCTAGGATAGCCATTCCCAACATGAAATGCAAGAAGGGAGACGGAAGCAAGGAGCCACTGGGTCAGGATTAATTGCAACAGGTAGCACCCAACTAAAACCCACTGAAATGAAGGTACCCGAGTTAGTTGTGGATCTATGTTGAGTGTGACTAATTGGATAAAACCCACCGCGAAGAGGAAATCAGCCATCTAGTTGCTACAAAGGCTACAATGGAAGCAGCAGAGGCAAATGGAATTGCTGTCAGTCTGATCCCATGTATTTTTTCTTGGACCGAAGTTCCACTGAATTCAGTTGGGCTTGCTTTCTAGCATGTGCTTAGGACTGGAGCCTTGAGTGAAGAGGAAGGGGCTGCCCAGGAAGCCTTACCCCATGCTTGTATACAGTGTCGTCCAAGCAACTGGGAACATTTTATTGGGTGGCCGCCATGACGGTTTCTTCAGATCTTCAAACCACGTGGGCACTTCCTTCCGAGTGAAGAACCAGCCCAGGAATCCACCAAGATGGGGCAAGGCTGTGAAGCCAAGAGCATGGACCCACATCTTCAGCCAGACAGTTCTAGCAAATACGGATTGCGCCTGTGCCTTTGAAACTGAAAATTGGTACAGTAATTGTACACCGTTACTTATTTTCACATTGGGAGGTACTTACTCTCAACTTGAGATGTGTTTCCTTCTGTAGGTTAAAGGAAATAAAGCAAAGATCTTTTTTCTAGTGTTGGTTAAAATGAGGGACAGATGCAGATGCTCCTTTTCCAATGATCTTTCCTTCGAGGATGCTGTTATTAGCATTTTAAAGTTAGAGTAAGCCATTTTACTATATCAAGAATGCTGTTAAGACCATGGCAATCTAATTTGGCAAATTTATCTCCCCTTAGCAGTCTGCTGCTGTTCTTCAGGTAGGCCACTTATGGCCCGTTAGAAGCTTCATGTTCAGAATTAGCATATATGTCTTGCGTATGGGATGCTGGAGACAAAGAATAGGGGATGCTCATCATCTGCTGTAGGAGACAAGATGCTGTAGTAGATAGGCCTTGATCCTAGAATTGGAAGGGATCTTAGAGGCCATCAAGTCTCAACTCACTGTTCAATGCAGGATGTGCAAATCTGGTTGTGACTACAGCATCCCTGCCAGACAGTCTCTCAAGCTTTATTCAAGGCAAAGCAATTCTCATGTTTTATTTTTTCATCTGGCAAACCCTTACCTACATAATTACACTTCACAGCTGTGTACCAGACAGCAGATTCTCTAGTAAGCAGTCAGGGATAATGATCAGAAAACAGATTTAGTGTGCTTCCCCATCCCCTGAAGTACAGTATGTCCCATTCATTTCAAGTAGTTTTAGGATTATAACTAAAGACTTTTTAGTCCCATTGAGAGCCTGGTGTTAAAGTAGAGTTTGCCGAGGAACAGATTTCTTATCAAACAGAAAATTCTGATACTGTTTGCCTTTATAGGAGATCAGGAAAAAAATATTTCACACGCCCTGCAGCCTGAATGCTCTGTTAAAGATAGGTGGAATAAACAAGTTATTTTTGATCGCTTCATTTAATTCCATTGGGAATTTCCCATAGGCAAGATGTTTTTTCTTGACTGAAGTATTTCCTGTTTTCAGTTTTGTTTTGTAAAAACATTACTTCCAGCTCCACAGACAACAGGAATCTTGATTCCCATTCTGAAGTTCTAATACGTATTCATAGTCTCAATTTGTTACACTATGATGAACAGATGAGGAGAATAGGTAACACTGTAGGGAGGATCATTGTACATTTCTAGAATTACAGTATTATTTTTTTTAAAAAAACTCAGCAACAGCAAGAGAGCCCTGCTGCTCCAGCCTGCGAAAACGCTTCGCGCAGACGGCAAATGATTGAAGCTTTCGCGGACTAGAGTTGCGCAGGAAAGCTCTCCCGCCACAATCCAAGGGCGTTCGGTTGGTCACGCTTCAGGGTGACACGGGTCTTTGCTGTTAACATTTCTAGAAAGACGGAGAGGTGGCTTGGCTCGACCTTCCGCCTCGACGCAGCCCAGCGTGGCTTAATTGGCTGCATGCTGTGTGTGTTCTGGGGGGGGGGAGCCATTGCGCCCGTTTTGCTTCTTTGAGAGGCATTCCGTTCTCCGAGCGGATGGAACGTCCCGCTTTGCAACAGAACGCGACCACCCTGGCCAAGTTGCGCGGCTCGGGCGCCCCCCACGCGCCGCCTTTTGTTTCCCTTACCTTCCCGGAGCGGAACTTCGCCGTCTTGCCAGGGCGGACGCGAGGAGCGAGCCAATGGGCTTCAGCCTCTCTCGATCTCTCGCTGTGCCCGAGCTGCGGGAGGGAGAGAGCAGGGGCGAGGCGTCGCCTTTGCGAAGAGCCTGTGTGGGTCGGGTTACACAACAGGGACTGCGGCGTGCAAGTACGATAAGGAGAGAGGAGGAGATCGCTCTCGCGCTCTCCCCGGCGGCGCACCGTTTGTGTAACAGGCTGCAGAGGGCGGGGTACAGCAGCCACCCTTCTCCGAGGCCAGTCACCCGTCGGAGTTGGGCTGAACGGCTTGCGGAGCCAGGCCAGGCTGACGAGCTGGTGCAGTTCCTAGAAGAGATTCAGAGCTGAACCAGGAAGCTTCTCCTTTAAAAAAATATCCCATCTGCCATAATCAACTCGTCAAAGGGCCTTGGGCAGGCCATTGCTCAGTCCTCACCCAGAATATGGTGCTGATAGTAGTGTCCTACCTCCCAGGGTTGTTGTAAAACCTTGGTTAAGGCGATTCTTAAGAAGAGGATGAGGTGGTGGTGAGCCAGCTCCCAGGCTGTACACCAGGAATAGAGCACCTCAGGCCCCATTATAACCCTCCTGGCCTCTCCCCAGGCCATCTTCTGCACCACACTCCTTACCAGCCCTTCTTTGCACCCCCGGTTTTTGACTGGCTGCAATATGACCTTGAACTCTGATAATGCTTATTGCTTATCTAGATAGAGGATAGAACCTAGCATCCTGTACAACGGTAACATTTACATTGTTGCTCTGCTCGCATTTGCCTCTGGCCCTTCCCACCAATGGCATGTGGAAGGTTTCACTGGAGAAAATGTGACCCTCGGGTTCCCCACCCTCCTGCTGTACACCAAAGAGAGCTGCTAGCCTAGCCTCGTATCACTGTCAACTCCCTCCACTCATCTTTCATCCCTCTGGGTTAGCTGCTGGGCATCCAGTGGTCCTCAAAGGGCCAAATTCTTGTTGCAAAGCTTACCAGCCAATATAATGTCTACAAATCTCTTTGAATGTTCTGGTCTTCCTCAGTTCCCTTCAAACTCCATGCACCCCTTCCCATGCATTTGAAACAGGCCTTTTGAGTATTGAAACCCTTGGAGCATAAGCATCTGAGCTGTTGCGTTTGCTGTTTAATTACTGATGCTCTTTGCTGTGCAACCTTCATTAACCATATGCACTTGGGAGCACCTCTCTGCCAAAGTTAGCATAAGCTACTTGAATAAATAACAGCAACATTACAGATGCATGCTAAATGCAAATAAAAGCTAGACATCCATTTCCATTAGCGGCTTGCCTGCAACACAGAGAGCATTAAAGACTCATTCGCTTTGGCTATGGATAGTTATCTAATTTTTTATGCCTTGAAACAAGGCTCATGTGTCCAGATGGAATTTAATATTATTGCTGTTGCACATAATTAGTGTTATGTTTTATTGCACTCGAATGGTGCTAAAGAAAATTATTTGGTGGGAGACATTTGTGCTAAGGAGCAGATGTGAGCTGGTGTGATTGTGCAGAGCTTTCTGTAAGTGCCATTAACTTTCTGCATGCAGCTGTCCCTTCAAAGTAGCAAGTGAAATGCATTAATCCAAGAATGGGCATCTGGATGTCAGTACAATGCCTGTTGTGGCAAAGAGCTTGAGCAAGCAAACTATAACTAAGAAGTATTACTACAGTCTGTGAGATCAGCTTTGGGCAGGACACCTTCAGCAAGCCTCCTCCTTGAGTCTTATCTTCTCACTGTCATTATTGCCACCTGCTGTAAGAGATAGTGTGCCGTTCTGCTGAGTGTTTTAGGTATGGGAAGCTGGAATTAGATGTGAACAAGCATTTGCTTCAACAACACAGGGAGCAGAGATATTTTATGTTCTTCAGCATAGATAGTCACTGACTATGGACTATTTATCCCAAAGCAATTTTCTTCCTAGGGCCTTTGGGAATAGCTCACTTGTGTTTTCAACTTCTTCTTGAGACAGGAGAGCAAAGGCTCTTGAGATCTTTGCAACGGAGTACTTAATAGTCTTCCTTGTTTGACAATAAGCAAGGAAGAACTGATGTGAAGACTGGATGACAAATAACAGTTCTGCTACATCCAAAATTGGTCTGCTGTGTTGGCTTAGGAGAAATCTGGAGCTCCAAGTACTGCTTAGACCAGCTATTGTTGTTGTTTAGTCGTTTAGTCGTGTCCGACTCTTCGTGACCCCATGGACCAGAGCACGCCAGGCACTTCTGTCTTCCACTGCCTCCTGCAGTTTGGTCAAACTCATGCTGGTAGTTTCGAGAACACTGTCCAACCATCTCGTCCTCTGTCTTCCCCTTCTCCTTGTGCCCTCCATCTTTCCCAACCTCAGGGTCTTTTCCAGGGAGTCTTCTCTTCTCATGAGGTGGCCAAAACCCAGACATTAATTACATGTGTTTTTATCGAACGCATTTACTCTAAGAGATCAGGGAGGGTGAAAATAAAAGGCATACAGAACCAACACAGAAGGAATTTAGGACAACATTGCTGGTTCAGTGCTGATTCTCCTTGCAAGGTGCAGTGTCCCAAGTGTGTTGGTGGGAATCTGCACTTGTTATGGCTATTCTCATGTCATATGAAGGAGCACATGTGATCCATTGTTTGGTATAGATGGTTCTCCAAGTATTGAGGATGAATATGAAAAAAATAATAATAACAGGGAGACCTGGTATTTGCACATTCTTCTGTGAACCCACCTGAAGTTATCTGCTTGGCTAGACCAGACTCAACCAGATCCCCATGCTCCAGTCGCGCAAATTTGCTCCAGAGCCAAGATTGCAGTGTCCACAGCAGACACTTTCATAATGGAATTGCTTTGGTAATGGAAATCAAACTGTAGGGCTGTAATCTTAATGCTTCTTTCTGCCTGACTGTTAAGACAGTGTGCACCTGGGTATCTAGGGAAGCAGTTGCTACTGTATTAAATGCAAACTGGAAAGAGCAAACTGTGAAGTTAATGAGAAACCCAGTTTATTTACTAAGGCCATAGGAGAATGTTGTGATCAAGGAAGGATGCAATCCCTTTTGTTAGCTCCCTTCTCAGTTGTCAGATAAGTGTTTGCTATATACGTGCATCACTAGTGTTATTTGGATATATAATGGCAACCTGGTCCCCATGCCATTAGGTAAATCTGATTCTCAGTATGCAAACTGGACCAGACCCAAAGGGAACAGGCTGCATCTACAATAGTACAAGGTGTGCTGATCTCCAGTTCTAAAGTGTGGGGCACACATTTCCAGGATCCGAGTTTGGCTTTGCAAGACAAAGGTTTCAAATACCTCCAGAACAAAATGATCTCCTTGTGCCATGGGTCATGTAGCAAGCACAGTAGGAGTTGGACTTTCAGCCTGTCATGAAATATATCCGTATCTCAGGGGTAACTGCTTAGAGCTGATTTAAGTATGATGCTGGACATGTATTAAAAACAGCAGTAAACTTACTTGTGCAAAATCACATGCACCCAGGGCACTGTGTCCCCTTCCTTGAATACACAACAAGGATGGAGACCCTGTGGCCCTCCAGACATTGTTGAACTCCATCTCTCTTCAAGCCAGCATCAACGATGGTCAGGGACGATGGTAGAAGGAGTGCAACAACATTAGGAGGACCACACCTTCCCAATTCCTCCTGTGCAGGTGTCATGAGTCTTCAACTATGCTGAAGAGTGGGGTGGGCAGGGTGGGGCAGATGAGGAAGGGGACACAAAAAGATGACATAGGGGTTCTGAGACCAGGAAACAGAGGCTGGATGAGGCAGGTAATTCCGCTTCCCAGGATGTGACTACTTTGGATGGGGAAGCAGGGTCTCCCTTAATTACTATGTCATCTTAGGGCAAAAAAATACTATATACTAAGACCAGAGGCTGCCACTGTAGAAATACCCTCAGACACATTGATGCAGAGACACTGGGGCATATAGGATTAGAAACGTCTCAGGCACATTTTTTCTGTCCTGAGCTCACCGGCTGCCCCCATCCTGTTTTATTTTTGTTTTGGTTATGAATGTATTGGTCATTTCGGTACCAATTTCTATTTTAAAAAAAATCTCAAAGCAGCCAATAGAACATTACAAAATATCAAAATATAACATGGCTATGAGAGTCGAATTACATGCCTTCCTCTTGGTTCTCTTTCTCCCCCAGGACAGCTGCTTAAAAAAAATATGTCCCGTGGGATTAGGTGAAGGAGGCTCAGATTAATTTGGTGTTAGGCCCATTATGGAGCTATTAGGCAGCAGTGAAGTCTGCTTCAAGACTTACATTCCTTCACTCCAATGCTACCTTAGGTGAAAATTTAATTAGGTCTTAACCTTGGCTGTTGTGGAGTTAATAACTACATTTGAGAAGTTTGGTTAACTACCATTATAAGGCTCTCTCTTTTTGTGGGAGGGGAATTGTTAGACAGCAGCTGCCCTTTTTATGAGGGCCATTTATCTTTTGTTATGTTTAACCTTCCACTAAACAAAGAGGGAGAGAGAATCCTGCAGGAGCAAGTGCAGCTGGTAGCATTCTTGGTGTGTATCTTTTTATGGGTGTCTGCTGAACCTGCTATGAGACAGGAAGGTTAAGAATAGACTATGATCCCGCTTAAGTTACAGTAGCACATTGCTCCCCACCTGCCAATGTAATGCACGCTCAGTAGAGTTGGACCTGGGGGTTACCAATGCACTCTTGTTTCTCTGTGGATTAACCTGGTTCCTCAAGTGATGCGGGCATCCTTGGTATCCACAGTGTTAGAATTGTTGAAATAACCATTATTGTCCCATTTCTCTGGGGTGCTTGTGAGAGCCTCTTGCAGACCCCACCTTATCAGGAGGTCCATTCCACCCAGTGTAGAAATCAGACCTTTGGTGTTGTAGCATCTACCCTTTGGCATTCCCTTCCCTTGAATGTTAGACAGGTGCCATCTCTGCTCCCTTGCCATCACCTGCGAAAGACCTTCCTCTTTTAACAAGCCTTCTAAGTTGAGCTCTTTCCTAGTCTGCTTCTGTACTGGAATTGTTTTGAAAGGAGGGGAATAAATTGGACAAACAAATAAATAAAATAAACTCTGTAGACAGAATGAAAGGGCTTTCATGTGATGATTCAGGGCAAAGCCAGCTAAAGCAACAAATGCATCAGAATAAGGGAGGCATCAGTGCCAGGACTGTCCAACACTTGGTAACCATGATGAATAGATATGGGGTTAAATGAATGTACAATTTTCTGTTTGGATGCATTTTGTTACCTTTGACCCCTCGGAAGCAACATGATGTGTGGCAAACTTAGTGGGCCAACAGTCTGTTTCACATGCTCCTATATGTCTCTCTGTTCAGATTCCAGCTCTGTCCTGGGCTGCCATGTTTGGACCTCTTTCATTCAGTCTGTTGTTCCTCTAGAAAAGCGACAACCTGCTTTGTAAGGTCAGTGAGATATCTAGCTATCCTCAGCCATTCAGGATAAGGCAGGTGGTATATAAAAATACAGGATTGCACTGTGGTCTAAACCACTGAGCCTCTTGGGCTTGCTGATCAGAAGGTCAGCAGTTCAAATCCTGCAACAGGGTGATCTTCCATTGCTCTGTCCCAGCTTCTGCCAACCTAGCAGTTCGAAGGACACTAGTGCAAGTACATAAATACGGTAGGTACCACTGCGGCGGGAAGGTAAACGGCATTTCTGTGAGCTCTGGTTTCTGTTATGGTGTTCTGTTGCACCAGAAGCGGTTCAGTCATGCTGGCCATGAGCCAGAAAGAGTGGACAAACGCTGGCTCCCTCAGCCTGAAAGTGTGATGAGCGCCACACCCCATAGTCACCTTTTACTGGACTTAACTGCCCAGGGGCCCTTTACCTTATATTAAGATAAGGAGCATTAACAGTAATGACAATTCTATAAATCCATAAATGGAAAACCTATTTGGGAATTTTAAACTCGGGGCCTGGTTCTTAAGTCATGCAGGAACATAGAAATTTGCCTTATACTGAGTCAAACTCAATGTTTTCATCTAGTTCAATGTTGTCTACCCTAACTGGCAATCCAGAGTTTCAGACTAGTTCTCTCCCAGCCGTCCTTGGAGATGCTGGGGACTGAATCTGCATGCAAAGCAGATGCTCAATCCAGAGTGATGGCCCTTCCACAAAGCTCTACTTCCCTTTCATTTCATAGCAGGGGTGGTGAATTTGTGCTCCCCCCTCCATATCTCTGGATTACAATACCCCATTCACCATTGATGATTGGTCATGCTGCCTGGGGTTGATGTAAGCTGAATCTCAACATCTGGAGGGCCACACATTCCTCATCCTTACGTTAAAGAGAATGCCTAAATTTTCTCCGTTGCCTGATTGAAAACGGTCAAAACTTATGCATTTGGGGAAATGATTTCCTGTGGAAGAGGAGCGGTGAAATCAAGTGGAAACTACTGGTGAGGATGGAGCAGGCAGGAAAAGGTGTCAAGGGTGCAGAACAACAGATGCCTACAACTCCAGAGGGAGAGGCAGTGAAGGTCTTTACATCCAGTTGGATGGCTAGTTGATGTCTGGAATGACATGGAGATGCATTTTTGGGGGGTTCCAGAATCCTCCATGAGCTCTTTGAGCAGCTGCAGCTGCTGTTAGAGGCAAAGAGCATTAGTGGGAATGACTGGCACAAGCTGGCATCCAGACTTGGCATCTGTGGCATGAAAATCAGGTGACTTTTAGTTTTAGGACCGATTTCGGTGATGTCATTTGATATTGTTGTGCTTGTTTTTATTATAGCTTGTCTATTTTTATCCGGACTATAAGCCACCTTGGATATTTTACTGGAAGGTGGGATATAATTGTGTCAATAACTTACCTACCTTGGAATGGCAGTAGATTCCACATGCACACAAAAATAGTTGGGTAAGGCAGAACAATAGTGTCTTGCCAGGACCTGTTGGTCCAGTGTGCAACAAAAACATACAAATATTAGTTTGAAATTGACCAGTGTGGGAAAATGATTGCTTGCTCTTATGTACAAGCAATCATTTTCCCACATGATCAGCCTTTGTGTTTTTGTCACATTTGGGTTGACTGTTCACAAGGATGGCCATGGCAGCTTCCAGTCAAAACTCCTACAAATGCAATCCTATGCATATCTACTCAGAAGTATGTCTTATTAATTTCAATGAAGATTACTCCCAGGCAAGTGTGCTTAGAATTAATCGTAACCTAAACCTACCTTTTTTTGCCTGGGATTTTGTCAGCAAGTAGGCAATGCTGCTTTTATGGCTATTTAAGACTGTTGCCTTTTCCTGTCTTCATTAATTGCTTTTAGCTTCCACTTTCCTTTTATTGTCTTTGTTTATTAGATTGTCAGCGTGGGAAATGCAGGAGGTGAGATGAATCTCCGTGCTTCCATCTTTCATCCTACACTGCAGGTAGTGTTCTTAATACCCAGGCTGTTTCCTGACAGCCTATTTATTTTGCATTCATCCTGATTTGTTTGCAGAGAGGTCATATGATATCACATCAAACAATTGTTACCTTACTTATTCCAGTGCACTTTCCTGTCACTTTATATACTCTAAGGAACCTGATTTTGGGGGGGGGGGGGGTTGAGGAGCTGTGCAGAGTGCAGGATCCACTTCCATTGCATAAGCTAAGCCATGGCTTGGTGTGAACGGCAGGGTCTCGGAAATGAGATTGCACTCTTTTTGCTGCTGTGCCACACTGAGCGAAGATATACTTGACTTAGAATGTTGTCCAAACCCTCTCCCAGACAAACCATAAGCTGTAAGCTATAGGGAAAACCAAGACGGCTTCTATAAACTGTACAACTTCATGCGGTAAGTGGGATAGCACAGCTTTGGAAGCATAAATCCACTTTTAAAAAAACATGAAATATCAAAACAAAGCCACTTCCTAAACTGCTCTCCACAGCAACAAACAAAAACAGAAACACATTAAGGAAACACCTTGTATTTCGAGCTCATGTTCATACACTTAAATAACATAAACTTAAACCCATCTGTATTTGCATATAACTTTTATTTTGACATATATATTACAGAAACTACCATTTAACATTTACTTAGTGCCAGTAGTGTGCCAGGCACTTCACAATTCAGAAGTACATAGAAGGCATAGCTCTCCAGGAAAACAACCCAGTGCATTCCCCATGAATACCCCACGCAACGGATGCTGGAGTGCTCATTTGGGGAGCGTGATAAGACGCACCTTCGCTGTATCTCCAAAGGCAGTAGCACCACCATGCCCCCATGGAGGGGTCAGATCTTGATGGAGGTAGAAAGGCACAATTGTTTTTTGCTTGGTGCATGATGTGATACATGCAAGAAACCTTATATACCCAAATCCAATAGAAGGTCTTTCTTGGCCTTCTGAGACCAGAACAACAATCCCTGCTAGATGTCTATGTTGTATTAAACACCGCAGAGGGACATCTTTCCAAATCCCAAAGCAGTCTTGTGTCTACAGCAGGAGATATAGCTGTAGACTCATTTCCTCCAATAAACACTCAATTCAGGGTCTGCATTTAGAGCTGGAATTCTCCAAACTCCTGGCCATGCACACCACATTGCCATTAAGCAATGTGATTTGAAGAGGACAGCCCCTTTCCCTACTTGTATTTACTTTCCCGGAAGACATTCCTTCTTCTTCCTCCAGCGATTCACACGTCCAGCAGTGATTCACTTTTCGAGCGATCGCCTTGCAGGTAAGGAGGCAAGATAATGAAAAGCAATTCTGCTGGATGCACTGATATCCTGGGTACCTCTGGATTATTAGCTTCATTCCCTTTGAATCCCTGAGGACAAGGGGGCTGTTAAAGCTGGGTGTGATGCACGGAAAATAATAAGCAGCTTCTTAAATAGAATACAGAACAAAGGGAGCAGATTCATAGCTACATTATGGCTTCAAGTATGTATGTAAAAACTTAACTGTCATCCGCAAAGATTTCCTTAGTGGCTCATGTAGTTTAGACTGCTGAGCAGTCTACTTGGAGAAGCATTGTCTCTACCTATTTCATGGCTATAAACCCAGAGCTGCCACAAGTGTCACCAGGAGTGTTTCCTATGCTCTAGAGGGGCAACCAATTCTATGGCACAGATGGAGACTTTAAGTTGGAAACCCTTGAAGAAATGAGTTGGACAGAATATTAGCTAAAGCCTTTAATATATTGGGGGGGGGGGAGGAAATTCATTGCTAGGTAAGAGACCTAGTCAAATGCTACTGACCAGCCCCCAGGAACGGTGTTCATTTGGAACCTAAGAGGCACCTGCTGCATCAGACCAGTGGCCCATTTAGTCAGTGGTCCAACCAGATGCCTATGGGAAGCTACAACAGCACGCATCCCTCCTGTGGTTCCCTGGGTGTGTACTGTCTCTGAAACTGGAGGTAGAACTTATCCATCGATAGCCTTATTCTTCATGAATTTGTCTAATCCTCTTTTGAAGCCACACGTTCTTCAAACATTTAAGCAGCATTTCTCAAACCAAGATGCTGGTGAAGCCCGACCTCTGCCTCTACCCAGAACTCTGTGCTCTGAAATTTAAAATGCTTTATCCAGCATAAATTAGGCAAACTTGCACAAATGCTGATTTTGCAGAATTTAGACCGCACTCCTAATCCCATTTACTGGGGAGTGAGACCCACTGAATTCAATAGGATTTACTTCAAAGTAGGCATGATTAAGATTGTCTTGTTAGTCTGGTTTTCCTAATCATGGGGTGAAAAAGCTATGGAGGTCACTGGTGCCCCACTGTTAGTCACTAGATATTTTGGTTAGCCATCTCTGAGATTTCAGCAGCATTACCCATCATTTCAGATGTATCTTCACAGTCAAAAGAGTTTAGATCCTTGCTTATTTTGTAGAAGAATCAATGCTGAGATTCTCAATAAATTAAATTCTGTATCCAGTACCCTAGCCTGTGTTTTTAGCATCTTTGTCATTTACATACGCCATACCTGCATTCACTGTATCATCATTAGAAGATATGACATGACATGTTTAAATTTGGAGCAACTCAGAATGGTGCAACCTTTTGATCTACACATAATTCTCCATCAGTAGAAACAAAAAATCCTAAAGCGATACAAAGATTTATTGGAGCAATTCCCATTTCCAACAGATTCCTTTTCTCCCACAATTTTACTTGGCTCTTCTTTGGCAGAAATGGCTACTTGTTGAAAATACATTGCTGGCACAAATCTCTGTACGCGAGTTCTCATTGCTAGAATTTTTACCATCTCTGTATCTCCATGGACACTCTGGCTGGTGAAATCCACAGTGGTTGACAGCCACTGTGTGGACCAGCTAGTTCCAGGGCCTCCCTGCCTCCTGGATTTGCTTTTTTACTCAAATTGTTTGCCACCCAGCCCTTCAGCTAAGTGGCAGGATATGTACCTATGCAGCAGGGGTGAGCAACCTTCTTCTTTCTTCCCTGCCAAGGGCTACATTTCCTTGAGAGAAATCTCCCAGGGCCTATATACTGGCAGTGGGCAGAGTCTGAGCCAATGGCGGGTGGTGCCAAAGATCAAAGTGTTTGGCATAAACTAAACAAATAAAAACCACCCTGCTTCAATTTTCACCATGAGTAGTACCTTAGATTCCCAATCTTTTGTAGATCTACCTAGAAGTAAGCTATCATAGGCTTGATAGATTAGATCCACATAAGTGTACGATGGATTTTTTTTTTGTACAACTGCTGTTCCAAAAAAGATTCTTTTCCTACTTTAGTATGATACACAAACACACACAGCAGAAGCCTACTGATCTGTTCTCAGACAAATCCCAGTTTTAGCATAGCCAGCGGTAATGACTCATGAGATGTGCAGCTCGTCGCCAGACTATAGGTTCACTGGAAACAAAATGGGACTTCAGAAAAGAAAGATTGCATTGGGCAGGGATGAAGTTCAGCATGCATCAAGACATAACCACTACAAACCTTAAGGCCATTACAAAGTTAAATTATTGTTAGCCAAATCAAACATTTTAAACAAAACAAATATTGCTGGCATGCACATTCAGAAGAAATCTAGGCGGTGTGACTTTTTAAAAAAAGCAAACAAACAATGTACAGAAAATGCATACATTGCTTCTAAGTATTTGTCTTAAGAGCTCTTGGAAACCAAGAAAGAGATGAAAGAAGCTACAAAGTCAGCTTTTGCCTTATACCTTTGTAAAGGGAGGAACTGCAAAGCAAGGAAAAGGAACCCTTTGTGCTCAAAATCTTGGCTTCACTGCAGTCAATGCAGTTTTATCCTAGTTTAAAAGCTATACAAAACAAAAGTTAAGTAAGCAATGTGGACAGGTTGGTGGGGTGGGGTGTTTTTTTTTGTATTTTTTATAGCTAAGCAGGACTTTGCAGCTAAGGACTTTGAAAAGCAGAACTCCTTCAAATGGCAAGTTCCAGCTCTGCACATTTGCTTGGAGTCAAGGACAGCTCCAATCGTGCACTTCCAAATCCCATCAATTTCAGTGGGAGACATAAGCACATGCTCAACTTTCACACTAAAACCTGTAGGAAATGCAGCCTGATCTTCTGCATATTTACTCTGATCGGATTGCATTTATTAGGGCAAAGTTAGAGAACCTGTGGCCCTCCTTACAGCTCCCATCATCCCTGACTACTGCCCATGCTGTATGGGGCTGATGGGAGTTTGTGTCCAATAACATCTGGAGGTCTACAGGTCCCCCATCCCTATCTTACGTTAGGGGTACCAATTCATGTGCTGACTTTTTGACGCCATTTGCATCAAAGGGAATTGAAGTTTTGTGCTAGTGATTGTCAAAGGGGTAAATAATTATAATAGAATCAAACAAGAAAATGCCTCCCCCAATTCCTTCAACAACTTTTTGCCCCCCTCCCAAACTGCATACACAGACTACCTGGTCAAGGTGACAGCAATAATGCTGGCACACAAGGAACCAAGAGATCTCTGTTGCATGAAAAGAAGCGTATTCATAACTTCTGCAGTGGCTGGCGCTCTCCACTGACAGAGAAGAATCACTGCAACTAAGTTAAAAGTAAGTGAGGACATGAGAGTGGCCAACTAATTGAGTACTGAGCTCTATGCCTGATCAAGGAATAATCTGGTGGATGACAAACAGGTCTGCATATACAGTGGAACCTTGGTTTTCGAGCATCTCGGAAGCTGAATGTTTCCGTTTTCGAACGCCGAAAACCTGGAAGTAATTTTCGAATGCGCCTTGGAAGTCAAACAGCTTCTGCTGTGTGTTTTTCAATTTTCTCAATAGATTTTGCTGACTGCCCATTGCTCCTTAGTTTTTGAACATTTCAGAAGTCGAATGGTCTTCCGGAATGGATTTTGTTCGAAAACAGAGGTTCCTCTGTAATGAAATATTTTAGACATTGTCTCACCCGGCTGTCCCTTCTGGTACACTCTTTGTCTAGGTGTACATCTACAGATCTTAAAAGGTGCTAGTCATGCTGATAACCCAGGAGTGGATCTACATGATCTCCCAATCAGCGACATGATTATTTCAGCAGTAGAAAAGCATAAGGCAGTGGAAGAATTGACAGCTGTACTGAGCAAAGAACAGTGCTGTGCATGTTGCTTGACCTTCTGCTTTCTTTAGGAATGGAATTGCAAAAGCTGAGATTATGCTGGCCCTGAGAACGTTTTGGAAAAGGACTTGTCCTTCTTAAGAGATTTCAGGGAGGCTTTTCCTCTGGCAACACTGTGAATGTAACCAGCCTGTTGTTTTCTCACCCCCCCAGTGGTCTCTTGAAGTAATAAATCCTCTCCCATACTCAGTTCCACCTTTTTAAATACTATCCTGCGGATTTCTTGTGTTTGAAATCTCCATGTGGATGGTTAATAAGCTGGTGTCATATTGGAAGGTGATAAAGAACCATCCGGCTTCCTTTGGTTGTTTCCTGAATCCTCCTTGACAAGTGTCACCTCCCAGGAGCGAGTCAGTGGCTGGGATGCAAACGGCCAGTGACACTCTCCTTCCCGGTCACTGGTTGTTGAAGAAGCGCCGCATCACAAAGTGGCCCAGCAAAATCACGACGGCCACTGCCACCACGTACTTCCAGTAAACGTTGCTTAAGTCCAGTGCTGCCGCCTAGAGGAGGAGGGGAAAAAATACTGTTACCTGCAGAAATGTTGGGAAGGACCCATTCCAGGGCAACCACAGCAATTTCTTGGCATGTATTTCCCCACTCCCTGAAAGAAAAGTTAGATGCCAGGAAGGTGCGCCAACAGGTTATGGAGGCAAGCCTGAGGTTGCACAGGTGCACCAACAGTGTCGATCTGGCACCTACCCCCAAGGCCCTGCACACCCCTGACCTCTCCCCCAACACCTCAGTAGACAGCAATGACTCCACGGTTGGGAGGGCAGCAGCCTGGCATTGCCCTACTCCTGACCACCCCAGATCAGCGCCAGCATACTTTCATAGTAAAAGAAATGTGTGTGTGTCTTTTAAAAAAACCAACCCACTCATCTTTGACATCTGGTTCACTTACCCATCCTCCCTGCTGGGCAATCCACTGGGCAATGCGGTTTCTAAGCACAAAGTCAGCCATGTAGCGGGCGATCCTGCTTAGGAAGCCGGTCAACCCCTGCTGGTACACATGGATTGCCATCCTGTAGCCGAAGCCCAGCAGTGCTATCACACGACCCCAGTTGATGCCGCTCTCAAACAAACTGCGGAAGAGACCATATTATTATTATTCTTAGAAAATTCAGGCTACGTTTTATGGCCAGCTCTTTGCTACCCTCTACTGAGGCACAGCTTGTTCGCAGTCTGCTGCTGTAACATTAAAAGCAACTTTTTGACCTGCCCTCTCACCATTCCACAGTGTGCTAGCGTCTTCCCCTGAGCAGTGCTAAGGCACAAGGGATATTTAACAAGACTTTTATATTGCGGGGGGGCGGGAGGCTGTGTATATGCCTTCAGTCACTCAGATCTTGTTCAAGCTGTTCCTTCCAAGAATCCAAATGTACACAGATTACTAAAATGTAGATACTTTCTATTCAGGTACTTTTCTACAGCTGAGAAGTGTGCGTCCCGGAAGGCCAGCCACATGGGCTTCTCAAGGGCTGCAACTCCTCTGGAAGTGAGGCTTCCATCATTCATTCTGTTTCTAATCTACCCTTCATCATAAAGGGATCCCCGGGCTGTGTACAGCAAATGATAAATACAACAACACAGCAAATATATAGGGGGGGGGGACCAGAGGCCATGAAAACATCTATCTTACAGTTAAGAATCATGATGAAGAACAATTCTCAGCTCACTCCTCCCCAAACGCCTAACAGAACGAAAAGGTCTTTACTTGACTATGAAAATGTGTGGCCATTACACAACTGGGAGGCCACAGTAGAGAAGGCCCTACCCCAAGTCACCATGTTAGGTGGGACCAGGAGTAGGGCCTCCTCCACAGATTGTAAAACTTAAGGTGGGAGATATTGGGAGAGGTGCTCCTTCTATAACATGCAATAAAAAGAGGTAGAAGCATCCCAAGACAGCAGAATGGACTGCCATTTCAGACTGCAGGTGGTGATGACTTTTTAAATATATATAATATTCATACAAATATACTAATAGTCATACAAATAAAAATGAAGAAACAACTTTGTAATAAATTTACACTTAAAAGCACACACGCGCAAATATAGTACTCCCCATCTGTGGCTTCAAATAGTACCTCTCTCCCCTAAATTCTGCTTGAATGCACAGGCCAAGCCTGTACTGCCTTAGCTGTTTCAATTCTGAATTTTAGATTGTTGTAACCTGCCTTGGGATCTGCTGTCAAAGGGTAAGTAATAAATATTATAACAATAAGAATATAATGAGATCTGCTTCCAAAAGTCATATTGGAACAGGGTTAAGGCTCAGTCACGTAATTTCATCTAAACAGAAAACAAATTTTCTTCTGTTTACACAGCTGCAACACCACATTATGCTCATACTGCGAAGTACAAGCACTGGTCTGTGGCAATGAAAAGCACAAAAAGTGATGGGCTGTGGCAAATCCCATCCTCAGTTGCAAACCATGGCGCCATTTACACTGGAGGTGCCCATAATCTACAGTTGAATAAATCTGACCCTGTGTTCAAGTGCCAGCAACATGGTTGAAGGAAAAGTGTTCACTCTAGAAGCAAAGCAGCACATACTTGAATGCCTTTGGCACACAAGAAAAGGGGGAAAAAATAAGACTTGTGAAAGCTGAGAATTGCTATCCACATAAACAGCAAGACACATCCCATATGATGCCTGCTCTGGCACTTAAATCTTCAGGATAGCTCTGCTCTGGGTACCACAGTCTTTAGGGGGAAGGAGTAGGGCCTTATCTGAGGTGGCACCATCTACATAACTATGCCACCTCTTTTTGCAGAATGCTCAGAGAGGTTTGCCAGTCAACTTGGCTAATATTTAACTGAATTTTACATGCATTTCAACTTGATTGTTAGCTGCTCAGAGAACCCCTTTGGCCGACTGGCAGAATAATAAAAAAAATCACACCAAATTATCATTATTTTTGTGATGGTGGTTGTTGTGTTTTTTTTTAAAAAAACAAAATTATAAGACAAAATGAGACTTAAACATGGAAGCATGTCTCATTAGGTTGCATAATCTTGAAGATTTGTGTGCCATTGTAAAAAGTTCAGCAGGCATAGTATGGAATGGAGAAAGTTCACACACACATCATCACTGAAAGAGAGGGAAGAGAAAGCACTGTAGGTTAATTTACCTGGTTGCAGCACACTGACCACCTCAAGGTGGCAAAGGGGTGAGAGCAACGCTGCTTGGCTTCCCAAGGAGGGGAGAGCAGGAAGAGAGGACACAAGAGACAGTTAAACAACATTCACAGGGAACGAGTATGGGTGTACCCGTCTACAGGCATGTATGCGCTGTGGGTCAGGGAGCAGAAAGAGAATTATGAGGGAGGCCTCTGACCCAAATCCTTCTTTTGGCAACTGACCACCATGGACAAGCTCAGGGCCGCAACAAAGCTGCTTTGTCGCCAGACCACCTATGGTAATTTTCCTACCTGCCTGCTGGTTTAGAAAGAACTTGGCAAGAGGGAATGGGTTGATCCCTTCACTTTGCAACATGGCATGGGGACGGTCCAGGTGTTTGGCTCACTACTTGGAACAGAGTTTCTGCAAAATCTCCTACCTTGCTCACACGAGTGGCATGAACATGCAATTAAAGCTGTGTGGGTCAGAAAATGACAGTCAAGAGGGAATTCTTGTAGTGGCAGCATTTTTTCCTTAATAAGGACAAAAAATGGGTACGAAGTCCCTTCCTAAAAACTGCAGTTATGTATCTAGTCAACATTTACTCCCCTGTTTTAATCACCCACTTTTCTGTAATGACTTTTGTGAAATATGCTACTATTGGAATGCTTAGTAATTTTTCAGCTGCAAGAACATCGTAAGACCTGGAGGACAATAGCCTGATATTTATAAATGAAACAAGTACGTTTTTAAAGTTGCTGTCCTCCAACCCCAATTGTTGTCATTATCATCATTCTTTTCCCAGAGAATATAAATGCAGTGACCCACATCTTTCTCTATACGTCTTGTGTATGTTTAATTTTTGTTCAGGCATATTGTTGTCCTTTATTTATTGTTGTAGGTTATTGATGTATATGTTTTTATTTAACTAAATAAACAGATTTTTTAAAAAAGAAATAATCTCAATTAAAACCAAAACAACATCAATAAAATCAAAGCAAACTACATTAAAGCAACAAGCCCAAAATTTGTCTCAATCTTCTCCCTCTTCTTATGAGGGAACCTAACAGAGCAACATCTGATAACTCTTCATATCAGAAAACTGAGCCAGCCTCTCACTTTTTGGAGAGGGAAAAGTAGAGTCTGGGTGACCTACCTGGAGGCTATTTTGACGAAATACTCATAGGCATTGTCCCTGGAGGGCTTCAGTGACTTCAGCATCGCAGAGAACTCGTTTTCATACCGTTCTTTGATGTCATCCCCTATGGAGGCCAGGCGCCTGCCCACTTGGGTGGTGATGCTGCCCAAGAGACAAATGACAGTGTTAGACATGTCTGTGGAGGCAGACTGGCATGCGGCTTGCATTTTGGGTATAGGTTTCAAATATGTGCTCTTACCTGTCACGCTCTGGCTGCATCACAGCTATTTCTGGATCTATTGGCATTTCCTGCCCAGTCTGCTCCTGCTCCTGCTCCTGTTGGTATCGATAGAAAACATAGCTCTGGAAGACCTCTTCTGTCTGCTGTGCCACCTGGTCTTCTGCAAAAGGGCAACAAGGTGGATAAGAAAACAGGCACCTCCAATGTAAAGAAATATACAATAATAAGAGTACATTCATTTGTAAAAAAGGAATATACAACGGGATAGACAGGAAGTCTAGTGTGTTGGTATGTATATGGTTTTTTGGGGGGGATTTGTTATTTTTTTGTTTCATTTTCTTTCTAGGTATATAAAATTTGTATATAATTTTTGTATACATGTTGAAAATTATATTATAGTAAGTCCTGTAATGTGACAACGTTTACCGATGTAATATAAGAATGTTAACAAATGAATGATATGCAAATTCCAAAAAAAAATGGAAACAGGCACCTCCATCTAGAGCAGAACATGTGGGCTTCCAGAAGCTCCAGCTCCCAGGAAATGCAGCCTGGTCTTCTCCATATTTAATCTGATCGGATTGCATTTATTAGGGCAAGTTAGAGAACCTGTGGCCCTCCTACGTGACCACTGGCCACACTGGCTGGGGCTGATGGAAGATGGAGTCCAACAATGTCTGGAGGGTCACAGAGTCCCCATCCTTGCTATATATGGGAGCTGAACTCAACTGCCTTCTCCCACATGAACCTGCCACCAACAGGTCTGCTTTAGAGACCCTTCCCTGGGTTTCCCCCTTTGAAGGCTAAGCAAGTAGCAGTGGGAGACAGGGCCTTTTCTGTGGTGGCATCCACCCAAGGTCCTTCCCTAAAATTCATCAGCACTTCATTTTCTATCTTTTAGGTACCAGCCCAAGCCCATCCTGTTCTCTTGTGCTTTTAGTGGCTTTAATAAACAGTATTTGAGGTCCTTTAAAAACAATATTCTGCAATTTAATAATTGCTTCATCTGCGTTGTAATATGCTAGTCTTCATGTTTGTCCATTCTGTGAAGGACTGAACTAGACATGCCATTCAATTGCATTTCCCTTGGAATGCAAATATCTGGTTTGGAGAAGTGATTTTTGCAGTGCTGGTAGGAAGAGAAAGAGGTTTAGAACAACAGCAACACTCTTTAACCCCAAAGGTCCAAGGTGCTCAGGCTTCCTTGTGGCTGCTTATTTATATAACAAAAAACTTGCACACTAAGTTGCATCTAGTTGGTCCCAAGGTGATCTACTTTGAGGCATCAGATTCCTGATCAGCTGCACCTGCTGAATTTTCTTCCTGTGCATAACTACTTAAAGGTGCAGGAGTCTTGTCTTCTGGCACAGGTCCACCCTTAACTGTTGCACATATACCAAAGCAAAATTTCACTGGAGAACACTGGTAGCAGTTGACTCACATCCGTTTTGAGGAATCCCGAATCTCAGACCTGAATCAGTTTAGCAAATTTGCACTTGGATTTCATTACTCTAATCTCTTTCGGTTTCATGGAACTGGGCTGTTTCCAGCTAAGCACCGCCTGACTCAATGTAGATTCACCCCTGGCAGAGATTCACTTCTGTTTTTGTTACAGGTAACAAGGAAAGACGGGAAACAGGCAAGGTGTGGCATTCTGGAATTCTGTCTACAGATACAAAGGAGGCGGGGAAGATACTGTTGTGGTTTTTTTAAAAAATAAGGTGGACTAACTGTTCTCTGACACTCCATCTCAGAGCTAGGTGTGGCTGTACAGACTTAGAAAAATCCAACCTTTCTAAGGTCTACTGCTTGAATTGTCACAGTTGTGAAGAAGGTCGAAGCTGAAAACGCAGTGGCTGAGAACTGAACAACTAAGTACAGTGGTACCTCGGGTTACATACACTTCAGGTTACATACACTTCAGGTTACAGACTCCGCTAACTCAGAAATATCACCTCGGGTTAAGAACTTTGCTTCAGGATGAGAACAGAAATCGTGTTCCGGCGGCACGGCAGCAGTGGGAGGCCCCATTAGCTAAAGTGGTGCTTGAGGTTAAGAACAGTTTCAGGTTAAGAATGGACCTCTGGAACGAATTAAGTACGTAACCAGAGGTACCACTGTAAAAGGAACACAGAGAACGCCAATTTACTGATGGTGCATCCATGAAGCTCTATAAGGAATGAGGAACCTGTAGCTCTTCAGATGTTGGTGAACTACAACTCCCATCAACCCTGACCATTGGCCATGCTGGCTGAGTTTGATGTGAGTTGTGAGTCCATCAACATTTATAGGAAGATCCCTGTGATAGCTCCCTCTTTGCTGTGCATCAGAGCCCAAGCTAGACATTCAGCAGAGAGGCGAGTCTGGAAAGCTCTGTCTTTACTCAATTCTCTCAGCGTTGGGCTTTCTTTAAAGCTGCAAAAATCCTGTGAAAGGCCTTAGGGACATGTCATACCGGAAATCAGGGTTTAATGCAGGCCTCTGATGCCTCAAAGTAGAAGGGAAAGGAAGACCACAATTTGACAGAGAGAAGGTGGGGGTGGGAGGAAGGAGTCAACTCTTTCCCCTGCACTCACTCTCACCCTCCAGCTCCTATTAGCAGGCAAGCAGGAGCCTTGGAATCCCAGCTTGTGGGGCGCAAACTGCTGGCAGGGGAGTGAAACGAAGTGGGAAGGCAGGGAGAGAGATGCTTAACCCTTCCCCACTGCTGGAAATTCAGTCTTCTGCCAGCTATTTTTTTTTCAGATGTTCAATGGAGATCTGGGTCTACTGCCAAATGATTAGGTTAGGCTATGCACCCAGACTGCAGACACAACCAGTGAGATTAGACAAGGCACATTCCATGGATTTTGGACAAGTACAGTCAAGTGCAGAGTCTGCTCAGCAAGGATTTTACCATCTCCACTCAGTTTGACTTTCCGTATCGGGAAACACGAGTGTGCACACCTCTGTTCATTTAGTCAAATGGACAGCTTTTAGACTAGTCACATTAGCATTCCTAGCTTTAACTAGGAAGTTCCGAAAGGAAAAAGGTTCCATCCCATCTTTCAGCAAGAGCAAGCATTTCCTTTTACACTGGGGCAAGGGCAGGGAGCTACCCTCACAGTGTCTGGGCTGTGGTGAACAGGGGAGGGGACACTGTTGGCCCTGTTTGCTTGCCTGAGAGATGTCCTGAGAGAGGGATAGGGAATACAGGGCTGAAAGCTAAGATTAAAGATGGTGACTGGGTTGAGTGAGATGGTCTTAGGCCAGTCAACCACCAAATATTCTATATTTAACAACTTTGCTCCCTTCTGTAGTCTTGATGATTGATTTATTGAACCAATAATAATAATAAAATAATAATAATAAATAATAATAATAATAATAATAATAATAATAATAATAATAATAATTTATACCCCGCCCATCTGGCTGAGTTTCCCCAGCCACTCTGGGCGGCTCCCAATCGAATGCTAAAAACAATACAGCATTAAATATTAAAAACTTCCCTAAACAGGGCTGCCTTCTAGTATATTCTATATTAGGTAGTATTAATATGCAGGGATCTTTGGGTCCCAAAGCAAACTATAAATAAGCAACAACAAACCACTTTTTTGTACTTTGTGATTATCAGTTCCAACAGTAGGATAGGTATCACACCATGAAGTTAGAACCAGCATGTAGCATAGTACAGGCATGTCCAACTAGTCGATCGCGATCCTGGTCGATTGTGTGATACTTATCAATCTCACAATTTTTAAAAAATAAGTAAAAAGCTCAACAACTTAGGTCAGTGGTAGGCCGAACCAGCCACTTGGAGAGTCCCTGTGCACTGCGCTAAACTGGCACAGCGTGGGGACTCGCTTCCGTGGTGCTAGAAATCGCGTCTGTGCATGCTCAGATGCCGGAAATCGTGTCTACGGCGATGCAGAAATCGTGTATGTGCAGACACAGGAAATTGCGGCTCAGGTGTGAACTGGCCCAGGCGAGGTAAACCTTGCCGACCCCTGACTTAGGTGAAGCCTCCCCCAGTCAATCCAATGGGTAGATCACTGCCAGATTTTTTTTATAGTGGGAGTAGATCGTAGTCTCTTGGGAGTTGGACATTCCTGGCACAGTAGATACAGCACTGACCTGAGGAAACCCCAGTTGAAATCTCAGCTCAGCCATGAAGTTCACTAAATGACCTTATGCCAGCCACTCTCAGCCTCACCTACCTCACAAGGTTGTTGTGAGGATGTGGGGAGAGGGGACCATGTGCTCCATCTTGAGGACATCACAGGAAGGGCACCATAAAAATGTATCATCCTTACTGAAGTGTGTGAACCTCATAGGCCACTTAGCCCATGCACATCGAAGGCAGCAATCCTAGGCATGTTTCCTTGGGAGTAAGCTTTGGTGAGTATGGGACTTACCGGTACTTCCTAGTAAGCATATATCGGATCCTGCTAAAAGACTTCTTAATACAGAAGAGCTTTGCCTTCCTCTCATGACTCTCTGATGGGGCAAGAGCCATTTGGGTCCAGAAGCAAGTTTCCTGCACAGATTGCCCTTCTAAATCCACCATCTATTAAATGGGGGTAAAACTATACAGTGCTCCTGAAATCTTGCACACATTGCTGAATACTTTGGTACTGTTGGCTCCAGCATGGCCAAGTGGAAGTTTATAAAAAGGTAAAGGTAAAGGTATCCCTGCCCATATGGGCCAGTCGTGACCGACTCTAGGGTTGCGAACTCATCTCGCTCAAGAGGCCAGGAGCCAGCACCGTCCAAAGACACTTCCTGGTCACGTGGCCAGCGTGACGAAGCTGCTCTGGCGAACCGGCACCAGCGCAGCACACGGAAACGCCGTTTACCTTCCCGCTATAAAGTGGTACCTATTTATCTACTTGCACTTAAGGGTGCTTTCGAACTGCTAGGTGGGCAGGAGCTGGGACCGAACGACGGGAGCTCACCCGGCCACGGGGATTCGAACCGCTGACCTTACGATCAGCAAGTCCTAGGAACTGAGGTTTTACCCACAGCGCCACCCGTGTCCCACCCAAGTGGAAGTTTATATTAGGCTGCAAATCAGGTGAAAAGTTAGCTCCTTGCTGTATGCAGTGTTATCAAATCTTTCCCCAGCACAACTTAAAACATGACTACAGCAAGCTGCACATGATTTTATTTACCACGTAGAAACTTTACAGAGGTGCACATGCTACCACAAAAGGAAACCTGGCCATTTGTAACAAGGAGTGAGAAGTGTATTTTTTACCACCAAATCTCCAAACTTCAGGGAAACAGCTATGAAGTAGAAACTGAAACGTCATGTGACTGGATGCTACATTTCCCGAACTGTTATCTGCAAACCATGTTCAAGTTTCCAAGAAGTTAAACAGTCATTTGCATCAGTTAATCAATAACTGCATTATAGTATGAAGATGCAAAGTGCCATGGAATTCTTAAGCATAACTTTAATTGAAAGAGCCCTTTCCCCCTCCCCCTGGCCTTTTTAGGGTCTAACTCTTTCATGAGATGGAGGGAGCAGGGGAGGGGTGGAAGATGCTTCATCAAAGAGTACGTTCAGTAGGTTAGGCAGTTTAAATTGAACATCTAAGCAGCTGTCCGTTCAGTAAGATATTAGCCGTGTTTGCCCATAATAATAAGCCACAAACCATGACTTACTGTGTATGCAATGTATCCAATTTATTCCTTGCCGCTAGCATTGTGAGGAAACAACCCCTGATCCCTGGCTTAGCATTATACTGGAACTAAGAACTGTGGTTAACAATGATCTGTGGCCCAGGTTTGCTCTTGGCTTACCAACCGTGGTTTGCGGGAAATGAAACAAAGCAAGACCCATTTACGACTTAATGCTAAGCCAAGGATTGTGGCTTGATTTATTCCAACATTAATGGGGAGGAGGGAAGTTGAGTGAAATTTATTCCTTTATGGTATGCCACAGCTTATGGTTTACAGCAACATGCGAAGGCAGCCATAGTATAAACTGCTCTACACTTTCCATGCTGTTGACCCAAGGCACAGATTTCACCAGAATATCTATGTGAATTACGGCTGGGCGACATCTGGTTTTCAACAACATGATATATCACCAGCTAAACTTTGTGATATACTGATAAATCACAATGTCTGAAATAAGGATGGGGCTATGTAGAGGCAATGGCTGGCTCCACAGTTTTCCCCACATTGTGATTTTTGTGTAGTACACACAAATCATTATTCACAATATATTGCAAGGTAAAAAATATATGAACTTGAAACTGGTTTTGGATGATGTATTGATATATTGCCCAGCCCTAATGTGAATAAGGGACGTGGGTGGCGCTGTGGGTTAAACCACAAAGCCTAGGACTTGCCGATCAGAAGGTTGGCGGTTCGAATCCCCGCGACGGGGTGAGCTCCCGTTGTTTGGTCCCTGCTCCTGCCAACCTAGCAATTCGAAAGCATGTCAAAGTGCAAGTAGATAAATAGGTACCGCTGCTGCAGGAAGGTAAACGGCGTTTCCGTGCACTGCTCTGGTTCGCCAGAAGCGGCTTAGTCATGCTGGCCACATGACCCGGAAGCTGCATGCTGGCTCCCTCGGCCAATAAAGCAAGATGAGCAACCCCAGAGTCGGTCACGACTGGACCTAATGGTCAGGGATCCCTTCACTTTTACCATTACTGTGAATAAGATAAGATTGCCCATGGCTGGCAAACCATGATGGGTGTCACCTCACTCCCCTCAGGATAATGGTCAAGCAGCTTGCCAGGCCAGACTAGATAAGGCAATGCTGATCCTTGCAGAGGGCAATGCCAACACTTAAAACAGCAGGCTCCCTTTTAAGGAATAGTGATACCATGGCGTCCTAAGAGAGACATCTGGTTTTACAAACGTTAAAGCTGCATTTGAAAGCAGAAACGGGCACTGTCAATAAATCAAACAATAAAAGCCTTGCACCAGACCAGTCCTGGGTGGGGTCTTGTGAAAATGAAACCACACAGCTGACTCATCTCAGGGTACAATTTGGTTGCAAATATTCTAACCACCCACAAGTTGCAAACAATGAGAACGAAAAACACACATGTCTTCAAATATTGTTATTTAATTTTTTAAAAAAAGGATCCCTGTGTCTCCATCCTCTTCTGGAACAAGAAGCATCCAGTACATCATGGCAAACACAGCCAAATGAATGCCCACTTTTCAAAAGGAAAGCAGCAGCTGAGTTCAGGGGTATGTGTGGGAGCAAGAAGCACTCGGACCACAGAGTTTAACCCTTTCACCCCTTGCCACAATCCTGATAAAAATTCTGCTCCCCGTGAACTGCTATTTCAATCTCCTGAACTCTGCAGCTGCTCACAGGGGCCAGCCACTGAATATTTGCTCTAGAGAAGGGAGATTCTAGCAACACCCAATATCCTATGTGAAGCAAAATCCAGAGGAAGAACATATCTGCCAAGCTATCTTGCAGGTGTTCCTGATAATGCCCCTTTTCAAGCCAAGCTCTCTAGGGGTGTCAAACCTTGCCAATACTAGAGACACTTAAAAAACAAACCAAAACAAAACACTGATAACCTTTAAGGTTCCCAGAGAGAGATCTGTTTATACAAAGGATGACAAGCTATTACATTGTGGGATGTGACCACACACCAAAATTTAACTGTTGCAAAAGGTAGACCTACAAAGGAGTTGATCTCTCACCTTAAGTGAACAGTGGTTTCCAGTCCAGCTCCCCATATTCCGGGCAGCTGCTGGGGCTGGTGCACACACTGCTCTCAAGGTAAGGTTGAACCACACATTAAGCTGCTTACAAATGTTACGCAACTCCAACATGGAGCTGGTGGTCAACAAAAGAGGTTTAAAGACTCTCTCAAGGTAAATCTTCAAAAAAAGGAAGTATAAACACCGACAACTGGGAAAAACTGGCCTGCAAGCGCTCCAATTGGAGAACAGCCTTTACCAAAGATGTAATGGGCTTTGAAGACGCTCAAACTCAGGATGAAAGAGAGAAATGTGCTAAGAGGAAGGCATGTTTGGCAAACCCTTGCCGTGATCAGCTCCCCCCTGGAAATCTATGTCTCCACTGGGGAAGGATGTGGGGCTCCAGAACTGGCCTCCACAGTCACAGACCCACTGTTAAAACTGTGTTTATGGAAAACAATCTTATTTGGCTATGAGTGATTGCCAAAGAAGAAGAAGAAGGATGCAACTCTTATGCATCAAGGATGGGGAACCTCTGTTCCGTTGGCCAAACGTGGCCCACATTTCCTGCAAACCACACCCACTGTGTGATCTCCGGCAGAGTCATGGCTGCAGAAAGCAGGACTGAACTCCCCTTTCTGCCTCCGCATATTTCCCTTTGCACAAATCTAGCTGAATTGTAACTGTTGACTCACTAACACTGATGAGTCAACTGAGCACCGAACAACAACAAATTTCATACACGGGGAAAGCAAACATCAGAGGACATAACCTGAAAAACGCCTAGGAACAAAGGATTTCAAGGAAGAGGTGGCAGCCTTCGAGTGACCAGAAGCGACCAAATGTGCTTTGGGCTCGGCTGAGTACATGAAATCATGCCTGGTTCACACAAGAAGACAGAAATCTTGCTTTGTAAACACTGGCTTTATAAACAGGACGTGGTCAAAATATAAAAGGGTTGGGGCAACCTATTATGCGAAGTTAGCAAAACCTTTGAAACAGAAAATATTTCTATTTTCAAATCATCACGAACTTTTCCTGTTTTGCTGCTCCATTTTCATTTTGTTTAAAATAAGATTTAAATAGAAAGGCACAATGCCTCAGGATGCCTTCCTGCTCACATGCTATGTTGAAATGAATGAGAGCAGCCCATGAGCACACTTGTTATGCATTTCCTGTTAGACAGCACTCTTTCAGAACACAATCCTGTACTGAAGTTCCATATACTGTAACAAACAGCCTTTTCCAACCTGGTGCCCACCAAATTTTGCTGCTTCCAGCATGCCAGCTATTGGCCATGCTGGCTGAGGCTGATGGGAGAGATAGTCCAGAATATCTAGTGGGCACCAGGATGGGAAAGGTTGAGCTACAGGATTCGGCAGAGCACCACCACCATGCCAACAGAACTTCAGACATGCTACTGCCATGACAAATATACCCATGAAAGGGCTGAAATGGGGCAGAGTCATGGTGAGAACATGGGTGGCACAGGGAAATAGTGTCACGATTAAAATGCATTTTGCACCTCTAAACATTACTCGAGTAAGTTGGCAACCTTAATAAGCAGGAGCATTAAGGCCAACTTGTGTATTTGTCAACCTGGTTTACACTTTTGATATATTCATATAGAATGCTTTTTAAAACATGCATCAAATCTGCATATTCTGTTCTATCCTTTTACTTTTTAAAGGTACAAGTAACTTGTGCTTTTGTAGTGTACTTTTTATTTCTACAAATTGGATTTGTGCACTGCCTCCACTGGAACCTCTAGGCTGCTTACAAACATAATCTCAAATACAAATTCAAAGTGCATCATTACATCTCCTCTAGTTCACAATTCTCAGCCATGCCCCGGTCAATGGTGTGACTTTATACCAGCCCTGAACATGGCACATGTATGACATGGAGGCCGTTCCCACTATATAATTATAGCCATTCCCACACTGAGGACCACTCCTCCTGCATCACCGCAACACACCAGAAGATACGATGCAATTTGAGCAGTCAATCATAACAGCATCACTCTATAAACTCTGGATCGGGAAGCAAAGTACCTGTCCTGAGGCTACATCTTCCTCTAGACCCACATTGCACACACTTAAAGCTCATTCCAGTGTTGAGACACAAGGAGAAATGGCATTTTGCACACACTACAAGAGGAATTTGCAGATAATAGTCTGTGCAACACACATCCCAAAGAGCAGCAGTATATAATGCAAGAGCCATAGAAAAGTGAGCCTGTCAAGGGTGGTGAAGTGGTTAGCATGCTGCAATTTGGCTTATGCACAGTTGCCTAGGAGTAAACTGTTGAACTCAGCCACAATGCAACTTGTAGAAAAACAAACCACTGAGCTTAACACAAGCCAGCTTTCATTTTTAATTAGACGTGCCAACTGTCTTGCAAAGAAGTATTGACATCTGAACTGCTAGCGGGAAGCAGGAGCCCCATCCAAGGAAATAATTGCCTGGCTTCCACCTGATTGTTTCTTTCATTCTCTCTAACTTCCACTATACTAAATCTGTCACAAACTCGCTTACAATATTAGAACTCGGGGACATTCAACAATGCTGAATGTTGGAAGATCCAGGGCAGACAAAATAAAGTGTGGATACTGCTGTGATACAAATTATACAATGTAATCCTGTCTAAAAAGATAAAGCCAAAGCAAAGCAACATAGAATTGTACATGGGATACTATTGACAAAGCTACATTGACTCATTTGCAAGTCCACAAATAGAACAGGTTAAAATGTGCATGAAAGCTCACCACTGAGGCAAGTCTTTGCAATTGAACTTTCCTTCCCCTGCCTGCACCAGAGCTTTGGGAGGTTCCACATACACACCTTCCAAGCTCTGATCCTGTGCAAAGTATTTTGCTCATCAGGAGTGTGCCCAACTCAAATACAGTTGTACCTTGGATCCCAAACACCTTGCGAGTCAAATGTTTTAGCTCCTGGAATGCCACAAACCCAGAAGTGAGTTTTCCGGGTCTGCAAACGTTTTTTGGAACATGAACGTCCAACGCGGGTTCTGTGGCTTCCAATTAACTGCAGGATAACTATGGGATGATGAAACAATGTGCTGTTGACCCCTATCTTAGACACATTTACTAGGCAGTAAGCCCCACTGAATGCAGTAAACACAGGAAACGCTTCTAAGTAAACACAGGAAAGGGCTGTAGCTCAGTGACAGAGGATCCGCTTTGCACACAGAAGGCACCGGGTTCATTCCCAGCATCTCCAGGTAGGGCTGAGATAGTCTCCACCCTGAAATCCTGGGAAGAACCTTCCAGTCAGAGTAGACAAGACTGAGCAAGCTCCTGTGCACAAGTCTCCAAAATTCATAGGAAGCAGTAACTTTCCTGGGCCAACCCAAATATTACCAAGTAGTGAGCAAGCTTTCAGGTTCTCCAGCACTCTCAGTCAGGACAGAGACCATAAAGAACATTTTAAAGGGTAGGGGAGAGAAGCTGGCTGATGTTGAACAACAGAATCTGTATTTACATTGCAGTCTATGGACAGAATGTGGGAGAAGGTAGGAGATGCTTACTCACTATTTTGTAACAGTTTGGCTTTCTTTTTTAATGACTCTACCAGGCTACCTTCATATGTTGTGACCAAAATGTACTATACCACAATTACCGCTCTGGAAATTAGTCTAAGGAAAAGACTGATGTTGCAGAGAAGGATCACACTTCTGAATGAGGAGCTAAGGATTATCTCCCAGTCTTAATTGTGTGGGTTAATTGTCCTGGTGTAATAGTGAGTATTGGACTAGGAACTGGGTAACTTTGGACCAGTCGCTGTCTCTTAGCCTAACCTAAGAGGGTTGTTGTGAGAACAAAATAGGGAAGGGAGAACCATGTACACCACCACTTTGAACTCCTTGGAGGAAAAGTTAGTATATAAATGTAATAAACAAACAAGCAACGATAAAATTGATATCATGAATGGGGGGGGGCGGACACTTTTTCAGTTATGTACTTTCCATTTTTTAATGGAAAGTTAAAGTTTTATTTAATTATGATTATTTCCCAACACAGTAACTATGTAATGATTTTTAGAACGGCTACGAAGATAGACTGCTCAAAACACATTCAGCATTTTGAATTAAGTTCAGTCTTGGCACGTTTAATTATATTGCACTGATTCCTTTATAACAGGCACATTGGAAATTTTGGAGAGGAAATAGATGACAGCTGCATCCTGCACCTTCCACTGAATGTACTGAATCAGGGATGGGGAACCTGTGGCCCTCTAGACATAGTCGGGCTCCAACTCCCATCAGTTACTACCAGCATGGCTACTGGTCAGAGGTGATGGGAGTTGTAGTCCAGAAACATCCAGAGGACCACATGTTCCCATGCCTGTATTACACACCTTCACCCAGTCCATTCAAATAATGTAGGGAATCTAGCCCTCTGTTTTTAAAATCTGCAGTAAGTTCTGTTTTGTTGTACTTAATGCTAGGATTATTTTTATTTTTAATAGCTTTATGTTTTACTTTGCATCTCAGTTGTGTTTACTTAACTATATGTTACGGGATGGCATACAAATGTCATAAATAAACAGTTGCATACTGACTTGAGTGTAGCGTTAAGTATTTAGATAATTGTTATAAATCAGTGGTTTCCTGTGCACTGTTGTTACATAGTTATAACGAAACAGGCCTCTCTTGTAAGTATCTAAGGAAAGCTTGCCTGTGAACTCCACACACATACCAAAGGGAAATAAAATCTTTTATCCCCCATAATATTAGAATCTGGAGACATCCAATGAAGCTGAATTATTCAAGACAGACAAAAACCAGAAGTACAGAGCAGAGCTAAAGTACAATGGTATCTCTGGTTACTAACTTAATTAGTTCCGGAGGTCAGTTCTTAACCTGAAACCGTTCTTAACCTGAGGTACCACTTTAGCTAATGGGGCCTCCCGCTGCCGCCGCATGATTTCTGTTCTTATCCTGAGGTAAAGTTCTTAACCCGAGGTACTACTTCTGGGTTAGCGGAGTCTGTAACTCAAAGTGTTTGTAACCTGAGGTACCACTGTATAGACTTTGCTGGCACAAGACGTGCTGGTGGCCAACATCTTAGGTGGCTTTGAAATCGAATTAGACAAATCTAAGGAAAGCTAGTCAGGATGGCCATAAACTAAGCTACCTTTCATGATGAGAGGTAACCAGTTGCTGGGGAACAACAGTAGGAGAGGGCTCTCATTTCATGTACTGCTTTTGGGCATCTGATTGGCTGTTGTGGGAAGCAGAAAGCTGGACTTCAGATAACGCTTTGGGCTCATCCAGCAAGACTGGTTTTATGTTCTTATAAGGTCAAGACAGATCTTAAGATCAGCAAAGGAAAGCAATGGTTGAGGATATAGTTCCACTCATCCTTTTACAGTAATCAAAGCAAAAGATCCATAGTCACATCTCTTACCTGAGGCAACTTCCAGGGATGATGTGCGTCTCTCTGTCCTCCTCCTGTTTGCTGGGTCACTGCTATTCCTCCTCGAAGCCATGCTGGAGGGGAGCTTTGGGAGAACAGCTTTAATCTGCAAAAATTCAAGGGTCAGAGAAACCAATTTGTTAGTGTTGAGAGTCAAAAGTTTGGACCTGGATGCTAGAAAGAATCCGTGGGTAATGTGACTCACTGTGTGATTGCAGCAGCTTCCTCTTCCCTGAAGAGCCTTTTAGCTCCACCTCTCAGTAATTTGACTCTCTGCTTTTCTTACTCACCTCCAACTCCCCCTCAGTCCTGCGAGTCTCCTCTCCCACTCCTTAGAAAAAATTCTGTCTCTCTCTGTGTCACTATCCAAGCCTTGTTCCTTAATCTTAACTGTCTGGCAATACTCCCTTATCGGCGGAAAGTCTGTTGTCAATTAAAACTTGAGGTCCCACTAACGTATTTGTAAAACATTTCATATACAGTACACTCAGGATGATTTTACAAATGCCAGAAATAGCATCTTTATAAGATTCAACTCTAATTGCTAAACACCTGGCTGCTGATGGGAGAATCTGCTGGGACAATAGTGAATAGAATGAGGACATTGGGCTTATTTCAATCATAGCTGTTTGCCTTCAAGTACGGTAAGCTATTAGAATCCTCCACTTAAAGGTAAAGGTACCCCTGCCCATACGGGCCAGTCTTGCCAGACTCTGGGGTTGTGCGCCCATCTCACTCAAGAGGCCAGGGGCCAGCGCTGTCCGAAGACACTTCCGGGTCACGTGGCCAGCGTGACATCGCTGCTCTGGCGAGCCAGAGCTGCACACGGAAACGCCGTTTACCTTCCCGCTAGAAAGCGGTCCCTATTTATCTACTTGCACCCGAGGGTGCTTTCGAACTGCTAGGTTGGCAGGCGCTGGGACCGAACAACGGGAGCGCACCCCGCCGCGGGGATTCGAACCGCCGACCTTTCGATCGGCAAGCCCTAGGCATTGAGGCTTTAACCCACAGCGCCACCCACTTACTATTCATAAATTCTGAGACAGGCACTCAAAGTGTGCCTCAACAAGGCTTTTGAAAAGCAGATCAGGAACCCAAGATTCCTATGGACACCTGTAATTTAAAAATGCAGGGAAGCTGGATTTCCTTTTAATGCAGGTGTCCAAAGGAGAACAACAAAATAGTTCTATGTTGAAATAGCATGAAGAAAATATGCTTTAGCAGAAGATCTAAATGGATGTAACGAAGCCAAAAACTACAGTTGCAATATATGAATTTAAAAACAGATGGCTAACTGCCAACATTTTGGAACAAGCATTCATGCAGAGAAAACTACCATAAAGTTCACAAGTATCATGCCTAGATAGCTCAGTTGGTTAGGGCGTGGTGCTGATAACATCAAGGTTGCAGGTTTGATTCCCATATGGGACAGCTGTGTATTCCTTCATTGCAGGGGGTTGGACTAGATGATCCTTGGGATCCCTTCCAACTATACAATTCTATGATTGCGGATTAAAATTTCAAACTGTCAAATGCATTTCAGCCACACTGGTATTCTTCAGTGACTTGAAAACAATCAGGAACCTCAGTATCCTCAACTCCAGGAGCTGAAGTATCAGATACAGGATGCCAGTCAAGTAATACCAGAGCTACTGGAGAATGCTGCTGAAATCCATGCCTTGCTCATCATGCCCATAGTCTCATTTAAGTCAATGCCATTTTAGCCAAACAAGGATTTGAAGCCATTTGAGCAAACCAGAAGTGGCTGAATGTTATTTCATGCCCGCTATTCAAAACTGCATTATATTACCTTAAAAAAAATCAGCACAGGACGGTGTAGTAAAGGTAAAGGACCCCAGTCAAAGGCGACTATGGGGTTGCGGCACTCATCTTGCTTTCAGGCCAAGGGAGCTGGCGTTTGTCCACAGACAGCTTTCCAGGTCATGTGGCCAGCATGACTAAACCGCTTCTGGCACAACGGAACACCGTGACAGAAACCAGAGTGCACAGAAACACTGTTTACCTTCTTGCCACAGCAGTACCTATTTATCTACTTGCACTGGCATGCTTTTGAACTGCTAGGTTGGCAGGAGCTGGGAGAGAGTAACAGGAGCTCACTCCATTGTGGGGATTCGAACTACCAACCTTCTGATTGGCAAGCGCAAGAGGCTCAGTGGTTTAGACCACAGTGCCACCTGTGTCCCTAGGATGGTGTAGTATCAAGGAAAGAGTACATAACAACCAACATAGCTAATTGTCAACATTAGTTTGATAGCACAAGATGCTTTACACATATATCATATTTTTCCGTCTATAATATGCCCCCTATTTTGGGGGACTCAGATTTAAGAAAATGGGGGGAGATGTATCTGTGTATAAGATGCCCCCTAATTATTTTTAGGGGGGAAACCTAGACTTATACATGGAAAAAATACAGTACTTTAAATGAAATAAAAACCCAAGACATGTGTCCCCTTATCATGAAGGGTCACAGACAAACCTGTGCATTTTCACCAACGTTTTGAAAACCTTCTACTCTCACACCCCCAGTTTAAAGCAGAAAAGCCACTGTTTCTATGCTATCCACAAGTATCAATGTGTGTGGAACAGCTTCCATTGTCTGAGTGTCCAGATAGAAAGAAGCCAGGGAAATGGGAACCAAAAATGCAGAAACCAAGAGTGAGTACACCGAATACTATATGCATATGCTTCAAGGAGAAGTTAAAAATATTTAAGACCAGAAGTATTCATAGTGGGAAAACAAGAAGTACTAAGGAGCTTGACAAGTGCTGCATTTATAAAGGGAGTGTAGCCACCTCCCACCTCTTTTGCTAACTTACAGCACAATCTCATACATATCTAGTCAGAAGTAAATCCTATTGATTTCAATGTCTGGGTGTACTCCAAGGTAACTGTATATGAGACTATATAAAGGTAAAGGTACCCCTGCCCGTACGGGCCAGTCTTGACAGACTCTCACTCAAGAGGCCGGGGGCCAGCGCTGTCCGAAGACACTTCCGGATCACGTGGCCAGCGTGACAAAGCTGCGTCTGGCGAGCCAGCGCAGCACACGGAACGCCGTTTACCTTCCCGCCAGTAAGCGGTCCCCATTTATCTACTTGCACCCGGGGGTGCTTTCGAACTGCTGGGTTGGCAGGCGCTGGGACCGAGCAACGGGAGCGAACCCCGCCGCGGGGATTCGAACCGTCGACCTTTCGATCGGCAAGCCCTAGGCGCCGAGGCTTTTACCCACAGCGCCACCCGCGTCCCATGAGACTATATATGCGTATGCAAAAAGTCCACCCCCAAGATATGTAAGGAAAATGCATCAGCTAATGTGATCTTACATGTTTAGCTCTAAGACTATCCTTTGAATACATCAAAATACAAAGTGACACTGAAGACAGCCTATTCCTTTCTGTGATGCTAGTGTCCTGAATAAATCCTCTAAAATGCTTGAAATTGCACTCAGGGATAATTTCAAAATTCAGTTACCTGCAGCAGAAATAGAAGCAGACCATCTCTCATAACTAATGCTTCTCAGATGGCTGGCTCATTGATCATGGTGCCCAAATCCTCAAAATGAGTTCGTTTTGTCTGACTCAAAGTAAGTTCATTTTTGGAACGCAAACAGCTTCTTCAAAATGAGTTCATTTTGTCTGACTCAAAATAAGTTCATTGTGGGGACCCAAAGAGCATCAGTGAGTCAATTTCATAAAAGGAGAAATCTAACCCACTTGGGAGCAAAACAGAGAAATATTGCCATATCCAGGAGCTTTCAGGACCTCAAATACAGCAGCTCATGTTGCAGGGGGAAGATATGAGAATTTCTTCCATTAGCTCCTATGCAGCAAGAACCTTAGCACATAGATAGAAGTTGTCAATATCAATTAAAGGCAAAGGACCCACATTTCTGCATCATATTTAGCATTAAAGAGGCCATTCCATTCCTCAGTTACCAAGAGTAAACCTCTCTAATGAATAGTATGGTTAAACTGTAGCCACCTACTCTTGGCAAGGCATTTTATGGTTGCCAGAAAACAAACAAACTGCAGGCTCCCTGCTAATTTTACATAAATTCAATACATATGACTCAGCAAGGGCAGCCCTTCAAGGCACTGGAGAGAAACATTGTCACCTGTTGACATTTGTGGCTCAGATTGCTTTTAAAGACACAAAGGCTGGAGCAGGGGTAAGGAAAAATGTAACCTTCCAGATTCTGCTCGAGTCCAATTGCCATCTGTCCAGTTTGCATGACCAATGGGCAGGGGTGATGGGAGTTGTAGTTCAACAACATCAGGAGGGCCATAGGTTCATTGTTGTTGGTTTAGTGTTGAACTAGGACTGAGGAACATGCAACAATTGGCTGTAAACAGGTCCACTTCCCACAAGATGCACTTCCCTCATGGAAGCCATTTTAGTTGAGGAAACTGTGTCCATCTTGTTTGAATGCTACAGTTGACAACTTAATCTTGCCATGTGCACGGGCAGCAAAATAGACACGTGATGAATATGCAACTTCCACATAGGAATGTCAGTTTGTGTGAAGCAGCCATAAACCAAATGAAAGTGGTGATGTTCATTAATGTCTAGTTGTCTTCAGTTTGGTTTGACATCCTGAGATCAACCTTTGACCAGCCTAAGTCTGGGATCAAGTAGCTCCATAGTGAATCATCTTTCCTGTGGAGACATCAAGCAGCAGTACTAAAACCCACTTTGTGGGTGGGGGGTGGGGAAACACACTTAATGGCTAATTGTGCCTATCTACATGATAAAGGGGAAAGAGTGAACTCCACTGTATGTTTTGAAGCATTGCCAGAAGCATGAGCATTTTCTTCAGGGATAGGCACTGTGAGCAAAACTATTGCAAAATGTGTTTGTGCTGAAAGGTCATGCTATTCTGCCTGGTACATGAGGCTGCTACCTTCTCTTTCTGGCAGAGTTTTCATGGATGGCAAGCAGAAATCAACAGAGGAGAGGAGAAATGATGGGTAATGCTTGACCTGTTGAATTTCATGCAATTGGAAAATACTAATTCCGCTTCTAACAAATACTGTAGTTTTCGCACCATAGGGCGCTCCGGACCATAGGGCGCACCTAGTTTTTAGATGGGGAAATCAATAAAAAAATCTCCCCCCCCAGCCCCAAAGAGCAGCGTACAGGCTGCGCACAACCTCTCCTTGCCGGAGGGGTTGCACACGGCTATGGCACAAGCCAAGGCAGCCAGCGGGATGGATCCCGTTGGTTGTTTTGGCTTCCTCCCTGCCGGGAGAGGCTGCATAGAGCTAAAGAAGCCATAGCCCCATGCAGCCTCTCCCTGCCGGAGGGATTGCGCGTGGCTATGGAACAAGCCAAGGCAGTGAGCGGGATGGATCCCACTGGCTGCTTTGGCTTCCTCTTTATCCCTGTGCAATCTCTCCCTGCTGCTTTTGCTTCCTCTTTATCCCTGCGCAATCTCTCCCTGCTGCTTTTGCTTCCTCTTTATCCACGCGCAATCTCTCCCTGCTGCTTTTGCTTCCTCTTTATCCACGCGCAATCTCTCCCTGCTGCTTTTGCTTCCTCTTTAGCCCTGCGCAATCTCTCCCTGCAGGGAGAGGCTGCGTGGAGCTAAAAAAGCCATAGCCCCATGCAGCCTCTCCCTGCTGGAGGGGTTGTGCGTGGCTATGGAACAAGCTGAGGCAGCGAGCGGGATGGATCCCACTGGCTGCTCTGGCTCCTCTTTAGCCCTGCGCAATCTCTCCCTGCTGGGAGAGGCTGCATGGAGCTAAAGAAGCCATAGCCCCGTGCAGCCTCTCCCTGCTGGAGGGGTTGTGCGTGGCTATGGAACAAGCCTGCATTCGCTCCATAGGAAGCACATACATTTGCCCTCAAATTTTGGAGGGGAAAAACTGCGTCCAATCGAGCGAAAAATACGGTAATACTGAAGCACAGAATCAGTGTTTGGCTATGATGGAATTAAGACTGCTGTGTCTTTAAGAGCTCTGCAGCAGGGAGAAATTAAAAGAGATGTGCAGATTCCCCTATGATTGCAACTCTATGCAAAAACTTTTTGGCTGCCCATTGAATTTGCTTGTCATTAAGTTTTTAATGAAGGGGTGGAGAAGCGGTAACCCTCCAAGCATTGCTGGCCTACAACTCCCTTCATCCCTGACTACTGGTCACTCTGGCTGGGGCTGATGGGAGCTGAAGTCCAACAACTTCTAGAGAGCTTCCCCTATTGTAACAACAGAGAGAAATGAACAAGGAATTGCTGAGTGGCTATTTCCTGGAAAATCTCTCTCTTCCTCTTTCACCCATTCCCGCAGCTTAAATAAATAAATCAGATGATTAAGAGAGAGACGGGGAAACACTGGAGGTAATGAAAGAAGCTCCAATACTTTGGCCACCTCATGAAAAGAGAAGACTCCCTGGAAAAGACCCTGATGTTGGGAAAGACTGAGGGCACAAGAAGAAGGGGACGACAGAGGACGAGATGGTTGGACAGTGTTCTCGAAGCTACCAGAATGAGTTTGACCAAACTGTGGGAGGCAGTGGAAGACAGGAGTGTCTGGCGTGCTCTGGTCCAGGGGGTCAAGAAGAGTCGGACACGACTAAATGACTAAACAACAATGAAAGAAGCAGGTCAAAGATACCTTATTTTCACTCAACAATCTAACGCCGTTACTTTCATTCTGACAGGATCTCTGTGCAAATATATTTTAAGCTGGAAAGAGAACAACCTGGTGGATTATGTACCTCTTAGCTTGATTTTAAAACACGAGAAGTTGTAAAACAAATCACCAAGCAAACAGTCTGCAGAGGAAAATGGAAAGTAATCAGCATGGACTTGGGTGTGATTAAATGATGACACACCAAACTCCTGCTGCAGCAACACGCAAAAGTCATAACGGACTTCTGAAAGGTTTGTTGTTTTTGTTATTATTATTCCCACCTGGCCTTCACCAGCAGGTCCCAGGACACGATACAGTATTTTTTAAAAATCAGTGTTTAAAAGTCAAAACTAATAACAGTCACAGGAGAAGGACAGGTCCTGAAAATACATAATTCAGGGGTCAAAGGCTGGAGCAAACAAGTATGTTTTCAGCATACATCAGAAACTATAATGAAGGTGTAAAATGCATCTCTGTGCTGACGGAATTCCACAATCTAGGAACTGCCACAGAGAATGTCCTAGCCTAGGCCACCACCTTCAAACTTCTGTAGGCAGGGGAGCTCTCAAGAGGACCAAGAAGGAGGGCAAGCAGTCTTTCAGATATGGGGGGAGGGGGGTGCAAAAAGGACAATGGGCTCCAACTGGTTCAGACCCACCTCTGATTCCCAACATGCTTAATAATGCAAATAATGCACATTATTAATGCTAACAATGTCAATCCAGGGTAATATACATTATGTTACTGTAGCATTGTGACTAAATGAAAAGCAGTGATTTTCACACTTGATGTTAGGCAAAAGGCTGAGAAGCTATTGAAAACCATCAATATTTTCCATTTAAAGACTTACAATTTCAATGAAACACCTGGGGTATGTTTGAATTTTCAGATTTCATTCTAGTGAGGGATGTTATCAGAAAGACTACCTCATAAGGTAGATGATCCTGAGGTTCATCTAGTCCAAACCCTCCCCCCAATGCAGGAATCTCAACTAAAGTATCCACGACAACCTCTGCTTAAATAACTCCAATGAAGGAGAGAGTTCATAACTTCCCTAGGGAGACCGTTCCACTTTCTAACAGTTCTTACACTCAGAAAGTTCTTCCTGGCGTTTAGTCAGAATTGCCTTCCTTTTAAGTTGAAGCCATTGATTTGAGTCCTACTTTCTGGAGCAGGAGAAAACAAGCTTGCCCCATCCTGCATGTGACAGCCCTTTAGATATTTGAAGGCGGCCATTACATCTCCTCTGCCTCCTCTTTTGCAGGCTAAACATACCTAGCTGCCTCAGCCATTCCTCATAAGACATGGTTTCCAGACCCCTGATTATCTTTGTCGCCCTCCTAATACTTCTACAGCTGTGTCACAACAGTGTTCAAGGAATAGTGTCTGCAATGAATCGTTCTACATGTTGCATAACACCTCCTTTGACAGACATAACATGTACTGTTTGATCTTCCTAAAAAATACACACAAAAAACCATGCAACATGTGAAAACATGTCAGTTGAATTTTCGTATTAATGTTTTGACCATTTCAGCATTTTTAAAATGCCTTTAATATTTAATATAGTAAAAAATGTTGTAACCCGTCCTGGGACCTTAAGAGTGAAATATAGGGGGGGGGGGACAAAAGGAATAATACCCTCTACATAAGTTTTGTGCTACAGATTTTCTGTAACTTGTGTCTTCTCTTCCCCTGGCACTCCAAAACACTGGTAGTTAAAATACATCCATCACTATTCTAGTTATAACTTGTGCTGTTAATCAGAATCTTAATCACTGGAAGTTAATCCAAGTTTTAACTTGGTGTTGCAATTTTTGTTAGCAAATGAATCTTGCATAAGCCAAATACAGTATTCTGTGCTGCTGAATTAGCTCTCATCAGCTGACCAAATCTTTTCTGGTAAAGGAACTGGTCATACACAGATTTTCTTTATTAGTAAACTCATAACTGTTGCCTGCTCAATTATGCCTGATGATTATTTGCCTAACGTCATCACCATGCATTGTACTTTAGACAGTATACAAGGACAGGGCCCTGCCCCCTCTGTAAATCATTTTGAATAATGCTAATTATAATAAGCACCTGTATATCACATTTCAAGGACTCAGAAACTTATTCACGGACATAAAATAAGGGGCACACAGAAATGAAAATAATAGGGAGAGAAAATGTTCCCACCAAGAACTCTTCAGGTTTGTGTAATTAAGATAAGACCCTTATTTGCATAATACTTCAGATCACTTTGCATGGATTTAACATGCTGTCAAACGCAGTGAGGAGGGCTAGGCAATGGGAAGCAGTGGGATTTCCCCACTCTTTCCAGAATTCTAACATGCCTCAGCGACTGTGTGTTGGAAAGCAAGACCTTGTAGTTATTTTAGTTTAATTAAAGTGGACCACAAGGTTGTAACTATATGTATGGAATCAGAAGGCGGCCAGTCATAAGAGCAAATAGAGGACTGAGGGCATTCTCATTTTATGTATATTCATTTAAAATATTTTATATGCTGCCCCTCCCTCATAAAGCCACACTCTGGGCAGCTGGTATCAAATTAAAACAATCCAAAGAACACATTACATATGATCAAGAACCCACAATCAAACTGGACTCAAGCACTCAGACAGCACAAGTTCTAATGTTAACCAGCTGGGAACGGGTTAATCTAGGGAACACCAGTGATATTTGTTTCCAAAGAGGAAATCAAAAGAGTCAGTTGCCAGAAACTAGAAGCTGGCAGAATGGATGTGGATGCAGCAGCAATGCCAGGAGATTGCAAACAATTCTGATCTTATCAGAAAGTGCGTGCCATGTAGGCACTCTGCCTACTCGGCTGCCTACTATAAAACAGACCTTTGCCCTATCTATGTTTCCATTTCCCACAGTATGTATTTATTACACACACACACATACAGGGGCACGGCTTTGCAAACTCTTCCTTCTGCATCCAAACCCCTTAGGCAAAATTTTCTTTTGTCAAAATATGTAAGCTCTTACATAAGTGATCCATAAAAAAAAGCAATATGGAAACAAGAAGCAAATTGGGAGTACATTTGGAATCTAACAAACCTTGTAATAACCAGTATTTTTTTTTTAAGAGAATAGATCTCTAAAATAATTTAACACAGATCAATCAGTGTTAGCACCTTAAATTGGACCTGGAAACAAACCGGCAAACCTACAGCTGTTTTAAAATGAGGCGCAAAGCCTAAGCATACGCAACTGAAAAAAGCTGTATATTGCTTCTCTGTTTACCCTTGCCCACACTTCTCTTCCAGTCCTCTGTTATTTCATCTGTGTCAAAATTTAGCTTGTAAGCTGCTCAGGGCAGGGACCTAACCTTCTGTGCTCTGAGAAGCAACATGCATGACAATAGCATAATAGTGGTAATATATGAAGCTGCTATGTGATGTTGATAATAACCCAGAGCAGATGTGAGTTCCAGCAGCTCAGGGTGATTCATTTTTCCAATATGCAGAAGGCTCACAATTGTCAGGTTACTGACCTCACAAGAGATAGCCACTGAGACATCCCATCAATACCTTAAGTTAGCCACATTCAAATTCATTTCCTGCAAGCAGAAGTTCAGTCTGTGGGGTCTGTGTTTGCAGAGAATGACAAATCACCTCTGGTGGGTAATCCTTTTCTAAGAAATGCATATATGCTTCCTTAAAACAAGCAAGCAGGCCATTGGGCCACCCCCAATCAATAAAAATACATAGCGAACTGAGGTTCTGCACCCCCCCAACAAAAGGCCTGGTACCCCAACAAAAATCCTGGTTACGCCTCTGTATTATCCTGCCCCCTTCCTCTACTTTATCACAGTATATCACAGGTTCTATCAATGGTTTGCTACAAATTGCAAGGAAATTATATGGAGAAGACAAGCAAGTCAAATAGGATTCTCAAAAGAGCTTGGAACTCAAATTGAATGCTGCTTTTAAAAAAAAGAAATCCAGTTTTCTCAGGCCGTACAGCTAGCCAGAAAATCTCAGAAGTTAAGTGGAATGTCCCAAGTCTTGGCTACGCACATAAAATGATTTATTGCATGGAAGGGACTGAATGTCGATCCCAAACAGTCCTTTATAAAGGAGCAATATTTCTCGTGGATGAAATGTAGTAAGGCAGATAACCAGAAAATTATCTCTTCAAGGGAAAGGTTAAATGTGACTGTGTGGTGGGTCCCAACTTGTGCCATGTTGAACTGCTTGCCATATGCATTATCAGATCACCGCAAACCTAACAAAACGTGAGTTTGGGAAAGTGGCACATCAGACAGTCTAGTTTTACAAAGTGGTGGCTCATGCTGGGAACTGCTGTGCAGTCAAAAGTCACACCACCATTGGGGCACTGGGTTTACTGTACTTTTTGATCTGTTTCCTTTTCTTGTGTGTTCATCTGCAGGAGGAACACATCTCATGATCCTTCCCCTCTGCTCTGTTAGGGCTTTTAGTTTGTAGTGTTGACATGCAACAAAACAACACCACCACAAACTGGCTTATAAGTGTAAAACCAAATTTACTAGAATAATAGCTAGACTAGAGATAGACTTGTAACCATCCAAGCAACAAACATACTAAGGTGCCATGTGCAAAACAAAGCCTGGAGATACTGTAAACATGGAGTGGATAAATGTACAACTGTATCTTATCATGTTACATGTGCAATAAATGTTATACAGACTGGATAAATGAACCGTTCAACAAGAATTGAGTTGGAAACACAAAGCCGTATGCATGGATCAACCACAGGAAGGCAAATCAAAGCCACCACCCTGGTGAGAATAACGCAAGTGGGCAAAAGGAGACCTGTTCTCCAGATATATTACAGGTTTCGCTACACGCTTCATCAGTCTGAAAAAACAGTCATACAAAATGGTTTGCTCAGGATAAAGAAAGTATTCACAGGCCAACTTAAGACCTATTGAAGAACATCTCATCCAGTTCAATCTTTGAAAAACAGCTTTGAAAACCTTTTTCATATTCTCTAGTGTGCTACCCTTGCCATTGTGGCGGCACGGGGTTGCCATTCTGTGATTGGACTTACGCTACTTGTTGAACGGTCTACTGTATGAGGGCAAGAATCAAACCTCTTGCTCCAGCCCTGCCCATCACTGCTATGTGGCCCCTGGGAGGTTGGCCATGAGAGACTGCAGGACTAGGGAATAGACCCTATTGAATTCAGCAAAGCTTACTTCTGAGTGAGCTTGGTTTACCTAGAGCTATAAGCCTTGGTAGCTGTACACAGAGGACATTTACATTCACAGAGTCTTGAAAGGGGTGCACAGCTTTCACCCCTTTAGCCCTGCCTTCACTTCCATTTCCTTTCTCTGTTATTTCACCCGCTTTGAATGAGCCCCTTGGGACAGAAAATTGTCTTCATACACCATACACACAGATGACACGACGTCAATAAGGTCATGTCACAATATCCCAAAGACCACCTCCTTCCCCACGGACCCTCTTGGGTGTTAAGATCAGCAGGACTCCTCTTGGCAGTTCCACCACCCTCAGAAGCTGAAAGAGGGCATTCTCTGTGGGAGCTCATAGGTTGTGGAATTCCTGCCCAAAGAGCTGCATTAGCACAGGGGTAGGCAACCTAGGGCCAGATGTGGCCCAACTGCCTTCTCAATCCGGCCCGCGGACGGTCCGGGAATCAGCGTGTTTTTACATGAGTAGAATGTGTGCTTTGATTTAAAATGCATCTCTGGGTTATTTGTGGGGCATAGGAATTCGTTCGTGTGTTTTTTTCCAAAATATAGTCCGGTCTGAGGGATGGTGGACCAGCCCACGGCTGAAAACAGTTGCCGACCCCTTCTAGCACCTTATAATATACAGCTTTGATGCTATGCTAAAGATGTACCCTTTTGCCCTGGCCTTTGAGACCAGAGATATGTGTTTTGGGGAATCATCCTATTCCTGTGACTTGCTTCAACTGCTTTCAATACTGAATTTTAGATTGCTGCAATCTGCCCTGAAGCTTGCTGGTGAACGCCAAGTAATACATTTAGTAATGATAATGTATTTCAATTACAGTGATATGTAGAGATACACATAGAAGAGAGCATGAACCTTCTCACTGATTTTCATGGCCACTTCTGCTAGGTGCTCTTACCTTTGACTAAATTATGAAAAACCATGCACCACTAAAAAGAGGGCTGGGAAATTGTTAAAACATGTCAACTTCAGAGTTATGAAGAAACATTACACTGGCATCCTAGAAGGTGATGTAAAAGTGGGCGCCTTCTGTGCCAATTTGTCAACACCTGCTGAAAATCTTTCTATTCCACCAGGCCTATGCAGGCAATTAAGACTACATCCCTCACAATGGTGTTTGTTTTTAATTTCTTTTTGTTTTTAACTTTTTAGGGCATGGTTTTCTGTTTCTATATTGCTGTAAATGGCTGTGATATATTTTTATGATACATTGGCATATAAATATTTTCATAAACCGATAAACTATTTCAGAACCTTGCAATAACCTGCCCACCCGTGACCCAGTCCTGATAGCAAAATGCATTATTTCATTGTAACAGTTTCCAGTGAGGTAGACATGTCAGACTGTTGTAGCCAAACATAACGAGGCCTTGTTGCTTCATCAGATGCATAAAGTTGTTATCTTCAGTTGGCAGGTACTTGGGTATACAAAGAAGAAAGTAAACAGTGAGATCAAGTGGTAATGAAATGCAAAAAAGCATGTGACAATTATATTAAAGCTTAAATGCAAGTTACATGAAAGGCACACATCAAGGATTCATTGACCACACTCATCTTCCAACTTGATATATGCTATAATGTCATCCCCGCCCTTCTACATGGACAAATCCTACATGAACAAATAGGCCAGTCTCTACACATATGAGTACCCTGGCACAAATCTTACATTCAACAAGAAGTAGAATACAGTGGTACCTCAGTTTGAGAACAGTCCTGTTTAAGAACGATTCAGTTTACAAACTCCGCAAAACAGGAAATAGTGTCCTGATTTGAGAACTTTAAAGGTAAAGGGACCCCTAACCATACTTTGACGTGCTTTTGAACTGCTAGGTTGGCAGGAGCAGGGACCAAGCAATGGGAGCTCACCCCATCACGGGGATTCGAACCGCCGACCTTCTGATCGGCAAGTCCTAGGCTCTGTGGTTTAACCTACAGCGCCACCAGTCTAAAAACGGAATCCCAACAGTGGAAGGGCACCAGCGGTGGGAGGCCTCATTAGGTAAAGCATGCCTCGGTCTAAGAATGGTTTCGGTTTAAGAACGGACCTCCGGAACAGATTAAGTTTGTAAACCAAGGTACCACTGTATTTCAACTGCTCAGGGCATTTTGCTGCTGTTTTTAAACAATGAGAGACTCCGGCATGAAACTGACTACAAGTTATGGAGAAGTTCTGTTCTATTATATTTTGCTTTAATAGGGATTGGGGCTTTCTGTCCCACTATGAATATCAATGATTGCATTATTACTGCTGATGTGAATTATCACTACTCTTATTTGGCATACATTTACTCTGAAGTGGAATTGCCATAGATAGTACTGTTTGCATTTCATTGCCATTCGATCTCACTGTTTACATTCTTTTCACAACATCTTCTAGCCCATGAAAGTTTTTGCCATAATACACTGTAGTACTGTGAGATCTCATCTCTGTTTTATGCAAATACACGTGACTGAGATTCTTGCAAAATCAAAACAGAAACTGCAGAGATGAGGCCTATAATGGTTCAGTTCTATATAGGTCTACTCAGAAGTGAACCCCATTGAGTTTCTGGGAAATTCCTCCCAATATTTCACTATAAATAACATTAACAAGGTAAACAAAAAACATCAGGCGTGATCACTATCAAATGACAATACAGTGGTACCTCGGGTTAAGTACTTAATTCGTTCCAGAGGTCCATTCTTAACCTGAAGCGTATGTAACCTGAAGCGTATGTAACCCGAGGTACCACTGTATGTGTTATTTTTCCATCAAAAATGACCGGCTTGGCATCTATACACACTGTGAGAGATACATGCTGAAGTTTAGGGAACAAATGTAACTTACCAAAGTTCATTAAGGAACATTTGAGGAATTTGAGGAATGTCAATCCTCTCCATCCCACCAGTGCACTAACTCCTAGAAGACACTGCAGTTACCACATGGGAAGATTAAGATTGCATAAATACCATACATTTAAAACACATTACCCCACACAAGAATCCTAGGAACTGCAGTTTACCCCTTCAATAAACTACAGGTCCCAGGATTCCTGGGGAGTGTGTGCATGCTTTAAATGGATGGTGTGTGTGCAGCCTAAGGCACTGGTAAAGTCGTGGGTGTGTGGGTGGGTGTGTTATTTGCTACTATGCAATTACAATGTATCTATAAACATAAAAAACCCTTTAGAAAAATGCAAGCCTCTATATACAATTAAGAGTCGTATAAAAGCATCCTTAATGCACTATATAAAAAATTGCATTTTAGTTTTGAAGTAATATTATATTTTGAATACAGTGGTACTTCGGGTTACATACGCTTCAGGTTACATACGCTTCAGGTTACATACGCTTCAGGTTACAGACTCCGCTAACCCAGAAATAGTACCTCAGGTTAAGAACTTTGCTTCAGGGTGAGAACAGAAATCGGGCTCCGGTGGCGCGGCAGCAGCAGGAGGCCCCATTAGCTAAAGTGGTGCTTCAGGTTAAGAATAGTTTCAGGTTAAGTACGGACCTCCAGAACGAATTAAGTACTTAACCCGAGGTACCACTGTATATCTATCATCTATCTATCTATCATCTATCTATCTATCTATCTATCTATCTATCTATCTATCTATCATCTATCTATCCCATTTCCCTATATCCCAACTTCTCTTGGAATTTCTGCTCATTTGAATGGTCAATTTCTTCTTTGGTTTTTCCAACAACTTCAATGTTCCCCCAATTCAAATAGGATTTTCCCCACTACCTTTTTTTGTACAGAAAGTTAGGACTACTTTATACCATAGTTAACACAGCATCTTTATCTGACATTATAACTCAAAATGCCTACTAGAGCAGAACGCCCTTCTCAAGTGCAAATTGTGTGTTAAACTGGAAGAAGAAGAAGAAGAAGAAGAAGAAGAAGAAGAAGAAGAAGAAGAAGAAGGTGGTTATCATTTGTACCCCACCTATGTGACTGGGTGGCTGTGTTTTGTTGCTCCTAAAAAATCCAGTAGCAGCTATGCACATTCCAAAGAAGTCACCTTGTTACCGTCTAGGAAGCAAGTACCACTGAAACCAAAAGGACCAATTATAAACACATTTATCACCTATGAACCACTTCATGAACTGTTCCGTAATCAGTGCTTTTTTTCCTTTAAAAAATATTTAGGGGTACTCTCATTTTGACTCAAGAAAATCACCATTTTATAGTTCAAATCGGGGGAAATAAATACAGTAAATGGAAAAAAGTACAAAGATTCACAGAATGTTTAGGGGTATGCGTACCACTGTGTCCCCCCAGAAAAAGCACTGTCCGTAATGAATATGCACAGGAGCCAGTTGCAGAAGGGGCTGAATGTGCAACTTTTTCAAGTTCTTGGTCAAGGGAGTCAGCCATTTAAAACATGAAAAGGACAACCTTGGGGACCTTTTCCTTCACTTTATTACTACATATCCACACAATAAAAGTGCCACTGTTAAGACATGAGTTAGGGTCAGACTGAGCTGTGGGTCTTGCCCCACCAGCTGCAGATCAATGGGGGGGGGGGGGACACCGGAGAAAGCTTAATCCACCTCACAATTCAAACTCCCCAGTTGTAGCCGTGGAGCAAGAGAAGCATTTGTTCCTCTTGCACGTTGACAGTGCTGCGCAAAGCAATCACGTAGCTGCCACAGAAGCACGTTAATATAATGGCATTAGAAAAATGGGGAGGATGCACCCTCTCCTAGATCCTGCATCCTCAGGATCACACCCTGGCACTTAGTGGTTACAAGTGTCAGACCTGGAAGGCCAGGGCTCAAATCCCCACTTGATCATTACTCTGGAATAACTTGAGGTGCTGTGGTTTGCCAGCAGGGCCAGATTTAGGTTTGATGAGGCCCTACGCTACTGAAGGTAATGGGGCCCTTTATATGTCCAGCTGTCCTTTGTCAACTACAAATTGTTGCTGTTTTTGTTGTTGAATATATGCTATATCGTAATTTATGGATCTAATAGGTATCTAAAGTAAGGTTACCAGATGTCCCCATTTCCCAGGGACAGTCCCTGGATTTACAAATCAGTACCCTGACAAAAAAAGGGATGCGGTTGGCGCTGTGGGTTAAACCCCAGAGCCTAGGACTTGCTGATCAGAAGGTCAGTGGTTCAAATCCCCGCGACGGGGTGAGCTCCCGTTGCTCGGTCCCAGCTCCGGCCAACCTAGCAGTGCGAAAGCACGTCAAAGTGCAAGTAGATAAATAGGTACCGCTCTGGTGGGAAGGTAAAAGGCATTTCCGTGCGCTGCTCTGGTTTGCCAAAAGTGGCTTAGTCGTGCTGGCCACAGGACCTGGAAGCTGTATGTTGGCTCCCTCGGCCAATAAAGCAAGATGAGCGCTGCAACCCCAGAGTCAGTCACGACTGGACCTAATGGTCAGGGGTCCCATTACCTTTACCTTACCCTGACAAAATCCTATGATTCCTACTGAAGTTGAAAAGTGTCCCCAGATTCATTGGAAAAAATCTGGTAACCTTAATCTAAAGCTTAATCTAAAGCCATTTGCACATCTCAAAATATGTATTTTATCAAAGTAATTGTTGAACAGCAATACAATTAAGAAGAAGTATATTAATAGTGAAATAATTATGAAGCTCTTAACTTAAAATGATTGGGGGCCTATTACTTACATCACAGGAGCCTACACAACACTAAACACTGTTGCTATATGTAGGTTTTATTTTATTTGTTTTTTATCTTATATTTTGGAAATGTACATCCAGTTTTTTTCCCTTTAAATTTTTTGGGGGCATCCAAAAGAGTGGGGCCCTAAGCTACAGCTTGTTTAACTCCAAATAGTACTAGTAATAATGATAGCCCACATGCATGCGGTGGATGAACAACCACACACACCCGCGCGCGAGAGAGAGAAAGATCGTATTCCGGATGTTTAAACCTTGCCAGATCTCTAGGAGGGCAAAGGGGGGAAAAAGTCTGGCGGAGAAGCCAGCTCCATTTCCCTGCAGTTGCAGCAGCAGCTCCCCGAGGCGCTGCTGACTCCGCATTTTCCGCTCAGCTCCATGCGCGCACGCGCGCCCCGCTAGCCGGCCGCAGCCGAGCCCGCCGGTCGCTTTCTCGCGTCGGCGTGGCGCGCCCAGCAGCGCGGCTCCCAAGAAGCGACCTGGCTGGCCCGGCAGCGCGGGGTCCCTTTCCCCTCGCGGCCCCTCGCCGCTGCCGGGTCCCCTGGCATGGCCTGGGCGGCGGCCTTGTCCCTCGCTTTCCCGCCTCTCGGGGACCTTCGGAGAATTATGTCCTTCCGCTGGGCTGAGGCGCGGCGAATAAACGCCTCCGGCTCCGAGGAGGAGCAGGCGCCCTGCGCCAGCAGCACCCGCCGGACCCTTTTGCCGCCCCGTCCATCCTGCAGCCCCCGATGTGTCCCCCGCCGCCCCGGACTCGCTTCCACTCACCCGCCTTCCCGCCGCGCCCCTTCCCTCCGGCGAGCTGTCCCTGGGGTTGCGCGGCGAGCTGGGGATGCGGCGCCGCTGCTAGCGCATCCTTCTCTGGCCGCCTTCCTGCTGCTTCTCGGCCGCTTCCTCCGCTGCGAGGAGGGGCGAGGCGAGAGGAGAGAAGGCGAAAGGAAGGCAGCCGGCAAAGAGGCCGATACGCAGCTCCCTCTAGGGTTGCAGCCTGGTAGCCGCGAGATGTAATATGTACAGTATTATTAAAAGAGAGGTAGAAAGGTCCGGAAAGAGTTTATTCCCACCCACCCCCTCCGCCAGATTTCCTGCAAAATCACCTCTGTGAAGGTTGATGTGAAATATTTCTTATAGGTGCGTCAGATGTTACGCAACGGGAGTTGCAATGTGTTTCTGACACAGGATTCCAACATTTGGTATTTGACATCCTCATCCTCATCATGCCGTTTAGCATTCATTCATTCATTGCATTTATACCCCACTTTTCCTTCAAAGAGCTCAAGCTTGCACACATGCGTCTCCCTCTCCTCACAACCACCCTGTGAGGTAGGTGAGCTTCATGGATGCCCTGTGATTTGGACCATATGCACGCTCACCACCTGAGTTTGCTACCAGAGGTGTTGGGAGTGTTAGTTGTCCCTAGCAATACCAGATATGGCAAACACCAATATACAAATTTCAGTCATACGTAGTCTTTGTGGTGCCACAGGATTTTTGGTTGTAAAGACAAATTTCTTGTGGCATAATAGTAGAGTAGGAGAGCTGAAAATAATGCCAATACAGTGGTACCTTGTTTCTCAAACTTACAGTAATCCATTCCGGAAGTCTGTTCCAAAACCAAAGCATTCAAAAACCAAGGTGTGCTTTCCCACAGAAAGTAATGCAAAACGGATTAATCTGTTGCAGACTTTTTAAAACAACCCCAAAACAGCAATTTAATATGAATTTTACTATCTAATGAGACCATTGAGCCATAAAACAAAAGCAATATTGTACTATAAAATACAGCAGCTGTATCCCCTCAGCAGCTCTCTCTCTCCTCAAACAAGCTGGGCTGTGGAGCTCTCCTCAGAACACTGCAATTACAATGGGGGGACGCAAATTAGCAGCACAACAGTAAAAATGGAAGCTCAGGACTCAAAATGGAGCATGTTCGACTTCTGAGGCAAAGTTCACAAACTGGAACACCTACTTCCGGGTTTGCAGCGTTTAAATTCCATGTTGTTTGTGAACAAAGCTGTTCAAAAACTGAGGTACCACTGTATAAAGGTAAAGGAACCCCTGACCGTTAGGTCTAGTCGCAGATGTCTCTGGGGTTGCAGTGCTCATCTCGCTTTATTGGCCGGTGTACAGCTTCCTGGTCATGTGGCCAGCATGACTAAGCTGCTTCTGGCAAACCAGAGCAGCGCACGGAAACGCCGTTTACAGTACCTTCCCTCCGGAGTGGTACCTATTTATCTACTTGCACTTTGATGTGCTTTCAAACTGCTAGGTGGGCAGGAGCTGGGACCGAACAACAGGAGCTCACTCAGTCGTGGCGATTCGAACCACTGACCTTCTGATCGGCAAGCCCTAATCTCTGTGGTTTAGACCACAGCGCCACCCGCGTCCCTTTTCCACTGTATAGGTGAATCTAAAAAGCCTGGGACACAAATTTTCACAGCCCTCTAGCAGCTATGATGGCTAATTTAACAGTAGTAATGTATTTAGCATGTTGTGGGGGAGGAAGGGAAAGGAGATCGTTAGCCGCTTTGAGACTCCTGAAGGGGAGTGAAAGGCGGGATATCAAATCCAAACTCTTCTTCTTCTTCTTCTTCATTAACTCTGGAAGTGTATACTCAATTCTGACCAAACTAAGCATCCTAGAGCAAAATATACAGGTTAAAAAGAGCTATTTTTCATCTGCGGGATGTAAGCAGAAGGTCCTGGGTTCAATCCCTGACATTTCCTAGTAGGTTTGGGAGACACTCCTCTCTGAAATTCTGGAGAACTGCTGCCAGTCCGTGTAGACAATAACGAGCCAGGTGGACCAATAGTCTGACTTGTTATAGGGCAGTTTTCTATGTTCTAATTTACCTTTTCCAGAAAACTCAATTATAAATTATTCCTGTCCTAGTTGAAAGTGTGAGTCGTGTTATTGTTTTGCATAGGAGACAAAATATTTTGTACCCAGCACTGTTTGGTCTTGGCTACAGAATGAAATTCTGTTTTAACCATGTTTGAACACTGGAAATGGATCGAAGCACATTGATCTTTGCAAAACACGCACACGCTCAGCATAATTTAACATGCATAGCATGTGTATTCGCAGTCAGCACGAGCCACTGCCAGTAAGAACGGACACTATTAGGCTAGATGGACAAACAGCCTCATCTGGTATAAGGCAGGTTCCTCTGTTTCAATTGAACCACCTTTCCCTGATTGTAGCGTTGTTCAAATGTTACTGGTTTGCTCTGAGAGTTATAACTTGGGCCCAGTGCCCTGAGACTTTTTACAGATAATAAAGATATTTGGAGCTGTAGACCTGCACAGATATCCCCAAAGAGCTTTTATTCCATTCCTGGCCATCTTTTAATCTGTTAATTTGTTGTTGTTAGATGAGCCAGAAGAGCAAACGGTGAACTCCGGATTGCAAAACTACTGGGTGATCTCTCTTGTGGCTCCACCCCCCTCCAAGAATTCTAGAATCCTCAGAAGATTCTGAGCAGTTGGTTTTTCAATTTGAAGCTCTGATTCCAATCTGTTGAGACGAGCAGCCACCTTTGGGTGCCAGAGCAGAGTTAGCCTGCAGAAGACCAAAAACCGATGGATACTCTCACAGCCTCTTCTGTTTCCAGCAGGCCCTGGGTGCTCCAGTTCTTCAGAAACCTCTTTGGGAGCGGCAGGCATGTCACACAAGAGGGGCAGAGACCCAAGGCGAAAGACGAAGATAACGCCAAGAGTGAACTCCTGGACTCTCCTCTGCCCGAAAATGGGCTTGAAACAACCTTGCCAGGTCAAGAGCCTGAGGCCACCAAGACTTCTCCCAGTGAGATCTGTGGGGGGTTGATGGGCAGCTGCCCTGAAGAGCTATCGTTGCTGAAGGAATTAAGTCTGGGAGACACTACCCCTACGAATGAGAACAAACTGCCTGCTTCATTTCACTCGGCTAGGATGGAGATGGGAGACTCAGATGGCTTTGCTAACCCCATGATAAGTGGCTTGGCCAAGGATCCATGTGAGAAAGTTCCTGTTACAGGAGAGAAGGAAGAAGACTCTGATGACAGGGAGGCAGTGGGAAAGTGAGTGTCACCAACGTTGAGGCCAAGTCTCAGCACACAGAACAGTGTTTAAAACTAGTTCAGCTAAGTTTTTCTCAGAGTAGACCCACTGAAATTAATGAACATGACTAAAATCCACTTTGAGTAAAACTCAGTTATTTCTAATAGGATTTAATATCCGTTCAGATTGCTTCCCATACAGGAATGTGTGAAAATAGATGGGCAAATATAGCAAAGCCCTTCACAAAAACCACTTGTGTTAATTGGCTTCTGGCTGTATTACATGGGTACTAATTAGGAATGGAATTGCTCGTTGACTGTTCTGGCTGTTCTTGGCTTCAAAAGGCCGAACACTTAATTTTGTGCTAAACTTTCCATGAGGTTGATTATCACACACTGAGTTGAGATACGTGGGGTTTTGCTTTGCTAACTGAAGTTCACTGTATGAGATGTTAACCATAAAAATGCATGTGGAAGGAAGGGTTACTACAGTTGGCAGCCAACCAGAATTTCACAAGCCTGACTTGTTATCATTTAGACTGGCTGCCAACAGCAGAGGATGCAAAGTCAGAAAAAATGCAGCAGAACTTGATTTAGCACATCTGTGTGTCTGCAGGCACAATAATATGAATGCATGTGCACTCTGTTGTTAGATGGAGATCTGCTTTTGCTGCCTTGCAGATGAACTCAATACTCTTCCTCTCAGCTGAGCGATTGTCTGTTACCTTCTTCGAGGTTGTTCAAATCCTATGGAGACAGACTGAAAGTGAGGCCTTTGTTTTTTTTTTAAAATAATTTTTATTAAGGTTTTCCAAATTAAAACAAATAAAATCCAATTCATAAACTTTTTCCAATATCCAGGACTTCCCCTCCCCACCCCCTCTTGTGTTCCAAATCTTCCAAAAAAGCAATAATATTCAACAAATTCTTATTCCCAAAATACACTCATCATCAATAACTCAATTTATCCAAATTTCCATCCCCTAAGGTCGACCTATTCCCTTCCACGAGTTCCCCCCTTTCAAATATAGTACAGATGAAAATAGAATAAAAACAAACAATAATTTTACAACCTTTGGATTCCAAATTTCCCTCCCCTCTTCCCCTGTTGCGTTCCTCCTATCCCTCCACTTCTAATGTCTTCCTGATGAACCCACATTTCACTAAACCCACATCCCTCTGGTTCTTTACCGGTCTTTTTTTTTAAATTACAGATGTCCAATCATAGAAGGAGTCTATCAAAGGGGGCCCATTTCTTCTATCCAGATTTTTATATCCAGGAGTATAAACTCCAATTTTATATCCATAAGCTTGTCAAATCTGGATATCCCAAATGTTCCCACTCCAGTTCTGTCCAGTTCTTGTTGTTTCCTTGTTCTTGTCAATCACTCTCCTCCTTTTTACTTCCCTGTTCCCTCACAGAAATGTTCTTTTTCCAAAGGCTTCTAGTGTCTCTACAGAGGCTTGTTATTCAGGAGCAAAACATTACATCATGTTCCTTTCATTTTTCAACAGATTAATCCATTGTTTCCAGTAAAGTGTAGGCCTCTGTAGACAAAATAATGTTCCATTTCTGCAGTTTCCCAGGAGATTAAAAGTTCTATCCAACTGTTCAAGTTTCCCGTCGAAAACACATGCAATGTCCCTCAGCTCCTCTAGGTGGATTACAATAACAAAGTTCCCTTCCAGATCACATCCGCCAGTCCAAATAACTTATAAATCCTTATTTGAAACAATTTATCTCCAATTTATAACAAATGTAACCGGCAAAGTCCTCATAACAAAGTCTCAATTTCATTCTTCCGTTTTGACAGCTCTTTGACAGCTGTCAAAACCTCCGTTATTCTTCTCCAGGCATTTTCACGAATCGCTCCAGGGATTCCGGGGGGGTTGCTTTTTAATACGAATTCCACTTTTCTCCTCCAGCTCAATCTTATAAATTTCCCTCGTGAAGTTGCTAGTTCGGCAAGATAAGGTTCCTCTCGATCTTAGTTATCCAGTCCTTTGTTTTGGCTCTTCTACAATTTGGGGGGGGGCTGACTTCCTTTTTTCCACCTCCCCCGTTCGCTCCAAATTCTAAAAATTTATCCCTCTTTTTAGTCCATATTCCAATTACTCACGGGTTCTTCTTTTGGGTCCAAATTTTCAATAGAAGAAGTCAGCGCTCTCCGCCGGATGGCATGCGGCTGCGCTCGGCAGGGATAGCAGAGGACTCAAAGCACCACGCTCCTCCCCGGCACCCGATCCGTAGCCTTTAAAAAGGCTCCTTCACGAATCGAGAGGGCGCTGACGGTGCCAGCCGAGTCTCCATGTCCACGGCCTCCGTGGCCGTGGTTTTTAAGGGTCCCCGCATCGCCGGTGCGGTAGGACCCAGCCCCTGCCGAGCAGGCTCCCTCCGGAGCTCGGAGGGAGCCCGCCATTCGGCGATGGCGCCGACCCGGAAGTCGAAAGTGAGGCCTTTGGACCGAAAAAGGAATATCCCTGTTACAAAAAAAAAACCCACTTTGCACATGCTCTGCCTCCAACACATTTTACCCTGAAGTTATTTTTCAAGGGGAAAGCCCTTTCATCATCTTAAGAGGAAAATGGAGATCTGGACATGCACTTGGCTGGAGGTGTCTGGATTTTTGAGAACAAAATTTGCAATCCTAGAGTTGCACTTAAAACCTCCCATCCGTGTATAATGAATAATCATTAACAGTTAATAATTCAATTTTAAGCAGAGGAATTTGCATAAGCAGTGCTGCCATGAATAATTCTTAATGTAAGATTTCCATGTGAAGAGGTTTCCATAATCTGTTATTACAAACCACAGATTATCATGGAGACTAACTACCTGGGTCTTTTAGATACAGACTGAAGGCTTTGTTCGTGCAGTCAACTAAAGGGCTTGACTTAGAGACAGGCCTCATCCCAGGAAATTCTCTCTTAAAATTTTAATCCCCATCAACATCATTGCTTTTATTCACTACAGTAAATCCACCTGTCTGTGGCAATGTAGCAGTTATCATTGCTGATAAAGATGTGGCGTTTGGGTGTAGATATTAGGGTGGGAAGAAAAAAAGTGATGAATGAAGCACTGATGTGGAAGTCCCCTTCTTCTATGCAATAATTGTGTGTTTGACTTTAGGGATGAATTTCCCCAGGTCCTGTGTGCAGATGATGGAGTTGCCATGTCTGCTGGATCCATGACTGATGGTAAAGGCTGTAGCGCTGAAGAGGAAAGAGAGCATCTACTGAAAGGTGAGGGCTGGAAGAAGATTCCCACTCACCCATATGGCAGCTGCTGTCCAACAGTACCTGTACCCCTCCCCCCAAGCTGCTATGACTTAATTGTTTTCATCCTATTCAATACCAGATGTCTGAGGTTTGAGTCATGTATTTCAAGCAAGCAGGAGGCAAACCTTACAATCAAGAACACCCAGTATTATGTCAGATGGCCCATTAAAGATGGGTAAGAACTACAGCTGCAGTTCTTATTAGGTGATTCCATTGAATTATATTGTGCAGAGGCTGTATTCACACCAGTAGATGCTGGTCCAGTGCCAGATCCCACAGTGAAAGCAGCAAGGTGACTAAGTGGGTCAAACATTGCAGGCGTCCAGATAGCTCTGAGTGAGAAGATTTCACTGACAAAGGTTGAGAGCAGGCTGAAGCCTTTTATGCAGGTATAGGCAAACTCGGCCCTCCAGATGTTTTGGGACTACAATTCCCATGATCCCTAGCTAACAGGACCAGTGGTCATGGATGATGGGAATTGTAGTCCCAAAAAACATCTGGAGGGCCGAGTTGGCCTATGCCTGGTTTTATGTCTCCAAACTACGTCCTCCAGGCTCTCCTCACTTGTGGGGAAATTCAGTCAATCAATCATTCTATATGTATGCCGCCTTTCCTAAGTTAAAACAGTGCCCAGGGTGGCTTACAACACATCAAAAGTTAAATAACTACAAGTATAACAAAAGTAATGATAAAGATCCGAAATAAAGATACAAAAAAGTAACTTCAACAACAGTAAGAATCCCCTACAACAACCCCCCCTCCACCCCAGCGTACTGTATCTTATCTTACACCACTGATCTGGAGAGGTACTATGGGAGGCATTTGTTTTCTCAAACTCACAGGAAGTTGGCTGTGAGGATTTGGGCCCTGACCCTACAGGCTTTAGTAGACTAAGAGATCCTTCTGGAGACTCCTGTCTCACAGCCTCAAACATAGTGGTCTCCTGATCTGCAGCAGCCAGTTCAGAGCCCTGCTCCTTGACCCGATTCCTTAGCTGGTGCCTGTGCAGCCTCAAGCTCTGTGGCTGAATTGCTGCTGGATTTAGAGGGCATTACAACCCACCCTGGTTATACGGAGAGACTTCATGAGTTGGTGACATCACTTTTCTTTTAAACAGAAGATGTACAAGAAGGGGAACCTCCAAAAGCAGACCTCTCTCCATGGAACAGACTCCTCAATATGTACAAGCAGCGCCGGTGGCTTCCTGCTTCTAAAGGGGTAAATATGCGACAGGGAGTTGTTTTGGGGTTTTTTCCCTCCCTCTCTGCAAGTGGCATTTTTATATCATAAGCAAGGCTAAATATGTGATTTCCATCAGAAGAGTGAAGGTAACGAAATTACATTGTGAGCTGGCCTCTAGAATCCCCTCTAGAACACAATGTAAATTGGCTTTGCTTAAAAATCAAAAGATAGGTGGGATTTGAGAGTATCTATGCTAGCTGCCAGTGCCACATATTTATTTTTATTATTTGTTTAAATATAACACCCCACCTTTTCATCTATCAGCCCACAAGCTAGCTCACAATAGCTATTATCATCCAGGGAAAATGTTAAGAATGAAAAAGGAACAACACAGCAGTAGGAATCAGTAGATCTAGTAGCAATCAAGACAATAATCAGCAAAATGGCAGGCAACAATACTTGACTTGCAAATGGAAAATATCAAGGAGTCTTGATATTGCAAGTGATAGTTCCTCCATCAAGAAACTGTGTCGAGATAGAGACAGTTGTCATGCCTGTGATCTTGTGGTGCTCAATAAATGTTAAATTATAACAGCAGACATCTTAGAGATACTTAAGAAACCCTTGAAATAGCGTATGGCAAAATAATTCAGGGCCAGCAGTCATAGCCCTTCAGCTATAGCCCAGTTCATCAGCTGCATTAAGTGCTATTATTTGTTGGCAGATATATACCCGGGTGTGGGTGGGTGGGTGGGTGGGGGGACAATGACCGATTAACAGTGGAATAAAAGACCATGAAATGCAAGAGATGCATTTTAAATGCATGTGACATTTCAATGCAGAGCTCAAATGTATGGATGTAATCCCAGTGACCTCATTTTAGCAGTGCTAATTTAACACCCATATTGGAAGGGAGACCTTGATTCAGACTGTGTCATAAACAAATACAATCAAATATGCTGATTAGCTCAGCATTAATTGAAATTCTAGTTTCATACTGGAGACTCGTTTTAAAGTTGCTGTTGTTGACATATCAGCAGCCGAGGGTCCTAAAAACTAAGATAGAGACCTAACATCAGCATCTGACTTTCTTGGGTAGCTGCGTGCTAAAGTTTGTCTTCCTTGGGCCCCCTCAAGAGCAGTGCTCTGGTAACTGCAATTTGGTTGCCATCGGTGGCGGGTTTATGAGCTCAACTGGTTTGCCCACACTGGGCACTGAACTGAGAGGGCACTGGAGGGGGCACCACAACAATGACTTAGAACAGAAGGTGAAAGCCAATGAGGTGCATGTGCCAAATTTTGGTGTTGCACTGGGCGGCACTGAAATTTGAAAGCCCAAAGTCCACCACTGGTGACATCCCTTATATTACTTTTCCCACAATGCCCTGGACATGTTTCAGTCCAAGCAAGCAAAAATCAAGAGTGGAAACTATTTCTCATTGCTCCCATCACCATGCTTGGAAAATCTATTCTGTCAGTTTCTGCCTGTGAGTCAGCTGTTACATGCCAGACTCACGTGACAATAAACCTAAATAGCACTTTTAAGCATTCAAATAGCTTTGTATACATTATCTCAGTAGGCTTACAATAATGCTGAAAAGTAGGGCAACCTTTATGCCCTCGTATTGTGGGTGTGGAGGGCAAGATCTGAAAGACAGTAGCATGCCTAAGGCCACCTCAGAGCTGAGGTGAAGACGGGGGATTTCCCAACTGCCTGTTTTCTTAACCACTGTACCAGCACAACGCCTCTGCCCATAAAAACAGCAAGTAGCTCCAGCCAAAGCAATGGCTTTTGCACATGTTTCTCTTTCAGTCCTTACCACACAGATAAGCAAGCGCTTGTGCAAAGGTCTTAATCATGCCTATTTTTAGTAACATGTTTTGCAGCCATTTGGAAATGGCTTCATAAGCATCTTTTTGCACCATATACATTGCCCTCAACACCGTTAGTGCCTAATGATTGGGAGTGCTTACATAGCTGGGTATTGCAGCAGAATTACAGTAAGTAGTAGTCAGTTACCATAATTAGTCGTAATTTTAACTATTCTGTTGCTTGGCGCATTGGCTTTCCAATCAGAGGGAAAGGGGAAGTTTCATATAACAGCCCACAAGACTTAGCACAGGCCTAACCAGGTCTACTCAGAGGAACTGGGCATGGAGGAAAGGGTTAATTTCCTTCATGGGCACAAATCAACTTCTGTATGAGATAAGCAAGCAGGTGCAAGGTCAGCAAAGCCGGTTGTTATGGCTATGACCCAGTGCTGTCTATATAAGTGAGCAAGGCACGTCAGCTCATTAGTCAGTCAGTGAGCCTTTCTGTGAGTTGGAGTCTGTGTTATGTCTTAAAGCTGGAGCAACAGAGATACTTTGTCCTTATCTGTATCTGTTTCTGTATCTGTACAGTGGTACCTCAGGTTAAGAATTTAATTCGTTCTGGAGGTCTGTTCTTAACCTGAAACTGTTCTTAACCTGAACCACTACTTTAGCTAATGGGGTCTCCTGCTGCAGTTGCGTCGCCACTGCGCGGTTTCTGTTCTCATCCTGAAGCGAAGTTCTTAACCCGAGGTACTATTTCTGGGTTAGCGGAGTCTGTAACCTGAAGCGTCTGTAACCCGAGGTACCACTGTATCTGTATCACCACCAACTGTATTGCCACCAAGGACTGTATTCCTGAAGTCTAATCTTCTACAGCAGTAAACTATTTTTGCACCTTAACATGCCCCTGTGAGGTGAATAGAACTGGGAACAACTTCCAGTACATGGGTCTCTCACCTCAGATTCCCACCACAAACCTGGCCTTCTGGTAGTGAAGTTGTTGAAACGTACTGGAAGTGGGAGGGGCAAGGTGAAAGGGGGGGGCTGTGTTATGCCAGCACAGTGGTGGAGCCAATCTGGTACTCCCACCAGTGCAGCCACACAGGGTGTCTGTCTGTTCTTTTTATCCTGTTTTATATTTTCCGGCTGTTTACTTCCCCCTCCCCTTCTGGGTTGAACACATGTAGGATATATTGGTGGCCATTCTTCTGGCAGAGCAGTGGCACATCTTCTTCCTCAGCATACAGTGGTACCTTGGGTTACAGACACTTCAGGTTACAGACGCTTCAGATTACAGACTCCGCTAATCCAGAAATAGTATCTCGGGTTAAGAACTTTGCTTCAGGATAAGAACAGAAAATGCACGGCAGCGGGAGTGGGAGGCCCCATTAGCTAAAGTGGTACCTCAAGTTAAGAACAGTTTCAGGTTAAGAACGGACCTCCAGAACGAATTAAGTTCTTAACCTGAGGTACCATTGTAATAGGTGCATAGGGTTGCTGTGTTAGGCTGCAATCCTAAACATACATACTAAACATACATACTAAACACAGTGGTCTTCCACAGAAATGTGCAGAACAGTCCTAAGCATGTTTATTCAGAAATAATTCTCACCAATTTCGATGGAGCTTCTTTCCACAAGAAGGATTTCCTTCTTATGCAGGCATGTCTTTCTGTCAGATGCTTGTTTCTTTCTGTTTTAATCTTGTAAGTTTTTGGTCATTTCATTTTTGCAACAGTCCATGACTAATATCAATAAAATTGAACTGCACTCATGCAGTCCCAATAGAATCAGATTTCAAACATCCATAATTGTTCAAAATCAAAATTACATTCTTGGTCCACTTGTGAAATAATATAATACAGGTATTTATGCAATTTCAGAAACCTTGCTATAATGGGATAATTAAAACTAAATTCCATTTTATCTGGCCACACCTTCTGAATATGTTTTTTTAAAATATATATATATGCACCATCTTCAGGATATTCCAGTACAACCAGTTGTTGAAGATGATCTAATGGTATATGGAATTGCAACACCCAGACCTCATGTCACCCTATCAAATTCCTCTGCAGTTTGCAGTGCTTGTGGGTAAGTTTTTTGTGGTGCTCTTCATCCCCCACATTCTGAAACATTGAGTAGATGGTCCCCAAATACCAAAATTTGTGCAATGTGATGTTGAAATGTAAAATGTAACCAATGAGAATGAGCAACAAAAGATTGTGGGGTGCCTCTGGCCCCTAATCAGAGGTTCCAGCTAGGACAATGATGGACCACCAGATTTGTATTGTAAAGAGGGTTCTTCAGCTCTTCACTAAGCCAACTGGAGTTGATAAATGAAAATGAATTGTCAGGTGGAGTGCTGGGAACAACTTTGGATAGTACCACATGTGACCACTAGATGCCACTGTCCAATTTAGAACAAATTTACTGGGCTAAAGTGTGTACTGTACTGTATCCAAGAGTGGCTGTAAAGGCATTAAAATGCATTACAGTACTGTACTTGGATTAAAAGAAAACACCCTGGTTTAAGGGGCAATAATTTGGAATGGGGAATTTATAGTGAGTCACCCTGATACAGAGTCTTTAATTTACGGATGTATTTAAAAATACTTACTCTTTCTTAATCTGCTGTAAGGATTATAATTCAATATATACGATTGTACATTTTAAATCTGCAATTTGTTGGTGTTGAATATATATAATTGTAAATGTGTATGAATGTGAAAGAAATCTTAGTAAAAACCAACCCTGGTGGTGGCAAATCTTTTTGACAAATATGCCATAGGTGAAGTCCAAAGTCTCAGAGAGTGCCACCCTAGTATGTACACATTCCATATTCATCATCCTGTGCCTTTATGTGAGTCTGCTGAGCTGGGGAACAGGGAGCAGTTGGCTGTGTAGCAGGGGGCGGGGAGCAAAAATGTGGCTCATAATTAATATGCTATAGCCCTAAGCCTCTCTTATTTGTGCTGCCTGTAACACTGGTGCCAAAGGCTGGCTATCCATGATATATTATAGAACTGCAGAAAAAGTGAAGGACTTAATAGGACATCCTTAGGCCTTCCTAAATTTATTTTCTTACACAGAATATGCACAGTTATTGCTGAGGATCCAGTTGACCTATTCAAAAGCACTGCTGTGGGAATTCAGCTCCCCCCCCCAATAATATAAATTAAAACTATCCCACGTGTATTGAAATTAAAGACATCACCACCCTCCTCTTACCCATAGCAATGACTTACCATTTTGTAAATCTTAAAAAACTATTTCCTTTTAAGTATAACATTGATCTACACCAACAGTAGAATTCATAAATGCTCTGTTTCTGTTAAAAAGCAAACAGATGGCCGTCTCACAAACTTGGGGTCCACCTTTTGTGCAATTAAAAAAATACGGTTGGATCACTGTGATCATTGGATAAATAGTGGTACAGAAATTTAAGAACAGGAACAACAACTGATCACTGATCACCCAGATAAACTTTAATCTGCCTTTAATTGGCCTCTAGAAGTGCTACAGATGTGATGAACAGATGATTACCTTGAACTCTCATTACATCTCTGTTTTAATGAGCATTGAAGTACCTACTGATAAGGTACTGTGCTGGATCCTTTTGAGGGCAATTCATAATAGTATAACAGTTGTCCTTTAGAGAGCAGTGCAGTAAATTAATTTGAAAGCTGCACATGAAGTTTAATCTGTTATAAACTTCTTGTTGTTTTTAAAATAAAGCCAGTGATAGTTGGAGCCCTGAGACTGACTTTTGCTTGGTATACTTTGTAGAAGCTATTTTATTTATAGCTTTCAGATTTTAGAGAAAGGAATGAGAATGCCTATTCAGATTCTGACATTGACCCAAGCTATGACCTTAGGGCAGTCACATTTATTTAATTAAATAAGAGCATTTATAAACAACTTAATATTTTTTAAAAATCCCTGAGTGGTGTACAACATAAAAACAATAAACAATATCATAAAAACAAAAATAGAACACAAACCCAATAAAAAAATGTATAAAAGCAGGAATTTTGGAGATTGAAGCAAATAGAAACAGGATCCAGTCTTAAGGGTCCAGGAAAACCTAGGTAGGAAGATGTCTTTATGAGACATTTAAAGCAACTGATGGTTGCAATATCAATTTTGGGGTCACTGCCATTGGCTATTCTGTAGCTTGTAGAATTTCCCCAGCTCTCTCTACTTAAGGCCTAACTGGTCAAATGAGAACAGTCAAGGTTTTACAAGGTTCCATCAGTGCTAGCAATGCTTCTAATCTAACTCTGTCTCTCCCTGGCCCAATGCAATCTAGGCTTCCTGAGAATGAAGATGGAGAAGGGGCTGGTGACTGTGAGACGGCACTCAGAGGTCCAGGAAGAAATGATGCTGGAAGTCTGGAGCACCCTAAGGTGTTGTAGATGCTAATATAGTCTGGGAGGGAATGGAGGCTCATAGCACTTTCCAACATTCCTAACTTTTTGTCTTTAAAGTGCTATAGGATTGTCTTTTTTGCTGAAACAGCAAATGAGGGCTCCCCACTTCTAGTTCTCTAGTGAGAATGACAGGATCATGGTACTCACAGGCGAACCAGGAATCGCCTCCATTTCCCTCCTGACAGAGGCTCTGAGCTTTTAACTGCTACATGATGGGCAGAAATTTAACAGTTGCAGCTTCTGAGCACTACTTCATTGCCATGCCAGCAAGGATGGCACCTGCTGAATTTCTGCATGCAACACAGCTGTTGCAGACAAATAACCTTTGTTGGGGAGGGGGAAAGTCCACAACCCCAACCTCATCAACTGTAACTGTGAATGTAGACAACAACTTTACTTGCAGATGGTAAATTGAATCCCTGAAAGGGCCATGCCTTGATCTTCATGGATGCTGAATTCACTGGGGTTTTCTTTCAATCAGCAGTCAGGATAATGGACTGAGCTCCTTGAGTTTTTTCTTGGCTATTAATTAATGGAGCATCATCCTACATATCTGCATTAGCAGGGAGAAGAGGTAGGGTAAGATAAAGGACCAGTGTGGAACAGTGGCTAGTGTGTGGAAAACCGAAGTTTAAATTACTGCTAGGCTATAAAACTGTCTGGGTGAACATGGATTGGCATTAGCACATGGCATCCTCAGGCATCTGGCCAGCTACTGATGCTCACCATCTTTTTGTCTGCTGCTCTGATCAACACCAGGTGGCTGGGATTGAGAGTCACCATTTAAATTTCCCACAATGCCCCACAGCAATTGGGTATATTTTGGAAATCAAAATGGCAGCTTCCAGCCGCACAGCACTGATTGAAGCTGCTACTGCTATCCACCATGGCTGTTGTTTCCAGAGCTCACCAACATTGAAGGAGACCTGCCACTGACAGAGGAAGGGACCACCAAGGAGCCCTTTACCAAGGGGCCTTGCAAACTTAGAGCTGGCTCTGCTTTTGACAAGTCTTCTCAAATATTCTTCAGGATGACTGTGAGCTCACACCACCACTTTGAAGGAGAAAGTAGGATTCAAATGTAGGATATCAGTGACAATGGAACTTCAGAGTGATCATTGGTATGCCTTTGTAACATTATTCTTTCTTTCCACCCTTGTTAGAATGTGCACTGAGGAAACACTGTCGGAGTCACTTTGGGTCTGCCAACTGCACCCTTCTCCACTTTGCTTGCTGGGAGGAAGATGGTCTACTAAGGATTGTTATTTGTAACCCACCAGGACTGTTTCGAATTTCTTTCTTTCTTTCTTTCTTTCTTTCTTTCTTTCTTTCTTTCTTTCTTTCTTTTGTATAGTTGTTGCCCACTTTCCCCTGTGCTCCCCTTACAAATCCACCAGATGTGTTCGTAGTATATATTTCAGGTTGATGAACTGCTCTTCCACCTCCTCATTAAAGTTTTCCTGTGAATTCATATCTTTTTTGTGTGCTTTTAATGTCACACATGACAAAGCGAGACATCTCTTGAGGCTTCATGAAACACAGAAGGCTCATTCAGACATCTGCTTGTCTCGCCACTTTCCCCTTGGAAAACCCAATACTAACTGCTGAATCAGAACAAATGTCAATCGAGTTGTCCGTGGACTGATGTTTACTCCGATACAGTGTTAAAGAGCTGGTTTTCCCAGGGAAATCAGTGGGAAAAACACTGGATCTGTGCTTTCTAGGCACAGGACAGACTGAAGGGTGAACTATGTATGGGAACTCAACATAGATATTGACCTCAACATCCAGCAAAATCTGAGTTTTTAGACCTATGCATTTTCTTGCTCACTGTTTCTGCAAGGTGTAAAACATCAAATGCCATAAGCTGTTGTTGACTATCAGTGATAGATACTGACAAACAGAAAGCATTCAAATAAATGATTGGAAACTAATATTAAGATCAAATATTGGAATATATAAAATACTGATGCCAAATTGAATATCTACCAAATATTTGGCATTCACATATGCAGAGAAAAACTTTTGAAGATCGTTAGGGAAAGGGCAAATTATCTTCAGCTCCACTTATTCCATCATTTCTAGTATTTTAACTTTTTGGGTTAGGCAGTTGAGGTCTTATACTTCAATGTACGCTGGGTCCCTCCAGACCTTTTCATTATGCATTCATGATGATTCCTGCTCATGAGGATATCAAGGTGGTCATACACAATCCCAAATTCAATACTGTTTGTGTGTGCAAAAATGTTGGATGGTCACACGCATATCTCATAACTTCCTGGTGAAATCCCGTAATTATATATACCACAAATGTTCTGGTTTATCTTTTTCTCATTTTTGTTTCACGATAGCCCCTCCAGACAGCAATAATGTGGCAGCATTAGAAATGCAACATGGAACAAACTAAGAACAAATTCACCATAAACACACTATTATTGAGTCAAGAACAGATTGCAGAAAAAACAATAAAACACTAGTCTGGAGGGGCTTTCTATTATTCAGCTCTTGATTGGCAGCTACCCTCCAGAGTCACAGAAAGACATCTTTCCTAGTTCTAAAACCTGAAAACCTTTGTTCCTGCCTCTGTTTCAGAGTGTGGATTTGGACTAGGAAGTGGATCTTGCTTCTCTCTTTATACCTTCAGCCTCTTGTAAGAGGTGAACTGTAGGCTAGCCCTTGGCATTTTTAACCACAGGCTGTGAGAATTGAGCCGGAATAGTTCTGGCAGCCCAAGGCCCCTGCTAATCTGGGAATTCTATGAGAGGAAACCCACACCCTGCAAACCTGCCAGACGACAAAGCCTTCTTCATACATGTTGACTCCCAGGGGATTGCAAAATAGAGCAGTTACTATTTTTGTACAGGTTTTATTGATTAATTTTCAGGATCTGCAGTTGCTTTGCCCTTAGCTTTGCAGCATAAGTATGGTTGGCATCCAGAATATGGCTAATGTGTCTATTTCACAAAAGCACATAGTTTGTGGGCTAATCATCTTAGGTGCCATCACTTGTCTCCAAGATATATGCAAAAGCCTCTGACTACTACTGCCACCTATTTTGATTATTGTGCCTCAGTTAGAAGACTCTCCTCAATATTGTACATGGTTTCTTTAGTTAGACACCAGGCTCAATAATAAGAATTTAAGGAATTATGGAATATTCTTTTCTATATTTGTTATATATGGGGTGTATGGGGTGTTAGGGGAGGTAAGGTAAAGATAAAGGACCCCTAGATGGTTAAGCCCAGTCAAAATTGACTATGGGGTGCTGTGCTCATCTCCCCTTTCAGGCTGAGGGAGCTGGTGTTTGTCCGTAGACAAGTTTATGGATCAGGACTAAACTGAGTCGTACCTCTGCTGAGGGACCTGTTGTGCTCCTTCTTGTGTAGTTTGTCTACCTTTGGTCTTCACCATATGTGATGAGCGCGAAGGCACTTTTTCCTCTCATGCCGTTGGGCCCACTCTCACTTAGAGAATTTGCCCTCACCTCACTGAAGAACCCTTTACTTGAAGGTTTCCTTTCCCTTCCTCTTAAAATTCTAACCCAGAGTCTCCTGCGGGGGACCTTTGTGAGGGAATATTTAGTAAGTTGGAGTCTCAGACAGGTTTTCTTTAAATAAACAATAAATATTTATTTAAGGCAAGATAGCATGTAACACAAACGGATTAAACTTAGGTTACTTCAGGCACTTTAATTCTTTCTCAGTTGTTTTTGCGTTATAGGTTTGGTTCCTTTATACGGTGATACTTTCTTTCAGTTACCCTCCCCCTTGAACAATCCTGCTCCTGAGGTACCTTAAGCAATAGACCCAAGGGCTCTCCACACCCCCTCCCTTCACTGGGTTTGGGAGGGGCAGATGGAGCTTGTCAACCTGGGAAAGAAGCCCATCTAGGAGAAGGATAACTCTGATCCTACACCTCTACTGCCTCGTGGGACACCCTACATAAATCTGGAGTGGGGTCCCTAAGATGGTTGGATGGAGTCTTGTATGCCTGGTATGCCTCCTTCTGGCAACTCATGCAGCCAAGCTGGTGCCAAATATATTGCTCTGCTTTCCTTTGAACTACAGTTGTACCTCAGGTTACATACACTTCAGGTTACATACACTTCAGGTTACAGACTCTGCTAACCCAGAAATATTACCTTGGGTTAAGAACTTTGCTTCAGGATGAGAACAGAAATTGTGCTCCGGCGGCACAGCAGCAGCAGGAGGTCCCATTAGCTAAAGTGGTGCTTCAGGTTAAGAATAGTTTCAGGTTAAGAACAGACCTCCAGAACGAATTAAGTTCTTAACCCAAGGTACCAATGTATGTCAGTGAGGATGGGGTGGGGGTCTTGTCATCCGGGCAGCCCAGGACCTCCATATCTTATTGCCCAGGCTCATGCCCCAAGGAGGTCACTTCAGTGCTGCTAACACAGTGTTTGGACTTTACCCCCAGAAGCACACTCTATTTTCTTTTGAGATAGACGGATGCTACCAAAATCTCTCAGCCTGAAATATTCTATTTCTGTTTCTATTTAAGCTATAGGTGAGTCAGTGTCTACTATTTTGAGTGGAGCAGGAACCCTATGATTATCAACAAATATGGTGAAACCAAGGAGACGCCTTACAATACTTCATAGTTTAAAAAATTATGTATTGTAATGAGTTTACTTGGTTTCAGCATAGGTGGTTCCCACTCCACTCAGAATAGTGGAGAACTGGCTCTCATCGTCATCAACCTCCCAATATTCTGGCAATAATTAGACTTTAGTCACTGAAACCACTGGTGTTTCTTCTTGGTATTGCACAAAATGACTGTACTCAGGTCAGGAAAGTTCATCACACAGAGGCCCGTATTACTTTTGTGAAGAGATGAAATTCGTGCACGCCTTATTCCCCAAATACTAAAACTTTGTGAGATCCAGACTGGGCCGGCTTTAGGTTTGATGAGACCCTAAGCTACTGAAGATAATGGGGCCCTTTATATGTCCAGCTGTCCTTTGTCAACAACAAATTGTCGCTGTTTTTTGTGTTGAATATATGCTATATGGTAATTTATGGACCTAATAGGTATCTAAAGCCATTTGCACATAACAAATAGGAGCCTACACAACACAAAACACTTGCTGTATGTAGGTTTTATTTTATTTGTTTTTTTATCTTTTTTTCCCCTTTAATTTTTTTGGGGCCCCCAAGAGAGTGGGGCCCTAAGCTATAGCTTGTTTAGCTTATATGTAAATCCAGTAGTAGACCCAGATGTGGAATCAAGAATAATTCATTCAGCACTTCTGCCTTGTTCAAAACTACATTTGCGGTGCTTGAGATATTTCCCAAATTTGTGGTGAAGCAGTTGCCTCCCTGATTCACCACAAGTATGGCTCACCATGCTGATTCACCATGTCTGTACCATGTCATTGCAAGCCTTTAGAAAGTGAGCTGAGCAAAGGAATGTTGCAAGCCCTAATTTGTGGTTATGTTGAAGCAAGTAGATGAATGCTTCACCATGAATTTGGTGATCACTGTGAGCACAGTGCTCTAGCTGGTAGTGGGGTGGAATGGTCCTAGGAAGCCACATATTTACTGGCCAAATATATGTATGGGCAACCACAATGCCAGTCTCAAACACATTTCCTTGGGAGTGAGACTGGATTCCCAAGTTCTTTTTAGATATGATAGAACCATTGACAGGTGACTCGTACCCATCATTTTTGCAGAGTGAGAATTTCTTCTGATCCTGTCCCTAACATGAGGAGATGTTAATGAAATTATTGGAAGTTCTCATAAGATGGTTTTAACGGGCTGAGAACACATTTTTTTCATAATGGACATTTTTAAAAAATCCTTCCTTTGCTCTAGGACTTTGTGATCATGATATAGCTTCCAGCCTTGCTTTTAATATCTCTGTCCTTGACTGGTACATCATAAACTGATGGAAGCACTAACTATCATTTAACATGATCCAGAGAAAAGGTTTAAAATTTAATCTGAGGAAAAGGTGCCAGGTTCTTTGGTGATTCATGGGCACATTTCTCATATTGTGTTTGGAACAAACCATAAAACAGATTTAAGAAATGAGCTACAAAATGGATTAGCTGCTCTTCAGGAACAGCTTAGCTGAACTATAATGTAAATAGGCAAGCTGTCAGTTTTGTTCTAGTAGCTGAAAGGTGATAATGACCTTTTTGTGCTGCTTGTTGCTGTTGGAGCAACCTCTTTATCAGAAGCAGTAGACAATTTAACTTTCACTTCCCCTCAAAGAACCCTGAGAATGGTATTTCTCCCAGAGGTGGACTAGGGATCTTTGCTAGAGAAATCACACTGATACAACCATAATTCCCGGAGTTCCTTTGGAGAAGCCATGACACTTGCCATTTTCCAGACTGCTTTAACTTTGTAGTACAGATGTGGCTGTAGACACAATCAACAGAATTCAAGTAAAGGAGTTGCCAGTTCTTGATTTTCTCTAAGCATCTGTTATGTACTAAGCTTGGATCCTAGAAAATTAGGCAGGTAGGATCCTAGAATGCAACAACTGATTGGCCTGCAGTAGGAGCCCAATCAGGCTCCAGGAGGGAAGCAGAATCAACCAATCAGATGGGACTCATTGTGTAAATAATGTATATATAGCCTGAGGTTTGGGGGGAAATTCACTCACTGTTTTACGAGCTGCAATAAAGAGCATGAAATCACTACATGACTCCAAGTATATTTCAGCATCCATTCATACCTAAGGCTGCATCCAAAGGACATCATTCCCCAGCAACTATAGTCTTTAAAGTGTAGAATTTTAGAGTTGATAGTTTGCACCAGGCATAGGCAAACTTGGCCCTCCATATGTTTTGGGACTACAACTCCCATCATCCCTAGCTAACAGGACCATTGGTCAGGGATGATGGGAGTTGTAGTCTCAAAACATCTGGAGGGCTGAGTTTGCCTATGCCTGGTTTGCACAGTGCCAGTTGTACTGATCCTGCTGGTTTATCTGGACTTAACCAGTCAGCCAGGATCGGGCAGGGTTCATCCCTGCCACATGTGGCTTGTGGGATTCAGGTGCACTGATTCAGTATTCATTGTGCCACTTTCTGATGCTTAGATTTAAGGAACCTTCAGAGCTGTTTCACACATTCTGATAAGCAACGAAAAGCACTATTTCACAGAATTGTGTGCAAAAGGGAACTTGCATGTCTCTTCCTTGGTAAGTTTCAAATACATGTGGGACTCATGCGCTTTGCCATGCCTCCTCCCTTTCCACGTGTCTTAGAGATCTATGGAAATTTTGCAAGTACTCAGGTGCTTCAAATCCAAAATTAGATTTTAAACAGTGTGCAGTCTCCCTTCTAAGAGTTACAAGAAAAAAATGGATTACTTACTATCTGTGGGTACTGTCATCTGTTTCCTAGATCCCCATTGAGTGCATCTTTCAGAAGTGACTCCAAAAAACTTAGCATGGTCACAGCTCATTCTGATGTATCCTTTCCTTATATGTGTGTTTGTTTTGTGGGTTTACTTCAAGTTGTGGTCCTGAGAGTACCATACATGTTGGAATCAGAAACGTTTAGGTGGTTCAGTATTGTCCATCTGCAACTGATGTCTGGTTTCCAAGGAGCTCAGCCCCAAGTAATATACTAAACAATGGTTTACATGTCTGAAGAAGCTTCGTACCTGGAAGCAGCTGCAATTGCCGTAATGAATTGAATCCCACAGCAGGATATTTGTTGAATGTTGTCAGGGGTTCAGGAGCAGAGGCACAGGGGAAAGAGGAAGCGGAGAGCGAAGGAGAACAATCCGAGGGCAGCGCAGGTGAGGATGACAGTGGGGGAAGAGAGTCCATGAGTCTGTCCAGTGATTCGGAAGATTCCCAGAAGGGAGCACCGATAGCCAGAGCAAGGGGGGTCCTGGGAGGGACGCACCAGAAGCAAGGGACCAGCGGTGACTCCCAAAGCAGCAGCTGGAGATCGGGACCAGTTTCCCCACCAGAGCGTAGCGGGGGGGAAGGGTCCCATGTGTCAGGACTGGCTTCCCCTCCAGGGGAAAGAGAGGATGAGGCAGGGGTGACCACACCCCTATCGCTGAGTGAGGGAACAGAGGGGAAGTCAGATCCAGCGAGCCCCCCCGAAGGGGGAAGCAGTGACAGAAGCAGCGTAACAGTCAGGAGGAAAGTTGCCGGCTGGGCGCGCGCGCCAAGTTCAAATGCACAGGCGCGCGGGACAGCTGGGAGCGAGGATTGGGAGCCAGGTCCTAAAGCACGCTGGAGGCAGGGGGGAGAATCTGGAGACTCTTCAGCATCAGAAGAGTCCAGAAAGGGCAACACCCCGGCGGGCAGACAGACCCAGAGGAGAAAGGAGCAAAGGAAGAGGTGGAGCAAGGCTAGGGTCTTGAACTGGTGTCTGGGGGGAGGAGATTCAGACGGAGCTTCAGCGGTCTAGGGTTGAGACGTAGAGCTGCGCGCCGCGGCTTTGGAATGGAAACTGAACCTTAATAAAGACTTTTGTATATAACAAGAACTGGCGTTGGTCCTCTGTAAGCTGGGACCTTGGGCAGCTCTGACAAATGTTCTCAGGATTCATGCTTGTGGCTTTTTTTGCAGTGTGATGTGAGCCTTCCCAGGGTCTTCCTAGTCCCATTTGACATATATATATATGGAAATCTCTTCGAGCATTCTAATCAAATTGCATTTCAGTGATGATTGAAGAATGATACCAAGGACTTTAAAATCCTCTGGGATTAAAGGTGCCGTATGAAATATATGTTACCTCCAAGGCATTTTGTTAAAAAGAAGTGTCATGACCCTGTAAACAAAATTCACTAAATGCTCATTTTTATAGGCGATAAACTGCAAAGTGCTACTCATTCTTCAGTTCTCTCTTATAGTTTACAGCTTTGTCAGAATTTTCTGATTGATTTACTGACAAGCAAGCAAGCAGCGTTTGAAGGCTTCATCATAATGTATAATTCCACTCAAGCAATTATGGAGGCTGAATGAGTCAGCGGATGTTCAGGAGTGGCATTGTCCAGTTACTCAAATGGGCTTTGTCAACAACAGGCTTTTATAGTAGGGTCAAATTTCAGACCAAACCTAGTTGACTCACCTGGAGGAAGTATTTCTCATAGTCAGAAAAATAGGTGGGTTTGCAATCTCAGCTGTTCAGGTACATATAATTCGAATCCAAAGGCAGGCTGTTGTCTTGGTCAACACACACACACACACACACACACACACACACACACACACATCATATCATTTCATGCTTCCACTTTCAGAGAAGTGGGCAATTCAAGGTATCCCCTCTTCCTTTGGAGAGTGCTGGAAATGTAAAGGGTCTTTGTACATACAGATGTATCACTTGAGTTGGTTTTAGAAGTATACAGATGTAAGGACACAGACAACACCTGATTCATAGTAACATCAGCATCGTGGCATTCTAAAGCTAACCTCTCCCATTTAACTCTATTAGCAAAGTTTCAAATTAACCTCAAACTACTGCTATTCAGCCCACCCTACCCCTTTCATATATAAATTAGTTTGCCATCCCCAACCTGAACAGGCGGAGGTTGCACACAGTCAAATATTTGGAATAGCAAATGCCCATCACTGTTGACTAAGCATTGGATGGGATCTCAAAGGTCTTTTGGTCCAGCCGTGGCGAAGGAAGCCTCTCCGGCACCTGGGGTGGTGCGAATCGCCCATAGGGAGGAATGAGATGGGGCCGTTTTTGCTCACCTGCCTCCTTCCCATCCTCTCCCCAATCTGCCTTCCTCCTCCAGGTGGGAGTGCAGGGTAAGGACACTCTGCCCCCATGACTCCTGACCCAGGGGGTGGGGCGATCATGTCCGGCCAGGGGGTGCGCTCTGGCCTGGCGACCAGGCCGGGGGGGGTGCAATCCAGCATAGCTGTGATCGGGTCCAGCCAGGATTTTGTCACCCCCCTCAGGGATGGCCCCCAGTGCGTGCCGCCCCCCCCACTCCACCTCTGTGGTCCAGCCCCTTGCTAATGTAGGAAGTCCACTACTGCAGCATCCTTGATATTTGGCCACCCAGTCTCTGCTTTAAGACCTCCAGTGAAGGAGGACCCAACAGCTCATGCTATCATGAACTTCTTGATGTAGGGGAAACCTAGAAAGGTAGCCTTTTTGTGTCAGAGAATAGTATGGCTGTCTTGCACTAAATTATGCCAAGCAGTTGTCCAGATTCATAAAACTACACCAAGTAGTGCAATTACAACTTCCTAGAGCATGCACATGGATAAATACGGCCGAAACGAGCATTTATTATGTGTGCATAAGTTTCATAGTAAATTGTACATCACATTTTCCAGGCCAGAACTTCATAACAGATGAAGCAGCCCCCAATCCACATTACGGACATTCTCTGTTTCCTTATATTTAAATAACCTCTTTTGATCTTGCCATTTTCTAAAGAGCGGAATGTGATGCTGCCGTGATTCAGCAGAACAAGTGATGAAGGAATAGCGTCCCCCAAATCTAAAGCTTTTAAAACCAGTCTGTCTGTTGTTTTGCCCAGAGGGAAGGAAATTGATTTCCTGTGGGAGCCAAGTGGAGATACGGTTCCCTGATTACTTAGCAGCTAGGGAGGTTGCATTTTCCAGACCCTTGTCCAGCTAGTAGTAACATCAGCAGAAAGAACAAACCCTTAATCTCCAAGGTCCCTCTTCTTTTGAAGTATATGTAGTGGATGAATGAAGCTTACTAGGGCTTCCGGCTGTGAAGAAGATGGTTTTATTCACATCTTCTAGTAGAGGTTATAAGGGACGCAGGTGGCGCTGTGGGTTAAACCACAGAGCCTAGGGCTTGCCGATCAGAAGGTTGGTGGTTCAAATCCCCGCAACGAGGTGAGCTCCTGTTGCTCAGTCCCTGCTCCTACCAACCTAGCAGTTCAAAAGCACATCAAGTGCAAGTAGATCAATAGGTACCGCTCCAGCGGGAAGGTAAACGGCGTTTCTGGGCGCTGCTCTGGTTCGCCAGAAGCGGCTTAGTCATGCTGGCCACATGACCTGGAAGCTGTACGCTGGCTCCCTCGGCCAATAAAGCGAGATGAGCACCGCAACCCTGGAGTCGTCTGTGACTGGACCTAATGGTCAGGGGTCCCTTTACCTTTAGTAGAGGTTATAATAGGGGTGGGAAATCTTTTTCAGGGCCACATTCCCTTTTGATCAGCTTTCTGAGGGTCAAGAGGCAAAAGTGGATGCATGCAGATTTTCGTACCAATGTCAAAATTGGGATGCTCATTTTTTTTAAAAAAATAATATTTATTAACAGTTTAGAGACTACAAAAGAAAGCAAAAGAATTAAACAAAACAAAACAATACAATACAATACAAAAACAAAGACACTACATAACACTAACACTAAAACATTGAATTAACAAAACAAAACAAAAACAATTTAAAACACATCCAATAATTTCAATATCTTATCTTTCATTCACTTGTTTCAATGACCTCCTCACACCTCCCTTTTTGTGTTCCACTTCAATTAACTGTTTCAGCAATTCCTTTCCATCTTCCTCTGTTTTCTGTCCTGTAATTTATCTTAACATGTTCTAACCTTATTTTTTCCCTTTAATACATTAATAATCTATTTGTACTTAGTTCGTTATAGCATTTCTACTAAAGCCATATAACTTCATTCCAACATTTTTCTAACATTCATTGATTTTACAGTATTTCTGTAAATAGTCTTTAAACTTTTTCCAGTCTTCTTCCACCGATTCTTCTCCCTGGTCTCGGATTCTGCCAGTCATTTCCGCCAGTTCCATATAGTCCATCAACTTCATCTGCCATTTTTCCCGGGTGGGTAAATGGGATGCTCATTTTTTGGTCCGGTGCTCTGTTGTGAGCCAGCTGATTCATGTCAGAGTGTGTGGCCCCAAACCAGCGTCTATTGGTCCTGAGCTCTTGTGGGAACCAGCTGATTCATGCAAGAGTGAGACCAAAAAACAAGCACCTTTTGGTCCTGCACTCCGCTACAAGCCAACTGACTCAAATGCCATTGTGCTGGACCAAAAACTGGGACATACCAGGATGCAATCGGAAGCTGAGATGGCTTCTGTAATTCTGGGATGTTCTGCTTGAATCAGGACAGTTGAATGGTATGAATTTTATCTTTGTACAGTAGGCTAGTTTCTATACACACCCATCTCTGTCCTCCATCCAGACAAGCAACAGGTATTGTCAGAGGTCCAGGGCACCTTCCAGGCAGGCAAAAGACTTCAGGTGTGAAACAGTGGCAGGGAGTGTATGGCCTGGGGAGAATTCCAAGGGCAAGAGAAAGAAGCTTGGAGGGCCACAGTCTGGAGCTTTATCACTGGGAAAGATATTGGCAATAATATAAATACTGAACATGGGGTGGTTAGCGATCCCATTACATTTCACACAGGAACTTCATTCCCTCTTTCTTCTCTACCACTGTTACTGTTCCTTTTATCCCTCCACTCCTCTTACGAGAGGCCAGAACAACTACCAACAGAACTAGAGCATTAGTTCTAGAACTAAAAGCAAATGTAGAACCACCTTACAGAATCAAATGTAAATAATCACCAACTTTCATTGTATAAATGGCGTCACTCCTGTTATGCCCTCAAAGCCGGCAGGAACAAAGCGGTCTTAAGCTGCTTCCTGAATGATTGTGCTGTGGGGGGACAATCCAATACATATGAGAGGGGTTGAACAACAGCAGTTTGAGGTTATTTTGCAAAGTCGCTAACAGAGTTTCAGGGTGGAGGTTGGCATTCTACCACCTCTGTAAGGGAGCCTGTATTGAAAGTTGCAATCTTATAATTGCATATTAGGAGATGGAGTTATAATTTATTTTGGAAATGCATATGAAACCAGTGAAGCGTGCCACATAATACCCATTCCACATTTCTAAGAACTCGATCAATGAGTGTGGCAGCACCTGCACTTTGCAATTCTCTGCCTACTGAGATCAATAGTACTGTTTTTGGCCCCTGCTGAAAACATTCTTGCTTAGACAAGTCTACCCAGATGTTGAGAAAATTGAGGTCATTTTAATCTGCTTTAGTATTTTAAATTTTGTAAAAGTAAGGTTGCGATTTTTTCCTCGGTTTTATTGTCTTATCTTTTTGCAAACTGCTTTGAGGTTGTTTTGCTTTTTTGTTTTTTACAATCAAGAACCCCTGACTTACCCATAGAGGCTAGTGGCACGGGGCGCCAGGGCAGCAGGAAATAGGTGGAGGCTGGATGTGGCGCCTCCCGGCATCAGCTTGCCACCCTCGCCCGCCTCCGCCATGCTGTGCCGAAGCAGCGCCGCACCCGGAGCCTCTGTCTGCCATGGCCACTGTGGCACGAAATGGCCAGCTGAGCCAGGAGGTGCTGCGTCCAGCCTCTGCCTCTTCCCCGCTGGAGGAGCTGGCCTCCAGCCACTGTCCACCTCCTCCAGCCCCGCCAGCAGTGTCACCCTCCCTAAAAAAGTGTCGACAACTCTGGGAAATGGGGGGGGGGCACCGGAGGGAGCTTGCACCATGGCGCCCGATATGCTTAAGACAGCCCTGATCAAGAGGCGTATAAAATTTATGAAATAAAGAAATAAAACCACAACACCCTGCTACTTAACATTATTCCCCTGATAGTGATGGTGTTTAGCCATGTATATGGAGCTGGTGTGACCTTCGCCCTACAATCAATTCATCTTTCAAGGAAGTAGGAAGCACAAGGAAACTATTAAGGGTGTATGTTTACTTCTGATTAAATGAAGGCAAGAGACTTGCGTGCTTAGTGTGGACCTGACCACGCTGCCACTGGAGTCGCTAGGCATTCCGAATCTAGCTGCTGAAACTTCTATGCCAGACGAAGCTGGTTAGGATTTCCAATCACTGCCAGATAATGCCTGTCTGCTTCCCTGGCCAGCCTCCCTTTCCATCCGGCTGCGGCCTCCGTCCCACTGCTGGTCGGTCCAGTGGCTGCTAATGGCAGCTGTTAATTGTTCTTCTGTTCTGTGCTATATTTAATTCCTCACTAATTTTTACCCTCCCTAATCGTATTAAAAAGACAGAATTTCCCGAGGGAAGGTTATTGCCTCAACTATGGAAATTTACCTGCAAGTCACACAGAGCCATGCCAAGAGGGGATTGAATGTATTTTAAAACCAGAACTCAAAGTGACTTCATTTCTGAATTTGTTTAACTCTTTATCAAAATAGAAAAGGAGGATTTGGTACCATATCTATCCTGCCCCCCTGCCACTGACAATAGTTGTCTAATTTCTAAAAAGCCATGCAGTTAGGATTAATTTTATCCAGAAGACAGACTCTAATCCCAAATGTGTTTGCATGTGGCTGTTTGCTCAATGACATGAGAAATACACTCCTTACATGCTCAGAGTTTCTTTTGCCTTATTTCTTCACAGCGTCTGGGATTATTGTGCCTGGGGCTCACAGCTACTTTTCTGAGGGCCAAACTATATGTATGCAGGTACACCTCTTTCCCTCCCTTTAATTAATGACTGGTGGGATGTGTATACACACACACACACACACAAATTGTTATCAAGATTGTGGCATGAGGAGAGGGAGGTTTATCCCTTTCTTTCCCTCCCACAATCAGAATGAAAACCAGAGCACCTCACCCACCAAGCAGCCTTGAGATTAGAAAACAGTTTATGAATTTATATCAGTTTATGAATTTAACAAGTCATTCTGAAAATTCAGCAGCATTTGAGTGTGAATTTCTCGCAACAGACAGATATTTGTAAGCAATTTGTCCTTATATATACATTTTGGGAGAGCAATACTTCCTACAGCATTTGTGTCTGCTATTTTAAATAACAGATGCTTTTTTTATGCACACTTTAGCATGTTCATTTTTGTACGAATTACTTGCCTAGAAAACTGCGTTGCAAATTTCGATGGATGACTGTGTTTTGGTTTGCATCTTGTTTTGGAAGAGTGAATTGGGTAAATTTGCCTTTAAATGTGGAATGAACTGAATTTCTCCCCCCTCCCTGCTCTCAACCCACCATTTACTGGACTTGTGGCTGTCAATAGCAGTCGGGTTCCCTTGCATGTGCCCTGCATTCGTAGCAACATGCACATTTGATATTGTCCATGGGAAACAATGCGCTGATATTGCTGCCTCCCAATGGAATCAAGTTGCCAACGGTTGTGCTACGCTTGCAAGTGGACTAGGCTGCCAACCCCTGATAAAGATTGTTCTCCATTGAAGAGTGAGCAGATATAAATTCAGACCAGCCAGCGTGCAAGACTGGGGCAGGAAAACCTCTGGGGAATGGGAGGTTCCTGCACAACATCCTTTTGTCTGGTAACCTCCTCAATAGCTGCCCTGTTTCCTAAAGATTAGCGAGTGGTTGCAATGAAAGTTAGGTCAAGTGCAGCCGTCTGTTGGCCTTGCTGAAAAAAAAGAACTTCAGTGAAAATTACCAGGCCTTGACAGTGGCGTAGCAAGGTCAGGTGGTACCCGGCGTGGAAAATTTCCTGTCACCTCCCACTCCTCGCTCGAGTAGAAACTGCAGAGACAGACTTCGGCGGAAAGAAACACAGACACCGTTCCTTATCCATACGCTCTCCACTACACAGCGTCGAGTTCAGCCATGTTTCGTTGTGTTTGTTGACTGAACTAAAAAGATTCAATACATATTATGTTGACTTGTTGAGGTTAATTAATTGTCAGACGATATTATTAAACTCGTTTTTAATATAATTTTTTTTTAAGTGTGTGAGCCCTGCCCATTTTTTTATTATTTTAAAAACACATATTTTTGCTATTTTGTCACCACCCTCAGAGATGACACCCAGGGTGACCCACACCCACCACACACCCCTTCCTACACCACCGGGCCTTGATAACACACAAGGCTGTCCCTCTGTGTGCTTTGTGCCTGATTCTCTCACTACCTGACAGGAATGGCCTGTCCTGTTTTACCACCTGAGGCGAAACAGGAAGTGCTGCCTCCTTGCCCCACATTCCACTTCCGCCATGGCAGGGCTCCATCTCTCACCAAACTCAGCGGCAGCCAGGGCACTCCTCCAAGTGTTGCCAATTGGCTTACCTCGGATAAGGGGCTGACCAGCAATGTGGCAGGCAGGAATGCTCCAGGTTTCACTGAACTCAGGGGAGCTGGGGCACCCCACAAATTGTTGCTACTTGCTTGGCTTCTCCTCCTGGAGGCAGAGAAGACAAGCGGCAATGTCGCGTACCAGAACCCCTCTCTGTCAGTGGTGGAAGCAGTGGGGCAGGTGGGCGAAGTGCCTCTTCTTGCACTTCCACTGCCTGAGGCGTTCACTTAACCAGGCACAATGGGCAGGCCAGTTCTGCTACCTGCCTATCAGCATGCAGGTGAAATGTCTACAGGCACCTCTCCCTTAGGCCGGTGATTTAAAAACCACCTAGTTCCATGGAATGCTTGGCACATTGACTTCTCTGTCACAGAACGCCTGAGTGCTGAAGAGGGTAGCAACACCGCAGGCCAACCCCAATGCTCCTTATGCAGGGCTGTGGGGGATTTATTAGCAAAGGGGGCCCCCATGACAGTTCAAACTTCAGGGCCCCTGAAATGTAGGTCCGCCACTGACATCAGGTGGCACCCCAACCAATGGCAGGCAGGGCAACTCAATTAGAGTTTTGTCCCATGTTCTACCAGGACAGCACCAAGATTGATGTTATATGACACCCCACGGACTGGCTGTAAGAAAGAAAGGAGGCAGGTCACTGGGGGTTGGCTGAGGACAAACTAAGATTGGTGGGGCAGCGCCCCATTTGTCTTAATGGAACAGCTTTCACCGCAGCTATGTGTGCCTGAGAGTGAAGCCTCATAATCTCTGCTGACCTTACAAGGAATTCTGTAACACTTGTCAAATTGGTGGCAAAATCCATTGGGCAGGTAGTCCTTTCTCTCTGCTTCCAAGGACTTGCTGCACCCCTCCCTCTCCGATTGACTGCCTTCATCCCTGCATGAGAACCTTCTCCTTTGCATCTCCTCCTATGCAGCACAATATCCCCTGTTACCTGCACTTTTTTAATTGCCATTCCAAACTTTATTTGGGAACTACAAATGTCACAAAGTGTGGATCTCGTCTGGTGGCCATTTCCCTTCTCTCTCTTTCCCGCCCGGATGATAGATTATCACGCTGTACGACTTCTAGGGGGAGGGTGTGTATGGCATGAGAGATGCTACAGAGAGCTCATCCTTCTGAGACTGCATTGTACTTCTGGGTTAACAGCTGAGGGCATTGGGGTGGGAGAAGATTTGTCTCACAGGCCAAGAATTCCTCCTTTTATATTTTCTCTCCCTGGAGAATTCCTTCTCTCCCTGACTTGGCTGTGAAAACAAAGCGTCCAGTGTCTCTTCTGCTCCTTCTAACACAAAGGCAGTTAGAGTCATTTTCACTTTCACATTGCCAGCTACTTCTTCCTCAAATGCTTGCTGGGCAGTGGCTGGCTTACTGATGGCCAGATAACATTGCAGTGCAGAAATACTTGGCTGCACACACTCACTCTCACTCACATGACTGGCTAGGCTGTGTGGTTGCAGTTGTGGCACCCATGGGTGCAGCTGCATCCTCTACGACTTCCCTGGTGCCCATGAAGTCTCTGACTGCCACCATCCCTCCACTCACTGCACCCTTTCTTTAGGAGGTGGCAAGGCTGGTTCCATTTCCCCCACTTGAAAAGTTTGTCAATTGGAAGAACTTCCAATTCCATGAGCTTTTACAAGGCTCGCATCAGCAGCTGATCAGGAAAGCAGAGCAACTGGGGATAGGAGGGAAAGAGAAATGATCTGAGAGAATGGGAAGCAGGGGAGGGACACAGAGTAGCTGGGGGGGGCAGGGAGACAGGAGGAGAAATCAAATCATCAGCATGAACTGGGAAGAAAGACTTCTTTCTGAAAAGGGGGAGAACTGCTGCCAGTTAGAATAGACAATGCTGAGCCCAGCTAGATGGATTAAAGGTATAATTCAGTACAACACAGCACCCCCACATGCAGGTGCTGATATTATGGCCTTCAAAAAGCCCATCTTCTATTTCTAGGACTCACCTTCCAAGAATGTAGTGCCTCTCTGGGGTGTTTGTTTGACCTCTCCTATGCCTTTCTCAAGCATGTTTTGCAATGTTGATGCTCGTTCAAGAGAAATCCAGGGTAGGTCTGTTCCACTCACATGGTTTGAACAATTTGCACCCCATTTTCTTTTCCACCTGTCATTTGTTCCACCCCCAAGAAACTGCTCTCTTTTGTCACTGCCTCTGTTGACATCCGCCCACACTTCTACCCTAGTTGTTATTTGGAGTCTAACCCAGTTTCCAGCAACTGTGAAAGGATCCTTGCTTTGATGTGGTCCTGCATGACAGCCATGGTGGGCATCATTCCTTCCTATGTGACATCATCCTGCCAGAGGGAGGGCATCTGTGTCTGAGCATATTGGTGGTCTGTGAAGCTGAGGAAGGACATCTGTTTAAATGCAACGGTGTGAAAAACATGCCAAAACCAAACTGATCCAAGGAAGGGTGTGCATGCACTAGGAGTGGGTGGAGAGGCTCTGGTGCCAGAGGAAACTCCAATGTGCTGGGATGGGGAATCCGCAGCTTGAAAAGCTTCCCGTTGATGAACTGCAGCATGGAAAAAGAAGGCAAGCTAGCCAAGAAGAGAGACTGTGCCATGGAGACAGATGACTCTGCTGCCATAACCACACTGAGTCACACCCAGAAGACTCTTGCAATCACTTCCTTTTCAAAGTTTTCCTGGATCCCCTGGTTAATATACACTGAGAAAGGATGCACATTTATAGTTAGATCCTTTTTCCTTGAATGGTGGGACTGGAGGCAGAGATAGCAGAATGCATGGGGGAAAGTGCACACGGATGGGAGCAGAAAGGCACCATTATGATGACTAACTTGAGGAATCACCTCGCAGCAACGCCCTTCCATGCACCACTTTTCTGAGATGATGTCTCAGCCTCCCCCAAGTTCTCTTTGGGTCACCAAGCCTTTCTGGAAATGTGGTGCGTGTTGTTTTCAAGACACCAATAAGGCATATCATGCTGTGGCTTCTCCTTTCTCTCCTTCCTCTGACATTGGTTCTTCTGTAATCTCCATATACTCTCATTAATAACCCCCTTGACTCAAGGATTCACTAAGGTCTCCTCCCTGCCCCAAAACAGGCCTCCTCCTCCTCCTTCTTCTTCTTCGGTTTTATAACCCAAAACAGGTCTTTTAAAACAAATTAGCTGACCAGCTTAAGTTATCCTGAAGCTATAGCTCTTAGTCTCTTTAATTTCTGGCTGGTAAACTTCCAAGATTCAATGGGCTAACTGGAGGTGATGTGGATTAAATGGCAAGGAAAGTGGTCCTGGTTAATAAGTAGCTCCTCAGTATTAGAACTCCCTTCACAAATTCATAACTGTGTCCTCAAAGGTTTCTTTGTAAATGGCCATTATGTTATGCATTCCAAGGGGCATGGATTTAAAACTTCAGTGCAGGCATAGTGCAAATGACCAAAGGTGAAGAGCAGTGATTCATGGTTGAAATATCGTGGAATTTCTTGTCCATGTTAATGAGAGTTGCTAATTCAGCATAAGAAACCTGAATCAATGATTTCTGAAGCAAGATGAGGTATCAAATTCCAGAGGGGATAATCTGCTGCAGCAGCAGACATAGCAGAAAGTCTTGTGGCACCTTCAATGCTTACAGGCTGATTGTGTTGTCACCTTTTGTGGACTAGATGCCATGTTGGCAGACGGATGAAGCGTTATTCTGTTGGAAGACACACACGATGGTAGGGAGGGAGAAAATATTGGCACCAAAACACACAAAATGCAAGAAATCTGTCTCATGTCTAAGCAAAACTCAAATACGCACAAGCACAGTGACAATCAATGCAGTGGTAGTTGGTAACAACACTGTATTCCTAGCGTTGAAGTGCTAATTCAGGAGAGAGCAATGTTTTTCAGACCAAGGGCCATCTTTTATTCTGGACAAGCTTTCAAGGGCCACATGCAAAAGGGGAAAAGCGGGCATAGCAACTGATGTAATATCTGTCTTTGTGCAAGAGGCACAACCCCTCTTGGCACACTATCTAGAACAGGGCGGTTCAACTTTTCCTACCAGGTGGGTAGGCTTCCAGCAACTGGTATTCGGAAGCATGACTGCCTTCAGTTGTGGAAGCAGAGCAGAGCCCCCATGGCTCTGCCTTCTGCATGCACAGCTTGTGAGATAAAATGTCGGAGTTGGCTGTGGTGTACAAAATGGAAACATGTCTGTTCACTCCATCAGCCCCCCCCAGATCCTTAAAAATCTTCAGGCCTGGACCACGAATTTGCATAAAAACCCACATGCAAATTTAGGGTGACTTTAGGAGGAAAGCCACCATGTAAGCAACATTTTAAAAAGTAGAATAAAAAAGGGGATAAGGGGCAAAGGCTGTGAAGTCCTTGTCAAAAGGCTAGGAGATAAATGTGATAGATGGGGAGAAGAGAGTGTTCAGTGCAGCTCTTAAAAGTGAGACCTAGTTTCAAGAGCAGTGCAGCAGCTAAAAAAGCAGTGAGTTAATTTCTGACTGATTATTCTCCATCTGGGATAAAAGTTTCTAAATTTGCCCTGCTCTAAAAATGCAGCATTTCCTGACAGACCTGAATTTGTAGTGCCCCTGCAAAATCAGCATTACATGGTCTCCTAGCTCTGCCATATGTGTTGGTGTGTAATAGATCCCTGAATTATATCGAAATCTAAAAATTGTTTGCATTCTGGAAGAGAACAGAAGGAAATAGATTTCTATTTTTAAACGTATTTGTTATTACAACAGAGGCAATAGGTAAATTTAAAAGGCAGCACATGGAAATGCAGAGCCATCTGCTGAAGATATTGTGCCTTCCACATCCACCTGGTGCTGATTTTAATGCCTGGAACCACTCATTTTAAGGCCTGGAATCTGCTCAGAGGTTCAATGACAGAGGCTGGATGACCATCTGTCAAGGACTCTTTAGCTGTGATTCCTGCATGGTAGGGGGTTGGACTAGATGACTCTGGAGATACTTTCCAACACACCAACTCAATGATTTTATGGTGTGTGCAGTCTCCTTCGAAAGATCCACTGTTAATCAACACTGTGGACTATACAAATCAGCAATTCACAGGGCTGAGCCAATCTGGCAATTCCTGCCCCTGTGTACTGCCAAGAGGTAATTCCTATTTTTTATAAGCTTCCTATGTAGGGATTTTTAGATAGGTTCAGTGTTATGCTCAGGGCATCCTTATACCTCCAAAATTCCAGACACGGCAATAACCATAGGCAACAGTTTTCTAATCGGCTATAACAAGAGGACTTGCAACAAAATGTTGCAGTGCCTCCTCCCTCCTAAAATGAGTAATCCTTTTCAGGCAGGAAGGAAGCCAGCCAGCCATTCCCTCCCCACCCCACCCCACTTTCCCCTTTTCTTTTTCTAGATCACTCCAAATACCATGTCTTACTGAGCGTATTCAGTCCTCATTGGGCTGTTTTAAGTTTTGTTGCCACTTGGGATTTTTGTAAAGCCCCTACCCTTCTGCAAAACTTGTTTTATTTTTTCTACAACCCTTACATTGAATGGCAATGACCATCAACTTTTTTTGAGGGGTGGGGCAGCCCTCTAAAATACTTTATGGGGCAGGGCCAAAGACCTCTTGGCCCTTAGGAGCTGGCTTCTATGAAAGTGAAGTGTGCTGTATTTTACCTGGTGGGGTTTAGGCAGTGGCGTAGCGTGGGTTGTCAGCACCCGGGGCAAGGCAAGTAATTGGCACCCCCTAACCTGTGGATTTGCACCCCCTAACCTGTGGATTTGCGACCCCTAACCCTAACCCCCAGATGTTGCGCCCGGTGTGGCCGGCCCCCCTGCACCCCCCACGCTACGCAACTGGGTTCAGGTGCCTTTAGTGGTTGCAAGGCAGGTAAAAATTTCGATGGTGAAGCTTTCTTCATCATTGTATCTCCACACTTGGTAAAGCTGCGCAGGTGGAGTTTCTAGCTGTTAAAGACACAGGAGCCAAAACGTATTTTTATATGCTGGGGTTTGTGGGTGCAGGTCACCCATAATTCTTAGAACTGGCAAAAGTTAGAATTAATCAAGGTGTGATTAAACTGCCAAACATGGACTTTCCTGGGTTTAGTTCGTTCTAACAAGCCAGGCTAGCTTGACAGGTCTTGCTAAGTGGTTCTCAAACTTTTTTTCTTTGGGCCACACATTCAAAATAAAAATTTGCTCATGTCACACCAATTTTTTTTATTGGTAGGAAATAAATCGCAAAACAAAAAGAAACAACTCCTAGCAATGTTTGATGCATAACATAGAACACAACTACTTTATAATATGATTATGGGACATCCAGAAAGTATAAAAACAATGTAGCTACAGAAGAGCATGAATTATACTGTTTCTGGTTGTGACTGTGTGCCTATATATAAATATATAATTTTGATACTACACTACACCAGGCTGAAATGTTTATGTTTCTTTGATTGTCCTTGAGTTTTCCCACCACACTTGCTCTCTCTCTCCTGCCACACCCTTTCAGAACCATTAAGACACAAAGACTAGTGGCAGCTCATCAAGGAAATCATCAAGCAAACACTGCCAGACGAGCTGTGTGTTGGTGGGCAGAGACCAAAGGGGTGTAGGATTTCAGGGTGGATGATGTAAGTGAACAGGGAAAAGGCGTCAGTTTCTGCAAATGGCTTGGCAAGCGGGTGGGTGGGTTAGTGGTGGGGGGCAACTTGATGTGGGCTGTCTGGGAGAAGCTGTAACAAAGAGACACGGAGGGTGGCCTTTTGCTGTTCTTTAAATCCAAAGCTGTGTTTATGGAGGAAACCAGGCCTGCTTGGGATGTGAATGATCTGCAAACCTTTCATCTAAGTTCAGATTTGTATATATGTGTAAATAAACCATATACAGTGGTACTTTGGAAGCCGAACGGAATCCTTTCCGGAAGTCCGTTTGACTTCCAAGATGTTCGGAAACGTGCAGCTTCCGATTGGCTGTAGGAAGCTCCTGCAGCCAATCGGAAGCCGTGGAAGTTGTGTTGGATGTTTGGGTTCCAAAGAACGTTTGATAACCGGAACAATCACTCCCGGTTTTTGATTGTTTGGGAGCCAAAACCTTTGACTCCCAAAGTGTTTGAAAACCAACGACTGTATCATAAGGACACTACAGTCTCTGTTGTGCCTCGTTGTCCCAAAAGGGATCACAGACTCTGGCAGGTGCACTTGAAACACCTGGAATCTCACACCGCTTGTGAAGATTGTTGTGGTGTGCAACAGCATCTAGCAAGCAACATGAGCATCAGTGTGGTATATCGATTAGAGTGCCTGACTAGGACCTGGGAGACCAGGGTTCAAATCCCTACTCAGCCATGAAGCTCACTGGGTGACCTTGGACTGGTGGTCACACACTCTCAGCCTAACCTACCTCACAGGGTTGCTGTGAGGATAAAATGGGGAGGAGGAGAAGTCTGTAGGCCACTTTGAGCTCCCTGGAAGAAAGGCGGGATATAAATGTAATAAATAAACTTTGAAAGGAAGCCAGAACTCCTGGCACTACCTAGATGTTTTGGTACAACTCCCTCTCTTTCTGAAAGTGGTAAAGACTGTTGTTTCAAAGAAGTTCTTTTGCATGTGTCAAAACTACGGGAATCTGTTAGCTTTTTTTTACAGGGTTAAACTGATGTCAGGTTCCCCTTTTATCTCCGCCCTTCCTTCTTTCCCTGGGTCGAGCAGATTCTGAGAATAAAGGGCCGCGGCCGCTTTAAAAACAACTACCGTAGCTACTCTACAGCCAAGCGAAACAAAAGGGAGAGTTAGCCCGAGCGAGTCTTGGCTTTCTGCTCTCTCTCTCTCTCTCTCTCTCTCGTTTTCAGCGTGTCGCCGGAGGCTGAGCTGCAGCGCCTACCTCGACAGGAAGCCCGCGCGGCCGCTTGTCCGGACCGCGGCGAGAACACTGTCGAGCGCAACTCCCGGCTTCACGAAAGCCTACGAAGCACGGGTGTGGAGTGGGCCTGTGCGTCTATACACGTGTGCGCATATGCACACGTGCGCTCATTGATGCGCGAATTAAGAGCATTTCTCCTCGGATCGGATTCAAAAGCCCAAGAGAGCAAGTGGTAGGACTGTGAATGGAGAAGATTGGTGTAAGGAGGAAAAAAGAGGGGCGTGTGTGTGTGTCTGTTTTCATTCTTCTTTGTCTTTGGCAGGAGCCTCGCGCCGTAATCGTGGGCAGTTCCGGCAAGAACAATCAGATAATGCTCCTTTTTGAAGCTCACCAAACGCACACATACTTCGGGCGAGGGCGGGGAGGTGGAGCGGAGGAAACAATTCATTTCCCTCCCCACCCACCTCCCCAAGTTTCTTGTTCCCTCCACATGCAAGAGAGACGCTTCTTCAGAAGCAAAAGACTTTTTTTTCTTGCTTTCTCAATGCTGGAAAAGTTTCTTCCGTGGGTGGGAGGGGGCGTGGCCAGGAGGGTGTGGCTTTTCCGCCGCCACCCCCCCCCCCAGCTCGCAGTCCCAATTTGCATCGAATGTTTCATCAGGACTTCCTGATCGCTTTCTATTGGCTGCAGGTAGAGAGCTGGACGAAAAAGAGAGAGTGTCTCGCTGGGAACTCATGCAAATCTCTGGCCGATCTCCGCCGCCCCCCCCTCCACCGCGCGCCAGCCCCAACTACACAGCCGCGCTTCTTTCCCTGCTCGTTTGCTGCCGAGCCCAGCCGCGCCGCGTCCCGGCGGATAAGCACAAGCACGTGTGAACGGAGGGCGATCCCTTGCCCGGACGCCCCTCTCGGGCGGAGGAGCCTTTGGACCATTGCATCCTGGTGCCCCGCCGGCCACATGGTGGATCGCCTGGGTGGGAGGTGAACAGCTCGAGGGAGGAGAAGGGGGGCGGCGGGAAAGGCGTCGGGACACCAGCCGAGTTGGAATCATGAATGAGATGTCCAGCTTCCTGCACATTGGGGACATCGTCTCCTTGTACGCCGAAGGGTCGGTCAATGGCTTCATCAGCACTTTGGGGTGAGTTTGCAGCTCCCTTTCCTGCGGGGTTGAGGAGGGTGGGAAGAGAGAGAGCCAGTCCCTGCGGGGAAAGGAGCTCGGCGGCGGCGCTGAGAAGGAAGCGGAGCTGTTTCTAAAGGCTGCGATGGCTTCACGGGTCTCATCGAGGGCGATGCGCGAGTCTTTCGTTAGCCTGAAGTTGAACTGAAGTTCCGGAGAGCGCCTGAGTTGCACACACACCCTACGGCCCGTGGTTTTTTTTTTGAGAGTGTTTGGAGCACAGACGCGGGCATGCAAGCACTGCTGAGTGGCAGCGGGTATCTCTTTCTGTAGGGCCTGGATCGAGGGTGAAGTGGTTTGTTGTTCGCTTGTTTTGTCCTGCAAGGATCTGCTTACCGAGCGTGGTCAAAAGCTCGGCTGGTGTGGAGCTCGAGATGTCTTCCTGGTTGGGACTGTAATTTAGTCCCTAGCCAGCAGGGGTCCGGGCTCGATGACAAGGGCAACTCAGCCTCAGAATCGCAGAGTGGGAAGGTACCACGAAAGTCATCCTCCAGTTCACCCCCCCCCCCGATATTACAGGAATCTTTTACCCAAAGTAGGGCTCGAAACCTGAGTCTACGGACTGAGCCGACAGTGGGCTTCCTTGAGCCTCTTGAGTTTTTGGGAAAGACAGTTGCTTTGGGCATAAAAGTCAGTGCCTTCTCCGTCAACGAGAACACCAGGAATAAAATTGCTCTGGCCTCTGAGCCAATTCACACAATATATTTTTAAGCCAGCCAGTTCTTCTTGGGTTTGCACTTGCCTGGGAGGATGTAATTGGTGATAAGTTATCATGCATATTGTCTCCAGAGAGCACCATGACTGTGGCAATGGGGGGGGGGGGAGTATCTGAACAATCCTGGGGATTGTTGCCGCCCCCATATATGTGATTGCCTGATCAACACATCAAGTGTATGCTTGAAACTGTGGGCATAGCCAAGGAGGAGGCAGGGAGGCAGCAGCCCCCCAAATCAATACAAATCTGAGGTTCTGCCCCCACTAACAAAAACCTGCCTCCCCTAAGAAAAAGCCTGGCTATGCTTGTTCTTGTCCGTTTATCCAGAACTATTTGCTAGGACATAAGATGTACTGAAGAACTAGCCCTAAGTGGCATTTTGATCCACGAAGTGGCAGGGATTTACTTTTCCCCTGCTCATCCCTGCCCCTCCTAAAGTTTTCAACAGTGATGTTGACAAATCCTGTTACTTTGGTTCTCACTTGTGATCAACAACACCCCCTCCAAAAAAAAAAAGTGTGACCCAATATCATTAATGCAATTAATACTGTCAGTGTTGTACAGATGAATGCTAATCTGCAGCAAACAGAATTCCTGCTTTTGCCTTTATTTTAGAAAAACAGACTGTATCACGAACTGTAGACGCCTTTTCCTGAATCACCCTGGCCTCGCCTCCCTAGCGCTGTCTGCTCCCAGCTCACCCTCCCACCCTTGTTCTTCCTCTCTCCAAATCTCTCCCTTCACTTTTGTCCTGTCTTCTGCTTCATATTGTGAGCCTGCTGGGCAGGGACTTTGTCACTTCTGCCTTGTGTGCAGCACCTAGTGCAGGGCTGGCGCTCCATAGCCGCTAATTAACAGCCATGAATCAGTGCCTGTAAACTGTGACATAACCTGCCAAGTAGCTTGTCAGTGCACAGTACTCAGTAGCTGCTAAGCCTGTGCCGTCCAGCTGTGCTAATTTATTCTTTGCTCTGGTGGGCCGTTTGTATCCTCAGCAGACCCTGTAAGCGTTCCCCAGGAGAAGAAAGGGAACAAAGTAATGTTAGTGGCTGGATGTGGGTAGATTCTTGCTTGCTGTCTGCCAGCCAAGGATCTTGCTTAGAGTTGTGCTGTTTGTAAAAACCATGCAGGATGCCTGCAAATCCAGAGTAGGAGTCAACAGCAATGGCGCTGCCCCCACAACCGCCAGACCCAGGCGTACTTTTTTAATGGGCCTAGCAGTCTGCTTGTGCCTAGATGGCAGAGTCCTATGTTGATTGCTCTATATGGGGATTTATACATGGGTGCTATGTAGTCAGTGGCTGAGGACAAGAAGAATTCCCTTCCTGTCTGAAAGGGGAGCACTGTGTTAACATCGCAGCAGCTGCCATGCAGGCTGTAAACTGTGTTGTGCTTCTTGCAATCTTCTGTAGTTGGGAGGAGTGCGGCAGAAGGCCCAACGAAGACTATGCAAGTTGGATACACTTCAGAGAAAATGCCCATTAGATGCATTTGGATTGGTGCAAACAGAAGGTGAATGACAAAAGTCATTTTATCCTCCTCTGGAAACAGGCAGGGGGGTTCTGTTACTGCTCTTCACTTGGTTCGAAGTACGGACTATAGAATTCCTTTAAGGGCCTGTAGCACTGTAACCCAGGAAGTTAGGACCAACTTTTAGGAAGCAGCTACTTGGGTCCTGTATAACTGAGCATTACGTTACCTATACAACGGCCATTGTGGTCTTTGTGGGACACCACAGGATGAAATCAGCTGATACCTTTGTCTTTTCAAGATTCAACTTAATTTATTTGTCCGCATCCACCTTGTCTCTGCCTCCAAACTTGGGTTGTCATGTGTCTCTTTTTCCAGGACACGTCCTCTTTTTCAGGGGTAAAATTTGAGACAAATGGCATTTATTTGCTTTGAATGGCTGTCAGTGTTTTTTCTTTTTCAAAATATGGCAACCCTACTCCAAGCACCTTTTATGGCACCTCAACTGCCTCTCCCAATTCAGATGAAACAGAGAGATAGAGCGAGGTGTCACCTTCTTATTGGTTTCATTTCACTCAGCAACTCATTATGACCGCTCCCAGATCATTCAGGAATTCATCAGATTCCAGAAGTCTCAGAGATCCGTCTCAATTGGTCCCCCATCCCAGCAGTGTCAAATAAAGGCATTCAGCCCATACCTCACCAGGAAATGTGGTGGTTGCTCTTATATATCTATTGTCATTTGAAGTACAGAGTTACCACTTAGACACTGCAATATTAAGCAGCATACAAATTATTAAAATGGATTTTTTTTTTGCAAATGTGAATTGCTTTGATGGTCCCAGGTAGGGTGGCAACTTACTCACCCCCAAGAAAACAAATCAGGACACAGATTTGCACAAAACATGCATGGAGATTTAGAAATGCTTGCTTTTATTGATGCATTAATACAGTTCCCAGGCTGTCGTGGTTAGGTAACTTGTGTGCCTGCAAGTATGGTATCTAGGCGCTAACTGATAGGCATCTTCAGGGCCCCTCCTGCTTCCCCTTCTAAAGGTTCTTAGGCTTTAAATCAGACAACCCTTCAAATAGAGGACTGTCCTCTTTAAAATAGGACACATGACCACCCTAGTCCTATTGCATGGGTAGGCAAACTAAGGCCTGGGGGCCGGATCCGGCCCAATCACCTTCTAAATCCGGCTTGCGGACGGTCCGGGAATCAGCGTGTTTTTACATGAATAGAATGTGTCCTTTTATTTAAAATGTATCTCTGGGTTATTTGTGGGGCATAAGAATTTGTTCATATCCCCCCCCCAAATATAGTCCGGCCCCCCTACAAGGTCTGAGCAACAGTGGACCGGCCCCCTGCTGAAACAGTTTGCTGACCCCTGCCCTATTGGAAAGGAGTGGTTCACTGCCTTTGTCATTGCAGTAATGCAGATCAATGAGAAATGGAATGAACTTTCAGTTGCTCATTTTTTGAAATACTGTAGTTACTTTCTCTCATTGAACTCATTGTTTAAGTGTAGTTGGACTGTGTGTGTGCCCTTTGTGCATAAATTTCAATCGCAGCTCAAGCTCTTTGCTAAGGTTGGTATTGAAAGCCTGCCAAAACACTAAAATTGCATGAAATGACAAGGTTGGAATGAATGCAGGAGACAATTAAAGACTTCTTGCAGAAATGAAAGGCTTGCTCTCCTGCCTGTAACAGAAGAACCCGTTGGTGACCAAACATGTCAAATTACCCTAAGGCTAAATAAAGCTGCCAGTTACACCCTTCCCAATGCATACTTAGTTCTGAAGGCTTTGCCTTAATCTCATCAAAGGTGGAGGGGGTGGGGAATCTACCAATGATGCGGGATTAAAGCAGCAAACATGAGCACAACTGTGATCACAAGGACAGTTATTAAAGGGGGGCTTATTTCTATTAGCAGATGCAAGCCCTTATTTTGCTCATTCCTGTGTCTCACTGAGGAGTTACCGGTATGTCTGCCCAGATAGCGAACCATTATTGTATAATTACAGTGACAGTAGCTTGGCTGTTGCCATGGCTAAGGAAATGACACTCAGTTGCCACGGAGGTCACAATTCTACATCACATGTGCCTTGCCATGAAAGGTCTTGCAATAACGGCGCTTTTAATTTGCTTATCTAACAGAATCTTTATTTAGGAAATGCTCCTGATATTTTTTTCCTATGTTCAGTTCAAACTCCATACATCCATGTTGGCATAATAATTATACCAACAATAGTAAGGGGTTGGGGGGCTAGAGCCTGGAAATACAGGCTGAATAGCTTAATGTCTGTTCCAGAAAAAACTGATGGAAATCATTGTTAAAGACAGAATTACTGAGCATATAGAAGGACAAGTCTTGCTGAAGCAGAACTAGCATGGCTTCTGCATGAGTAGGGCCCGTCTCATTAGCCTTCCCAAGTTCTAGGAGAGTGTCAACAAGCATATTGATAGAGGGGTTCCTCTTGCCACGGTGTACTTAGACTTCAAAAAAGAATATTTAGCAGTGATGGAGTGAGAAATGTCATATTGTTGATTAGTAACTGATTAACAAACATGACGCAGAAAGAAGGAATAACTGGATAGTTCTCCTAATGGAGAGATGTGGAGAATGAAATCCACAAGGATCAATATACCCAGCTTCATGCTCTGGCACCGGGGGGCAAAGAGCAGGTGGGAGTGGGGCTGGTGCGTGTCTTGGTGGTGTGGTGCGCTGCCCGTAGGGGCGTGGTGCACATCCTGGGAGCGGGGCGCCCAGCGCAGGCGGGGGGACAGCCACGATGGCACCCCACTGGGATTGCGCTGCTGGGGGCGGGGCGCTCCCCCTGCACTCCTCTTCCTTCCCCAGTGAATATACCTGTACCTTTTAACTTTCTATAAGAAGGGAAGATGGGTAAGGTGGACCTAGGGACTGCTTCTGTGTTTGCTCTTTACTAAATTAGGACAGTGGTCTGTGCAGTCCACTTCTGTCTGCCCTGATTGACAACTCCTCTTAGGATGCAGGTCTTTGCGAACCCACCTGATGGTGATGGACCCCAAGACGTTCTGCATGCTAGGAGTGGGCTCTGTCAATGAGTCATGCACATTGTAATCATTTTCAGATAAAGGCACATTCTAATCATTGCCCTGTACAGATGGTCAACTAGGGCATGGAAAGATTGACTTATTTTCAGAGTGTGACTGGACAACAGATTTGGCTTTCAGCTCTTAGTCCTTTGTCCTAATTGTTGCTTCCTTCCTTGCTGCTTAGCCTTGAGCTAAACACACAAAGCTACCTTATATTGAATCTGTCCCATTAAACCCAGTGCTGTCCATTGGCAGTGGCTCTCCAAGGTGACTTACTTCCCAAATTTGCTACCTGAGGCCCTTTTTAACTAATGATGCCAGGGACTGAATCTGGGGGCCCTCTGCCAGCAGCAAAAGGCAGCCCTGCTCTCCAGTGTGGAATTGGGCAAAGGGATCTATACCAGGCATAGGCAAACTCTGCCCTCTAGATGTTTTGGAGCTACAACTCCCATCATCCCTAGCTAAGAGGACCAGTGGTCAGGGATGATGGGAATTGTAGTCTCAAAACATCTAGAGGGCCGAGTTTGCCTATGCTTGATCTATACCATTGGTGGTGGTGTGCATGTTTCTTTCCTGACATGCATTGCTAGTGCTGTAATGATGCCAACCATGGCTTGGATCTCAACTCCTCATACTTATCATAGACCCATTAAAATCAATGGGACTTAAATTTGCTCTAGATATGACAAGGCTGGATCTAGTCCTATAACTCTGGATGGGTATCCAGTGAATCATGAGAATTTGGTGAGGGAACTGAGCTAGATCTTCCCTACTGTTACAGTTCCCAGAGTACCTTGGTGAAAGCAAATTACTGTTAAACCTGCAGTGTCAAGACACCCCAAAGCTGACAGGGATAATTATGGCAGAAGTGTGGGCAGAAGCTAAATTGTGACCTATTACCCTGTTTCTGGTGAACCATCTTGTAATGTCTATGGTGGATCTATTCCTTGATCTAGACCAGGATTCCAGAATATAGACTATCGGTAGTCTATCCCAGGAGTTGCAGATAATTCTGGGAGGAAGAACACCAGTCTGCATGTAACTGTGAACAAGGAAAATACTCAGAAAGAAACCCATTCATTTAACAACCATAGTCTCAGTCCATGTTCTGATTTCTAAGGGTCCCAGTTCCTATGAACTCAGCACTCCTAAATCCCTTCTGGTTGCAAAAAGTGCTGGACTATGTGAACCTTGATTGGCTCCACAGGACACTACTTATGTCTTTTAGCAAGAATTCTTAGTCATAATTCTCTAACATGATGCCTTAAAAGTTGAGGGAACTCCAACTTAAATAAAGAAATAAATAATTTATGCTTTAACAGTAAATTGGTACATCCATTTCACAATATTCTTCACTATCCTCCTCTCACTTTGAACAGGCAGCTAGTGTTAGTAAATGTTAGTAAAAACGAAGAAGAAAAAGGAGGGAAAGTCAGTGTAGACCATAGGAAATTAAACCAACACCTGTTAAAATGTGTTTGGGGCAACACACATGTAGTTTCAGCCAATAATGTAGACACAAATGCAATTATTTGAATTAATAATTCTTTACACCACAAACCGCAAACTTGCATTCCATCAATGTAGAACTACTTCTGCTTATTGTGAAGAATGGAGCATGCAAACAGTATGTCAGAAAAGAGAGTATGACTATGTGCTGGGTTTGCACTCTGACCTGGTTGAAGAGGAAGGGCTTTGAGTAAACATGGCTGTATAAGTGACTGCTATTTAGTTTTCAATCACACCTTCAGATAACTATTATTGTGGTTGCATGTGGATTTGCAGGGTGGGGCTCCATGGAACAGGATTTAGTACACAGGAAAGCAGCAGAAGCAGCTAGTCTACATGGTGTGAAATATCGTTCTGTCTGCAACAATTAAACAGGCACAATAACATGGCTTTGGTAGTTATTATCTCATGCTATTCCAGTGTTAAGAAAGAATGGGGTCCATTTCAATTGGCTGGTAGGGAGGTAAATGCTCAGAGGGCACAGAAGACTCTTTTATAATGCAAATATTTCCTTCTTATGAGTGGTCAATATTGTCACGAGCCCTGCAGTGCGCAGTCAGAATTTGGTTGGATTGGCAGGCTCTGACTCAGAGGCATAGGCAAACTTGGCCCTCCAGATGTTTTGGGACTACAACTCCCACCATCAGTGGTCAGGGATGATGGGAGTTGTAGTCCCAAAACATCTGGAGGGCCGAGTTTGCCTATGCCTGCTCTGACTCAAGAGAAAGGAGGAAGAAAAGTGTGTGTGTGGGGGGCTGAATAGTGGGAACACAAGTTGGAGGAGGTAGGATCTCCCCTTTCCACCTTGACTTCAGATGCTTAGGGAAGAGAGAGCAGGGATGCTAGCTTCTCCTCATTTTCCTGTAGAGTGGAGAGTTTCAGTGGAGGCTGGGGGGGGGGGGCTTGGAGCAGCCAAGTGGGGAGGCAGAACCAGAGGTAGCAGCAACTGAACAGGAACCCGAGCCGAAGAGTGCAGTCTTGAATCAGGTGCTACTTTCACAGGTGGGAGTAACAGACCCACCCACCCGAAAGGTGGGTGGGTCCGACATTCCTGCAAGGCAAAGGTGTTTTGCAAAGGAGAGTGCCACACCTTGTCTTTCAAAGCTTGGTGGGTGAGGCGTGGAAACTTGTTAGGGCATCTTCATTGCTTTCATTCAGTTCTGAACTTCTTGTCCTGCTCTTCAGCTCCTGAGCCATGACTCCTGTTTCTTGTGCCTGCTGCTGAACCTGGACCATTGTTTGCCTGGATAAATATCTCTTTCTTACTTACAAGCAAGAGCCTCTGCTTGGGTGTGTCAGGGTGGCAGCCAGGGCGGATAGCCAATGTTCTCTGGTGCCAGCTTCTTGAGGCACACATGTTTATTAAGCATATGTTGGCTGGTTTGGCTGCAAAGTAGGAATTGGAGGTTGGCTTCTAACATTAAACATAGTGCATGAATGATAGAAACAAAACCCACATCCTTCCTCTCACCCCTCTCCTACTCTAAAATGGTTTCTCCCACCTCGTTGCAGATACCCGATGTGAGCCAAGGGAAACCACCTTACAGCTGTGGAGCATGGGAAATTATGAGAGAGGGAGAAACAGGTTTCATTCCAGGCCTCTATGCACGTCATTTAATTTTAAAGTTAACTCCTCCTTACCCACCCACCCCAAGCTGATGTGTTAGAATCTAATCAAATTCTTTCCAGGCTTTAAAAATGTACACAAATGCTTTTTGGACTATGTGTGTTCTGTGAAAGAAAGTTTTATATATGCAGATAGTCAAAGAAGGCATCAATAGCTACACACATTGTTTGGGTAAGTTCACGTTTTTGGCACCAATACGTGACCTTCTTCAGACATAAAACAATATTTGTTGCAATCAGTACCTCTCATAAGATCATTGAAATAGTCTTAATCAGGTCAGGGTCCTTTGTTCATTTGGACACTGTCTGCAGAGGAGGAATGTATATTTGAATCTGAACCTTGCTTGCATATGGACTTAAGGGGTTCACTGTAACTAATAATCAGCACATTTAGCCCCTTTGAACATGGACAGGGGTGTGGCCAGGCAGACCAAGTCAGCCCACTGGGCAATGAGGAATGACTGACTTTGCCCACTGGCCAGATCCAGTTCCATAGCTCTGATTTTTCTGATGGTGTCTTATGTGAAAGTGTAAGAAAAGCCATAGAACATCATCGTGTACTTAATGGAACACAACAGTCCTTGAAAATTGCTCATAGCAATTTAAAGCGAATCTGCACACCTAATTGCGGCAATGGCTTGCTAATTTGCATGTGCAAAATTGCCACCTCCTGATGAGTGATGATGATGGTTCATTTGTTCTTACCGCCTCAGGCAATTATTCAACAGGGGGCCCTTCCCTCTCTCCATATCTGCCATCACCAAATACTCATGGGAAGCGAAGATGGAATCAGGCTTGCTGTCATCGCTCCAGACCTCTGTGCACTTGGTCAAAGGTGTGGTTAGAGCATCTGCGTGTACAAATAGACACACACAGGCTGTGTATATGTACAGGGACCTTGCCTTTTGCAGAATTCACAGTTGCATGGAGAGAGCCTGTGCTTGTTTAGATGCTGCAGGCCCTATTCAAGGAACACTCACAGGTTGGAAGTGGGGGCAGAGAGTACAATCCCATTCCTGTCTTCAGAGAATGCATGAAAACAGCTAGGAAGGAGCAACACTGAAAGGAAAATAAGTGTGTCCTGGGTTGTCTCACAGCTTGCCTTAGACAGGATTAGACTGAATTATCCATTGAAAACCCAACAACCAAGATGAGAGGTGCCTTTCAGGATCTCAGTCAGTGATCTGTTGACAGCAGTGGTTGGTTGGGTGCCTTTGGCTGTTCACAAGCAGGGTGCACAGAAATGACGGTCTGTGTTTGCCCTCAGCGCCTGTTTTTTTTGTATCCACTGCTGCAGAATGTAATGCTGGCTGGTTGAGCCACTAGTTTCAAAGGACTAGACCTGCTTTCTCCAATACGGTGCCCCCTAGACGTTATTGGATTACAACTCCCATCAGTTCCAGCCAGCATGGCCAGCAGTTAGGTATGATGGGAGTTGTAGTTCAACAGCATCTGGAGGACACCAGGATGAGAAAACTAGGACTAAGTCTGACACCTCAGTGGTGTTTTGTTTTTTTAAAGGTTGAGATCACAAATGCATTCCCATCACTTTATGCTTGCAGCACCGAAAAATGATTTGAATGGGGCTTCAAGTTGCATTTGTTTTTGAAGTGTGTCTTAGGCTAGGGCAAAATAAAACAGATTATAGATGGATGTTGATCAAATGGTGGAGAAGCAGGAATTCTGGTGGCAGATGTGTCAGTAGGAAAAGTGCTAAAACCACAGCTTCTATGTTTCCCTTTAGGGATTTTTTTTCCAGGACTGTGTGGTTCATGGTGTGTTGCAAGGCTGCATTTGCAATTTCCATGTCACAGTTCCATTCAAGTGAAAGCTCTTTAGCTAGCTGCCTTAGACACCTAGAGTGGCCAGATGGTGAAGAGGAGAGGACTGCTCTACCTTGAGTAGTTGTATAGAAGAAGGCACTTCAGCAGTTATAGGTCTACTCTACAAAGTCAGCACCGCTGAAGTGCAATGTCTGCCACATATGGATAGCTTGAAGGGGCAAAATCAAAGGGCAGGGCCACACTTTAGTGTTGTGATGTGGGCAAGGGTGCCTGCCTTCAAACTGAACTACTATTTTTTGTGAAGTCCCTGTTTTGTGGACTAGAAATGTCTGAGGACATCATTGATGAGAGAAAGGAGTACCAGGGAGTGGAGTGCAGTCCCAGAACCATCCTTGGCTGAGAGTCTTGGGTGGGAAATAGCAACCTGGGTGAGAGCCAGAAAGCTGCCCAGAACAACACATGTGTGATTGATGGGTGGCAATATCTTAAATATTTTATACGCTTCTGCCAATGCTTTTACTGTTGCTTTGATGTTTTGCTGCAGACTAGATTGAGAGATTGGTGATTAAGAAGGAAGTGTTGGAGAAATTGGGTGGATGGTGCATTTGTGAGTATTGGTGGAGGTGTGGGAGTAATATGGCATGAGTGATAATGGATGGGGGGTGTGCTCTGTGATTTGTGTTTATGCAGTGTGAATGGTCTGAGTAAGGAAATCACTTGGGAGTAGGTGGAAGACAGAACTGGGTGTGATATGCGTGTGTTAGTGGGGCGAATACTGCAAATTGCAAGTCTGACTGTGCTTTGGCAAGATGGAGGGTAAAGAGAGAAGGGATGGTGCTCCTATCCAAGTGGTTATAGGCAGGAGACAGCATGGTGAGCAAGGAGGTGGATAAGGTTGGAGGGCTTGAGGGCAGGGTCAGAATAGCTGCAGACCATACCTCTCTCCTGTTCTCCATTCATCTTACTGACACTTGATGGTCAGGATACTGAGCCATTTCCCCGATTCCTAAAAAGTTTTCTAAGAGTGTTGCTACATTTTGGGTTTCTTAAAAAAATTAAATTGTTTCATCTGTAATTGCAGTCTTAGTTGTATATTGTTATTTCTATTTTGTCTATCTGTCATCTGCCCCCACTTGTTATCTTTTCGTAAACTGCTTAGAGCAGGGGTCAGCAAACTTTTTCAGCAGGGGGCTGGTCCACTGTCTCTCAGACCTTGTGGGGGGCTGGACTATATTTTGGGAAAAAATAAAAATTGAACGAATTCCTATGCCGCACAAATAACCCAGAAATGCATTTTAAATAAAAGGACACTTTCTACTCATGTAAAAACATGCTGATTCCTGGACCATCCGCGGGCTGGATTGAGAAGGCGATTGGGTTGGATCCAGCCCCCAGGCCTTAGATTGCCTACCCCTGGTTTAGATAGTGTTCTAGTATTAAGTAGCATATAAATATATGAAATAAATAAATAGAATAACAGACATTTCAAGTGACCCTATTTTCCAGAGACGTCCTGGTTTCTGATTTGATCCTGGAATATCCCGCTTTTCCTTAGCATGTCCCCCTATTTTCATCGGAGAAATGCTGAAGGGTATGGAATAACACTTGCATTTTGAATCCTAAGCCCAGTGCCTTGCTATCTGGATTGTCCTAGATTAACATCCTGTAGATTCATCCCAGCCCTCTACTCTGTAACTGTACAACAAATGCAGGATTTCTATTTTGGCGAGTTCCCTACTGGGACAATGCAGTGTGAATGCAAGTGCAGCAATGGCCCAGCCTGGACCTGTGCTAATTAAACACTGGTTCAGCTTCCTTAGATCATGATGCACTAATTGCCTGATTCTATCATCTAGATAAGGAACCCTGAATGGCCTAATTACAATACGGTTCTGTGTTCCTCACCTCCTTGCTGAATCTACTCTTGTATTAAATTTCATCTGTTAACTGTTTCACGTCAGCAACACTTGCACATGCAATGCGCTGCAGCTAATCCTTGAAGGACATTTCAAGGGAAAGCAGAAAGGAAAGCAGAAAATGTGTTTGGTTCTCTTCTGACCCTGCTGCCTTTTCATTTCAGGATGCCTTAAAACAACTGCAAATTGACATGAATTTTGTTCTGTTCAGTCATTGTGCTGACCACAGCAGTGACATAACAAGATAATGAAATCAATGTACTACATACATAACATAGAATTGGGGACCACCAAATTCATTACAAAGTAAAAAAAGTACCCAAGGAAATAAAACAGTTGCCCACTTTAAAAGCAATCATTGACACAGCCTCCCTTTGTCCTCATGAGGCTTTGAGTATCCACAAATTATTGTCACTCAATGGGCTTAAACAGCACAGCGGGTGCCAAAAAATTGGATAGATACATACTGCGCAAACAGAAGTTACACAACTTCTCTTTGAGCATGTGTAGATCCAAACTTTCTTAATGGTGCAATCCTTTACATGCCTCCTTAGAGTTGGTCCTATTGAGTTCAATGGGTTTATTCCTAGGTAATTTGGTATAGAACGGCAATCTAAGTGTCCATTGATTTTCTTCGTTGCTTATTTATGGCATTCAAAGATCAGCAACTTTTAGTAACAGATATTTATGCTCAGTAATTTTAAATATACACAAAAATATCAGATACCATGTGAAATGCACCCTTTAGCTTTTGTTTAACAATAACCTCTTGAAAACCTTTCATTGAAATTACTGTAAAAGGTTATTAAATTAAATGTTCTAATGTGCTTGTGATGATGCTTTGATTCGCTCACCTTTGATTTGCAAAGGCAACAAGAGTCAGGATAAGTGAGAACCAATGTAGAGTGTCACTCTTGAGTTAGAAGACCTGGGTTCATATCCACACTAGGCCGTGAAGCTTACTAGCCAACATTGGACCACCAGTCAGTACCTCTCAACCTAACCTACCTCACAGGGTTGTTGTAAGGAGAAAATGCTTGTAGAATGAGTGAGTGAACGAACCAGGTATAATCTTTGGAGGAAAAGTGGTTTAGAAAGGCAATAAGTACAGTGGTACCTCGGGTTACATCCGCTTCAGGTTACAGACTCCGCTAACCCAGAAATAGTACCTCGGGTTAAGAACTTTGCTTCAGGATGAGAACAGAAATCGTGCTCTGGCGGCGCGGCGGCAGCAGGAGGCCCCATTAGCTAAAGTGGTGCTTCAGGTTAAGAACAGTTTCAGGTCAGGAATGGACCTCTGGAACGAATTAAGTACTTAACCCGAGGTACCACTGTAAATCCTTCTTCCCAGTGAACTCTGGGAAGAGAAAGGCAAGCCAAACATGGAAAGAAGAGAGAACAGGTTAGTTCCTTACCTGAAAAAATGAGAAGAATGGTATCTGTGCATTTTATCCCATATCTCAGATTCTACAAATGCTAGATATTTATTTTTTTTTAAAATAATGAAAGCTGGCAATCTGGGGATTGTGGTTCATCCAATCCAGTGAATGCAGCTGCCCTCCTCTTGCTTGCCTTCCCCATGTGGATGACCATGGTGTGGAAATCATTATTATGAAGTTGCCCCCTGGGGAATTAAATATCAGGAGAGGAAATAGACTATAAACAATGTGTCAGGCACACCTTAGTCATCACTGTTTTTGTCTTTGCAAAGTGAATATTGATGACTAATATCCCCGGCATCAAATATGTCTTTGTTTCGTACGCTTGTATCATTGAAGATTGTTCTCTTCTGTCATTATCATAAAATAAGAAAATAAAACCGACCATGTTTGCCTTTTTCCAGAGAGGGGAAGTGTCTGGCACTAGCCCCCAATTCCTAAATAATTGTGCGTACTCTTTGGAGGTGGGCATGGTATAAGTGAGATAATAAGACATGACAATTATTCTACGGCACTTTGAAATTTTAAAGTCTTTTGCATGCATTATCACAATGTCTTGATGACAAACCCGGTAAGGTAGATCTAATAAACGATGAGCAAAGAGCTTTGTTGCTTCTGAGTCAGACTGGGATTTGGGAGAGGGTGGAAATTCAGAAGTTTCTAGAATGCAAGCTTCATTTCTTAGTCTTTATCTTTCTCTCTAGAGGACTCAGATAGATTGGGAAAGAAAAAGTGATTTATATGCGTTGTATATGCGATATAACATTGTGACACCAGATGGTGCTGTGGAGTCCCATTTTTCTCTACCCGTTTTCCCTCTTTAAATTTACAACGCGTTTAACTGAAATGCTTCTTTGATGTGTCTAGATCCAGCCTCTGTGTGCTAGTATTCACGGTCACTCACTGTGCTATTGAGTTAACAGTGCGCTTCTGAAGGGCAATTAAGATTCTCTGTTTGGTGGAGGCAACTCCCAACATTCACCCACCCCTCAATGAAATCAATAGGATTTATGCCCAAATATGAAGAATCATAGAATCACAGAGTTGGAAGGGATCCTGAGGGTTTGCCCACAGCCATCCCTGGATGGACTCAAACCACCAACCTTCCAGTTAACAGCCAGATACACTAGCCCATTGCACCACAGGAGAAGTGTGTGATGGTTTCAGGACAAGCAGAACTTTGAGGCTCGGCACACATTAGCAGCTTGAAACGCAGCAAAGTCCACTCCTGGCCGCTGTGTTTCAAGACGCTTTTTAATATTGCTGTTCATACCAGAGAAGGAGTGGAGGTGTCTTCACCCAATCTCTGTTGGATTTGTTTCCCCTGCACTAAACTCCAAATCATGGAAGCTGTCATAGGTGCATATGCTATGATCTGTGCAGGCACAACAGCTGCCTGAAATGTACTCACCTTGGTTTACCTGTGGCTTCTGTTTTCTAATCCGATGGAAACTGGCATGAGTGAAAGAGCATCAAGCAGGAGTATTTCTCAAGAATCAACAGGACGCTTATGGATTGTGGCTAAAGTCATAGAATCATAGGACTGTAGCTTTGTGTACTTGGGGCTTTAAACTCTGCATTGATTACTGCAATGTGTTATATGTAGGGCTGCCTCAGAAAACGGTTTGGAAACTTCAGCTGCTGCAGAATTCAGTGGTCAGGTTGCTCACTGGAGAAAGATGGTTTGAGCATATTACACCAATCCTGGTCCAACTGCACTGGCTACTGATTAGTTTCCAGGCCCAATTCAAAGTGCTGTTTTTGACCTATAAAGCCTTAAACGGCTCAGGACCGCAATACCTCAAGGACCGCCTCTTTCCATATGAACCTACTTGGACCCTGAGATCATCTTCTGAGGTCCTCCGGCATATATCTTCTCCTTGAGAGGTCCAGAGGGTGTCAACACAAAAATGAGCCTTTTCTGTGGTGGTTCTCTGCTTGTGGAATGTTATCCCCAGGGAAGTTCGTCTGGTGCCTTCATTATACACCTTTATGCACCCGGCAAAAACGTTCCTTTTTAACTAGGCCTTTGGTTGAGCTGATCAACATCCCATACCCTTTTAAAATGTAGCTCTTTTTGGGGGGGTATTATTGGGTTATTGAATTTATTTTTGTCTTGTATGCTGTGATCATGCAGTACGTTTCCGAGCACAATTCAAAGTGTTGGTGCTGACCTTTAAAGCCCTAAACGGCCTCGGTCCAGTATATCTGAAGGAGCGTCTCCTCCCCCATCGTTCTGCCCGGACACTGAGGTCCAGCTCCGAGGGCCTTCTGGCGGTTCCCTCACTGCGAGAGGCCAAGTTACAGGGAACCAGTCAGAGGGCCTTCTCGGTAGTGGCGCCCACCCTGTGGAACGCCCTCCCATCAGATGTTAAAGCGATAAACATCTACCTGACATTCAGAAGACATCTGAAGGCAGCCCTGTTCAGGGAAGTTTTTAATATGTGACATTTTAGTGTATCTTTTATCTTTGTTGGAAGCCACCCAGAGTGGCTGGGGAGACCCAGCCAGATGGGCGGGGTAAAAATAATACATTATTATTATTATTATTATTATTATTATTATTATTATTATTATTATTATTATTATTATCTTTTCTGTGAACCACCCTGAGAGCTCTGGGTATAGGCAGTATATAAATTGAGTCAGTCCATCCATCCATCCATATTGTGGTGCTAGGAGCGTACTAGAGCCAGAGTAAGTGTTAATGTGTACACAGTTGGAGTTTTGATGTAGGTTAAAAGCAAGCACAGCACACTTGCATTTATCCTTCCCTGCCCCATATCTAATTATTTCCTCTTCCTTCCCCTGCTACAGATGGGCAGCAGAAAGAAGCGGTTGAAGGAAATGTTTGTGCATTAGAAACCTGGGGAATAGCTGATAAGGTTGGGAGGGGACACGCCCTGTGTAGTCCATTTAGTTTCATTTTCATGGAGCGTTTATGCCATCCTATCTCTTAAAACAGATAAGATTAGAGATACTGCCTTTTAATAAATAAGAATCAAACAAACCACAAATCAATGAATAAATATGCGAATAGAGCCTGGATGTTAAACCTATGGCTGGGTGGGTTAACAACTGGCCACGTGGCAACCCTAACTTAAAGGCATGATATATAGCTGCACTGCGGGCTTTCAGAAGTAGGTCCTGGTTCTTGATATATGAACAGAAGCAGCACAGGCTATGGAGGTCCGGTGTCATATAAATCCAGGCTGTGTTTCCAGAGCATCTACTACCTTTTTGTTGTGTTAATTAGGTTACACATTGAAATGAATGCTGCAGGAAGCTCATTCGAAAGGAACAGATCCATTAGCCGGTTTGGGAAATGAAACCCCACTAGTCATCGCAGGTCCCATTATGTGGCTGTGAAAGAATGTGATAAGCTGTGTAACCGGGGTGGGAAGAGGTGGTGGAACAATGTGGAAAGACCAGGAAGAGTGAATGGAAAGGTGAACTGACAGCAAGGAAGTTTTGCACGTCAGCAAAAACTGATTGGATGGAAGCCTGATAAATAGAAATAATAAATAGTTTCAGGGTGAAGCATGTGACTGATAGGAATACATGGGGAAGACTATTGTTGTTCTAGTTGGTTTGCTTCTCTGTGTCTCTTTTCTACTCCATATTTCCTCCTTTCTAATCCATCTCCTGCCTCAATTTTCTCATTCCAAAAGTGGATCCTGGGATAGCAATCTCTTCCCTGATTGAACCTTAGGAACTTAATCCTTCTCTTCACATTGTAGACAGAGTTTCATAATCTCCCCATTGCCCTCATTCACAAGTCAGACGTCTTCAAAGCCAGGCTGCTGAACACACCCCGTTACTCTCTCATCATCTTCCTACAAAAGTATATTTTTGTTCTTTTCCTTATTCTTTAGGTTTACATCCTGCCCTTCATCACTTTCGTGATCCCAGAGCGGATTGAAGCGATTTAAAATTTGCACCAAAATTAAAACAAGCCGTTTGCTGTGTAAAGCACAATTGTAAATCAGCAGCCAACTTATCCCAACAAAGCGCAGCAGCAAATATATCAGATCTTCTCCAGCTGCATTACAGCAGGAGGCACATCCATCAAAGTATCTCTCATTAGCCCCTACCAAAAGCCAGGGAGAATAAATATGTTTTTAATTGGTGTTGAGAAATGCTCAGAGACAACCCTGAGTCTTGTGTGGAAGGGAGGGAGCTCCACAGCCAGGATGCTATGACAGAGAAGTGGCCCTATTTTGGCCCTATTTCCACCCCTTGGTAGAATCTGAAGAAGGGTCTCTCTGGCAGATCTTAACACCCAGGCAGGATAATATTGGAAGAGGCCTTGCTGCAACCTGACACCTGCGTAAGCAGCATCACTTGAAATTTGCTGCATCCTTTCCTATTCCATTGCAGGACTGTGGCCAGAGACAGACTCCATAGCCAACTCTTCTCATCCTCTACACTTTTTAAAAAAATATTTATTTATTGGGTTTTTCAGATTAAAGTTTTACAGCCAATTATCCAACATACAACATAAAAACAAGATTCCAAAGAATCTCCTGGACTTCCCTCCTCCCCTTTGTGGGTCCTTTTGTTAACCATTTCCTCCTGCATCTTTTTGTAATAATCCAAATCTTTTACATCTCCATCATGTCCAAAATTCAACATTAATCTACAAGTGTTATTCCAGTCCTACTTATCCACCACACCTTTAATTGCTCTTTACTATATAGTCCAGGGTCAAGGAGCTTTTCAGAAGGCTTTGGAGCTGTGTTTCAGAACAGCTGTTCCCTGCCTTCATCAGGACCTCCTGCTGTTCCCCAAGGCTGCCATTTTAATTATGATTGATAATTGTTGGTTATTTATATTTCCAGACATTATTTCATTTACTTTCCTAAGAATTTGGGCTGGAGTTGATGACAACTTTATATGCTCATCAAGGTGCTTTATTATGTTTTAACTAATAAAGATGTGGTCCGAATATGGATTTTGGGATCCATCTCCCCCTCATGGAACGATGCAGCTAACTTTACTTTTTGAGTTTTCTTCCTGTAATTCTATCTGTCCCTCCTTCTCCTGACTTTCTACTCGATACCATACTTTCACAGGGTTACAGTGTGGCAATTAGTGACAAAGCTGCCAAATGCTCAAATAAACATAACATCTGCCTTTTTGGAACAACTTCTCTTTTTTTGCAGAGGCCCAACCTGTCTTATTTTTACAACAAGTTTTATTTTCTAACCGTGAACATTACAATCACGGATTTTACCAGTTAGGCACCTAAATCAAACCATACAAACACGTCCCATGAAATGCCCCTTTCAGTAGTCCTGGCCCAAACCATTTTGATGCCTTGAAGCAGACTGCTCCCTCCAATAGTGGTTGATGGAGGAAGTGTTGCTTACCTGGTTTCCCAATGCCAGGCTCACTATGGTTACCAAGAGGGAAACAGGTGAGGCAGCAGGGAGGTTGGTGTAGGAGTATTGTGAGCATCATCAGATTGGCTGCACCTTCATCTCAGCAACCTTCCTGCTGCCTTGCCCCTCTCCCTCTCAGTAACCAGCACCAACTGGTTTGAGATTTATAATCTCATGGAAATCAATGCTTTAATTCTGATGGTTTTAAACATATCTCCCCTAATACAAGTGGTAGTCCATGCACCAAAAAGCTTTTATGGAATGCTTGAAAACAACTTTTAGGTCTTAAGATAACCAGTGCCTACTGTATAATATTGCTTGCTGACTGTCTCAGCTGAATCGAAATTTGTCTCATCAAGAAAAGACCAAGGGCACATCAATTAAGTGCTTGGTAATGACGCTGAAGCACATTCTGATTTCAGCAACCTTGATGTCAGATCAAAGCTGCTATGATAGCTTCACAGGGATTACACTAGGTGCCAGAAATGAGAATATGTCACCTTTTGCTACATCATATCTGTAGCTCAATCACATGACGTGCTTCTTGTCAAGGTTGTGAGTTTGAGCCCCACATTGGGCAAAAAGATTCCTGCATTGCAGGGGGTTGGACTAGATGACCCTTGTGGTCCCTTCCAACTCTATAATTCTATGATTCTTTGCTTCCTTGCACCTCTGATTCCAGGATGGTTGCCTAATTTTTTTTGTTACATCCAGGTCTTGGGGATCCAAATGAATTAGAGAATCTAAATACAAATTCCAGTTGGCAGGGCAACAGAAGAGAACGCTCTTCTCAGATTGTGAGAACAGTTCAGGGGATGGAAAAGGCTTCTTGTACAATCTTCATAATTTGAAGTAGCTTGAAAACACTGAACTGAGAGACGTTAGGCCGTCTATTTCTCTCACTTAAGAACAGAGGCAAACAATGTTTGGTTTCTGGGTTTGTTCCAAAGTACTCAAGAGGCCTCTTGCTGCTTAAGTGCTTGCATCTATTTCCCAGCTCTTCGTTGTTCTCAAAGCCCTTGGGATAAAAGACTGGCTGGTCCTTTGCATGTCAGAGAGGTGAGCAGATTTTCAGTTAGTCGGTCAATTACACAAATCTTTTAGGGAAGTCAAGGTGGTAGATGCAGGTTTGCCTTTGAAGACAGTTTAGAAACTTCAGCTGGTTCAAAGTTCAACAGCAAAAATATTCAATTGTGCAACTGCCAGGACCATGTAACACCACTCCTAGAAGATCTACAGAACGCTGGTTAATTCTTTGTTTCGCGTTCAAAACAGTATTACTGTTTTGTTTTTTAACCTTTAAAGTGCAGTGCATCCTAGGTTTTGCCCTAGATTATATTGAGATTGCCAGAAAAGGTATTTGAAGTACTGTTGGTCACTATGAGATCTATTCTTGAGCCTTTGGAGTCAGATCTTTGCTCCATCTAGCTCACTATTGTCTACATTGGCTGGTAGCACTTCTCCAGGATTTCAGACTGGGGACATCTGAACACGTGTCAGACTGGGGACACGTGTCGACAGCTGAACCAGTGACTTTCTGCATGCAAAGGAGATGCTCTGCCACTGAGCTATAACTCTCTGGATGCTGGTACCTTGGCTCCAGTAATCCCTGCCCAAGGAACATATGAAGCTGCCTTCTATAGAGTCAGGCCATTCGTCCATCTACTTCATTATGGTCTACACTGACAGGGAGGAGCCTTCCAGGGCTTCAAGGAGGGGACATTTCAACCTGGAGATGCTGGGAATTGAGCCTGGTACCTTCTGTAAGCAAGGCAAATGCTCTACCACTGAGCCTTTACCCAAGTTGATGTATATTCCCATGGTTTGCTTTCTACTGGCTTTCAGGTGGCAGATGAACTTCATATTTCTGAAAGCTCTTAATTGACATAGGGTTTTTTGGCTGGAATCTGCTGAAATTGGTTTCCTAACTTCTTTAATAAGAGAGTTCCCCACCACTCCATAAAATCACTTTGCCTTTGTTTGGGACATAGGGTTGTATCCAATCACGTTAATCCTTTTCAGAGTAAACCCATTAAAATTTCAGGACATGACTAACTTAGGTCTGTTCAATTTACTCTGAGTACAACTTGAGATGCAACTCATGCTATCTAACTAGGGATGTTTACACCCATACCTTTTAGGGTGTTTTCACAAGTTGCTGCCTGCCCTTTCCTTTCCTGCATTAACAGACACTCCCCTCCATGAGAGTAAAAGCTCTTCTCAGTGTCACTTGTGAAAATGCCCCATACATTTTCACTTGTGCTGTTGGGTGGTAGTGATGACAGGAAATGCTTTTGAGTAGTGAAACAGCCAGAGGTGAAAAGGTTAAGTGAATCCCCCTCCTTTTGTAGTCATTTTGTCTGCTTATGTTTAAAAAAGAAAGTTGGGGAGGAGAGATGTTTGTGAATGAGCATCACATGTAGTTGGGGTCACAGTGTCAGTAGTGAAAACCCTTCTCTGAATTCTTCTACTCCTTATTCACCAAAGTTCACTGCTGAAGTGTCCACTGTTATATAATAGTTCAGCAAACAAAAAGAATTACATTTGAAATGGAAGAAAAGAACCCTTAAATTTGGATAAGTGTGCAGTATCATTTCATGGAATGCTAATGTCAGCATGAATCTGGTGACCCAATGTACATTTTTTATGGTTAGCTGGCACACCCAAAAATGTTGAGCTAGTACTAGCCTCAGGATCTACCATAACCTAGTAATGGATCCTGATCAGTCATGTTAGAATTGCTGGTTGAAGACCATCTCCAGTCACAAAGAGAAAGGATTACCGCTGTGGGACCCAACCTTCACCCTGAGCCTTCCTGCTGAGGACACCTTGGCAATGTTTGAATGCATTGAGTAAAAACTGGTGTACATTTGAAATTTTGGCTGCCTGGTTAATGGGCTTCCCTAAGTGCCAGGAGCAGCTAGCTGTTTGTTTCACTAGCATAGGAAGAGCTGGAAAGGAGACAGATGGAATGAAGTGCTCTAGCAGGCAGAGCCTGATTCTCTGGAGCAACAGGGTCCCCCGATATGCAAGCAACAGGTTGTTCAACACGCAGCTGTTCTCAGATCCTGCTGGAATCCCCATCGCCACCTTTTGCAACATTCTTCCCAGCATAATGTATTGACAGCCTGTAATATGGCACCGTATTGTTTCTGTGAAGGCAATGGGGGGATTATTGTTGTTTAATCACCTTCCACATATGCCCCAAGGTGATGTAACAAATCTAAAAATAAAAGCTAAAGAACAGTACACAATTAACAGAAGTTGAGTTTAAAAACAATGAAAAATAGACACCTGTGGCACAGTTGTATTCATCCAACTGGAAAATGTGCTTTATTAGTAATCTGGGGGGTCCTAAAATAAGCTTATCATCTACACCCTGGTTATGTTTTCACTTGTACACTGTTGTGTCTGCTGCTCTGGCTCTGACATACATGGCACGACTAACCTGCATCTCTCTGGCCCAAGGTGTGGTGGCTGGTGCCAATTGGTAGGGTGGCAAGTCAGGGAAGCTGAGCCAATGATGCATAGAATGATCCCTGAGTTTTGTCAATAAGAAGGCAAGCTGGTGGGGGTTTGGCTGAGGCAGACTGAGGTTGGTCAGCCAGTGCCCCCTTTCCCTAATGGACCTGCCTCCCTTGCCTCTGACTCTGATGACTGTAGCTCAGAAACCCTCATGCAAGGATGGGGAACCTTTGGTCCTCCAGGTTGCTGAACTACAGCTCTCATCATCCCAGGCCATTGACCATTCTTGCTGTGGCTGGTGGGAATTGCAGTTCAGCAACATCCAGGGGGCCACAAGGGTTTCCTTTCACTCTGTTGAAGCTTATGACTGCTCAATCAAGGTGGTCTCCTTTATCATAGAAGGCAGAGGGAGCTAGTCAGAGCTGAAGCTGTCTGAGGTTGGCTGCTGCTGGAACATTTGGACTCTGTTCATATGGATTTTCCAGCCTGGGCACTTAATGGAGCTGTCCAGTCACTGTCGCTGGAGACTAAGTTGCCTCAGAAGTTATGAGGGCCTTTTCCCAGCTTGGGCTGGTGCAGCAATTGCAACTGTTCCTGGATCAGGATAATTTGCCTGCAGTGATCCATGAGCTGGTAATAATCTCAAGACTGGATTACTGTAACACACTCAATGCTGGGCATGCTTATATGGTCTCCATATCAATGTGCCCTTCCTCCTTGGCTCCACTGCTTAAACAGTGACACATTCAAATGATTAAACATTCAGTTACGTGTTTTATCGTTTAAAGCTTGCAGCCATAGTCAAGATAGAAATAAACTTCAAAAAAAGGGCAAGATGCATCAGTGTTATTGTGGCTCCTGAAATGAGGGGGGGGGGAGCCCTAGGTTTGAGGAGGTACAACCCCAGCACCTGTGTTATACTACTGGCCTCTACTGATTTATGATGACAGTGTTCTGCACTATGTTGCAACTGGAAGCATACATGCCAAAATACACGGAGGAGTTATGTTATTTTATATACTGAGAGGGATGATGGCAAGATACCAAACCACCTTCCTCATTAGCATAGTGCAGAGGGGTTTCTGTTGACAAATAGGAAATAGCTTTTTAATTGCACAGAATGTTTATGTATTAGGTACTGTTGACTAAGCAGGCTGAATTAATTATCAGAGTCCCAGGTTTAACCCCTGGTATCTCCAGCTAAATGGATCTTGGGTAGCAGGCAGAAGAGAGGCCTGGTCTTTCTGTCCTGGTCTAAGACTGCCTCATATGTTTCATATCCAAGCACTCACTGAGTTCTTATATTAGCCAACGTCGAGAAAGTCTCCAATGTGGAGGAAGAGTATGTAGAGAGACAAAAAGCTTCTTCAACATTTAAGATCATATTGAAAAACGTTCAAAAACATGAAAGGTTATCACTGCTGATGTTGCGTTATTTCCAAAATGAAACAAAAAGGAATTGTAATTCTTAGGTTATTGTGGAAATGATTATGCTTAATAGAGAAGTTGGTTGACACTTAGAATGAAAGTGATTGTTCTCAAATATATGGGCTGTCAGAAAGATGTACCAAATTATGTCTTTTGAGTAACTCAGTAGTCTGGCATGAGTAACCATAGATATTCAAAATCATGAATTGGCTTCCTCAAAGTCACAAGATTAGTCTTAAATTATTCTGCAATTTCAACACATAATACATTTTGAAGTTTGCATTAGCTGTCTGTTTTAGAACATCTTGGGAAATGATAATTTTCAAGTTTCTCTGCACTGCTACAGAATGTTCAACATTTATTTTTATTCATTTTTTAAAAAGGGAAATTTTAATTTATTTATTTTTCAAAGCATATGTGGTTCTGGTGTGTGTGTGTGTGCACGTGTGTGCAAAGAAAACAAACAAACCAGATGCCTGATTATTTGGATACCCCACCCCAAGGTGCTTCTGGTGTACCATGAAATAATGATCCTGTATCCCCAAAATTTAAGACTAGGTTTAGGAATCTGTGTTATTGCTTTCAATTATTTTTGCAGCTTTGGCAAACAGAAAGCAGGACGTGTCTCCTGTTCTCTGTGATAAAGGTAAAGGACCCCTGGATGGTTAAGTTCAGTCAAACTTAAATATGGGGTGTGGCACTCATTTCGCTTCAGGCTGAGGGAGCTGGCAGAGCAAGGAGACAGCAGAACAGATAACTTTTCAGACCATTGAAATCACTGAGTTCAAAGTCAAATACCATAACTGAATATTTTCTTGCTTGTTTTTCAGGCTGGTGGATGACCGGTGTGTGGTGGAACCAACAGCTGGTGATTTGGATAACCCACCCAAGAAATTTCGAGGTAAGAGATTAATGAAGCAGTAAAGTCAACACTTTTGCTGGATCAACTGCTTTGAGATTCCCCCAAAACAATTCTCTGTTTAGGTACTGATTTGCAGTTGGCTTTAGCAGTGAGTGGCACAGCTATCACTGTTACAAGTCTAGCATCATGGGCAGTAATTCGGTTGTTATCCACAGCCCTCTCACAGAAAGACATTTTGTTGGAATAACCACTAAACTTAAAAATCCTTTCCTTGTCAGCTCTGTCAAAGACAAAACACATTTCAAGCTTTTTATATTTTGGTGCCTTCAGTTTTGCACTCCTTGAGGTAGTCAGTGATATCTTATTGATATCTTTAATTTTTTATCACATCACATTTATTCACTACATTAGCCCCCCAGGAAACCCTATTATTAATTATTTTATATTTTTATTATCATTATTTTATTTTGGTTTATTACAGTCTTCACATTAAGGTCGCTGGATAGGTCCCAACAATTTAAAATACAACATTCAAAACAGTTTAAACAAGTCACAAGAACAGGGTGGGTCCCAAAAACATATAACTTAAGTGTCAAAAGCCGGGGTAAAGGGGTGTATCTTCAACACAGACAAAAAGGTGCCAGATATATTTTTGTAGGGAGGGAACTCCACAACCTAGGATCCCTCTCCTGGGCCACCACTCCTTGAGTTTTTCTGAGGGTGGTGGAACGACCAAGAAGACCATATCTGCTGATGACATCCAATAAGGTTTGTAGGGAATGAAACTGCCTTGCAAGTATTTGGAGCCAGGTCATTAAGGCCTTAAAAGTTAGTGTGAGCATCCTGAACTGGACCAGGAAACAAACCGACAACCAGTGGAGTTGTTCTATAACAAGGGTTGTGTGGGTTCTAAACCAAATGCCAGCCAGTAACCTGACAATTGCATTTTTGGATGACTTCTTCTTCTTCTTCTTCTTCTTCTTCTTCTTCTTCTTCTTCTTCTTCTTCTTCTTCTTCCAAACTTCATTGACAATTTTAAAAACAATTACCAAGCACAAAGTGTTGTCTTTCAGGACAAAAGCAGGTACAGATATTGAAACAGACTTAGAAAATCTTTTACTTTGGAGATAAAGTTCATGTCCACAGGGTATACTTCAATCTAGAGTGTTACGATAATTTCTCCATAGTGACTGCTGTGACTGAAGGGAAATCACTGTACTATTGTTAATCGTTTCTGAGTTCAAGGGCAGTCCCATGTTGAGCACATGGCAATAATCCAGTCTGGAAATTACCAGAGCATGGAGGGCTGAAGTGTAGAGTACAGTATAAACAAATAGAAGTGAACGAAATGTTGTTTTTGTAAAAGATCAATAAAAATATTATTAAAAAAACAAACAAATACAAGTGAATAACAACAAATCTTGACAAGGGTTTATAGCACAGGAGCCAACGCCTAGGGGCTGAGGTCCCTTTGCCCTCCCCCCCCCCCCGTTGATGGGCATCACCATTCAAATGGTGTGCGCGCGCTGTGTCACATGATTAATTATGTGGGACAGGGTTTTCCTCCCACAATATTCTATCCAAGTTGGCACCCCTGGTTCACAGTGTATTGTAGTTCTAATCCTACTTTGAAGTTTTGGATTGGAGCCGATTGGGATTGTAACAATTGCAAGTATAATCTATTTATGCTGTATCAAACCAATTGGAGAATTGTATGGATGATGGGAGGAAGCAAGCAGACAATGACTGCATTTCTTCACCCCGCAACCCTGTGAAAGGAGCGAGAGTCACAGGCTCTCCTAAGCCACTGTGGCCATCTCCTCCCCATCCCCAGGCAATCTCCATGCTTGGCGCTCTGCTGTTGTGTCAAATACCCCACAAGCCAAACTTTTTAAATTGAGCCTCCTCTGCATCTTGCATCCAATATCCCGCTCCACCCACTGCTCCCTAGTACACAGCTGCTTCCCTATGAAAAGCAGGAGCAGAACAAGAACAGTTTCTAAGATGAGGGCATGAAGAATACAGTGGTACCTCGGGTTACATACACTTCAGGTTACATACGCTTCAGGTTACAGACTCTACTAACCCAGAAATAGTACCTCGGGTTAAGAACTTTGCTTCAGGATGAGAACAGAAATCGTGCTCGAGCGGCGCGGCTGCAGCAGGGAGAGGCCCCATTAGCTAAAGTGGTGCTTCAGGTTAAGAACAGTTTCAGGTTGAGAAAGGACCTCAGGAACGAATGAAGTACATAACCAGAGGTACCACCTGTATCTGGCACTGCAGAAGCTGCTGAACTACAGCTCCCATCTGCCCCAGCAAGCATGTCTAAAGGCCAGGGATGATGGGAGTTGCAGCGCAGCAACATCTGAAGGACCAAAGTTTCCCCATACCTGGTTTAGAAGGATGGAGAGGGATGGGCCTTCTGACATCCAGCACATTCAACGTGGCATTGGCTGGCATGAATGCCCAGGTACGGAAGGGGAGGCTACCTTGGCTTCTTATGAACGGCCTTTCTGTGCCTGCTTCCCTTGTACATGGTGTAGGGTTGCAGCTTGTGTGTTTCAGCCAAACGCTGAGCAGCCAAGAAGCCACTCAAGCCAATTCCAAAGCAATAAATTTTATTGGAGCTTGCATTGGCTCTCTAATGCCGGTTAGATGGCTGGCCTCCCAAGCACATTCAAGTCAGTTGGGATTTTCTTTTTTAACTGAATGCATTCTCTGATCTCTCTGGCTGATGCATTGACTTGGTTAAAAAAAATATTTGAAGTTAAACCAAGCTGGGGTAGAGGAACATGATTTAAAGACAAAGCAAAATCTGAAACTTAAACTGATACAGTGGTAGAATGAGTTTTCAAATCATATAAAACATAACTCTTGGTTCTCTAGTTTCCCCCCTCCCCCCAGCCAAATCCTATTGCTAAAGGGAGAACAATACTGAATTTTTTTATGGTGCTTTCAAAGCTTTTTTTGGTGTTCAAAGCATATTTTTCATATATTATCAGGTTGCAATCCTTACCTGTAAGGTAAGTCAGTATTATTATTAACCTCCATTTAGCAGATGGGAGACTCAGGCTGAGAAAGTGGATATCCCAGTGCTACTCAGTGAGCTCATGGAGTTGTGAGATATGAATCTGGGATGTTCTGATTCACAGCTTGGTTTCTGAACCACCACACAACATGAGTTGTCTTCTCTGCAATTTGTTTCATTCACTCTGTTCCGGCAGTGTAAGATACTTGGAGGTATGTCAACTAAGGAAGGGCAAAGAAAGGAAGGGCACTTCAGGAATACAGTTAATTTGCTAAGCTTTGTGTATGTTAACTTAGATTATCTTCTTGAGCTCTGTTAATTTATTGGTAACAAGAATCAGTGGCGTTCTGTCAATCAAACATTAAACATTGTTGGAAATGTAAAGATGAATGTAGGATGTATACCTAGGAAGGTGAAATCAATCTTATTATATTTCAGTTCAAGGAACATTCCCCCAAGGCTATTGGTGGAGTGCCTCTTTCTCACCTCGTTCAGGGATGTTTCCATCTGAGCACTGATGAAAACAAAATTGCAGGTGTGGCTAAATAAACATGGTGCAGAATTACCTAGTCTGTTTTTCTAGTGATTTGAGGGAAACTTTGGGTCAGGGTTATCTAGCTAATGTTTCCTCCATCTTGATTTCTTTGACAGCTACTGTTGATAGGTAGCCATAATGCCCCCCCCCCAAGAAGATAATTCGGCAGGCTGCCAACAAGATCAGAGCCACCTCATGCTAGTTGCTAGAACACACAGTGAGAGGCAGGCCCATCTAAGGATATTGGAAGTTTTGCGCTCTCTCTCTCTCTCTCTCTCTCTCTCTCTCTCTCTCTCTCTCTCTCTCTCTTTCTCTCTCTCTCTCATAATATGGGAAGGTACAGTAGGTCCTTAGCTGAGCAGGAGAACACCTGCTTGGCATGCAAAAGAGCCCCAGTTCGGTTCCTGGCATTTCCAAAGAAGGCTGGGCAGGACCTTTGTTTGAAATGTAGATGAACCAATGGTTTCTTGGGATAACCTAAGGTCTCCCATGATGCTGAATGCTGGTAGTGTGGAAATGTTGTGGGATAATAAGAAAGGACATATTGATTAAATATTATCCTTCCCCACTCACGCTAGTGAGTCAGTAGCAGAGTACATTCTCCGGTGTATAGCAGGAAGCTAGTTGGTAGATTCCGTTGAATCTCTTTACTTAAACAATCCCATCTGGCTTGTCCAGATTGGGTTTGTTCCTGGTAAATTTCCTTTGTTCCCTCTTAAAAAGAATAAAGACACAAAAGTCTTCTTTTAAAAGTAATGATAAAAAGTTTACTTGCATTCAGTTCACAATAGGTTCCCTGAAGGCAGGCATTAGCTTGTAGTTACAGAAAAGGGTTTGAGTTAATCCCATATGGGAATGAGCCCATGTGCTGCTGGCTGAGAGCCAGCAGACAGCAAAATAACATCAATATCAGAAGAGAGTCAAAGAGGAAGATGGCTGCGTGACTAGCCCTTTTACAGGGTCTCACAGGGTCACACCCATTTACCTGGTCACATGCAGGGGGAGGATGCTCCAGACAGATGTAACAGGAAGTCCTCCTGGCTGGAGTAACATCCCCCTGTGTGTCCACTCTGGGCAAACAGGAAGTGTTGTACTTGACTGCTTATGCTACATCCCACAGGAAGAGGACAGACAAAGGGAAGAACTCTCTTCCCACTGTGCATAGTTAAACTATGGAATTCACAGCCACAAGATGAAGCAATGGTTCCCATCACCAACTTTAAAAGAGGCTTCGATAAATCCATGGACGATAAGTCTACCAATGGCCATTGGCTGTGATGATGACTATGTCCTACCTCCAGTATCACAAGAGGTGTTCCTCTGAATTCCACTTGCTCAGGAGTACAATGGTTAGAGTGCTGCTGTGTTCAGGTCCTACTTTCGGGCTGTCTGGCTGCTGGACTAGATGGGCCTTTGATCTGATGTAGTAGGACTCTGATGTTCTTAGATAACCTGAAAGGAAAAAAATAAACAGAAAAGAGCCTTATGAAACTGAAGCCTACCACACTTGAAGCCCAATAGGCGTTCAGGATGGATTATCTGCTAAAGGAGCACGACGTGTCACAAACCATAGTATCACGTGAACGTTGTGGACAGATATGTCACTGCTAATATTTAGGATTGGTGAGTTGCGTTTTGCCAGAGTTTAATCAGGAAACAGTCAGAGCTAGTGGCCTGGAGGGATGCAGGCAGTTCCACAGAAAGTCAAGCTGGGAGAAGCAATCAAAGCAAGGGCTCAGGCAGCAGTCAGTAGTTTTAAGGGCCAGATGACTGACTTATTATATCTGTGCTGGGCTGGCAGCTGCATCATCATCATCATCATCATGATCATTATTACAGTGGTACCTCGGGTTACAGGCGCTTCAGGTTACAGGTGCTCCCCTAACTCAGAAATAGTACCTCAGGTTAAGAACTTTGCTTCAGGATGAGAACAGAAATCGCGTAGCAGTGGCGCACCAGCAGCAGGAGACCCCATTAGCTGAAGTGGTATCTTCAGGTTAAGAATGGACCTCCAGAACGAATTAAGTTCTTAACCCGAGGTAGCACAGTATTATTATTTCTTACCTGCCCTTCACCATAAAGTCCTACGGCAGGTTACAGCAATTTAAAAATACAATATTAAAAACAGTTTATAACCAATTACAGTTATGAGACTAGACTGGGAACTAAAATACTGTATGTATATCTATATCTCCAGGTATCTCTATATATCCTGGGTGTCAAATACTAGGGTAAGGGTGTGTATCTTCAGCACCTTTGGTACCACTTTCTGGCCATCTCCTGTGGTGATCTGCTTGTGCACTACCATAGTGGCATTGGGGCTGCCACCAGAGTCCTTGGTTTGCAACCTTTATACGTTATATCAGAAGTGGGGAGGTCCCCCCCCCCCCGGTTGAGGACATCATCGGTGGTGGGGGACCTGTATATCAGCAGTGGCTAGGGCCCAAAGTGGGTAGGTCAACCCTTCTCTCTTCTCTTTCTCCCCATCCATTTTTCTTTCTTTGCCACTCTCCTTTTAGACCTCATACCTGGTGATTTTCTCCCTGGACACACCTATAATATGCAATTCCAGCACCTGTGGAAATGGGCAAAGTGCTATTGAGGTTTTTTGTGCTCCTGTGACTTTGATTAAAATGCTGTATACACATGTCCACTTAAGGGTTTTCTTAATTTCATTATAGATCATTTCCCAGTAGGCCTTAATCTTTGGGCAGGTCCACCAAAGATGGTAAAAAGTGTCTTCAGTCTCATTACACTTCCAACATTTGTTATTGGGCAAATGGTAGATCTTTGCAAGCTTGACTGGGGTCATGTACCACCTATAGATCATTTTCATTATGTTCTCTTTCAAGGCACTACATGCCGTAAATTATAATACCAGTGGTCCATAACTGTTCCCAGTCCGCAAACATAATATCATGACCAATATCCTGTGCCCATTTAATCATAGCTGATTTCACCGTTTCATCCTGTGTATTCCATTTCAGCAGCAAATTATACATTCTAGATAGATTCTTAGTATTGGGTTCTAGCAATTCTGTTTCTAACTTTGACCTCTCCTTCTGAAAACCAAGTTTCCTGTCTTGCTTAAATGTCTCATTTATCTGACGATAATGTAACCAATCTCGAACTTTATGCTTTAGCTTCTCAAAACTTTGAAGCTTCAACTTTTCACCATCTTGTTCTAAAATTTCACAATATTTAGGCCAGTTAGATTCCATGTTGAGTTTTTTCACTGCCTTAGCTTCCATTGGTGACAACCACCTGGGGGTTTTGCTTTCCAATAGATCTTTGTATCTAATCCAAACATTATACAGTGCTTTCCTGACAATATGGTTTTTAAAGCTTTTATACACCTTTACCTTGTCATACCACAAATATGCATGCCAACCAAAACTATTGTCATATCCTTCCAGATCCAAAATGTCTGTATCCTCCAGAAGTAGCCATTGCTTCAGCCAGCAAAATGCTGCTGATTCATAATAAAGTCTTAAGTCTGGCAGGGCGAAGCCCCCTCTATCTTTCGCATCGGTTAAAATCTTAAATTTTATTCTGGGCTTTTTGCCCTGCCAGACAAATTTAGATATATCTTTCTGCCACTTCTTGAAACAGTCCATTTTGTCTAGGATCTGCAACGTCTGAAACAAAAACAGCATTCTCGGCAATACATTCATCTTGATAACAGCAATTCGGCCTAACAAGGAAAGTTTCAGCCTAGACCATATATCTAGACCCTTCTTTACTTCTAACCAGCATTTTTCATAGTTATCTTTAAATAAGTTCACATTTTTAGATGTTAAATTTACCCCCAAGGTACTTGACCTTTTTTGCTATTTCCAACCCAGTTTCACTCTGAAACCTATCTTTTTCTTCCTTTGTTAAATTTTTTTCCAACACCTTTGTTTTTTGTTTGTTTAATTTAAATCCTGCTACCTGATCAAATATCTCAATTAGTTCTAAAACACTTGCCTATGAGTAAGCCCCATTGAACTGGGTGGACTTACTTCTGAGCAGAACTTTAGAGAACTGCGCTGTGGAAATCTCTTTGATGATGTGGACACAGTGGCGGGAGAACTAACCGGAGCCACTCCCGTTTGGCACACTTCAGCCATGCCTTCCGTGACTCAACTTTTGCTAATTGTTTCCTATGCATGTGAGAGCCATGGAGTCTCAAGCATGTCTTTGTGGTGTGTTGGCTGCCTGGTGTCCTGTTCCAAAGGGAAAAGGTGATGAGACAGGGAAAGGGCAGGGCAACTCTTGGCCTCTGAAACAGGATGTCAGGGCCAAAGCACCGGGTTTCTTTGCTAAAACCATCCCTTCTCTTAGTCCTTGTCCATTCCAACAACCCCACTTTCTCTATAAGTATAGAGGCTCATTTCCCTTCTCAACGATTTCTCTTCTGACTTGCCTTGTTACCACACTCTGGCATAAGAATCCTCCTAAACACACCATTTGGGATGGAATTCATATGCTCCAGCTGCCCCTATGCAGCAGGGACAGCCATCAGGGCCGGCTCTACCATTAAGCAGAGTGAGGAAGCCACTTCAGGTGGCAGATTCTGGTGTACGTGGGTTGTTGGTGGCAGCATCTCTCTCAGCTGCTCCTTCTGCTCTCAGGGACAGAGCTGTGTGTGCTCCACTCGTGTTCCCTAAACTAGCCAGCTGCCTTCTTTCTTCCTTTTGAAACAATTTATTTATCAATACATTGCACAAACATACAGAAAAGAATACAAATACGTATTAAAAATACAAAAAGTATGATTCTTAAAAAGGAAGTAGGAGCGGAGGACAGGTATAGAGAAAACTCGAAGAATAGTATTTAAAACCAGTCATTCTAGAAAAACCGTTACGGAATTTATCCCCATTCTTCTGTCTCCATGTTAAGGAGAAGGCTACATTTCAGGGGGGAGGCAGCCCACAACAAACAAATGGGGAAAGCAAAACCAGAACCTGAATTCTTTTGAGACGCAGACTTCTGACCTGTTGCTCAAGCAATGGCACACATTCCAAGCTGCCTATGCATTTTGCAGCATTGTATAATGGTCATGGGTTGAAAATATCCTCCAGCTATTTGCAAGTTTAAACAGAGTAATTGGCAGCTTGTGTCAGTTTTACTGTGGCTATTAAATTGCATGTTGCTCTTCCACCACCATTTTATCTAATCTTTTAATCCTTGCCCTTTTGTTTCCAGGAGTATCCTGTACAAGGCAACACTATAGATATAATTGTATGTGGTAGTGATAATGTTTCCTCTATTTGAGATGGAAAGGGGTACAGTTATGCCATTGTCAGAAGTACTGGCTTTTAAACATTCGTGTGTTTGTTTATTTCAAAATATATCTTCCCTGCATTTCTGTGCAAAGCCCATCTGAAATGGTTTACAGCAATAGAAGAACTATATCATTTAAATACAAAATAATAAAACCCATCCTATTCGTTAGGTTTGACTGGCTCATGGTTTTCTGTGTATATATGCATGTGCGCTATGATATTTGTGCTTCTGGAAGTGAAAAATCCCCCTTTGCTCTGCTGTCACTTGTCCTTGTTTTGTTTCCTTTGCCACAGCTCAGAATGGAAACACACAGGAAAACAAAACAGAAATACACTGTATTTGGGGTAGAATGTTTTCAGATCTGCAGACAGACTTTTCTTTTCTGGGGCTTTCTGCATCTTGCCGCATTGGCTATGCAGTGGATTTTTGAAGCAGAATGGATCTCATATTCTCACAAGGATATGCAACAAACCTAGCATATGAATCCTCAGGTGTTTACACTTTGCCATCCTGGGAATCAGCAGATTTGACCCTGAATTCAATGCCAGCAGGGCATGCGCCACTCCAGGGCTGTTTCTTCTCTTGACGTCATAGGATTTCAACAGGAGCAGCTTCAGGTTACTGCAAGGAAACCACTGCAAGTAATAACATCGACTGGTCCAAACACTCAGAAAAATCACACTTTCTTGAAAACTGCTGGAGCTGACACACCTTTGGTGCAAAGTTCCAGCTTTCAGGAAAATTCACTCTCAATGAATTTCAGAAGGCTGGTCTATTAACTGCTCAGACAGTGGTTCAGCACTTTTGATATTCTGTGATATAATTATTTACAGCACAAGATTAAAAATGCTATCATCAGCTGCTGCCCTTTGGCACATGTTATCACATTCTTGTGGGTCTTTGAGCTTTTTTGGTCCTAGGACTGTGTAGGGACTTACTGGGCAATTTCTAGAAATAGAACTCCCCCATTTCAGGTTCAGTTTTTGAGACAAAAACACACGGGCCTAGATTCAACAAAACAGTTGTATCAGCAGTGAGTCTGGCTAGTGCAATGTGGCTTCCCCTCATCTTCTCTCCCCATGTGCCCATGCACACCCCCAATCAACCCCAGAGGGTTGGGAGAATCCCTAGAACAGCACATGGGAGGAGCAGGAGAGCAAAAAATGGTTGTACTGGCAGAACAATAATAAAAGTGTGAAATTGAATTCCTCCCATGGTTTTGTCAAAAAAGAAGAGACAATCTGTTTGCCAAGCAGCAGACATAGCTATAGTGGTGACCTGCACCAGACTACTTATGAAACCTCCAAATTAAACTAAAGTGAACGAAGTATATAATTCTGAGGCATGGATTTCTTTCCTGCCCTGGTTTGGACCTTGGCATTTTGCTGACTGTATTCCTCTGATCTGCCTTAAGTCTCTTTTGTGGATTGGCCTTCAAAGATTACTGATGATATTTCACTTCATAGTGAAACTGCCCTGATATTCCTTTTTAAACACCGCCCCCCTCGGACCCATGCAAATGTCACTTAAGGCTTTCCAATCTCCCTCTGTTTGATTGCAAATGACACACATCCATGCAAATGGAGATTTACTGAATCTGTACATTTCTAGAGAAGCAGACTTCTTAAATGGCATTTGCACACCTCGTCGGAAACAGGTTTTAAGCTGCACATGTTCAAAAAGTCATGTTGGCGGCAGCCCTTAGAATCCAGCTAAAATCACATAGTTCAGCTATGAAGTGTCTGGACTTGGCTGGGCCAACAGAAATGTCTGATCACAGCTTGGCAGTTCCTGCTCCCCGCCCCTTTCCATGCTTTCCCCTGAGGCTCTTTTAGCAAGGCAGATCCCCATGTTTGGACACGTTAGGGGGGGAAAAACAAAGGTATTCAAATCTTGTACTTCGTCAGAGACATGACAATAAATGCTTTAAGATTTATTTTATTTTTCAAACACACTGTGGGTGGCTGGCTGGGTGTAACAGACAACATACCGTATTTTTCGCTCTATAAGATGCATCAGACCACAAGACGCACCTAGTTTTTGGAGGAGGAAAAGAAGAAAAAAAATATTCTGAATCTCAGAAGCCAGAACAGCAAGAGGGATTGCTGCTTTCACTGCGCAGCGATCCCTCTTGCTGTTCTGGCTTCTGGGATAGCTGTGCAGCCTGCATTCGCTCCATAAGACGCACACACATTTCCCCTTACTTTTTAGGAGGGAAAAAGTGAGTCTTATAGAGCAAAAAATACGGTAATTGCACATAATCCCCACCCATTGAGGACACAGCAGCAGGACAGCTGATTCCATTCATATCCTCTGGTCAGAAACAGCTCAGTGTCCAGCAGGATCAGCAGGAAGCAGGGTCATTCCAGTAATGGATTCACACCTCTGCTCTAACTCTGGTGTTCAGTCCTCAGGGAAACTTCCAGCCAAGTCACTGGACTGCTGGTGCAGTTTAACCTTGACATGACTCACTTGCAAGCACATGCATATTCCTTTGGTGATAATGGCAGAGGCAAGGAGTCGGGAACGACGACGATGACCCTGCACTAAATGATGTGGGACGCATTGTCTACACTAACTGTCGGTGGCTTGCCAGGTTTTGAGTTAGGGTTCTTTACCAGTCCTACCCAGGGACGCGGGTGGCGCTGTGGGTTAAACCACAGAGCCTAGGACTTGCCAATCAGAAGGTCGGTGGTTCAAATCCGCACGATGGGGTGAGCTCCCGTTGCTCGGTCCCTGCTCCTGCCAACCTAGCAGTTTGAAAGCATGTCAAAGTGCAAGTAGATAAATAGGTACCGCTCTGGTGGGAAGGTAAACGGCATTTCTGTGCGCTGCTCTGGTTCACCAGAAGGGGCTTAGTCATGCTGGCCACATGACCCGGAAGCTGTACACCGGCTCCCTCGGCCAATAAAACGAGATGAGCGCTGCAACCCCAGAGCTGTTCACGACTGGACCTAATGGTCAGGGGTCCCTTTACCTACCTTTACCTTTACCAGTCCTACCCAGAGATGGCAGGGATTGAACTAGAGACCTGCACACAGAGCAGATGCTCTACCACTCAGCTACATCCATTCCTTTTGCTGTATCCCTGGTGACGCCAGTGCATTGCTGTACCCTCAAGCTCCATTTATTCTCTGGGTTAACCCTTCTTTATTTAAGTGATGGTCTTTGGTGAGGGTGCAGGATTGATTTCCAGGTAGGAATTTTGAAACTTTTTGAAGCAGCCCTTACTCTTGTCTGGCATTCCTCAGAAGTCAAATTGACAATAGCAACGATATATGGGCTCCCAGCTTGTTACCTGGAGGAGAAAATGTATGAAAAACAAGAAATGGTATCATTAATCTCCAGCTCAGGCAATTGATGATACATTGGGGCACATCAGTTCTTGTACTGAGAGACAGTAAGGACCCACAGCCCCTTCACACACTTGTTCAGTACATGAGAGGTTGTTTTGTGTGAAGCTCCCTCTAGTTTTCTATGTACAAGCATTTCTGTGTGAGGTATGTCTGTGTGTGAATATGGAAATCTGGGCATTTGTCCATCTATGAGCACCTACCAGCAGTAGTACAGTGCAGACCAGGCAGAGGTTGACCACTCAGTCTGCTGTTTGTGAGAAGCTGGTCCTAATTCATGAGGAGGAGACACGACCTGCTAAAGTGGGGAATTTCCAATATGATGTTCTCTAGATGCTATTGGATTGCAGCTCCCAGCATCCCTGATGGTTAGCCATGCTGTGTGGGGACAATGAGAGTTGGGAGTCCAGCAAAACTGGGGGAGGGGGAAAGGGGGTCACCACATACATTAACCCTGTGCTAAGGAATTCCCCTGGCATGGGAGGTGAGGTGTCCTTGGTGTGGGACTTGCCAATAGCAGAAGCAGCCGTTGTGGAATGAGACAACCAAAAATGGCTTCCTTCCAGAACTGGTGAGAATAATGTTTTGCGCCTGCTTATTCATCACTCTCTGATGAATAACTGACAGCAGGTTTGCCAGCAACTTGGGACGGGATCCAAGAATGGAAATTATTTTCTTCTAGTGTCTGAAGTTTCTGTGGTGCTATTTTAGGAGCAATTAAGAGCCATCAAGGACTTTGGTTCCATCCACCTGGGACTGTCTTTCTAACAAACAATTGAAATCACTGCTAGGCCAATTTTCAAAGCAATTTTCACATGTTTTGCCAGGGTGGGGCAAAAATATCACTCAAGGATTGGATTAATTTTAAAGCAGGGGAATTTAAAGAACTTTCTAGGGTAGATCTACCTTTAAATACAAGGTTGCTAGTTCCCCCTTTTAAAAAATGGTCACAGTGCAAGTCTTCCCCCTGCCCCCAGTGCCCCTGAGAATGGCACTTACACATTGCAAGGCTGATTTTAATTCCTTCTCAACCCTCCTTTATTTTGATAATGCATTTTGTTTAGGGTCAAAAGTGAAGAAGACTTATTCTTACTGCTTAATACAACTTTTCCATCCTTGCCTAAAAGCTGTACATGCCATTACATTTGCAGGAATTGCTATTTCTTCCTAAAAGATGTATGAGGATCTCTTTTCCTAGCATTTGAGAGCTACAGGAGAGATGGCGATAATGAAAAATGCCCCCCATTTTTCTAGCAACTAAAAGGTGTAGAAGGATTTGCATTATCACATAGCTCTTAGACACTAGCAGTGACACAAGGGAAGGTGGACTCCCACAGCTAAGAGTCTTGTCTTTTCCAGACTTCTCAGATATGTAACATTTACATCGTATTTAACCTGAAAGTTAACGTTAGTAGAAAGAGAATAATTTGGTGAGCAGCAGCTCTTAATAATCAGTGGTGAGCGTTAGAAGAATGTAATGCTTTCAGGCTTCCCACAGGCAACTGGTTGGCCACTGTGAGAACAGGATGTGCTAGATGGGCCATGGGCCTGATCTAACAGGCTCATCTTATGTTCTTATGAATTGTAGTTTTAGCATGCTAACGGTTGCTAACTGTTATGTATTGAAGTTCTCACCCTGGGCCAGCAGGGGGATACTGTAGATAGTTTTCACTCAGGTCCACATATGCAAATAAGGGATCGAAAGTGATGTTCAGTGAATGGATAGTTACAGAAAATGGTTACTGTTGCGTTCTAGTGGAGCTCTATATAAGCAGGCTGGCTGAACCCTTCAGTTGAGTTCTGTTCTGTTCTGGCCTGTGAATAAACAAGAGCTGTTTGAAGAATCGCTGTGTCGTCTGATATGTTCACCCACAGCTTAACACTAACTTCTTCTCGTTACAGATTGCCTCTTTAGAGTATGTCCCATGAACCGCTACTCCGCCCAGAAACAATACTGGAAAGCCAAACAAACCAAACAGGACAAGGACAAAATAGCCGATGTGGTACTGCTGCAGAAACTTCAGGTATGACAAGCTCCAAAAAACGTATTAACCACATTTCTTTCTGATCTGGCAAGGCTGGAGGACCTTTCCATTGCTTCCTGCTTGAGACCTTCCTGTATTGTCTACCCTCAGCATCACCCTTGCTGGGCAGGAAGTGCAGTAGTGGCTGCTGCCCCCCCCCCCGGAATTGGTAGGGGGGAAGGCAGGCAGACCAACAGTAGGGGGTGCCAGAAACAATGACAGACAGAGCCAACTCAAGAGGGGACCCTCTTGGTTTTTCTGCCACCCTCAGAAGCTCAGCGGTAAGGGATTCTCTGTGGCAAAGCCCAAGTTGTGGAATTCCCTTGCCGCAGAGGTTCATTTAGCAACTTTTATCATATCCTGGTCTCTCTCTCTCTCTCTCTCTCTCTCTCTCTCTCTCTGTGTACATATATATATATATATATATATATATATATATATATATATATATGAGATACACTCTTTTCTTGTGATAGTAAATTTCTTTTTATATTGTGTTTTTAAATTGCTATAACCCACCCTGGGAAGAAAAAAATAATAATAGTAAAAATAATAATAGTAGCAATCCTCCAAATTTATCTTCACTGCTTTGTGGCATAAAAACTTTCTTTAAAAAAGAAAGAAAGCTGAGATTCTCAGGATGCTGAATTCTGTGCTCAGAACCATTCTTGCATGTGTGCATTGTGCAGCTGGGAAATGCACACTGGCCTGACTATAGAAGGGCTTGTATTTGCACTGCCTTATTTTAACCCCCCCCCCCGTATAATGAGACCCAGCTGTTCTTCTGGTTCCCTGGATCACATCCAGTGCCTCCCCCCCGCACCTTGTGTAATGAGATTCTAAGAGTGATTCACACCATCAACAATTGTGGTTAGCCTACATGGAGACAAATGAGTAAATTAATATTTGAAATATAATGGAAGTAGGTTTTCTGTGCAAGGAGAGGCATAGCTTGGCTCCATTGTTCCTCACCTCTCCCAGCTGAGGCATTTATGTAACGCATTGATATGCTGCCGCTCAGCCACAATTTCTGAGGAGTGTCCCCAGCAAAACAATAAATAAAAAGAGCAAAGCAAAAATGCAAGTCCAACACCCAAACAAAATAACCCACAACAGAAAAAAAAAGATTTAAAACAGAGGCAGAAAAACCAGCTCCAACATTCCTGATTCTTCAAAAGTGCTTGTGTGTTTTGAGGCTACAATGCAGCCTTGTTGCAGGCAACTTTTAAAAAATGAGGCCTGTTTTCATTTTTCAAGGACATCCTTTGCCCCGCTCCCCCACTGACCAGGTTAGGCTTATAACTGTATTTCAATCAGAGGAAATGATTTTCTAAAATAGAAACAGAAAGAACGGAAATCCAGTCTCACCTTTTTTTTTAAAGAACAATCTGAATTTTGCTGGGGCAATTCTCCCAAATATTTGAAGTTGAATGGCACCATCAGAGCCAGCCTTGCAGCAAAGTTTTGCACGAGTGTACTCAATATCAAGTCTCAGTGAGTTTAGTACACAAATCCTGTTAAACTGTGTATTGGGTTGCAGTCTAAATCATTTTGGTGGCTTTGGTGAAATAGTAACCCATCTTTAAGCATCTTGATTGACTCTGTTATGCTCCATTAGGGAGACCAGAAGGAATTCCTGTCCTCCTTCCCATGTTGAGCCTAGGTGAGACCCTGCATTCTGAGCCCTTGTTATCTGATGTTCAGGCAGGAACAGCAACATCCTTTAGAGCTTCCCCCTTCTGATTTTGGGCCTTTCATATGGAACACCTTAGCTGGCCAATTCCCTTCTGAGCCTTAGAAGACTTTTTTTTGTTTTAAATTATTATTTATGAAGGCTCTTTGAATTGTTTGGCTGGTGCGGTAGGTGGGATAGAGATAGAGGCTGCTTTTATTCAATCCTTGGCTATTTCCTGATCCCTGCTGGTTATGCCATTGTTTGCTAATTTATTTATTTTGGAAAATATTTATATCTTGCTCTCTGTCCAACCATTTCAAGACGAGGTATACAACAATCACTAAAACAACAAATACAGCTACAAGTCAGGAGCAGATAAAATGCTAAAGTAACAAATAATCTTAACATGCAATACCAGTCATTGCAAAATTAAGACGAGAGATTAACAAACAATTAAATGGCACTGTAGTTTTTTATTGTGGGCGCAGGTTTTTCGGTGGGTGAGGTTTTTTTTAGAAATAACATTGATTCATATTAAAAGTAAATAAATGCACAAAATCCTCCTCCTTTACCATGTGGATTGCAGGCTTCCACATGGGAAGATCTGTTCCCATGTGGGCTGCGGGTTCCCCTATGCACTGTGCTTGCTCAGTTCAAGCTCCACTCCTAGCCTAGCCTGCTGAAAATGGGATCCCTTACTTGCTTACTTTTTGATTTGTGGTTCCTTGCCACAAAGGTTATTCCTCCAGCTGTGCTCTGTCTAAGAACCAGTAAAGTTTTTTAAGGTGGGTCTACCACTTACGCATAATTTACTTACATGATCGTAACCTTAGGCGCATGCCCAATGAATGGATGATTGATCAGATTGTTGATTGAATGAATGGAGAGTGGGGAAACTGTGGCACTGAAAGAGCTTTTTGAGTCCTCTGCTTTGCTGACCCAACTCTGGGAAGGGCTCTCCAGGGCTCTAGGAACCATGGCAATGCAGAGTTCCCATATGTCCAACCCTTGGAGCTGATGTAAAAGGACACCATGACCCATGGTAACGAAATCTGCCAGGTTGAGGAACCAGGTCACACTCCCCCATCTTGCTTCCAGCAAAGGTAATCAAGCAGCAAAGGAAACCAAAAGCTGTTCCAAACTGTGTACACATTTTAAGCTTAAAATGCAGCTAAGGTCATTCTTATTCTCAATTTGGATCGAAGCTGGCTTGGGGGAAAACTCATCAAAACACTGTAATTCCTAAGAAACAACAGGACAGATCTAGATTGTAGCTGACATTGTACGTACACCACTTCCCAGACTGCATTGGATGCAGAGTAAAATTCAGACACAAATTCAATCTGGACACAGAATTCAGGCTGGAAGCCAGATTGAAATGGAACTGAAAATAGCCCTATTGGTTCAAATATATAATTGTGTCTTTTTAAAAGCTCTACCCTAGGCAGATGCTAAGGGCTGGCTTCCAATAATGCTAGCCAGGAGCTCCTGTTGTTTTTTTGTTTGGAGTGGAGATGGGTGGATGGGTTCAATTTGCACCTGTGCTGTGGCACTTCATTGTTCCTGGCAAGCCATAGTTGGTTTTAACTCTGGCTTCTGTTACATGCAAACTAGGCTGTACTATACTTTCTCCAGTCATGGTGTAGAGAAAGAAGCTGCAGGCCACTGAGTTCTCTCCGCAAACAGTGGAAATAATCTGTCACGTTTTTAGTTTCTGAGACTACAAGACGTGCTTCCAAATATTTTTTTGACTACTGTTAAGGCTAAAAACTTGCATTCAAAAAGCAAGCAAACTAGTCAGAATGGAGATGCCTCTCTCTCCTCTCCTCTTTCATTAGGTTCCCCCTTTTATTGACATTTTTCTTTCTTCCTTTGTTCTATTTTAGACTAGGTAGCTGTTTTATATTAGTATATTATAAAAAAGATAGTTTGTGATTGGTATGTATTTTTGTATATCTCCGAATTAGTATCAATAATATATATATTTTTAAAAGCAAGCAAGCAAGATGTCTCACAAAACTGAATTTTGCATCTAGTATCTAATTCTACCCTTATGTGGAATTGAGAATATGCACAGCCCTGAATACAGCCCATTGTGCCAGTTTAACCTTTATGGGCTACAGGAAGAGCAAGGACTCCACTGAAGCACAGAGAGAATTCCAAATGGTGCCTTCATTTGCTTTTGTTTCTGATTTCTTCCTAGGATCAGAAGGTTCAGTCAGGCACACTTTTCTTTGCCTTGCATACCTAGATCCGTTTCACTATCTGCTCCATCCCATATTTCCTGTACTCTGACCCAGCCCAGGAGCCTCAGGGGTTATTTGCTTATTTTTCTTTCAGTTCCTTTTGCTGCTGGTATTTCTCCTGAGCAGCAGGCTTGTCCTAAACTGTGTGTGCTCTGCTTTCCTCCCCTTTGCTACCAGACTGGAAACCGAGTCAAATATTAATCCTGTGTTTTGGAGAGATTAGGGTTTAATTAAATAAAAAGTGCAGCAGCGTTTCTGAGGGCTTTGGATTGCCAGTGAAGCATCCGAGAAGAGCCAGCCTCTGCCAAGGTGGATTTGTGGTCAGGGCACCACCTACTTGGAAGATGGTTTTATTCCATGGCTTGAAGTGGTTGACTCATGGCTAATGGCTGTTCTCTTGCACCGCACAAGCAATTCTCTTTCCTGCAGGGCAACCTCAGAAATCCACCCTCACTGCTCCTTTATCAGATACTCATCTGACCAGCAATGTCCTTACAGTTATATCCCCAATCATCCTGAAGTGAACTGAGAAGTAGCAAAGAGCTTAACAGGCTGAAGGGAAGTTTCCTTGAACATTTCCCCTGAACTGATTTCATTTCAACAGTTCAGTTGTATGCAAAGTGGCATGAACCTATCACATGGGATGAAGAGTGCAGTTGTCATGGACATCAGAGCTGGTGTGAAGGGTTGACATGGACGAGCATCTGCCAGAGGCTTACATCCCGGTGGGGTCCCACTGACAAGAGCCCCCTGGTCCTGCTCTTCCTCTTCCTCTTCATCACTGCAAGCTGCCTGCTTGTTCACCTGCCTCTTGCTCTGGCCTCTTGCTCTGACTCTAGATTTGAAGTATTCCCTTCATTCTTTTTGTCATTCCTGGTTTGGATTCATTCTGCTATGGTCTGTGTTTCTGTACAGCATGCGGCACAGATGGAGCAGAAGCAGAACGAAACCGAGAATAAGAAGGTGCACGGGGATGTGGTGAAGTATGGAAGCGTCATACAGGTATGGAAGGTTGTCTTTCTCCTCCACTTCTGAGTGCTGGAAAAGGTGAAGGAAAGGCAACCCAAAGCTGTTGGGAGGTGGGACGGGCAGAGCAACTGGCCTATGAGGAAAAGAAAGGTTTAGAGAAAAATGGTGACTGAGGAGGGATATGGAAAAGCATGTGGGAAAATGTGGACAGAGAGAGGTTTTTCTCCCAGTCTCATAGGCTACCCAAGGAAGCTGAATCTTGGGAGAGTCAGGAAAGAAAGAAAGAAAGAAAGAAAGAAAGAAAGAAAGAAAGAAAGAATCCCTCACATAGTGCATAGTGAAATGATGGCATTCACTTCCACAATATGTGGTTAAGACCACCAATTTAGAAGGCTTGGGAAAGAGATTAGATTACTTCCTAGAGGGTAAGGCTATCAATGGCTACTAGATATGATGGCTGGTTATGAGGCGGCATCCCTCTGAATACTATTTCATTTATTGGTGAACAACAACAGTGAGAGAGAGAGAGCAATTGCCCTCATCTCCTGCCTTTGGACTTCCCATTGCATTGGGTTGCCTACTGCGGGAAGCAGAAATGGAGTGGTCTGATTCAGCAGGGCTCTTATATTTCTGATCCTACATTTTTGTTCCGAGTTCATCAGGAAGAGCGATTGATTGTTAAGCCAGTCTGGGATTGTAGTTCTGGGAGGGGTGTAGGGGTCTCCTATCAACTCTCAGCACCCTTAATGAACTACAGCTCCCAGAATTATTGGGTAGGAGGGAGCCATGATGAGTTAAAGTGTTATCATAGTGCTTTTAACATATGTTGTGAGTGTGGCCTAAGTTTTTCTCAAGCGCTCTGTGTAACTGAGTACCGCACAAGGTTCCAGGTAGGAACTGGTCTGCTTCATGTTTGGTTTTCCAGCTTCTCCACATGAAGAGTAATAAATACCTGACCGTTAACAAGCGCCTCCCTGCCTTATTGGAGAAGAATGCCATGAGGGTGACGCTCGATGCCACAGGCAATGAAGGCTCCTGGCTCTTCATTCAACCCTTCTGGAAACTGAGGAGCAATGGAGATAACGTGAGTGTGTTATGTGGAGGCAGAAAATAATATGTGACTCTTCCCAGTAATACTGCTATAAGCTTTAGGCCATGTGGTGCCCCCGAGATGTGGCTGGACTACAACTCCCAGCATCCCATGGCCATGCTTTCTTGGGTTGATGGGAGTTGGTAGTCCAACAACATCTAGAGGTCACCTTGTTTGCTATCCCTGATGTAAGCTATAGATCTCCAAAGGCTTTACAAGCTGAGATTGTTTTAGGATTGTCAACTTCCTGGTGGAGCAGGTGCCACTTTTAAGGAGGAGAAATATCTGAGAGGGGCAGCAACTTGACTTGAAACGTGCAAGGAATTTGGCGACTGAGCTCCCAGGGTGGATTCTCAGCCCCAAACCTAATTTCCCGGAAAGATATTTGCACATTTTCTGTCCTGAAATTTATTAAAGGAGAGATTGATTTGGGGGTACTGTGTCATGGAAAGGAGTACATAATCGGGCCAATTTCACAGATGCTTCTTTATTACTCAGTGGTTGCAGTGTCAAATGATGATTTATGTGTGCGTGGCAACAGCTGCAGACTGAGTTTTCATATCAGCTCGCACAAAGTGCTTTTTGATAGAGGCGGTTCACATTGTTGCAAGTAATTGAATGGTAAGGTATCGGCTTAAGAGCTAATGGGTGATATGCATGCATATGCGAATCAGTTCCCCCCCCTCCTGCCATTGGAAATGTATTTGCAATTCAAACAGATAACTAAACATTTGGCAGGAAATGTGGGGTTTGTTGGCTGCAATCTTACACTTAGTTACCTGGAAGTAAGCCTCATTGTGCCCCTTGGGACTTATCTTTGAGTAGACATGCATAGACTTGTGCTGCCAGTTCCTCAATTGCCATTCATGTTCACTGGAGATATTTTAGGGGACCTTCCATAGTTCAATGCTCACTAACCCTGAGGTTCTCAGACTGTGGTCCACAGACAACCAGTGGTCTGCTTCATTCAGGTTGTCCATGGTGTGTCTGAAGAACATTTGCATGTTGAATTCTACAGCGTTCCAATTGTAAGACAGTAACCTACATACAATATAAGACATCAAAGAAGTGCTAAAAATACAATTAAAAATCCTACAGCATCTAACCCAGCGCGTTACAGATGCTACAGCAGGCAGGAAAGAATCATTAAGTGATCTGCCAAGGTCCTCAGCAACATTTAAGTGGTCCGGGAGGGTGGGGAGGCTTTGGAACTGCTGTCCTAACTATTATGACATCCTTCCTCAGGTAGTTGTTGGAGACAAAGTGATTCTGAATCCTGTGAATGCTGGGCAGCCACTACATGCCAGCAACTATGAACTCGCTGATAACCCAGGATGCAAAGAGGTACCAGGAATTGGGAGAAGGGAAGTGGTGTGAATATGGGATGTTAATGACAGTGGCCTGAGCTAGATTGCTATTTTAGATTCCACCCCCCTGCTTACAGGACTTAATTTGGGGCTAGTTGTGTGTAACGGGTGCGGGTGGTGCTGTGGTCTGAACCACTGAGCCCCTTGGGTTTGCTGATCAGAAGGTTGGCGGTTTGAATCCCTGCGACGAAGTGAGCTCCCATTGCTCTGTCCCAGCTCCTGCCAACCTAGCAGTTCAAAAGCATGCCAGTGCAAGTAGATAAATAGGTGGGAAGGTAAACGGCGTTTCTGTGTGCTCTGGTTTCCATCACGGTGTTCCATTGCGCCAGAAGCAGTTTAGTCATGCTGGCCACATGATCCGGAAAGCTGTTTGTGGACGAACGCTGGCTTCCTCAGCCTGAAAGTGAGATGAGTGCTGCAACCCCCTAGTCGTCTTTGATTGGACTTAACCGTCCAGGGGTCTTTTACCTTTTATCTTAGTTGTGTGTAGCATGTGGATCTTCTAATAGCTTATTGTTTTCCTAGGTGAATTCTGTCAATTGCAACACCAGCTGGAAGATCAACTTGTTTATGCAGTTCCGGGACCACATGGAAGAAGTGCTTAAAGGGGTAATAATGAGTGTCTGTCCGTCAGCCTTGAGTCGCTCTGCTGAGGACATCTGCTGAGTTTAGTTTGGCTTTCAAAGAACCTTGCTTTAGTGTTTGCTACATATGTAGCAGGGCTCCTGGTTTAAAACAAAATATGGTTTGTCACTAAACAAGCTAATTTCAAACCATAGGCCATGAAGCTGGTTGGTTTAACTTATCATTGTTTTGAACCAGGAACCCTGGTTTGCACATAATGGTAACTGGAAATTGTTTGAAAGGGAAACTCGGCTTGGCAGAAGTATTCCTCCTAGTCTTGTGGGAGGAGGAGAAGGAAGCGGGAAGTGTTCAAGCTTGATGTTTTACTTGTCCTTGTTGAAGCTCATCCACAGAGCTCTAAACCATGCTTTAGTGTTAGTTTCAGAGTGTACTGTTATTCCCTTGCATTGTGGTTTCCCTAGACAGCAAGGGACTATTTTTGCATATCTTTTTTGTATTTGACTGACAGGGGGACGTGGTCAGGTTGTTCCATGCAGAGCAGGAGAAATTTCTCACCTGTGATGAATACAAAGCCAAGCTGCATGTATTTCTTCGAACTACCTTGCGGCAATCGGCCACATCAGCCACAAGCTCTAATGCACTCTGGGAAGTTGAGGTGAGTGCCAGGCCTATTTGCAGGTTTTTGCTTGCAAAAAGTTCGCTTTCCCTTTCCTTATATTGTTTATTTAATCTGAATGCATTATTACCTTAGCTTACATGGCAGGTCTATGTGTTTTGGTGTCCCAATTTTGTGTCTCCCTGATGATCAACAACAGGAATGTCCTTGGGAGACAGCATTGCATTCTGGGTTGTTTTAAATAGTGACAATAAGGGATTAATTGTGCTCACATGGGCTTAGCCTTGGCATTTACTTTCAAAGCTTTAGACCAACCTTGGAACAAAGAATTTTAAGAAATTAAGCACTGGGGTAATGTGAAATTTCTCAAGTTTCGAATTATTAGCTAAAATAAAGTTGTCTAAAGATTCCTATTGGATTACTCTGCACACCAGGAGATGGCACATAACTCCTACTGAAGCCTTCGGGGAGCTAGAGAGACCAGGTCTCCTTGCTATTCATGCCTCTTTGGTGACAAAGAATAGCCTCATCACAAGAGCCAAAGCAAGGCTAGAAAAGAAGAGTGTATTCTGAGTAAATGTATAGCAATAGTGTCATCAGATAATGCTTTGTTATTACTCATTGTCAGAGTTTGCCTAACATTTTAAAAGCATCTCAAAGAAGAGAAAGGCTCTTGCTTCGCTTTTCAGCAAAATAAATCTGAAGGTGTTACCAAATGTTGATGTGTCCTTTGTTTAAATCTATAAATTCCATGACCAGAGCCAATCACAAGGAGGGCTTCTGTGCAGCATTGGTGACTAATGCTTTAGTCAAGTGGCATGGACAGCTCAGGTAGCCAGGTGGCCTTGAAGAGCCAGAGGATTGAAGCATTCCTGTGCTTTGGCCAGCACTTGCAAAAAGGCAAGTATCAGACCTGCGACTTACAACACACCAATTTTGCTTTCCAGGTGGTCCATCATGATCCCTGCCGTGGTGGAGCTGGGCACTGGAATGGCTTATACCGCTTCAAGCACCTTGCCACGGGGAACTATTTGGCAGCAGAGGTGAGAGGAACTGAGTAGACTCTAGCAGGTTCTGTGTAGGCTCTAGTAGGTTGTGGTTTGGGTTCCCTTCACTAATCAGCACTACGTTAAAGCTGAACTTCAAGCTAAAACTTGGCAATATGTTAGGATGAGTCATCTTACTGGCTCCATTTAGGGCGAACTCTAGAGCCATGCCTTTTGATGTAGTATCAGTTTGACCTTTCCTCTTTCTTTAGCAAAGTGTCACAAACCCTAAAGCATTATAACATTCCAGAATTGCAGGCTGCATCACTATCTCCTCTGCACATCTTCCCGCCCCTGCAGGCTAAGTTTGACTGGTGGGTAAGGACTCTCACCTGTCAATTACCTGGTGTCCACAATGCTGCCCAGTGACCTGTACTTGCTTCCTTGTTATCCAGACCTAATTGCCATGCCAGATGCAGGCTCATGCCAGACCTGCCTACCTCACCCCCATCTTTTGCCCTGGTTGCTGTGAGTGTAGCGTTGCCGACGTGGTGATTGCTCTGCCACTTCATAAAACAGTGTTGTACAGTGGTACCTCGGGTTAAGTACTTAATTCGTTCCGGAGGTCCGTTCTTAACCTGAAACTGTTCTTAACCTGAAGCACCACTTTAGCTAATGGGGCCTCCCACTGCTGCTGTTCTCATCCTGAAGCAAAGTTCTTAACCCGAGGTACTATTTCTGGGTTAGCAGAGTCTGTAACCTGAAGCGTATGTAACCCGAGATACCACTGTACTGGGTGGGGAGTTAGCATTGCACCCAAATTCTGCAGAGTGTACTTCATATTTTCAAGATCACAAACTAGGCAGATTTTAGTTCGTGCTTTCATATAAGCACATGCAAATTGAACTAGGTACTCCCGTCATCTGACTATGCTGTACTTCTTAAGTGAATGCATTCTTAACAGTATATGTTCCATATAAGTGACATCCTATGGAGAATACCCCAGGGCTCTCCTGCACTCTCTGTAGAGAGGCCTGCCATTTTTCTTATGGTGGACAGAGACTCTCCAGACTCTTCTCTGATGCTGTTTACACGAACAGCCATTCAGAAGTAGGAGTGTGTGACTGTAGTCCAAAGCGGGGTCCACACTCCTATTTCCTCCTTGCTCAAATTCCTCTGGCAGTGAGAACAATAGGGAAGTTATGGTGCATTGTGAGGTTTGCTGTGCTGAAGCCACTCTTTATGTGAAAACCGCTTAAGGGGAGCCGTCTTCTTTGAACTGATCTTGCCTTCACTGTTATAAATGGTTCTTGGGTGACTCTAGGCCGCTCTCATAGCTCTTTCTTGCTTACAGTGATGGACCAGGGCCATAAACAATATTATTGCTGGTCTCTGCTGCTTATGCCAGGCACTTCCCAGCAACTCAAGCCTACTGGTACAGCCTCTTCTGTTATGAAGCCTTTCATCACTTTATAGCCGTTTCCCTTTCTCGGCTTGATTAGTGGCTACAGAGGAAGGATTCTCTTTGTTTGTTCACTTTGAGCCAATATCTGCTTTCCCTTTTAGTGGATTATGCTCAGTGTTTAGTAGCTCCAAAAAATGTGGCCTGGCAAGTTGCAGCTCACTCAAACATCTCTCGTCCAAATCCTGTTTCCTTGTGCCTTTGGATAGTATGGTGATCTGGCCAAAGCAGCTGAAGCAGCTGCACAGGTGTCTGAATGTGTAGCATTATAAACTGTGTTATTCCACCTCTGGACTTTTAGTGTCATATCACGGATAAAAAAATACGCTGATATTTTTATTTCTTCAACTTTCCAGGAAAACCCCAGTTACAAAGGAGACACAGGAGAACCAAAGTCCACAGTAAGTTGTCTGTTGCATTTGGCTTGCTTGTGATAGTTTGGCTTAGCCAGGCATAGGCAAACTTGACCCTCCAGATGTTTTGGGACCACAACTCCCATCATCCCTAGCTAACAGGACCAGTGGTCAGGGATGATGGGAGTTGTAGTCCCAAAACATCTGGAGGACTGAGTTTGCCTATGCCTGGGCTTAGCAGTATGTAGGAGGCAACGTTTTAGATTGGGCTTTTAAAAAGTTCCCTTTCCTTTTTAAAACTATATTAAAAAAATAAATAAATTGTCCGGTAGCATGTTAGAGACCAACTAAGTTTGTTCTTGGTATGAGCTTTTGTGTGCATGCACACTGTGTATCTGAAGAAGTGTGCATGCACACAAAAGTGCATGCACACTGTGTATCTGAAGAAGTGTGCATGCACATGAAAGTTCACACCAAGAACAAACTTAGTTGGTCTCTAAGGTGCTACTGGACAATTCTTAATTTTAAAAAAATATATTTCTCCTGCGTCAGACCCAACATGGCTACCTACCTGAATCTTTTTAAAACTTAAATTCATAAAGTCTTTAATTTATTTTTATCAATTTATTTATTACCCACCCTTCACCCTGAGGTCCTGGGGTGGGTGAGTTACAGCATTAAAAACAATACTAGAGCCAGTGTGGTGTAGTGGTTAAGAGCGGTAGACTCCTAATCTGGGGAACCGGGTTCGCGTCTCCACTCCTCCACATGCAGCTGCTGGGTGACCTTGGGCCAGTCACACTTCTTTGAAGTCTCTCAGCCCCACTCACCTCACAGAGTGTTTGTTGTGGGGGAGGAAGGGAAAGGAGAATGTTAGCCGCTTTGAGACTCCTGAAGGGGAGTGAAAGGCGGGATATCAAATCCAAACTCTTCTTCTTCTTCTTCTAAAAACAAAACCATGGGGAGTGTGAAGCATTCCTCTTAGTAATAGTTTTCACAGCACTCTCACCTCAGTGCCTCTAACTGGGTACCCAGGTTATTACATTGTCAATGAAATTTCTATGCCAGTGTATGCCACAATGAATTGGCCTGGACAGGTGCCAGTCATTAAGTTTTTTCTCTCTCCCACCCTCCTCTTCTCTCCTTCTCCTCTAGCTTAAATTGCTTTAAAATTTTGTATCCCAAACTCATGGTCAGCAGCTGTGGAATACTAAAACTACATTTTGTTTGCTTTATTCTTCCATTTTAGACTTTTAGCTCATGTGTGTGTATTGAAAGGGCATGTAAAAATTGCGGAATTTTAAAATTAGGACTAAATAATCAACAGTTCACTGAAATTGCAAGAAAAACCACAACACAGAGAACAGCAGCAATTACTGCAATAACAAAAACAAAATTGGCTAAATAAATTTTCATACCTGGACTGGCTTGCTGTAGGTTGGTGCCGGGAACTCCCTGAAGATCCCATAGCAAGTTCATGACCATTTTTGGTGCATGAACTTTGGTGGTTTTTGATCACACATAACTGAAAAAACACACACCTTATTTTGGAACAGGCTGGAACAAGTCGCTCCAGTCGGAGATACACAGGGGAAAAGATCAAATATCGACTGGTGGCTGTGCCTCACGGCAATGACATTGCTTCCCTCTTTGAACTGGATCCCACCACACTGCAGAAGACCGACTCTTTTGTCCCACGGTAAGTTGCTTTATACAGGACGCCCAAAGAATCCAAGCCAGAATGGAGATATAGGTCATAATCCAGAGAGAGCGGCTGTGTGCAAGCAGGAGGCATAAAAAAAGAAAGGTTAAGAAGGTCCCTGCTGGATGAACCAAAGGCCCAGCTAATTCAGCATCTTGTTCTCATAGGGGCCAAATTAATGCCTATGGAAAGTTCACAAGCATGACTTAAATGCAGCAGAATTCTTCCCACTTGTAATCCCCAGCAATTGGTATTAAGAGGCATACAGCCTTAGTTGAGGTAGAACATCACTCCTGCAGGTAGTCATTGAGAGAGCCTTATCACCATGCATTTGTCTCATTCTCTTTGAAAACCATCGAGGTTGGTGACCATCAATCTACATCTTGTGGGAGCGAATTCCATAATCAAATCAAAACTTTATTAGCAAAGCCAACAGGCCACAGCTATGCAAGAATTAAAAATAAAATAAGAATAAAAGGAAGATAAGAACAAGCAGAAGGAGGTCCGTCAGATGAACAAGTCTGTCACTCAGATGGTGGCCCTCAATTTCACAGCTCTCTCGATGTACCTCGCGACCTTCTCTGTTATCTGACTATCCGTATCAGATAAGAGAAAAAACAGTGTAATGTCTTGTGAACGGCCGGGGTTGGAGAGAATGAGTGGAGTAATAATCTCATTCCTTAGGTCTTTGTAAAGGGGGCAGGATAGGAGGACGTGGGACACTGTTTCCGTGTTACCATCTCCACATGGGCAGAGTCGTTTTTCAAATGGAGTCTTTTGGTAGCGACCTTCGAGTACGGCAGAAGGAAGAACATCCCATCTAGCCAATGTAAAGGCACGTCTGTATTTTGGGATGGTTAATTTAAACAAATATGAAGCTGGAAAGTCAAAATGGGAAGGGGGAAAGTAGGTATACCATGGGCACAGTTTCTTTAAGATAGTCAGGTTGTTTTGCCGTTCAATGTCTTTCAGGCGCTGGCCTATTAGACTCTTTGCTTTAATGAGGCCCATTGATAGTAGGGACTGCGAATGCAGACCGCATGTAAGGAGTTTTTGATGCACAGTTTTGAACCACTTGCTTTTGTGAGGGTCTTGCATTACTAGAGGCAGTAGACCGGGTGGATTTAGATTAAGACGAAGCCAATAGTTGAATGTTCTTTGCCAGGTCTGAGTTTCTACAGATGGAAGGCAGGCCTCGAGTCGTAAAGCTGCGTTTGGAACACAGGAGGGGACGCCGAATATCTGCCTTAGGAATTTAGACTGAACAGTTTCAAGACTGGAGCAGTGGTTCCCCATCCAGATTTGTGCCCCATACAGTAACTGCGCCAGAGGTTTTGCTTGAAAAACTTCAAAGGCTGCTGGGATGTATCTGCCCCCCTTCGTGTAAAAGAAGCGGGACAGCATCTTAATACTTTGAGCTGCTTTTTCTTTGGCATATTTTTGATGGACATCCCAGGACCCGGTCGACTGGAAAACGATACCCAGATATTTGAAGGCTTTAACCTGTTCAATTGTCTGGTTATCCATCCTCCAGCTGTACTGTCTGCATTTCCTTGCAAAAACCATGATTTTGGTTTTCTGATAGTTTATTGCCAGTTGCTCTCTCCTACAGTATGCTGAAAATTCACCTATGAGCCTGTTTAAGCCTATTCTTGTTCGAGATAGGAGTATCGCATCATCAGCATACAAAAGCACTGATATTGATTTGTCAGCCAGTTTGGGGGCGTGGAAGTCCGGAGATGACAAACAGTTAACCATATCATTGATGTAAAAGTTGAATAGAACTGGGGCCAGGATGCAACCTTGCTTGACCCCCTTGCTGACAGGAACTGGTCCTATAAGATGGCCATTTAACGAAGTTCTTACATACAGCACCGTGTCTTTATATAAACAGCTGATCAGAAATAATAGTCTTTTGTCTATACTTGATGTGCTCAATTTATCCCAGAGTCTTGCACGTGGAATTGAATCGAAAGCAGCCTTTAGATCGATAAAGGCTGCGTATAGCACCCCACGGGATTTTTTGGCATATTTGTCAATTAAATAGGCTAGGGTGAAGCAATGGTCTATGGTGGATCTACCTTGCCTGAAACCCGCTTGCTCTTCCGCTAGAATAGCTTCAGTTTCCAGCCAGCTAGTTAGCTTAATATAAAGATGTTTGGCATATAGTTTGCTGGGTATAGGCAGAAGGCTGATTGGTCTATAACTCGCCGGGTCTGGCATAGGTCCTTTTTTATAGATTGGAATAACTATTGCCTCTGTCCAACCATCTGGGAGTAAACCCGTTGAGTCAATCCAAGAAAATAGAGACGCCAGCAGGGGGGCCCACCAGCCAATGTTGGACTTCAGAAGTTCGGCAGGGATGTAATCATTCCCTGGGGCCTTATTGTTCTTTAATTGTGCGATTAAGCTCTCAACTTCCTTTACAGTTACTGGTGGCCAATGAGGTAGGTCCTCCAATTGGATGCATAGTTTGTAATGTTGGGCTTCCTGGTCATAGAACAAAGATTGAAAATGGCGCAACCACTCCATTGATTCCACTGTACAGATGGAATTAGTGCGCTCCTGGTCCAGTAGACCAGATATGGTTCGCCAAAAGCAAGTAGTATCTTTCTCGTGCGATGCCTTAACCAAACTTTGCCATGCGGCTCGTTCAGCTTCCAATTTCTTTCTCCTTAATAATTGTTTGTAAGACCGTCTCAGATAAATATAGGCATTAAGTAGGATGGCAGTCCCTGATTTCCTATATCTCTGGTAGGCTATTCTTGTTTGTCTCCTTGTTTGCCTGCACTCCAGGTCAAACCAGCTAGCTCCGTCCTTTGCCCTCTTTGTAGCGGAGCTATGTATCACTGTTGTTAAATGGAATTTCAATCTTTCCAAAAGTGATTTAAAGCGTTCCATAATCGCATCTACTGAATTGCCTGTCACAATAGCGGAGCGAATAAGCTTTAACTCCGCTGACTGAAGGAGGAGGGTTAGATTTTCATTCAATATTGGGGACCATTTGAGTCTTTTGGGAGGGAGTATACCCAAATTTACAGAAGGTATATATTGTGGCTCGGCAATAGAATAGTCAAAAGGCCGACCTGCAAGCTCTAAAATTAGAGGTAGGTGGTCACTCAGAGTATTGTGGCCCACTTGGAACTTCCTTACAAAGCTGTGGGCAAATCTTGAGATTAGAATATAATCTATAACGCTTCCCCCTGCCTTGGAAAAATGGGTATATTCCCCGGGGCGATCCCCCTCTATGTTGCCGTTTAATACCAGCAGTTCCCTCCGTCTGGCAGCCTGCACTAAGCAGAGACCTGAAGAATTACTTCTGCTATCTTTGGACAGTCGTGTTGCACCAATATCCGTCTGTTCTTCAGGGTCCATAAATAGGTTGAAGTGAGTGTATAGACTGTTGTCATCTGTTCCTATACGAGCGTTAAAGTCTCCACACACAATAGTCAGGGCAGACGGGTAAGTAGATTCAAGAGGTTCTAAAAACGCCTCTAGTTCAGCCCATGTAGCCTTGACAACGGGGTTTTTTTGGCCTGGGGGAATATAGACATTGACCAGCAAAAGAGTAGTTCTCTTGAAGCTAAGTAGAGCGGCTGTTGCTAAAGAATTGCAGCTGGGTAGGGCTGTTAAAGAATGCGCCAGCTCCGTGGAAATGAAGCAAGCTAGGCCGCCTCTAGATCTGCCGCCCTTTAGAGATGGAGAGGCAGGCAGGTAGTGGCAGTTATACCCATTGAGAAATATAGGGTCATTCTGCCATGTCTCCTGAAAGAAGATGATGTCAAATTGCTTAAGGTAGCACAAAAATTGTTGGTTATTTTTCTTTGCGTGCCAACCCTCGATATTCCAAGACAGCACTTTTAGGCCCCGGGCCCTTCGGGGAGCTGGATCTATGTCACCACCACGTCCAGCAATTCTTTGGTGTCTAAAAAAACACACCCATTGGCTCTTTTCGAGGATGACTGCTTGGAGAGAGTGTAGTGATCCTCTCTTCTTGGTGATTTGGGGCTAGATTTTGGAGTTGGGGGGGAAGCTAATTCATTCGGAGACAGTTTAAGATAGCTGTGCCAGGAGCTTTGAGATTTCACACATTGATTTGGTTTTACTTTATTGTACATCACAGGGGGCTCAGATTGTAATTCCACGTCTACACATTTAAAGGTGCCTCCCACTGTCTTCTTATCCACTAGACATTTGGGAGATATGGGCTGCACATAAGGGTCCTTCATTGTCTCACCTTGGTCATCCTTTTTTACTAGTCTGCTTCGAAGTAAATCAAGTCTTTTCAGGATCTCAGTTTGAGCTGGAGAATGCAGTGACCAGAAACGCTTTATCAGCGAGAGTTCTTCCTCCCAAACGGAATCCTCACTATCACACGTGAGAGGCCAGACGCCAGTTGGATGTGGAGCTTCCTTTTTTTCATTTGGTACTGTTTGATGGAGATGATCCTGCTGGGACTTATGCTTTCTATTTGATGGTTTTGGTGGTTGGTTTTTTCCCTTTTGTGAACTTCCATTCCTATGCCCTTGGGCCCCATCAGAGAGGTTAAAGGTGCTCTATTTTCAAATGTTCTTAATAGGACTATTCTTTCTTTTTTGAATAGGTTTTTAGCTCTAAACATAAAACTGGCCAGATTATGATCTAAAAAAGTAATCAATGCTCGTACCGAGCAATCATCTTGATGTAGATACTCTATAGCGGCTATGTCAGTTGCTTTTACTACCCCCGGTAAAATGCCACTTATAATGGACAAAAAATGGTCTATACGGTCCGACCCTGCATAAAATCTAGGCGGTTTAGGGTAATTAGCAAAGACAAGCTTTTGTGGGATTAGGACTAAACTCCATTCTCTTTTGGGACACAACATCTGTCGAACTTGAGAGGAGTGGTTCCCCTCAATAGTTTGGGTCGCCAGCTCACCTCTGTCAACAGATTCTGTGCTGGCCATAAGAGGACTCTGAGGCGGTATAACTGTAGATGGATTAGTTCCTTTGTCCCAGCTCGGTGTTGATTCTTCAAAACTTGGTTTAGATTCTTTTATGGATGTATCTGCTTTACATGTCTCTTTGATGGCACTCGAGTTAGATTTGTTTGTTCCACTTGTAGAAAGGGATGGAAGAAGGTTAAAGAGCTTCTGCCAATATTTTTTACAGGTACGGTGAGTTGTCTTAAGCCGCCTTAGGTTTTTCATATTTTTGCTTTTCTTCGTCTTAGGCTCAGCTTTTTTCCTCCGGGGTTTGGTGGGGAATGGTGGATCCGGGCTGGCTAGGGGATTTGTAATCTGGTCTGAAGCGCTCACATGTTGTTTGAAATTATCCACTAGGGTCAGGAGAAGCCCGTTTGTTATCGCTAAAAATTTTTTGACGTTAAGGAGATCCGTAGAAATCTGGTATATCTGCTCCCGAAGATAATCACCCCGCGTTTCTGTTCCGTTGTCATTAGCTTTCAACCAATAGGTTGAAAGGTTACTTCCAAGTTCCAGCGATGACAAATGAGGATTAGCATCAGGTGTGTTGGCTGTATTAGCCTTTGTAGCATTCTCTGCTATGGCAAGTTCTTGGGCCAGATTTGTTGGATGGTTTGTCCTCTTGTTGTTTGTTTGCAAGTCCTTTAGCTGTGTTGACCAATCCAGCACTGTGGGTGGCAAAGGCATAGCTACATCTAGAATGCTCTCCTTCTGAGTTCTCTTACTCGAGTCTTTTTGAGGAAAGTAGCTGGTAATTTTACTTTGTCTCCTTCGGCGCTCCATCGGGCTCTGTGGTGAGTTAGGCAAGATTCCTTGGTCCTTGTATTTTTTCCTGGTGAGGACCATAGTGGGTATATGGGTATATATGGATATATGGTAGGGGGTGCTTACTTGACGGCGATTTATCTTTTGTTCTAAGCTGGAGTAAGCAATAGCAGAGATGCCGATTTGTGGAAGTTGCCTCCTAAACCTCTCCAACCTCACCAACTTGTTAATTTCTCCAGCAATTTACATCGGGGCTTGTGAGGTGTCAGTCATTTAAAATGTTAGAAAATATTACTGGTCCTAGGCTTTCATACTATAACTTGTTTCTTTCTCCCTCATTCAGCAGCCTCACGGCGTAACCAGTAAAGTAGCTAGGCAGTATAACAAAAAAAGAACAAAAGTCCCCTTAGAATGATTATCGAGTTAAACTTGCCTTGTGTTTCTTGGGGTTGTAGCTGCTTCAGTTCCTTCCTTTTTTTTTTTTTATAGATAAAAAGCTCGGCGTCCTTCCAAAGAAGTAGCTGGCCTCCCCGTCTGTTAATTACCAGCTTCGTGAAGATAGGGCGGCTTGCCGGGCCTCTTTTAGATAAAAATAGGCCTTTGGCAGTTAATAAAAAAAATATAATTTAAAACTACTAAGCTCAGTAAAAAAAAAAACAACGAAAAAAAGCTTTAGAAGTGCTAAAAAACACTGATATATCTATATTATCAACGCGGAGCACAAAATAGAACTACCACTAACGACGCCATCTTCCCATAGCCTGTTAATTGTCGAGCGAATTCCATAGTTCAGCTATAGGCTGTGTACTTTCTTTTGTCTGTCCTGAAGCTTCTGAGTTCTTGCATTATGAGAGAGGGAGGAAAAGGTTTCTCTATCCACTTTCTCTACATGGGGCATAATCTTACGCACCAGGCAGAACAGGAGTGGAGCAGGCAGAGAATGCACGCAACAGAGTAAATGCAAGTATGAAATAGGATTCAGAAGTGATGAGACTGTGGCCCATGGTCTGGCCACACAGCCCAGGAAGCTGTTTTTAGTGGCCTACCATTGATTTCCAAAATGGGGCATAGCACCATTGTTGTAAAGTTGTAGAGAACATCAGGAAAGTGAAGGAGGGCACCTTCGTGTTTCCTCTCTAAAACCTAACAATGATCCTGTGCCAGAAGAAAAAAGCAATGCTTTTCAAAGGGGAGGAAGGACACATGGTTTTTGGAAGGGCTTTCCTCCCCATTACATAGTTGGGGTAAGAGGCTCTTCTCCTAGCCCAGGGTGTGATGGAGAGCAAAAGTGTTCAAAAAGGTGTCAGTCCAATGAGTGCAGTTCAGAGAGGAACTGTAATCCCATTGAAATCAATGGAATTTACGGCTTTAGCTGCTTCGGTCTCATTTAAGTCAGTATTTATATACCACTATATCATTAAAAATATCAAAGCAGTTTGCAATAATATCTATTTATAATAAAAACAGATGCAAATTTAAAAACAAAGAACATCAACTAATAATCATGGAAAGATGTATTAAGTTAAAAGCCTGGCAGAATAGAAAAGCTCTCAGCCGGTGTTTAAAAGTTGAAATAGAAGGAGGGTAATATCTTCTTCATTCTTACCTTCTTGTGGTTTCAGGAACTCCTATGTCCGACTGCGTCACCTCTGCACCAACACTTGGATCCAAAGTACCAATGTACCCATTGATGTGGATGAAGAGCGACCCATTCGCCTTATGGTAAGTTTATTTCTGGGCTGGTGGCTAATTCTGCTATTAACAGAGAACTGGTCCTTGGTGAAGGGAGTGCCAGCTTGTGACAGGAACCAATCTGGCATTTCCACCAGCCCTGTTAGTATCAGGAAGGTGGCCCTGTGGTTCTGTCCCACCACAAAGGCTGCTACTGCTTCTGACTGCTAGAAGCCTGTATGGGCAGTTCCACAGTTCTGTTTCTTGTAAACTATCTTGGAAGCATCCAATACTGATTGCAGCTAAGAGACAGAGTTATGAGCTAGATGGATCGGTTGGTCATATTATTGTGGCAATATAACGTCATGCTTCATTTTATTTTTTAAGATATTTCTTTCTTGCCTCTCTCTAAAAAAATTGGACACGGAAGGTAGCTCACAATACAAGGAATACAATGAAATATATATACATATAAAAATACAGTGGCACACTATGCAACACCAACCATAAGAATCAGAAGAATAAAAATGATTTCAAAACAAACCAACCCATGAGCAGATTCATCGGCTAACCCCTCCCCCCGCTCACAAAAAAGAGTCCAGAACTTATGTCTGTCACCCAAATCAGACACTCACTTGTCCTGGGCACTTTTTGATCTGGCACTGAAAAGAAAGGCTGGGGTGGGTGGCATGTGCCTCTTAAACCAACATATTCTAGGACAGGCATGGCCAAACTTGGCCCTCCAGCTGTTTTGGGACTACAACTCCCATCATCCCTAGCTAACAGGACCAGTGGTCAGGGATGATGGGAATTGTAGTCCCAAAACAGCTGGAGGGCCAAGTTTGGCCATTCCTGTTCTAGGAGGTGTAAATTGCCAAGAAGTGCAGACTTGCTTATTTGGGGGACAAAGCAAACTTTGGTATTGGATGACCAGGTTCTCTTTTTCAGCTTGGCACTTGCCCCACCAAGGAGGACAAAGAGGCATTTGCCATTGTCTCCGTGCCAGTGTCAGAAATCCGTGATCTGGACTTTGCCAATGATGCTAGCTACATGCTAGCCAATGTAGTGGAGAAGATGAATGAAGGATTCCTCAGCCAGAATGACCGGAGGTAAAAATACCCCAAGTATTTTGATTCACTGTGTATGGGAAGGCAATGGTGGAATGGGATTCACTGACAGATGCAATCAACATGTGTGGTTTTAGGTGCATCAACTTGAAGAACCAATAGCAGGTTGCATTTTGCAGGGAAACAAGTTTCATGTCCACGAGGTAGCCTGAGCATTTTTTTTTGATTTGTATAATTTGTCTTGGACACATAATTTGATGTTTCTTGCTGCAGAGTTTGAAAATGTTTGGATGTAGAATTTGGTGTAGATTTGAATTGTAAGGAAACAAGGCAAATTATTAAGTCCATAGTTCACATCTATGTTGATTTGGTTTCTTGTTAACTTCATATGTGGGGTGGGGTGTGTATGTATTGTGTTAATGACCCTGTTTTGAAGGAGGGGGGGTCATTTATTGATGATGCTCACTATAACTTGTCTGGCAGGTTTGTGATCCAACTGCTGGAAGACCTGGTTTTCTTTGTCAGTGATGTGCCCAACAATGGGCAGAATGTTTTGGATATCGTTGTTACGAAGCCCAACCGGGAGAGGCAGAAGCTCATGAGGGAGCAGAACATTCTGAAACAGGTGATTGGGTCTAGAGAGAAAGACTTAAGATGGAGGCAAGTTCATTGCGGTATTAAGTGGAATGTTTTTACAATTCTTTTCTGAGGCTGCAAGGGAGTAAAGCACCTTACTTCTGAGTAAACATGTACAGACATGTCCTGTACCTGCACCTTTCTCCAACCTTTCTCCAACATTGGAGTATGTGGTTATCCCGGAATTTGTTATTCTTCCAAGTTGTTCCAACAGGAAAAGCTTTGCTTTATAACGTTGCAACTTAGCTTTAGAAGCTTTGTCCTTGACAGTTGGAGGAGCAACTGCCCTCTTGTCTGACTGCTTGTTCCACTGTGATAGGGCATCAGAGGAGCTCAGTCTCCATTTTCAACATTATTTTGTATTTTTTTGAGCAACAGGCAGGAACCTTTTTCTCCGCACCTGGACCTAGATTAGGTAATCATAGTAAGGTGAAGGGAGCCTGCCATTACAAATTCCTCAGAATGAAAAGTTTATTCTACTTTGTCTGTTGCCTCAGTTTAAAGAGGGAAGGGGAAGAATAACCACTTTAGAACAGCGCCTTTCTGGAAGTGCCTCTGTAAACTGTGAGATGTTTTAACTCCCTTGTATATGTACCCTTAATAACTGAAGGGAATATAGCCCAGTGGATCAAAAAGGTCCTTAATAAAGACACAGAGGCCAAGGTGGAGCATGCCGGAGGCGGGTGCAAGATAGCCATTATCATGAGGTATCTTCCTCACCATCTCCTAGTCCTGGTCCATTTCCATGGATGTTAAAGAGCATGGGGATGGAATAGGACCCAATGGGACCCCACAGCACAGCCATCATGGGGCCTAACAGAAGTCCTCCACAGCCACTCTCCAGAACTGGTTCTGCAGGTTCTTTTCAGTTTGGTAACTTCCATTTCCATTGGGTAGATCTTTGGGATCCTGAAGGCTCCATTCAAGGACAAGGGTGGGGAAGGCCCACTTGTACGACTGGAAGAGCTGTCTGACCAGAAGAATGCTCCCTACCAGTACATGTTCCGGCTCTGCTACAGGGTGTTGCGGCACTCCCAGGAAGACTATCGCAAGAACCAGGTAGGCCTTCACCGACATGAGGACATAAGTCTGTGGGAGATAGAACTTGGGGGTTCTATTTTACTGAGACCTTTAGGCATAATGGTGATGCATGTGGGAAACAAAGCATTCAGACAGTGAGGAATTAAGACTTGCAGTTTTAACTCGGGTGCATTGTCCTCGTCCCGCAGGAGCATATTGCCAAGCAGTTTGGCATGATGCAGTCCCAGATTGGCTACGACATCTTGGCCGAGGACACCATCACTGCCCTCTTGCACAACAACCGCAAGCTGCTCGAGAAACACATCACCAAGACGGAGGTGGAGACATTTGTGAGCTTGGTGCGAAAGAACCGGGAACCCAGGTGTGTGTCGCCCCACTGGCAGGGAGGAAGCCAGAGCTGCCAACTTTAGAACCAGGCCTTTTAATCCACAGCAGTTAGCAGGTGATAATATTTATCTCCATGGTAAAGAGCTTTAGCTGCTAAATCAAGCTGTTGCTAAAGACTGAAAAATGAGGTTGGTTTTTCTGGCTAGCTGGTGATCCTAGATACTGTTCAGGGTACTAATAGAGAGGGAAACGTATTTCCCAATGCTTTTACTTTTTCCTTCCATGTGGTGCCTTCTATGACAGCTGTATGTTGTGGCAATGCCTCTTGCATGCTTGGACGGAGGCTGGAGAGTTGGGCGTTGGTAAATGTGATAACCTCTGAAGGTTGCCGTACAAAGGGTCCCACACCTTTTGCTCGCCTTTTGCCTCTGCCTCTGCCATCACTGCCTTGCGACCCCTAGAAAATTTTCTCCAAGAGAACGTGACTGAAAAAGGTTACCTTCTCCTGCTGTATGTGAATTCTACCCTTTTGTCAATGTGAAAAACCACAAGGTAGTCACTCTCCTAGGTTTGTTTGACTAAAGGGAACTGAAGTGCTGTGGATATAGTGGGGTTGGCAGCAGATTGCTGGAGGGTAGCTGTGTTAGTCATGTAGGTGGAGGAGTTGAAGGAACTGTGGCAGTAAACACGCAGGAAAACTGTTCAAAAGGATGGTCCGAATCAGACATGGTGGGGAAAAAACTTACACAGCGTGTGTTGATAGCTGACATAACAGATGCATCGGGTTGTCCTTAAATATAAAATGTTGCAGTAGGATTTACTCCTATGTACCCATTTCTATGATGTAGGAATGACGTTCTTGATGTTTGATTGCTATGTGTCAATGTGGAGTTAGGAAGATGATTGATTTCCTGCCCGTAATCCAGCCAAAAGCAGCTCAGATACACCTGGGTGGAAGGTAGTCTTTGTAGGTTATTTGGAAGATGATATGATAAAACTTGAAGACAGGAGTGCCTGGCGTGCTCTGGTCCATGGGGTCACGAAGAGTCGGACACGACTAAACGACTAAACAACAACAACAATGATAAAACCTCTCCTATGTCTCCTAGGTTTTTAGACTATCTGTCAGATTTGTGTGTGTCGAACCATGTGGCCATTCCCGTCACTCAGGAACTGATCTGCAAGTGTGTGCTGGACCCCAAGAACACTGACATCCTGATCCAAACTGAGTGAGTATCTAGAGAGCCCTATTCCTTTGAATACAGGAGTTGCCTTAGTCTTCCGCTTAGAAATTACCTTCTCTGGGAAGGGTCACTTTCAGCCCATTATCAGTTAAAAATGGGAAGAGCACCCCATATAAATAAATAAAAAATGAGTACCTTGGGTCAATGAGTAAAACAAGTTAATGAAGAAGATATTGAGAAGAGTTCTGATCTTTGATCTTACTATATACTTGATTTAATATTTGTATGCTGCTTTTCCAACCACAAAAGGGAGCTTCCAGGAAACCTGTTTATTGAGCATTTATGCTGATTCGTTGGCAGGGAGGTTAGAGGATGTGGCATCAAAGGAAGTTTCATCCCACACTTTCTAGTGCATTTCCCCATCACTTTCCTTATTTCAAAAAGTCTGATTCTTTGAGGAAGTGGATTTGTTGCCCAATTAACTTTGACTCTGCAGCCTGAATTTGCCAGATGTAATTGAATCCTATCTGAAAATCGTAACAGTCTGAAAGTGCCCTAAGTTGAGCTCTGAGTGGCTGCCAACAGTAACAAATACACACAGCAATAACAGATAAAAACAACACTTCATCAGTCTAATGATATAAACAAACACAAGAGCATTTCAGTAAGCAAAATCCAGCAATTCAGTAAAAAAGGACACAGTACAATACAAACCTGTAATAATTCAGAAACAGTTCATTTCGGCAAATTCCAACTGTGAGTTATGATGTTATGTCCAACTCAAGTCTGAGGGTTGCCTTCCAAAACATTTCTCTGTACTGTGAGTGGACAATCAACAAAGTACAGTTTCTTCCAGATTTAGTTATTTCTCCAGCATGAATGAGGAGAATTACAGACAAATGGTGCTGATTACGGAGGAGGCATTATATTATAGCCTCCCTGAAGGAGTCAGTGTATCCTGAAGATTAAATTACTACATCATAATGTGGCTATTATTGGAGCCTCGTTCTGTAGTCAGAAAGCAAATTAGAAAAATAATGGACAGATTAATAGAAAGACAGGACGGGGGAGAGACAGGCTATCATTGTCTGCCAGCTGTAATGTCAGTTGCTGGAAATCACAAGCACTGTTGCATTCAGATCCTCTTTGCGGGTTTCCCAAAGTCATCAAGTTTGCCACTGTGAGAACAGGTTGTAGACTCTTTGTAAGTTCTTATGGGCGGAGAGGAGTCCCTTACCAGCTTTGATGGCTTTAAATGGCATTCAGCAGGTTTCTTTTTTCCTCTTCATTGCCACTCTACCAGTAAAGTGGGGGAAATAATCTTATGAGTTGGTTCAGTGTCTCATTCTGCTTTTCCAGGTTGAGACCTGTGAAGGAGATGTCCCAGACTCATGAGTACTTGAGTATTGAATTTTCTGAGGAGGAGGTGTGGCTGACTTGGAGTGACCGAAACAACGATAACCATGAAAAGAGCATCCGGCAGCTGGCCCAGGAAGCACGAGCAGGCAATGCCCACGACGAGAATGTCTTGAGCTACTATAGGTAACAAGTGGTTCTCCATTGGTATTGGTTCCGCCTGCTCCTCGACCCACCCTTTTCTTCTTTAGCAGTTACTGCCTGTTACCCTAAGTCAGGCTTCCTCAACCTCACTCCTCCAGATGTTTTTGGCCTACAACTCCCATGATCCCTAGCTAGCAGGACCAGTGGTCAGGGATGATGGGAATTGTTGTCCAAAACATCTGGAGGGCCGAGGTTGAGGAAGGCTGCCCTTAGTAGCAATCCTAAAACAGTCTTCTTAGCATGTTTGTTTTTAAATAGAATTTTAGTCACTGTGTTGTGATGATGGTATTTGTAGGCATAATTTGATTTCCCCTCTGTTGTATACATATTGGCTGCGTCATGGTGGAGTGTTAATCTTTTAGTGGCGTGGGGTAGGAGCCGTGCTTCCCCCCCGGGGGTACTCAGGGGTAGGCATACCCCTAAACATTTTGTCAATCTTTGTACTTTTGTCCATTTACTGTATTTAATTTTCCTGATTTGAACTATAAAATGGTTATTTTCTTGAGTCAAAATGAGAGTGCCTCTAAACATTTTTAAAGAAAAAAAAGCACCTGGTAGGAGTCTTCCTGTTTATAATACTGCAGGATGATCACTTTTAGTAAATGTTGCCGTTTTATTCTTTTGATGTTTGTTTCAAACTTTTGCATTTGCAAGTCTTTTTGTTAAACAAGACCAACTGAACTGACAGGGAACTGCCTTGGAAGAGTCTTCGAGTTTACTAATTATTAATCTGCTCTTCTTCTTCTTTTTTACTTTCCACACGTGCTCATACGTACGTGACTTTTTCTCTCTTCACTCTTTGTCTCCTCTCCACCCCTGCTTTTGCCCTTTACAGATACCAGCTGAAGTTGTTTGCTCGCATGTGCATGGATAGGCAATACTTGGCCATTAAGGAAATCTCCAAGCAACTGGGAGTGGAGCTCATCTTCCTCTGCATGGCGGATGAAATGTTGCCCTTTGACCTCCGGGCTTCCTTCTGTCATCTCATGCTGCATGTACATGTGGATAGGGATCCACAGGAGAAAGTGATGCCCGTGAAGTTTGCACGTCTGTGGACTGAGATTCCTACAGCCATCACCATCAAAGAGTAAGGAATATCTGAAGGACAAGGGGATGCATGTATGAGGGGGGACCATAGCAACTAGGACAGTGTTCTTCCAACATTAGATCTCTGGTGTTGTTGGACTGCAACTCCCACCATCCCTAACCATTGGCTAAGCGGGCAGGGGATGATGGGATTTGTAGTCCAGCAACATTTGGAAACCAAGGTTGAATAACTCTAATCAAGGAGGTTCTAGGTGCATATCCCACCCTCTTCACTGGTCGCAGTAATAATAATAATAATAATAATAATAATAATAATAATAATAATAATAATTTTAAATGATACAAAAATGGTGTACATAGGGGAGAAATAAGAAATGGTTTGAAAATAGTGTGCATGGGGAAAAAGAGGGTGGGAGAGCAGGAAAAAATGGCCAGCAACCTTTGTGAGAATGTGTGGGTGTGGAAGAGGCAGTTGGAGAGGGTGATCGAAGGAGGCCAGAGAGACTTGAAGAGTTTGCAGCAGTTTTTAAAATGGGTTTTTAAATGGTTTTCTAGGTTTTTTTTAAATGATTTTCTAGGGGGGATGGTTCTGGCTTTATGCAGGTTTGCTTATATGTGCAATGGCCAGAAACTCAACCTCCCCGTAAATTACCTGTAATTCAATGTATTCACAAAGCCTAGAGTTGATCTGTGTTGGAGATTAGGTACCTCATTCATTCATTTATTCATTCATTCATTCAATCTCCTTTGCAGCTATGATGCCAATGTGAATAGCTCAAGGGATGACAAAAAGAATAAGTTTGCCAGCACCATGGAGTTTGTGGAGGACTATCTCAACAATGTTGTCAGTGAAGCAGTGCCCTTTGCTAATGAAGAGAAGAACAAGCTCACTTTTGAGGTCAGTTTGCCTTTGCCATATTCTGGGAGTTTGGCCCTGGCATACCTTGCTGAATATAAGCAATTCTGGGTCTGATCAGTGCCTGGATGGGAACCCCATGTACATTGCCTTGGATTCTGTAATGGAAAAAAATGGGATATAAATGTAAGAAAACAAATTAATAAAATAGTTGCACTTGGATGTCCTATCTTCTGTTTTTCCATAGGTTCTGTCTACACGGGAAAGAAATCCAGGTTATATTTTGCGGCTCTGGGGGTTGCCTTTGTTTCCTGTCATATAATGGCAGGCTGAAAAATTGGGTTCTTTCCTGTATTCTAGACAAGCGTTTTTGGGTTCCTTTTGAGTCTATATTGTTACTACTATTTAATATGTCACATAACACTGAAATAATATAACTGTGTGTGACTGTCTCCTTCCCACAGCCCTCATAAACTGGGTGTGTGAGTTTTTAGGTACACAATCAGTTCTGGTACAATTTGTCAATAACAATGTGTATCCCTTCTGTGGGATTTGGTGTATTTCCATTCACACAGTGTTTTGTTGTGTGTCAAATCACTGTCTTTTAAAAGCCATTAAACACCATTAGCCAAGCCCCATTTTCCAGATTCCTCTTCCCACCTCTCCAGACATACCACTTCCTCCAGCACCGGGTTCAAGGTTTTTTCATGGCTTGAGCCATAATATAAAGGGGGAAAAATCCATGTGACACAGTCAGATCTTTCAAAGTTTTGCTAAAAACAGCCTCCATGGCACCAGTGGTAGTTAAAACAAAACAAAATTTCCTCTCATGCCATTTACCCACTATGATTTTACAGTGGTACCTCGGGTTACAAACGCTTTGGGTTACAAGCACTTTGGGTTACAAACTCCGCTAACCTGGAAGTAGTACATCGGGTTGAGAACTTTGCCCCAGGATGAGAATAGAAATCACGCGGCAGCGGGAGGCCCCATCAGCGAAAGCGTGCCTCAGGTTAAGAATGGTTTTGGTAAGAACAGACCTTTGAAACGAATTAAGTTCGTAACCCGAGGTACCACTGTATTCCCTTTTTGTGAAGTTGTTATTAACCGGGGGGGGGGGGTGCGGGGAATATACAGGTACAATGAATACCTGTATGTCCCCCCCCCCAGTTAATAGCAGCTTCAAAAACGTATAATCTACCTTCGCCAATGCTGCAAGCTGAATTCAGATTTGGGCTCCAGTAGCTGTTTTTAACAAAAGTAAAAGGCACAGAGAGATCTGGTCCACAAGCTTTTTCATGTCACATGTAATTTGGACCCAAGACCGAGGAAGAACTAGTTCTCACTGCTGCCACCGTCAGGTGGCACTATCAGGAAAATAAATTGCCACTGGATGGCTTTTGACACCACCAGCTCTTATTGACCTCATTGGTAGTTTGGGGCATTTTTCAAGAGCGTTTTGAAGTTTAGAGTGATTTCATCTTCACTAGTTTGATAAGACCTCTCTCTCTCTCCCCAGGTTGTCAGTCTTGCCCACAATCTCATCTACTTTGGCTTCTATAGCTTTAGTGAGCTGCTGCGCTTGACACGAACTCTTCTTGGCATCATAGACTGTGTCCAGAACCCTCAGCTGATGATGCAGGCCATGTACAATGATGATATGACTGGTATGTCTAGTGAGTCTTCGTCTTATTGATCCAAGGGCGAATGCCATCATTTAAATTAAAAAATAACATCTATTTTTAAATGCTGCAGTCTAATAAAGCACTGCAAGGCTATGGTGTTAGACAAGGGTTGTTTGTCTTAGCTAGGACAGACGTGTGGCTCTCAGATGTGGCTAAACTTCAACTCCCATCATCCCTGACTATTGCCTATGCTGGCTGGGGCTGGAGGGAGTTGGTGGTCCTATAACATCTGAAGGGCCACAGATTCCCCATCTCTGTTTTACGAATTACGGAAGAAGCATAATTCATTCCATGAACCTTGATAGGCCAGAAATGGTTAAAGTAAAACCCCACAATTCACCTTATACATTTCTCTTTTTTTTGGTTTGTACATCACATTGATTCACTTAATGGATATGACCATGACTCGCTCTTCATGGCCGGCGGTGTAATTTGGCAAGGATCATATAATGAGCTGCACAGAATATTCATACACTGGACGACAATTCAGAAGAAATAAAGATGTTGACAGAATAATGAGGGGAAATAACTTGAAATTAGCACAGAAATAAAAATGTGCTATGCTTACCCGCCAAGGACTCAGACCAGATATTTTTCAGTTTCATAGTATTTTCCTTTGGTTTGCTTGCGGAAGTGCATTTTCTGCTGATCTCCAGCAAAAGCTCAGCAAATAGCCATTGCGAGATGTCTATGTAAGTAGGACCAGCTTTGATCATGATTTTTGTGGTTGCTCTTCCAGGGAAAAATGTCCGGAGGTCCATCCATGGTGTTGGCCAGATGATGTCAACTATGGTGCTGAGCAGGAAGCAGTCCATCTTTGGCCCCTCAAATATGAATGCCGTGGTAGTTCCTGAACCTGCTGATAGGGGAAGGAGCATAGAAAATGAAAACATTGTGGTGATGGAAACGAAGCTGAAAATTCTAGAGATTTTGCAGGTTAGGGCAAATTCCTGAGACCTTGTGACCATGTGACACCAATAGTTGCTCATGATGGACCTTTTCTTGACTTGGGGCTTAAGAAGGGAAAGTGATGATGAAAGGTTGGAAAGGTGTGCAAATTGGATTGATTGATTATCTCTCTGTTCTTCTTCAGTTCATCCTGAATGTACGTCTGGATTACAGGATCTCCTATTTGCTCTCTGTCTTCAAGAAAGAATTTGTAGAGGTCTATCCCATGCAGGACAGTGGAGCTGATGGAACAGCTCCAGCCTTTGACTCCACAAGTAATCTCCTACACCTCCCTTGTATTTTCTCCCTACTTGAACTGTGTCATTGATTCCTCTCTAACTTCATATTGCTTTAATAGACAATACAAAAGCAGGCAGGTGTTAGACTTTTACCTGCAGATCAATGGAACCTGTAACACTGCAGATGGTGTTGGATTACAACACCCATCATACATTGCCATTGATCATGCTTACTGTGATTGATAAGAATCCAGCAACATCTGGAGAGCTACAGATTCCCCATCTGCATTCTAAACAGGAAAGCAATGGTGGGGAACTATTATTATTATTATTATTATTATTATTATTATTATTATTAGGCATTTAGGGTGAATCATGCCCATCTTTCCCATGCCTGGGTGCACTTCTGATTTTCCATTTGCAACCCTAGCTTGCATCTGGTGCTTTTTGAATTAAGGCCACAGCTGCAAATATCTCCCTTTGCATGGCAACAGAAAGGGGCATCGGATTTTAAAAGTATCAGATTCAAACTGCAGCTGTGAAGGAGGAATCCCTATTCTTCCTCTGCAGCTTGAGGTTTTCTGCACCTGATGAGGAAATGCCTGACCTCACAGGATACATCTGATGTCATAGGAAATCAGATGATTGAAAGGTGGGCCACCTGCCTGTCAAAGTGGTCCATGGAGTGTTGGCCACATTTGGGTCCTGACAAAAGTGACAGAGACAGATGACAGGGTCAGAAATCTGGAGCTGATCAGATGATTAGTTTCCCCTTCCTTTCTTATTTACATTCCCCATTATCATCTCTGAGTTGTCTCCTAATGGTTCACAGCATTGCTCACTTCCTATGCATTTCCTTTTCCTGCAGCTGCAGCAATGAACCTGGACCGGATAGGCGAGCAGGCTGAAGCCATGTTTGGGATTGGGTAAGTTCTTGTCACTTCCAGCTCTTCTATTAGTGCTCCCAATTGCCCTTTTCAAAGAGCATCTCTTTGTTCATAGCCAAAAGTGTAGGCATAGGAGATAATGAATCACTAGGAGCTACCATAAAAATATATTTTTTAGATAATGCAACACATCAGGATTATTGCATGCAAATCATTATTGAAACTCCAAAACCGGTGTTGGATATGATGTCCTTTTTTCAACTTGGCGGCAGGAAAACAAGCAGCATGTTAGAAGTCGATGACGAAGGAGGCCGGATGTTCCTTCGGGTGCTGATCCATTTGACCATGCACGACTACCCCCCACTTGTCTCAGGTTCCCTTCAGCTCCTCTTCAAGCATTTCAGCCAGAGGCAGGAGGTCCTGCACACCTTTAAGCAGGTAACTCTCTGTGCCATGTGACTTCTGCCAGTCAGCAAGTCCTCTACATCTGCTTCCTTTCAGTGTGGTCTTACAATTCTTCCTCAATGGAACTGGCCACTTGGTTGGCGTGTTGTGCTTATCTGTGTGTCCCCTGTTGCTTCACTTTGTTTGGACCTAGCTGTGAAGGGAACAAGCATTGCCTTGGTACTGTGTGCATCAGGTGGTGCTTGATCCAGTAAGATTCCCATCCATCTGAGATCAGTGTGGGGCCAGTGTGTGCCTCCACACATTCTATGTTACACACTAATTTCATGATTAGAGGCATCATAGCCATCTGAGGAGCCCTTGAACAAACTGAGAGAGATACATGTCTCATATGCTATCTTTTAACAGAGCTAGGCTGCCGTCCTGGTTCCTTTTTTTGACAGCCAGCGGCATCAGCAGATGTTCTTCACGGTATCTCAATGCAGGTTCAGCTGCTGATCTCGGCTCAAGATGTTGAGAACTACAAAGTGATCAAGTCAGAGCTGGATAAACTACGCATGATGGTGGAGAAGTCTGAGCTCTGGGTGGAAAAGAAGGGCAGCTCCAAGGGAGAAGACGGACAAGAAGGAGAAAAAAAGGAGAAGAAAGAGGTAGAGCTGGAGCGTCTCTGGTGCAGGCAGGGAGCACCTCTGCATTGCTGGTTCAATGTCTGGGTGTGCTTTGAATGATGAATGAATGAGAATCAAGAGCCTGGATTGAGAACATTCCACACATTATTTCATCAGTAACGTTTGCTTTGCCACTGAGTGACCCCTCGACAGGGAGCTTTTGCTAATCCTGGATCTCTTGTGAATATCTATGACAAAAAGTGGATGGGAAAAGGAGAGCACTCAATTAGGAATGTGTGTGTGTGTGTGTGTGTGTGTGTAACGACGACACAAGGTAGTCACTTTGAATCAGGTTTGGCTTTGCTTATTACACTATAGCATGATATGTACCTAAAAGATTAGTTTGTGTACAATATAGGAAAGCCTGGTTTTTGACTGCTGTGAAGGGAGAGCAGGCTTCGCAGAAAACACAAGGGTGGATTTCTACTTCATTAGCTGCTGCAAGAGTGCCTGAATAGTTTTATTTCCTTCCCCTCCCCAGCGTACCACAGATGAGGAGCCTGGGACCCCTGGAGAAAAAAGCAGTGAGAACTACCAGCTGGTTAAAGGGGTAAGCATTTGCACCTGACATTCCTTCTCGGAAAGTTGTGAGGAAAGAGTGGAGAACCCTGTCCTGAGCTTGTTGGAGGAAGGTTGGGGTGGCAATTAATCCATACAGACACAATATGCCTTGGGCTAAGCAGCATCCCTCGATTCTGGAGAGTGAAGGCACCTCTCATTTTGCTTCTCTAGAATCAGGGGTAAGATTGCTAGTTGCTTTCTACCACTAATTCATCTCCTGTTGGGCTGTGGTTTATGATTATGTTTTGTTTCAACTTGCTTTCCTTCAGATTCTGGAGCGGCTCAATAAAATGTGTGGGGTTGGTGAGCAGATGCGAAAGAAGCAGCAGCGCTTGCTGAAGAATATGGATGCCCACAAAGTGATGCTGGACCTCCTGCAGATCCCCTATGAGAAGGTGAGGAGGAGATGAATGAGTGGCAGTCATGGTTAGGAGAGCAGAACGTGCTGGGCTGCTGGAGATCTCATGGGGATAATGCTGTTCTAAATCTGTAGGATTGTCAGCAGTGGCATGGGGGAGCCAGCAGTGGGGTAGAGTAGGGTGTGGTGAGGAGGTGAGAAGGGGAGAGCTCCAGGTTGGTGGTGTTGGTGTCCCACACAGGTGTCCCCTGATCTTGATGCTACTTCACCCCACTCATGGTCTACTCAAATTAAGGTACATTAAAGACTTTGCACCAGGGACCTACCTTTTATTCTCTGTGAACAGGGTGACACCAAGATGTTGGAGATCCTGAAGTTAACCCACCAGTTCCTGCAGAAGTTTTGTGCTGGCAACCAAGAAAACCAGGCCCTCCTCCATAAGCAGCTCAGCTTGTTCCTCACCCCTGGGGTAAGAGAAGGGGCAAGTGAAATAAATGGGGGGAGGGGCTAAGAAATGTTGTGTGCAGGCACCATGCAAGATATAATTTCCTGTAGATTTCCTGTTTCTGTTCAGATTCAGCCAATACAGACTTTACAACAGAGGCTTGTAGTTTCATTGCCCCACTTGGGTTGTGAGGCCATGTCTCCATGGAGCCCAAACTATCCCAGTCTAATCTCACAGGGTTGCTGTGAGGATACAGTTGGAAAACCCTGTCTAGGCCTTCCCTAAAAGCTATGGGTGAAAAATTGGATCTTGTTTATTTTATGCTATTTCTTTACTTCAAAGAGCTCAAGGTGGGTTACATGGTTCTCTATCCCTCCCCTGTTTTTAACCCTGTGAGGTAAGTTAGCATGAGGCTGTCGCTGTCCTAACGTCCCTCAGAAGGCATAATGGGGATATGAGCTTTGGTCTTCCCAGTCCTAATCTGACACTGAGCAGACAGAAGAAAGAAATTGGAAGATGTTCCAAGAAGCCAACGATCAAGGCCAGATATAGGTATGAGCGACACCTGCTGTGCCTCCTGAGGCCTCACCTTTCCTTCTTCTTTGTGCCAGCTTCTGGAAGCAGAGACAATGCAGCACATCTTCCTGAACAACTATCAGCTGTGTTCTGAGATCAACGAGACGGTGCTGCAGCACTTCATCCACTGTCTGGCCACCCACGGACGCCACGTGCAGTACCTGGACTTCCTGCACACCATCATCAAGGCTGAGGGCAAGTACATCAAGAAGTGCCAGGACATGATCATGACTGAGGTGAGGCTCCATCTCTCTCTCTCTCTCTCTCTCTCTCTCTCTCTCTCTCTCTCTCTCTTTCTCTTTCTCTTTCTCTTTCTCTCTCCCCTCTCTCCCTCTCTCTCTGGCTGAGCAAAAAGAGAGAGGAGGTGAGGTACAGATCACGACACAAGGAGATTATGGGAAGTCCTGTTCTAGCAGTAAGGAAATTGGGGTTTAAAGCTGGTAGGGTAAATCAGGCAGCCTCAAGTGTAGGCTTCCTTTAGTCCCTAACTGAATCGCCTGCCTGCAGTTCTCCCATAATTTGAGGGGAAAGCATCAAGCTGCATGTTTCTGGCTGGGTTAATGAAGTGCCAGGCCTGTGGCACATGCAGTTACAATCTCATAGAAGGAAAAAACCTGACTTGGCTTGGGGGGAAGGGAAGAAGCGCCATTTTGTGGTAGGAAGGTAATAACAACATCATCAGCGTCTGTAACAATGCACAGGCCTGAATAGCTGCTGCCTGACTATAATGGGTTTTTAAAAAAGAAGTAAGGAAGGCGCTGTGGTGACCAGCATCAATGCCAGTATCAACCTTGTTGGGTTGCATGTTTGCTTGTGCAGCCCAAGTGCTGATGCAGGGACTGTTTAGCTGCCACCATCACCTACTGCTTTCTGGGTGATCATTTGGGGGCCCAGGATCTTGAGCTCCACCTCTAGCTATAGTGCTGACCCTACCTCTCAGGTATCTCTCAGACCCAAGTATATGGCTTGATCCCTATTGAGCCTGAGACTATGAGCTTTCCAGCTTGGGCTTCATTCTTCAGACTGATTGTGAAATTATACGAGAGAAAAAAACAGAACACTTAGTGTATTAGCAATGAGGAAGAGGGACTTTCCCATCCAGGAGCTGCCATCACAGTGACTGCTGTGCTGTAAAATTGCCATCCTCTCATTGTATCTCAGGTCCTTAGAATTATATTCTCCTTTGGATGAGGCACTCCTCTTTAGCTCTACCACAGCCTATATACAGCTGGTCAGGGGTGCAGTGGGGATGGAGAGGGGCTCAAAACTGACTATTTTTTTTTGCAGATGTTTGCCAACCTTTTGGAGCAGGGATGGGGAACCTGTGGGCTTCAGACTCCATTGCTCCCAATCATCATGGCCCATGTTCAGGGGCGGTGGGAGTTGAAGTCCTGCAACACCTAGAGAACCACAGATTAGCCACTGTTCTTTCTAGGCCAGTGTTTCCCAACCTTGGGCCTCCAGCTGTTTTTGAACTACAATTCCCATCATCCCTGACCACTGGTCTTGCTAGCTAGGGATGATGGGAGTTGTAGGCCAAAAACATCTGGAGGCCCAAGGTTGGGAAACACTGTTCTAGGCTGTGTTGCTTAGCCTCCTTATCCTTTTCCCACAGCTGACCAATGCTGGGGATGACGTGGTGGTGTTTTACAACGATAAGGCCTCCCTAGCCAACATGCTGGAGATGATGACAGCAGCCCGGGACGGAGTAGAGGAGAACAGCCCCCTCATGTACCACATCTCTCTGGTGGATCTGCTGGCAGCCTGTGCTGAAGGCAAAAACGTCTACACAGAAATCAAGTGCACCTCTCTCCTCCCCTTGGAGGACGTGGTGCGAGTGGTCACTCACGAAGACTGCATCACGGAGGTGAGGGCAGGATGCGGGCAGCCGCTTGAGGTGCAGGCACTGAAAGGCTGTGGCTTTGTGGTTGTTGCTGTATTCCAGGTTGCTGCCCTTCTAGGGAGAGTCATGATTCCAAACAAAGAAAATCTGCTTTTCAAATGCATGTGAGATGGTTATTCCCCAGTGTGATGTGGTGGATAGTGTCAGACATGAACCATTCCCTGCTTGGCCATGATACCCACTGGACTACCTTATAGCCAGTCACTGTAAGAATAAGCAGCATTCTTCTGGATCAGGCCAGGGGTCCATCAAACCAGCACCTTGGTTCCTACTGGCCAGCCAGTTGCCTCTGGGGAGCCAGCAAGCAGAGCATGAAGGCAATATTTGTCTCTTGCTATTGGTCTCCAGTAACTGCTACGCAGTAGCACAATTCCTCTGATTATGGAAGCTTCATTTGGCCATCAGGAAGTCTAATCTTCATCACGGACTTGTAAGAATGCATCTTGGGCACCCTTTGCTCTTTGCAGCAGAATGTTTAGATGCTGAAGTAGCCCCCTTTTTTGGCCCAATTCCTCTTTTCCGTTTTCTTGTACAGATGTGGATGGGGCTTCAGGGAAGAATTTGGGGGTAACAATATAAACAAAGATGCTCCTATGAAGTCTGAAAGGATAAGTGTGGAGGTTTCTTGCCTTGCCTCTTCTCATCCCACACCAGCAGGGGCTTCTGACCCATCCCTTCTTCTCTTTCAGGTGAAGATTGCTTACGTCAACTTTGTCAACCATTGCTACGTGGACACAGAGGTGGAGATGAAGGAGATCTATACTAGCAACCACATATGGACGCTGTTTGAGAACTTCACTCTTGATATGGCCAGGGCAAGTGTTGGTACCTAAATAGCATGGCTGGGATAATGGGAGGAGGGAGAGAGGTTCCCACTGCCCTTTGTGAAAAGGAAGTCCTTTTGCTCATAGCATAAGCCTGATGTTTCGCTGATGGCAGTTATATGAACAGCTAGTTAGCTGAAGAATTGGCGGAAGGAGGAAGTGTCACACAACACGTCATCCATCTGTAGAATTCATTGCTGAAGGTGCTTTGTTGGCCATTAGCAAAAATAGCTGTTTTATTAAAACAAAAACAAAAACGATGGGATTTAGTGACCACATGTGACGGATGGGTCTATTAGTGGCGCTTAGCCATGATGAAAAAGGCAGGGTGGCATTAATGCAAGAATGAGCAGAAGGAACCTCAGAGGGGCACTAAATATAATTTATGGAACCCAATGTGTTTTTGATTACAGTTTTCATTTGGGGCGCTGTAAAACAAAACAGGGCTCTGTATTTTCTTTGTGCTCAGTTGCAAATGGATTAGCTGTAATAGCCAGCATGACTTCAGAATTTGAAGACGGTAAACCTCTGGCTACCAAATGCCGGAGGCTGTCAGGAGGGAATAGATATCCCTGATATGCCCTGCTTGTGAACTTTCCTTTGGCATGTGGCCAGCTGGAAGGTAGAATGCTGAGCTAGATGGTCTTGGCTCTTCAATACTGTTCAGTGTGCTGGAGCTGGTGTGCCGTCCTCCAAGCAGGACGCTGTTTTATTGTCCTTGTGTTTCGTCTGACGAGAAATTGCTTCCTCAAATTATACTGTGCCATTATGACTGTAGGCAATGCACATTTGTTCCTGCTTGGCAGTATGCCCCAAGGCTAGGAACTCCCAAGCCAGGGCCTACTATTACAGAATACTGGTAATTCATGGTACAGACAAACTCTGCACAGTTCCCTGACTTTGGGGTTAGGGAAGGAGATGCCAGTCTTCTGTCTCACAGATGCCACCTGGACTCATCTAACTCTGGAAATATTATCTCCATGCTGTTTTTTTGGTCCCATGAGCTATAATCCACTGCCTCAACAGTTCTGGTGGAATGGTGGCACTAAAAGCATGAGCTGAGGAATCTCAAACTGAGAACTTGTCTCAGCCACAAACTCATTAGGTGGCCTGAAGGAGGCCACTCAGCCACAGCCTCTTATCTGCAATGGGAGGATAATAATATTGACCTACCTTATAGGGTTGTAGTTAGGATTGCTAAGATAATGTTGAAGGAGTGCTTTGAAAAGTGAAGTACTGTTTTTTCATCTCCATCTCCACAGGTGTGCAAGAAGCGTGAGAAGCGCCTGGCGGATCCCTCTTTGGAGAAGTATGTACTCACTGTGGTGCTGGACACAATCCATGCTTTCTTCAGCTCTCCTTTCTCTGAGAACAGCACCTCACTACAGGTACAAATGGGTAGCTTTGGGTTCTCGAATCCGTTCCAGCATAGGACCATAATTGTGAACTGGGAAGGATGTCACTGGTCCCAGTACTTCTAAGGAATGAGATTTGCCGTATAATTCTGTGTCTACATAAGCCAGCTCTAGCATGCCTTTCCCTTCTCTTCTGAGGGACAGATGCATTCATAAGGTGAATGCTACCTGGCTTGGCCTATACTTTGTTGGCTAAAAAGGTATTTGAGAAGCTCAGTGTGACCCGCTGAAGCAGATGTAGAATATTCTACATAGCTAAAAATTAGGATTCAGTTTGCACACTTTATATTATCATTCTTTCTTTCACTCCCACTTGAATCAGGATAGCAATCAGCAATTGAGTGGATCCTCAACTCAGGTTTAGAATCGAAAAACAAAACCACTGTAAGAGGTTGATTTGTTAAGCTGCTGTTCCAAGGGTAGCTAGATGAGTCAGTGGGAGATCCATGATTGGGTACCTTGCTTTGTTTTTTAAATGTAAATACAGCTGGTGGGAGGGGAGCAAATCAGATCAGGTCTGTGGAGGGTCTAGTGGCGCCTGCCCTGTGGAATGCCCTCCCATCAGATGTCAAGGAAATAAACAACTATCTGACTTTTAGAAGACATTTGAAGGCAGCCCTGTTTAGGGAAGTTTTTAATGTTTGATGTTTTATCATGTTTTTAATATTCTGTTGGGAGCCACTCAGAGTGGCTGGGGAAACCCAGCCAGATGGGCGGGGTATAAATAATAAATTATTGTTGTTGTTGTTGTTGTTGTTGTTGTTGTTGTTGTTGTTAATTTCCCTTTTTGCCTGCACCTTTTCCCTAATCCAGTTTGTTCACCCCCCCACCTGCTGCTGCTAGCTTCATGGGAAAAATATACTTTTTATGTTTCCCTCTGTGAGTTAAACTGCTACTTTGCAATTTTGATTTGGGAAAATGGTATGGAGGGAAAGGGTTAACCCTTCCCCAGTATCACAGCCCTGATCCTGTTCAGGCCTCCCCAGCTGCTGTTACATTCTTTCAAAAACTCCAGGATCTGTGGATCACCTATAATCTAATCTCATGGTCCCCTCGTCTCATTGTATCCAAGCAGAAGCTGATACAGCAGTGTAAGCAATGTGCTGAAACATTCCCCTTAAATGCCTCACCTCTCTTGCAGACCCACCAGACTATTGTGGTGCAGCTCCTCCAGTCTACCACGAGGCTCTTGGAGTGTCCTTGGCTGCAGCAGCAACACAAGGGCTCAGTAGAAGCTTGCATTCGCACGCTGGCTATGGTTGGTAAGGAACTGTCTTGGGCTGAGTGAGTCAGGGGGACTGTCTGGGCTTTGTTCCTTGAAGTCAACATGAGAAAAAGCCATCAGACTTACATCCTTCAGTGATCTGGTTTGGATGGACTACAGATCTTCTCTCCTTGCAGTTTAGGCACCTGAGATTTTGCATGGTTGAAATTCCAGTGGTGGCCAACTGTGGTCTCCAACATGGGGTCTACTAGTTCTTCAAAGAAGGCTTGGCATGGGTGATTTGCCAGAACCAGGGCTGTGGGATATCACCCAGGTTCCCTGGGTGTACCTTGAGGCACCTTCCTTGTTTGTAAGCCTTCTCTCCTTTCAGCCAAGAGCCGCTCCATTGCGTTACCCATGGACCTTGATGCCCACGTCAGCTCCCTGCTGAACAGCGCCTCCATCAGCAATGCACAGAGGAATGCCTCCAGCTACAAGACAGCCTCACGCACTTTTCCTCGGGTATCAGCAACAACCAACCAGTGGGACTATAAAAACATCATTGAGAAGCTGCAGGTAGGGACTGAGAAGAGGTCTTGTTTGGAAGGTATCCAGGGTGTGCTTCTCCCCAAGGAAGGGCTTAGGGTGCTCTTCTGTCAGAAATAAAAATCTGAACGCCACTCTGGGGAAACTCCCAATTCTGTGTGCCCAAAATGTGACAGCCTTTCTGAAGCCTGCATAAATGGGAGCTCTGATCTTTCGTATACTTGATATCCTACCCTCTGGCTGTGCCCACACATTTTCAGGTTTCTCTTCGCAGGCTTCAGAACTAGAAATTTGCATCTTCCCAGTGGCGTAGCGTGGGGGGTGCCAGGGGTGCCGGCCGCACCGGGCGCAACATGGGCGGGGGGCGCACTCGCACTAGCAGCTCTCTGCCCCCACTAAAATCCACGGGTTAGGGAGCCCGCGCTCGCTCGGCTTGGCGAGGAGGTCGCGGAAGGGGGAGAGTGAAGCCTTCTGCCGCGGGCAAAAAAAGGAGAGGAAGCCGGGCGGGCGGGCGGGGTGGCTGGCTGGCGGGGGTCTGGCTGCGCCTGCTGCTGCCGTTGCTGCTGGGCTTTGACAGCTTGGCGAAGCAGAGGGAGAGGAGCTTTATGGTAATTGCGGCTCTCTCTCCACTGGCCACCTGGGTAGTGAGCCGAGCTGAGCAGGGAGTCTGGCGTGGGGTGGGAAGAGACTTTCCCCCCTTTTTTCCACCTCGCCTGGTCAAAAAGGAGAGCGGAGTCTCCTCAGGGCGCCCTCAGGCAGGGCAGGGCAAGGCAAGCAGAGCGAGGAGGAGAGAGAGGGGAAGGGGGGGAGCAGCCAGGAAACGCCGAGGTGTGGAGGGGGAATCAATTAAGGAGAGAAAGCGAAAAGCCTTGGAGAAAGGGAAAAAAGGAAAGAAAAGAGGCAGCTCCGGGAGAGCGCGGGGGAAAGAGAAGCCTCGCTGCTGCTGCTTGGGAGAGTAAATTACTGTACTTGCCTTGCCCCGGGTTAGGGGGCGCAAATTACTTGCCTTGCCCCGGGTGCTGATAACCCACGCTACGCCGCTGCATCTTCCTTTTTCTACGAAAGCCAAGATATTCAGGATGCTGAATTCTGCGCTCAGTAACAAATGTCACGCTTCTGCAGCATAATCTCATCTAGCTTTGCCCTGACGACACTGTGCTTTTCCAGGACATCATCAATTCCTTGGAGGAGCGCTTGCAGCCCCTGGTCGAAGCTGAACTTTCAGTCCTGGTGGACGTCTTGCACCGCCCAGAACTGCTTTTCATGGAAGGCACGGAAGCCTACCAGCGTTGCGAATGTGGCGGTTTCCTTTCCAAGTAAGTGTGTCTTGGAAGACAGATTCTGGAGAGTGATCTGGGACAGGTTGGGGGTGACATTGAGGTTAGGGTAGCATGTGAGTGGGGCTTTTACACTGCCTCAACCTCCCTGCTGCCCCCCCCACTATCTTGGTATTGCCATCTTGGTGATGCTGCTGAGAGGCCAGGTCTGCAACACTGCCATGCCCTGCCGGCTACTCCTGGGAGCGGGTGGCACTGTGGTCTAAACCACTGAGCCACTTGGGCTTGCTGATTGGAAGGTAGGTGGTTCGAATCCCCACAACGGAATGAGCCCCTGTTGCTCTGTCCCAGCTCCTGCCAACCTAGCAATTCAAAATCATGCCAGTGCAAGTAGATAAATAAGGTACTGCTGTGGCATGTGGTGTTTCATTGCACCAGAAGCAGTTTAGTCATGCTGGCCACATGACCCAGAAAGCTGTCTGTGGACAAGCGCCGGCTCCCTTGGCCTGAAAGCGAGATGAGCGCCGCAACCCCATAGTCGTCTTTGACTGCCCAGGGGTCCTTTACCTATTTTACTTTTTACTCCTGGAAGGAGGAGATAAAAAGTGCTGGTATGAAAGAATTGAAGGTTTTGAGACTTGGTTGGCAAGACGGATGTGGCCTGTGGACTTGTCTAGTTAGGAACAGGGTCCTTGGTATTTTGTAACATTCCTTGTGGGTGGGTAGTGGAAATGAGAGGAATTCTTCTTGTGTTGCTAGATTGGTCCAGCACACCAAAGACCTGATGGAAAGTGAGGAGAAGCTTTGCATTAAGGTGCTGAGGACCCTGCAGCAGATGCTGATGAAGAGGAACAAATATGGAGAGAGGGTGAGTGGCTGAGGAGGTTTGGGCTCACATATAAGGTACCTCCACAGCAAACTCGCTTTTTCAGTCTGTTTTCCCTGGTAGGTTCCTGAGCAAAGAGCCAGGCCTGTTTTACCGCGTTCTGAGAGGATCCCCCTTCTTGATAACAAGGCATTGCATCTCTTAACTACACAAAAACTGTCCAGTCACTGCTCTTTCATAGAGTTTAACTCATTCACTGAGAGCCTGAATGAAATGGATCATTAATATTAAAGACTTAGGAGGAGTTCTGCGGGCTCAGACCAAAGGTCTATGCAGTCCAGCATCTTGTTCCTTACAGTGGTCAGCTTTCTTCATACTTACCTACTGGTAAGAGGAACCTTAGGATCCTCTTTGGAGGCCCTGCTCCAGGTGCCTCCTCTAAACAAAGTAAGGGAGTAATTCTCAGGGAGAGGGCCTTTTTGGTAGTGGCACCACTGTTATGGATCAGCTTTTCAAATGAGATTGCCTGGCATCATCTTTGTTAACTTCTGAGTGCCAGGTGGATACCTTTCTATTTACCTAAGCCTCCTAAACCAGTCATTGGGCCTCTCAGTTTTTTAATCCATGTTTTTAATCCCAGAGGGTGTTGTTTGTTCTATTTATTTTAAATATTTATTTAATTTTGACTTCGTGCTTTTATGCTTTATATTTCTTTCCTTTCTCCCCCCTCTTTTTTTTTTTTACTGTAAACCACCCAGATAACTTTGTGTTATGGTTTGAAATACAAAAGATCATGATGATCATGATGAGCAGTTCCTCCCACTTCTTTCTCATGCCAGGGCAACACATTGAGGAAAATGCTTTTGTCTAATTATCTGCAAACCAAGAGGTCTGGCTCCAAAGGGGAGATTGTTGACCCTTCTGGAACTGGTAAGTGGTCTGCAGTTCTGGATTTCAACTTCCTCATTCTTGTGTCATTTTCTCCCCATCCCTTCTCTGAGTCCCTTAAATCCATCTTCTGCCACTCAGGTGTGCAGGACACAGATATAGCTTGGGCATTTCAGATGTTCTTGAAGGTGCACATGTTGGTTGCTTACTGTGCTTACTGTGAGCCAGACTCCCGGTCCATCTAGCTCAGGGTTTCCTGGTGCAGACTAGCAGTGGCCCTCTCATGGTTTCAGCCCTGCCATGGCTTGGATCTGGGGCTTTCTATGTGCAGGAGATGTGCTCTACCACTGAGCCTTGGGCCGTACCTTCTGCTCTTCAAAGCTATCACTGTGAACCAGCGGGCTGTTTATTATCCCTGGCCAAGCAGAGAGAAAACTGATGGATAGAGGAGCCATGGTAGCAAATACTATTTGCAAATACAAATTATTCACCATCACCAGCTACTTAAGCTGATATGTAGCCCTTAATACAGTTTAATCGCATCAATGGTTTTTGCATCTTTTTGTGCTTGATTGGACCAAAGTCACATAAACCGCCCGAGGGTAGTAATTAAATGGAGCACCGTATTTTTCCATGTCTGAGGGTGACACATTAACTATTGAATTAGCCTTCCTCCCTGTATTAGTTAAGTTATGATTTTTAAGCTGTTTGGCCGCCTCCATCTTCCACTTCCCCTAATGTTCTTTTTGCCTACAGGCCAAGATCAGGATTGGTCAGTCATTGCTGCCATTCAGTGCCGGCTGGACAGAGAAGGGGCCACCAAGCTGGTGTCTGACCTCATCATGAACACCAAGAATGAGAAGATTTTTCAGGAAAGCATCCGCCTGGCCATACGGCTGCTGGACGGGGGCAACACAGAGATACAGGTTTGTGTCTGCTGCGACAGCTTCCACCTAAGTTCAGATAACTACCCAAGTGCTTACTTTTTGCCTAGTGTAAATTCAGTTTAACTTCTAATGCCATACTGTGACTGTGGGGTACATATCTCAACCGTGGCAGGGACAGAGCTACCAAATTTGACTGTCCCATGGTGTAATGTGATCCTGCGGCAACGACTTTGGGTGCCCCAGCAAGCAAGCACAAAACATGTTTGGTGGAATTAACCCTTTAAAAAATTATATTGCATCAGTTGGTTGACTATATAATTGGAAGAAGGAATGAGTTGTAAGACATCTAGCCAGATTTCTTTAAAATCGTACCCTTGAGATGCCTAACTGTAGTACAGTGGTACCTCTACTTATGAACGCCATCCATTTGGGGTGCTGTTCACACCCTGAAAAGTCCATAAGTAGAGCGCTGCTACTGCGCGTAGCGTGCAGATCGTTTCTGCGTGGGCGGCGAACCCAGAAGTAAACACTTCCGGGTTTGCCGCGTTCGTAACCTGAAAGTTACGTAACCAGAGCGGTATGTAACTAGAGGTATGACTGTAATAGATTTTCTTAAACAACTTTTGCTCCCTCTACTGTGCATCTTTAAAATAGCACGTTGTGACAACATTTGACTTTACCATTAACATTCCTTTATTTTAGAAACCTGATCTGGGCATAACTAACTTTGAAATGCGCATATCCAACTTTGTTCTAATTTAAGCTTTTCTAAAAGTTTTTGAAAAGCCGATGGGAGTATAATTTTCCTCCACTATAACATGAATCATAAATCTTGTAAGATTTTAACTTCTCTACCTCTGGGGGAAATTGTTGATGAAGCATGATGTCATATTATAAATCTAATGGTGCAGACCTAACCATGGACTTCCTCTGCTGGGTATCCTTCCTTTCTTTGTGGTCATTATTTTTTTCCCTTCTTGATACAATCTGGAAAATGTTAATGTAGTATGAGTCTGGCTTGTGGAAATCTGCAGGATAGGAATTTTGTGTTGTGACCATCAGATCCCAATTGTAATATGAAACCTGAGCTGCCTGTCAAAAGACCTTGTGATTGCTAAAGGTAATCCAGATGGCCTTGGAAGAAATGGTTGGTCCTAGCAGGATAAGAACCTAACAGGAGCCCCACTGGATCAGGCCAAAGGCCCATTAATCCAACACCCTGCTCTTTTGCAACGGCTTCCCAAATGCTTATTGGAAGCCTGAACGGAGGACTAAGTGTCTAACCCCTTCCCTGTTCCTCCCACCCTTTCTGAAGAAATCATTCTATAACTTGATGACTGGTGACAAGAAGTCAGAAAAGTTCTTTAAAGTTCTGCATGACCGGATGAAGAAAGCTCAGCAGGAAGTCAAGTCTACAGTGACTGTAAATATGAGCGATATTGGCAACAAACCTCGTGAGGACAAAGACTCCCCAGAACATACCAGCAAAGGTATGTGGAAACCCAGTTTATTCTGGGCTCACCAGAGCTTGTCTAGGAAAGCAACAAATGCTCTTGGCAAGAATCTCTAAAAATGGCCACATCTCTCTCAACCCTTGGACTCCCAAATGAAGAATAGTAACTCCCTCTTGAAAAATGTGGGATCTGTGACAGCAGAGAGGAGCATATGGCTTGTGGGTCACATATAACCCTCAACTTCATGTGGATGACAAGGAGAGAGACAGAGAGATAGAAGTGCCCCAACCACTTTTTGCTCTACCCCACTCCCCCACACGCTGACTTTGGCCCTGCCCATCACCAGCAAGCATTCCCCCATAGATTACCCCTGAAGGAATGCAGCCCTCCATGGGAAAATAAAGGTTCCTTGCACTGAGAAACAGTATGGGTACTAATTTTTTATCTCCATCAATCTTTAAGCCAGCTCCCTCAGCATTCTGCAAGTGTAGGGTTAACTTGGTCCTTAATAAACTAAAGCTCCAGGAAACACCCAGCTTAGGTGAAAGGCTGTCTGTCATCCAGACTGGCAATAACTATATTAGGGAAACACCTAATTACTGGGGGCAGGGATCCTTGGTGTGTGTCACTGTTGCCAGCCTAAACCACATGGTATTTCAGCTTCCCGGTAGAAGCCATGCTCCAGAATAGCAAATGGGTGAGCCTTCTGCCAGCACATAACAAAGTCTTCAGTGGCCAAGTCTTCCAGAGTGTCATCACTTGAGCTGCTGGGTGATGCTTACAGGAAGGGAAAGGCTCAGTGGAACAAAGGGGGATGCCTGTTGGGGGTCCTTTTTCTGAAGAGTCAGACAGACTGGCTTTAGGCCTTCCAGACAGGTTGCCACAGCTCATATGCTAAGCCAGTAACCAGGTGTTGATTTCCTTGCAGAACGAGTCACATCTTTCATGCTGCCCAGCGCCCCATCCCGTTATCCAATGGGTGTAGGGCTCCGGACTGGCCATGATGCAAGGGATAGAAACCAAAGCAATGAAATGGGTGTGTCTGTTTTGATCATGGAGCCAATTCTTCGCTTTCTGCAGCTGCTGTGTGAGAATCACAACCGGGATCTCCAGGTGGGCATCCTGCACTGAAATGGGTCCTTTCTGCAGCATATCTCATATCCAAGTGATGTCTGCTTTTGAAAAGCTGCCCGCCACTGAGATGCCTCTTAAACTCTGCTCTTGGTTTTACAGAACTTCCTCCGCTGTCAGAACAATAAAACCAACTACAATCTGGTGTGTGAAACCCTGCAATTTCTGGATATTATGTGTGGTAGTACCACAGGACGGCTGGGGTTGTTGGGCCTCTACATCAATGAATACAACGTGGCCCTCATCACCCAGACTCTGGAGACACTGACAGAATATTGCCAGGGACCCTGTCATGAGAACCAGGTAACCCCAACTGACTTGTGGATAAAATCACATTGCTTCCATCATCCAGTGAAATCGTGAGTTCACCTTGATTCACACACTCGGAATATGGAGATGCTGGATAGAGCATCAATTTTTATGTCTCAGCATTTGAATAGGAGCAGAGATTTGGAGTTGGCTGTGAGCCAGTTGAGTAACTCCCTTGTATTAACCCACAGAGCTGCATTGTGACCCATGAGTCAAACGGCATAGACATCATCACAGCCCTGATCCTCAATGACATCAGCCCCCTCTGCAAGTACCGAATGGACTTGGTTCTTCAGCTAAAGGTAGATGGCTTGGCTGGAAATGTGGTGATGGGACAGGGAGGGATGGGAGATATGGGATGGCAAGAGATGCTTCATGTTGGAGGTTGACTTCCTGCATGCAATTATTTAATGGTCAGACTAGAACGTATTTGAATGTGATCATTCTAGCTCTTTGCGCCAAAACAGGGTTTTGCATGCACCAAGCTTCTTCCACTTCCTGCCTCTCAAATACTGCCCACCCAATCATAGTGTGTGTTGGTTCCTCCTTGCTCTCCCTCATCCCTTTGGAATCCTGACTTCTCTTGTAGCTTTGATGGAGGATTGATCTTCTGCAGAGTGAGTGCGCTCTGGATACATGGTGTGTTGAAACCATCTATCTTTACTGCAGTAGCTTTTGTTTGTTTGTTATTAGGACAATGCCTCCAAGCTTTTGCTGGCCCTGATGGAGAGCAGGCATGACAGTGAGAATGCCGAGCGGATTCTCATCAGCCTTCGGCCTCAGGAATTGGTAAGAAAGTTGAGAGGGCTGGGATAGCTCTGTGTGGTCTTTCCTGCTTTTGAGAGATCTCTTGAACTTCAAATCATTATTGAAATAAAGGGGACCTGGAATTGCGTGGAGCACAATTGGGATATAGAACATCCCTCCTTTAAGCAGCTTCTCATCCTCCTCTTTATCGGCTTTGCAGTTCCCTCTTGACAGAGCCTTGTAGAAATATAACCTGTTTTACTTCACGTACGTGGAATCCATTTGCTCCTAAGTAACTGGTCTCAGCCTGCACCATGTTAGATGGGTACATCTCTGAGCACCCTTCAGACAATATGCCAGCTACCTTGCTCCTTGGCAAATTCAGCAGAGGGACCAAGAGAATAATAGATTATAGCAGGGGTGTGGAACATTTTTCAGCCTGAGGACTGCATTTCCTTGCTGGCAACATTTTGGAAGCCTCATGCCAATGGTGGGTAGAGTTTGAGGCAGGAGTAGGGAGAGCAATGGATGTGACTCTGCATAAGTCCAAGGTTTCTGTACCCACTTATCTCCATCTTCCAACAAGACAAGCCACACACACTGTCCCAGTTCCAAGAACACATTCCAGCCAGGCAAAAGCCCTCAAGGAGAATGAGAAGCAGGGTCTGTGAGGGACATGGCATGGGAACAGGAGAAGTGACCTGAGGAGAGTGGACATGGCCTCAGGAGATCCCTCACACCCAGTAAATAGGCCTGGAAGGGTCTTCATCAGCTCACAAGCCTGAGGTTTGCCCAGAGACCATAATACATTAGGGTCAAAATTGAGACCCTAGCTGGTCAGTTGACGAACATTTGCCTTGCTGCCCTTTGGTTTTCATACTACTTGGAAACATTTGGCAAAGACTAGAATGGAATAAGGGGTTGGTGAGGTGGGTTGGAATTTTTGAACTCTAGGATGGGGCAGCTATGTGGGAGGGAAAAAGACTCAGGGCATTATTTTCAACCCTTCTGGATTCTGAGATTTTTAGTCTGTTACTCTACAAGAGCTAGTAACAGTAAGGCTGTCCGTTTTCTTATTAAAAATGAAAGCTGTAATTCTCAGGACACCAAATTCTTCACAGAATAGCAGATTCTCTGCTCATACGGCAAGCCTACCTGTTTACTATGCTATTGCTATAGCCTTGCCTGTAGCAGATTCCTGCTTTAGTGACCAGGACTTATGTGTGAAATATTTCACAGGTTGATGTCATTAAGAAAGCCTATGTTCAAGAAGAAGAGTGTGAGAACTCTGATGTTTCTCCTCGGGAAGTTGGACACAACATCTACATTTTAGCCCTACAGGTATCCTTTGTATGAATGCTTTACTGCTTGATAAAGATGCCTTTCCCTTTTCCTAGGCACTGGTGCCCTTGAGGATGAAGGATGGATTAGAAAGGGTTACTCTTCCCACATTCTCCCCCCAGACCAATTAAAATAGTTTCTCAAGCACAACATTGGAAGATTTCAGCCTCAGTTGATAGGTGGATGGAGCTGCAGTCTTGACCCGCTTGCAATACAACACACTTCCAATGGAAAGAAATAGACATCTGGGGTTTTGTTCTCTCTTCAAGCCCAAATCTGCTTTACCCTTCAGTTTTTATTCCTTCTTTCTCCACACAAACCCAGATCAAGGAAGTACATTGGTTTTTGTGTGTGTGTGTACCATACTCTCATCCCACAGCTCCATAGAAACCTTTAAATGGGGAGGAGGAAGCCATGGTACAACTGATGGGCAGAGCAATTAAAAAACCCAATCTGCTGTGCTGGAGGGAGTTTAGATGCGATGGAGGTATCCCTCCACCCAGCCCGGCTTGGCTCTCCTAACCTTTGCTGTGGAGGTTGCTCCATCATTGGTGGAAAAGCCCTGCCAGCAAGGAGCATCCCAATGTTCCTGTCCAAGTGATGGGCACAAGCGCTACTTTTGGTTGAACTGGTGATGTGCATTCTGAAAGGATGCACTGATGCAAAGACTTTTTTGTAACTGAGTGATATTAGGCTTCAAAGCAAACAAGCTTTCACTTTGTAGTCAGCTGTTAGGCTCTGGCAATTCATTGTTTGTTTTCTTTACGTTTTCAGCTGTCTCGGCACAACAAGCAGCTCCAGCATCTCTTAAAACCCGTGAAACGAATTCAGGAGGAGGAGGAGGAAGGGATCTCTTCTATGGTATGTGTATGCTCCCTATTGAAACAGGAAGGTGCTTAGGAAGTACTGCTGACATATTGCGTCAGTCCTGGTAAGGGACAGTTCTGCAGCTGTTTCCCATAATTTAATTTTTCATCTGTTTACATTTTCCCATGAGGTGAAATGTGGAGATGGTGAAGCTACACAAGCCTTCAATGATCCAAATCCATAAGGATGTTAACTAAGGACATTGCTACTTTGACAGTTTATAAAGGATTTTATTAAAACACTATTGTAATGCTTTTGAGATGTTTTGTGCTAGTGAAATCAAGGGCTGTGATTGAGAAACATTTATGCCATGGAATGTTCACAAGCATTTATTTTTTTTTAAACTGCAGAGGTAGTGAAGCTGTCTACATCAGCATTTTGGCAAAAAGTCTGTTTGTGAGGGAAATCAAATAGTTTTCAGGGATTAAAATTGTGTACAGGCCCAAGGGCAATGTGGCTAAGGGAAGGAGGCAGAGTTGGCAGTGGACCAAAAAACAGAAACTTAAAGATAGGTAGAAGAGACAGAGGCTTTGGGAAAAGGTGGCCGAAGAAGAGAAACAGATATGAAACAGAGCTGTGGGTTGCAGGCAAACTTCAAACATCACTGAGTGTCTGGATGGCTAGAGCATGGCAGTTGGCTCTACTTAAGAAACTTTACTCACTGTTGTGGAGGTACACACACATCAGAACAGGTTTGTGGACATATGCCTTATATCAGTGGCTATTTTTGTTGTATATATTATGATTTATATGGTGATTTTACTGTTTGTTTTTGCTGTTTGACCCTGTTGGATTTGTTAGCTGCCCAGAGTGACCCAAGGTGCATGGTTAAGAGTCAGGTTAGCCAGAGGGCACAGGGAGGAATAGGCAATGGCTTAACAATAAAAGGTAAAAAAAAAAAAGGTGAAGGACCCCTGGATGGTTAAGTCCAGTCAAAGGAGACTATAGGGTGCAGAGCTCATCTCGCTTCAGGCCAAGGGAGCTGGCACTTGTCCAGCTTTCTGGGTCATGTGGCCAGCATGACTAAACTGCTTCCGGAGCAACGGAACACCATGACGGAAACCAGAGCGCATGGAAACGCCATTTACCTTTTCGCTGCCGTGGTACCTATTTATTTACTTGTGCTGCTTGCTTTCGAACTGCTAGGTTGGCAGGAGTTGCGGCAAAGCAATGGGAGCTCACCCCATCGTGAGGATTCAAACTGCCGACCTTCTGATTGGCAAGCCCAAGAGGCTTAGTGGTTTAGACCACAGCGCCACCCGCATCCCTGGGTTCACAATAGGTCACGGAGGCACAGAATGGAACAATGAAAGGGCCTTACTTCTTGGCCTTCAGATCAAGAACAGGGGAGAAAGCTTTTGAGCGATAGTATGTTACACCAGAAGGGGGGGGGGACCCCATACACCAAAGTAGGAAATCTACTGGATGATTGTACAGCTTTGTGTTGCTTTCCTGTGGGCATAGTGGTCTCTGGACACACTTTCCCTCACCTCCCGGTAGTTCTTTATACAGCAGTGCAGGTGAGTTTTCCCTGTGGTACAACCAACGTTGCTTTTATTTTTCAGAGATAGCCACATTGACTATTTGGCTGTGAGCTTGTTTGCGCACATCGCACAGTCTAAGACCACAATCATTACCCAGTTATAATTCAATTTCTGTGTGGGGATTTATGGGCAGTGATTTGTAATTTACAGATTAGTGGTCTTTGGCTGTTAATTAGTGTGCTGAATTGAATGGCTGTCTCCCAGGGGAAGCGCAGGCCCTGTCTACCCTGACTATATATGCTCCCCTCACCCCCCCCCCAGAGCTTTTCATACCTAGTAAATACAAGGAAATGTATTGCTAATACATAGCTGAAAGAGATTCCCCCCAGGCCTTTACAAGCTGAGGTTATAGTATTTCCCCCTTCTCTTTCTCACAGCTCATTCTACACAACAAACAGCTGACCCAGATGCTGAAATCAACAACTCCTGTCCAAGAGGAAGAGGAAGATCCACTAGCGTATTATGAGAAGCACACATCCCAGATAGAGGTGGAGTTGACTTTTTTCATAGCTATCTCTACACGTTTTCAAACCTGTGTGTAATTAGAATTTTATCCGGATTTCTCTATCAGATGACCTAAACGGTGTAATATACAGTTCTGCATTTCATTATCTAGCAGCATGTGGATGACCTGCTCTGAAATCTCCATAAGAGGCTTGCGAGGGGGCCTTGGATACTGTGATTCCAAGGCCTCCCCTGATTTGCCCTCACAAATGGCAAAAATGTACACCAGTTCTGAAGTTAGCATAATTGTTTTCTCTTCCATTAGTGTCAATAGTGGGAAAACTACTTTTCATGAAAGCTGAATGAAGGCAGTACACAATAGAAAACCTCCAGCTCTGGCTGGTGTGAGCCAGTAGGCTTTAGGAAATGGTGGTTTCTCCTCTACAGAATTTCTCTCCTCATCCTCAACTTTAGGATGGCTCTATTAGCCACCAGAGCTGCTGCTTTTGCAGCTTTGAAGTTGCATAACCAATTTTTCAAGAGCTCAGGCTCCTGCCTGTCAGCTGTCATCCCATTAGTTCTTCTTCCTTAGTAAGGAATTGTGCCGGAATACACTAATGTAGCCTCCTCCCTAGTGACTAGCAAATCTCTTTGAAAAATGCCCTTTGGTTGACTCACTCAAGATTCCACCTAGTCATGTCCTTTCTCTACCTTATCCTGAGCCATATAAAAACCTTTATGATGCCGCATCTGGTGGTGCTAACTCTTGCCTGCCAATGTTGAAGCACTGGCCCATGCTGTTTGTTGGTGCAGCATCCTGGATTAGCTGCAACTCTAGCAGACATTGTGCCCCAACCCAGATGCTTATTTCCTGGGTTTCACTGCTGGGGGTGCTTGTCACATATACAGATGCACTGGTTTTAGCTGTATATTTTATACATACGGTTTTCAACTGCTTTGACCCATACTTAAGCTACCAGGACAAAGTGGGGGAAAGACCTAGGTCCCTTCTAGGATATGAACCAAAAACTCCTCAAATCTCTGCTTTCTCCCAGATTGTGCGCCTGGACCGCAGCATGGAGCAGATCATCTTCCCAGTGCCCAGCATCTGCGAGTTTGTGACCAAAGAGACGAAATACCGCCTGTTCACCACAACAGAGCAGGATGACCAGGGCAGCAAAGTCAGTGACTTCTTTGAGCAGTCGTCCTTCCTCCACAACGAGATGGAATGGCAGAAGAAACTGCGCAGTAAGACTAGAACAAGGCAGGAGGCTGTTTGTACAGATAATAATTTAGAATGCCAAATTGTATGTCAGATCCAGCTCCTGCAAGCACCTGTTGAGGAGTGTGGATAGTCAAGTGACGTTCACCGGGCTCCACTGACCCTGTCCTGAAGGTGGCACCCAATTCATTCCCTGCAGCTCCCCAGAGAATCATGGGGCCATGCAGACTCCATAGCCCTGGAGAGGGCGCTTTGGAGCGATCATTTCACTAGCCGTTTCTGTTTCACAGTGAGACCACAGCTTTTTCAGGTGTGCCAACCACGTCAATCAGGATGATTCAATAATCCATTGAATTCTATATTTCTCTGGGGCAGACCATCTTATTTTATTTTTTTCTTTAAATTTGTATCTTGCCCTTCCTCCCAAAGCAACCTAGGGGCAGTCAACAAGTAGTAAAACAATAAAGGAAATATTGAAAACAATTCCAGTACAGGTGCAGACTGGGAAAGATTTCAATGCAAATGTCTTGTTGAAAGTGGAAGGTCTTCAGCTGTTGCCGAAAAGACAAGAGATGGTGCCTGTTTAATATTCAGTAGTTCCACACCCCTGCAGGAGGATATTACTGTTGCCAGTCCAAGTGTCATCAAGGAATGATCCACCCAGGACAATAAGCTCATTGCAAACTCTCTCTGCAGCCACTCGCTCTATAGCAAAGACCAGTTCAAGAGTGTGCCCTTCCACTTGTTTGGGGCCTGTGATGAACTGAGATAGCCCCATAGTAGCCATGAAGGCCACGATGAGCTGACTCTGTAGAGGCAGCCTCTGCATGGACATTGACATATCCCAATGCTGCTGTGTGGGGATTCTCAGAGACTACCAGTCAGGGAGGCTGCTGGGTAGGTGACACATCTGCAGCATCCCTATTCCCCTCTCATAACTTTGAGAGAGCTGACTGGATGTCCCTTTAAATCAACAGTGGCTAAGCTGTGGCTGCCCAGACTGTAACTCCCATCATCCTTGCCATTGGCCATGCTGGCTGGGGCTGATGGGAGTTGGAGTCCAATAAGATATGGAGGGCTGCTGTTTCACCCTCCCTGCTTAACGTGTTAGCATTCAAAATCTTAGTGAGTTTTTCTACAGAAAACAGTGGTAGAAAGAATGAAATGAGGACATGATCCCGGACCAGTTTTATGTGCTGCAGTCCACTGAAAGGTGGTGTGCACAAATATTGAGGTATCATTTGAAAATTATGTCCCAGTTTCTGGCAATTGATAGTGTTTGCAACTGGGTTGGGGAAACAAGAGCATTGATCCCTGGCTCTATAAATAATTGCACTGAGATTGCTGGGTCTTTGGAGAGCTCTGTGCTACTTTCCAAAAGCATACAAGATATACTCAGCTTTGCCTTTCTTTCTTCTCATAGGCAATCCACTGATGTACTGGTTCTCCCGCAGAATGACACTCTGGGGAAGCATTTCCTTCAACCTGGCTGTCTTCATAAACATCATCATTGCTTTATTCTATCCTTATGTCGAAGCATCCTCAATGGGTATATGTTCCATCAGGCTCACTTTGATTTTTATACAACCATTGCCAGCATTCATGGATCCCTTTGCAGGGGTACTCTGCCCACTTGGTATTCATGCAAAGAAAATGCTATTTGAGGCCCTGTGGTTCTTCGGTCAATTTTGCCAGCTAGGCCTTTGCAGCCAACTCGCTAGCAGTTCTTTACCTCAAATAAGCTATCATTTCAAAAACCCTAATCACTTATCTTTTTGTGAACATTAAAAATAAACCCCCTTTGGAAAGAACCTTTCTGCAAAACCTTTGGTAAACCAGTTCCCAGTAAGAAGTTGTGTTCTGTTCGTATATTTTGAGTGTTTTTCGAAACAAACAAGTATGTAGATCAGTGGTTTTCAACCAGTGTGCCATGGCACCCTGGGGTGCCTTGAATTATGGTCAGGGGTGCCACAGGCAACACTGGCCTCTGTCCATCTTTCCTTCCCTCCTTCCTCTGACACCCTCTTGCATCTCTGCCTCCCAAAGGCTTGCACAGCTGTTTGTTGTAGCAGTCCTGGCTATAAGCTCTGCAGGTATTCACAAGGTATTCTGCAGGTGTCAGGGGTGCTGGTTGCCAGGAGCTGAAGCGGCCTTGGAGTAAGAGAGCAAGTGGGCGAGGGAGGCCAGCCAGCCAGTCCCACCAGCCCTCGCTGTTAGGAATAGACAGACAAGTCCCAGGCCCCTTAGGGGCAGTGTGAGGAGCACCTCTCTTTGGGGCTGGGCAGTTCAGAGACCAAGGGCGGCGGCAGCAGCTGCCCAGAGGACTCCCAAGGAGAGGGGAGAGGAGGCTGAGGGAGCACTCCACAAGGGAGGCTGTTTGAAAAAGGGTGAGAGGCTGCCAGCTCTGCAGGCAAGGGGTGACATAACTGGGCTCCTGATCCCCACAGGGGTGCCGCAGAATCTTGTTGGTCAAGGGAGCCATGGACTCAAAAAGGTTGAAAACCTCTGATGTAGATGACACTCATGGTAGACTGTACATACCCTGAAGTGGTCTCCTAAAAGAAATGCTTCCCTTTAGATCTGGGTGCTCAGATCTGGGGTTGAAAACAGATGAGGCAGGATGTGGTCCACTGAGCAGCTGTGATGTTGGGGAATGGCTAGCAGTGCCTGTGTGAGGGGACAGGGTGATGGCATCTTTGGTTCCCACTAGGCATTGCTGGTTATGCATTAGTAGCACATCTGCACCATCCTGGGCAAGGAGGCACCTCCAGTTCTCCTCCCTGTCAGCTGCAGTTCTTTGCAGAAAATATGACTGCCGTTTGTTCCAGTTCAGCAGTAAACTGCAGATTTTCCGACGAGACCCAGGCCTAGAAATCACAAACGAAATTGTGGATGAACAGTAATGGCATTCACTGCCTTCTGCTTTACCTCACTGGCTGCTGCTATGCAAGTGCTTTAATGCTGTGCTCTCGCGAAGCTTGTTTCTTCTCACCTAATGCTGTGTGACGTGATCAGGAGTGGGGCATGCAGAGCTCCACTTCTGTCACTTGGAAGGTGTTGGGTGGGACAGGACTGTGGCAAGGTCAGGGCTGGTGGGGTGTGTGTGTGCATCCAAACCTCACCCTTCCCCACCCCCGCGCTTTCCAGGTAAGTCTCAGCGATGCCAGTGTCAGGAGAGCAGTTCTGCTCCATCACAGCAGTTGCTGCTGAAGGTTATGTTACAAACAAACGTCTTGGCTACTTAATGAATTAATTTGTGAATTTCCAGGGCTGTTGGATTCTCCACTGATCCCCCTGCTCTCCTGGCTTTTAATCTGCTTCTCCATCATGGCTCTCTTTACCCGACGCTATGGGATCCGACCGCTCCTTGTGGCATTGATCCTGCGATCCATCTACCACCTGGGCATTGGACTCACTCTGAACATACTGGGAGCTCTCAATGTAAGTCACTTGGCTAACCTCAGGCCTAACTCTGGCTGCAGTCTTGTACATATTTAACTGGGAATGAGTTCCACTGAACTACCATAAACTGTGCAACCCTTTGCCTATTGAGATCAAGTAGGCGCCTTCGCTGTACTCTTTGACACCTGTTAAAAACATTCTTGTTTAAATATGCCTATCTAGATGCTTAGAAAATCGAAGTAATTTTAATCTAGTTTAGTATTTTAACTTTTGTGTGCTTTTAGGTTTGGTTGTGAAATTTTCTTGATTTTACTGTTGTATCTTTTGTAAAATGCTGAGGTTTTGTTTTTTTACACAATCAAGCAGTGTATAAATTTTATTAAGGAGACAAACCAACCAACCAACAAAGAAGCAAGGGGTTTTAGGTACTGGCACCATGCCTAGAGCTAAGACCAGTTTGCAAATCTAATGGCAATGGATTTATATCAGTGTTAACTGAAAGCAGAAGATGGCTGTCAATAAAGCTGAAGTAGCATAATAAACAGTATAAACTCACTCAGGAAAGTAACTGCTTGCCTCTTTCCCCCTCTGCTTTGTGCTTGTTCCACAGCTGACAAATAAGATTGTGTTTGTGGTGAGCTTTGTTGGAAACCGCGGAACATTCATCCGAGGATATAAGGCCATGATCATGGATATGGAATTTCTCTATCATGTTGCCTATATCTTGACCAGCGTCTTGGGACTCTTTGTGCACGAACTATTCTACAGCATCTTGGTATGCTAATTTCTTCTGTATTATCTACCTGTTGTATGCGTAACATTTCACCTCTTTTTATGCCTGCTTGGTTCTCCCTAGCTGGCTAGGATTGCAATTATTCATTTTATGAAGTGGGCAAGAAAGAAATACAAATCATTGACTAGATGGGATGGTTTGGTACTGTCAAGCAACGCCAAACCAATTCCTGTTCCGACAAGTTGCTAGGCTCTTGAAGCAAGAGTCCAAAGGGCTTCTTGTTCCTTTATGGAAAAGAACATCCACATTTATCTGTGAGAAAAGTGGGGATATTGGTGATTAATGAATGGCAATCATTCTCCTGCTAATAAATACTATGTGCCTGAAGGACTACCACAGAATGCCTGTTCTCTTCAGACTGTTTCTATATAAGCAAGTTATTATTTTTCTGTTTCAGCTGTTTGACTTGATCTACCGGGAGGAGACCTTATTTAATGTCATCAAAAGTGTGACACGCAACGGACGCTCCATTCTTCTGACAGCCCTTCTGGCTCTCATCCTCGTCTACCTCTTCTCCATTGTAGGCTTTCTCTTTCTGAAAGATGACTTCATCCTTGAAGTAGACCCATTGCCCAACATTAAATCGAAAGGTTTGCTCCCCCCACCCCGCTATCTCTCAAGTTTGATATTTAACAATAGTGGTTTAAACAGAAGGGATTTTAAGATTTGCTGTCTTCTGAAGCAACCCATTTGTCTTCACCGGGGTTCATCCAATTACACTGGAAACCTGTATGTTCCCTCCTGCGTTTATTTAAGGATTGGTTTTCACCTTGATTTTGTACTAGACCTTTCAACCAAGAATGAATAACTGGTAATGGGCAAGCTAAATCCACTCCAGCGTGTTTATGTCCTTAAGGCTTGCAATTTGGAGGCTTTGACGTTCAGCGCTGCACTTAAGGGAAGTGCAATTTGAGACTCCTGGATTGGGCAACCTTTTATGAGTGTATAAATAGCAGCTTTTACCAGCAAAGTACTGCAACTGTGAAAGAACTGGCTTGTATGTGTTTTGCATGGCAGTCTCTCCCCCCCCCCCATTCAAAATACAACATATAAAGACTCTTCTGTTCAAGTGTGTAGATTTCAGTGGGTTCAGATGCTTCACTTCAGGGGTTGCCAACATGGCATCTTTGGGCATCAGTGTACCTCCCATGGCACCTGCAGAAGGTCTCTGTAAATCATCTCAAAACCCTCAATGCTTGAGACTTTGCTCTTCCTCCTTCATTCATATTTTCACCTGATCCACTCCTTCTAGACTGAACATGCCCCCCCCCCGTCAGGCTTCGGGGAATCAGCTTCCTCCCCTCGTGTCAGGAGATAAAAAGATAAAAGAAAGGGACGTCTTACCAGTTAGATACTTTAATAATCACAGTGAGAGAACAAAGAACACATCTCCTAGAAATGGTGGTGCTCCCAATTAAGGATCACACACTCCTCCATCCCTATTAATCTACGTCACTCCTCCGTCTTGTAATCTGAGTTTGTACCCTCTGTGCTTTCTGTTCTGAGACTTTCTGAGCTCTTTGTGACTTTGGGGAGATCAGAGGAATGCTGTCCAAAGACTGTGAATCTGTGTTCCCCACCCAGTATTTCCCAGCTTCTGCCTTCTGATCTAGGCCCTTCTGCAAACCACTGTTCCAAATCTATACTGTCCTCCTGCTCCTGGGAAGATTTAGGGTCAGGTGGTCACTCCCACCATTCCTCCTCAGCATGATCCCTGACAACCCTTAAACATGTCCACGTTTCATTGAGTGCTTGGACTGGACACCCTACCTCCCTTCTGTTCTGAAGAGATTCAAAGAGCTTCTATTGGTGTGGGCATTCAATGCTGGCTGATGTAGATGCATTTCCCCCTCTTCTATTGACACAATCACTTCTAAGTGCTCTCTACAGCCATGGGGTATCTGGAAGGCTCCTTGGTTTACTGAGGAGCCCTGAGTGAAGTAGGCCAGACATCAGCTAGTGCAGGGAGTGCAAGTCCTGGCATGAATCTGACTGAATTGAGGTACAAGTACATAGCTGTTCATACCACATGACAGTGATGGGAGCAAAGATAGTGTATCTCTTGGCCTCTATTATGTACTTAGTGAATTGTGCAGCAGAGCTATTCAAAGTGGTTGGCCCAGATCAGTATGGCATCAGTAATGGACCACTCAATAGTCTCCTGTGAGAGATTTGTGAATTAGTCTGAGGGTAACATTACTTGGCTCTGTGCTGAACACAGTGTCACCATTAGTTCATGCTTGTTGGAGGTCCTTGGAGCATCATTCAAGTACAGCTTGTGGAATCGGTTACAGTTCAAGGATGTGGACAGGATGCTTGTGGTAGTGAGGCTATGTGACACTGGGTAGATAGCAACCTAGAACAACAAGAACATGATGGGAGATACTTTTTGGCATGGCTTCAGTCAAAGGAACAACTTTTCTGGACTTTGTCATTGTTATGAATTGAAAGTTGATGTTTTGACAATTCTGCTGCCTCCTGTCCTTCCAGGTACTCCTTTGGGGATGCAAGCAGACATGGACGCTTTTATGGAGACATGCAGTAGCGACAAAATGAGCTGTTCTTCTGGTGTTGCCAAGCCCAAAGTGATAGAAGGTAGGTGAGGTGGCTGAAGCAACTTTCTCTAATTCAGATGCTTGTGGGAATGAAGAGAAACTTTGCATATTTTATCCGGCACCTTGAGAGGGCAACTAGAATGAAATTGATCTGTGTCTCGGAAGTCAGCACAAGATGCTGTAAGATCTAATGTCCAAGTTAAGATGCAAAGTTACTTTGTTGATACTTATCCACAGCATCTTACTGGGACTAGGGGGCACTCTATGTAAGTAAGTCAGGATGGCAGCCAACTAACTTATTTCTGCCACTGCAAGGATTTCTGCTTGCACAATGGAACTCTTCTCCTCTCTTATCCCCCTGTGCCCTCCTCAGGTCTGCTTCAGAGGACCATGAGAACTCCCAGAAAAGAATTTTGGGGCAAACACGGAAGGAGAGGAGTAGGGGAAATTTCGTTTCGCAAGTGGAGATCCTTGCACTGATGGAAAGAGTTGGATAGTGCCCTAACAATATAATGCAGGATGAATTTTAGAAACAAGCAGAGCTGTTGCACGTGGCTATTGGAAATGTCTCTGTTATTTTCTTCCATCTTCTAAAAAGGAAGGATGAGGCAGAACAGCCAGGTATTTTCTGCATATAGTTAATGAAGCTAAGAAATATGGATTTCACAATACTGAAAGCTAATCATAGGTGCTCTGTTTGTGTTCCTGCTGAGTGCACTTTTGCTTGCATTCCAGAAGCGGAGGATGATAATTCAGAGCGTGCCTGCGACACGTTGCTCATGTGCATAGTCACTGTCCTGAATCATGGCCTCAGAAACGGAGGTGGTGTGGGTGACATCCTCAGGAAGCCGTCCAAAGATGTGAGTTAATTTGGGGGCAACCCATGTTAGGCAACGCTGGCTAGGGGTCTAAACCAGCACAACAAAGGGTGCCTGTGCCCTACTGAAATCAGTGCATACCATTGTGGTGTGCATATTTGGATTTCCCCAATAGTTTGTCTATTGTGACATGGCGCAGAGGCACCTATGCTAAATACCAAATGCCAAACGCCACATTATATGGGTCAAATGGGGTCCCCAACCTGAGGGGTGTGACAGATCTTGTCACATTGGTTTGCTACCTTCCCTTCTCACATTTTTTACTTTTAAAATTCAGATCTTTTCTCACAATTTCACTTTTTGTGAGATCGTACAATTCTAACATTATGCACACCTAACACAATCAATCCTTCCAAATATTTTCTTCATTGTTTACAAAACAAATCTATTCAACTTGTAGCCACTGGCATGTTGGCAACTTGTCTGCCAATTTCTAGAGGGAAATGTTTGGGATTTTTCAGCAAAGCGGATAATGGCTGTCCTTGTCTTTCTGTCCTAAAGGAGTCTCTTTTCCCTGCTCGAGTGATCTACGACCTCCTGTTCTTCTTCATTGTCATAATCATAGTCCTCAACCTCATATTTGGTGTAATCATCGACACCTTTGCAGATCTGAGGAGCGAGAAGCAGAAAAAAGAAGAAATCCTGAAGACAACGTGTTTTATATGTGGTAATTGCCCAGGGAAACTATTTATCTGGGAAATACCCCCATATATTCAGCAAACATCCAACAAGATCATTGCCTATCTGGTGGAGGAACTATCCCCTTCTCCAAAAGTAAACTAAGTATTCAGGGGGTGTTCTTCAGGCCCCTACAGAAAGGAGAATTAGGATTTGGGTGTTCATTTGACTACAGCAGCTGAAACTGCCCACAAGACAAACATATGTTGTATTTCAGATATTCATTGGCCTGCGTACAGGATCCAAAACACAGCAGAAATGTGCATTCAAATTTAAGTTTTCACAATTTCACTTTCAAAGCAAATTTTTATTGGTTTCTGATGGTCTGTCAGTGGGTGCAAAATGGCAGAAGTGCAATATCACTTGAGATAATATGCATAATATCTCAGCTTTCCTATTTTACACAATTAACGTTAGTGTTTAGATTTCAAGACGTCTCTTGAAGTGGTTATAAACTACTACATCCATCTTTTCTTTTAAGGCATGTCTTCAATTTTACAGAGATTTCCTTAAGTGCCCAAAACAGGTACACTAATTTGAAATTTAACTGCTCAGCCATGAACATTAGGCACTAGCCATTTTCTGCTCAAGACCTGCTAAAATTAGATTGGAAGAACCCCAAAGGCTTTATCTTCCAGTTCCCTGCTGTGAACATGACCACCCATCCATTAGCACCCCACTGACCAACTTAGGCTGTTCATATTTCTGTATACTACAAGTGGAGGTCAAGTAGAGAAAAATGCGTGCAAAATCAGTCTCTTTAATGGGACTTAGGGATGGGTGCAGCAGTTGCTAGATAACATAGCATTCTCCTTTTCTTCATTACTTCCTTAGGACTCGAAAGGGACAAGTTTGACAACAAGACTGTATCTTTTGAGGAGCACATTAAATTTGAACACAACATGTGGAATTACCTGTACTTCATAGTGCTGGTGCGAGTCAAAAACAAGACTGACTACACAGGGCCTGAGAGCTACGTAGCACAAATGATAAAGGTAAAGGCGATCAATACTCTTGCATGATGGGAAGAGGTTCACTTTGGAAAAAGGCAGTTTTAGTGGGCAGCCTGTGTGTAATGTATATAATCTCAAATAAAATCAGTTGCCCTGGGTCTACTTCCCTTCAGTTTTGCAATCTGGCCTCTGCCAGTGGCCAGACGTATGAGAGGATGTAACTTCAAGAATTGGTACCTGTACTGGCTTGTAAGCAAGGACTGTCTTGGTTTTTAATTTCTGTATAGTGCTTTTGAAGGGGTGCTATTAATACACTGGGTGCTCTAACTTTATTGCAGAATCGCTCCTCTATCAGTGGAAGGATAACTCCTCTCTCTTGCTCCAACAGGCAGCACTTAGCACCAGAGTCTTTGTTCTTGACAGTTCAGTTAACTGCCCTCTCTTAGGTTCTGCCCTATCTGTTTTGCGGCGCCAGGCTACTTTTGTTCTGATTAGTTATTCCTTCCTTTAAAACACTTGTTTCCTGCAATGACTGTTCCAGAACAAGAACCTGGACTGGTTCCCTCGGATGCGAGCCATGTCACTGGTCAGCAACGAAGGTGAAGGGGAGCAGAACGAGATCCGGTGTCTACAGGATAAACTGAATTCCACCATGAAATTGGTATCCCATCTCACATCACAGCTGAATGAGCTGAAGGAGCAGGTATGAGAAACTTTAAGAACGGGGTGCTTTGGGGAGGGACTAAGGGAATGAACTAAGAGAAGCAGCGCCTTTTAGGAACTTTGGGATGTCATAGAATTAGACGTTTGCCAACCCTTCAACTAAATAATGCTCTCTGGGGGGGAAAATCCTGTTGTCTGAATGCAATTGCTTTTAGATGAAGCACAGAGCAGCCCTGGCAACATTCATAGAAATGCAAAGGTATCTTATTGCTTTGAATTTTGTGCAGGCTGTCCAGAGGGCATGGTTAATAACTGTCAAAATAAATAAGTAAAATGTTAGGATTACAATTAACAATGTGGCAAACAGCTAGCCTTTGCCAACCCTGAGATTCAAACTATTCCTCTCGTATATTCCAAGCACACAATCCAACTTGTAGCTATTGCCACAGTTAGTCTTTTCAAATAAGAGTTCTGCAAAGAACTCTTATTTGGTGAAAGCTAATAGCAGGTTGCCCCAAAAAGATTAACAGTAGAGGATGCATTGTCCCAAAGATAACATCTGCCTTAACTGATCTCTTTCTACAATGGGGGTGGAGAACCTTTATGGGCCACATCTTCATCTCCCCCACCCGACAGGACCACCCATCTGTCATAGTTGGCCCACAGGCAACGGGGGAGAGAGCCACTATGGATTGAATTCTCTGTGCATCAGCTGATGAATGGGCAGCTTAATCCCCCCTGAAATTTTTGAGCATAGGCAATGCCATTCAAATAGTGTGTGCCTGCAGCGTCTTGTAATTAATCGGGGTAGGGCATACTTGCCCTTCCCCCATATTTTATTCAAGTTGGCATCCCTGGCCTGTGGCTGAAGGTTACCCCCCTCCCTGCTCTACAACATGTAGGTCAGGGAAGTGTGGGCACATTTCTACACGAGTAATGCCAGTTAGCTGAGTACACCTAATGAAAGACCTCACAAGCTTCAACATGCAGGGGTTTGTGGCAGAGAACACTTGTAAATTTGATAAAAGAATGGTGTTGTGAATTCAACTGAAGAAATGAAAACCATCTTTTAAATCCCCCGTTTTTATATTCCAGATGACAGAGCAAAGGAAGCGAAGGCAGCGGATGGGCTTTGTGGATGTCCAGAACAGTCTGAACCACTGAGACAGCAGAATCTACTTCACCAAGCTAAAACTCTACTTTACATATGCACTTCCTGAGGAGGATATTTGGTACTAGGTTGCCAGCACAGATCTCATCCATCAAAGAAAGCCGATTCATGTCATGATGATTCATATTTTGGCATTCCGGCACCACCTTCTGTTCATCTCCAGCAGGGCTGATTGCATTTTATTCAAGAGAGAGACCTGAAGCTGACAACTAGTATTTGTCGCTTTGTGCGGATTCATAGTTTACCATACATTTGGGAGCTTTGCTGCTCCTTATGATAGCTCTGTTGCTATAACATGGGTTATCTGTCTCCATGCACTACATTTTGATGGCTTCGCAGCCAGGTGCAAATAGGATTGACACTGTTACTAGCAAGTAGTAGTTGCTATATTTTAACTTATTTTAACAGAGTCCATGAAATTCAACATACATGGATCTCTCTTTACAAGCTTGTCATCTCAGTTTTCCTGGAGTCACTGGCATTTTTCTTCATCTCTAGAATCCTATCTAACCCAAGAAGAAACTAAGAAAATCTACTATTAGCTTAACACTTCGACTGAAGACGAGCGGCAGATTCCATTGTTGAGAAATGCAATGGCATTTTGTTCCATGGAGAGACTTTTATCAGCGTTAGCGGAAGATTGCATGTTTGTGCTGCACTGTGAAAGAGCAATCTCTTCCCCCTCTTGCCCACACAATAGGTTAGAAGACAGAACACACTTAGGCGTTAGCCTGCTTCTGGGAAGGTTAAAAGGTGGTAGAACTGGATTATTTCAGTTGGCTAATGCAAGGTAGCAGTAATATTTCAACTAACATCAGAATGGACATTGAAGGGTCATTAGTTAGTGTAAGAAAACAAGTTTGGGGAGAAGGATGGAGAGAAAAAAAAGAGTACATTATAAAAGTCCTGAGATGTAAATTAACTACACCTCTATCAGCCCTGCTATGCTGGCTGGGGCTGGTGTGAACTGGAGGGCACCACACTGCGAAAGACTTGTTTTAGAATTTCCCTAACCAACATACACTGCCCCAGAGCATTTCCCCAACCATTTAGAAGCATTGCAAGTTCGACTTCAACAGCCAGGCTACAACTCAACTGTAAATAAAACAAAGTACATTAGGTACAGGTTCGTCTAACTGTGAGAGTGGCCACTAGAGGGAGATGATTAGGGAGAGTTGATGACAGTTCCTTGTTCCAGCCTCCATATGCTTTTCCATTCCTTTCTGACCCAAGCAGGGTGTTCCTCCAGGGTACATATTACAGTGCAGGTTGAAGGGGGGGGGGGAGATTTCATTAATCAAGAGTGCAGCTTTGCAATTTGTCTTGCTCTGGAATATTTTACAAATATTGTTTTAAGTTTTAATGTGGTAACTTCCTTAAGTTAACACAAACAGAACCAAATACAATAAAATGGAAGGGGGAAGGAATCACCTCTTGATATGCTTGTTGGTATAGCTACAAACTTGTCGGACATAAATACGACTGAGCAGATTTTTAAAAAGATCTGTTGCATTAGTTGGATTCTGCTTGATACGGAAGCTATTTAAGCAAATATTTCAGACATATCCTTTTCGGTAGGTTTTCATGAAATGCTCTGACTAGCCCGACTAATCTTGCCACAAGATTCCAGGATGTTCCTAGGCTCACTCTATGGTGAATTCCATGTTTGCACAGAATGCTGGAAGATCTACTGGCCCTAACTGTTTTCTCATGCTAGATGAGAACAGATGCTGCTTGTACTGCAGGGGCAGATCATGGTGAACCATTTGTTTTTAGAAACTTGTCTACTGTTGCCCCTTTTTTTTACAGCAAAAACTGGTATTCTACAAAACAAATAGCTTGAAAATGAGTGCTCTACTGCAACAATTTTGCACCAACATATGGCAGTTGTGCCTTCCTTGAATAAGTGGTGGCATTCCAGTAAAACACACAAGACCACACATCTATATGATATAGTGCCTGTATTTGTTTGGGAATATTCTGAATTCTAAAAAGCCATGAAATACAATTCAGTGATGTCGCCTTTCCCTAAAGAACATGCAAACACCTAGACATCCCAAAGAGTGGCAACCATGTCAATATATTTAAAGGCTTTCTAACATCTTCCTAAAAACCAATGTAATCAAGAAGGGCTTGCTTGTCCCATTCCAGAAATAGCTACACCCAATATTGAAGCATTGTTCCCTGAGATAGAAATGGTTCTGAGATGAGATGTCAAAACCAGATCTCTTTGCTTTAAAAAGTCTGACATCATCCTAGGTAAGCAAATGAAACAAACAAACAAACCTCTGTTTCAAGGAAGCAAAATATAGAGCTTTAGGAAAATTGGCTAGTGTCACAAAGTTATCATTTGGAATCTTCTTCAGGATTCTTGGCAGAAAATTTCTCACGTAACTTTGTCCACTTTCCTTTCTTTGCTTCTTCCATCTGCTTCAAGCTAGCTGCATTAAGAGGAAGTCAGAAAAGACAAAAAAAATAATAGGGTTTTCATTATAAAAACAATTTTCTTTAAGAGGCTGCTTAAACAGTAACATGGTGATATATGTATGTTTGCCATCATGTATACATGTGACAGAAAGCCACAGCCAGTCCTAGTTCCCTGGCGCATGTGCCTGTGCAGTTCACATGCCTGAACACTCGCATTAATCATGTCCAACCACTCCACTTAAAGTACACTCTAAAAACCATAAGGTGTGAAACAACCATTCGTTTCCATCTCAATAAGTTTATGTTTCGCTGCCTGGGGCAGACCTGCTCTCCTTAGTCAGAACAGTACATGTGGAGCCAGCAAAGACTAGCATTTTCTATGCACTGCAGCCAGAACATAAGACTGCTTGCTATTTAGCTTCAGGACATTCAGGAATGTTTAAATTTACTGTTTCTATAAAGGCTATTTGTCTCGATACAGTTAGCTTAGATAAATCATAGTGTAATAGAAAACTCTTGAACTGTAAAAAGTGAAACCAAGCAGAGAAAGCAGCTTCTACACAGGTTAATTTAGACTGTTCTTTATCGTATTTCTTGTTCCCAAACAGAAACCAGAAATGCAGGAAGAATGGAGAGCAACAAAATCAGTTGATTACTGATGTCTATTGTGGAAGTGACCGGGAGTCTTAATTTGAGGCTAATTAGCTCTGGGAACACACACTCCCTTCTTCAGACTTGTGTGTCTCAAATGAAGGGCAATTAAACGCTGAAAACCCCAATTCTGTACTGAAAGGACTGGAGGCAAAACAGGGCTGATGAGAAACAAGAGAGCAGTATTAGCATCGTCAGGTGGACCCTGAAGTATTCAATAGTACAAATTATTATTGTAAAAAAAACCAAGAGGCAGCATCCCTCCTTGGCAGCCCATGCAGCTTTGCAAGAGAAGGAATGGCTGGCACCTTGAACAGCTGTTAGGGAGCAAGAAATTGCAGGTCCCACTTGCATCTATTTCCTAGACTAAGCTCATTTATCAGAGTGTGCCACATTCCTCAAGTAACGTGTTACTATTAGCACTAACATTAAAGACAGAATACAATTGGTGCATTACAAATAGCTTTTGCATAATGTTTTGCTCATGGGAAGGCTATTTATGGGAAGGAGGGAGGGAGGAAACTCCTGTGAACAAAGCGGGGGGGATGTAAAGGGCAGCTGAATCGTTTTAGCCAACCAGATACAGAACAGTAAATGGATAAAGTATAGTTTGCCCAAATACCTGTTGCAAGGACTAGCTTGCATTCTTCAACTGTCACCCCAGTAAAGCTTGTATCTTTCAAACGTGGATACTATGCAAACAAACAGAAAGATATATATAAATATAGCAGCCACCTGCTTCCTCTGAGAACAATGTTCTCTTAATCTTTCTTATATGGCATCAAAATTGTATGCTGAAGTAAATTCGCTAAATGCCATAGCACGAACATGCTCACTGCTGTTTCATATATATATGCATGCATTTCTGAAATAGCAGGGATGGCTAACATGGTCCTCCAAATGTACAACTACACTCCCATCAAGCATAGCCAGTAGCGTCGGATTGGGGCAATTGTAGTCTTAACACTAGGAGAGCCACAGGCTTGCCACTCCAATTTACACAGTAAAAGGTGAACTGGCTTGCTCAAGAAAAAGCAAAGACACTGTGGTAGATAATATGGTGCCCTCTGGATGTTATTGGACTTCAACTCCCATTAACCCTGATAATGGGACAATTATCAGGGGGTTGGACTAGATGACCCTTGTGGTCCCTTCCAACTTTATAATTCTATGATTTTATTGGACATGCTGGCTAAGGCTGATGGGAGCTGGAGTCAAACAACATCTAGAAGGTGCCATGTTGGCTTCCCCTGCTAAAGATAAATCAGAGGGGTCTTAGTATCAGGATTACAAAACACATCCCAGAGGCAGCTGTCAGATTCTAACACTGGGTACCTGGTCACAGTGATAGGACTTACCTTGTTTTTATAGTAATTGGTATGGATTTTGGCTAAACTCTCAAACATTTCATCGCAGGTCACTGGATCAGAAATCTGCAAGAGTACAAAAGTACAGTGAAATGATTCCTAGAGTGTAAACAACACTTCCATTGAACAGAAATTTTATATTACCAGTGTTGTAGAGGAAGACATTACATTTTAAAATGCAAACTAGTTTTGTTCTTCATATCTATTCCAACAGAGTCACTGAGTTAAAATACAATCAGAAGCCCATCCTTGAGCAAAAACCTATCTAAGCTTCAGCTCTTTCACGTATCAACCCAAAAGTCCTGAGTATACTGTGAACAAATGAAGCTTTCTGTTGAGGGAAGGGGGCATTTTCTTACATTTTTTGTCAAAAATGACAAAACCCAAATCCCATGTCAATGGCAAATTCTAACCCCATGCCCTGCCACCATTCAGTCTCACTTATTTCCTTTGAACCCTTAGCTTACCAATATTCTATAAATCTGGGGTACAGGCATGGTACAAAGCCAGTCAGATACAGATAATTAACAGAGATAATTACATTAATTTATTATACAATTATGAAATGCACAAGTTCTTCTGGTTACTTCAAAAATAGCACTTTATCTACTTTTAAAACTTCTTACTGTCACTTTAAATACCAATAGCTTACATCCAGCTAAGACAGCTTTAAAGGAACAGTAAATTGGATAGCTCAGTCAGTAGAGTAAGAGACTCTTAATCACAGGGTTGTGGGTTCAAGCCCCACAATGGGCAAAAGAGATTCTTGCATTGCAGGGGGTTGGACTAGATGACCCTCATGGTCCCTTCCAACTCTAGAGTTTATGATTAAAGCCCTTTAGCCGAATTGCTTTTGTATTCTCCCCACCCCAGTTAACACTATAACTGAGGACTCTGTTGGAAGCCTCTTCATCCAACCCTTTACTGACCTACTGAAGAGATTTGTTTTGCTGCATTGCCCTGGAAATCTGCCCTCTCCTGCCAGTCACCAGAGACAACCTTCAGGTTCTCCCTTTTCCTCCTCAGCCTAAGCCAAGTGATTCAGCTACCCACAGCAAGTTAGCAGACAACATGGCATTCTGTCCTCCCCTGACCCCCTTCCTCTGCTGTCACTGACCACCCTTAACTCCAAGTCTCCAGCCCACTCCAATTTTCAATTAACTAACAATATTGCACACATTTATTCTGGCCACTCAAGTCCAGCTCCATCCAATCCCACTGTCTAACTGAAAATTCCAAGCTTGCACCCAGCAAACTCTCCCTCCCTCCCGAATACTAAGGATTCTCTCTCGGCTGTCAGTTAAGGCCCCATTCAACAGTTAAAACTAGTTTTCACCAGACCAGACAGAAAACTTCCTACATCGAATACATTACAATGCACAGTACGATACATATGTCAGAACACATTACACAACACCCATTACAACTTAATTCAAATAAACAGGATTTCTTCACACTGCGTTACACTGATGTGCTGCAAAGAAGTGTTTGCAGAATAAACAGCTCCAAAATATGCCAAACAGATCAACAAACATGAGCAAGCCTCTTCACAGAGGGGGGGAAATGCATTTAATCTAAGATACTGTCAATAACTGTGGCCCAGATGCACTAGATAAGAGGACAAAGCACACTTCAAGGTCATGTGGAAGGTGTGTCATCTAACTATCATATTCATTTCTAAGTTTTATTTTAGTTGGTCTTCTCAGATAGAAAAAATGATTCATAAACATATGTTTTTAATGAGAGATTGGGGGGGGGGGGGAATGTGACATAAACTACAAGAATGATATGTAGTCATGTAATGACCAAACGGCATCTTGGAAAGCAATAATCGGCTGCATGAATTATGCAAGTCAGAATAATATGACGTGTCTTTTCTTCCACAGCCCAAGATATTGGCCGGTGTTCAAATCAGAAAAATGGGGCAGGCTGCTTGTATAATACTGAGTTTTACATATTTTTGTATTCACACTGAAAAACCCTGATAGTGTTGCAGCTATCATGTGGAAAGCAGAAATAGCTTTTCAAAAAAGAAAAAATACCCCAGCACATCTCATTACACATGGATAAAACAGACATTAGACTTACAAAGTACCTTTATATCTCTGACTCTGCTCTTTATGCATCCCTCCTGTTATTTGGCAAAAAATAATAATCTCTTTACTATATAAAGTATTTTATACATACAAATTGATATCAGCGCTGCAAGCATCAATTTAAATTTTTCAAAACCGATGACTGTTTTGGAAAATGAAGGTAGGAATCAGCTGCTCTGAGTACAAAAAGAAAGGAAAAAAGCACGTTCTGAAATGGATGGAGGCGACAAAAGGAACAGAACAGCCCTGCTCTGAGGATGCTCAGAAGATAGTGACACTCTTAAAAATGAGTGTCTGCCATAGATTTATTTCTTTAATTTTTGCAAAGTATGCATTCTTCTTCCAAGGAGATCATTATGTGGTGATGTACTACCACAATGCATACATACACTGATGTCCCAGGCATTAAGAACTGACTCCAAAACATTTTCAGTGCTGAACAAATCATGACTTGAAATCAAGAAAAGCTCAAGGCCATAAAAATGGTCTCTATCAGTTAAGTAACCTGGAAATAATCCAGCAAAAGCTGATACATCCTGCAAACGAAATGAACGTTTTAAACCGGCATCAACCTGGAGGGCAAGGGAACCTGACAATTTTTGGCACTTGACTGCAGCACAGAAAGAGGGCTATCAGTTCAGCTAAGAGACCAGCTGCCCTTTGGCATGTTCCTCCACTGAACTGTTTCCAATGAAACTGATGGTTATAAAAACTAAATTTAAGAACTGGTCCCTGAATTTCCTTATTTTTCTCTTCCCTTCCTTCCCCACTTTTTGTTTTTGTGTTGTGTCTTTTACACTGTAAGCTTTTGGGCTCAGGCAGTCTTTGCTTTACTCTTTGTATAGCCTTTGGATTCTTTTAGGTACTTCAAAAATGAAAAATGAATAATTTTTGAAAGCATCAGAGCCAACAGAAAACCTAGCTCTGGCTGGAAATAAAAAAACAATAGACTTTAATGAGAAACTAGGGAACTAGATCCAGATACCTACTATTCATTTCATCTGGCCCTAACTTCAAGTTCCCCACTGCACCAAGGTTCACAACATATACTAAATTTCTGAAAAGGAACTTTCATGTAAGAATTAATATGACACCCATTTGTACAGCACTGTGATGGTAATACACATAAGAGTATATTTTACTGGTCAGACTGCATGTCAAAATGTACTTGATAAAAGTCTCTATACAGTGGTACCTCGGGTTACAGACACTTCAGGTTACAGACTCCACTAACCAAGAAATAGTACCTTGGGTTAAGAACTTTGCTTCAGGATGAGAACAGAAATTGTTCAGTGGCGGTGCAGCGGCAGCAGGAGGCCCCATTAGCTAAAGTGGTGCTTCAGGTTAAGAACAGTTTCAGGTTAGGAACGGATCTCCAGAACGAATTACCGTATTTTTCGTCCTATAACACGCACCCGACCATAATACACACGTAGTTTTTAGAGGAGGAAAATCTGTAGGCATGCCACCCGTAGGCATTCCCTCTGTAACACGCACAGACATTTCCCCTTCCTTTCTAGGAAGAAAAAAGTGAGTGTTATGGTGCAAAAAATACGGTAAGTTCTTAACCCGAGGTACCACTGTATATGCTATTAAAGCCACAGCCTTAACCTCTTAAGCCACCTGGAACAAGAGGTGTTTCTGTGATTGGGTCTTTTCAAAAATTGTGCTATAATCCAGAGAAAAGCAGAGGCGATGGACATTACACAGCAGTCATGGTAAGTGGCTTGGGGAGAAGTGAATTTATCTAAGTATTTTTATACATCACTTCAATCATTTACTCCTGCCAAGAGCAGTTTATCAGAGAATTTCATGCGACTGATATCATAATTACATTTATATCCTTCCTTGCCACATGCTGCGGTGGAGATCAATCCCACCTTACACAGGAAAAAACTGAAGAACTTTCTAACTTGTCACCCCATTTCCAATGGAATCTTTTCATTCTGAACTGTTAAAAACCCACACAGTGAAGCAACCTGCATATTAAAGTTGTAACTCAGCCCTCACTCCTGCTGCTTGCATGGCTAATACTGCATTCAGAGCCCTGGTGCAAACAGTGACTGAGGTGGAGGGGGCAGTACAATTGCAACATGCAATTGGATTGGGCCTCATGCTGTTGCACAGCAGCAGTGAGATTGGCTCAAGCCCAGGAATACCCTATTTGGGGATCTTCTGCACTGTTACTGGATATCCCATCAATGGCACTCCTGCCCATTTAGCTTAGCCTTCCCAGCCCATTGCAATTGGGGTACAAATTGCTCTGCCCCTTGGCACCAAGTCCCATTAAACAAAGAGTGAGGTCTCAAATAAGATATATACGTATATATTAAAAGCATTTAGATACTGACTTAAGCTCTAAAATGGAGTTCATTAATTCTCCTGGAAACCTGAGAGCAGAGTGGTCAGATGCACAGTGCCGGCTCTAATATTAGGCAGCACAAGAGGCAGCTGATTTTGAGAGTCATGAAAGGGTACCAAACTATGATGCATTTATTATTGTATTTTACTGCCAGAACAGGGGAGAGATGCTTGTAGGATTTTCTGCCTCAGCTGCCCAAATAACAACATGACTGGCCTTGGCATACTCTACCTCTTGAGTTGGGGAGGGAAGGATTCACCTCAGGCAGCAGAATGTCTTGGACGAGGCCCATAGATATAAAAGGCAGGGTTCCTGCACCTTAAAAATTGCTTGCATGGCAGGGACACCTGCCAAAAGCACCCCTCTTCTGAACAACTGTTAAAGTTGCAAGGACCCCACCCTGTGTTCGAATCTGGCTACTCTATCAGGGCTGGCCTCTAGCATGAGGCAACCACCTCAGGCAGCAGGATCCACAGGGTAGCATATACCGATGAAGAACTTTCTTCTCCTGTTGTCCCTGATGTAGAACTTCACTCCCCCTTGTTGCCTGGCCTGGAAAGTGGGGGCATCATCTTAATGGTTCGCCTCAGGTGCTAAAATATCTTGGGCTGGCCCTGAGCACAGGCAGGACTCACCTTAGGGCCTGCTTGATTCAGGCTAAAATCCTGTGCACGCTTACCTGGGGAGTAAGCCTCACTGAAGACACAGAAATACCGTTGTACCGTAGAAGCCGATCGCCTTGGCACTTATACGTTTTGGCTCCCCAAAACCGCAAACCCAGAAGTGTTCCAGTTTGCAAATGTTCTTTGGAAGCCGGAACGTCCGACGTGGCTTCTGCAGCTTCCGATTGGCTGTAGGAGCTTCCTGCAGCCAATCGGAAGCCACAATTTGGTTTCTGAACGTTTTGGAAGTTGAATGGACTTCCGGAATGGGTTATGTTTGGTTTCCAAGGTACAGTGGTGCCTCGCAAGACGAAATTAATTCATTCCGCGAGTCTTTTCATCTTGCGATGTTTTTCGTCTTGCGAAGCACGGTCCGTCGCAAGTGCGCCTCTTCAAGCGGCTTTAGGAAAAAAGCGAACAAACTCACAAGACGTTTTCGTCTTGCGAAGCAAGCCCATAGGGAAATTCGTCTTGCGAAGTGACGCAAAAACTGAAAAACCCTTTCGTCTTGCGCGTTTTTCATTTTGCGAGGCATTCATCTTGCGGGGCACCACTGTACGACTATATTTGGGAATAAGCACCCAGAAGCCTGTGCCAACTCTTCACCATTACACTACGCAAACATCCAGTGCCGGATTTACGTATAAGCTAAGCAAGCTATAGCTTAGGGCCCCACCCTCTTGAGAGCCCCACCAAAATTTAAGGAAAAAAATATTGGATGTACTTTTCCAAAATATAAGATAAAAAAATAAATAAAATAAAACTTACATACAGTGAGAGCTTAATAATTATTTCACTATTAAGATACTTCTTCTTAATTATATTTCAACAATTACTTTGATAAAATACATATTTTGTTATGTGCAAATGGCTTTAGATACCTATTAGGTCCATAAATTACCATATAGCATACACTCAACACACACAAAAGTGACAATTTGTTGTTGACAAAGAACAGCTGGACATATAAAGGGGCCAATTACCTTCAGTAGCTTAGGGCCTCATCAAACCTAAATCCGGCCCTGAAAGGATCACAGAGGCACAAACACACACGGGTTGCCACCCCTCCTGTTTAATACAGGACATATTTCATTCAAAATGCTACGCCCTGTATTTGAGCTCTCCCCCCCCCCAAGTTACGGATCCTCTCCAAATGCACGTGTTGGAAAGGGCGTGCGAAAGGTCATGTGCTTAAACACAGACAGGTTTACAAATTCACGTGTATGTATGCACGTGTGACAAGTTCCAGAGGGGCTGTTCGTCTGAAATAGACTGTATTGCTTTGAAGTCACTTCAGCACCAGATCAAACCGCCCTGTATTTTGCCAGAACAAGGGTGGCCACCCTCCCTAAACACGCCACATAAATGTGAATTAAATAATACGGGGACCAGCTAGCCAGGGCGCCCACCTTCCCCCTCCCCCTCCGGGCGTCGCCCCCGCCCCACCTGCGTGTTCTCTCCCTCGCGGAAGGCCTGCGCCACCCTCTGCCGAAGGAAAGCGCCCAAGTCCCGCCCGCGCTTGGTCTCCTCCACGGGCCACTCCTCGCAGAGCTTCAAGAAGCGCCGGTACCGCGTCACCGCCATCTTGGCAGACGCCTGCGCGACACCATTGGCGCGTGGCTCACGTGGTCCGGGCTATGCTAATCCCGTCATTAGTATTCCCAACGGAGGCGCGGCGATTGGCTCCTCCGACTCTCTAGTTCCTCTCTAGTGAAAGCGGAGAGACCGGATTGGTACCTGCGCTCATGGAACAAGAGAGCTTCCCATACGCGCGGGGCCGCCGAGATAAGAAAAAATAGAGGGGTGCCTCTCTTTTTCAAGATGACAACATTCCGGGTTTACATTGGCGAAACGGATTCATGGAAATGAACGGAGAAATCTGGGATACGGCCGCTGTGATTGAGCAGCTGGGTCGTGCCCACCGAAAACTAAGAGTTAGCGGCAAAGGGACTTCATGCTCCTCCTCCTGACTCGGGACTAATTGAGCATTTGAAAAGTAGCCCTGTCAATGCAAATTTCAGATGCCGACCATCATTTCCCGAAGTTGGAAAATGTGCGGTTGAGACCAGCGCTTTATGACAGCTCTGCAGGGTTGCACTTTGGGGTTCAGTCTGAGACTTGCTTGGATTTTTTTTGGGGGGGGGAGGAAAAGAAGAGAGAAAGATTCACGCAAAACACCCGCAAATTGCAGCCAAAGTCGATTTCCCTAAATTCCTCCAGTAGCATATAGAAGCTTTTCTGCAGACACTTTGCATTTATAAATGTTCAGAAACAAACTGCATTCGTTTGTCACAATAAGAAACAAGGCCCGAATCACAAAGAGCACTTTGTCTTTGCTGCTATCTTTTGAAATTTCTTTGTCCGCCCAATGACAGCTGCGGGAAAATTCAGAATTTTTCTATAGGTTTCTGTGGATTTGCGCAAGGGGATTCGGGGACGGAGTCCATAGAAACCAGAAATCTGGCAACATGTTACATCGTTATTTTTTCCTATTTATTTCTATGCAAATTCGTTGGATTGGGAAGACTTTAGGGATGGTGCTCATTCTTCGGTATTTACGGGTGCGCCCGTGTTGGGAGTGGAGAGAGATTGGTAGGGGCGTCGTCTTCTGCAAAGCAGCAAAGGAGACCCGTGCAAGTTTGAGTTTGATTCACACATGATTTCTCCCAAAGTATTTTGGGAATTGTAGTTTATCCTTCACAGAGAAGCAATTCCCAGTACCCTTAACAAACTCGAATTCCCAGTATTCTTTGGGAGAAGCTACGTGCTTTACATGGCTAGTTGAAGGCGATCTTTTTCTTACTCCCATCTATGAGATGCATAGTACCTTTTAGGGGTGAATTCAGAAGTGAGTCTCATTATTGCAGTGGGACTTAGTCTTTCGGAAGCAAGTTCAGGACCGCAGCTATGCTGTACCATCCTATTCATGCTTCCTCCAAAGTAAGAATTCATTGGGATTTACTGCGAAATAAATGTTGACAGAATTTCAGTCTTAATCTGCACAGCCACACATAATTTTAAGGCTCTTCTTTACAGGATGCAATCATATGGTTAACACAGAAGGGCTAGTTGGATAGCCCACAATATGTAAAATGCACAGTTGTTGTCTGAATCTTGGCAGAAAATGAACTACATTTGCATCTGATGATGTGGGCTCAAGTCCATGAAACTCCATGCCATAATAAAATGTGTTAGGATGGTATCTGGTGGTCACAGTAGACCCATTAAGATCAATAGATATAACTTGGCTAACTTAAGTCCATGGATTTCAGTGGGTTTACTCTGCAAATAAAACATTTTAAATGTGTTGTAAAGCGTAATATACAAGTGTGACGCTAGATGGCGACACTATGCAAAATTCAATTTATTTTTCAAATTTTTTTTAAAAAACACATTCTCACAGTGTTTTTTTTATATGTATGGAGATGCCATATGACTGCTCTGAGTGCTACATTGCCAGATGGCACCTGTAGCTTTTAAGTCTCCACAATGCTTTTGGTTGTTTTTGCAGCAACAGAAATGGCTACCCCTCTGGAAACTTCGATTTGCATTAATTACTTTTTGAGGGGGTGGGGAAGAGTGATTCTTTTTTCTGTAACAAGTATTTGAATTCTATGAGCAGTGCAAATGAAGACAACAGCTATTTGTGCCTGGAGACTTTGACAGCTCAAATGCTTCTGCTCCGGATGCTTGCTGTCAGTTGCATGTTAGCAATATTTGGTATCGTGAACTACTTCTTTTAGCAATTTCCTGCAGCTGGGTAGCAGTCTAAGCGGAGCATGTACTGGGCCTAATGATTTAATCTTCCTGTCACAATCTGCAGCTATTCGCAAGCCACAGGCAACACATAGGCAGCAAAAGGATTTCCCTGGAGGCCTGAAATTTAAACGAGGGGAAACGATGATTTTTACAGCAATTATGCAAATGCCAACAGATCTTTAAGAAACAGCAGAAAGGAAACACAGACTTAACCAGTTTGTTACACGGCCTATGCAATTTATTTACAGTTTGACATTCCCATTTTGGGCTTCTCTCTATTTAAACATATTCTAACAGTTTTCCCATGTGACATAGGACACAGGAAGGAATCGATTATTTGGTGGTTCCATATTCACAAAGATTCACAAAGTCTGTAAACATTTTGTCAAGTTTTGTCGGCGCGCACACACATGCACAGAAATGCAACACAAAACATCTAGATGACACTTGGGCCCGAACAGGGGCAGGGGATGGGGGGTGGACTGCCCCAGGTGTCATCACTGAGGGGGGTGACATTCAGCGTGCTGCCCACCCGTGACTCCCAAGCCTACCCAGAGCCGTCGGGGGAAGGGGCGTAGGTGCGCCACCTTGCTGGCGGCCTTCCCCCTTCGTTTTGACAACTCGGGGGAGGCTTGGGAGTCACGGGCGGGCAGAGTGCCATTGCCCCCTGCTACCAGGCTGCTTCCTGGGGGGGGGGAGCCTCCCCCAAGCTGGCAAAGGGAAGAGGGAAGGGAGGAAGGCTCCTGGCAAAGTGGGGCTCCCTTCTCCCCCTGTAAGCAGCCCGCTATGGGCAGCTCACTCCACCCCCCATGGGCAGCTCACTCTGCCCCCATGGGCATCTCTCACCTTGAGATGCTTGCCCCGCCCCCATGGCCCCGCCCCCAGGTGCACAGCATCTACGCCGCTCTGGGTGCCGGAGCAGCTAGCTCTGCCTCTGGGCCCTAACCCTGATATCTGTGCACACATGTCTTCAAGGCCTGTCTAATTCCTCAGGTGGCGTCTCTCCAATATAAAAAGCCATGACATGAATTCATTTATGACTGTTATTCCACAGATTTTGCACCCTCTCCGTAACAGCTCTTCTAGCTCTTCCATCCGAGAACCTTGGAAAGCACTGCCTTATTCCAGGAGGGGCTATCTCGCCCCTGCCTGCTTCTGCGCCTGCTTTTTATTGCTTTACTCACTCACTCCTTTCGGCTGACACATAGATTCCTTGGAGAATACTTCCCCCCACACGCTCTGGTATGGAATATAAAGAATCAAGGAATTGATCTACAGCCCATTTTTAAAGTGCCAGAGTTTGGTGGCAGCTGAGCTTGTGGAGCATGGTTGTCATCTGATTGCTTTATTGAAAGTCCTTGGCCCATCAAACAGTGAATTAAAATGTAAAGCTGGAGCTTTTTGAGGACTTGCTAAACTATCTACACCACCCTTTTCAGGAGCACAGCATGTATTTGGCCTCTGTCGGCCTTGCAAGTCTAAATGGTGCTTTATGAACAAGTCCTAAAATGATTTTCAAGTAACATTTTCTTCTAGCTGAGAAATGATATGAATGGGCAACGTTAAAACAAGGAAGGGCAATAACCTTCTTATGGATCGCAGGTATGATGGCTTCTGTGTAATCCACAGTAGCATTTAGTATCTTCAGAGTTTTTCCTAATATGCCATCAGTTCACCCCCTGAAAACTCTGGCTGTGACATAGTTGCTGGGAGAGCCACTGCTCTGAAGTATGGGGTGTGCCTTTTACAACCACAAGGTCTCTTAGTAGTTCAGTTGTTGTCATTCTCCCACAGAGATACTCTGAAAAGTTTTTATTAGGTTTTCTAGACCGAAAATGTAGCCATGATCTGGTCCCTCATAGACAGTGTGATTAAACCTAGAGCCTTTGTTGGTTGTATGAGCAAAGTCAATCATACGGACATCCACTTTGGGGTGGCTGTTTCCATGTGGAACAGAGCAGCTAGTATGCTGACAGTGTCCCTGAGGGTGATTGTCTGAAGGCGTTGCTTTCTCCAGTCCCTCATAGTTTATGAGAAGTGAGCTGGAGTAGAACCGGTAAGAGTTCTGCTTTTTGATGACCGACAGCAGAGACTTCAACTGAGACACAATGGGTTCCACAAGATCCGTTCGGAGGTGATTCCCATTATGAAGGAACTGCAAGAGGGCTTGCCTGAAGCCGTCTGGTGAGAGTTTCCGCCCATAGTACTTATCTTTGCAGAGATATTGAACGGTGTCTGCCTGGTAGACCTTGGGAAAAAAGAACAAAGGACAACACATTAGTCATTTGAGAAGTTATTTTTGATAGGCTGTTCTTATTTTTAGGGTGTTACAGGAATCTTAATTGTTTTAGCAACAACAGCTACTCTGAGGGGATTTTGTTATTGGTTTTCAACAACATGAGGACTGTACTCTGTTTTTGCATAAAGAAGTAGGAAGTGTTTTTTTTAAAAAAAGCTATAATATTTAGGAGGTATCTTTCACCTTTCTATGCCAGACAACCTTCACAAATCAACAAATATTTCAGGTTTATTATCTCAATATTTTTTTTTACAAAGGAAATAGTCAGGCTAAAGCTGAGCAACACTACATTCTCAGTTGGTATATATTATAGTTTCATTCCAATTCCTATTTCTTTGTTGAAGAATGTACTCTCTGATGACACACCTGTGTGCTTCTTTTCTTATTCTGAAACACTAGAATGAGCTGTTCTTACCTGCATCCCACAAATACGGGCTCCAAGGGATGCTGATGTGCTCTGTTCACACTTCTTTATTTGGCGTGCTTTCTTCTCTTCTGATGCATCATCACCATGCTGTCTGGTTCCCATCTTTAAGTCCAGAATGCAAGGGCATTTATATTTGGATACCACATTTTCAAGCAACAAAAATTCTGGACACATGAGTTAAGGAAATCAATTTTTTTTACTTAGGTTTACAACTGTAGCAAAACTTTGCAGTCCACCTGCGCTAGCTCCCCTGACCAGCTTTTTGTTTCCATCTCAACTTATTTATCCTGGGGATGTTCTACTGCCTCTGAGCTGTCCATCATTTTCAGTCACTGCAAAAGGCTGGTGGAGGCTTTCCATGTATAAAGGACACCAACCAATGCATAAAGGTTGCTAGGAAGTTCTTATTACATGATTGGGCTTTGAGATGTGTATCAAGACTGGGTCTTACATGACTTCAGACAGATTTTTGTGCATGTAGACTCTTTTTTTTCCTTTTTCACTGAGTGACATAAAGTGGAGCTGAAAGGAAAATCAGAGCAAATCCAGACTGCTTAAAACTTCCCTTTGAAACTTTTACATTTGAATGCATAGCTTTTAAATATTGTCAAAGTGATATTAGAGGAGTGCAAAACTCAGGTTTTCATATTTTGAAACTCAGCTTCCTATACACAAAATAAAACAGTGAAGCTAAAAATCTATGAGATGCAATTCTCCTCCCTCCGATTTTGTGAACATGGCACATTGTGACAGAGAACTTCTGTTATAAGGTGGACTAGAAATAATATAAATAAACATTTATTTGCATTTTCTCGATTTATTGTTTCAGTATTTTTGAGACAAGGTTCATACAGAGCTTGGGAATGTGGGCAAAATCCAGCATATATTAGTTGTGACTAACACTGTGATACTTGCCTGCTTGTAAGTATGTCTCATTGAGTTCCATGCACTTACTTCCAAATAAGTGTTCCAGCCCTAGTCCCACTGAAACAAATACCAAACTGTATGACATTGTTCCTTATGTATTTCTATTTTATCCAGTACTGCTAGAGCCTAAAATTAGAACAAGTTATCCACAATATATATATGTATGTTGAAATGCTCATCTATTATTAAAAGCGAAAGGGATACAGGGAGTTCTGCATTGCAACCTTGGGATTATAAAAATAAAATAAAATGTAGAAAAACAGCTAGGAAAAAGATACGATGAAGTTTGTTCTCATTATACTTCGAAGACATGCGGTTTAGATGCTGTTTATGGCAGTACAGTCCCCAGGGATTATAGCTGTTCTTTTCTGGCTGGTTTCCATTGGCATCCTCCATAATTGAAGACACGTCTCTGTGGTACTGAAGGTCTGTCTGTAATACTGCTTTCCCCTGGCAGCTACGCACAATGCAAAAGAAAAAGAAAAAGGAGGGGGGATATGATTAGCCTACTATCTAGAAGTAATAGCCTATCATTTGACCCTAAACATGTTTGCAGGTAACTCACAGGGGTTACGTTCTGGAGATGGCATGTATACACAAAAGCATGCATAGTCCAAGCAACCCTTTGGAACTGCCACATGGGCAATCTTACCTTATGGCATGCTGGTCTTACCTCCCACCCTCCCAGCAAGGCTTTTAAACTCTCCACCTTGCCCCAGAGGCTCTCAAGTGGATTTTTATATGCACTGGGGAAACCCTGCACAGAAAGAGCTCTGAAGCTCTCTGTGTTTCATGCATTTGATTTGTGTGATTTCGACCGGTTTGTTTGCAATCACGCAAAGTTGAAATTGTGTAAGTTAAACATGCGTAAGCCCCAGTGACACCAGTAAAACTTAGTGCATATTTCTAAGCCTGGCTAGGATGTGTCCTTGAACTCTGATGGTACCTCTTGCATGTCTGCCTTGAGAATAGAAAGGTGTGTGCAGAAACTACCCAACAAAGGTAAACTTTGCATCCATTGCCGTGTCCAATTTTCCCTCTGGCCCCAACCACTACTGCCATGTGGCCCTTTGGAAGGTTGCCCAGACAGGAATGCAGCCCTCAGACAACATGGTTCTTCATTCCTGGTTTAGTTTATGATGGAAGGAGATATGCCCCCTTACTGAAGCCAAGTGCACTAACTTCTGTTCAACATGTGATGCTTTAAACAAGGACTTTGCCACTGAAAAGAGTTATGTCCCTCAGTGTGAAAGCTGAATATGTTTCCAATTGCTCTCAGTGCTTTTGCATCCCTTGGGATAGAATAATGTTATGTGCGGTTCCTATTTCTATGTGGAATTCCCATTTCTTGAGCTACCCTCAAGGATGAGGACAACCTGAGTTCAACCCAGGTGTGTTCACTGCTGCTTTGTGAAGCAGGGGCATTGCACAGGTGCATGTTTTGCTGGAGGTGGGCTCCTTACCTGTCTTTGGCGGTCTTTGTGAGTGGGCCATGATTCCATTTGACAAACGTGTGGTCACCACTGCTGGTGTTTCCGTGATTGAGCTTCTGCCAAATTGTCATTGAAGACTCCTTGGAGGCATTGTCCAGGGCACTGCGGTTATCCGTTTGTGGGCAGGCTATGAGGCTCAAATTGCCCATGCTGTCTTTCTTGAGGTGTACAGAAACAATACCTTTAAAGGAAAGACAAAAATGAAAATGTGAGAGGTGTAAGTTCTCCTCCAGTACAGTATATTGGTGCTGGGAGGAGCAAATAAGTTCACAAGTACTTTTAACGAGACAGTCAGTTACCCTTGTAATTTACATCCACTGAGAACCTCTGCAAATATTGGTTTCCTCCAAATTACTTAGGGTGGAATTCACCTAATAAACCCCATTTGCACAACAGGGATTCGCCTCCCCCAATGGATCCCCCAAAATTAGCTCTGGGGAAATCAGGGGAACCCCTAAGAATAGCACTTGAGGTGGGGGTGAGGGGGGGTTGTTCCACCTGGCAAGCTGAAATGCTTGTGCAGATGGAGCATTCATCACAATGCAATGTTGGATCCCACCCTTTGTTTGTGAATTTGGTTAGTATGCCATAGAAGCCATTACCTACGTTTGATTAGGGCAAAAATGAAATGACTGTGGCTTCTTGGGATGCTATCATACAATCACAGAATTGTAGAGTTGGAAGGGACCACAAGGGTCGAAAAATGCAGGAATCTTTTGCCCAATGTGGGGCTCAAACTCAGGACACTGAGATTAAGAATCTCATGCTCTACCAGCTGAGCTGTCCCAGTAGTATTGCGTGAAGCACACTTAGCTTTGGAGGTCACCTGGGCCTCTAGCAACAAAGATGGACCCAGAAGCACCCTCAGACTATGAACCTGCTCTTTGTGGGGAGTGTGGCTATATTGTGTGAAGAGAACTTACGAAAGCATTTGTAGTTGCATAGGAAGCTACAGACAGTTCTAAGCTAGTTCTATTTAGATCTTTGACTTTCAGGAGTCAAGCATGTTCCCTGGCATGCGTCAGAAAACAGTACTTGACCTCTCTGAAATGCCTTTTCCTTTCATCTCCATTCCAACACTGTACTTCATATGAAATCTATGCTATAAACTGGAGCGTGGGGCAAATGACCTAAAGTGCAGCATGGGTGTGTGTGTGAGAGAAGTGGGTGCTGAACCCTCCCTTAACCTGAAGCTGCTTTTCTTATCTTTGTCTCTCTCAGTGGAAGTTACATTCAGTATTTCCACTGGGGGAAATGGCTAGGGGAAGTGTTTTAAGAGAATGAAGTATGAGTTCAGTGGTCTCTTCCTGCACTTCAAATTGATCCCAACTCCCAGTTTACAGGAATTCAGCAACAATTTGATTTTAAGGCATGGCTCTTCACTGTTAGTAACTGTTTCTGTGCAGAACCCGAACCTTCAAATAAGGCAATCAGATAAAAAACGAGTTCCTGAAACCTTACAAGCGTTCTTAAAGCTTGATTGTGTTGTCCTGTCCCCACCAACCTCGGCTGCCCTCTCATCTGTAACTGGGACGAAAGCAGTGGTAAGTGGTCTTATTATCTACCCTTTAGCCTTTCCTTTATATATGAGATCTGCTGCTTTGCATGTTCTAGAATAGCACAGGCCCTACTCACATTGCTCAGATTTCACATGTGTGGCAATAGGTATTGCCCTAAAATAAAACACCATAGAAAATGAAAGCAAGGTCTGGCATACTTAAGACAGCGGATCTTGTTGTTGGAATATTTTAGAGCAGGATATTCCAAGCAGGAACAAGTGTGACGGTATCGTACCAAAATAGCCCTCATTATTGTTCATTTGTTTATTTGGGTTTTAACTTGCCATGTCCCAAAGGCTAAAAGCTCAGAATAGTCCATGGGCAGAAAGCCTGTTCTTAGCCCTGATCCTTAAACCCGTGAGACCCATTGTGGTGCAGTGGTTAGAGTGCTGGAGACCAGAATTCAAATCCTCACTTGGCCATGAAGTTCCCTGGCCAGTCGCTGCCTTTGAACCTAAGCTTCCTCAGAGGGTTGTTGCAAGGATTAAATGAGGAGGGGGCAGAACCAGGTATGCCACCTGGAGCTCCTTGGATAAAAGGTGGCATATAAATGCAATAATAATAATTAACAACAGTAATAATAGTTTGGGAGGGTAGTAGTTCCAAATTAGTTGTCTACTACACCTGTGATGCTGCAGCTGAGGTTTTCGTTGTTGTAAAAAGAAATAGATGATGTATCGAAGCGGTTTTTGAAACGCATGCTTGCACAATTAAAAAGCTGCCTTGCACTAACTGCAGAGTACTTTGCGGGCCCCCCAACCCCCCCTGCATCCACATTTTCTTTTTGTTTTATCTAGCACCATTCAGAAGCAACATAAGCCAAAATGGCATGTCCTTTGCTCAAGGAAAAACAAAGGTGATAAAGCAAGAGAAAGAGGGAAGAAAGAGAAGAGGCTCATCTAACAAGGGCTGGTTGTAGAGATCAGATAAATTCCAGCCCAAATGCCTTTTCCCCCCCTTGGAGGGCAGAACCTCAGGTTTGCAAGTGGTGCTATACCAGAAGAATTGTGGCCTGTATGACTGGATAAACCTTCAATATCCTACATCCAAAATGGGGCTGCAAGGCAACCACCTGCAGAGCCACGCGATACTGTGAAAATCAGGACTAAGGTATAAGATTAAGCCACGGGTTGTGACAAGGCAGCCCCAAAGAGAGAGTCCCTAATCTACTGCGCCAAACTTGCACCCTGTATTTCAGCGAAGTTCCTTCCTGCTGACTTTAATGGGACTCACATGGCTGAAGTGCCAGATGGGTAACCTTTTATATATTTACTCCACTCCCAATAAAGCCTGAGTGATCACACTTGCAGCCCAGAACATCTCAAATGACAGATTGCTTTCGGGCATGGCTTGCAGAGGAGGCAGCTTTGACCTTTGGAAGAAAGGCCAGCAGCAGTTGTCCCTCTTCCTTCAGGCACAGCCACACTGCGCTTTTCATCCCCAGCTCTGACTTCCGCACTGCGGGGCCAGCTGAAGAGTCTTTTGCATTGCGACTGCCCTTTGAGGATTAGTCAGGACTCCTCTGGGCCATGTGAGCTGCTCACAGCAGTGCCCAGAGGCCTCCAAATCTTCTGGTGGGAACTTGGGACAGAGCAGGGTTGCCAACTGACGCCCTTCTGCCCTGCGGCTGTGTGTTGGCAGCCATTTTACAGAAGTTGCCCCACATATTAGCCCCTTCCACAGATACCGAGTGCGGGAGATTTGATGAAGCATGAGGACCTGGTTTTCTTCTCTATTCCAAAACCTGGAGATAGCCAACACCCCTGATTTTGTCAATATTTGATGAGTGGCAGAGGAATCCAAACCACGGCCAAGCAGTGGTGAGATATGATGGAGGAACAGAGCCTGGATGGCACCTGGTGCCATCAAATGGCAACAGTGAGTCTGGCTAAGAATGCAGCAGATCCTGAGCCTGCTCAGTAGCTCACCTGCCCTTCAATGCCCCATTTTGGGGCTTTCCCTAAATTGCCAGAAGCTGGAAGCCCACCGGTAGAACTTCCACCTGCCTGCAGCTTCAGCAGACAGAGCTCTTTTTGCAGATGCTGGCAGAGCTATTGTGGGCGGGGTGGATGGAGACCTCTACCCCATCCAATATCCCCCTCCAGCAGGGCAGACTGGAGGCTTGGATTGCACCCTAAATGTATTTTTGTAGGTAATCTCCTGCACTGTTAACTCCAGGAGCTGTTATCTGTCCACTGTCTTACAGGGGGAAAAATGCTCATAAAGCACAGCATCTTCTTACTCTACTAACCTAGTTCTGCATGTATTTCACATTCAAGATGCTTCCCTAGCCTGACTCAGATATCCTAAGCAGCTGTTGTCTCTTGGTGACCAGCATTAAGACTCTTGGGGCCCTCCTCTTTTTCACAGCTGCTCAGAATATAAGACCAGCACAGATATATAGCTGTGCTTGAATGGCTGCTCCCATAGCAGATACCGTAGCTTCTGTGCTGCAGAATTAAACCAAAAGCAGAGACAGAACTACTGAAAGGTCTCTTATTTTCAGCAGAATTGGCCTGTGTTGGACAATCTGAGATCAGTATGATTTCCACCTCTTGATTTGGGTTGTTGGGGACGCTGAACTAACATGCTCTCAACATGTATAAATTCTTGGTCCTTACTCTGGCTATATACCCTAAGAGGTGGTGGTGGTGGGGAACACCAGATCTATTTTTGTTCATGAATCAATTAGTGTTTTGTGTGTGTCTCTCTCTGTGTGTTTGCCAAACAAGGAGGAGGGAATAGACACTGAATGGCTGCATAACGTAACACTTATTTTGTCCAAGACCAAGAAGTCTTAAACATAACCTCATGCATCAGAACAGAATCAGAAATTTTGGGAGGGATCTGAAGGACCATCTGAGGCAAAGCATCCTATTATGTAGGCATCTGTAATGAATGCCAGCTCAATTCTTCTTGAAAACCTCTGAGGTTCTGTACCCTACCTATACTTGTTAAACTTTGTTCCCAATGATCAATAAGCTAGTGGCAAAACCCTGACATATCCAAAGTGAGTTGACCTTTCATGGGTTAAAGAAGCAGTGAGGGAGCCACTTCTCTATACTTTATTTCCATGTCTCAACCGTTACATTTGGGAGGTTTGGGACACTTTTTGCAAATACGACCTATTTCTCTTGACCTGATGCAATTGGTGTATACTAATTGGAATGGCCAACCAGTATTTTTATGGCAAAGTTCAGTCGAAGAATGGGCTAGCGGATTAATTGTCACATATTCCAGAGAAGGGAGGGCGGAGCAGGCGTGTTAATCTGTTGCAACAAAACTAGCCAAGAGTTTCATGGCACCTCATTTCACTGGTATGTGCAACAAAAAACCCACCAGCACATGCAACTTGGTTCAGGGGCATGAGCTTCTGCAATGGGCTTTGCTACAGTTTAGAATATATCACCGAAGGGGCAAAAGCTGTTACCAGATTTCTACATTCTGAAGGCTTGCTTTAGCCTTCATTTTGGTACCCCTGGTGATTCAGTTGGGGTATGTGTATAGCAAATTAGTCAGGCAGAGAGTATTTATAGAAGGTATCAGCATGCTAGAAGCATCTCAGCAATTCTCAGAAGCTGTTTTGCTATGTAGCTCCCTAGCTCAATTCTTGTGTGTATATTTTTAAATTAATAGGCACATTTATTTACTGCCATGTGCAATATGAATCTGGGCAGAACCTGGTCTGAAAAACAAATCTGTAATTTCACAGTAGTTCTCAGTAGGCAGCTTTGGGAAAGAGAGAGAGAGAGAAGCAAACTTGTTTCAAAGTCATTTTTTCCTGTTGGAAATGCATAAAAGGAGCTGTTGTCTCTGTAAACAGGCACTGCAATTCTATGCATGTTTACTCTGAAGTAAGTCCCACTGAACTCCTAAGTAAATATGGTTGCAGCCTAGATTGTAGCAATAGTCAAGCAAAGTTTCGCAAAATGGCATTCTTACGCAATGGTCCCTAGGCCTCTGTGAAGCCTTCAGGGTGTATAAAAATAGAACCAAGGTCCACACTGGTGAATCCAAGCCAGGTATTCCTTTTGACATTTAGGATACCATTTTGTCTAATGGAAAAGAGCAGAGCCAGCCCAAGATATTTCGCTATCTGAGGCTGAACAGCTAATGGCATCCCCTCCCTCCATGTTAAGGTAAATAATAATGAAGGCTGGCCAAGTGTTTTTGGCAGCTGAGGCAGGAAATCCCAAAAGTGCCTCTCCCCGGGAGTAAAATATACCATTAAAATTTAAAAATTTGCTGCACAGTATCTTGTATTAATTTTAGAATTATTAGTACCTAACCTTTTTTTATACCATTTAAAAATAATTATTGTATATTTCTCATTGGGTTTTTTAAAATATAAATATCAACATTGTTTTAAACTACACATTTAATATTATACTTAACAAATTTTATTGTGTTTTATGTGTTTTGTTTCCTTTTTATCTTCTCTACTGGGCATTGACCGAAATATTTATATCTGAAGCATCTAACTGATGGCAGACCTACTCATGAGTAAACAATCCTGCCTGCCATTTCAAGCAGCAGGCTGGGTGCAACCCATCCTGGGAGCAGACTTGCACTGTGAAAATTCCTCTACCTTCCTTGCCTCCCCCAACTCTAGAGATGGGGAACGTCAGCATGCAGACAGCAGCACAAGAATACCCTGGCTGGAACAATAAGGTACAAACTAAAGAAAGAGACCGAGACAAGACAAAAATCTGCAGAGGGGTCCTGATCCTCAGACAAGGTTCATGGCTTCGTCACTGGAATTGTGGAGATGTAAAATTGTTTTTAAAGCAAAGAGATACATCCTGAGGCTGTTTCTCAAATGGCCATTGAGGGAGCATTAGTTGACTTTACTGGGTCATGAATAGGGAACACCTCGCATATCCGAGACAAAATATTGGCAAGAGGCTGAGCTAAAAGAGAAGCCTTAAAATGCAGGTGCTCTCTCTAAAACCTCTATATGTTATGCTGCCATGGAAATCTGCCAGCCCAGGACATGAGGGAAATGCTTTTTATCTTGCCTCAGAGAGAGAGAGAGGTGGAGGCATAAGGAGTTTTGGCTAGGGCAGCGTTGTCTTCTGTTGCTTTACTTACAGTCACTAAGGGGGAGTTAATTAACAACAGTGGAGGAAGTGTGTAAGCTGAACTGCTTTTAACGTGCTTCAGAAAAAATAATGGGGGTGAGCGAAATAATAACTTTTTGGTTAAGGCAGGCAGCAAAGCGTTTGATAGAAGAATATCAGTTTAAGAGCCTCTTATCCCATAATACATATTGATAGTTCACTTCCCTGATCCTATTTTGAAAATGTATTGATTATAGGCTCTTTTAGATCTTTAAGGCTCTCTCTTCTTTCACAGATGTTTCATTCGAAACACATTTTATCATGGGTCTGTGCAGGTTAAAGTAACAAAATTTTGTTTTTAGATTTTAAGAAGCATGCTTCTAGATTCCTAATTTGTTTCTTTTTAATCTCTTAACTATGTATAAGCGTCTCTATGCTTTCCTAAGTACTTATAGGCCTCCCAATAGCCTGGTTCTCGGGGCAGCTTGTAATAGAATTAAAAACAAGCTAAAATTTCATACATTTGAATAAAACACGTGGGGCCGGTAATAGGGACTCAGAAACTAGCTGATTAAAAATCTCAGGAAAAGGTCTTTGCTTGGCACCAAAAATTCAGTGTCGTTCAACTCATCCAGTTTATGAATTGCTTCACACAGGAAAAGTCCCAAAGCAATTTACAACAACAACCCTATAAATTCCTTTAAAGCAAAACAAACACACTAAACATGTTCATCCACAGAAAACAAAGAACATAAAATCAGCCATGAAGCCCATGTAAGGATGAACACCGAAAACCAGGTCACAGCTAAAAATCAGAAAAGATGCCAAGGATGGCATTTCACAGCTAGGGTACCACCATTGAAAAAGCACTTTCCCCAGTAAAAACCCACTGTACCTCACTCAGCATGGGCACCTGGAGAAGGCCCTTCAAAGAGAATTTTAAGGTTTGGGTAGCTTCAAGTGGTGATGGACAATTCTTCAGGTACCCTGGTCCCAAACTGTGTAATACTTTCAAAGGTCAACACTGCCATTTTTAATTGGTCTCAGAAACAGTTTGGGAGCCAGTGAGGACAGGGAAGCACGGGTGTGATATGCTCATATACACTTTTTCCTGTATACATGGGCGTAGCCAGGATTTTTGTTGGGAGGGGGCAGGCTTCATCTTAGAGGGGGCAGAACCTCAGTTATGCCCATGCCTGTATATATTTGAGGTCGTCTTCAGAGGCCCAGTTCTGAGCGCCCCCACCCAGTGAAGTGAGGGAGAGGGGTCTTTTCAGGCACGAACCCCTAGCTATGGAATCGCCTCCCCTGAGAGGTTTGCCTGGTACCTTTTTAATAGTCTTTTCAGCATCAGATGAAGAACTTTTCCTTCTCCCAGGCTTAAAAAAGAAGTCAGAACCTCCCCCACCTGGCACTTTAGAGCAACCATTGCTGTTTGGTGAGCTGAGAGATAGTGGAATTTGCCTTATGGAGCATGCGCTACCTCTCTGGGAGAGAGGAGATGACGTCAGCTCTAGACACATGATCCCCAGTGCCAGCTAGATTCAGACAAGATGCCTGGTGTCCTGTATCTTGGCTCACCTTACAATGTGACTTAGGAGAGCAGGAAACGGGCAAAGATCAATGCTGAGTGTTAATGTTGTTTAGACTGATGATGATTCCATCTGCCTGCCCTGCCCCCATGACTTTGCTTTCTAAGACCTTGGATTTCACATCTAAACAAGCACAGCCTTCCAGCAAGTTGCTAATGGAGAGAAGGGGGAGATCCCACATTCACCTTTGGTTAATGATAAATACCATGTACAGTGGTACCTCGGGTTAAGAACTTAATTCGTTCTGGAGGTCCGTTCTTAACCTGAAACTGTTCTTAACCTGAGGTACCACTTTAGCTAATGGGGCCTGCCGCTGCGCGATTTCTGTTCTCATCCTGAAGCAAAGTTCTTAACCTGAGGTACTATTTCTGGGTTAGCGGAGTCTAACCTGAAGCGTCTGTAACCTGAAGCGTCTGTAACCCGAGGTACCACTGGAGTATTTTAAAGCTTTACATCACATACATAGGGTTGTATCCAATGCTAGTCCTACTCAGAGCAGACCTTAGTTGGATGCAATCCATTATTATCAGTAATCCTGACAACAACCCCATGTTGCAGGCTGGGAGGAGGAGTAGCTAAATCTGACGGTAGTTGACCTGCCTAAGACCACCTAGTGAGTTAATAGAAGAGGCGTCATTTGGCCTTCCCAGGTCATGCTCTTCTTAGTCACAGAAGTGCACCAGCTTATTTGAGTACAGCAACATGAATATATTAACCTTATGCAAGAAGACTTCCCTGATTTGGGGGGTTCCTGCCAAGAAGAGGGACTGTCAAACAAGCACCTGTTTCTCTCTAAACCAATTCAAGGTGGCAGCCTAGCTCTGTAGGGAAACCCTTGGGGTCTCATTAAAGCAAAAGATCAAATTATTGCTGAGCAAGAGGATGGAAGTGCTTCTGGAATGGTCTCAGTGTGCTTGATGAAAGGTCTGTGCCAGATCACAAAGAAATGGCAATATAACAGTGTAACTGCATAAGAACACTACAGTGGTACCTCAGTTTACGAACTTAATCCATTCCGGAAGTCCGTTCTTGAACCGAGGTGCACTTTCCCTAATGAGGCCTCCCGCAGCCGGTGCCCTTCCACCGTTCGGATTCCATTCTTAGACCAAGGTAAAGTTCTCAAACCAAGACACTAATTCCGGTTTTGTGGTGTTTGTAAACCAAATCGTTCTTAAACCGAGGTATCACGGTATTCAGAAGAAAGGGATGGACAATTAAAATTGAAACCTTAAGAACAAACCAACCCACCATTGTCAACAAGTAGCACTCATTGTCAGAATTAAAACTAAAAGTGCATGTATACTGAAGGGTTGGGGTGGCTTGTAACAGTAGCTGTTGCTGTTGCAGTTTCGAAGACATTTTATCAACAAAAAGTGTGTCTATTAATGCTCAGCTATAGGCCTGTTTTTCTCATTCTCAGATGGAGTCTCATTATGGGAGGTGAAATGTGCACAGATGGCCTCCTCAAATGCAAATAAACACCATGAATCCCAGGCAGTATTACTTACAAACAGACATTGCAACAAGTGAGATATTTGCAGTGTCAACAGGGAAATTCTAAATGAGGAGGACACCAGAGGCCTCGCCTCTCAGTTGTAAATGGGTTTCCCGTTCTCTTCCTGTTTCTGTATCTTTGAAAGGAGCTTGATCCAGCCCCCTTGTCTTCCATCCTCTTCCCCTCCTGTTTTTTCATGTCTCGTTCCCAGATGTACCTGTGAAGTTTCCTGACCGTCTAAGATTGCAATCCTGACAACAACCTTTTTGGGGGCTTGCAGATGTTTGTTCGCACAAAGGCACAGCTAGCCTGAAAGTAATATGGGTTGCAGCCTGACCTGATAATACAGCAATGGGAAAACTGTGTCTCTCCAAATGCTGCTGGACTACAACTCCCATCATCCTTGACCATTGGTCAGAGGGCTACAAGTTTTCACCCCTGCTGTACAAAAAGTTGGCAACATTTTTTAATGGTGAAGTCACCTCTTCTTGCTTTCACCTTCGCAGCTTAATCATGGTTTTTGTTTTCAAATCAGATGGAAACTGGTTTGAGAGAAAGTGCACCAATCAGCAGTACTTCTCAGTAAACTACAGGATATCGTTGGATGGTGGCTAATGTCACATATACACGGCTTCAAACACCAGCAGCGGGAGCCCATTGGAGTCACAGTAAACAGTAATGCGTACACAACCCTAGCCTGACGAATGTTAGATCTAGCCCCATGTTTTCACTCGTGTATCAAATTTCATTTTCCTTCACAAGCAGCAAACAACAACTGGCCTACATATTCTGGCTACTTTTCAGCAGCAAATAATTTCTCCATGGCACAGGTGTTTTTGTACTGCAGAAAGCAATCGTGTAATTGTAGACCGAGCAGTTTCTAGTTCTGCTTGCACAATGTCTTCAGCTACAGGCTGTGGCTGTGAGAGTGACGCAGGCACAGCACTGGCAGTGGAGTACTGAGCACTGACAATCCTGTAACCCTGATCAGTCGGCAATAAAAATTATTAGTGGTCTGATTTGCATGGGCAAGAAGGGGATGGCAAGCCTCCCTCACCAAGATGCACTATTGGCAAAGTCCATCGCCACTGTTGCTGTTTCCCCACCACACTCTTTTATTTCAGCTTTGGTAACTTATGATGAAGAACATCAGATGGCACCCCTCTGGGAACCATGCAATAAACACCAGTCACTGAATGCAAACCCTCTTTCTTGCATTAACGTTGAATCTTGAGGCCTGATTTCAATTATGTTTACTCAACATTCAAAGAGACCTACTTTCCAGTAGATGGTGGGATCTTGAGCCTACCTTTGTACTGAGGTGTGAACCGTTTCATCGCTGCAGGGAGAGTCTCGTAGAACCACTGCTCCTGGGAGACGAGGGGTTTGCAGACAGTGTAGTCATCATACTTCATCATGCTCATGTGGCCTCCAACCTGGTGGATAAATGGCTCCAGCACAATCCATTTTCTAGAATCCCCAAGGTCCAGATTATTCTGCACCACCATGGTGCAGCAGAGGCACTGGAGCACCTCTCTCTGTGTCTCTGCCCGTCTCTCTTAGATGCTAAGCCACGAATGGAGAAACAACCCGACTTTCGTTCTCTCTAGCTGGGAATAGAAGATGGCTTGAGGCTCTTCACGCCAGCAAGTGAGCTCAGTTCTAAAGCGCCTGTGCCTTCCGGCTGCTGAGTAATCCTCCGAGAACTTTTCTGTAACCTAAAGCATAAATTAAGCAGGTCAGAAAACAGGAACAAATTGCTTCCTCGCTCCCTATTCTCCACCGTCCAATGCAATTCCCATAAAGGTCAGACACTTCACAAGCATTATATGTGCTGATTTCTGGGCTAAGGGAAGGCTATATAGCCAGGAAATGAATGCATATGCCACATAACACACTTTTAGAGACATAGTTACGGGCCGCGTTCCAAGGCCTGAGGTATGTATCCAAGGTGGACCCGATTTAGATTGCATGGATAAGGTTGACAGAGCAGAAAGGTAAGGAAACATGACCTAGGAGAGCTATCAGGTTAATGTGGCTCCCCTGAAAGCAGCTAGATCAGGGCATTCCTACTGCCAGCTAACATAAAGTTATTAATAAGCACCTTCTCTCTCCTTATGGAGACTCCTGGTTGGGAGAACAATCTCCATTTGCTTACCGGGAAGCTGCTAATGAGCTTTTCTACTTTGTCTCTGGGACCCCAGGATCAGGACGTCCCCTGCCAATAAAGTGACACATTGGGAAACCCACATAGGACATGCCTCACCCATTAACATCTTGGTGTCAACAAAAGTGGTTTTTGCCTTTCCCTCGTGGAATCACTTCACCTCCCCACACCCACATCTTCCCGAAAGAAACCTCAGATCAGGATGTTCCACATCTCCTAACACTACGACACAGGGGAAGGTTTCCTTTTTCCTTGTAAAGTCACAGGACAGTACTTTTCTTTATTTTTAACCTCCTCCTGCAAGGACAATATATTTATATATGCCCTGATGTGACTTCGTGAGGCAAGGGGGAAAGGAAAATGTTTGCTGATGACATTTTATTGACTGGTGTGGTATGTCCTGATCTGAGTTTTTTTAATAGAAAAACCGAGGAGGGCACACAGAGAGAGAGGTGGACTGTCTGTCTTCCCTTGCTCTCCTCAAGGCACCCTCCCAAGATACAGCATTCACCCCAGACCACAAGGAAGGCCCTCCCCATGACCAGCAGCAGTCACTAGAGGATGTTCTTGGCTGTTCTTCCATGAGATTGCTCACCAACTTATTCTATGCAACCTCCAGGACAGACAGTTATGCAACAGGTGAAGGTGGAGCTGGTGCCACAAGAGGCACTGAACCCGCTATCCTTGCTGTCCGTTGAGCCACTGTCAAAGGTGAAAGAGCCCTGCTGGGTTGACTAGTTGGCAACCCACCCATGTATCTTTTCCATTCAAGATCTGGTTCATGTTGGATGCTGCTCAACAGATGCTTTGACTTTGTCTCATGTGTTGTTTCTTCATTGTTAGGGATTTATCAGAATCCTGTACTGACCATCAATATGATCTGGCTACAGCTGGCCTTAGGGTGGGACTTCGAGCGGTGCAGGCAAGGAGCTTGCTGGATTCAGGGCTAGTGGCACCTCCACTGTGCACTGACTCAGGTAGAGGTTCTCTTGGCATTGTTCCACCAGCACCAAAAACTGGTGTATAGGAATACTTTGCTAATGCCATAAAACATCCTCCCATTTTGGGAACAATTTTTATTTTTTAATTTTTTTTGCAGATTTAATATTTACCTGCTTCTTGAAAACATTAACTACCCTACACATGTCTATATGTTTAGATCCATCAGATGTTATAAAGTGTTCTGAAAGAAGCAAATGTGTCACCCAAACAGCAATGGAAAAATATATATACTAACTTTAGCCAGTAGAGGGCAAGAATGTACGCAACTGGTTCTGTACAGTCGGCCTTAAATATCAGGCACAGGGGCAGATCCACACAGTGCAATCTAGTAAAAACAGGATGAGGGTTGGGGCGCAATACTGCCATTTTAAAATGTATTATAATATATTTATTGCATCCTGATCTTTATTTGTATTTGTACTTTAAAATGTCTGCAAATCACTTGTGCAAAATGTTATAGACATTTTCTAAGTAAATGAATTTCAGCCTGACAAACTGAAAGAAAGTCCCACTGAAATAAAGAAGAGTTATTTTCAATTAGTTATACTAATTTAAAATATCACTGTCTGATCCTTTTTAGACTTGGCCATTAAGTAGACATGGTTTCTATCCTCCCAGAGGTTGAAGGCACAGAAAGAATAGAAATTTGGCATATTCAATCAAAATGCAAACAATCGCCCAAAGCTATTAATCACACACAAAATGGTTAAAGTTTGAAATAATTTAAGTGGCTAAAATATCTACTTTTATAATCCACACATAGTCCCTAAAGATGTCAAGATGTCAATATGCTTATCTTAAAAGCATTGAGAGTTGGGCTTCCACAAGCCTTACAAAATCACTTTATACAACAAAATAGTGCCTCTGGGACTCCTCAGATCCATTTCTACTTTTCCATGCACTTAAAGTATGGAATTTACCACAATAAAATGTGGTGATGGCCACCAATTTAGACGATGGCTTTAAATGAAGATTACACAAATCCGCTGAGGATAAAGCAACCCAAGGCTAGTTAGGATGCCTATATATCATTCTCTACTGTCAGAAGTAGCAGGCCCTTTGAATGCCAGTCGCTGGGGCTCCACAACAGGACTTTTGTGGACTACCTGTGGGCACCTGGCTGCCCACTGTGGGAAAGAGGATGCTAGACTAGAGAGACCTTTGCTCTGATCCAGTGGGGCTCTTCTTCTGTTCTTACTGAGTTCCAAAATCACCGTATTTTTTGCACCATAACACTCACTTTTTTCCTCCTAGAAAGTAAGGGGAAATGTCTGTGCGTGTTATGGAGGGAATGCCTACGGGTGGCGGGAGGGGGGATCTGCTGCAGTCTGAGCAGAGGATCCATGGTTCCCCTTCCTTCCCTCCTCCGTGGCTCGCTTTGAAACAGCAAAGCGGGAGAAGAGCCGCTGAGTGGGGAGGAGAGAGGGACAGAGAGCCTGCTTCTTTAAAGGAGCAAAGCGGGAAAGGAGAGGAGCCGCTTACACGAGTGTAAGCGGCTCCTGTCCGGTTGGTTGCTTTAAAGCAAGCAGGTTCTCTGTCCCTCTCTCCTCCCCACTCAGCTCGATACATAGCAGCAAAGTTTTTCAGCTCGCTAAGCCGGGGATGAGCGGGGAGGAGGGAGAAAAGCAGAGCCTGCTTGCTTTAAAGGAGCAAAGTGGGAGAGGAGAGGAGCCTTCTCCCCTTATACCCCTCTTCTTCATTATTAGCAGCATCCTTCTCCACACACCCCACACATGTTCCTTCTCCCCTTAAACCTCTCACCTGCATTATTAGCAGCATCCTTCTCCACACACCCGTGTGCTCCTTGTCCCTTGAGTGCTTTTCCTTCCCTGCCCACTTAAAACGAGGTTGCAAAGCACAGATCCACATGGATCCTCAGGATTTTTGCACTGGGTCACCCCAAATTCACCATCAGATCACATAGCATGTCCATGGCTACATCTTGCACCAAAAAAATCACGCACCCACTGTTGCCTGGGGCCGCAGTGGTGCAAAAACGTGGTTACAAAGCATGGATCCACATGGATCCTCAGGATTTTTGCATTGGGCTACTCCAAACTCACTGTCAGATCACATGTCTGTGGCCACAGCATGAACCACAAAACTCATACATCCACTGTTTCGTTTAGAACATTTTCCCCCCTTGTTTTCCTCATCTAAAAACTACGTGCGTGTTATGGTCGGGTGCGTGTTATAGAGCGAAAAATATGGTAATTGTTACATCAGTGGCTGGATGGGACGCTATGGGCGGCTTCACCAAGAGGCAGTAAGCTAATCAGCCAGCTTAGCCTATCGTACTGTTATGAGTTTGGGTGGGAGGGACTAGGCTGTATGCAAGATCCTTCTAACGCCTGGATCCAGCAAGTGTTAAAACATAAGCCAGGCTATGTTGAGGAGATTGCTTGGGTGATGGACCATTAAGAGAACAAAGGAAAGAGAAGTGCAGCACAAAAGGAAGCCCTTAGTGAATGGCCCCATCCTTTCCCAGCCCATAAGAGCTGCAGCCTCTATTGCCTCTGAATACCACTTATAGGAGTCACGAGTGGGGAGAGGACTCAGGTCCTGTTTGCAGGCTTTCCCATTGGATGAACAGGATGCTAGGCTAGATGGGTTTGGGTCTGATTCAGCAGGGCTTTATAATGTTCTTAACACATTGATGATGGCCCTTCCACTTGTACCATTACAGCCCATTAGGCAAATTTGCTCCTAGCTGATGAACTAAGCAAGCCACTAGCAAGCCACTAGCCACACATTGTAGCAAGGCACTTATTCCAAACCAAAAAACTGCAAGCAAAGGAAGCCATTTCAGAACGAAGCAAGGAGGACTGTAATCGGCAAAGTAAGTTGCCAATGAGTACCGTGGCAAATGCAGGGTTATTTTTGGTGAACAGCAGGGTGTTAAAGCAGTGGTCTCCATTGCTGCTAGGTGGCACAAATAGTTACACATCCAGCTTTGCAGTCATATATGTATATTAAGACTTGAAAGCAAACATTAGTTAGCCTATTCCCAAAGGCCAGATTTGCAGCAGAACTGAGAGTGCAGAGTAAATGGAGCCCCTTTGGTAGTCCTAAAAATAGCCAACTGATTTAAATCTGCTTCCCCCATTGTGTAATTCAGTCTCTCATTGCAGCCTGAGACATTTCAGACAGACAGACAGACACGTCTCTCTGTTGCTTTATTGAAAGATTGCCCTAGTATCTGATCGAAAGTTCCCGGGCAGATATTGGGGAAAGATTTGGTTGACTTCAGCTAGCTCTTTGCTTATTTCCATACAGACATTTCATGCACAAAGACGCGATGTGTAGCATTAGTCCTCAGTGTATTTCTAAATCTACTTTGGCTCCTTTTCCTTCATCTGAAAGAATAACTGTCTTGGGTGACAGAGTGCTGAAAATGAAAAGCTTCATTCTCTGTGAGGAGTCAAGTTCCAGCACCAAGGCCATAAATCCTTGTGTGCACAGACTCTGAGCCCTTTTAATCTTGTATTTCCTTTCCTGAAAGAATATGATGTTCATAAAGTTTATGTCTGGTCCCAGCATCCCTCATGTACAAGAAGCAAAGATACAGTTTGCTTCACTGAAGGATTTATATGGTTGCTCTGCAAAGCTGGAGGATTGCAGACAGCAAGGATGGGAGAGGCATTAGCCAGGATTGATATGCTGCTAAAATGCTGCATCTCTTTGCCTGTGATTGCTTGGGCATTTGGGATAATGGAGGAACTGCTGTTGCTTTAGCAGGTGGTTTGTGTACCTTTAGTAAATTTTCTGTAGCTGTCCCTCGGTCTCCCCCCTGCCATAAGATATATCTGAATAAGTGCCAATATTTTGGGGTGTGTGGCTATAAAAGCTTCCCCCCACTTCCTGCACCATAGTTGGCAGACACTTCTAGCTACCTTCATAAAAATGCCTCTGGCTTTCAGCTTTTTTCATTTCAATATGGATCTAGGCCAGTTTGGCGCTAGGTTCTGTGATCACCCTTTGCTAATTTAGGCAAAGGGAGGGTATTCTGCAAATATGCATATGGTACAGAACCACGAATAGGAATCTCCCATCCTCTAACCTTTAGGGGGCTGAGCATATGGCCTGGAATGAACTCAAAAGGTATTGTGAAGCTGATCTCCAATTGCAAGGCTTTTCTGTGCCTTAGTCTTAACTGACTTTAATATAAGGTTACCAGATCCGCCCCCCCCCCCATGAATCAGGGGACACTTTTTCATTTCAGTAGGAATGATAGGATTTTGTCAGGGGACTGATTTGTAAATCTGGGGACTGTCCCCGGGAAACGGGGACGTCTGGTAACCTTACTTTAATAACGCTTGCAATCAGACCAAATTGTGATCTGAATTTGGTGGCAGCACCAGGGTGGGAAAATCACTTTTTAATGGGGGCATAGAAAGGGCAAGAAGTTTGTCCCCAGTGACTGATTTCTGAAAGAGAAAAATATATTTCACTTCAACACTCTGGTGTTAACACATTTTCCTCTGTAGTCAATCATATTGATTTTGAAGAAGCCAACTTTCAAGTAAACATGCTTACAACTGCAGCTTTATTTTAAATCCCAGTGTAATTAGTATGTGAAAAGTGACTTTTCTTCAAGTAGCGGTCCGTGGAGAACAAGTAGTGGAGATTAAGTTACTTGTCCGGTGTGTGGGTGTGTGCTTCTCCTCTTCCCTCTTCCTCCTCCTCCTCCTCCTCCTCCTCCAGCATCAGCTAGGTCTGAAATATTCTGCTATGAACTGGAGGTTACATCATGGGTTTATTGACAGTCAATACAGATTTATTAGGCTAGCTACATCTCCTGTTATAACGCAAAACAAATTTGATCTCAAAGGCAGTGATTTTTTTAACCAGAGAGTAGCAGATTGGTCAAAATGTTCCATCACCAAGAGAGTTTTTTAACGCAATGAACTGGTCACATCATAACAAATACTCCCTCTTCACCACCACAGCAACATTAAGGTTAAGATTTGAGGAACATACCCCTCAACCTAAGAGTTTAGGGTTTCAGCCAAAGACTGCTATCATACAATCTACTCAGCTGTGCAAGCAGATCTCATGGCCTTGGGCTTTGATCTCAAAGGCCTGCTAGTTAGAGACCCTTCTATAATTTTCAGTGGGAATAATACCCTTTTTGTGCATGTTATAATATATTTATAAAAGACAAGGTCTAATATTCTAAATTCTATGCACTTAAGATTGAAATACACCTGCAGGTCAGCAAATATTTGGCAGCCTTTTCCCCACTCAGGAGCAATATGGGGATGTTGTAGAAACACTTACGCAGTGGGAACTAGAGAAGAATATTCAGAATGCCCTATATTCTCTCTAACATGAACAGCAATGCAGTGAAGTTTTGTAGAACTGAACTTAGTAGGTTTCACTTATTCATCCCCCTTGATTCATATTCCATCCTCATTGGCTAAGTCTGACCCTTTGTGATCCAAATGAAGGAGGTATACCCAAGTTTAAAGATCAACCCCAACAGTCTACAATTTCAGAGCAAAATCAGAACCTTCCCTCTGTAGAGCTAAAAGAAGACCTTGGTGAATGCACAAAATAGTTACTCACCCAGCTGTGCCTTTGATAATCACCAGTATATGCAAAGGATATGGTGGTTCACAACTATCCCAGATTCATCCGAGATGTTGATCCGTTTGGTTTGCTTGCTCTAATGCAGCCTTGCTTGGACGTCCAGCCTCAGTATGTGAGTTGGGCTGTAAGGGAGGGAAGCAAATTGGAACACAAGGTGTCACCTGATCTTCTTGGAAATTCTTGACAAGCATCTGTTATGTGCAGCCGACAGCTGACGCAACTGGGCTTGGAGGGGGTTAAATGGCGACAAGGAGAAGGAAGAAAAACACTTGTGACATTGATAGGGAAAAACCTGTGACTGTGGGCTGCTTTTAATATTTTGCATTTCCTACAAAGGACACTGTCTAAGTCAGTGCTACTCAAAGTGGTTGTCCATGGACTGTTGCCAGTCTGTGAGCCATTGGCTGCTGGTCCATGGCGACTCCACCACAGCCCAAGTTGGGTGGGACACTTCAGGGACCAAATATGGTACTTGTCCCTGGCACATTTTTTTGGGGGGGGCATTGCCAGTCTAGGACATCAGACAGCTTGAGAAGCACTGATCTTTGTGACAAAATGAACACTGCATGCAGATCGCCATATACATGTGCTCACATGTACATGTGCTCACATGTACATGTGCTCACATGTATTAGCATTTGCCACAGTTTCTTAACATGTGCACAGCTCATGTGTATGAAATAACATGAAATGGGCATTATGGTCAAACACAATGACCCCCAGGTCCCCCACCAACTGTCATTGTTACTTGGAACTCTTCTATAATTCAAGTGAGCAATATATTTATCGTAATATTCGAATCAGATTAAGGGACATGGAAAAACGAAACATTGAGTCAGCTGTAAATAAAATTTGCTCCCCCAAGTTTTATGGTTTAAATCCAACAGATAACAAGGTCACTTAAATTGCAAAATGAATAATTCCAGTCCAATGCAGGGCCTTTATGTTACCCCATAGCTTTTGTCAAGGGCAGATATTTAAACATCCCCAGAAATGATAGACATTGCAGATGTTTTTTGAATGTGCTGGACACAGTAAAACATATTCTCTTCTACTGTCCATTGTATATCCAGATACACAAACACATGCCATCACCTTTTTTGGGTAGTCTAAGATTACGGCACAATGAAAATATATGAGTCTATCTGTCTTACATTAACCCAGAAGTAACTGCAAGGGTGGCTGAGTTTTTATCAATAGTATCTCTTAGAGTGGTGAATGGCACTATTTAGCGGGAAGAAACACCAATGAAAATCCTCGCTATTACATATTTTTACATGGCTGTTTATTTGTATATATTTTAAAATTTTATATATGGGTATTTTATGATGGCCTTTATTTGTAATGCCTAATAAAGGTTTGGAGAAGAAATAGACTGTCATTGTTACCTAGAACAGCTTGCCTTTGGGGGGAAAGTGAAGCATCTGATGCAGCTCAGAGCTGGTTAATGTAATAACTGCTGAAAGTTGCTGGTACCATGTTAGGCAGATGGATGGATAGGCTTGATTAAAACAGCACAGTCAGAATGAAGGTTCTTGCTCAGTTTCACAGTTGGCATCTCCCAGAACTTCCCTTCCTTGCCCCAGCCACAGAAGTGAGATGTGTGCAGTAGCAAGTTGAATGAAAGCAGTAGCTTACACCAGACAGCAAGTGTGATCTGCATGCTTTTATAAGGGTCAGGCCTTGTCAGATGACTTGCTGTGGCCCATTGCCTTTCAAGAGTCTTCTCTGCTCGTCTTGCTGGTTACCCTGAACTTTTCTTCTTTGGACAGAGCTGGTGCTGGCACGCAGATTGAATCTGCCTGACACCCCTCAGATTCCAAATTCAGGAGTCATTGCAAACTTGAATCCTGATACTTGTCCTCCCTACCACTCTTCCAGCCAGGCATGGCTTTCAAGAACATTCTGTGCATTCCAGGTGGCTGCAAATGGTGGATACTGCCCACAAGTTGGGTGGTGCTCAAAACCTACCTTTAACAAACAAGTCCAAAGTAAAAACAAAAACCAGACTTCACATTATCACACTCATGTAGTTGAATTAGCACCCTCTAAATGCTGCACTTTCTGTCACTAAAGTGAATTAGCACATCCCTTTCACCCATAAACACACATTGAAAGGATGGGGAAAACATCATACCTCTTCACAACTTTGACTGATCCTACAACTGGATAGTAAAATGGTTTTTAGAGGTAGCCTGAGGAATGCAAAACAATGTAAGGTCGCATCTGCAACATTAAAGCACATTGTTTCCCTCATAGAATCCTGGGAATTGTAGCTCCATGAGGGTAATCTACAGCTCCCATGCTTATTTGGAGGAAACCATGTGCTTTAAATGTATGGCGTGGATATTTCTTATTCCTTCTCAGTCTCCAGTGAACACATTTCAAATAGTTGAGGGCTCTTAGTCCAATAATTAGTAACAGAATACTACATAAAAACTTTGAGAAGCAAAAATATCCGGATTTAATGGAGTGATTTCAATAGAAATTTTGGCCTCAGATTTTGTTGCTCCTGTTGCGATGATAGAAAGGTAGGACTATAGATATATAATCCTGGTGTATCACAAGTATTGAGAGAGACAGAGAGCTCATCCAAGCTTCTGCTTGTACCACCACTTCCCCCCCCAGAAAATCTCCTCCTTAATGTTGAATCGGAGCAAACATTAGCTGAGTTTTCTGCAGATTGATATTTGCTCTGATCAGGGCTGGTCCAAGACATTTTGGCGCCTGAGGCAAACCACAAAATGGTGCACCCACTCCCCATCAGGGAAGAAGGGGTGAGTGAAGTTCTACATCAGGAACAAGTGTGTGTGTGTGGGGGGGATAAAGATCTACATTGGGATTTGCTGCTCCTCTGGATCCTGCCACTTGAGGTGGTTGCCTCACCTTGCCACATGGGTGGGCCAGCCCTGTCTCCAATTCAGCAATAAAGAGTTCATTTTCTCAGGGAAAGTGGTGGGACAAAGAGAAAACTGCCCAGATCCATGCATTTGAGGCACAGGACAAGAGGAAGTGTGGATGAGCCCAGAGAGAGATTGCACTCAAATTAAATCCCAGTTTCAGTTGGGTGCTGCAGTCAAGAGTCTATTAAAGAAAGATGTTGCATCCAGCCTAGGATGCATGGATGAACAAGAGAACAAATTGCTGGAGCAGAATTCCACAGTCCTGGTCTTCATTGCCAGTTACACCCCCTTCCGGTTAGTTTCCCTGGGTAGCGCTCTACTAGCCTTCAGTTCTTTGAACTAAATATTCTTCACATATATTCTGCCTTTTTATTAAGTCCACATTGTGTTTTGGGACTCCCAGATGTTATCATAACACACGGATCACTGCTAATAATTAGCACTACACAAAGTGATTCATGTGGCAGAAGCAAATCGAGTTTTGCATGATGGGGAAGAAAAGTATTCTGTGGTGGGAGGGAGAGGTCATAATATAAGCCAGGCTCTGGGAATACAGGGACAGATTAAACAGTTCTTTGAACTAGGATGCCTTGTTCGTTTGCTGGGAAATATATCAAACCCAACCCGTGTCTTCCCCTCTGCATAGCCCGAGGAACCCTGCTCATATCCAGATGTCATTTCTGATCTGACTCCTCAGTCCTTACCTTTAATGTTTTGCTTATGAATTACTTTTTAAACATTTATGTTATGTGGATCTGGAGAACTCCCTTTGAATAACTTTACCTCAGGCTACAGAGGGAGGGAGAGCAAGGTTTTTGCTTGGTTTAAATGATTCTAAAGACCCACTCTGCTGCTTGGGGTGGTGGCAGCAGCAATTTGGCTGCATAAACAGTATCACTCATAGACTAAATATTGGAAAGAAAAGGAATGATGAGGACTCCAGGTGACATTAATACATATTTTCTGATGTTACCACATGCATCAGACTGAGATGGCGGAACAGACAGTATCTCTTCAAATGTTAGATTGGGGATACCTCTTTTGAAAGCTTTCCTAAGTTTTAAAAAAATCCCCTACAGATAGCAAACTAGCATATGAGGGAGAAGTGTTCTTTGCTTGCTTACTACTTAAAGGGAGTAACTGATTTAAAGAAACATTAAAAAATGTAATCTCCTACCTAGAAGCTGAAGTACCGCAGTCTGTTCTTCAACCACAGCATTCTATTCCTTCATTTTACTGCACAGAGCAGCCTAAGTCACAATGCACTGCGACGGGGATTCATTTAATCAATTTTATTTAATCCAGATTTATATTTGCATGCCAATTAGCCATGGCCAAACCCAAGGGGTCTGCATCTGTTTTACTGCCAAATATCACTGGTCCAAGGCCTGCCTTGAAATGACAAGAAGCAAGTAGAAATTGTTCACCTAACTCAACATGTTCTGTCTGACTTTCCCTCTTTTTTTCTTGGGTGTGAGTGACAAAACCACTTCGATCATTGCTATAATTCAGTAAAGGTAAAGGTACCCCTGCTGGTACAGGCCAGTCTTGACAGACTCTAGGGTTGTGCGCTCATCTCACTTAAGAGGCCGGGAGCCAGCGCTGTCCGGAGACACTTCCGGGTCACGTGGCCAGCATGACGAAGCTGCTCCGGCGAACCGGCACCAGCACAGCACACGGAAACGCCATTTACCTTCCCGCTATAAAGCAGTACCTATTTATCTACTTGCACTTAAGGGTGCTTTCGAACTGCTAGATGGGCAGGAGCTGGGACCGGACAACGGGAGCTCACCCCGCCACGGGGATTCGAACCGCTGACCATGCGATTGGCAAGTCCTAGGTGCTGAGGTTTTACCCACAGCGCCACCCGCGTCCCTACCCGCTATAATTCAGTAGGGCTGCTCAATTCCCCAGGATGTTTCTCAGTTAGGTAGCGCTGCTAAATTCACTGAAATGTTTCTCCTCAAACTGCTGGCTCAATTCTGCAAAATTTTAGTAGAATCAGTGTTTATCGCCAACTAGCCTGCTTTTGAGCTTGGGATCCTGTTTGTATGAAGCATGTGTTCCACCACTGTAGTATGGCCTAACTCTAAGGGTACTGCTCTCACTTTGAGGATAAAATGTTCCACTTTAATGTCATGGCTGATGAGGTCCAATGCAGTGCTAATACGATCTGTGTAGTCCATGGATGTGGTTTTCTGTGTTGAGTTTAGGAGAGCCTTAAGGCTTCCCACCAAGTCTAGGCTCCACCAGGACCTACTGCCAGGCAGCATTGCCAAAGCCTTTAGGAGAGGACAATGAAGAAACCTAAATGCAGCCTACATGACCTTTTTTCAAATGAGGACCCTAATATTAAAAACAGGAACAAATCATCTATCTTTTTTGGCCACTATTGGAATAATCTGTGAATATTCAAACTATTTGAATAGTTTGAATAATCTTGACTTCTGGTACTTGACTTCTTGACTTCCAGTATGGCAAACAGCCATATTGGAAAAGAAACTAAAAGAAGACAGAGGACAAAGTATGACTTTTACCCATTTTGGTTTTCCTTTATTTCCTATACAAATAAATTTGAACACAACCACGTCACCCCACTCCTACGGTGTATCAAGTTATTTGGTTACAAAAAGCTTATAAAGATCGACTGCTTTGCTTTATGTACATATTTCTTTGCCACACACACATTTTTACTCTGTATTGTATAAATTTTCCTGTTATATACTATTTGTTTTATGTTTGTTATTGAAAAGCAATAGAAACTTACATTAGAAATAAATAAAGTTTACAGCAGGAGGCTCTCGGCATTAAGTTTACTGGACAGTATAACAAGGCTTCACATCTGAAAGTTGCAAAAGACGTATCAGTCCTGCATAGATAGTAGAATTATAGAATCACAGAACCGTAGAACTGCAGGGTTTCTGAGGGTCATCTAGAACAACCCCTGAAATGCAGCCAGCAGTGATTTATTTAGTCCAAATATTCAAGCCTGTCTTTTATTTAAAAAGGAAAAAAATGTATATCATACAATTAAAACGATCGTCAATCCCCTATTCATTTATCTTTGTTCAGAAGCGTCCACTAATGTCAAGGTGACAGTGTTTTTGCTTTCCTTAATAGACTTTGGCAACTCAAGGATAATATTGCCTGACTATGGAAAGTGAGTATCTTTCCCTGTGCCACAGTACTTTTCCTAGTGATTTCATCTCTTTTTATATCTCAGTGACCAGAATAGAGAAATGGAGATTCCAGACAGCACTTCGCGGTATTCTCCGTGGCATTCACTTGTGTAAACCCAATGCGAGTCTCTAAATAGTTTCTAACAAAGGTTTCTGACCTCTTCTTTCACCACCACCCCTGCTTCTCTGAAGGCCGGCTGCAGGATTTGTTGGTCTGGTCTTCTGGCCACACCATGATGCGTGTTGACTAGCTGTGCAACATATGCACTACTAGCAGGACTCAATGGAGTCCCATGTGATTCAAGGGGTCTCTGCAGATTCTGTGTGCAAAGGGTGGTCAGGATTCAATCTACACAGGCAGGAAAGGGATCCATGTGTAGATTACAATGATCTTTAAAACAAGTTATTCATAAATGCAGCCAAAGGGGGAACAGACCCCTAACCCAGACTGTCAACATTCCATCTTGGACCTCAGGATTGCTTTACCTAAAAGGAAATATTTCAGAATGCAGTTGCTGTCAAGGGAACCAATATTTCCGCATCATTGCATAGCTATGTGACTGCCCTGTTCATGAGCTGAATAAAGAGCATTATGACTCTCTCATGCTAAAAAGTCACCATCTCCCATTCAGCAATGCACTGCATTCATGTCTAGCATAAATTGCTTGGTTTATGTACTCCGCTAAACGTACAGAGTATGTATTGTCGGATGGTGTTTTGTATTCCCATTACTTTTTGTTCTTTCTTACACTTTGGCTTACTATTATTATGAAGCAGCCGAAGACCCATCACACTGAATGCTCAATTCCATATATATGTATCAGATACATCTAGCATGCTGCTTACAAGAAGCTCATGTCAAATAATGAGTAAACATCTCTAGAACCATACAGGGGTGGGGTGCTTTTTTCTCCCACCACATTGGTATAAACAAACAATGCAGCTATTTGGAATTTGTCCCTAAATTTCTCTTTACATAGTCTGTTTCAGGTACGATGAATCTTCTTTTTCACTGAAGGCTATATACCCTTGAGGAAAATCTTTTGGCAGGTCTTATGCCAGTAGTGGGGAGCCAGAGCCCATATTGGGAGGGACACAATTGCTCCTTTTCTCTCTCTTTCTGTCACCTCCCTTTCCCCCCTATTTCCTCCCTCCATGCCATAACACAGGCACGGCCAAACTTGGCCCTCCAGCTGTTTTGGGACTACAGCTCCCATCACCCCTAGCTAACGGGACCAGTGATCAGGGATGATGGGAATTGTAGTCCCCAAACAGCTGGAGGGCCAGGTTTGGCCATGCCTGGATTAGGCTGAGGGCTCCAGGTTAGAAAAAGGAACCCTTCGATAGATGGAATTTTCTGCTTGCTGGTCATAGAAGCCTCCCTCTTTGTGGAGATCTAAGCCTAAGGCAATATTTAGCCGTGTGTTTGTATTTTGTATTAACCCCTGAAAGTGAAGATCCTGTCAAAATCTGTCATGTTGCAATTAAGATTTCATCAGGGTCTTCAATGTTTCTTTTTATTTCTGCTGTTGACTATGTTAGCTTGCAACTGTTACTTAACACATGTCAGTCCTCTTCTGTACTTATGCAGTGACATAACTCACATGTCTGTGATAGAAGGAAGCAGACACATTGGCAGCTGGTGGCTTATTGAAACAGCAAGGCTCAACATTCGTCACATGCTGTGGGAGGGAAGGATCCATAGGGAGACAAAGGTCCCTTTGAGAGGTGCAAACAGGTGTTAAAAGGCTTTCAGGCTCATGTCTATAGGTTTGGGACAGGACCAGAGTTCCCCTTGCTCTTTAATGAAGCCATTGATAATTATGCAAGATAGGTGTAAAAATTACCATCATGTTTTATACTTTCTTCATAGGGCTGCAACAGATGTGTAGGCATGAGGAAAACTCAGCAACCAAAATCAGAGTTGAGGGGAAAATGCATTAAAAATACAGGATTCTCTATTACAATAAAACAATGGTCATATATACAAAAAGGCAAATAATAAAGCCTTACTAGGCCAAATCCTATGCAGTATATTTTAGAAGTATTTTAGTAAATCCTTGATAGGCCAGATCCTGTGCTGCATATTTTTGAAATATGCTGCAAAGGATTTGGCCTGTTAAGAATTGATTACTGAAACATTTGCAGATATTATAATTATGTTACTGCAAAAAATAAAATAAAATCTGTAGTTTTTAAAATACATTTTTTTATTGACTAGGGTTTTTTGTGTGTGTTAAGGACCATTTGTGCCTCAGTTCTTTGCATATTTATGTTAAGGAGAATTCAACCCACATTCAGAGTCTGGCATGTGAACGATAAGTACCGGAGCTGCAAAACTGTAAGTACTGGATTAGTACTGGAGCTGCCAGACTTACAACTAAATAACAGAACATTGTCCCCATACAGTGCCTTCTCTTGTAAAAAGCAATTGTTCCAGATTCCTGCCCTAAACCCTATTTACTGCATGAATGGAAATGTTATCCTTAAAAATCTTCTAAATGGTCAAATAATTGCTACATAGAACAGCCTGGTTTTCATTTCTTTAAGAAAAATGTTTTTAAATAGAACTTCATTCTGCATTTAGAAATTGCACAAATAATTCCCCATCATTTCCCAACCCACGCCCCTCTTTCCAGCTACAGGCTGCTTCATTCTAGCACACCAAGCCTTACATCCTGTATGCTGAGTCATGATCCAACCCTATAAATGCCAACACTAGTGGAAAGAGCCAGGCTGACAGCTTTCCTCTTAGGGCCAGTTCAATCATGCGTGCTTTTCCCTTTCTTTCTTTCCCTGTCCATGTGTGAGCAGTCTTAGCTATCCTGGGGCAAGAAGTCATGTGGACAAATGTAGCATGCAAATTCAGAGCTCATACTTAAGTCTGCAACAATTCCCATGGCGCAGCAGTGCAAAATTGCTATGCCTGTCTATTTCAAGTAACACGAATGCCAAGTAATGTCCAAGGATGGCCAGGACTATTCAAGTGTACACAAAAAGAGTGCCACAATTAAGTGCAATGGGGAAGAAGTTCTTCATGGGCGAAGAGATTTACGCTTGATAAAGATAATCATTTCCTCAGGTGAAAGCAGTTTTGCCCTATTCTGGTCTGAACATACCAGGGAAATATTTGATAAATCCGCCATTGGCCAGGGAGTAAATAGCAAATTGGAATGAAATTGTGGTGATATTATGATCTAATTATAAATGCTGCACAGGGACATTCTATGCCAACAACAAAGAACAGGCTCATTTTAATAGTTAGCTCCAAGTTATCTGAAGTGTTTAGATCATTATTTCAACCAAGTGTGAAAATTACAGCATGCTTAGTACCTCTTACTTCTATGCTTCTATTAATAACAGTGCTGTGGCTCCCCTAAAGCTATAATCTGTGACCCTATGTGTCCCTAAAATGGCTGTCATCCTTCTACTTTTGAGTCCACATTTTTACCTATCATGCTTTATTTATGACTGGATTAGTCCTATCCTACCATGTGGCTGGATGCCTTTGAAATTCCCCACAAATGGAAGCATGGTAGATGTTATGACATAGACAGAGAGGGTGGCCATTTTGTCAGCCGAGGAGAAACTGATAATATAAACAACAGGTTTAGCACAAGAGCAACGGGCATGGGCTTCATCTTATTTCACATTTCTGATATGGCATAAGTGTTTCTGTATATGTGTGCTCCCTGAGTGCCTTTGATAGATGATAGTGGCAACTTAGGAACATAAAAACAGCCCTTCTGGATCCAACCAAAGGCCAGTCTGGTCCTATTTCTCACAGCAGTAAAACAGATGCCTCTCTGGGAAACCTCCTGTTGTTTCACAGCGACTGGAATTCAGGGCAGCACCCAAATGCAGTAGGACTGGTGGTGTATCAGTGCTATAACAATGTTACATGATCTTACCAGAGTCGGCTAAAGACATTTTTCTTGTGGAACAGCAAATGTCCCCCGTCAATCTCCCCGTCCCCTCAAGTCAGGATGTAGGATGTACCTCAGGCTGGTCAAGTTACTTTGAGGCAGATAACCACACCAATTCTTCACTTCTTCCTTGGCAGTGAGAAAAGAACAATAATAACTTTAACAACAACAACAACTTCACAAATTAAAAAACTAACACCTTGATACCCTTTCAGGGCATCCAAAAACAACTGCCTGAGGTGGCTGCCTCACTCTATTTAAGGACTGCTTCCTTGATTCTAGCTGGGCTATAAATTTATAATTTGACATTTTCTCTCATAGCAACTAGAATCACAGGCACCAAACAGCTTGCTTACCGTCCCCTAGTGACAGCTTCTGGGCCATTTATTTGTGCAGCTACTGTGGCGCACCAGACGGTGCTGAGGTGTTGCTTACAGTGATATTTTAGCTGGTCTTTATCAAGGCCAAGAAAAAGCAACTACATAACTAGGCCAAATACTGGTGATAATCCCTGACTTGCCCATATCAGCCACTGGGCTTTTAAAGCAGTCTTGTCAGATGGAATTGAAGGTGCTTCAGTTAGAAGGCAGTTCGGTTAGAAGGCAGCCAAAGAATGAAACATTTGCTTTCCCACCTTCCTGCCTCTAGCCTAACACCCTGGTACCTCCATGAAACTGGTGCATGCACTGCTATTGCTAACTTGAAGACTGGTCCCCTTTCCACACCAATAATGTTAAGGTTTAGATGGAGATGAGTGAACAATTCCTTATTCTGCTTTCATAGCTTAATGTTAATGTTTACATATTGTAGTGGTGTTATGCAATAAAAACATTTTAAACTATTATTATTTTAAAATTTTAATTTTATTAATAGCAACAACAACAGTTCTGAAGATGACTTTCTAAACAAAAGCTTGCCTCCATTACTTTATGGACTAGCCAGTCCAGCCAAAGCTCTAATCCACTATCTCTCTTTCTCTTCCTAATATGAGGGATGTTTCTTGCAGACTAAAATGAATGACCTGTGAAATACCTGTGCCACCTGTTGGACACGGAAAGAAATAGCACAGCACCTTGTTGCATTGCAGCAAAAAGAGCAGTTGCAGCAGGTCTAGTCTTGGAAAATAAAACAAGGGGACCAGCTTCACTTTAAAGACTATTGCAGTAGAGTTGCTCATCTGGAAGAAACCCACCAGCACTTTACTATCACCCAGCCATTAGAGGTTCCCTCAGATGCAGGAGGAGGCAGGAGGGACAGCAAGCCAAATAACCATTCATAGATGTGAATTTGGGGAAATGCAAGCACTGCAGTTGCATTGGGCACAGTAGAGGAGAAGGCTTTCTCAAAGCCCAGTTAACGCTCGCTTGCCCAGCTTCGAGAAGGAGGTGTGAGGGCTCTGCCAAGGTCCTAGACTCCTCCTTTCCAAAGCGGGTCAAGCACTTACCAGGACCCTGACAGAGCCTCACGTCTCCTTCCCAAAGCATGGCTTAAAGTGGTGCCACAAGGCTGGAGGGCGGCATATTACCAAGGTCTGCCCTTGCCATGCATCAAGGGAAAAGGCAGATGCCCTTGCCAGCCAGTTACCTCCATTTTCCCACTGTGCTTGAACAGCTAAATGGCAGGGAGGTGTAGGACTTATCCACCACACGCCTTATCATGTCCTGAGCCAACTGCACATATTCCAATATCCAGAGCTTTATGGCAAAACACAGGCTTCAGCCAGCCCGCTGTTGTCCCTTGAGTTTTGTCATGTCCTTAATATGGTCATGGGACCCTACAATGTGAACATGTGGTGGAGAAACCACCATAATGTTCCAGTATCTTCCTGTTCACATCATTGATGTGGCTTTGCTGCTGAGAAGTTTCACATTGCCAGAACAGCCGTCTCAGTGGCAATACCTGTAATAGTGAGCTTTACTTACAGCCTCAAAATCAAATAAAACAGTGGCTCGGGATTCAGAACCACCTGATTCATGCCAACTGGGCTGGGATCGGTATGTAATCTGCATTTGCCCTGAACAGTAGTTTTTGAAGTTGCCTTACAGACATGCCCACAAACGTGCCATGGAAGGAATTTTGCTGCAGTTGGAATCTGAAAAAGTTCCTTAACAAGGCTCATTATGGTGGCTGCAGGTGCCCTGGGCTCAGAATTATGAACGCCAGAGGTTCATTTTCACCCCACATGTAACTGTCACCTCATCAGAGCCTCCTTCAACCCACCAAGCTGCCTGAATGTAATTATAGATTAACTTGACAGACTAACACTCCCTACCATAGCCTCCTGGGTAAAACAGCTGCACATCTAGGGGGGAAAAGGTCACGAGGTAACTTTCATTCTGCTGCCACTTCAGATTCTGCTGCGTGCTGTGGGCTTCAGAATAACCACAGTCCCTGGCCCTGCAAGTGATAAATTAATAGCTGTAAAACTCTAACTTGCTTCAGTCAATCACACATAAACTGGTAAAGAGAGATGATGATGAGCTTCTGTGCTCTGGCTGCCAGAGTGTCATTAGCTCTTTGTTACATCAAATAAGAACCCTGGAAAGGAGTCTGAGATGAGCTTGTGGCATTGCCATCATCTCGTGTTTGTACTGATATAAGCACACATTTCTTCACTGATTGTTCTCCTACTCCCTCCACACTATGAAAGAACAAGCATAGATGTGTCACCACGTGAGTGGATGAGATTATTATTTTTTAAATGTTCCTGCTGCCTGCTATAGTGGTGACAGGCGGTTCTAACATTTCCCTTTGAGAAACAGATAGTGTGGAAGCAATGCTTTACAGCAAAAGTGCCCATGCCAACTTGATTCGGTTGCTTTGAATGGGGCGAGTCCAGACTTCTTGTTTTCACTGGGCTGTATCCAATGCACTAAGTCACACAGTGGAATACTTGCTACACTGGTGATCCCCCCCCCCCCCCGTGCAAGCAGAATATTGATGCATGAGGGAATGCATAAGCAGGTTTCTGGTAACCTGGTTGCACAATGGATTGTGCAATCTGCTGCCCAACGAGTTTCTGCTGGTGCAACTGTTGTGTTGGAGCCCTTCCTCCAGAGCTCAGCAAAACCACCCTGCCAGTAGTGCCAGCTTGACCCTGCAACCATGGGTGTCTGGGGCTGTGGGTGCCTTGCAGCATGCATGGCCCTGGCACCAAAATTTGTGGGTGCCCAGCCCCTTCATAGGAAATTTTGTGGGTGCTCTGGCACCCAGGGAGTTGGCACCTATGCATCCTGCCCTGCCTCTCCTTTTCTCGTTAGCTGTAAATGTGTCAAAAGAGTCTTTGTTGTTTTTAGCAGGTACATTGTGTGTGTGTGTGTGTGTGTGTGTGTGTGTGTATATATATATATATATATATGCTTTCGTAGATTTTCACGGGTACAGGAATGCAGGTTTTGGTGTCCTCGGGTGTCTTCCCGTGTAAAAGTTGGGGTGTCTAGGCGACGTTTCGACGAGGTCTCACTCGTCATCTTCAGGCTGGTGCTTTCGGCTTCTTGTTACTGGAACAGAGCAGGATCTCAGTGTTTGAGTTCCTATAAATACTGTTGAGGGGGTGTGGTGTATAGCCTCCAATGTTCTGGGCAGAGAGGAAGTTCCCAGGCTAGTGTGCCTTTTCTTCTTTTGTTCCTTAATTACTTGAGGGATATCCTGAGTGATTTCTTGAGTGATATCCTGAGTACCACTTAGGTGGGTCATTAGGTGTGGATTAGTTGCTAAAGTCTTTGTGTCTTGACCTCTTGAACTTTGTGAAGAGTTTTTCTGAGAAGATGGCTGTACTGCACTTAGTTGTGCTCTGGCTTGGCTTCGTGTATAGGGGCGAGCTGTGGTTTTGTGGCTTGTGTCAGCCAGATCTGTGTAGGGATTGCAGGGGGGTGCAGCATCCGGAGGTGCCTCCATGGTTTGGCTACTGGATGGTGTCTGTAATTTATCTGTGGAGAGGGTCTGGGTTTGGGTCTGGTGTGGTTGATTGGTGATGGCGTTCTGTGTGCCTCTGGATCTGGTGTCAGTTTTTGTGGGGAGGGCTAATTTCCAGATGTCTGGCAAGCGGGATGTGTCGTCACGCTTGTTCATGTTGTGAGGGTGTTTCTCTATCTCGATGGCTTCCATGATTATTCTCTTGTGGTGATGTTCCATGTTAAAGAGCAATTTGGAATCTGCAAAATTAATTTCGTGTCCTAAGTGCAGTACAGCCATCTTCTCAGAAAAACTCTTCACAAAGTTCAAGAGGTCAAGACACAAAGACTTTAGCAACTAATCCACACCTAATGACCCACCTAAGTGGTACTCAGGATATCACTCAAGAAATCACTCAGGATATCCCTCAAGTAATTAAGGAACAAAAGAAGAAAAGGCACACTAGCCTGGGAACTTCCTCTCTGCCCAGAACATTGGAGGCTATACACCACACCCCCTCAACAGTATTTATAGGAACTCAAACACTGAGATCCTGCTCTGTTCCAGTAACAAGAAGCCGAAAGCACCAGCCTGAAGATGACGAGTGAGACCTCGTCGAAACGTCGCCTAGACACCCCAACTTTTACACGGGAAGACACCCGAGGACACCAAAACCTGCATATATATATATATATATATATATATATATATATATATATATATATATATATATATATAAACTGGTCCCCCCCCTTTTTAAAAGGGTCATAGAGATGCTTTATTGTTTGAGCCCATTATTTGCTACTTTGGAGACCAAAGACTTGAAAGATGGTGTATAGTGGGAAATAATGAATAAACACACTGTATAAAGAAATGTTGGCTTAATTATGCACTAAGAGGTATTGCAAGGGAATGTTGTGGCACCTCAGGGGTTCCATGCTCTAAATCCATGCAACAAAACAACACTCTTATGTGAGCTTGTGCATGCCTACAATCCCCTGCACAAAGTTTCAAAAGAAATACAAAGGAAAAGGGAACATCACCCCTAGAGGCTGTAAATGAATCCCAAATAAAATATAGTGTCTTTGGCATAGTTGTGCCAAGTATGGCTCAAGCACACCTCATTAGATCTGGTCTAGCTTGTTAAGCACACCTAGTGCTGTTTCAAAATGGTTGCCTCAGAAACCCTCTGCTTTTATGAGTGATAAGCTGGCTTATTTATAGACCAAACATGCACCTGCATGAGAGCCCCGTTCAGCTAGTATTATTTGCAGACTCCTACATTTGAGGAGTGGGAAAAACACACACCTTGAATTTAGCTTTTCTTGAAGCCTACAAGATGCAAGCTGAGGTGAGCTACTGTAGTGCTGCGGAGCTGGACAGCTCCTCCTGTTTCTTCCTTGTAATTGTTAGTCCCTCTTTGCCAAACTCTGCATCTCTTTCTCGGTGTGCCATGAGCTGGCACTCTTCAGCTAACTGAAATCAGCAGAGCCTCTGTGGTTTCAGTGGCATGAACTGCCAATGTGCAGATATGTGGTCTGCTGACTTGTCTAGCTCACCTTCATAACAAACATTGTGGTGTGAGAGAGAGAACATGTAGACTTCGTGAGCCCTCTCTCCCCTACAAGAGTCCACTTCCTATTCCTTAGCAGCACCTATCACAGGAGTTTTCAGTTAGTCCAGGTCCCATTTTTTCACAATGCTTTTTATTCCTTGTGAAAATCCTAGTCCATACCCTTAAACAGGCAGACAGACAGGTGACAGACATCACAGGGACAACTAGACACCACCTCCATTGAGATTTCACTTCTCTTATCAAGTTAGGCTTAAAAACCCGCTCAAAATTGAGAGCTTTCCCCATTCATAACTGAGGGCACAACCCCACCTTGTGCTTGTGCAATTTCATGCAATTCCATTGAGCCCCATGGAGTCCCCTCTCTGGCTCTGTAACCAGCCAGGGCAGGAGTCCAGCATATTTTCTGTTCCCCATCCAACCTTTCTACTCCAACAGAGCATCCCAGCCTGGGATTTACTCAGGTTTGAAATTAATCCTGCACTGGCTCTTGCCCCTTAAAAGGGGTCTCTACTGTACCCTCTGATGGCCCCTCAGGAAGTGCAGGGCTGAGCTCACAGCAGGATGGATGGTGCTGAGTTTCAAAAGCAACACCCACCCAAGATGGAGCAGGTTCTTCTCTCAAACCACAACAGTCCATTTTATGAGTCAAGACAGAATTCCAATTGGATTTGGGCTTTCTTTTGCCCAGCCAGAACCCGCTGGAGTTTTCAAAGGACTTGTCAGAAGCCACACCAGGTTTGTTAGATTTCCATTGGCTGAGGCCTGACAAAACATGGACAAAGGTCTTTAAGCACCAGTGACATTAGTATGTGCCACTGTCTAAAGGCTTTGGTGCAGACTCCATCTCACATGGAGGCTACAGAGTGGCAGCACTGGTGGTGGTGGTTCGGTGTGTGTGCAGAAAAGTCCTAGTTCATGTGCCACAAGCTACAGGGCTGGAAAGCCCTGACTAATCATCTTTTCTCAGAAGGAATCTCTCCCTGCCGCAAAAAAGACATGTGTGCAATCATAACATGATAATCTAAATGTGATTTCATACAATTCCCTACACACAATGTCTGAAGAGGCATTCCTGCTATACTTGGTAAGGAATTATATTGCTGTGTCTCCACTAGTGTCTAGCTTCCAATGAGCCTAAGATTACGGTACATAGTGTATCTCTTACATCAGTGAGATGTGGTGTTAGATAATCCACTGCTGACACCGCTCCTCACATCACATAATATAGACTTGGACATTACAATTGCACTAGCAACCACACTCATCTGTGGCACTGGTTACTCGGGTATTCTGCATGGATCTGTTACAAAAAGCCCATCCATAGATTGGCGCTAGTGAAGACTTTCCCCTTATTTCCATTTAGCGGCAATCCTAAGAGCATGGAACTCCGATTCCTTTTGTTAGAACTTGGTCAGACACTTGTGGGGCAGCTCCTGTGCCAAGCCAAATGAATGTAACATTGTGTGCATTTTATAATGTATGATTATTTGAAGAGATTAAATTTTCATGTCGAGTACATTGTGGTGCCAAGAGACGTGTCCTTTGCAAGTTATTATATCATTAAGACATGCGGAGCCGAGGATTGCTGAACAAGAAGTCTATGAAATATGGGGAGGTTGTGGCCTTTGCAAGGTCCCTGGGGCAGCTGGCCATGCAGAGTACCACAGCTGAAGGAGTCGCAAAGCACCAGAGCCAATTACTCAGCCACTTGTCAAAAGCACAGCACTCTAATGGGAGACCAGGCCTGCTTTTGATTCAAAGTATGCTAATAAGCACTAATTATAGGCACAAAGATATTATTACTCTTGGCCATTGGCAGCCCAGAGTAGTCTGCATTATGTTCTTGGCACTTGGAGCTGCTAAGGTAGGAGACTCTAGATCTGTAGCTTGTGCTCTGTTGCTGTGCAGCCTATTTGGCTAGAGCATCCTAGCTGTGTTTGCAGCAACAACGTCTGATTTGGGGCTGAGACTTTCAGTCAGAGTTTTTAGTTACCAGATTTCAGCTGAAGACAAGTTATGCAAGTAACTTGGCCTCTACTTGTACAAACACCTAATGATTCTGGACTCAGTGAAATCTGGCCTCCGGCCCCAGGCCTTACCTATGTGCCATAATTAAAAAACTAAAACAAAAGCTGGCAACCAAAATATGCACTGGCTTATTATGGCAGTTTGAATTGGTCTCTGAGTAATGACCAATTATATCCAAACTACCCTTGTGCTGTCAACTGGAGCTTGGACTATCGAGGCATCACTGTCATTGTGAAATCATGCAGACTAAACTATTGTACACTGGTAACTAGGGACAGGTGATTCTGTCAATTTCAAATTCTCATTTTTACTCTCTTAAGTTCTTTTCTCCCCATTGCCACATCAGTTTGTGAATTTTTTAAAAAAGAAAATAAGTCCTCAAGAAAATCCAGCAGCACTTTAGTGTGAATTTCTCCTAATATGCACATCTTTATATGCAACTTTACCTGATGCACACACTTCTGAAAAGCAATTTCCCATAATGTAATGCATTTCTGTAGGCTATTTTTGAAAATATATGCATTTTACGGGAACTTTACCTTAGCATCTGCATGTTTGTGCACATCGCTTTGCTGAAGAACTACACTGCAAAATTCAGAGAAGTGCAAATTTCACAGGGTTGCATTGTTTCAGTTTGTGTATCATTTTGGAAAATGCAAATTAGGTAAGTTTGCCTAAAAATGTGAACCTTTCTCACATCCTTGTTAAGCCACACTAAAGCATACCCTTCTTCCAACTGGCAGCTTAGACACACTTAACCTTTCCCTCACTTTCCCCAGGCATGGTCCACTATTTAAATCTCCATGTTTGAGAGCCCTTTTCTTTTTTGCCCTGAGCGTTCTCTGTGAAAACTCATCCTTTAAAGCTATATTGGAGCAAACTTCAATCCGTGGGAAACCTGAATTGACGTTTGCTCTGATTCCGCTTTAAAGAGCTGGTTCTCATGGGGGAAACCTCTGGGCAATAAATAAATAAAAATAAATGCTTGGGTATGGAGATTAAAGTGCAGACCTCTTCCTGGAAAAAACAAGTGTGGAGAAGCCCTGGGTTGACTTCAGCCCTTTAAACAGATATTTACAGACACAACTACCTGGGAGCAAGTCTTATTAAATGCAGTGAGGCTTACTTCTGAGTAGAGAAGTATAAGCTAGCCATTAGAATAGGAATCTGCTTACATACCCATCAGAAATTTTATTCCATCCCACATTGGTGGTGAAATTAATTTCCCAGGTTTCAATCTGCATGATCTCAGGAAATTTATTAATAACAATCAAGTCCCACCCAGGAAACCTTATCCAGGATGTGTGTTTGGAGCTGTGCGTGGGTTGTGTAATCCTGTTTCTAGGCTTCATAAGCAGGTCTGCTCGTCCTTATCTGACCCATGTGGCTATCCTGTTTTGCTGGAATGCTAATTTTAGTTGTGTGGCAGAAGAGGGCTGAAAATATGTCCCACAATTTGGACTATAAAACTTTTATTTTTAAAGTGATCGTAATAATAGCAGCCCAAACCAAGGCACCATCTGAAAGGGCAAATTCAGAGACCCAGGATAACACATTGTTCAGTGTATTGAAGCCCATTGATTTCAGTGCTTCAGCATGCTTAACATTGTGTTGGACTGTGGCCCAGGTATGTAGCTAGGCATGTGGCTGCCATAGCTAATGTCTGAAGAAGGGTTATATTTGTATGACAAAAATGGGTGCAATCTATGTTTGGCTGCCTTTGCAATGTTATATGTGCTATAAAACTCATATATAGACAAACACATGTAACTTTAGCTCCAGTGACATTAGCATTTGACCTGGACATTTGGAATGAAAAGCTGAAATCTCCAAGGCACGTTGCTTGGATAGCCCTGATAAATCTCCCCAATCCCTCAGTTTTAAAATCCTCTGCAACATCATTCTCTCAGCAACCCTTATCATTTGGACTGTAAGAGCCTTCAGTGAAGTTTGTTCAATTCAGGCATATCTTGTTATTTTCAGATATATGGGTGCTTTTAGCTAAAGGGTAAGAAATTGACCATTTCCCAATATGGCAGCTTTCCCTTACCCTGGATATTTTGGATCTTTCATATGCTTGTCACAGCTGTAAAATAAACATCCCCTGCAATTTTCAGCTTTATATTCTAAACGTTCAGAATGGGCCTAAACTTTTCCTAAGTATATTGGACTGCTAAGTATTCACACGTTCTGCAGAGACATACCTGAGCCAATGCATTTCCAAACACCTGTTTGATGCAAGCACACTTTCCTTATTTAGCTGAACATTGTAAAACAAAATCCTAGATGTATACAGTATCTAATGTGTGAAGGAGCATTGAAGTCTTACACATGAGTCACTTCCACATGGGAATGAAACCATTATCTGCAGCAATGCTATCCATCTGCCTTGTAAGCTCTCGTTCCCTTGGGTGATGAGAATGTCATGGATTAATGCCTTCTAGGAATTGTTTATACAGACCTATTTGCCATGTGCTATCTCTTACAAAGCACATTGCAAGAACCATGTTCAAACTTCTGTTCTGCAAGGAGAATTTAGTTAGTGTAAAGGGGACAGTGGACATGTCTACTGACTTTTTTTTAAGGCAAGTTAATTGAGTGTCACAGCCCTTCTCAGTTTTATTTGCTCTGCTTTTCAGAAGGACATGATTTAGTTCATCCTTAATCCGCCTGGTTGGGCCTGATAGGAGCTGTACTCCCAAACTCCAAGTTGGGGAAGGCTGGTTTAGTGGAACGCTGCTTGCATCCATTTGCTTAACTTCTAAGGTTTGTCAGCCACCATGTCTTATGCTGGGTGCCATCATGGCCAGGAGTCTGGCATTTGTAGAAATATGTTTAGAATGTGCTACTTGGCTCCAATACTTTCCAAAACAAAGGATGAGTACCTTCTGGAAACTTCAAACACACTTGGACAGACATTACCTGAAAGCAAGTACAGTCGTACCTTGGAAGTCAAACAGAATCTGTTCCGGAAGTCCGTTCGACTTCCAAAACGTTTGGAAACCAAAGTGCGGCTTCTGATTGGTTCCAAAGAAGGTTCACAAACCAGAACATTCACTTCTGGGTTTGCGGCATTCAGGAGCCAAAACGTTCAACTCACAAGGCATTTGGGATCCAAGGTACGACTGTATTGTGTTACGGTGTGTATGTGTTGTTTTACAGACCAATCTTGGACCTTAAACACACCTGGCCAGCTGTAAAAATGATAAAATCATCATCATCATCTGAACTGCTGTATAATAAATGGGTGTTATTTTGCACTTTGATTAGCCTTTTTTTAAAGAAACCATCCGGTCAGTTATGCCTGTTTGCCCAGTGATGATCATCCTGTGTGTCCAGGAGAGGCTTTTTGATGCCTGGACGTGCTAAACCCTCTTTCACATGATGAAGGAGGCAGCTCCAAGTAGTTGCACTCCACACATACAGGCTGTTGTTGGTTACTGCTGGTGTGGGCATACGGATGTGCAGGCCAATGCAATTTAGGCAGTGCAGTTCTGTCCTCCCTTGCATACAGGAAGGCTGGGAGCGTGCTTACGAATCCGTCTGTCAATGGGAATGTAGAGCTGCCAGCTCTGCGTCTGATGTCTATGTGGACACAGCTTTTCCACTCAGCTAGCTGCGAACAACTTCCTGAGCGTCTGAGCATCTCTGAATCATGACGACTGCTGTGATTTATCGCAGAATCAAAACACATTCGTTCTGGGCTGTGTACTGACTCATTGCTAAAGGGAATGAGCATTTCTTGATTTGCCCAAGCATTTGTCTCTAACGGTTTTCCTCTCGTTTGTTCTAAGCTGAGAGATAATCCAGACAGGCATTGAAATAAGCAAGAAGAATGGCCATATTTTAAAAAAGTGTTTTCTGAGTTTCACAGCCCTTCAGACAGATTTTATTTGCTTTGCTTTTCAAAAGGACACGATTTAGTGCATCATTCGCCAACCTCATGCCTTTCAGATGTCCACGAGATATGCATTAGATATGCATTAAAAGAAGCAAGAAACTTGAGGCATATGATGAACTATTGCTTAGCAGAACAGCTGTTGGATCTGGTACTGTATGTTAAGGAATGTTAAGGTGCAAGAAAGTGTCAGCTTTGGTGGGGAAGAATGTGATACAATCAGGAATGAAAGCACGCTCTGGAGATAACAGATGACACGCCAGAGCCATACTTTGCCATTCCTTCTGCAACTTATGTAGAACACCAAGAATCATATTTTACTACCTTGACCGATTCATTAATCCCTCATCTGAGCAGAGCACACAACCAATATCAACACCTTTTTACAGAGCTTTCTAGACAGAGGAAATCAGAGCCAGATCAGTCTCCTTCCTTTTGCAGCAGGGATGCCTTTTGCAGATGGTGTTGGCTGCCAGTGAGCTGCCAAGCCTGTGTAATTGTATAGTCAGGTCCTCCTCACGGCTAGGCAAGTGAAATGAGACCGACACGTGGCCTTGTGCAATGGCAATAATTTAATAGGGAAAGTGATTTAAGGCTCAAATTCATGTGTAGACTCCAAGCATGATTTACCTAACACCTGTTTTGTGTGTTGCTACTGTATGTTGCCATGTCCAGTGCTGCTTAATGCATCTATGCACACATGTAGTAGCCTCTCCATGAAGATCTGCCAGCTAACGGAACTAAAATATTATTTTTGCACCCAACATGCTGACCTACTGCTTGGAGTCCTAGCCAGTTTTTCTCTTTTGTGTAGAGAATTTTTCTTCCATACCCAAAGATCCATTCATTTCCTTCAGAGCAGCTGCAAATATTCTACGATTGACCCATGTGCTATTCTCAGACACCACAGCAGAGACCTATGTTCCTGTATGTGCAAGGAGCAAAAATATTAGTCTGCAAATTTACTAGAAGCTTGTAGAAAACTTACTGAGGCTTGGCTTGGGCTTCTAACCCTGTTACAGCTTGAGCATTTATAGGATGAGCATTGCTAACACAGTAAGACAGTTCAGTTAGGGTTAAAAATATGCAACCATATGAAAAAAATGCCACAGGTCCAAGGATGACAGTATATTTTTTTTGCCTAGAGAGCAGAGACAATCTTTTTAAGGAGTATGGAAAGTGATACAATAGGGGCATCATGTCTTGTGATGTACACACCACCTGGAAAAACCTTCCCTGCAAACAGAGAAAAGTGTGGGATGAATGTTCACCATGCTTCTAATATCTAACAAGCCACCTTCAGCTCCCTCTCTGCCCACCAGAATGAATGAGTTTTGATTGTACACACAGAGCAGTAGGGACAAGGTGGGCGGTGATTCATTATGTGTGGAAATCCTTGGCGTTGACGCTGAGTCTTTTTATCTCTCCTGTGCAGAGTCTGAAGCCTGGTTTCCAGCATCACTCAAGAGGTTTGAGGAAGAGCCTCAATTTTTGATCAGGAAGAATAATTGTCACCAGCCTTGGCAGAAGCAAGTGGAAGGTCGGCTCATACTCAGCAGTAGCTCCAGTAAGAAGCGTATGAAGAAGCTCCTCTTCAGTGACGGAAACGTGGGGCATCTGCCGCCTCTTGTCTGATCAAACACTGAACGGCAAGCAAGTCCTTCAGTGCTGACAAAGCACCAAAGCCTATAGCTATATTTTGCTTGCTTTGGGGTTGTGGACGGGGTTTAAGAATTTGTGTTAATGGGTTTGTGTTCCTTTATTGTGGTAGGTTTGCATTGCCTCCCTACCAGTTTGATTGTTATTGGGGGGAAATAAACCTTGTAGAACTGCTAAGCCTGCTGCCAATTAAAAGGATCAGCTAGCTAGGTTTGTAATATAAACGTACGTCTTTGAGGTTCTTTGTACAACTGTATATTCTGCTGTGCAAATTCTCCAGTTCTCTTAAAACAGGTTTTAAAAAATCTATAAAGGAGCAGACAAACCCCCATACCGCTGGAGTTCAGGAAGAAAACTCAAGACAAAAGGCTCATTTAGCTCTGTATACAGTTGTATAATAGTTGTAGATAGAATAAAGAAGATATTCTACAGAGCTGCTCTCTGAGTCGTTTATGCTCTGCTATACTCTGCTATACTCTGCTGTGCAACGACTGTCTTCTTGTGGGAGTGAATCCAGTGCTCACAACACTAAGCTGTGAGTCCACAGCACTTTGACCTGTTCCTGTGCAGAAGGTGGTCTCTGGAAGTGATACCCAGCTCGCCTAGCCCAGTCGGGGTTGAAGTGGATGAGTCCAGTTAGTGGCACTGGCTCAAGGGCGATGCTGACAGCTCCTGCCAACCTAGCAGTTCGAAAGCACTACCCAATACATGCCTATAATAGCAGAAAACATATGCACTTGCAACAATGGAGACGTTCCAGAGGAAAGAACAGCATTTTCCTAACAATAAAATGGCAGTGGGAGAATGTGAGCAATCCCCAGATTAAAAGGACTACCAGTGGGAAAGAGAGCTGCATCCCATGCAATAAATGCACAGCCATCACACTGAAGACGGATTATCTGAAAGGGAACAATGGACCTACCATTGCAATTCAGGGGACAAACCTTAAGCCAGTGTTTCCCAACCGGTGTTCCGCGGCACACTGGTGTGCCGTGAAACCTTGCCTGGTGTGCCGTGGGAGGGAGGCGGGAGAGGCGGGGCGGCGGCGGCATCTCCTGCTGGATGCAAATCCAAACATGGCGGGCGCCTCCCTCGCTCCTTTGTAGGCGGACCATCGAGAGAGAAAGAAAAGGAGGCGAAAGAGCGAGAGAAGGCGCCTGCGCGGAAAGAGGAGCGAGCAGTGCGCCTGCACGCCGCGGCGCCCGAGATCGCTTCTCCCCACCGCCCCTTGCTTCAAAAGAGGTCCGGGGACAGCGGGAAGCGCTGCCCCCGGACCTCTTTTGAAGCAAGGCTTTGCGGGGAGAAGCGATCTCCCCGCAGCCCCTTGCTTCAAAAGAGGTCCGGGGGCAGCGGGAAGCGCAGCACTTCTTCCCCGCTGCCCCCGGACCTCTTTTGAAGCAAGGGGCTGCGGGGAGATCGCTTCTCTCGGTGCTCCGAAGCGGGGCGGGGGGGCGGGAACACCTGCCCCAGCCGCCCCGCTTCGGAACGCTGCTCCGAAGCGGGGCGGGGGGCGGGAACACCTGCCCCAGCCGCCCCGCTTCGGAACGCTGCTCCGAAGCGGGGCGGGGGGCGGGAACACCTGCCCCAGCCGCCCCGCTTCGGAACGCTGCTCCGAAGCGGGGCGGGGGGGCGGGAACACCTGCCCCAGCCGCCCCGCTTCGGAACGCTGCTCCGAAGCGGGGCGGGGGGGGCGGGAACACCTGCCCCAGCCGCCCCGCTTCGGAACGCTGCTCCGAAGTGGGGCGGTGGGGCGGGAATACCTGCCCCAGCCGCCCCGCTTCGGAGCGCTGCTCCGAAGCGGGGCGGTGGGGCGGGAACCTCGCACCCCGCCGCCGGGCATCGGAACGATGCCCCGATGCCGGGCGGTGGGGCGGGAACCTCTCCCCCCGCCGCCAGGCATCGGAACGATGCCCCGATGCCGGGCAGTGGGGCAGGAACCTCTCCCCCCGCCGCCGGGCATCGGAACGAGGTCCTGGACCTCTTCTGAAGGCAGGCGGGGGCAAAAGTCTTTGCTCCCCCCGCCTGCCTTCCCGGGACAGCGGAGACTTCTCCGCTGCCCCGGGCGATCTTAAAATGCTGGCGGGCGGGAGCGAAGCGTTCGCTGCCGACCCCCAGCATTTTAAAATCTCCTCGGGGCAGCGGAGACTTCGCTCCCGCCCGCCAGCATTTTAAAATCGCCCCGGGACAGCAGGGGCTTTTAAAATGCTGGCGGTCGGCAGCAAAGCCCTCCTGTCCCCGGAGCTTGCGGGGCGGGAGGTGGGAAGAAGGGCTTTTCTTCCCACCGCCAGCCTTCAGAACAGCCTTCTGAAGGCTGGCAGTGGGAAGAAAAGCCCTTGTCCCCGTCCCCCCCAGCCTTCAGAAGAGGTCGGGGGACAGACTGTCCCCAGACCTGGTCTGAAGGCGGTTTCCCTAGGAACGCATTAATTGATTTTCAATGCATTCCTATGGGAAACCGTGCATTGCAAGACGAAAAACTCGCAAGACGAAGAGACTTGCGGAACGAATTAATTTCGTCTTGCGAGGCACCACTGTACTTTTTATATAGTCAATATAGGCACAGAGTTAAATTTTTTAACATTTTCTAATGGTGGTGTGCCTCGAGATTTTTTTCATGAAAGAAGTGTGCCTTTGCCCAAAAAAGGTTGGGAAACACTGCCTTAAGCTCACTCTGCTTATTTGACCTTTTGCTGGAAGGTACCTTCTGCACACCTAGCAGTTCAAAAGCACGCCAAAGTGCCAGTAGATAAATAGGTACCACTCTGGTGGGAAGGTAAACGGCGTTTCCATGCATTGCTCTGGTTCACCAGAAGTGGCTTAGTCATGCTGGCCACATGGTCCGGAGGCTGTACGACGGCTCCCTCGGCCAATAAAGCGAGATGAGCACCACAACCCCAGAGTTGTCCGCGACTGGACCTATGGTCAGGGGTCCCTTTACCTTCTGCACACAGAACATAAACTATGGACTTCACTCCCAACAAGATATGGTGATGGTTTCCACCCTGGAAGGCTTTAAAAGATTAGACAAAGTCATAGAAGATACCACTGCTGATGGCTACTAGACAGCAAGCAAGTGAATATTCCCCTTTGGATGTCATGGTTCTGACTCCCCCTGCCCCATTATATAAAGCAAAAGTGTAAAAATGTAAAGTCCATTTATGCATTTTGCGTACCATCTAATTTGGCCTAAGTGTTTGAAGGTTACAGTCCAGGCCTTTGGGAAATGAGATGCTTTGGGCACATTTCGCCGCCTGTTCCTTTTGATTATTTGCTTCATGCTGATTTTCCCAGTAGAACTGGCACTGTTCCCAAACTAGGCTCCCATAAATAGAAAACAGCATCAGCTGTCATGTCAGTGGGAGACAAAACATTTAATATGAAAAGCCTTTAATGGAAATGGAAAATAAAAAAGATAAAGGGCAAATTTTATTTTAGATGCTTAGTTGGTGCATATTTTTCCTTTCTTTTTGACAGTAAGAGGACGCAATGGCATTATCAACCCAGATTTCTGAGATTTATAAATAGTCTCCCTAGCGTGTGTCACAATGACAGAAGAAAACAGTCAACGGAAACTCGAAACTGCCCCAACACAAGGCAACTCTTGCTGGAAAGGTGCATGTGGATGAACAGGCTAACTAATACATGTGCCTGCCTTTGCCACAGGGAAAAAATACACAAAGCACATCAGCATCTCAGTACTTTTAGAAAGGCATAAAAACAGGGCATGCATCCGACACCCTGAAATAACTTTCAACAGAGCAGCTGCAGACAGTACCTTTGAAGCACAAACCATTTTAAACTAAGATCTGTAAAACTTTGTCTGCTACATCACAGATCAGGATGGGGCGATGTAGAAGCAGGGGCTACCCCAATATTTCATTAATGGTGAAGGAGGACAAAAAGAAAAACTCAGTGCCGGCTGCATTCAGTTTTTGTTTTCTCTTCAAGCCCCTCACTAGTGGCTTAGGTGACATTTTCTGTACAGTGAAGGAATTAGACTTGGCCTTGGGTTCAGATCCCCAGCTTTGTTTAGAAGTTACAGTCTTTCAGGGCAAAGTTCATTGCTTGCATTTTCATTTTGCAAGGGGTCCATTTTGTCTTACAAGTTATTTTAGTACATTCTGAAAACCAGGTCTTTTAAGCTGGAAACGAACCATGGCCTTGTTTGCATAAGACCCCTAAGCCAAACATGACTGTGAGATGTAAGGGCCCCTGGGTAGAAGCTTGCATCCATTTTGCTCCTCGTCATTTTTTGCAGCTGCACTAAGCAAAGCCAGGGCTTGGTGCTATTTCGATGTTTTGTATTTTATTGTTAGGCATTGTTTCAGCATTTATTAACATGAGATGTTTGTTTGCCCTAGTGATGTTTTGTTTAAATTGTGTTATTGTAACTGTTAATGAATTATTTAATTGTGGTTATATTTTATTCTGTATGTTGTCCTGAGCTACTTTGAGCATGGTTCTACCATGGAAACCTGGCATACAAAAAATTCATGACGATGATGGTGTGCCATCCAACCTGATACTTGTGGTTAAAGCTCTCTCTTGACTAACCATGAACTGTAAATGAGAATCTCTGTTACAGCTTGTGGCTAGTGAAGAGAGTGCTTAACAACAAACTTGTCTGGTTGGCACGCTAAGCCAAACCTTAGCTAGGACGACCAAAAAATAGCAAAGTGGCTGCAAGTTCCTCCCCAGAAGCCAGCATGTTCACATGCTCTCTCACTAAGCTAAAGCCCAGCTTAGTGGGTTAGGGTGCTGCGGGAAACCAGGTGAAAGTCTTAAGAGTTTAAAGCAGTTTGAGAGATTTTTATCCCACTATCACTTCTTGGTCAAACAGGCTTAACAAGTGTTTACCAGGGGCAAAAGCAGGATGATCTCTCTTCCAAATCCATTATGAAAACCTATCATTTCCCTTCAACTTTTAAATTTTCGGACATTGTGGATGTTTGTAAATTGTTTCTGAAGGCTGGAGTTTAGCTTTGGTTATTTGCAGGCCAGTGTAGTACCCTCCAGATGTTGTTGGAATCAGGCTCTCATCAGCCCTAGCCAGCATGGCCAATGGTCAGGGATGATGGGACCTCACCCAAAGGCCTTAGTTTTTACAAGTACCATTGTGCTTGTCCAGTGCTGTCTATAACTCATTGCAACCCAATATGATGGAGTTCAGTTCAGGAGTGCTTTCAGCATTAAATATCCAGGGAATCAAACTGCCTGCATCTGCCTTGTCAGGAGATGGTACTTGTTACCAATACCAGTCAGTCCCATTTGTAGCAAATTTTTATTTTGCAAGATAAAATGGACAGAGACAAAATGTATAATAAATAGCACCAGCCCATCTACATAAAAATAAATGAACAGCTTAGTCAACTGTACATAATATTGTTTGGCATTTCCTCTTGAGAGTCCGATGGTAAAAAATACCCACAAATGTTTCTTTTAAAGCCCTAAGAATGCAGGCACTGTGGAATTTTTTGCAAACATCAGCAGAAATTAAGAATACATTAAAAGCAATAATTTGATTATCTGCTTCAACAGTATAAGGGGAGTGTTTGTGTGTAAAAAAAAAAAGGATGGCTAATGTCACGGAGACATCTGTTACATCTCTTCTTTTGCTCTAAGACACCGCCTACGCTACAGATGGCAACATGTGGGGATAAAATTCAAATGAATGCAAGATTTTCTTCTACTTAACCAATAAGACCTCCTGGTGCTTTGTTTTTGGAGGCTGCTTTTCTTTGCACTGATTTCAGCACTGATGAATCAGCAGGAGGCACATAATGAATTGCTGCATGCTGCTCAAACAGCCTCGAAGGGCACCTAGGTGAAAACTCCAATCCGTCAGTTTTTCAGCTCTGCCAGCAGGGGGAGTAAAAGGGCAAACTTCCAAGTTCAGGCTACCACCCACTTGCAAGTAAATATACCAGTTGAAACAAAACATGTCATAAAAGGTACCATAAAGGCTCAGCTCATTTTACTTAGAGAGGCTCAAATGTGCACACTTTATTCCAAGTTCATATGCCACTTGCTATATCCACCGGACAGAGGTGAAGTTCATGATGAGTTAAGAGGATGCCCTGAACCAATAATGGAATGACGTGCCATCATGCCAAAGCCTCGGACTTTATGACGTCACTGAAGAGGTACATGGCAATTTTGGTGCGTTTCTCCCCCTCACAAACAAACCAGCATGAACTTGGACCAACGAAGGTGCTATATGAGCAAAACATGTTACTATATTGGCTGAATAAAAGATTTCCACTCCTTGGGCAATCCTGTAAACACTTGATTTGTGAGGAGTTGATTCTGTACCAAAGACTGTTGGTGCCCCATCTGCTCTCTAGTATGGCACGTGACCCAAAAGCACAGCTGTTGCTTTCCGGTGCTCCCCACCAAGCCATTTTAAGACTGAATGCTTTCTACCGCTCTCGTAAGAAAATGTGCTCACCTACCACTGCCTAAGGAAAAAAGCTTTAAGCCCCTCCCACCTTGCCTCCAAAGGTTCAAGACCTGGCCCTCTCAGTCCCACCCATCACCCAATAAACAATGCCAGTAGATTATTCCTGATCAGTTTCTAAGAACAAATATGCCTCGCATATTTGCTGTCCACTCTTATCCACAGTGCTTCTGTAATGAACACCTTTACAAAGCATCTTTTAGTGGTCTTAGCACCGACTTTCTGAGTAGATGGTCAGATACAGGCTTCCCTAATACCAAAGCAAAACTATCAATGGCATCTTTCATTTAGGGCAAGGAATCCTGTTTCTTCTTTTTTAATTGTTACGTTATGGAAGTCAAATATATGCCATGAGAGTAACTTTGGTGTGCACCTGCATTTCAACATTTATATTCCTTACAGAAAATGATCACCCCCAAGGAGTCATTCTACAGCTCTCACACACATGTACAGTAGTATCAGGGGTTCACCTGAGTATGGGCAACAGGACATTCCCTAGCTAGAAGAGGGCACATTGCCCTGCACAGTGTTAAACCAATGGCTTGGCCTCTGGTCAGAGCTAATGATCTGAATCAGAGAGGTAAGAAGGCTGCGTCCAACGCCACACCAGCATATCCTCTCCTGCCACCCTGTGCGACTCGGTTTGAATACGTGACTCATTTGAAGCGAGGAAGTCCACTGCTCGGTCCCAAACCCGCTTCATTTTTTTCCTGGGGATAAAAAAAAAGAACACTGTAACCAAAGCTGAGCATTTGTGCAATGCAGGAAAATGGTGGTCTAATCTAATGCTTAGAGCACAATCAACCAAGGATCATTTCTGTAGCAGCCAACATTTGAAGGTACCAAAGGGGGGGAAAAGGCCCCTTTCCAACTTTCCACGTCATTGTCCATCTCTCTCTAAATACTGGAACTCAAAAGACATCATCTGCAAAAGCGTCAGGCCAAGCAGAAGGAAATATTCATTTGACTCATGAACAATCAACTTATAGAACTCATTGCTGCAGGTTATCGTGTTCCCGAGCGTAGATGGCTTGAAATGATCAGGCACATCCCTGAAGGACTAGTCCTATCAGTGGCTATTATCTATATTTGGAGGGAAATTGTTCTTAGGCATTCCAAATATTGGTGACAGATATGAGGGGATACTTGCTTCCTCAGCCTGCTTCTCAGGGACAACTGGTTAGCCACCTTTTTGGAAGAATGATCCCACATCTACACAGTAACTTAATCAGGACCATTAATAAAGTCAAAGAAAAACTCACCTGTCTTGTGGTGGGATGAGTGTGTCTCTGATGTGAAGGATGCCTACATATGGGTACCGTTCCAGATTCTGCTCCCATTCTTTGTAGTGACCTTGGACGGCAGCTGTTGAGAGAACAATGCATGCAGTCAGGCAAATAAGCAAACTGATGAAATTGAGAGAATTTTACCTATAATTTGACTAGCAGGTGAATGCTACCTATGATTTTCTGCACCATTTTATACATGTCCCGTTCCTCTTCTTCCCTTTTCCGCCAGTAATACTTTAGAAGAATTAGAATCCCCCAAAGGAAAGCTAAACCTGTGAGGAAGGAAGCACAGAGATGAAATCTTCCGAATACACATGAGCTAGCCTGAAATATTTCATTGCAATCCTTAAGATCCCATCCATGCACCCAGCATATAGCCATTATGTAGAGACGTGTTTGTTGGAAGGTGCTACACAGCTTTGAGACTTTCTTCACTTGGAGACCAAATAAAGCCTGAACACCATTTGCAATCTTTGTAGATTAAAAACAAAATACAATCAGACTAGCTTTGCTAGGTCCCGGGGTATCTCTATGCTTCGGCAAACAAAGTTAAATTACTATTAAGACTTCAGTGAAGGATTGAGCTACAAATATGGCAAAATAACACGTTGTTTTCACCAGCTTGGCAGATCATCACAGTATTTCACTTTTTCAGCAAAGAAATTCAGAGCTATCCCATTTTATCCTGACAATTCATAGTGACTGGCCCAAGCAAACTTTATGACTGAGTGGGAATTTGAAACCTTGTCTCCCCTTCCCAAGTCTAAATCCAAACAACATCCACTATAACACACTAGCTGCATAAAGGCTGACTACTGGTATTTTCCTCTTAAATCCTGTTCCCATTTATATCATTCACATGCACATTCTTTGCAGGGAATTCCCCCTACAACAGGAGACACCCAATGAGGTCTGTCCATCTGTGCAACGAAAATCCTCTTCCACAGTGGGGTTCTAGGTTTTGCTTCTTCCTCATGCAGCTCCCAAAATTTCCTGGGGGGGGGGGACATCCTTCTGGAGGTTTGAGGGGGAGAACAGATGGCTGCAGAAGAGAGGAAGCAGAAACCCTGCTGCACGAATGTATGCCTAACCACACTAATTTGGATTTCACCTAATGTGTGTGCGTGATCTGTGCTTAGTCAGCAATGCATGACTAAGAATAATACTGCGACTGTTAAGGAAGCAGGGTATTAATAGTGCCTTGTGAGGAGGAGGACAGAATTCATTAGGGTAAATGCCAGAGCACAAATACATGAAGTTGTGGTGCACACAGAGAGACCTCCACGGGATGATTTTCATGAAATGGCAAACACCCACAGTGCATGAGCCAGTCTCAAGACTGCTTCTTGCTGTTAGGCCCAAGATTAAATAATCAGCAATTTCATTCATTATTTCCTCAACCTTCCAGAATCTCACACTGTACAAGACTGTTGGGAGATCTTGGCTGTCACAAATAAAGTAGGGAAAAACTTACTCCAAAAGAATATAAATAGGTTAGTAATTGCTGTATTCAGTGCCCGGCGGAAACGGCAGCCTAAGCCCATTCGTGGACGGGTGGATTCGAGACAAACCACTTGGCTCACTGCAGTAACTGGTTCGGAACTCTCATCGCCTTGTAACCTGAAAGGATGAAGCAGAAAGATTCCTTGACTGAACAATGCAAAGAAGTTGATGGTCCATATTTATTATAAACATGCTATCCTCTCCATCACACTCCTTAGTTTCTTGCTCCCAACCTTCTCAGAATATTCCAGCAGTGGCTCATTAACAGCAGATTGAGGAGGATATGAGAGGAGAGCAAACAAAGATAGCACACTAGCAAGGTAGTCCTCTTCTATAGTATTTTTGTTTCTTCTGACAGCACCTCTTAGTACAGTATACAGGAGATTAAACTTTTAAACTGGATTCCCTCCTCCAGTGACTGCACAGAGATCAAGTGAAAAGTATGCATGCATGTTGAGTCTATTTTCCTTGAAACAAATTCCAGCAGTTAATTTTGTTGGGGAAAATGTTAAGTTCACCTGCATTAAATGTTGGTGCATCTTTGGAAAAGGATGAGGGGAAACCCTACAATTATACGCACACCAAATTTATTCTGTGCAAAATCTGCAATAAGGAAAAACCTCATCCTGCAAAATGAGAAAACACTGGAAATGGCCACTAGGATAATTCCAGCTCCTAATCCCCACAAAAAGATAGTTTGGCTAACTGTGCCAGAGGAGAAACAAAACAAAACAAAACAAAACAAATAAATTCTTTCCAGTAGCACCTTAGAGACCAACTAAGTTAGTTATTGGTATGAGGTTTCGTGTGAATGCATACTTCCTCAGATACCAGAGGGGCTTTACAGGAACCTGGCTTCCCATGGACCCAGCAGAGTAAACAGTGATAAGAGAGTCTCAATGCAAGAGATGATTGACTCAGGATATTTGGTAACTGGGCATGGAGTGCATTCAAACCATGCAGTTGAGTAAATGGACTTGCATGACAGCAGAATGTGTGAATATAGAATTTAAGAGTCTGTACATGCTAGGCCTGGGAGATATATCAATTTATCACCCAGGACCGGTATGAGGAGAAGACCGTGACATCAGTTTCACTCAGCGGTATATCACTGGTGAAACAACCACCGCTCCTGAGTCCCTCTGCTAGCAGCATCCGCTAGCAGAGGGACTCAGGAGCAGTGGTGGTTTCCCCAATGATATATCACTGAGTGAAACTGCCATTCTACTCTGCCGCCGGGCCCCGATACAGCTTGTTCCTCCCTCTGCATCTTTAAACTGTTCGACTGAGGAGTGTGCAGCTGCCCTTGCCGCAGTTAAAGGAGCACCTAGCCCAGCCCTGGCTCACACAAGCCTGCAACAGGGTGGGGGTTCTGTGAAACTGTTCAGCTGAGGGGAGTGTGTTTGCCGTTCTCTGTAGTGAACAGTTAAAGGAGCCCCAATGCTTTGCCTGTGCAAGAGCACGGGGCAATCTCAGCTGGGGGAGGTGACGTTCCCTCCCCCCAGAAGAGCTGCGCAAAGCAGCCCTGATGCTTCTGTTGCTTGTGTACGAGTGGCAAGAGCACTGGGTCTGTCTCAGCTGGGAGGGGGACCTTTCATCCTCCCTGCTGAGTGGCACAAAGAAGCTGAATTGTCCCACCCTGTGAGCCAGGGTGCAACTCGAAGTGAGAGCTGGGGCAGTTTCACCTGGTGTCTTGAATGCAGAGACCAATGCATCTTGTTTTTTCAACACTGTGATATATTGCCAAACCACAGTGTTTGGCTGGTGATACACTGCAATGTTGAAAAGCTGATATTGCCCATCCCTAGTACATGCTGGCAAAATGCCTGTGAAAACCTCTCTCAGAAGTTGAAGGCAGATAAAGGAATTACTGCAAAACAGAAACATGGAAGTAGTACAGCAATTACCACACTTTGACTCTAGTCTCTGCAGGCTCACTAAAGGAAATCTGGAAGAGCCCTGCTGTAGAATTCCCAGTCTCCTGGCCTTTTCAATCAGTGTATATAAAAAAAAACCAGGTGATCATATTTTTGGCAGCTAAGTGATGTCACACCAGGGTTGCAATTAATAGCTCATCATACAGATAGTCCAAATCAGTTGTCTAAGAAACACTGCTGAACAGTGCACATAAGCTCCTGACAATCTGCATCACACTCAACTTTTTTCCCATCCCCCTGGATTATTTGGATCTCAAGTTTCTGAAAGATCTTAAAATATGCAGCAGCGTTCCCAAGCACAGCTGTCTTATTTGGTTCTGCTCTTAACAGAACATTTTCAAATAAGTCCACACAACATTTGTTGGAAAGCCTGCAGCAGGTCTTTAGTATGCTGTACATTCTTATTGAGTTTCATATTGAGCTGCCAGAACAGGATCCATTTGCTCAAGTGTTGATGAAACTCTTAATTATGGTGAATACAAAACTGGGGAGTGTATTTTACGCTTCCAGGCTATGACTTGTAACAGTGAAGAAAATCTTAATTAGAAAGCACTGAATTCCATCCCACCAGCAATTCTAAGCATGTCCCTAAGGGAACAGTGTTTAGCAGTGTGGAGTCTTCCTATACAAAGAATGGAAAAATGGAACACGTTTTCGAACATTAGGTTACAGCAGTGTTTTAGATAATGAGATTAGGGGAGGAGAGTATTTTATTGTTGCTCACAGCCTCGGGCTTGTTGAATTATTCTGCAGCAGTGAGAGAGTTAAGAAGGCCTCAAAATTATGTCTGAAATCTAATAAACACTACTGAACTGAGGCACTGGCATCTACCAACTTACATGAAAACACAGCAAGACTGTACTTTTGGGATCACCTTCAAAACATTACGTAGAACTGTATTCCATACTAAAATAATTAAAATCTGGTACCTGGCATTCTATGCAAATTTGTGCACTAATCTCACTGGCTTCAAAAAGGATACATATAGAGGCAAATTGTTTTACTCTTCTATCATTTTACCTTGATAAAAGATTGAATCTGATATCATTTTAACAACAATGGCTTCCCCCAACAAACCCGAGGAATTATAGTTATTTATTTATTTTCTTATTATTTTTATATCCATTTATATATATTTTTATATCCTTTCCTCCAATGAACTCAAGATAGAATACATGATTCTCCCCCTGCCCATTTCATCCTCACAACAACTCTGTGAGGCTGAGAAGCAGTGACCAGCCCAAGGTCACCCAGCAAGTTTCACGGCCTATTGGTGATTTGAACCCTGGTACCCCAAGTCTGAGCCCAATACTCTAATCACTACATCACGCTTATAAGTGTGCCGGGACTTCTGTGAAAGGCTGAAAGGGCTAATTTAAAACAATCTTTCTCAGTATCTTTGGTTAGACTGAAGCCACAGTGGCTGAACAGATTTAAAATCTGTTGTGAAAACAGGGTCCTAACAGGCTAACCCTACCCAAAAAAACTGAACTGAGACATGACTACAAGCTCCATGAGAAACAGTAAGGCATTTGAGGCCTATGGGAATTTCAGCAGTAACTTTTGTAGACAGGACTTCAAATGGAGAGTCTCAAATAAAGAATTCTACACCATACAGAAATAACTAAGATGAGTGGAGATGGAATAATCTTAGCACACTAGCTGGCGTGAATCCCTGGTAACTGCAAAGGAATGCATTTCAAATTGCTATTATCCATCCTTTCCTGCTCACCAAAATAATTGTGTTTTCAAATAGCACATCTGTATTAGAGAGTTTGAAAATATATTTATATGGGCTCCCTGCCGGCAGCAAGTGGCTCTTGATATCTCCCTCACAGTTCAAGAGAGTAATCTATAATATCGGGACGAGACAGGCAAGGAAGTCCTTATAAATATATAATAGGCACTCAGAGAGATGGCATGATTTTTCAAAGAGCTGAAATGATTTGCACAGGGTGATGTTTGCTCTCCAGACACAGTCTGCAGCCACCATTTACAAATAAACAAACTCATCTACTGGAAAAAAGCTAATTCTGTTCTTCCAGAACCAATTGAAGACAGCAAGGATATTGCCCTTTATGCCAGTGAGCAAGTTAGCTACTCTGAAGATGTGACCAAGATCATCCAAATTTTGTATGTGTTATAGATACCTTGAAGAGCATAAAACTTCCCTTTAATATAACTACATTTACTTCGAGCACAAGAGAACGAGAACAAATGCTCCGTGCATCTCCTGAATTTAAACCACATGAAAGCTAGGCCAGCACAACTAAGCTCATATTTCAACCACCTGCATAAAGTACATGGTATTCAGTATCAATCTCTTAAAACAAAATAAAATTAATAAATTTCAGAGCACTGGAATCAGTTTTACAGTCCGTCTGAAAGACCAGAAATGGCACAGTGTACCCTTGTTCCATAACTGAGAGATCACTGCATTCTGAACGGTTGTTTTCAAGCAACACCCTGGTATTGGCAGGGAGAGAGTCTCAGATTTCTCAGTTATGATGTGCCAAAATATTGCTTACTTCATATAATCCAATGAGGTTTCAGATTGAGAAATGACAGCCAGTCTATGTACTGAGTTATATCCAGAGCAGTGCTAAATAAGCGTCCTGTCAGCACAAGGATTTCTGAGTGTGCAGTGGCACTTCCCCTACCTTCCCCCTGTAGGGTAGGCTGTTATAATCTCCATATTACAGGTATGAATGTGAGAGCAACTGTCCTAAGGAGATGTGAGATTTGAACCAGGAAGTCCCCTTCATTACACCACACTACTTTCCACAAATAAAAAAGAAATAAAGTGTAACAGCCAAGCATTACAAGTCAGGCCTGAACACATCATCAAGGCCACATTAAGGCAGTTGGAGGGCTGGTGAAGTTCACCAAACAGCCCCCCCCCACTCCTCCCAAAAGGAATGCATGAAATAGAGTACCAGAAAATATGTTCATGGACTATGAAATAAATTCTCTGAGCATGTGCAGTTTTACAGCTCTCAGCAAAACACAAAAAATTTGACAACTAACAAAATGAATACACACACGTTTTCATATTTTATACTCAAATCTCATTGGTTTTGCTCACTTCCTAACCTGGGTCAGTCAGTGAAACCTGTTTCGCATGCCTGTTATGGAGATACAGGAGGAGGCATTAAATGGCTACAAAAGGGGACTGGGTACTTTTATCATAGGTGTCAACTTTTGGTTCCTTTAACCAGAGCGATGCACCTTTGTACTACCAAAGGGCCAGATTTTTCTGCCCACTCCCACTTAAATATACCTCCAAGGCTTCAACCAATACTAACCTGGCCAGATGGTTGGATGCTTTAGATGCACAATTCCACTTGTGTTCAGCTGTGATTGCTCCCAGGTTAGAGTGCACAATAGATTTATTCCTAAGGAGTTATTTTAGACCTATATCCAGTGTTAGAAACTGATAAACGAAAGCTAGGAGCTAAATGGCATCTTAAACCTAGGTTATGTCTAGGCACACTTTTTTATAAGAAAAATACAAAGCTGAAAATGAATTAACTGCTGCTAAAATATTATGTTCATTTTTCAGATAGTCTAGTCCTTTCCCTGCCCACCCCCTAATATTTTTAAAAGGGTCTCTTCTCCAGCCTTTAGAGTTGCTGGAAGTGGGGAGGCAGAAAAAGTCCTTCTTCCACTCTGCAGTTTTAATCTGAAATCTTAGGTGCAGTTCTGTGCCCAGAGCTCAGAAACTGCTTGCACTAATGAAATTCCTTGTCACAAAATGCACCTAGAACAATGGGAGTTTCAAACACTATCTATAGCCACTGGGGGTAGGGGATTGTGGAGAGCAGATCAGTTTTCTTTCATTTTAAAAAGGAACAAAATGGAATGGAAAGAAACTATAGAAATCCCAAGGGCAGAAGCAGGAAAGGAAAGCACACTCTAACAGGGAGAGGAGAAAAGCAGCTCTTTAGAACTACAGGGATTCCTGTACTATGTTGTCCAAATAACTCACTCATCACAGTTCTGACTTCATTCACAGACTACAAACACTGAAAATTGGGAGTAGCCAGGCTGGCTTATCTCTCAGAAATTGCTTAAAAGGGTGTTTGCACATCTTGCTTTATAAGATGTAGGGGGACACTGAAGAGGAGGAGGAGGAGGAGGAGGAGGAGGAGAGAAAGGAAGCTCAGTCCAAGTCCCCTTGCAGGCATTGGGCCCTGGTACAACTGCACTTTTATAAATCCAGCCTTTCATTTCTTTGAGAGTTATGGAACTGCACAGCTAGCAACTATGACCTTCCAGATGCCCGTCAACCCACGTTTTGGCAATCTCAGGCAGAAAGCAAAAGGGGGTGAATTACCAAACCACAGGTGGGCAACTTGGTGGGTATCAAATTCTGCAGATCAAATGCAAATCTAAATAAAAACATCTTACAGTGCCAGGCTTAGAAGAACACTTGTAGTTAGCTGGTTCTAGAAGCCTGGGGGTCTTCCTAGGGAAAGTCTTACACTGCTTGTTTTTCAAACAGTCGCTTATGGTTCCCTGAGTCACATCTCCACTGAATCTCATGGGATAGTGAACAGATATGGAGATAAATTTAACACAGGCCATTCCAATGAACTTACCATATGCCTGAGTCTCTGTGATTGTCCAGTAACCGCTGCAAAGCATCCGCAAACCTTTGTGCACTGTAGGCAGTCACATTCTGTAAGGAAGTGGGCCCCAAGATGTAAATTCTGCATTCAACTAGCAGTGAGACTTTTCTGTAAATACATTCTTTCCATATTATTTATTATATTTATATTCCACCTGCTTTTCCACGGAATTTGAGAAAATATACATAGGGCACCCACCCAGGTAGTCTCCTATTTACAGCACAATTAGTTAAGCCACGCTTTAAATACATTAAAATGAGTGTTAGGATTCTATTCAGTTTTCCAAGTAGCTAAGACTATAATTTTATGATCATATTTGATGCAGGAACACACTCCATAGGTGTGCATAACTATAGTATACTAACAATCCTTTTCTGTAGAGAGGTACAAAAAAGAAGAGAGGAAAGCCATGTGTTTACTACTGCTTTGTAAGCAACGACTTTAAAATGCTGGAAGATTTTGGTTTCTCAAATGGAAAAAGAAACAGCAAGTCTCAGCAGTCATATTATTTAGGTTTTCCAACGCAACAACCCAAAATAAAAAAATGCCAACCAAGTAACAGCCAAAATAATAACAACAGAATTACTGAAGGGGAAAAATAAAATAGAGGTAGTTTTAATGCACTAAATAGCAGATACACATATATACAATAACAGAAAAATGTCATGACCTTGCTTACCTCTATATATTCCTTTGCCACACTAACTGGAATGCATTTACTTTCTAGATTATCAGGGTTTCCACACTCAAAGTTGCCTGGTGGTGGTGGTGGGAGAGACAGAAAATGTTATTGACATGGAAATCATGAAACTTGCCAAATAGTACAGAAGCACTGAGCTAAGTTCCTTTTTAAAGCACTTTTAATGCTAGCAATTTTTTTTTTTTACAGAATATAGACCTGGTTTAGTTTTATGACTTAATAAAATTTGCAGTGCTGTATCCACGCTAGCATAAGGCAATCAAACCTCACATTTATTCCATGAGAGCAGCTCATACCTTTGAAGAAATGCGTGTATGTGTCCCTCCTTTGTGTAACTGTACCTTGCCTAATGCTTTGGGTTAATAGGATACTTTTAAACAGTGCCTGAAAAATTTACTGAATTATACAAAGATTTATAACATGTCTGAGGACACCCCCACATGCTCCTTAAAAAAATGCTTTCATGGTGATTCACATTTGGGATGGGATCAGGGATGTTACACGTTGAGCGGCTTCCAATGCTGAAAAAGTTTTAGGGTGGGCCTGCCACTTAGCTACTGGTCAGGTTATGTTCTGTGGTTCACCTGATGCCTTCATTACAAATCTTATGTGCCAGGCGAAAACATTTCTCTATAACCAGGCCTCTGGCTGATTAACATTCTATGGCCCTTAAAATGTGCTTGTGGGAGGAGGGCTAATGCTTTGTTCTTGTTTTTATTATGTATTTTGTTTTCTCATTTTGTTGTTGCCATTTTGTTGTGACTGCCCTGTGATCTTTGGAAGAAGGGTGGCATACTACTACTATAACTTTCACAATAAACACCAGAGGGGAGTGAGACGGGATTGCTGCCTATCGTAATGGACACTCTAAGATACAGCCTGACACTTAAGCAGTTGTCCAGTGCCAGTTTTCTTTTGAAAACTGGTTTCTCATCTGCAAGGCCATGAAGCCATCAAGAACACTTTGATACTTCCACCACATGCTGATGACACAACCCAATTTTAAACTTAAACTTCAAAATCTGAACTGAAAAGCAGCCGAATTCTTCAGGAGTGCAAGCAGTTTATGCACCGCCCCCCACTGTGAATGTACAGCACTGTGGTTATAAAGAACATAACCAGACATTGATTTTTAGTTCAAAAGACTTTTTAAGTAGCCTTCCCTGCAGAGTGGCCACAAGGTAAGAAAATGTGATGTACAAAGAACAAACAAATTAATTTCAACAAAGCTTAAGAACCACTGAAATTCAGGAAACAAGCCTACTATATGAAACAGTGGCATAAAACCCCTACCATCCGCTGCTCACACAGTAGTTTTGGCCAGCTATTAAAATGTCTGTTGTGCTGACAGCTGCAAAAAAAATTAATGTTCAAGATACAAACTACCTTGAAAACTACGCAAGAAGTTATTTGACAGTGCAATCCTTTGAATTCTGATTTGAAAGTCCCACTGTGTCAATTGTGTGCAGAGGATTACAGCCTACTGCATCTAGGACCCTGTTGGCATTAAAGAAATGCTGCCTAGTAGCCACCTCCAAAGGTTTTCCCAGACACAGTTCAGTTCTGCAATGCAGATGGGGATACATGCAGAGAAACGTAACGGTTAATGATATAAAATGGGCCAGCCTGGTGGAAAGGGGGCATATACATTGCTGTGATCGGGAAACTCATTCCTGGAAACATTACATATATCCAGGATGAGATAGGTGAAGGATGAGCTCACCATCAGCACACAACCATGGCTTTCACAGGGAAAAGCATATCAATATCCTTTGGGATATTTTCATTAGTCAGCTGCTAAATGTAACAGTGTTCTGGAAATTGTTGGATTGTGTTGGCCAGCCCTTTAAAACTACGCTGCGTATCTGTGAAAGCTAGAAGAAGGTCTTGAACTTAACTTGTGAACTGCATCTTTATTTTGCTAGTGGGAATCCTTGCATGGTCTCACACTAGCACAATGGATTAGTTGAATATGACCCTAAATCTCATTTTATCTATGTGAAAAAATCAGTGCCATACTAGGGGGTCATTGTTTTAATAATAATGCAGCTCAGATTTAGAAAGGCTGTTTTTCCTACATTCCTCTGCAGGCTTTGAAGGGAAACAAAACAGTCCTCGCTCTTTTAAATTCAAATTAAGGTTGAAAATAACTAGCTAGTATACACCTATTTTCTTTGAACAAAGTGATTGGTAAAAAGATAAATAAGAACTCACCAGCTTGAACTGCAAGATAATTGTATAGTTCATACAGAATGGTCATTACCATTTCTTCATGTTTTTCCAGACAGTACTGAAAAATTAAGAGAGAAAATTATTCAACAGATCTTTAATTCAACCAACTACAAAAATTACAACCAACTATTAAATAGAACATTTCTCATGCGCTCTAATTTAGCTACTGAAAACTAAGGATGGACTCATAAGACCTCATTTCTTGCCAGAAGTTTAATTCTCTCTTTCTGCAAATGTCATTGCTAAGGTATATCATTTTGTATGATGATGGGGAGAATGAGTGGACTCATTATATATCAGTTCCCTTCACTGCAGTCACTATCAGAATAAAATCCATCACATCCTGTGGATTATGTGCACTGTAAAACATTGGATTTTGGGGTGGGGGGGGTACAAAAACTATACAGCCCTCAGATCTCAAATTCTTATATTCTAAGTAAGTTTGATGATAATCTTAAATCTACGTATGTACAAAAAACAAATCAAGGGCTTTCATTTTAATTATATACACTATATTGTATAACAAGGTTTGTCTTATTCAGCTCTATGTTATAGAAAAAGTTACAACTACATGCGCACATCAGGAGAGATTAAAGGCTGTTAGCTCTATTAAGCTTGTTATTGAAAAGTAGCTTTACAGATGAAATCCTTGTCACAAATCAGTCTCACTTTTGTTACAACCGACTAACGAATATTTCTGTAAGATAAGAAGGATTTAGATTTGCAGCAGCTTAGATTTACATGGTCTGAATTACTAATCTATAAGAAGATGTCTGTTAATTACACATCAATAAATCATTAGATTTCTCTTGGAAAATAGCAGAAGCTTACTTCTGTAGCAACACAGATACTAAGTGATCTGTGGCCAGTGCTTTTTTCTTTAAAAAGTGTTCAGGAATACTCTCATTTTCCTACTCTTAATGAAATACTGTCCCTCAATGAGGCCAAACTTAGACTCACAGAATGTTTAGGGTTCTGCATCCCCCCCCCCGAAAAAAAGAACTGCCTGTGGCCCTCCAGATATTGTTGGACCAAACTCCTCATCATCTCTAGCCTTTGGCGAAACTGACTAGGGCTGATAGCAGCCACAGGTAAGCTGTACATTGTACTTATTAACAAAATTTAACATTGGAGATAGTAAGAAGATTCACACTTACACCTTCTTTAGTTCTTTCACAATCCATGGACAATAGGTTAACTGAACGAGAAGAAAAAAGGATTTATTTTTTAAAAAAACAATGAGTCTTGTACATCTTCAAAACTAACAGATTCATTGTGGCATAAACTTTTGCGGATTAAATCCCACTTAGTTTTGTTACAGAAGATGGACATGGCTACCCTTCTGGAATTTATTCTCTAAGCAATTTATTTTGTTAAACCTGCAATATGAACCTAATAATGTTCCTTGGAAGTGCCCCATTTTGTTCAATGGGACTTCCTGCAAAGTTAAGCACCCATAGATTTCCCATCAAAAGGAAATGATTTACATAACATAGTAACAAGACAAGAGAAATAACTATTCTGCATTCATGTCAAAATAAGCACATTTGTTTACTTTGCAGAATATCTGGGATTTTGATTCTGAATATAACTATAGACAGAAAATGTGATTTAGCTTCTTGAACACTTATGGATTAAAACATAGTGCAGACAAATCTTGAATGAGATAGTATTTTGCTATCATACTGTAGGAAAAGTTACTTTGTAAGGCTGGTGAAAGGATGCTAGACTGATTTCTGGAATGAGTAAGAACATCCCACTACCTCATCATAAATCTGTAACAGAAGGGTACCAGCCAATATATAGTGCCACATAAATGTTCATCAGATTTTAAAATACAAGTGGGTGGGAAGAGTCTTTTACACATTTTCCCACAATGCTTTGCAAAAACAAAGTGACCAGAAAAACTGTCCAATTGATCATGAATATGTAGTTACTGAAGTAACTATTTTTGGCTTTTGGAGTGGTAGTCTAAGACAGCGAAGGAAACATCCTATTAGTAACAACCATGTCCACCTCCCACTTGTCATTCTAAAGTCATACAAGAGAATTATTATTTGATACATCAGGAGAATTCAGTCTATCCTTTTCAAAAGGTAGAAAGAACCCTTTCATCTGCTTAATCTCTTTGGTGTGTGCAACTACTAAACATTTCAAGATCAGTAGTTGCTAGGCAGCCAATCTGAAAGACATCATAAAGCTTTCTTTTGACAACATATCCTTAGAACCTGGGCCAGGACAAACTTCCTATAATGGTTATTTGAAAAGGTATTCATCCTTAGGCTATGCACACACTATAACTTTCAAGCACATTGCAACTACATTCTTTCCCTCAAAGGATTCTGGGTACTGTAGTTAACCCATCGTTGAGTTACAATTCCTAGCAACCCTTAACAAACTACAGTGCCTAGAATTTATTGAGAGGGGAAATGTGCTTTGAAGACATAGTGAGCATGCAGCCTCAGTCATTTTTGTACATTGATTATGAGCTTTTGAAGGAACGGATGCTAACTTTCGCCACAAAAAGTTCTACAAGTTGTGTTTCTGTAAGCAAGAAGCTGAAAAGAAAAGGGACTGGAACAACAAAACTCTAAATGAGGCTATCCGCAAGAGGAAGAAGAGATGGAAGTGGGGTTGAAGAGGAAAAGCAGCGTTACATCCTGCACACGTACAATTCTCAGGCCCTTCCAGTCGCGGAGGTCCCATCATCTTCACCCAAAGGATGCCCAGGAAAATGACCAGCAGCCCTATGGTTGCCAGCCACAGGAACCAGGAGAGATAAAATTCTAGGCCTCTGCCTTTCCTCTTTATGCCCTGAGCTTGGGGTTTCAAGCCTACATGCTGGCGCGTCCCATCCCAGCGTGTCTCCCTACTCAACTCTCTTGCCCCCCATGGCGGTGTTTTCAAACTCCTGGGCGCGAGCCCAACCTCCTTCTGCGCTCTCCATGGGGACCTGTAAGTCAGCCCCTCTTCGCTCCTTTGGGTCAGCGATCCCAAATAGGAGCTTGGGGTGACCCTCCTTTCGGCCTCTAAGTGGGCCCTGTTACTGAAGGAGCTGGGGGTGACCCCCCTTTCGGCCTCTAGCTGGGCCCTATTACTGAAGCCTGCAGCACTGCCCCCCACCACGGGGGTCTTCCAGGAAAGGCTGGGGCTCACGCTCTGCTCGTTTTCCCACCACTTGCTGGGACTTAACCCTATTCCCCCTCCTGGGGATGCTGCTCCCCACGAAGGGCTGGAGGTAAACCTGGGCGCCGCCGCCGCCTCCCTTTGGTAAGGGGCCTCGAAGCCTTCTCCCGCCTCCAGCCGGGCTCTCCTCGAAGCCAACCCGCTACTGCCCTCCTCCCAGCGGCTGCTGGGCGCCGCTCCCCCCCGAGCCGTCAACTGGGGCCTCCGGGCTGCGGCGAGCCCGCTGTCTGCCCGCCAGTCATTGCTCTGAGGCAGCAGCCCTCGACTCCCGCTCGCCGCCTCCCGACGAGGCGGCTCGTAGTCGTTCCCTTCTTCTTCCTCCTCCTCATCCTCCTCTTCCTCCTCCTCGCTCTCCTCCCTCCTAACCGGGACGCGGGGCCCCCGGGGAGCCGCCTTTGGCCCGGCCGCGGCCTTGGGCCTCGCGGGGCCGCTCGGGCCCTGAGGGTGTGTCCGGGCGGTGCTGCCGCGGCTCCTCAGCCCAGCGGCCACCTCGGCCCTCAGCCGGGTGAGTTTCTTGGCGTAGAGCTTGCGGGTGGAATCGGTAATGGGCCCCGGCTGGTAGCCGAGGGCCAGCAGCTCCGCCCGCAGCTCTGCGTCTGACAGACCCGCTGCGGCCATAGCCAGAGAGGAGCGGAGGAGCGCCAGCCGGAAGTGATACCTTCCCCGGCGAGGAAGGGCTTACCGCCATCTTGGTAGGGGCAAGCAGGCGTCTCTCTTCCAGCTGCCATCATGTGGAGGTCAGGGCCGCCTCCGACGCGGCCGCCATCTTGAGAGGGTCGCTTATGGCGCTCCGAGAGGCTGCATTCCTTTTTATACGCTTGCCTGGGAGAAAGTGCCTTTGAGCTCAGGAGGGCTTGCTTCCGAGTAGACGTCTATACTAGTAGCGAGATAAATAAACAAAAAAGAAAGCAAAAAGCACGTACACGTATCAGTGGCGTAACTGTCAACATTTTCCTTTTTTAAAGGGAAATTCCCTTATTCCGAATAGGATTCCTCGCAAGAAAAGGGAAAAGTTGACAGCTATGATCAGCGGCAGAGTACACTGAGGACTTGCCCCCCCTCCCCCAATCTCTGTTGCACCTTAAATATTGCTATTGTTTAAAGTCGTCCCATCTTTGATTCCGAAATGTGGAAAGATTATTATTTCTTTATTTTAGTACAGCCTGACATCTGTCTGACCTCTTGCCTTCCTTCCTTACTTCCATTATTAAATACAGTGGTGCCTCGCAAGACGAAATTAATTCGTTCCGCAAGTCTCTTCGTCTTGCGAGTTTTTCGTCTTGCGATGCACGGTTTTCCATAGGAATGCATTGAAAATCAATTAATGTGTTCCTATGGAAACCGCCTTCCCCCGACCTCTTCTGGCGGGCGGCATTTTAAAATCGCCCGGGACAGCGGAGGACTTCTCCGCTGTCCGGGGCGATTTAAAAGCCCCTGGGAAGGCAGGCAGGGGGGACAAAGGCTTTCTCGCCCCGCCGCTCGGCTTCGGGACATCGTTCCGATGCCGGGCGGCGGGGGGAGGCTTTCCCGCCCCGCCGCCGGGCTTCGGGACATCGTTCCGATGCCGGGCGGCTGGGGGAGGCGTTCCTGCCCCGCCGCCCCGGCATCGGGACGATGCCCCGAAGCCGGGCGGCTGGGGGAGGCGTTCCTGCCCCGCCGCCCGGCATCGGGACGATGCCCCGAAGCCGGGCGGCGGGGGGAGGCGTTCCTGCCCCGCCGCCCGGCATCGGGACGATGCCCCGAAGCCGGGCGGCGGGGGGAGGCTTTCCTGCCCCGCCGCCCGGCATCGGGACGATGCCCCGAAGCCGGGCGGCGGGGGGAGGCGTTCCTGCCCCGCCGCCTGGCATCGGGACGATGCCCCGAAGCCGGGCGGCGGGGGGAGGCTTTCCCGCCCCGCCGCCCAGCTTCGGGACATCGTTCCGATGCCGGGCGGCGGGGGGAGGCTTTCCCGCCCGGCCGCCCGGCTTCGGGACATCGTTCCGATGCCGGGCGGCGGGGGGAGGCGTTCCTGCCCCACCGCCCGGCATCGGAACGATGCCCCGAAGCCGGGCGGCTGGGAGAGGCGTTCCTGCCCCGCCGCCCGGCATCGGGACGATGCCCCGAAGCCGGGCGGCGGGGGGAGGCTTTCCTGCCCCGCCGCCCGGCATCAGGATGATGCCCCGAAGCCGGGCGGCGGGGGGAGGCGTTCCTGCCCCGCCGCCTGGCATCGGGACGATGCCCCGAAGCCGGGCGGCGGGGGGAGGCTTTCCCGCCCCGCCGCCCAGCTTCGGGACATCGTTCCGATGCCGGGCGGCGGGGGGAGGCTTTCCCGCCCGGCCGCCCGGCTTCGGGACATCGTTCCGATGCCGGGCGGCGGGGGGAGGCGTTCCTGCCCCACCGCCCGGCATCGGAACGATGCCCCGAAGCCGGGCGGCTGGGAGAGGCGTTCCTGCCCCGCCGCCCGGCATCGGGACGATGCCCCGAAGCCGGGTGGCGGCGGGAGGCTTCAAAAGCCGTCCGGGGGCTTTTAAATCGCCCCGGACAGTCCCGGGGCGATTTAAAAGCCCCCGGTTAGGCAGGCAGGGGGGGGCAAAGACTTTTGCCCCCCGCCCGCCTTGGGAAGAGGTCCAGGACCTCTTCCCAAGGCGGGCGGGGGGCAAAAGTCTTTGCCCCCCCCTGCCTGCCTTCAAAAGCCGTCCGGGATAGCGGGAAGCGCTTCCCTGCTATCCCGGACCGCTTTTAAAATGCTGGCGGTGGGGAGCAAAGCCTTTCGCCCCCGCCGGCCTTCCTGGACCTCTTCTGAAGTCCGGAGGGGGGGAAAAGGCTTTGCTCCCCACTGCCAGCATTTAAAAAAAGGTCCTCGAGATTTCCCTATGGGCTTTCGTCTTGCGATGCAAGCCCATAGGGAAAATCGTCTAGCGAAGCGTCGCAAAAACCGAAAAACCCTTTCGTCTTGCGGGTTTTTCGTCTTGCGAGGCATTCGTCTTGCGGGGCACCACTGTATGCCTAAGGCTTAGGGATGCATTCCGGTGCATGTGTTTCTGCCATTAAGGCAAACTGAACGCAGCGGGGCTTACTTCCATGTAAACGCGTATCGGATTGTGGCGGAAGATTGCTTTTATTGGTTTTTAGCGTCGTGGGAAAAGGCTCGCAGGAGGCGCAATGCACCCAGTGGGAAACGGGGGCAAGGAATAACGATATTAAGGAAGAGCCGATGAGAACGATCCCTTTTCTTTGTTCATTCTTGTGCCTTGGCGATCTCAGCCCTCGTTCGTTAGGAGGACATGTTTTAGAGGGGCTGCAGCAAATAAAACTAAATACAAATAAAACTAAAACGACCCTTTATTGTTGCGCTTCATTCCACCAGCTGGAAATTGGGTAGCCAATAGAACTGCTCACCTTGCTCTAAAACTTTATCTAAAGAAATACTGTAATTGTAAAACAGAATTTTGTATCATGCCAGCTCAAGAATTTGCGGCTAGAACTTTCTGTTTTTTACCTGATCTGGGGCCAAGAGGTTTTAAACTGGCATGGAAAACGTCAAGAATGTAATGAAATAAACTGAGAAAGCACCATGCAATAAATTCAGAATAGACAATGCAAAGTGTGTATATCCTGTGTATGGAGAAAACCTTGTTTCTCAGTTAACGAGCTTAACATTTTGCCCAGGCTGCTATGTATTCTTATTCTTCTTCTTCTTCTTCTTATTATTCCTTAGGAAAATTCCCCCTTTAGCTTGCATCAAATATAGTGTAACCATCGAATGCATTTCTAGTGAGGCAAAACATTAGTTGATCCCCTTTGGTTCCAAAGGAGAAAATTACTTTCTGGGCACATTTTTCCTATTTGCATGATGGGCTATAACAAATTTAGCATTGGCTATTATGTACTTGATGTCAAATACTGGTATGATATAGTACTAAATATTCAGCCGACATCCAGGGCTGTATTAGAGTAGATTCATTAAAGGTATGATTAAGGCTGGAACCCCAACCACACTTATTTGTGAGTAAGCTCCATTGCATTCAGTAGGACTTACTTCTGAGTAGGCATGTCTAGGAGTGTGCTATTAGTTAGGATCCAACCCTCAGTCTCTGAAGCTGCAATAGAATCTTTTTGATAAGGATTTAGGGAGCAGGATTCGTTTCAGCACTAATGTAAGGGGCATTTGTCAAGGGGAACACAGATATGCCACTTCTATTGTCAGTTTACAAATCTCTGGACCCCCTCCGTGTAGAATTCTGAACCAATGTCACCTTGCTCCCCTTTACAATTTACTGCACCTGATCATCTAACACAGAAGTTTACAGGAGCAGGAATAGGACTGAATTAAGGGGGGGGGGGGGAAGAGACTTGGTGCTCGTAATTAAATAAGAAAAAAAGGCGTGATTTGAAAATTAAATTTAGCACATCAGAGATGTAGAGTAATTGCTTTTCCCGCTGCTCTATATAAAAAATAAATGAAAACAGCTGAAATATTGCTGCTTAATATTTGAATTTAATTAAAGATAATGCGGAAATAGTGACTAATGTTCCTCATAACAGCAACAATATAAGGATCTTTAAATGTACGTTGGGCACTCATTGAGCTCTTCGTGTCCTACTGGGGTGTGTGTGTCTTTGAGTAGTGATACCCACTTTCAGAGTTCTGAAAATAAGAGGCAGACTTTCTGACAGAAGTATTGCGAGGGAAAGGTTGAACTACTCTTTACTCTTTCACCATGCCAAACTTTTCATTTTATCATTTGATTGGGCTAGGATGTTGAACAACCGTCCCAAGCCAAAAAGCCTCATTCTGGGAGGTACATACCAGCGAAGAGCCAGGCCAGGCACAAACGTCGATAGAACAATGGAAGGGACCTGTTTGTGTACAGTAGACTACATCCTGCCACACGAAACCCAAAGGTTTCTACACAGGATTTGACTTAGGGAGAGTATTGAGGGCCCTCTGTCTATTTGCCCTTCTGCAGCTGCCTCTGCCTCTACATCTGCTGGGCTGTCAGCCACTGCTTCTTGCTTGCTACTGCAGTTCCCACTCATCCTGGTCCATTGTGGCATGACCTCTAGGAGCATTGCTGTGGTGATGGCATCCCTAAAGTGCTTTCTGGAATGGTACCTACTGGACTGAGGAGGAATGGTGGGAGCCCCTCCCCGCTTTTTCTGAACCTTCCTAAGGGCAGGAAGACTGTATTGATTTAGAACAGTGGTTTGCAGAAGGGCATAGTCCAGAGGGGGAAAGCTGGGAAATACTGGGTGAGGAAGAGCTAGAAGAGGAAATGTCATGAGAGAGACAGCTGGCAGATTCAGTGTCCTTGGACAGCATTCCTGACCCCATCCCCCTTGGCTAAAACTAGACGGGCTTGGAAAGGGATAGAACCGAAAGCACAGTAGTAACAAGCTCAGATTACCTGGCGTAGGCGTGACGTAGATTAATGGGGACAGAGGGGGCAAACCTTTACTGGGAGCAACGCCATTTTTTAGAGAGAGATGCATTCCTTTGTCTCTTGCTGTGATTATTAAAGAACTTATCTGGTAAGACTGCTCCTTTCATTTGATCTGCTTATTTACTGCCACCAGGGAAGGGATCCGATTCCCCGAAGCCTGACACCTACGCCTTGATCTGAGGAAGGGTTGTTCCTCAGAGTGAGGCATGTGGGCAAGGTGGCCCAGGCAGGATCTCTTTAAAGTTTAAATGTTGACTACTGTGAAACATAGAGCTTGTTCACCCTGGAGTTGAATATGGATTTGAAGCTAATTGCTTGCTTGTTTTTATTTATTATTACATTCATATCCCATATTTCCACCAAAGAGCCCAAGGTGGTCTATATTTCTCCTCTACATATTACCCTCGCAACAACCCCCTGAAGTAGGTTGTGTCTCTTCTATTTTGTGACTTCCACAAAATGTTCTTATCCAAGTAGCAGTTCCTACTTCCCTTCCACTAATTTCAGATTTTCCTGATCTGTGAATAACCTGATAAAGGAAGAAAATTCAATATAAAATCGAATGCTACCTGACTGTGAATGAGCTGTAGTGCATTGTATGGGTAGGCCTTTCAACATATGTAATAATTGATTGCTCATTTGTGCAAATCTGGTATATTGGAAAACACATACCTAAACACATGCCACAATGGACCTCAGGTACCCTGTTTTGAAATAATATTTTTCTTTATTTTTTAAAGAGGTATTGCTCCTGTGTGCAAATCTGGTATTTTGGAAAACCTGAATTTCAAAAAAAGCTTTGCAGAACATATGGTGATGGTGTGGAGTACTAATGGAGGAAGGGTTCAACAACACACAGTGCAAATATATCATCTATCTATCTATATCATCTATCTATCTATCTATCTATCTATCTATCTATCTATCTATCATCTATCTACTATCTATCTATCATCTATCTACTATCTATCTATCATCTATCTATCTATCTAATCTATCTATCTATCTATCTATCTATCTATCATCTATCTATCTATCTATCTATCATCTATCTATGATCTATATCTATCATCTATGGGAAACATTGAGATGGATTTCAGAGGCGTAAAACTGGATAAAGTTGCTTAAATGGACATATGGAAATAGCAGCCCATATATGCACGAATACCCTGGTGTGTTCATACTTGCTTCTGCTGCAACAAATATTGTTTAAGATTTCACAGCAGCATTTGCCGCTGCTGCAAAATGGTGGCAGAGCTGGCACTGCCTGGGGCGACCTCACCCATGGTACCTCTGAAGAACGACTCTTCCCCATGGAGATATTGTGTGATGAGATGGTCTCCGAACACCTGTGCTGCTGCTGTTAATGTGGGAGCAAAAATTGGGGGAAGAAGGAGCCAGTGGAGAAGGAGCCAGTGTTGGTGGTAAGTCCACCTGCCTTGAGCACTTCAGTGTGTGCAGGCCCACGTGAGACAAGGGGCACATGCCTTGTCTTCTGTGTGGTCTTTTGACTGTAATCCTATTATAGGCGCTTACTACTAGTCAGGCTTATGAATCGGATCAAATGGCAAGCTGTGTGAGGTATCAAATGCCCTTTAGGTCGGATAGTGTTTAACTGAACTGTCTCCATTCCTGCCCCTGGCATAGCTTTTCTTCCAGTCCTTTCTGTGCTACACAACAGTTTTGGGGACTTCCACTGCGCTTCAGCAGACAGCGGTGGCTGCTGATGTTGTACATGGGCAACAGCCTAGGTTGGATTGTGACCAAAGTACAGCTTCCTTCATTGCAGTGAGGCAGACATCATGGCTCCCTGTCTAATATTTATATGGTTTACCTTAGTTGGTGTCTGGTGAAAAAGGAAGCCCATGTTGCTTCATTATGATTTGGTCCTCTATTAGGGCCTCTTGCTTTTCTTCAGGAGAACGTGACTGCCAAACTGGAGCAAACATCAATTGGGTTTTCTGTAGATTGATGTTTGCTCTGATTCAGAGGTAATGAGCAGGTTTTGCCAGGAAAACTGGCAGGGCAAACGGAAAACCGCTTGGACTCGTTTTTTCTAGGCATGGGACAAGTGAAGTGTGGCCAAGCTCACATATCACACAGTAAAGAAACCGATTGTCCAGTCTTCAGACTCCACAGTGTTTCAGTGGTTTCAGCACTAAGAGTGGCTCCTGACTGTAGTACTTAACATGGTTACTAGTGGAGCACCAGTCCTGTTGGACTCAGTGAAAATGGCGGCATAGCTCCACCCCTTCCCCTTTATGCTGCTTTCAGAGATTGCCCAGGGTCTCTTGTCCTCTGTTCTGTTCAGATGAAGGACACATTCAGGCCATATATTTAAACGATGACTCTTTAAACAGTCATGGCTTCCCTCAAAGAATTCTGGGACCTGCAGTTTGTTAAGGGTGCTGAGAGTTGTTAGGAATCTCTGATTCCTCTCCCAGAGCTATGATTCCCAGAGTGGTTTAACAATCAATCCTTATTCACAGGGAACTCTGGGAATTGTAGCATTTGTCAGGGTGTGCACAAGGAGGGAGGAGATGGTGGGGAAGGTCCTGTTGTGCAAGAGGAAATCTTTGCATTGATGACATGTGTTACAGTTAGTTGAATACCACCCATCATTCCAGAGAATTATGTCCAGGACTTTCTGCTGCCTTTCATAGGAGTGGGCCATTAAGTTGCCACCCGAGCAATCAGCGTCATTGGCACTTCTATGATCAGTGTTGTGCCCTGTGCTTCTGCATTGATTCTAACCCCTCTCCCCAGCTGTGAACCCCTGAAACAGCCCCCTCAGCAACTAGACCTGAAAAAGTATTCTATTGGCTCTAGTAGATGGCTTTTACCAAGCCCAATTGTAGTGGAGGAGGAGATGCTAAGGGCCAAACAGGGAAAGCCTCAGGGGCCACATTTGGCCTTTGGGCTGGTAATTCCCTACCTCTCTTCTAAATAAATGTTCAACAGTGGCAGTAACAATCAACATAATGCTTGTTTTATGTAATTTCAGCCAATAATATAAATCAATTTTTATTTTTAAGCTTTTTGTTTTTATAGATTTACTTCTTCGGAGCTCTGATAAATGATCAGCTTTAAGCATCTTTTTTATTTGTATGCATCGCGAGTGCCTAAATGGAGAAATTATGGTTGGCGCTCTCTCCCTTCCCTTTATTTATTTATTTATAAAATTGGGAAAGAGAGTTTTAACTGCCAGGTTTTTATTTGCATTTATTTATGAGAGTTTTTTGTACTTTGTTTTATTTCTATAAATTTAGATGTTTGCAGTTGCTGAAAATTATGGACTTGGATAATAATTATTTGATTATAGGAGATGCTGAGATTGGTAGAGCCTTAGTCTTCATAAAAACCGTTAAAGCTCTGAACCATGAGTCATTTTTTTTCTGGTCTGAGCTGTAAAACACAAATTGTCAACCCTGCATGGCAAAATGTACAAAATGCATAACCTTAAACCATCAAATTGCATTTTCTTTTCTTACCTATTTTGTATTAGGCAGATATGTTAATAGGTACTATTCATTACTTTGCCTGACTATAACTTCTGGTAAGCAAGGGAACTCCTGGAGAAGTATATATTTGTTTGTGTAAGGATGTATTTGAAATTATAATTGACCCCCAAATAAAAGAGTTTATCAGGTTCTGCTTGCACAACGAGGATAATATTTGTGCATTTTATGAGTATCCCTGCTTGTGCAATCAATCCTTGTGTGTGTGCAGCCTGCTCTGACTGAAAGTTCTCTCTACCTTCATGTACACACGAGGGCCTGTGAGGGGAGATAAGTGCTTGGGGGCCTGTGTAAGTCAGTGAAAGAGCGGAGCTAATGGTTCACATATTGTAAAGATAAGAACCATGTAGAGTTGAAAGGGGCCACAAGGTTCTTCTAGCCTAACGCTCTGCAATGCTAGAATCACAACAGGAAAAGATGGGCATCCAACCTCTGTTTAAAAATCTCCAACAAAGGTGAGTCTACCACCTTCTGAGGTACTGTAGTTGGAATATATATTAAAGGTAAAGGGACCCCTGACCATTAGGTCCAGTCATGGCCAACTCTGGGGTTGCGGTGCTTATTTTGCTTTATTGGCTGAGGGATCCGGCGTACAGCTTCCGGGTCATGCGGCCAGCATGACTAAGCTGCTTCTGGCGAACCAGAGCAGCACACGGAAACACTGTTTACCTTCCCGCCGGAGCGGTACCTATTTATCTACTTGCACTTTGACATGCATTCGAACTGCTAGGTTGGCAGGAGCAAGGACCGAGCAACGGGAGCTCACCCCGTCATGTGGATTCGAACCGCCGACCTTCTGATCGGCAAGTCCTAGGCTCTGTGGTTTAACCCACAGTGCCATCTTCGTCCCTGTTGGAATATATATTACTGAGATTATTTATGCCAGCAGTGTGGAACCTCAGACCTGGAAACCAAATGTAACACTCCAGATCTCTATTTGGCCCCAAAACGCTTTTCAGACCACACCCTCACTGGTCTTGCTTTGCAGCCCAGCTTCTTTTGCTTGGCTGGAATGCACCCTTGAATTCTGGCTTTCAGTTTTTATATGGTTTTTATTGTGGTTGTAAACCTCTTGGATTTTTTTTTAGTGAGCAGCAGTATACAAACACTTTTATCAATAAATACCAGTACACGTTGCTTGTCTGAACAGATGAAAGAGAGAGTGCATGTGAGGGATGTGTAGGAGCTAGCCTACTGTACAAAATATGTGGTGTGCAGTCCTTGGAGGATTCCAGAAGGAAATGTGGTCCTTGGGCTGAAAAAAGCTCCCCAGACCTGATCTATGCAACTACAGAAGTTTAGCATTTAGCCCTCAAGCTCTGTAAGAAATGAAAACCTTGCATTTTGGAGAGTCAACTTTTCCTTTTCAGAGGCATGCCAGTGGAACATATTGCCTCGTTTCACATGTCCCTCTCTGGTTATTCATTTTAAACACCCTTCGTCCCAAGTTCTTCCAAGTTATGTAAATTGTAATAATTACTAGCGCTGCTTGAGGGGGAAAATGGAATTGTATGTGGTGTATGTATTATTTAGCTTTCCGTAGCACCCCTTTGAGTCATTAGAGCAATGCAGAGTATAAGCTGACAGGGTGTTGCTAGACTGCTCATACATAAAAAAGCCTCGTGTGGTTGGTCCCATCAGTGGAGAAATCCTCCTCCTCTCATTTAGGCAGTTTATATTCCCTTTTAAGATGTGTGAAGACCTTTGAAGTTGAGAAATTTCATCTGGATTCTACTGGGTGCAGTCGTAAGGGGAGAACATGCAGCCTTTTATAGAGTTGTGTCAGCTGATTAGAAGATGCATTTTGGTGCTATTTCAGTGAGCAATTGTGCCTTTGATTTTAATGAATGCATTAAAGTATGAGGGGGGTGGGAAGTTGGTTGTGATGCTTCTGCCTCCTGGTGCCTTCCTTTCAAAGCCACTCTGCTCTCATCACTTACTCTAATTTGGGGCATCAGGATCAAGCCATGCTCAACTTTCTTTATTAAAGGAGGCGCCTGCAAATTATAGTGCAATTTCTTAATCCATTTAGCAGCTGCGAGTGTATGTTTAACAAAGGATAGCGTCTGGTCTGAGGGGAAAAGCCTGGAAGCGTGAGACTAAAGTTGTGTCTTGTCTGAACTGGAATGCACAAATAGCAGCTAATAGGATGGAGCAGGAACTAATATAAATATGGAATTAAAGTGCTACCACCTTCTTTCACAGAGATTCTTAACTCAGTATTTAGTCTCTGGGCCTTCAAATTGTGTGGGTTAAGCAGACAAATATGATCAATGTAACCAGGCAGGCTTCCAGGCGGATGCTATTTTCTGGCGGGATTCAGCCAATTTTGCTTGTACAACTGTATTTTATTTTACTATTTAATTAATTTTCTTAGATGCTTTTTCTTGCCACAGGCAACTCAAGGCGACTTTTAGCAAAAACAAAACAACAAATGAACATTAAAACCAAGAAAAAATACATTAAAATGAATACAAAGTATTCAAACTCTTGCACAACTTATCCGTATTCCCAAACGACTAGAACTTTTGCGTTTAGGGAAATGATAGGAAACTGCAATGAAAAGTGCCAGACATCACTTGCTTGGGTTCATTGTCATCTAACCTCCCTGCAGATGTAGCAGAATGAATGCTCATTAAATAGCCAACATCATCTAATCTCCCTGCGGACAAATCAGTATATATATATATTTTTAAGTTAATCTGGAAGGGCCCCAAATAGACTTTCCCTTCTCTGTTAAAAGTGTTTTCCTCTAGACAGGACCTTTACTGATTGCCATTTTGAGTATCATTTCACTTTTGCCCCTCATTGGCCTGGTATTACTCTTCATACATTTACCATTTCAATGCCATAACAACAACAACAACAACAACAACAACAACAACAACAACAACAATAACAATAATAATTTATTATTTATACCCCGCCCATCTGGCTGAGTTTCCCCAGCCACTCTGGGCGGCTCCCAATCAAGTATTAAAAACAATACAGCGTTAAATGTTAAAAGCTTCCCTGAACAGGCCTGTCTTTTGAAGATAGGATGATAGCTACTTATTTCCTTCATATCTGAAGGGAGGGTGTTCCACAGGGTGGGCGCCACTACTGAGAAGGCCCTCTTTTGGTTCCCTGTAACCTTACTTCTCGCATAATAATAATACAAATGCTATTATGTAGTTTGAAGTGAAACAATGCCATCATTGACATAATAGGCATTGATGGTACCTTGATATTTCCAGAGTTACCCAAAGATGCTTATTCAAAGGTTTTGATGGCTAGAACTGTGGTTCCCAATGTGGGGCAATTTGATTTTTAAGGGGGGCAATTCGAGAATGAGTTATTAACAGTTATTGGCCTTCCCCCTGTGACTAGGAGTTCACTTTTTGAATAATAAGAATCATATGTCATGGGGGTGTGTGTGTGGAATCAGGATTTTAGAGATGCTTGGGTGCCAATTACGAAGAATTCTTTAAGGCACTAGGATTTGATCAACAAAACTATTGAGTTGGTACATTATTATTAATCTGTTCTAAGTAGCTTTTTTTTTCCTTTAAGAAATAATGGGGTCATAATTTAGATTTTTTTGCTCCAGCTGATGACATTTTAAAGGCTGGCATTAACTGGGATTCTGTTTTTATTTCCGCCTCATTACTAGCCCTGTGGTCCGCCCAAAGTTTATTAGTGGCATTTCCCTCTCTTTGTGTCCCAGTCTCATCTAAGGAGGGGGCAGGATTGTGATAAATCTCTTTGGAGGCCTGTTTGCAGCTAGCCATGCATTCTTGGAACAGCAAATGGAGTTTGCCGTCCCAGAAACTGGATGAGCTGCTGCTGGTAAAAATAAATGATTAGAGCCGATGGAGAACAATTGAATGCTGATGATTGGGGTGACTGTGGGAAGAAAGGCTTCTGAACAGTGAGATGGGCTGCTCTGCATACAGATGGAGAATACAACCTGATTCCTGCTCTGGCTCATTAGAGAGGAAGGCATCAGAGACAAGCAATGGCAGGGAATGGAAGACAAAATGTGTGTTTATATACAGAAATGGAAAATAGGTGGCAGGAACTGACTGTAGCCAAATGTTTGCAAAAATTAGGCTCTTCTATGCCATAATTTCAGATTTATGTTGACTGGTAAGGACACTGTGAAAATTATATTGTTTTGTTTTTCAAATTAGGCTGCATTTATAACAGCAGAATCCCACACATGTCTGGTCTGAAACAAGGCTCTTGAAGCTCAGTGGGACTTATTTGCAGTACCATAGAACTGTAGATTTGGAAGGGATCCCAAGAGTCATGTAGTCCAATGCAGGAATCCTGCCTACAGCCATCACTGCAGGGGCTCAAACCACCAACCTTCTGGTTAACAGCCAGAGACACTGACCCATTGTAATTGTGTGCATACATTATTGCAATGCATGTTTCATCCTTCAAAAAACTCACTTCCAGGAAAAAGTGCTCTAGAAAAGCAGATTCTGGGTGATGCCATATCAATAGGAAAGAATCCAGAAATGTTCTATCTGTTCAAATTCTCTCTGCATTGGTTCCCCCCTTGCCAAAGCAATCCTTTTATGCATATTACCTTAACAATGAAGAGTGAAAATATATGTGAATGCTATTCAGTTAATATGGAAATGGTGTCCACCATTGGTAACCATAGGAATCAATTAGACCCTTGGAGGGTTCTCATTGAGACTGGCATCCATAGCAAAGTGCAGAGCTGATCGAATGGCATGTATGCCATTTTGGCAGCAATACTTGAGCTCGCTCAATGATTCAGAGTGACAGAAGAATTCACATTAACTTGGAAGTACGAAATTGGATTGGAATTGAATCTGTGTCACACATATCATTTGTCATGGTGCTTCTCTCTCCCCCCCTCCACCTTTCAAACCTTGCTGCTGTTAAGAGCGTGTGCCACCTAGAGAGTGACAGCTCTTCGTCAAATGTCAGGCCTTTAAGTGGCTAGCAATTAATGTAAAACTGAAGCATATCTAAGTTTCCCCCCAGCAGATTTGTTTACAGGGTTGAAATAAGCACCAGTGTGCATTCCTAGATCCTATAACACCAGGCAAACCATGTTGGCAGGGGAAGACATGAGGGAAGCCTAGAAAGCTGAGAGCTTGTAATAAAGATATAGAGTTGATACTCTGGTGAATTGCATGTTCATGGAAAGTCACACGTGGTTAACATAACACCTCAATTCTTCCCTGTTTAGGGAAGTTTTAATGTTTGATGTTTTATCATGTTTTTAATATTCTGTTGGGAGCCACCCAGATTGGCTGGATGGCCTGACCAGATGGGTGGGGTATAAGTAATTTTATCATCATCATCATCATCATCATCATCATTATTATTAATGCACACAGCTGTGAAAATTGATTTCAAAACGTGTATTTGGCATCCACTGTGAGATGCCACTGTGAGGGGAGGTTTGTCCTGCTATACTATTGGCCACTAGAAGCAAAACTATTCTTTGGTCACCACTTGGTGTTAGAGTCTGATGTGCAGGGTTGATTCAGCTGGCTCAACAATAGTGGAAATATTTTTGGAAAAGTGCTTGAGCCTGGAATCCATTCTGACATGCTGCCCTATCTCTCCACACCCATGAACATACTATGCAATAGCTTTGCATGACACCACAATGCCACATCTTAGGATGGTAGCTGTTGCCCTTTGTCAGCCCATCTGATGACATTGACATAACATCTTGGTTCAGGTTGAACTGCCAAAGATACTCATTAACATTGGTATCACACATTTAAATGGTTCACATATTGTAGCTCAATAATTTATAAGATAGTTTTGTAAAGGCAGGGCAGGGTTGTGTGTGGAGGCTGGGACAATAGCAGTTTCCCTAAAGGTGCAGTGAGCTTATCGCTGCAGTGAAATTTGAGCCAGGGACATTCTACCACTGTGATACCCTAGTTCTGTAATGTAATATGAGCATACACAGTTATTTCTGGTGTGAAGGTTCATGGGATCAGTCAGGAAGCAGGACAATGTTTCTTATTAGCTGAAGGAAAGTTTAGAAGTCAGGACTCTTGCCAGGTGAAGGATGAAAGATCTCTCCATAACTGTGACACCCTCTTTTCTTCCCTCTTGTTGCTATCAAAGGGTTAAAAGAGTAGCAGAAACGCTCTAATCACTGAGCAGCTGGAGGTCATTAGGCTTCCAGGAACATGAGTCTGTATAAATAGTCCCCCTGTTTGTTTGTTCTTCCCCCCTCTCCCTTTGGGTGTGTGTTTTGCTGAGATGTGTGGTTCGTCGCCAGGGTTGTTTTTTGGTGTTTTGTAAATAAACCTTATTTTTGATTTACAAACCGCATGCTCCAGGACTCCTTTTTGGGAAGATGCTGCCTCTCCTGCCCTTCTTAGCTGCTGCGCGAAATCCTCTGCCGTGGTGAGACTTTTAAAGAAGGAAGTGCACTGGGCATTTACATTAAACTAATTAAAGTTTAATGGGACAGGTTATGGATGTTTGTACGTCAAGAAGGAGATAAGGAGAGCAGTTCAGAGTGATTTATGCAAGGACTGGAGTGAAGACAGAAGCGGTTGCCGACAACGAAAGCCTCCAAAGCAGCTTGAGTCCTGCAACGTGCCTAGAAAAGTTTTAAAGAGGCACTGCGCAGTTTGTACTCGCTGGAAGACGTCTGATTCCTCAAGGAGCCACCTCAGCAGCTGGGAGACGGTCTACAGGTGTGTGAGTATCGTTCCTAAGCCCCAGGGAGGATGGCAGAGTCCCAGGAAAGTTTTACTGTCCCGTTTACGCGACTCAATGGGAAAAATTGGCAAGATTGGAAGGCTAGAGTAAGGGTTTGGTTGCAAGCAAAAGAGTTGTGGAGCTGTACTGAAGCACCGCCTTTACAGGCAGCTGCAGACGCGTCTGCAGAAGCCAAAGCAGCAGCAGCAGCTTCACAGAAACGCGACAGGAAAGCCCAAGGTCTACTAGTTTTGGCAGTGGGACCAGAGCAAATGCCTTATGTTTCTGGATTAAAGAACACGCATGAGGTCTGGACGGTTCTGCAGCGGTTAAATTCCAGAAACACTGCGGGGGCCAAGATCCATGCTACAAGATGTTTGTTTGATTTGCGTCTCCAACCGGGAGCGTGTGTGAAAGAACATATTGCCAAAATGGTGTCTGCCTTTAATCAACTAAGACAGCTGGGCATTCCTTTCTCTATGGAGCAGCAGTCATACATATTGTTGTCTTCTCTTGATAAAAGCTATGAGACTCTAGCTCTAACTTTGGAAGCTATGCCTTCAACTGAATTAACCCTTGAATACATTTCTTCTCGGCTTGCGGATGAACAGGATAAAAGGCAAAGAGAAAGAGGTTTGTCTTTAAAGGGGAGTTATGCTGTGCCTAAGAGTGTTAATGCTGAGTTTGAGCACACAGTAAATGCTTTTGCAGCTAGACACTGTTTTCGCTGTGGTTCCCCTTCCCATCTAATCAGGAATTGCACACGTGAACCTGGTCAAGACAGCAACAAGGCCGTTACCCCTAGTTACCAGACAAGGAGTTCCAGGGGACGTCGAAGAAGAGGAGGAGGTCGTGGCTACTCCCACAGCACACAGCACATGGCTTCAGCAATGGCGTTGATGCAAGGGCGTGGCCAAGGCAGCAATCTACGCTGGTTGATCGACAGTGGTGCATCTCACCACCTGGTGGCGCCATCTAGTGTACGTTTGCAGAATTGCAGACATTTGCAAACCCCTAAAGTTGTGACAATGGCAGATTCAACTAAACGTTCCTTAGAGACTGTAGGCACAGTGTTCTTAAATTGTTTGCAAACAGAAATTGATGCCTACGTGCTAAAGGGACTGAAGGGGTGTATTTTGTCTGTGTCAGAACTTGATAGAAATGGGTTTAAAACTGTGTTTGAAAATGGGGTTTGCACTATTTCAAAGAATAACGTATCTCTTTTGCAGGTGGAATGCAGAAATGGGTTATATTATTTTGAGACAAGTCCAGATGAAGTTGAACAGGTTCATGCTGGTTGTGTGAACACGCCTACCCATAATTCTTGTGTTCATTTATGGCACCGCCGTTTAGGGCATATTAATTTTAAGTATGTTAAAAGGCAACCTGAATTATCAGAAGGGTGCAAATTGAACAAATGTACTAAGTATTTGGATTGTACTGCATGCAAAAGTGCGAAGGTTCATAGATGCAGCTATCCCAGTTCAGATAGGAAATCTGACAAAGTATTCCAACTTGTGCATATGGACCTATGTGGCCCAATGCCTGTTGCTAGCATGGGAGGTTCGAAGTATGCACTGTGTCTCTCGGATGACAAAACAAAGGTTACATGGTTTTTTCCTCTCAAAACAAAAGCAGATACTGCAGAAACAGTTAAAAATTGGGTTCATGCGGTAGAACTTGAATTCGGTACTAGAGTACTTGCTTTTCAGACAGACAGAGGGTCAGAATTTACCGGGTCTGTGTTGCAGAATTTCTTTAAGAAAAAGGGAATTAAGCATCGTCTGTCTACACCTTATTCCCCCCAAGAAGGAGGCGTGGCCGAACGTAAAAATAGGGTTCTGCAAGAGTTGGCAAACTCTATGTTGTTTGATGCTAAACTTCCTCAGAGTTACTGGGCGGAAGCCTGGCAGGCGGCTACTCATATTCTGAACCGAGTATATAATTCGGTAATTGATACTACGCCTTATTTTGCTTTATATGGGAAGAAGCCCAAAGTTAATTACTTTCGGGTGTTTGGATCTCAAGCCTATGTACTTATCCCAAAAGCGTTAAGGAAAAAGGGAAGTCCAAGGGCTAGGAAACTCATCTTTTGCGGGTACGAACCACATGCCAAATCTTGGAGGTTTGTGGACCCAGGTGGGGATACTACAAGAGTGGTCCTCAGTAGGAGCGCTGTTTTTTGTGAGCAGTCCGGATGGACTCACTTACACGCTAACCCTGACATTCTGAGAGATGATTTAGGCATTCATGCTGAGACAGAAAGTCCAGAGAGTGATGAGCCAGAAAGGGATGGTGCACATGGTTCAGATGCAGATTCTGATCAGGCACGAGGTTCTTCTCCTAAGGTAGAAAAGCCAGAATCTAGGAGTGCTCCAACTTCGCCAGTCAGTAGGCCTAGCAGACAGCAAAAGCAAAGCAGGTCACCTGCAACACCAAGCCCAAGGGAGGTATCTAAACGGAGGTCTTTATCCCTAGGGGCGCGTCCAGACATAAAGTCTGAGACAGATTCTGACAGCCAACGGTCAGAGGGGGCACAAGAGGAGCAATTGCGCAGGTCAAAACGCGCCACGAAGGGCAAGCCGCCAGAGCGGTTTAAGGTGACAAGTGTATACGTAAATATGGCACAGTGTGAGCCAGAAAGCTATATGGAAGTACAACAGCTTCCAAGCTCAGAAGCCGTAAAGTGGCAGGAAGCAATGGAAAAAGAGATGGCTTCAATGAAGTCTCTCGGTGTGTTTACAAGTACAGAGCTTCCGAAAGGGCAACAAGCTGTAGGTTGTCGATGGGTATATCGTTTAAAGCCCACAACTACTGAAGAGTTGCAATATAAAGCCCGGCTAGTTGCAAAAGGGTTTTCGCAGCGCAAAGGTGTTCACTATTCTCAAATCTATGCCCCTACTTCAAGATCGGAGTCATTAAGAATGCTTCTAGCCTCTTCAGCTAAGAAGGGAAATAAGCTGTTTCATTTTGATGTCAATGTGGCTTATTTAAATGCAGACTTACAGGAGGAAGTCTATATGACACCACCACCAGGTTTTGAAGGAGACAAGCCAAACCAGGTCTGGCGCCTACACAAATCCATTTATGGGTTGAAACAGTCCGCCCGTAATTGGAATTCCTGCTTAAACGATGCTCTAGAGAGCATGGGGTTCAGAAAGAGCGCAGCAGATGCGTGTCTTTATCTAAAAGGCTCGGGATGTGAACAAGAAGCAGTTTTGATATTTGTTGACGATTTATTATACAGTGGAAAGGATGATAAACTTGCACAACAATTTGCCACAAAGCTTGGAGAAAGGTTTCAGATAAAATCACTAGGCAATGTATCTGTTTATCTAGGAGTTAAAATTCAGCAAGATGAAAATGGTAACTATTGGCTTAGCCAAGAAGCTAAAATCCAGCAGTTGCTGGAAAGGTTTAAAATGAACAACTGTGCTGGTGTTAAAACCCCAATGGAGTTAAGTTACACAAAGGATGCTCAAACTGAGCAAAAGGCAGAGTTCTGTAATCCCGGGGTTTACCAGTCAGCGATAGGCAGTCTACTCCACATTGCACAGTGGACTCGGCCCGATATAACATATGCTGTCAACATGCTGTGTAGACAAGCTGAAAAACCATCAATGCATGCTTGGCAAGGAGTAAAAAGAGTTTTAAGGTATCTCCAAACTACCAAAAGCTTTCGCTTAAAACTATCAGCAGAGGGCAGCACACAACTTGAATGTTGGGCCGACAGCAGTTGGGCAGATGCTGGACCAGATAGAAAATCAGTGTCAGGAATGGCGATAAAATTTGGAAATGCACTAATTGGTTGGAGATCAAGAAAACAATCACTTATAGCTTTAAGTTCAACTGAATCTGAGTTCAATGCGTTATCAGATATATGTAGAGAACTGGAATTTTATAAGCAACTGGTACAAGAATTGTTTGGAGAATGTTCCCTACCTATCAGAGTGTGGGAAGACAATCAACCTTGTATTAAACTAGCTAAATCAGGTCAATTCAAGGCGCACATAAAACACTTGGATATCCGTTATCAAAATGTATGCCAAAGTGTAAAACAAGGTTTAATTGAACTAAAGTATTGTCCAAGCCAAGAAAATCTCGCAGACGGTTTTACAAAAGCTTTGAGTCCGCAATCTCATAAATGTTTCTGTTCAGGTTTAAATTTGTATTAAGGTTGGTACAGCTCAGTGTTACGAGCGAGAGGGGGTGTTGCTATCAAAGGGTTAAAAGAGTAGCAGAAACGCTCTAATCACTGAGCAGCTGGAGGTCATTAGGCTTCCAGGAACATGAGTCTGTATAAATAGTCCCCCTGTTTGTTTGTTCTTCCCCCTTCTCCCTTTGGGTGTGTGTTTTGCTGAGATGTGTGGTTCGTCGCCAGGGTTGTTTTTTGGTGTTTTGTAAATAAACCTTATTTTTGATTTACAAACCGCATGCTCCAGGACTCCTTTTTGGGAAGATGCTGCCTCTCCTGCCCTTCTTAGCTGCTGCGCGAAATCCTCTGCCGTGGTGAGACTTTTAAAGAAGGAAGTGCACTGGGCATTTACATTAAACTAATTAAAGTTTAATGGGACACCTCTTAACTTCCCTGTTCCACAGCTCACTAATGTTTCGGCTGAAAGCAGAGTAAAATGAGATTGTATGGGACCTTGGTGCTTTGTGGGGAAAATAGGCAGGGATGGATAGTTGTGGATTCTTCACAGCAAATTGTATGGTATGTTTTCAAAACCTTTAGTTAGTTTTCATTATTTAACTCAGAATACCGGTAAAGCATTATGAGAGTTCAGGAAAGCATAGAATCCACTGTCCACGACAAACCACACTTTAGGTCCTCATCTCTCTGACCCATCAACTTGACTTTCATAGTCCAGCATTTGCAAATGGGAGCATAAGACGCAAGGCCGGATTTAGGTATAATGAGGCCCTAAGCTACTGAAAGGGATGCGGGTGGCGCTGTGGTCAAAACCACAGAGCCTAGGACTTGGCAGTCAGAAGGTTGGCGGTTCGAATCCCCACGACGGGGTGAGCTCCTGTTGCTCGGTCCCTGCTCCTGCCAACCTAGCAGTTCAAAAGCACGTCAAAGTAGATAAATAGGTACCACTCTGGTGGGAAGGTAAACGGCGTTTCTGCGGCTTGGTCATGCTGGCCACATGACCCAGAAGCTGTATGCCGGCTCCCGTGTTCAATAAAGCGAGATGAGTGCCGCAACCCCAGAGTCGGCCACGACTGGACCTAATGGCCAGGGTTCCCTTTACCTTTAAGCTACTGAAGGTAATAGGGCCCATTATATGTTCAGCTTTCCTTTGTCAACAACAAATTGTTGCTGGTTTTTTGTGTTGAATATATGCTATATGGTAATTTTTGGGGCCCTCAAGAGAGTGGGGCCCTAAGCTATAGCTTATTTAGCTTATACGTAAATCTGGCACTGATAAGATGTGGCACTTTGGTGGCCTGCAAAGCTGTTTTATAGCATATACATGAGTTGAGAAATAAGAATGGTATGTCAGGATGGGTTCAGGACTCAAGCTCCATTTACTCGCACAACTGTAAAGGGATCCCTGACCATTAGGTCCAGTGGTGGACAACTCTGGGGTTTCGGTGCTCATCTTGCTTTATTGGCCGAGGGAGCCGGCATACAGCTTCCGGGTCATGTGGCCAGCATGACTAAGCTGCTTCTGGCGAACCAGAGCAGCGCACTGAATCACTATTTACCTTCCCGCCAGAGCGGTACCTATTTATTTACTTGCACTTTGACATGCTTTCGAACTGCTAGGTTGGCAGAAGCAGGGACCGAGCAACTGGAGCTCACCCCGTCACGGGGATTCGATCCACCATCCTTCTGATCAGCAAGTCCTAGGCTCTGTGGTTTAGACTACAGCGCCACCCATTCCAACTGTAAATATGCACAAATATGCACAGGCAAGCTTTCCTCTCTTCCTGAAGTTGCTGACACTAGGGCTTTATGCCTCATTATAATCAGCATAATACATTAGGCCCTGAGAATGGTACAGAGGACAGGCTCTTAATTGCTTGGGATTTGCAAAGTATTTTGATGTTGGTGGAAGGAAGTTAATGTATGTTACATATGCAGAGTGACTTGTAGTGACATCTTCCTTTCATGTTCTCCGATGTCATTTGGGTCAATCTTTTCAAATGAACTTTGAATAAACTAATCATATATTTAAGTTTCATGCTTTATTATCTTGCATAAGTATTCTCCCCCACTCCTGACAGCCTTTCTGTTAAGTGGAATCTTGCAAATTTGCAGTTTAGTCTTTCGCTCTTGTCTTCCCATTCCGAGAACATCAATTAACTATAAAGAGAGGAGACAGAAACAACAATGTAAGTTTGTGAATCGATACTGTACAAGATCAAATTTGGATTTTCTTAATCCATCAAATGAAGAAACAAAAGGTGGTTTCAACAATAAAAATGGTTTGAAACTAAGTAGATTATCGTAACAATTCTCTGTGATAATTACATGGTGTTATTCAGAGGTTTGCTGGAACAAACGAGGTCATAAACTGTGGATAATGTTCTTGAGGGTAGGGAGGTTTCTTAGTGTGTTCAACTAAATGCACTTTGAAACCCTCTACAGACCTTGGTGTTAATTGCCTGGCGGTCTAAAGAGGAACATGTGCAGAGACAAGGGAGTGGGGAGTTGCATGTGTGATTTAAGATGCTGCATTTCTGGGGGAATGGCTAAACATGTCTATGATGTTAAACTGATCTGCATTTTCAAACAGCAGTAGTAAGCCCTGCTCACCCACATGTGTAGGACAGACTACAATCCTACTCTATTAGGCTATTGGCAGTTCTGATTACAATATTCTGAGATTTTAATTAAATTTTCAAAAGAGCTAAGTTGGCACATGTCATTGAGTACCTGGCTCCAGTTACGGATGCAGAGGTAATTTGAATATTTTGTCACATCCTATCCAAATGTCTTTAGCTATTCAGTAGAATCCTGGGACTAGTATTTTAATTCCCCATTCCCGCTTTGCATAGCTTGGAACTTTTCAGCGAGATGAGGCTCTCTGATCGTGCCCAAGCTCATGTACATAAACTCCCTTTGATTTCAAGGCTGAAAGATAAGCAATCCTAAAGAGTTATTAACAGCAATATCTTTTTACAAGCCCACAGTGTAATTCATTTCCAAGTCTATTATCAGTTCCAGAGAGAAACAGGAATAGTTCACATGAAAATAATGCATAGTCCAGTTTGAAGCCCTTGATTCATTGCATATCATAATCACACAAAACTCCAGGTTTGCCACAAAAGTGCAATATAGGAGAGCAACTCAACAGTTGATAAAAATGGGCACAGAACAATGGTAGGGTGGGTTTTTTTTGGTCACATATACAATTTTCCAGTAGCTGATGTATTGCCACAGGTCCAAGCAGGTTTTTTTTTTTGCTTGTCCCATACTTTCTAGGCATGGATCTGAGTGGTTTCCCCTTTGCCTCGCTCCTTTACCCAAGGAAAACCTGATGGAGGTGGCACTGTGGTCTAAACCACTGAGTCTCTTGGGCTTGCTGAATCCCCGGTTTGAATGCCCATGACGGGGTGAGCTCCCATTGCTCTGTCCCAGCTCCTGCCAACCTAGCAGTTTGAAAGTATAGTAGTGCTAGTAGATACCACTGTGGCGGGAAGGTAAACGGTGTTTCCATGCTCTCTGGCACTCGTCATGGTCCTCCAGTAGCGGTTTAGTCATGCTGGCCACATGACCCGGAAAACTGTCTGTGGACATACACCGACTCCCTTGGCCAGAAAACGAGATGAGCGCTGCAACCCCATAGTCGCCTTTGACTGGACTTAACCATCCAGGGGTCCTCTACTTTACCTTTTACCTAGGCATGGGTCTGAGTGGTTTCCCCCTTGCCTCACTCCTCTACTCAAGGAAAACCCGATCTTTAGTGCTAAATTGGAGCAAATGTCAATCGAGTGGATACCCATATTGCTGTTTGCTCTGATTGAGTGCCAAAGGAGTGGTTTTCCCTGGAGGAAAGCAGTAGGACAAAAGGCCACGTGGATGAGCCCTAAGTGGAGAAGCATTGTGCCAATGAAAAATGTCGCTGGGGTGTACTTTTTCTTGACTGCAATCACTGCTGATAGAAGAAGGATTTATGATCTTTGGTCAGGAGTTTTCTAAAAACGAGTCAACACGACACAAAAGCTATTCCTGGAATTTCTGCGCCGAGGACTTCCAAGGAAAGGGAGAGACAGATAATATCGTACCATTCTGAGTATCGGGTAACATCTCTGTTAGGAGTTCCTTCAGGACATCTTGATATTTTTCCAGCTGTTTGGACAGATGTATTCCTATTTCTACTGGAGCAATCAGCTGTGAAGAAAAGCAGGGTCAACATGCAAAGAAAAAGCAATGTTTCCACAACTTTCTGCCTCACACACGCTGAAGGAATCATTAGTGTTGGATAATTTGTTATTGCTTAAAGGTATTTCCTGATCCAGTATTTTAGCATTTGACTTTGTGATCTGTGGAGCAGGGTTAAGTCGCTCATTGAAAGGGAGGTTGCAAAAGCCAATGCCAGTTGTTTCTCATCTTGTAAGTCTTGACAATTTATCAAGTTTTTAAAAGCTGAACGCAGCAGTCCAGTACACCATGAGCAGCATCATGTGAAATCAGTGGAACTCTGATCTGGATTGTGGTTGAACCATAGGCCTTAAATTAAAATATGTCAAGAATGTCACATAAGGAAATATCCTGTCTGCATGGATGCAGACAAATTCCTGAAATACAGAACTGCAGGATAAGACTTCTGGGAGCAAACTTAAATAATATAAACTCCATATTTAGTTATGCTACCCAGTTTCATGATTTTAAAGCACTTCCAATAGGCAATCCAGCCAAATGGATTAGAATAATGAAGATTTTGGTGTGGTAAATTTGAGATGGATGGGAACTTGATCACAGGTCTTGAGTGGTTGGACAAGCTTAATTTATAAAATTACTTAGCTACAAATAGGTCTTCATTTACTGAGGCTTGCCAATACTGAACAGAGGGTAGTACCTATACTTTAGGGACATGGGAAGCCAAATTATCCTGCGTTAGACCACTGGTCCATCAATTTGGTATTGTCCACACTGGCTGAAAGCATCTCTTCATGGCTTTAGGCAGGGGTTTCTCCCAGCCCTGCCTGAAAACATCAAGGATTAAACCTGGAACTTTTTGTTCTACTCCTGAGCCACAGCCATTTCCATTTTCAGAACACCTTTGCTTGCAGTAAGATCAGTGAGAGGGATATGGAGGTAAATTTGGCCTTGAAGCTCAAGACACCTGTCTACATTTTTGAGGTTTGCCATTAACATAGTGTTGCTTCTGGAAGAGTTAGTGGAAACTTCACATCACAATATGAACATAAAATATATTAAAGATTATAAAGGAGACTAAACAATGAAGTAGATGAGAGATGCATAAACTGTAGATCTGAAGCAAGTGTTGCAGTTAATCAGTAAGCTGGTGGTTGGGGGAGACAATTTCCTAAGCCAAGCTGTAATTCACAATAGTAGCTAGGCAGGACAGCTCCTGAAGCCTTTGTAGCTTTGTAATTCTTAAAAAGGCCAATTTGTATGTGTGATTAGTTGACTTGACTGTATCACATCCTGTTAGGATTTCAGCTGTATACAACACAACCAGTGTAATGGTTGGCATAATTTGGAGCACAATTTACCTTGATGATCTGTCCTTCATCTTCTGACAGCTCAGGAAAATCTCCTGTGTCTGATTGCTGCTGCAAAGTCAGAGATTTCTTCTGTGCTCGGTTCCTCTCTTTCTCCTAGGGCCAAACGACAAGAGATATTAAGAATGGCACTTTGGGGTGGGTCACTGTATGAGAACCAAGTTGGCTATGTTGCCATTTCAAATGAATATAACAATGGTAACAGGCAATAGCAACTGGTCACAGCATCACTGTCAACAAAATCTGGCTAAAGCTCACTGCTTGAGCAGTGTCACTGCCCTGAACCAAAATTCTTCAGATGCAAAGACTTCCTACAACATCATTTCCAAGGAGAAGCTTGTTCCACTCCATGGTCCTTTGAATTTAAGTCCGATGGCACTGGGGTCCACATCTCATTCCTTGAACCCCAAGAAGATATCACTGCTACATTACTCTGATTACTGGATCACAGGCTCTTCTGAGGATCAGGAGAGCCTCAATGAGCTTTCTCCAAAGCAGTCCCCACAGCTTGAAACCCCACTGTCTAGAAAAAGCCAACAGCTGCAGCAAAAGGCACTGGCGTTTTAACTGGCAAGATCTGGCGCTCATGGACTATGTGGGTCAGACTGTAGAACTTTGCCAGCTGTTCTAAAACACTGCTGAGACAGCTTGCATTTTCTGTCCATGGTTCTGAACCAGCAGCTTCACCCTTATCCAGGGTCCTGACCTTGCCTCAATTTTCTGTCTGTTCCTGGGCTTATTGAACTACTGTGGGCTTGGGCCAGAATTTCCATTGGTAGTGGACATCACCATGGATCATGCCAAGCAGGAGGTGGAGAAATAGTTGCAGAATGGTGAGCATATAAGACTTCCCGGTACTCTTTCTAATTCTGTCATAGGAACATACGAAACTCAGTAGACTGGCAGTAGCTCTCTGATGATTCAGACAGGAACTTAATTCCAGCCCTGTCTGGAGATGCCCAAGACTGAACCTGGGACCTTTTGTATACAAATCATGCATGTTAACATTGAGTTGTGGCATTTCCTGAGCCCTGGCACACTGTTTTCCAGATACCAACCTGCATTTTTCTGAAGTCATCAGGAGTATAGAAGGCAAGATACCCTTCACTCTGTTTAGCCAGCATGGCTACCATGTAGAGGAACAGAAGAGTTACCACCACCTTTCTTGGAACCATCCTAAAGCATGACAAAAAATAAAATAAAAATATATGTGATTGGCCATAGACTTGCCAGATGCCACATGTGACTTTCCAATCCAGGTTTGTGTCGTCTTTTCCACCATGAGAATCTACATGCCAGAAATTATGGTCACAGTTAAGGCTGAGCGGCACTCTCTGGCGAGGTCGGATGGACATGATTGTGGCAGCTCAACCAGCCAGAGCTGCAAAGAATCTTGCACAAAAGTGATGTCCATGTGTCCTACTATAGGTTTTCCAGTCCTCTACACCAGGAATGTGAAACCTTTGAACATCCTGATGCCACTCTACTACAACTTCCACCAGCCCCAGCAAACATGACCAATAGCCAGGTTTGGTAAGAGTTATAGTTTGGCAACACTGGGCCAAATACCAGATTATTTTATTTTTATTTATGGGAATTCTATCTCACTCTTCATCACACATAATTTAAGGACAAGGCACAGCAAGCTGAAATATAACACCTGGTAAGAACAAAATGGAAAGCACTTAAAAATATTACCACCCCTCCTCTGTTAAATATGTTAGTCAGAATAGCCATGTAACGCAGCATAATACAACAAAGAAGTGTTTGGTAACCCGGGCTCTTAAGCAGGAATGGGGAACCTGTGGCTCTTCTCATGTGGAACTCTAAATTCCTTCAACCCTAGCCAGTGTGGCCAGTGGGCAGGGATGATGGAGCTGGAATTCAAAAATGTTTGGGGGCTACAGGTCCCCTACCCTTGCTCTAAAAGCTGAAATAGAAAGCTGGTTCCCTGTTTAGAGCATGGAAAGCAGTATATGGGGAGAGCAAAATATGATCTGATGGCTGATGATTAATAAGCACTTATTAGTTATTCAGCAAGTCAGCTGAAAAACGTTCATAAATCTGCAATTTACAGGCGAAACTGCACACCATCTGAAACTGCTATTATATTGCTTAGGACTTTGCTTGCTAGAATTGAGATAATGAAGCAGGAATGTGATGCAGTAAAGTGTATCTGGAACTACATCTTTTGCCTAATAAAAAACCCACCTCTCTTCTCAGTGGCCATTCATATTCCAGAAAGTAAGTCATCAGAGCAACTGTATAGGTAGGGGAATTGACTCTGGACTTCTTCTAATGGTTTGAGAGCCTAAAGCTGCAGTCCTATACCCACTCAATAATAAACCACATTAAACTCAACGGGGGCTTACTTCTGAGTATTTGTGTAGCATTCAAATTCATGCTCCTCGGGAAATGGCAACTGGATGACTCAAGATGCAAAGTGCTGGAACACAACCCAGACAACCTTCACAGACTTCTTTGCTCACATGCCAAGTGGATTCACACACAGCCATTTCCACTTCAGTGAGCGTGAGGCTTGGGTGCTCCTGTGTTACCTCTTCTTGGTGCCATTATTCCCAACACCTGTGGGCAGCATCTCAAGATCCATTTGAGAAAGCTGACCTGTGCTTGCTGGCACATCAGAATGTTGACTTTCTGTGAACTGATTCATTGTCCTGAGCTGAAACAAGGACTTGGGGAGACCTTGGTTGTGTTTTCTTCTCTAGCTACCAGATAACATCAAAACCCAGGGGTATGGACAGAAAGCTTTTAAAACAGTTGACCAACACCACTGGCTTGTTATAAGGAAATAACCTACTGCATTTATAACCGAATCTCCAGGAGTTTTAAATTGCTGTTCAGTATTGCTAGCTATGCTGTAGATTTATAGCTGTGTTTCAGAAATCTAGTCATTCAAGTACGGGAATGTACATGAGGGTTTTGCATCTTTCCTCCTTACCATTTGTCCCCTGATGAGAAAGCTCTTGGCAGAGAAACATATTGCTTTTCCTATTAGTATTATTGTAATTCCCCTCTTTTTCTTTTCCTCCATAAGCTTCACAGAGGGGAAGAAAAGAATCAGACAGCTGTGTCACAGTCCCTAATCTTATAAGAGACCTAATAAGCTCATCTGGTCAATTCCCATTGGTGCACTGAGCTCCTTAATAAACCTTGATAGGTTGTACAGAGCTAAGAACATGGTTTGTCACTCTCACTCTATGGGAGCCTGACTTTAAGGGGCTGCTGTAAACCAGTTTTCGACTTGACTGGACAGCAATACCACATCACAAGGAGGATTTATGTAAACATTCAAGAGCCTTTTAATTATTAAATGCTCTTTGTTGAACAAATTTAATGAAGCATGGTCCAAGTACTTAGAAGCTTTGCTCATTTTTATCCTGAGACTTAATTAATTTTTTTTAAAGTGCTTTTGGCATTATTCAAGTATTGCTCTTGGGTCAGATTTAGTTCTAAACCAAGCCTTTATGTACCAATAAAATTGTGCAGGATCTGAAACCAATATTGTACAGCACCTAAAAACTAATTCTTCTGGTGCATTTATTACCCAGATGTATTAGGGCATGGAAGATGAAAAAGAACTGAGCATGGTGCCATTTATATGACATTCCTCTGGGGAGTTTTGGGGGAGTACTTTAATTTAGTACATCAAAAATCCAAAATTTTCATTGCACCCAGGAATCTTGATCTCACACCTATCTGCTCAAGTGCTACAGGGTCACCCAGGATGTGCTGCAGTACTCACATGAAAAGTTGAAAAGCTAGTGCAAGAAATGTTGCACCACATTGTGCACAATGCACATTTTTGACTGCACACAAGAGCACAAACCTGAGAAGTATCTGATGTAATTACACCTTTAACATGGATGAGGTGGGTTTCAGTTCTATTCCTGGATCATGTTCTATCTAGATCAGAAATAGGGAGGCTGTGGCCCTTCAGATGTTGCAGACCTCTAACTCTCATCTGCCCCAGTCAGCATGGTCATTAGTTGGGGATAACGGGAGTTGGTGTCCAACAATATTTAGAGGACCACAGGCTTTCCATCCCGATATAGATACTGGTCCAGATCACATGTTCAAATGCAGAACAATAAAGGAAATTGTGTCACAACAACTGCATGGCTACAGATGCACAAGGTGTTATGATCCCTGAATCCAGCAACAATTCAGACCCAGAACTGGAGGTTGCAGGGGCACCAGCTAAGGAGCTAGATCAAGGAGCAGGGTTCTAAATAGACTGCTCAACATCAGGAGACCACTAGAAGTCCCCAGAAGAACCTTTCATTACACCAGGGCTTGTAGAACCAGAGCCAGAATCCTCAAGGGCACCTTCCCATGAGCCTGAGGAACCAAATGCCTCCCACACTACCTCACTGGTCCAGCAGTGCAGGGCACACATCAGACAGGAGGGCATAGAATGGAAGAGAAGCACCTTTCTTCAAACCAGAGAGTTCAGCCTCCAAGAACTTGAAGTTCTCCACATAGGGGCAGAGCCTAGGAGAAGCAGTCCGGAGTCAAAGGCTTAAAAAATCTCAGCCTGCAGGCAGTTTCTGTTATAGCAAGCTGCCTACATGGAACTATCCTACATTAAATCCCTCACTACTGGGAGAGGCCTGTCCCATTTCACCACCTGAGGCACTCCCCCCCCCCCGCCACCTCTCCCATCAAAGCCTTGCTTACCAGGGTTGCATGGTGGTGGCTTCCAGCAAAATCTCACAAGAGTTCCACGAGATCTCATGAGATCTCACCAGAAGCTACCGCTTCTTCTCCTCACTTCTCCAGCGGCAGCAGGGGCAGGTGGGGCATCCATGGGGCAGATTCTGCCACCAGGGCAGCTGCCTCAGTCTACCTTATGGGCTGCCCAGCCCTGCCCACAATTCTCTGAAACATTGAAGAACTGTTTCCAATGTGGACAATACTGATCTAGATGGATCAATGGTCTGGCTATATAAAACAGATTTTTTTGTGATCCTACCATAAGGCTCCCAATGCATATTTGCAGGGTCAAATACCCCTTTGAAATCCTGCAGATGATAAAGCAGCTTGGAGGTCAATGTAGAGTGGAGAGGTGGCTGACAAGGAAAGGGGTAAGCACCCACTGGCCCCAACACCACACCATTACTTCACAAAGCTGCATTCTCTGCAGGTGGGTGGATATGAAAGGGCCACTAGGAGTTTGTTACACACTTACACATGCAGCGTCTAATTTGGCACTGAGCAGCCAGGTGCAAAGGAAGACTGAGCTTTTGTTGCTCTAAGAGTAGAATCTAGCCAGTCTTCAACAAGTCACACAAAAACTGGGCTAGTGGGAGCATGTCAGGGAGGAAGTTATACTTTTTTTAGTCCCTACTTCTCTCGTGGAGCTGTTGCCACGATCCTGGAACTCCTGCACCTGTATCTGTATATTCAGTGGGAGAAAAAGCAGTCATTTGCATATTTAGTTCGTAATGCACTGTTGGTGCCAATTAGTGCCCCCCTCCAACCCCCTCCGATTGCTACTGGGAACCAACAGATTCCAATAAATCACTATTTTGCATGTGCTCTTTATTTGCAAACCACTTAACCGCTGCCATTATCTTCTTTTTACATTAGCACTTCCATCCTTCGTTGGAACATTTGGAGCCACCTTCATTCATTTCAAATGGTGCCCTTAAATAAACCCATTTCTTTAAATAATTGCTGTGTTTAGTCCTCCCCCCCCCAAGAACCTGACAGTTCAGAACTATTATTTTGGCTATTTTTGAACCCAGTGTTGATGAGCTTTGTTTCCATTCTGCTGCACATTTGGCTGTGCATCATTTCCATGGACACAGTGCGCACAGCACATCAGAAACCGGAAAACGTCCAGTTTCTAAAAGATTAAAATAAAATGTCTTCCTTGAATAGGAAGAGAGACAAAAGGTCGACATTTTTCATCAGGTAAAAAAAGAAGCAGCAGCATATATTCTATTTCCTGACCAGCTGTCATGCCTGCAAATTGTTGCTAGGGACCAGAACCCCAGAGTAAATTTGTGGATTCTGCTTCGAGCCAATTGCACCATAAGGTTGAGGGAAGTGTGGTTTGCTATGATTTGAAAGGGTGCTGCCCAGATCCATATAACACAATCTGCCTCTCTTTCTTTGCACAACGTTACCTTTGCATGATTGTGCTTTCGTGCTACTTTATTTGTAATTTCAGCATAACACTGCAGAGCCTCAAAGCCAGTTAGCTTCCCCCTTGCTCTTGACTAGCCTCGCTGTTTCTCTGCTACCGGGGAAAGAGCCCCTAGTTTTTCTGTTGTTTGATTGGTGAGACTACGGATTGCCCCTTCCTTGTTTTGCAAGCAGGGCACGTCTTTCAAACATTAACACTGCAGCTCGGTGCCTCCCAAGGCGAATAGTGTGTTTGCTGTTTGTAAATTAGCTCACTGGTAACATTTTGAAAAGGTGTGATTCAAAATTGGACATCTTCGGGGCCTGATTCCCTTTCTCTGACCATTTTTTCCAGGTGTCATCGTGCACATCGGTACAAAACAAGGGGGAAATTAATGTGGAGGCAGAGAAGGAATTGTAGGAAGCACTGTCTCTTTTGTTTAAACATTTGCTCTTCCCCCTCTCCTCTACCCAGAAAGAATAGAATTGGGGAGCCAAACTAGACATAACATTTGCCAGGTTCATTTTTCTTTAACAAATAGGCAACTTGGGGAGGGGGAGCTGAATTCGGACCAGGTCAGGGAGGCATGGGAGTGTTAACCCTTTGTCCACGCCATGGCCTGGGGTTGAAATCAGACTGTTTCCCATGCCTGCCTTTCGCAATGGGAATAAAACTCCCATCAGTGTCAAGGAGGGATTTCTTCCTATTGAAAATAGCAGGTGTGGGGGTGAACAATTCCAAGTGGGAAACTGGTGGGGGCAAAGGATTAAAGGTCTCTGCCCATAATGTCAAGGTCCCCCAATTCAGCTTTTTGTTGAGGAAAAAAATCAACCATGCAAGGGCAAGCAATGTGTCAAACATCACATTTATTTTGGACCAACATTGTTCCTACTGTTAAGCAATTTTTTATAGTCTCTTTTCTCCTTTTTCCAAATTCTGTAACTTGAAAGAGTTGCACATTGCTTCTCTGTTTATTATTGCCTTGCCTTCCCCTATTGTTCCCCTCGTGTTGGATTTCAGATTGTATGCTCCTGGGGGCAGCTGGGACCTGTGCTATTGTGCTCTGTGAAGTGCCACGCACATTGATGATAATTTTTTATCCATGTTCAGTCAGCAGAAACTCTCCCCATGATCAGAAACGGTGGTAAGTCAGGATTCTCACTCTTATGGAGGTTTGTCAGACCTTCATGCTAATCATGCAAAGATCTGAAGCACAACCTGCTTGTGCCTGAGGACACTGGGGATGGTACTTAAGTTCATGCATGCCCCTGCCCTCATCAGCAGTTTAACATTTCCCTGGTTTAACATTTTGCGTGCTCAGGCAAATGCCTGGATATAGCTTTAGTGTTGGGGCTAAACGACATAGCATCACAAATGTGTGGCTGCTGCCAATTCACATTGCCTTGCAGATCTCCCGGGTGATTTTAATTAAAGAAGATGCATTACATGATAATGTGGAGCTTGTTATTTCCCTTCTCTACAGCAGTGCCTGCTACTTAGAATGGGACATAGAAACTCTGAGAACAGTGAATGATAATGGGGATTCTGCGACCCCCTGGGTATTGCTGGACTACAACTCCCATCAGTCCCAACCAGCTTGGCCAGTGGCCAGGGATAATGGGAGCTGGAATCCAGCAACAACATTTGGAGGGTCACAGCTTCCCCATACTTGGTGTAAGGGATGGGGGAGAAGGGGGCGAATGTGGGAATGCAAGTAGCTTTCTAAAAACGATAAAATAAAAAGTCATATTTGGATTTGACCTTCTGTCCAAAATTAACCACAGTCCTCATTGCAATGTGATAGTTGCTTTAAAATGGTTTTTATTCTTATAAACTGCTCAGAAGACCATTTGGGCAATGGAGGGGGCTATAACTACAAGCAATGAAAGTTCAGAAGAGATAAGTGTATAGAAAAGCAATGCATATGTGCCAGAGACTCTGTTTTAATGAGACATCAGCTTTTATAGGTAAGGATTTAATTTATCAGGTACACAAAGTGGACTGTGACACTGAGAAGATGCAGGTGTGATGGGACGTTGTAACTGCAGAGTCCCAATCATTGTAATAATATTGGTGTGGACATAACGGTAGCCTTTCTTGACATCACTAGAGTGAAATTCACCCATACTTTGAGCCTCCACAGAAGATCTGTGCATTGTCAAGAATTTTCTAAAGTATGCTTACATTGCACAGAGATCGAAAATGGTTTTTTAAATTATTATTCACACAGGGAAAGAAGCCAGAAGCCCATTCTTGTTCAGTTGTCCTGGGCTTACAGAGTGAACATTCTGGGCCACAAAACAGAATGAAATATCCATATAAGGAGACATCTGAGATCCCTAAACTCCACTGTCTCTCCATGGAAGATTTACATTGCATAGAAATGAATGGGTAGAAATGCTTACCTAGTGAATGTGCTGCCTCCTTGTCTGTGGAACAGTGCTCTGCAGATTCCCCTTGTCTGTTCTTCTCTCTGGTCTGATCTCATTGGCCTTTATATAACCATTACCAGCTCCTAATGACATCAACAGCCCTTGTCAGTATTCATGGCCCTTGAATACATTGGATTGATTGGAAATGTAGGAACATAGAAATGGTTTTGTTGCACATACCAGGTAAGAATCCTGAGTTTCCAAGGAGCGTTGCTTCCCTTGGTTGCTGCCACTGGGAATTCTGGGCTGGGCTTTCATCCCCATCCCTTTCCTCGCCTCCTTCCCAGTGATTTTGTTAAAATGTTTGATCCACAATCCTAAATAATTGTAAACACTCACAACGCCATTTGAATTCAAGGAATGGCTTTTTCATCTTAGTGACAAAGCTCTTGATGAGTGTCTCTTAATGCAACATTACATATTTTGGAGCACATCTTAAAAACGTACACTGTGAATGCAACAAATATGTTTGCAAATACAAGTATATGCAGAGGTATACGCATCAGAATGCCAGGCTTGGCTGTAGCTCCCTGTTGAGTATATACTTGCTGACAAACCCAAGTTTACTTTGGGTAACAGGGGTGGGGAATCTCAGACTTGAAAGCCAAATGTGGTCCTTCAAGCCCCTCTATCTAGCCCTCAGCATTGTCCCCAGAGCACAACTGAATGTGCTCCTTGCCTGTTGTCTGGCTCAAATGTGTGATGATGCCTCTTGCTTGACTGGATAGAGGTTGCAGAGGTGGCTGTGTCGAAACCTGTGACTTTTGCTAGGCTGGAATGTAGCCTGCCACACATGTATCTGGTCCTGAGCACCACGGACATGTGCCCCCACCCCCCGGAAGGTTGTCCATGAATAAATGTGGCCATGGGCTGAAAGAAGGGGTTTCCTTTCCTTGCTGTAGAACATGGGCCAGGCTTCAAGCCCATGAATCTTGTCGACCATTCTCTGTGTTCTAGAGTAGCTGGCTTGATTTCCTGTTACTTAATTTGCTAAGCCTTAATATCTATAATTAGGCTGTGCAGAATTTCATACCAACAGAGAGTACATCCATGTTTGTTTGTAAAGGAAGTCTTTCAGTGTTTATCAGTTTGGATGAATTGTGGAAAATTACAGCTTTTAAGCATTTTTTTAAACCACTTACCCATATCTTTTAAGTATTACAGAAAATTAAGGTGTCACTCCATAATTATGTAAACACTGAGATTCTGAAAGTTAAATCTTTACCACTGTCAGAAATGATAACTCACATTACTTACACAAAGCTGTGCCAAATAAACATTTTTAATTCAATGTATCATCATCTGGAGTGTGCAATTCATTTTTTTCCTCATGGATTACTTTGCCTAGACATACATGACACTGATTTATGATGAACCTTTCTATTTAATGCTTTGTACATACATGGTAAAAGTTACTTACAAACGGGTAGATCTTCCAAGTCTGCATTTCATTCTGTTATTGAACTATTGCCCTGGGGGGCAATTCTTTGAAGCCCAGACACTTGAAACTGTAATCTCAGCTTTCTTCCTTTCATTAGTCTAAGTGAGTGTGTGTAGCCCTGAGGTGAGTGGGAAAATGCTTCAAAGTATGAGGGTAGCAAACTTCCTCTGAGACTATCTATCTATCATCTATCTATCTATCTATCTATCTATCTATCTATCTATCTATCTATCATCTATATCTATCTATCTATCATCTATCTATCTATCTATCTATCTATCTATCTATCTATCTATCTATCTATCTATCTCTATCTATCTATCTATCTATCTATCTATCTATCTATCTATCTATCATCTATCTATCTATCTATCTATCTATCTATCTATCTATCATCTATCTATCATCTATCTATATCATCTATCTATCTATCTATCTATCATCTATCATCATCTATCTATCTATCATCTATCATCTATCTATCATCTATCTATCTATCTATCTATCATCTATCTATCTATCATCTATCTCTATCTATCTATCTATCTATCTATCTATCTATCTATCTATCTATCATCTATCTATCTATCTATCTATCTATCTATCTATCTATCTATCATCTATCTATCTATCTATCTATCTATCATCTATCTATCTATCTATCTATCTATCTATCTATCTATCTATCATCTATCTATCTATCATCAGTCAGCCTTCCATTTTTTGATACACTGTACAGTGGAACTGTCTGAGTGCAGATGGCCTGGAAAATCTGATGTGACCAACAGAGGACCCGCATTGCCTCCAAAGGTGACTCCCTCAGTGTTATCCCATTGTTATGGGAAGAAGCAACCACAATGGAGTTTGGGTGGAAAAGCCACAACTCTGGACACAAAGGCTTCCAAATATATCTCAGTTCTGATTAATAGCAGCTGGGTTATTTCCCCTGTTCATAAGAGGTTGCCAGAGAGACTTGCCTGGTTTATTTTATTTATTTGCCAGGTGAATTCATCTTAGCCTTCTAAAGTAGCTTGCATTTTATGCTGGGTTTTAAAAACCTTTTAGATGTTGGCCCTAATTGCTGCTTTTATTGTGATTATCTGTTTGGTTCAATTATTTATTATCGGTTGCATCTTTCCTTGATTGCATTTGTAAGGTGCTCTGGAAGCCTTGTCGACCAAAGCGTAGGGCAGACGTATCTAAAATAAATGACAAATAAATAACAGATTATTTATTTATTTATTTCAAGGAACATTTCTCCTGCTGTGTATGGATTCCGAGCATTCTCTCTGCTTTCCAGATACAAGGGGGTTGGAGACGTGGGCTGCTTAATAGAGTTTTCCTCATCTGCTTTGGCTGACAGCGTCTCAATGCAAACATGTTCAACTATAGAATTTCGCCCAAGTTTTATGACACATTCCCAGTTATCATCCCAGTCAATAATGTCATCTTTGATCAAAACACACCCTAGAAATGTGCTGGTAGTTAAGGCACTCCCCAGAGCCCTTTGTATTTATGATAGGTTATCGTAAATCCTGTGAAGGGGGCCCAGATGTAAACCTCCAGGAGGGGTCAAATGGCTTTGCTGCTCAGAACTTTGTGCCTTCCCCTGACAAATTTGTGACACCAGTTTTCATTTTAATTGAGCTTTAATTTTTTTTACAGCAATGATGGATGTGGCTGCGAGACAGCAGATGGTGCTGGGAACAGCAAATTAATTATCAGGAAAGGTCATTCTTTGAAAGCACAAAACTTTCATATCTTTCTCCCTTTTTTGTGCCAGTGAAATGTGTCTGCCAGCCAGCATGAGGGACAGTTTTAAAAATAAAAATAAAATGGTTAGATCAATCATATTTGTATCAATTAGATGTCAGAGGACAAATTAACTATGCCGATGTGGTTTCCATGGCATGTGTTTGTAGAGCTGCTGCTGGAGCACAACCAACGCTCTTCAAAAGACATACCTGGTGGAAACTGCCGAGGAATCATTAATTACAGTGAGGCGATGCTTGTTTTCAACACGCGAAGATGAGATCAATAGTCTTCTGATGGAGGAAGACTCGCAGTTCCTGAAATCCACTGCTAAATTCACTGTTTCAGTTTAAATGGAGCTGAGTTTTGGGGCCAAAAGTTTGGATTAGCGCCGTAGCAGACGGTGCAGTGGGGCTGTGCTGCTTACCTGGCCAAATTGCTGCTGCTGCATACTGTGACAGAAAGGAATGAAGTGGAAGCATGGGCAGCATGGTGCAAATGTCCCGGCAGGAGCGCCAGATTGGCTCCAATGGCATGTTTGCACTGCACCAATCTTGCTACCCTCTCTGTCACGGTATGCAGCAGGGACTTGGCAGGAGGGAGGTCGGCAAGCAACACAGCCTGACCACATCATCGGCTACTGAGCATGGCCAGTCCCTACTATCTCCAGAGAAAAGGATCAGATAGCAGGTGATGGGAGATTTCTCATACAAAGGTTCTGGAGAGCCGCATGGGCTACATCAAGCATGGGGAACCTTTAGCCCTCCAGAAGTTTCTGAATTACAACTTCCATGATCTTTGGCCATTAGCTATGTTTGCAAGGGCTGTTGGGAGTAGTAGTTCAGCAGCATCTGAAGGGCCAAAGATCCCACTCCTAAGCTAGATGGGCAAAACTCTTGCCTGTAGCTTCCTATTACATGATGCTCAAACAGAATGGTTATTGCAGATTATCTCCATTGCCCAGTGGATGCATTCAGATGATTGCCAAAGGCTTCCTAGCCACGGCATACGAAGCTGTGAATGAACACCATAACTGTGTGCCCTTCTCTTAATCCTTCCTGGCCCTCTTCCTGTTGTGCTGGCTTCTGCATTAAGAGCCTGTTTTGAGTTAAGCCAGGGTTCCCTGTTGCATCTGAACAGGCTGGTGTGACATCTGTTCTGTCTATGATCCTGGCTTATTTTCCTGGTTTGTTAACTGGCATGAACCCTGAGTTGCTGGGTTCAGATATAACAGGAAACTCGGCTTAATGCCGAACCCAGAGTGCAATAGAAGGATGGCAGTGTAGAGGAGGGGGGAGTGAGGAGCAAACAGCCTTGGTGCTCATCCACACCTCCATAAACCATGGTTTATAAAACCTTTGCAGACCATCTAAACTCAGCCATTGAGTCCTTGGACCAAAATTATATATTCAAGTTGCTTCTCCTCTTTTCCTGAAAATCCACAAGTCTTTGGATGGTTAGGAGATGGAGGACCAATTCACGCAATCCCTGAGCATGTAGAGTAGGTGGTACTATAGAAATAAATACAATTAACATGGGTGGCTGCTTTTTCTTGATTGCACCATGATTAACAAATGATTTGTTGTGAACACAAATTGTGATTTGGCACATCTCTGCTCAACTCTCATTAAGTTGATTTGTGCATAAATCACAGCATAAAGGGTTTGTGTGTGTGGTGGGGATCCATGTGCTGTCTGTTCATGAGAACTAGCATTTATTTAAATATCAAGCTGTGTTTGGTAACCAAAACACAGCTACACCACAGATTTCTAACACTGTGTGTGCAAGCACCTTGCTCGGAATTCTAGGTAATGCAGACACATCATCTTACAGAGGTTTGTTTTAGAGGCACCCATCTTGTCCACTGGATCAAGCCCACACCAGACTCCAATTTTAATCCTTCTGTTTGCAAATGATTTGATCTGTGGTGTAAAACAGAGCATATTCTTATCCAAGCAGCATTTGCAAACTGGTGCCAGTGAATGCACAGATGCATTCTGGACAACAGCCGCCGCCACCGCTATCTGTGGGTGTTCAGCTTTGCTAATGAAGAAAAGTGCCTTTGGCAACTTTTAATACATTTTTCTTAATATTAGATTTTGTCCCCCTGCATACATAAATATTTGAAATTCAGAGGGTTTAAATACATGTTCACTCACAGCATAAATATTTTAAATGCACAGCCTTTAACTTGTGTTTCTATTCTTCCCTGCAGACTGGTTACATTTCTCCCAACTTCTCAGCAATGTAATTCATGTTAATTCACTGGAGCATAGCCGGGTTGGAAAGAGACAATCAATAGTAAGATTTAACTCCTGCTGGGTTCAGACCATATTGCGTACTCTGGCTCTTGGCTGGGGAAAGCAATGTCAGATTAATGGGGAATTCGGTGGGGGGGTTTGTCACTTTCCTGGATTACCATTAAACTCTCACTTTCCCTGTCTTCTCAGATCCATGCCAAAAGCCCTGTGATCCTGGTTCTAATTTCAGCTGGGAATGTTTACTGATCCTAACAAGAGCTGATTCATTTTCCATGAGAGACCATGGTCCCCTACAGATTGTGGCATCTTGTCATCTTGTGCTCCCCCATAAATATCAAACTGACTTTGGCTACACCATTAATCAGATGCCAATGATAATGTGATAATGAAGGATATCAGAAGTGAGGTTTCATCCTGTCTGTGAGTGCTACATAGCCTGCTGTGTACTCCTGATTCAGATAGAAGATCAATGACAGGCACATTGATTCAGCGTACCTGACACTCATAAGCCATATAAGAATGGTGCCAAATCCTGGGCTGATCTCCATTAGGCCAGGTACCACACCTGAGGGTATCAGGGACTGGCAGGGCTATGAAGTAGAGGCAGGGGCTAGGAGAATGACCCAGGAATGGGGACCAGTGATTTATGGGGTTGGGTGCTGGTCGCAAGGCAGCAACCAGGCCAGGGCGCACAGTATGTGGCAGAGGAAAAAGGGACAGTTCAGGTGAGGGATGGGTTAGTACTGTCCTCACCTTCCCTCACCCCACTGTCTCCTTGAACCAGGAGGGGATTGAAAAGGGAATAGCAGTGATGACTTCCATGCAGGATAAATCTCAGGTTTCAGGCATGCAACCCATCAGAGGAAGGAATATAAGCCGGAAGGCATGGCCCCGCTGTTGCTGCAACTGCTCCATGGGGTCCAGACCATGGACAGCTGCCTAGCGACTAGAAGTGTGCGTGCATGTATATCCAGAGCACTGTGGGAGCTGATGTTCCGTACTTTTCCGTGTATAAGACAAGGTTTTTTTCTTTAATTTTTTGGTAAAAAGTGGGGGGTCATCTTATACATGGATAGTGCATAGGGTAGATGTTTGATTGGTTGCTGCCACGTCTGTCAGTGTTTATTGGGTGTGTTATTGATTGCTGCGTCAATGGCTGGTGTTGATTGGCTGACTCTGAGGCAATTGGGTGGGCAGTTGACAGGTTCTGCTGGCGAGGGGGCAGACGAGAGGCAGATTTTGTGATGCATGTGGTGAGCGATTTCCCGCAATCAAGAACCATAGGTAATCCTCTGCCAAAAAAAGCTCAACAACTCTGGGCAACCCTCCCCCCAAAAGCTCAACATCTCTGTACCATCTCCCCCCATTTTCTTAAATTTGAGTCCTTCAAAATAGGGGGCGTCTTATACATGGGGGCATCTTATACACGGAAAACTACGATAATTGTTTCTCTTGCCAATGAAGAGTTAAGTATCAGGTGTGTGCCTTACTTGTCTAGAGTGGGCTGTGACAGAGGCAATAGCAAGACAGGCTTGGGTTGTATAGACCCCGTCAAGCACACTTGCAGTTGGGCTTGGGATTCATCTCCTGAAGCCACATTATCTGTTCCTACCCAACTTACAGAGCAATCCTAATGAGGGGATGTGCAGACTGGCAAATCTACAGCTGCATCCAAAGCTCTGCCAGCTCATGCTGACCAGGGTAAAAGGTGGGGCTCCCTCTCTTGCTCTGCCAGTGGTATAGTTGGGAGGCCAAAGATTCAACCCTTCAGGGGATCCATGAGGCTTTGGATCCAGCAGATCCAAAGCTGGCAGATTCCTCCCAGTGCCCCATTTGGGGACTTTCTGGTGGTTATCACTAGCTGGAGAACTGCTGATTTTCATGCCCACTAGGCCTGTGCTGTTCCTCTGTGCAAGTGGAGGCTAATGGAAAGACGCTTGTGTGCTATTCTCCCTGCTCCCAGCACCAACAAAGGGGAGAGCATCACTGCACTCTTAGTAAAGAGGAAAAACAAGCAATGCTTAGTTTCACTTGTAAGGAAAAGAAGCAATGAAGATCCTTTCGTATTTCATGTGAACTTTATTGTGTTGGTATTTGGGGAACTGCTTCCTGGGTTGGGCTTCTCAATCAGAATATTGGGAACTGCCTTTTTCTCATACAGATGGTCCATTTACAGATATAGATGAATGGAACTGTCAATTCCAGTTCTCTCCATTTCTCATTTTTCCAATCTTAAATTTATTTCTCCACTCTTCTATAGCAATCTGCATTACAAAAATCCCCATGAATATTTGTCAGCATTTTAGTGCAAATTTATCCTGGGGGGGGGGGGGGTTACACATTCATATGCAGTTTTGACTAATGCATTGACAAGGAATTTCTCCTAATATAATGCATTTTGCACATTGTTTTCACATGTGTTCCTCATTATGCATCTTTGTAAACGTTGGTTGGTTGGAGCATTGCATTGCAAAATTCAGAGGAGTATAAATTTCAAAGAATGGCTGTGTTTTGGGTCTTGTATTGTTTTCGAGAGTGCGAATTAGGTAGGTTTAAATGCAAACTGAATAGAATTCCTTCCACATCCCTATTGAAAGGCCACCTGACAGGCACATTGGTGACTTTTAATCATTTTACTTGTTCCTTCCCTCCTTTCCCTCTTGCACATTCTCAACAGCAGCACACCAAACTGAAATATATTAAGCTAAGCATAACAAGATAAAATACCACAGAACCAGGAAGGACATTAACTATGTCTTTGTAAGTTGCCTGTACAATCAAATGAGTAAGACAATGATGCATGATATCCAAGTCCTTCTTGACAAAGGGTGAAAAATTGGCTTTAAAAAAAGGAAGCAGAAAAAATGACGAGGTTGTCCTCTGAGTCCTGAGTGACCAAGGTCTTTTTGCTCACACAGATTTCTTACAGAAACCAATGGATATTTTGCCTGGGTAAGAAGTGAGAGACCCTTGGATTCAACTTTACCACCCAAGTCTTGTCAGTAGATATTAGCTGTCACGGTAAGAGAGGTGTACAATGAAAAGAAATAGCTGTTCTCACTGCTGTACAATTCCCTGGAGATTTTCTGATAACAGGAATTGGATTAAATCAGGCTTTGATGCTTTAGATTTTATCAGCATTTTTGACTGACAGTTGCGTGTTTCGTTCGCAAAATTCTGTGCTGTCAAGCTTACTATTTATCTGCAACTATTAGCATTTGTTTGTTTGTGAAGATTAGTGGGGCGGCCATTCGTTCAGCATTGACACATGGATGAGGAACATTGCTTCCACCCCCAACCCCCTCAGATGGTGCCGCCCTCATTAGCGCTATCACAGCAGTAGCAATGTAGTAATATCTATTCATTAAAATAATGTTTAGATCACTTCCCAACCACGGATCCTGAAGCTGTTTATAGAATAACATTCTAGCACTAAAATGTTAAAAAGATATAAAATCAACTGAGTATTCAAATATGAAAAAACCCACAATTAAATAAAACCAACAGTGAACAATAAAGAATGTCAGGGATGTGCATCATCTTCTTCTTTTTCATCATCATCATCATCATCATTTATTTATACCCCACCCATCTGGCTGAGTTTCTCCAGCCACTCTGGGCGGCTTCCAGAAAAATATTAAAATACAATAATTTATCAAATATTAAAGCTTCTCTATACAGGGCTGCCTTCAGATGTCTTCTAAAAGTCAGATAGTTGTTTATTTCCTTGACATCTGATGGGAGGGCATTCCACAGGGCGGGCGCCACCACCAAGAAGGCCCTCTGCCTGGTTCCCTGTAACTTTGCTTCTCACAGTGAGTAAACCCCCAGAAGGCCCTCAGCGCTGGATCTCAGTGTCCAGGCTGAACGATGGGGGTGGAGACGCTTCTTCAGGTATACTGGGCCAAGGCAATCTAGGGTTTTAAAGGCCAACACCAACACTTTGAGTTGTGCCTGGAAACATACTGGGAGCCAATGTAGGTCTTTCAGGACCGGTGTTATGTGGTCTCAGCCACGATATCTAAAATGAACCAATAATCTAGTTGGGGGGAACTGGCACAAGTATGTTAACAGGTAGAGTGTGAGAGTGTGGACCCTAGAATCAATCCAGACGTGCTCTTCTCAGTAGCAGATGGCATGGAGGGTCTGTGCCACTCAGCTGACCTCCCATTGGCTAAGTCACTGCGACATAGTGGGATGGAGAGGGGGAAGAGGGAAGTGGCAGCATGGACCGTGAATTGCAAATGTGCTGGCATGAGTGCCCCATTGGCTGCTTGAATGCATTCACACTGCACTGACCTCCCCACCGCCTCATCCCCCACTCTCTTCAGCAGAGAATTGGCCAGAAGGAGGTCAGGTGAGTGTTTCAGCCCCACCATGCTATGGCTCTTCTACTTTGCAGACAGATGCTCAGCAGCTAGAGAATTCCATAGGTTTTTGCCCAACTCCTCACTCTAAGTAGTATAACACTATCACAGTGCTAATCTGCTGGGAAGGATAGAAGAGGGACATAGGGCCAGGACATCCCCCTCTATAATTATATTATATATGTGCTGGAGAGGGCATGCATACTTGCTTTCTCGCTATAAAATCATAACTGTTGAGAGGACCTCAAACTTAGAGGCCCCCTAGCATCAGTGGTGGAGCAACATGCTGCAGCCCCTGGAGCAGAGAACAGGCGGGGGTGTGGCTGGCTCATTGGCAGCAGGGGCGTGGCACGCATCCAGGGTTGCATGGCGTGCATCTCTGGAGGGCGCGGTGCATGTCCCAGGGGGGTGGCCACGATGGCACCTTTCCCCAAATGGTGCCCAGGGCAATGCGCTCCCCCGCCCCCCCTTCGTACGCCAGTGACTAGCATAACACCCTGCTCAATGCTTGCTTGGACTGCATGCTCATTATCAGGGCACACACAGAGAGAAGGAGAGATGTGACTTATTCCCTCAGGAACAATTAGTTCTAGAGTTCCTTAGTCCCTACTGGCATTTCCATTCAATGCTGACTGCAAGCCCCACTTTGGGCAGGGATCGGCTGCATTCTGGAGCTCCTGATCACAGCTGACCCAAGCAGGTTCCACTTTGGGAAAGAATCCTCTTCACTTGGAACTCCTGAGCAGAGCTAAACCCAGCTGCAGCTGTCCCTGGACTGGGAGAGTCTGACCACAGTAGTTCTGGCACTGGTAACATCAAGACTGAACTAACAGAATGCACTCTATGTGGGGTTTCCTTTGCAATCAGTCTGGAAACTGCCATTAATACAGAATGCTATAGCACGATTGCTGACAAGAGTTAGTTCCTACCAGCATATTGCACATCTGCTCAAAGATCTGTACTGGCTGCCAATTTGTTACTGGTTCAGGGTTTTACTGTTAGTACACAAGGCCCTTAACAGCTTGGGGCCAGCTTACTTGAAGGATTGCCTTGCCCCTTATGAGCCAACTCGACGGCTTCCATCTGCAAAATTTGCACTTTTACAAGTGCCATAAAATGTCAGTTCCACATTTTGCTCGGAGCTAGTTTTTCAGTGTAGCAGCGCTGTTGCTTTGGAACTCCCTGCTGATTAATATTAGGCAGGTGCCCTCACAATACTGTTTCAGATGCCTGTTAAAAATATTTTATTTCAGGAAGCCTATTTGGACACATAATTTAGTTGTGTACACTTGTTTTTAACTTCTGCTGATTTTTATCTGTGTTTGATTGATGATTGTTTTATGCACAGCCCTTGGAGGTTTTTATTTTTAAATTAAGTGGTTTATACATCTTTCCAAATAAAGCAAAACAAACCCTGGTTTTACCATTATTTTCCTGCAAACTACAGAATGTCAGTGCACCAGGTTAGCTTGTCTCCTTTCAAGCTTTCAAGCTGTTGTTTTATTTTTAGTCTTGTGTAAAATTGTGCCTTCCTGTAGCCAGCAGAGGGCTTAGGAGCACAGAGCTGGAACAGCTACCTGAGCTAGAGTTAATCTTGACTCTGAAGGGGGAAAAAACAACAGCACAACACCAACAAACCTAACTGTAAATATATCTGTGTCCTACTTCTTCCCTGTCACACATTTAAATCTATTTGATCCATACTAATGGATTGATCTACAAGTTTGTGCACACACATCCTGCTTGGGGCGGCCCAGCTGACAGCAATGCACAGATCATGACCTGTCACATCCACTCAGGCTCACCTTAGCCAGGAGCTGCTGGGAATGAATCCAATTACAGGATAAAGAGTTTTCTTCCCCTTCCATATGGTCTCTACCACTCTCCAGCTTTATCTCCATTTAACCCCTTTCCCATTGGGTGAGCTCACAAGCCACAGATAAGCAGCTCAGCTCCTCAACAATGCACAACTTGGTCTGTACTGGGGATAGAGAGGGGCAGGCAGGAGGGGTGGAAGTCTGGCTATAATAGGAGATTTCCTTTCTCCTGCTCAGCAGGAAAGCAGCAACCCTTGCCGAGAATTAGGAAACAGGTCAGGACATCATTTAGGGAACTGAGCAAATGTTTAGCCAGCCTGTAAGCTTGCTTGCCTCACTGCTGGTTTCCACTGTGACCTTGGGCAAACCTCATGGTCTTGCCAAATATTCTGTTTCCTGGCTCTCCCACCTCATGCACAGGATAAAATTGCTTTTATTGCAGACGAGACAATTTTGTTCCTCTGAAGCTGCAGCCAATGGGACCTTGTTTCGAAGGTTTTGTTTTGAGATGTGGAAACCAACATGCCTGCATCAGTGTGTGGGGAAGTGGAGATAAGAAATGGAACCCCACCGAAGCAAGGCATTGCAAGGGGCAAAATGGTCTAGAGAACAAAATGTACTGGGGTTCAATAGACAGGAAGGATGGGCAGTGTAAGTGGAGAGATCTCATGCGCCAGGTGTCACAAGCATAGCTAATCTGTTCTTCAGGCAAGAATTGGAAAATGACCTGGAAATATTTGTAATGGCCAATGTCAACAGGCACTAATGATCAGGGAGGAGGACGGAGTTCAAGAAGATATCTGGAGGACAGGAATGCAGTAGGTCTTCCAACCTGAGAATATAGAGCAGTGGTCACTTATCCCAGAGTTGCTGGAACAAGCCTAACAGCTCCAAGTCTAATATTTGTTCTGTACCACTCATTTTTACATTGATGGTTGTTAACACATGGCATGCCTACTATCAAGGCTGGCTCAAGACATTTTGCTTCCTGAGGTGGAATAGTGAACGGACACCCCCCACAGAAGCTAAGGTGCATAAGACCCAAGCCCTGATGCCATCATGGCGCACATATCTCCACCCACATCTACAGCACCCTCATGAAGGCAAAAGGGGTGAGAGTAAAGTGAACAGTGTAGTAACTCCTGAGTAATTTGAACTAAATATTACGAGAGAGAAGGAAGGTATTTGGCATGAAGCTGAGTACAACCCATGTTCTTTGTAATGTGTAGTTTTGCCCCAGTCAGGACTAGATTTCTAAGCAAACTGTATTTCACACCTTCAGCTGGCCAGAGGGATTCTTTTCATACCAATATCTCCTCTTTTCCCACTAGCTTTGCTGAGAGCAAGTGTATCATAGCATACAAATGCTGAGTGCTTAATGCCTGTTGCATTATTTATCCCCTGGCACTCTGATCTACAGCCCCTCTTTAATGAAGTACCAGGATTTAACCCAAAGAGATCATTAGTGATTATTTCTAAGGTGAGCACAGGAAGTGACTCTGGATTTATCCCGTTGAATAAAAATAAGGTTTCCATAGTGTCCCTGTTCCAGAATGAGTAGCTGTGAAATTGCAGCTCTTTGAGACACAGTATATTAATATTTTTTTTTAAAGTTGCTTTGAGTTGCCTGTGGCAAGAATAAGCACCTAGTAAATTTAACAAATAATAATTCAGATTTTAAAGTGGATATATAATATTGGAGGTCATGGAGAAGCTACCAGGTCCTATCATCCCCCTTAGTCAGGAAGGAGTGATTCTCTCTTTTAAATGTTGAAAAGAATCTTAATGGGGCTACTAAATCCCCTGCAAAGTCTGACAAACTCTCCTCCTTCCCATTTACTGAAACTGAAGGACAGGTCCAATTTGTATAGAAAGCAGGCTCAGGGGAATGGTTGGGAAGTGTTAACAAATCACACTTTTTGTTATTTAAACCCCAGCACATCTTCTTCAAGTGACTCAGGCCCAGGCCAAAAATAGCATTGTTTTATCACCCCCAGTGAGCGTCCTTGCCAAGAAGCTTTCTGCTTTTCAAACTGTATTGTGCAATCAAAGCTGTCCATTCCCTTCTTGTTTCTTGTTCATCCTTCCCCCTTCCCTAAGCCATTTCCTCCTTTTTTGCTTCCATCTCCTGGCCTAGGGTTATGCACTGGAGGGAACATAACCACTGAGATTGGCAGGCAAACACACTCACCTCCTAAATGAGTATACCAGAGCTTGTCACAAAGGTGCATAGATGGCTCAGAGCGATTGCCTTACAGACTGGGAACACAGAGAATCACAGCTATTTCAGGCCAGGAAGGGGATTCATTTAAGGGTGCTGATTGTAACACTGCAAAGACATCGAAAGTCGTCTCCTTACAATGCTCCTGACCTTTGAAGAAATAAATTGACCCCAATCTCAACAGATCTGTTGTATGTGAGGCTAGGATTTAACAAACTTTAATACTATGAGGTATAATAACTTGTATGTCTAACCCCCACCCCCTCGGGCTTCATTCATGACTGGGCTTGGTAAGCCAACCTATTTTCCCCAAAGACGGGAACAATAGGATTTTTCCAGAGCCCAGTTTCAACTCTAAAAACCCTCTTGCACTCCTGATAACATATGAATGCCCTTGCATCAGGAGCTCCTGATCCATTTCACTTATCTGTGGCTGCAGCAACACCAGAGAGATCAGCAGAATGCAGCTATAGGGAAAACTCCATCTTTCAAGGCCCTTGGCATGCTGTTTCAGGCACCTGGGAGGTGAGAGGAAGGCCTCCAGGTCTTCCTGTCCACTGTCACTGTTGCTGCAGTCACCACTTCTGCCATATTTCAAGCTGTTGAAATCTGGACAGAAAAGCTGTCCAAAAGTTGGGCAACATGGCAAAAAATGCAGTTTTTGAGCTATTTTTATGGGAAAACAACTGCCATGCGTCTGGATTTTCCCTGACATTTCCCAAATTTCCACCCGGACACTGCTCCACTGATGGAAGGCTCCATTGGATTAAAGAGCTTTTCATCAATGGAGGAGCACCAATTGGATGTAACTCACAGAGAGCAAGATGCTACCTTGCTTTGAGTTTCCTGCTGCCTTGTTGCCCTGAATCCTTCCTACTTTTCTTGGAGTGTGAAGGCTTAAAGAAAAAGGAGTCATGCAAGTGTGCTTATGTCCAATATTGCACAAGAGGGCAAGGGACAAGGAGCACATTCTGCACCAGTATCATAATAATGGTGGCATCTCATTCAGTATTATAACTGACGTTCATTGAGGCCGAAGTTCACGGTGGTTAAACTCCTTGGAAAGTATTACCCAGACAGACTTGAGATTCTAAATGGGAGATAAAGTTTTTTGAAACCTTGGCTGAAAAGTATAGGTTGTAAATTACCAGCATCCAAATTGAGTGCTTGTCATTTATGTTTATGAAATTATTAAGGCTGTATATTTTTCACAGTAAGCAATTGCTTATTTCACGGTACAAGGGGTATTTTTCATGGTATGTTATCCCCTCCTCAAGATTTGTTTCTGAAAATCTTAATACAGGAAAATAAACTGTCTGACATTAGGTGGATTTTAACAGTTAAGCTCTGGTGATTTCTTTCTTTTAAATGAGATGTAGAAACTCAGGTGGCATGCTTTTGCTCATTGTAACATTTGAAAAGCCAGAAGAAGAAAGACTGGGAGTGACAGGACCATAAAGATCAAAACGGAATGTTCCTTGTTTGAGAGGAATCCTTTAGCTCAATGCAGGTGGTTATCTTGGCCTTTTTTGACCAATGATGGATGTTTACACACCATATGGATAGATCTTTCCCATCCCTTCTAAGGCGGAATCCCATGTAGGTTGCCTGAATGGAATCCAAAGATCTTGCTCATGCATTTTAATGCACTAAGGATTTTCACAGAAAATAATAAGGTATACGCATGTAATAGCCCATAATTAGAATAACAGCATTAGATTTCTGAGGCTTGAGAAATACTTCCTGGATTTCAGCATGGCACACAGAAATATTATTAGATCTTAATACTTTAATGTGTTTTTAATTGCAATGGCTTAAACAACTCTAAGACCCAACTGAAAAGATTGCCGTGAAAGAACTCAGTTGAATGAATAAACAAGCATTATTTCAGATTGCTTTTTCTTAACAAGATATGTGGGTGCTATTCTATCTGATATTGGGTCCCCTTCACTATTTTTAATTTTCCCCCTGTTACTGGATTTTATTATTTTAATGATGGTTTGATGTATATATGTTTGATTATGTATACTATATTGTTTTATGGAAGCTTCCAAGGATGTTTTCCATGAAGGATGGTTTCTAGGGACTGCACAGCCTCTCCTGATTCAGATGGAATAGAGGGAGAGGGAGAGGGAGAGGGAGAGGGAGAGAGAGAGAGAGAGAGAGAGAGAGAGACTGATGACACTGTGCCACAACCCCCTGCATGATTGCTCTCAATGGCTTCATATAGAAGAGCATAGGAGACAGAATGGACCCCACTGCCCAAAAGCCATGAAGCTTTGCAACTGTCTCCTAGTGTTACTTCCTGGTAGTAATACTGCAGGTAGGAGCAGAGCTACTGTAATACAACACCTCCAACTCCCACTTCCCTGGGTCATTCTAGGCTGACACCATGCAGGGCCAATGGTGCCGAAAGCCACTGACAGATCAAGAAGAACCAAAAGAGTTGCCCTCCCATTGTCCCTCTTCCAATGAAGGTCATCAATCAGGGCAACAAAGGCTGTTTCAGGGCTAAACCTGGTCTGAAGCTATTTTGAAATAGGAAACCTAGATGATTTGCTTCCTCCAAACATACATGCAGCTGGTTGGCCACCTCTTTATAATCTTACCCATGAAGGGAATATTAGAAACTGGGTGGTAATTTTATACAAGCTTTGGATCTAGGGAGGGCCTTTTCAAGAGGGGCTTCAGCTGTCTCCTGCAGTGAGGCATTAACCACTTCATGGACCCAGCCAACCAATCACCTCCTACTAGATTTTACCAACCGTAGTGGGCAGGGATTGAGACTCCACATATTCAGCCTTAAGGCTGCAAGTGTCTTGTCCACATTATCAGGCTGCAGCAACTGAAACTGATCCCATGGCAGTGCTTCAGGGACTTCCAACAAGCCTGAACTAATTGTGGCATTAAATTTGGCACAGTTCCAAGCAATTTTGTCCTCAAAGTGCTTCTCAAAATCTCTTGCAGCAGGCTATTGAATGGTCCATTGTTAATGATACCGTACTGGTCTATACTTGAGGCAGTTTACAACCACTTTTAAAAATAAATAAATGAATGTTTTAATAAGAACCTTCGACATGCAGTTTTTCAAAGTGTTTGTAGTTCTCTCCCTTTTATAGGCAAGGAGGTGTACAGGGTTTGAGTGGGGAGGCAGCAGTTTCAGGCATCTGGATATACCCTAACGAGCTTTGGATTAAATATATCACTTCCCAACTCTATTACTAGTGAAGAGAAAGTTGGGGAGAACCTAGTTCATGTCCAAATATGCACTGGAAAGCCAGTCAATTGACCTGTATCATTTTCCTCCCCTGAGTTTAGCTGAGGTCTTCAGCTGTTGACTGCCTATTGCTGACCTGATGATAACTCTAAATCCATGTCAAGTAAGGACTTCAGCATCTATCTATTATTCTTCAGTGAAGATCGGGCACATAGAAAGACACTGGAATGCAATATCTAGCAGACACAGTGGAAGAAGCACAGAGCCAAATAAGAAATCTGACATATCTGTATTAGCAAAGAAGAGATCTATCTATTTATCATCTATCTATATCTATCTATCATCTATCTATATCATCTATCTATCTATCTATCTATCTATCTATCTATCATCTATCATCTATCTATCTATCATCTATCTATCTATCTATCTATCTATCTATCTATCTATCTATCTATCTATCTATCATCTATCATCTATCTATCTATCTATCTATCTATCTATCTATATCTATCTATCATCTATCTATCTATCTCTATCTATCTATCTATCTATCTATCTATCTATCTATCTATCTATCTATATCTATCTATCTATCATCTATCATCTATCTATCTATCTATCATCTATCTATCTATCTATCTATCTATCTATCTATCTATCTATCTATCTATCTATCTATATCTATCTATCATCTATCATCTATCTATCTATCATCATCTATCTATATCTATCTATCTATCTATCTATCTATCTATCTATCTATCTAATCTATCTATCATCTATCTATCTATCTATCATCTATCTATCTATCATCTATCTATCTATCTATCTATCTATCTATCTATCTATCTATCTATCATCTATCATCTATCTATCATCTATCTATCATCATCTATCATCTGTCTGTCTGTCTGTCCAACGGACTATCCATTTAGGTATGGCATGGATTCCAAAGAATTACCGGTATTTGATCAGTGGATCCTAAAAATTCAGAATTGCATAACTGTGAGTCAAACACTGTAACTCACATAGAGAGAGGATGAGATGATCATGGATTCTGTGGTTAGTTAAGGATAGCATTTTGATGTTTTGATTTGGATTTCCCTGCTGAAAATGGGAATATACAAAGTAGAAGTGGCATTTTCCTTTGAAATAAATATTTGCCTTGGAGGCAGCCCACACTGTTGCTAGCAAAGAAGCACTTGGGACCATCTAATGAAATGAAATTGATTGACAGCTGGTTCAGGATAAGCAAAAGGAAATGTTTCTTCACATAATACATAATTAACATATGGATTCAATTGCCACCAGATGATGACCAGTAGTTTTAGATGATTTTTTTGAAGGATTAGACAAATCAATGGGGCATGATTCAGTTAATGGCTCTTAGCATGGCAGTTACTCATGAAACCTCTGTATTATGAGCAATGCAATCCTCACATTGTAATTCCAACCCAAGAAGCAGAACCTTCCCATGTGGTGCCCATAGATCACCAGGTGCAGCCTGATGCTTGAGTGCCATGGCCTGATCGTTCTGTGCTTTATCAGAGGTGTCCTAGTTCTCTGTCCTTTTAAAACCACGGCTAAAGGATCAGAACATGCAGGTGATGCAGATATTGTTCCTACTCTCTGGCCTTCTGTTCTTTCCTGGAAGCCTCTGCTACAAAACCTCCCCCCACCTTTGCTCAGTGCTCACAGAGCTTTGGGGACAATCCAGTTCCTTCATCTACATGACGTTGACTTTTTCCATCTCTCTCATCCTGGCAGAGGGGAGGGGAAAAGGAATGAGAGATTACAGAATTGGATTAGGGCAATGAAACCCGCCAAATGCCACAGATTAGACAGAGAGCTCTCCTTACAAGGTTTGGATCCTTTGCTCGTTTCAGGAAGGCCTCCAATTAAAGAAAACAGGCTGTGAGAAGGCAAGCAGGAAACAATTTGGAGGGTTTCAGTTTGGATTTACTTATCCTCCTTGCATGATCTATCCATGGTTTGAAGTTCTCCTTGCTCCTTTATATATCCATGGTTTGAAGTTCCATGTAAGTTAGGGTTGAGCCCCAGGCAGCATGGCCAATGATCTGGGTGATGAGTGGGCCACAAGTTCCACATCCCTGAAATGGTTCCTAGGCTTTCCAAATGTCCCTGTTTACCAGGAACATCTTCTTTGTGGTTGATCTCCTTCCCCAGAGTTTCTAGAAGTTAACAGTGCTCTCTTAATCCTGCTCAGAAGCAAATCTCATTAAGTTCCATGAGGCTTACTCCCAATAACTGTCTATAGAAATTCAGCCTAAGAGCACAACCCTATTCTTATTTACCTAGGAATAAGTCCCAGTAGACATGGATATAGATGGGATTGCACTCTGTATCTCGTGAACGGTGAGTGGTCGCAACTTGTCTTGCATACATATAATGTCCAGGTACAGGGCTCCTCCTGAACTTTTCATAGCTGTGTGGAAGAGGGGCATTTCAGCAGGTGGAACTTGCATGACAACCCCTTCATCTACATAATGGTCCTCTTTTGTATCTGTCCATCCTAAGCATGTGCCTGTAAATCCATCTACCTACTTGTGATGCACAGCCTACCATATTACAGACTGTAGCTGCTGCAGAGACATAGGTAATACATATAAATTAACCTATTTTAGGACAATTATGTTTTATAGTATATCTGTAGCCTAAGGTGCAAACACACGCTTGGTTTTTAAATCAGCTGGGCAGGTTGCTGCAGAGTAACGGAAAAGATCACCCACAGCAGATCATTAAGAGCCTTCAGTGAGGTGTCATAATGGAGGAGGTGGGCTATGGGAGTCATCCTTCAAATAGACAACTGAGGTGTTGCATGCCTGTTACTGATTACAACTGTGAAATGTTGGAGGGTGATGGCTTGAAGTTCCTGGGACAAAATGGTTTCACATTTGTAGAGAGGCTGTTCCATGTTGCAGGCCATTCCTCTGAAGCAGTTTGCACATGATCCTAACTTTATATACCATAAAGTAGTGAAAAGATATGGTTAAACCTTGAGATGTAACCGCTCAGATTTACGGGCCATAAGGAATGACTGTTGTGTCTCTTAAATGGAAGGGTGTGTGTGTGTGTGTGTGTGTGTGTGTAATGTTCATTCCTCATATTTTGGCTCTCAAAGGGCTGGCTAACAACACCATTAAAAAAACTGTATGTGGGAAAATCTCTGCCAGGCATATTTTCCCTCTCTTCTCTTAAGCAGATCACCAACTCTGTGAGTCCACATTTGCTCAGCACATCTTAGAAGTAAAACCCCCCAACTATGTTTATCTTTTGCTTCGAGAAATTATTTGAAGGCTTGAAAACTAAAATTGCATAGGACTGGGACATCTCACTGTATTTGCACAGTAGCAATAAGGCAAGTCCTGATAACGGGATTCATACTTCCTTAGAACCCTTGGAGTTCAATTTATTGCAGGAACTGCTGCAGGCATGGGCTATGTTTGTTTGAGAAAAAGTATTGCCAACTTTCTTTTGTCACCCTACAGCTGACAGATCCAACACAGTTGTATGTCTTTAAGGCTACAACCCTACTGTATGTACACATACCTGGAAATAAGCCTCATTGCACCCAACTGATTCATAGGATTGCATTACAAGCCCAGTTGCTTTCTTTGGATTGTGTATGCATATTAGGGCTGGTACATTAATTTATTGATCAGCTTACTCAGTTATGTCTTGCAGAGTTTGCAAAATGAAGGTCATATTAAAAATAAACACAAAAGAGAAACATTAGCAAAATTCCCATAAATTGCGTCATAAACAGCATCATAAAAATGACTTACAGAGTAAGCTGAAGTCCCTCTGCATTAGGTTGTCTGGGTGTGTGTGTGTTGGACTGGGTAGAGGTGTCACTCTAGTCAGCCCTATCAGCCTCCATCAGACTCCCATTGGACGCTGCCTACAGAGGGAAACAGGACCTGCCCCTTCCATTGAAAATGGCAGGGAGAGATCAGGGCAGGCTGGAGTTGCTGGAGGAGAAATTAGATTTGGTCCACACTGAAATGCAAGCCTATTTAATCTTTCCAAAACAATGTGCAAAGTGAAACACAGACATCCTTAATGTACCTTTGAAGCAAAACTGAGAACCCAAAGTTGGACTGGAAGCAGAAAACCTGGAGAGAAGTCCAGTTAGGAGAACAAGAGTCTAAGTGGGGGACAGCTGGCCATCGCTTAGGAGCAGAAGGGCAGAGAAGTCCCTGAGGAAATACTCCAAGCCTGAGCCAAGGAGTAGGAAAATATTGCTTGCTACTCCAACATTCAGTAAAGCTAGATTCAGTTTGCATTCAAAGGTCAACCTGCCTCAACATGAGGACTGAAACACAGCCATCCTTTGAATTTCACACATCTCCAAATTTTGCAATGCCATTCTCCAGCCAAGTAATGTATGCAAAAATGCATACATTCAAATGTGAATTCAAATGAATATATTAATGAAAACATTAAAAATGTGCTATGTTAGAAAAAAAATTGCATATGAAAATGAAATTTGCAGTAAAATGCTGGTGAATTTTACGGAGGACTTTTAAAAAACAATTTGCAAACAGATGCAAAAAGGTGAGGAACTGAATGTAAGGCTGGGAAAACTAGAAACTAAGATAAATCAGAATGGACAGATTTGCCCAGCCCTGTGTAGCAATTTGGGTCCTTCTCCCCCATCTTCCACCTGAGCCATTACACACAGGGCCGGCTTACCCTTAGGCGTTAGGAGTGTGGAGCACCCAGGCGCCGGGCTCTCAGGGGCGCCAGGACGAGAGTCCAGGGCCAAGATTTGGAGTCTGGAGATTTGAAAAGCCAGGCCAGCCGACAGCCGCTGCTGAGCGGAGCAGAGCCCGTCGGAGCACCGCAGGCTTTTCTGCTGCGGGCAGATCCACCCTCCTGTGTGCCTGGGATTGGTGGGCCTTTGAGAGGCATGCCCAGTGCACGCATGGTGCTCACACAAGGCGTGCAGCTTCCCTCCCAAACCTCTGCGGGAATTGTTCTCCTCCTGCAGTGGCATTGTGCGCTCGCCACCCATATGGCTGGCAGGTACACAGCTTCCCTCCCAAGCTTCTGCAGGGATTGCTCTCCCCCTCCACCCGCAGTGGCATGGGAGAGAGTTGCGCGTCTTGCAGTATTTTAAGCACTCACCAGAGTAAGAACTGCAACCCTTCTACTTTTTCATACTCTCCCACATGTCGAAGGCAGAAACCAGGATTCCATCTTCTGGGATGCCATTTTTTCCTCATGAGAGCATGGCAACCATTTTGGGCGCCATGATCTCACACAATTATGGGCCACCCCCCAAAAAGTGGGTTTTTTTGGAAGCACAGTGCCCTAAAACACGTGTTTTGGGGTGCCACATGAGATCACAAGAAAACCACTTTTTTTGGGGGGGGGGACTCACATGAGATCACAACACCCAAAATGGCCACTGTGCTGTTGTGAGAAAAAAAATGAGATGTCCTGTTTTTCCAGGACATTTGATGGGTACACATTTTTAGCTGGCTGGAGCCATTGCAGGACAATCTAACACTGAGGATCTCTGTCTGTGGCTTCATATGCACACAGTAGTAGCAGCATGAAGCCACAGGACTTGGGCAAACATTCATATGATGAGTTCTTTTTAAAGCTATTTTATTGGGGCTCAGCTTTTCAGTCTGCTGTGAATATTAGCAAGTCATCTGCAGGGGGTTGTGACTGTCTGATGTCATATATCAGTGACAGCCCACATCGACAAATTATGAGACTAAATTGGATTTCTATAAAAAGCTGGTGGCATGAAGTCCCATGACAGATCCTTCCTGATGAGAAACGTAGAAAGGATACATGATGACATAAAAAGCGAGCTTCTCTACTACCATTTTTCTGAGTTAAACTGTGATCAGTTTGTGGCTGAAATCCTGAAACTGAATTAGAGAGCCAGGAAAGGCTCGCTGGGGTTAATTACATCTGTTTATTTCTTTTCAATTGCACAGATGTGAATTTACTAGGCTTTTACAGGGTAGACTGAAGTAGCAAGTAGAAATGAAGCCCCTGAGACTTAGGGAATCCTAACTTTGCAACACATACTTAGGAATTTTATAGAGCATCTCATGTTTTTCCTTTCCTCTCATATCTTTCAGTACCCTGGGAAAAGAAATCATAAAAAGAACATTGTGGTTTGAAAATCTGGGTTGTGAAACAGGCAGAGGCATTCCAGCCCAGTCAATTAAGATTTTGTGCCTGCCGAAGGTGGACCTGGATGTGGTGGACTCATTAAAGAACTGCATTTGGAGCCTGACAATTTCTATTGGATTGCAGATCCATACATTAGGTACATTGGTACCTAATATTAATGGGATGAGGGCATTGCCTTCTTTTATCCATGCCCACAGCCTGGTCACCCAGCCAACACCAGGCCTCATTCACTGTGAGAAGCCATGGATGTCATCAATCCCTGAATGTGCTAGACCATGGATGTCCAACAGGTCGATCGTGATCTACTGGTAGATCCCTGCGAGGTTTTGGTAGATCGTGGTCAATCTCTGGCTCCCTTTCCTTAGTGCTGCTAAAACTGACTCCTCCCCACCCTCTTGCCCTGCTCTCCATTGTTGTTTGATCTTTGGAAGGGAAGACGGAGCTTTCTCTGCACTGCTGTTTTCATCCATAGCTATCTTTTTGTAAGTGACTTTTTGTAAGTGATACTTTTGTCCTTCACCTTTAACCCACCCCAAACAGAAGTCCAGCCCCCAAAGCTTTCCTCCTCACTAAAAAAAAGCTCAACAACTTTGAGCTGAATTCCCCTATATTGCCCAATAAATTTCTCGATTTCAAAACCTTCCCTTGTTTTGGGGAGTTTTTTGTCTTCTTGTTGCTACTCTCCCTCCCCAGTCTATTGGTGTGAGTGCCCATCTGAATAATGAATAGTATATCTGCACCACTATTTGGGTTAAGTTTCCTGCTTTCTTAAAATCTGGCACAATCTAATGGAAAGGTCCGTATAGTTAAAGCTATGGTTTTCCCAGTAGTGATGTATGAGAGCTGGACCATAAAGAAGGCTAATTGCCGAAGAATTGCTGCTTTTGAATTATGGTGCTGGAGGAGACTCTTGAGAGTCCCATGGACTGCAAGAAGATCAAACCTATCCATTCTTAAGGAAATCAGCCCTGAGTGCTCACTGGAAGGACAGATCCTGAAGCTGAGATGCCAATACTTTGGCCACCTCATGAGAAGAGAAGACTCCCTGGAAAAGAACCTGATGTTGGGAAACATGGAGGGCACAAGGAGAAGGGGACAACAGAGGACGAGATGGTTGGATAGTGTTCTTGAAGCTTGAGTTTGACCAAACTGCGGAAGGCAGTGGAAGACAGGAGTGCCTGGCGTGCTCTGGTCCATGGGGCCACAAAGAGTCGGACATGACTAAACAACTAAACAACAACAAACGGAAAGGTTGAGCCACAGGTTTCTGGATAATTGGGAAGGTAACCAACTTGAAAGGTGTGGACTGCTCAGACACCAGTTCCTTAGATGCATGTTCCATAGATGCTTATGGCAGATAAAAGAGGACGTGTGGCACACATATAGCCATTGGATAACTTTCCTTCTTGCACATTTAAGGGCAACCTGTCAAGAGGATATTAGAAGCAACAGCCAAAGAGCTTCTAAAACCCTCCAATCCCTGCAAAGCTGCATGGTGATGGATTGGCACCTCATTTCCTGAGGAGGAGTTTTGTCAGGGCAGGGAAGGTGAGCAGCAGGGGAAGAACCCAGTGACCTTTTTCAAGCTTCCAGAGAGATGGCCAGAATACCAAATGGAGCCCTGCCTCTATGTCAGGACATAAAGCAAACTTCCTTGTTACTTTCATTCAGAGTGTATGACTGAGACTGCATTGGGGAAAAATACTACCTGTAAATCAGTGAAGGGTGCCCCAGAATGCCATCATGTGTGAGAGATTGGAGTAGGGCTTCTGTTTTCTGATTCCAGGGATTGGTGCTTAGGGTCTTTTCTGGAAAAGCTCCATAGGCTGCTTGGTTGGGTACCCCAGAGCTCACAGAAAAGAAAAGGAAAAAAATTAATGAACTAGACCAAGGAAAGGAAATCTTAACATTCTAGTGCTATCTTTTTTTTTTTTAACAGTGCAATCCCGGTGAGGACAGTGTGAAACCGAATGATTAATATAGTACCAGAAATGTCAGATTCCATGTAATGAAATTTCGCACCTTTGAACAGCTACAGCATGGCAGATGGCCTGTCCCTGTGCTTCAAGCACCTGTACCACGGCCCATCTCTGACATACTTTCCATACTCTTCCATCTAAGATTCAACTTCTGCTAAATTAGGCTAAGGTATTACACTAAGTGGCAAAGCGTAAGATTACAAAGTGCAAAGAAGATCCCCAATAAGAAAATAGATGACCCTTGCCAGCTACACTTTGCGAAGTGCTGAAGTAGGTCATGAGGAAAACTCATCTACAGAGGTGAAGAACACCCCCCCCCTTGGATCAAATAAACACAAAGTATTGGCACAAACAAAGTCAAAAACTGGAGAGCTAGGGTGGATAGGGTGTTGGACTGGTAGATCCAGGTTCAAATCCCCATTTGACTGTGAAACTCACGGGGTGACCTTAGGCCATTCTCACTCTCAGACTAACCCACACCACAGTGTCATTAGGAGGATAGAATGCAAAGAACCATGTATGATACCCAGAACTCATTGGAGGAAAGTTGGGAGATACATGTAACCAAACAGCAGCAGCAGCATAGTGTATGTGAGAAAAGGTCGGTGTACCAACATATTCTGGTTTCTGATTTTCTACCAGAGATATATTCCTTTGAAGATACAGAATAATTACCATGTTTGCCCCAAATCAGGGTTTCAAAACCATTTGGCAGCCTCAGCACTTCCCACCACACCCTCCGTGTTATCAAATTTATTTATTTATACTTCTAGCTCTCCCTCCACCAAATGGCACCAGGGTAGGTTACAAAAATATCCCAATTGAAGTTAGTCCAAGGAACAATAAAAACCATAAAATAAAACCACAAAGCGGCCAATATCAGAAGAACAAAACAGCAACACAGAGCAGAGGTGCATAGCAGTGTACAGAAATGTGGGAAGACATACACTCAACCAAAGACCTGGGTAAAGAAGTGCATTGTGACCCATCATCAAAAAGTATATATTGGTGGTGCAAGACACACCTCGGGGCAGAAGCCATTCCACAGCCTGGGGACCACCAACAAGAAGGTTCTCTCTCAGGCGATGCCATTATTTGAACCTGTTTTGTTTCTAGATAGCATATGGTAATACCCTCAGCTCAAGATACTCTAAGAACACTGTCTTGTTATGAACTTGCCTAAACTTTGAGGTCCACATTAGAAGTTCTCTTCTGTGTTCCTCAGCTGTCAAAGTTGAGGGAATGATGAAAGTGGTAGTCCAATAACATCTGAAGGCACCTTGTTGACTATCTCTAGAGTTCTCTCTCTCTCTCGATTTGCAACTTTGCAACCAGTTTGATTTTCATAAGGAAGGAATTGTATATCCTTTCATACGGGTGTATTTTTCTTTTCTGTATTTTGGTACAAATATAACATTCTTCTATGACAACTACCTGCCAGTCTAGCTGCCCCCCTCATCTCTAAATAAAACAAACCCTTTAAATAATATTAAACACTTAGTAGAAACTAATACGCCTTAGGGCAGGTTTTGGGGCCAACTAGCTGCTTAGAGGGTGCTTAAAGCATCAGCCCCTCTCAATCCCATTGCCCTTGTCATATAAAGTTAGCCTAGACCCTAATCCTCCCTTCCCCTCCCTGCTCCTTCCTCTCCCTCCAGCAGGACTGGGCAGAGGGTATAAAAACCCCCTTTGGATCCTGGCTGCGCCAGCCCCGGGACATAGATGACGGCAGACGCACCAGCCCTGCATTCCCTTAGGGGATTTGCTATTTTTTTTAGAGTTCGTAGAAAAATAATCAAAGTTGGGGGGCGGGAACCCCAAATCGATTTGACTTAAAAACAAAACAAAAAAGACAACCGCAAAACCAAAAGAAGCAGTTGATTAAATAAGTGAATCATGAATGGAACAGAAGGTATCAATTTTTATGTGCCTCTTTCCAACAAGACAGGGCTGGTGCGGAGCCCCTTTGAATATCCCCAGTATTACCTAGCAGAGCCCTGGAAGTACAAAATGGTGTGCTGCTACATCTTCTTCCTCATCTCCACTGGGCTGCCCATCAACCTTCTCACCCTCCTTGTGACCTTCAAACATAAGAAGCTACGACAGCCGCTCAACTATATCCTGGTTAACCTGGCGGTAGCAGACCTCTTCATGGCCTGCTTTGGCTTCACGGTCACCTTCTACACAGCCTGGAATGGCTACTTCATATTTGGTCCCATCGGCTGTGCCATTGAGGGCTTCTTTGCAACACTGGGAGGTAAGATCCACGAGGGAAGTAGTGAGCACTACTTTGTACCGAGTTAAAGGAGTGGTCCTCTTAACTCAGTATTGTCTTCATTGTCTGTCAGTGGTTCTCTGGGGGTTCAGACTCAAAATTCCCTGCCATACTGGGAGATGTCAGGGGATTGAACCTAGGATCTTTTGCAGATGCTCTAGCAATGAGCTATGGAATCATTGCAAGGAAGCAGTGGCACATGACTAGCCAAGCAGTGGGGAGAAGCGTCATGGCTGGCTCAGCTTCTGCTGCCTATGTTGGGTTCACTTATCATCAGACATCTTGCACATGTGAACCAAAACACAGCTATCCTTAGAAATTTGTGCATCTCTGAATTTTGCAGTGCAGTTCTCCAACCAACCAAAATGTACAAAAATGTGTACGTTAGGGAGAAATGCCTATAAAATGCATATATTGGTGAAAATAATTATATTGGGGAAATTGCTTGCAAAAATGTGTACATTAGTCAAATACATACAAAAATGTGTTTATTAGAAGAAGTCCTTCGTGAATTTTCATGAAGATTTTTAAAAGAAAAGTGTATTGCTCCAAAAATGTACCAAACTCATTTTAAGATTGAGAAACTTAGGCAACCAAAATGGACAGTTTTGTCCATCCTGACCCATTTATGTATTTTTTTTTTACTTGAACTAGTGGCCAACTTCATGAAGATATGAATCCCCCTTCATTTGCTTCAACTATAATTACTTTTTTTTAAAAAAATATTTCATTATTCATCGTATCTACTGGTTCAAAGACTTGTGGTTGCTCATTTGACAAAATTCCTGCCTAAAAAGCATTGTACACACTGCGACACATATCTGTGTGCAGTCATTGTGTACGGTAATCAACACATGATTTTTCCTACAGTCTCAAACGATGGAAATCTGGTAGAGGCTGGTTTGTGTATATCAGTGTAACAACCTCAGGGAAATATGAAATTCCACCTGTAGTAAGGAAGGCACAGTTCCAGTGAATGAATAGAAAATGTTGTGCTCCCTAGATCCTTTCTGTTTGCAAGGAACGTTTTACTTAAGCATTCCTACTGACAGGAGATTATTGTTTCACATGGAAAGAGAAGCGGTCCAACAAATAAATTCCAGTGCACTAAACTTGCAGTAGGAGATGTTGCCATATGCTGACAGGAGACTCCAGCCCATAGGCGTCCAACAGCATAAGATTGAATTGGGTATCTCTTCTGGCAAATGTATTGGAGTTCATTTAAGAACTGCTTCTCTGCATTGCAAGTTGCAAGAGAACATTATTACCCTATGGAAACCATTTCCCAATGGAGTCTATGTGCTCTGTTGTTTCTCTGCCATCTGGAAGGAACACAAACTAAGCAATGCTGAATCTTTGGCCCTTACTCTCTGGAATGAATATTTCAGGGATAAAACAGCTCCTACATGGGGACATGGAACAAAGCCCATACCTAGTTCAATCACACTGACATCACACCAAGGCTAAACCAAACCAAGTTTTAATATAGTTAACATATACTAGGGTTGCCATATTTCAAAAAGTAAAAATACAGACACAAAAGTTGTTGAAAAAGGAAAATCGGCAAAAACAACACTGACGACATGGGTTGCCGTACATCCCGATCTCACCAGACATTTTATCAATTTTGCCTGGACACTGCAGTATTCCAGGTATGTCTGGGAAATTCTGGATGTATGGCAACCCTATAAGGGTGAGGAAATCTCTACGATCTTTATTATTATGTCAAGCCTGTGTGCGTGCAAAAAATAAAAGCACACATTTATTTTCAATGTGCACGCCATAAAATATATACAATTCTTTATGTTTGGAGATGCAGGTAGGCAATGGGGAGGTATTCAACTGAAGGCAAATTTACCATTGATAAATGAAAACCTATCCCCTAACTAGATTATGAATCAAGTCAGTGTTGTTATTTCCTCTTCTTGAGAAGTATCTCATGTCCTGCAAATTTCTCACATTTTGCCTAATGCTCAAATAGATGAAAAATGTCACTTCTTATTCCACTGGACACATCTCCAAAAGAGGCTCTGAAAGGATACAGCTGGTGCTGCATTATTCTCTGCACTGCCAAAGAAAACGCTCGGCGCACATCTGCATGATGCTCCTTATGGGAATTGGAGGCAATCATGTAGAACACGGTCCTTAAAATCTACATGGTCTGGGGGGCTTTTCCTGGCATTGGGTTTGCTCTATATCACTTAAAAGGGCAATTGCAGGACCAAGCTGGGCTGTGCCATGTACTTCACTTCTTGCTGTGGTCCTGAGAGGAAAACACCAGCCTGCTAATCATATGTTGCTTTTTCAGAATATTAAGGCTAACACTTGAACACACAATTCTCTCTAAGTTTTGGCTTGAAAACAGAAGGTTTCAATTGTTTTCTACATAGACGAAAAAATCTAGTTACAAGTAGGAACTTGTAAATTTCACTGATTTCAGTGCAAAGAAGTGAAATCTGTGCTTAATCTACCGTATATTACTGCAAAGCTGGAGCACAACCAGCTGATACAAAATAACTAACATGGACATACCCTAAGATAAGCTATATAGGCCAGCCTTTTTTAAATAAACAGTCCAAACCATGATCATGGTTTGGGAATGAGATAAGGCAGTTGACATTTGGAGAAAATCGGTACTGTGCCAGGGAGGAGCATGTCTTGTGTGTTTCAGAGGGGTTGAGTTTCAGGGGGAAAGCCAGGACATAGGTACAGATGGAAGCTAACAGTAAACAGGCAGGGACCAGGGAAGAGATGTGGCAAGATACAGAGAGAGTCAAGGAAAAGCATGGCAAGAGCAAGAGAAGAATGAGCAAATGGGTTCAAGGCACAGCCAAGGTGCTCCAGTTGGGAGCCCTTGAACAACCTGCCAGTAGCATCTTCCTGCTTCCTGGAGTCAAAGGGAAGCCCAAGCGCTCTCAGGTGAGCTCACATTCCAAGATGGGATGAGGCCATGGAGCAATTCCTGTGGACACAACTAAACATGACATGAGAGAGCCATGATCAAGGCTTCATGCGAACCTTTGAAAAAAGTGAATACCTGCCTAGTAGGAACATTCAGATTGGGACTGCAATACTGGCATTGAGGCTTGCAACCCAATTCAATGTGGTTTTTCTGAACTAAAAATCAGCACCCTCTATCCAACATGCTATTTGCTCTCTGAGAGAAAAAACATACTACCCCACATCTTTCTTATTTATTTGTATTCAAAATGTTTATTCCATGTTCTTTATACAGAAACATTCCCAGACGCTGATAAAAATAACATTTGAAACACATGTGATTTCCACCACAGGAAAAATAGCTTGGGGGAAGGGAGCAATTTTATTGGGGAATCTGCATGGAGGCAAAAATATACCAGATCACCATCCTCCAGCTGCTATTAGTTCTTTTAAAAATCTGTGGGAGATCCCAATCTTGGATCTCCTGGTGGGTCAAACCTAATTGTGTCTAAAGATGGTAGAACTCCATCTGGTTCGTGCTGATTTGGTTTGGAAATAACCTAAATGATTCTCTCTGTAATCAGGAAACAGATCACCTAATTTCAGATCCAATCTGAATTTGCTATTTCCCCCACAGATGCAATCTTTGAAAGTAGTTTCTGTGCAAACAGATGGAGATAAGGGTTTCCATCTATTTGCATATCGGCTGCTTTCAAAGACTGCACCTGGAAAAACTGCTGCTTTGGGGATAAAAGCCCTCTCTCTTTAGGAGATCCATGGGACAAGAGGGTTCCTTGAAGGTTATAGATGTTTATGTCACACCAGCAATTTTCCAGGATGCAGCCCTTCTAAGCAGGGTTAAGTCAGGAAGTTCTCTCAGCTAATAGTTTAATCCAAGCCAGAGAAGATTCACCTCTTCTTTGTGCTGCTGAAGTCCTTTTTTGGGCCCAAGTTTGGCAAAGTTTATTGGCATCTTTAGTTGTGCTGTGAGAATGGTGAAGCAGTTAGAAGTCATCTTCAATGCCCTGCACAAACCATCCCCAAAAAACAACAGAAAAAGGGAAATAAGATAATATAGCCTGGGGCTTCTATCAGTATTTTTGTGATGAAGAATGGGCTCAAAGAGACACCCAGTAGGAGCTCTGAGACTAAAGAAGTGACATTAAGAGCATCAAGAAAAGAAAAGTCACTTGTTTCTAGTTTGAGCTGGGTAAAAAAATCTCTGCAATAATAAATGTGCAACTTCAAAGGGTTCCATGTGTTTCTTTAGGAGCTGCGTTTAGCACATCTGATGATAGCCCTCCTCCCTTGTCCATGTAGTGAACAGGGGTGATTGCAAGGCTGCTACTGGCTACACAGATGGGTTTTCTCTTTCAGTACTGCAGGATTCCAAGGCAAAAGTAATTCCCTTTCACAACATGTCAGCATTTGGTGCACTTCTGGCTATGTGCTGTAGTAGCCAAACTGGAATCTGGAGCAGATTCACAAGTCCCAGAAATGTAACTGAGATTTGAGGGGGCCCCCCGCCTCCCCCAATGCTTTTCAAAGCAGAATCAGTGCATGTTGTCTTTATTCACCCACTGAACGAGCAACCTTTTCATGTAATTTAGTTGGCTAGAACCCTAGTGAAATCTCCACTATCAGTTGGCAATGGTTGTGTGTGCCTTGTTTGTTGGTCGGTAATGTGGGACATCTCATCACACAAGGAGGGATAAACCAAAATAAAAAGAACTGGAGCCAAGGAGCTGGAGCAGACTCAATTCTTAGTAAGAAATGAGAAAGCTCCCATTTTAGTGCTGCAGTTAAGCGACAATTTTTGACCAAATTCTACACTTCTGTTTAATGCATCAAACTTGCCCCAGAATTTCCTGATGTGCACCCGCCCTCACATTTTCTCTTGCTTTGAAATAAATGAGTTGTTTATAAATGAGCATTGACAAGCATTCCCTACATCAAGAGAATAATCCAAATGGTGATTATAAGGTCCCAATAGGATTATATGAAAAGGATGCGCGTATATTCAAATAATTACAAAACAAGGCACATGCATGTTTATGATGCAACAGGAAATTGTGAAGCATCACTTTACACTTTACACTTAAGACAAAAACTTGTCCTAGGCCCACAGGAAAACAACACTGTAAGTGAGATACCATCTTGGGCGGGGGAGCAAATCATGTTATATTTCAAATGGAGAGTGAAAAGAACAGTCTAGATATAAAAGCGGCAGCTGCCTTTCCAACATGAAACCCTGCATACTTATCACTGGATAATCACATGCTGGGGGCATTAATAGGCTTAAGGCACAGCCTTGGCTCAGATAATCCCCTGAGTTTTGATTACATTTGATAAAGAGATTAATAGGCCCATATGCTCATGTACACAATCAAAGGATGATAATACTTATACCACTGTTGGCATTTTGTCAGGAGCTTTTGCATCGCCATGCCGTGCACCACAGGTCTTGCAGACCATCTTCCATTAAATGTGGACTCAGATGATGTAATGTAAACCACAAGGCTCCTGAAACCCCATCCTTCACTGAAACCAGCACACCATGCTTTTGTGCTATCTTAAAAAGACCTGAATTAGGCAAACCCTCACAAAGGGCACCCAACCAACCTATATACATTAATTGCATTTCATTGCTTTGTGTTTTTCTCTTCCCCTTATTACTTGCAGGTCAGGTTGCTCTCTGGTCACTGGTTGTTCTTGCCATAGAGCGCTATATCGTGGTCTGTAAACCAATGGGAAACTTCCGCTTCTCTTCCTCCCATGCCTTGATGGGCATTGCTTTTACTTGGGTTATGTCCCTATCCTGTGCATGTCCACCCCTTTTTGGTTGGTCCAGGTAAGTAAAAATGATAGTTTTGCATTAGATACAACACTGGGGTACTATGTTGCACTGACTAAATACTGAAATCCAATTACCGGTAGTTAGGAACTGACTAGCTAAGAAGTAATTATGGGAACAGCTATAGACTTGATCTCTTTTCATAGGCAGCAATCCCATTTACGTACCAAGACTGGCACTTGGAATACTGTACAGTGGGACCTCGGGTTACATACGCTTCAGGTTACAGACTCCGCTAACCCAGAAATAGTGCTTCAGGTTAAGAACGTTGCTTCAGGATGAGAACAGAAATCATACTCCGGCGGCACGGCAGCAGCTGGAGGCCCCATTAGCTAAAGTGGTGCTTCAGGTTAAGAACAGTTTCAGGTTAAGTACGGACCTCTGGAATTAATTAAGTACTTAACCTGAGGTACCACTGTACAATATCAGATATGGAAGGAGAATTGAACAGAAATTTTGGGAATGCCTGCACATACAAGCCTGTATGTGCAATTTCCTTATATTCACGTAAGAACGAGTAAATTTGAATGCATTTCCATGCATTCTGGCAAAAGTTCATCACAGAGATGAAATCACCCTGTTCCAGATTAATCTGGGGACCTGTTGTATGATGACTCTATCAATTTCTGACATCAACTTCCAAATATTTCCCTCCCTATGGAATGCCCTCCCATCAGATGTCAAGGAGATAAAGAACTACACAACTTTTAGAAGATATCTGAAGGCAGCCCTGTATCAGGAAGTTTTTAATGTTTGACTTTTATTATGTTTTTATATGCGTTGGAAGCCGCCCAGAGTGGCTGGGGCAACCCAGCCAGGTGGGTGGGGGATAAATAGTAAAATCATTATTATTATTAAATATCTCCATGGTGTCTCACTCATGGCAGGCAACTGAGGCATCTCAGTTTGAGGCATCATTCTCAGTAGAACCATTAATTCTCTAATTTCAGGCCCACTCACTCATGCAGTGAGAATGTGGGTGAGTTGAGTGGATAAGGGCAAAGTCAGTTTGGCATGCTGTAAAATTGGTTATATGAGGTCTTCACAAGTCACCCGGAGTCTTTTAAACTTTCCACTATTTAGTCTGAGAAGCCCAAGCCCTTAAGTGAAGGGGGTGAAGTGCCCGGGAGAGGAGAGATTCTCTGTACTAAGCTGAGAGTTTAGTGGAAGTGCTGGCTGCTTGTAATGCAATTGTCTAATGCCATGTCCCACCTGCTGTGCTCCATTTAACAGCTGCTTTCTCTTCTGGAGTGCCCGAGGCACATTTGTGCATGCATGCTTGCACATGTGCCCGGGCACACACACAGCATCTCTTTTAAGCACACGTGCACACAGAGACCATCTATTTCTACTCCAGCAGCTGCTACAAATTAACCTTAGCTTTAACGAAAAGATGGTGAGTCCCATTTTAACAGCCTTGAACCATTCAGTAGATCCCTATGCATTTGTGTCATTCTCAGAGTCTGTGGGTTTCCTCGTGCAAGTAAGGGAAGCTGAGGTCATGCTTTTCAGATGTGGCGCTTAATCAATTGCCATTTACTTCTGAACAGCAATAATGGGAAGGAGCTGGGTGATAATCTGCATTGGGTCACCATGCCGGGCATCGTGAATTGCCATAGTATTTGCTTACAGTTCAATGGAAAGACAATACCGTAGAAGGCTGTCTATTCAGTATCTCCATTTCCAGCCTTCCAACACAGAAATATTCCCCACAGCTTCCATTTAGCTTCCCAAATCCAAGGTTTGCACCAGCAAAGTAAAAGCAGTGACTCACACACCTAATCTTTTTCTTCACACACAATGGCCAAGATCCACAGAGCCCATGGGGTGCCCAGCAAGATGCTTGACTTTTTTTTCTTTGAACAGCAGCCTTTATTCTGCATCACAAACACCTTTGGAATTTCATCTCCATTTCAAAAGCAGTTTGCCATGGGGTATTGGAGGCCTGCTGTTCGAGAAACACAAATTCAAGCCCTTTTTGAAAAAAGGCAACAGTTTGTGTGCCCCCCCCCCAATCTAAGCTGAACAGTTTTCTTCTACACCTGACCGTTTCTGGTCCTTAGTATATGGAAACACAAAATCAGTAGCCATTACCGAAAAACCTCACCATTGGTTGCAGTGGCCTAGTGTGGGTTGCCAGTACCCAGGGCCATGGGAGGGATGGGACGGGACCTGGCAGAATATGCATGTGTTCATCTGCCTAATGGCATCTGCACCACCCAGGAGATTGCCCACCCAGGAGATAAGAAAAGAGAAGTTGTCCAGTTGTCTGGAGAGGTCACTTCTTGGTTCCCATGGAGAAGCCATTTTCAACGGACCCCAGCGATGGAAGCACGTAGCTGTATTGAGGCAACAGTGGGTGTTGAAATTTTGTGCCTCTAAGAACTTTTCGCCTGGCGGAACTGCCCCTTTGTCCCCCCATTGGTGGTAAATCTTAACTGCAGTCCTGGACATACTGGTGAATTTTAGTAATTTTCATGGAGTGCTAATGGTGTTCAGGTCAACAGACCTCTCCCATATGTACAAGTGGAAAGTATCAGTATTTAATATATTAGTGCCTTATCAAGCAGTAATGCTCTAGCATGCTCTCTTATTATTACACACTATGTTACATGCAGCTCAAGTGAACACTTAAGACTAGGCTTCCACAGCTCTGCTTCCAAAGCATTGTTTATAATTCTATTTACAACTTAGCTGTGTGCTACTTAGGTATAAGGACCTGGCAAATGGGCACTTCGATACTCCCCTGCTCCACTTCCTTTGGCAGCTGCAAATTACAGACTCCTTAGAGTTAGCAGTGCCCTCAAGGACCCACATAATCTCTGTTCCCTTCCTCATCTGCTTGCCACAACGCGATCAGGTGTCTGACAAGTTCAACCACACTCACTCAGCTGTGCAGAGATTAGACTAAATCGATAGTTCCCCGTGGGAGGCAGTGAGCGTCACAACAAACTGATGTTATACATCCAACTGCAACATGCCGGCTTGGAGCGCATTGGGAATGTGTTCAACTCATTTGTTGCCTCCTTCCAAGTGAATATACATGATGGCATGGCATTGTCCCTGTGAGACTGGGAGCAGGAGGCACTGGGTCCCCCAGAGAATAAAGCCGGTGATCCCTGCATGTGGTGTCATTGCTTGAATATGACAGTGTTCCCTAGACATTTTAATTAATCATAAGACTTTCAGTTGATGACTAGATCAGATTTGCCTGTTTTCTATTCTTTTTCTATACTTTTCATTCATTCAATATATTTATTTAGCAAATTTTTGTATACCACTTGATTGTACCACCCTATAAATGAAACATAAAAATTCTTGATAAAAAACAGTTAAAAGCAGGCATTAAAAAACATTCAAAGATGTTTAAAATCAACACTAGCTAGAAAGAGATAAAACACATGTAACTTATACTGGTGAAATTCAGTGTAGCATATATGCATGGCTAATGAAATCCCCCTGCGTAAGAGGAATTTCCCTCCTCTCTTTTCCTCTGTGCTCCCTAAACCTGTTTCAGTTCTGAATCTGCCGGCTACTGGTTTTGGTTCCACCTACCAATAGCATGTGGACCTCCACAGATCACCGTCAAGGGAATGTGGTTTTTGACAGAAAAAAGGTTGCCCACTCTTGCTTTAGAGTAAGCAGGAGGTGGTTATATATCACTGGATGTACAGTGGTACCTCAGGTTACAGACACGTCAGGTTATAGACACTTCAGGTTACAGACTCTGCTAACCCAGAAATAATACCTCTGGTTAAGAACTTTATCTCAGGATGAGAACAGAAATCACACGGTGGCAACGGGAGGCCCCGTTCTTAACCCGAGGTACCACTGTACCTCCTTTGTCAAATCATCTCCTGCCCAAAAATTCTGGAGACACAACTGATCTCAGAGAGAGGCACCAGGTGAGCAATCTTCCAGAAAAACACTATGGTCCCTTATTAGCCTACGATGAATATAGCCCAGGACTTCTCTGGATTGGATGGAAGTGCCTGGAAAGAACTGTGTGCTGAAAGTGGAACTCAAAGTTCACACTAAAGAATAGTGGATGAACATGTCTGAGACCAGGTCGAAAGCAACTATGGAATGCTGCAATAATCTCTAGTGCATCTCTGAACTGTTGAAGGGAGATGTACTGTAGAAGGGAGTGCAAAGACAGGAAACTGCTAGAGAAACTTCACAGAAAGATATTCTGGAATTATAATGACTTCAGTTAATGCTATCAACTGGGAATCAGTGGAATCATCCTGAAACAATTTGCAGGCTTTCTTGCTTCCCTCGTAACTTCTTAGAGGCTGCAGATAAGTGAGCGCCTCCACATTAATGTTGAAATTTAGTTAATGGCTACTTAGGGAGGTGTGCAGTTGCTCTGAGAAAAGTTGTTAGTTTTAACTACATTCTTCGTGCTTCCTTTGAAACCCTCAGAAGTTTCACCTCAGAAAGAACCTCCAAATTTAGCTGACAATTTGACTTATAGTTGAAATTTGGTGGCAACAACTCTACTTGAGCCAGTGACTCTTGTACTGATCCAAAGGCTTTGTGTAAGATAAACATCTTTACTGACTTGTTTTTGTTGTTGTTCACAGATATATACCTGAGGGGATGCAGTGTTCCTGTGGCCCAGACTACTACACCCTCAACCCTGATTACCACAATGAGTCCTATGTTGTCTATATGTTTGTCATCCACTTCGTTATCCCCGTGGTGGTCATCTTCTTTTCCTATGGGCGGCTCATATGCAAAGTCCGAGAGGTAGTGTACCTCCCTCCACACTCAGTGTATGAGGAGGCAGAGGCCAAGAGCAATGAGGTGTACACTGGACTGTCTCAGGGATGCTGCAGGCTGGTTCCACCTTGATGGGCGGTCATAGAGATAGCTGGGCATGACTTCACTGTTATATATGCATCTAGGTTTTATGGAGGCTCTATAAGGGAGACAAATGGGAAGGCTACACACTTTGAATAGGCAAGATCACAAGTCATTTGTAATATGTAATAGTGGAATTTGTATATCCACAAGGGTCTCCGAATTGGGGACAACTTTATAGGTGCACCTGGTCTGTTTTGTTGCTTCTCAGGCCACATTCACACCATACATATAAAGCAATATCATACCACTTTAGACACCCATGGCTTCCCCCAGAGAATTATGGGAGAGTTGTTAGGAGACCCTGATTTCTCCCCACAGAGCTACAGTTCCCAGAATTCCCTGTGAAACAGGATTTACTGTTAAACCATTCTGGGAATTGTAGTTTTGTGAGGAGAATAGGGGTCTTCAAACAACACTCAGAACCCTTAGCAGACAACAGCTCCCAAAATTCTTTGGGAAGCCAGGACTGTTTAAAGTGGTATCATAAAGTGTGGTGTGAATGTGATCTGAGCCCCAACTATTCTAGGCCTTTGGTCTCATGGAAGGGCCAATACAGACATTAGCCTCTTACATGAGGAAATGTTTGAAACTCATTTTCCCACCACTTGTTTTGACCACTGGAAGAATATAGGAGATATCTCAGAGAACGTACCTCCCCCAAGCCAAAGGAAGTGGGGACTGTGACCAATTCACAGCCACAGCTTCCACTTGCTTTAACCAAAGGGAGAAACCAGCAGATAAGACTTCTTCTGGTTGCCTGGACAAATGGAATCTGGAGTGGGGAAAGAGAAGATATGAGCACCAACATCCACTTCCCTGCAGGGAAGGACAAATGATGGAACAGCTTTCAGTTGCCAGTCCTGTTTTGGCTACTGGAGGACAACAGTCTATTGCCTTCTTCTGATGTTCAAGGCAACTGCAACTCAACTCTGAGGGTGATGTTGAAATAGCTCCATAGCTGCTTGGCTGGAGAGAGCCCTTTTGAGTCACTGTCTTCTCTTGCACCCCCAGGCAGCTGCTCAGCAGCAAGAGTCTGCAAGCACCCAGAAGGCAGAGAAAGAAGTTACCCGCATGGTAATCTTGATGGTGCTAGGGTTTATGCTTGCCTGGACCCCCTATGCTGTGGTGGCATTCTGGATCTTCACCAACAAAGGGGCAGACTTTTCTGCTACGCTCATGTCAGTGCCTGCCTTCTTCTCAAAGAGCTCGTCCCTCTACAATCCCATCATCTATGTCCTCATGAACAAACAGGTGAGATTCCCCCCGAATTGGGAAATGAACCCGACTTCCCTTCCAATAGACTCCATTGCCAACTTCTCTGCACTTAAAACATTGCATATTCCTCTCTTAAATAATAACCTCAAGCCCAGGTGGTGTTAGAAGTCTTCATTTGCAGGTTTCGGACATTACAGTTCTGAATGTTAATATAGCTCTCTTGATAAATGTCTTTGGCAAAGGGGGAACATAAAAACAATTAAATCTCAGTGGCTATCAGTTAATGTCAATTCCTGCTAACCAAGTCCAAAGTCCAAGTGGATGCAATAGTGTATCTTATTCTGCTACATGAGTTACTTGGAATGTCATACTGCCATTGAGTTGCTACTCTGAAAACACATATTTGTGATGACGGTTAATATGCCTAGAGTTGACAGCCCAACGAGGCATGCAGAGACCCTCTGCTTTCTACCAGAATATCTCCCTTGCAGCTGAGCTTCTCTGTGTGGTACACATTAATTGTTCCAGAGCATCTCTGTTCTCTTTTTCTCTTTCCAGTTCCGTAATTGCATGATCACCACAATCTGCTGTGGCAAAAACCCCTTTGGGGACGATGATGTCTCATCAACTGTATCTCAAAGCAAAACTGAGGTATCCTCTATCTCCTCCAGCCAAGTGTCACCTGCATAGGCTATGGACAGTTTGACCTTTGGTGACCTGCCACACTTTGGAACCAGGAAATGGAAATGGGCTCACTCAACTGAGCTCTGGTTTATGAGCTCCTCTCACCCAATTTTTCTTTTATGCACAAATGTTGTATGCCATACACATACAGGAGTGCACAGTCTAGCATAACCCTTTTGATGGTATCTACTTGTAATCTACATAATTCCCTTTCTGCAATAGTTGTGTGCATCCTATAACCATTTGTGCAAGCATTCCTCTGGGCAAATACCTGCCCATGACACCTGGGATAGCTCAGTCGGTACAGCATGAGATTCTAATCTCAGGGTCCTGGGTTCCACGTTGGGCAAAATATTCCAGCATTGCAGGGAGGGGGGGGCACACTAGATGACTCTGTAGATGGACCCTTCCAACTTTACGATTCTATGATTCTATGTATTCAGCACACATTTGTGGAAATGGATCTGCTCCTCATCACATTTATTTGTGTTGTTTGTACATGAGAACTGCAGTTTGTACAAAGGCCCTGTCGACTCACACCTCCCTGCTTGACACACAGTCAAAACAAAGCTTGTCTGCTCACTTGCACAGACAAAGAAAAGGAAATAAAATGTTCTCCATGTCATTGGATGCTGATGATTGGTGGTGGTGGTGGTGGGGAACTGACTTGTTAGGTCAAGGCACACTGGGGTCAAACTTGGTCAAACAAATGTGCATTACAGTGCAGGGGTGTGGTATTTGCAGCTCAGTTCTGCCTTCTTAGCAATGCTTAATGCTTTAAGTGCTGTGTGCAACTGCCTCCATTTGAAACAAAGCCAGAGAAGATGTCCGTATTGAGACTGACATTAGGAATCAGCAGCTCCCGGCTACTGTTCTTATAGGAAGATTGCTAGATCACTTAAGGGGCCACACAGGTTCATTTCTAGGTACTGAGTTTTTTTAAATGAACAAATGCAGTAAGCCCACAACTTATGTACATTTAACTTGTGTGCATTTAACTTTGCACAGTTGGCATTTTTAAATAAATAAATAAGGGTTGGAAAGGAAGCCAATGACTGGGAAAAAAGCCTTTGGCATTCTACCTGCCATTGCGCTCAATGTGTTTTGACTATATGCGATGTTGACTTTAGGTGCTATCCCCCAAATGCAACCCCCATGTAAGTTGTGGGCTTACTGTAATCGCTTCTGCTTACAGAATGCAGTTATTCTTAGGTTTTAACACTTCTCCAGATTTTGAGATGCAGTTGTTCACTAAAAAAGAAACCCAGAGAAAAATATATACCAGAATGTGTTTAAAAATGCCTATTTAAGGTTGAAATGTATCCAGAAATGTGTGTCTTGTGAAAAAAAGGTTATATGTGAACTTTCGTGCAGGTTTTTAAAAATGCAAATTGATGCAGAAATGGATCACATGTGATTTATGAATGAATTTATGAAGGAATGCATGTGTTACTAACATGGAGCAGAAACAGACTTATCCATCCATATTTTTTACCACTTCACCATGGAACTAAGCTATGTAGCACAAGGGAAGGCTAGGATATCAGATCAAGAAGCAATCTCTGTGTTTCATTCAACAGTGGTTACAGCTAAGGAATGGTATGATTTGCTTTCTGTGTGCTTTGAGGACAAAGATTGGAACAACCACCTGAGCTGTAGGTTCAGCTTTCCACATTTTCACCAAAGTCTGCTGGAAGGGAGCAAAGGAGGGAAAAGGGTGAATTATCACAGTGGTTGCTTTTAACCCAATGGAACAACACTTTGTTCCTGGATAGTTGCTTTTAGTTCAGGGCCTCCCAACCTTTCTGGGACCAAAGGCACATGTGGCAATCCGATAAAGTCATGGATACCATGACAAAATGGCTGTCTTGGGAACCAACCTGGTTATAATAATTTGTGTGAGAAACTAAAAAAAGGCAAAGCATCTAGCCCGAACAAACAAAAAACAGGCAGCCCCCCCAATAAACAGACAAATTCCCCACACCCCAAAACAGGTAACACACATACACACTAAAAACAACAACAACAACAGGCAAGACACCTCTGCCTCAAAACAAACACACCCAATCCCTCACAACACGCAGACAAGGTACCCCCAAAGAAAACAAAAACAAGCATCCTACAATAAATTACACAACACAGAGACATGGTAGCATCACCCAAGCTTACCAGGCCAGGTCCCTCCCACAGAGTTTTAGACAAGAGAGGCTGCAAAGCAAAGTACTGACCTCCAGCAACTTCACATTATTTTACTATAAAAATGGGGAAAGGAAAGGAAGGGAAGGTGGCAGGGTTGCTGGAGGCCTACACGTCTCTCTCCAGCCAGCCCAGAGGCCCCCCAAGGTAAAAGGAAAGAAAACAACAACAAAGTAAAAATATTGCCATAAAAACCAAGAAGACAGGTAGCTTTGCCCTTTGTCACTATCCGTGCTTAACTTGCTTTATTGACTGATTAAAGACGTCGTCTTCACTCAAGCTGTTTGTTACTCACTGAATCCTATTAGAAGGCACAAACACATTGTTTCTAGGAGGAAGAAACACACTTCATATTTGTATTTTCCTTGTGGCGGTGGGCAGGTTCCAGAGTCCATTCCAGCTGGACCCAAAGATGACAAGCCTAGCTTCTTTGTACTCTGAATCCTCTTGAAGGCACACGTTGTATGCAAATTATGAAAGCCTCAAAGGTTTATTGAACTGAATTTTTCTCTTTCTGGAAGGTATTCAGTGTGTTTCTGAAGTTACACAAGATTCAGGGGCTATTTTCAAGGCATCCATTTGTATCGATAAAACATGGAGCCATGAATCCAGAACTGTCTCTTTCACTCCTTTCTAAGTACAAGAAAATGAATGCAAAGTCATCTGAGTTGTGCATTCTTGCTGTAAGTGTATGGATGATGGAAATCAATATACATATCACTGATAAATCATTATAACAAATGGAACTGTACAGAGTTCTGAGTCTTGCACAAACCTCTATATCCTCAAAATGGCACCATAGATAGCTTTTTGTCTTGAAACCTGTAAATATTTGCTTGAAGGCTTTGAAATCTTTCTGGTTTTTTGTTTGACAACAAGCTCTTTATCCCTCTCTCCCACCCCCAAGGCAGAGGAAGCGTCTTTTGCTATGACATTTGGTTTATGAGCCGAACGGACTATAAAGGGCGGAATGACTACTGTGGCAATTTTCTGTACATATTTTATAAATAACTTATATCAGTGATGACTTTGTAAAGTTGGAAAGTAGAGATTGGAAAAAGAGAGAGAAAAGAATAAACAGCAGCAGTACAAAGGAGGAGAATGTTTGCCTCTTTTCTATGCATCTCAAGAAATAACATTTTTTTTCTGTATTATGTTGAGTTTGTTTTTTATACTCCTCTCTAGACAATTACTGTCTTGCAAAGCAGCTCATGTCCGTAAAGAAAGAGGCCCCATCTGCTGTACACATTTCAAGCAGGACCATAACATTCTAAACAGATAATCCCAGAAACTGTAGTTTGTTAAGGATGCTGGGAGTTGTTAGGAAACTCTTATTTGCCCTACAGAGCTACAATTTCCAGAGTCGTTTAACAACCAATCTATCTTTCCAGGGTGCTCTGAGAATTGTAGCTCTGTGAGGAGAATTGGAATCTCCTGACAATTCTCAGCATCCTTAACAAACTACTCTTCTCAGGATTATTTTTGGGGGAAAGCCATGACGTCATCAGACTTACGACAACAAAAAAGGGGGGGGGGAAATCACACACGGTAAAGGAAAAGTATCTCCAAGGCCAGAATGAAGATGTAAGCTTCAAGTGGGCATCTATATCCAGTTTGGGACAGACTGATGTTCCCTTGCTGGTGTTCTTGCTTGAAAAGCAGTTGGTTCCAATGGTCCCTTGGGCTGATGAGTGAGGTCCTATTGTCCTTTCTCCTTGTTTCTGCAATTTGAATCCTTCAGCTGTTCAATCCTTGGACAACATCTGGTGGGTAAGACACTTTTGTGGATGAGCTGAATGAATCCATACTAGGAATATATTTCCAAAGCTTGAGTTTTCAGATCTTCTGCAGAGTATGTATGATGTGAACAAATATACTACATAAACATGCACTATAAATATATTGCTTGATTTTTGGTTGAGAAAAAACACCTATTTGAGCCACTTTTACTGCAACCAGCTAAAAAAGAGAGGAGCACACACACACACACACCCTTCTTATTGGGGGTTGAAGAGACTGGAGGAAATTGGTTTTAAGTCTGCCATTGCAATTGTGGATTAAAGTATTAGCCTGTCACAAGTATTTTGGAGACAGAAAGAAGGGGGCACCATCACAATACTTGAATAGATTTGGCCTGTACCCCCCTCAGATTGCATCAGAGGAGGAGGTCGCACAGTTTCACCATCCAGGTGATGGGCAAATCAGAGCTTGCTTGGAATTTTAACCACTAATGGACAGTTTCGGCAAGGACAGTGTGTTCATTGGATATGTGGAGTGTTTGCTTTTCCCAAAGGAAACAGCCAATTTGTGAAGGAGGCTGTGCTGTTATGTATAAGATATTGGAGGATTGCACTGGAAAGAAAATGGCAGTGGATGGACCAGAACTGGGAGCAAGGTGAGGAGCCATGGAGCCAGGCTCTTATCCACCCTGATCTCAGTGGAAAATGTGGGTACAACTGCAGTAATTAAATTACTCCATCTTAAAAGGACTTGTAATCTGAATATCTGCTAGTTTCTTCAGTGTGCATATGAGGTTGCCTTTTGTGTTGTGTCAGTGCTAGGATCTCATCATCTTTATTATCTCAAGAGGAGGAAGATGGATATCCATACACAGTTGGGGGCACTCTAATTCACTTAAAGGTCCATCCTTTTTTCCCCACCCCCTAGATAATCTTTACTGGAATCAAAGAAGTTACATTAAGAGCTAACTATAGTATTGGGGGTACAGTGGTACCTTGGGTGAAGTACTTAATTCGTTCTGGAGGTCCGTTCTTAACCTGAAACTGTTCTTAACCTGAAACACTACTTTAGCTAATGGGGCCTCCCACTGCTGCCGCGCTGCCAGAGCACGATTTCTGTTCTCATCCTGAAGCAAAGTTCTTAACCCGAGGTACTTTTTCTGGGTGAGTGGAGTCTGTAACCTGAAGCGTATGTAACCCGAGGTACCACAGTATATTCCTCACTGGCTCTTCTCTTTGATTTTAAGTGTCCCACTGCATTTTCCCCCCAGCGAGAAGAGGATATTAAAAAAAGATCATGCAGCAGCATAATTGCAGCACGAGCTTTACAAACCCAGCCTCATGCCCATGTAACTCACTCTTCAGTCTTCAACCATAGTTCGTCAGCAGCACCAGAAGCTTCAAGGACATGTGCCATAAGGAGTTCTCTTGTCTTGATTCCCCCAGCTTTTGTTGTAGGTACGGGTTTTCACTTGCAGCTTCGAAATGGATCTCTCCTCTTTCCCTTATCATGCAGTACTTTTACATTTCCAGGAAAGCTGGCTTTGCACAGCATTCAGCAACAGCTAATTCTGGTCTCATTGCTACAGCAGCATATTTACAATATTATGACACACACGTACAATGTGTGCTTTATTTTGCTTCCCCCCTTCCTTGTAATCTTCCTTCATAGAGCTAAATTAACTATTATGCTATGCATGCTACAGTACAGTGTAAGATCCCAGTTGAAAAGAGAACTCTGTTGTAGTGTAATTATTAAGGGAAGGTCCTTATTTACTTATATTTTACATTTCTATCTCCTCCTTTCTCCAAAGAGCATAGAGGACATGGTTCTTCCCTTTCACTTGTTCCTTATATCACACTAGCTGCATGTCTGAAAGTGGGGGGAGGGGAAGCAAAGAACTCCAGTCCTTCCCAACTCTCAAAAATCCCAAGCTCACTTACAGTTAAACCCCATAATGTCTCAAGTTAGCATAAGAAATAGAATGGGTAGGTCCCATTGGCAGACTAACTCTGCTTTACAAAGATGTCTGCTTACATGATACAAAGTCTGGCAACATTAACTCCGCTGTGTGTGAACCCTTTGCAGACAACCACAGGGCCTGGAGACAGGCAGTCACAGCAGTGACCAGAGGAGGAATGACTGCTGGGAGGAGTGCTGAAAGAAGATACACCATGGTGCATCTGCAGCAGTGTAACTGGATGCCTGCATTAACAGTTATCCTTCTAGTTGGTTAACTGGTTTGACAACTTCCATGCACATTACGTGTGATGCTAATTATTTCCCCCAAGAGTTAAATGATAACTAATCAGAGGCAGCTACAGGAGAGCTACGAGATTCAGGTGAGGGTCAGATGCCTTGTCAATCCCAGCAGGTATATAAAAGGATGACCCGGCCTGGGCAGGCCATAAGCACCTAGCATTCAATATAGTGTGTAGATCTGAAAGGGCCACAAATAGTAAACACCCAAAAGGTATGCCGAAGAGTTTGCTAAAATAGTCATAGCAGAAACAGCTGTTGTTAGTAACTCAGAGAAAGTTTGGGAACCTTCAAGCTTCCAAGAGGTCCAAAGTTTAACCTCAGAGGATGCTGAGCTGTGGTTAAATGCCATGAAGGCTGAACTTGATTCCTTAGAGAGGAACAAGACATGGGAACTAGTTCCAGGCCTGCCCAGGACACAAAAGGTTTACAAAGTTCAGCTATTGCAAAAGTTTTTCAGTGTTAATTTTATGCATTTTTAAAAATCACCATGGTAATTAACAATAATATCTTATGTCCTTTAGGGGAGAAATTGTGAATTGTAGAATTTTAAATACCTGTCATCATCCTTGGCTTCACTCAATTTTGTTTATAACACTCTTCCATTTTCTTCTAGTTGTGAGGGTGGGGGGTGGGGAGGTGCCTCACAGATGGAGTAGCCTAGGGCCTCTCTTCATCTAAATCTGGCCCTGTCCCCATCCCTGGTATAAATGATGAAAGGGAAGGTGCAGAGTGGCCTAGTCTGTTGCAGGCATTGCTACATGCAGCATCAAGTTTTTTTGCGCAATGTTGCAAGGTTCAAAAAACATTTGGAGATGATTCACACCTGCCGTGTTCTGGCAGCACCTTCTGAACCGCAGCAAAAAAACCCAAAATCTGCAGACTCCCTGTAGTGAGAATTTGCAGCAGGGTTATACTGGCTTCCATTAGTAATACTTGGCTCTGTGTACATTTTACATGAGCGCTTGACATTAGGATGATCCCTTTTAGAATACATTACCTCCCTTGTCTTGAAGTTCTGAGTGCACTGGCAAAATGGAATGTCCTCCAGCCCCTCTCCTGGGCCATCTTCAAATGACCAGAGAGCCTGTCACTGCGATTTCTGCTTGCACAAACCCCTTGGAGAAACTAAACAAAGAGAAAGAAAGCAGGCCAAGCACCACCAAAAAGGAGGGAATTTGCAAGTTTGCAGGTTTTGCTCTCCAAAAGGAGCTGTGGGCAGGGTGGGGGTGGGGACTGCTGATAGAACCTAAAACAGCAGCTCAGCCTTTGTTGTTTATGAGTATCCTAAGCATTGTCTCTTTCTGTATTGATACTAATTCTTAACTGAAGAATTCTAGGGTAAATTCCGTTTTCTCTTACCACAGTGTAAATTCACTGATTCCAATCAGATGACAGATGACTAAACCAGAACTTCAGAAGTAAAATGCACTGTGATAGTTCTTGTGATAGGGCTCTAGAATTTGATGGAAGTGACATCCTTTAAAAAAGAAGTAGAAAAGCGATATCTGGCATAGCTCTGAAAGGAAACTGAGAGCAGAATAAACTGTTTGGTTTCCCTATCCTCTGAAAAACCTCTTACACACACACACACACACACACACACACACACACACACACACACACACACTCTTTCTCTCTACCGTCAGTCTTTGGTGAATGTGGGCTCTGGGAGGTGGCTTCTCCTCTTCTGTCTAAACTAACACCATCCATTATTGCTCAGCCTTTAATATTTAAACATGCCCAACATAGCCTTAAATAAAGCAATTCTGTTGCAGTAAAGGGTTTTTTGTGGAGTCAAAGTTCCTCTCCCTCCGGAGCCCTTAGAGTCAGCATCGTTAAAGGAATTGGCAGCGTCGGGGGGGGGGGGGAGACAGTTCCCTGTGTCAGTGAATTTGTTATCAAACCAGTTAGTCGTGGCACTCCTTCCCTCCTTTGCTTCCTGCTTTGCTTTCCCCTTCTCCCGTCCCTCGCCAGCAGCTTCTGCCTTGCCACCTTCCAGCTTGAAACAGCCGACAATATACGGCATCTCCCAGAGCAGAGAGCTGTAATGTCATTTGAAAAGGAACAATGGACTGTTCTCTGCTCCCTTTAAAAAACTAAACCCCAACCTTTCCCGAGAATCTGAGCCAGCACTGCCAACCCAGCTTGAGAGGGGTCTTCTGGAAACGCTATCCATGTGGGGGCATCCTTGCCCCATCTGTGCACATTCCATGGCTGGGCTGACATTGCATGACATCAGAGTTCCTCTCCCATCTCTGTCTTTCTGTCTGGCTTTGGAAGCGATGCTTTTCAAAATCCTCTTTGCTGTTTTAACCTTTTCAAGGCTGGATCAAAAAAGAGCAAGCCAAAAGAGTTGGAGGTAGGTCTGCCTGGAAGGGAGCCCCAGCGAGTTCAGCGGGACACACTCCCAGATGGTTACCTTACAATACTAAATACTTGAAAGTCAGCTCCATTGATTTCAATATGGTTTCCTTTCAAGTAACTGTGTGCACAGGACTGGGACATGGGCTACAAAACATAGGGGTTGTTCTGGAAGGCTGAGATTGCTTCTGTACTGACCAGATTTGCTACCCTTCATTTCCACTTTAGAGAGAATCCAGATGTCACTGCTATTCTGTTGCATTCCAGAGTTTTCTGTGATATCCTCCCATCTTTTTTCAGACCTGATTTGTGGCAATCCACAAAGTCGCCCTCTTAAAGCACAGTTGCAATGCTAGACAATCCAGGGCTAATGTACTTTTACTTAGAAGCTTCCTTCTTGTTGCATCTAATTGCTTCCTGTTCAGTGTAGCTGGGACATGGCTGATAAACTACCCCTTACTGTTCTGCTTCTGCTCTCACAAAAGGGTTTCTTTTCATTTGTTGTTTTTTAATTGTGAAATTATGCTATTTTCCAATAAGAAAATAATACCCCCCCCCAGCCATTAAAGCCGCTCCCCAACATCAGGTTCAAATAGGAATTGATCAGTTATGGGGACTTCATTAGTGATGTGCCGAACAGGAAGCAATTACAGATGGAAGTTATGTCTGGGAGAAAGATGTATTAGTGGAGAAGCAGAAACCTGGGGAAGAGTTAAGCACATCTTCCTTGTCTACTGGTTCTTCAGTTCAGATTGTGCGTTTCCCCTCTGCTTTTAAGATTTTCCATGGGGAATCAGGGTGCTATCATTCTGTTGAAATCTTGGGCAGGAGTCAATAATATAATGGCAAATTCAAGTCATGCAATTATAGCTGATGGGGGAGGTCTCACGCAACAAACCCACTTCCTCTAAAGTTCAGCCTTTTGTGAAAAGGAAAGTGATGGGGCAAAGCATTGGGAAGTGTGGGGTGACACTTGTTTTGACACAGCATTATCTCCCTGCAGGCAAATCAGAGTGAATGCCCAATAAACAGACCTTCTGGAAGTGTCAACAGGTATCAGAACCTGAGTCTACTGAATGTCCACTAGCAGCCTTAGTCCAATAAAACTAGGTTAGACCTTTCTTCTTAAGATTTTGAGGAGCAGGAAGTGTTCTTGCTGCTTTGTGGATGAGCACTGAAACTTGCAAACCTCTCATCTATAGTCCAAAGCTGGGGAATTCCTGACTCTGCTGAGAATCCAAGCTGCCTTAGTGAGTCCTAGATGCACTTCTTTGAGGAAAATGTGTATGCCAGTGCTTCAGATGTTGGATGTACACGTCACTTTTACACATTTGCTGGGTGCTTCCTCATAATGCCTAAAGCCACCCTGAGAAGATGGTTCTCTCCCTGCTTAGAATGGCCAGACCTAACCGGATGTGAAAGATGATTGTTGCAATCTCTAGGATGTTCACCAGCTAACAGGGCCGCAAATTCATTAGCAAGGTGAAACAAGATGTTGGGTCCTTGCTTCCTTGTAGCAAAGCGTCCTTAATTAATTGACTTTATTCTCCATGCTGTTAAACAAAAGAGGGGATAAGAACAGCCATAGGTGCCTTGAAAGACACTGTGCCTGGACTCATTAGTGTGTAATTAACCTTTGAGCCTGTTGCTTGGCAGGCTTGTGGCTGAGAATGCTTGTCAGCCCAAAGTGATTCTAGGTTGGCAGAAGGACTTGTGAGGCATTCAGGATTCCCAAGTTTGCCTTAGTATTTGTGGGGTGGAGATGCATTCAGGTTCAGGAGCTTAACTCTGCACAATCACAACATACAGGTCTTCACTCCAAAGCAGATATATTCACATACCGGTACTGTCTCTTCATGTACTATCTGTGGACCTGTTTTCCTATGAATGAGTGGCATCAAGTGCTCCCAAGATGCTTCAGACCAAGGATTGAAGTGATCTATCAAGGGCCACATGCTAACTGTGGACAGGGCTGAAGCTAGTGGTGGGCAGGATCAGAGCCCAAAGCAGGTGGAGTCACTCCTTCTCTCTGTCTCTCTCACTCCCATTTGTCCCAAGATTTGGCTTGTCTCAGAGGTTTCACTTTTGTTCCACCACTTTCTCCAGGAAAACCCTCTGTTTACTGCTGAATCAGAGAAAACATCAACTGGGCAGCAGTATTAGATTGGCTCAGCTGGTGAATTTGCATCATGCCAATCTCCCTCTCTGTAGGCAACAGTGACCCACCTTCCAGGAAGCTAGTGTAGCAGCTCCGCCGCACCTGGTGAGCCACTTCTGGTAACATCTATTTGCATTGGTCCATTATATCCCCACCTTGCTGAAGCAAGCTAGCTCTGGGTCTGGTTAGCACCCAGATGAGTAACCCCATGTATCCCTTGAACTCCTGGGAGGATATATATATATATATATATATATATATATATATATATATATGTGTGTGTGTGTGTGTGTGTGTGTGTGTGTATGTCCATGCCCAGGCTCAGGCCCTGGCCTATGCCTATGTATGTATATGGGTTTGCTTCACAGTGTACAACTAAAAATGTGATGTAGGAATGTTATGGACATATCTCACATGAGTACACTCGTCTGGAAGCTCCGATTGACTGAGTGATTTATCCTTGGTATCCTTCAATCCCATGCATCTCCAGGTAGGGCTGGGATAAGCCCCTGCCTGAAACCTTTGAGAGCCACTGCCAGTCACTATGGACAGTGCTGAGTTAGTTGGAGAAATTGTCTCAATCTGCATAGGGCAGCTTCCTAAGACCCTTTTGTAGGAGATCCTGAAAATGACTGCATAATGTTGCAAAGGTAAGTGCAGATTTGGAACCTAAAGGATACCAGATGTTACATAGGAAAGATGCTCCAACAGCTTTTTTCTTTCTTTCTTAAGTCTTGGAAGGCTGCAACTTTGAGCAAGAGAAGCAGCTATTAAAAGGGTACCAAACTTTCCCTCTGTCAGCTATTCTTCTGTTCAAAACCACCACAGCTTTGCTTCCCACCCTGAGGGGTTCTAGATGTGTTTATTTAACCTTGTAAAGATGCGTCCTGAGTCAATAGAGGGCAATTGGTAACAGGGACAGAATTCCTCCATGGCTGTCTTTGGAGTTCTTGTTTGAATACAACCCCCTCCCTCCCCTTCCCTCTTCTCTTGGCTAAAAAGAAACTTCTAACTCTGCCTACAAAGGGAAAAACATATTTTCTTCTGGTCTTTGAAGTCAGGGACAAACAAAGCAATGGAAGCACCACCAGGCTATTTTATGTCTCATGACTGAAAATGCAGCATTCAAAGGAGACCTTGTCGGTATTGTTTATCTTGCCCTATAGACTTTTCAGGGTAATAGATTATCTGCATTCAGATCCTGCAACCTGCAAATCTCTCCCTCTGTTGCTGGATGGGTTCCCTCTCTATTTTTCTTTAAACACTGCAGCTGTTTCAGGTGAGAGCTGCTGTTCAACTTCCTGCTGAACAATGTATTCCGGTGAAATTCGTAATGGGGAAGATAATAACCAGATCTGAGAAGGTGCAGGGTGAACAAGAGCCCTTGGGTATGCTGAGATCTGTGACACCCACACACATAAACCCAGGGGTCTAGGGCAGAGGCACATTCTGGGTGGGAGCCCCCTTGCATTTTTCTACTGCAACTCTGAACTCTGAAGACCCCCTAAGTTCTATGACACTTTTTAAAAAATCGCAAAGCTTACACATTTCTTTTAGGTAAGTCTGCAAAGAAGATATACCATGTTTTCCAAGGAGAACAACAATTCAGCTAATCCAGACATTGTATCAAAAGAGACTAATACTAATTATACAGTCAACTGAATGTTCTTACTCTATATCACCCCATCTTCATACGTCCTCATGCAGATTAATTCTAGATCAGTTTGTATTAAAATTCCAAACAACAGCATCGATAGCTTTGTTGTAACAAAGCACAGCACTGATAATATAAATATAACCATGTTCAGTACAGCTCAAGATTATAAAATACAGCCATTGACAACAATGTCATATAATCTCATGATTACTATTTGAAATGAGTTTGAATAAATTACACATTTCTCTTCTATTCCAAGTGTTCTGATGAAACACTTGCCTGCTGTGCAGGAGGCTCCCCCTTCAGTTTTATGGCCAAGAAAACTGTAAATGACTTTGACAATGAACTCCACAAATTGTGGACCACATCAATGTAAAGGAATTAGCAGCCTTAGTAGCACACAGCCAGGACCTAGGGCAGGGCAGGGGAACCCATGACTGCCTGGCTACCGTTAAATAACAACTCCCAGAATCCCTGACCATTGGCCATGCTGGCTGGGGCTGATGGGAATTGGAGTCCATCAGCAGCTAGAGGGCCAATAGCAGGATTGCTTCCACCCTGACATTTCCAGTGCTTCCCGCTGCCCTCTCTGAATGGCCAGAAACTACCCAGAAGCCCTTCCAACTCTACAAGTCTATGAATCTATGATAATGTTGAAATAGTCTCCAAATACTCACTCCTTCACTTAGACTGCTATTTTCTACAAGTTGTGTGATGCTGATCTAGCCAGCTGCCCCTACTGCACGTCCTTTCTCTGCAGTAGATTCCTTTGTTTGGAGTTTCCTTAATCAGACCTCTTCTGTATCGAGTTTTGCTGCATTCGCCTGACATTAAGAGAGGGAACACGACAACATGAAGAGCCCTACTGGATCAAACCAGATGCCTATCTACTCCAGAACCCTATTAGATGCCTGGGGGTGGGGCAGCCCTCAAGCAGGATATGGGCACAGCAGTCCTCTCTCACTGTTGTTTTCTGGCAACTGGCATTTGGAGGCATGCTGACTCTGATAGTGGAGGAATTATATAGCTGACATGATTAGTAACCCACTGATCTCAAGCTGCATCACTACCTTGGCAACAAAGCAAGGTTTTAGACACCATACCTGCAGTCTTTAATCTCCCCTCGCATTCCTCTTGATCTGCCATTCTGAAAAACAAAGGGCCTTCCTGCTTCACAGCCTGCCTTGTGCCCCCAAGTTACACCACCAGCCACCTGCCAAGTGCAGACCAGCATCCCCCATCCCCACCCTGACAAATGGGTAGCTGCTAGCAGTGATTTGTTTCTATAAAGCAGAGCACAAGGAGGATGCTGGTGGAAAGTCTAAGATAAATCAATTAGGCATTTGCGAAGCAGGCAGAGGTCACAATTATGCTGTCCATTACCATCACGGTTTCAAATGCACCCAGCTGACCTCAAGTGATTCATGTTGGGCTGGAGAGGGAATCCCCCTGATAAGGATCTGCACTTACTCCCTGTGATCTGATGGGCCAACAGGCATCTCTCCCACTTCCCTCTGCTGTATTCAGCCGTGATGAATGGCTCACCAGGGGGCTATAGCCTCCCCACTGATAAACGCTCTGAATAGGTATGACTCTGCTGGGAGCCTTTAAACACTGAACTACTACTTTGTTGGCATAAACAGATGCAGCCTCAAAAATCCTCCTGACCATGAAGCAAACATCTTGTGGTGCACAACTGGCCCTGATATTAAGGAGGCAAAGCATTAGATGTTGCTACTGAAGGGAAGCCAATTGGAATCACAGAACTAGAAGATCATCTAGCCCAACTCCTTACTGCAGTTCAGGACCTGCGGTTCAGGATTCTGGTACAGTATCCCTGGGAGATGGCCAGTCATCCTTCTGCTCCACTGAAGGGCAGTGCACTCATTGCTGAACATCTCTAACCATTTGAAAGTTTCTCCTAATGTTTAGCTGATATCCACTTCCCTGCAATTTCCACCCATTGCCCACTAAACGGTCAATTCTAAAATTCATTGTCAATTTTTTATAGCCAGGTGTGTGTGTGTTTCATGATACAGTGGAGCCTCGGGTTATGTTGCCTCTGGCTCACATCACCCTCAGCTTGCGACCAGAACGGGTTACCTCTGGGTTCGCACCGTTCGTGCATGCGCAAAAGCGCTAAATCGCGCCTGCGCATGCACAGAAGCACTAAATTGCGCCCTGCGCGTGCGCAGACATGTCACTTTCAGTTGCATCATTTTCGGGTTGCGGCTGGGCCTCTGGAACGGATCCCCGCCATAACCCAAGGTTCCACTGTATTGTTACAAAAGTTGTGACCACCTCAATCTCTGCTGAGTGGCAGCAGGATTCCAGGTGGTTCCAAGCATGTACCAAGGGTCGCGGTTCTGTTGGGAATCAAGACACGATGTAGACTGTCATGTCTTTAAGAAATATAGTTTATTTTACACATATTCACAAACTGGGTGCAGATGGAGGGAGTGCAACCTTTACAGTATTTGCATAGCAAGAGGGGCTTGTTCTCCACAGCAGTGCAGCACTGAAGTCCAAGCCATCTCTGTGCCTCTGTCTCAGTCTGCCAACATGGTTCTGGCCTTCAGTTCCCACATGAAGTTCTGCCAATGTCCACCTCCTTCCCAGAGAAAAAAACTCCTCTTCTCCCACTTCCCGCATCCCCGCTATCTCTCCATCACCTCCATTCAAAAGTCCCCTGCAAAAGGCACTTTTTCCTGTGATGACATCACATCTGTAATATTTGCAGTCTCCCCCTTTCTTGTCTGATACTGAATGTCTCACCTTTTGTCTGAATAATGACTCTATCGCTTGTCTCTGTTCTTGGAAGGCACCTAAGAACAGATCCTGAGGGTGCTGGCTTGACTTCAAGTCCACACTTACTAATTTCAGAAATTATGGAGAGAACCTGGTAGCTAGGAATTTTAGGGAATCCTTGGCCCCTACAAACCCATAACAATATGATGCTTTAATCTGTTTTAGCATTTCCTAATGTAATCATTCAGATGAAAACATCACTTTGATTACAATGCATTTTCATTGAAAATGGAGCTCCTCTGCTTTCTGTCCCACAATCCCATCTGGTTACAAATTATCTGAATAAGGCCCTGTGGTACTATTAGTGTAGCACCCTGCTTGTGGTTAACGCTTAGCTGGAATGAAATATTCAACGCAGCAATAGAGAAATTAAAATAATAATTTATTTGTCAGACAAATAAATGAGAGGCACAGTGGTATATGGTTACCAAGCTCTGGCCTGGGCTCCTGCCATTATGGCCAGCACTTATATTCCCTCAGCCCAGCCTCCTTGCTCCTCCTTTGGCTGCCTCTGTCCAATCAGCCTGGTTGAAATTCCCATTGGCTGTTTGCTAGAACCAATCCTAAAAGATACACCCATTTTCTATTGCCTTTTATGGGGAACAAAAGCTATATATTCTTCTATCTATAAATGACAAATAAGTAGTCATATATCTTACATTTGTCTCAACAAGAAACCTTAATTACCAGCTCACCTCTTGCCCTCCTTGCCCTATTGCCCTCCAAAACAGATGGTTAATAGTTTTAAATTTTTATCTTAAACAGATGTCAGAGATCTTGAGTTTATCATTGAAAGATCTCCTTCTTTTGGAGGTCTTTAAACAAAGGCCTGACAACCATATATCAGGAGTGCTCGATGGCGTCTCCTGTCTGGCAGGGGGCTGGGCTCGTTTGCCCCTCTGGTCTCCTACAGCTATAAGACTCTATGAAATAAGAATTTAAATTTTTTTTTCTTTCTAGATCCTTTGCATAATCACATTTAAGCTAATATATTTCATACATTTATCATAGATAGCTTTTTAGAAGAATAAACCTTCTCAAAGTAAAAAGGAAGGAACAGTTTACAGCCTCAAAATAAAATAGGAAAAAAGCCTCTTCTTCTGTTTACACTCCGCTTCTCCAGCCAGTTGCTTTTTCCATTTGCTCTTGGCCTTTAACCTTAGGAAAATATGACTCATTTTACTATTTACCAACTCTTAATTATGTTGGGTCAGTGTAACCTTGCTCTCAGCCTGTAATTCCCTTTTTACGACTTTGAGAATTGTTTTCTACTATAAATAGGGGGCCCCCTTGTCCAGGAGGATAAACATCTTGCCAAAGTACTTAGGCAGCTGGTCTTCTGCCTGGCATAAAACATTTGAAAATCTTTAAGCTCATTTTAAAATACAGACCCTGATCCAAATATAAGCCTTGATAAAAATGCAGGTTATGATTAGATGCCTCATTAGATGTGTCACGTGTAAATAATACGCTCTTTATATTAACCATTCCTGCATCACCATTTCATTGGACATACAGCACCTGCTGAGATTTTGCCCATTGCAACCTTTTAAAGACATCAAGTCAAGGTGATATACACCCAATTTCAGCTGTCATTCTCAGTTAAGTATACAAAGATGCCTATGATTGCCACTGATGTGATGCCTTTAGTGTCAAAGAACATTTAATATACTTCCCCCTTTTTAAAATGCTGCACTGGAGACTCGAAACCATAATTTTCTTGCACCTATCTGTAGGCTTCACACACCTCATTTTTCACAACTAGGTGCTTTTAAAGATGCTCTTTATTGATCACACGGTTATTTATATGCGAACAATGAGAGAAGACAGTTAGTTCAGTTATTAAATTTAGAGCTCTGACAAAAGCAATCAGAAGATATATGGTTTAATAGGAGATTAAAAAGCTGGCTGCAAGAGTCCAGATACCTGACCTGTCATCACAGAGATTTCATATATGTGTGTGTGTGTTTGCTGAAGGGTTTCATTAATTGATTCTGCTGCAGACTTCCTGGTTTGTCTCTGGCTCAGAATAATTAATTTGAGAGCTTCTCGATTTGGCAGGCTGCTGAGGAGAGGAGAGGAAAACCACTGCCGTTCCCTAGCAGGAGATCTGAGTTTTAAAAACCAGGTATAGTGACTTGCATGCTCTGTGACTATAAGGATTCCGACACACACCTAGACTACAAATATATCCCCTCTAGTGCAGAGCAGGATAGATGAGGTTCCAAGCATGTGCATAAGTCAAATCCTGAATTGTGCCATAGCACTCAGTTTCAAATCAAAGATGCTTCTGATATTCAGAGGATGTCCCTATAGAATTCTTGGGTGGGGTGGTAGTTCCACATTGAATGGTTGCGTGTAGCCCCACTGAAGTACATGACAACAGGTTGCTGGAAATACTTTGCAAGATTCATTAGCAGCAACATCAACAGGTGTGGTGGTTACTTCATCCTGATGATTACCTGGGAGTAAGCCCCATTAAAGTCAGTGGAGCAGGACCATAGCTTGGCGGTAGGACACATACTTTGCATGCAGAAAGTTCAGGCAGGAGATGATGTGAAAGAGCTCCATGAGCTCCTTACTGATTCTTTGGGAGAACATCAACTTCTATACTTACTTTTGGCACACACATTCACACAGAAACATTAGCACTCCTCTCCTCTGTTGCATTTAGATAGACACTGTCTTATCTAACACTGTCTCTTATTCAGTGTTCATGGAGATGCAGCCATTCCAGGCAAATCACTCACACACAAAACAAAATGGAGACTGTAATAAGATACCTCCCATGTGACCAAAGTTAACCAATCACACAAGAGTTACTGGGGAACATTCCAGAATTAAACAAACAGTAATGCATTTAAGCACTCCCAATTTCAGTAAATTAAATCACTCTACTTAACAGGAGATCTGCAGAGGGCACACACTGAGATACCATCCCTTGCAGCAGCCTGAATAGCTTATGTACATTGTTAGTCTCAATGGCATCAGTGTGTACCAATTGGCATTGCAGATAAGCACTGATTTGTTTGAGCAATGTGCAATCTCCCCCTTTCTTGCTACTTCTGTACTTGGCATGGATGGGTCATTGAGCCCCAGGGCAACCGCTCCTCATCTCTGCTATATCCATTACTCTCACCCACTGACACAGCATTGGTTCTCGAGCCGAATGGAATGTGAGAGCTGGGAGTCAGATCAGAGCAAGGGTGAGGTTGAGGAAGTTTGCTAGAGCTGCTGGCATGACATAAATTATGGGAGCCCTCGCCTCTGCTGTAGTCCCAAGAGGGGGGTGGTTAGAGGGTGGCAGTGGCAGCAGCTTCATATTAGCATGATGAATGGCTGTTCCACAGGGAGTCGGAGTTTTCCAATTTGCTGCCCATTTGGAGTACAGTTTACCCACAATTCAAACTGTCAGGGTCACAAATCACTCAGGAGAGTCTGCAACAGCTAATCCACAAAGTGCCCAGGGACATCACCCACACAAATAGGAAGTGACTCAAGCCCAGGACTAAGCCATACTAACATAACACGAATCAGACATTTTAGAACATGTACAAAAGATACACAACTGGGGCAGTGAAGAAAGAGCATCAACATCTGGCTATCTGAAAAGTAGCATCTGAAAAGGAAGCTCCTTTCCCAGGACTATCCATTCTGACTTTTCTACCATGAAGGTATGTATGCATGGTAAAGTGATTGTCTGCATGCTCTCTGATGTGCAAAGTCCTCCATTTAATGCGGTGCATTGTGAACACCTGAAAGAATGTTTGCAGCAGCACCATAAGCCTGGATTTCTGCAGGGAGAGGCGTACTCAAATGGCCACTCTGTTTTTCTGATCTTTTGTTTTCACTTTTCTACAAGATGCAGCTCTCCCTAAATTAGCAAGATCTGCCCAGGATTCCAAGAAACGAGGGATTTAGGCACCATATGGGGATTGGCTGTACAATTCTTTAACTAGACTGGCAAGTGAACATAACTGACAGTTCATCTTGAATGCTTTTAAGATTAATAAAGAAGCAATCATCTCCCCATGGCCCTTATTTGACTTGACACTAAATTTGATGTGACATGACACATGGCCCTTAGTTCTTTTTCCAATCAGCACTCCTAAGTTTGAGGATAGGGAACAGATGATATACTTCTTCTAGGCTACATTTGCTACAAATTTCTCATCTCTCTAGGACTCCAAAGGATTGAGTGAAAATGGCCTCCTGAAAATCATCACTCAATGGAGGTCATCTCATTGATGAAGACTTGCACCTCTTTTAATTCACCATTGTCAATCTCGCTCTTTGTGTAATCATTATATCTGGGACTTCAAATCATAGCAGGGTCCATGAGCACTTTTTATCAACCCAAAAACAATGAGAAGAAGTTGACTTTGAAATGAAATCTGGCAACCCTTCACCTGAATATCTAAGAACATATAACACTAGTGTTCTGGTGAGCTGTCTTGGCTTCTGATTGTGTTCTAGCTGTAAGCCTAAATCCTGGCTTTGACCTATGAAACTTCCTCTCCTTATGACATTTCATCGCAATTTGTACAATCTGCTCAAGCATCCTCCAGATGATGTCCAAGTAGCCTCTAATTCAGGTGTGGGGAATTTTTTTGGCTGTCTAGATGTTTCTGAACTACAGCTGCTATCAACCATGGCTATTGGCCATGCTTGGTAGGGCTGATGGAAGTTGTAGTTCAACAACCAGGCAGAGGGCCTTCACGGTAGTGATGCCCGCCCAGTGGAACACCCTTTCATCAGATGTCAAGGAAATAAACAACTACCTGACTTTTAGAAGACATCTTAAGGCATCCCTGTTTAGAGAAGTTTTTAATGTTTGATGTTTTATCATGTTTTTAATATTCTATTGGGAGCTGCCTAGAGTAGCTAGGGAAACCCAGCCAGATGGGCGGGGTATGAATAAATTATTATTATTATTATTATTATTATTATTATTATTATTATTATTTATTCAACAACATCTGGAGGACCAAAGGTTTCCCACTCCTGTGCTAGAGGATGTCCTGCAAGCATTGGGTATGAATACAAAGGATATATAGAGAGAGGTATTCTTGGCATTCTACCCTTTGAAATGCCATTTCCCTGATGTGTGACAAAAATGTAACAAAAAGCAGGAGCGGAAAAAAGAAAAAGAATGAAAAAAGAGGAACTGATCCTTACAAGTGCCAGTTGTTAAGATTTTAGTGTTTGTAGTTCAGTGTGTGTTTCAAAACTAAAGTTTCTTCTTCAGAAGCAAGACATTTCCTAACTGTGTCAGATAGGGAGGAGTGTCTGTGTGAGCTGCTCCAGAAAGGCTAAATATTATCCTCTAATATCCGTGCTGGATTTAGAAGAGGCAGAGGAACCAGAGACCAAATTGCAAACATGCGCTGGATTATGGAGAAAGCTAGAGAGTTCCAGAAAGACATCTACTTCTGCTTCATTGACTATGCAAAAGCCTTTGACTGTGTCGACCATGGCAACCTATGGCAAGTTCTTAAAGAAATGGGAGTGCCAGATCACCTCATCTGTCTCCTGAGAAATCTCTATGTGGGACAAGAAGCTACAGTTAGAACTGGATATGGAACAACTGATTGGTTCAAAATTGGGAAAGGAGTACGACAAGGATGTATTTTGTCTCCCTGCTTATTTAACTTATAGGCAGAATTCATCATGCGAAAGGCTGGGCTGGATGAATCCCTAGTCGGAATTAAGATTGCCGGAAGAAATATCAACAACCTCAGATATGCAGATGACACAACCTTGATGGCAGAAAGTGAGGAGGAATTAAAGAACCTTTTAATGAGGGTGAAAGAGGAGAGCGCAAAATATGGTCTGAAGCTCAACATCAAAAAAACGAAGATCATGGCCACTGGTCCCATCACCTCCTGGCAAATAGAAGGGGAAGAAATGGAGGTAGCGAGAGATTTCACTTTCTTGGGCTCAATGATCACTGCAGATGGTGACAGCAGCCATGAAATTAAAAGACGCCTGCTTCTTGGGAGAAGGGCAATGACAGGCCTAGACAGCATCTTGAGAACTAGAGACATCACCTTGCCAACAAAGGTTCGTATAGTTAAAGCTATGGTTTTCCCAGCAGTGATGTATGGAAGTGAGAGCTGGACTATAAAGAAGGCTGATCGCCGAAGAATTGATGCTTTTGAATTATGGTGCTGGAGGAGACTCTTGAGAGTCCCATGGACTGCAAGAAGATCAAACCTCTCCATACTGAAGGAAATCAACCCTGAGTGCTCACTGGAAGGACAGATTGTGAAGCTGAGGCTCCAGTACTTTGGCCACCTCATGAGAAGAGAAGACTCCCTGGAGAAGACCCTGATGTTGGGAAAGATGGAGGGCACAAGGAGAAGGGGGCGACAGAGGACGAGATGGCTGGATAGTGTTTTCGAGGTTACCAGCATGAGTTTGACCAAACTGCGGGAGGCAGTGGAGGACAGAGGTGCCTGGCGTTCTCTGGTCCATGGGGTCACGAAGAGTCGGACACGACTAAACGACTAAACAACAACAACAATATCCGTTCTACTCAAAGTAGACCCACTGAAATTAATGGACACAACTAACATTAATTTCAGTGGGTCTACTTTGAGCAGAATAAATGTTGGATACAACTCTAATATTGTTTCTGAAGGAGGAACTTCTGAAAAGTGCTGAGATACAGCAAATAACCCTCTAGAGAACAAAGATCTCAAAATGTAACTCTGTGTACTTGAGCCATGGCTTAACTCTTAAAATCTGTGTTGAATGCTACTCTTGGAATATGAGTCATAGTAAAAATAATAAGAATTAATTGACTTCAAATATATCCAGAGTGCTTTCCCCGAGTAACCTAAGTGTTATTCTAAAGCAGCAATGCGGCAGCAAGCAAAGGCTATAGCAGCCAAGTCTGCTGCTTGTGGCTGGAAAGCCAAACAGGAAGTTTGTGACTGTTGCCATGGGAACAAAGGGGCAGTCCATTCTGTACTGAGCACCGGATGTTAGCTCAGTGGGTTTGTCATATGACCTGTACAGGATGTACATGGGTGGAGGTTGAGTTTATTCTAACTGCTGATGAGTGCAGACATGTTTTCTCTGTACTGAAGTAAAAGACAGAAATAAAAGATGTAAATAGATTTCTGTCTGCTTCTTTCCCCTCCCTGGGGACACCAAAGGGGAGAGAGAAGCAGTTAGTGTGTTTTCCTCACAGCCTGAGGAAAATCGCCGGAACGGACCTCGAGTATGTTTTATCCTGCCGGGAGTCGCCGGAGGGAGGTCTAAGGAATTCAGCCGGTGCCTGAACAGATAGGCACAAACCTCAAGACGGGCTAGAATTTCAACAGTGGTAGCAGACGCCGGTTGCTGTTTTCATCGACCTCTGCATCAAGAAGTGGCCTCCATGGAAGCCTGAGGTGAGAAGGCTGATTCTCTGCAGCCAGAAGCTGACCAGAGGAATCTGATAGCCAAGCAACGGAGCCCAGGTATGAGATTTTTCGGGCTTAGAAGAGTGAATGCAGATTGAGTTATTCTCTGCTTCACGGGGAGCAGTAGATGGGAAAGACAGCTCCAGTCAAAAGAGAAACCGCATTCCAAACATTCCTGTGGTTAATCCTGTCCAAGGGATGGAATGCACTGTTGCTAAGCGACGCCCTTCAGTGAAGGCCATGCCTCAGAGAGGAGAAGTGAAAGTTAAAATGGAATGTTTTGACTACACAGTCTGAAGAGCTCTTGGAAAATTCCAACGCAGCTAGCGTTGAGAGCTGCCAGGTGCACAGAGTGTAAACAAGCCAGCTATTGGATTTTAGAGGCTTGTGTTTGAAAGTCAGTGCAAGGACTCAAAATGGATGCCAAGAGGGGGGGAGGCCTGCCTACTCCAGACCTTCTGACCAGTGACAATTATGCATCTTGGTCTATCAAGATGAAGGCCCTGCTGCAGAATCAGAGACTGTTTGGGGTGATTGAGAACCCCATTCCAGCAGCACCAACGCGTGCTTGGGAGTCACAGGATGTGAAGGCCAGAACTGCTATAATTCTGTGCGTGTCAGATTCGCAGTTGATCCACATACAAGATTTACTGCACGCGAAAGATGTTTGGGACACGCTGAGAAGGACACATCAGAGAGATGCAGGTTCTTCAGCGTTGCTGTATTTTGAGAAGCTGACCAACCTGAGGCTTGCGCCTGATGGAGATGTTCAAGCGCACCTGACGGAAATGAAATTTCTGCGTCAACAGATGGTGGAACGTAATTTCCGTCTGCAGGAGGAAGTGTTTTGCTTCATGGTGATCAACAGCCTGAATCGGACTTACAAAACGGTTGCCAGTCAGCTGGGGTCTCTCCCAGCGAATGAATTGACTTCGGAGAGGGTCTTTGCCGTGGTTCTGAATGAACATGACAGACTTGCCGCCCTGGAAGTCAAGGACAGGGGGAGCAAAGAACGGAGTTCTAACGCCCCCACTGCTGTTGCTACTGGAGAAAATGCTGTAGCTTTAAACGTTGTCCGATGCTACAATTGTGACCAGACTGGGCATCTTCAGCGGTACTGCAAGAAGCCACGTCAGCACAGAGGAGCCAAGGGAAGCTCCACAAAGTCTGAGGCGTCAGACAAAGGTCACACCAAGCCAAAGGCAAAGACTGCAAAGGCTTTGATGTCGCTAAAAGCCACACCAGAGGTGGGAAACTTCTTTGTCCTAGACACGGGCGCGACGGTTCACATGACAGGACACATAGGACTATTTTCTACGTTTAAGAAGCAAAGCTTCGCTGTACAACTAGCCAACGGTCAAGAGCTGGAAGCCACCGGGATTGGAACTGTGTATCTTAAAAGTCTGAACTTGACTATAAGCAATGTTTACTTGGTTCCAGATTTGAAGTTTAATCTGCTCAGCGTTTCGCAGATCGCCAAGAAGGGACTAAAACTGTCCTATGATGATGAGAAATGCGAGATCTACAAAGATGGAGAGTTGTATCTTTCTGCCAAAGAGAAAGATGGACTGTATTTGTTGACTTTTGATCAAAGTGATTACATGAAATGTAATTCTTGTGATTCTAACATGATCTCTTTTACAGGTGTAGCCAAGAAGAACACCAAGCAGGTGACCTCGAGGGTCAACAAGGCTTTTCAGCGGGTGTATGCTGATGTGATTGGTCCTTTAGCACCATCTAGAGGCAATGCAAAGTATTACCTAATATGTGTTGATTCTTTCACAGGTTTTGTCTGGCTTTATCTTTTGGAGAGACCGAAAGAAGCCTTAGAAAGGTTTAAAGAGTTTTGTGACAAGGTTAAAAATATGCATGATGCTGACATAGATTGTCTTTGCACAGATGAGAAGCCAATTTTCTTTTTGCAGGAGTTCCAGAGGTTCCTGAAGAAGAAAGGGATAAGACACAGAATTGCTAGTTCCGAAGAAGCTTGGAACAAATGTGTTTGTAGTAGAGTGAACAAAGAATTGCAAAAGGGAATGGAAGCGCAATTGCTTAGTTCACATCTGCCACATGAGTACTGGGCTGAGTCGCTAATGTCATTCTGTTACACGTGGTTGAGAAAGTTTTCAAAAGAGTTGGGATGTTCTCCTTTTGAGAAACTGTTCCACAGAAAACCTTCTGTTGCCCATTTCAAGGTTTTTGGGTCTCATGTGAGAACAGAAGCTCCAGGTGGAGTAAAGAATGCCAGAGGCATTTTTGTGGGTTATGAAAAGGGTCTCTACAGAGTAATTTTGTCTGAATCTGGAAAGGTGATTCTCACAAAATTTCTAGAGAGTGCTCCTGAACAGGAGAGAGTGATTGTTCACACATTTCCCACAGGTGATGATGATTCTGATGATGATGATGATGAGTTTGATCTTATTGAGTTCAGTACTACTGATGATGACAGCGATAGCTCAGACAGCTCAGTTGTCACAGTCATTGAGAGGAAATCTCACATAATGACTAGACCCTCAGAAGAGGAGGATGAACCACTGTTTACAATTGGTACTGGTTCTCCAAAGAGTCCAAAGGTTGAACCAGAAAGCAAAGAAGAGCAGCACCTCTTACGTAGGTCTGAGAGAGCAACGAAGGGTGTACCACCCAAGAGGTATTCACAAGAGTTTGCTAACTTATGTGTTGCTGTTGTAAACGACCAAGGTCAAATTGTAGCTGTGTCTGAGTCAGAGACAAAGGCACAACAGAGAGTTGTTAACCAAGGTAATGCAGAAGCACTCATTCCTTGGAAGTCACACAACCAGAGAGATACATTGGTAAAACCAGTGGCGGGTAGTTCCAAGGGTGGAACTGAAACAACAGGGGAATGTTATAAGTATAACAACTGTTTGTTTTCTTCTCTGGATGACGCTTTGCTCGCAGCACGCATTGATACTTTAGGGGGAGTATGTTATTCTAAAGCAGCAATGCGGCAGCAAGCAAAGGCTATAGCAGCCAAGTCTGCTGCTTGTGGCTGGAAAGCCAAACAGGAAGTTTGTGACTGTTGCCATGGGAACAAAGGGGCAGTCCATTCTGTACTGAGCACCGGATGTTAGCTCAGTGGGTTTGTCATATGACCTGTACAGGATGTACATGGGTGGAGGTTGAGTTTATTCTAACTGCTGATGAGTGCAGACATGTTTTCTCTGTACTGAAGTAAAAGACAGAAATAAAAGATGTAAATAGATTTCTGTCTGCTTCTTTCCCCTCCCTGGGGACACCAAAGGGGAGAGAGAAGCAGTTAGTGTGTTTTCCTCACAGCCTGAGGAAAATCGCCGGAACGGACCTCGAGTATGTTTTATCCTGCCGGGAGTCGCCGGAGGGAGGTCTAAGGAATTCAGCCGGTGCCTGAACAGATAGGCACAAACCTCAAGACGGGCTAGAATTTCAACACTAAGCTCACCCTTACATATCTGGAGTGTGTGTCATGTTTTCCAGGTCCAGGCAGCCTCGACTAGTGGTGCCTCTCATTTTACAAATTAATCATCATTTCATCCAGTGTTAAACTATTTTTAAAGTGAAGGCACCACCAAATGCTCAAGTATTAATCTGAAACTATTTTAGTGGGATATTTTACAATATATTGGTATTATGTTTACATTTTTTTACCATGCATTATAGCTGCTTTTAAAATCATGAAGTTAAGAGCTCTCTGACTTAGTTTAGGAAACCAAAAAGAAGCAAATCATGCAGATCATGAACTATGATTAACCACTCAACAGCCTTTAAGGAAATTGAGACACCCACTGGGGCAGGGATTTTAAATCTTCATAATGTTCCTACTGACCTGCTTGCTGAGGAACTCCTGCAATATGCCTTCCACCGAATCCCTGCAGAGAGGATTATGGGGTGCATTTTAGGACATACTGGCAGTGGCAGATTTGGGGCTTTCAAATTTCAGCAGCGTCCTGTGCAACGCCAAAATTCGGTGCCCCCCTGCCTCTCACCTTCCATTCTAAGTCATTGTGGTGGCATCCTTGTGGCACCTTCTTGTCAAAGCACCCCCTAAATCCACCTCTGACACTGACCAGGCTTGCTTGACTTCAGCATCCACTCATCTGAACTGCAAAGCACACCAGAACAAATTTAATTCTTTGCCGCAGTTATTAATTGCAGGGGAAGTTCATTAGCAATGAGCAGGCTGCCTCTCAGGGCATCTTCTCTGACATGGCTGATTTTATCACTGATAAACCTCAGGGTTTCCCAGAACCATTTGAAAACCACTGCCCTAGGAGAATATCGGAGAATGGTTCTGACCATTAATGCCTTCTCATTAACGTCTCCACAGGCAGAGCTGAACTGAAATCCGATGAACAGAGCAGGATGCTGAAGATTATTCTGCTGTTTACTTCCCCTGCTTTACTCTGACCATTTGTTCAGCACTTGAGAGTGGCTCTTCTCACTTCTCCTGCCTGCCTCCCTCTCTTCTCACCTCCTTGCCCCCCTTCATCCTCCTCTTTACTAGTACTTGCATGTAGAGGTGCCTGTCTCAGCGCCAGCAGCACCCCCCTCTGTCCCTGGCCAGATGATGGATAATTCTGGATTGGGATGTTATTTTCTCAAATTGCCCACAAAGTCCCAGTATTTATCTTGTTTGAAGGCAGAAGAGGTATCATCTTTGCAACGCTGGAAGGTTAGCAATGTGTCTGGCACAGTCCTATTTATCTTTCCCTGCCTGGTAATTCACCCCTCAGAAGGCCAATCTGGCAGCACCTTCAAGGCAGCGAGAAGACAATGATGAAATTCTCCTGGGATGACAGTTTGTATATCAACAGCTGGCAGCTGCGGGGAATCCAATGTACTCATTGGACCTCAGACAACCTCCTACCTATCACACAAGACAGATGGAGAAGAGTCAGTCTTCCTCCCCACCATGCACCTTGCTTCATCCTACCCAGTGCTACGATCTTTCTTGATTGATACCCCAAGGGAAGAGGGTGCCTTGTTTGGTCCAACCATGGGGAAAAGCTAATATTTGATATTGGATTCAACAATTGCTGCAGTGAATCCTCCTGAGTACATATGATATTTTCCTTCCTATGCTGAGATAACTCAGGATTCTTTTCCAGTGAAATCAACGATACAGTGGCAACTAAAGTGAGAAAACAACTTGGTCTAGGTGTTTATTCCACAGACTTAGTAAATGCCTCCACTGCAAATGCAATCTCGTTTTATTCCAGTTTGACTAGCATGAATGGCAACTCTGGAAATGGTTGCTTCGGGGTGGGAATCCCTGTTCTCAGGACTTCAAGGGAAGCCATGAAGATGAAGAAGGTTTAAAACTGGTTTAACACATATGATGCCCATAGAATCATAGAATGAACACAATAGATGATTTTACTATTATGTCCAACGTACGTATATCTCCTGAACATTTTCTTGAAAAACCCTGGCAGACTATCTCATAGCCTCCCCAAGAGCAGCTTGCCATTATAGTTAGGATGCTTTTCCTAAGGTAAAAACGGACTGGTCCCAGACCAGAGAAAGAAGAAACAGGTCTTGCTGGCCAAGGTGACCTCTCTTCTTCCCTTGTGAGCAAAGTGTGGTGCAGGACACACAAACAGGAGTGGGAACAGCAGGAGAATACAGTTTGTAGCTTCCCTGTCCTGTAGCCTTAGCTCTTAGAAATTGCACAGGAGGTCTGACATGCATCAGATGAAACTCAACTGTAAACCTCTTTCTATGAGGCTCATAATAATAAAAATCAACAAAAACGTGGACATGGATTATTGGATTTGGAATATATATGGAGAGTCCTCTGAATGAACATGGAGCACACAAATAGATCAAGCCAGCAGTGACAGAACTGGTCACAAGGAGCCATCCATCCATCATTATATCGCATGGTCGGAGCAATTACCAAATAATCATAACACAGCAAATCAGGCTGAGCTTGGCCATTTTTTAAAGACACATCACCAGCACAGGATATGCTCTTTCCACCTGAAACCCCTCACCCACCCCTTTTAAAGAAAAAACTTCCATTTGGCATGCTTCATTTCTTCTTATTGCCTATCAAAATAAAGTGATACTGTAAATGCTTTTGTCTGTGCTGATTAGGGATAGCAGCAGGTTGTAATTGATTGGGGGGAAACAAGGAACCAAAAGGGATGTACACCATTCTCTCCCAGTTCCTATTTTATCTCACAACAGCAACTGTCAGGTAGGTTAGGCTGAGGCAGTGACTGGTTCAAGGTCACCCACTTAGCTTCCTGGCTGAGTGGGATCTGAACCCAGGTCTCCCAGGTTCTGGTCAGACACTCTAGCCACTATACCACACTGATCTAGCACACCCACATGAGCTTATATGACAGGCATAGCTGAATAAATATAGTTCTGTCCTCCCCCAACCCCCCAGTGGGAAAAAACCACTTTGAGACTAAGGAAAAGGAAGTTGTGTGAAACCCGCCACACCTGGATTGGTTGTAAGTAAGAAGGCAAACAGGTGTAGGTTGACTGAAGACGGACTGAGACTGGAGGGGCAGTGCCCCAGTTGTCCAAATGGACAAGTTTACAGTGTTGGACTCAGTATAAGGCAGTTTATTAGTTTCCTTTTTCTCCCCCGTTTCCCCCCTCATTATTATTGCTTTGTTTTCTGTGATCTAATCCTTTTGTCGGGACCTCTCTCTATCCTCTCTTTTAAGTCCGTATCTTTGTACTGCCTTCAACTCAAGAGGCCCTGGTTTTGAGTGGATTAATCAAACTAGTCTCCCAAGGCCTCTAATGGCAAAGGGTCTCCAACTTCGGCCTTGTAACCACATTAAACATCAGAGTGTATACGATGCACAGATATTCTCAGCCATCGTCAGATATGTCTGTCTTTGTTCTTCATGTTACATCTATGCCAACGGCAAGATTAAAGAGGCAATTCTGCACTTTTATTAGCTAAACACCCCAAATAAATGATCTGAGCAATGCCTGATTCCCAGAAGCAGAGTGTCAGCAAACTCCCCCCTCTTTCATCTGCATAGATAAGTGCAAATAAAAGCAAAGGATGATTGGTGCTTAATACTCTCCCACTGTCTGTATCACATTGTGGGGGGTCCTTCTAAGATCCATTAATGAAGCTGGGTGCAGCTCTGTTTTTGCCCCTGATGACTGGAGGGAGGCAGTGGGGTGTTTGTGGTTCAAGCACTCAGCTGGTTGCTTGTTGATTTGTCACTTGGTCTGTAACTAGCAGGGAACTAAACAGGAATGTATTGCAATGGCTTTGGTGAACAGCGCTGGGGCAGCACCTTTAAGTTAAATTGCTTACTTTTTAGGGGAAGGGAACACACATTAATGGGGTGAATGAAAGGGGCATTCAATGGAAGAAAGGAGCCATTGGCTCATGCAACTTCTTACTCTTGCCATTCTCTTCATTGACTGCATTCAATTTGCCTGTACACTCTCTCTCTCTCTCTCTCTCTCTCTCTCTCTCTCTCTCTCTCTCTCTCTCTCTCACACACACACACACACACACACACACACACACACACACACACTTGTACAAACAGCAGCATCGGGAATCAGTTATGTTCTGATTCTGGAACTAGATTTTACAAGAGACACAATTAAGGCAAGAGTGGGAAACCATTTTTTCAGCCCAAAGACCACATTCCCTTCTGGGGGCCACATGAGAGTGGTGGGTGGGGCCAGAGGCAAAAGTGGGCAGAGCAATGACTAGAAAATTCACCTTTGTACAGTAGGGTAGTTTTTGCACAGATTCCCACACCCTTCTCCATCCAGGGAAGCAGGAGGCATTATCAGCGCTCAAGGAGATGTTCCAGCCAACATAGGGTTGTCATATGCCTGGGGAAACCCGGACATGTCCTCTTTTGGGAGAAGGCAACCTGTCCACCTGGGCATATTTTTATATTTTAAAGGTTCAGGTTTTTTGGCTGGCAGCGGCTTGGACTCAGGTGACTTGGGTTCAGTTTGCTCTGCATGCTGCGGCCATTGTCAGCCTGAGCTGGGCAAGGAGGTGTGCAGGTGTGGTGGTGGCGGCGGCTCAGTCTGTCCTCTTTTTTGCTCTTCAAGATATGGCAGCCCTAAGCCAACAACATCTGGATAGCCCCAGGATGGGGAAGGCTGCCTGATACTGTATTCAGATGTTTCACAGATGTTTCACAAATCTGTGAAAAGTTCACTAAGTTAGGACTCCAATCTTACAGTGAGACCTGTATCCTTTGGACAACTATTCTGTTTGTGTTGGTCATTTTTGTTACACGAGCACAACCCCAATGTTCTTGTATCAACTTTATCCTGCTGCCTTGTCATTTCACAGTACCAAAAGATATATAGCTTTTAACATTTTCATCCTTGCTGAGCCTTTGCATGGACTTACTAGGGAACTAGCCAGGGCCACAGGACAATGCTTTGGTTCAATGATTTCCCTGCCCCTTCCCATTCTAATTATCTTTGTTTCCTCATCCTACACTCTACTTTTCTTCACCAAGTTTCAAAGCAGACCACAGAAAAACTATTCCCCTTCAATAGGTTCCTCCCTTGTGATGCTACCATCTTCAAGAGACCTATGCAGACTGGGGATCTTGACACAGAAAGTTTGCAGCAGACTATTCAGTTCCCAGGAAGCTCCCTTGTACTGACCACTGACCCACCCAGCACACCACCAGAATCCCATTCCCCATCCCTAGTCTACACTGATTGACAGTGGCTCTCCAGGGTTTTAGGCGGGAGTCTTTCTCAGTCTTACCTGGAGCTGTCAGAGACAGGATCTGGGGTTTTCTGCATGCAACATGAGTTGACTGCTGCTGAGCTATGGCCCTATACATCCCAGAATAGCACTTTAGCAAGTGGGCCAAGTTTTCCCTGGGTTCCAAGCATTCCTTTAATTCCTTTTGCCTTCACCACATTATTCCCCCCTCTTGCCCTTGTTGTTTTAGATCGTTTCTCTTTGTTTTTCTCCTGTCTATTCCACCCCCTGCTAGCTTTTCCTCCTCTTTAATTCCCCATTCTCTTCCTGCTGCCAATTCCCTGCTTACCCATCAGGTGTATTGATCCTGGTATATAAAAACTTGCTTTTTATATGTGCTTTCAAGAACAACCTGTTTCTTCTTGTTTTATTCATCAAAGTCAAGTGGCTGCGGAGAGCAGTCTAAGTGAACTCTCCCACCCAGCCTTCTGCCCCATACCAAAGAGTTCTTGCTTTATTCTCTAAACTATCAGTTTATTGCACAGTGTGCCAGCCACTAGGAGCACTTGATTCTGTTATGCTTTCAAGGCTTGGAGAAGAGAGAGACTGAAATCTCCCATTTCTGCCCCTGAATGAATGTGTTGCACTGTGGCGTGTTTTGGGTTGAAGGTGCTGCCCAAAAAATATTTCCTACCCAGTCAACCATTTAACATTCCAGTCAAATGCCAAGGGTTCATATATTGCAGATCTACAACTCTGAAAGCTGACACTATTGACTATGATGTAGTTGAATAGTTATCTGTATTCTTGCGGCAGCTTGAGACAGACCATGATTGTACCAAAATAATATACTTCCCCTAAATATACTTCATTATCCATGTCCAGAGATAACTGTTGTTGTTTTTTGGCCTCCGTTCTGAGGTGGGCTCAACACATGGCAACTGGGAGTGTGGAAAATCCCTTCTGTTGAGCATAGTCCAGCTGAAAAAAAAGCACTAGTGAGTCTCGTTTATTGAAGTGGGAAGTTTAAGAAAGTGCTTCAGTCTCTCCCATCGAAGACAGTGAGACTTAAGAATGCTTAGTTTTAGATGGATTGCAACCTTGTGTGGTGATGTCTCAATGAAGTAAAAACCAGAAGTATGGCAAGTGTGTGTGTGTGTGTGTGTGTGTGTGTGCGTGCGCATGTGTGTATGATGTACTACAAATAATGCTGATCATTACTCACCTTTTAGTGCATATATTTGATCTGCTTATTTCAGGAAGGTGGGCAGCAATTTATGTGAGTTTTGAAACAGCCTTGGAACTATGTCAGTGGCATCAACATTTTACCATGCACCAGGAAATGCATCCTCTGACTTTGCAGGACTCTAGATATCAACGTGCTGTTATTCCACGAGATCAACAGCTTTAACTTTAACCTTAGAATTTCCTCTTAATCTGTATTCATCTGTAGCTCTTCTTTCCAGCGAGTTACTTGTTAGTAGGCAGTAGTAGTAGGCATTTACCTTATGTAGAAGTGCCACGAGAGGGCAGCAAAGATTCACCCTCTCCAAGTGATGAAAGTTCTCTCAGTATAACTTTTATTAGAGTCTGGGCCAGGTTAGCTCCCTCCTCACTTGACGCTGAGCTACACTTTTATGAAAGCCCTTGATAAAAAGTAATACAGAGTGACTAATTGATTGGCCCTGGACAGTCACCCCACGTGTTTTAAAATTATCCTCCCAGGGCCAAGGCAATAGATGCTCCACACTTGCTCAGAGTGGCCTTGGATGTGTGTGTTTAGCACGAAGCTAGTTCACCTGGGCTGATAATATGTCAACTGAAATTACCCTTGAGTGGCATTGTCATTATCAGAGGTATGGATCCAACATGGCCTTCAGCTGAGCACTCCACCAATGAAAAACATCTTAGGTCTGCCATGATGATACCACATTAGCTAAACAAGATCTGCTTTCTTCTGTCATTTTGCAAACCTCAGTGAAATTGCTAAATCGACTAAACACATATTTATATCAAGATGTGAATCAACTAACAGCCCTGTACTGTCCACCATAAGGTCAGCCTGAACAACTACAATTTCCAGGCCCACTGGTCAACTGAGTTAATTAAACCATAACTCTTTTGGGTCATTAAGTATCCATATGTTTCTTGACCCTCAGGGAAAACTAAAATATTGTACGCGGCTGATCATTCACAAAACCTTCCCCGAACCAACTAGATCTGTATATGGAGAAACTGAGGAATGCATTGACACATATGTTCAGTCACAGGAGATGTTCAGTCACATCTGCTGCCTGGGGCTGATGGGAGTTGTCATCAGAAACATCTGGAGGGCACCAGGTTGGAGAGGGGTGGAGTTGACACTGTCATGAGACAGAGGAGGGGACAATCGCCTACCAAGGGGACCTGACTTCCTTGCAGTGGTGGCAACTACTTCTCCTCAGTAGTGAAGGGATGGTGTGAAGGGCCTTCATTATGAACAGGTCCTGGACAGATACCTGATGAGGCTGATTCCTGAAGCCAGTCCTGGTTCCAGGAATAAGGATCACAATGGAAGGAATTCCAAAAGAGAGCGTGCGAGAAGGGAACAAGCCTATGAGACAGCTTGACAATAATAGTCTGGATGGACCATTGGACTGATTCAGGATATCCTTAACCCCAGACACAAAATTATTTTTCCAAAGGTTTGGGCCTGCTTATGACATTCACGCCTCTACTGAGACAAACACACAACCCTTCCAATTCCTTTATTCTTGAAATAATAGATTCCACCCCCACCCCCTGCATAATTTCACCTACGACTAGCAAATAACCAGCAAACAAACTCCTTGCTATTATCGGTGTGAGCCACCCCCACGTTCTGCAGCAGCTGAAGCAGCAGGAGCAGCTTATAAATTTCCCCTCTCCCGTAATAAATACATCTATTACCACCGCAACGCTTCTTACTCTCCCTGCCTGGCTGGGACCATCCCTCGCTCTTGCTTTGGCAGCTCTTTGCCTGGCAGGCGGACTTGATAAACTGCAGTCTTCACTTCCAGGAGGAAACAAACAGCTCGCCTTGTCGTACCATGCTACCCACCTTGACTTAGTATCATAGGATTGTAGAGTTGGAAGAGACTTCAAGGGTCATCTAGTCCACCCCCCCTGCAAAGCACTGGACCAAGGTAGGATACCAACCAAGTTCATTTGCAGCAGCAGAGCCTGAAGATCCACCAGTGTGGAGGAACCACACGGGTTGAGAAGCCGAACTGAGGGTCAGAGCTGGTCAGATCTCAGCCCTGTCACCCCTTCCCTGTTCCCTGGTGACAGCATTCTTTCCAGAAAATGAGAGAAACTTATACATTGCTACAGAAGTCAGTGGAGAGCCTCAAGTGACTGCTGCTCCCACTTCACTTCCAGTCAGCAGTACCACCAGAAAAATAAATAAATGGTGGGGGGCACAAAAAGGGCAAAGTATATTTCTAGGTGTGCATGCTGTATCCCCTATTTTAAGATCACTGAAAGAAATAAGAACTGTATGTGTTAACGACAGGAATCCAGTTGTGGCAGGACAAGTGGGGGTGAGCCCTTTATTTGGGGGGCACTTGACCCCCTCGATTCTCTCCCTTGGCACTGCCCATGTCTCCAGTGCCCCAACACAGGCCAGGGGGATAATAAATCTGCAGCTAATCACAACACGCCACCAGCAGCATATTGGAAAACCCAATCCAGGAGCATGCATCTCAAATAACATCACTGCTGCCTCATACCCTGAGGGCTTGAAACATATGTGGGAACTTGTATATTCGGCAATCCAGTTTTCTGTCTTATCCTGGCCTCTAGCTCTTGTTTCATCTCTTAAGTGCTGCCTTGATGATGTAACTTCCCAAGCCACAGTGCACCTCTAACCCTTCTGATTACATAATGTGGTATCACTAATTATTTACTCTAATCCTTAATCAACTACCTTGCACACACACAGCCTATTGCTCTCCTTGATAAATGCCAGAGGGTTAGACCTCAGATTAGACTTAATGAATAAATGCGCACGACCAACTCAGGTTCATTCATTTCAGTGGGTCTACTCTGAGTAGGATTTGGTTAAACATAACCTCACAGTCAGTTGAAAATCACTACAAATATTGTACACAATTTTGTCCTTTGAGGCTTTCCTTTTATTTATAAAATGTATCAATATATATTGATACATATGCTATCATCATCATCATCATCATCATCGTCATCTCTGGTTCTTTTGGTGTTTCTGTTGTTTACCGCTTTAAAACATCTGTTGGGAAAAGGTTTAGAAATATATATATATCAAAACCAAATCAGACCACCACCACACTCATTTACCGAGAAAAGCTTTTGGCACCCCTCCTCTGTTCAGAATAGATGGGAGGTTGGGCATCTCATCCTGATATCTGAGGAAATGGATGTATGTTTAAGCAGAGCTTATCTTTTGTAAATTGCTTTGAAGTTGTTGCTTTTTACAATCAACTGGTGAATAAATTTTATGAAATAAACAGGAAAACAAACAAACAAACAAACAAACAAACAAACAAACAGGAACTGAACATGCAGAAGAGTCTCTTCTGTATTGTGAATCTTTGAGAGAATATTTGCTGAGACCCTTCATGGGCACCATAGGAAGTATTGGCAGCCACACTGGTGCTCGAAGGTGTCATGCTGGTGACCCCTCTCAGAAGGGATGGAGAACCTGTGGTTGGAGCAGCGATGCTGGTCTGAGAAAGATTCCTGCCTTGTAGAGGCTAGGCACATGTAGTGAAATCCCTCTTGCTGCTGTTGCGGTATGTTCTCCTCTTACCTCAACTTCAAGGAAGTTGCTCTCATTAGTAATAATGAGTTTTGTGCTCTCCTGCTGAAGGGGGATTTAACATAAAGCTTCCCCATCAAAGGCTTGCCTATCAAACTGTGGCAGAGTTACAAGGAGGCCACCCACCGGGACAAGGCTATCAAGGTGTAGGTGGAAGGAAATGGATGTGCCTCCTGCCGTAATCCAAGTCCCCCTGAAGCTGAATTATTAATTCCATTTTCTTTGGGCAATAGTGCAGCTGTGGAGGGATGATACTTGCTAACGTTGGCTCATAAGGACAGGATGATGGCAAAAGCAGAAAGCCTCATTTACGGCTAAGCAGAATATTCTCAGTGACCTGCAAATTCCATGAATGTCATGAATACACAAGGGGTCCATTCAAATGCAGAGCATTCTTCTAATGTACAAACTCTCCCAGAGGTGTTCACTGCTAGGCCACTCGGAGGTCCACAGGTCATCCATCAGTATTTGTGCATTCAGGGTTACATAACTTGTGATTGGCTAGACGGCTTGTCACATGTGCTGCCCTTGCAGATTGAAGCGTATGGAGAGCCAGCTTCCATTTTTAGTAGGAATTGGCAAAGCGAATTGAAAGATGACAACATTGTGAGGCAATTTATTCAAGGGTGCAGAGGCAGGACAGGTTCAAGTATTTGTTGAAGGAAATTGCTACTCAAATTTTATTCACACAGCCAGAAAAAAATTGTTCCAGGTTCATTCTCCCCCCACATCTCATATTCATTTTGCCCTCACAGTATTTGAAGCTGCTACATGGAGGCCAAATACAAGAAATAGTGTCATTCCAAGAAGCCAGAGGCCCAGGCCGCTGATCTAGGGAAATAACTTTAATAGGAGTATCAAGTGATAATGGACCTCAAACAATAATCCACTTTAGTTTGGGAAAGAGAAGTACCCTCAACTATTCTGCCTCTTTCTTAACATACCATCCAACCACTTGGTTGGATGGTCCTGCCTCAGTCCCTGCCCTCTCTATACTTCCTGTTCATCTCTACTGCCTTTGTCTTTTCACTAGTCAAGTACACCTACACACTACTACCACCTTTACCAGGGAGACATCTGTATCACAGTCTTCATGTTTATAGATTGTCTTTCTGCTGTTGATCCTGGTTTCAGCAAAGCAGAACCATTTCTGCTGGCCCAGTGAATATTTAGAATGGCTAGCCAATGTTCTCCAGATGTTGGACTCCACCTCCCAACAGCCTTGATCAATATTGCCAATAATGAGAGTTAAAGGAGTCATAGTCCAACAGCACTGGGAGGGCACCACGTTGACTTAGAAGATACAATGCACAGAGCTACACACCAACCTTTGATATACATTCCCCTCCCTCCCAATTCTGACTCAAGCAAACCTCCCCTGAAAGTTAGTTTTTTGGATTGCGGAGGAAGAGATTTTGTCAGGAGAAAGATGCAGGGGTATACGAAGGGATGTGTGTGTGTGTGTGGGGGGGTGCGGTCCACCCCGGGTGTTATCCCTGAGGGGGTGACAATATGGCATACTGTGGGGGGTGGCCCTTATCAAGGGGCCTGGCCTGCAGCGTGCCCGAGCAACGCATCTCTCCTGGGAGCGATGCGGTGGCTTGGGGACCTGCGCTGCCATAAATGGCAGCATGGGTCTTGCGTCTGCCAGGCAGACTCCGTGGGCAGCTCACCTCACTGCCCCCCCCCCGGGTGGATCGTCGTGTCACCCCCGTGTGAGGATCTCTCAGCTCCCACTGCTCTGGGTGTCGGAGCAGCTAGCTACGCCCCTGGAAAGATGAATGCATTTAAAAGTTGTGAACATTTTGTTTTGCACTTTAACGTGAGCTGTATTATCAACACATGATTCCCCTTCCCTTTAAAGAAAAAAGAAGGCAAAATTGTGGGACCTGAAAGACTGCCACCCTCTGAATGTTCCACTTACTTATACCTAGGGATCTTAGCAGTGCTCTTCCCAAGTGAGGCATTGTGGGTGGCTGTGTGGGGAGAGGGGGTCTTTTCAGTGCTGGCATCCAGTTATGGAACGGCTTCCCAAGAAAGAGTCTCCAGGCACCTAATTCCCCTTGTCATTCCAGCACCAGGCAAATACATTTTTAATTCCCCAGAATGTTTATTCCCCCCCCCCAAAAAAAAACTTGTTCTTACTCTCTGGTATTTAATCTTTTATGCTGCACTGCATTATTGGGTTAAGTAGTCATTAAAATTTAATTTCTTTTTACTCCTCTTTTGTCGTATGGTGGTGTCAGATAGCCATCTTTAAACAGGACTGGAAGTTGTAAGAGCGTCTTTATTTCAGAGCAGCCATGGCAAGTCTCCTCTTCCTGAACAGGAGATCATCACAGGTTTCCCTCTAGTGCAGTGGTCTTCAGCTGGTGGGTCATGGCCTGAGCCAAGGTGGTCACAACATGAGCACTACCATCATACAAATATATGGAACAAGGTTAAGAAATGGGTCCCCAAATGCATGTTTGGGCTAAAAGTTAGTCCTGGGTCTGAAAAGGTTGAATATACTTGCTCTAGTAGATCATGATTTCATAGATCTGCCCCCTACCTGGAAGTCTCCCCCCTTTCTTCTCATAACTCCCTCAGTAAATTCATTCCCCCCTTTTACCATTCGGTAACTAGGACCAGGTAACTCACAGTCTAGTTTGCTGTTGACTTGACTCTTTCCTTCCTTGTTTTGTTCCTTGCCAGGGGAGAGTCTCTCAAGTTTCAATCCTTCTGCTTGTCTTTGCATCCCACATGGGACACACCCTTCTCTTTATGGAGTCATGGTAGGGGGCTGCTGGAAGACACCAGACACCCACTTGTTGCTGTGTCACTTGTGTTTCAGCAGATCCCCCCCTCCCCCAGTTTTGGTCAGTTGGTCATGGGATCATGTGGCAGCAAGCAGGCATGGGGGAGAAACTCAGTTTGGCTCACATTGGTAATTCATAAACAACAAGAAGAAATGCACTCTTTTCTCTTCTGGCTCTTGAGAAAAGCCCCTGGACCTGACTGACAAGGAAGGAAAGTGGCAAAGTGTCCTTCTATCCCATGATAGGGAGAGCCAGGACCTCTCTGCTCCTCGATCTTAGCAGTGGTTTTGCTCTCATTGGAGAATGGAACAAACTTATTTATGGAAACTACATGTGCACTGGCTAATGCTTTGTGGGTTCCTTCCTGATTGAACATTTCCCTGAGAGCAGCAGCACGAGGTAGGAGGCTACCTACTGTGAAGATGCTATGCTTGCTTGAATGGAGGGCTTAACCTTAGACGCCAAGAGGGACACAGAAGAAATTGCTAGTCTGGATGGGGAAAATTGGTTGCTTTAATAAAACCTGGCAGGGGACCACAGGGGGAGCAGTCCAACCCACCACTCTGGCAAGAGCGAATCCACAGCTGGGAGAGGAGCAGCACCCTCGATATGGGGAGTCCGATTGTCTAGAAATGGCTCACAAATGCTCACAGCAAGAAATCAAAGAGCATCACAAACCACACACTTTTGTTGTGTGAGTGTGACCCCCCCGCTGCCCTTCAAGTCTTTTGTTTCTTCAGAGTAACAGAGTTGCAACTGGGAGTTTGTGGAGAATGATGTGCCCTTGCCCACTGAAACCACGGCATTGATGGGGCAGCAATCACTCTTAATTCCCTCATGGGAGGAATCCAGCATAGCCAAGCAGAGACAAAGTCACACATTCACATACAACTCAGGGCATACCATTTCAGCCACACCGAGACTGCAGCCAGAAGTACTAAAGGGATTGTGTGGTTGCTGCTGCTGAGCCCAACTAACCTCACAAGGTTGTTGGGGATTAAATGAGGCAGGGGGGAAGCACACGAGCCACCTTAAACTCATTGGAGAAATAGGTGGGCTATAAATGTCACTGGAGAAGGAACTGGCAAACCACTCCAGTATCCCTGCCCAGAAAACTCCATGGACAATAAGAGGCATATAAAAGTTATGATGCTGGAAGATGAGCCCCTCAGGTTGGAAGGCTTCCAACATGCTACTGAGGAAGAGCGGAGGACAAGTACAAGTAGATCCAGAGCTGATGAAGCGGGTGGGACAAAGCCAAAAGGACGCTCACTTGCAGATGAGCATTGCAGGTGCCTGGAAGTGAAAGGAAAGTCCAATGCTGTAAAGAAAAATATTGCATAGGAACCTAGGTCCTGAAATGTAAGATGGTAAGCAGGATGTGGTCAAACATGAGATGGCAAGAATAAATATGTGGTGCTGGAGGAGACTCTTGAGAGTCCCATGGACTGCAAGAAGATCAAACCTATCCATTCTGAAGGAAATCAGGTCTGAGTGCTCACTGGAAAGACAGATCCTGAAGCTGAGGCTCCAATGCTTTGGCCACCTCATGGGAAGAGAAGACTCCCTGGAAAAGACCCTGATGTTGGGAAAGATGGAGGGCACAAGGAGAAGGGGACGACAGAGGACGAGGTGGTTGGACAGTGTTCTTGAAGCTACAAACATGAGTCTGACCAAACTGCAGGAGACAGCGGAAGATAGGAGTGCCTGGTGTGCTCTGGTCTATGGGGTCAAGAAGAGTCGGACACGACTAAACGACTAAACAACAACAATGTAAATGTCACAAAATAAATAAATAAATGACTCTTTCAATGTGGGCTTGACACTTTTCATAAGGGAAAAATCCCTATCTTGGTTTTATATGGATTGCTTCAGTGCTTCTTTCTTCCAGAGTGCTGAGCTGGAATGGACCACGAGTGCCATCTGGTCCAACCCCTACACTGCAAGAATCTTTTACACAACATGGGGCTCAAACCTACAACTCTGAGATTGAGAGACTCACGCTCTAGCTACTGAGCTATCCCAGCAGGATGCTCTTCTTACCTTGATATCCTTCTTATTACATTTTATTCACTTTGGTTGTATCCTTAAAAGACATGCCATTTCATTAATATGGATATGGTACAGTATTTCAAAGAGAAACCAGAGTATGACATGGTACAGTATCCCATGCTGTGGGTAGTTCAAGCTTCATCACTACATTGAAGCTGGATAGCTTAGCAGTGGACCTAAGTCCAGTTTGGCTGTTCACTGCAATAGACAGTTGGAGTCTGTGCAACCAAAGCTATCATGGAACTGATGCTACTATTCCATGTTCAGCTCTGACATTACCTTGAAGCTGACTCAAGGAACGCCTCCTGGGTGAAGCTCATCTTATATCTTTGACTGATTTGTCACTTTTTGTATTGCATCCTTGTAAAGTGCTTAGAGACAATTGTATTTAAGTGCTACATAAATTGTTTAAACAAATACACATAAATAAAAATCCTTAAATGATCAGAGAGTTTAATCCAAGGGATGGGATCTTGGGGGTCTGTTTTGCTACTGCTTCTTAAATGTCATTGGGCAGGTCATTTAATCCATGCATCACTTCTCACGTCTTGCCTTTCCTAATTAGAATGAAAAGGCCCTGGAATACGTACTGTCCTTTGCTACATGCTTGTCTTACCAAGACCATCATGTTTTGGCCTTGCTGCTTCAAGAGGCCCCTTGGCACCTCTTGCAATAGTGCACTTTTAGCATTAGGTGCCACATGCCTGGATGCTGTTCCTATTTTTCTTTGCCTGTGGCTCCATGCAGGGGGATAGTAGGACAAATGACTCCAGAGCTGCACAGAATCTCATCAAACCAAAGCAGGTGAAAACACTCAACTGTGGTGCAAAATCCGTCATAGAAATAGCATTTGCATTCGTTGGCAGTGGAAGCAGTCTCTGGAGGCAGCAAGGGACGAACGAACGATACAGATGGCTCTGCTGGAAAACTGTGGATGGCAGGGGAAATAATGATCTATTGGTAAAGAGAGATACTAGTTAAGCCAGCAAGAAGGGGGAATGGAAAGACACTTGGAAATGGGCTGTACCACCTGCAGAAGGAATGGGATATTGTAAGATAGGATGGAGATAGAAAAGATCAAAATATTGCTACAAAAGATGGGTGCCTCCCCCTCTCTCTGCTGAGCAGTGGCAAGAGCCCCTGGGGTCCCAGGCCCTCATCCTGTGTCTGTGTTCCTTTGAAGGATGGAGACACGGCGGAGACTGTTGTAGCTTTAAGAAACATGGTTTATTTACCTATTTACACCTTCAGCCTGCATGGAGAGGGTCCAGCATGGCCATTTCAAGAGGGGCTTGTCTCCCATAGGAGTGCAGCCCTGGAGTTCAAAGCATCTCTCCCAGCCAGCCCTCCCAAGATGGATCCCAGTCTTTCTTCCTCCTCCTTCTTCCCAGCACCCCTTGCTCAAAAACTGTCCTTTCCTGTCACATCAAACAACTCCCCCATCACCTTGGAAACACCTGTCTCCCTAGGCCAAAGGATTCCTCTCGGATGGCTCATCAACCCCTTTTGTCATATTAACAGATTTTCTGCTCTTCACTAGGCTAGCCAGACTGTTTTGCATAAGCCAGCATAGGGATTCCTTGTCTGGTACTGTTCTGCAGCTTGTACTTTCATCCATATCCCAATTAATCAAAATCCTACCATTTATCAATTTCTAGGGTTTAGCGGGGTCCCTCCCAATCTATAACAGTATGATGCTCAGAAATTTCACAGTGGGAGGAAAACAGGGGCACAATAACTATTGATTCGGGACAGGGAGGAGTGGCTCTTGAGGCAGAGTTTAAGCAGAACTAAGTTGGGCTGTTAATTGCTGGCCATTTCTTGGTGTTCAAGGGTGTGGTTTATCCACAGCATATTATGAGGTCTTCACAGGTGCCAAGCGGGAGAGGGCATGCTTGAGGCAATTCATGTGGGTTGAGGTAAATGAAGCACAGCCTTATCTTCCGATACCAGATGCAGGGAAGATGCTTCTTGCCCTTGCAAGCCCAGCAGACCATGATTTTACAGCGGGCCGCCTACTTCAGTCTTCCTCCATTAACTGCCTTCGAAGTCAGGTACCTCATTTCACACTGTGGAATAAAGCCAGTTGGATTTTAGCAATTTAAATCGTTCCCCCAAAAAAGTGTAATAAAAATCATCAGTCACATTAAGGAATCATCTACAGAATACAGGATGCCAAGCAATCAGTGTGAATTTAAGCAAGACGCAAACGTCTTTGGCTGGCAGAAGCTCCAGGGCTCATTTATCATTTAATGCGGAGAACACTGCAGTGAATCTTGTCTGAAGGCCCTTACCTAACGAATTGGCTCCCGAGCAGTTCTCCCTAATTCATGATTTTGTTCCGCTTCATAAAGTCTGGGATTCATGTCCCTGAGGCATCTGGTCATGTGTCAGAGGGAAGATCAACTTGTGATCTTAACCTCGTGCCTTCCATTTTGTGAAATCTTGTATTTCTGTTTGAATGTTTGTGAAGTGTCAGCCTTGTACGTTTGCTCAGGTAGACAGTGCTGCACACTCACCTATCGACTTGCAGCTGTTGCTCAGCATTTGACAGAATATAAAATGCTGACAGGAACTTTAGACATTTTTTATCTTGTTCATTCTTATTCCCCTGGTCCCCGCCCTCCTGGCGGTAAGGCTGAGCTCTCATAGACCCTGGCTACCCTCTCTCGATTTTGAGTTGGGGCAAGTGCATTCCTTTGTATTCCCCCCAAGTGCCTTACCAATCGAGATTTATATATATATATAATCTCCACATATATGCAACTTTTCTGAAGATTATTCATCTCTATAAAATAAATCCTATAAAATCAACTTTCTACAACCAGAATTCCCACAACGCACACACATGGGTGAACTTCTCATTTATTTATTTTTTACGAAAGCTAAATAAATAAATAAATAAATAAATAAATAAATAAATAAATATCTCTTCAAATAACCTGAAAACCAATAAACTAGTTTGTTACACCAAGACTGGTTGGATTATTACAAATTCATGTTATCTTCAAAAGGTGTTGAAATAAAACCTCCTGGCTTGCCCTCAACAAATGGCTGGGGAAAGGGATCAAAATGTTGTTAGTCTTCTCCTGACCCCCCCCCCCACAAATGAGCAAATGTTAGGCCAAGAAATGTTAAACACACACACACGCGCACACACACACACACACACACACACACCCTGCGCCAGGCCTCCCAGTGGAGTAGATAGTGGAGGAGAAATGAAGATACAGTCATACCTTGTGTTGCATTTGCTTCATGATACGTTTTTTCAGGTTGTGTCCCGCAGCGACCTGGAAGTACTGGAAAGGGTTACTTCCAGGTTTTGCCACTTGTGCATGCGCAGACATGCAAAATGACGTCACGTGCATGTGCAGACGTGGCAAATCGCGACCTGTGCACGCGCGGACGCGGGTTGCGCTCTGCTCATGTTGCGAATGGGACTCCAGAACGGATCTCGTTCACAACCAGAGGTACCACTGTATATAGTTATTCTATTCCCTATCCACCTATTTCTTTCAGGTATTGACAAACAACGCACTACCATTGGCTACCTCATGCCTTTCTCTTTCTCCACACTCCAGCACAACCACCCATCAGATGTACTTCATGGAACCCCCCAAGAGGGTGCAGATGTGAAAAGTAAGCATGCACACATGTACATGTCCCAGAGCAGGAAAACCATAAAACATTTAAAATAAAAAGAAATAACCTTCTAAGCCATGCGTGGTTTGTTTGTAGACAAGTGAATAAAAAGGGCATGTGTGGAAAGTTGGCAGCATCAGGAGGTGGGACTCCAAGAAACCATGGATTAATCAAGCCTCTCTTTGCCCCCAGACAAACAGGTCTTTGAGGAATCACCAGCTGAAGATCAATGGTACTCTTGAGTAAATATGAACAAGATCTGGTTGAAAGAAGTGACTGAGAGTAGATTACAAGGAAGACCAGAAGAACAAGTACCTTGAGAAGAACATTTTGGTCCTCTGCAGCTGTGTAGCCAAGAGCTTCTGAGCCTCCATTGTTTCTCTGCCTTGTTAGTTATTACTGACATTTCCCATTGTTTGGTGTAAAGTTAGTTCCCATTGGCTTTGCCTGATACACACATCCTGTGGATCCTCCAAGGGTCCCTGTTTCCCAGGGACATCCCTGATTTAGAAAAGCCTTCCCGGTTTCTGATTTGATCCCAGAATGTCCTGCTTTTTCATAGGACACCCCTATTTTCATCAGAAAAATGTTAGAGGGTATGGTAGGATGTTCCTATTTTCATTGGAGAAATGTTGGAGGGTATGGAGTTATTTGACTCCCGAGCTGTCTGAAGGAAATCCTGTATAGAGAAGGTTTTTTTAAAAAACAAAAATGTTTAATTTTTTGTGTGTTTTTATATATGTTGGAAGCTGCCCAGAGTGGCTGGGGCAACCCAGTAAGATGTGTGGGGTATAAATAGTAAAATTATCATTATGGAATAGGATGTCCCTATTTTTATCCGAGAAATGTTGGAAGGTATGATTCCGCAAAGCAATTTCCTCTAATATAATGCATTATTGTGTGCTAACTGCAATAACTAATATATGCATTTATGCAGCATTCTATGCTAGTATATTCATTTTTGGCAGGAGAACTGCTTCACAAAATTTGGAGACATGCAAATTTCAGAAGATGGCTACGTTCTGGTTCACATCTTGTTTCAGACAGTGCCAACTGGGCAACTTCACCTTTAAATGCACACTTCCTTGAGTTTCTCCCCCATCCCTAGTTGATGGCAATCATTCTTTATTGGTAAGGTAGGTTTATTACTGTCATCCGATGAGGGAATAGCATTTCCCCAAGGCTTTCAGCTAACAGTTGGGGGTTATCCTACTTACCTTTCTCCTGCACTTTCCAGGCACAGCTGATGTCTTTAAAGCTCCATGTCTGAATCCCCCCCTTATTTTTTTTCCTCCAGAGCTTTATCTGTGAAGACCTTCTCTTTAAAGCTCAATCACAGCAAACAGCAGTCCATGGAAAATCCAAATGGCTGTTTGCTCCGATTCAGCTTTAAAGAGTGGGGTTTCATGGGGAAAGCTCTGGAGGAAAAAAAAAAGGTGTCTGTGCTTGGACACAGACCTTTAAAGCACAGACTTGTGCCTGGAAAGACCGGGGCAAAAAGTTTGTGTGGATAAGCCCTTTATAGATGCTTTCCTAAAGGGCAACTAACAGTTTGGTTGTGGTCAGCAGAGACAGAATATTAAAGTGCACCCTGTTGGGTTTGGGGTCTAGTTGCTGCTGCTTGAAAACTAACTCTGTCAGTCTGTGGTTCTGCCAGTTCCCTCACGCTCACCTTATAAATAAACAGATATCACAAAAAACACAATAAGCCACCAGTACACCCTCCTCACAAAGCAGCTGACACAGTAGTCACACCTCATAATTACAGTTTTGCTCAGATGAAAATTTCCTGCTGAGAAATCACCCTCATCAATCTTCTTCATCATTTTTCCCAAACGAAAGCTTGAATCTGCCTCACCTCCCCCCCCCCCCCATTTACTGAATTATTCGGGAGTGAGTTTCTTGATTTAATATTCAAACAGAAAAGAAGTGAGTTTTCTTTTCTTCTTTGGAAGAACTAGAGCTCATTTGCACACAAGAGGTCCAAGATTCTAAATTCTTGGCAACTCCTGGTAGGGATGGGAAAGTCTCTTGTTTGAGACTCTGCCAGAGAGTCACTGCCAGTTGGGTGGACCAATGGTCTGTCTATAAAACAGCTTTCTAAGTTCATTCCTAATAAATTCTGGAGTGGCTGAAAATATTGATTTTTAAAAAAAAGATATTCAATTTGTTTGCTTCACCATTTTGGCCTGTAGCAAGTCCTAGAAGTAACCTAAAATATTTTACTATAAAACTAGGTGCTAAAAGCAACATGCTAAAAGAAATGAAACCAATACCAAACCAAAATCCAGCATTTATCAGCAATACAAAAAGGTTAAAGTTCAGGGCTGTTTGTGGGTACTAGCACTATATGGTTATTATATTTTTCAAGGAAGAAACGCTTGAGAAGTCTTGTTGGGGAAGAAGAGACCTCCCAAACGGAACACTTGACAGGTTTTCGGATGATAAGAAAAGAATTCAAAAAGGATGTTGAATCCTGGCCTCACTCAAGTGTGACGGCGTCACTTTGAATCAGCGCAGCTCCAGGAACAGCCCAACTAGTTTGCATTTCTGTTTATTGAATGCTATTTGTCCAATATATGGCAGCACAGCTCGACAGCTTGTTTACACAGCAGCTTTGCCCCGAGGCAAACACATTACGTCCCACGTGGCAGCGCAGAGAGGCATGCAAGGAGTCAAACGTGGCTTCGCACGGACTGCATTCAACAGCTTCTGAAGGCACGGCTGACTGCAATTGAAGCCCAGGTGAACTGATAGCTCAGTCTTTGGGAAATATTCCGCAGAGTAGCAATTTTGTTTATCCAACACCAGCACTACGTTTCCTTGAATTTCACTCAAAGCTGTTGGCATTGAAAACAAGCTTGCAGCAACATGGAATATTTCAGTCTTGATTTGTACAAGCATACAGTCAGCCTTCTAGAACAGAGCAGAAATTTTGCAAAAGTTTTCCCCCTGATAATTTCTGAAATCTTTCTTTTTCTCACCACCCTTGGAAAAGGACAGATTTCTGAATACTTTCCATTGTTGTGTATGTGGTGTCTGCCATTTTCCATGCACAATTCCCTGGAATGATGATTGGTCTGGGGCTTTTTGGAGAATGTTAAAAGGTAGACAGCACAGTTTTGTTTCTCTTTTGTAGGAAATGTATACTTTTTATGCATTCAGCAATTTCCATTCACTACTTGCAGCAGCAGCAAACCAAACATCTAAGGAAAAAAGAAGGAAGTTGTGCCACTGCTGGTGTTAATTGTGAGAATTTCTTCCTCCTTCTGAAGAAAGTTTGTGGAATTGGTCCTTCCAACTTCTCTGTTCATAAGTAGCGGGGAATTTCAGGATGCCACTCATGTATAACTGTATTAAGAAAACAAAGCTTTTCTACATCATAAATGAAAAGCGATCAGATAATTGTTCATATTATTGTAACACTTATTTAGAGCAACAAACTTGCATATCTCCAGCAGACATCTAACTTTTTCAGGAACAACCCGCCAATATAAAACAAGAAGAATATGAGGTAGAGAACCTAAGCTTAGGCACTAAGGATGTGGAACAGCGTCACTTACTGATTGGAGGAGTTCCTCTGGTGATCTGTTGAAGGGTGGAGCGTAAGTCTCTTAAATAAAATGATCATTACAAAATACATTTTTAAGGGAAAAGCCATAGCTGACAAGTATGTTCACCCATAACAATTTCATGCATGTGCATTTTGTTCTTGGTTATGTGTTTCCATAGGTGCCGACCCCTAAGGACGGAGGCGGTTTTGATCCCCCAATGTATTTTTTGAGGGGGCTAGCCTCCTAATATATCTCATAATAAGTGTACCCTTGCAGCCATCAGTGGTTTTCTTACCATTTCATCCTGCACTTCTCTGTGCTGAACCAAAATAATGGTATCAATAGGCTCAAAATGCAACACCTTCTCATCTTGCTAATCCATTTTTTACAAGCAATAAGCACATCCTCAGTGCTATTTTTCTAGGGGAAAAGGTGCCAGAACTCACCATGAACGCCTCCCTTGTTCTATTATAATGACAATGGCTCCCACTTGAGACCTTGAAGAACTGAGTTCCAGTGAGTTTCGGTTGAAAAAAGCCCCACAAATCCCTCTCATTTTTCAGAAAATCACAAACATACCCATTTTTTGTTTCAAGGCAGAAGGGGATCACAACAACGTCAACTGGGCTGTGATGTTCACCCACTGCGATGGAGAGAAAAGTATACATTATGCAAGAGACTTGTCATTTGTGCTCCCAGCAACTCACATAAAAATAGATGCAGGAGGCTAACAAAATGGGGGTGATTAGATCAGGCCAAAGGTAAAGGGTAACATTCTCTTCCCCAACACAGCTGTTCTGATCTGCCCTCCTCCCCTTTACATGCTTGCAAATACATGTAAGGGGAAAACCAGTCACACATCTGTTAGGCAGTATGCAGTCTTGCTTTGAAATGGGTTTTTCCCATTTCCCATTATAGCTATACAGAAACAAGAGAAATTCATTTGCAGATGTGTCCCAAATGCCATTGATTTTTTTTCAAATCTACAAGATGGGGGCATCATCTGCATTGTACTTTATAGAGCTGAGCTGAAATTTCTCAGAAGACTCACCCCTCCACCCCAAGAAAACTTATGAGGTGTTTCTTTTTCTAACCTCCTTAGAAGAAGGAGAAGGTCACCTTACATAATTTTCTCCAAGTATTCTCCATCTTTTTTTGGGTGGTGCCTCTCAATGCCCTGAGGTGATGTTAGGTCTAAGGCATTCTGGATGGTCCAGAATATTGGCCAGGCTGCCGAAGAAAACCTTAAGAAAACAATGTAAGAACTGCTGGAAAATTTCTCCCACTCAGAAATTTGGTGAAATTGTCCTCCCAATGTCTCTGCCCACAAGCTGAGTGGATAATTTTGAGGTGCCATTTGAGCACAGGTTAAACTAAACAAGATTAACAACAACAACAACACATAAAATCAGACAACATGTTGATGAAGTATAGGTGAATACAACAGGCGCTGGCATTTAAATTTTGCCTTTTCATGCTTGAGGAGTGTCTGGAAATTGCTGGGTTCCTCAGGGGCTCAGGATGATAGCAATAAGGTTTTATTGTAAAGTCGTTTGGGGCAGATTGGGAGCAAAGCTAACAGCATCCAGGCCCTGTAAGCTCTTGGAGATCAATATGTTTTTGCCTTGCTGCTAAGCTTCTGTGTGTCACTGCCAGAAAACACCTAAACTAGCTGAACAGCACTAAGAGGTAACACCAATTCTATCTCCCGCAGAAACCTGTTAGTTGCTCTTACCCTGGCCTGCTCAGTCAAGGAGAAACCTTGCTACCCTTCTCTGAGGAGAGTGATGCTTCAAAGAAATAGCCTCTCCTCTTTCTTTTTTCTTTTTGCTTCTCTCCATCAATTTATCTGCTGTATTTTCCTTTTTTGATGAAGCTTGCCAACCTCAACATTACAGTCACATTGTGATCATTGTGCAAAATAAGTCAGTGCTGACAACACAGGAAAACAGTTAGGCATTTGTATCACAAGACTAAGACACACCCGCATAGGGTCTGCTGTGGGGTGCAGGTGCAAGACTGTTAGGCACCCCCTGGTTTCCATGCTGCCCAAATACCAGCACCAAGAATCTCATGAGATGGCCAGTTCCCTGACTAGCATGGCACAGGATGGCGATATGTATGGTGAGGAGGGAAGAGAAATCTTACTTGTGAGTGTCACAACTGAAGCAGTGCATCTGGCTGTCTGACGAGGGCATCAGACCCCTGTAAAACCATTAAGTCCAGGGACTATAATTACCTAGGTGCAGCACTGGGTGGGGTCACCCCCACCCTGGTTTGAAACCACATGCAATTTATTCTTCCAGAACCCTTATATATCTGGTCACTCACTCACCGATTCCTACACATGGTGACTTTACACATTTCACAGGCTCAGCCATCGCCACTGTGAGCGGCAGGAAATTTCTCAAATGTCTCTTTGATTTATAGCTCTAGTTAATTCTCCAGGAGACCAGCAAGTTGCCCTTAGCACATGAAGCCTCAGAGGGATAAATAATTTAACAGGTGGCTAAATATTCTTTAAGGTCCAGAGAACACCAGAAGGAGAGCAGATTTTGGGGTGAACGTGAAATGACAAATTGAGCACAAGAAAGAGGGGGCGGGTGGGGAAAATGATGCAAAGCATCACCACCCATTTCCTGATGATCCTGATGATTAGATGCTCAGGAAATTCCAGCACCAAATCTCTTCACCCCATCTGTAGCAAACACGGCCCCGTGTTCACACAGTTAGGGCAAATGTAGTAAGTGAGTTAAAGCAGAAGGGAGTCTAGGCAAGATGACCTACTGGCTAGCAGCTGGAAGACCACTAGCATGTCTTGGTAGTTTAAGAAAGAGCATGTATATGTGTGAATGCGTATGTGTGTTAAACTTTCTGACCATGTGAGGGAAGAAGTAGGCAGGAAAGAGGGTTGTGTAGGTGTGGGCAATAAAAGATACAATGACATCATAACAGGCCAACAACTAAATGACCAAGAAGTGGGTGATTCCTAATTCCAGGGCATTTGTATAGAGGCTCTAGTTGATTGGAAGGCTAGGCTAAGACAAGAGCCAATCAAAGCCTAAGAAAAATATATAGAAAGGAACTATAGACCATGAGGGAGCTTTTCAGTTCTCTAAGCTTCTTAGGGTGGTTTCTGGTCCTTTTTATCTGTGGGTGCTAGCAACCGACACTGAACTCTTAACACATTAAATATATCTTCCACAATATATCAACTGGGATGGAGGGGCTATAGGGGAGGGCATGGATGCAGTATTACGAATTATTGTGAGACATACATGCATCAATGTTTTCCTTTCACTATAGCTGCTTCTTGTTAGTTTTTGTAGTTTCAAAATTTATTTAGTGCCTTAGGGAAACACCCACACAAAATCCCTCTAGTTATTTTGGATCTGTTTAAAACGTGTTTTTACCATAGGGATGTGAACATAAGCATGCTTTCCTGGGAGTTCGCTTTATTGAACTTGAAGGGACACACTTTCAAGTAGATTGCAACTCCCATCAGCTGAGGACTTGTAGCTGGGGCTCATGAAGGTTGCAATCCAAAACATCTGGGGGGCACCATGTTGGTGAAGACTGTCTTGATTGATTCACTGAAAGAAAAGAGATTGGACGTCAGAAATGTGGCCATGTGTGGCAGCTATGACCAGTAATGCATCGCATCTGCCATGCAAGTTCTTCCATTTCACTTTTGTTTGAGCACCAGCCCTTTGATCAGATACAAGGCTGCCCCTTGACTGAATTTCACTGCCTGTTGCAGTATTCCACCTCCCAGCAAGCTGCCAGCCACATTTGAAGGAGCTGACATTTCCAAGCCTGCCTGCTGGGGAGACAGGAAGATTTTTCTCATGGTGTCCTCTTGACACACAGAGACTGCCAAGACACACATGCCTGAGTCCCAGGATTGGAAGGGAAGTGACTAACCTTTTCAAAAGGAGATAAAATAGTACAGCTGTGGGTGCTAGACCTTGCAAGATTTTAATGAAGAGACTCAGGGGGGGGGGATGAGGGAAGGGGACAGGTGGTTCTGAAAAATTGGGAGGACCACAAGTGTCTTTTCAGACTGAGAAAAGAAGAAAAGACAAGACCGGTATATATGCAGGTAAGGGTCAGGGGGGAAAAGGATGCACAAATCTGTCAATTTTTCTCTCCCCCCCCCCCATTAATAACTTCCATTCCCCACATTTCCACAGTTTACATTTAAAAACACATTATGATATACAGATTTCTACAAATCATTTCCACTGATACAGTGGTACCTCCGTTTACGAACTTAATTCATTCTGGAGGTCCGTTCTTAACCCGAAACCGTTCTTAACCAGAGACACGCTTTTGCTAATGGGGCCTCCCACTACTGCCGCACCACCAGCGCACGACTTCTGCTCACATCCCAGGGCAAAGTTTGCTACCTGGAACACCTACTTCTGGGTTAGCGGAGTTTGTAACCCAAAGCGTTCGTAAGGAGGACGGTACGTAACCAGAGATTCCACTGTATATGCACTTTTATGCACACTTTAGTGTATATGGTTTTTTGTACATATTACTTGATTGGAGAACTGCAGTGCAAAACTCAGAGAAATGCGAATTTTAATTAATGGTTTTGTTTTGGTCCAAGTGTCAGAACTGAGTCACATTTCTTCCTTATCCCTAGTTTGAGGCAATGAAGCATGCTTAAGTTTGTGGTTTGCTCTCCCAAGCTTCTCAGCAGGGCCGTCTTTACCATATGCACCACCAGGGTGCAAAGATCCACCCAGCGACCCCAAATTTAGTTTACTCCCCAAATTAACTTTTATTATGCTTATGTCAGACACCACTCCTGGCACCCCCCAGAATTCAGCGCCCAGGTGCCCCTCACCCCCTTGCACCCCCGGATAAAGACGGCCCTGCTTCTCAGTTTAGTTAGATAAGAAGATTAAAATCTGGCACCATCAGGTCTCCCATTTGAAAGTATATTCTAACATTTTTGTCTACAGCTTGATTGGAGAGGGGTTAGCTCCAACACATGCGACAGTTATGTGGAAAGGGTCTTCCCCTTTAAAACACTGTTTCTCTCACCACTGAGAGATCATGGCTGCCCCCACACTTGTGGAACTAGGGAGTGGTGGGGACAATGTTCAGGGAGATGATATCTCCATTTGCTAATGGCACTGAAACAAGTTCTAATGATCTTTGCTTCAGCTACCCAGAATGAGTGAAAAAGCTGCCTCATTGCCTCTTTTATGCAAAAATACTCCTGAAGAAACTGTTGCTGTTTGCTATTCTCTCTCTCTCTCTCTCTCTCTCTCTCTCTCTCTCTCTCTCTCTCTCTGAGTTTGTGTCACATAATTCTCTTCCCTCATTCCCTCTTTTGCCTTGTATCCAGTAATATATATATGGTATTTTAGGAGGCTATTTCCCCCACTCCAACCACCTGTGACAAACACCCCATGACAAACAGTGGGGGTGGTTTTGTCCATTTAAGATGCTGTAAACTAGCTTGGAAAACTATCAGAACAAATGAAGCTCCATGTCACCCTTGTTTGTTAAACATTTGAGAGAGTGCATTTGTTTGTGTGTGAGGGGAGGGGGAGCAGCAGTTAACAGGCTATGATCTCTATGTATCTATGATTCAGTGATCTCATACTGATTTTCCTAGAGTTCCATGATTTGAGAGAGCACTGGCTTTATCCCTTGGGCACTAGAGACCTACAGTTATCTAGGTGGTAGAGGGGTGAGGCAATTCTTCCCAGGGACCACATGTTGGTTGGGGCTTGACTCCAAAAGTGGGCCAAGCCGAAAGTGGGAGGGGGCACACTTTTCTCTCTGTCCCCCTTTCTAACAGTACCTTCTCTTTCTCTGACTGGCTTCCTCCTTCTTGGCATCTGCATGAAATTTGACCTATGGATGCATGAAATTAGGTCTCGAGCTCCAGAGTAACCACTTGCTGATCAACTTCATAGAAGGTTTGATCTCAGGAAGTTGGTTTCCTTGGGTTTCCATACATTACAAATGTAGGAATAATCAGACACCATAAAAGGCTGGTTGCTTATACCTAAATTCCTACAGTGTCTGTGATGAGCAGTGTTCCTTCCTAATTCACACATATTTTAAATTTATTTACCATATTTTTATTCTATCCTTCCTCCATAGAGCTTGAGGCAGCATTCATGAACTTTCTTCTCTTTTGCCCACACAGTGACTCTGCAAGGTAGCTTCAATAGACAGTGACTGGCCCATGGCTTAATAGCTGGGCAAGGGTTTGAACTCAGCTTTCACTGTCTCTGCTACATCAGGTGGAACCCCTAGCTGGTAGTCTCTGCCTTGATGGAAGCAGCAGTTCTAAGCAATAACAGTACTCTATCTTTGTTGTTGTTGTTTAGTCATTTAGTCGTGTCCGACTCTTCATGACCCCATGGACCAGAGCATGCCAGGCCCTCCTGTCTTCCAATGACTCCTGCAGTTTGGTGAAACTCATGTTGGTAGCTTCAAGAACACTGTCCAACCATCTCGTCCTCTGTCGTCCCCTTCTCCTTGTGCCATCAATCTTTCCCAACATCAGGGTCTTCTCCAGGGAGTCTTCTCTTCTCATGAGGTGGCCAAAGTATTGGAGCCTCAGATTCAGGATCTGTCCTTTCATACATACACAGCCAGGTCTTTTTAATGTTGTGTATGTCGTTGCAGACAGAAAGGAAGGCTCTTAGCAAGCATGGGCCCAAAGAGCTCTGAAGTTTGGTTTATTTCTATATGAACATCACCATAGTTAGGTGAGATTCAGAAACCTTCCACCTGCAGTTCTTTCTTCCCTCTCCCAACTGTACTGGGGTAGAGAGAGAAGGATGATGGGATTCAGTCTGGCACAGCCTGTAAGATTGCAGGAGTGTGATGGGCTCAGATGCACCAGCTGTTCAGGTGACCTTCCTCTGCATTCCCATGCTTAAGTCACTTCAGGCAAATGCTTAGTTTCCCATAATGTCAAGCACTGGATGTATATGCATCCTACTGCTAAATGACCCATTTGGCCTGTAATGGGCTGGTTTCATAGATTTAAAGTGGGCCAACCACAAAAGTTCATATTAGAAAAAAGAAACCCCTTACCTAGGAGCAAAGAACCTTACCTTGGAACAGCAATTTTAGGCTAGGGAGGTGAGAAAGTAGGTCATCTAACTAGGGCAGCATACCCACCCAACAAGCTGTAGCCCAGGAGATTACTAATGTCAACATTTTAGCCCTCTATATGGGAAGGTTAAAAACATTGGCTTCCTCTTGGGAAGGGTCTGCATGTAGTAGGAAAATACAGGCTGCTTGAGGTCAGTGCTGCCTTTGTTGCACATATGTCACTTTTGATAGTATTTTTTGTTTGAATGTATGTTTGTATTTAGTGTTATTAATTATATGCTGCCCAGCAACCTTTACTTTGTGGGAAAGCATACAAATGCTGTAAAATCAACCAATGAATCTGTTGGGGTGGTTGGGAGTGGAGTCTAGTCAGGGATGTAGGAATCTGGGAGAAATTCAATTTTGCTTGCATTTTACTGAAAAACCAATTTGCAAACTGCAACACAACTACCCTTTGAAATTAACACCTTCCCGAATTTTGCGATACAGTTATCCAAGCAAACAATGTATGCAAAGCTGCATCTCCAACCTGCCACCCTCACCCCATGATAGCACTGACCACCCCACTGCCTTTTTCCCCAAGGAATCTAGGGACTGAACCCTCTATGGCCTGTGTCTTGGCCAAACATTGTCAATCATCGCACCTATTTCTTCTACATGGGACTGCATTTCAGCTGAAAAGGAGGAGTGTTCGACTCTTGATATATATTACCCCAATCTTCCATATAGACAATATCTATCCTCCCTAAACCTTTTATATGACAAGCTCTGTATGTGTTAGCTCATATGTGCTATTCCCCACTATTAGTGTGAGACAAGCCCATAAGTGTAAAATACAAGGTAACCGTAGTGTATAGAGGATCTAGTGTATAGAGAATAGTGTATCTGGCAATTTTTGCCCAGCCTGGGGAAGATAACTGCACCATCAACAATCCGTTTGCTGGATTCCCCCCCCCCCCTTTATTACTGTTGCCCCTGATGGATGAATAATGAATAATTTACTTTTGGCTTTTGCATTATGAAGTATTCATCGAGTTCACGCTTCCTGGGGTAATTAAGTACAGCATCAGCTGCCCGTAATCTGACCAAGAGGCAATTCATCTTCAGCACTTCATTAGCAGGGCTTCTTGTCGCTTTGATAAATTAATGACAAACACAGGAACATAAACATAACTCCCCGTCAGGACCTTAGCAGCTCACCCTTGGAAAATACAGTGGAGCAATCTAGTAGAGAATCCTGGGTGCGTGAACTAACTCTTAGGAGCTGAACACCTCCATCTGTGCAAGCATGGGGGAAGAATGTATCGGTCAGGTGTTCTGCCTTTCGCAAAGCCCTGGTGATTCCATCTCTCCTAATTGAGACTCTGAATCCAGCAGTGTTCAGAAGAATCGCTGGAAAATGGGGCAATGTGAATGCTTTCCTCTTAACTAGGAGGGGATGCCTGTTCTGATATGATGGCTGCTAAGACAAGCTTGCATTTGACACATGGGAATTATTTCAAAATACAGAAGGCATGCTTCTTGCTTCAGAAATATGGTGCAGAAACAACTGAAAACGTATGCAGTTATGATCATCTCAAAGCCATACATTTAATCAACTAAGATCCCTTTATAAGTAGGTGACAGCTCAATTTCCTACCCCTGAACAATATCAGCAGGAGAAAGTGGACAGGTGATAAGAGTCCTTGTGCTGGAAGGAATTAAGTTGCCATTTAGACAGGGTCACTGCTAATCTGACCTAAGTGAAAATTACTTCACAGCCCCAAATATGAGCAAGAGAGAACCCAGCCAAGTCTCCCCAAGGGACATTTAACTGAGCGAGCCTATCAGGGCCGCCCCTGCCAATAGGCAGAGTGACACGGTGCTTCAGTTGGCAGATGCTGAATGTCGGGCTGTGGTAATGGGATGCTGAAGGGGTAGAGTTGTGTGCATCATATTGCCTGCCCTCTACCACCTAAGCTAGCATGCTGCCCTCAGATGTGGTGGAGGGTGCTGTCCTGTCACCAGTGCTGAGGCAATATCCAATTCTCAATTGAGTCAGCTTCTGTATGTGGAAGAGGGGAGAGCACGCTTTTGTCCTTTGCCTTGAGCAGAAAGATTTCTGGGCCCAGCCCATGACAACCAGCTTCTTATTCCTGGCTGTGGCAGTTCCCAATGTTGCAAAGAAACAACATATCTCTCCACCTTGCCCCTGCCTTGGGAAGCAACAGCCCTTATTTGTGGGGTGCATCCCCTTAGTGACCTCAGTGGAGCGCTTTTCGGAATAGTACTTGCACAATAAGCACTATACATCATTCTGACTTTGTTTTCAACCCTGTGAAGTTATTTGTTCCCACAATTATTTTAGGGAGGCTATACCAGGATTTTTCTAGCTTTAACCCCTCCTTTAAAATATTCTGATTTCCAGCATAATTTGTAGCTGCAATTTGTAGCTGTTGCTTCTCACACCCACAATTCTATTATTACTTATCATGTTTATTGCTTTTAATTTGCAATGTGCTCTGAAACTATTTTATGCATTTGGCCTGATAGGAGCAAGAGTCCTCTTGAAGTTATACAGAGGGCAGTCTGCATAAAGAGAAAGAAAACTAAAAGTGCTGCACTTTCCTTTTATGGTAAGCACTTGCTATATGTACAGAGATGAACTTGGTCAGACCCTGCTGTGCTACCATCTTTTCTTTCTTTCTTTCTTTCTTTAGTTTACATGAGGAAGATCAAAGGTAGGCTCTTGATTTATTTATGTTGCAGCAAAGCTTCGCCACTGTACAGCTTCTCTCTCTCCTTACAATACAGACAGTTTATCTGTGCACTCCATCAAAATGATTGTGTTGACAGTCCTTTCAGAGAGGCATAGAGCTGGAAGGGTAGCTTTCATTCCTCTGCTGTTATCTTGCAAGCATGAACTGTGAATCCACTCTTCCTCCAGATTCTAAATGCGTTTGTATGACATGCAACCTGGAAGTCAGTGACATGGATTTGCACATCTGGAGCCTACCGGATGACTGAAAGGGATTAGCTGAGGTGGTCTGCTTTGATGTTTCAGGTGCCTGCTCCAGAATAATGTGAACAATCAGACTGAGATCTAAGTACGTTTCCTTCAAGCTAATAGGATCTGGGTATTGTGGGCATCCATCATAGATCCTTTGCCAGTAGCAGATATGTAGGCCTAATTCTTACAGACTGTGGATAGACTGTACAGGTTCAGGCTGCATGTGTGGCCCTGCATTTTGTAAACATGTCTTTATAAATAAGAAAAAGTTGATCATTGCACACTATCAGGGAGAATGAGTATAGCAATCCATGTTTGTTTATTGGCTTTCATATGTATACCTGTGTGTTTATTCCCAACACAAGTAGGGCAATAGGGCCTTCTGGCCCTGTCCTGGTTTGTTTTCATCTGAACCATACTCCCCTAGGCCCAGCATGCTTATGATTCTTGGATTTATGGCACATGGGTGCATTTGGGTCAATGTTAGGAGGCTACAAAGTCCAATAATGCATGGACTTTAATTTAGAAATTTTGCTGTGGGTGCATTTGCGCATGGGGTCAATGGGTTGGTGACCCCAGGAGATGGTGCAGGTGGAGCTGAACCCAGTTTAGCAAACAGAGTGGATGGGGGTGAACCATGTCTGGGACAAGAGATGGGAAGATCTATGCTGCTCCATAGCACACTGAATATACGCATTCAGGAATATGTGAAAAGGAATCTTAGCATTCTCCTAAAAACTGTGGCTTAGTTGAAACCCAACAAAGCTGGTTTCTAAGACAGGTTCAAGGAGATGCATTGAGAAATAAGTGTGTGTTGCAGGGAGCTGTTTGATCATGTTGGATCCATGAGTGATCTCTTTGGAAGCACTGGAGGGGGATAAAAGCTTTGTGTTCTGTGCAATAACATCATCATTGACTCCATGTAAAATCAACTTGGAGCTGGGTTGGAGGGGAGAGAGAGAGAGAGAGAGCATAGCGAAGTTTTTAGGTGGACACAAGGAGAAATATGAAAGAATCTAGCACAGTTCAATGATAGCATCAGTGACCTCTCTTCCTAATTTCCCACAGGAACTTCTGAGATAACCAAATGGGCTAGGAAAACACCAACAACAACACAAAGTCTTTTATCGTGCTTTTGTGGCAACGTCTCTATCCAATCCATATAGCACATCACTTCAGATTCCTATTTTATAAGATTTGTTTTAGTGTAGAGAGGGAAAGGTCAAAGGGGATGGGTGTCATGGGACTGCTGGGGAGGGGGAGGAATGTTCAGAGGGAGGTGGACAGGAAGTGATGGATGGGGAAGGGGGAGAGAGCCAAGAGGTGGAAAGGCTCTCCGATGCAGAAGCTGAGCCCCAGCACCACACAGGAAGTTCTGGCACTGGTGGAGAGGCGGTGTCTGTTCCATCTGCCCAGGAGAGGAGAGAATTAAAGAGGAGGGGGGAGAGGCATCACATGAAACTTCCCTGCCTTTTCTGTTGGAGGAGAAGCCAGTGAAAGCCACTCCCAGAATCTGAACTGGAGAATTCAGATGCATGATTGTAACGTGCTGCCTGTACATGTGTAAAATAAAGAACTGTAAATATCTCTGAGTGAGCAGAGGTGCTTATTGCGAAGAGCATACACAAGCCATCACAATGGGTCACAGAGGGAAGGGGTGGGGTTAGAAGTCAAAGATGCCGTGCCAAAGGGGCTCCACTGCTTCTCTGCTGAATGAGGGTCGGGAAAATCCCGGAGCCAGCCCTGCTGGAAAAGCCCAATATAACGTGTGATGAGAGTCTGGTGGCACTTCAGTCAGGTTTTGAACATGGTTAGTACACACAGTTGAACAAGCCATTCTCACTTACCGAATGAACTTTTTTTTTTTTTACTTTGTTTTAGAATTTCTACACTTGCCTCAGGCAATATCAGACATAAGCGGGATAGTGAAAAGCAGGCCAAGGATGAAATCGCTGTCTGCAAAATGCCAAAAAGAGGTGACACAGCAAAGCAGAGATAGAAATGTGGGAATTCATTGGTCTGATAGATATAAATTTCCTCCCCATCCTCCATCTGTTGTGTCAGCATCTCTGACATTAATAATTTACAGTAATAAACTGTGAGATAACAGCAAGTCACTGCGTGGGACGCAAGGCAAACCTGGGTGCAAAGTGAGTGATGGTTCTAGCTGAGAGGCTGGCTTATTGCTAATAGGATTGTGGAAGTCAAATAATTATAGAGCGCTATTCAAGCCAAGATATATTTTTCAAGAGGATGTTTAACCCTGTCACATCCCACATGGTAGATATGACTCAGGATGCTACAAGGAGGTGGTTGTTTGGCTTCGTGTCCTTCAGACACGATATAAATCATTCAGCCACCCAAAAAAGACTAAAAGAAGGCCCATTTTAACAATGATTCAACCAAGCTTCATTGTCTTTTTTATTATTATTTTACAAAGTCCATCCCAAGTGGAAGAATAACTTGAGCAATCTTTGCCCACAAGATTGGAAGCACATAATTGAATTACTCCCTAATATCAGTTTATTAGTCTCCAGCCTCTCTCCCTATGGGCCTTCTGGGCTGTGCATATATTGAGTACTTATGTGTAAAATTAAGACTGCCAAGTCAGCTGTGTTTGACCTCAACCTTATGAGGGCAATAATGACAGTCTCTGCAGGCTACAGTAAGCAACATCTTCATGATTCCCCCCGCCCAAGCTCTTCTATGTGCACAGTCTTTCCTAATGACTTAGCAAAGATTGTGATGCAGATTCTTCTTCTTCTACTTTGGCGATCACTCGTAGCCGAGTAAGATATGTGATGAAGATAAAGGGAGGAAGGTCTTGGTAAACATTTTGTATGCTCTAAGTCACAAAAAAAGGGCCAAAGTAGTCATGCTGGCCCATAAAAGAAGTCCAAAATCTACATAAGGGCAATAAAATTTCTAAGTACAAGATGATTCCCCCCCCCAGGCAGTTTCTCAGAAAGTCAGATGCCATCTAATAAAGCCAGATGTTTTGGACTATGACTTCCAGCATGGCTGATGAGTGTCACTCTTAGACAAGGGAAACCCTTGAGTCAAATCATGGCCCAACTCTGGCTTTCCAGGGCTCTAAAAATCATGAAGAGTTTTTACAAGTACAGAGGTCTTTCCACTGCAAAATCACTCCCCATGAGGTAGCAGGGGAAGAGGGAGAATGGTGCTACTGCACTCGTCGCCACTGCCCTCCTCATGTGTCCATATCCTTCAGATATGAAGCAAACCAAAACCAGGACACCATCTTCCAGCTGCACACTCCTGCGCGAGTCTGTACCTACGCAAAGACTAGAGTAGTGATCTTGCACAGTGGCCCATAATGTGCGTTTTCGGGCACCATGCCTGAAAAAGTGCAGCCCAAAATTGTGATGGCCATTTTGGCCGCTGTCCTCTTGTGAGGAAAAACAGGATGTCCCATTTTTCCCATGGCAGTTGACAGGGATGTGCGTTTACTTCACCCCCAGATGTAATGCCTGCAAAGGGCTATAGTCCTAAGCATGTTCCTGAATCTGGTAGCTTTATATGGGAATGCAAGACAAGCTGCTCACTACACTGGAGACTCTCCCCACCCACTTTCCATAGCTGGCCCTAGATCAAATAACACCCATCAAGAAGTATCTGTGGTACTCCCTCCATTAGGTTGACTTTAGAATATGTTTTCTGACTTTGCTGTTTGGCTTCTTTTTGTAGAATGCTCTCCTTGGGGAGGTTCAGCTGGCGCCTTTTTCTACACCTTTGGCTGATTAACATCCTATACCCTTTTAAATGAGGTTGTGGGAGGAGATGGGGAAGGGGAGTTTTTGTTTTGTTTTTGTTTTTATTATGTTTTTTTAAATCTTGTATTTTTAAGTTGTCAACCACCCTGGGATCTATAGATGAAGGGCAATATATAAATCTACTTAAATTAATTAATATTATTTAAAATGGATTATTTATCCCAGTGGTACATGCGTGTATGCATGGATAGGATCACAAATACTCTCTCGCACGTCATTTGTTGCGTCAGCACTCATACTGCCTATTTTCCTGTGAATTTTACAAAAGAAAGAAAATGATGGCCATAAAGGTGTTGTCGGCTTTTATTTTATTTTCCTTTTTATGGCATATGTATGTTATTGATTTTCAATAAACAATGAAGAAAAAGAAAACGATATAAAACATGGAGTACAGATGGTCAGAAAAGGAAAGTGCAAAAACATACAGGGTTACAGTTTATCCATGGATCAGAACTCTTGATAACAATACATGTGCCACAGGTAGTTTGATTAGGAAGACAGATTAATTAATAGAAACACAATTCTAGTTACAGGTTGGTAAGCCGTGTTGGTCTGCCGTAGTCAAAAAAAAATAAAAAAAAATCCTTCCAGTAGCACCTTAGAGACCAACTAAGTTAGTTCTTGGTATGAGCTTTTGTGTGCATGCACTTAGTTGGTCTCTAAGGTGCTACTGGAAGGAATTTTTTTATTTTAATAGAAACATAAACAAAGTACTTTCAAACTTATTTTTTCTTAACCTGACCTCTAACCTCCCATCTAACCTCTCCAATAAAGTTATCTCCCAGACTCTGGCAAGCCAGTCCTGCAATGTAAGTCCCAATTCAGTCTTCCATTTGGCTGCTGTTGCCAGTGTTGCCAATTTTCCTAGGTAAGGTTAACTATTTGTACCATATATTTCAGCGGGTTGAGTAGCTACTATAACCTGGGCTTCCCCAACCTAGGGCCCTCTAGATGTTGTGCCCGACAACTTCTATAAGAAAAGAAAAAGAGCTTGCTGGGTCAGGCCAATGGCTAATTTAGTCCAGCATTCTGTTCTCACAGTTGCCAACCAGATGCCCATGGGCACAAGAGCACCCTCTCCTTCTGTGGCTTCCAGCAACTGGTATTCGGAAGCATTACTGCACCCAACTGTGGCCAAGTTGGTTGGAGCTGGTGGGAGTTGCAATGGAACCCATCTGGAGGGCACCAGATTGGGGAAGGCTGTTAGGGATTATAACAGGCACCTCAAGCCTGGCACTCCAGGCAGCCACCATCCCATAAATCCAAACCTGTGCCCATCAAAGCTAGATATGAGCACTGGTCATGCAGCATACAGAAGTTTCTGGTTTCCGAAATGCTTTGTTTGGGTGAGGGACTCTTACTAGACATGTTTTGCTCCTTTCACATTACCACTGCAGTGCTTAACTGATCTCATGTCAAAATCTGTGATGTGGATGCACCCTAAACATCCCTGAGCCTTTGTTGGAGGAAGCTTTGAGGAGAAATGCATTTCTAAAATGCTATGATGGCGAGATACTAGGCCAGCTGAAAGAAATTCTGCACACCAAGGCTAGATAACACAGTCCACAAGTTAATTCGTTTTCATACTGCCGCCATACAGATGTACCCTGCAGCGCTGGTGCCGAGCGGTACAGGACTTTGCTGTGGCATAATCTCCATTAGGAAATGCCGCACAGATAGGAGAGTTGAGTTATGCTAATGTAAGATGGCTACTGGGATTTAAGGTGATAGGCAAGACATTAATATTGCTGAGATGACAATCTCCTTGTGTATCCCAAATAACAGACCAGAGCTTTATCAATGAGCAACTTAGCATCCCTATGCAGTAGATCCACCATGTTACATGACAGTTAATATTATATGGCTCCACTCCATAGATCTATGAGATTAATGCTCCCCAAGGAGAAACATCCAACATTCAGTCAAGTAAATATAGCTCCAATAGGGAAAGCGCATAAGATAAATCTGCTGTGATATCTGGAGCTTCATATTCTTGGCTCCAGGCTATTATAGAATGTACCTTTCCCCTCTGTAGTGCATTTCTTGTGTTAAATATCATGTAATCATGAAGAAATGTAATGAAACAATTAAGCTATAAAGGAGAGATCATGACACTATTGAAGACACTATTCAAAGAAGATGAGGAGACAAGCAGTATTTTCTTCAAAGAAGGATGAGTCCATAGATTAAAGAATCTGGGGGAGGTGGAGATGCAAGAAATCAAAGAGATTTGAATGTGCCATCCTTAAATGGTATGGGAGAAAGGACTGATGGGCCACATGTTATTGTAAATGAGCTCCTTCTTGCAAAAGAGCTCTTTCTTGCTCGGCTTTCATAAGAAAATGGCACCGTTAACTGGTAGGAGGAGTAAAATGCACAGGATTGTGCACTGATACCAGATACTATTAACAGGTGCAACTCATGGCTACAAAATGTTACCAAGATAAACAGAATAATTGTAAAGCGTATGTATGTGTTCAGAATAGGTGCAGCTTTTCTGTAGCAGAAAGAAGAAGTGTTCTGTTCGCCAACAGGAGAAGAAAACTGTAAGGAGCCTTCTCTCCTTCAAAGACATATGTTAAATATGTTGAGTGGCTCTCAGTGGGGCTACACATCTTAGTAGTTCCATCCCACAGATGTATCCATGAGATTCTGTGAAGGTCTGAATTAACATAAAAGGGTGGAATTCAATGTTGCACTAAGGTGAACATCCCAACAGTTCCAGCATGGCAGCTTGCCTGATCCCCTCATTCTTCTGATCCTCCTGAGACTCCTTAGGTGAACCCTGCCATGGGTCTACAACCATCACACAGATTGGGGAGCTTTTTTTTGCTGGAACAGGGTGATTGTATAAAGACTGTACATACAAATTGTAGGAGAGGAAATTAGAAACAGGTGGGACACAACAGATCTTGGGTTATAGGAATGTGACCTTTTATGAAACAATATTAAGTCCCTGTCCATTTGCTATGAGATCACCTTTCCTTTTATGATGCTTTGTGTTTCCACTCTTCCTCCAGTCATTCCCTTTCTTGGGGATCAGACAGGCCCTTCCTGTCTCTGTCATAAATGGTTTGATTGGTTGCAGTACCTAATTAACAGGCCATGCAGGGCATACTATGCAGATGTTGGTATTTGTTTTAGTGCTTTGCCGCAGCACAGAAAATCCAAAGCATGTAATTTTCATTATATGATATCAACATTTAATTCCAGCATTGGATGTGTCAAGCCTAATTATGTTCAAGGAGTCTTGACGGCTCTGGGGATAAATCAATATAAATAATGTGTTCATAAACTCTGAATCATGTTCTTAATAGTGTTATGCCCATAATTTTAATAGAAAAACCTAAGATTCTCTCTCTGTTTTCAGTTATTGTCATTTATATATCCTCTGTGCACTAAATAACATGTCCCTGGAGCACAGGGAACCCTATAATGGATTGCTGGAGGGGGGCGGGTGAGCAAATGCATCTGATATACGTCTTACAATATTACTGACCAATAAACCAAACTGCATACTTCCCCACCCCCTTCTCCGCCACTGGTAAGAGGGGTGTGTTTAGGTGGGAGAAGAGAAGGGGGTAAAAACTGTAGCCCTCAGTCAGTCATTCTACTCAACACCCCAATTACCATTGCTTGTATGTAGTCGTGGCCAACTCTGGGGTTGCAGCGCTCATCTCGTTTTATTGCCCGAGGGAGCCGGCGTACAGCTTCCGGGTCACGTGGCCAGCATGACTAAGCTGCTTCTGGCGAACCAGAGCAGCACACGGAAATGCCGTTTACCTTCCCACCGGAGCGGTACCTAATTATCTACTTGCACTTTGACGTGCTTTTGAACTCCTAGGTTGGCAGGAGCATGGACCGAGCAACGGGAGCTCACTCCGTTGCGGGGATTCGAACCGCCGACCTTTCGATAGGCAAGCCCTAGGCTCTGTGGTTTAACCCACAGCGCCACCCACGTCCCTTGCTCTAAGTATAGCTGGCCACTATTCCTGGCAAGACAGGCAATGGCAAAGGGGAGAGAGCGGAAGCTAAAGGTAATTAATTTACATGCAGGTGGTGGGATGCTTGCTTCTGCTGGCCTCCGGGAGGCTGTTGCTGGAGAACTGTGTGGAGTGTCAAAAGCAAGAAAAGGAAGGAGGTGTGAAGTGATTTATTAATTGCTGTGCTCATTTCTGAAGGAGGACTGAACTGGGAGCAGGCAGTACACAAATGGAAATCCCTTTGAAAGCTCTGAGCAGTTCGGCATTGCTAGGCTGCGAACCTAGCGTGTGTTTCCCCTTACTGGTGTGGGAAGTAAGAGGCAGCGTTTTCCTGCTGTCATTGCTAAGCAGCAAACAAGGAAGATGGGGGTGCGTGTCTTTACCTGAGGGAAAACACAGGTCGTAGTGGTTCTGCTAGCACTGCACAGTTATGCTGCTGTTAACTGAGTGACATGGGACACTGGCGCTAGCAGAGCAGTCTACGGGACATTATATGAACCTGGCAAAGATCTGAATCCAGAAAAACAACAAGAAACTCTCTGGATAGCCTTGGGCAAGTCTCTCTCTCTCATTCTCCTATTTATAAGGTGAGAATATCAACAATCACACCATAGTGCTGCTGCGAGGATACACGAGATAATCACCATAAAGCATCTTGCAAAATTTAGATGTGCTAGAGAATTTATTCGTCATAAAAGCATTTGCCATATGCAAAAAGGAATGTGTGAAGAGAGGCAGTAGCTGTGATTATCTTCGTCATCAGTTGCTGACTTTCATCTTACCAGAATGAAAGAGGAAGAGGGAGGAGATTGAGAGAACAAGGTCCATGCATTTGTTGGTCAGGGAGGGAAAACGATGGAGATAGACATTCTATATCTATCTCTACAGTGTCTCTCTATGTTTTGCTTCGTTTTGGGGACATTATACATTTAGGAAATGTGTCCAAGGAACCAATGATAGCTGTGCCACTCAATAAGTATGTGTAAACTGACTCATGCCTGTTTGCTCACAGCATTTTATTCATGAATCAATGGAAACTGAGTACTTGTTTTTCTACATAGTCTACACACAAACTATAGCTGTTTCTACCACATGAGATTGAGCCTGCCCTAAACCACACTAGTTTGCTTCAAAAAGTTTATTGCTTTTCAGGATAAGTACAAGATTTGTGCCTGTAGGGGTGTTTAGATGGGGACAAAAGGGGGGGAAATGTTCGGTCACCTCAATTGCTAATCCTTTGCATATCCTTCCAACCTAAAAGTTCATTTTGCCAAGTCTATTGTTGTATTGCTTTGCACCAGAATGAAGGGGTTGGGGAATCAATCCCAAACTACTGGTACAAAGCTAAATTCCCTGCTCATGCTGGTTACTCCAACAGTTTACCACCACCTATAGTGGCTATGCTGGCCAATGTACCTGATGCACCACTTGCCAACACAGTATTTGCAGCTATGTTCTCACCTGCTTGATGAACTTCAGGAATGTCCCTGTGCAAAGCCTGTTGTTGCACCCCAACACTGTCATATGTTCCTGCTCCCATCAGCAACCAGCAGAAATTGGGAAGCTCACACTGCCAGGGATGCTGAAGGCCCTGTGTCTAAGTCAACAGTATTGGATGGAGCCTGAGGGTGTAAGGGTGTAAGTGTAAGGGAAAACAGCTTCCAAGTTAATCAAGCACGGCCCAAAAGATGATGATGTGAACATTTTCATCAAAAATGTAGGTGTAGAGCATGTTTCAAGTTTACAACTGTTACTAAACTGCATCCCACAGCAAAACATCATGGAACTATTTACCCGAATTATACAATTGAGAAGCATTTGAAACAATCCTACCACCGTGAAACCATTCTGCCTGTCAACCTTGATTTTGACATCTGTGGAAACTGCAGTCTTCAGGAAAAGCAATATCCATGGCCAATGAAAAAATAGCAGACAAAGCTGGCACCCTTCTCCTGTACGCAGATGCAGATGCAATGAAACTGACTCTGAAATGCATACTCATTTCCCACAAGAATAGTTGTGAGTAAAGGAGCACCTGCTTTTTCCCTTTTCCACTGAAGAATCAGTATGTAGGACCAAGTTGAACTGGGCCACAGGTTCCCTATCCCTGGCATAGAATCAAAGAGACAGTAAAAGCAAGACAGCAGATGTGGTTGAATGGGATTTCCTCACAGGTTTGTATGCAAAACTGCTCACACCACACAGTCCAAGACCATCTCAAAACAAATTAAACGCTGATATGCTCAGAATAATTTGAAGGGCATGGCACAACTCTATCTTTCCTTTGTTTTGTACTGCTATGTAATGTGTGTACTGTTTAAGTAGAATCCAACGTGAGTCAACAAATGCCTTTGAATAGTCATGTCAGGTGGCAGTGGCTCCAAACCCCACGGCAGGTAGCTAGGAATGGATAAGACAAGGAAAAGTTCTTACCAACAGCTTTTTATTCTATATTCACAGAGTGAGGCTTGGAAATGCCGCCTCTTGGAATAAGGACGTTGCTTCGAGAGGGCTCCACCCCCTCCCTCTCTCCCTTCGTGTATCATCACTACAGGTGCTGAGAAGTGCCCCTCTGCCTTTGAGCTCTTTGCTCTTCTACTTTCAATGCTTGCCGGGTTCTGAGAGTGGGGGGTCTGGAATGCTTTCTAAAGACACTGTGTCCATCCGCTGTTGCCCCTCTGGTGCTTCTTCTTCCTCCTCTCCCATGATAATTCTGAACTGTCTTCTTCTCTGGAAGGGCCAGGCTGGGGAGGCAGTCTCCACCATTCCTTTTCTGCACAGTCCCTAACAAGTCAGTGGTGCTATTAGAGACTGTATAGGTACACCCACATACCCTCCAACATTCCTCAGATGAAAATAAGGACATTCTCTTCTACATCACTATCACTGCTGGGGTGGGCCCTTTTTTTTTTGCACAATAAGATTTTTATTAAAGTCTTTCATGATACAGATACCCCCCCAAAGCCCAGCTAGCTTCAGTGCCAATCCTTGACCCTCATAACCTCCTTACCCGCCTCAAACTCTAGCTTCCCTCAGGCCTGCCTGCACCCTGCCAGCTACACACTCCCCACCCCACCCCACACACCCTGGGGCCCGCTCCTGCTCAGGGTCTCCTCCAGCCACACCTTCTCTTATAAGCCTGATCTGGCTCACTTCCTCCTTCTCTGAGAGCCAGTGTGGTGTAGTGGTCAAGAGCAGTAGTTTCGTAAACTGGGGAACCGGGGTCGCATCTCTGCTCCTCCACATGCAGCTGCTGGGTGACCTTGGGCTAGTCACACTTCTTTGAAGTCTCTCAGCCCCACTTACCTCACAGTGTTTGTTGTGGGGGAGGAAGGGAAAGGAGAATGTTAGCTGCTTTGAGACTCCTTCGGGTAGTGATAAAGTGGGATATCAAATCCAAACTCTTCTTCTCGTTTTTATTCCATGGCTGAAGGAGGAGAAGGAGAAGGCAGCCTCAGTCAACAACTTCCTCTCCCCGCCATGTGAAGCCATTTCCTGTCATCGTACATCAGCAAAGATGAGAATTTGGGACTCTGCACGACAAAGTGAGAAGCCTTGGTGGCTTAACGTTTTTGTGTGTGACAGTCCTGGCACTTTCAGAACAGTTGGAGACTATGCACCAGCAGCAGTGCTGGATTGGCTCAGCTGCTGTGTCCCGTCCCCCCCAGCCCTGCTCTAACGGCTGCCCTGTTCTACTTTGTCCAGGTAAGCAGCTGTGAAGCTGCGGTCAGGAGAGCAGCTCTGCCACATCGCTCCTCCATGCTGGCTGCAGAAGCTGGTGAAAAGGCACTTGTTGCCACCCACCATCATCTGAATATCTAAGGAAAGCATTGTGACGTTACCATGTATGAGAGAGTGCTGGAGGGGAAATGGTTAAATAGGTTGCACAGACAGGACCCAGGGGGGTGGAGTCAGTGGGTCTATAAAGGAGTTCTGGGAGGAGGTCTGGGAGTTAGTTAGTTGGGAGTTGTGGGTGGATGGTTGGTTGGTTTGAGTGGGTTGGCTGGTTGGGAAAGGCAGTTGGTAATAGAGAGACAGTTAGGGCAGTTGGTCCTTGAGTGTGGGGTGGTAGCAGAGATAGAGAGGGGAACATAAGACTAAGAAAGTAAAGAGGAACACTGTTTGGAATGCTGTAATAGTTTTGTTATAAGTCTGAAATAAAATACACTCTTCTTTATGAATTGAAAAGCTGACTGAGACTGACGTGATTTTACCAGGGAGGACCTGGTTGGTGGCAGTGGATTAGTGGTGTACGGGTCAATAGTCCGTGAGACAACCGGGGGACTCCGTACGAACACCACAAGCATCAGGTCAAGGAATTCTGCCAAACTGTATGCCTGCTTCTTCGTGTGATGGCTGCATGTGGAGTGTAGTCTAAGCTAGAACAGGCAGTATAATGGACTCCCACACCATTATAATTCCTAACTAGCACGTCCACATCTTATCTGCATTAAGATTTCGCTTGTTGCACCCATTCCTGAACTGAGGCCAGATTACAACATGCTTTTTTTTGTCACCTTGATTGCACTTACTAATCTAAGAACTAGAAACATAGTTTCTAAACAGAAACTAAGAGTTCAGACAGACTGCCCAACTGAGCAGTGAGCCCGCTATGGAGGTGCACTCACAGCTTTAGGGGTATGTGTATCATCTTCTCTCCAGAATCAAACTCAGAAGAAACTTCCTGAATCAAGCCCCCTCCCCTGCTTTGAAGAAAATGGATTTACTTTTTCAAAAATTCTGCAACTAGTTGGAAAACTATGAAAATGGCAATTTTAGTACAACCCCTGCTCACTAGGAACAGGCCAAAATGCCTGTTTTTCCCAATTATTTTTCCCAATCTTCAGTCTCCACATCAGTTTATGATTTCTTTTTTTTTTTAGTTCTTTTGAAAATAAATCAGCATTTAAGTGAAAATTTCTCCTAATATATACATTTTTGCAAGCAGTTTCCCCTAATATAATGCAGTTTTCAATTACTTGCACACTTTCCTCTAGTTGTAGAGGCATTTTGTACATGTTACTCAGCTTACAGCATAGCATTGCAAAATTTGGAGAGGTGTTTTGGTTTGCATATTGTTTTGCAGAGTGTGGATTATATAGCTTCCAATTTCTCCCCCTCCGTGCTCTTCACTAAGGCACACCACGTACTCCTATAGCAAATTCATTTTTTTTTTCATCTGCCTCTGGAGCCAAGGAAGGCTCTTGTGCACTAGAAATGATGACGGCTGTTGGGAGATTAGAATGAAGCTGCTATTTGGAGTCTTGAGAAGAAAAGGGAAGCACCTGATTGAGTCAATAAGCATAAAGCAAATAAGTCTGATAAGCCAAGAGCACAAAAATGTCAGCAGCAAAAAAAGCAAACACTATCACATTAGTTTTTTATTAGTTGCTGGGTCATGAGTGCAAGGCATTGGCAGAGTAATGAGAATGACTGTGAATTCCTCAGTAGCCTGAGAAAAAAAGAGGGTGGGATGCTGCTAAAAGTGGGACTGATCCTCCAAAGCTAGCAGATGAAGGTAGAAAACGGGTCTCTCTTGGAACAGATAAGAGGTCACATTCTCTTCTCCAATGCACTGCTGAACTTTATTTTCCTTATTTCTATAGAACCAAGGGTGAACTACATGGAAGTTAATCCCTTTTTACTTTCAGAGCTCCACCTGTGAAATAAGACTGGAATGAAGGAGCACGGCAGTGTCACCCTAGGGAACTGCATGGCTGAGCAGGAATCCTAGGCCTAACTTGACAGGCCTATTATGTTGCATTGGCTATGAATGTAACATTCATGCACTATCGTACTTCGCACCACCTACAGTGAGCAGTGTTTTTCTTCTGCAAGTAAGCACTAGCAGGAATAGGCTGAATAGGCAAGTGAAGCGGTGATGTGGACCTGCACTCAGAAGACCTGTCACTTTCAGAAATCTTATGCCTTTCACTGAATTCCTAAAAGCTGCGCATTGAATCCCTCAACATCCCCATTAAATCCACAACTATATCTGGCAGATTAGGATGTGGAAGAAATGTCCAGTTCTCATTTAAAGGAAAGTCTGTCAGATTCATATTTTCTGAAATATAGTGGTACCTCTGTTTATGAACTTAATTCGTTCCAGAGGTCTGTTCTTAACCCAAAACCGTTCTTAACCTGAGGCACGCATTCACTAACGGGGCCTCTCATTGCCGCCGCGCGACTTCTGCTCGCATCCTGGGGCAAAGTTTGCTACCCGGAACACCTACTTCTGGGTTAGCGGAGCTCATAACCCAAGGCGTTCATAAGGAGGACGGTACATAACCCAAGGTTCCACTGTACATGAATTGAAACACAGCTGTCTTTTGAAATTTGCAGTTGTCTGAATTTTGCAATCAGTTCTCCAAACTGTGTTTAGAAAAATGCATACATTTAGAGATATTGTGCATAAAAATGAATATTTTAGTGGGGGAAATGCACACAAAATGCATTATATGAAGGACAATTGCTCGCAAATGTGTACATTACTCGCAACTGCATACAAGTGTGTTTATTAGGAGAAATGTAACTAAAATTCTGATGAATTTTCATCAAGATTGGTTTTAAAAATAAATAATTCACAAATTGCTGCAGAAATGTGGAGAAATAAATTTAAGATGGGAAAAATAAGAAACCGAGAGAACCTAAATGAACAGATCCTTCCGCCCCTTCTGGAAGGTCAGGATTAGCCTCCTACTGGCCTACTTCTCAGCTTCTCTGGGTAATTCCCAGTACTTATCACATCTCTCTCTCTCTTTTTTACTTCCTTTTACTTGTGCTTCACTTGTGCTTAGCCCCTGAAAGCAGTCTATCCTACTGTTGGTCAGTCCCTCAACTGCCACTTCTGACCTTCCTGATTAGGTAGCAGAAAACCTTTAATATTTCCCCATGAATATTAGACTGTTCAGTAGAGATTGAAGTAGACCAGGAAACAGATTTATTTTCTTTTACTGCAGAGACTGTTGCCCCCATTTCCCCCATTTATTCTTCTGTAATATAACTCAATTAATTTAATGCTTGGGCTTGACTGGATTTCTATACTGCCCAGGGAGATACACTTCCTCACAAAGCTACCTAGACCACTTGAATTACGCTCCAGGATTTATGTTAATAGGAGGTAAGGAAAGGGAGATGGATTGATGCTTGTCTGGCAGGAGACTGGCAATGTAGCTGATAGACCCCGTAATTCTGGTTAAATAAATTGCGAACCATGCGAAGCTCACTTGTCCTGGCTTAGGCCACCTGGGCATGAGTGGTGGCAGATGTAACGAAGTGGGGGATATGTTGCCAGTGGTCTGTCTGTAGTGGTTAGCACTGGGAAGTTGATTGCCTGCCATGGCTGAAAAAGCAATATGATGTTTTGGGAAATGATTGTGCCCAGCATCCCATAACAATTCATGTGGTGCTATTTCTGTTGACAGTCTAGATTCAGCAATGCACAGGATCTGACAAATAGTAGCACACTTGCCTATTACTGTATTGACCTGACATGGCTGACAAGGGAAGGATTTCTAGAAAGCAGGCTAAATGGATAGGTATTTATCTAGCAATCTTTATATATTGCACAGTCACAAAATGGTCACAAAAACAGACTTTTATTTATAAACAGGATGGAATGATCTAAATGTGAATAACATCAATTTTTCAAATGCTGGCAAAAGCCAGGTACAACTTATGCCAGTCCCCCAAATGGGGCATTCTTGGGATGTAGTGCCATGTGGTGAGATAGGACAAGGCAAGATTTACACCTATTCCAAATCCCTTTTAGTTCAGTCACATGATCTAGCAGCCCAGTCAGACTTAGCTGGTGAAAAGGGTAGTGTAATTAAATCCCTCCTGAATGGAGTTTGGAATAGGGGTGACTTATGCAGGTGTAACCTATTCTGGCTTACTTAGGATTGCTCTGTTAAAGATGGATGCCTTGTGAGCGCAGAATGAACATTATGTGACACTTGTAAAAGTGCCAGTGCCACAGATCAATGCAGTCATATATGGGGTAAGGTAGTCCTTCAAGTAAACTGCTCCCAAGCTGTGGATATCTGGTCCCAAGATACACTGCTATGCATTTTTATTTTTTAAATGTGTATCTGAGAAAAGAATTCTGATTCTGTTCCAACAGGAGCTGTCATTCTGTTAGCATTGCCTTTGGAGAGTTGTCCCACTTTGCCACTGCAGACTCTTTCTAGGCAACTCTCCAACTTTTTACTCACACTAGGGGGCACTAATGGGTGCCTAGATGTGGATTTGTTTATATTTATATAGTCTATTGCATGGGTAGGCAACCTAAGGCCCGGGGCCCGGATCCAGCACAATCACCTTCTAAATCCGGCCTGTGGATGGTCTGGGAATCAGCGTGTATTTACATGACTAGAATGTGTGCTTTTATTTAAAATGCATCTCTGGGTTATTTATGGGGCATAGGAATTCGTTCTTCTTCTCCCTCCCCCCCCCCAAAAAATATAGACTGGCCCCCCCCACAAGGTCTGAGGGACAGTGGACCGGCCCCCTGCTGAAAAGGTTTGCTGACCCCTATTGATTGTTTTAAATAAAGGTAGCTTAAAAATGCATTTTAGGCTGCCTTTTAGGGCACAGCCCTTTCAAGGCAACTTCTGTAAAATCATTAAAATTCAAGAACAACATTATAATAATTGAAGAAAAATTAAGAACTGTGGTATAAAACCAATGCTGTACAGATATTTCACTGTCTAATATCCAGATCCAGAAAATTTTGCATAAAACTTCAGACTATATTACTTGGGTGGGGTGATTTTGCAGTGATGTGGGTGAGGACCTTCTTTGTGGTGGCTCCCCACATGTGGAATGCCCTTCTCTCTGAAGTATGGCTGGCACTGATGTTGTTGACTTTTTAGTGCCAACTGAAAACATACCTTTTTGTCCAGTCCTTTGCAGGATATTGATGGACTGTTAAATTGTTCAGTGATAGGATCATCATGAGTAATTTAAAGAAATTTAGAGATATACATGTTGATTTAAATTTTTATACTTTATCAGCCTTTTGGTGTTTATTTATCTGTGATTGCATGGTTTTATCTTTCTATTCTGTAACACACCCTGGGATTGTTAACTGATGAAGAGCAGGCTAGAAATATAATAATAAACAAACAAATAACAAATAATAGGGATTCAATGCTGCAGAAAGTGGAGGGAAGGAAGGGAGAGGGAGATGGAAAGGTGGTGATGGGAACAGGGAATAATATATTTAGAATTCACCACCTTCTCTCCCAGTGCCCAAACCAAGCTTTCTATTTCTGGGGGGTGAATGTCGATTTTGATTTTTCAGGTTCCCATTTTTTTCCCCAGCCCAAAGTTCAGTTCTCCATCTTTCCATAGCAGTTTGCAATTTTTACCTTTTGATTACCGCAGTATATGCATGTTGGAACACATCACTTGAATGGAAAACTGTGGGAAAATTTGGAGAAGTGCAAATTTCATAGGATGACTCTGTTTCCATTCTCATATTGTTTCAGAAAGTGTGAATTATGTAGGTCTACCTGTAAATGTAAACTGAATTTCTCCCCCATCCTTACTGGAGAGTCACTGGATGTTGGAGTAGTAGGCAATCATTTCCTACTGCTCAGCTCAGGCTTGGAGGTTTTCCTCAGGGACCTCTCTTCCCTTCTGCTCCTCAGCTGAGGCAAGACCCATGGTCAACTGGACTATACTCAAACCCTCATTCAGTTCTCCTAAATGAAGTCTCTCTAGCTTTTCTGATTCTGCCCCAGCTTTGGATTCTGTTTTGCTTCATAGGGATGTTAAGAGGTTTCCTGATCATGCCTAGAAAACAACTTGAAAGACTTATACCACCCTGAACAGAACCCATGGCAGAGCACACTTTCTTAAGCACAGGATATAATTTGCTTAACATGTGTCAGTGAAAATTCCAGACATACTATTATCTTTACAATTTCACTGTGAATGTGAACAGTGGACCTTGTCTGTCAAATATTGTCACCCACCTTAAATTAGGAAATTGGCCATTTCTGGCGGTGACTTGCATCTTCTGTGGAAACTCAGAATTTCTAGCACCAGCCTGCTTGGTTAATACCATAGTTTGTAGAAAGAGGCTGATAAAAGGGTATAATCAGTCATTTGTAACATACCCACAAAGGCCTTGTTATGGGGACATTGTGAGATGGTAACATAATAAATTCTCGTTGCAGTAGTGATCACTTGTGTGGGAATTTTATGTTCTCTTTTTCAGGGTGAAAAGTTCAGGAATGATGTGTTTTCATTCACATGGTCCTGAAGTTACAATACAGAGTAGTTCCAAACATATTTCATCTTTACTTTGGCGTTGTTTATTGCTGAAGTTCAATGTTGTGAGACCTCCCAGTGGGCAAGATTAAATTCCATTCAGACAAACCTAAGCTTCCCCCTTATACCTGAAAGGCATCAGATTTGAGGCTTCTAAGGTTTGTAGGAGCACATGAGTTAGTCATTCTGGAATACCATGTACAGTATAATCATTCAAAATTAGAATTTATTCAACCAGCCATGTTTTAATCTTTCTTTCATTGGGCCCATACTATAAATAATTTTGTAATAGCCCATAATCCAGCAGAATTAAGCAACATTAGATCCTATTCATTTCAAAAGGAATGAAACTTAGTACACAACCTTTGCTGGATCATGCCCCAAGTTCTTGGCTTTACTGTGTAAAATGTAGAGTTTACACAGTAGGTGTAACTCTGACCCATTTTCATTTATGCTATATAGTACGGCTGTACATGGATCGCCCCAACCTGTGGCCTCTGGATCAGGCCAATTTACCCTGTGCTGCCCTGGGAGCCACCTGCCCCACCTTGGATCTGTGCTTGAAGCAATTAGTGGGCAGAGCTATGGGTTTAAAAACTCTATTTTAGCATACAGTTAAAGTAGGGTTTAACAAAGGTTGGGGTAGTGGTGCACTGGGACTGTGTGGGATCAGGTGCTCCCACAGCTGTTAAATGGGAGGATCCAGTCCTGCAAAGTGCTAGCTACTGCTCCTCCACAAGCAACTTCCCTGCATGCAAAGGAAGCTGCTGATGAAGGAGCGAACTATGCAGGAACAGACAAGAAGGAAGAGGTAGGAAGGAAGGCTTGGCAGTGGCAGGAAGAAGGTGAGACACAGGGGAAAAGAGGCCTGGTTGAGAAACCTCCTCCCATGAAAATGCAGGCACTGTGTAGATCTCTCCTTTTTATGGTTCCTCTGCCTTCATCTCAATCATGCTTCTCTTTCTTGCCTGACAGCCCTGGGAGGCTGTGTGCCATCAATTGAACTTTTAGCAGTTTGGAGGTGCCTGAATCTGACTCAAAGAGGCCCAATTTGGCTTGGGATTGGGGCCTAGGTTGAAGCTGGGCCACAGCTCTACTGTTAAGCACTCTATTTTCTTTGCAGTTTCCTCTCAAAGGGGAATTAGTCAAATTAGTTGATGAAGTTCTGTTATAAACATGTCTTTTCCTGGCCATGCACTGCATAGAATAAAAGGAGTTAACAATTCACCATCTGGTATTTTTGTGCTCAAATTCCAGAGGTCTCAAAGATAAAAGTCTACATTCACTTTGCTCAGGAAGTTTCTCCCTGTGGAGCGATCACTGCTTGTTCTTTTCCTTCTTCATCTCCTTGGTTTTGTCCCCTTTCTTAGTCTTGATAGTCTTGAATTGGAGCACTGAACATATAGAAAAGGTCACATTCCTTAGCTAAAAATAGGGTTTCTATAACTCTTTGGAGCATTGCTGGGTCATAAATAGCGATGCTTTCCTCTCTTCTCACTCATATTCAGGACATCCATCACCTTAAAACTGAAGCACTATTTGTCTCAGCAATACTTTCAATCTCTGGGGATGTGAACTGTGTCTTCAGTACAGGGATATCTGAAATATAAGAAGAAATAATTCTATAGATACAGAACATGCCCTAAATAAGAAAGTTATTGCTGCATCTTTATGATAACAGTGTCATTAATTTGCTGAGCTACAACAGGCAGCTATATTCAGCTTAGGAATCAATGTCCTGAAGTCTCATTTCTTCCAACTGGTTTATTTTGCAGAGGCACAACAGACAACTTATCTTCACTGATCTGTATCTGAGCTGAATGCTAAAGAGAGATCTGGACAGCTTTACTCTACTGTGAAGGATGGTTCACAACCCTCTCAACTGGTTTACTTCTACCTGAAGAGGTAGCACTATCCTCTACCATGCACCTATTTGCATATCTACGTATATTCTTGGGAATTCTGGCATTGCTGTCCCTTTTCCCTTTCTTCTAATTCAGCTAATCTGTTTTAGCTATTTAGCATTTTTCAACTTCTAAGCCACTTGATTGTGAAATGTGGCCTTTCCCTTTTCGCAAGCAGCTAGAAGCACTTTACCTCAGATAACTTGGAGAGCCTGATATTCAATCACAGCCCACCTGAATAATCAACAACCTTGGAATGAATGGGGCTCATAATCTCACAAGTGTCAAAGCTCTTTTAAGAAACTTTGTTAAATTATTGCCTGCATCTGTCTTGTCCAGCGGTGAGTTGCACAGTCTAATTAATAGTACAACAAAGGTGGGGAAGCTAATTTCCTTTGTCTCCATAAAGAAGTTGTGAAGTGCAGCTGCAACAAGAGAGGAACATCTATGAGATTACCATAATATGCATCTTAGCTCTTTCTGACATCCTTTTATCTGGCTGATGTTGCATCAAATCATTCCTCTTCAGAAGATGAAGACAAATCACTGTGCCACTACATTTAAGCAATTTATGCTTTTGTGTACTGGAAAGTTGTGTGTGTGTGTGTTTTCACTTCCATAGAAGGCGCATTCAGTCTGCAGATGGCTTGCCATATGCCAAACTCCCCCCTGTGCTATCACCTTGTAAGCAGATTCTGTCAGGTTTAAAGAGGAAAAGCTTAATTAAGGAGTTGTGTGTTTACAATTATGTACTTAATTATCTTCGGTTTTTATTTCTTTGTTGCTTCTTATTTTCTAAACTTCTGTAACAATTAGAGGCAACTGTTCCCCCAAGCAATATTCTTGGTTTGTGGTGGTGTATTTCAGGGGTTAGGCTGGCAGTCTTGTAAACGCTCAAACAGATATTGAAAAGTGCTTTGGGGCTGAATTTTTCAAATGCTGAGTTCCCTTTTGGGTAAGGGATTTAGTGTCATATGGAAGCTGCCAGGCACTCAGCCCTTTCTGAAAACTTGTCCATCTATATAGAAAGTGAGTTTTGCAGCAATGGGCACCAAACTTCTTGGCAGACCACTTGATGATTTTCCTGCCTATTGTATCAACTGTAATGCACTGTGCTAGATGCTGTATGGTTTTAATTGTATTTTTATTGCTTTGTTTATTTCTTATGTTGTATTGTATTTTATTGTATTACAAGTTAAATTCAGATTATAAGTATTCCTCACAGTCATGCCATGGACAACCTGAATGAAGCTCATCACAGTTTGGGGACCCCTGTTCCACAAAAAAACTAGAATCCCAGGTCATTTTCCTTTATTGTTCCAGAACTATAAAGAGAAAAGGAACATGTACTAAGTGGTTGTAACTTTTGGATTTTCTTTATGGTTTCAATTTTGTAATCACTTGTTTTAGTCCTTGAAATCATGAATGTTCAGCTCAAAATCCTGTGAACAGGATGACAAAGATCGGGACTGGGGGAGCAGCTTGCTTTAACCCCCAGTGTGTTTTTTTTCTCCCTGTGGGGTACCAGTTTGCACAACACACTTCCCTGTGTGAGCTTGGTTGATTGGGTGGGATCATACAGAGATGATTTGCCTGTATGAAACAGCAACTACCTTAGAGGCTTAGATCTGATGCAGAAATTGCTAATGCTATCATGTTGCCAGGAGCGGTCAGTTCTACAACTTGCAAATTGGGAGATGGCTGGATGTAAGTGCTGGAAAACTCACAGTGGCTATGAGCCAGCACAGTGAGTTTAAACCAACACTGATGAGTTTGCAAAATATTTTGAGGATATAATTGTGACTTTACTGTGGTGACAGTTCAGTCAGTGAATGTGAGCAGAGCACCATTTGCTCCAATTCTATGGGGTGATTTTAACATCCCATAGAATAACATCAACAGTACACAGGCATCTCTCCACTTATGTAGGTTTACGTTCCTGGGTACCACAAGTATATGTGAAATCGTGTATCGTGGGGAACACCATCTAAAAAGCTTGGAAATGGAAAGGAAAGGAAAGGAAAAAAGATTTTTCATCCACCTAATATTTAAAGGCAAGAGCACCCACCCTCCAGTTTATAAGCATTCACCCACCCCTGAAGTTTATACCATTGTTTGTGGAGCATTTTTGTCTTGCCCCTATGAAAACTGCAAAAATGACTTGGTCAAGCATAGTTATTTTGTCCAGATCTTTGACTTGTGCTTTCTGGAATGTAGCTCTATGACTGCCCAGTGCTGTCACTATGTAGAGCTCCAGCTAGAAATATTTATGGTTTATTTATTAGCAGGATTTATAACCTGCCTTTCTATGAAATATCCATGGCAGCTTACAACTGAGATTGTAATTACCAGGAAACAACAGCATAACATCAAGAGCATCATCAGTAACCGTCCGAAAACTGCTTAAAAAATATTGCAGTGGCAAGCCCCACATCTGTTACTGCCAGCATCTTCCATCTTGAACTGACACTTTTTACACTGACTTTTGCTGGTGACAAGATGCAAAACTCATAGGCAGAGGCTGAATTTAATTTAAGGTTAAGGTCCTGAAGCCAGTGGGTGGGCATAAGGGTCTCTCAGTCCCTTAATTAAACATTTGCGGATGAAATATGACTCTGACAAGAGATTCTCCAACATGATTTTATAATGTCCAGGAGGACAGCAAGGACCAAGTTCAGAGATCTTGCAAACCATCAAGCCAAATCAGTCAGCGTGTCTTGTACTGTGGCTTGTAGAGCTTCACCCCCATTCTTCTATCCTGGACTGCAAAATGAAAATATTATGTGTTTTTGCTTGGCCACCTGATTGATGGGGAAGCCATAGCTCAGTGGCAGAGCATCTGCGTTGCTTGCGGAAAGTCCCCGGTTCAGTCCCCAGCATCTCCAGATAGAACTGGGAATGCTCCCTGCCTGAAACCTCATACGGAATCTGACATTTAGGTTTGACAATACAAGCTACATGGACTTATGGTCTGACTCAGGATCAAGCAGGCCCTTGCGATCCTGCATTTGGCTTCGTTGTAAGTTGTGCAGGCCTAGGAAAGAGCATAGTGGAATAAATGGCAGCGGATGGCCCTCAAAAACATTTCATGCAAGTTACAGTTCAGGCCTGAAGTTGGCAACAAAAGTAAGACTGATAAAAGATACTTTGCCACAGAAAGCTGCTGTACTATATCCATGGCAGATGTGTGTCCTGATACCTTGTACTGTGTCAAAGAACATGATGAGCATAATTACAGTGGTATCTTGGATTACAAGCGCTTCGAGTTACAAACACTTCAGGTTACAGACTCCGCTAAGTTGTACCTCAGAAGTTGTACCTCCGGAAGCTGTACCTGGGGTTAAGAACTTTACCTCAGGATGAGAACAGAAATCGTGCAGCGGTGGCGCGGCAGCAGCGGGAGGCCCCATTAGCTAATGTGGTACCTCAGGTTAAGAACAGTTTCAGGTTACGAACGGACCTTCGAAACGAATTAAGTTCTTAACCAGGGGTACCACTGTACTGGATTGTGGCAAAAATCCTGGATTGCAGAAGGTTGAGGGGAGCTACAAAGCCAACTGCTGGCCACAGTGATTCATGCGCTGGTAACCGCAATTTGATTATTGCAGTGTGCTTTATGTGGTCCTGGTCCAGAAGCACCAGCTAGTGCAAAATGCTGTGGCTAGATTGTTGATGGGGACAGACTATTGCCAGCACATAGTACTTCAAAGCCACTAGGCCAAGTTCAGTGTTCTTGTATGGATTTACAAGGCCTTTAACAACTTGGGTCCAGGGTACTTTAAGGCAGGTATAGGCAAACTGGCCCTGCAGATGTTTTGGGACTACAACCCCCATCATTCCTAGCTAACAGGACCAGTGGACAGGGATGATGCGAATTCTAGTCAAAACATCTGGAGGGCCGAGTTTGCCTATGCCAGCTTTAAGGACTGCCTTATATCTACACCTTATCACTGAGATCTTGAGAGGATTCTCTGTACGTGGTCCCCCATGGCTCAGATGCGTGGCCCCACATCCACCAGAAGCTGTGCATTCAGTATTGTGGGCTTGAATCTGTGGAAACCCTCTTGGCTGACAGACCAAGCTGAATGTCAGACAAGCTGAATGTCAGACAGGCCCAGTTGAATGTCATGTTGACCTTCAGGTACTTGACAAATGCCTTACTATCCCAGGCAGAATTTTAAGGAGATTTTCATGATTAATGTTAATTGATTTTATCAACAGTATGCTTTTCGTAATTTCTATGTACCCCATTTATAAACTTTGGTGAGTGAGTGGCATATGAATAACTGAAATACATAATCTGTTACCTTCTAAAGTAAGGGATGCATATCCCAGGTATCCCTTCCTATTCCCCCCCCCCCAATGTAGTCTGCTGGCCACCTTAAACTTGCATGTACTCTCCATATTTTGTAAGGTAGGAACATTCACGGCTCCAACAGGCAGCATTATATTGCTAATCCAGCAGGGATCTCTAAAATTTACTACTTGCCATTTCCTTCCCTATCTAAAATGTCCACTACCTCATAATAGCTTTAGCTAATGTTTTGCCAAGTTTCTGTAGACTGAACCTGCAGGCTACCTGGGCGTTCCTGTCCTGGAATTTATTCACGCTTGCCAGCCTAATATATAGAATGTGCATATTAGAACAGCGAAAATGTTCCTTCATTGCCATGGGAACTTATGGTGTTGCCGTGATAGCAAAAAATCTGTTTAGGTTATTTGAGCATTGGAAATTCATTTTGAGCTTAGCTAGTTGAAGGAAGCAAAAAGAGACCTGTCAGTTTTTAGAAGCCAACAACATATTGGAATGGGGAGGGACAGAGAGGAAGAAATGCATTTTTGTTTTCATAGGAGAATCCCGCTCCCTTTGTCTTTTTAATAAGTGCAGTGTGCATTTGGAGGGAGGGAGTCTGGAACTTGAATCACATACAAGTTCAGTTTTGATTTTGTTTATGTTCAGCAACAAGAAGAAATAGCCAGAATAAGGAATGGCATCATCCAAAGCACCACTTCCTGTGGGTGAGGCATTGCAAAGTGGTGGGGCTTACAATGGCCGTGGTCGAAAGTGTTGGGATGGGGAGATGATCGGGCCAAATCCTTGTACCAACTCTAGAGATGACAGTGTAACTGGCTCAGGATCCAGTGGGTCCTGCCCAGCTGGCTCACTTTCAGCTGTAACACCCTACTTTGGGGCTTTCTACTGGTCAATCCTAGCGGTGACCCCACCACCATGTCTCCTGGTGATGAAGGAATGGGTTTCCCAAACCCCAAAACTGCCTGTGCAGGCAGTTTTTAAACTGCACCAAAATCCCCATTTCTCCTTAGCTAAAATGCATAAACTTCAGCCGTTGAGCAAATGCAAAACAAGAACACAGCTCTCTCCCTTATCAGTTTGACGGCAAGACTGGCCTTGACTCTACCAGTAGAACAGACACAGACATATCTTATCTTCTGAACACAAATGATGCAGAGACCCAAGTCTGGGACTAACGCCAGAGCATGTTCTCGGAAGTAGTGACCTCTTGCTCCAAGATAGGAGTAGGAACAGGAATATCCTTTTATGGTCAGAAGTACAGGAAGGAAGATACCTTTATGGTTGAGAGTACCAGAGCAGGAACATATGTGATGTCAACCTGTGTATGTACGCCAACGTGGTTGGGCTCCTAGGGGAGGAGTGAGAGGGTGCCTGGAGGATATATAAACTGCATGAAACCTGTCATTTCTTTGTACTTGCTGTGGACTCACCACAGCATTCAGAAGAGCAGAATAAACTCTTTCTTTGAAACAACCTCGGTGTCATTTTGACTTCCTTCCTCCTGTCCCGGAGCAATGCAGACCCAATCGGTGAACTCTAATAAGGCTCTAATAAGGCTACAGTGAGAGCCAGTGTGGTGTAGTGGTTAAGAGCGGTAGACTCGTAATCTGGAGAACTGGGTTCGCGTCTCCGCTCCTCCACATGCAGCTGCTGGGTGACCTTGGGCTAGTCACACTTCTCTGAAGTCTCTCAGCCCCACTCACCTCACAGAGTGTTTGTTGTGGGGGAGGAAGGGAAAGGAGAATGTTAGCCGCTTTGAGACTCCTTCGGGTAGTGATAAAGCGGGATATCAAATCCAAACTACTCTTCTTCTTCCTGTCCAACCACACATTCTGCGACCAGCAGAAGGCTGGTTCAGCGGTTCTCAATCCAACCTCACCCCAAGTCCAGCATAAATAAATGAATCACTCTGCTACTGAGTGTTAGACAGCTACATTGCGTGTGTGTGTTTGGGGTCTATAACTATTCCAGTGAGGATTCCTTTTGTGTATTTTATGTTGTGTGTTGTATATGTTGTGCATTTTATTTTGTATTTATCTGACTTGGACACCATTGTGCAGAAAGGTGGGGTATGAATTTAAATCAATACCATCTCTGTCACCTTCCATCAAGTAGCAAAACCATGTCATAGTAGTAGGCTAAATGCGTCACCTTTCCTTTCCCTTCCCTTTCCAACTGCCCTAAAGACCTTCATAAGACTGCTGTGCCAGAAGGCTAGGAATGTGTTATACTGCATAAGTTGTAAAAAGTGCTTATTTTGTTTTTATCTTAGGGTTGGCCCTACCATTCAGAACCATAAACATCTTAACTCAGGCACCATCATGAGGGAGGGAAAACTGAAAGCAGGAATTTGGTGTCAGATACTGAATGGTGTGGAAAGACTTTCTAAAGTGTTGGAGCTAGTAGGTGTGCATGAGATATGCCATTTGTTTCTGACAGTGATGTGGCTCTAGTTGGCTCTGATTATTTTTGCTCCATTCCCACTGTTTAGGTATGCCAGTGGTGGAGAACCTGAGGCTTGGAGCTGAATGCAGCCCTCCAGGTCTCTCTGTCAAGACCTTGAGATTCCCCACAGGCTACAGATACCCCCTCTTCCCAATCCACATTCTATAACAATATAGTCTCACATCGAATCTACCTGATTTGTAGAAAGGATTCTATGATCTGAAAATGGGGCAATATATGTACTTTTGCAAACTAAGACAATCTTTAATAGAAACAATTAAAACCAGATGGTGTGTTTTGTGTGTGTGTGTGTTCTGCAACATGACATTGATTAAATAATAGAACATTAGTGGTGAATTTATACTGGACAGTCCACACATTATTCCACTGTAATTGTTCTGCGATGCTTGTGCAATGTTACTGCATAATTGACATCTACAGGAAACAAATCAGTATGTCTGGCCCGAAACTTTTGCAGGTTCAAAGAGAACCGAAAGCAGGATCACAGTTAACCCATATTTTTATATTTATGGCTCCCTTGAACTGAGGCCTTCACGGGGATTTGAGTCACGGAGTTCTAGTCCATTGGTTCTATTTGGTCAAAATCTACAACTTGCCTAATATCACACAGGGACTTTGTGGGCTGAGGAAGTCTGATTTAAAGCTAAGAAGCACACTGGGCCTGTCTTTCATAGCCAGATTTGTCTCTATATTCTTTATTCTCCACTTCCACTCACATACAAACACACACGGTGACAAAATTAAAACAATATATCAAAGTACCCCATCTTAAAAATAATTGAGTCTTAGATATCTTTTACATTTTTTGCCTTTCTTTGTGTAAAACAAATAGAGAAGAAATCTATAAATAGGCTCCCCTATAGTGGCTCATTTGCATTGTGATATGATCTGTAATAATGGGATTCAACAATTCTGATATTTGCTGCTGCTGCCTTTGCCATGAAGGTTGCCTAAAACAAATACAGCAGAACAGCCAAATGAGCCTCCCTGGATTGTTGAGTTTTATTCTGTCCCAGGAAGGGTATTGCTCTTGCTACCTATTTAACATGATAGGGTGCTGCAGGATTTAAGTAATGCTGGTTCTTTCAGTTTTATGTGTGTCTTTTGCCCTAGGTGTGTAGGTAGTTTTCTTTTTCAAGTCCCTTTACAATCGGCAGCTGATAGTATGGTGGAACAGAGGCATTTAACTGACCTCCTGACATATGAGTTGCAGCTACTCGCCAGGAGGGTGAGAAGGTGGCAAGACCGGCATGGTGCAAATGTACCAGCAGAGCCAATCCAGTACAGCAGCACTTTGATTCTCAAACTTAATCCATTCCGGAAGTTCGTTCCAAAATCAAGGCGCGCTTTCTCATAGAAAGTTAGGCAAAATGGATTAATCCGTTCCAGACTTTTAAAAGCAACCCCCAAAACAGCAATTTAACATGAATTTTACTGTCTAACAAGACCATTGATCCATAAAATGAAACAATGTACTGCAGTCACACAATCAGTCAATCAGTAGCTGAACTGGGTTCCACACAGTCACAAAACAAAAAAGAGCCACAAAAACGCAAAATAAATAGCAAAAACAGACAGACCTTGGCGTAACACTCAAAACAGAAGTGTGGCACTCAGATCGGAAGTGTGACACTCAAAACGGAGCATGTTCGACTTTTGAAAAAAGTTTGAAAACCAGAACACTTACTTACGGGTTTGCAGTGTTTGGGTTCCAAGTTGTTTGAGTACCAAGGCTTTTGAGAACTAAGGTACCACTGTATTGCCAGCTCGCCTGCCGCCGCCTCATCCCTCTCAGTAAGCAGCAGCAAGTCACCTTCTGGGAGGTCAGGTAAGTTCCTCCACCCTACCATGTCATCTGATATTACTTATGATGGAAGCATTTCAAAACTCCCACCTGCCAGATTTTGAAATATTTGTTTTTGTTTCCTGTTAATTATGTTGCTTTGAATGTATACTTTATATCTGACGTTCTTCTGTAATGTTGTATTCTGGATTTGGTTTGTTTAATGTTTTACTGTCATTTGTAAAATGCTTTGTGATTTTGATTCCCCCCCTTAAAAATATAGGTAAAGGTAAAGGACCCCTGGATGGTTAAGCCCAGTCAAAGGAGACTATGGGGTTGCGGCGCTCATCTCGCTTTCAGGCTGAGGGAGCTGGCGTTTGTCTACAGACAGCTTTCCGACTCATGTGGCCAGCATGACTAAACCGCTTCTGGCACAAATGGGAAACCGTGACGAGTGCCAGAGCACATGGAAACGCTGTTTACCTTCCTGCCACAGCGGTACCTATTTATCTACTTGCATTGGATTGCTTTCAAACTGCTAGATTGGCAGGAGCTGGGGCAGAACAAAGGGAGCTCACTCTATTGTGGGGATTCAAACCACCGACCTTCCGATCGGCAAGCCCAAGAAGCTCAGTGGTTTAGACCACAGCGCCACTTGCGTCCCCCTTAAAAATATAGTGCAGTATAGAAATGCAATGAATAATTATAAGAATAATTTTGGAACAGGGAAGGCAACAATGTTAAGTATTTCTGAATTCTACAATCTCCAGCAGGGAGTCATAAATTGTTTTAATGACTTCTTCATGTTCTTATAGATGTATGTTGCAGTGATTATTAGGGTGCATGGCAGTTTGTGCAGATCCAGTTACAGCAGTATTCTTCTTGAGAAAAGTGGAGCAGCTCCATCTAGGGCAGGGTTTGGGAATCCTCTGCCTACCTTGGATCATGGCAGAGAGGAGGCAGCACAAGTAGGCTGTTGACGCCTTGAAACTGCCAGCCCCCCTCTGCATTTCCTGCACATTTCAAAAACATTTTCCATCAGCTGGCACAATTGGTCCCCCCTCCCGGCATCCCCCTCCCCCTACAATATCATAGGTTTCCATAATAGTTCCAATCTTTAAATTTCAGAAGGCAGATTTTCAGCAGCTTCGGTATTATACCTGAAAGCCATTTCTGGAATTAGAAATGGACTGCAAGAATTATGAGATTGTCAGTTGACAAACACGATGCGGATGGCTGAGGTTTGCAAAGACGAATGGGCTCTGGCAACTTCTTAATAACATTTATGCAAATGCCGGCTCATCTCTATTAAATCATCTCTGCCATAGGGCATGGAAAGTCTGTTGCTGGTAGAATATATCCTTGACTGTGAGGCAGGGAAGACCAAGATTTGGACACAGTTGGTTTAAAGAACAGGCCCTTTGCCAAGCTAAATTTGGAGATAGGGCGCCAGCATGATTTTTGGACAAGGCCAAAAATCATTGAGAGCAGACTAGAAAGCAGAATTCTATCAAGCAAAACAGGAGGGAAAGCTTCATCTGCTGTATTTCTGTCCGTTGCCTCTATCTGTATTATGAAAACAACAACCCATAATGCATGTCCCTAGTCTTAGTGAGAGCTGCACCATAAAGAAGGCTGATCGCTGAAGAATTGATGCTTTTGAATTGTGGTGCTGGAGGAGACTCTTGAGAGTCCCATGGACTGCAAGAAGATCAAACGTATCCATTCTTAAGGAAATCAGCCCTGAGTGCTCACTGGAATGACAGATCCTGAAGCTGAGGCTCCAGTACTTTGGCCACCTCATGAGAAGAGAAGACTCTCTGGAAAATACCCTGATGTTGGGAAAGATTGAGGACACAAAGAGGAGGGGATGACAGAGGACGAGATGGTGGGACAATGTTCTTGAAGCTACAAACATGAGTCTGACCAAACTGTGGGAGGCAGTGGAAGACAGGAGTGCCTGGCGTGCTCTGGTCCATGGGGTCATGAAGAGTCGGACACGACTAAAAAACTAAACAACAAAGTCTTAGTTATATGGATTTCTAACTTTGCTCTGTTAAAACTCGCTTGTGATCCATGGGATTTAGATGCACCTGGTCTCTGTGCATAGACGTCTGTTTGTATATACAGTAAAAGTGCAAATCATTCATGGGAAGGTTTAGTCTGCTGAGTTGAGTCTCCCAGTCTTTCCCTTCTCTGCAAACAGCTGCTGGATCTGACTGCATTTCCATGCTCCTTCCATGGCTCAATGAGGAACTGCTGAAGAGCTGCATGCGATTGAGCAGGTCTCTTTAGACACCGGGTGAGGTCACGGCTGGTTGATTCTGCTTTGCTCTCTGCAGTCAAAGGCAAGCAGAGCGAGCAGAACCAGGAATGAAGCGCAGCTGGCAGCAATCAATAAATCAATAGATACATCAACACACAAATAAACAAAGGCGCGCACAAGAGCGATTGAGAGAGGGAGAGAGCAAAAGAGAGGGAGAGAATGGGAAAGGGAATTACAGTGGCAGGAAATACATCTGAACAGTTTGGTTGGCTAATGTCAGCTGGGGCCTTGGGCGATGGGATCAGAGAAGCCTCCTCCTTGGGGAAATCTGCCTCAGTGCTTGATTACTTGACACTCATGTTAAGTATTGTGTAGAGTTGGATTGCCAAGAAAGTGTGTGAATAGAAAGTTTTGAATAGATCTGTTTCTCCTGCCCAGGCTGAAGAACTATTCTGTTTACAAACATTTCTTGGTGCATATATGGTGAACAGCTGCTATTAATGGTGTACTTAAGTTTCTAGCTGTGGAGAGAGTGCATATGTTTGTTTCCAAGTAATGTGTGTGAGTGAAAAAAAGGCCAGGGAGTTTTATTAAACCCCTTAAGGGCAGGAGTGGTGAATTTGTGGCTCTCTGGACAACAACTGGATGAGAATACTGATTTAGGGATGGCTTCCTCTCAGTTTCTCATTTGTTCAGTCTTTAGTTTAGTTCTCCACATTACCACATCAATTTCTGTTTTCTTTTGTTTTAATTTCTCATGAAAAGTGTTTAGCATTTGGGTAAGAATTTCTCCTGATATGCACACATTTGTACACACACACACACCAGCGTCTCAGCTGATGGAAGCATCTTCTGTGTGTGCAAAGCTTCTTCCATTGGGACAAGAAACCTGGCCTATGAAGGTGTCCTATTCAGCATGTGTAAAACTGAGAGGATCAGATGTTGGCTGGAGGATGTCACTGTTGCCTTCAGTGTCACTGGAGGGAGAGGACTAGCCCTGTTCCCAATGGCCCCTTAATATGTTTTGTACCCATTGGTATCCAAAACCCGAGCTTTACTCTGTTCACAAATAAAGTATATAACCATCTTGCTAATGAACGTGAAGTGATCATTCCAAAGATTGAGATGGTCTGCTTTGATTGCCTGCTGATTAGCATTCTTTGCATTTTTTTCCTAAGCCATATCAAAGACAAAGGGAAGTTTTGAGTAACAGGACAGCATGGTCCCTAGCAATGCTTTTCTAATAAGAAACTAAAGTTAAAGTCCTCACACTTTCCATTACATGGGGATCTGATCAATTCAGAGCAAGGACCTTTCACGAGTTGGGTGAATGCCCACAAGATGGCATGGACAGGCTGCCTGCCCTTTTAATCTGGCCAAGCTACTTTTAAAATTGTATATATAACCAGAAGCAGCTGGAGAATTTCTAATGGGGTATTAAGCAGCAGGAGAGTCTGTCTGTGCCAATGCCTATAACTTCAGCAAATCCCTGACTAGAGAACAGCTCACAGTGCCTGTAGGTTTACTGCACGGTTTTACTAGTAGTGGTGCATAATTGTTAACAAGAATGATATTTGCCTGTGTGTACAGTAACAGGGATATCAAATATATTCTGGCTAGAGTCAGGCCAATAAAATGTGAGAATATGTAGGTGCCTTGTGAGCAGTCTCCAGCAGGAAGACTTTAATGCGCAACTGGGTCTAATTTATGTCTGGCTGAAGCACCTGAAAGGAAAATCCCACAGAGGTGCCAGGCATGGCCAAACGTGGCCCTCCAGCTGTTTTGGGACTACAACTCCCACCATCCCTAGCTATTTTAGGACCAGTGGTCCTGTTGATGGGAATTGTAGTCCCAAAACAGATGGGAAATGGGATGATGGGAATTGTAGTCCCAAAACAGCTGGAGGGCCAAGTTTGGCCATGCCTGCTCCAAACAGATCCACAGATGGGTAGGCCTTACTTTCATGGTTTGTTCTGCATATCCAGAGCCCCACCTATGGGACCATATATGAGAAATCAACTCCCTTGTGGGCATTGCTTCCCATTGTAAACTGCAATAAGTCAAATTAAAATCACAATATAGAATTGTGTCTGTTACTCTGTACAAAAGCGCATTGAGCTTTAATCTGTTCAATACTAGATCAACTTATGAGATCACCTTAAGCTTTCACTATACTGTTTTCAGCACCTACTTCAAAGATTTATGTTTAGGCAATTCTATACAGACATGTAGAAGTTACATTTGTTTTATTTCTTTTAAGTACTGCTGATTTTAATAATATTTTGAATATTTTAAGTACCTATTTTAACTTTTTATCAATACTTGTTATGTTTCATCTTATATTTTTGTACAGAGGGTTTTTAAAACATCCTGAAGTGATTTACAAAAATGTTAAAGATGGTTTTTCCTTTTAACAGTGAGTGTTTGCTTATTAAATAGAAAGTCATCTCATCCTTGGGAAAAAAACTATGTTTTTGGGAGGACACTTATACTGAAGCTGTGCTAATATGCAAATGTAACGTTACTTTTAATCAATCAAAATCTAGGTCTTTAGTTAGCTGACAGATACATCTTTCCCTCTGGACTTATTTAGACTGCATGCTGTTTTTCTACAGAGAAATGAAATAATTCTCAGCAATAATCCCCCAAAGGATATAATACAGAGAAGAGATTTGATTTTCACTTTCTTTGCTCTATTTCCCCTTCCTAGATTCAGATCAGATCAGATCTGATATTTGTCAGCATATTAGTCCACAGCCAGTGTGTGGTATATTGGTATACAATCAAAATGTTCTGCCTTTGATCACGACTTAATTTTGGTTTTAACATGACAAAGCTTTCCAAACCCTTAACTGATGAATAACCTTTGATTGCAACAAAGTCATTTGTTTTCAGCTTCAGTTTCATTGATTGAGATGATTGACTGCTAGAGGATGGATGTGTGTGTGTGGGGGGGGGGGACCCATCCCATATGAGGGCAAGGAGTTTGCCTTCCTCCTCCTCCAACAACTCAATCTGATTAGCAGCAGAACCACTCTGTTACAGTCTGTGCCACTTGCTCCAGTGATGCTAAAACATCTGAAGAGATTAGCAGTCTCTCTGTTAAGGCTCATCCACACTTTCATTTATTCCATGATTTTAAGTCATGGGTCTGAGAGGTTTTTCTTTTATCCTACCATTTTCCTTGTGAAAACCTGCTGTTGGGTTTTCTGTGGACCGATGTTTGCTCCCATTCAGCAGCAAACAACAAGTTTTCCTAGGGAAGATGGTGGGACACAGACACAATTTCTCCCCCTTTTGGACATGTGACTTGAAACCACAGGACAAATAAAAGTGTGGATGGGCTGGTTTTCTATTAGCATGATTGCTGTAGGCCTCTAAGCCAACGTGTCAGACCGGAAAGAACCATAGAGATCTTGCAGTGTAGGTGTCATAGGGAGAGATGCTCAGAGCATGTGGTTTGACCACAAAAAGTCCCACATTTGATCCATAGAACGACATGTTAAAGGATCTCAATCGGAAAGGCTTCTTCCAGAGACCAGCAAGTTGATTCACTAAAATACAGTGTCAGGAATGAGCCAGCTCCAAGCAAAGGTTTACAGCCAACTGCAGAAAGACACTCAGAGACAGCCTCTCAGAACCGGAAGAGGTTGGAGCTGATCCAATCAGTCTGAGGAGTCGATGAATGGGAGGGTTGCTAGATAGGAAGCAGGGAGAGATTGCGCGGGGCTAAAGAGGAAGCCAAAACAGCCAGCGCGATCCATCCCGCTCGCTGCCTTGGCTTGTGCCATAGCCACGCACAACCCCTCCGGCAAGCTGGCACCGATGTGAGCAATGTGCTCAATGGACCGCCACACCAGTGCTGATGGAATGCATGACTCTGGCAAGAGCATTACTACCTATGTGGCTTCAACATCAAGTCAGACTCTGCTGTGCTTGGAGAAATAGAATCTCACAGGTGCCCCAGCATCGAAGAGGAATATCAAATGTAAAGCAGTGGATGTAGGTAAGTACCACTTTAGAGAAGAGATGAACGAGCCAGCTGCCATTTAGCTTGCTATTGCATTTGCTATGTATTGCTGCTTTATTGTTGCAGTTCTTATGAAATTGTTCTTGCAATCACAATTTTGTGGTGTATTGTTCTCATAAGCTCCTTGGAAGTCGTTGATTTTTTTTCGGGGGGAAGGCAGCATACAAAAAAAAATGATGATAAGATTTTGCCCCCCCCCCACAATCTCTAATTATATTTAAAGTGAGCTGCTGAGGCCCCTTGGAGTGCAGCAAGGCTAGGGATTGGCAGATCTATTGAGTTTGGTTTCTCTTAGTGTCTATATTTTCCAGTCGACACTCAGTTCATCACATTTCCACATTATTTATTTTAAAAAAAATTCTCATGAAATATTGTCAGTATTTTAGTGTATGCAGTTGTGCCCGATATAAACATTTTGCAAGCACTATTTCTAATATAATGCATCTTTGTATGCTATTTTTACTATTAAATGCATGATAGGCACACTTTCCTTTAATATATACATTGTTCTACTCATTTTTGAGTTTGCACAGTCAAATCTGGAGCATTTTGAAGAATAGCCATGTCTTGGTTCACATATTTTTATGGGAAGTGTGAATTAGGTTGTTTCATATTCAAATGTGAATGGAGCCACATTTCTCTCCCATTGCCTAAATAAGACGAGCACAAGCATCTAGAATAGCTGGGAGGGGGAAAGGGAGACAAATGGTTTATTTAGTTATTTATTATTCAAGGATTTATAACTCACCTTTCAGGGCCCATTGCCCCCAGAAAGCAATTTATACAAGCTTTAGAAACATATAAAAATAATAACTGTTACGATAAAAAACATCAATTAAAATCATTAATTAAACCAGTGGCAGCCACAATTCTTCAAGCACAGTGCGATAATTAAATAAAAACTGGGACAAAAATCCTCATAGTCTCTTAACAACTAGCGGTGATCCAGCCATCACTGCCAGATCACTGCTAATTGTTGGGAAACTAGACGAACTTTTTTTTTAAAAAGAAACCTCCAGTTTGCACTTAATTAATTATTATTGTTCTATATTTGAAGAGTAAGCAGTTCCAAAGTTCTGGGACTACCCATCTAACTGGTGTCCCCCCCCTCCCCGAGGCTGATCTTAATACTCAGGCAAGCTTGTAAGAGTACATGTGGGTAAAACACAAGCCCTAAAAAAACATTCAACTAATTCTGAAAGCAATACAACCATCCCTACAAACAGTAAAACCAATTTTCATGAATGACAGGGTCAAACCTCGGAAAAGCTGCCCTAAACAAAAATGTCTGTAGTAGGCACCCAAATATCATGACACTAGGTGCTTGTCTGATTATGGCTGACAAATGATTCCAGAGAGCTGAAGCTGCAACACTAAAAGCCCAGTTTCCAGTATAGGTTAAGTGCTCCCCTGAGGCATATAGTTCTCTCAGCAGTGCCTCATCTGAGGAGTACAGTTGCTAGGCAGGGATATATTGGGTGAGGCGGTCCCTTATATATCCTGCTCCCAAGTTGTTAATGCCACAAAGGTATGCCGAATTCAATTCTCACCCCACCCTTGTGATGGGAGTATTTCCTGTCCATTCACCTCAGCTATTCAGAAGCAGAATTGAGGCAAAATCTGCAGTTTTGGTAAGGTGAAACAGCTAGTCTGCCATTTCAGGAATCAGCTCTGCTTTCATCGTATCCCATGTGCTCCCAGGCTATGCTCTAATGTTTTGAGCACCATAGCAAAGAGCATACTACATCTTCTTGAGTGGCTCATCCTTTTCACACAGAACCACCTCCTGCAATCTTGCTGAATCCCATGATAATCTTTATGTGCAAAGACCCATTTAAAATGTGAACATTTATTATCCAATTTACTTGAATGACAGTTTCCACAGTTTTAAGATTATAGCTCCCATGGTGCAGGGGTGACCCCAAACAAAATAGGCACATGCAAGAGCTACTATGTATATATTACAAAGCTTTAAGACTCCAAATTGGCAAAGCCGCCAGGAGCTCATGATGGAGCAAACAATTGAAAAAGCAGTGGAGGGTGGAAGACTAGAAATGTATTAAAATGTGGACAATGAATGATTATGGAAATCCATACATAGGAGTGGACTTCAGCAACATGAAATAACTAGAGGTGTGTGGATTCAAATACTTTTGATGGAGTATGGAATTAAGCCTTTCCATGCCACCCAAACTCCAAATGGTTTGCAGTATTTTGAATAAATGCCAGACCACTCCATTTGTATATTTTATTTATATCTTTCTTCTAGTGAGTTCAAAGCAGCACACATAGTTATTTCCCCATCTTTTACTGTATTCTCACAACAATCTTGTCTGGTAGGTTAAGCTGATATAGTGACTGGCTGAAGATCATCCCAGTGAACTTCATGGCTTAATCTGGCATCCTAATCACATCACAGAGAGGTCTGCATAGGTAGGCCTCTCTGCAAATACTCAAAGGTCTTCAACACGCCAAAGAGATGGTAGTATTGCTAACCCCCTTTGTGCACCAGGAACTTTGTGTCATATTCTTTTCCAATGCCAGATCCCATAAAATGAACCAGCAATGCAGGTCAGAGGTTGCAGGACCACGGACAGCTCCAGGTGAGCAACTTGCTCCAACAAGGTTGAGATGGGACTGTGACTCGTTAAGCATCTGCCCCAGACTATCCCCTCTGTTCCATCACCTCCCTCCTGGTGCACTCCCTGTGCCTCTGGACCAGTGAGGTATGAGGGGAGGCACTGGGTTACTTGGGCACAGGGGAAAGTGTCTGTAAGGGTCCTGGCTCTGGTCCCACAGGGCATGTTGGTATGGGAGGTTCTTCTGGGGGCTCCTGTCTGTCAGCCTCAGGTGCAATCATCTCCTGATCTTCAGCGTCAGAGATTTAAACCTGGTCTGACTCCATAATGAGAGAATTTGCAGCCTCTGATTGAAACTAGATAACTTACAGACTTTGGGGTCATTTAGCTTAAAACTGATGAAAAGAATTTTAGTGTAGTCTGAGGAAGCTTCATTGGGCCATACTAGACCTTTTCTCATCATCAAGTCCTCAAGGACATCAATGGATAGTGATATTGTTGATGTGGGAAGTGAGTGCAGTCCAGCCAGTGACAACTGTGTCTCTCATGTCAAGTCACATGTCATGTCAAGTCCATTTATTTACATTCCCCCTTTCTGTAATTCCATGTATTTCCAAGATCTCTTCAGAACTTGACGGGAAACAGAAGATCCAGGGCCCATTCTGGAAATGATTCTAACTACTGTGGAAGCTGTAGCTCCAATATGAATTCCAGCTGGGTTAGAGCTCTAACCAACAGAATTTCTGCCATTAGTTCAAACACATGTGTAAAGATCTCATGGAGAACTGTATGACTACATCAGACTAATAGTCTGTGCACATAAATGTGCATCACTGTTGAGGGAGTCCATGCAAATGCCCCATGCGTTGAAATAACACATGGGCAGAGCTGCATGGTTCGTCTCCTCCCACCACTGCACAAGCTTGTCCCACCTATCACCAGGGCTAACTTCTGCATGTTCAATGGATGTTAGAAGGTGCTTTATACAGACACATGTGGATAGAGTGCCTTAATGTGAGGAGGGACCCTGATTGGGAAGTATTCCTTCTCATGTGGATGGAGCTCTACCAACATATATCTGTATGTGGGTACCACTCCTTCCAATGTTCATTGAATGCATGGATGTCAGTGGAATGCGGCATGATGGTGGTGGTGGGTTGGGCCAACCCCAGAACCCCCTCTGCTTGGTCTTTCAAATAATTATGTTTTAATTAAAAGAAACTCTAGAACTAAGACCTGAAGGAGAAAAATGGGTTTTCGTTCTACCCACTTGCCTTCCTAGTCACCCAAGTATTAAAACAAGCCAGATCCTTGACAAAAGAACAGCAGAAATAAATAAAGAACCAGCTTCTCTTAGCTCTGTGAACAGGGGCCCAGTAGTCCAAGCTACAATTAATGTTGTCATATCGCGCAATACATTATTTAGAAACAACAAGGGACTTACATGGAAAACTGCACATACTAGAAGGTCATTCTTCTGCCAGTAAAAACAATGGGTTTGGGTGCATAATTTAATTGGCAAGCAAAAAGGGTGATGGAAAGAGAAACAAATGGAAATGGGATGGAGTCAGGGGTAATAAAAGATTCCAAACTAGATTAAGAAATTGTAGGCAGGGGAAAGGATGGATTTTGCTTTTCCCTTGGCCGTGCTGTAACCGTGACTGTAGAAACACATGCGTCCCTAGCAGCATTTTGGACCAGGCAGCCTGCCATCCTGCTGTGAAAATGAATATGCTTTTTTGTGTGTGATTAAAGGCAATCACTCCCTCCCCCCTTGTTTCTAAAAGCTTAGGAGGCCTTTCTAAAAGAACACCTGTTAGCAGGATCTGTTTAATGGCTCATTTTGGGAGTACATGGAGTTCCTCTGTGTTTAACTGGTTTCTATGGGGAATAAGGGCGACTGTTTGCCCTGAAAGAATAGATTCTGTTGTTGGAAGGGCAGATAAGTTCTAGGACAGTCATTGTCCCACTGATTTCTTTACAAAGCTAAAAATTGTGAGGAATTAGCACTGATGGGGTATGATTGAATGCTTGTCAAGTTTGTTTGCTCTGTTTAACCCACACACCTACAGTACTTTCAAGTTGCCTTTTTAAGTTGTGAGGGTTAAAACTTTTATGATAAATTCAAAAGCTGAGGTTTGCATGATGTTTCCTATAAGCATCACCATTTTTGTTTGTTTGTTTCAAGGAAGTCTGGAATTAAATGGCCTACACGAAAACCAGAAGAGTTATCAGCAAGTGAAGTTATTATGAACTAAAATAATAGTAATAATAATCTATGAGTGGTATGCATTTTGATTTAAATAGTTTCCCCTGTTGCAATGTTACCCATTAGAAGTCAAGTTGAAAAGTTAAAAATGTGTTCTTCCTGTTTGCTTGCTTCCAAAGCCATTTATGCCTGGGTTGCTGGAGTTATTTAATGTTACATCAAATGGTGTATAATGGTAATTGTGTTGTATTTTAAATTACTGTGAAAAATGCATGAACACATAATGAGGGCTTGTATTTTTCCATTGCAAAGGTGAGGTGGGGAAGGCTAGGTTTTACGACTTATAGGTCTTTGGATAGAATTTCAGGATGTTTACTTATGTTAATGAGGTAGCCTACACCACTCAGAGTTATGAGTTGTTCTTCAAGCAGACACAGATCTTCCTTGGTCTTGCCCAAGATGCAAGCCAGCTGGAAACAGAGGGGAGGGGGGCAGAGTTCAGTCTGATATTTAGCTAAAAAAACTGGGAGTAGGGTGGGGCAAATATATGTTCTAGAGTGCTTTTTGGGGGTGAGAGAGAGAGCAAGATTGCAGCACGGTGTACTGGGCTCATCAGAGGGTTATGCCAGTGTGCTGGACCTTTGATCTTATTGATGAGCCCAGAGCACCAGACTGAAAAGCACTCTGGTGCTCATGAGCAGGGTGATGCCTGAACCTCTGGTGTGACCCTCCTCACAAGTGCCAAAGTGAGAGTCTTTTGGTTCAGTGCTCTGAACAAGGACTTGCGCTAGAGCACCAGACCAAAAAAAGCAGGACACCTGGGAATCAAATGGAAGCCAGGATTGGCTTCTGTGATTCCAGGATGTCCTGCTTAAAACAGGGCAGTTGACGGGTATGTGCTAGCTCCAGGACTGGTGTAGTTGTTCTTTCTATTCAGAGATATGGCAGAAGCAAAGGAGAGCTTTGAATCGTGTGGCTACAAAGCCTCCCCCAACCTTCTCCCAACACACGTCTTTTCACCCCCTTCATCACTGGACTATCAACAGCAGAGGGGTGGTGCTGGAATAGCTTTCTGCCATCACAATAAGGAGGTCTCCACTGGTGGAACTCCTTTTCTGGCCTTGGACTTCACTCTTCATGGGCAGAGAAGGAGGTCCACAATAGGACCACACAACTGATTTGTCTGAACCCTGAACCAAATTGTGTCAATTTGTACACAATTTTGAGGGTGGTAGAGCTACCTAGAGAGTCCCCACTGCCAATCTTAACACCTGAAGTAGTCTGTAGAGAAGGAGATTATCCTTTAGATATTTGGGGCCTAAGTTATTCAGGGCTTTAAACACTAATGTGAGCACCTTGAATTGAGCCTGGGAACAAACTGGCAGCCAGTGCATTTGATTTAAAGCAGGGGTTAATATGAGTTCTAAATGAAACCCAGGCCAGTAATCTAGCTGGTTACAAACCATTACAAGGGTTACAGCCTTATAAGCAGCATTTTCTTTAAATAGCACTACGGCTCTGACAGTATAAGGCCTGTTCATTAGTTGGTATAAAACTTCATTATGAGGCTATTAGCTGAAAAAGTGAATAATAATTTCTGAGTTATGGGTTACTGTGCAAAACTTGATATGACATGATTTAATATATCCTGTATTAATTAACTCTTGAATTAGTGATAGAATGGCTAATCAAAGATGAATCATTTGGTACATACAAAACAGAACACATGCACTTTACATTTATGACTGAGTCTCTCATCACGTATTCAGAAGACTAGAAGGAGCAGATTAAGAAAAACACCCAACTTGCAAAATTTGCTTTAAAAGTGCACATTCAATTGATATAAATATCTGCACTCTATAATCCAGAATGATGAAAAATTAAATCATTTTCCAATTGCCTAATCTTTCATTGTAAGGATTCTTATTTACATTTATGAATTCATTACAAAACTCATTTGGAAGCATGCAAGGAAAAATTGGAAGTTAACAGTAAAGGCGGAGGGTAGAATGAGCAGTTATTAAGAGCTTAGTTTATATAGAGGAAATATCACCAATTGCCTGAGAGGTGGGAGGGTATATTCAGGGTTGTTTTTTTACCATCTGTATACAATTTCATAGTAGAAATGTAAATCACATGGGAATCTCCAGATGTCAAAACTAAGGAAAACATCTGCTTAATTAAATACAGTAATGAAGACACTGGAATGGTCTTAATTTTGTCTGTTTGAAAAGGTTTGTCAGCAAATGCACTTTCAGGGAATGAATATATAATTTGTTATATCCCCCAAACCAGCATTCCATTACTTAGTATCCTCCAGATGTTGTTCAATTCCAACTCCTATCAGCTGCAGCCGGCATAGCTAATGGTCACTGTTGTATCCCCTAACATCTGGAAAGCACCACATTAGAGAAGACATCACAAACTCTTCTGAGACATTGCTGCTGGGGATTTTTGGAATTCCCAAGGAAGGATGAGCTGGAAGGCAGGAGACACACAGACACACATTTATGTGTTTATTTTGTCAAATTTAGTTGCAGTTCACAGCGAGGAAGTGGCACTTAAAGTAGTGTGCAACATGCATGAGATAACAATGAAACACAATACAATAATCTGAACCATAGTTGTAAGACGCAACCATAAAAATACAAGGTACATTTTAAAAGGCACAAAAATAACCATTATAATATCTGTTGAACAATTTAAAAGTACAAGAATGAGAGAGAGAGAGAGAGAGAGAGAGAGATAGAAGAAGAATGAGCACCATATGCTATTAATCAGTATAAAATGCTTTCCAAAATTTTATTTTCACTAGCTACTAAAAGGTCAATAAGGAGGCAATGCTTCCCAAAATGTGGGGATCACAATGGAGGAGGTGCAATCCTGTGCCCTTACAATCCTGACTCTGGAGGATGTAGTCTTGAAGGTATGGATTCCAAGCATGTAAGGCAGAAATGGAGAACCTGTGGCCCTCCAGATGTTGTTGGACTCCAGCTTCTGTCATCCCTGCCTATTGGCCATGGTGGCTGGGATTGATGAAAGCTGGAATCTGAAGGGTCATAGGTTCTCTGTCTGCACTGAAATGCTTTTAAAGGTAATCAGCACTACTTTGAATTGGGTCTGCAAGCAAACAAGGAACACATGCAGAAAAACTTGCACTGGAAGTAATATCCTCTCCAGGGCTGGCCCAATAAATTTTGGGACCTGAGGCAAACCACTGAGTGGCACCTCCCTCCTCACTGGAGAAGAAGGAGTGAGTGAAGAGCTAAATCAGGAATGGGGGGGGGAGATCTACATTGGGGTGTTCTGTCCCTGTGGATTCACTATTGGTCTTGTCTGCACAATCTGACAGAGCCTGTCTTTGCATGCAGGGTAAGACCCTAACTCACTGAGGGTTTGAAATCTATTGGCGACTCTCACCTGGCCAGTAGAAGCCGTTCCTGGGATGTGGCCGCTGTTGCATGCTGACAGCTTCTAGGAGCCAAAGGTGAGAGCAGAGTGCAATGTGGGGACCAAAGGTGGACAAACTATCCCAGAGGGAGCATGATGTGTCCCCCACTAGAGGTACTATCTCCCCCCTAATGCCTTATACACCCCAAGACCCACATGATAATCCCTATCTTCTTTCTAGTAAGCTTCAACTTGTTATCTTAACACAGCCTACAACAGTCTTCAGGCATTAATTCAGGGATTACAGAGCTAAACATTTTATAGTTAATTTTCCACTCAAAAATGGATGGTGGTGGGTTTGGGGACGATGGATCCTGAAACCTAGCTCACCTTTGTTCACCAACACCAGTTTCACAATGGTGTTGCTTCCCTTAGTGGAAGATGTTGGAAAATGCCCCCTCCCCTTTATCCAGAATGATGTTATGCACTGACATGGATGTGTTATGTGGGAACCTGTAAGGGAAAATGGTGGTTGACAACTTTAAGAAGAATTCTGCTACCACTATGGGTAAATTCAGCCACATATACACCTTGCTTCAAATAATCAAAATACGTCCTCAATCTCATCATCTGCCAATGGGGCAGAAAAATGGCTAGAGATTTCAGTTCAGTCTTTCTACACGGACTAAATCATGGAATTGATGGGAGTAGGGCAAGGGGAAATAGAGGTGGGTTTCATCAGCACATTGATCATACTGCATTCCAAATTGACAGAGGATTTCTGTTGATCAGCATTCCTAAGGGCAGAATCCCTTAAGAGCACCACTGAACTGCTGGGCGCAGCCACGTTATTGTGAAAAATTTACAACGTTGACTTCCTAATAGTAAATATAAAGAAATTAAGGGATGTATAACAGAACAGGGTTGAAAAGCCTACATATTTCATACCAACACACCTCTCCTCCCCTCCATTTCCTCAAGCATGGTTCAATTGGAAATCCATTCCAATCTATGCATCATTTACACAAAATCACACTTTTGCAGTTTGTGTGAGTTGGGAATAATTACAACTGCCTGTTAAAAGCCACTAAAGTGGATTGGAAGCCACGCTTCACCAATAAGGAAGGATTAAAATGGTAGGGAAATAGTCTTTCCACACTCCTGACTGTGACACAGTAGTGAAGGTTGTTAAGAGAACTTGAGAATGGTCCCCTGGTTCCATACTCACACTACCAACTGCCGCAAAGGATTTGCTTCTTTATTCTGTATATTACTGTATAATGTGTATTCATGTAGTGGGGAAAACTCAGCTTTTTATCACTCTTCAATTATGTGCATAAAAGAACGTCAAAAACTTGTTAAGAAATCATTTGTTCAGAATAACCAGTCCAGACAAATAGCAACAGGAAAGAGCAGTTCCTACAAACGTTTCAGGACTAGCAGATGCTGGAGGATAAAGCTATGTGTACAACAAGGTCTGCACTGCATCACCGATGTGAGTCTGCTGCCCTCAGGTGAACTTGCCCATTGCCAGTGTTGAAATAAGATTCATCTTCCAGTCCAGTCTGCTTTTGTACATGCAACAGAGGGGGCACCATCTTGTCCTTCACTTCAGGCAGCAAAATGGCTTATGCCAGTCCCTGATCTTCAAAATTCTTCAAGCTTATAATTTTAGGAACATTAAAAACAACTAAAAAAAACCAAATCTGGACCATTGTCCCTCATATTTTCTGGTTATTCCCCATTACATCCATTGCCTGAAAAAATTGTTGGCATTCAGAAGAGAGATGTTTGCTAACCCAGATCACTCTGTAATGTCTGGTGCAATCCAGTGCATGGAGAGCAGAAGGCTTGCCAAAGGCTGAGTTCATTTAGCCCCTGTGAAACCTGCAACTGTGATATTTCCCTGTTGCTTGAACTGAAGGTTTGATCTTTGTGCCTTCAGCAACTGTCAAGAGGTGCGATCAGACACCCTGACATGTTGGCACGATTCATATTGCAGAGATGGATTTGACAGGTGCTGCCTGCCTAAAGTGGAGCCGGACTTGACAGATAATTAAGGGCATGTTACTAGACAGTTAAATGGAAAGACTGAGATAACATTTGAGGCAGTTGCATCTTGAATATGTCAGTAACATTGTCTTACATTTGTGTCCCAGGTGCTCTTTTGCGGAAATGGCAAGAAGAAGAATTTCTGTACTATATTGCGTGAGGTGACATACCTATGGCTTTAAAAGTGCATTACACAAATTCATGGAGGAGAAGACTATTAATGGCTGCTAACCCTAATTGCTATGTTCTGCCTCTGCTGTCAGAGGCAGCATGGTTCTGAAAATCAGTTGTGGGAGGGGCGAATGCTGTTACACTCAGATCCTGTTTGTTGGCTTCCCATCGTTGGCCATTATGAGAACATGATGCTCATCTAGATGGGCCACAGGCTTGGACCAGCAGGCTCTTCCTATGTTCTTATGGATACCCTATATCTGGCTTCCATAAACTGAGCAGGAATTGGACTAAATGGCTTACAAGGCCCCCAGTTTTATAGGATTCCCTATAAGCAAGAGGACTACAGCAGGAATGTGGAACTTCTTTCTCACCAGTTGTTGTTGGATTCCCATCAACCCCAGCTACTGTCCCGGGATGATGGGAGTTGCACTCTAGCAACATCTGAAAGGTCAAAGGTTCCTCATGCATGGACTAGAGACTTCCCTCCCTCTTTTAAATGAAAGCCAAGTTTGACAGGGTGCCATGCCCTGTGCCAGATACCCAATTCTGATTTTATGCTGCTGCTGAAAGAGGGAAGTAGCTTAGTCCTGGAGAGAATAACAATGGTGTATCAAACCAGGCACCAAAACTCTTCTGATCCCTTCTTTTGTAGTAGAGCTCACATGCTTGCTTCCCTGAACCTGCTTTATAAACTATCAGGGTAACCTTCTTTATTAGTCCGATCTGTGTCTATGTCTAGCAAACTACTGATCTGAGGGATCCACCATGAGCAAAATGATACCAATGCACCCACTTTTCATATCTTGCTGCTCATTGTGAGCTGGATTTGTGCTGTTTTTGCATGGATCCCATCCATTTCAATGAAGCTTGCCCAGGAAAACTTCCCAGTGGATGGGATTGTTTGGCAGTAGAACAGACTGCTGAATAAAATGCTTTCCAGTATGGAAATGCCATTCACAAATTGTCTCAAAAACACACAGCATCCAGGCCACAACTTAAGAAATCTGTAATCAGAGTAAAAGAGAATCAAGCCAAAATCAAAATGAGCTTTGCAAAGAATAAATTAAGGAAGCTAAGCAATGGATATGCTTCTTATCAGTTCTTTGGAGCTCTGTACAATGCTTTGAGTTTTCTTCCAGGCAAGGTGTAGGGAAAGAGTTGGAAGGCACTGAAAGACAGAAAAGACTTGAAGCTGAACAAGCCACAGAAAAGTATCACCAGGCTGAGTTTGGCAGGAGCTTAGAGTGTTTCATGCCAACCAGGGCCTGACACTTGCAAGGGAAATCCTCAGTGTGTATTGTCAACAGTGCCATTCTGTACATGCCAATTCATAAGTAAGTACCACAGTTCCTAAATGTGGATAATCTTCCAATGATATAGTGCTTAACAGTTAGTCTTATGAAGCCTTTCCCAACTTGATGTTATCCATATCTTGTTGAACTCCAACTCCTATCAGCTATAGCCAGCATGGCAAATGGTCAGGGATGGTGGGAGTTGTAGTTCAACATATCTAGAGGGTGCTAGTTTGGTGAAGGCTCACCTTATGAATTAGAATAAAACATAAATCTCTGCATATTAAAACCCTGCAACTGTACTTTCTGAGACATTGGTTTCATATGAAGTTTTTTTAAAAAAAGAAACAACAAACAAACAAACAAACAAACAAATAAATAAATAAAATAAATTCCCTAAAATAGTTTTCCACTTGGATTCTCTTTTATTGATAACTGTTCTAAACTATCACAAAAACAGAGAAATGTCCCATGAATGTCTTGAAATTTCTTAATGATCATGGTCAAAACAATCTAGCGAAAGTTGAAAATTTCTGCTGAGACTAGTGTGGCTTTTTGGTGGGTTGGGTGGGTGGGAGGATTGCAGCACAACAAAAACTTCTTCCTACTGTGCTTGAACAGGACACTTCGGCTTGTGAAGGCTTCTGTTCAAAGTCTTACTGCTTATGTTCAAACCACCCAAGTGGGATTTACATGCAAAGGGGACTGATTGTTAATGAAAACAGGAAAAGAACAGATGATGAATTCCTTAAGAGTTTGTCAAATCCATTGAGTCTTTTGTATTCCAAACAGGTTGGCAAATACTGCTAAATTTCCAGATACCTTGACAAACAAGGCATTGCAGTAAGTCAATCTAGGAGTGTCTCAGAGGCACATACAGATCAACTTCTCTGTATTAGACAGCTCATGACCTTTGCGGTGCTTTGTTACAAGCAATAACACGAGATCTCATCATCTCCTCTCTAATATGAATTCTTGGTGAAAGATCAAACTCCACAGGGCAGCGAGTAGGGACCTGGCCTCTTATCTGATTTTAATTTCCTGGTGTAAGGTAATGCCTGCATCTGCTCTGTTGTATCCAATGTGCAAAGGGCAAGGGATGAGGGCACCGTAGGACTTTTTTTCAATTAGGAAAACTTTAAGGTTCTGAGACCTTTAAAACAAATCTGCTGTCGTTCACAAAGAAGCTGATGTTCCTTCCAAGAATGAGCCGTCTGACGCTTTGGATCCCAGGACCATAGGCCAATCCACACATTATATATTTTTGAGCTATTGCCAGAAGGGTGGCCATGCTGGACTGTGGCAGCAAAAACAACAAAGACCAAGAAAGACCAACACATTTTATTATGGCATCAACAGGGGTGGCTAACGTGTGGCCCACCAGATGTTGTTGGACTACATCTCTCATCTCTGGCCATTGGCCATTCCAGCTGGGTCTGATGAGAGTTAGAGGTGGAGGTCCACAGCTTCGTCACTCCTGCTGTAAGCTGTTCTGTGCCCTTCAGTCTCTCAAGTTCTAAAAGGCATCCATTTGCTGGTTGAGACCTTCTCCACCTCCTATATTGTGCACAAGTTCTGATGGGATATGGGAAGCTGCCTTATACTCATAAGACCATTAGGCCATCTAGCTCAGTACAGTCTACCTTGAGGGATTCAGGCAGTGTGCCTTTCCCATCTTTACTTGTATATGTAAAAAATGAACCTGGGACCATTTTGGCATGTGAGGCATGTGCTCAAACATTAATCTATGGCCATTCCCACTAAGAATACCATCTCGTGCCATGTCAGCTACAGGAGCTGGTTGAAATCAATGGCTTTGGTTGTGCATTGGGCTTGTGTGTTTATGTGTTCAGATTACGGCCTCTTTGGGTGGGCCACAATGGCCTTTCTCTGCATGCTTCCCATCATTTGCCACTCCATTTGCAGATGGCAAAATGAGTTGTGGTGGCACCAGCAGCAGGAGATGGGGTGGGGGTGGGGATTAGATTGTTCCATATGACTAGCTGAAATGATTGTTCAAATGGAACAGCCGGAAGAGTGTGACATTGAATTTCACCCACTGAAAGTAAACTTTCTTGTGAGAACTGCTCTGGGAGCACCCCAGTCCCATTCCTCTCGTGGTCTTTATAAAGCCAGTTAACCTGCTTGCCAGGGGTTCACCCTTTGATGGGCATGTTTGATGCCTTGAGACTTGGAATAAAAGGTTTAATTACCTGCTGGGCAGGCAAAGGGAGCTGAGCTGGCAGTTGGGGTGGGCACTCCATTCAGATCTTAAAGAGGGAGAAACTTTCTACAAAGAACCATTTCTCTTTCATGTCCATAAGGTCAGAGCTTCTCCAAAGACCTCTTTCAATGGAGCATGGAGCTGGTCCATGTCCCAGACCTCTTCACCGTCATATTTATATTTCAGTTAGCCTTCCCTTGGCTGAGATATGTGTCTCATTTTCTCCACACACCTATGTACGCCTCCTTCTCCCCCATCTCTGCTGTTATTCTTAGGAAATTGATGCATGGACAGTGGAGTTCTATGTCGTGTACACACAGACAGTGATGTTTAGAGGCTTGAAGATTGTATATGGAGCTATTGTTACTCCCTTTGGGTCTATACACATGCACGCAACACTTTCCCCCTCTGCAGTCTCTGGTCAAGCTAGATTCTTTAGTTTTGAAGCACTTCAGGGTGGATTCAGGCAACTGGGAGACATGTGCAGAAAAGGGAAACTAAAATGGTCGTGAAGCTGGAGGAGATCCTCTACAAATAAAGGTTACAATGGGTGGAATTCAACATTAATCTGTTCCCTCTGCACAAGCATCACAGCTTGCTATATGGAACAAACTGCCTCTCCTCCCCACATCCACTGTTCTGGGGATTCTTGCAATCCCCCCCCCAGCATAGGTGCTGGTTCCTTGGGGCTGAGGCTCTGTGGGCCCCCTCAATCTGCGGGTTGCCCCTCCCATTGTTGAGGCTAAACACAGAGCTGGTCATGGAGCAACATCAGGGCATTGCATGATGTCATTTGCACGATGTGAGAAGGTTGCATTGGGCCCCCTCAATGTTCTTCAGAAGATGGTGCCTCTGTCCCCCAGAGTCAATTTTGGGGGAAATTGCAGTTGCAGAGGGTGTTGCCAATTTTAGTGCTGAGAAAATGAGACTTCACAGGAATTGATGATTGGCTGGGGGGATATTGGCTGCATCACCCATAATGTCTAATAGTAACAACTGCGCTTTCACCTTCTGAAAAACACCAACATTTGGAAAGGATATTAGAAACAATGAACTTTGCTTCTTCGTTGCAAGGTTTCAGTGGGCAAAGTGGCCTATGACTGAAAAAGCCCTGAGTGGGTGGGGGAAACAGATTCCCTCCCTCATTTTTTCAACTATAAGGAAGGTCTGTAATATACTTCATCATTTTTAAAAGATGCACTGAATCAGATTGAATGAATTCTTCTCCATAACCCAGTTCCCAGGATATTTTTTACTGTGCCTCATAAATTATATTCCCTTTTTATTTTTGTTTTATTGCCTGTCCCCGGCCGATTCAGGTGATATATGTTTTCATTCTCCCCTGGTGTTTTAGGAACAATCTCTTAATCGACTGAGAGATATAAAGAAGATAGTTGTCTCCTTTGACCTCTCTCATTATGATGCTTCTTCACGACTCTGCCTTCCACATGCTCTGTATGTTTCCCTGGAGGCTTCAGAGGTGGAGCTGTGACTTAACTATGATGTCTGAGGATCAGAAAGTCATGACACTCTGATTTGGAGGCTCCAGCGACTGGAACAGAAGTGATTTCTTTAATCCATTTACTTAAATTTATACCCTGCCTTACCACATAGCCATGAAACTTTATAGTGCAGGGACATGTCTCCTTTCCTCAACACTGTCAGCCACAGGTTACTCATACAGATGACCACCCAACCATGTGGGAAACCCATTTTTAATGTCTGCTTAAAGTTGTTGGGAGTGATCATCATCAGGACTTTTGTGGCAAGGTGTTGTCAGTATGCTGATGATACTCCCGTTTGTCCACGTCATCAGAAGCAGGTGACACCATGCAGGTACTGGATCAGAGTCTGGAGGTGATCATGGGATGGGTGAGGGTCAACAAACTGAAGTTGAATCCTGGCAAGATGGAGGCACGGTGGACTGATGTATGTGGGAATTAGGTGCAAAAGCTATTCTAGATGGGGTTGCACTCGGCCTGAAGGATCAGGTCTGTAGCCTGGAAGTGTTCTTGGATTCCACCTTGTTGCTGGAGGCCCAAGTGTCTATTTCCAGATTCAGATGGCTGTTCCTGGACAGGGAAAACTGGGTCATTGTGTTCCATGCTCTGGTAAATTCCCATATAGATTACTGCAATGCACTCTAAGTGGGGCTGTCCTTGGAGAAGCTGCAGCAATTGCAAAATGCAGCTGAAGCATTTGCAGTGGTTGCCAATTAGCTACTGAGTTAAATTCATTTTTTTAGTTCTGATGTATAAACCCATATACAGTATAGGTGGGGACCAAGTTACTGGAGAGCCAGCCACTGTATATACTAACCAGCTTGTGACCTGAGAGCTGCTGGGGAGATCTTGATGGTACAGTGGTACCTCAGGTTAAGTACTTAATTTGTTCCGCAGGTCCGTTTTTAACCTGAAACTGTTCTTAACCTGAGGCACCACTTTAGCTAATGGGGCCTCCTGCTGCTGCCGTGCCGCCGGAGCTTGATTTCTGTTCTTATCCGGAAGCAAAGTTCTTAACCTGAAGCACTATTTCTGGGTTAGCAGAGTCTGTAACCTGAAGCGTATGTAACCTGAAGCGTACGTAACCCGAGGTACCACTGTAGTGCCATCAGCAGGGGCAGTGAGTCCCATTTCACCACTTGAGATGAAACGAGATGTGCCACTTTGTCCTGGTGGCTTTGTCCTCCTGCCACCACCTAGTTGTTCCTGCCGCCATCACCTGTTTTGCCACCGCCATGCGCCATGCCCCATCTGCTGTCTGCAGAGAAACAGCACCAACATCTGTGCAGATTTTAGGCAGGGTCATGCCTATTTGGGGTCAGACCTTGTGCCAAATGCCGTGATCTTGCCAAAATTGGTGCCAATGGCAGCGGCACTTCTTTGCTTAATGGTTATTATTAATAATAATTTATTATTTATACCCCACCTATCTGGCTGGGTTTCCCCAGCCACTCTGGGCAGTTTCCAGCAGAATATTTAAAGACAAGGATTCATCCCCTATTAAAAGCTTTCCTAAACAGTGCTGCCTTCAGATGTCTTCTAAATGTCATATAGCTGTTTATTTCTTTGACATCTGCTGGGAGGGCATTCCACATGGCAGGCGCCACTACCAAGAATACCCTCTGCCTGATTCCCTGCAACTTTGCTTCTCGCAGTGAGGGAACCTCCAGAAGGCCCTCGGTGCTGGATCTCAATGTCTGGGCAGAATGATGGGGATGGAGACGCTCCTTCAGGTATACTAATCAGATATAATGGTCACATCTTAATTGGGCATTTGTCCATTCTATTGTGATTGCAGAGCTAATAAATGTGAGACACTTTTGCCATCCACCTACCCACCCAGTCCTGACACAAAACCCGTTTTCCAGCATATAGCTAGCATGATTTCATGGGAACCTTGGAATCAGTCTTGAACTTTTAGATAGATCAAGGTAACAACATATATCAAAAAAGTTTTTCCCCTCCCCCATCACACATATCAAGACTTTTCTCCTCTGACATTATGGTCACTGAGAAGCAAAAGTGAACGGTAACCATACTCTACATTTACACTGATGGCTGCTCTAATTTGCCTGCTGAGAAACCAGGCAGATTAGATTGCTTAATAGAAGAGGGCTCTCAGCAAAGGTCAAGTGGAACAGTGTTAATGCTGTGGATATTCTAAAGTAGTTGCTTTCCTATTTCTAGCCTGGAAGTACTAGTGAAATAATAGTTTGTGGGCATGAAAATGTCAGGGATTCTTGACTCATTGAAGTCAGTGATTATTTTTTATTATTTTTTATTTTTGGAGTGGGGGATGTCTGCAGATAAACTAATTAATAGCTTCAGACTTTGGCCCACTATTAACAACAGTAATTAATATTTTGCACTTCATTAGCACCTTTCATCAGGGAATCTTGAGTGCCTTACAGCCACTAATTAACTAAGCTGCTCAGCTACCTAGTGAACCAGGTAGAAGAAAAATATGGAGCCCATTCCCTTTGCCTTTGAAAAAAGCCACTACCCTGGCTCTTCAAGCGGTATTTTGAAAATAAATGTGCCAGAGCTCAGTGCACAGCCACAATGACTATGAAATTAAGTGGAGATAGAGTTTTCTCTAGCTGCCTTTGTACAGAGAATTTAAAAAGACAGTGGTTGGAATGCTTTTGTCAAGAAGAAAACATGATTCCCCCTTTTTTATATAAAAAAGAAAGCTTTTGAATGGAACAGAATGTTCATTTCCCCTGCAATATGAGAAATGCTTGATGCAAACTTTTAAGTTTTCCATAAAACTACTGTGCTGGAAATCAAGCGCCGAAAATACTTTGCAGAACAAAAACACAAGTGGGGTTTTTAGATTTTCTAAAAAAACCAAAAACAAAGACATGGGAACCTGTTTTTCCAAAGATGTCTCTGCTTATTTTTGCAATGCTTGTCAAAGAGAATATTCATTTCCTCAGTCAGTTGTAACATCCATATACACATTATGGGCATCTGCCCGATTAGGATCACATCCTCCTGTCTAATAGTGCTCCATTCCACACTTTCCTTGTCTATCAGGGCCAAACTAGACATTGTTGAAGGGAACATGGAGTTCCCAACCTCTATCATTATACTGCAGGCAATGATCACTGCCTTTATCCACTATATGGCACCTACCTATTATCTGGGGATGTTATTATGGCTATAATTACTGTCGCTAGATGCTGTGGACAAACACCAGGCATTGGTGCAAAGGGGCTTTTGATTGATGGAACATAATGGAATAGGCCATCTTTTGAGGAATTTAGGGGCCCAAGGCAGTTTGCCATTACTGGCTTTTCACAAACATCTACTGTGCTCTGACACCTCCAAGCATACAGCCAACACAGTATGGGGACAACTGTTCTAGCTGCTCAGCAGTGATGTCAATGCAGAGAGTATAAGAGACAGCTTCAAAAACAGGGCCTAGAACAAAGTCTTGTGGTGCTCCCATTTTTCATAATGAAACAGAATTTGGATTGCTGTTTGCTTTCTCAGAAGATTGTGTTGTTGTTTCCCCTTTCTCAAGCATGGTTATGCTTCACCCCCCCAAAAAAAAACCCCACAGAGACAGGAATTTGCATAAGATGCATATGCTAATTTACATGCATGGATGCAAATCTAGAAATGTTTATTATAATTTAAACAATAATACAATGCATGCAATCATAGTGAGACATGGGTCTATCTGGTCTGCTGTCCAGCGACAAACTTTCTTCTGCTTCTTCTTCATTAAACCAGACTTGGACAGCACAGATCTTCAAATAAAGGATGTCTTCCAACAGAGGACTGTTTGTGTGTGTGTGTGTGTGTGTGTGTGTGTGTGTATGTGTGTTGTTGTTGTTGTTGTTGTTGTTGTAAAGTAAGACTCATGACCACCCTAGGTGGATTGGGAAGCAGAGGGATGGATTCAGCTGTCACATTTTATTAGCAGAAGCCAGTACAACAGAGCTTTCCCCCATCTCTTCCTTCTGCCCCCTGCCAATCTGCTCCAGATGGACTAGCATGCAGGGGGAGGTGAGGGGAGATTTTCTTTGCCCAACAGAACTATATCTTTAGTGCTATGATGAATCCTCTCTAATAGCAATATGATACTAAGGATTGTATTCAGCTAAGTCCTACTCAAGTTTGTTGGCATCCATCTGTCTCAAGAGACAATGGAGTGCACCTCGGGGGGGGGGGGTAAACCACTGCATTAGCAGCACTGGAGTTACCTCCCTGGGGCACAAGCCTGGGCAGTGTGCATGGAGGTCCTGGGCTGCCCAGATGACAAGACCTCCCTCTTAGCCTTGCTGATGTGGTCCAAAGGAAAGAAGAACAATATGTTTGGCACCAGTTTGGCTGCAGGAGTTGTAAGGAGAAGGTATACAAGACATCATACAACCATCATAGAGACTCCACTCTGGATTTGTGTAGGGTTTACTCCTTAGCCTTTTCTTTTCCTGGAGAGATCCTGCAAGGCAGTGGGTATGGGTTTCTCCTCAGGGTGTACTCCTGAAGCCTTTTTCATGATGGACTATAGCTGCAAGGCAAGAGAAGTTCAGGATAAGAGTTTTGCTTCTCCAACAGGGGCTACCTTCCCAGGTTGACAAACCCCATCAGTCTCTCACTTCCCTTTACATCACATGGAGAAACTGCCTCCTTGACCATTGGACCCACTGTTGGTGTCCGCTCAATCTACCAGAGCCTATCTTCGCATGCATGGGAAGTCCCTAACTCACTGAGGATTTGAGAACCATTGGCTCCTTTCACTTGGTTTAACTGGCCAGTCGAAGCCATTCATGGGGTGTGGCTGATGTCACGTGGTAACAGCTTCTAGGTACTGCAGGTGAGAGATGCAGGATGGAGACCAGAAGTGGACAAACTGCCACAGAAAGAGAATGGCGTGTCCCCCACCAGAGGTGCTACCCTCCTCTTACACATGCAGCTATTAAATTAGTCATGATTATTTCAGTGGGTCTACCCTGAGTAGGCCTAGCATTCCTATGAAGAACACAGCCTGCTCCAATTAACACATTCCAACTGCTAATGGAAACATTTTGAACTGTTGATAAAATACTACAGCTGCAGGACAATTAAAATTTCCCAATATATATGTACTAGTCCAGGCATAGGTAAACTCGGCCTTCTAGATGTTTTGGGACTACAACTCCCATCATCCCTGACCACTGGTTCTGTTAGCTAGGGATGGTGGGAGTTGTAGTCCCAAAACATCTGGAGGGCCGAGTTTGCCTATGCCTGTACTAGTCTGACCACTATAGGGTTAAATCTGGAACCTAATCATTATGGGCTGGAGCCAAACTTCATCCTTAAACTTTTATTTCCAGTTGTTTTTCATTTCTGACCAGTGTTATTTGAGCAATGAGCAGATTGCCTTTTATTATCCTGGCAATAAAGGGAACCAGCACTTTATGTATACATAAAAGGAGTTCCAATACAAAAAAAGATAATCTTTAACCAACCAAACACACACCCTTCCAGCTTTTAAACTGGTAAAGAATAGGCACTTGTAGAGTGAAGGAATACAATAAACAAAAGGCAGAGTCAAGCCTCCAGCAATGTAGAACAACAGAGGGGGCTGGGCAATGGGCCCTAGTGGTATCCAAATGTGTCCCTATATCTGTCTGTAAAATGGTGAAGGATAGGTCTCTTTCTTATTCTCTACAGAGGGTCACCAAATGGTGTTCATGGGACTGCAAAAGCCTCTCCTGGTGCCCGCAGGGTACCCCCCCTCCTGAAATTAGACTTGAAAGAAGTGTCAATAGAATAGGTTGCAGGGAGTGCTTGGTTGCTGCAGGTGCGCATTTGCCCACAACAGTTTATTTGGTTTGCAAGTGAGCCCATGAGCCTGAGAAGGTTGGCAACACCTTCTCTGTAGAAATGTCTTTGATGACACCTCCACCCGCTTTCTGCTGCATGAAGGGGCGTCCTCCGCAACCCAGTGCCCTAAAACACGGTGATGCAATTAAGCAACGTTATACTCTGGGTGTGATGGATCCGGGGCCTCCCTCTACGGATGGTAGTGTGTATTCCTTTGATTATTTAGAAGTGTGGGAAGCTAACTCTGCAGAGTTTGCCTTCCCCACCCATAGTGCTGTGTGAAGCTCTGGACACTTGTGCTCAAATTCTGCTTGCTGGTTACCCACAGGCACTTGGGACAAGAGCAATTTCTCCCTCCTGTGTTTTCCCACAACTTGCATTCAGAAGCATTTCTGCCTCCAACTGAGGAGGCAGAGTATAGTCAGCATAGCTAGTAGCCATTGATAGCCTTGTCCTCCATGAGTTTGTCTAACCCTCATGCAAAGCCATCCATGTTGGTGGCCATCATTGCCTCCCATGGGAGTAAGTTCCATAGTTTAATTATGTTCAGCATGAAGATATGCTTTCTCTTACCTGTCTTTTACCTACTTCTAGAAACAGCAAGCTATTGAGGTTTGGCCCTTGTCCGAACCATCCCCCCACCCGCCCATTTCAGTTTAAGTCAGGGCCATCTTACCCATAGTTGCTAGGGGTACGGGGCACCCAGGTGCCAGGCTCTCAGGGGCGTGAGGCCAAGAGCTGAGTCTGGGGAAGAGCCTGCCCGTCGGTTGGAGCGCCGTGGTGGGCTCTTCTGCTGCAGATGGCTCTGCGCCATGAGTTCGGGGGTGAACGAGCCAGCAAGACTCTGAGGACGCAATCCGTCTCCACTCTCCTGCGTGCCTGGGACTGGGCAACTTGGGTGTGTGTGTGTACCAGGCAGATCTTTGCACCCTGGTGCCGCATATGCTTAAGACAGCCTTAAGTGATGCAGGGTGAAAGCTCAGAGCATAGCACATCATCACCTAGTTTCCTGCAGTTTGTTGCCATGCTGGTTTCAGGCCATTAATTTCTCCCATTGCCCCTTCTCAGTGTGTCCTTGGTGGGTCATCATGACTGATTGCTCGGTAATAGCTGTGTTTCTCCCATTGTTCCTTACAGCGTGAATTCGGTTTTTGGGGCCAGGCATATAGAGCTGTTCCCAATGGGGCTCCAAACAACTTCATTGTTTTGCTGGCCACCCTCCCGCTCCCCATTCCCAAGCCCTTGTCGAGGGAAAGTAGCACAGATAAAATGTTGCAAGAGGGCTTCGATCTTTAATTTACCCCAAAGCTTGCCTGATGGAAACTGTGGAGACGGAGGGCTTGCTGGGAACACTGTCAAACAAAAGAAATGGGTGGTACTCTGTTCTTAAGAATCCTTCGGGAACAATGTGTGTCCTCATTTACAGAGGACAGTCCTCAATTTGGAGGAGCAAACAGATATCCTGAGAAGGGTGCTGATCTCTGGAAAACAATAAGCCTAGTAGCTCACACAAAAAATAAAAACAGATGAGTGCCCCCACCCCCAAATATAGGCAGTGTAGTAGGAAATAGTGACAGTTTTTCCTTCTTCATCCTCTTCCTCTTCCAATTTGTATACTGCCCTTCATTCAAAGATCACAGGGCAGTTCACAACATAACAATACAAAATGGGAATGCAAAATACATAACAAAAACAAAAACAAACCAATAACTCCCACAAACATATTTAAAAGGAATATAGAAGCTCTGCCAGACAGCTCGAGGATGCAATGCCAGCAGCAAAGTATGCCTTCTTTGATGCCTTCCCTGACACTAAGTGGGCTTCGTGATGAACCCACACCAGTGTTTGACTGCATTCTCCTGAAGTTTCCCTCCATTCTTGTTTGAGCTGTCTACCAGCTCTGGGCTCCACAAAGCGGGAGAGGGCACTTTGGAGTCATCATGTCAATGGCCCAAGCCATTTAGATGTTCCAGACCAGGATTTGGACAGGGTGCCAGTCATATCAGCTGGGAAATCCCCCAGAACTGTCTGGAAACCCATTGTATCCATCAGCATCTGAGGGTGGACCATCCTAAAAGGCACCCTGCCTCTGCAGAGCAAAAAGGTACTGAAAGCCTAAATCTCAAAAGGAAGTGATCTGACCATGATAAGGGACTGATTCCCCACTCTCATATCACCCTCTTCCTTCCCCAGTTGAGAAAGCAAGGTTCAGAGTGTGACCTGCCACATGCATTGGGGCAGTGACATGTTGGGACAGCCCCATGATCATCATGGCAGCCATAAAGTTCTGAGCTACCCCAGAACCAGTCACCTCAGCATGAATGTTGAAGTCCCCCAAAACCAGCAATCTGGGAGTCCTTTACATCACCTAGCCCTCCTAGGACAGGTGGCAAAGCCCGGATAACATGATGAAAGCACTTTAGAAATAATTCCAATTCAGATGAAATTCAGGCAACTGCAATGCCTTAAGAGACAAAACTGGATTCAGCCAGACTCAGACTTCATTCAGCCATGTGACTTAAATATCTTTCTTAGAGGCCCTGTAGGAGCTTGCTTTAAAACAACAGCACCATATATTGCAGACACAATGATTTGGTTGGACTTACTACATGAATTACATCAATTGCCTGGATCACCACAAGGGTTGTGAAGCTCTAGCATAGAGATGTTTTGTGAAATTTTGTCAACACTAGGGGTTTGGTGAGGAATTTGATTCAGCTCACGCTTAAAGCTGAATCTAACCCAATTCACACTTTCTGAAACAACACAAGAACCAAAACAGCCATCCTTCAATATTCACTTCTCAATTATGCAGGACATCTCTCCAGCTAACTAGTGTGTACAAAATGCAGACATGAGGGTAAAGTGGATGTAAAAATGCATATATTAGTGAAATAGCAGAAAAATGCATTATATTTGTGGAAATTGCATACAAAAATGTGTATATTAGGATAAATACACATTAAAATGTTGATGATTCTTCACAAGGATTTCAAGACACATACACCCCCCAAAAAAAACAACAACAACCCACAAACTGATATGGAAATGTGGAAAACTGAACTTAAGATTGGAAACATAAGAAACTGACAGAATCGAAAACTGACAGATCCTCCCATCCCTAGTCAACACACATGCCAAGTCCAATAAATGCAAAGGTTTTATTTATGATTCGTTATTACATCATATTTTTTCACTTGAATTTCATCTCTCTCTGAAATGGGTGTGTTACAAATATATTTACCAAGTTATTATGCAGTGGCATATCATGGGGTGTGTAGCCCCGGGCACATGTTTTCTTTACGGGCCCCGACCAGGAGCCCTGATCAGGGGCCATGACAGACTCTCTCATCATAGCCTGAATCGGCCCAATGCTGCCAGTTGCAGCTCCACTCCAGTGTCAAGCCTGACCTGGGGGCAGAGAGAGGAGAGTCAGGGCAATACTGCTGCCCACCCTCTCATCTCCACCCTGTGCTCCACCAGAGGCACTAGCCTGTGCTCTGCTGCTAATATTATGCTCACTAAATCGAGCGCCAAAACTTTCAAAGCAGCATTATATCACTACAATATTTTCATTTACAAAAAACAAAAATGCAGTTGCTCAAATAATTAGGAGATATTTTTGGTAGAAGGTGAAATAATGGGAACATAGCTTGCGTGATGGAAAGGTGAAAGAAAGAGATAATGGAGAGCAATGTGATATATATATATATATAGTATCTCTTGTGAAAACATCCTTGGGTTACAAGCCTGTGCACACTTGCCTGGGAGTAAGCTCCATGGAACACAACCAAGCTTGCTTCTGAATCGCCATGCAGAGTACTGCACTCTCAATAATTGACAATGCCAGCATTTCCTCATGTAATTAGATGTATTCACATACGATTTTTCTTTACAGCATCACCATATTTATTAATCTGCTCTAGACTGTTTACTCTGAAACTTCTGGCAAAACCGTGACTACTGATACATATATACGACAAGGAACATGTCTTGCCTTAGTCCCTGGTATCTTCAGCAGCCTTCCCTCACTGTGTGGTTTGCCAGATGGAGACATTGGGTTTCAATAGGTTTGGCTCAGGGACTTTTCTTCTACCTTCCTCTTCTGTTTGTCCCTTTTAAACCCTAAATTCTACAGATGCTTAGAAGTTGTTCCTGATGCGGGAAGTAACAAACTAAACATAAGCCATGCAAATTAGGGGCACAATTCCAAAAGACCTTAAAGTCTTTGCAAGTGGAGGCGTGTCAGAATCTCAGCTTTCTTTCTCAAATCTCTGTTACAGTGCAGGCCACCTTGAGTTCCTTAGATGAAAAGGTGAGAAACAAATGCAATACATACTTACATACATACCGGAGTAGAACAATCCAAGGAAGAGTGTTATTATTTTACTAAACATGCAGTAGATCAGCCTTTAGCGATTTGCTTACATGGATTTTAAGCTCTCTGACTTGTCTCCTTGTATTTTGCACAGTGCCTCACATAGCATTGACACTAATAAAATGTTAAATGCTCAGAGTAATATTAGCAGTGACAACAATGCTTTTAATTACTTCACAGCACCAATTCCTTCTATTCCTTTGCTAATTCTAATAGACAGCAGTGCTAGGGAAACCTCGCTCCTGCCCCATTTTAACCTCATTCCTACTCTTGGGGGAGCTATCTGGAAACATTTGCTCTACAGCAAGAATAGGCTAAGTTTCTGGATGATTTTGTGGAAAGCACAAAGCCAGCAGTGGATGGAGAGGTCTTGTGGGATTGGGTTGTTTGCCCAGGTCCCATCTGCAAGCATTTGCTCAGAAGTGTCCACCTTTGCAAGCACCATTGATCCAAAATGCTGCTCCAGAATCCCCCATTTCAACTGGGGGATACTCTGCAGCAAGTCTTCACTAAGAGCTGTACCATGTAGCTTTATAATACATCTGTGACATTACCAACCCCTGTGCAGGTTATGAATGAGTAATCAACAGACAAAACAGAGGATCCTACCTCAGGGCAGGGATTCTGATTTGATTCTGAACATTCTGTGAGTGAAAAATCTTGCTGGAGATTTAAGCAGCTGCTTTCTCTTAAAACTCTTCTTGGCCAACCTCATATTAGTCGTGATTTAATCCCACAGTGTTGTTTCCTTGGTGAACAGATACAGTTTGTCATTACATAAGCAAAAGAATTGCTAAGGGATCTGTAAAGGTCACATTGTTAGCTTTCTGAATGAAGATCAGCCTGAATTGATCACCCCCCTATAGTGATGATCGACATCAGTCTTTTTAGTAAATTACATTCTTGCACTTTATTTGTAACACAGTTGACCTGGTAAATGGTTAGCAAAACAATATGGAAGTTTTTCTCAGAAGAAAATGTTTAAGAACTACTTAAGGTCATTATATTCGGCACAGTATTAAACCTAAGTTTATGTGTTGGTGTGTAAGGTATGTAAAGCCATGTCTCTCTCTCTCTCTCTCTCTCTCTCTCTCTCTCTCTCTCTCTCTCTCTCTCACACACACACACACACACACACACACACACACGAGCAAACGAGAGACAGAGAGAGAGACAGAGAGAGCTGTAGCGTTGGAAGGGACCCAAAGACTCATCTAGCCAAATTCCTCTGCAATGCAAGAGAATATATATATTTGGAAAACAGGTTTGTTGGAACAACTTTGTTGCAGGCAAGTTCTTGGACTCCACAAGTCAAAGGCTAAGAGGAATGAAAATTCCAAACTGGGAAGAAATATCTGCAGCCCAGTGGAGCATCAGATTTTAACATTGTACCACACAAACCTAATCTTGTACAGTATTCCCACTGCCCTTTTACTGAATAGCTTTACTTTTACTACAGGTTTAGAGGTGCTTCAGAAATTTAGAAAATCCAACAAACAAAACACTCCCATTTCCTCTTTAGCATTGCTATTATTTATTTTGCTTCAGAATGCAAATTCTGACAGTAAAGGCTGTTAAAGCAGCAGCACCAGCAGTTTTCACAGAGCTATCTCATATGATACACACAATTCAGCTGCTCAGAAAACAAATGGCAAAATTCATCTTGGATGCATTTTCAGGTGTTGCACAGGTTCACACCCCACATGGTTGTGTTTGCAGCACAGGGATATTATTTACTGTAGCAGCTGAAATTTAGGCAGTCTTTTACACCACCATCACACACGTACGTTTCTTTGCAAGCCCACGGAGGAAGTCAGCAGTGTGAATCAATCAGTGTGCTATCAGTAGTGCTGAGCTGGAAGAGGGAACATGTTTCATGAACATTTTTGCTTCCCTGCGAAATGCACCCCCTTGGAGGTGATTAATTGCACTTCTTTGCAAAAGGGTCCAGAACTTTACAAAGGGGGCAGGTGCTGGGGAGAAGGGTGGCAGCTGGCTGATGTTGTCTTCCCCCATCCAGTCACTTATTGTGAATAAGAATATACATTTCCATACACATCATGTCCCAACAGGTCATACACAGATGCATCGCTAGAGTTGAATTGTTGTACTAAAAAGTCTCGTTGTGTTGCCTGGACAACAGATTCACATTCCCTTCATCACTATTCAAAGTGAAGGCAGTCTGGGGGCTTTGTTTACTCTTGATGAGTTAATCACGTAGCTAAAACTGATCAATATGTAGTGGCATAATGTAATCGTGTTCACCACGTAATTCCCTGATAGGCTGGGATAACAAAACAAAGAGGGAAGAAGGCCTAAAAATGTCACCGAAGAAGCAGTATATCAGGGCTTAATTATCACTAAAACACTTTCTGGTTGTTTTGTTCAATGAAATGAAAGCATAGTGTTATCATATTACTATTGTGTTACAGTGCTATAACACTATGCCACACTAGAGTTACGGTGCTGTAGTACTCTGTACAATTAGAGCCAGAAAAAAATGTTTCAATAACAATGAAAAATTGATTATTATTTTTAAGAATCATAGAATGCTATCCACCAAAACTGTTATAATGAATGTGTGCTGAACTGCGAGATTTACATTCCTGATATGTCACTACCCTCATCAAAACCTCATCCCTTTAAAAATATGGTAGTGCTATGGGCATCTATACCTGCAGAGATAACTCTACTGTTTTTCAGACTTTCTTTGGTTCAGTGGTACCTCGGGTTAAGTACTTAATTTGTTCTGGAGGTCCGTTCTTAACCTGAAACTGTTCATAACCTGAAGCACCACTTTAGCTAATGGGGCCTCCTGCTGCTGCCACACCGTCGCTGCACAATTTCTGTTCTCATGCTGAAGCAAAGTTCTTAACTCAAGGTACTATTTCTGGGTTAGTAGAGTCTGTAACCTGAAGCATATGTAACCTGAAGCGTATGTAACCCGAGGTACCACTGTATAAGAAAGGTAGAAGTAGCACAGGGAAAATACTGGATGATGACTGGATGATAGAATCATGTGGATGTTCTACAAAAGGTTCCTTGAAGAAAGCATGGCAATTCCACACTAAATTCCTAGAGTTGGAGCACCCAGGCACAAAAACCTAGTTGTACCTCCAGCTAGAACACTACTAAGGGATATTTTGCCCACTTTTTTATTTTAAAATCAAACTTTCCAGAACTTTGGTACAACACTAGTTATTAGGATATGAAACCATGCCCCCAGATGGTTTACAGTAAATACAATGCACATACAACTATTTCCCCGATCAGCACAAGAACATAGGAAATTGCCTTCTAGCATGACAGACTGTCAGTCCATCTCACCCATTAATGTTGACTCTGACAGTCAGCAGCTCTCCAGGGTCTCTGCCTGACAGCAGTTGCCCATCAACTTCTGTCGGATCGTTTTAACTACAGATGTCAGGAATTGAACCTGGGACCTTATGCATAGAATGAATGTGCTTTGTTACTGAGCTATGGCCTCTTCTCCAAAGAACCATATTGCACAAGCAGTGGTGTGAATAACCTACACCACCTGCTCTTTCAGAGAACTACTTCACTCTTGAAAACCCTCCAAGTGTTCTACCCTGCATGCAACGAGGGGATGGGTGTGGCTAAGGGCACTAGCTATTTCTCTTCCGTTGTTATTTCTCTTCTGTTGCTTCCCTGTACATGACTGTAGTGGGGAGTCTGCTGCACTCATGTAGGCTCCCTGTATGAGTGCATGATCTAGAACTCTGTAGGATCAGGGTTTAAAATGGTAAGGAAAGCCTATGTGAGTACAGCATGTGAGTACAGCATCCCACTGCCGATGCCTTTCCTCAAACACAGGAAGGGAGGCAAGGATGGGCCTTATAGCATGACAGAAGGTGCAGAGCTAGGGCACTCATCCCCACCAACCTTCATATGATATCTCACACTTCTGACACCACCACACGTTTACCTGGATGACTGCCTTACCTGTGGCATTCCTGCTTTTTTCTCTAACAGCCATGTAGATCAACAGAGAATGTAGTATCCTAATGTCTGGGTGGTGGAGACAGGAAGTTCTGAAGCAGCTCTAATTCTGACCAGCTGGACTGTGAGTCCTGGAAGAGTTGCTCCCTGCCTTGCAGGCCTTTCCCACCTCGCCTGGGAGGGTGGGACCCTGATTGACCCCAGCTACAAAAGCTGAGGCTCTTAAAGAGACCAGAGAGCATCTTGGTTGTCTCTTAGTGCAGACCCAGGTCATTGAGCCTGAGCTGCCACCTGCCATGAACCACCATTGGCAGAAATAGCAATCATATGTGTTCTATGCTTATGATAATATTTTATTCTCATGCTAATTATCCCATTTTAAATGTGCATTTTATGTTTGGCTCCCTTTCATAATGTTTTCTTAAATGTGCATAATGCAGTTGACCTTCTGTGTAATACTTTATTCTGAAATCTTTAAGATACTATTTTAGGTTCCTGTTAATTAGGTTGCTTTGAATGTATACTTCATATTTGACTGTAATGTTTTATTATGGATTGTTTTATGTTTTAATGTAGATTGTAAACCGCTTTGAAATGAATGAATAAATAATTCTGATGGTTGCAAACTCTGTTTGGATGTAATATTTATGGGCAAGCTATATGCTTAAAGGCAAATGCGTATACTGTATAACAATGTCCCAATAGATGTTTTGTTTTCTTAGAAGTCAGAATCAGGAGGCTGTACAGTTGTTGTTTTAAGTGGAGAAGAAGCAAGGGGAGTGTGCTTAACCCTTTCTGCACACACTATTCTTATGCCTCAAATTTTCTCCCCAGATGTTTTCCACACCTGCAGTCGGGAGTGTCAGCTTGGCCCCACGACTGTGGGTGCCTGGGGACGTGGGTGCTATGCAGTGTGCGTGCCCCTGGCACCAAAATTTGTGGGTGCCCAGTCCCTTCATGGGGGATTTTGTGGGTGCTTGGGCACCCAGGGCCCCAGAGAGCTGGCACCTATGTTTGCAGTTGTAAAAGCCATGCAAAGGTGGAAAGAAGCATGCTCAAATCTGGAGTTGTAAGAATGGTGAACAAAGAAAGGGTCTTGCGTACACATCTTAGCAGAACTTAACAGCAACTCCCCCCCTAGCTTCCTGAAGCTGGTTTGCTGCACAAAGATGTCCCTCGGGACATCATTACACCCATTTTGTGTGTAACATTTTGTTTGCTGCTTAGTTTATCTGCTGCTTGGAACAAAGGCCAGTATTCTCATTCAGTGTTTCATATCCCGTCCAGCGCGATGCTGATCCGCTATAACATAATACTGAATTTTCAAAACTGATTTGTCTTGACTTTGCACCACCTTTTCCCTCCACTTCTGCAGATATTCTCACCTACAACCTTGGTGATAACATGAAATATTACTGGGCGGCTGCTGCTGTATATAAGCAAACAGCAAGTAGGCGATGCTGCTGTTTCTGAAATCAAAGCAGGAGCTAAGTGCCTCAACAAACAAATCCAGACAGACATTCCGTGGCAAGGTGAGGTTTGAGTGGAGATTTCCTCAGTATTGCCAGCAGTTTGACAGGCATGCCTGTCGTCTTATTTCTAATAAAGACTTCATAGGGGAGTGGGGACAGAAATCAAGTCAAAATGAGCCACTGAGAATGGGGAGCAAAAGACTGAAGTGCCTGGGAGAGATTCCTGTGGTTTTCAGAATAATAACAACACCCTATTAAGATGGGAACCCCCATCCCGAAACAGGTTTATGTGGGCTAGGGATTGGGGAGAAATTTGATTCACTTCACATTTAAAGGTGAATCAACCTAATCTACACTTTCTAAAACAATATGTGATGTGAAATACATCATTTGAAATTCACGGTACTCTGAATTTTGCAAATGCCATTCCCCTGCCAAGTTATAGGCTCAAAAATATATAAATTGGGGTAAAGTGCCCATAGAAATGCATTTGTTAGTGAAAATACAGTACAAACATGCATTATCTTCGGGGAAATTGTTTTGCAAAAATGTGTATATTAGTTAAAATGTGTACAGTGGTACCTCAGGTTAAGAACTAAATTTCTTCCGGAGGTCTGTTCTTAACCTGAAACTGTTCTTAACCTGAAGCACCACTTTAGCTAATGGGGCCTCCTGCTGCCACCGCACTGCCAAAGCATGATTTCTGTTCTCATCCTGAAGCAAAGTTCTTAGCCTGAGGTAATATTTCTGGGTTAGCGGCGTCTGTAACCTGAAGCGTATATAACCTGAAGCACATGTAACCTGAAGCGTATGTAAAGCGAGGTACCACTGTATACATTAGGAGGCATTTGCACTAAAATGCTGTTGAATTTTCATGCAGATTTTAGCCCTTTTACAAATTCGCAAACATACATGGAAGTGCAGAGGACTGAACTTAAGTTTGTAAAACGAGAAACTCAGAGAAACCAGTTTCTCCCAGCCCTAAGATTGAGCAGGTTCAGTAGCCATGAAATGTTGAGTATCACTTGGGAAAGAAAAATGGAAAACTGGAGGCACGGAGAAGGAATGGTTGGCCAGAACCCTGCACAATGAGCACTCCTATTAGAACAGAATATACGCTGCAACATTTTGTGGTAGTTTATACTTCTATGGATATAACCCCCCCCCCCCCAAACAAACAAACACAGAACACTCTTTCTCTCTAGCTAGTGTTGCTGCTGCAAGTGAAAAATTAACATGTCGGAGCAGGTTAACAACCAAGAAAATTATTGCTAACAATGCAGCAAGGGGCTTGTTCTTTGCTTGCCCTCCCTCTCTCTCTTTTATTAGTGACTCTGTGATTACTCGCAGGTAGTTAAGAGGCAGGCACTGTATGTTATTGGAGCACTTGAGCAAGTGCTCTTCGGCAAAGGAGCGCTAATTAACAAGCAACTCTTGTGCTCGATTCAAGAACAGCATCCCTGTGGGACAAGCTGCAAGGCCGGGATTGGCTGCATCAAAATGAGCTGCACTTAAATGTGTCAAGGTATAAGAGCGCTGGCAGGAGGAGAAGGCAGGATGGATGTACTCAGGACCGAGGCTTGCGAGTGGGTCTCAGAGTTTGTCACAGCTAATTTGCTGTGTGAGATCCATCCTTGTACACAAAGCTTAATTTAAACCAATGATCGCCTCCTGTATTTAATGACATTATTAAACTCTCTAGAACATGTGAGACAACAAAGTTTGGTGGCTGTGGGCACAGTGTAGGGCATAGGAAGATATTTGATTTGGTTTGCATGCAAGCCTATCGAATTCACACATGAACTGAAACACAGCTATTCTTCAAAATTCACATTTCTCCAAATTTTGTGAGGCAGTTCTCCAACAAAAAAATGCATGCAAAAGTGTATGTGTGTGTTTTTGAGGAAAGTGTGCATAATGATGCATATTTTCATGAGTAGATACATTCAAAAAGGCATCCTATATTGGGGAAACTGCCTTCTGAAAAAGAGAGAGCTGCTGCAGCAGCAGCAGTTAAGAGACTGATCTGTCCTCAGTTTGAAATTAATCTCTCTCCTGGACATCGTAAATGGCCTTTGGCAAGCTCCCCACCCCACCCCACCCCCCGTACACATTTGCAATATGGGGGCAATATTTGTGATCCATCTTATGAACCATAGGAAGCTGATCAGGTTGGACTATTCAACCTACTAGCATTGTCTATTTTGTCTGGCAACAACTCTCCAGGATCTCAGACAGAGATCTATTTCCACCACATGATCCTTTTAGCCAGAGATGCCAGGACTCAAAGCTGGGTCTTAGGGCTTGTCCATACTTCCTCTTTCCCCAGGGAAATCCACTCTTTACCACTGGGTTGAGACAAATGGCAATTCCCACAGATTAACATTTATTTTGATTCAGTGGCAAAGAGTGGGTTATCATGGGGAAAGCCGTGAGGCAAAGAGAAAACTGCTCAGATCCATGCCTGCAAAGCAAATGACAAGTGAAAGCCTTTCAGACCCATTCTTTCTAGGAGGGATAAGCGAATGTGAGGATTAGCCATTGATGCAAATCATGTGCTTTTCTCACACACTAAAGGAAATTAGAGGTTCTATCGAATGCTAGGCCTACTCAGAGTACATCCATAGAAATTACTAACATAGGAGTTCATTAATTTCAATGGGTCTACTCTGAGTAGGACTTCCTTGGACATAATCCAATAGATTTTACAGGTTATCTGCAGAAAATACTGGGATGATGTGAACAGATCAAAATAAAATATTCTTACGGTCACTAAAAAATAATAAAAAGAAATAAGGGGAAGGGAATCTAATTATTTATTTTCAAAGTTAGTATTATTCTGTTTTGGAGAGCTACATGGTACCTTGGGACCTTTTCTTCTTCAGAGGCATTGGCAAGATGAGAGAAAGGACTGAGAATTTTATTCAATCCATTGATTTTTTTCAAATGTTGCTTTATTAAATGTTTCTTAGAGAAAGCTCCCATACTTCTTACAGAGAGACCTGTTTGGTGTTTCCTTTCATTTTAAACTCATGCTGCAGAGACCCCTTGGCAAACATCCTTCCTTCCTTCCTTCCTTCCTTCCTTCCTTCCTTCCTTCCTTCCTTCCTTCCTTCCTTCCTTCCTTCCTTCCCAGCTTGTTCAGTGTGCAACCATCCCAGGCAGGTGTTTAATTTTACTAGAGTCTCTATGTTTACAAGGCTCTTCATGCAATGAAAGTTGGAATGCTAGGCTTTTGGCTTGCCTTTTGAGCTGTTTTTTAAATATATGGACTACAGCATTGGTTAAGTTCCCCCTCTCACACTCAATCGCTCTCTCCAGACAAAATCTAATCCAATCCTATGAGTTCAAGAACAGACAAAAGGAAGAGCTTTTTCACACAGCGCATTGTTAAATTATGGAGTTTGCTACTGCAAGATACAGCCACCAATCTGGCTTGCTTAAAAGGAGGATTAGACAAATGCATAGAAGAAAAGGCTATCAATGGTGCAATATTACCTCTAGTACCAGAGGCAGTATATTCATAAAGGAATCATCCCCAAAGCCTAGTCTTTGCTGAGACACAAAGAGCAAGACATTTGTCAGAGAGTCGACCTTAATGCAAGCCAAGTGCTGCATTTCTGATTTGCCTCCCTTGCTTGTCTTTCTTGCGAGTCTCTAGTTCCCATTATTTCTGAATTTTCAATGGGCTTGGCTTTCAAAGAGTTCACCCCACTTCCTTTGCTGTCTCTTCCAGAGGCTACTGGTGATCATATTACTCTCTGAAGAGGAAGATCAGCAGCTGCAACATCCAGAAAAACAAGGAGGGAGAATATTTCATTTGATACAACTTGATGGAGGATCATAAAATGCCTGATTAAGATTGCAGTAATTGCCAGCTATTTTACTGTAACAACAAAAATGCCAGCCTGCTGGGGGGGGGGGGGCTTGTAAAAATCTCCATGCAAAGTAGAGATGGTTTGGAATTGGCCACAGATGAGGACAACACTGATTGAATTGGATCATGTAGTTGCTCCTTCTAATCCAGGAAACGTCTGTTGTTGATTTGTACGTGAACTGCCATAGTGGATGGCACTATGTGGGAGTGATGGTTTCACCAGTGATGTGAAATGCATGGACACACACATGTTACAAATGCTGTGACTTGTGACTGCAAATCAACACACGGTGACACCGCACAATAAGAGATATAATAAGTCGCTGGTATTACAGTGGTACCTTGGGTTACAAATGCTTTGGGTTACAAACGCTTCAGGTTACAGACTCCGCTAACCCGGAAGTAGTACCTCGGGTTAAGAACTTTACCTCAGGATGAGAACAGAAATCGTGTGGCAGCGGTGCAGAGGCAGCGGGAAGCCCCATTAGCTAAAGTGGTACCTCAGGTTAAGAATGGTTTCAGGTTAACAACAGACCTCCGGAACAAATTAAGTTCATAACCAGAGATACCACTGTATTTTGTAAAAGCAAAAGAACATGCCATAATCTGACAGGAAAACTGTCTAGCTTTAGGAATATAGGAAACTGCCTCATATCAAGTTAGGCCATTGTTCCTTTCACCAAAATATTGGCTACTCCAACTGGTGGTAGGTACCAAGGGTTTCAAAACAGGGATTCCGAGCTCTACCTAGAGATGTAGGGGATGAGCTATAGACCTTCTTCAGTAGCAAACATGGGGTTCAGATCTGTATCACTACCTAATCAATTTAAATGGAGATAACTGAGATTGGACATGAAAACCTTTTGCATTCAAAACATGTGATCTACTACTGAGCTGTAGGGTCCAAGCATCATTTTTCTGTAACATGGGCTCACTACATCCTCTCCTTTATGGAATGGCTTGTCTGTTTATAGTTGCATGACATGTATGTATATTAATTGCACTCAAGTGGCAAATGACCTTTGGACACTGACAGTGTCTCTGATAAAACGAGAGAAACCAAAATTGATAGATTCACCTTTCCCAAAGAAAACCCATACTGGCCTCCTTTTTGTGGGTGGTTTCATTTCCCCCACCCCCCTCAAACAGTGATGGACCAATATTTTTAGGGCCCTGAAGTCTGAACTTTTATGGGGTCCCCTTCACAACCAGCAATGAGGTTTGGGTAACCACTGTTATCTTCTTAGATGGGGTTGTTTCAGCATCTGTGCAACTGACTCAATCTTTGGGATTGTTGAAATATATACAATTTTTTTTAATCATTTTGAGTTGTGCCACTTAAATTGGGTGTACTAGACCTATTATTTTTAAGCACTGCTGGGTCTCCTCTGGGATTAAGGGCGCTGAAGCTTAAGATTCATTGCTTTCACAGTAGATCTGTCCCTGACCCCAAGGATGGTCAAGAAAACACCAGTTTAAAATAGTGGAACAGCACTAGTATAGATGCAGATCTAGAAATAATCTTTAGAAGTTAAATAGAAATGCAATGCATCTAACTGTAGTGGGAAGACTGTGACCAGGGAAGCTGTGAGCCAGTCCAACTGTTTACTGATTATGGGTGAATTCTAGGCTCCTGCTCTTCCTTTTTCTGGTTATTTATCTTGACATTAGACTTGGACCAATCAGCTCTTAAAGTAGTGAAGGCCTTCAACTGATGGACTGACCTCTTACAGTCCTTAAAGTAAAGTAGGACACATGATACTCTACCTTGTGTTGAAGTGAATGAACTTGAAGTTCTATGGCCTGCATAGGATGTGATTTCTGTTCATGCATGACTGACAAACGTTTAACATAGGAGCTGGTTTCAGAGATTTCTGGCCCACATTGGCTGCTTAAGGAGCAGCACAATGGTGATACAAGGTCAACATGGAACAAAGTTGCTTAGGTTTCAGAGCTATTCAGCATGCAGTTCACTAGCTGTAGCTCAGGCTCGTTTCCTAGTTGAGTTCTTGACGTGACTCCAGCTGGCACCTTCAAACATTTGAAGGATGATTTTGTTTTTTGACGCCTTGCTATTAAGTATTAGAAAATGCCCAAATGGATCGTGCAATTCAGCTGTTAGCTCTGATTAAATCACTGTGACTGACCGATATGTTCATTTAATTTCAGGAACATTTCTTCCCTTCTATAGGTTCTTCAGCCTGGGCTGTTGCCAAACTGTCTTCTAATAGCTGTGCTTATTATCTGGCTTCTGTCATTGCCATCTATGAGCACAAACCCTGACATCTTTCCCCTGCTCGCATAAGGCACGTCCATCCAAGTTCTGCAATCAGCAAAGGCTAATTTTTAAAATCTTTACCATAAGGAAAATAGATTGTGGAAATGGTAGAAATGATGGTAACAATTCTACTCATCAGTGGCTTGCTGAGAGGCAGAAGTCACTCCCAGCATTTCACTTAGGACTCTGCTATACAGCTGCAAATAAAATGTTTTAAATATGCTGTAAAGTGCAATATACAAATGTGACACTAGATGGCGACAGTGAGCTACGCCAAATTCAATGTATTTTTCAAAACGTTAAAAAAACACATTTTCACAGCATTTCTTTTAAATATGTGTGTAGATTACACCTTACAGTCTAAAAGAAATGTGACAGTGGTCACTTCCAACAAAGTGTATATGCTCGTATCTGCCTGAATGTATGAGAAATCCACACAAATTTACAACAATATAGAAGCCTGATGATACCCTGAACAACTGGGTGTCCTCAGCAAACCTGGCAATCTCACTGCTCACTCCTAACTTCCAATCATTTATGAATGAGTTAAAAAGCACAAGTCCCAATACCAATTTTTGGGAGAACTATCCTGACCTATGTTTCATGTTCCTTGACCAGTTATTGATCCAAAGAGGACAAGATTGCTTAGTTTTGTCTTTGGTGAGGGACTTACCAATTTTCTTTTGAAAGTCTACATACACTGTAGGGTGGATCGCTTGGTGACACTCTCAAAGAACACATGACTTAACCTTGCAGAAGCCATGCTGGCTCTGCTTCAGCAAGACTTGTTCTTCTGTATGCTTGGTAATTCTTTAATAATACTTCCCACCAGTTTCTCATCGCAGACAGTAATCTAACTGGCCTGTGATTTCCTGCTTTTCCTTTGAATCCCCTTTATTTAATATTTTAGTGTTACATATTTTAGAGGATCACTCCTTCCCTTCTAGTTTTATTCATCTAATGTAGACTGCTAACCCTTCGCTGATAGTCCTCTTTCAGGCACCTCAGCTCCGTTCAAGATTGAAAATTTCAAACACCTAAACAGGGCTTATGTCATTCTAGGTTCAGCAGAATACCTATCATTTCACCAGTATTAGATAAACCATTAATTATTGGCAGTAGTAGTAGTAGTAGTAGTAGTAGTAATTCACTTGGATCAGCCATTTAGACTCCTTAAAATGTGTCAGATGTGAAGCTATGAACATTAAAGTCATGTGCAAAAAAAAGCGTTTCTAAATTTTCTCTGAGGAAATGTGCACATGCCTACATAATTTAACAACATAAGATGCTTTGTAAAGTAGGGCTTGATGAAACACACAAAACTTCATGAATTTTATGTGTAATTGGAAACATGTGTGCATAGTTTTGGGCTTGTGACTATGTAAATCAGAGCTGGGAAACCTATGTTAGCCAAAGGGCTGGATTCCCTTGTGGGCAGCCTTCCAGGGGCCACAGGCCAGTGGTTGGCAGGGCCAGATGCAAAAATGGGTGGGGTATTAGTGCAGTAGGCTAATTTGTACCCAGACTCTCACACAGCAATTTATTGTCCATGAATGCAAGCAAGGGGTATTATCAGAGGCCAAGGTATTATCCAGCCATGCAGAATACTTGAGGAGAGTGCAGAGCAGGGCCAGTGATGTGAGTGGCTTGGTGACAGGTGGTAGTGGTGGATTGTGTCCTGGGGAGAGTCCTGAGGGCCAGATGGAAAGGTGTGAAGGGCTGCATTTGGGCTGAAGTTCCCCATTCCTAATGTAAATAAATAACTTGTGGATGCACCTGTGTGCATTCTGCTGAATGGCTTATGTTGGGCCTGCTAGTTTGTGGAGATTTACACGGAAATACAGGGCTAAAATCTCATACATATATGGCACTGAGGACACACTTGAAATTTTATATGTGAATGACTATACAAGTATGATCTTGCCTGACTATGACCCATTGGCATGTACGTATGTGTAGAGAGGCAGAGGAAACCTATGCTTGTTCCTTCATCTGTGCTGAGTCCTCCAGCCCTGCTTTCTTGGCAGACAGAGGCCCCTCAGTGGAATTTTGGAGCAGCTTTTCCTCCCACAGATCTCCAATCTTTCTAATTAATATCTACTGCCTGCATTATTTATTTAGAACAGATGTTTGAGTTTAAAGAGTGTTAAGAGGATATCCTTTGCTAATCAATTTATTTTAACTGGTTTATGTATTTACTGCAAACAGAATTTGGACTTTAGCTGCCATTTTTAATTATCTTCTGCGCTCACTCTTGTGATATGTATATTTCCAAAGCTCCTCAGCTGCACTTTGCAGGCCATCAAATTCCCAATCATAGAAGGCTGTCTCCACCTCTTCTTTTGCTGAAAATGTTGCAAAAATAAAATAAAATGTGAAATGCATTCAAGACCCCTGCGATGTAAAAGTTATTGCAAATAAGGCATTGTATTATGAGGCACGGGAACTTCTAAAATGGCTTGGGAGATCAGGAAGTGCAAGTGGAGCAGAAATACAGGTTCATCCCAGTCCTGCCAGGGACCCAGTGGCTTCATTCAGATGATTCTCTAACCACAGCATGGAGGATAGGATAGGAGCAGTGGCCAGCCCTGAGCTTGCACATTCCTTCTTCCCTTGTTTGTGAAGGGATGTTGTGGAGATTAAAAGTTTCCACTTCCAGTTTAATGGCCAGCTGTAGTTTGCCATTTCCTCAAACTATAGTTTGGTCACACATCAGGATCTCAAAGCATGGTTTGATCCTGGTTGAGGGGCACAAACCTAGGGTTTCCGTACACCCATAATTTCCCGGACATAGAAGGTATTCAGTCCTCTTAAACAGCGAAAACTGCTGAAATGTCCAGGAAAACCCAGACATATGGCAGCCCATGTCGGTAGTGTAGATTTTTATTATTATTATTTCACAAAAAACCTCAACAACTTTGTGCAAAACTTTGGCCAAAAAAAGAAAAAGAAAAGAAAAGAAGCTTGTCCAGATTTTCACTGGACCTACACAATCCACAGTTTCCCACAGTCATACAAATAGCAAACTATGGTCTGCCAGTAATGGAGTTCTCTTGCTAGGCAAGGTTCTTGAGCAAGTGGTCACCTTGTTCCAGGAGTTCTTGGATGAGATGGATATACTTGCTAATTAAGATTGCTGCAATATTGTGTGTGTGGTTTTTTAAGCCATATAATCCCCCACCATTACCCCCAATTGACAATCCAATTACATCAGCAGCTATACTACTATAAGCTTTTCATTTGTGCTCTCTGCAAATGGCAACCATTCCCTCTTCAAGAGCTGCCTGAGAAGGGGTCGTTCTTTCATATGATTAAGCCTGAATGTATTATTCATCTTAAGAAGGTACACCATATATCAGCAAGAGTACTACTAACCCAGCACTTATCTCTTGTGGCTAAGCAGGCAGTTCTTATACTATAGCCAAATAAATGGTTTATAACTGGCAGGAACAGTTGTAGACAGTCACCAAAATGTGCAGTTACATACAGAACCCAAATGCCAGCCCTACACCATGTATACCAAATCAAACATCTAGGGGGAAGTTTATAAAACTGATGTGCAGAATAGTGATATGGCACTTGGGGTGAATGTATCACCAATTTTGCCATCATCACAAATTTGAGGGAAGTGGTTCCTGTTCTAAATTGATCGTTGCTTTGCAAATTCTTAAGCCTGTCACTCGCAACCCTGGTTTAAGAACTGGCACGTCATTCCAGCTTTTAACTTGTCACCACTTTTAAGACCTATTGGGGGAAATGTTCAAATAGCACAGAGAAAGAAAAAAGATTAATGGAGGAAAGCTGAAGGATTGGAAGGCAGTAAATGAGAGAGGAAGAGAGAGTTTGGTGCATTACCGTTAAGCTGGAATGTTTCAATGGAAGCTGCCCATTCAATTCTGTTGAACTTAAATGAGTTAGGTAGGATTTAATTAATGTGCTTCAGTTTAACTGGCTTAGGGATCACACTGAGAAGGGATGGGAAGGGAAGAAGATGAATGAGGAAGTTTGCTCCTTTAAAAATGCAATTATACGTCACCCTTGAGCTTCTTCTGTCAAATGGAGCAGGGACAGAAATGGTCCCTGGTACTAATTTCCTGGCGAATTGCTACTTCATCTTCTTCAGTGCCTTGAAGTTCACAAAACTTTAGTGCCAATCAAGTCATGAATCTGAGCCCCAAGAAAGAGGAAGAGGTAAAGAAAAAGAGGGCAAGAGAAAGTTGTAATCTGGTGGGCAAAAAGAAATATCTCAGGAATAGGTCATAAATATCTTCTTAAGTACTGTTGGAGAAAGCGGGTGGAAAAGCAAAGAAGCAGAAAGGAGAAAAGCATGTTCATTAGTTAACAATATGTTCCATGCTTCTAGAATAATTGAAAGCATAATCCTATTGTGCCTACTAAGAAATAGTCCAACAGAGTTCAATGGGTGCTTGGTCTCAGGTAAAATGAGTATAGGATTGCAGCCTCAGTATTAACTTCTTTCCTTTGTAAGACTACCTAGGAACTCTGCTGGACCTAGGAAATCACTGGTCTTATCTCTCCCTCCTCTGCTGAATATATAACATTTCCCCTTTTTACCTCACAGAGCCATAATTTCCAGGGCAGTATAACTCTGGGAACTCTGGGAATTGTAGCTCTGTGAGGGGAATGGGGTCTCCTAACAGCTCTCAGCAACTGTAACAAACTACAGTTCCCAGGATTCTTTGGGGGAGGCCTTGACTGTTTGAAGTAGCATAATATTGCTTTGACTTTGCATGTGGGGCCAAAATGCTTAAGGCAATGGGTGGGCTACCTACAGGGGGATGCAAATTTCCATGGAGGGGTAGGATCCTTAGGCTAGTGGTGCATCACCCGAATAAGAGGCAAATGAGGACACAGATTTGCATAGAATTGACAAATGCCAACATATAAATATAGATGCGGATTTAGATATAATTACTATAATTTAAACAGAAATACAATACATCACACTCTAGGGCAGAAGGCTATGGCCTGCTAACCTGTGTGCCTGCCTAGTCTGCTGTCTATGCGCTCTCCATTGATGTCTATGGTTTTTCCTTCTTAGGGTTTGTGGCATGATAGCAGAATGCTGGAATTCAGTTTCTCTGGTTGAAAAGCTTTTCATTCAATGGGCGCTATTTTCTCCTTTTGCAAATTGCCACCATGTCCCAAGAATCTGAATTTAAGTCAAAGCAAGGGAAAAATTTAACCCCCGCTACCTCCATATACTAGGGTCCTGATTGAGATGGGATCTCTGCATTGGCAATTTGTATGACACCCCCCACACTCTTAATGTCACATATATAAAGCTAATGTATTGTCTAATTTGGCCCTAATTAATAAAAAAATGATTATTAATTTTATTAGCACACATCTTGAAATCTTTTGGAAATGGTGTAAAGCCATATGAAAACCTTGCTCTGTAATACACATTGTTGTAAAAAATATATATTTTCAGCAGATACCTTCTGGCTGGATAGGTCACTGGGGAAAGAAAAGATGCACTTGGCTGTAGTCAGGGCAAAGCAATGGCAAACAGCACCCTTATAATTCAGGGTCATAGCTGGGCTGTTTACGTGGCTTCTTCACCTTTCCTGGTCAACTCTGAAGGCCCTGCAGTTATATTTTCCAAATTGGATGTTACAGGTTGTTGCTTGCTTATTTTCCCCTTCTGACCTGGCTTCCATCTCGCGTAGTCAGAACCTTTCCTATTCTGTTTCCTCCTCTGCCCCCTTCATCCAATTAACAGCAAGACTTTCTCAACTAGGATGCCATGTTTGCCTTAGCCTGTTGCTTAGCGATCCTTGCCTACAGCTCTGAGTGCAAATGTGTCCAAGAAAGCTACTGCAGCAGGAAGGATGCCAAGAAGGAAATCCATAAGATATGAACCTTCCCAAGAATGATTAACACTGGACATCAGACCCTCTATTCTTCACCCAATTCATAATGCATTGTAGCCTTGGGTAGATAATATACAGACCTCTGAATTATATATTGCAAGGAGGAACAGCCTTTCCTGTTGCTGTTGTTTAACAAACAAAAACAAATGCTGTCCCTTGCTCACTACAATTCACAACCTGTGAATTGTGCAGAAGATGTCTCAAGGACAATGGCTTTTGGGGAAACCCCTGGAAAGAATGTCCCCACTTCCCACCAGGGCCTGATTTAGACTGTGCATGCATTGCCAGCTTAAAAGACAGCCAAATTATTCTTTTTCTTAATTCATATTGTTGCTGGTTTGAAGAATGTAGCATTGCCTAAGAAACAACAGGATAGATGTGGATTGTGGCTAATGTCACATGTGCACTACTTCCAATACCTGTGGTAGGAGTGCACTGGAGAACAAATGGGAGCATGTGCACGGTCTTAAACAGGATTAGAGACCACATATTGTTGCATGTCACTCCAATCTCCAAGCAGTGAGAAATTCTGGAGTTCTAGGTTCTTACCCAGGGTTTGTTTTCCTTGGAATGAAGGACAGCAGAGGCTGTGGTGTCTTTATTATATATGGTTTATTTACACATATATACAACCTGAGCCTATAGTGGAGGGGCTCAAAGCATAAACAATTCAGAAGGTCTTGCTTCTCCCATAGCCACAGCCTTGGATTCAAACAAAAATCAAGCATGGCTCTGTCTCTCCAGCTGCTGCCTGCTTCTAGCCCGCCTCTCTCTCTCTCTCTCTCTCTCTCTCTCTCTCTCTCTCTCTCTCTCTCTCTCTCTCTCTCACACACACACACACACACACACACACTTCAGCCCTGACCCTTGTTGTTCCCACCCATTTGCTATCTGATTCAAAGCCACTTCCTTTGTTACCCTAATGGCCCATACTTAAGGGACCATTAGTTCACAAAGGAGCTGGCCTGGCTATTCCAGCAATGGAATCCCTGCTGGATCCAGGAAAGGGTCTCTGGCATACAGCCTAGCCCTGCCCAAATTCACAACAGTATACATGTTTCCTATAGCTGCCGTCTTGTACAAATGACATATTGCACAGGAATGATCAGGTGCATGTAATGTATTAGCAAGCCAATGATCTGTATTCTGGGTGGATGCCCTGCTGGGACCCTAAAGATACTTTATGGCACGCAGATGGCCACAGCATGGAACCCTTTTCATCCAGCTTTGACATGTAAAATAGGACTCACCAGGAACTGATGGGAAGTTACATACTGATCTGATTCTTCTACTGCTAAGGGGAAGGAAGGATTCGAGCTCAGTGCTCACTTGGAATCATCCTCTTGGTCCTAAATCTAACTGCTCAAGATACCACCCACAAAGGAAACTATTATTCATGCTCTTTCTATTCCCTTCTTTCTCCCCTAATCATAGAATTGCTGAATCATAGAAATGTAGAGTTGGAAGAGACCCTGAGAATCATCTGGTCCAACCCCCTGCCATGCAGGAATATGCAGCTGTCCCATATGGGGATTGAACCTGCAACCTTGGCATTATCAGAACCATGCTCTAACCAACTCAGCTATCCAGCGTAAGTCTGCTTCTTTGGCGGGTCTGATTCCAACATGAGCTACTGCTAGAAGATATGACTAAGCCCCCTGTGCAACGCCTGTTTGTGTTCTGGCAGTCTGCTTGGAATTCTCTATGTTGAAATGCAGGCTGCAATAGCCTCAGCTATGAATTTCCCACTTTACACTGACAATGTGTATCTTTATATTTCCGTAGTCGGTTGTGTGGGTTTGGGAGCAGATTGCTATGGAATTTGTTTTTAAATGTTCATTCTCTCCCGATGGAATCATGGCTTTTTCTCTTAATTGGTCATAAAAGAGCATTTCAAAGCATAGCATTAAAGCACCTTTATGGGAGGGAAACACAAAAAGCGGCACCTGCAAACTGAGGTGTTTGGAACTGCCGTTTGTTCAAAAGGTGGCAAGTGTGTTGGCAGCATATAACATTAGCTATGATACCTTCATTGGTTCCCAGTTTACTTCCCTATAATAATTTAGTGTTTAAAACTGAAACTTACAGAGCTTTACGTCTCGTTTATCTTGGAGAATTTAGAATTCCACATACATGGAAGCCGAAGGGACCTTGGTGCCTAGGAGTTGCCTCCTATGCCTGTATTTAATCAAAAGAGGACATAGCATTTTACACTGAAAGACAGGACAATTCTGTATTATACAGGATGTGTGGCAGAGATCTCTTGCAGCTGGTTTAGGGGCTTCTCAAAGCCTCTCTGGTTGCTTTGGGGGAACATATTCTACTCACAGCGAACCGGAGGAGAAGTCGGAAAATAGTATCTGCATGAAAACATTTTAAAGCTCTATACGAAAGATATGTTCATAGCATCATAGAATTGTAGAGCTGGAAGGGATCCCAAGACTTATCTAGTCCAACCCCCTGCAGGAATCTCAAGTAAATTGATTTAGTTTTAAATACAAACAATGTGCAAGCTGTGAAATGATTTTTTTGTTAGGAAAAAAATGACGAAGAAGCAGCTCAAGGACCCAGTTCTTGAAGAGTGAGTGTTAGATAGAAGTGTGAAATCAAGTAGGAGCAAGTCATCAAGGCTAAGTGGGCTTCCCAAAGGGAGAATAAGAATAGCCTTTAACTGGGTTAAAAGATCATGACACAACATAAGCGGCAATGCAAAGTGCCCAAGGTCCAGCTCTGAACACCTTCCATGTCACTAGCAGACAGCAGATAGAATAACTTTAAAGCTTAATTGTTAAAAATCTTAAAATATTTAAATGACATTGTTCATCTTCTGGTAGTTAAGTGGGAGAGAAGTGATTCCTGGGATATATTATTTTCTACTCCCACATGGAATCTCAGGGCTTTGCTGCTACGATTACAGTGGTACCTCTGTTTACATACATTTCAGGTTACATACGCTTCAGGTTACAGACTCCGCTAACCCAGAAATAGTACCTTGGGTTAAGAACTTCGCTTCAGGATGAGAACAGAAATCGTGCTCCAGCGTCGCGGTGGCAGCAGGAGGCCCCATTAGCTAAAGTGGTGCTTCAGGTTAAGAACAGTTTCAGGTTAAGAACAGACCTCCAGAACGAATTAAATTCTTAACCTGAGGTACCACTGTAGAAGTATTCCATATTATATCCTGTTGTTTTCAGGATTCCTTCCAGCTTTCTAGCCTTGTGCTGAATATCATGGTGGTGAACAATACTGATTGGTTCAGCACATCAGACAGTTGACAAATTTTATTTCAAGAAAAGGGCAGCACTGTTGATTGATTCACATGTTACCCTCCCCACTCAACTTTTGTAAAGAAGTCCCCAAGTGCTTATAGTGGTTACCAGTTCTGAAACCCATGGCAGGTACCTGTGGCCATAGTGCTTCTGCTCTTTCCTTGCTGCAGGCTCTTTCCTTGCTGCAGGTTTTTGGCAACAAGCAAGCGAACTGGGTTCTTTCTATGCTACTTGCTATTACACTGGCCTTGTTTTTTTTCTTGCAGATACCCTTTTTTCTCTAGTGGAGATCATTGGGAAGAGCAGGAGGAAGCCAGTGATTGCAGGATAAATAAGGAAAGAGAGCTTCCTTCCTTCCTTCCTCCCCCCCCCTCTCTCTCTGCAAGAATAAGCAAGGCTTCTTTAGTAGGTTAGTGGAAAGCAGGGGCAGTTCTCTCATTGCTAGTGCCTTCCCCCCTAAAAAAATATGTAGGTGTACTCTCATTTTCCTACTCATATTGAAATACTGAGGCCAAATGAGGCCAAACTTAGATTCACAAAATGTTTAGGGGTATGCGTACCCCTGTGTACCCCCAGAAAAAAAGCACTGCTCATCAGGAAAAGGAGGGCTGGAAAGAGTAATGGCTGTCAGAATCAGCAGTCAATACAGGTACTCAGGAGCATCTTTATATTATATTTACAATTCACTGGGAATTTCCCCATTTTATACTGAGATGACCATTGAACCTCACCTCCAGTGCTTTCACCAAGTATCGTTTCTTCATTTCACCACTTGTCTCCATAGATGCCACTCTCTTTTGAGGTGGTAAGCTTTGAGCCAATGGCAAGGGGACACTAACATGAGGAATACTGAGTGAAGAAGGTAGCTTCAAATCATTTATTTTGCAGTGAGCAAAAGCTATGAAGTATCATTTCTCAGGGGATCGAGAACAAAGAGCAATACATACCCATGTAGACTATTTTAAAAGCTTTTGTGCTCTGCGCATGGAGTCCTCCAGACTCCAGTAGTTTGTGAATTCTGTTGTGCTTCAAAGGTACCTATCCCATAGCTAGAGGGCAGAGTGCTAATTTGTGCTTGACCCTGGTTAAGAAGTAACTCTGGCAATCACCTGACTCCCGCTACCATCCCAGTGCTAAATCTGAAACAGTCAAAGTGTCAGTTGGAATGTGTTAAAGACCCATGTCTGTCTTCATTATACTCACAGCACTACACCTTGTCACTGCTTGTGCCCTAACGTTGTGATATTTCGCACATGATTTCACCAGCTGCAGCTCAAGGCAACTGGGATTCATTGCTTCTTTGCTGCTTTGGATGTTTATTTGCTTGCTTCTTGTTTGTTTGTTTTTTAAGGTTAACTCTCCAAGAATCTTCTTTTTGTACCTCTCCTTCTCCTCTGATGAAGCCTAGCAGCAGTGGATAAAACATGATCTTGCATGGCTTCCTTGTATTTCTGGCAAATACCCAGCTGATATCGCCGAGATACGCTTAGCAAGATCCTGATGGCAATTAGGCATGACAGATTCCTGTCTTAAAAGACATTTTCATTCTTCATGGCAACTATTAGCTTCATTGGGTTGACTCCCTGCATGTGTTTAGAGGTAGAATCCATCAGCTGGCTAACAAATTATTATCTGGCTGTTGTTGCTGTTGTGGTTGTTGTGGTTTATTACCTACACTTTGTCATTGGTTGGGCCACAACACTAAAAGCACAATATTAAAAACAGCTTAAAATTATAGAAGCAGTGTGGGCCCTAAAAATATACATCTCAAGTGTCAAAAGTTAGAGTGAAGAGGTGAGTCAGCATTATTTGCTGAATGCTGTATAATGAACTAAGACATTTTGGCACCTGAGACTAGGGCTGCCATACGTCCAGCGTTTCCTGGACATATCCGGGATTTTGACCTTGAAAATCATATCCAGGGGGAATTTCCAGTTTGCGGCAAAATGTCTGGGAAAACTTGGATGTATGGCAATGCCCCCTTCTTTTAAAAAAGCTCCAAAAGAAGGCCAATTTGCCAAAAGAGGTCAGCGTGCGTTTCAGGTGGCAGCGGCTGAGGCGAGAGACAAGTTTCATCAGGCTGAGGGAGAGAGAAGGCATGCAGGGCCTCAGCTCAACTTTTGCACTTGCCTCTCAGAGACAGCAGCTGGGGCACCATGCATTCTCCCGTGATGGCGGTGGCTGCAGGGGAACCAAGGGGCAGGAGGCTCCTGAGCAGGAAGCCGAAGCAGAACCCGGGGAAGGGAGTACCCACAATGCACCAGGCCATGGCATCGAGCAAACCAAGCCGAGGAAGGTGGGGAGCAGGCCAGGGTGGGGGTTTGAGGGAGAGAAATGAGTGCCCCTAAGGTAGACTGGATTTGGTTATGTGCATTGAAATGTCACACATTTGAATCCGAACGAATACTTGATACTACAGTGTGCCATCCAGGTTATCTGAGGAGAAGGGATGGTGAGTAATTTCTTCCATCTTAAGGTGGCTCAAAGTATTTTGCTACCTACATGAGGCAAAATTGTTAGGGGCACAAAGTTTCAACACCAGGTGCTGCCTCAATATAACTTCACATTCCCGCCACTGGGCTCTATGTGAAGCAGGAAGTGACCTCTCCAAATAACGGAATTAATCTTCTTTTCTTATTTCTGTGGCTGTGATCTCCTGGGTGAAATGGACACCATTCTGACATGCGCCAGGAGTCATATTCACCTGCTGAACAGCAGCCTGAAGGGGGGAAAGGGGGAGTGACTCCACCTGCAGCTAATAAGTCTTCAAGGACACAGAGGAGAAGGCCCTGATGAGAACCAGCTGGTTTCAGCCTCCTTAAGCAGAGCTTCCAGCAGCAATCAGATGGCCCAACCTTGCTGCTTCCTGCTCATCTTCACCCTTGACCCCTGACCGCATGATACTCAGATTCCCTGACCTCTGGACCATCTGATCATGCAGATTGCTGTTTGCCCTGCCCTAGGACTGGACCTGACTTCAGATGCTGACTCTGCCTCCAGGCAAGTACACCTCAGAGACTCTTCTGGTTGGGTGGCCTCTCACTCCACTGAGTTCTGCATGTTGTTGCTCAGCAATGAAACTACAACACATTAGGCAGTTGAATGTGCATGCATACTCCTTCTGTTTTCCTCCCTCTCACCCATCCCCTCCACATGGCCCTGGCCCCTGGCAACCCACGCTACACCACTGATTATACCATGTTAATACATGTATAATGTATATGGAATTACCCTTTTGCTCCTATTAATGGTACCACAAAATCTTGAGTTTAAAGTAAAATCCAATTGTTGTCTTTCTGAGACTGGAACTCCATGTTTGGTCAGGTCTGGGGAAAGTGGAATTCAAGTAATCACATGCAAATGGTGGTTTAAGAAGTAGCTTGCCCTGAAACATTGGTGAGTGGTAAGAAGTGTTTAACTCTTTCCCTATCAGCTGATTATCTCTTGCAACTCCCCCCAGATGGGGCTCTGGATGTGTGCTTACAGTGGGGTGTGGAGAAAAGGATGAAAGTGGCCATAGAGAAAGTATCACCCACCCCTTGTCATCCCCTCTCACCCACTGTTTCAAGCCAACAACATTGGTGGGCACGTATGGACAGGTGGTTGTTGCAGGTCCAATAGAAACACTCTCTAGAAGCTGTATATCTAACAACTACAAAACTGTCAGAAATTCACCTGTGAAGCTTTCCCTGTCATGGAGATGCAGTATTGTAAAAAGCTGGATCCATTGGATTTCTGCAAGCCATATGTTCATTAAAGCCACAGTATTAGGGAAATGGTGGCAATTTCGGCTCTCTGGATACCGCCAGAGACCCCCAGAAAACTGCTAAACTCTCTGCTTCAATTGAATCCTAGGCCCATAACATCCAGTGCAGTACCTGGAACAACCCTTGCTCTCTTTGGCATCTCCCCACAAAGCCCCTCCACCCCCAAATGCATTTGGTGGAAAACTTGGTATTGCAGCAGATTAATGACCTTAGCAAAATGTAATTACACAACAGAGTTCTGCTCTTAATAACTGCGTATTTTACTTGTCAATGTGCCTTAATTGAAAATGAGTAGGCGATACAAGTTGCAGTGGAGTTGGCTGGCAAGCCTTTAACGCTATATTAATTGTAGTAATTAGCAGTCACTTTATGTTGGAGTCATCTATAAATAGGGGGTCCATTAGTTTAGCAGAAGAGCGTGATTTAAAATGCAAATAAAAACCCAATTAGACATATAAATCACTTCCCCCCTCCCAAAATTTACTGTCAAAAAAGCCAGATTTTTTAAAAAGTATTTCAGCTCCCATGAATAGGGTAGGGCTGCTGACTTTTTCAATTGGTCGCTGTGGTTATACCTTTAGGAACAGCCAAATGTGCAGGCATTTTCAGGTAATAATGTTTATTTCCAGGCTGTAAATAGCTTGATCTGATTTCTGCAGATCAAGTTGCTGTTAAAGCAGGCCTAGCCAGATTCTACTCCCCCCCAGCACCAGTTGGTAGATACCAATAGAAAAGGACATGTTTGGGGAGTTCTGGCTGTTAAATACTATATTTCCCATCATTCCTGACCACTGACCATACTGAATAGGCTGATGGGAACTGCAGTCCAACATCCTCTGGCAAACAGGTTTCCCATCCCTGGAATAGGTTGGGATGGAAAGAAGAGCTCAAATGTGATTTCTCACCATTCTGAACTCCTGGTAATCTGACTACAAGATCTGTGAATAAAGGATGGTATATAAATGTAATAAATAAAAATAAATAGAGGCACTGCAGGTGATGATGGCTACTCTACTCTTCAGACAATCTTCTCCAGCAATGCTGAAAAGGGCAATAAGTTTTGGGGGAGTTCTGGCCCAAGGGGTTAATGACGGTTTTCCATGTGAACATCAGCGATATTGTACATTGAGATGAAGAGACTTTGTGCCATCAAGTTAATGCTCTCTCTCTCTCCCCCCCACCCTCACAGTCCAAGGGGAACTGGAGCCCAGGGGAAAAATTCGCTCTGAAGGCTGGCAATGTCTTTTCCCACTCACCTTCCGCTTAAGGCCTCTTTCAGCTTTGTGCCAGAACCAACTTGTCACACAAGGCCATGTGCTCATAGGCTTTTGAACGGCAGGTGTCATGTGCTATAAAATGCAGCAATGGTTGAAGGCCCAGGAGAGTTCTAAAAGTGGCAACATCAGATTGCTTGTTTTTAGACCAAGGAAAAAGAAAAGGGAAGCTGCCCTGCTCCCAGCCACCCATAGGCTTCTGTTTATTTCCCCTGATGTCTCAATATAGTGAAGAGTGCGGAATAACATTTCAATGCTTTTTGCAGAGCCTTGTGAAGCTTTGACATAAAGTGACATCCAATGTACCCGTAAGACCCAATCCAGAACAACTTACAGAGAAGAACCTCTGCTGCATAGATAGAACAATGACTGTACAAAACAGCTTATGACACTTGAGCCATATCTCATGGAACTGCACACTCGTCCATCTCCTTTTGATTCTCACCCAAAATGAATTCTGCTTTCATAGATATCAAGAAGGCTTACAGTCAAAGAAAGCAATTTACAAACAGCATAGTTAAAACAGCTGACTGAAAACAGCAGAAAAAACAATAAACACAGCCTATGCAATAAAACCAACCCAGCTAACTTAAAAAGGGCTGAGAACAATATGGGAATAAGCACCATATTCCTACAGAATGCAGTAAAGAGAGAGGGATGCTGCCACTGAAAGGACCTGCTCCCCAATGACCATCTATCTAAGTTCAGAAGGCAAGGACACCTGGAGGAGAGCATCTCACAATGATCTTAGAGCACAGGTAGGCATAGTTAAAAGTCAGGAGTGACATCCCCTCTCCTCAAACTTGGTGCAAAATTATAATTTCTATTACGTTTTCTGCTCTGCCATTGAGATTGACTAAATATCAAGCTTTGCCCCAAACATTAGACTCATTTGCCTGATGACTGAAATGTATATTTTGAAGATTAAAACGCACCATTGGTGTTATTCAAATTTTTAGATGCAGACTTTGCATGCAAATATTTTCCGTTCCATAAGTTTGATTTGTATGCGTGGTGTCTAGATAGTTGGGACACTGGGTCCCAAAGGACTCATCCTTGAGAACTAAAGGTTGCTCAAGAACAGCCAGGAGAACAATATTAGTAGTTGGATTTCTATAAATACAGTAGAAGAAAAAGGTAACTAACTAAAAAAACCTAAAGAGTGGTCCAAAGAGGGGGTCCCTATAACAAAAAGGTTGCTTAATAAGATACATTTATTGGACAGAGATAGAAATGCAGTTACAATGGGTGGGATCCAATCTGTGTCTTTGTACTCATTGAAAAGCTATTGATCCAACAGAAATGCCTCCTTATGGAAGAGGAGAGACCATTTTTGGCAACTCCTTATCTGCAGCATCCCCCCCCAAAAAGCTCCAGAAAGTTGGGTGACCCTACTGAACATGGTGGTATAAGGGTCCCACAAGTTTCAAAGCGGGGGGGGGGGGGAAATTGGCAGAAACCACATCCCCTCCCCTTCCATTGCAAACACTTCTTCTGGATCACAACCCCTTTTGTGAATACAGGGGCAACAATTAGATTCCACTGACCAGTTAGAAATTGTGTCGCCATCCTTGTACCCAGTAGTGATCTGGACACAGAGTTAGAGGGCTGCAGGGGCACAAGATTGGGAGGGTCGGGTCTGAGTCTGGGCTCAGAGCTGACTGTGGAAGACAGGGAGACTACTGTGTCTGAAGCATTTGGACAAGAATGCCCAGGGGAAACTCCCAGACCACTGAAGACTATAGGACCAGAGCCTGGACCACCATGGACACCTTCCATTGAGCCTGAAGAACTGGATACCTCCCATAGCATATCACCAGTTGGGCAGCACCAAGTGGTAGGCTATGGAATGAAGCAGAAGTGCCCATCTTCAGGCCAGTGGTTAGCCTTTTAGTCAGTGCTCTGAAGTTTTCTCAAGGGCATGAAGCCTGGATGAAGTATTTTTGATATGGAAGCATAAAAGGTCTCAATCTGCTCTAAACTTCTGTGGAGCAAGTTACCCACTCCAAGCTGTGGGCCAGCACTCACTGACTTGTCTTGCCTTACTGCTTTCCCTTGTGGACTCCAGCATTGGAAAAGAGCATGACAAGTAGAGCTCTTTTGCCAATTCTCTCAAGGGTGTTCCATTGAATTTAGGGCCCCTCCAGACATCCTTTTTATTAGCCATTCATATTGATTTGTGCTCACAGTGCTTTCAGAATGTAACACACAATTCAACTTTTGATACTGCAAAGGTTTTGGGGTGGTCACACTGCTTCATTTCCAATTAGTGCATATCCCACAACTTCCTGCTGAAATCCTGAAACTTTATCATTATTATTATAAATGTTCTGGTTTATTTCTCCCATAAACACACATGCTTTTGTTGTGCTGTAGGCCCTCCTGACACCAATAATGTGGTAGCATTGGAGTAGCTTTGCAGAACAGGGGGAGCATCTAAAGCAGAATAAATTTGCTGGCAATGCACTATAATTGTGTCAAGGCTACATCTGCAATAAAACACCAGTCCAGAGGGGGCCTTTAGTAGAACTCTTAGGCATGTTAAGGATCAGACTGCCAGGTTCATAGTCCTACATTTGGGTGCAAAGGAGGAATTTCAGGGAGAGTTTTTTGCCCTATTTGTTGAGGTAAACATTCACATATAAGAATGTTTGCAAGCAGTGTACATCTATATTTGTGCATGATAGAAGCAATGTATCAGTGACATATAGCCCTTTTTATGCTAAATAATCTTTTATATTTGTGTGTGGTGGTTTTGACATAACACAACTGAAAAAATAATTAACTCACTCTTGACATCTCTGACAACTTCCAGACAGAAGAAGGTTGTGAATCTGAACGAGAACAATTGATTGATAATGAGAAAGTACTGAGTTGATAGACTTTGGTGTTCCAGTCCAGGAACTTGGAGTACAAGCACATCTCGTTTCATGAATGAGTCCGTCCTAATGGCGCCTGCTCTTATCATACAGGGGTCATTATATCCAGACATGGCATCACAATCAAGGCCATTCAGAATCACATATCCAAAAGCAGCAGATCAAGCACTAGCAATCCACACAAGATAAGGACTCTGAAGATCTCTGTGTACTCAAACACAGAGGGCCCAGTATGCCTCTAGGAAGGAATTCTTGCCACATCCTCTGATAATGTGAAGCTGCCTTCTCCATCTTACACAGCCAGAGAGCAACCTTTACTAACAGACCCTTTAATAACAAACTGTGCCTATTTGATTAAAAAAAAAAGTATATTACTTTATTAGCACAGAATCACATTAAATTACAAATTGTACTACTGGGGGCAAAAAACCCAGCTGCTATGGAATATTGGCTTAACACCGACAGAGGATTTTTCCCAGCTTGACGATCCCTGTTATGATGAAGGGAGTTATTAAAACTCCTCAGCGTTGACCAGTTCTCAATTTAAAATTGAATTGTTCATCTCTGTTGCTGCTGCAATTATTCATGCTGATCGCTAAGGATACATATATATATCATTGCTCTGCTATTCCCCAAGGGAAAGGTGGGAGAAGAGAAAGAAATATCATTGTGGGAGGAGACTTTTTTTTTCTTTGGGTCCCACTTTTATCAAATTTTCTTCCCTGTTCTTTCCTCATTTTAATTAAAGATGTTTTTTTTATTGCAGTCTGGAGGGATGTAAAATATTTCATCCATTCAATAATTTATCTTCCTTTAACATTATTACACAATAGAGATGAGTAAGGACATAGGAACCATGTCTATCTATTTATCTCCTCTTGGCCTATTAAGTTGCATGCTGGGCAGTCAGATAAAATTCTCCCAAGAAAGAAAGTTGAACACCAAAAAGGAGTTAGCAGCTCTAAAAGTACTTTGGGTTCTATTCCTCAGATAATTGCTTTACGGGGAGATTCTCTATCAAATGAGGAAAACAGATTCATGCACACTGCTGCAATCTGGGTGAATTTTTCAATGAGTGCAGGTATCTTCCTAGGCATCGACTGAATGTGAACTGTTTGTATTAACTCCATCTTCAGATGAAGGGCATTATATTAAATGAATGAATGAATGAATGAATGTCCAGAACGTTTTTACAAAAGCACAAGTCATTGGCATGCCCTGTCTATGAGTAGTGTGTGGTTCTCCCCTCCTCAGAAGCACATTGGTGATTTGCAGTCTTGTCAACAACTACAATACTCCATATATGTTACAGCCACAGTGACCTGTGTCTTGGTTGCATTGAGCCTGGGTTACTGTGAAGCCCCTACATGGAGCTGCCTTTGAAGAATATTTTGAGCTTTCTTTAGATCCAGATTGCAGCACCAGGGTGCTCACCAGCACATAGTTTTCTGAGCATACATTCGTAAAATGGAAGTTGAAAGGGATCCATTCTGTAAGTCCGTTTGACTTCCAAAACATTCAGAAACCAAAGCGTGGCTTCTTATTGGCTGCAGGAAGCTCCTGCAGCCATTCAGAAGCCCTGTTGAACCTTTGGTTTCCAAAAGAACATTTGAAAACTGGAACACTCACTTCTGGGTTTTGATTGTTCAGGAGCCGATTTGTTTGGGAGCCAAGGCATTCGAGATCCAAGGTACAACTGTACTTTGCCCACTTTTGAACATCTCCACTGGTTCCTTGTATGCTTTTGGACACTGTTCAAAGAGCTGTTTAATACCTGTATAGCCCTGTATAGTCTTGAGCTTAGAGTACCTAAACAACTGTCACCTCTCATGTTATCTCGCCTGCACTTTCTGATGGAAAGTCCCTTTTCTGTGTCCCAGTATGGGCTGATGCTAGGTTAGATATAACATGAGAGGGCCTTTTCTGGATGCACAGCCCCCAGTTGTGATGCTCTCTCCTGCAGGGAATTTAACATGTTCCTCCCCTGCTGTAGTCCTGAGGAAAATCCCTCTTCAAAAGCAGGTTATTTGCTTTTGCCTGAAATCCTTCATTGGCATGAACGGCAGGTTTTCTCCCAGTGCAAATACTAGCTTCAGAGGAAAGAGTTTTGCTCAGGACCAAAGCAAGGGAAGAGAGGGTTAAATTCATTCTCCGTGCCATGTTTGATCCCCTTAATTATCACCCACCCACTCCCAAGCTGATGCACGTCTAGTTGGTCCCTGACACTTCCTAAATCTCAGCCCCCTCTGTGAGTGGCTCTAAGCTTTGCTGCCTCTGTTCTGTCAGAAGCCTGGCTTACATGAAAAACAGAAATCTCATTCCTGCAGTGTGCCGGAAGGAAGAGAACCGGGATTAAATGCCTTAAAACATATATAATGAGAACATTTGGAAGGTATAAAACAAACAGGGAAAGCCTCTCTGTCCCAGTGTTTGCAATGATCCACCACTAATTATGGCTTCATTCTTGAAGCACATGCCTCCCCACCCACGCTTGGCACTGGCAGGCCTTTGTGGAATGAACACAAATGCCATGGTCAGGGCAGTAATGAAATAAAGGATCCATCTGCTTGCCTGATTCATCTGCAGTATTGGCTTGCAAGCAGTGCTTCCTTGTTTCCCAGCAGCCCTCTAAGACACTTAACAGAAAAACCCCAGTTCCTTTCTCACAGCCAAAGATGATCTCATCAAGAATGCAGTGGATGAGACAGCAGGGGCACAACTACCCCAGATGATGATGATGACCCCTGTCTCTTTTGCAGGGGCTTAATGTGCATATGATGTCTACCAGTTGATTCTATGCAGCATCTTCCAGATAGAGAAGCTTGAGGAATTTGCTCTTTGTAAATTCTGATACTTACTGACCCGATCCATACCTCATTTATTGCATTTCTATCCTTTCCTCCCAAAGCAGCCCAGGGTGGCAAACAACAAATTATAAAAATGATAAAAGCACCTTAAAAACATTCCCAGTACAGATACAGGCTGAGAAATATCTCTTCCAGAGTAATGTGCATATCAGAACCTTATCTATCCACTGGCTTTCACACTTCTTGAATGTTCTGATGCAGTTCTTGGCTAAACAATAAAATAAAAATAAAAATTTGTATTTTCAAATAATATGTGTCCAAAGATGTACATTTGACAATAAAATACATTTAAAAGTATGCAGTTATATGTGAACTTGTGTGTGGCTTTAAAATGGTCTTTTTTGCTGATTAAAGCAAAAACCGGATGGAACAGTCCAATGGAACATACAAGAGTGGCATAGACCAAAAATAGACTGATTTGTCTACTCCTCATTCCAGTCAGTGCTATCAGTCTGTGCATCAGCAGGGTTGAGGTTTGGGGGCACTGTTTTACAATGGTTCTGTTCCTGTCTACAGGACTGCTACCAAAGAATAGCATTGTGGGACATATTATCCCTGATATATGTGGGCTAACTAGCCTCATATAACCAACAGGCATAAGTCTAATTAATGCATGAGAGGGTTAATACCATAAAGTAAGCTGTCCTGCCATCTTAGCAAGGCCCCTTACCTTGGTAGGAACTGGGTGTTCAAGCCTATTGTTGTACCTCAGTCTACCTGAGAAGCTCAATGTGTGAGCAGGTAACTCCAACATCTGGAATCACTGATTGCATGAATGGCAATAAATGGAGCTGAGTTTGAATACAATGAAGGCTCTTTGGTTTGGCAGTTACCAGGTTCTGGAATTAGGGAGGTGGCATGCTCTGAATGGAGTAGCACTCCTCTTTAAGGACTTTGTTTGTAACACCAATTCTGAACTGTTGCTGGAGGCCCAATCGGCTTCAGTGATCAGGACTGTCTGTGTCAACTTATGGCTATTCCTGGATTGGGACAGCTCAGCCTCTGTTACCTCTGTGCTAATGACCTGCTATATAAGATCACTGCAATTAACTCTGCATGGGGCTATCCTTGAAGATGCACTCTAAGCTGCAGCTGGTGCAGAATGCTGCTGCTATCTGTGGCAGCAAGCAAGAGTCATTATTCCAACCCTCAAACCTTTGATCAAGCTAGGCTTGCCAGGTCAGGAGCATTGAAGGCCCTGAGATTTCAGGGCCCAAACCTGAGACCCAGGGCTGGGCCCGAGTGATGACATGAAGGAGAGTCCTGGAAACAGGTTAATTGGGAAAGAAAAGTGAAGAAAGGCAGACCCCCTCACCCCGAGTGTTTATGTTGTAATTCACAACAAGCTCCTGCCAGACTGAAGCTTGCAAGCTGCAAGGACAGTCTCCTTAATATTGTTTGTTTGTTTATTATTAATAACCATTATCATTAAAGGCACTCTCACCCAGCTAGAGATTCAAGCCCTGGAGGGGCCTAGGCACACCTGGAGGTTTCAGGTCAGATCTGGAGGTCTGGCCACCCTAGTACAGTTTCAATTCTAGGTGTTGGTACTAGTGTAGCAAGCCCTGAATGACTTGGGTCCCAGGTACCTGCAGTATCTTATACATTATTGTTTGATTCAGCTATTAAGATCAGCTGGAAATGCCATGCTACCTATCTCAGCATTAGCTTCTGTTAGCTGAGTGGCAATGCAAGATGGGTATTCTTGGTGGCAGCTCCCTCAATATGAGACTCCTTTCCAAAGAATGATGCAGTTGGGCAAATTTATTCACAAATAAATAAAAAAAATCTCTTTGTACAGGCCTTTAGGATGTAACCAATAATCCTGCCGTTATTGTTTTACTGTAGTTCTTTATTTGGATTTCTTTGTTTGAGTCACTTTTTTAGCCCACTCTTCATTAAAATCAATCCCAGTGTGGTTTATAACAAGGAAGACTCGTAAGACACATTCAGAAATAAGAACTATCTAAAAACTCATCGAAAATCATCACAACAAATTTGATGTGACGCTTTAGCGATATTTTGTTGTGGTTTATGATTATGACATTTTGAATTGTTAGCTTCCTTGTGTTCCCATTGGAACCCAGATAGAAATATGAGGAAACAAACAAACAATTACAGAACCAGCGTAGCAGGCCCTTCCTTATTGACTAGGAACATGACATCTGCATAGGGCTTCCTTGCAATGCAAAGCCTTCTGAGACTTAAAACAGACTTTAAAACAGGAGTAGCCAATGTTGTGCTCTTTGGATGTCACTGGACCTCAACCCATCATCTCTGAGCATTGGCCATGCTAACAGGAACTGATGGGAGTTAATAACCATCATCTGGAAGGCAGCAAGCTACTGTTGTTGTTGTTTTTAAAAACTGATTGCAGCACGTAACTGAGAGCCAAAATGTTGTATCATTCCTCTTAAATCAGCAACAGTGACATCCTACATAGTCTTGAAGACTTCCCCTCCCCCAATGCATTACCTGGTTGCCCAGCTAAGAATCCTCTAAAGGAAGTATTCTGCAACTTCCACCATTTCTAGAGTTCTTGGTCCTTTTGTGAATGGTTATGTGTCTTCCTGATCTCTTCACAGCATTTCTGGAAGATAGGTTAGATGATTTCAGTGTTTCTACTTTTGAATTCATAGAGTTACATGTTAATGGTTCATATCTGGACTTTTGATCAAGGTTTTTATCTGCTGGAACCGACGTTTGTAACCTGGAGAGCATTGCTTTGAATCACAGAATAGAACTAGGATCCACAACAGATGCTTATTGAGTTGACATTATAATATCAAGCTTCCACTTAAAATGTGCTTTAAGAAATCTGAAGGTTTAGCCAAACCTCTATAGGCTGGTTGTGTTCTGTGTAAATAAACAATAATCTTATTTAAACCTCTGCAGTTACACTGAGCTTTATACCGTGTTAAATGAAATCAGAATAAAATCTTTTGAGCCTGCAGAAATGGATGGCAAATCTCAAGTCTTTTGCAATGTTTCTGAGGGCAATATACTTATTTCAGTCATACTTGAAGACTCATTCAAGTGAATCCTGATTTTTAGCAAAAGCACTTACCGGTAAGTAACAGTAATAGCCATTCTCAAATAATGTATTTGGCTATATAAGCAAACTGCTAACCCTAGTTAGAACTCTAAAGACAAAACACTTAGACTTTGGGGAAATTCTAAGTAAATTCTGGACATAGAATTTATTTATTTTTCTATCCTGATTTCACTTATGGGAATGAGAGTAGCTTGGTGGGTAACTATCAAATATGTAGCTCTGTCTTCCAGGACACTTTTTTGCAAGGGTTATAGCCAAAGAGAATTGTATATCTCACTATGCTTAAAAAAAAAAGTCCTCCATGTGTTAGGCTTTCTACAGTAATGAGCTCATTCATAACTCGTCAGTGAAGACTTGCTAATCTTAAACTCCCATGTGGATACTCTCTTAATGGGTTAAGAATTAGTGTCATGTAACCAAGTTAAACTGCTGAAGAAAAGTCATTTTTGCTCATGAAAGGTTTATCAGCCTGAGGTGCCTAACACAGAGATTAATTAATCTAAATTGACTTTGTAAAGATCTCCATGTCACCAACTCTCAATGGATTGAGACAGGTGGTAGACCAGGAGGAGTTGCAGATTGTGCTCCCAGCCCACTACTGTCTAACTGTGCCTGCTCTACTGCCCCAATTTATTGAAGGAATAGTCCTTCCTCAGAGTGAAGCATTATGGAGCATGTGGTCCCAGAGTGCTCCCATGCCACCACTGAAAAACTTCAAACTTTAGATAGTGCTTTTCATCACAGTAAAGCAGCTGATTGGGTTTTCACAGGGCTCTCTGAGGCCATTTTGCCCCAGTCATTCCAATACCTCAATGTGAAGGGATGAAGAGATCAGAATGAGGCCTTGCATGTTGAGAGCTTAGAGGTTCACCTGTGTAGCCACCACTTGGATGAAAACCCCAGGATGGGGATGTGGGGATGCAGTGATGAGTGGCCCTGACTGGGCCACCTCAGGCGGCTGGAAGTCTTTGGCTGGCACTGGTATTAGGACTTCTTCACTGAGAAGGTTAGTAATTGGAGACAAGATTTTCTGGCTGAAAAGTAGTCTGCTTATCACTACCCGCCTTCCTCTGCGTTGCACTCCCACAGACGAGAGTTTCTGGACACTCTCTGGTATGATGCTGTGAAATGGAGAGGGCTAGTTAAAATGGCCAGTGCCCAGCATGAAATGAGCATTTACCCTGGACTATATCCCAGAAATCTCTGGAGCATGGAGGGATTCTGTGGTTTATGCTCAGGGGGTTCCTCAGCAGACAAGAAAGGGTTTCCTGTGATAGAAAGTTTGAAAATTGCTGAGCTAGCACAAGGCAAAACGAGGAAGTGGTGCTGCTCCTGTATGATACTTTATGATCCTGGCATGGAAGGCTTAATCAGTTTTGAAGGAAAGCAACTTTGCATGTGGTCAGAAGCATTCCCTTCTAACATAAGAAGCTGAATAGTGCTGCATCAGGCCATTGGTTCATCTAGCTCAATAATGTCTGTACTGAGTGGCAGGATCCGTCCAGAGCTTAGGACAAGGACTCTTACTAATCTTCTGAAGAGATGCCGGGGCCAACCCCCCCCCCCATTCCCTTTTGTGTGCAATACAAGTGCTGTACCACCAAGATTCTGCCCATTCCATGACAGAACCCTGGTATGAAAAGGGCGTTATATACATAATGGGGAGCAAATTCCTTGCACTGGAGGTTTAGTAAGTGATCCGTGTGCTCATTGCCTTCCACTGATGCTCCTTCCACAAGGAACAGGGGGGGAAAACCCATATTCAAGCATTTTGTTATGGACAAAATGGAATTGATCTTGTGCTTGACTTGCTCTGAAAATTGCATCTCCGCTGTCCATTTATGTGTATTAATTGAACGTCTAGCCCGAGAGAGCATCTGTTTAAGTTCTTGATCAATCTGCCTTCAGATGGCTGCAAAATCAATAGGATTCTAATTGAATAAGAGATATTTGGGGCTGATTTTCTTTTTTAAAAAGCTCTTCTCTGCTGGCTAAATTTAATTCTTTTCTTAGAGAGGGATAAGATAACAAGAATCCCCAGCCAGGCTATAATTTGAATATGGTAATTAAGGGCACAATCCTATACTCAAGATACACTGGCTGAGGGGCCATGGAATTTGTAGGAAGCTCTGCTATGCCCGTAGAAAACTAGTCACACCTCTGTCATGAAAAACAGATTGGCAGGTCAGATATGCCAGTGGAAGATACGACAGTCAAAAGTGAGGAAGACGTGCACTGCATGGATTGGAACACCCTTATGCCATGTTCTATACATGTTTGATCCATGGCACATATAGCAACCATGGAACTGGTAAAAGAAATCTCACTCCCATGGGCTTCAGTCTCAGAGGAAAATTTAAAAGATAGCCACCACTGCACTAACAAGCTCCCTTCCCAGGTCACCTAGACAGATGATAGGTATGGAGGCAACATTGTTTCCCCTCCAGATGTTGTTGGACACCACATCCCATCAACCCTAGCCAACATGACAAAGGGTCACTGAAGGATGGGAGCTGTAATGTAGCAACATCTGGAAGGCACTTACACAAATAGGCAGTTCGGTGAAATAAAAATTCAGCCAATAAAAATGATCAAACAGCTGATCAGGGAAGGCTGATTAGTACTGGGGCCTAATTAAGGCTGTGTGGGTGTGGTTTTCAAGGAAACAGCCCTGAGTATGCCTAATCTGCACTTCAAGGTAGCTCCACTAGTCCTACGCTGAGGCTAGAAATGGCCTCACAACTACAAGAGGAAGAGGAAAAATCTTGGACTGAAAATCTGGCAGTCCTCCTCCAATTCAAATGTTAGTCATGTTTTTTTCTGCCCAGAGGCACCCTCCAACACTTTGAAGCCAAAACCCAGGACTCCATCTTCCTGGATGCCATCTTCCTGTTTTTTATTACGACAGCACACCAGTCATTTTGGCTCCAGTGATCTTGTTGTGATTTTGTGCCAAGCTTCCCTCTACCCACAATTTTTTTCCCCCAGGAGGGAATTTGACCACGAAATCATACAAGATCATGGCTACCAAAATGGCTGCCGTTCTCTCACAATAAAATACGGGATGTCAAATAAAACACTTGCAGGGTATGACATGGGAGGGAATCTTCTTAAGGCAACATCCTTGCCTTAAAGTGAAACAGTGTCAAGATTTCAGCTTTTTCTATCATCTCCCTCTTTCAAATTTCCAAAGTAAAACCCTGATCAATTTCTCAATTTGAAAAGCTGGATTTTGAATACTAAAGGTCTGATGAATTTCAAAGTTGTGCAAAGTTTGCTTGGGCATCCTGCTTAAAGCTCGACTTCACGGCATGCTGGCCTCCCAGCCACCCTACAAGAAAGGAATTATCCCTAGCACTTTAGAAAAGGCTGGTGGAGCACTCAGTGTCCTAAGGAGACCCTGCAGGGGATGGGAAAGAAGAGTCAGATTCATTGACCTGATTTACGATCCCCACTTCTCCCCCAGATCAGGCCAGCAAGCAATTTCATCCTACTGGCTCCTGCAATCCTTCCCAAGATGTATGGTCCTCATTAACAGACTTCTTTCATTAAGAGGGTACTTAGCCCATGCTGCCTGCAGAACAAGCTCACTGCAGGTAAAAGGCAACTCAATCATTTAGTCATCAGGTATCCCCCCTCCTGCCTCCCGCCAGCATCCATTCCCTTCTGTTCCTGCCACCCTCCTCCTTTCCAGAGTAAATGGATCCCCACTGAACAAGCCTTTATGGTTCCTTAATAGCAAAAGGGGAAATGGTGGCTGAAGGAAGGCTAGTGTTCATGAACAAGTAATAGCTCCTTGGACAGAGTGTGAGACATGAGTCATGGCTTGTCCCTAATGCTTCAGAGTTGAGGCAAGTCCTCTGAATGACTGATCACCTTGATTAATTGTAAGTAATTGCTACCCACATTTCTTATAATAACATAATAGATTAAACTTGTTTACATAGCCTGGGTCATTACCCCCATGCATATTCCTTCAGAGTGCCAGGTACCAAATAGGGTATCAATTAACACAAAATTGCCATCTTCTAATCTCTTACCAGCACCATCAGGGAGCACTGCATAGCATCTTGGCTAGGATCTCTATTAGCATTTTGAAGTGTTACCAGCTTCTGTGCACAGCCTGGGAATGACTCAGCCCATTCAAACCCTAATATCAAAGGCCTATTTGCATGTTAGGAGCACTGCATGGTACACCAATGGCATACCGCATGGACTGAGTGATGTCCATCATGCCGCACTAATTTACCATGCTGTGACAAATATCCACAAAGAAAGACTTGTCTTGGTGTGCTAAAACAATTGCCTGATTTGTGTCAACATGAACCAATGCGTTAGGAGCTAACAGCCCTCCTTCATGTAAAGACCTAACAGTTCCATAACTGGCGTTCTATGAGTAATGTACAAACGAACAAAAATATACATGGAAATTGGGCACATTCAGAAGTGGGTTTTATTGCATTAGTTTTCCTGATTATAATGCTGGTGTTTCTATTCCAGATTCTAACGTTACTTCCACACTGCATTATCTCTTGCATTATGGAAGATCGTGTACTCCATCATGGAGGGCACGTGTTGTGGTGAGATACCTAAACTGCCTCCCTGTTGTAGGGTGGGGCCATTTGGATAGCCACAACACCCTATTGGTTGCCCCTCTGTTGCTGAGGCAGAATTTTGGCCTGTTAGGTCGTTTATTGGCTACCGAGGGGCTATTTAAGCTGCTGCGCTTTGCTGGGAGCTTTCTCTTCTCTGCGACATGTATCCGATCACCCACCCTCCTACCCTATATTTGGGGCTGTTCTTTGGCCTTGCTATGCCTGTCTAGGGGTTTGGAGCATGGGCCCGGTAGGAATTTTGCCATTTGGTTGATTGGCTGGTGCCATTGGGTTTTTGTCTACCGTGTAGCAAATCGTCACAAATTTGTAAGGTTGGCCGATAGTCATTGGTTCAATGTCTTGTGGAGGGGAAGTGGTTGGCTGTGCCTGCCCCTCCATTGCTGCTAGAGAATTATACTAAAGGAATCCAGGGGCTTGCCTTGCTTTTGTCTGAACCTGTCAAGGGGCTAGGGCAATGCCAGAGCCCCTGGGAGCATCTGGGGTGAGCTGTGAGATCGAAGCCAGCTTCTCGCTCCCCCAGGATGCTTTCCCCTACTGACATATGGTGGCACCCAGTGTCAGTCCTGTTCCTGCCACTGTGCAGGTTCAGGTAGTCTGGAACCAATGCCTAAGCAACCACTCACATGCTGTAATCAATAAAGTGTTGCCAAAATTAATGCCAAAAACCTTAAACTAAATTCTGTGTCTATTGTGTCTTTATTTTGGGGGTGGTTTGGGGGGGTCTTCACATGCAATGTGGTTTTTTGATTGATAAACCACCATGGCTGATTGATAGCTGGGTTTGACCAATATTTGGGGTCCCCTGTGGTGCAAACCACTTCCAGTGGACCCCGATCAGTCACTAGGAGGGGTTGCTGTGGCCCGTTAGCCCACGGACTGGGCTTCTGGAGAGGAAGCACTCCTCTCCAAGACCCCTTAAGGGAAGCCCCTGATGGGATGGGGTGGGGTGGGATGGGGGCCCTGGTGGTCAGTTGATGGTCAGGGCTTCACTTCTTAATTTCAAAATGCATGGGTGAAAATGAGATATCTGGTGATTACAGGTGGGTGGCTCATCTGTCAAATCTGGCCCAAAGGGGTTTAGGGACATAAGGCTCTGACTCTCTATGGTTGGATACACTTCCCCATCCATGAAATATTGTATATCAAACACAGACTGTATATCAAACACATCACTGCCTGTTGGCAGCCCATTCAGAGCAGGACCAGAATCATCCTTACTGCTCCAAGAGCCTTGCTTGCATGATCCAGTAGTGTTGACCATCTGCCATATACTGTATATTTGCTAGGACATACACGGAATGATTTCAGCACCTTCTTGCATCTCTCAGTTCTGGTTCTGTCTTGACCATTCTACAAATCTACTCTTTTTCACTCTTTAAAATGTCCCCTTGCACCTTGTTCTATTTTAATTGCGTCATTCCTAGGCTCTACATTGTTAAGTAACAAGACCATTTCTCACCCTCTTCTCAATGCAATGAATCTCTGTATTTATAGGCTACAGCCTATTTCCCTCCTAGCCATTCCCCCCCCATTGTGTACATGTTCAGCGTCCCTCAGTCTCTTTATTTGATAGCCTTTCCCAATAATATCACACAGTTCTTGTCACTCTGACCTGTTCACTCAGCCACCAGTCTCTCGCCTGCTCTCCCGCCTCTTCCTTTTGTTTAGAGTTGTGTCTCACACTATAAACATTATTTTGGAAGAGGTTTAACAAGAGTTGGATTACAGCTTGTAGATATGAATGCCTCTAGTTATATATCCCAAGACTGTGTTTATCTCTTAGGCACTGCAACATAATCAAACGATTGCACTGAATTTTTCAATAGGTAGTAGGCCTACGTCTGTCTTCTGTTCTGCTCCTGGGCACATTGTGGTTCTTCACTTCACATCTGTGGTTGTGAATTTTATTTCCAGTACAGGGATTTAGTACTTTATCCTCATTAAATCTCATTGCCTTTCCAACCACAAATTCCTCCAATTTAGGTCCATAAAACTCATTCTATGCTCTAACGGCCCATTGGGTCAAAATCACTAATGATGACAAAAACTTTTCCCCTGGCCAGATTATCATAACTCTTACTTGGCCATGTGTGAAATGCATTTTGGAGAAACATTGGGCTCACCGAAGTATAGCAAAGTGGATAAAAATCTGAACTTGGATCTCAAAAGGATTCATCAAGCCTGTGGTGGATTCACTCTTTGGCCCTAGGTTTCCAGTCTCCGCTCCCCATCTGTGTAATGGGAATCATTGTGACAACCCTCACAGATAAAGATCAAAAACTTCACATGTTAATTCTAATTAGTTGATAAAACGTAACTTAGATTTTGACTAGCAGTTGTGAAGGAAAGATGCTATAATATTCCAGAAAATAATCTAGTGTGGCACAAAAAAAGGTTATTTTCACTTAGTGATATGCCCAAATTGTGGGAAATGGCCACACACAAAAGTACCAGTGTTGAGGTAATGCTTCCCACCCACCAATGGGTATTTTAGAGAAGTCACTAGGAAAACTCCATTTCCCTGGGCCAAGTATACATAGTAGTGCCATTTGTGTTTGTATATGATTGGGTTCAGGTTTCCTTGCTATGAATAAAACAAGGAAGGGATGCCTAATTGACTGTAGTCCAGGAAAGCTTATGCCACAACAAATGTGCTAAGCCATTAAAGTGTTGTTGTTTTTTGCCGCAGCCAGCGAACCCAGCTGCCCCTTGGAGGTTACTATTTGAATTTGGTGGTACTTGTACAATGAGCCACCATTTTCTGTGGTTCATTGAAGAACAAGCAAGTGGTAGGTCTTCTGCACAGAGAAGATGAATAGATGCTATTGGGTGAGAGAGAGAAGGCAGAACTGTTCAACACCTACTGGTACTTTGCCTTTGCCTTCACCCAAAAGGAAAGCAGATCCCAACCTGGTGGTAAAAAAAACAAACAAACAAAGCAAGGAGGGAACTGCAGCGAAAATTAGGATTTTTGAGGTGGCACTTTTTTCAGCTGAAGGGCCACATTCTCTTGTGGGCAAGTTTCTGGGGGCCATAGAGCAGTTGATAACATTGGTAGAATTTAACTCTTCCCTTCAAATAATAGGTTATATTTTAGCCATGCAAAAGGAACAAGCTTTTTTCTAGTGCTGTGATCCAATTTGACTAAATCTTGAATTCAGAATTCTTGCATTTCTGCCTTTGTTACTACAGTGGTACCTCGGATTACAGACGCTTCAGGTTATAGACGCTTCAGGTTACAGACTCCACTAACCCAGAAATAATACCTCGGGTAAAGAACTTTGCTTCAGGATGAGAACAGAAATCGTGCTCCGGCAGCGCGGCAGCAGCAGGAGGCCCCATTAGCTAAAGTGGTGCTTCAGGTTAAGAACAGTTTCAGGTTAAGAATGCACCTCCAGAATGAATTAAGTTCTTAACCCGAGGTACCACTGTACCTTGGTGTGTGTGTGGGGGGGAGGGGGAGTCTTGTGAGTACATTGAGCACAATCAGGGCACAAGCAGCAGTGCACAGTCTTCTATTAAATAACGCTTTTGAAAAATGCAGACATTAACTAGCTAGCACAACCCCCTATGGAACTACCTATCTGACCTTTGGGAGGGTTAAGCCCCTCTTGAGCTGCTACCATGTCCCCAGATTTCATTTACCTATGTGAGAAACGAAAAGTCTATGACCCTTTTGGTTTCCCAGTGCAATAAATGAGAAGACCAAGGATTCAGATTTTGAAATCTTGATTTGGATTTAGGGTGCAAATTGAGTCTGATCTGGTCTGCATCAATCCAAACTAAATTTGGAGGGGGAGACTTGCATGATCTTCATTTCTACACAGACACAGACACAGACACACACACACACACCACCACCACCACCACACTTCCAAGCTATCTAGAGGCACTGTCACACTTCAAGAACCACTTCCAGACATGCAGACACACTCAAATATGATGTGGCCTCTGGGCAGGTGTGTAGCCTTAGGAAAGTCTAGCAGGGCACATCTGGATGATTGTAAGCCTTCAGAGTTCAAATGTATTCAGAGAATTGTTGTTTATCCCAGTCAATTTTGTGGGGCCACTGCAGTGAGTTGTTTAGCATCGTGCCTGCTCTCTCTTTTACTCTTTGTCATATCATTTACAGGGAATTGTTTCTGCTGCCTGACAGTTCAATAAATTCCTCACATTTCCACATCACTGACATTTTTATTCAGGAAAGGCCTTTTAAAAAATCCTCTCATACCCTGTGAAGTGCACTTTTGTTCTTCTTACTTTGTGTTTGTTTGTGAGAAAGAGAGAGAGAGAGATGTGTGTCTTCCCTTTTAAACTTCTAGTTTGTGAGCATTGATGATATTTGGTGAGAGTCTGTCCTAGTTTTGCACAATGTATTGTGGTACAGCACCTGCAACTGAAACTTTTCCATTTCATCGTTCTAAATTATACCACTCAAAAACATTGCAATTATTCTTCCTACCAAGCTATATAATTTAGGCAGGAAAGAGTTCAGCAAAAGCACTTAAAAACACTGTTTCTGTGCCAAAGCTGTTCTTGTTCCCATCACATACATAAGCAGCATGTGTAATCTGGCTGCTTGGTTTTAATAAAAGACATTGAAACCACTCAGCTGATTTGCACACACAAGGAGTCACCTGGAAATTCATGGTCTGTAGGCAATAATGATATGGTTTAATTTGCTAAAAAGTTGCTGGTGTACCTTTGAATTTAAGTTATAATGTCTCCCCAGGCCTCCCACCCCATGGCAGAGAGCAGCTTAGACCAAGGTGGCTACAGAGTTTCTCTCTGACATCAGAGAAGCTAAGCCAATGGTAGCCAGTGTCTATGACCCCTCTTGTTCCACAGACTGGTTTTGACAGTAAAGCAGATGAGGCATTTGCTCCTTTGCAGAGCTAGTTTTTGAAAACGTGTTACACATTTCCCCTCTTACGATTCTTCTCCCATTCTGCAAAATCTCATTGATCTCCCAAGAAATAATGAAGTCACCAAATATTATTAACCTACGAAGAAGGCAGTTTGCTTCCCACTTCTATCCTGGTAATTAGATGGCACTTCCCAGGGGCAAAAGGGCTCTGCTGTGGGCTAGCAAAATGCTACCAGTGTCAGCTCTTAGATCACTTCATTATAGCTGGGCTGTGTGGTGCCTGAAGAGGCTTCATGTTGGGAATGGTGATGTGGAGGTCTGCAAATGGCACAGCGGCAGAGAGAAGACCTCCCTGCTCCTTGTGATAGCTTTACTCCTCTGGAATGTCAGCAGTAATCAGGGAGCAGATTCTGCTCACTCCCAATAAAGTGGAAAAGCAGGTCATTCCACTTAGATGTCCTGCATTGCTATTTTCTTTTTATGGATAAGTTACCACTACTTTGGCAATTAGGAGGTCACATGGCCAAAAGCAGACCAAATACAATTGACCTACTCACAACTCGAAAACAGAGTGGGGAACTTGTGGCCTTCTAGATGCTTCTGAATTACAGCTTCCATCAGCCTCCAGACCAGCTGGGGCTGATGGGAGTTGGAATTCAGCAACAGGGCTACAGGTTCCTCCCCCCTTTCTTAAAAGGACCCCTTTAGCACCTGCTCAACTATATGTAGGACTGCAGACCAAGTGAACTGCATGTATTCTTGTAATATTTCCATCACTACAGTGGTACCTCGGGTTAAAAACTTAATTTGTTCTGGAGGTCTGTTCTTAACCTGAAACTGTTCTTAACCTGAAGCACCGCTTTAGCTAATGGGGCCTCCCGCTGCCACTGCACCACCACTGCACGATTTCTGTTCTCATGCTGAAGCAAAGTTCTTAACCTGAGGTACTATTTCTGGGTTAGTGGAGTCTGTAACCTGAAGCATCTGTAACCCGAGGTACCACTGTACTTAGTAAACCTGAAGCATCTGTAACCCGAGGTACCACTGTACTTAGTAAACCTGAAGCATCTGTAACCCGAGGTACCACTGTACTTAGTAAACTTAGTAAATGACAATGCTTCAAGTGTTGGTAGAGCTCCTGGCAGGATCCACTTCCCAGTAGCCAGGGCATACCACAAGTATCTATCCTCCATCATCTTGTAAAAATCTGGGGGTATTAGATATTCAAGAGAGTTCCATAGAACCATAGAGTTCTCAGTGCAGGATCTCAGTGCAGGAAATACACTACTCCAGCATCCCTGATAGGTGCCTCTCCAGCTTCTGCTTAAATTGGAAGGTCATACAAGCCACCGAAAGCAATACAGAATAATAATTACAATGAATGGATACTCAAGAAAATTTTAAACAACTGCAAAGGCCTGTCAGCATTTTTTTTAAAAAAGGCTTTGCTGTGCGTGTAAAAACAAAATATGTCCTCATAATATCAGCATGTTTCCCACTATAGGTATCACACACATACATGCTCAGACTGATGACATCTTCCCTCTCCATGTAATGATAAGCAGTGTTTACAGCATGAAATATGTAGTGGTCCTTAACTATTATTAAAAATCACAATTACTTGATTTTGTAAGGATACTGCACCAGATCTTTTTTGGAAGGGGTCATAGTTTGTACCTGAATATACAACAAACAGCTTGCTGCTTCACCTTATTTTGTACTCTGTCCTGATTAGTGCTCTATTTCTACTTGTGAATATGATGGCCATATTGTATTTCCCTTCTACCAACTCTTTATTGTACCACGATCCTGGTCTGAGACTCAACTTCTTCAGGAGATGAGCCTGGGGATTCAGAGTGGGAGAAGGAATTGCCCTCAGGGCCAGCCCCAGAAGCACCTGTCCAACTGCAAGCACTTTCTCAAAAAGAGCCTGTGGTGCCAAGACTCTTCTGACCTGAGAATGTTGTATTGCCCTCCTCTGACTGGGAATTCCAGCTCAGCAGCCCTAGTGCAACCATAGTCTTCCCTTCTCCGTATTGAGACCAAGCTGCAGTTACTATGTATTGCTCAGTTTGAGGTAGCATCTGTACTCTGCGCTCCCAAGGTCTCCAGTCTGTACATTGGATGGAGCTGTTCAGGTTAGCCTTGCTTTGCTTCTTCTGAAGACATTGCTCACAACAGAATTATTCTTTGACCTCTCCACCCACTGCATGCTCTGCTATTGGGGGCGGAGAGCAGTCAGGGGCATGGCTGGCGCATGCGGGAGCATGGTACGCATCCCGGGGGCGTGGTACATCGCCCGCAAGGGCATGGCGCGCCTTCTGCAGGGGCATGGAGCACATTTTGGGGGTGTGGTGCACCGCCTGTGGGGGCGTGGTGCCCAATGCACAGGGGGTGCTCTGCACATGTCGGGGGGGGGTGCCGTGATGGCACCCTACTGGAATAGTGGTGCCAGGGGCAGTCTGCTCCCTCCACCACCACCACCCCGTTCCTCCACCAGTGCTCTCCATGTAAATTACTTTTTGTGATGCTGTTGGTTAATTTCCTGCAGTGTTGCACTAGGCCTTTGTAGGCAGAGGGGTTGTGTCTTGGACTTATTAAGGGATATTCAGAACTGCTTAAATAAGAAGTCTACGGCTCATGTTTAACAATCTTTGAAGAGTTCTATCAGTGTCTGGACACCATGGTTTTAGGGTTTCTTTGTTTTAATGATGAGCGGATCAATTAGGTGGTTTCAAAACCTTTCAGTTAAAAAGGGGAAGTGGACATTTGCTGTTCATGCCTGCAATATATTTAAACTTGTTATAAGCGCTAGAAGTGACATTAAGAACTGACCACACTCTCCTGAGCATATTAAGAAAGGTAAAATGCTTTCTGTGTTTTCTGCAGTTTAGGGAAGGGCTTATCACAACATGTCAAGGAAGCTTTGGCCTGAAAGATTGAAAAGCTTTTAGTGGCTTTCCCCTTCACTTTTGTTTGTTCACCAAAACATCCCCATTTTCCATGTCAGTGGTGATTTTCTTTTCAGCCCAAGATATAGCCTTTGAAATACCCTTCTGGCTCTGGGTTATCCATCCTTGGAATTCAAGGACTCCCCAAGTCCCATCTTGGAATCTATGGGATCAACCCAACTAAATAAGCACATTATAGAATGGACAAGGAAACTCTCTCTTAGGCTATTGGTCTTGAAATGAGACGCTGGGTAGGATTTTGGAGGGCTTGTTTTGGATAAGTCTGCAGCCCTAGGGTCCATGGAATGAGCTCCGCTTTGTTCAAAACACCAGCAGCACCGCCTGGTGTTCTAACTAGTGTTGCATGCTTCCTCTTAAACAAATCTCATCAGCGTGAAATGAACTGACACTGTGCCCGATTGCATTATCGTATCCGTATGACTCTGAAGTTTGTTGGTTGAGAGTGGCTGTCTGATGGCTCCCCTCCTCGTCCCCATGCATGGAAATGAGACATGTATCTCAGAGACACTATCCTGGGGAGCATAAATGTATAAATAAACACATGAATAAAACATAGCAGCTAAATGAGCAACTCTGCCAGGGTCAGACAAACAGTCTGAGCATTCAGCAATATTATCTACATGGTATTGGAAAACTCAGACTAGTGATAGCCCCTATTTATTATTTACTTATAGTTTAGAAAGCACCAGTTGGCTTGTATAGGCTGCATTGTATCCCGTTCCCATTGCTGACGTCAATGGGATTATGCCTAATGCACCGTGAGCTAGGTTGCAAGCTATCTCCATCACAGAATTTAAAGGTGTACTGCTAGGCTGGCAATAGGGCATTGTGAGTCACACACATCCCTTACAGAGCACCATGATCTCCTGACACAGGTGGGGGAAGTGAGGAAAGAAGGAAGGAAAGTGGCCACGGTTTAATTGCCTGTGTCAACTTCATTCATTTGCACACACAATTTAAAACTACCTATTTCCTGGCATGAAGTGTCTGCGTAGTAGCAAAACAACTAGCCAACTGGTAATTGTATCCTAAAAGAACTTCAAAAATGGAGTGAGCCTTCATTCATTTCATCTGTTGTTAGCAGCTGAATTCATGGTCAGGGTGATTGTGCTTTGGTGGGCTTTGCCTAGAGGCATTCAGTGGACTAAATAAACAGCTATTCCTTGGATCATGAGGACTATAAAGACTGTCAGGTAAACTTCTTAGAGTCCCAAGCACTTTGTTTTACAGGCAGGAAATGCACAACTCAGAAACAAAATGTGATCCTCAGGCATTATCTGAATGCAGCAATATTGCTCTAGCTAAGCAGATCCAGATCCGGACGTGAGAACATCGACACACTACCATAAGGAGAAAGGCAGGAAATCCGTGCAATAAAAATGATTTTTCCTGTAGGTAAAAAAGACGATTGCAGTGACAGTACTAAATTAGAGGACTCTTTCTGTCTCTACATTCTTCAGCTGTGTAGTGCACCCCTTTCTGCCTCAAGTGCCCAAGTGAGATTTGACCAATTCCATGGACCACAGCAGAGAGTCATGGAGTTGGAGCACCAACTAATATTTGTTCTGGTTCACTCAAACAAGTAAGCCAAGTCACAAGTCTGAGAGGAAGCAAATCAACCTGGGGACAAGAAACTATTGCAAATGTGTTGGGTACAGAGCAGCTGAGAGACAAGCAACTTTTGGCACCTCCTGTCTTTGAAGTTTTCTACCTCAGCTGTTCATGAGAAAAACTTGTAACTAAGGCTTAACACTGCTTATTTACTCTTCCCTCCCAATCCATTTTACTTTTGTGCCACGCCTTTCCATTCTCATTTGAAAGCCTGATGACAGAGACTGTTTTTCTAGTGATCTGCAAGCTGCTCCAGTATCATCATCATCATCATCATCATTATTATTACTACTACTGAGCAGGTGTCTCTCAAGGACTGCCTCTCTCCAAATGAACTGACACAGACCCTCCAATCATCTAAAGAAAGTGACTGGTATTTCCTGGTGTTTTAAAACCTCTTATTCGCTTGCCACCTGTATGGCAGAGTTCTTTATAGTCCGGTTATCTGTTCATAGCCAAGGGGCATTGCCTTATGATAGGATGCAGCACAACTTCAACAACAATGTGAGATTGACTTCCATACTTCCTTCTTTAGTAACTAATGGTAGTTCTCTCTTTTTTCACCTCCTTGATTCTGATAGTCTTCCTTTAATAAATGTATACTTAGCACAATTGGACTTTAAGTGCTGCATTTTACAGGAGTGCTGATCTGGGACAAATTGTTAAATTGGTAACACTGACTGCATTCTTTCTCTGGAAATGGCAGCTCTTAGAAACTTAACCACTCAGAGTTAAAACCTGAAAAGCTTAGGAGTGTCAGTCCCTTTACATTCACAGGAGGGCAAGCTGGAATAAAGGTGGTGGTCACAGCAGAGAGTAATCTTTGCTTGACACCTGATTCTCAAGCAGCTCATGCTGCTGTTACACAAACACACACACACAGAGGGGGGGGGGGCTTTCATGTTCTTCAGCTTCTCTGATGTGAATCAAAGGGTGCTGTGTTCAAGGTGGCAATTCTAGAACATTGAGATTGAGATATTAAGAAGTATCGCATTTACCATAGCTGATTGATGTCAGGTGTTGTCCTCCAGGCTGAGACCATGTAACATAAGGTGTCAAGATCCAGAAGTTTTCTCTTGTTTCCAGTGTTCTTGGATCAGATGACATCTCTGTTTAAGTAGCTGATCAAACAGAAAGGTCATAATTATCTGAATTAAAGAGCTTTACAACCAGTTGTTCAGCTTTTTTGGGTCAAGATTGCAGATGTATATTTAGCATTGAAGGTTTGACAAAAAATCTCAAATATTCTTTAGAAATACTTTCTGTATCATTTCCCAAGGAGTTCTTGCACATCCATCACAGAACACTTATGTCAGGGACTCAGAACTTCTGCTCCTCCACATGTTGGATTCCAGCTCCCATCAACCTTAGACAGCATTGTCAATGACCAGGTATGATGTGAGTTCAAAGTTTTGGTGCTGACCTTTAAGGCCCTAAACGACCTCAGTCCTGTGTACCTGAAGGAGCGTCTCCACCTCCATCATTCAGCCCGGACACTGAGGTCAAGCACCAAGGGCCTTCTGGCAGTTCCCTCCCTGTGAGAAGTGAAGTTACAGGAAACCAGGCAGAGGGCCTTCTTGGTAGTGGCGCCTGCCCTGTGGAACGCCCTCCCATCAGATGTCAAGGAAACAAGCAACTATCTTACTTTTAAAAGACATCTGAAGGCAGCCCTGTTTAGGGAAGTTTTTAATGTTTAATGTTTAATGCTTTATTGTGTTTTTAACATTTGGTTGGAAGCCACCCAGAGTGGCTGGGGAAACCCAGGCAGATGGGCAGGGTATTATTATTATTATTATTATTATTATTATTATTATTATTATTATTTATTTATTATTATTATTATTATTATTATTATTATTATTATTATTTAATAATAATCCAGCAATACATGAAGGGCCACAGATTTCCCAATCCATGCCTTAAGTATTGCTGCTGGCTACATTCTCAGTTCATGATTAGGCATCCCAATGTGAACTGAGGGTGGCACCCAACAATAGCACCTCATTAGTGCAAGGATTTGCACAATGGGATTTCCTCTCTCTCTTCCCCCACATGCACCCCGAGTCTCCCTGGAGGATTGGACGAATCCCTAGAACAGATTTAGGAGTTCAGGGGGAGGAGTCTTGTTGCACAAGCAGAAACACTTGCACTGATGGGACACCTTACTTAGTGCTATATTGGATACAACCTTGGGTGCACCTAATATTCTCCCTGGGCTGAACATTGCAGAGGATGATCACTATTATTGGTTGGTAAACAGGTTTTTAGGGAAGCTTACCTGCCACTACACAGCTTCTTAGTGAGAATCTCTTAATAAGCTTCAAAAAACCCAAAAACATAAAAAACCCACCCTGGAAAATAATTTGAAATCAATACATCACATTTGATAGCGGACATGCAATATTGTTTAATTTTTTTTTCAATATTTGACAGTTCACAGGGATTGCTATTTATTTTTTTAGCATCTGACAGCATTAGATAGATGTCATGTAAAGGCATCTAATGTCTGGCAGTTGCCAGCTAATGAGATTTCATGTTTGATGCCAATCCAAATCAAAGAGATGCCAATATGGAATTCTGACTTTGAATTTTCAGAATTTCAAATATTCATGAAAGTCTGTGTCGGCTCTAATGAGTGCATATCTGGATAACCCTGAAAAAGCAGCAAATGTGAACTGTTCATACAGGTTCTGTCCCATTACTGTTATTTAATTTTCTGGTCCTCATGAACTGAATCCCATTCTCCCATCTATATAGTGTGAAAAACCTTGGCTCTTAAACACGGAGGCCTCTATCCGATGCAAACGTTCTCTTTGCGGGGGGGGGGGGCAGGGCAGGGAGAATGTCATCTGAAGCTGAGACTCTAAACAACGAGATAGATGATGTAGCCTGGAGCAAAATGATATGGCTAAGTTACGAATTTCTGAAACTGACAATGTTTTTAGCACTGGTGCCCGTTGGCATTAACTTCAGCCATAGCAATGTCTTTGTTCTAATTGGTTTTTAATGCAGAAACAAGACCAGTTAGTGAAGGTATTCTCATATTATTTTTTTCTCCTTTGCTTCCAGGGGTCTTTTAATTCATGTGCTATGCATGCTGAATCAGAATTCTCAAATGGACCCTCAGAGTCCCTAGCTGAATATTTGCATACACAGGTTGAATCCTCCTAATTGTGGTTCCTTGTAATTGGTCCCACTGTTGTCCATGTGTGGTTTCAATCACAGCTTTTATTTTCATCACTTCACCATTCCGTGTTCTTCTCCATCGCTCTTCCATTCATTTGATTTCCCCTTCCTTCTAGATGGAGTATTTAGTCTTATATTCAGGGCCATGCCCATGGTGATGGCATTTCTGTACAATTGCAAAGCAGAGCATTTTTTTTTAAAATGATTGTGTACATCATACTGTACTGTATTTCCCACTTCAAATTAGGATCTAACATTTGACCAGCCTATTTGATAGAATAAAAGCAGCCAAATACTGTGCTTGGTATTAAACTAAAGGAACATCATTGAGGACTCACGTCTTACATCCCTAGTTCCAATTTCTTCTCCTTTAGGATCCATTAAGCTGTCACAGGCACTTCCTCTTGGTAGTGTATATAGTCATTTGCAGGAGAGGTTAATTTTGATTGAAGGAAGCTTTTTCCTCTGATTCCTACTGACAACCGCAGAGGACACTTTCAAGTGTGAAAGGTGCAGACACCATGTTGTAATTGTGGAGCTGGGGGTGGAATTGGGGCTGGGATCATACACTGTAAATCTTGCACACACCCCTAAAACCATGTTTCCCTTTATCCACGAGGCCTTTTGGGCAAGAGAAGCAAATGACAGACTTGCACACTGAAGGGGAAGTGTCATTGTCCAGTACCCTTACATGCAGAAGGTCCCTGGCATCTCCTGGTGGGGCTGGAAGAGACCCCTGTCTGAGACCCTGGAGAGCTGCTGCCAGTCAGTGTAGACAATACTGAACTAGATGGACCCAACCGTCGGACACAGTATAAGGCAGCATGAGGATGGAATGATCCTTAGTGTTTGCATTTTGAAATTATTTCTTCTCCTTTTTAGAATGTATATTAGCTTGCTGCAGGCCTGGGGCTTCCCCCAGGTAGACAGATATCTCCTCCATCAACATCTGTGGAAAACTCTGCTTTGCTGCCCTGCAGGACAGGCACATAACCATCATCTTTACTATTATCTTATCTGTCAATAGTAATAATAGTAGTGGTAGTAGTAGCAGCAATAATAATTACAGGCAACTCCCCACTAACATGGGGGTTATGTTTCAGGCCTGTGTGCTTATAAGTGAAATGTGGACAAGGAGGTCCTTCCTGGAGGTCTTGATCCGACGAGAAGCAGCAGCACAATGGCTGAGAAATGCTGCCGGGCCGCGTTTGACCTCCTAAACCCCGTCTCCAAGCCTCCAGCCAATTGGCTGGCCACCTGGGGGCATGGCACAGCAGCCAGAGCAGTTGGGCAGGGGGCGGAACACCCCCTGCCAAAGCAGGAAATGGCTCCTGCTCACAATTCCTCCCCTTCCTGAGGAGGAGAGGCTCTACAGTACATACAACTTTCCACCCCACAGCTGTTGAGCGGGGTAGCGCAGCAGCTGTGAGAGCTCCTACACACAATTTTGGAGCCCTTTCCCCCTGAACTTTTTACTCACTGTGTGTTTACTCTTTGGGCTCTGGGGGACAAAACTGACAGATTTGCCCATCACTACTTACAATATAAGCTTCTAGTGGAGTGTAAGAGAAAAGGACTATTGGATACTTTTCAGCCTGTCACTTGTGAGAAGGCAGGATCTCCTTGGAGAGGCGAGGTGGCTATTGTGGATGTGAAAAGAACAAAAGACAAAACCTTTACTTTAAAGTCCATTTGTATATCTTCCCTTCTGCGACTGACAGTATAATTTTCTGTCCCTGAAAAAATGTCCACGGTCAATCTAGTCAATGCAGCATAGTCCAGTTTTGCCTACCTCTTTGCTCCTTCTATCATCCACATTTTTGTCCCTTTATTTTCTTGGCTAACCCAACAAAAAAAACCAAGTGAGCCATCAACAACCTTGCCATAACAAGTTTCCCTTGGAAGCCTGCAGATGTTTGCCAATTTTAAGTTCCTAAAAAGTGTTTATGTTGAACAGGGTTGTCAGAAATGCATTTAAATTATAAAGACTGGATTGGTGTATGTGTGTGTGTTTAGTGGGGAAAATGAGCCGATTTCTGCTCTAGAGAGAGCACATACGTAGCAATTCATGTTTTCTGCCTCACATCACTAAGCCAGGTCCTCAGCTGGTGTAATTCAATGTTGCATTCAAATAGTGTTGAAGCCAATAGCACGGGAATAGAAAACCAATGCAACTACCAAAACAATGTAGCTTCTATTAGGATGAGAATAAATACCAGCACCTGCCCTCCTCGTGTCTCCACCTTTTATAGTCCTTTGAGAAACAAGGAATTGAAACGGTAATTCATCCATCATTTTATTCTACTGATTTATTTATACCCTAGGCCAGAAATTTGCAACCTCTCAGGGACCTGCAAGCAAACCGGAGAAACTGTTGCAGACACCATGCACAATCTACAGCCACACATGCATGTATGCTTTGCAACCTTGCGCGCACACACACAACACACACACACTTACTCTTCTCTCTCATAGATTCACTAAGGGCCAAGTCCCTTCAATGTGTGCGTGTGAAATGAAAACATCTGAATCTCTACATCATGTTATGTTTATCTGCCCTTTGTACAGTTCAGTCCGTGCTAGTATACTAAACTCCATAATCCAGCCTATGGCTGACAAACCGGTAGACCTACAGCTTGCCTGGGTTCTTCAAGATGTGGATCCTTATATTACCCTACAGGTTGCTAAATTCCTAACAGCCGTCCTCTCGTACAAGAGACGGAATGGAATGTTAGCTGATTATTGGTAGTATATAAGAATTTTCTATAATGACATCAGATATTAATTTTAGTGTAGTGCCTAAAATTTTTTAATTTTAATCTTGAACTTTTCTTATGAATGGCTAATATCTGTCTTTGTGAGTTGTGAACTGTGTTATACTACTTGTGGTTTGTACGAGTCAGCAGTTTTATTTGATTTGTTGTGTTGTGTTGTGTTTCATGATGGGCGTAAAGCCGAATAAACATTTTGAGTTTGAGTTACTCTTCTCTCCTGCAGGGGAAAAAAACATTTGATTGGCTACAGTAGGCTTCTTTCAAGCATAATTTCAGTGGAGGGTGAGGAACAGGGGAGGGGGAACCCAATGGGTAGCAGGAAATGCATTGGCTCATGTGCATCCATGGGTGCCATGTTGCAGGCCCCTTCTCTAGGTGAAGACATTCATTCTATGTGTGGTGGAAGTGGTTTGAACATCCCCCCACCCCCCAAAAACCCCCAACCCACAAATGCCTCTGGATTTGTTGAATGTTCCACATTTAGCATGCATTGAATGCTATGTCTGACTTCACTCTCAGATTGAATGGCAACCACTATAATGTACTGATTCATCATCTACCACTTTTTCCAGAAACATTTCATATGATTCCCCCCCCCCAACCTTTCATTCTCTCACTTCTTTAGATCCCCCACCTCTTTTCTGCACACCAAATTGAATCAATTTATTAAAATGTTTACCAAATTGGCATGTCCCGATCTACCAGCAGTGACAGAGAAAAATGGGTCATTCTTTTCTCTGGTGTTCCCCTGCTCATTAGGAAGGATAATGCTTCAGTAGCAAGGGAGCTATTTGCAACATGCCTGAGCGGTGAAGACTTATTAAAAGGGAGACACATGACTTCAGAAGATAAGTGGTACTCAAAATGATGAATGGCAACCGGCATCTCACCACGGGATTCCCCACAGAAACCTTGCAGCCCCAAACTCTGCATATGGCATGATTATGCAAGAATGAGAGCCAAGTGAAAGATGACTGTACATATTCAAGCATTGTGGAGATCTACCCCACCCATGTTATACTAACAGAATGAGAAATGTGACTGGACTAAATTATATACCAAATGGTAATTCACCACTGAGTTAATATACTCTGATAGTAATAGCAATTATAATACAATACAATGGAAATGCATCACAAGAAAGTGGTCAAAGGTGGACGCAGATTTGCGTAAACTTTAAATGTGCTAATTTATATGTAGTTATGTAGAAATAATTACTAACAGTTAAGCAAATACATCTCACCATGGTCGGAAAGACTGTGACTAGTTGCTCATTATTGAGAACACTTCTCTCCCATCTCATGGTTCTTTATCTCTAACGTGGACTTGGACCAGCCAAACCTTCAAACTGAAGATTCTGTAAAGTAGGGAACATGGCCACCGTAAAGTCACTTGTGCTTGACAGATGGTCCTCTGAAATGCTCTATCTAGGTTGAAGACAATTTTCCTCTTCTCTAGATCTGTCTCAACTACAAAGTAGATGCAACTGCATAGAAAGGTTCTGATAATCACTTGGGAAGAGCTATAACATGTGTTCACACCTCCTCAATTTATGACTAAATAAATAAAATAAAATAAATAAATAAATTTTTATTTCTACCCCACCCTTCCTGGTTTAAAAACCGGGCCCAGGGCGGCTAACAGTGAATCTAAAACATTGATTAATATGTGACTTAAAAACAGCATAAAATACAACATAAATGCAGTATTAATGTCAATAAAATTCAAAAATTCAGGGTCATTTTTTTTTGGGGGGGGAGAACCCAGTCAGTAAACATCAAATGATCACCAGGGCTAACTAGCCAAGTTGGTCCTACTAGGGCCAGCAAGGAGACCAGGGAAGAGTTTAAATGTGGGGTCCCAGAAGGGTTTCTTCATTAAAAAAGGAAAGGGAAAAAGGAATGGAGGGTCAAGCTAATTCAAATTGAAGGCCAGGTGGAATAGCTCTGTCTTACAGGCCCTGCAGAAGGAAATCAAGTCCTGCAGGGCCCTAGTCTCATGGGACAGAGCATTCCACCAGGTCAGAGCCATCACTGAGAAAGCCCTGGCCCTGATGGAGGATAATCTGGCTTCTTTGGGGCCCGGGGCCCTTAAGCTATTATTATTCACGGACCTTTAGGGTCCTCTGCAGGACATACCAGGAGAGGTGGTCCTTTAAGTACAAGGGTCCTAAGCCACATAGGGCTTTTATGACATGCTTGTACCTGTTGTGTGCCAAAATCTTCTGTACCATTTGGAAGAGCCCATAGAAGACAGACATATGCCTCAGGGATCAGCTGTCTCACCCCAGAGTAAACTGTCTGCAAATGTCATCCTGCCAAGCAATATAGAAGATTACAGTTGTAGGTAAAATCTGTCAGACCTTGCCCAACTTCTAGAGAGGATGCAACTGGGGCTCAGTACTGGAATGGGCAAACAAGCAGCAGCAGGGCAATTTATGTGGTCACAGGCAAATCAGACAGATGCTGATCAAAGGGTCAAATCCGAGAGCAGAGTCAGTTGAGCTCCAAGGCAGCAATTCAGGACTGGAGAATATGGGAGAAGGTGCTTTGATCAGAAAACTGGGTTCCAAACCATCAAGGGCTTCAAAGACCAGCACTGAAACCTTAAATTGGCCCTGGTAACAAGCAGGCAACCAGTGCAGATCCTGCAAAACTGATCTTATATGATCTGTCAGTCAATAATCATGCAGCAGATTTCTGCACTAGCAGAACAGTCTTCAAAGGCAGTCCAACATGGAGCACATTACAGTAATGTAACTATGAGACAAGAAGAGCTTGGATCACTATGGCTAGGTTATCCCAATCCGGGAACTGTCACAGAAGCAAAAGGGAAAACATTTTTTTAAAAAAATAAAAGAATGGAGTCATCAGCTCACTGGTGAAGAGACTGGGAATACAGAAATCGGCATGAAATAGAAATGTCAAAGCCCAGGTATGACAGGTTTTAATCCCAAGTGCTTTGACAGGGCTGTTGCCTGCCATGTTCCTTCTGAGCTCTGCAGAAAGAGACCCTTCTTAGCAAGCACCCTTGTCACACACACTGTCATGGTAATTTGACACAAGCCCCTTGAAGTGCTGGGCCTTTGGATCTCCAGTGACATTCTGGAGGAAAGCAGAAACAGACTGAAAATGTACATGGCTGGCATTTTGCAAGTTGCCTTCATAGACCTGGTTATTTCAATCACTCAGCAGAGGTTTGGAGGAGTCTGTGCAGAATGGCATTCAATGTAAACAGAATGCATCTGGTGAGTTTCTATAAACTGAGCTGCACATGCTTGTCAGGATGTGGCCTCCTGGGAGACGGAAGGAGGGGGAAGCTCAGCTCAGGCTTCCTGCTTAGGAGCAGCTGTGCCTGTCTCTGAACCTGGAGCAGTGGATTGCCTTGCATGCCTCAATGGATGGGTTCAGAGCTGCTCTTAATTGCCCTACAAGATGTAAATGGACAGGAGATCATAGCCCACACAAGGGCATTATGTATCTTCAGCATACTATAGCTCAAAGGGTGTAGACCAGGTGTGGGGAACATTTGACCCTCCAGATGTTGCTGAAGTGTATATAATAAAATTAAATGCAATTAAAAAGGGACTAAAACCTTAACTAGTGGTAAAGACCTATCTATTCAGCTAGGAAAACCTCTCAGAACAACATATGAGGTACGTGAGATCTTTGAACTTGCAGGAGAAACTACCTCCTCTACTGGGTGCAGAAGAGATAAGGCGGTCTCTCAAGCCATATTCTGTTATAATTTGACACCATACCTAGCTAAAGTAGGGATCTACCTGTTCTAGTGAAACAAAGACTCCCAGTCACGCACCATTTGTGCCTTCCTAGTGCTTCCTCCTGCCCTCTCAGACAACGAGAAACTTCTGAATCTTTTCGATCCTCGATTCTATTTCTAGCTGTTTGTGTGTTTTAATCCCGACGCCCTCCAGCCGCCAGCTGCATTGCCAGATGGGCTGGCAGCTGACATCCCCACGCCTCCTGCTGAGCTCAGATCTGGAGGGACCTTGTGAGCCATGCTGCAGCTCAAACTTAGACTGTCGGCTCTACTTGCTACTTTCCCCTTGCAGTGGGACTTGTATTACGATGCTCAGGCACAGGCAGAAACCTAATTTGTACTGCCCCTTAAGCTTTTGCAAGACGTTCAATGTTACGAGGATTGGGAGAGCAACAGAGATGAGATTCATTTGTGGTAGAATGCCACTGATGCCATCTCTTGCCATAATAGGTGACATTTTCCAGATGAGAGTTTGGCCTATTAATTTTTCCAATACATTTTAATCAGGGTCATGAGTCCAACTCATGTTTTTACAACCAAATGGCCCTGAACCTTAGGAGAAATATAAATTTGCATATTAATCCAACTTCTAATAAGGGCCACCACCAACCTCCTTGTAGCTTCCCTTAAAAAATACCAGTAATTATAATACAGATACTGATAAATCACTCCCAGTACCCCAGGGGTTAGGTGCAGTAATTTTTGAGTAAAACTTAATTGAATACCACTTAACTGCTAGGATTACAAGAAGTTAACGTGCCCAGGTAAATAAAAAAGCTTGTGCTTGCTGAAAACTTTTCAGTGGTTTGAAAAGACTGGAATTTAGGCACAAGGCAAAAGTCTTTGGGGAAGGCATTTCATAACCAGTGTGTCACTGACTGAAAAGTCTTGAGCTCCATCTCAGCTCCTAGAGAATCCAGGGTTCAAAGCCTGTTGTCTCTGCTTGACCTAGCATCATGGCACTTGGTCTACTGTATGGGTTAAAGCATGCTGCTTTCTTTAAATTAGCAAAAGCATCCCTACCTGGTCTTTCTCAAAACACTGGAAAATCTAGTGTCGCCCTGGGGATTCTATATGCAAGCTAGACTCCTGGATTAATGTAAAATGCTGATAATGTGTTTTGAACTGTGAAGATCCTTAAATCCAGCAGTGGTCAACTCAGCCGGTCTTTATAAATCAGGTATTAAACCTCAGATAAGTGTTAATGTGGGGGCTTAACAAGTTGGAAAAAAATACATACTGTATATAATAATTTATTATAATTTACTGTATCACTGTCCCTCAGGGGAGCCGACTTGGGCCTCAGGTTATGGGTGCTCAGCATGCATTCCCTGGCCTCAGAACCCTATTTCTGGTGCTACTGGAAGTAAGGTTCCAAGGTCTTACAAGGCCTCGGACAGCATCTCTGTACCTAGTGTCACCCATGAAACTTCATATGATATGTTGAGAACTTGCAAAACAGAAAATTGAGAGGGAATCAAAGAGTGGAGCCCACACAGCTCCAGATTCCAAAGCAATTAATTCATAACAGAGCTAAAAATATTTGAAAGTTACTGGATATTCCAATTTCACCAGGCATTTCTGAATGAAAAATTTCTGAGCAACATCTGTATTTTTAATATGAAAAAATCAACTGTAGTATTAGAATTCTTCCCATAGCAGACACAGATAATTTCCTAGGCTGATGCTGACATAGTAAGCGTTTCCTAAAGTAGACTGTATAAAGATTATTTCCATGCCACTGCATATATACATTCTCAAGATTGTCAAATATTGTTTCACATGATTGCATATACACTCTTAGGACTGTCAAATATGAAACACCATTGTATATCAGCTATCAAATGCTACCAAAATATCATTGGTTAGATATAAAATGTCATTGGATACCATTAGGGGGATACCAATTGTTCTAGGAAGATATTCTGCCATTCAAAGGATTGCTGCAGAATCTTCAATGGCAAAGTTTGCAAAGCGGCACTCCTGAGAGCAAATTTATTGTAGATCTAGTTAAGGCTGAATCGAAAGTTCTCTCATGAGAACTTGTAGCTTGAATTTGGGGGAGACAAACTTTTGGAATGAAAGCAGGGATAAAACCAGCCCCGGAGTTTGCCTCTTGCCACTGTCTGCTTCACAGCAGTGAGTGGTGACACACTTCCTGTTTCCACCTGCATAGTGGCCACCCCAGAATGACGCCATGGAGTGTGCCTTGGAGAGGAAACTGTGTGGGGATGGGGTGAGGCTGGTAGTCAGCAGGATGAGCCCTGTAGCCACTACCACTGCCAACAAATGTGCCAACTCATTTTGCACACCACCCACCCGTGAAAAACTGTCACCACCTATTTTGCCAACCACAAATGGAGCAGCAAAAAGTGGGGACCATACTGGCCAGGGGAAGAATATATTTTTTGGGGGGGCAGACTAGGGTGGTGATATGGAAGGGAGGGTGGGACAGCAAAAAAGAAACTTGAAAGTAAATGACGAAGCTCTGGACATTGTCCCCCCCCCCCACACACCTACCCTGGCTCTTACAGCGTGTGGCTGAAATTGCAAGTCTAGGAAGGATTTAATGGAGAGAACCCTGCAGATGGGACTGTGCAACACACACACACACACACATGCACACACACACACACACACACACACACACACACACATTTTGCAGAAGTAGCCAAAGAATGCAAATTTATTTTTTTATATATAAATTTTTATTAGTTTTTTAACATATCATTTTCAAATAATTAAACATACTTGTACTCCTTATACAATATTTTTTGGACTTCCATCAATCACATCTGAAAATTTTCCAATATAATCACTTAATATACATTTCTTACTTTCACTATTACCTTTACATCTCATAATTAATCTCTCTTCTTTCTCTATTTTGCAATATTTCATATATATACAAAACTTCTTGTAGTCCTGCTAACGTAATTTGCTGATTACAGTTGCTCTTCAAATAGTTCGTATATTTTTTCCAATCTTCTGCAAATCTCTGGTCCCGCAGGTTTCGAATCCTTCCTGTCATTTTATCTAGTTCTGCGTAGTCCATTAATTTAGTCTGCCATTCTTCTTTTGTCAGAATTTCTTCTTGCTTCCATCTCTGGGCTAACAATACTCTTGCCGCTGTTGTTGCATATAAAAACAATTTAACATCTTGTCTATCTATATCCTTGCGTATAACACCAAGTGAAAATGCTAAGAATGCAAATCTCAGTTTCCTTTTCTTGTTTGGAAATTGAGGTGCTGGGATTTCCTCTGCTTGCTCCGCCTCTCCTAGCGCACATGCCCCTTCTAACTTCAATCACAAGGGCCTTAAGATATAATGGTGGAGGTGTCTGCCCAAACTCTTGCCATCCAGCAGCCCATTTACAAGTCCCTTCATAGGGCTTGTTGGGAAACAGAGTTCAAACATGGAAAGGAAAAAAGGCAGCAATGCCCATCAGCTTTGGGGGGATCTGCCCCTCCAAATGTTGTATTGGGGGAATAAAAGGACCTGAGCCCCTAGGAGTTTGTGCCTATGATATTGGCTTAGCCCTAGTTTGTGTTGCATCCTGAACTTCAGAGAAAGGCTTGTTCTACCAAGCCTGTCCTTGCTGCCATTATGCAGAGTTCCACTGTAATAATAACAACAAGACAGAGTAAATATAATAATAATAATAATAATAATAATAATAATAATAATAATAATAATAATAATTTATACCCTGCCCATCTGGCTGGGCCTCCCCAGCCACTCTGGGCTGTTTCCATAAAAACCAAAAATACAGTAAAATATCACACGTTAAAAACTTCCCTGAACAGGGCTGCCTTAAGATGTCTTCTGAATGTCAGGTAGTTGTTTATTGCTTTGACATCTGCTGGAAGGGCGTTCCACAGGGCGGGCGCCACTACCCAGAAGGCCCTCTGCCTGGTTCCCTGTAGCTTTGCTTCTCGCAATGAGGGAACCGCCAGAAGGCCCTCGGCGCTGGACCTCAGCATCTGGGCAGAATGATGGGGGTGGAGACGCTCCTTCAGGTATACTGCACCGAGGCCGTTTAGGGCTTTAAAGGTCAGCACCAACACTTTGAATTGGCAGTAATCTGAACATATAAACAGACCATCAAGCTGAGGGGGCACAAAATAATAATAATAATAATAATAATAATAATAATAATAATAATAATCTCATTTATTATATTTAGGAGGGCACCAAATTTTGTCAATATTACCCCTGTAAGCACACAAACCCAAGGCACAATCAGCTTTCTCCTGTAGCTGATATGGCATGAGGTGGTATTCTTAATGGGAAGGGCCACAGTTCAGAGTTATTTTTTTTTGTATTTGAAAAGATTGTCAGGCTTCCAGGTAATTGGCAGGACTAGCATTGCTTATACTTGATAGATTGAAATTTGATTGATTGATATTATTTATATAGCACTGTGCACAATGAAGCCCCAATTCTGATCACTTTTAGGGGCCATTTGTAGTAACTGGTAATTGACACCCGTCTTCAAGCCATTTAAAATTGATAGATGGCTCATGACGAAATATGACGGATTGTCTCCTAGCTTCTTGCATGTCATTAGCTAGCTGATATTTACAGGCTTCTTAGCCGCAATATCATTTTATATATAAGAACTAAACACGGGAGCTGTGATGGAGGGACTGAATAACAACCACATAATTCAGCTTGATTTCTTTCAGGGTTCCTCATTCCCCTTGTATGTCACCAGCAGTTTAGTATACGGGGGTATTGCACATGAACTTACTGCAGCAGCATGTCATAAATAAAGAAAATAAATGTTGTGACTATATTAATCAGCCAGCGCTCATCCAAATGAGTTTCCTATACATTTTTCTGTTCCTTAATTACTTGTCACCTACTGCTAGTTCGTCCATGATTTTGTTAGAAGGCTTTTCCCATTCTGTCTTTCTGACAGAAGTAATCTGCTTTCTGGGAGGGGAGAATGAGGGAAGTATATTTTTTTAACTGCATTGACTGGTGCTATAGGTTTCTCTTGAGCTCGCGTTGGGTGAAGGGAGGCCATTTTTGAGATTAACCTACTAGACCTGGGTTCTTAAAGACAAGTTACTTTTGCAATGCCCAAAACTGCTATAAAGACACAGCAATAATTTTTAGCTACATTAATTTGAATTCAGACTCATTTTGACCTCTCTTGAGTTTTGAAGTCTCAAGTCTGCAAACTCAAAATAGTTCAAAACCAGACTGGAAGTCCACTTTTTTTGTTACTTCTCTACAGTAGGGGAGCTATCACTGATAAGCTGAGAAGTGTAAATGCTTCTGAGATAGCTCAGTTGGTTAGAGCATGGTGGTGATAATGCCAAGGTCACAGGTTTATCCCTGTATGGGACAGCTGCATAATCTTGCATTGCAGGGGTTTGGACTAGATGATCTTCAGGGTCCCTTCCGACAGTTCTGTGATTCTATGATGCCCATTGTGCTTGGTGGATAGTGATGATACTGCAAGTGGATGCGATTTTGTCACTTAATGTGTGGTAGAAGGTAATGGGCATGGTTTCAGAGCTGAAAAGCCATTTAAAAATTTCACCTTCAGAAAAGTTATGCAGGAGAGGTAGGCAAAAGTTCAAGGTAAATGTGTGTGGTCCTGCAATCCATCATGCAGACACCTCTGCAGAAGTTTGTGTGCTTGAATATGTAAGCCTTTTGTATGAACATTCTAGCTAGTGATATTAAATGTAGTCCTGATTATTTTCTTTCTTTCTTTGAAAATGTACAGTCTTGAGGAATCAAGCACCACCTTCTTGTAACAGCTTGGGGGGCAGGGGAGTTCATTTTGACTCCCATTCGTATGCAACAACGGCAGCAAGGATACTTATCGCTAAGAATTGGAAAACTCAAGATCTACCCACACTGGAAGAATGGCAGATGCAACTGATGGACTATATGCAACTGGCGGAGATGACTGGCAGAATTCGAGACCTGGGAGAAGAAAGGATTGAAGAAGATTGGAAGAAATTTAAGATTTATCTACAAAAATATTGTGATTTAGTGGAATGTTAAGAAGGATGCTTGGTTATAAATAATTGGCCATCACTAAACTGGATCGGAATTTGACGATAAGCGAGATTAAGAGAAACAAAAATTTGTTGGAGAATTGTTACATTATATTTAAATGAGTGGTTACAAAATTGCAAATAAGATGATAATTTGCTTGAAAAAATTTATTAACGATGTAAGTGGGAGCGGGAGATGTGAGGAAGTCCAAAGAAGTTATGAAATTTTGTTAAAACAAAGCAATGCTGTTTATTATCTTTGTATTTCTTTTATAAAAAACCCTAATAAATATTTTAAAAACATTTTGACTCCCATTCAATGCTTATAGCTATCTTTATGTATTAGTAACAGCTTCTTGGATGAAGAATTTTGGGTGAGGTGTGCAGCCTGATGCTGTTAATGATGAATCACAGGCATTCCTAGTTAAAACTGGGTAGGAACAGAGCACTTAAACTCCATTGATAATGTGCTTGCAGTGAAAGCGTGCAGAAATGAATAGGACTTATATAATGGAGAACAAAGTCCAGGGGTATATAATTGTCTGCACACAGCTCTCCAGGATTTCAGATAGAGTTGGGTGGGTCTTTTAGCATGCAGAACACGTGCTCCACCATTGAGCTCTGGCCCTTCTTCAAAGAACCTTGTTTGTTGATTCTAGAACCCTGTTTCTGCACAACATATGGGTGATACAAATCAGAATGGATGCTGATTATGGGACGAGGAGGAACTCCACCCAGCCAGCACATATTCATTTGAATTTGTGTTTCAAATTAGGAACCCCATTTTGTGTGAAATGAAAAGTGAGGACGAAGCTTCCAAATGCAGCAAAATATAAGAAACAATGGAAAAATTGGCTTGCTGCACAGAAGGAATAATAGCACTATTAGATGAATACATTTGCTGTGCAGCCAGCCAAAACGTTTCATTAAAACAATTGCACTCCACCCTACCCTAATAATAAATTAATCTCCATAGAAAAGACAGATCGGCTGAGAGGAGTTATTTATTGTGCAGCAGCTAGAGGTGTGTCAGCCAGAGGCTATGAGCACCCTAGAGCCAAAGCACACTTGATCTGCAAAGTATGTAGGGGTCTGTAAAAATACCAGGTACCAGAACTCAAATGGATATTTGGATTTTGTCTGGGATGTGCATACCTCAAATTCATATCTATTGAGTGAAGGCTTGAGGTTGCTTCCATCTCCAGTTACAGCTCTGGTTTTCTGCATCTTCTAATACCGCCTGCCTCAAATCCTAGGCTCCCCAGGTGTTGCTGAACTACATGACGTTGGATCATGTGGGTTTCTTTTAGTTCCCTCCCAAGTGAACACCATTCATACATTGAGGAGCGGAGCAGGACTGTACTCAGCATCAATGACCTCTACCACTGGCATGCATACCTGAGGGAGCATCCTTGGCTATTCAGAAACACCTCTAAATGCATGCACATTGATGTGCACACAGAACCCCTCTCAAGCTCACTGAGTACATGGACAATGAGGTGGGTCACCAGCATGTGCATTGGTAGAGACAGAGTTAATCTCCATGGCTCCACGACCCCCTCAAATATTTTTTAAAGTATGGCATGGGTGTTCCCTGAATTTCCCTTTGCCAGAGTAAGATGAGATGCCTCTGAATGCAAGTTGGAGGGAATCACAAGTGGGGAGAGCGTTGTTTGGCTTGTGACCTGCCTGCAGGCTTCCCATAGATACCTGGCTGGCCACTGTAAGAATCAGGTGCTAGACTGGATGGCCTTTGGCCTGATCTCTTCTGAGAAAGTCATGAGTTCCATAGTGCTGCCAAATCAGGCTTGGGTTAACAAGTTCTGATGAAGGAGGAAGAATCAGAGGGCATGAGCTGAATTGGGAGGGGGATCTGGGTTGGGGAGGGGAACCACCCTTTCCACCTCAACTTCAGTCACTTTGAAAGGGAAGCAGGGATGCTGGCTCTTTCTTCCATGCTTCTTGCAGAGTGGGAAGCCTCAGTGGAGACTAGAGGTGAGGGCTGAACAAAAGATGACTGTAGCTGAACAGGAGCCTGAGAAGGTGGGTGCAGCCTTGTCATCTAGAACAAGGTGTCACCTTCACAAGAGAGAGTAGACCCATCCGCCTCAATGGTTGCACTTGCAACACTAATATTCCCAAAAGGCGAGAGTCTCCCAGGGGAGTGCACTCTTTAAAAGCTTGGTGTGTGAGAGAGGGAATCTTGTTGGGACATCTTTACCATTTCTGTCCAGTTCCGAACTTCTTGCCCTGCTCCCAAACTCCTGAGCACCACTGCCTATTCCATTACTAGCCTAAATAAAGATCTCTTTCTTCCAAGGGAGAATGTGTTGGGTGGGAACCAGGTGGGAACCAGGATGGAAGATGATGAGTAGCCTGCCACTCCATTGCAATGTTTACACTTAATGCTATTCCTGAATTTGAATTTGATGTGCTGCATCCCTTTGCAATGTGTAATGAACCCCCCAGTATGTTTTCTAAAAAATAATAATAAAATAATGACCAAACTGTGAGACAAGAATGTAATTGTTTTAATTTAGCATTAAGGAAGTGGAAATGCTCTCAGGGACTCTTCTGGCTGTGTGGTCCCTTTGTCGCTGAAAGACTGGGGTGTGTGGAGAGGGGAGTGTTGTTGCTTTAAGCTCAGAGGAAGAAATAATGAAGAAATTGGCAAAAGACTGCTAAATCAGGGTAGGAGTTGTCACAAAGATGCTCCAGCCTAGCAAGTGATGAAAGTTCAGGGCTTGACAGAGTCTTCAGTTTGCTTCAAATTATTACATCTATCCAGAGTTTGAAGTATTGTTTTAATATGAAATCATGGAAATTCTCATATAATGAGTGTGCTAAACCATTTGCAATTTAAAGCTCTATGAGCTTGCCAACAACTTTATTTTTTTTGTTACTACTGGTGCTAATTCTTATTTCTTAATTATTGGCTCAAACATCTCTCTGGTGAATCATTTTCCATCTTTACTTTTAATTATTTTCATTTCCCTCTATGCTGCTGGCAAAAAGGCAGCTTGCCTTGTTACCATTGTCATCTGCTTGTAAACCTTCCTGGGGCATCTGGTTTTTGCCAGACAGGATGCTGAGCTAGGTTGGACCAGTATGGTAATTCCAATGCCCTTCTGGGGGCTGTATTTTAAATATATCCTTTCCTTGCCTCTGTGCAGCTGGTTAAGAGCTGCATCAAAGCTGGGAATCTCCATAGTAACCTGGGAGAGGATTTGATGGAAAAGGCATATTGGAAGGCCATATCAGTTACAGTACATCCTGTGAAATGTTTGTAGTCTCCTATGGGCTTCCACTAGTTGCTGTTACTATTATTATTTTATTAGTAATAGTTCAGATAGACAGGTGTCAATCTCTGTGTGCACTAAGTAACTGTGCATGTGCAAAGTGTACCACCACAAACCTTTCATTGCTGTCTTCCATTTCTAATAGAAAACTTATATTTAAACTTGCAATGGTTAGCAAGTTTCCCCTTGGTGTTACCTGCAGGGATGGGAGAGAAAGCTAATTCAGTTCACACTTAAAGGCAAACCTACATAATTTGCACTTTCTACAACAATACACACACACACACACACACACACACACACACACACACAAAAAGCCATCCTCCAATATACATACTTCTCTGAATTTTGCGATGCCGTTATTTACCCAAGTAATGTGTTACAAAAATGCATATATAATTGATGCCTTTGAATTATGTTGCTGGAGGAGACTCTTGAGAGTCCCATGGACTGCAAGAAGATCAAACGTATCCATTCTTAAGGAAATCAGCCCTGAGTGCTCACTGGAAGGACAGATCCTGAAGCTTTGGCCACCTCATGAGAAGAGAAGACTCTCTGGAAAAGACCCTGATGTTAGGAAAGATGGAGGGCACAAGGAGAAGGGGACGACAGAGGATGAGATGGCTGGATGGTGTTCTTGAAGCTACCAGCATGAGTTTGATCAAACTGCGGGAGGCAGTGGAGGACAGAAATGCCTGGCGTGCTCTGGTCCATGGGGTCACGAAGAGTCGGACACGACTAAACGACTAAACAACAACAACAATGTGTTACAAAAATGCATATATTATGGTAAAGTGTGCATTAAAACACATAGATTTGTGGAAATAATATACAAAAATGTATTATATTGGGGGAAATTGCTTTGCATTGATGGGTTGTATCCAAAGTAGTGCTGAGTGATGCATCCGATCAGTATAAGGATTTCCACTTACACAATGGGATATCCCCCTCCCCCTTGCATGTCTGCTAAAACTGTATAGAAAAATGCATAGAAAACTGTGTATTTTAGTGGACAATGCATAGAAAAACATGAACAAATTTCTGTGCAGTTTAAAATAATAATTGTAATTGAAAGCATACCTGTGATAATGGACATGCTAAAATAGCCTGGATTGAAAATAGGCTGATCCATCCATGTCTAGCAAACAGATATGACTGGAGCCCAGAAGAAATTCTGCAGGGTCCTCAGTGGTGGAGTCAAAATGTGGCATAAGGCAGAGAATGAAAAACACTCCAGGCTATTGAAAAAGCTGCCAGGGCTCTGTGAATCATATTAGACATTAAAACAACCTGAGAGTCATGGAATTGAGAACGGTGGGTTTGTATGGTGCTTTCTTTAAGGGAAAACTGAGGCTTAGAGGAACAAGAGCCAAAGGCCTTCAGTGCAGGGACATTTTGAAAGAAGAGCCAGAGTCCATCAGTAGCACCCTGAGAAAAGTCAAAAGTCCTTCTGGGTGTTTACAACCCTTTCTAAAGTAGATATTTGGACCCCAGTCTCTGTGTCCAAACAGGACCCGTTTTATGAGTACATTATACTTAGGCAAATAGGTTTTAAAAATAAATGCCACACAGGAAACTGCTTAGATCAGATCAGAGATGACCTATTTGTCCATCAAACCCAGTACTGCCCTCCTCTAACTAGCATCAGCTCTCCAGCATCTTTTTCGCCCCCTGCTCTCTCTATAGAGATGTCAGGGACTGAGCTACACTGAGTTACAGCCTCACCCTTTTTTCACACTTTCCATTGCATTGCTGACAGCTCCTTAGATCCTTTTCATTTATCCAGGTAAAGCGTAGTGGAGCCTTGCAAATGTGCATGGCTATGAATTGCAGCTTATTTAAATGCAAATTGTAAGGATACAACTTCCTTTGTTACAATGCAAATTGCTGATCCCAAGAAACACAGCTTGTGTGTGTCCATACCTATTTTGACTACACCTTGAAACTAAACCCCAGGCCTCCCCAGAGGGCAGCAATACAAGTGAATGTCTTGGTCTGATGACAAGGAAGTGGGAAGGCGAAGTGCAGCGGTCATTAGAAAGGCAAATAAGAACAGTGCTGGATCCTTGCTGGAGGAATCAAAGAATGGAGGGAGAAGGCGGGGTGTATATGTCTGCTTCGTAAGTGAATACATTTCTGAATCCAATTACATCCCTCTGAGATTTGTGTTGTGAAAGATGTCAGTCTTAAGAGCTTAATTTCATAACAAGATTTGGAGATCCAATGTCATAGAGCTGCTTTTTATGAAATGAATAATTATTGTTTTACCTTCCAGGAGATTTTCAAAACAATTTTCTACCAAAGAAGGAAAATAATGGTCAGAACAGGTGCCAAAAGCTTGGCTCCTCACCCATATCTCACTGCAAAGGACAGCCAAGCAGAAGATTTTCCTTTAATATGGAAAATAACTTAGTAGCAATGCTGTTTATGGGCAAGGATAAGTGTGAACGTTGCATCAGCCTATGGGTTGAGGAGTAAAATATTATTTTATGCAAAGATGTTTAACTTGGTTTGAAGTTCTGGCCCCAAATCTTGGAATCCAATGATGTTATTACAATTCCCTGCTACCTTCTTCTTGGTGGTTCTGGTCCTTATTCTGAGAGGAATTTCTTCTGCTGTACAGGCTGTTCAGGCCTAAATCTTTGCATGCAGAATATCCCAGGTTCAGTCTCCGATATCTCCAGGTACATATGGGAAGAAATCTTATCTGAAAACCCCAAATAATCACAGCCAGACAACACTGAGACAGATGGACTAAGATTCTGAGTCATATAAGGCAGCCCCATTGCGCCTGGGTGGAGTAGATGGCTCTTTCTTGCAGTAGAGAGTTGAATTAAATGACCCTTGGCTGGCCTTTACAAAGAATTCTGAAAGACCCTTCAAGAATGGGACGAAAGATAATCCCCTTATGATCTCTGACTTCTATATGCAAATACAAGAGAATGATGTTTCAAGACATTTCTGTTCCTGCTAGCCCAGCACATTCCATCTTCTGATTAATTTTGAATATCAATCACTATAAGGCCAGAGTAATAGGACTCAAACCTGCCAAGAACCAGATGCTCAGATCCCTGTAGTGGCAGCTGCAATGGCAAATCAAGATCCTTACACGTGCATATAAATGAGCCGACATCTGAAGGCTCTAGCAGAGTTGCTTCAGAACCCCTTGCTGGGGATTTCAACAATCTGGGAGTCAATGCCTGAATCTTTTCACCATCTCTCAGAGCTGTTCAGGACCTCTGTCTGATTTGAATAGGTTTGTAGAACAAGAACCCTGGTTGGTAATTTTCTTCCTCTCTCATAATACTGGCAACTCAGGGCCATCCAAAGAAGCTGAATGTTATGTCAAGACAGACATAACAAAGCACTTCTTCATAAAGAGTACAGTGGTACCTCGGGTTAAGAACTTGATTCATTCTGGAAGTCCATTCTTAACCTGAAACTGTTCTTAACCTGAAGCACCACTTTAGCTATTGGGGCCTCCTGCTGCCACCTCACTGCCGCACAATTTCTGTTCTCATCCTGAAGCAAAGTTCTTAACCCGAGGTACTATTTCTGGGTTAGCGGAGTCTGTAACCTGGAGTGTTTGTAACCTGAAGTGTCTGTAACCAGAAGTACCACTGTATAATAAAATGATGAAATTTTCTTCCAAAAGACATAGTGATGGTGATTCAACTTGAATGGTTGTAGAAGACTATCTATAGCTATTAGTCATGATGGCTATGTTCTACCTCTACTGTCAGAGTTGGTATGCCTCTGAATACCAGATTCTGAGAATCACAAGTGGGGAGAGTGCTATGGCCCTCTGACTTGAATATAGGCATCTAGTTGACTACTGAGAGAACTGAATGTTGGGCCCTAATGGGCCTTTGGCCAGACCCTGCAAGACTTTTCTTATGTTCTTAACCTGCTGTTTGCAGAATTTTGATGAGGATGCGCTATTCTGCTTGCGTTCCAAACAGGTTCCTGTCACTGGGAATGGATTGCCAGGAATGGATGGTGCTCCAGCAAATTATGTTAAGTTTTCGAAGCCACCACAGCAAAGAGAATAAAAGCAGGCCTCAAAATGGTGCTGGAAAAGGTATGTAGGTATCGCTTACTAGTGCTCAATACTTTGAATTCATGTGTCCCTAAGGAAGATTCCACTGAAAGGCACTAGACATTTTGCCATGTTATCAAAATCCCACATATCCTTTAAAAAATCAATAGTTCACCATTTTAGAGCAATCACATATGACCAGGAAAGATTCCTGTCTGAAAGCCTGGTGAGTCACAGTCAGAATTTTATCCTGTGCTAGATGGTCCAGTGAGCTGGCTGATATAAGGCAGGTTTCTATATTCCTATAAGGGGTTTAGCGTTAAAGAACCTCTGCACAGGAACCCATAATGCAGCTGGTGTGTAATTACCAGGGATAATTTCAGTGAAAGTAAGGGTTGAACATCAAAGACCTTTTGTGCGCACACTGATACAACAGCTGTCCTTGGGCACCAGATCAGCTTAATCCTGGCCATGCATGTGCAGAATCTTACAAAATGTTGTTTTACATTCCAAGCCAAAGATGGATTTGGGGAGAAATAGTTGAGCATTACAAGCTGGACAAATTTGTATTCCAACCCAAGTAATTATGAAGTTGGATGACATCACTAGCTTCATCTAGGAGCACCTAATCCCCCTATTCACATGCAGAGGCACAGAGCACACCTAATCATCTCTCTCCCGCTTCAAGGGATTGGGTAGTTTCAATGAGCTGCAGGTTGACCTTGCTGCACTGTCTTTGTTGCTCTTGCTGGGTCAATATAGGCTGTGTTGTTCTCTTTGTCCCTGCTTACAAAAGTATAGCATCAACATTTTTCTTCTTCAAGGTTAGAGCACACAAAGTGCTCCTGGTTCCTGCTTGATGCCAGTAGCAGCTGCCTGATTAATTATAAGTATAATAAATGCGAGAAGCTGATGAACAATTAGCCTTGTGGACACACTGAGCTAAGTCTGTTCAAAATAACTCTCTGTTTTTAATTTTAAAAAACCCCCAAATTCTGCACTTTGCGATCTAAATTCTGTGATCAGACAAAACAATTCAAAGTCAGAAAGCTTGCCTATGTGTTGGCCCCTCATGCATGTACAATATTCCGCAACATGCCATGGATGCAATAATAGTGCCTTAGTGCAGGGTTTGTACTGGACCACCCACTCACCATTCTTTATTAGTTGGCCTGCAACGCTTCCCAAATGTTATTGCGTTATTGACGTATGTAGGGGCGCACTTGAGCTGTAGTGCAATAAAAACAGAAAGAAACCCAAACTGGAGGATTGGAGGTATGAGACGACTTCCTCTGCTCCTATAACAAGCACCTGCCTTCAAAATAAAAACTTGACTTCACCTGAATCAACCTCTATATGCAACTTGCTTCATGCCACCCTACGTTCTATTGAAACAGACTACTCCTGCCCTTTTCTTCCCCCTTCCATTTCTGTCTTCTAACTGCCCTACTTCTTTGAAAACTCCTGGAGGCCAGCTGCTGGCTGGGACACACTCCTGGAAGATTATTAAAGATAGCAGGAACTAGAAAAGGTCCAAAGTGTCTCATTCTTTCTGATGCACTGGTTCCCCCAGGACAGCATTTAATTGCTTTTTGAACGATCCCCAAATCTCTGCCTGGTCACCCAACCATCCCTGATATTTATGGCTCCACCGGGCCTGCTTTGGGATTTGTTTGCCTTTCACTTTCCATTACTGCTGCCTACATCCTCTTCTCTCCTGAGACCACTCAACAAAACTGGCCTTACCTGACATCTTCCTTATCCTTTGTCTGGGCATCGGCAAAGCTCTTTGAGCATATTATTTCCCTTTATGTTTAGCAAGTGAGAGTTTCCCTTGGATTCAGGAGCGACAGGATTATTATGAATCAATGCTCAGGGACCCTGAAATCAAATGCATGGATTAGGACGACCATTCACGATGCCAAAAATAAAAGAGGAAGGGCATCATGGAAAAAGGAGATGGATTTGCATACAATTTCAATATAATTCATATGTTTAGTTAAAAATACTACAATGGAAGTTGGGATGCGGGTGGCGCTGTGGGTTAAACCACAGAGCCTAGGACTTGCTGATCAGAAGGTCGGCGGTTCGAATCCCCGCGACGGGGTGAGCTCCTGTTGCTCGGTCCCTGCTCCTGCCCACCTAGCAGTTCGAAAGCACATCAAAGTGCAAGTAGATCAATAGGTACTGCTCCGGCGGAAAGGTAAACGGCATTTCCGTGCACTGCTCTGGTTCGCCAGAAGCGGCTTAGTCATGCTGGCCACATGACCCAGAAGCTGTACGCCGGCTCCCTCGGCCAATAAAGCGAGATGAGCGTCTCAACCCCAGAGTCGGCCATGACTGGACCTAATGGTCAGGGGTCCCTTTACCTTTACTTACAATGGAAGTTGAAACATGATAATCTCATCATAGTGGGGCAGACTGCAAGGAAGGATAATAATGAAACCATATGTCCTCTCCTAGTGTCTAAATCAATTCCTACCTTCAAATTCCTGTAAGCCATGAAGTTCATTCTGCTGACCTGCAGCCAGTCACCTTCTCTCATCCTAACCTATTTTATAGGGTTGTTGTGGGCATAAAAGGGCAGGGAAGAACCAGGTATGCCACCTAGAGACTGAAATAAAGGTAGCTTATAATGAATGAATGGAATTGAAAACACTTTTAATTCATTCTTAGTCATAGTTGTTTGTTGTCCTTATCTGTCTAACTATGCAGCCATTCCTCCATTTCATGCATCTCCACTTGATTTCTTTTGTTCTAGCATCAGGCTTTCTTTTGTTCCTGCATCTATTGCTGGTGGGAGCAGGGAGACAGGCTGCTGGGCTTGATATTTAAGAAATTGAGCCTTCCTTGCTATTTTGTATTTTCATCCTCTTAAAACCATGGATATATACTCTATTTGCTATAGCTGCCAAAATGCCAGTACTAGGATATTGATTTCTCATTACCAAGAATTGGTTTCAATGTTCCTGTCCTGTTTAATTAAAACTGCAAGGAAACAGGGTAAGCTCTCTCTCTCTCTCTCTCTCTCTCTCTCTCTCTCTGTGTGTGTGTGTGAGAGAGAGAGAGAGAGAGAGAGACCTCTAGATAATAAGGACACAAAAAAGGTTGCAGGAAATGAGTGGGTTGTAACCAACTAAGTTTTACTCAGAGTAGGCCCATTAGTTGTGTTTATTAAAAATCCCTCTTGCTACGGAACTCTGGGAATTGTAGTTCTTTGAGAGGGATATAGATATCCTAATGATGCTCAGCACCCTTAACAAATGATAGTTCCCAGAATTATTTGGGGGAAGCTATGACTGTTGATGATACTGCTTTAAATGCATGGTGTGAATGTGGCCAAAGAGAACCCAATACTGTCATTTTCAGTCATCCTCTTCACAGCTTTATGATTCTATTATTTTCTCTGTGAGATTTCCTAATGATTGCGGCAACTCTGCTCTTTGAATGCTTCAGATAGTCTGATAACATAAGTTATTGTAGAAGGGAATTGTGCAGCATTCCGGGACTCTTGCTCTAAGTAAGATGTGGAATCCTGTTTCCTCATAAATCTGCTCAAATATGGCTCTCCAAGTCCCCCTTATTATTATTATTATTATTATTATTATTATTATTATTATTATTATTATTATTATTATTTTATTATTATTATTATTATTATTATTATTATTATTATTATTATTATTATTATTAAATAAGTTTGTATACTACCCTATACCCATAGATCTCAGGGTGATTCACAACATAAAAGTACATCTGTTCATTTATTTGCTCAGGAACAAAAGATCCCCACAGCCAGAGGGAGGAAGTCTAACACACATGAATGTCACTTTCTATCCCACCTTGGTTTCCTGCATTCAGGCCTGCTGAGCAACAGTTGCATCTGTTGTTAATATGAAGAAGGATCACAACATGATGCAAGATGAACTGGATAGCCTCAGTAACTGTGCTTGGCTAGGGAGCCATCAGCTGGGCGAAAGGAGAAGAAAAGACTTCAGTGCACTGACTAATCAAAAGATAACCCCGAGCCCTCAGTGTGAGATTCCTGCAAAGAAAACAAAAAATCATTCTTGGATCATGTAAGGGTGATTCAGTAGATGGGTTATGCTCAGGTTCAGGCTAGGGGTTAACTGCTTTGCGATCAGGAAAGAATATTCTCCCAGATTAGATTTGGTATGGTCAGCCCTTCATGCACTCAATCCCCAGCCCTCAGACAGTGGCCAAAACAGGGCTGAAACAAAGGGATAGTAATTGTGGAGAGACAGGGCTGGACAATGTTTTAATTGTCACACCTTTTTCAAATCTCCCTCAGTGGCGTATGAGGCTCTCCATCTTTCAGCCAAAGCTAAGTCCAATTCTCAGCTGATGACTACCACCACCCACCACCCTGTGGTGAGGTCACCATCATGGAGAACAAACCAGTGCCCTTATCAAAGCATTTGGAATGAATGCTGAGCCTTTCTGGCCTTGTCCAGTTGCAACGGTTTTGGCCAACAATAACGTTGAAAGTCTCATCTGTAACATGGGAGTTGGTGATGGTACTCCAGCTGCTTCAGTCCCTAGAAGAATTCGAGGACACCATGGGCTTTGGTCTCCTGATTAAGCTAAATTTCTATATTCTTTGTTAATAAAGATACAAGCATGTACATGGCAGGGGAGAAACCCAAACCATGTTGAGTCTGTATTCTCCAGAAAGGCTGGACAAAATTAGAATGGTGGGCAGACTTCACAGCCTGGTCCATCAGCACAAATGCAAAAATCCTTAGATGCTGCATTATGCATGCTGTCAAATTAGACCATCATCGCAGTCCCTAACAAATCAATGAATCACTTCTTACTGCTGTCAATCTTTGCAGCTTCTGATGCTATTTGTGATCTTGATCAGCATAGAGGTAACATGTCAGCCAAGAAAGACTAAACTTTTGGCAAAACCAATGCATAAAAATACCACTGCTCTTGTCCTCATCTCCCAGCCCAGGAGATTAATTACCTCAGTCTATGCCTGTCACCTAAACTCTCCCAGGTGGCAAGATCTGAATTACAAATGAAATATGTCTCCATTTCCTCCTAGGTTCCCCTCCAGTTTCCCAGCACCTGTTTTTAAAACAACAGCCTAAATAACCTCCCTCTGCTCTGCTGCATAAATCACCTTGATTATATTTAAGTGACAGAGGCAAATGGTTAAGGTTTGAGGCAGATCCTGGACATGCAGAAAAAGGAGTGCTCCAGAATCTCCCAGACCCCAGTCCATTAACTGTAGTAGGGATGGAGGAGAAATTTGATTCGGCGTACATTTAAAGCAGAATCTATCAAATTTGCACTTTCTGAAGCAATATGTGAACTGAAACACAGCTTACCTTCAAACTTATCTGAATTTTGCAGTGCAGTACTTCAACAAAACAATGGTTACAAAAATGCACATTGTAGGCAAGTGTGTATGAAAATGATACTAGTGAAATTAACATAAAAGTGCATTATATTAAAGAAAATTGCTTGCAAAAATGCGTCCATTAATCTAAACTGCATACAAAAATATGTCTAAGAGGATAAATTTGCCCCCAAATAATTTTTTATAAGGATCATTCTTAATTATTATTTTTTAAATTAAATTGTTTCAAAATGTGGAGAACTGAATTTAAAATTGGAAAAATTAGAAACGGGAAGAACCCAGATTGACAGATCCTCCAATCCTGAGCTAAGTGTCCTGTTGTTTCAGAAACAGAATATCTATCAAGTGGGCTTTGCTGCTATTGCAGAGTTGTGGCTGAGTCACACTAGAGTTGGCAAGAAGCAGTGATTTGATCAATAATGCATGGAATTGACCCAGTGATTCAAAGAGTAATAGTTTTGTGAAATGGTTCCTCCCAACTTCGTTTCACCAAATCATTTTGCCAGTTCTGCATGATTACTTGGCTGTAAGCCCCATCAAATAAGCGGGATTCACTTTTGATTAGACTGCTTTCTTAATCTCTGATAACTAACCCCCACCCCCCCAAACCCGGCTTTGGGTCTGCTTTTGAATAATGTATATTTCAGAGGTTGCAAGACATTTGTATTTAAAAATAAATAACATTCCAATGATAAGATGAGGTGAGTAGTGATGCCAGAGACATGTGCATTGAACTCTGGAAATCATAGCCCAGGGTATTGATCATTCTTGAGCTAAGCCTGTGCCACTCAACTGGGATTTTGCAGCCCCAACAGAAAGAAGACCTCCATCCTCACCTTAAGGGTGGGGCATGGGAAAATAATTGGAATATAGGGCTAACTTTACTCTCTGTAGGGTAGACTCACCCAGTCAACGGGCTTAGGAGCCTGATAGAGCTTAGAATCTTTCCTGCACACGGTTTTCGTTTACCCACTCTGCAGTTGCATAAGTTGATGATGTTCCTATGTTATTTGAATAAAGTGGCCTTAGTTTTACCCCATACCTTGTGTCTTGCCTCATTATTTCTGGTCTCCTAATCAAATGGTTGGTCGCAATAAGCAGCCTTTATCTATTTTGTCAGGAAAATGGATGCCAAAAAAGAACTTGTCACATGGAATTAACATTGCAAAACACCACCAATCTTTTCATTGCAAAATGACAATCAAACTGAGAAATCTTGCTTGACATGTCAAGAATGTCTCCAGGCTGATGTTCTGCCTATTGGGTCCATCTCACCTATTCTTCCTGGCCTCCCTACATCTTTATTACTTGTCCAAATTTGGAAGTGTTTGCTGTGCTATAGGAAGGCAGGGCTTGCCCATCAGTTCTCATTCAATACTCTGCCTGCCAGTCAGTGGCGTAGCGTGGGTTGTCACCACCCGGGACAAGGTAAGTAATTTGCACCCCCTAACCTGTGGATTTGCGCCCCCTAACCCTAACCCCCAGATGTTGCGCCCGGTGCAGCCGGCCCCCCCTGCACCCCTCACACTACGCCACTGCTGCCAGTGGCTTGGTCTATAGTTAAAATCCTGCCACATATGCAGTCATTACAAAGGGACTGAGTACAGGAGTTATATTGGAGTGGATCCTCAAAAAAGGTTAAAAGGGTTGAATTTTACTTTGCAGGAAAACAAAAGTGTTTAGGGCTGCAATCTTGTGCTCACCCCTAAAATGTACTTGCTTCCCTGGAACATTAAATGCCTGGGGCTCCCCAATGATTCATGGAAAGGCACAAATACTGCCTCCTGCTAGCTGCTATCCAGACTTCCTCTCCAAAGAAGTCTGCTGAAGTCAAATGAGAGATTCACAAAGGATCTGTCAATTTCAGTTTTCCTATCTTAAATTTAGTTCTCCACATTTCTGTCGCAATTTTCAAAATTACATTTTTTAAAAATCCTCATGAAAATTCTTAAACATTTTAGTGCAAATTTCTTCTAATAAACACATTTTTATACGTAGACTTAAATAATGTACATATTTGTTCAAGCAATTTATCCGAATATAATGCAGTTCAATATATTATATTTCACTAATATATTCATTTCATGCACACTTCAAACTAATGTGTGTAATTTTGTAAACATTGGCTGGTTGGAGAAGCACATTTAAAAATTCAGATAAGTGGAAATTTCTAATGATAGCTCTGTTTTAGTTCTCATCTTATTTTGGAAAGTGCGAATTTCATAAATTTGACTTTAAATGCTAAGCAAATCAGATTTCTTCCCCAACTCTAGGTGGGTGATAGGTGCATTCTGCACTTGTCCCATGGAATGTAATCCTTCAGAAAGGTGTAACAGAAGAGATGTCACAAAATATGGGATTTTAAAATTTGATAGGTTGCTGCAGTTACATTTGTTTGGGTGATGCTTCCCATATGACAATATGTGGGAGGTTACCTTGGTTGCCCAGCAAACATTTTATAATTGATTTATTTGGTTGTGGTTTTTTTTAATTGGTTAATTATTCACGATGCAAGCTATCTCCTCCCCTTAGAAAAGATAAGATTCATGGGGTCTTTCCCATCACTCCAAACAGTCAGGCTCCTTTTTTATTATTAAAAAAGGTCACATTTGCATAATGTACGCCCTATCTTTGCAGTGTATGCCTGAGCTTTTCTAACTTGGAAATCCCCAGCCAAATTGAGCCAAGACTCCAGGACAAGGGTACCATTCTGTAAAGCATAGACCCATTAAAAGAAGTTCAAGTCAATTTCAGCAATCAGGGAACACGCACCAATTGTCAACATGGCAGTTGCCCTTATGAGCACTTACTTGAGAAATGCAGATGCAAAACAGGCACATAAGCCTATCATATTCTCAGCTCAAATTACTAGCAGAAGACCATTTTCACCAGGGGCAAGAGAGCTAGCTTCTTTTGGAATACACCAACGTATTACGAGCTGAGTAAATTTGTATTCCATGTCCATTTTTGCTGAACTTCAGCAGCATCACTAATAACATTTGAATGAGATGTAAGGGTGTGGGAGAAGACCCAGAAAACTCTGTCTTCATGATATTTATTTTATCTTAAAACTGGAACGATTCATTATCCAACTTTATTTAAAAGACTGAAACTCTTGCTAACCTCTATTTAAATAGACAGATTGCCCAAAAGAATATGTTTTAATTAGAAAAGTTGTGGGTTGGATCCAAATGTATTCATAGAATCATAGAATTGTCAAGTTTGAAGATACCCTAAGAGTCATCTAGTCCAACGCCCTCCATGCAGGAATCTCAACACACGACCCCCCCATCCAATTTGAAACCATACCAGACATACTTAGAGGAAACCCATTGAAACAAATGTGACTTAAGTTAGCCATGTCTATTAAGTCACATTGATTTCAATGGACCTACTCGAAGTATGACTTAGTCTGGATGTCCAACTTAACATGTTGCTTGTTTTGAAACCAGTTCAGCATTAATTATGGCATTCTACTGAATCATTTGTTTCCATGAATAAAATACCAGCAAAATGGTACCAAAATGGAAGAATAGAGAAAACAAACATCTTTGAGGTATAGCAACCGGACAAGTCGGCAATGAGCAGTGAAGAAACAACCACCACGCAGAGGAGAAATTTCAGCTACAGAATTACACCACTTTCATACTTTCATCATGAGGTTGTAGTAGCTGGAATGAAATTGCAAGAAACACTGAGCATTATTCTTTTTTTAAAAAATGATTTTTATTGGTTGTACACAGGAGTCAGCAACCTTTTTCAGCTGTGGGCTGTTCCACCGTCCCTCAGGCCATGTGGTGGGCCAGACTATATTTTGAAAAAAATAAAAATGAACGAATTCCTATGCCCCACAAAGAACCCAGAGATGCATTTTAAATAAAAGCACAAATTCTACTCTTGTAAAAACACCAGGCAGGCCCCACAAATAACCCAAAGATGCATTTTAAATAAAAGGACACATTCTACTGATGTAAAAATACGCTGATTCCTGGACCGTGTGTGGGCCAGATTGAGAAGGCGATTGGGCCACATCTGACCCACAGGCATTAGGTTGCCTACCCCTGGTTTTACATATAATCACATTATATAACCTGGTACCCTCTTATTTTATCTCTTTGGCTCAACTGAGCCTAACAACTTCCATCCCGCCCGTCGGATGGTTTACAAAATTAAACTTTACATCTTTACATTTCACTTCTTTCCCTATCCTTGTTATATCATTAGCTAAAATATTATATTATTCAATCTGAATAGGTAGCAATTGCATCTTACAAATCTTCAGATAACCCTGTGAATGATGTGAATTGCTTACAGTTGTCTTTCAAATATAATATAAATTTGTTCCAGTCCTTTTGGAATGCTTGGTCTCACTGGTTCTGGATTCTTCCCATCAGTTTTGCTAGTTCTGCAAAGTCCACCGGCTTCATCTGCCACTCTTATTTGGCTGCTAACTCCTGTTGTTTCCATCTTTGGGCTAACAAAATTCTTGCCACAGTTGTTGCATATAAGAACTTTTTTTTTTTATCTTGTCTGGGTATCTCTCTACCAGCTATACCCAATTAAAAAGCTTCTGGGTTTTTTTATTTTGAACACTGAGCATTAAACCCTGCTTGTGAGCAAAATCAGTTCACACAACCCAAGTGAAACAGGATCTACCATTCAGGAAATGTTAGAAGGTTCTACGTAGGCCAGCCATTCTCAACTCATGACTTGCTCAGAGTTGCAGGGAAATGCACCGTTGAAGGTGGCACAGAACTTTAGAAGGCAATCAAACTGCTGCCAGCAGCAAAACTTCATTTAACAAACCAACCAGTTTAAGAAAACTGATGAAAATCTGAATCCTTATATCCCAGCCTGATCACTGAGATCATCTTCAGGAGGATCATTAGTTGTTTCCCAAATTGGCAAGGACAACAAACAACAACAAGGAACTGGGCTTTTAGTATCATTGGTCCAGTCCTGTGGAGTACTTGGCCAACAGAGTTTCAGCAAGTGCCTTCTGTATCAAACTTTAAACACCTGCTGAAACCTTGTCGATTCCATCAGGCTTTTGCAGGTGATTGAGAATACATCTTCCCCCAGTAGTTAATTGATGTCTGATTTTAACTTTTCATGTGCTTTTATATGTTTAGTATATGAAAGGGTGGTACATGAATATTTCTTTATATATATAAATACAAACATAAAGAAAGCCACACTCTCCTGCAGTGTTGCTGTTGGGTAATTTAGACACTGGACTTCATGATTGTAAGCTCTGCTTCCTTAGATGGTCATGTGTGTTATGCCCCTTATTTCAATATGTCCTGCAGCAATTAGGAGACTTCCTACTCATTTTGCTGCGGGTGGTCCTGGACATCTCTCCCAAAGTCCTGCTTTGAAGGCATCCTTTGGTCCACTGCTTGTGGTAGCAGTAAAGACATTATACAAATGACAGATAACTACCCACAAGGCAGAAAGGAGGAGTGGGATGGAGAAAACAGAGAGGCAGAGACTGAGTGCTCAAATAATGTGGCACTAATTATGTAATTATTTTATTACATAGCCTAAATCACTGGGAAAAAAGGTATCATTCAAGCCTAAATTTCCCCTAGTGAAGAATTACTCCATGTTTGGAAACACAGTAATTATTTCTTGAAAACAAGTTGCGCTGTGAGTAATTTGAGGGTTTTATCTCTTGGGTTCTGCAGCAATGTAATTGAGCAAGTGGCAATAAATCTCATACTAATATAAGGTGGTAGATGGGGGTGGGAGGAGTAAGATACAGGGACCCAGTTTATTGCATAGTGTTGGAAGCACAGGAAATGCCAGACAGGGTCAAAGCCTCATCCATCTCACCTAACGATCTTGGTCTCAGCATCAGCCAATACCAACTTCTGTGCAGGATAGTGTATGAAAACCAGCAAGAAGTAATTAGGAGATAACTTGCCCTCAGAGATATTCGCCCCCCTCCTTACCATCATTTAATTGATGGCTGGCTCCTGTCTAGAAACTTGAAGGTCTACATCCTTTTATTTATTTATTTTACATATTTTAAAACCTGGTGTATAAATTGTAAAACAGTGTCCTGAGGAAATCCTATTGGAAACTGTAGGGGGAGGGGAAGCCACTTCCCTTGGAATCATCTCTTTAGTCATCTTCAAGATTCTACCTATGAGTAAAACCAATATTTGAGCAGGAGCAAGTGCAGTAAGCTCTGCCCTCTTGTCATATCTGCATCCTTCTCCATGAGTTGGAATAGAGAAGGACAACTATGACAGTTTTGCTTTCTCTCAGTTTGTCACTTTTTCCATTCTTAAGTTCAGCTCTCCAGATTTCCACGTTGGTTTGCAATTCATTTTTTTAAGTACCAAAATCCACCACTATTTCCGAAGGTACACAATTGTTTTCCAAAGCATGCTTTCCTAATATAATGCATTTTTGTATGGTTTTCCCCACACTAATATATGCATTTTAATGCACACTGGCATCTGCTTTTTTGTACACATTACTTGACTGAACTGCACTGCAAAATTCAGAAACGGGGAATTCCAAAGGATGATTTTCATTGGCATCTTGTTTCAGAAAGTGCAAATTGGGTAAAGTTGCCTTTAAATGTGAACTGAACTGAAACTGCTGCCCTCCCACAAATCCTTATATGTGAATCGGAGACCCTTCAGGACTAGTAGAAATTCCTTGCACCATTCCAATCCCTGGGGAGCGTTCTGAGTACAGGAGGCACTAAGCTTCAGAAATTTGTCCTCCAACTCATGGAGGGTGACAAGGATGGAAACAAAGGGTGCAAACTTACAAACTCCCAGCTCTCTCCACCACTGACATGTTCATTATCAACATCAGTATAACACCTGTAGTGGATTGAGAGTCTCAATCAATCAATCAATCAAATTTGTAAGGTAAAGGTAAAGGTACCCCTGCCCGTACGGGCCAGTCTTGACAGACTCTGGGGTTGTGCGCCCATCTCACTTAAGAGGCCAGGGGCCAGCGCTGTCCGGAGACACTTCCGGGTCACATGGCCAGTGTGACATCGCTGCTCTGGCGAGCTAGAGCTGCACACGGAAACGCCGTTTACCTTCCCGCTGGTAAGCGGTCCCTATTTATCTACTTGCACCCGGAGGTGCTTTCGAACTGCTAGGTTGGCAGGCGCTGGGACCGAGCAGCGGGAGCGCACCCCGCAGCAGGGATTCGAACCGCCGACCTTTCGATCAGCAAGTCCTAGGCGCTGAGGCTTTAACCCACAGCGCCACCTGTGTCCCCTATCAAATTTGTACATATATGCATAAGCAGCTGGAAGGGGGGGGGGGAGAGACACTTTCTGTATCAAGCTGCTTGGGAACACACCCCACAGATCTTGATGGTACAGTGGTACCTCGGGTTAAGTACTTAATTTGTTCTGGAGGTCCGTTCTTAACCTGAAACTGTTCTTAACCTGAAGCACCACTTTAGCTAATGGGGCCTCCTGCTGCTGCTGTGCTGCCAGAGCACAATTTCTGTTCTCATCCTGAAGCAAAGTTATTAACCCGAGGTACTGTTTCTGGGTTAGCAGAGTCTGTAAACTGACGTGTATGTAACCTGAAGTGTATGTAACCTGAGGTACTACTGTACTCCCAACAAAATTTGCAGAATTTCAGCCTTATAGCCTGCTCAGAAGAGCCTGGTGTGATGCCATACCTTGAAGGGCTAATATGATGAAAAAACAATATGTTGTCAATTATTTAAAATATTGTTGTTGTATTTTTACTGCCCCAGAGGGAGAAGGGTGTTTGTGGGATTTTTTTTTTTGCCTCAGATTCCAAAGGGATAGCCTGGTCTTGAGTACTTGACTTGTGGGATACGGCGATCTTCCATTTTCCCTCTGGCAGCAAAATGTCTTGGGCTGTCCCTGCAGGCAGACAACACAGGAGAGCTCTGAGTTGCTTGTTACTCTTTCTCTGTTTTGTTGCCCAAGTGCAGGATTGTGGAAAGCCAAGGCAAGGTGCCATTTCAGAAGGTGGGAGAGTGAAGGGGGATTCCATTTCTACAATTAATCCGGGACTCTCTTTAATAATTTGGAAAACCTGCAATTAAATGTTGTGGCCCTAGAAATAGCTCCAACCATTCTCGATTCCCCCCTCCCCTTTTTACCTGAGAAGGAAGAGTGTGGACATCCCCTCTTAGCTTTCATCTGAGGCAAGATGTCAGACTGCCACAGTCACTAAAAACAATGCCATAAAAATGTGCCTCTGTTTCATAGCGGCTAATTCTCCACTAATATGTTCTTAGTATTCAATTAGCATTTATGTAACACAGCAAAGGATTATCCTATTAAGCCTAAATTAAGTGCCTCCTTCATTAATTAACATTTCTTATTTCAAGTGGTGCCAACATTTCTCCAAGGAAACATAATATTGGAACCAAACAAAATGTTTTCACAAATCAAGAAAAGGACACTTCTTTTCCCTTTTAGCCTTTTTGATTCCTTAGAAGTGTGGATTCATTGTGGAGTTTGTTGGGAATGTCACCTTTGGCCCTATGAGAATGGAATGCTTTAAGGCAATGGCAAAACGAATGAAGTCACAACTGAGGTTTGGCTATTCAGAGCCCTGTGAGTCTGATTCATTCGCAGTTCCATATACTTTATTACATTTTATTTCTGAGAAAGACTGTTCCTGTTGATGTGGATAGAGAAAATCTGCCCCCAAGAGAATTGAGTAAGATTTGCAAGGCCCAAATCATGTCAGGTCTGGTACTTCACCTTATAAGGCTGGCTCCAGCCTCTGACACATCCATCTTCATATTTTCAGCATCCCACCCTGACCATCCTGCGGCAGGGAAAGCTCTGCTAGCTGACTTGTGCAGGGCTGAGTGGGAATATTTGGGAGTCGTAAGTTTGCCTGATGGCCAACTTCCTTCCTTCCTTCCTTCCTTCCTTCCTTCCTTCCTTCCTTCCTTCCTTCCTTCCTTCCTTCCTTCCTTCCTTCCTTTTTTTCTTTTTTTCTTTCAACTACTCCATACTTCCCCGAATCTTAATTACAGCTAATTAACAGCAACAAGTAGTTGAATCCAGTCTACTGTATTTCAATTCTTTGTTATTTCCAAGATTTTATTTTAAAAATCACCTTACAGCTCAGTTGGTTAGAGTGTTGTTAATGCCAAGGTTGCAGGTTCAATCCCTGTATGGGACAGCTGTTTATTCCTGCATTACAGAGGGTTTGGACTAGATGATCATCAGGGTCCTTCCCTACTCTCCAGTTCTGGGATTCTATGATTACTTTCAAATATGTCATATATATAACCCCCCAACAGAATATTTCATATATACAAATATTTCATATATACAACCCTCAACAGAATATTCCCAAGGATGAAAGGTTTCCTACCCTCATTCTGGAATGCAGAGAACAGCCAAGATGATGAAAATAGAGACACTTGGAGGGTCTGTGGTTGCACATGTGAAGGGTCTGACAGTAATGAGGGATTCAGCATAGTGGAAATATCAAACAGATTAGAAACTCTGAGAGCTATGCTATAATGTGTGTATGTTTTAATGGATATCAGTGGGAGTTTAGAATCTTTTGTTCTTTTAAGGCTAAGTCTTATATCCTCTTTAGTCAGCCACGAAGCTCGCATTAGCCTGAATAAATGCCCCCTGCATCCTGTGGTTATTAAATGCTTAAGCTACATATTGGAGCAAATCAAACCCTGATATAACTGTGTTGTCATCAGCCACGTTGCACTGGGGAGGAATTAGGCCCAGTAATGCCGATGCTGTTGACAATATAGTTGCTAAGAAATAGCATGAAATTCAAATTAAACAAACAAGAGGTTCTTCTCGAAACAAATTCTTTCCCCCAAACAGGCTTTGTTACAAAAACTCAATTATCCACAAGGCTGAGCTGCAGCATGTTCTCAGAATCAAGTTCACTGCAAGCATTTCATGTTACATTCAAATTATAACTTCCCTTCAGTGCAAGTGGGAGGTTCGTCTAACACAACTCATTGCTCTTTGCCATTCTATAAAAAAATAACAACAACACAAAAAACAGAACAAGCTTTAATTCACCAAAAGAACACAGCTCATTTGTATAGAAAGCATCTTCTCTTTTGCTCAGTAAACTTATCACTTTCCCTTTCAGTCATGGAATCAGGGTCCATCAAAGCTAACAAGAGTGTATGGGCTCTTTGGAAGATCAGGACCAGAGAAATCTGTCTTGGTGTTCCTTTCTTCTTAGTTCACACCAGCTCCATAAGGGAGGCATATTGCCAAGGACTAGAGCCACGGGCAAAGCTTCTAGAAGAATGAAGATCCAAGTGGCAGACTGTCATCAGTAGAAGAAGCAGGAAGGTTCAAAGGGAAGAGCCTTGCTAAAGGTTGGAAGCTCACAGGAGTGTCTGAAGAAGCAGAAGCATCATTAATAGCAGGTGGATCCTACATCTGGTAACTTGTAAGAGCACAGGATGTGTCAGAAAGCAGTGTCCAAGTACAACGCAGGCAGTGGAGGTTTGCTGATTAAGGTGACTGGGGCACCACCTCACAAACCTCCACCAACCTAGCTGCTGCATTGCCCCACTCCATCTGTGTCTTGGTGAATGCAGCTTCACTGCTTCCAGGAGGATGCTCTGCACTGATGCTGTTCACGTTGTCATAGTGTTATTCTCTCTGAATTAAGCAGAATGGGAATGCCACCCCAGAGTCCTCCAGCATGCTCCTCTACAGTGGAACCTTGGTTCTCGAATGGCTTAGCTGACGAACAAATTGGCTCCCATACGCCAAAGCCCGGAAGTAAGTGTTCTGGTTTTTGAAAGTTTTTCAGAAGCTGAACGTACAATGCAGCTGTCGGCTATTGTTTCTGGGGCACCCATGCCAATCAGAAGCTGTGCCATGGTTTTTTAACTTTTTTGGGAGTCGAACGGACTTCTGGAACGGATTAAGTTTGAGAACCTAGGTTCCACTGTACTGGCCTTGGTGCCGTCTGGCCACCATGAATCAAGCACAAAGGCAGAGCTCACAGCTCTGACATTTGCCATCATGTTCAGCAGGGGTCAGCAACCTTTTTCAGCCATGGGCCGGTCCACCATCCCTCAGACTATGTGGTGGGCCAGACTATATGGGGGGGGGGATGAAAGAATTCCTATGCCCCACAAATAACCCAGAGATGCATTTTAATTAAAAGCACACATTCTACTCATGTAAAAATATGCTGATTCCTGGACTGTCCGTGGGCCAGATTGAGAAGGCAATTGGGCTGCATCCTGCCCCCAGGCCTTAGGTCGCCTACCTCTGATGTTCAGCTTTCAGCTATGTACTAATCCATACTGGGCCCTACCGGACTGGAGAAGCATATCATGGTTAGGCAGCAGATCAATCTGGTAGTCTGATTCCTATAAGCAGGCATGAGAACTGTATTGCTTTTCAGTTCAGGAGTCATGGGAAATGAGAGATACAGAGGCAGGAAGCAAAACATGGCAAACAGTTAATAAGCTCCCAGTCTAGCAAAGACAATGTAATTGACAGCTATTTCCCCTGAAAGTCTTTTGTCTCTAGGAGTAATGCAAAACCTGAGATTGATTAGTAAGAAATAGTTACAGCTGCCTGAGGGATGCAGGAAAAATTACATTTTGTCTGTATTTTAATGAGAAACTACCTAATTCTTGCTGCTTGAAGCAATACACAAACTGAAATACCACTATCCTTTTGAAATCAGCACATTTTCCAATTTTGTAATACAGTTCTGTAACTAAAGAGGGCATAAAAATGCATACATTTGGGGGAAATGTGTGTATATATTGGTGAAAATGACATTCAATAATGCATTGCATTAGGGGAAATTGCTTGCAGAGATGTATATATTAGTCAAAACTGCATACAAAAATGCGTCTATTAGGAGAACTTTGCACTCAAATGCTCATGAATAAATCCACAAATTGCTGCAGAAATGTGGAGAAATGAATTTAAGGCTGGAAAAATGAGAAACCAAGAATAGCGAAAATGGTCAGATCCATCGTTTCCTAAGCTGCTCTCTTTGCATGCTGCATTGATCCTTCATAAGGGGTGGGGACTATAAGGGGTGGGGAGAAATAAGCCATTGTACAGAGCAAAGCCAAAATAGTTAAATAGTCCTGGTGCATGCTCAGAGTTCCAGGTGAACTAAGCCCTTTGGTAACTGGTGGAAATTGCAAGGAAGCAGGGTTTCAACTAAACAGTAGGAGAGACTTCTTAATTGAAAGAGCTGTTCAACAGTGGAGAAGCTTGCCTCAGGAGGAAGTAAACTCTCATTCACTGGAAGCATTCAAGCAGAAGCTGGATGGCCATCTCCCAGTGATGTCATAGTTGCACCCAGCATCACAGATCCCGCACTGAGCTAGATGACCAAGGGATAGCTCAGTTAGTAGAGCATGAGACTCTGAATCTCAGGGTTGTGGGTTGGAGCCCCATGTTGGGCAAAAGAGTCATTCATTGTCAGGGGTTGAACTAGATGACTGTCATGGTTCATTCCATCTCTACAACTCTATGGTAATAGAATTTCTTGATCTGTGATGCTATGGTCCCATAACCACTACCACATTCTGCATCTTTTCCCCATGCTCCCACACAATTGCAGTACCTACCCAACAACCCTGCTCATAGGATATAGGTTCTTCTATAGCCTTATTTCTGCCAGGCTTTGACTGAATCCATGGAAATAGATGAACTACATATTGTTTTGCTCTCTGCCATGTTGCACTCCCATGTTCTGGACAGGTGCTTTTTCTATCAAAGAACCTGCTTCCATTGGGGTTGGGAAAAGGTCACCACAGGTCATGTTCAGCCCAGAAACCCATCAAATGTTCTCATCCCTTTCAAAGGCTGAAGAAAATATGTTCTCTGATTATTTCCCTGGCAGTACAGGGGGGAAATAATAAGAAAACAGTTTACAGGCAATTTCCTTGTCAAAAGTTCCTGTCTATAAATACAATCAAGATAAGACTGACATGTCTAATAGCGCTTTCTCTCTGAAATGAATTATTCAATTCACAACTGATCTTCTCTAACTGGCTTATATTGCTTTCCCCTCTATTTATTTTTACTTTATTTAGTCCTCTTGAGAAGCTGGTGCCAATAAGCTAAGTTATTGCAGGTGATACCAAGAGTTAACAAAATCCCCCTTTCTTCCTTGCAACCTCTGCCAGGTGCTAAGACCTTACTGGCACCCCTGCAGCCCCCTCCCCACACTGCGTTTCAGAGGTAAGCTGCAATGAAAGAGTGACGGATCAAAGCACATTATATTTGAGCAGGCTCCTTTATCCATGCATACACAAGGGAGCAAATCCTTTCAGCTGGGAGCTTGCATGCTGAACTTAGTGCCCACGTATTTCAGGGAAGGAGAGTTAATAGTCTGACTTTCAGGATCCAAAGGATTAATATAAGAGTGGCCTTGTTAGATCACAGTTTCCGAATGAGGCCCAACTACTCCACTGGCCCAAACTGGGTCACAGCTCATTCTAAATTGGATCAGATTAGCGCTCCTGCTACAATTTTCTTAATTTAAACAATATATATTATTTACAGTTGAGCGGGCAGTCATTTTCAGCCTTTGGGCTACATTTCCTTCTAGTAACCTTCCAGGGATCGCAAGCCAGCAGTGCCAGAGTAGTGCCAGAGGAAAAAGAGAGCGCATCACTGAATGTCAATTACAGACCCTCCAAGTATCCCTATTTTCCAGGGACAGTCCCACATTTACCAGAAGCTGTCCGAGTTTCCCTTAGGGTGTCCCTATTTTCACCGGAGAAATGTTGGAGGGTATGGAGTTGTGTGACCCCCCAAGCCAAGGAGATAAGTAACTATACAACCTTTAGAAGTCATCTAAAGGCAGTCATCTAAACTTTCCTCTATGGGAAAGTTTTTTCATGTTTAATGTTTGATTATGTTTTTATAGATATTGGAAGCTGCCCAGAGTGGCTGAGGCAACCCAGGCAGATGGGCAGGGTATAAATAAAATAGGCATGAGTCTGAGCATTTTTGCCTTTGTCCTGCCACTTTCCCCTGGAAAACCCAGTCTTTAGTGCTGGTTCAGAACAAATGGCAATCCATAGAAAACCTGATTGCAGTTTGTTCCAATTCAGTGCTAAACCACAGGTTTTTTTCTGGGGCAAAGCAGAGGAGCAAATGGAAGTGCGGATGAGCACTTGGAGAGATACGTTTTTGTTGTTGCTACTGTTAACCAATCAGGAATCCTTGAGCATCATCCAGTAATCTCCCCATGAATCCCAATCTACCTTTGGTTCACCACCAGTAATGACTGGTGCCCATTGGGACTGATTGGGCAGGAGGCAAGGAGGTCAACAGTAGGTGGAGCCAGAGCCAGTGGCCATTGGAGGCAGCCAATCCTAGTTTTGTCCCCATCATCCTCCCTTTTGAGTGCAACAGGAACTAAGGAGGAGGAATCTGCCAGGCAGTGCCCCTCCTTGAGTTGGTTTCAAGTGGGGCCTGGCTGAAGGCAGAATGAGGCTGGTGGGGCAGTGCCCCTTTTGCCCCAATGAAACAGCCATCACTGACCACCACTGGCATAGATGAATGGAACTGTTAAGGCCCTTCAAATGACATATTCATTTCCACATTCTTCTGGAGGGAATTTAAGAATGTTTCCACTGGATGCTGTTGCCCATACCTTGCTCAAGCTGAAAACTGGATTTCAGGGAGCAGGGTGTCAAATAATAATAATAAGAAGAAGAAGAAGAAGAAGAAGAAGAAAATCCTTGTAAGGGAAGGAAAACATACCCTTCCTGTTTACAGTGTTTACAAGCGATGAAGTAAAATCCAAGCTCAAATAAAAATGATTGTGCTCTCAAAAGCAGCCAAATATTATCCAGAGAGACAATTCAATTACACACAAGATTAGTGCTGCTCTGTCTATGGGAGCCAAAGTTTCTTGCTGAGGTCGGTGCTCAGTTCCAAATGAGAACTTCATAAAATGCAAGCGAGATAAGGGAGGGAGGGAGAGGAACACAAGCAAAGAGGGAAATTGAATTCCAGCCCAGAAATAGGGCACAAATATTGAACAGCAAAAGTAATTACCCACTGCAACAGCCTATGGAGGGGCCGGGCCCAGCATAGCTGAACCAAAATTAGATCCAAGACTTTTTCCACAGGACACCAGAACCAAGGACCCAATTCTAAATGGAACTGTCCTCGATTGAGATGAATGGTATGGTTCATATCTCCCAGAGCTATTATTCTGACTGACTGCAGGTTCCAGCAGACATTGCTACCTTAGTTTAGAACTGATATTTTTTTAAGGTTTTCAGCACAACAGAAATATATAAGCAGTTTTTTAAAGAGAGCAAGAGCAAGAGCAAGAAGGAGGGGAGAGGATAAGAATTGGAAAAGGGAGGGAAATGAAGCTTAAGTCATGACCAGGCTAGCTAGAGAATATCTTCCTGAAATTTATCATCAGTCTTTTGGACAAGTGTGTTAGATGCTTACACTGGTACATCCCACCCAGGGGGGAAAAAATCCACAGGGTGAATTATTTTTCCTGCTGGCTTTTGATTTCTGGTGCCCCTGTTTTTGTAGCCTGTAAAGGTCAAGAAGATTTTTCTTTTCCTTTCTGGGTCATCAAGGGCTAAAAGATAGGATGCTGAATTTCCCAGGGGCACCTGCCTGGCTTCTGTTAAAAAAAAAGTGAGAAGAAGCAAAAGGACATAAAATGAGCCTCCTGGATCAGACCAATGGTCCATGCAATGGCCAACCAGATGCGCTCAAAGAACCAGAGTCCTCTTGCCCCGCCCCCCGAAAAAACCCTCAGACCTCAAGTTAGAGGTATATTGCGTCTGAATGTGCAGGTTCCATTTTTTATATCATGGTTGATAGTCAATGATGCGCCCTTAATTTTTCAAGTTGTCTTTTAAAGCCCTCTAAGCCAATGTCTACTATTGCAGTAGCAAGTGAAGTGGTGTTAAATATGATGTCATGAGCTTCAGTGCCTCTCCCCCCCCATAGCAATTTGCCATTTCCCATGACTAGGAGAAGCAGAACAAAATATGTGAAATAGTAAAAGTTGCAGAATCAATTATGCCAAAAGAAAAGGAAGGAAGGAAGGAAGGAAGGAAGGAAGGAAGGAAGGAAGGAAGGAAGGAAGGAAGGAAGGAAGGAAATCATTTAAATTGCAGAATTTATACAGGTTGAAGAATTCAGCTACTTTTGGCACAGAATTTTGATTGCAGAATTTTATTTTATTTTTATTTTTAGCAAAGAGTGCACTCTCCCTATTGTATCTTGTCACCTTAAATGAAAATTTGGTGTTGGGTTATTCTCACTAATTCTTTGTAGTACCACAAGCAGCCCCTAGCCCCATGTGCTTGCAATCCTAGTGGAAAAGACAAAAATAAGCATTCTGGCAGTGATAATAAATTATTGGAAGGGGCAGGAGAGATGGTGATGAATCAGTGCATGAAACACACAAGCAAGTAATACTAATAATAATAATGGAAGAAGCTAGGGTAGAACTGCTTTAGGAAGAACTGCTGGCATCTCCTAGAAGCAGAGGCCAAGCCCTTTCTTTAGAAGCAATTTTAAAACCTTTTCATTTGCCTTTTTGTAAAAGGGGGAAGGAAGAAAAATAACAAACTGATTTCTCTTCAGATAATTTCTAAGGGCTCCAAGTACATTGTAAATGGATGCCTTTATCCAACAGGCAAATTGCTGACTGCTTTTGTGTTTCTGTTTGCCGAACAGCAACATCCTCAGTGGAAATCTCTCTTGGTTTAATACTCTCTTTAACACTTTGCATAACTGCCAGGCTTGATTTGCTCCCTGAAAGGGTTGTATGTTGAGGGGCTGGAGAGAAGAGAGGGAGAGGGAAGGGAGTTGGCCGGTGGGAGGGGGTGGCAGAGAGAACAACATTAATGGAGTTTACAATTAAATGTGTTTTCTGAGATAGAATGTGGTTGGGAAATATGGTGCAGCCTGCAACTCCTACCCTGCCCCTAAAGGCTGAGAGGGCATCACCTTTGCAAAGGAAAGAGATCTGAATGGCAACCAATGCAATAATTCCATTCATACAGCACAGAGCTGGTTATTTTACACCCCAGCGTCGGTTTGTAAATATCATCAGCACCTAACTAGCTTGCTTAAGAACGCTGCCTCCATTACCTCAACACATGTGTGCTTCCCAGCTACTTGATATTTATTTAGCAAGCAATGAGTCCTCTGCTGAATCAATGCTCTGTGCATAATGATGGGAAGAGGGTGGCTCAGGGGAGCAGGAAGCAATGAGACACAGAGCTCCATGCATCCATTCAGCCCTCGGCTGCCAATAAGGAATGTTATTGTCTGAGCAATGGGAGCTGCTTTGATGCAGTCCATTGAAGCCCATGGATGTTTTTCAACAGGACCAAGTGCAAGCCTTGGAGCAAGCTCTGATCTGGTATATATTTGACAGGCATTCACCACGATGCAACTAAAAGCAGTGAGTTGTGGGGATCAGGAGGCATAAAATGCAACTATCAGAATTGCCTTGCTGCTTCAGAGCAAGGAAACTCACAGGCTGGGCATAGCAGCCATGACCTGTTCTTTGCCTCTTCACCCAGTAATTCATCCTGTAGTCAGAGATACATTGCTTCTAATGAGAGAGGCTCAATTTAGCTCATCAAGTAGCCCATCTTCCATACATTTGTCTAATTGTCTTTTACTGGATGGGAAACAGCTTATTGAAGCAAAGGGCAAGTATCCTCAAGAGGGCAATGTCCATCCTCCGGAACAAAGTCATCATTTCTGGGAGCTAAGGGACCATCGGTCAGGGAGAATGTGGACATGGTGGAATTTATTTCGAGGAGAACTGCAAACTTAATAAAGAGATTTGAGGGAGTGGTGGCACTGTGGGTTAAGCCACAGAGCCTAGGACTTGCCGATCAGAAGGTCGGCGGTTCAAATCCCCGCGACAGGGTGAGCTCCCGTTGCTCGGTCCCTGCTCCTGCCAACCTAGCAGTTCAAAAGCATGTCAAAGTGCAAGTAGATAAATAGGTACCACTCCGGCGGAAAGGTAAACGATGTTTTCGTGCGCTGCTCTTGTTCGCCAGAAGTGGCTTAGTCATGCTGGCCACATGAGCTGTATGCTGGCTCCCTCGGCCAATAAAGCGAGATGAGCACTGCAACCCCAGAGTCGGTCATGACTGGACCTAATGGTCAGGGGTCCCTTTACCTTTACCTAGAACATTCATAGGACCACTTCAATGCATGACTATTAAGAGCTTGCATAACCCTTTAGAATTATTTTTGGTTTTGTTATATTATTGTTGTTGTTATTATTCTTGATAGAAATTTCACCTGTAGCTTGAAGCTCCCTCTAAACCTGATACAGCATGAGAGCAGTACAAGTATAATGGAAGCATGGGGATCGCCTTGCTGCAAGAGGGTTTGCCTTTGCTATTCTCTAAACAGTGGGTCATTGCCGCAAGGAAGGGAGCAGCTTTGCTCATGTTCATCAGGTTTTTCTTTTAAAGGCTATATGAGCACTCATATGGAACAGCAAGGAAGCATTCAGCCTATAAAGCAAAATAAATATTTTGAAATAAATTCCAAAATTTGCACAGATATGGCCGAGGGCAAGACGCATGCCTTGTCATAGATGCCTATGACAGTCCGATAACCACATTATGTGCAAGATCTCAAGGGTGATTATGGTGATAGTGTAGGAAGAGAATTTCACCACTAAATTCACTACAAGAGAGGCTGGCTGAGGGAAGATGTTCTTGTTTAACAAATACAACAGCAGTGCATTGTTGGTTCAGACTGTCTGGATTATTGAGTTGGGAGGACATTTACAAAATCTCTTTTGGGTGTATCTGCCTTGCCCATTTAAAGCCATTGGGCTTACAGGGGCTGAAATATAAAGGTCTCCCTCAAAATATCAGTATGTGTTTGGATGGTGGGGAGAAGGATGAGGAACCTGTGGCCCTCTAGAAGTTGTTGGACTACAGTTCCCATCAGTCCCAACCAGAATGATCAGAGATGATGGAAGCTGTAGTCAAGGAATATATAGAGAGCCCCAAATTCTCCACCCCTGACCTAGAGACTTATATCCTCACTGGAGGTTAGCTCATTGCAGATCCCTATGCAAAAATCAATCACTTATTCAATGGCCCTTGTTTAACCGACTTCTGTGTTTCACCTCTTTATTCCCTGTATGTGGAACAATCATTCACAGGTTGTTGATAGGTCTATCATTTAATAATTTGTCTTTATTTTCATTTTTAAAAAATGATCCAACCTAATGGTGTTAGCCAGTAACATAAATGATTTTTTAAAAAAGTATTAGACACAACTTGGTGTCCTTCAGATTTCGTTGGATTGTAACTCTTAATTTAGCAAGCATGGCCAGTGGTTAGGGATGGAGGGCCACAGGTTGGGGAAGGCTGGTTTACCAATAGTTTTAAGCCATTATAGCTAAATGAAGGCAGTAAATGTGGGCTGACCATATGGCTTTGGAAAGGTGAAAGCATGCTTCTGTTGGTCATGTGACCCTTAGATGATCCTCAGGCCAGTATCACAAGTTACATTTTTCTACATGCATGTCTATGCTCATGCATGTGCATTTTATGACCCCACCCTCAGAGTGTTTTGTTCAGATTGAGCCTTGTATCTAGAAATGGATTGCCATTTCCTCTTCCAGACATGTACATCAGGCTGAGAAAAGACCCTTGCACAGAGATCTTATGATGCCAATTGTACAAATCTTCATCCACAAATGGAAATCTGCATGTTAGTTATACATCCACGAGCAGCCTTCAGAGAGGATGGAAACTGGAAGGGAGTAGAAGGGCAGGAAATGAGCCCTGGGAAGGCATGAAAGGGAAAGGGGAAAGACACAGAAACATCTGAAGGATGGGCCATAGAAAGGGATTGGAAGCCGAAGAGAGAGGGGTGGGTGGGAAGGTGGGGGTGCAGAGAAGGCAGGCGGTGTTTATTAACTTTCTGCCTCGCTGCTTTTGATGCCATAGCTGAGAGATCATGGAGTTGCTACACACTCTATTAAATAACTCAATCTGCAAAGAATCCAAGTGGGTAAGCGAGTGCCCTTCTCCTGCGTCTTAAAATTTAATTGCAGAGCTAAACGAGATTAAGCACAAGGAGTACATAAAGGATATGAATGGTTGCCATCCCTCTTTTTCTTCAGCGGGTCCAGCCCAGGAAGGGGCTGCTCACCCCATTTTTCACAGGACTCCAATGAAGAGCGTAAACTCTTTCTTCTCTCCCCCTTCAGTTTTTGCTCTATTTACAGCTGTGTTTGCAAGTGACAGGCTCGCAAATCACTTAATATCCATTAGAGCAGCTCTGCTTCCCTCCCCAGACTTCCAGCTTTATCACGTTGTCTATTATAAATCCCTATTTGCTGGGTTTCAAACTCAGCCATGGAAATTTGCTCCGCCGTCCATTCTTCTTTGCCTGGCTCTCGCTCTCCGTTCCTCCTAAATGCTCCAGTAATTGTTTCACAGAAGCTTTCTTTCTTTTTGCGCTTTGTGATTTTAGAGCTAGTGAAGAGGACTGGCTACCCACACACAGACCACATGGGCAGGCAATGTGTGCTTGAAAATCCCTTATCATAATACCTAGTGAAAATAGTTCATGTATAACATCTGAGTGCTAGCAAATGCTTACATTACTTACTCTCAAGCAACTTCCAGTGGTATACTATGAACATTCCCATTTTGCAGATGGAAAACAGAAGCTGAGAAATGGTAAAAAGAAACTTCTCCAACCACGTACTTGCCAGTTGCACTTTGGTATTATTATTATTCTTTTTTACCACTTTTCAGTTTCTGTTCTCCTACAGGAAAATGGAAATAGATGACCCTTGGGGTTCTTTCCCTCCCTATAGTTCTATGATTCATTGTTTTCAATAGAGCTTGCTCTCAGGTAGTTGTATATATGTCTCTGCAACTAAGATGCTAGATTCTGGGTCTGCTGAGTCTGAGTCGTCAACCTTCTACACACACACACCCAAAAAGGAAAAGAGAAAAGTGAGACTTAATTTAATATGTTAATTTTTAATAAAATCAAATTATATCTAGCCTTTTTATGTGGAAATGAACTAATTGTTGAAAGGGAATCTCACTTTTGTGCAGTGTCACAGTTAATATTACACAAATGACAAAAATTATATCAGAAAAAATACATATTTTACCAAGTCACATCTCTTACTTGCTTAAATATGCAGTTCTAAGCTGAGAGAATGTGTCACAAACTGATCCGATATGCATATACGCTCGTAAAACTTATCAAATGGCAACAAATTAGCAACAGTCTAAATTTGAGCAAGCTTTGAGCTTGAGGACTTGGACAAAATGGCTCTTCTGCCCCTCCCACTGATTTGAGAGCCAGTGTGGTGTAGTGGTTAAGAGCGGTAGTCTCGTAATCTGGGGAACTGGGTTCGCGTCTCCGCTCCTCCACATGCAGCTGCTGGGTGACCTTGGGCCAGTCACACTTCTGTGAAGTCTCTCAGCCCCACTAACCTCACAGAGTGTTTGTTGTGGGGGAGGAAGGGAAAGGAGAATGTTAGCCGCTTTGAGACTCCTTAAAGGGAGTGAAAGGCGGGATATCAAATCCAAACTCTTCTCCTTCTTCTTCTTCTTTGCCCTACTCTGAGGTTTCATTATTACTACATTACTACATTATTGACTATCATGGCCTTCTTTGTCCAGCAGCAGAGGGCTAAATCAAGACTTTGGTTTATTTGATTTTAATGCAAATTTAAAATGGGTCGGCAGCATCACGTCACTCCATTTAGTCAGAGTTCCAAGAGCACTAGGGTGAAAAGAGAAGCAAAAATACCAGTAGAGAAATGGGGAAGGAAGAATCAGGAGCATGGAGCCTGCCTCCACCTCCCACTCAACTTAATAGCCAGAGTTTTGCTTCTGAAATATCTTTATGAGGCGGACAACCACTACTAAGTGCTTCTATAAAGAAAGAACAAAACCAAACATTAAAGCCACTATTAAATGAGCAGAAGTGATAGTCATTATTCCCCACCATAACCCACCATTTGCAGTAATGTTATCATAGGAAGAGTACAGGCCTAGTCCTCAATGAAATGAAGTGCCTATTACGTGATACTTTTCTGGGGTTCAGGTATGCACAAGTCTGCTCTCTACTTCTCCATCTATCATTCTGGACCAGTTCACATGATTAGAGCAAACTTTTTAGAAAACACCACCACACAAAATCAACCCAAGTTGACTTTTTCATGGTATTTTATGCCACAAGTGGGTCTTTGGAATGCATTCTAATTGCAGCTTGCCACTTCCCATGGGCTCAATCCCTGGCACATCTTCATTTGAAAAGATTAGGTAGCATAGGATGGTAATATATGTGTCTGAGACCCCAGAGAGCTGTTACTGGTCAGGATAGACCATACTGGGTATGACTGTCTGGCCTGGTGTAAGGCAGCTTCCTCATCAGGTGCTTCTGGTACCATCACACAAAAATACTATGTTGATCTCACTCTGGCCCAAGTTCAGTTAATATCTGCACAAGGAATCTTAAAGAACTCCAGAAGAAGGTTATGAAACTAAATATATGATCTGGACGTAGTTTAGTGAAAGGGTCATTTAGATAGCCGAAGTTCAAATGTTTTCAAAGCTACTGCAGATCTTGAGAGCACTACAATGGGTTAAGCAATAGTAACTTGTCTTGACAATAGTACAGAAATGGTATCCTGAGGCTTAGAAGGGAGAATATTGGCAGTTCCAACTTCTCTCCTAGCATTGTGGAGTTAGGAGGAGCAGTGCCCACTGAAATACTGAGTGTGTGCCACTATTTAAAGGCACAGAAATTCCACATTGAAGTTGTCACCTCCAGGGCCCAGTGGAATCCTGCCATAATAGAGATTTCAGGCTGCTAGATAACAACAATGCTTCTAGATGGGGGTTCAGGAAATAAATTCAGGAGGAGAAATTACCCCTTGACAATAATAAGAAGTGAAGGAGCCAGCATACAGCCCGAGAGAAAATTGCTATCTAGCACCTGGTGGATTTATCAGCTTTTAATTACAGTTGACGCTAATTATCTCGGTACATGGGGTGGGGGAAATAAAAGGCTGGTACTCTGCTTATGCAGGAGTCTGACAGGAGAAGGGAAGGCAGGCAGGCTTTTTAAAAAATGAATGTCATTCCAGGTTCTGTCACTTCCTTCAAAAGAGTGTCCTTACCCAGCTGCACAGAGAAGAGGGATCATTTGGTATTTTCTGGTGTGTGTGTATGTATGTACGTACGTACACAAGGTGTACAGGAGGGGCAGATGGGTCTAAGCAACCTGGGAAGATAGCCCATCTAGGACAATGAAATCTATTATCCTAAACCTCTTCTGCCTTGTGGCTATACTCATTTGTGAGAAAGGCTGTGGGAGTAAACCTCGAGGAAAAAACCATACCCACTTCCTTGCAAGGACATCTTTGGGAGAAGAATAGGCTAAGGGGTAAATTCTACACAAATCCAGAGTGGAGTGCCTAAGATGGTGGGATGGTATCTTGTGCAGCTCCTTCTGGCAACTCCTGCAGCCAAGCTGATGCCAAATGTATTGCTCTGGTTTCCTTTGAATCACATCAGCGAGGCCAAGAGTGGGGTCTGGTCATCTGGGCAGCCCAGGACCTCCATACACACTGCCCAGGCTTGTGCCCCAGAGAGATCACTTTGGTGCTGCTAAGGAAGCAAAAATAATGTGGGTGGCAACAGTTACCAGTTACCAGTCTCTGCAGTGGTTTGACAGACGGATGTCAACAAACAAGGCATGTGTGTTCCCTCAGCAGCAATGCCTTCCAGAAAAGAAGAAATATGGGCACAGTGTGTGATTTTCATTACTTAAACTGACATCTGGAGGTTTACCACCCAATTAACTCTGTGCTGTTACTTTGGGTGCTTCTTATTGTTACAGGCTATGTGGTTTCTCAGAGTGTTCATAAATATTGCCAGTATCTCTGGGTGGAATAGCAACCCTGTGTAAGACAAATAGGCCCTTAGCAGTTAGTTTCCCACATACAGGCAAGAAAGGGACCTGCAAACCAAAGATTGGACTGATGATGAGCTCAAATCAATATGCACATTTCCAACAACCCTCTCAAATCTCTGTCTACCATGGCAGAGCCAATACTCCCCCCAGTTCCCTTGCCAGCATTTATTAATGATTATCCAATTCATTTAAAGCAGCTTATATATGGATCCCAGGGGCCTTCACGTGGATTCCAAGGCCAGACTAACTTAGCTTTGCTCATTATCCTATCCCATTTCTGCAGGGAAAAGTAGAAGAGCAGAGCAAGAGTTCAGGCCAGGAATCAGTACCATGGACAGCTCCAAATGTAACTGGGTGGTTTTTATCTCAGATAAAGTCTCCCTAGAACAGCCTAGCAAAATGTTGCTCCAGCAGAAATCTGGCATCAGCTGGGTTTAATTAGTCCTGCTGTCAGGTTCGGTGCTCCTGGTCCCACCCGCTCTGAGAGGCTGTTCTGACTGTTCTGTTCCAAGTAATGGTCCCATCTAGGGGCACCAGATCCAAGTCCACAAAGCAAAGCCAGGCTAGGCACAGATCAAGTTCCAGCAAGACAAGATCAACACAGCAGAGGATAAGGAAGGTGAGGCAAAGCAGAGATCCAAGTCCAAACAGGAAAAGAAGCAAAGTGGGCAGCCCCCTGAATGACTCCAAGTTACACCTGGACTGACAAACGGACTGCTGCTGCAGCAACCAGCAAATGTCAACTGGGTCTTTAACAGGCCTGTAGCTTCTTCTGAGCAGCAAACTCTACCTTGTTGAGTCCCTTTTAACGGGACTCGGCCTGTTTTAAGAGCTGTGGACTCCAGCAGCATAAGAAAGGTCAGGGTTCTATTATGGCCTCTGAGCTGGAGCTCTAGGAGTCTGAAGATGGTGACCAGCCATCTTCAGGCTATACTGGCATTGCAGGCTCTTCTTGTGTGGGAACTGCAGAGGAGGAAGTATATCAAAGGATGGTCATAGTCTCCTGGGTCTGAGGTGTTCTCTGAATCCAACAGCCTCTTTCTCTGAGGTTAGGGAATCTGAGCCTTATATCAAGACACTGGTGCTTAAAGGAATCATACCCTGTCCTTCAAGTTCTATCATCAGAAGAACTGGGAGTCTTTGGCTCTATCAAGGGGTACAATGTGGAGTCCTTAAGAGGCCAAATAAGAGGGCAAAGCAGAGCAACTTCCTCAGGCCATGGAGGTAGTGGTGAGACTAGCTCACAGAGGCTTCTGGCAGAGTGATGACTTCTGAGGGTTATTCCCATACCCAAACTTCTTCTTTCTCAGTAACCTCAGACTCTTACTCTGATTATAGTGGGTCACAGCACTCATTAACTTTTAAACTATTCTTTGTACTGCCAGCATCATACACAGATGGGCAGTCATCCACCTGTCCCTCTCTCTATTAGCAAGTTACCTGGATCTTTCATTTCACCTTGGCCCACCTTTTATCATTCATCTCTGTGCTTCTTCTATTCCCTTTCCCCCAAGTGTCTGCCTCTACTTCCAATTACATTTGGGCCACTGAGTGCATATAGCTCCCAGACAATGTTAACTGCACAGGCTGCCTTTTAAATTCCACGTTTAATTTAAGGTGCTGCTGATTACCTATAATTAACTATACAGATTACCCATACAGAAAACCTCCCAACACCTCCCCTATTTCCTTCCCTCTCCATTCCTTGGTTGTGTTTTAAATTGTGAGCTACACATAGCACCCTATCTTTTACATTTTTAAAATAGCCACCTATTTAAATACAAGGATAATTTGAATCAACTCCTTGGTTTATCACAGTAGTTGCCTATTTTGCAGGCCAGGTGAAAATTTCTGGGAGTCTCAGCAGACCACATAATAAACGTTTTTATTCATCATCAGCAAAACCAACATCATATTACGAAAACCATGGTCCATATACCGAGGCCTTGTTAGTCCATAAAGAAATCTAGCCTGATCAACATGGTCTTAATTTCTTTGTCAGCAACATTCAATTACAGACATTAATTTAACAGCAGCAACAACAAAAAACCTTCCAGTTTAACATTTTGTATTAAGGGCTTGGGGACGCGGGTGGTGCTGTGGTGTAAACCACTGAGCCTTGGGCTTGCCAGTCAGAAGGTTGGTGGTTCAAATCCCCATGATGGAGTAAGCTCACGTTGTTCGGTATCAGCTCCTGCCAACCTAGCAGTTCGAAAGCATGCCAATGCAAGTAGATAAATAGGTACCGCCCTGGTGGGAAGGTAAATGGCATTTCCATGTGCTGCTCTGGTTTTGCCAGAAGCGGCTTAGTCATGCTGGCCACATGACCCAGAAAAACTGTCTGTGGACAAACTTCGGCTCCCTCGGCCAGTAAAGTGAGATGAGCGCCACAACCCCACAGTCGTCTGCGACTGGACTTAACTGTCAAGGGTCCTTTACCTTTTTACCTTTTATTAAGGGCTTCAATGTTAATTCCAGGAAATTGCAGCTGTTAAGGGCTACATAGATGTGTTACTTAGGAAATATATTATGGCATTCAATGGTATGGTTAGTTCAAGCTTCACCATTGTCATGGAACTGGATGGCTGTCACTGAGAGGGGGTGGACCTATGTCCCAGATTTATCTGTTCACTGCAATAGATACATGGAATCAATGCAATGGAAGCTACTATTCTGCATTACAAAGACCCAACTGTCAAACAATGCCATCCACATAGGGCTGCCATATGTCAGGAATTTCCTGGACATAGCCAGAATACAGCTGTTGGAAACAGTGCCTGCGTGGCAATCACTGAAATGTCCAGGAAAATCCTGACGCATGGCAACCTATGTCAGAAGTCTAGATTTTGGTGCATTTCCTCAACAACTTCTTTCTTTCTTTTAGATTTTGCAAAAAATCAAACAAGCAAGCAACTTTGGCAAAAAAAAAAAAGCAAGCTAGAAAAGCTATAGACTATCTACCTAGACATTCACTATAAGTTGATGTGACTAGGGAATACAATGTGCTTTCTGGATACATCAGGCGGAAATTCTATGGTGTACATAGCATGTGTTTGGGGAAACTGCAGCTGTACCTTGTCATGCACCACACATTATTGTGGTTAGGAAATGCAGTGTTTTATAGACGAATAAAACAGAGAGAACAGAGTGTATTTTATATTATGTACATGCAATTCTTAGCTGTGTACCTGTAGAATTTCTGCCTGAACATTTTGTGTTTTATTTTTCTTCTTCCTCTCTCAATCTCGTGTAATATCATGTGCTACGATAACCAGGCCCATCCTTCATTCTCTGTATTCTAGGTGAGCAATCTCTGCCTGGATATTCACCACACATGGCTGTGGCAAGGCAACATCTTATGGATGCATCAGGTAAAAACCTTGGTGTGTTTGCAGCAAGTGTTTTGAGGGAGTTGCACCTTTAGAGTTTCTGTATGGATGTTTTCTATTTTCCCCCAAGCCCCGTGCTTCTCAAATTGTTTTGTGCCAGAGTGCCTTGTTAAATGCTTAACTCATTCAAAATAAGGCGTTTCCTATCCCCCCTGCTCCAAAATCAGCATGCACCATCCTTAAACTTACCTTACCCACACTGTCAAGTATCAGATCAGTCCACTGAACTATTTTTTAAGCGTAAGTTGCAAATCCTACTACCCTGATTTCTCATAATAATGGTGGACTATCAACAGAATTGCCCTTAGCAATTGTGATCCTATAATTATTGACTGTTCTGGAACTCAAGCACCAGCAGTGGTTCACAGACCATAATTTGAGAACCTCTAATCTATGGGTGATGTTTGCCATTTGCACACTGAACTTCCTATATTCCAACCTATAATATTTTCTATGTTCCATGCTCAATGTTTGGAAGGCAAGTGAGCTTCACTCCCAGGTATGCCTGATGGGGTCCATCAATGTAAGAGCAGCCAGCCCATTGGGAGGCAAGTGGCAGGGAGCCTTGAAACTTGGACCCAGCAGAAGGAAGGAAAACCAAGATGCAATTCAGACACAGGTCAGGCCTGAACATCATGGAACTGATAGTTTCCAGTGTCAGTGATTCAATAGCCTAACACTCATGCAGAATGACAGATATCTCTTACAAGAGCACGAATGATTGACAGGTATCACAGCAACATGTGAATTAAGGAGTCTCAGGTTCTGACACCAGCGGTAGTAAATGTCATAAATGATTATCCAGGATATTCTGAACACAGCCTTCCTTTTACTATGCAAGGCTGATTTTGAGGATTTGGTAGAAAAGAATCAAGTATGAGAGCTCTGTGAGATAACCTCTCGTTTATCAGAACTATCTACATTTGGCAGGTTATCAGGCTAATATAAGTCAACATAGACTAGAAGAGTATCAGTGGCAGTCAATAGTGGAGTTACTTACAACTGGGCCCTTTGGCTATAAATTTTCCTAAATAATTGTTTATTCCAGTATGTGGTCCACTTAGCTAAGACTGGGTACAACCATGTTTTTAATTTGGGCAGCTGCCAGTCTCAGACCTTTGGCTCCCTCTCCTCCTGTGCTGGATGGCTGGTCCAGGAGATGCACACCATTTAAATTTCCAGCAATGTAATATCACTCTGAGGCGCTATGAACATTTAAAATGGTGGTTCCAAGCTGCTGCTTGACACCACCAGGTCAGCCTGCAAGAAGCCACCTATTTTACAGGTTCAACAGAATGTACTTTGCCAAGGGCCCCCCTCAGACCTGGAGTCAGCCTGAAATAGTTATGTTGGGACTGCAGATTAGGACCTATGTGAGTCAGTTAGGAAACTAAGTCAGTTTGGAGCTAAGGCAGAGAATTTGAACCCTTTCTAGCCTATTTTCAGATCTAAAATACGGTGGTACCTTGGTTCTCAAACTTAATCCGTTCTGGTAGTGCATTCCAAAACCAAGGTGTGCTTTCCTGTAGAAAGTAATGCAAAACAGATTAATCCATTCCAAACTTTTAAAAACAACCCCTAAAATGGCAATTTAACATTACTTTTACTAGCTAACGTGACCATTGATCCATTAAGTGAAAGCAATAATCAATGTACTGTACCATAAAATAAATAAGACAGTATTGTAGATGATAAAAATTATAAATTTTTTTTCTTACCTGCACTGATGATAGTCATTGTTTGAATGGGGGACTTTAATCCATTTCCACAGTCACACAATCAATCAATCAATCAATCAATCAATCAATCAGTAGCTGAACTGGGTTCCACACAGTCACAAAAACAAATCCATACTTAATCTATTCCAGATGTCCATTTGACTTCTGAAATGTTTGAAAACCAAGGTGCAGCTTCTGATTTATGCAGGTGCCCTGGAAATTATAGCTGACAGCCGCATCAGATGTTCAGGTTCTAAAAAGTTCAAAAACTGGAACACTTACTTCTGGGTTTTCAGCATTTGGGAACCAAGGTGTTTGAGTACCAAGGCATTTGAGAACCAAGATACCACTGTAACTCCCTACAAAGTTTCTACTAACCACAAAGGCCTAGTACTATGTCCAGTGCCAAAGGTGGTGTGCCCTTTGGTATTAGGTTGCTGGAATCACAGGAGGGAAGAATGCAGTTCAGAGAGTCCCTGCAAAAAGGCCCGTTCTCACGTTGCCATCCTCCAGACCTCTCACAGAGGAGGCACACAAAGAAGGGCCTCAGAAGATGGTTTCAGGGTCCCGGTCCCTGAGGCAATGTGACCCTGACCCTTTTAAGGCTTTATAGGTCAAAACTAGCACTTTGAATTGGGTCTCTAATCTAACTGACAGCCAGTGCATTGTTGTTGGGCTAATAGCAGTGGGAGGAAGGTATTTGGCTCCTACAAATGGCACACCACTGTTTCAATAAAAATGGAGTCTCCTGCCAGTGTTTTAAAAGAATGGATGGATTTCAATCATGTAGGTATTTCCCCACAGTCCGTACATACCTGGAGGATCAGTATGATGGTGCATTGACCACTCTGCAAAATAGGTCCATTATGCAAAAGGCTAATGGCTAACTTTTTAATGGCTAATGGTTAACTTTTTATGACCGATATTAAGGAAGAGGAAATCATCTGTAGATGTAGCCTTAGTCTGCCTTCTTTTCAAGTTTGCTACTTTATGCTTTGACATGCAACAGTGCTACAAGTAGTAGTAGTTGTTAGTCAACCACCTTTGATCCTAAAGTCCCACGGTGGGTTGCAACAATTAAAAAACATCATTAATATTAAAACACAATATTAAAAACATGGTAAAATAACTTACAATTACAAAACACAAATGGCTCAAAGCCCTCACCATTGCCAACACTTTGGACTATGAGAGCAGTAGAGCAAATGACTTTTTCCTACCTTCAAAAGGAAGCAGCGTGGCAGGGAGAGAGGAATCTGCCTGATTTGTGAATGAAATTTGAAGGATAGCTATTTGGTCTCCTTTCTTGCACAGCATGTGAATAGCCAGATAAAACTTAATGCATATCAGTCTGTGAAATTAACTTGAGCAATTCATTTGTGCGCACATACTGTATATGTTTGGTGCTACGTTCCTGTTTTCCCTTTTCTACCTCTTGTGATATTACTGAGTTTGAGCAAATTATCTAAGCATCCAAAGAGCCTCTTCTAAATTCTTGGGAGCTCTCCCCTGCCACACACACACACACACAAACTAAAGCAAATAATAGCATAAATGTGGAAGAACTCGATAAATTAGTATTCTAGAGGCAGGGACCTTAAAATAATTTTGTTTTGCTGTAGTGGCACTTTAAATCTAGAGCTATTGAAAATCCAATTTGCACTTAGAAACATTCAATTTGTTTGCAGGTGTTTTTCCTTTAAGTCATGCAGTAATTTAGTCTAGCAAAGCAACATCCAGGAGCCTGGGACCTATACTGTGATGGAGCCAGCTGGGCTACTTGAGGTCAACGGATTTAAATGGTCTTTCACCGTAAGGGGGGAAAGTAATTTATCAAGTCCAGTGGACTCTGTGAAATATATTCTGGGATAGAGCCATATTCACATGGTCAGACCTTGAAGTGAATTCTGTTGGTTCTCCAGGTCAGGGGTGGGGTACCTGTCGCCCTTCAGATCTTGTTAGATTTAACTCCTATCATATCAGACCATTGGGCATGCTACGGCTGGAGCTGATGGACTCAAAGAACAAACTGGAGGGGCACATGTTTCCTATCAGGGTACAACAACAGTATCAGGAAATCCCATTTATGGGGAAATTAGCTAAATGCAATGATAGAGGTGAAAAAAGAGAGACTTCAGAATTTACTTGTGATATTGAGTTTCTTAGATCAGCCTTATAAAATATGTACACACAAGTTACCAGGCTACATAAATGGTTACAAGCATATCTGCCAAAACATGTTCATAATTTGTGTAGGAAGCAAGAAGCAGTAAACTTTCCAACTTGGTTGTATAGATGTATTCTGTATTCATCACAGGCAACCAGGATATTTACAAGCAGAGGCTACTCAAACCGGGTGGCTCATAGACTGGATCTCTTAGGTCATAAAGTTCCAGATAGGTACCAAGCCCAGTTCTCCACCTTGTGAATTTTAAAATTCGCAATTCAAACTGAGACTGATCGTAGGTTAATTTAAATTTCTTTGCAGACAACTGCATGCAAACTATGGCTGTTGCAGTTGGAAGATTTAAACACAGGGATGAGGCTAAAAGCACAGCCCTAGTTCACTATCCCTACAAGTGAGCAGCACATTAACATGCTCCAAGTTCAAGTCCAGAGTTCCTGATAGCTGTGATAGTAGGAAAAGTCTGTATGCCAATGGGCCATGCCCATTGTATATGCCTTTTAAATGTGGTACCAGCAAGATGAACCTCCCCCACCCCAGCTGTTTGCAAGACATTGAAACCTGGCCGATAACTAAACTGCATTAAGGAGAGAGAGAAAGTTACAGTGCAATTCTCACCATGTCTACACAGCAAAAAATCCTATTGAATGCAGTGAGTCTTACTCCCAGGTAAATGGGGTTAGGATTGCACAAGCAGAAGCCCTTGTTCAGGGCTTGTGAAGACTGGCCTTCTCGGGTGAATTCCACCCTTAATCTTTAAAATGATGTTTGAGAACTAAAATGAAGCACAGACATTGTGTTGGGACTTGCATAACTTTCCTGGTTCTGAAATAGCCCACAGAAAAGGGTAATCATTAGCCCACCCATCCACATCACCATTACTTCCCCGTACCCTCCTTTCCACAAGAGACTGCAACATAGATATTAAACTGACTTTCCATAGTCCATGGAATTCATAGTTCTCTTCTTACAAGTGAATCAGAAGCGAGGGATTTGTTGTTTTAACTAGAGCAAAATAAAATAAAATAACACTTTTTGAGACTTTTGACCTTTGTTTAATTGTTTTGGCAATTTTAACTAAAACAAAAGCTGGCCCTTTCTCTTTCGGTTTTGAGAAGATCAGCCAAGTCACACAACAAATTATGTATTCCTCCCTCATTTAATACCAAAGAGCACATTACAAACTCATGAACCGCAAACTGCAAATTGAGAATTTACAAATAACAACTTACAAATAATGAGCTGTGAAATCACAAAGAGCTAGTTAAAAGAACACAAATAAGGAACTGATAAATATCTCCAGAAACCACCTGTTCTACTTGTTCCTTTCTAGCAAGTGCCTCTTACCTGCCCTGCAGTTTATATATATGAAGTAAAATCAATTTTCTCACTTCATTTTCTGCACCCATTAAAATGTCCTTGTAAGCCCCTGAATCTCAGGATTACAACATATGATTGTGTTTTATTTTTGAAATTTGATGTGTGACTGTTAACCACTTTGAGACAAGGGAAAAATTGAGCAGATTATACATATGGTAAAGAAAGGAACAGGAGAACTTTGGTTGTGCATCTAAAATGTTGAATTCAGAACCAACTAACGACATTGCATTCCTCCATTGAACTGAAAAATCTTGACACTGGATGTGATCTTCTGTCAAGATCCTTCTCCTTTGCAAAAAAATAAAATAAAAAATGAAATACTCCAGACTTCCGGAGAGCAATTATGGATGAATCTGTCCACAGTGAAAGTTTCTCCGAATTGAGGTGTCCTTTAATGGCTGCTTCACACATGACAATTTAAAAGTGCTACTCTCTAAGCATCAATGCAACAGTAACCACTTCTTGGCATGCCAGGGACATATCTGCCCAGATCATCAATAACTGGTGCAAATGAGCCAGCACAGATAATAAGTGCATTTAAATGTGAAGGGCCAAACCCGCAGCATTTGCATGGTTAAAGACTTGCCTGTATCCTGTATCATTTCTCAATGGCAAATCATGTTTTGCTTCAGCAAGATATATGGAATGGTCCTTATCTCCTGAAGAATTAACTTCTTCTGAAGTTTTACCCTGCAACACTAGATTCACTCTCCCATGCTTCCAACCTTTATGTATGCCCAAGCGGCTAGGACTTTCCATATAAGAACTGCGCTGCTGGATCAGACCAAAGGCCTGTAGAGTCCAGAATCCACATTCTCACAATGACCAATGAGATACCCATGGGAAGCCCACAAGCAGAACATGACTGCAACATCCTTTCCCCCACTTTTTTCCACATCCATTGCTCAGTTGTCCAGTGTTGGCTTCATGATCACTCCATGCCTTATTTTCAGGGCTTCCGTCCTTTCTAGTTTCCTTTGAGATAAAAATCTCCCTCCCTATCACTTTGATTATTCCTGTTTGTTCGCTTCACACATGCTAATAAGAATTCTTCCAAGGCGTCATGGACGCTTTCCCCCTTTCACACTCTTAAAATTCATGTCCAGAAAATAGAGTCTTTGTCATATATGAATAGCCACACAAGTTGGTAGAGCATGAGACTCTTAATCTCAGAGTCCGAGCCCCACATTGGGCAAAAAAATTCTGCATTGCATGGGTTCACTAGATGGCCCTCACGATCCCTTCCAACTCTACACTTCTATGATTCTTTATTACCTAGGGCAGGATTCGCCTAATGAGTCCCATCAATTGATGTCCTGTGCTTTGGAGTTGACCCCCTCACCTTCCCCCACCCCCAAATTGGCTCCAGAGAACCCCCAAAATAGCATGTGGAGGGAGGTGAGGGGATATCCTTCCATCTGGCAAGCCAAAATGCTTGCCCTGATGGAAACATCATCTTAGGCAACAATCCTGACAAAACTCTCAGGAACTTGCACACTGCTCATGCATCTTGCATCTGATGCAGTAGAAAAAGGTTGCAAGAAACCTAGACTCCCATCTAGCTGACTGCCTCTCCCTACTTTCTCCCTACCCCACCCTCCATAATGTGTTGGGATACTGCCAGGGAGACAAAGGCCATCACTGCCTTCACGTCGTCTCCGGACGATCTGTTGATCTCTGTAGTCACGCAGTATCTGGAATTAGCGGCACCAAGCCTCAGAAACATTCCTGCCACATTCCTGGGCTGGTGCACACTCTTTCAGCAGAGTTCACACAGCAAAAGTTGCACTCAGGAGAGTATCATTTAGAATGTTTATTCAGCGTTGGTCAGAACAAAGAAAAACATGACCGACTGCTAGCGTGTTCTGGCGCAGAGAGAGAAAACGAAAGCAATAGCAAACATAAAACATCCTGAGAAACAGGACATGCGCAGACTCTGTGACTCACAAGCCTGCTCTCTCTTAAGGTGGAACGGAAATATCCTAACATCCTCCCCCTTTCCGTGTAACCTGTAGTACCTGTGGTTCACCCAATTGCAACTTCTGTACGTAAACCTTAAGTTGTTCTCTGTTAACAACCTTAGACAACAGATCAGCAGGGATTTCATTTCCTGGCATGTAGGACACCTGAATCAGTCCTTTCTGGATACACTCCCTTGCACGATGTAGCTTAATCTGCAAGTACTTGGTTCTTTGCTTGCAACTCTCTGAGTTCAGCAAAGCCAAACAGGATCTATTGTCTTGGTATACCTGTATAGGACATTTCACAGAAACCCCAATGTCCTTAAACAGTTGTATCAACCATTCACAATCCATGAGTGAAAAAGACAGAGCATTGAGTTCTGCTTCACAGGAACTTAGGCTCACTGTTGTCTGCTTTTTGCACAACCAGTCAAACAGACAGTGGTTGTACATGTAGCACACTCCAGAAGTGCTTGTACCATCCGTGGTGTCACTTCCAAAACTTGCATCTGCAAAGATTTCAAGACCTCCAGTCTTCTGACTGGTGAACCTCAGCCTGTAGTGCATAGTCCCTTTCAGATAGCTGGCTATGCGCTTCAGAGCTTTCCAATCCTGAACAGTAGGATTGTTAGCATGTCTGCTAAGCAGGTTAGTGCTTACAGCAATGTCAGGTCTTGAGCATCTAGCAATGAAATTCAACTTGCCTAGAATGCATCTGTACAGCGTAGTGTCAGAGAACGCTTCAGCAGTACTATCTACCTGGTAGCCTGTCACCATCGGTGTGTCTGCTGGGTTTGCATCAACCAAATTCAACCTGGTTAATACATCAGCAATTTTCTGTGTTTGGTGTACCAGAAAATTACCTGCTTGGTCCCTCTCCACCTGCAGAGAAAGATAGTTGGATACCTCACCAAGATCCTTCATGTCAAAGTGCTCCTTCAGCTGAGCTAGGGTGCTTTGGTAAAAAGCCTGATTCTTCCAAAACATCAGAAGATCATCAACAAAACATAAACAATACAGTTTGTTTTGCCCCTCCTCCTTGACAAACACACATGGATCAGCTTTGCCCTGGTGAAAACCTAGAGAAAGCAACGTCTCAGTGAGTTTTGTGTTCCAACACCTGGCACTCTGCTTGAGACCATATAAGGATTTCCGCAGTTTACAGACCATTCCCTTCTGTATCTGCATTCCATCAGGTGGAAGCATATACAGCTCCTCCCCCAGAATCCCGTACAAAAAAGCTGTATTAATGTCATGGTGAGAAACATGCAGTTTCTCCTCTGCAGCTATCTTGAGCATTAGCCGAATGCTCTCATATTTGATGGTGGGTGAGTAGGTCTCGTGGTAATCCTGTCCTGGTACCTGTGAAAAACCTCTGGCAACCAACCTGGCTTTGTGTCTGACAACCTTGCCATTCTGGTCTGTCTTGGCCTTGAAGACCCATTTGCTGCCAACCAGTCTCATTCCTGGGACTACCGGTACCAATTCCCAAGTTTGGTTCCTGTTCAAGGAATCAACTTCAGCCTTCATGGCATTAAGCCAAGGCTCAGCATCTTTAGAGGTTAACTCCTGAACCTCTTTGAAGCTTGAAGGTTCCCACACCTTCTCTGAGCTACTAAGAACAGCAGTTGCCATCTTAGCAAACTCATCAGCAAACCTCTTTGGAGGTCTGCCTTTGGTGGCCCTCTCAGATCTGCGAACCAGACGCAAGTCTTCTGGACTCATCTCCTCCTTCTTAGGAGAAAAGTGACCAATGGTGAACAGTGGTTCTTCCAGTTCATTGTCAGACGCATCAGATGGTCTGACTGAGGCCTTTGCGCTCTTGTAGTCTGCTGTGTCATCACTGTCACTGACAGCAGCAGCAGCGCCACCAACTGAACTGGAATCCGAACTCTGATCATCATCATCATCATCATCCTCATCCTCAGCTTTCTCAACATCATCTGTCTTTTTCCCATCACCTTCATCCTCCTCTGGGTAACTCTGGAAAATTCCCACATTTTCCCCCCACTTAGGATTGTACTCAACACTCTTGGTGAACTTAATGGACTTAGAGTTAGTCATCCACACCCTGTATGCACCTTTCTCGTACCCCATGAACAAACCATGTGCCCCACGCTTCCCAAGCTTGTTGTTTTGTGGGGAGTGTACCCACATGTCAGAACCGAAGTTTCTCATGTGCTTGACGTTCAGTTTCTTTCCAAACATCTTCTCGTACGGAGTGCAACCTATGGGTGATGACAGTCTGCGATTAACGGTATAAACCACTGTCGACAGAGCTTCCCCCCAAAACTTCTCAGGGAGGTTGGCATCGTGCAACAAGGTTTTTAGGCCTTGAAGCAAGGTTTGATTTGCTCGCTCCGCAAGTCCATTCATCCATGGCGATCTAGGCGTTGACAAATCATGCTGGATTCCCTTCTCAGTCAGAAAAGCTTCAAACTGCTGAGAAGTGAACTCCCCGCCCCGATCGGTAAAAAGACAACCGATACTTTCACCACGAACATTCTGCAACCAAGCACAGAATGCCTTGAACTTAGGGAATGCTTGCGATTTCTGCTCAAGCATAAACACATGAATGTACCTAGAAAAAGAATCAATTAGAACCATGAAGTACCTTGCTCCTCCCAAAGAGGGCGCAAGTGGCCCTACCAGGTCTGCATGCACTAGCTGGTAGGGTTTGGAAGCCTGCCTGCTAGACTCCTTGCCTTTTGGAGCAACCTTCACCTTGTTCTCTGCACAAGATATACATTTCATGTGGTACTTACAAGGTTTGATGCTCAAACCTTCAACCAACCCTGGCATCTTGGCTAGTGCTTGCCAAGACATGTGACAAAATCTTCGATGTGCTTCATGAATACAACCTGCATGAAGAACCTTGTTAGTTTGGGCAACACAACAAGAATCAGCATTAGACAGAACAGCATTGTCATCATAAGTTATACAGAATAAACCATCCATAAATTTTGCATGCAAAATGTCCTCTTTGCCTTTCCTGATGACACAGACGCTCCTCTTGAAGGAAATCTCAAAACCACGCCCAGTCAGCTGTGGGACGCTCAGCAGATTGTCCTTAGCTCCAGGTACATAAAGCACATTACTTATGGTTGTATGCAAACTTGCAAGTTTAACAGTCCCTTCTCCTGCAATTTGCAACGTCCTTCCATCAGCCAGGTGGATCTCTCCTTCTTGAGGTGTAAAGGAGATAAACAGGTGCCTATCCTTTGTTAAATGGCGCGTGCACCCTGAGTCCACAACAAACTTGGCTTTAGCCCTTGGAGTAGTCTTTGCAGCAAGCAAAACCTTGTTTTCCACCAGCGTGGGCTTTTGCAGCTTGCCCCCCTGCTCCTGGCCATGAGGCTTGCCTTTAGCCTTTGGTGAAGCTGTGCCAGCTAACAACGCTTTGTTTTCCACTGGCGTGGGCTCTTCACCCTCCCTCTGCTTCGGGCCATCTGCAGGCATCTGTCTTTGTTTACCTCTGGCCTTCCGGCCTCTGCAAAGACGATGACCTTGGCTCCCACGAGAAACAGAGCTCTCAGCTGCCGACTCCTTGGCTCCCCCTGGAGGCTGGAATGCTGCCTGGGCTGACATCACAGTCTGCTCCCCCTGCAGCTTGCAATCGGTGCCCTCAGCATCCCTGCATTCATTCGCATTCTGGGAAACAGCCAGGACTTCCAATGCATTCACACTCTGGGCTGGGATGATTGGCAGATGGGCAGCTTTCAAAGCATTCCACATCTCACGTGCAGTCACATTGCCAGCAAGCGTTTTTATTTCCTCCAGAGAGACGGACAAGACGATTATGTCAATGGCCCTTGAATTCTGGGCCTCCCATTTCTCTGTCAGAGGAACTGGGGGGGCTTGGGACACGGTTTGCCACACTCCGTACTGACGCAGCAAGCTCTCACACCATTTTGCCCAGGTCTGATAATTTCCCCCATTTAACTTAGGGCATTCAGCAGCTTCAGACACTTGGAAAAACTCCATTCCAGGTCTTTATGTGAGCCCGAGTCTCTTTCTTTACTTCAAAGACTCCTTATCTTGGCTCCCATTAATCACGAATACTCTGGCGCTGCTCCCAGACCAATTAGTTTTGCCGGACATCAAAAGCTCCCTTCCGCGGCATTCAGAAAAGCCTCTCCGTTTTCGCTTTTCACATACCTCAGCAGCAGTCTGTTGCATTCTTACTCTCCTGTAAGTGCCGTGAATCTGGGCCCATAACCTGTTGTTGGGATACTGCCAGGGAGACAAAGGCCATCACTGCCTTCACGTCGTCTCCGGACGATCTGTTGATCTCTGTAGTCACGCAGTATCTGGAATTAGCGGCACCAAGCCTCAGAAACATTCCTGCCACATTCCTGGGCTGGTGCACACTCTTTCAGCAGAGTTCACACAGCAAAAGTTGCACTCAGGAGAGTATCATTTAGAATGTTTATTCAGCGTTGGTCAGAACAAAGAAAAACATGACCGACTGCTAGCGTGTTCTGGCGCAGAGAGAGAAAACGAAAGCAATAGAAAACATAAAACATCCTGAGAAACAGGACATGCGCAGACTCTGTGACTCACAAGCCTGCTCTCTCTTAAGGTGGAACGGAAATATCCTAACATAATGTGAGGGTATGATATTGTGCCATTATCCCAGATCAAGTTGGCACTACCTATTTAAAGGAACTGTTTCCTCCATATTTTCTTTATCTGGATTAGCCTTCAAATGAACAAGGCTATTCCATATCCTTAAGATACGTCTCCTGTGGGGAACTGGAATATTTTGACTAATTTTCACATGTACTCCACAAGGACACATCAAAATGCCACATTTGTTCCAAATAAAAATGTGTCGCTTTTTAAACGTTGGTATTCTAGTCAAGTTACTGTAGCTCTCCTGTGAGACAGAATGCCATTCCAGTTCTTCCCTAGAGAGTTCTTCCCTTTTGAACAACAAGAACAAAAACCTAATGAAGCCAATTAAGGCCTAAGCAAAGGGGTTATCAAAATCACAGAAAATATGATTTTTTGATAACGTGAGCAAAGCCCTACTGGATCACACCCAGGGTAGCCAATTATAGGCCAACCCCCCCAAAAAAGGAGGGGGGAATTCATCACCAAAAAGAAGACTGCATGATATTTGCATGTGATAGTCATTTAGGAATAATGCCTATAATTAAAAAGGAATGCAATGCTTCTTACTACTGTATAGCTTTGAAATCCCTGAACTCCCTTCTTATGGTTCCATATTTTTAAACGAGACTTGGATCAGACAGCCCTTCAAATAGTAGACTCTTTCAAATACAAGAGTGTTCTTTGACAGGCCTTCAAATAGATCATTGCTCTCTGTAAAGTAGGATACATGGCCGCCCTAGTCAGACCAATGGGCCATCTAGTCCAGCATTGTATTTCCCATAGTGGCCAACCAGATGTCTCTGGGAAGCTCAAAGGAGGACTGCAAGACAATGGCCCTCTCCTATTGTTATTTACAGCAACCTAGTGCTGTATCTAATGGTCTGGCTGCTTCATTACTGTGTGACCTCAAAATTCTGGATCCCCACTCCCAAACAGATGTTGCCTTGTGAAGGTTGCCTTTCAAAGCTGTCTGGAAACTGCAGTTGGTTTGGAACAGGGCTGCAAGTCAGATTATTAAATTGGATGGGGCTGCTAGACCACATTGTGCCTTTCTTTGCCCAGTGGTTCTAATCTTTAAAACAGTTTGGAACCATATTATCTGAAAGATGGCCTTCTCCCATACACATGCAAATCTTAAGATTTTCTTTGAAGGCCCTGCTCCCGTGTCACAAAGAGGAGGAGGAGAAGAAGAAGAAGAAGAAGAAGAAGAAGAAGAAGAAGAAGAAGAAGAAGAAGAGGAGTAGTTTGGATTTGATAGCCCGCCTTTCACTCCCTTTAAGGAGTCTCAAAGCGGCTAACTTTCTCCTTTCCCTTCCTCCCCCACAACAAACACTCTGTGAGGTGAGTGGGGCTGAGAGACTTCAAAGAAGTGTGACTAGCCCAAGGTCACCCAGCAGCTGCATGTGGAGGAGCGGAGACGCGAACCCGGTTCCCCAGATTATGAGACTACCGCTCTTAACCACTACACCACACTGGCTCTCAGGGCCTTCTCAGCAGTGACACTCCAGTTGTGGAAGTGTCAGGGAGGCAGAAATTTGGTGGTCTTTTCATTTGAAGACTTTTCTGTTCACCTAGGGCTTTTAAATAACATATACAACCTGAGCCTTTCTGTTGGTTTAAATATGGGCATTAATTTGGGGCTGTGGTGAGTTTTGTCTTTGTGGTGCTTATATAGCTTTTGATTTTATCTCTTATTTTGTATTTTTTTTTATTTTTTAATAATTTCTTGTAATCTTCCCATAGAACTTTATGTTAGCCATGGAGCAGCATATAGAAATACATACATGCAAACCATAGCCATCGTGATTAGTAGCCATTGACAGATTGATTATCCACTAAATAATTTTGTTGTTGTTGTTGTTGCTGTTTAGTCATTTAGTCATGTCCAACTCTTCGTGACCCCATGGACCAGAGCACGCCAGGCACTCCTGTCTTCCACTGCCTCCAACAGTTTGGTCAAACTCATGCTGGTAGCTTCGAGAACACTGTCCAGCCATCTTGTCCTCTGTCATCCCCTTCTCCTTGTACCCTAAATCTTTCCCAACATCAGGGTCTTTTCCAGGGAGTCTTCTCTTCTCATGAGGTGGCCAAAGTATTGGAGCCTCAGCTTCACAATCTGTCCTTTCAGTGAGCACTCAGGGCTGATTTCCTTAAGAATGGGATACGTTTGATCTTCTTGCAGTCCATGGGACTCTCAAGAGTCTCCTCCAGCACCATAATTCAAAAGCATCAATTCTTCAGTGATCAGCCATCTTTATGGTCCAGCTCTCACTTCCATACATCACTACAGGGAAAACCATAGCTTTTACTATACAGACCTTTGTTGGCAAGGTGATGTCTCTGCTTTTTCAGATGCTGTCTAGGTTTGTCATCACTTTTCTCCCAAGAAGCAGGCATCTTTTAATTTTGCGACTGCTGTCACCATCTGCAGTGATCATGGAGCCCAAGAAAGTTAAATTGCCCTTTAAAACTGTTTAAGAAAGTGGCCATCGCTACATCTTTTGACTGTGAATTTCCATAGCTAAGCAATGTGCTGTGTGAAATACTTCCTTTTGTCTGCCCTGAATCGCCTGATAAAGCAGTTTAATTGGATGCTGCCAAGTTCAAGTCTGGTGAGAAAGGGAGAAAAACTCCCCTCTGTCCACTTTCTCCAGACTATTCACCTTTTTCTAAAATGCTGAACTTTAAACAGGAAAAAAACCAACCCTGCTTAATTGGAAATGTTGAGTTATAATGCTGGTCATAGAGATGGGAAAGAAATTCAATCCAGTTTTGCATAATCTTATGTAAACCACTTTATAAGTTCATGGGAACACTGTGTAATAATAATAATAATTTAAAGGCAAACTTGACTGCACTTTCTAAAACCATGCATGATCTAGTAGGCTCGTCTTTTGTTCTTACGGTCCTCTTTCTTTTGCCACCACTTGGTAAGGGTGTGAGGAGTTTGCATTTAAAGATGAACCTACCTAATACACATTTTCCGAAACAATATGCAAACAAAAATGTAGCCACCCTTCAAATTTTGCGCTTCTCTGAATTTTGCAATTCAGTCTTTTCGCCAAGTATTGTGTACAAAAATACACAATATCCTAGCATAGGTTGTGTATATTAGTGAAAATTCAGTGCCGTTTTTCTAGAAAAAGAGGTGCCGGGACTCACCATGAATACCTCCCTTGTTCTATTGTAATGACAATGGTGCTCATTTGAGAGATGCCAGAACTGAGTTCCGGCAAGTTCCAGCTGGAAAAAAAGCCCTGGTGAAAATAATATACAAAAATGCATTATATCGGGGCAATTGCTTTGTAGAAATGTGTAGAAATATTAGCCCAACAGTTGTTGAGCAGAGGCATTGATCCTGTAGAGCATCAGGCAGGAAGGATAGCCATGGCATTGGACTGACCTACTCAGTAGAGGCAGCTGCCAATCAGGTCTTGGCCTTTTACATGCCCTGCCTGCATGATACCCTGTCTCTGGACACCCATGGATGGTCAATTCAACCCAACTTGCAATGATCTGTGGCTGTATCTGATTCATCCAAGGCCCAATGCCATCTGAATATGACCAATTTGGCTCAGGCCTTAGCCAAATCTAGTGCATTTCCCAACTACAGTTATACAATAGTTTTAGAGCTTCTGGATTCAGTGAACGACAAATATCCTACAGGAAATACTTAGTTGTGACATTAATCATTTAAAAGGCATGGGAGGAGCTGGGCCCCAAAGACTCTCTGACTGAGATAAGCATTTAATTATTATAGTGCACTAGTCTGAGTTTTGCTCTGAATTTCACAGACAGTTTTTAACAATAAGGCATTCCTAATTGAGCACTGGAGTGTATCAGACTGTTCTGCTCTTCCCAACACACAAGAAAGAGAATGTTATCTTTTTGACTACAGCTCTATACACTTTTGGTATTGAGATCAATGGAGCTCCGTTCTAAGTAGAGATGTCTAGGAACATACTGTTAGGATATGTTCAAGTAAAATTAAATGAAGGTCACCCAAATTAAAACCCTGGTATTTTTTTAAAAAAATGAAATCCAATATTTAAGATACTGGCATTTTATTTTAAAATTTGTTTTTAACTGCCACTTTTAAAAAGTTTTGCCATGCTAAGTTTTAACTCATCAAATTCATTATTATAAACTCATGCCCCTCCCACACACATCTTCCAAATCCAAGATCACACATGCTTGGAAATGAGGTGAAAAGTATTCAACATTTGCAAACAAATTCAAGAGAAGCTTGCTTGAGAATGATTTCCCAATGTCATTTTGGCTAGAGTTTAAATAGCTTTATTATATTTGAACATTCAGGGAGGCAGGTTAGAACTCAATGATATTTTAATAATAATAATAATAATAATAATAATAATAATAATAATAATAATAAACAACTACTGGTTTTGTGGAGGTTTGTTGCCTGGCACATTTGCCTGCCAGTCTGTTTGTAAACCTACTTCCAGGTCAGGTAGTCTAAAAATTATGTTTCCTGCCTGGGTGGAAACAGAAACAGCTGCTAATCACAAACCAAGTGCATTCGTTTATCCAGTGCATCACTCTGGTGCTGCTTTTACATTCCCACACACTTCTTAAGGCCTTGCAGGTATTGATCCTGCAAACACCCGCTTCATTGGAGTCTGAAATCAAACAACTTAAAAAGTCCAGCTGAGCCCAAACCCTTCAAATCATGTTGACATGTTTAGGAGGTGCCGGATGCTTCATCCTCTCTGCTCCAATATGTAATTATGTAAGTGTCAGAGTGATATAGGTGCTGGAAGGGGTCGTAAAACCCCAGAGGCTCCTACAAGCTAGACTCTGCCATTCCAAAGTGTCCACAGGAGCATTGCTGCCAGTTTCTCTTTACAGCGAAGCTAAAGGGAAGAGTGTTTAATAACAGGGGGCTTGTTGCAGAGCAATAGAAGTAATTGTCCCACGAGGACGTGGGAAGGGGAAGATGGTGAGTTACTGATCTGCCTCGAGGGAACACACTGGGACAGAAGATCGGCGGGTTTGTCCCCTCTCTCCTCCTTTCAAAACTGCTCTTGCCAAATGCTTCCCTTTACTAAATGGTGTTCTAAATATTTCCGACAAAAGTTTTTCACCATCGAAAAATAGTGTCTTGACAAAATCTTTTTAAAAAACGTCTGCAGCAAGATAGCCTTCTTAAAAAGAGACGTCTGAGTATTGCTTTAGTGCTTTCCATATGTGTGTGTGTGTGAACTACTTTTTTCCATGATGCATATACACATTATAGAAAAAAAGTAGTTCACCATTAATACACCACAACTATCTTTCCCCTGTGATAATCACACAGGCAACTGCTCTATGTGATTCAGTGTGAGTCAGACCATTGGTCCATCTAGCTCAGTACCATTCATATTGACTGGCCTTAATGCCAGGATTTCAGGCAGGACTCTTTCCCAGATGGTGGGAAGTCAACCAATTATGAATCGTTTCCCATAAATATAATATTACACGGTAGATACATATTTCAAAGAAGTTAAAACAAACACATATATAATTTTTTTAAAAAACAAACAAACAACCACCACCACCACCACAACAATAATAATAATTTATTATTTGTACCCCACCCATCTGGCTGGGTTTCCCCAGCCGCTCTAGGTGGCTTCCAACAAAGATTAAAAATACATTAAAATGTCAGACATTAAAAACTTCCCTGAACAGGGCTGCCTTCAGATGTCTTCTAAATGTCCCCAATTATATAGATTTAAAAACAGTTAAAGCAACAGCAGCACATACACTGAAACAATTCAATTCCAATACAGGTAGCAATGAACCCCCCCCCCCCGGTAAACACCTACACTTTCTGTTTGCTTGGGTGTAATCAGAAACAGTAAAAAGATGATGGGATGTTCCAGTGACCCACTATTTTAAAATAGATTCTGACCAGTAACATGTGTGCATGTACACCATCAACACACAGTCCAGTCCTTTTTAAGTTAAGCATTCAATACTTTGCGTGCATTTTATATGTCAATTGTGCCAGCTTAGGGGACATAGTATGTGGCAGAAGCCCTTCTCTGATGGTGGAATACAAGATACCCAACTGCTATGACAGATACACCAGCAAAAACACCCCTGATATTCTAACAGAACACTATGTCAGTGGAGCTGTTCTTCTAGGTTGGCAGAACAGCTGTCAAGTGGGGCAGAGTTGCAGGGGAGAAGAAGCACAGGGGAGAAGCGCACTCACACTGTTTCTTATAGACAGTGGAACTTAACACGAGTCCCAGACATAGTGTCAGGAAATGAACGGGAATTGGATTTGGCATAAGTGTGCCTCCTCTTTCCCTTGCCCCCAATGTAACCACCCCAATTCAGCTGCTTCAAATGGTGTATCTGTCAGCATGCAGAGGGTCACAAGGCCAGCTGGCTAGGCCCAGCTGGGTCGTCTCCTTCCAGCTGTCCTGCTGCTAAGACCCACCGGCCTCTGCTCCAATGGAAATCAGCGACTCAGGCTTCAAAGCCAGGGCACACTATACCAGCCAAGCGAACTGCGCACACAGAATAGGCGTGAGGCTTGTGGAAGCATACTACAACTACGGATTTATTAATCATACATCAGGACAAAGAAACATGTCGTCTCTCTCTTTGTCTTCTCAGAGAGACAGAGAAAAGCAAAAGTTATACACACAGTGGAAGTTCCCAGCAAGCTGTGCTGATATGTAAACAGACATGTGACATGCAACAGTTCCATGTCTGCAACTAAAGGTGGAATGGAATTTTCCAACAGCATCTTCACTGGCAAAATGGCTGTTCATGGCTAAGAACTGGTGCGTATGGTTGGAGGGGATCATTCACAATCTTTTTCTAAGTGCAAAACAATAGAAAGAAAAAGAAAAGAAAAGGAGAATAGATTGTAGCAATATTATTATTATTACAGTACTACATATGTATTCTTTCTGGAGAGTTTTCCCCTCCACACTCCCACCTCAACACCCACCCACCCCTCCCAGGGCAATCCAAATGCTGTGCCGAAACCTGAATTCTGGGAGCTGTACGAATGATAGCAGATGTTCATTTTTAATTAATTTATTAATTAAAATTTATTTGTGTGATTTTGCTTTCCCTAGTGTTCTGGAGGAGCAACAGGCAGGGCACTAAAGTTGTATGTGCCTTGCCGTTTGCAGTTTGTTAGAACTATGCATGCCTGGTTTGTGAGATTTCACCATTTGGGGTGTTATTCAAACTCTTTCAAACCTATCTTCACAGTCATAAGGTCTAGAAACTTGCCCCATAAAAAAAATGAAGGCTGAGATTCTCAGGATGCCGACTCCTGCGCCTAATATCAAACACTGCATTTGCACAGTCCTGCTGAATGCTTACTCCTCTGGCTTTGGGTGAAGAAGTGCCAAACAGGCTTGGCTTTGCCAAGATTTACTCCAAGTAGCACAAGCTGTTCTTTACTGTTCGATTCTTCCCATCAATGCTCAGAAAGTGTAATTTTTTCTCCTCTAATATATCTTTGGCTTGATGAACTGTCGATGGCAGGAGAATTTAATCTCTCGTCCTGTCGTTCTTTTCCAAATCCAGTAAGATGGAGGTACTTTATTACAGAACCACTCAGCTGTCCGTTTCTATTGATCAACCCTTGGCATGGATGACCTTGAATCGATAAGCTAAGGATTATTTAGTGCCTTTCAACCAACATCAAATGCCACTTTGGACTAATGGCAACATGTTTATATATATATACCTGACTTCCCTTATCAGGATCCAGGCTCTGCTCTGACAACATTTGCATGGTTAGATTTGGGGGTGTATATTAAGATGGGAACCACTATAGAGAAGCATATTGCAACAATATATTTTTTTTCTGTTAAAACACATCTGTATGGGAAATACTTCTTACTTCTGTTTTAAGTTTGCAATCCGAAGCATAAACCCATGGAAGTAAACCTCAATGGGTTTTACTTCAATGCAACTTACGGTATTTCTGAATAAATATGCACAGCATAGGGTGCCCATGTAGAGCAAAATACATTAACTAGATCTTCTTATTGGCTTGTTAACTCACCTTTTAACTCTTCAACAACCGCTGCTTCTGTTGTGATCCATAGGAATGGGGGGGGGATTAAGATGGTGTGGTAAGAATTCTCCTCAACACCACCTTGTTCATTACCCAGGTGAGGAACAACCACCTTTTTAATAAACCACAGAACCAAGGAAACTATTTCCAAGACCAGCATCCAGATTTAGGGACCCAGCATTTATTTTAGTTATTGAAATAAGACACAGCTCACTCAACTCAATGTGCCAGTTGAGAAGGTCTGCCCCAGGCATATCTGGTATCTTCACCCCTGCAATCACCTTGGAGTGGTCCCAATGTGCCCACACCATTTGACCATTTTAGGTCTCAGATATCCAACATTCAGTGCAGGAAGAGCATCATAAAATCCTCTTCCTGGGTCTCAGATAGCTTCAAGGATAGCTGATTTACACTCTGGTGCTGAAACATCTTGCCATTTGTACCAAATGCAGAACACACAAAAAGCAAGCCTAATACATTCTAAAAGGTTAAATACAATTAAAGTTAAACATTGAAACATTATTAAAATAATAACAATATATACCTGGGGTCCCTAATTCTTATATCAATGGGAAACTGAGGAACTAGTTGTTGTTTTTTAAGAAAAAAGAAAAACACACACAACAAAATGAAATATCTTCAATAAATATCTCAGCAGGCATTGAGTTAGACCCTTGCAATCCCACAGACATCCTTAAAAATTTATGCTACCAAACATCGGCACTCCTTTGCAAAAGATGCACCTACGTTTAGTGGGCAGATGGGTAGTGGCTCATAGATTGCAGCAGTTCAATGAAGTATTTTTGGAATGTAGTTGTACTGAAAGATGCAAGCTTGTTGGATGATAATTATCATTATTTACCTGCTGTGCCCATTGCTCTGTACCTTTTAAAACAGCATTTGCTGTTTGCCCACCTGTCTTGGTGCCTCTCATTATGATAACATCAAGATCTCAGCCTGTTTCACAGGTACCAATAATATATTTTATGCATCAGTGGGAAGAATTCTTTTTTATTTTGCGCTGTCTTCAAAGGCAACAAATTTGATATGCTGGAGTCTCATAGACACGGGCAGTTATAGACGGAGCTTTACAACACTGCCGTCTTTTCCTCACATGCAGCTACCCTTCACAGTGCGAGCAGCCATTCAATCCCATTTAGCGGAACCAAAGTGAGGTTGTTCAGAAGAGAAGATAATTAACATGGGGAAGCTGAAAATTTTCACTTGTGCTTTTACAGCCTCTAACCCTATTAGACCAGCTATTTGGAATCCTGGGAGGGCCATTTCTTGCCAGAATGGATTGCAGCAGAATTGAGTTTCATTATATTTTTAATTAAGAGAACAAAGAATGGGGTGAAAAAGTGGCACAGTTGTTAGAAACTTTGGAAGAAGTTTTCAAGGCTTCTCAGCATATCAGCCTGGTCACAAATAGCAGGTGAGGCTTGGGCTGGTTGCCTGGGATGTTCAAGAGGCAGGAGTAAATAAGAAGATGTGGGTAAAGTTGATAGCATGGGTGTAGGGCAACATAGTTGATGTTGTTGCATCACAGACTGAATGCTGCTGTTCCAGAGGTTCCCTACAGCTGGAACAAGGGACTTGGTGATCTGGTGCTGTAAGTGGGTTGTCTGGGTGAAGGTCTTGTGAGGATTGTTTCTTTGTGATTGTTTCTTTGTATAAGAGGGTAGTTCATTGATTGTTTGGGGCGGTTTTACATTAGAGGTTTATTTTGTTCAAATAAAAGTCTTTCCCCTCAACAAGTGCTTTATTGTCTATCAAAAATCCATTAAAGAACCTGCAATTTAACTTGGCAAAACAGTATGTTTAGCCTGGTAAAGAGGAGACTGAGAGGAGATATGATAGCCATCTTCAAATATCTAAAGGGCTGTCACATACTGTAGAAGATGGACCAAGCTTGTGTTTTTTCTGCACCCAAACCAATGAATTCAACTTAAAAGAAGATTCTGACTACACATCAGGAAAAACTCTCTGATGGTAAGAGCTGTTCAAGGGTTGAATGTACTACTTCTGAAGGCAGTGGACTCTCCTTCATTTGAGATTTTTGGGCAAAGGCTTGATGACCATCAGCATTGGATGCTTAGTTGAGAATCCTACATTGCAGGGAGTTGGACCAAATGGCCCTTGAGGTCCCTTCCACCTCTACAGTTCTATGATTCTATGAACTTCCAAGATTTTCAGAGGTGCAAAATCTGGATCTTCTCTGTAGTGATGCGCTGGCTGTGGGATGAATGCTCTTCCATTGGAAGCACATCTGGCATCAAAGCTTCTGGCATTTTGATGACAGACAAAATTTGATCTGTTTGGAAAGATCTAGATATATGGTCTAGGCTGAAACTTTCCTTGTTAGGCCGAATTGCTGTTATCAAGATGAATGTATTGCCAAGAATGTTATTTTTATTTCAGACGTTGCAGATTCTAGACAAAATGGACTGCTTCAAGAAGTGGCAGAAAGATATATCTAAATTTGTCTGGCAGGGCAAAAAGCCCAGAATAAAATTTAAGATTTTAACTGATGCAAAAGATAGAGGGGGCTTCGCCCTGCCAGACCTAAGACTTTATTATGAATCAGCAGCATTTTGCTGGTTGAAGCAATGGCTACTTCTCGAAGATACAGACATTCTTGATCTGGAAGGATATGACAATAGTTTTGGTTGGCATGCATATCTGTGGTATGACAAGGTAAAGGTCTATAAAAGCTTTAAAAACCATATTGTCAGGAAAGCATTGTATAATGTTTGGAATAGATATAAGGATCTACTGGAAAGTAAAACCCCTTGGTGGTTGTCACCAATGGAAGCGAAAGCAGTGAAAAAACTTAATATGGACTCTAATTGGCCTAAATATTGTGAAATTTTAGAATATGATGGTGAAAAACTGAAGCTTCAAAGTTTCGAGAAGCTAAAGCACAAAGTTCGAGATTGGCTACATTATCGTCAGATAAATGAGACATTTAAGCAGGACAGGAAACTTGGTTTTCAGAAGGAGAGGTCAAAGTTAGAAACAGAATTGTTAGAATCCAATACCAAGAATTTATCTAAAATGTATAATTTGCTGCTGAAATGGAACACACAGGATGAAATGGTGAAATCAGCTATGATTAAATGGGCACAGGACATCGGTCATGATATTATGTTTGTTGACTGGGAACAGTTATGGACCACCGGTATTAAATTTACGGCATGTAGTGCCTTGAAAGAGAACATAATGAAAATGATCTATAGGTGGTACATGACCCCAGTCAAACTTGCAAAGATCTACCATTTGCCCAATAACAAATGCTGGAAATGTAATGAGGCTGAAGGTACTTTTTATCATCTTTGGTGGACCTGCCCAAAGATTAAGGCCTACTGGGAAATGATCTATAATGAAATTAAGAAAGTCCTTAAGTGGACATTTGTAAAGAAACCGGAGGCTTTTCTCTTGGGCATGGTCGGCCAATTGGTACCAAAGAAGGATAAGACATTTTTTATGTACACAACCACAGCAGCAAGAATCCTGTTGGCAAAGTATTGGAAGATGCAAGAATTACCTACTCTGGAAGAATGGCAGTCGAAGGTGACGGAATATATGGGACTGGCAGAGATGACCGGCAGAATCCGTGACCAGAGGAAAGAGACAGTGGAAGAGGACTGGAGGAAATTTAAAATATATCTTAAAAATTATTGTAAAATTGTGGACTGATAAGATGTCAAGGGGTAAGAAACAAAGAATTACAGCTGTAAATCTTAAACTTTAAGTAAATTTAAAAGGGACTTGATTAAAAACTGACTGATGAGTTGCTCGAAAAAATGGCAAAATAAGGATGTAGCGAAGGGAAGGTATGGGGAAGTCAAATTATTGTTGTATGTTGTTGATGTTTGTGTTTTGTTTTGTATTGTCTTTGATATGTGTAAAAACCAATAAAAATATTATTAAAAAAACAAACAAAATTTGATCTGTTTGCCGCAGCATTTATGGAATGGTAGCCACAGACGTAATTATTGTTGTCACAACAGAGCCTGTTTATTCTCTTTGCTATTCTCATATGGTTGGAATTTTGTTTTTAAACAGGTCATACCTTGCCCTGAGATCATATGACGAGCACCAGAATACAAATGTATTTAAATAAATCGGTTTCTCAGATGGAACTGATGATAATGATTAAATTTGTACCCCACCCTTCATCCCACAGGTAGGCATTTCCCGTGGTATCTTGGCTGGAATGTAAACTAACACTTTAACCATTTACATTTTAACAAATGTAAACTAAACAAACAGTTGCCACTGTGGGGTTTTTCTTTCATGCTTGTTGCTCTTTTGTTTACTCATGATTTATAATTAGGGAATATATCATTAATCTTTTTCAAGTTCCTCTATTTTGATTGGTTGATTGATATGGCCTTGGAGGGGTAATATGTTCTGGTCGTCTGCTTTAAAGGAGAGGGTGTTAGGAAAATTGCATTTTTAGACAAGCCAGGCCTGAGGTTCGTTGGCTGAGCTGTGTGGCGCAGCCTTATTTCTACCTTAGTTGCATTAGATTTTCATGAGTGCCGTAATTCTCCCTGAGTCAATGTATTCATTTTCCCTTTTTCTCTTTTTTAAAGCAAGCATGGCCCCATACCCTGTGATGTGCCCTGCACAGTGTGTCTAAGAAGCCCGGTTCTTCCTTATCTGTCTCCCACACTGTCTCAGAATCCTTCTGCTAAGTGTCTTTTGTCCCTAATAAACTGATAAGCTCCTGGTAATCCACTGATTGCTGATAGTGGGAGCAGGTCTGCCCTGGCCTGAGTAGATAAGGAACCTCAGTGCCAGCAAACAGAAGGGTGATATAGCAAGAAGAGGATGTGACACTCATGGGGGTGACAGAGTTTCCTGAATGCTTGGTGTCTGGTTTATGCAGACTGGTACAGAGGTGCTAAAATAGTGGTATGACTCCTGAAATAGCTGGAGATGTCAACTCAGTCTGTGGCAGCTGTGAAAAAGGCAAATTCTATGCTAGGGGTCATTAGGAAATGAACTGAAAATAAAACTGCCCATATCATAACGCTGTTATGCAAATCTGTGGTGCGGCTGCATTCGGAATACTGTGTACAGCTCTGGTAGCCCCAGCTCAGAAAGAATCTGTAGAATTGGGAAAGATTCAGGAAAGGGCAAGCAAAATGGATATTGAGCAATTCTCCTATGAGGAAAGCTTGCAGCATTTGGGACTTCTTAGTTTAAATAATAATTGATGCTTTTGAATTATGGTGCTGGAGGAGACTCTTGAGAGTCCCATGGACTGCAAGAAGATCAAACATATCCATTCTTAAGGAAATCAGCCCTGAGTGCTCACTGGGAGGACAGATCGTGAAGCTGAGACTCCAATACTTTGGCCACCTCATGAGAAGAGAAGACTCCCTGATGCTGGGAAAGATGGAGGGCACAAGGAGAAGGGGACGACAGAGGACGAGATGGTTGGACAGTGTTCTCGAAGCTACCAACATGAGTCTGACCAAACTGCGGGAGGCAGTGGAAGACAGGAGTGCCTGGCATGCTCTGGTCCATGGGATCACGAAGAGTTGGACATGACTAAACGACTAAACAACAACAAGAAGAAGTTTAAATAAAAGGGGCATAAGAGGTGACATGGCAGAAGTTTATAAAATCATGTTTGGCATGAAGGGAGTGAATAGAGAAACTGAGTAAACAGTTGCATCTGTATTCAATGCTGCAGCTCCGCTAGCGCAAGGGATTTCCAAGCAAGTGATTCATGTTTATCTCCCTCTCCTCTCCAGCCCCTGCATTCCCACAAAATCAGCTCCAAGGGGTTTGTGTACCCTCCAGAACAAATTTGGGGTAGTGCATGGGGGAAAGAAAACAGAAGTCCTGTTTCACCAACAGACTCCCTAGGGGTGTGCATGTGGTTCAGATGAATCACAAATCCCATACTGAACTGGGCAGAATTGGAAAGATCTGGGGCTCTTCTGAGGCAAGGTGGGTGTCTTCTGAGGCTTCTTGTACCAAACTGGGCTGCTCCCAGAGTCTCAGGGCTGCCTTGGAGATTTAAAGTACCCAGAGTCAGGAATTCAGGCACAACCTGTCTATCTCTTTGAAATGGTTATATTTCATCTCCCCAACCTGTCCTTATAAGAATAGGGAAGAACGGGGGAGGGAGATGAGTGGGTGTTCTCTACTGCCAAAATCAACTTTAAAAGTGGATTTAATGAACACTTTAAGGACCCTTTAAGAAACTCAGCATGTTTCTTATCTAGGGACACCTCTATGAGCTGTGCTCACAAAACAGAGGGCAGAAATCAATCCCTTCTGAACACCTAATGAAACTGTAAACGATGCCCTTGCGGAACCCCCTCTATCTATCTTTTTGAAATTTGAGAGGCTTTATCCATTCAGGAGGGGCTGCTAGTCTGCAAATTTCATTCAGTGATGTCAAAAGATAAAGGGGGCATATTGAAAATTTCCTTTATATTTGTCAGTGGGAAGGCACAAAGTTTTGGTTTTCCCCAAAGTGAGGTTCTGAATTTGCCTTTAGCTGCCCAACTAAATTGGTTCACTTTCTGAATTGGAGTCCAAAGTGAATTCTGTGTTTGGTGCACACCCATAGCAAAAATAAAAATGGTGTATTGATTCTTCTAGGTTCCTGCTCATTCCGCTTTGTTTTGGACACATTCTATTGAGCAGTTATTAAAATTGCAGAGCCTATAGATTTCTCCCTGGCCTAACAATCTGTAAACAAGTGTGCTAACAAGCAATCCCTCCTCTATAAAAATGATTAGTGGCAGTACTTTCAAGGAACCAACTTTTCTGTATTTTAATTTGCTGGCAGAAGCCACAAACAAGGGATGGTTAAAATCTATCACTCCAGCATCATGTCAGGGATATTTCTGGATCAACTCTTAGAGGACTAAGCAAACAAGGAAAAAGAAAATAATGAAACCGTTTCAGCTACCTTGATAATTTCTCAATTGCCGCATTTTGCATTAGGCAAAGCTCAAGACCCTGGAACTGATCATCTCCCCCTTTTGCCAAATGTTCTGAAATCCAGATATAACTCATTCTCAAGTTACGGAGGCTTTCAAAAGCATTGCAGAGGGGTGTCTAAAGCAGTGGCTTTCTCTTAGCAGTGGGGATTCTTGCTAACAGAAGCTCTTCCATGTACTTCAGAGACACTTTCCCTGTCCTTTTCCAAACATAATTTTATCTCTCTTCATCATTGGACATGTTACTGGGATGCCAGGGTTAAAATGAAAAAATGCTGAGCAGTAGACTGAAGTAGGCATTTGCAGCACCTTATTTGAGAAATGGCCTTCCCAAGACTTTGGCTTCCCTCAATATTTCTCATATTTTTCCCTTGAAGAGGATCAGTCCAATGCTCTTAGAATTTCACTTTAGGAGGGCTTCCACACAAGTCCTTTGCTCCCCACTGTTCAATTTTTTGCTCTAAATCAAGCAGTGCTGCACCAAACTTGAGGGAGCCCCGGGTAAGATATCCTGACCCCACCAACATCCTGGCCACTCTCCTCCCTATTCTGTCCAGGGCTATTCCACTGCTTCTGCTATACTTCCCCACCACCACAAACACTGCCTCTTTCCTCATCTCCATAATAATAATAATAATAATAATAATAATAATAATAATAATAATAATTTATTTGTACCCTGCCCATCTGGCTGGGTTTCCCTAGCCACTCTGGGTGGCTTCCAACAAAGACAAAAAATACACTAAAATGTTACACATTAAAAACTTCCCTGAACAGGGCTGCCTTCAGATGTCTTCTGAATGTCAGGTAGTTGTTAATCTCTTTGACATCTGATGGGAGGGCGTTCCACAGGGCGGGCGCCACTACCGAGAAGGCCCTCTGCCTTGTTCCCTGTAGCTTTGCTTCTCACAATGAGGGAACTGCCAGAAGGCCTTCGGCGCTGGACCTCAGCATCTGGGCAGAACGATGGGGGTGGAGACGCTCCTTTAGGTATACTGGGCCAAGGCTGTTTAGGGCTTTAAAGGTCAGTACCAACACTTTGAATTGTGCTCAGAAACGTACTGGGAGCCCACTTACTGCCCCCCCCATTAACCTGGTTGCTCTGCTCTCACCCCCTTCCCAAGTTCATCAAGCAGCTGTGGAAAGGGCTTCTTCTTTCCTTTTTCAAAGACAGGAGCTGGGAATCGTGAGAGATGGGGAAGAAATTCATTTGGTTCACTTTTAGACAGTGCACGGATTCAAACTGGTGTGGATCAGAATGCAATTCTCTGTCAGGCAATGCACTTCTCTGGATTTTGCCACACACTTTCATCTGCGCAAAAGTGCACACAGAAATGCATACAGTCGTACCTTGTTTTTGAACAGCTTAGTTCTCAAAGTTTTGGCTCCCAAACACCACAAACCCAGAAGTGACTGTTCCAGTTTACGAACTATTTTTGGAAGCCAAACATCTGATGAGGCTTCTGCGGCTTCCACTTGGCTGCAGAAGCCGTGCTTTAGTTTCTGAATGTTTTGGAAGTTGAATGGACTTCTAGAACAGATTCCTTTTGACTTCCAAGGTACGACTGTATTTTAAAAGTATACCGTATGTTTTATGTAAAAATGTCCACAAAAATGGGTAAAAATTGCTTGCAGCCCCACAGAATGGAATGGGTCAGAATGGGATGCCATGGAACTGGAGAGAACAGGCCTACAACTGAAATGGGATGGAATTAGCTGCTCAACCTATCCCTAGGTGTCATGGCATACTTGACCCCTATCTACCCCCCAAATTCCTACTCGGCTCCCAAATGGGCAACTAGTGAAAGCCCATATGCAGCATAGGGAGGGAGGGGGAGGGGCACTCCAAAGATAAGACAGCAAAGTTTGGGGAAGAGTGTGGTTTAAATGGGGCCTGATCCTCCAATTCCCCATTTGGTCCAGGTATCCATTTGGGCCAGGAACACCCCTCCTCTCAAGGAAACCACACAACTCTTCTTTTCCTGGGGAAATTTGCTCCTACTCAAGTGTGGGAGTGGTACTGAATCCCCCCCCCCCAATTATCGTGGTAATGAAGATGGTGATTCCAGAAAGCCTATTCAGATTTGAGCAAAAGTTAAACTTCTGAGTGTTGGCTTTTGTTCAACTAAAGCAATCAGAACCAGTATATCAGATATTTTCAGATAGCTCTATTAGCCAAGGGCAAGATAAACCACAATCCTTCACTGCCACTTAACTTCTCATTACAGAAGAGGTAGCAAATGAGGTTTTCCCCAGCTTACACATTGTGTAAAGTAAACTACTGATTTACATGGCCATGGTATGTGTCTAATTTAGCGATCCATAATGTCCTGGAAATGAGTGCAAGCCACAATTTTTAAATCACACTGTCTAATGCAGATGAACAATTGCGCCTTCTATTTCACTTGTTAATAAAAGTGACATGAGAACACATTTACTGCTTTATTTGCTGAGCAAAAAAACCCAGCAGTTTCCCTTGGTGGGAATGAAAAAATATTACTTGTAGTTGCAAAAGCTCAATCCACTTACAGACTCCACCAGGCATCTTAATAAACTTTTTCCAAGGCATCACTAAAAGCCATGTATCTCTCTTAGCTACATTAACAAGAAGATGAGAGTCAAGTTTGGACACAATCTACAGGGAAGTTCTCCTCTGTAAGGTTTATTCCCATTTTACAGATGGAGGACTGAAGCTGAGTCTGAGGGACTGTCTCTCCCCTACTCCTCCACCTCCCTCATTATCCCATGTATAGTCTGAGTGAATACCAAGCCCACTGGATGAAATTCCATCAGATACCCATGGGCTGGCTGTAGTATGTCAAGCTGATCCTTTCTTGAGGAGCCAATAAAATAGTTGAACAATCTCTTCCAGCAGCATTTTCCTCTTCGCTTTGGTTTCTGTCCTCAAACTTCAGACAGCTGTGGAAATGCTCAAATGTCCATAGGAGGTCCATAACAGTCCTATTTCCAACTTGTCTGAAAGCAGAAACACTTAACATTTTATTTGTCAAGAAGATTTCCTGGAATCAGCTGTCCAACCTCAAGAAAGGCAGAATAAGCATCAAGCTGTTGAGGCTTACCTGAGTCTCAGAGACAAGGCTTTGGTTTGTGATCCCCATGGATTGCAGGAGGGTAACTGCTGTGACAGTAACAGCCTTCTAGTTGGGAAACAGAACTGAGATGCAAATCTTTAGTTGTTCAAACTCAGTGGCCTTGTTACACAGACCATCAGGCTGGATGGACAGAATCCATTTTTACTTGCAATTCTACACATCTTTCTCCACTGTCATGGCATGTGGCATAACTTCACCGTGAATAGAAACTACCTTCTGTGCAGCCATTATGTGAGTCCCCAACCTCAACCCCAGAGTGATATTTTGAGACACGCATGCTGGGAAATCCACCATGAGGGTTAATGCAGTTCAAGTCTTATCGACTGAGGTGGTGGTGGGGACCCTGATCAGCCGAGGTGTTGTCAAATATACATGACAGACAAGCAGACCCAGCCTCCCCCCCACTCCTTGGCAAATGTGTGATGAAGATTGGCTGGTGTGTGGATGGCTACTGATAACAGTTGTCACTCGAGAGCTGCTGTAGAGGGCTTCGAACAGAAGTGAGCTGTCAGAGGCTGGGGAGAGGAACAAATCATGGGCAAAAAATGAGGATATGCAGGAGCTTTTCTGGGAGATATATCCAAGACAAAAAGAAGAAGAAGAAGAAGAAGAAGGATTTGCTAACCATGCTTCCTGTGGGCATCTGAGTGGCCTTTGCAAGAATGAGATGCTGGACCAGATGGTCCCATTGGCTCATCCCGTCGAGTCTTCCTATGTTCTCATGCAGTAAAGTTTGCGAGGCAGAAATATTGATACTGTTATGCCCATCTGACTTTCCTGAGCAGAGAAAAGCTTGGGGACAGTTTAGGTTTCCTTTGGTAGGAGGGATCACAGGAGGCATATTGCATTTGGATTCATTCACACACAAACAGGCTGAGAATACAGTGGTACCTCGGGTTAAGAACTTAATTTGTTCTGCAGGTCTGTTCTTAACCTGAAACTGTTCTTAACCTGAGGTACCACTTTAAGCTAATAGGGCCTCCAACTGCCACCGCTCTGCCACCACTTGATTTCTGTTCTTATCCTGAAGCAAAGTTCTTAACCCGAGGTACTATTTCTGGGTTAGCGGAGTCTGTAACCTGAAGCGTCTGTAACCTGAGGTACCACTGTAGGCTGAGACAAGCATAGTTCTCCTACAAGCAGTATCCACTGCTTTGCACCAAGGGGAGAAATTCAGTTTCTTTCACATTTTAATCCAAACCTGCCTTCTGAAACAATGCACAAACTGAAGCACAACTATCCTTTGAAATCCCCACTCCTCAATCACCACATCTGTGCAAAAATGTGCACGTTAGGGGAAAGTGTGCATAAGAATGCATATATTAGTGATAAATCACATAACCAAATGCACTGTACTGGGGGCAATTGCTCACAAAAGTGTGTGTATCAGGCAAAATTGCACAGGAATATGTGCATATTAGAAGAAATTGTCACTAAAATGCTAGTGGATTTTCATGTGGATTTGTTAAAGAAAACTCCTGTGGAAATGTGGGGAACTGAAGATCAGGAAACAAAGGGACATTGACTGATTTGTTCGTCCTTCTTCACATCAGACCCCCAGCATCCCCATATGCCCTTTTGTCTTCAGTCCATTCCCTCTCCTCTCAGTCTCAAAATGCAGTTTTTTCTGACTTGCTTATCTTGTTCTTTTCTCAGGTCCAGTTGCAGGTGTGTGTGTGTGTATCACCTCAGGGAGATCTCTGTATCTCTCCCATTAAGAAAACATTGATATCCTATTCTGCATCATTAGTATTCCTTTGCCAAGTTCCAGACCCTGGCCAGCTATTGCTTTAAGATAAGATCATTATGAACATCCCACCCTCAGTAATCAGATAGCAACTCTACAACAATGCAGCAGATTCAAAACAAGCTAGTGGATTCCCTAGTGGAGAAATATAGTCGCATAGTTAGAAAGTCTGCATGACTTTACAGTAGTGAGGCTATTAATAGCCTCTGTTCCCAGCACTAGGCATATAAAAATATACACAGGGACAATTGATTCCAAAGATACCGGCATGTAATTCAATAGAACAGCTTTCTCTGTCCATGCCAGAAACTCCAGTGGAGATCTCGGTCAAATTACTTAGTCTCTCTGAGCTTCAGATTCCATATAGCTAATCTAGAAACCGTAGAATGCTAAACCTTACCTGAAAAGTGTTAATAATAAGACTTCATGGCCTTGAGTATATAATACTTTATCCACACAATGAACAGCTTTTGTATGCAGTTTCCTACACTATAACAGTAGAAAGATATTGTGTTGCATCCAAGGCTGCACAGGCAGCACTGAGCTTAAGCAATGGGACTTCACTTTTCTTTCCTCTCTGCTCTTCAGAGGGTCCCACAATCTTCTGGAGAGGATTTTGAGAGTGCTCAGGGGACTGCAAGGGAGAGAAGGAGAGGTGGAAATCTGTTGCATGATAAGAAAAGTAGCACAGAAGACCACCCAACATCTTGAAATACTCTATGTACTTGCAGATGATGGTGATGATGATGATTCTATTTTGGAGCTGAAGGTCATTATTAAAATTTTCAAATTTCAACGAAAGTTAGAATCAATATGGAATGGCTTCAAAAGTCAACGAGAGCCCTAATAGAATCACACTATTAAGATATCTTTGGACAGAGCTGCTAACAAGCTTGTTCCCAAGTGCAATTTATTTTATTTTGAGCAGATAAACATGCTGATTTTTAAAAAAATGCCATTTAGAGATGACTCTGTGAGCTATTTGCATCAAACAAGTTGGAATGTATATATATGTATATACCACTGCTATCAGTAAGTTTGTCTCTTGCAGCAGCTGGTCCTTAAGGGTGGAGAATCTGCTTCTTAGTGCTATTATTTTGGGGTGTTCTGCTCATAACCATGCTCCAAGAACCTTTGTCCAGCACACATTGTCCATCACAATATGGCCTTCTGGTGGTTCCCACACTGCAAGAAGTGACACCACAGGGAACCAGGCAGAGGGCCTTCTCAGTAGTGGTGCCCACCCTGTGGAATGTCCTCCCATCAGATGTCAAGGAGACGAGTAATTCTAGAACCTTTAGGAAACATTTGAAGGCAGCCCTGTTTAGGGAAGCTTTTTAAAATTTAAAGTTTTACTATGTTTTTATATATGCTGGAAGCCACCCAGAGAGGCTGGGGCAACCCAGTTAGATGGGCGGCATACAAATATTATTATTATTATTATTATTATTATTATTATTATTATTATTATTACAATGGCAATATCTACTATTCAGCATCAGCATCTGATATCGAATCTGCAGCATTTGACAACATCTCCTAGCTAGCACCGGCTTGCGCTACCATTCAGCATTTGGTGGTATCTGAAATACAGCAGTCAGACAACATTTGATACCTGATGAGCAACAGATGCCAAATTTTGATAATATCAGACATGCAGCAATCAACATTTACCAATGAGTGACAACAGGCATGCAGTAGCAATGAGCATTTGATGGTATCTGACAGATGACTTGCAGTAGAATTAAATACATATATTGGGTGGTAATCAACTAAGTTTTACTTGGAGTAGAGCTACTGGATTTAAGGGGCATGACTAAGTTAGGTGCTTTTCAAACTGATGCCAGCCAGTGCCTGGATGGTGGGTGTTTTAAAAAAAATAATGGGGAAGAAATTGCTTTCCAGGGGCAAGGAAGGGGATCTATTGGATCCCAAGCTGGCCCTGCTGCCATCACATGGCAGCATTTGGCCCAGTCTAGGCCCAATCCATATGCCAGTTCCAGGCTGGCACAGCAATTTGCCTGTGCCTCACTTTCCACCCTGTGATAGGATTGCTCCAGCAGTCCATTCAAGATGGCAATTTTCAAAAGTAACATACACATAGGCATAGTGTATATATTTGCTACCAAGTATTGGGCATGGGGGACTCTTCCAGAGCACATATAAACAAGAATTGGGACTTCAAGTTTGCTTTTGGAGCTCTTTCTGGTAGCCTCCTTTAAACTCAGGCAAACTTGGACTCCTCAATTAAATCCCAGATTTGAGTATTGCAAGATAGCAGATACTTCTTAAAGTGGTGCTCTTTGGTTTATAATCTGTTTAGCTCTTATCTCCTCAATTGTTTGGGGACCCGCGGAAATGAAAGTGGATGCAATAGGGGAATACTTTGTTTAGGAGGACCCAGGTTGTCATGGTTTTTACAGAACAGCATTACAGTCTGAGTGCTCTTGAGCTCAAAATCTAGGAGATCCTTTGTTTCCTCCTGCCCTTTGCAAAGGTATTTCTCTCAACCAGCAAGCTCATCACATGGCTTGAGTTTCCCTGTGATCAAAGGGGGGGGGGGGGGGAGATGAAATCTTGTGTCAAAAAAGAAAAGAATAAAAGAGCAAGCTACATCAGTTACAATTCTTCTTCAGTAAGTACCAATGGCAGAAGGTGGGGTAAAGGAACTGTGAATACTACAAGGAAGCGGATGTGATTTTAGGAACATCATTTACGCAGAAAGGAAGTAGCTGGATCCTTCTTCCCATGTCTAGAGATATCTACATTCAGTTGTTGAATTACTTTTCTTAGTGGAAAAATGGACTCATCACCACAAAGAGTAAGCAAACTTGGTGGCCCAAACCAAAGGTTCTCAAGGGAACTCTGTTTACATTGTGAAAAAGGCTACCGGGAGGAAGCCCTGTCTTGGAGGCTGAACCTAGTGACACACAGCTGTGGAGCCTGAAAGCAAATATCTATCTATCCAGAAAGTGAAGACAGAAAGGGCAAGGCTAACCAAGAACAGGTGGAGAAGCAGTCTGAAGGACTGTGTCAGAAGCAAGTCTCCTGCAGTGCAATTATAGGGCTTCCTAACATCTGTGGAAGTAATGACCATTCCACAAATTCCTGCTATCTCTCTTAGGACTTACCTTGGAATGGTGCTCCGAACATTACAAGTTAAGGTAGTTTAATTTGCCTCAGGGTGAATATTCTCCTTTCACTAAACCTTGAGATCAAACTGGGTCAAAGAGGTGGAGTGCTTCTTTTAAACAGTGCACAGGTAAACTCTGGGATTCGCTCCCACCAGGGGTAATGATGGCCTCCCACTTAGATAACTTTAAAAGAGAATTAGATAAATTCATGGAGGAAAAGGCTGTCACTGGCGACTAGTCATGAGGGCTATGCTTTATCTCCAATGACAGAGGCAGTCAGCCTCTGAATGACAGGTTGTTTAGAATCACAGGTGGGGAGAGTGCTGTTTCCTCTAAGGTCCTGCTTATGGGCTTTCCATAGGAATCTAGTTGGCTACTGTGAGACCAGGATGCCAGAGTCAATGAATCTTTGGGCTCATCCAACAGGACTCTTCTTATATTCTTATGTTATTAACATATTGATATTTTAATGATTCCGCTAGGCTGATTAGAAGTGTTAAATTGCTACAATACTGCCTTGTTCTTTCAGATTCTTTATAGGTGCACATGTGTGAGCATACATGAGAGAGAGGGGGGCTGCAGGACATGCTTTTCATTCCTTTGAAGGAAGGAGACCTCTTGCATGATATGTAATGGCCTCACTGTGTTGTTGTAGTAGTGACATGGCATCATGTGTTTTTCCTTCAGGTAGGAAAGTATATAAAATGAAGAGGTAAAAGACCCTACAATTCTCAGAAAGTTCATAGCAGCACAATTTCCAGCAGTGCCACAATAGAGGAATCCCAAAGTATAATAATGGGTTCAAACAATTTTTCTTTCAATTTCTCTTCCCATTGTATCAGCAATATGCTGGATGTTACCTTCTGCCTCTAGCAGAAATGGGTCTCTTTGGTGTTATTCATTCTGAGAGACAGGCTACCTTTTTTATTTTATAGTAATATTTCAAAACGATATAGGGTATATTTGTGCCAGTCTCAGGGCTTATAAAATATGTCAGGGCCTTATACATAGAATATTCGCTTTCACTCCCTCCCTGGACTAATCAGAGTAAAATATCTGATGCAAGCATTTCTCTTTGTTGGGATTCCTATATGGACTTTATCTCATCTTCAGCTTCATGGAGACCAAAGCAACAAATGAAACACTTAGGCTTCTCTCAGGGGAAGCATGAACCAGTATAGAGTTAGGGCCAGACTTCACATTACATAAGAAATCAGTGATTGGATCTCTTAGCATTTTTTAAAATAAAAATGCAGCCCAGTTGGGAACTAAATATGATTTGTTTGATACTTTCCCCATGATATTTTCTCAGGGAGCTTCTAGACCATCACTGTTTTAGGGTGTGTTTCAATCACAAACTGGCAAATTTGAGTTACACAATTATAGTTCACTGAGACACAATTATAGTTGACCTTGCTAAACAAACCTTCCCCAAAAGATTGGACTTTTTGCAATAAGGAACATGATGGGTAAGTTCCCTGTGAAATCTGAGATACCACTCACTTTAATGCAACATTGCCTAACCTTCCCACCAATTCAGAATGAAATGCTCATTAGCAAATCTCCCTGTAAACAAATCAGAACAAATGCTCAATAAACAAGCTGTTTGGACATGTGCTCTGTCCAAATCATTACTTCCAGTGGTGACTGGTGCCTATTGAGACTGGTAGGTCAGAAGGCAGAGAGGCGAGCAGTAGGTAAAGCCTGAGCCAATGAGATGAACCAGAATGAATGACAGGTAGAGCCAACTAACTCTAGTTTTGCTCCCATCCACCTCCCTAATGAGTTTTATAATGACACTGCTGAAGCTAAGAAGCAGGAAGGTTAACAGCCAGTGCCACCATCTGGACTGGTTGTAAGAAAGCAGGCATGTGAGGATGGGCAAAGGGTAGACCAAGGTTGGTGAGGCAGCACCCCATTTGCCTTGATGAATCAGCCTTCAATGACTGCTCCAAAACTACTGCTAGCTCCACAGCAGCAGGGAGTGGTATTGCTATTTTTTTCTACAGTGGAGCAAACTGTGACTGCAAGATGGGAATTTAATATAGGGAAATGGTCCAGAGGGAACATTAAGCAAATTCTGATTCGCAAGTCAGATTTGTAGGGGTTTCCCCCAGCTGCATTTCCATAAACATAAAAGCAGAGGAAGGCCTGTTCACTCAGTTTAGCCCCCAGTATTACAACCCTGGAACTTTTACTACTGTACCTGTTTTCCTGGTGTCAGTACAACCAGACATGATAGGTGGCTGTCAAAAGGTTTGATTTGTTACATTCTCGTGCATTACACAAATGTGTTCTACTCCTTTTGGGCTTAATATGACATGCAATATTCTTGTGTTGAACTTACACTTGAGAAGTTGCCTTATGTCAAAATCTAAAATATGGAACACGGTAGGGCTGTGCACAAACAACTTTGCCTCTCCCCCACCTCCAAATGCATGCAGAGATAGCAGGATTGTGCTCACGGGCTATGAACATGCCCCAACACATCTACTGGCAGCAAACCCCATGGCAAGACATAGGGTATTAATGAGAAAGGGCACAATGCCCATACACCTGTGTGCGCACAGGACCTTTTCTAAGGGCTTGTCCACCCTTCTGCTTGTCCCATGCCTAGAATGCTCAGGTTCAAGAACTTTCCCCCATGTCCCACTCCTTTCCCCAGGAAAACCTGCTCTTTAGTGCTAAATTGGAGCAAACGTCACTCCGGAGAAAGCCCATACTGCCATTTGCTCTGACTGAGTGCTAAATAGCAGTTTTCACCAGAGAAGAGCAGCAGGACAAGAGGAAGCATGGATAATCCCTTAGTCATGCTGAACACATGGCTGCTGGACCGTGAGTGGACCCAGTGGATGCAATCATATTTTCAATGAACTGAAATGTGGGAGGGTGGTATAGATCTTAAAATAAGATTGCTTGGCTTGTCAATAATATGATTGTTAGTCCAAAGCCCTGTAGACTTTGTTTTTTCAGTAAAATAAAGCATTCTTCTAATCCAAATACAGTGGCACCTCGGTTTTCAAAAGTCTCGGAAGTTGAACGTTTCGGCTTTCGAACTCCGAAAACCAGGAAGTAAATGCTTCCGTTTTTTAATGTGCCTTGGAAGTAGAACAGCTTTCTCAATTTTCTCAATTACATTTGCAGACCACTCTTTGCGCCTTGGTTTTTGAATGTTTTGGAAGTTGAAGAGTCTTCCAGAACAGATTACGTTAGAAAACTGAGGTACCACTGTATTTATCCGAAGTCTACCATTAGAGCAAATCCCTACAGCTCTTGTTGGCATTCAGAATTCTTTGAAGTTTCTTAACAAACCTTGCTGCCCTAGGGCTCTCAGTATGCTAGGTATGAGGTTACTGCTTGTCTTGCCCTCTCCACAACATTGCGAGGTAGAAGCTGGGCCAGCACTGAGACTGATGTCAGGGACTAATTGTGCCTCCATGACCAACATGAAGACCTCTACCTCATAAGAACATAAGAAGAGCCTGCTAGATCAGGCCAGAGATTCTGTTCTCACAGTGATGGACCAGAGGAAGCCTGCAAGCTGGACAGGAGTGCAACAGCACTCTGCCCACCTGCAATTCCAGCAACTGGTATTCAGATGCATAATACCTTTAATAGTGGAGGTAGAACGTAGCCATTGTGGCTGGTAAGCATTGATAACCTTGTCCTCCACAGATATATTAATCTTTTTCGTCACAGCCTCCTTTGGGAATAAGTTCCATAAACTAGGTACTGAGTTTTGCTCCTATGCACCTGTGTTCACTCCCAAGACTTGGCCATTCAACACTTTCTGAAGTTACCTAACAGCGCTCAACAAAAAGCTCTTCTATGCCCCATGCCCGACATCCAGCTTTACATCCCACGTCTATTAGGTTATAAATGTAACCTCACAAAAAGGGTGAATTGGAAAGAGTGAGAAAAAACTACCTAACTTTACAGTGACTGCTAGATTTATTAGCATCCCGTATTCTATCGATTCTGGCATCTTCCTTTTTTTAATGCCGTTGTTTCTTTTGCATTTGCTATACAGCCAATGAAAAAGGCACTGGTGGTGAAGTTGCTTAATAAAACGGAATTTTTATGTAATGCTCCCAAGCAGCCACAGCGCTGCAGTTTAAAGGGAGATATAAAACCATGTAATGAATGCCATGAAAAGCTTTGCTTTGCTCGATGCCAGGATAGCTCAGACTTGGTTGGTTTCAACAGGTTTATCAGCTTTGTGTAATATGATTATATTGTGTTACATTAACTGTGGATATTGTTGAGAATTGGCAGAAAGGAAGGGCAATTTGCATGCATTAGAAAGCAGCTAGGTTCAATGCCAACATGACATTTTTACCCTTCTCTGCACCAGTTCTCACGCTATTGAATCAGTGTCCAGCCAGCTCTGCTGTTGTGCAGCTTGAGTATTGCTGCAGTGCTGTCTCCACTATATCTCCAGGATATTACCAAGCTGCTATACTTTGATTAAGGAGTGCAGAAAAACCTAAAGGGGAGCAGAGAAACCTGCAAAATATGACCACCAAGGATGCCCAAACGCTGTATGGAATGCTGAACAGTTCTTTCCTGGATAACTTACAGCAGAATGATGAACATTGGATTGGGTTATGTTTGCCTCCACCCCTCCTTTACTGCAAGATTTGGTAGTTTCACTCCTGAAGGGTAGGGGTTTGACTAGAGAACCACATAGGGTGGGAAGGACTCTAGGAAAGGGGTTGGATACTGGCTTTATAAGCCAATCCCCCCCCCCCGGCCTTCTCTTTCTGCTGCACTTTCCCTACCTAATATAGTGCTAGTTGCCAGATATAGGGTCTCATAAGGATATTTTTTTGGTGTGGGGAACTCCTTTGACCTGTAGGATCCCTCTTTTTCACCTGCTCTTCAGTGCTGGGAAATTCTAACTGGCTTTTGGGGAGTGGGGTTACTTGGTATTTATGGTTTGGCATTTAGTGTGGGCAGGCACGGAAGTTAAGAACATAAACATCATGTACACTGGTGCATTATTGGTCAAGGGACATCCTCTATGCACCTGCCACTGCCTTTGGCTGGTGAGTCCTTGGGGACAGAGATGTCCTTTAGCCCTGATCATTGAATTTTGGTGAATGTTGGACAGTGACGTTGTGAGGTTGTTTCGTTTTGTTTGTTTTGTTTGTTGGAAGTCACTTTGGGTTGCCTTGGGCAAGATAAAGCAACTAAGAAATTAAAATAACAGCAACAGCCAAACCTCTGCTTTTGTGCAATTTTCAAAAATTTTGGCATCAATAATTCACTTCGCTAACCCTTCTTTATTCAGTTTTTGTGGACTTTCATTAAAATGCCACTTTGGGGGCTTATTTAACAGATTAGTCACAGCACAATTTGTGATGTTGATGATGCCAACGCAGAAGAATGCTCTTTGACATTAAATCCCATTGTGCAAAGTGCAACTTTCTAAAGCGTATTGCATTTTGCAATTTTCACGTTAGCTTAGACCTTTGACAATTTGCCCTCTCAGCCTCTGCCTGACCACCATTCCTGTAAATGAATGGAACTGCTGGGGGGACTGACATGGAGTAGGTCTGAGATGGAACATCCAGCCCCTGTCATCATTGTCCTTTGCCAATTCTAAAGAAGTAGCTGAAGTCAGAGCACAGTGTCCCTTACATGGCAGCACAACCCACTGCAAAGAGCAAGACCCCAGAGAGTGTTTGAATGACAGATTAATTAATGGGGTGGTGAGAACACTCAGCTTAAACACACACATACACCTCTGCTCTGCACAAAGATAAAAATAACCTTCAGCACATCTTGCACTGAATGGAATAGCTCTGAGTTATAAACAAGGATGATGTAAGAAAGCTGCCCCCCACCACAAGGCTGGAAGAGGCCCAGTATTTAATAAATATGTGAATGTGTAAATACAGTGGTACCTCGGGTTGCAGACACTTCAGGTTACAGACGCTTCAGGTTACAGAATCCGCTAACCAGAAATAGTACCTTGGTTTAAGAACTTTACTTCAGGATGAGAACAGAAATTGTGCAGTGGCGGCACGGCGGCAGCGGGAGGCCCCATTAGCTAAAGTGGTACCTCAGGTTAAGAACAGTCCAATTGCTGGTTGTTTAAGAGGGCTGCACACACTTGTAGCCCTGGCTGCTGCCTTCACACATATTTGGATCAGAGCCAGTTTCTTCTAAGTAATTTTTCAAGTTCATTTACAGGCCAAATAGCAAAAATAGCTACCAAATAATTTATTTCCACCAGTAAGACTATCTATCATAGCACACAAATCCTGCTTTGTAAACTAAATTCATTAAGATTCAAAACATGACCATCTTATTCCAGTCAAGATTCCACACATTCTCCCCACCCTCCCCTCACAACTATTGTGTGGGCTGCTGATTATTGACTGAGATTATGCAGAAATATGAAGTAAATTGTATGCTGATGAAACCCAATCCTGTCTTTCTTTATCTAACTTATGTCCTAAAATTTCCATACTTGATATTTGGATTGGACAAAGAAAAGGAGCTGCCTTAAACAGGACCAGAGCAATGTCCTATCCTCTACACTTTGCAATCCATCAAGCTACAAACATCATTTACCAGCTATGTATGGTGGTGCACCAGGAGCTCAGGAAATGCACTGTGTTTGGTTTCTGTCTTGACCTTCCAAAATCGTGGAAGAACCTGGAGGCCATAGTAAATGTCTGCACATGAGACTACCCTAGAAGATTGAAGTGAATACTCCCAGACCTATTGGTTGCTGCAATGGTCAAGGACATCCTTTTCTAAGTCCATCTGTTGAGAAAGCAGTGGCCTATATTGGTATGTGCATGAGGATTCAAGAACTCTTCTCCATTGCTCTTAGGACCTCAGAGGGACTTACATTCCATTTCATAATCTGTGTACATTGACAGTGTCTCCATGGTGTTCTCTTATTCTAGGATCAATCTTTGGCAACAGTGGTACAAGTAAGTAATAGCCTGGGCCAAACCATAGGTTCAGGGTGAGTTGTTCATTTCCAGCTGATGTTTGAGCATAACAGTGGATGACTGTTCTGGGAAAAATGCTTATAGTTTTCTAAAGCAGGAATGGGGAACCTGTGGCCCACTAGGCAACATGGGCTCAAAATTCCACCAGCAAGGTTACAGACAAGGGCTACTGGCACCCATGCCAGCAAGGGCACCAGACTTTTAGCTTTCTTTCTTTCTTTCTTTCTTTCTTTCTTTCTTTCTTTCTTTCTTTCTTTCTTTCTTTCTTTCTTTCTTTCCTTCCTTCCTTCCTTCCTTCCTTCCTTCCTTCCTTCCTTCCTTCCTTCCTTCCTTCCTTTCTTTCTTTATCAGACATTTCTGAAGAAAGTTAGGATACAAAACACAGAGGCAGCTCTTGTGTTTTGGCACTCAGCAGGTTGTACCATATTTCACTTTATCACTGTTGCTGAGCAATCAATGCCCACGTCACTTCATTTACTCATTCTAGGCTGCTTTTACATACTAAAAGACAATTGGCTAGCTTTGGTCTGTTTTACTCAGAGGTAGAAACAAATGAGGTCTTTTTCCTACTGAGATGGTGATATTTCAGCATGGTCAGCATAACCAGTAGGCAAGGGATGATGGGAGATGTAGTCTAGCAATATCCCCGCAGGTTTCCCATCCCTGTTCTAAGCCTTACGTTCACATTTGGCAGCTGTTCACAGAGCTCCAGAAGCTCACGTCATCTTTTTATCATTTCTCCCTCTGCTTATGGTCTTGTATCTTGAATAAAATGTGGTTTATGAGATACAGGCTTGTTAATTCATAGCTCCACTTTGTGGTGGGGAAGCAGGAGCCTGGTTCCCCATGTTTGCCAACATATTACTAGTTGCACCAAAAAAATAAACTATTAGAAATTGTGTGTTGGACTCTGCTCTGCACAGTATTTGCTCTACGCTGGCATACAGCAAGAAAGGAAGAGAAAACATCACATGTTGCATTCAGTCCAATAAAAGTTCATGGCCATTTCCACCAACTATTAAATTATATAGGATTTTTCTGGAGGGCAGGACAAGGATTTGAGCCCCCAAATGAGAAAATGCACTGCAATATTCTTATTATTCAAAAAAGAGAGTGGCCGTGGTTCCAGTGTGGCAGCAGGCAACCCTAAAGTTTAAAGGCGTATTCAGTGGTTGTTCTAAAAGAATTAGACCCTATAGAAAGTGATAGGAAATTGCCTAAACGGTTAGTCTGAATGAAAGTGGATTCCTTTAATGGCTAATTCCTTGTTCATGGGGCGGTCCTGCTTTGAACAGCAGTCCTATCCAAATGGCATCCTGGGGTTCCATGTTTGTTCGCGTCTCTGTGGCTTGGTGTCAAATTTGCTTTAAATGAAAAACATCTGCTGCATGAGTAAATGTAACTGCCAGAGCCCTCTGCTCAAGCTGGGATCTGAAAACTAAGCTCTGTACTCTCTGGTTTTCATTCTGCTGTCTGTAATGGATAGCTGGAATTGATGAGTACAAAAGGGGAAAAAATTCCAAAGGCAAAAATTGCAGGTGTCTAAAGGTCCACTAACTTTTTCAGTTGAGATAAGGGGCCTTGGGGTATCATTACTGAGTCAGGGGTTTGCTTGTTGTGGTCCTTGTATCGGTGTGTTTCTAACAGTTCTTGATCTTCCCAGCTTGATAATCTGTTCGAGAAACTGATGCTACACAACCATGATAGCTAGGTGTGTTCTTGACACCTATCCTGCTGCTTGCAGTGCCCCAGTTCTCAGATTTGCCCCCTATTTTTTACCCAGGCTAAATGCTTAAAACAGCACTTAAGGACTGCAAGAGGAGATGAATCAGTTTCAAGAAAATCTGAACAATCATGCCAGCAATTCCTGAGGTTTACAAAACTGGTCACCATTCCATGCACGCCATCAATCTCTTTTACATTGTACTGGTTGTGTAGTCCATAGAACACAGCATAATTATCTAAGGCCCGTTCATTTAAAGCAGTAACTTTAACTTCCGCCAAAGAATTCTAGGAACTATAGTTTGTTAATAAGACTGCTGATAGTTGTTAGGAGACCCTGCTTCCCCTTACAGAGTGGCTTAACAATCCAGGGAACTCTTAGAAATTGTAGCTCTGTGAGGAAGATATAGGGGTCACCCAACAACTCTCCGAACCCTTAACAAACTATAGCTCCCGTGATTCTTTGGGATTCGGGGCTGTTTAAAGTGATATGATCCTGCTTTAATTGTATAGTGCAGATGGGGCCTAAAGCAGCAGTCCCATAACCCACCAAACTCAAGGGGGCTTACACCTGAGTGGAAGTGTATAGGAGCAAGCTGTAACTCTAAATCATCATCCACCAGTTTCCTGAGACTGAGCTAGAAGAACATTTACCACCATCAAAGTTTAAACTTCAAAGGAAGGAAATTTGCAAGCTCAGAACACCAGCAAATCTGGAGCCTCAACAAATTAATGGACAAAAATTGATCATGACCACGGTCCTTTTCTTTAATATATTCATTCATTCCTTAAGTGCTATATTTGCCCTTGAAACTGTATCTTTCCTTTCATCCTGCTGTAAGTCAGAGTAGAATGCTTTCCTGTAGCTTCATTGACCCAGCAAGGGGAAAGAAAAGTTATTCCCAGAATCACTTAAACAAGCAGTTGTATTTCTCTTGCATCATAATGACAGCACTGAACATCCAGCAAGCACTATTTATAAAATTAATGTTATGCACTTGGTTAATGATATTTAGCTTCTAAGTTGATTAATTCAGCCGCATCATATGTGAAGAAACAATTAACCTTTAGCTGCAGATGGGATTTCAGAGAGGTTAAATGTCTTTCCAACAGTAGCTAAGCCAAATATAAGAGTAAACCCTATACACAGGACTCATGCTATCTCCCCAAAATCCTTGTCTCATTTTCATTTTATGCCTGCTCTATTCCCCCCCTGCTGCACAGATATATGTGTTATAAATGGAGAAAACATTTCAGGAAATATAGATGAACATCTAGAACAATGGGAAATAACCCACCTCTGAAAAATCATATAGATATAGGTTGGAGGGAGTTCTAGTGGATCCTTGCAGAATCCACAATGATCTGCTTTGCAAAGGTCTGCAAGCTTGGGGATGCATTTCCAGAAAATGCTTCTGAAAATCTGAAAAGAGTCCTGAAAAAAAATGCATTGGCCTGATGGAGTTTCTCTGCATTTGAATTCAGATTGTTGCAGTTTTTTTAATCAGGCAAAAATTCTTCCACACCCAACATTATTGGTTGTAGGGAAATCTCAAAGCTGCTGGACTAATATACTGGCCATTTATTAAAATGGCAGGGCAGGGCAGAACTACCTCTGTCTGTCCACTGCAGAGGAAATAGGTGAAATTGGTACAAAGAATAGGTGAGGCTTGGGATTCTATGAAAGACTCTTATCTGTGGCAGAAACACAGAGACAGAAACATTGGCATTAGGTGTAAAACTCCAATTTCACTTTAATAGGGTCTTCTTCTTCTTCTTCTTCTTCTTCTTCTTCTTCTTCTTCTTCTTCTTCTTCTTCTTCTTCTTCTTCTTCTTCTTCTCTAGTTCATGAATTATTGAGTTTTCCCCATAGTATTTAACTGCTGGGAAAAACTACAGTGAGATTATCTTTAGGTTGTGTTAAATGTTATGTGAACATTCAAGTCATCCACCGCTTGTTGGCACATGATAGCCTGTTTAGTAATTGATGACTGGGCAACATGTACATCTTCAGCAGTCTTCTGTACCATTAGTCTGCTGGACAAAAGATGCACATTAACTTTTGTTTCTCACAAGCTGCACATCTTACCTTAAGCCAATGTGGGTTTTTTCCTGAGAGAAAACTGCTTTCTTAGCCCTCAAAGCACAATATTCTATACTGGAGGCAAGGGGAAATTCTTTCTTTCTTTCTTTCTTTCTTTCTTTCTTTCTTTCTTTCTTTCTTTCTTTCTCCTGTATACAGTGGTACCTCAGGTTACATACGCTTCAGGTTACATGCACTTCAGATTACAGACTCTGCTAACCCAGATATAGTGCTTCAGGTTAAGAACTTTGCTTCAGGATGAGAACAGAAATTGTGTTCCGGCAGTGCGGCAGCAGCGGGAGGCCCCATTAGCTTCAGGTTAAGAACAGGACCTCCGGAACGAATTAAGTACTTAACCCAAGGTACAGTACCACTGTACTGCCCTTCATTCGTAGAACTCAGGGAGGTTCACAACATCAAAATACAATATAAAAAAAACATGAAATACATAATAAGAGAAAGAACAAACGAAAACGATAACTCCCCTCCCTGCCACACGCATTTGCACAGAATACACCCTTGATAAAATGGTTTAGACATCCCTTGTGCTAACCTTTAAAGTGTCTTGGGACTAGGAATGTCAGAAAATTCCAACAGAAAAGGAAATGGCAGCATAAATTGCCAATGTTCGCTTATTTGACATGTCCAGAATGGAAATGAATCCAGCCAAATACATGCAGTATTTGCAATTGTTGTGTTCAACCCATAAACAATATATAATTGATCACACCCACCCACCCAAAATTTGGATAGTATTTCCTTTATATTGAAATGAATGGCCCTTTCATCGAAATGGATGGCATTTAATAATGTAATGATAGTGTACTTAATTATGTAAATAATTGCACAAAATTCTACCACAGCAGACAGCAAGCTAAATACTGTCTAGAACTGCAAATGAGAAAAATGGAGAGAAACTGAAATTGACAGATTGTACCCATCTCTAGCGGGAATGTATCACTGTTATCTCATGCTAACCATCTTTGGAGTTTCCATTGCTGTGTCTTCCATCCTCTGTTCCAGCTTGACAGGATGAAGTCTCTTGACTCTTGAGGTCTCTGCTGTCAGGCATTAAGCCAAGAAGCCACGATAATATTCCTTCTGACTGTCACACAGCAGGTGGTCTGTAAAGAGGCTTCTACTTTTCAATGCAGAAGCATTTATCCATGATACTGACTCAGGTATTCCATGAAACATGAATGTTTCTCTTTTTATACATCCTTGTTCATGTTCTATCTGTGATGTAAAATTTATGATGGCCATTTCTACTTCCCTTCTTGATGTAATCACTGACGTTATAAGAATCAACATATATGTATATGTGATCTGGCCTTCAGAAGAATAACTGAGAAAGCAAAGCAAGACTAAGACAGGTAAGATTCAGATAGGTAGCCATGTTGGTCTGATGCAGTTGAAATATAGTCCAGTAGCACCTTAGAGACCAACTAAGTTTGTTCTTGGTATAAGCTTTCGTGTGCATGCACACTTCTTCAGGTATTCTTCAGGTATCCGAAGAAGTGTGCATGCACACAAAAGCTTATACCAAGAACAAACTTAATTGGTCTCTAAGGTGGCGCTGTGGGTAAAACCTCAGTGCCTAGGGCAGCAGTTCGAATCCCCACGGCGGGGTGAGCTCCCGTCTTTCGGTCCCAGCTCCTGCCCACCTAGCAGTTCGAAAGCACCCTTAAGTGCAAGTAGATAAATAGGTACCACTTTATCGCAGGAAGATAAACGGCATTTCCGTGTGCTGCGCTGGTGCTGGCTTGCCAGAGCAGCTTCGTCACACTGGCCACGTGACCCGGAAGTGTCTCTGGACAGCGCTGGCCCCCGGCCTCTTAAGTGAGATGGGCACACAACCCTAGAGTCGGACACGACTGGCCCGTACGGGCAGGGGTACCTTTACCTTTACCTTTAAGGTGCTACTGGACAATTTTTTATTTTTTTATATATTAAGACAGGTAAGGACATTTATCACTAAAGTCATTAAGAAAAAAACATTCACTGGCTCGCATAGTGAGTGAGATCCAACATGTGATGGCATCTGTTCATAACCATCTCCATCTTTAGCTTTTAAATGCCCTCCTTGGTCAGGGGCAAGCCAGCAATAAATCACACAAATAATAATAATAATAATTTATTATTTGTACCCCGCCCATCTGGCTGGGTTTCCCAGCCACTCTGGGCGGCTTCCATAGAAACCAGAAAACACTAAAATATCATACATTAAAAACTTCCCTGAACAGGGCTGCCTTAAGATGTCTTCTGAATGTCAAGTAGTTGTTTATCGTTTTGACATCTGATGGGAGGGCGTTCCACAGGGCGGGTGCCACTACCGAAAAGGCCCTCTGCCTGGTTCCCTGTAGCTTTGCTTCTCGCAATGAGGGAACCGCCAGAAGGCCCTCGGCACTGGACCTCAGCGTCCGGGCAGAACGATGGGGGTGGAGACGCTCCTTCAGGTATACTGGGCCAAGGCCGTTTAGGGCTTTAAAGGTCTACACCAACACTTTGAATTGTGCTCGGAAACGTACTGGGAGCCAATGTAGGTCTTTCAAGACCGGTGTTATGTGGTCTAGGCGGCCGCCCCCAGTCACCAGTCTAGCTGCCGCATTCTGGATTAGCTGTAGTTTCCGAGTCACCTTCAAAGGTAGCCCCACGTAGAGCGCATTGCAGTAGTCCAAGCGGGAGATAACTAGAGCCTGCACCACTCTGGCGAGACAGTCCGCGGGCAGGTAGGGTCTCAGCCTGCGTACCAGGTGGAGTTGGTAGACAGCTGCCCTGGATACAGAATTGACCTGCGCCTCCATGGACAGCTGTGAGTCCAAAATGACTCCCAGGCTACGCATCTGGTCCTTCAGGGGCACAGTTACCCTATTCAGGACCAGGGAGTCCTCCACACCTGCCCGCCCCCTGTCCCCCAAAAACAGTACTTCTGTCTTGTCAGGATTCAGCCTCAATCCATTAGCCGCCATCCATCCTCCAACCGCCTCCAGGCACTCACATAGGACCTTCACCGCCTTCACTGGTTCTGATTTGAAAGAGAGGTAGAGCTGGGTATCATCTGCATATTGATGGACACCCAGTTCAAACCCCCTGATGATCTCTCCCAGCGGCTTCATATAGATGTTAAAAAGCATGGGGGAGAGGACGGAACCCTGAGGTACCCCACAAGTGAGGGCCCAAGGGTCTGAACACTCATCCCCCCCCCACTTTCTGAACACGGCCCAGGAGGAAGGAGCGAAACCACTGTATAACAGTGCCCCCAGCTCCCAACCCCTCTAGACGGTCCAGAAGGATGTTATGGTCGATTGTATCAAAGGCCGCTGAGAGATCCAGCAGAACCAGGAAACAACTCTCACCTTTGTCCCTAGCTCGCCGGAGATCATCAACCAGTGCGACCAAGGCAGTTTCAGTCCCATGATGAGGCCTGAACCCCGATTGGAAGGGATCCAAATGGTCCGCATCCTCCAGGCGTGCCTGGAGTTGTTCAGCAACCACACGCTCAATCACCTTGCCCAAGAATGGAAGATTTGAGACTGGGCGATAGTTGGCCATACGGGTCGGGTCTAAAGATGTTTTTTTAAGAAGCGGTTTAACAACCGCCTCTTTCAGCGGATCTGGGAATGTTCCCTCACAGAGGGAAGCATTCACCACCCCGCAGAGCCCATCGCCCAGCCCTTCCCGGCTTGCTTTTATTAGCCAGGATGGGCAAGGATCAAAGAAGCAAACTTATTAGGAAAAAAGGATCAAAGAAGCAAACTTATTAGAAAAATCAGGATCTGCACAAGAGTGCCAGACCTAATGAGGGCAGCAACTCTTTCCTGGTAGGCCTTGCCCCTATGAAGCAGTTACAGAGACTGATGGTACGCAGGCTGAGACCCTACCTGTCCACAGACTGCCTCGCCAGAGTGATGCATGCTCTGGTTATCTCTCGCTTGGACTACTGCAATGCGCTCTATGTGGGGCTACCTTTGAAGGTGACCCGGAAACTACAACTAATCCAGAATGCGGCAGCTAGACTGGTGACTGGGAGCGGCCGCCGAGACCTGTATACCTGAAGGAGCGTCTCCAACCCCATCATTCTACCCGGACACTGAGGTCCAGCGCCAAGGGCCTTCTGGCAGTTCCCTCACTGCGGGAAGCCAAGTTACAGGGAACAATGCAGAGGGCCTTCTCAGTAGTGGCACCCGCCTTGTGGAATGCCCTCCCACCAGATGTCAAAGAGAAGAACCACCAGACTTTTAGAAGACATCTGAAGGCAGCCCTGTTTAGGGAAGCTTTTAATGTTTGATGTATTTTAATATTTTGTTGGAAGCCTCCCAGAGTGGCGGAAACCCAGCCAGATGGGCGGGGTATAAATAATAAATTATTAGTATTATTATTATTCCCACAGCTGCCTAAGCCCCCTCTTCTCCAGGGTTTCTCCAAAGCAAACCCAGACTGCACCTGCAAAACACTAATTTCTCCTCCTGCTCCTGTGGAATTCCCTCCCAGTTGAGATTAGACAGGCCCCATCCTTGCTGAACTTCAGGAACATGACCAAGACTTTCTTGTGCCAGTGGGCATTTTATGGTAGTGTTCAGTATTGGGATGGTGCAGGATCCTTCTAAGTGCTACTGGGTACCTTGTGCAATAGGGGCTCCTGAGCACATGGTGGAATCTGTATAATTGTGGCCTGTTTCTCCTTCAGACCTTCAACCAATGCACAGAGTTCAGGGTGTGTGGTACTGGGGGTATGGCCTATAACAGGGCCTGCTGCACTCGAGACAACTCTGTATTGGGAAGTTTTTAATGTTTTATGTTATGCTTTGTTCCTTTATATTTTGCCGGAAGCTGCCCAGAGTGCCTGGGGCAACCCAGTCAAAGGGTGGCATCTAAGTTGTTGTTGTGGTGGTGGTTGTCATGTTAACCCTCCATGTGGCCAGTGTATAAATAGGGCTAACACCTTAGTAGGGCTAATAATGTAAGAAGACATAGACATGATGGCCATGCAGTGTCATGCTGCATAGTGGCAACATTAAGACAGGTTTTATTATTGATGTTGTTGTAAAAAGAAAAGGTTGCAGCAGTGTTGCATATCATACCTGCACATATCAGGGCATGGCTGCAGGTAAATGGATGGATTGCCATTGTGCCTGATCCTGCAGCCATAGAGACAGAGAGTGGGTGGGGACTCATGCTCTCCTCCCTTCTTTGTGGGAAAGAGATCAGAAGCATCTGCTTACACTTTTAAATTAAATACCGTTCTCTGTTATGATCAAACAGGGAGAACTTCGGTTAATTTAAACTATAGTTTGCTCAAACAAGTCAGAATCAATCTAGTTTATGATCTTGGCTTGTTAACAAACTATAGTCTCTAGAGCAGGCATCCCCGAACTCGGCCCTCCAGCTGTTTTGGGATTACAACGCCCATCATTCCTAGCTAACAGGACCAGCAGTCAGGGATGATGGGAATTGTAGTCCCAAAACAGCTGGAGGGCCGAGTTTGGGGGTGCCTGATCTAGAGTTCCCCTGTTCAGGCCCAACAACAACAACAACAAGCTGCCCTCTAGTTTGTTTAAAATGAGAAATGCAGACTTTTGATTACTTTGCAGCCACAGATGAGCATTACAGGTGTGTGTTTAAGTCCAAGGCTCACATTGATCCAATGATACCAGCTATTCAAAGTCTGATAGTCATTTGCACTTCTAGCACAACCCCCGCTGCAGCTTAGCACCCACTAGGTAATTCCACTGTCCCCACCCCACCCCAGTGGGTAGTACCACCCACTTAGGGAACTACTGATTTAGGGTTATTTAGAAAACACACCCTTGAGAATATTCAAGGAAGCAGCAGTTGCATCAGAGCCACTTCAGATATAATCATTTAGGGACTGCTAGGCAATGACCGTAGGAGCTGGTCACCAAATTGGACTGCCAATCTTTACTGTACTTCAAGCTGCCAAAGAGACAGTTTGCAGTGATTAGGGGAGTTTGCAGTGATTAGTGAGAGGGGGATTAGAGGTTCTATTCAAGGGTGCCACAAATAACTGAAATGGGGAACACACTTCAGTTACTCATGAGTAGGTCCAGTTTGAGCAGACTATAAGCAGGGCCCTAATCAAACCAAACTCTGAGTGCTTGGCTTCCACTACACTTATTTATTTCCCACAAAATATATACACTGCTTGATTGTAATGCAAATCTCAAAGTGATTTACTTACATAAGGCATGAGGAGGAAAGGTTTCCAGCTCCACTTTCCTTTCCTCCCCCCCAAAACGAGGTTTTAAAGCTATTTTTTAAGGAAAAGCACCAAAAAATAAACTTCCGATGTAGGCTGCCCAGGTTTTCCCAGACATTTCAGCCAATTTTCAAACATTCCATCTGGATACGATTTCCAACTGGCAAATCCCAGCTATGTCCAGGAAATTACAGATGTATGGCAGCCCTATCCTAATGCCACCTTCATCAGGAAGGCATGCACCATCAAGGAGCTGCCTCCACCTTTCTTCTGCCCCAAGTAAACGTGGTAAGCCCTGGAGGGAAGAAGTTTGGAGAGGAGGTGGTGGAAGAGGAAGAGATAGTTGCAGAGGTGGAGGCAGCTGCTTATTCACATGTGAGTGTTTTTGTGCGGCTTACTTGGAGTGCATGTAAAAGGCCAAGTCCCTCTGGGGCAAGCAAAGGGATGCCTCTAAGGAGCAGTGGCACACACACAGCCCACTAGCAGTTAGCTTGATCAATATGAGCCCAGAATGCACTGCCCAGGCAAGGTCAGTTTCAACCACAATGGACATCTTCATTTCCTCAGAGTGCTGGGCCCATGTGGCTCCAGAGGCTGGGTGTGGCTCTGCTACTGCTTCCCTGAGGAGCAGGGCACCCAAATGAATATTTGCTTTTTAAAGAGGAAAATTGTGGTGACTGGATGGCATTAGTCTCAGAAAGATGCCTCACCTCTTTCCCACCTCTTTGCCATCCCTTATCATCTGCTGCTGCACCAAGGGATCTTTTGAGACCACCTGGGCTCCCTGCTCCTGGACTTGGCCCTGCAGCCCATCAGTTATGGTACCACTGTCCACAGTACTAAGAAGGGAATTATTATCCTGCAGGTGAGTGAGCTGCATGGCTTTAGAAGTGTGATCAATATCCATGCATACATGATCATAGCATTTTTGCTTGACCTCATGAAATAGAAGAGTAATCAATGGCTTATAGCAAAGAAGAGAAATAAATAGAAAGATGGCTTTAGTACAACTTTGTGCACTGCTGCCCATACAGGCATCAGCATTTAACGATCCAGGCCAACTATCTGGCCATTCCCTTACCAAAGGATCTGACATTCAGTAAGTCATGGGCCAAAGCCAACAGTAATAATCGCTTTATGACTTTTCATTGGCAGTGTGGATTGATGCTTCTCACAAGTTGGTCTTGGAGACTGCACAGTTATTTTCGACTTGGCAAAAGACTTGGGGGAGTCTTTGCAGGCAATTAGTGTCACTAAACACCCTTCCTCCCGCAACAGCAGACACAAGATGAAAGACAGCCTGCTCTGCACACGAACAGAAACTCAGATGGATCTGTTGACAGGTGGAAAGTCATGTTTTTTGTGCCTCTCTTGCATGGGACTTCTCTTTCCCAGATAGCTTAAAAGATGCTTGCTGCAGAGAACTCAGAGAGATGCTTGTTGCAGAAGCAGCTAGGCTGAGAAATTCAGCAGCTCTTCCCCCTTAAAAGGAACTGATTACATCAGAGCTGTAGCCTGTTTACAATGGGTGGGGACATGCCCAATATACTTGTCTTTGCACTATTTATTACTTTTTAACCATTCATAAAAAAAAACATTCTGCTGGATCAAATGAAAGCCAGTGTAACCCAGCAAAATCTATGTAATCCACAATGGTCAACCATTGTGGATCTATGTACAGTGGTACCTTGGATTACAGATGCTTCAGGTTACAGACGCTTCAGGTTACAGAATCCGCTAACCAGAAATAGTACCTTGGGTTAAGAACTTTGCTTCAGGATGAGAACAGAAAAAGTACCGCAGCGGCGCAGCAGCAGTGGGAGGCCCCATTAGCTAAAGTGGTACCTCAGGTTAAGAACAGTTTCAAGTTAAGAACAGACCTCCAGAATGAATTAAGTTCTTAACCCGAGGTACCACTGTAATCCACAATGGCCAACCACAAAAAGCCCATCCCTGCTGCCCCCTAGATGTTTATTTAGCTCACATGTGCAATGCCTAAATAGTGCTTCAGTTGGTGCCCATCTTAATGGTGGCGAATTTCCAAAGTTAGCTATGTGTTGCATGAAATAGCACTTTGTTTTGTACCCCTCTCCAACTCCTTTCCTTGGTGACATCTGCTGCTTTTACACAATTTTGTTTTCCTAGCAGATGCTGCATTTTCCTTGGAACAATCATGTAGATGATCTTGTCCAACTAGAGAATACACAGGGAATGGAATGTTGACACAGTGCTTCAGATCTGTGAATACAAAGACAAAATAGGGAGCAATGTGAAGAGGGAGCACTGGACTTCCCCAAAGGGAGAGGGGTTTTATTTCTTTATATGTGTATTCACCAGCAGTCTTGTACCAAGTATTGCTCAGGAATTCTAATAAATCAAAAACTTGGTGCAGTTTTGAAATTGGGGATTAATTCAGTGCGGATTTGAGAGCTTCAGCCCACTGTCTTGATTCAAAATGGCATCCAATTGTATCCAAGCATAGAAAAACACTGCTCCATTTCAGTAACCATCATGCAAAATAAGATTATGATATCTTAAGAGGCGTCTAAATGCATAGCAAATAAACAACTTCCCAAGATATATGGTAGCTATATTTGCTACTGCCAAAAAATACAGAAAAGAGGACTTCTTAAATTTCTAACACAAAAATACATTTTTTTATTATTATTATCTTGCCACCTCTCTTTTCACTATACTGTATTATCCGCCTCAGAAAGATCAGGAACTGAGGCCTCCTTAATCTCCTCAGTAATTAATCCAACCTTTTCTTGTGCGCTCAGTAAGTAACAGAAGAAGACAGATTAAGCAGGATACAGGCTCATTGTTTACCTCAATTCTTACCTCAGAATTATGCCTCTGTATGAAGGAGCTGGTGTGGCAAAAGAAGCATAGAAACCTCCCCTGAATGCAAACGGGAAAGTTGTCAAGCCACCATGAACAGTGGGCTGTATAATTAAAGCATAATTGCATCCTTAAAGCCCATGCTGCATTTAATGAACTCATTCCATTTAAATCGGCTATGAGTCAAGAGCAGGCAATGGAACTCTTCCCCTCCCTCCTTGGTCCTGGAAAGGGAGGGAAGTGTAGGAGGGGAGAGAGAGAGAGAGAGAGAGAGAGAGAGAGAGAGAGAGAGAGAGAGAGAGGTGGGCTTTTTCCCATTCTAATTACAGCAGAAACAGCCAGTGCTTGACCCTTACCTCTCCAGCACCTTTCCTGCTCAACCACTTAATCACTGTAAACCAGTTTGTGTAATTAGTACTAGAAGCTATTTATCTTGGGTCCATAGGGCTGTGGTGTCAACAGAAATGTAGGTGCCAGAAAACAGGATATCTTACTAGGCAGTAGGGAGGGAGCGCTAGAAAGAGCAAAGAACACTCAATCTATGCAACATTATGATTTTTTGTTTCAATCTACCTGCAATAACTGTTGGAATTTTTAGGGTTTATTGTTATTGCTACGTCATAGGCCTCATGAAGGTGTTGGGCATGTGTTCAAGATATCCAGCACGCTCTGAAGGTTGGGGCCATTTTCCTGTTAGGAAAGCTGGTTGTCTTCTTGGAGAGCTTAGCATGGTTTCAGATGAATCACACGCTGCCTCAATACAAAAAGGAAGGCTGGTGTGAAGTTTCAAAGAGCTGCGGCTGTTGTTTGGGTTCCAAGTAGCTTTATCGAGTTACCAAGAATTAACGACAACCAATGTGAGAAGCCATTCTGATACAGAAGGCGGTGAGAATCCAAGCTGTAATTTGATTCCTTTATTTGGATTAATTGAAAATCACAAAGTACTTGAGCTGGCTTTCCATTATCACAGAACATTTTCCCAAACATGATGTTGGACTGTAAATAAAGGCAGGTGACTGGGGGAGGGGAGAGGGGGGAAAGTTTGCAAGCTGCACCAATTAACGCTGGGATAAAGAAGCAAAATATAAATGCCAGTGGTCATTCAAATTTTTCTTCAGCACCATTGAGAACTCAGGGGCCCCTGTAAGGCAAACAGCAGAAGTTTAAAACCAAACATGACATTCAATACATTAGCAAAGTTGGAGATTAATTTTAGATTCTGCTTGCAGAATGAATGAATGAATAATGCTTGTATAAAGATTATTTGACTGTAATTGCTCTGTTTTTAGAAGAGTTGGTATTTTAATCCTTTATAATTAGCTAAGCAATCAGATTGCGATTTTTAAAATATACTTATAAACATATAAGATGTCCTACAGTTGGTTAAAAAGCAACACGTTTTAGTGACTTTGAATAATGCACTGCGCCCGTGCTCACACAATAAAAAACTGGTTTTTGTTTTGTTTGCAGCTGTATAATTTACTCCCATAAACATCCACTGTAAAAATACTTTGCAATAATAAAGTATTTATGTTTTTTGCTTTGGAGTGCTTAGGTTTTGAATGGGATGTTATAGCATTTTGGGCTTTGTAAATGATACACTGCTTAAATACCTTAACTCTTTGCGGGGTTTTTTAAAGGCTTTGTCTCCTAGCTTTGGGATTTTCCAGCTCCTTTAGTATTGGCTGCTTCTCATCAAGGCTGCCCACAATGCCTGGTGCCCTCTATCACTGCTTCTAATAAATCCTGCCAAATGGTGGGTAGCACTCCCAGCAGTGGTGGTAAGTTTATAGTTGCTCTTTATATATCCTGTGAAAGCTTGGATGTAGCAGCACTTCAGGGCACCGCAGAAAATGTCAATGGGAGTTCAAAGACACTTGCCAGTCATTGGACTGCTGGGAAAGGGAAGCTCATGACCAGCCTCAGGGGTGAGGCACCCTGGCACCCTGGTGCTCTGTTTCTTACGAAGAGAATTCTGCAAACTGCTCATAAGACTTTATTCTCTGAGGGCCACTTCCCATGCCAATGGATTATATCACAGACCCATTGTTTGGACAAAGTGAATCTGGGCCTGGATGACATGTTTCCCAACTCAGCACCCCTGAGGTCAGTTTCTGGAGCTAAAAGTAAGTGGCTGGACTCTGAAGAGCACCACTGCTGGCCAGGCGAGGACAGAGGGACATATACTATACCCATACTTATACTACACCTGCCCTCCGAAACTACAGCTCCCATAATCCCAACGATTGGCAATGTTAGCTGGGGCTGGTGGGAGTTGTCTGAAGCACCATGTGATTCCTGCTGACAGGGAGGGAGAGGCAGCTGAGGAAGAAGACTCTGAATGGGAGGGGGGAGATATGACATAGCAGACCATTCCTGATAAAGCCCCCCACTTGCTGGCCCCAGATGGGCCTGGGGCACTGATAAAGTGGGACACTGCTTCTTTACCACATGTGGAAATTGAGGAAGGCTCAGGACCGTGGCCTGTTCAGACAAAGCAGAAAGATTCAGAAGGAAGGTGGAGCCACTCTTGTTTCCTAGGGAGAGGTGGTGGATCAAGACAAAAGAGGAGACTTGACCCACTAGATGGAGTGACTGCCTGTAGGCCAAGAATCCTGCAAGGACAAGGATGCCCGTGAGTAACCATTTTCCATCTCTGCTTAGAAGCTTGGTGGGTAGGTAGGGAAACTCATTGGAGCAACTTGATAGCTCCCCTACAGTCTTGGAACTCCTGTTGCTAATCTTGGTCTCCTGAACCTTCGCTCTTACTCCTTTGCCTTGAAAGAGCACCTGGACTAGAGTCTGCTTTTGCATTGATGCTGAGTTTGCACTGTTAGACTGCCAAAATAAAAGTCAATTGCTTTCCTTCTTTACTTTTATGTAAGCAAACTTGTCGTTGGTTTGGGAAAGGAGTCAATACACCCTGTCTCTGGCTGTTCCTTCCATGGAAGAAGCATGATGATTGGAAAGCCCAGCTACAGGTTTACCATGGCTGCTTGCTATCCAGATTTCAGAGCTCACCTGTTCTCATTCTCCCAGGCTGCCTCACCTTTAGTTGAATACTTCTCTTGCCTGTGCTGTGTGAATAGAAACACCATGTTAACAATGATTCAATCGTGCATTTCTAAGGTGCATTTTTAGATGACCATGCCCTTGCAGGGGGTTTTATTTTTATTTTTTGACTGCCGTGTGCAGTACATTGTATGCTGCTGTGTTATCACAAACTCCCCCGGTATTCCTTCCTGAACCAGCAATTTGGTGTGTGTGTGTGTTAATTTTAAATTATCAGTCCCTCCGTACAGGAGGAAGGTGAGGTTGAGGCTGAGTAATTGGAGGCCAAGAGGCAAAAGTCTCTGACAGAACAGAATTGATTGAAGCTTTTCACTGGAACACTTGAAAAAATCAATGCCTGTTCCCTAGATTGCACGAGTGTGTTTACTGTATTCAGCTGCTAACATTAAAAGTGAATTCCAGCAATTGCAATTACAGCTTTCTGCTTCCCCTCGCCTAGCCCTTCTCTTTGCTTGGCTTTCGTTTTGTCTTGCTTTCGAGCCTAAGGCAAAGCTAATGCAGTCAAACTGAAAGCGGCTTTATAAATTGCAACTCACCCCTTTCCCTCTCCTCTGGGACCCTCTTTTTCTTGAGCACTGTCAAACTTGATTCAGCTCAGAGGCATGGAGCTGCCTGGCTGAGGAGATTTCAGGGCTCAGAGTGTGGCTCAGTAGCTAGGCGCATGGCCAAAGTATGTTAATCCTAATGCTCTCTGATATCACTATTTGATTTCCTAGTGCCTGATGGCAGGAATTTTAAATGCTGTTGAGAGAAGCGTCGGGGATAAGGAGGTGAGTGATTTACTCTATTCAGAGGTGTGGGTGTGTTTTAGGAGATGAATAAAAATTGGGGATGGGACGTGGGTGACCCTGATTCATTGGTACCACTTCACACAATAGAGGTTAAGATGGTACAGATATGCAAAATCTGTGCACCCCACTGTACCTGAAGCAGCTGTGTATTGCAAATCCAGATGGAGGAAAATATGTCTATATTTGGTTCAAACACAATACGTACATAGCATGTCTGCATTTGCCAGGCAGCGTTCTGTACTATTCCCACCACAAACTGTCACCCTTAAGAGACATTTGTAGAAGCAAGTCTTTCCTAGGCATCCACAATATTTTTTCCCATCACCCCCTTCTCCTGTGCAGGTTCTCTTCTTACCACAGATAACAGGCTGCATCCCCAAAAATGCATGGTGGTGGGCACAAGCCCACCACCTCCCAACAAACCTGGGAGTAACAGGGTCCTTGCACTGGGAATGACTTCGTCCACTTTCCTGGGGATTCATGATCCGTTTCTCTATAGCCCCCTTTGATTCCTCTTCTGCCCACCCCAAATAGTAAAGTCTGTCCTTGTGGGAGAACCACCACAATTATCATTTCAAAAGTTAGGAGGTGTGCCTGTGCCTGTGAAAGAGAGAAAAAATTATCACAATTTTTTAAGATTTTGCATTCTAGTGATGGTGTGGGGAGGACCAGAGCTTAGTTTTTAATAGATGTAATTTGTTTCTGAATAGCAACTTGAATGGGAAAGATGCAGAGCAGCTCTGAAACAGATAAGATGCTTCCTTATATAGACAGTAGTGGAGCAACAAAGTGGGGCTGTGTTGGCCTCTTGGCTTCCAGCACTGAGCCTGCACCATGCCAAGTTCCCCGCTGCCTTGTCCTTCTCCCGCTCCGTAGCCAGCAGCAATGTAAGGCGTTGGGAAGCCAGCATTCAGCTTCATTGGAGGCCTTCATTGGATGCAGTAGTAGAGGAGAGGGAGAAAAAGTTCTCTTTGCCCACCTCCACCCCTCCCACCATGCATTCTCTCCTGCCCCATTTCCTCTAATCTATTTGTTGAATCTATATTGCATTTTGTGAACGACTGTTGCTGTCATTTTTGCTAGCGGTTGGTTATAATTTTGTTCTGTCCACATTTTCAAGGAACTGGCCTAATTCACACCTCCTGGATTGTATCACAATTTTCTATCAGATTTCACACTCCTCTGAATGTTGTGATACAGTTCTTGGCTAAAAAACCCCACCCCACATCCATACCAAAAGCCATATAGTTGCTTATTTTAGGATGGAATTAACTGAGGAAAGTGTATGTTGAAATCTAATGTGTATTTATTTTTTAAAAAAGAATAATATACACTACATAACCCCTAATGCATCTGTTACTGCCAAAGGCAATAATGCTTCTGAATACCAGTTCCTGGAAACCTCAGGAAGAAAGGTTCTGCTTGCAGATTTCCCACAGGAATTTGGTTAGCCACAGTGAGGGAGAAAATGCTGGACTAGATGGGCCATTGGTCTGATCTAGCAGGACCTTCTTATGTTCTTAATAAAACACATATTTAAGTCCGTTTTAAAATGTGATCTGGGGCTTTTGGGCTCCCCCCATTGTGTCCCCTTACTGACCAATTCTAACCTAAAATCTCAATGCTATGCCATTCTTAATTAATGGCAGTCAAGCTCTTTTTTTACATCTCTCTTCTATCTCCTGATCAGCCTTAGGGGAAGCTAATTTGATGCTCTTGTAATGTCGTTGGTTCACTGATAGAAGCAACAGAATCACTAGAAAGTGGATTGATCTGAAAATACTTAAGGCCTTACTTCTACCTATGAAAGCCAACATATGGCTTGTCATCCTTAGTTTAGTTTCCTTTTAGATCTCAGTATGAGAGTGTGAATTTAACCCTGCTCATAACCAAGCAGTGTTTGTTTAGCATCTGTTTTATTTGCTTAGAAGCTGGGCTACAAAAATGAAAAGAAAACAACATCACTCCATTTGAAATTAGTGTCCATATGGATCTTACTAGAGTTTCATTTCATGTACGTTCATTTCAGCAGCTTGGCTCCAGTGGAATCGTTTTCCCATATGCATATAACTTACATTATTTCCAAGACATCCAGCACCATTCACTGAAGCCAGCAAAACTTGCAGACAAACCACCCAGTCATTTGCATGTTCACTCTGAACAGAGCCCTGTTGATTTCAATGGAACCTGCTTCTAGGAAAGTGTGCAGAGAATTTCAGTCCAAATATATTAATTTGTTGTGGCTATGATGGCCAAGCATGGGAATCAGTCTTTGCGTCTTCAATTCACTGTCCCTGAGATGACATACAAGTGCCCAGTTCAGGAGATGATCTTAGGCAGATGGGATTCCAGCAGGGTGAATTCAGATTCTGGTGAAGGAAGCCAAGCAAACTCAAGCAAGTCCATGTTTGAGTTCCAATAAGGCAAGGTAAACAAAGCCCACAGCATCCTGGATACCTCTGTATGATACTCAAGCTGAAGGATCTTCCCAACAGGCTCCAGTGTTGCTTTAACAACATGCCAACATACACTGAGACGGAATTGAAGCTCAATCTGGGCATCTAGCTCTGGCTCTGGAAACTTCAGCTTCTTCAGCTAAGGGGAATATTCTGCTCCATTAGCTGTTGACTCTGGTGGAGGCATTACTATAAAACCAGAAGATTCCCCCAGAGAGCATCCTCTAAGACTGCACCCACATTTTCAGCCCATTCTACTTAGAATTTCTCTCACACCCTCATTAATCCAGTCAACTAATTCCCAACACAAACTGTAAAACTGCTGTTTTTCACACACATGCATACAGTTGCTCCTTCCCTCAGCTGAAAGGATAGCACCTTGACCAGTTTCCAATGGGTATCGCTTCCAGAAACAGAAAGTGATTCCCAACTAGTGCTGTGCCGAACAATTTCCCTGTGTTTCCCGCCAAGCATTCTCTAGTAATTAAGGAGAAATGAAATCACATTTAAAAATTATCAAAGGTGTGAGAACATTTTGGTGAAATCCTCATGAGCATGCTACAGGATTTTTCTCACACTTGCTATATTTACCCAAGGTAGGCAATGAATGTTTGTGGGTATCCTCTCTTTCATTCAACAAATCATCTCCCTCTGGTGCTCTGTGTTCTGCAGACTTTGTGCCTGCACCTCTTGAAAACCCCATATTATCCATAGCTGGGGACTTTCTTTCTTTCTTTCTTTCTTTCTTTCTTTCTTTCTTTCTTTCTTTCTTTCTTTCTTTCTTTCTTTCTTTCTTTCTTTCTTTCTTTTTTTGTAAGTACAGGAAGGTGGGGAGGCCATCTAACATGTTCCTGACAGCTATTCCTTATTTGTTTTTTAAGTGAAGGCTTTTAAGAAAGAAATTCAAGTGCTCCCAGTGTATGAGGCAGAAAAATGGTAGCCTCTTTTGCAGGGTAAATTTGAGAGAATGGGTTTCCCCATACCACTATTCCCAACTATCTCCTAATCATTAGCTCCAACGATAAAACATAAATGGCCACCCCAGACTATTAACCAGCCATCCCCCTAACAAAGGAAGGGGTCAACCAGCAGCCATAATATTCTGGGGATTGGCTGACTTTAGAAAGTCACTCAGCAGTGGGGTGGCTCAGTGTTCTTCTTGATACTGTTGCAAAGACTCTATATAAATTTTACAGCAAGCTCAGGACTGGCTTTGATTCCCATTTGATGCCTAATTCAAGAAGATGTGATAGCTAAACCCACCCTAGGGGAAGAAAACAAGTCCGCTGCATGTACTGATTTGTTTTTGATATTTCTTATATTCTTATTATTCTTATTTTACCCTATTGCTACTGCATACGTTTGTTAATAAGACTGAGAAAACAAAGCAAAGGAGGATGGAGGCAGAGGAAACCAAAGGGGGAACAAAAATTGTATTAAAATAATAATAATTTTACTCTGAGACTGAGCATCAAGAAAAATGAGCAATGCCTTCTCTCTGTATCCCCAGCTGGGAATAAAACGGGTTTTCTGCCATGCTTCACAACATAACAAGTCTAATGATTCCATGCATACTCAGCTATTTGTATAAAACCAGCCACAAGAGAGTACAGTAAAAGGGTACAGTCCAAAGCCTTGAATACTTTTTGCAATTGATTTCAATGAGTTGAGGCCTGTCCTTTGAACCTGCCACTCCAGCTTCCAATAGATAAACCAGCATGCCATTCTTTCCCATTAGACAATGGGAAAGAATACTGAGCCTGATAAGTAGGTGACAGAAGGAGGGCACAGGAGTTAAGCTGGTAGGAAGTCAGGGCAAAATTCATTTGGGAGTGATGGAAGTGACTGTTCCCTTGCCCTACAGGTCATTTTACTTCCTCTTAGCACAGGGGGGAGGTTTTTGTTTTCCAGCCTGCAGAATGTCTAGATCACTTTTACCTGGACATGGCCTCATTCACACTGTTTCAATTCCCTACGTTTAGGCAGAGTGATAAGGGCACTTCAGATGGCAGGTTTTGGCACAGGTGGCAGTCTCCTGCCACACTGTGGTAGGTCCCTAGTCATTTCTCTCTACCTGAGGACAGAGCTGTTTATGCTACAAACCCTGCTACCCTCTGGTGCGGTGGAGTGTTGAAGTAAGAGTCAGCTTCCAGTCTAGTTAGTTTCTGCATGTGAAATGGAAGGGAAGGAGCCATCTTTTCATTTGCCTCAGGACGCAAACTATATTGGCATTAAAGCTCCTGAACATCAGTTGCTGGAAACTATAGGGGGAGAGGATGCTCTGTGTTCAAATCCTGATTGTGGGTTTCCCAAAATCATCTGGTTGGCCACAGCAGGATGCTGGATTAGATGGGTCATTGGTCATATCCTACAGGCTCTTCTCATGTTTTGTATCAGTACTGATGGCTAACTAAGGACAGCATATTCCTTTGGAGAAAAGACTAGAGGTCTATGGGTTCTGTTTGTTTACAGGTGTACAGGCTAAGCAGATTTTTAACAGAGAAAGGGGCAGAAGTGAGCACATATGCAGGCAGTGAGAGACACGAAGCAACATCAGATGAACTCAGCCAAATTAGGAGAAATGCAAGAATTCCATCTAGCTCAGTGTATTAGCTCTACACTGTCTTGGCAGCAGCTGAACTGGGTTTTAGACAGGATTCTTTCCAAGTCCTCCCTGGAGATGCTGAGGACTGAACCTGGCACCTGCCATAGGTAAAACATGTGCTCTGTCCCTGAGCTATGGCCCTTTCCAGAACTCCAAGGTTCCATCTCTGCAGGTGCATGTTCAGCCAGGCTCAGTCTGCGCAAACCAGTGACAACCTCACATATCCATGCAGGTGAGTATAACTTAAAATTAATTCCATATGACTCGCCAAACAAACTGACATGAACCACTTCATTCACTGGCTGTTAATTAGTGTCCATTGCCCAACATCAACAACTAGGACATGACATTCCTAGGGAAGTGAGCTATTTCTCTTTGTGCAACAGAACAAAGCAACACATTTCCAACCTGCTTTCTTTATAACCTGGTTTGGGATTCCCCCACCGCTATGTTGCCAGCTCCTCCTCCTATGTTTGCAAGCAGCTGTGAATAGGTGTAGTTTGGGTTGCCCATGGGACGAGGAAAGCTACTATTATGGGCAGCATGCCTGCTTCTTCTAGCAGCCCCAATTTCCTGGGAAATGGTTTAACTAACCTTGACATTTGATTGCCCTTATCCTGAAAGGGTAATATGGACCTCAGGCTTAATAATCAGAATTGCTGAACCTTCACATCTCAATCTAAGGAAATGGAACTTCTTGTACAAGCTCTAGTCTTAAATGGATACTTAGGGACTCCAATATACAACCTGTGAGACCAAGGGATATATTCTATTTCAGTGCAAGGAGCTCTGAAAATGAACTCCACATGTACAAATACTGAGCTCTTTAAATCTCTGAAGGGTACAGGCCCTGGATTTTTAATTGAGACCTTTTTCTGGACTGTCATCCCAATATCCATCTGTGCTTAGATGCCATCTATATTTGAGGCTTCTGCTATCACTGCTTGTTCATCGGTGATCAGCCCTTTGCTGTGGCAGGTACCTCTAGGGATACTGGCCTTTAGGGAGCTTTCCTACTTCCCTTGAAGAAAGTACCAGAAATACTGCTTGAAAAGCATCTTTAAAAAATGAAACAGTCTATGTACTTTTAGAGGAGTGACAATTAATTCCTTTTAATTCCTAAGCTGGTCCTCATTAAAATTGTTAAAGGAAATTTCTTAATGCCGCTTAATTTTATTATTCTTATGTGAAGCATCCCTTTTCCCTGACTCAACAATGCTATATCATAAACATTAATAATTATGCATGTATATTATTATTATTATTATTATTTGCCATTTCATTCTTTAAATGGATTGAGGTGCTCAAAGATCTTTAGTGCATATCAACTCTTTACTTTGTGGTTTGGTTTAGTATAAGGATCTCCTTGCTCAGTGCAATTGGAGTTGCGCAGGGAAGCAATTTTAGAAAACTGGATTTTCATTTCTACTCTAGGAAAGAAGCTTTCCCCCAGGGTTTAAAGAAGGAATGTTATTCTGTTCCCTCTCTGTGTCCCCCACCCACTCCACACACATAACAAAGAGAAGATACATGCCTGATTTATTTGTTTGAAAACATCATACGAATGTGAGCAAAACAAGAGTGTAAAATCAGTTTTCTGAACATGATTAACCTCACATAATTGCTTTGTTTGCTGCTCATTAAAAGCCTCCAGGTACTTTCAGCTCTGGCAAGTGGGTAAACAAAGCAAAAGTCAAGATTTTCTACAGAGGCAAATGGCTGTTTCCAGTGTTAAAGTTCTGTACTGGTAACAATGAACATTCTTAGAAGCCTCCACAGTCAAGAGTCTTGATCACGCAGGGTTCCTGATTGCAGAGAGGCTTCTAAGTGCAGACAGTTGTGTGTGCTTAGAAACCTCCTTCAGACCTTCCTGCTCAACACAGGACTGGGGCAGACAAGGGACAGCATGCATGCATGCATGCTCCTGCATCCCTTACACACTCAATGCCAGGGGTAACCATTATGGTGCTCAAGATGCCATAGGACTGCAGCTTCCATCAGCTCCAGCCAGCATGACCAATGTTCAGGGATGGTGGGAGTTGGAGTCCAACAACCTCTGGAGGGCACCACATTGGCTATCCCCGCTTTATGCCCTCACAAGAGCAGCAGACTGCCTGAACAGGGTCTGGGTTGCTTGAGCATCATTAGCTTGCCTGCCTGCAATGCTTCCAGAGAGCAACACAACCTCCTGTTTCAGAGCCCCGTACTGAAACATTTCACTGCAAAGAATGGGGAAGCTCCCCATTGCCACTTGCATGAGTTTCAACTGCAGGTGACCGCATCCAGAAGCCCTTACTTCCCACACTAATTCATAAGCACGATGCATTACTGTTCTGGATAATCGTAGTGCTCATGGTGGTGTGTTAGGGCATCACAGGGTTATGCTGTGGAAGGCAAGCACAGAATAGCTATTCACATGCCTGAAAGATGAATACCTATTTTCCTATCCAGGCAATTTACTACTGAGTGGAGAGTCCTTGCTCTCTCTCAGTTCAAGAGTGGTATCCTGTTAGATTCTGCAAAGCTGTTGCATTATCTCCCCTCAAACCTCTCCTTAAACCTGCCTCTGTTATGATGCCTGGAAAAACACTTGAAGGCAGTAAGGCTTTGCCAATTTTAACAGATTCTTACTTATTACACCAACTCATTCTGACTTGGGTTTTTTTTCCTCTGTCTTTTGACTCCTTCTCTGCAATCCTGAAATGGTTTCAGGCCCAGTGAATCCCACAGGACACATGATGGTTTGCACAAGGCCCAGGACATTTTGCTTCTTATGGTGCTTTACAACCTGCTCTTCATTTAAAAACACACAATCCCAGCAGGATGTAACATTGTGTGTGTGTGTGTGTGTGTGTGTGTGTGTTACATAAAGCAATCTGAAAAATCAAACCACAACCACAGTAAAACACATTTACCTCACATCACTGTGAGAGCAACAAAAATATCCTTCAATCAACTAACCCAGTGCCTCAGTAAATAAAAATGTCTTTACAAGGCACCTAAAACCCAGAGTGGTATAGTGGTTAGAATGCTGGACCTGGTAAGACCAGGGTTCAAATACCCACTCAACCATGAAGTTCACTCACACTCAGACTAACCTACCTCACAGAGCTGTTGTGAGGATAAAATTGGGAGGAGGGGAACTATGTATGCCTCTTTGAAGGAAATCTGGGATATAAACGCAATTAATAAATGCTAAATAAATTACTAAATCAAGGTTTATGAGTGTGTGTTTGTACACACACATGTGCACACACATTCGCCCGGTGCTAAACTTTATGAAGCTAAAATTGCAACATTCACACAGATGAGGAAGGAACCAGCAGCCTGGGGAGGAAACACAATATTTGCAGAAGGCAAAAAAAGGACTTTGTTGAGGGTGGGCAAAGCAGGGGGGGGGCACACAAAAACACTTTGGTTAGGTGTTTCCTCGGCTGACCTGGGGAGATAGAGGGGGGAAACTAGTGAGTGGGTAGGGAAATCTTTAGAAAGTATCTTTAGAAAGGGACATGGATTGGTGGCAAACTGAACAGGATCAATCAACACTGAAAATTTTGTTGCGGGTTTCATTTGTGAATTCCAAACTCTCCCCTGCCCCACTTTTTGCTGCATTTACCCATGAGAAATTACTTGTGCAACCTGATCATATGCATATTATTTCCTCAGGAGTAAGTGCTACTGATTTCAGTGAGCCTTCCTTTCCAGAGTGTGTGTGTAGCATGTTAACAGATTCTAGCTGTGGCAGGAGCACAAAGGAAGACCAGTAAATTCATTATGCAAACAGCCACAACCCTCATAAACCTCAATATTCAGTAAGTACCAGTACGTTTTTTCAGGGGAAGCCACACAATCACCTCTGCTGATCATCAACAATGACTTCTTTCCCTTGATGTGTATCACAGCAGGCTACAGTAACCTTAGAACATGGGTAGGCAAACTAAGGCCTGGGGGCCAGATCTGGCCCAATCACCTTCTAAATCCGGCCCGCTGACGGTCCTGGTATCAGCGTGTTTTTACATGAGTAGAATGTTTCCTTTTATTGAAAATGCATCTCTGGGTTATTTGTGGGGTATAGGAATTCATTCATTTCCCCCCCAAAAAAATATAATCTGGACCCCCACAAGGTCTGGGAGACAGTGGACTGGCCCCCTGCTGAAAAAGTTTGCTGACCTCTGCCTTAGAATAAAAGGAATCCAGTAAACTCTCCAATACAAGTTCAATGCCTAAGTTCTTACTTGGAAAGGCGCCAGATGACCAAACACATGAAATAGGTGCACCGGCTCATTTTGAGCACAATAAAAAGAAAACTGGTTGGACCACTTCTGTTTGCCTAATTTTCTTTTGTACAAAGAGGCTACACAATGTTACATAGTTCAGAAGGTGCTTAGTGTGATCATGAATGAGTGTTTTACACCTTTAAAAAAATAGGAATAGCTGTAACATGATCTGCAACTGAAACACAGAACCTTTTAAGACAAAGATGCTACAAAATGTAGAACCATTTTGAAAGCAGCCATAGAGCACCTGGGCACTTTATCCTAAGGGTGTGCTTTAATTTGACTGATCCACAAATCCTAAGAGGAAAAGGGATGCATCAGAGGTATTGGGGGCTTGCAGGGATGAAACAGGATCTCTACAAGATGGTGCAGCCTAAGAGAGGAGCCCTGGACTATTTTGTGGTACATTGGCAATGCAAACATTGAAATGATGCAGGCAAACATTTGCTAAAAGCAAAAACAATGCCTCTACGTTTGCTACAAAGGAGGGGGGGGGGACCAAAATCCATAGTGTGGGGAGGGTGCAGAAGAAGCACGCCATTTATGCCTGAAAGTCTAGCTTGTAATCAGTGGTTTTAGCAGCATTTTCTAATCCTGGTGCTTCTTGGAAGGGAGCAGTCTTATCTCTACAGTTAAGGAAGGAAGATGCCAGGATGATGTTGGGGGGGGGGCAGTATTATTTTGCCTCTGGTCTTTTGCCTCTGTAATCAGAGGGAATGATTTTTTTTTTTTTTTACCAAGGAAGTGAATCCCTTTTAGGTTTCCCCACTCCAAAATCAACTCTAAAGGTGCCTAGCACAAAAGTCACTGGATCTTTTTGTCTATAGTTTGGTAGGTTTCTTACCTGGATGGCCAGACTCCCCCAAATACACTTGCTGGCCTTGGTATAGAGAATGTTGCTGCTGAATACCTGTTGCCATGAAACTAGCCCTCTTCAGATGTTGAAGGTAAATATGCGAAGAGTGCATTGAATAGGAAGATCTGAAGGAGGCATCTAAGCACATTTATCCCAACACATTCAGAAGCCCACTCAGGCCTTAGCACTCGATGTGTATCCAAACACACACAGCAGAAAGACCCACAGGTATGAAAATATACTTATACTCAAAGCCATGTAGAAAGGGGAAACAAACAGTAATACAAATAGAGCAAGAAAACAATACACAATGGAACAACTGGTTATGGATCAATTTCAACCAATGAGGCTTTTTCAAATATGTCCAAATAATCCTAAATCCCGAGGGAAGTTATTTTCAACAAAGCTCTTGTGTGCCTAATCTGGAACTTGCTTCTAGGTGCTAGCATGTTGGTTGAGCTTCTCACATACCCTCCAACATCTTCAGTCCCAAAACTGGGACACATGTCTTCCCGCTCCTGCGCAGGATCATGGAGCCCAAAAGGTGTGCTTTTCTCAGGGTGCCATGCTCGCACAATGCCCTAAAACACATTTTTTTGAGTGCCGCACAAGATCATGGCCCCCCCAAAAGCGCTTTTGTCAGAGTGAGATCATGGCACCCCAAATGGCCGTCATGTTCTCACGCGAGAAAATGGGATGCCCCATTTTTTTCTGGGACACTTGTGAAGGAGTATGTTCTTCCCCTTTCCTTTTCTGTCCAATGCAGTGATTGTTCATGAAGAATCACTGCTCTAGGAAAGCTGAACAACACACACATGCCTGGACAAACACCCACTGCTGTTTTTAGGGAAAGCAGGCCATTGCTCATTTTTCTAGGCCTCTGGCTTTTAATTTAATTGGATATGTTGGCCTCCCTTCAATGACTCCTGCTTATGAGTGGGTTACTTCAATCTCTTACGGCATGGTATGGTCAGATTAAATAATCACAGCATTTTTCTTTGACTATAGAAATCTTTGAACATGGAGTGAATATTTTTAAAGAACCCGAGGAGTTCTAAGAACACAAGCTTCATTGAAAATCAATAGCATATTGACTCCTGTTTTCCTCAGGCATGTATAAAAGTTGCTCTTGCCAGAATGTTGATCCTGAAAACACCTATGAGCAACATGGCACTGTTTCTATATTTCAGGATTTGTAGGAATAGAATTAATTAGCATTGTTAATGCAATATAATTAATTTTTTTTTTAAAAAAAACAGTCAATCTTTATCATCCCTATATTATGTTGCCCCCAGTCCAACTAGGGCAGGGGTGAGGAATTGCAGGACTGGGGGGTGGTTCAGTTGTTGCCCTCCAAACCTCAAGATTCCCCATGGCCTGCCCCAGCAGTGCTCTGTACCATCCATGGCTGAATTTCCTGGCTGAAATGTGTCCTTGAACTCTGATCATTTTTATTTATTTATTACATTTTTATCCTTCCCTTCATCTATAGATCTCAGGGGGCTTCACAGGCAAGTCATGTGAGCCACGCCTCTTTCTCAACCCCCCTCAAACTGCTTTCTTGTGTGGTGCCCAGCAAAGCGCTTTTTTGGGCGCCGTGAGAGATTGTGGCCACAAAAAAATCACTTTTTGTAGGGTGAGAGCACAATGCGAGAGCTTGCAAGATCATGGCGCGCAAAATGAGCTCTCATGAGAAGAAAACGGGATGTCCTGTTTTTTCTGGGGCACTTGAAAGGTATGGAGTTTGATACTCAGATGGTGGCAGCTGTTTAAAATTATTGTAAGTTGTAGATTTCTCTACTTTCACTGGGAAGCTACCCCATTTACAGTTTTATTTTCAGCTGCTCTGGCAAGTCTCCCAATGTTTAAGCTGTGGAGCAGGGGCAGGGAACCTGGGCACGAACACCACACTAGCCCCAGCCACTAACCAGCATAGCCAATGATCAAGGATGAGGGGAGCCCAAAAACACCAGGAAGGCTTCAGGCTCCCAACCACTGTTGCAGAGGCTCAGGCATTAGCTGGAATGAAGCCTGAATGCAAAACTGCAAACTCCAGGGAACCTACTGGAACGGTTAAGAGGAAAGGAAGAGTGCAACATAAAATCAGAAACAAGGTTGCCCTTGATAGATCTCCCTAGAAGGTTGACAAAGCTGCCAGGAGATGCAAAATATTTTCCTTATTGATCTATCAAAGTCCGTTTTACACAGAGGGGATTATACACTGCTGATAACATAGCAAGGTTGCCACTGATGAAAATCAATAGGTTTGGCCTGCCCAGTCTTCATTTAATTAGAGAACCCTGTAAATACCAGGAGAGGATGTGTGTATTTGCTATTGTTAACTTAGGCTACTGTTCCTTTCACCCCGTTCGGCTGAACCCTTTCTCATGGTTATCAAGATGAATGGGTTTAATGAAGACCTTTCTCTGCCACCCTCTCTCTATAAAATATAATGTCTCTAGCCATTGTTTCAGAATTGGATCATCTCTATCTCAATACAATTAGCCTAAAATTAACATAGAGTGCAATAAACACATGAAATACTCATCTCTCCTTTAAAGAAAAATGTAACATTCGAATCTCTAGGTTGCATAGTAAGAAACATGAATGAGTTCCAACGCAAAATTCATATATAGAAATCCCCCCGATGTTACTAAGCTACAACAGCGGTGCTATAATTAAAGGTGAAGTATTCAGCTTGAGTAAAATACGATTTAAATTAGAAGAACTTCAGCATGACAAAGGAATGCAAGAGCCTTGTATTTTAGAGAATGTTTAGTAAGCTCTGCAATAGTATTGAGTGGCAATGCAATTCCGAACACAGCAGATGAAAAAAAAAGTCAAGGGAAGCCCGAGCTTCCCCCGACCCCAGCCCCCAGAACAGGCTGCTATCCGCAAGCCTTCCCCGACCAGCCCCGACAAACTCTGGGAGTATTCCCCACCTCCCGCAGAAGCCGTGCACTCTTTAAAGGGGCTGTGCGGCTTCTATTGGCTCTTCTAGCTTGGGGATGGCTGCGCGCAAAGCCTCTCCAGGGCAGCGGGGTGCCTTCACCCCGCTGTCCTGCAGAGGCTAGCAAGATTGTTCCCAAGCCAGAATTCCCCCACCTCCCGCAAAACTGGCAGAAGCCGTGCGCTCTTTAAAAGCTTCTCCTGGCTTTTCTGGGAGGTGGGGGAATTCCCTCACCTCTCGCAAAAGCCTGCAGAATCCGTGCAACCCCTTTAAAGAGTGTGCAGCTTCTCCTGGCTTTTTTGGGAGGTGGGGGAATTCCCCCACCTCCCTGAAATGCCCACAAGCTGCCATCTGCAAGTCCTGGGAGCCCGAGGGAAGTCGCGCCGGGCTCCCAAGGCTTGCGGATAGCTTCCTGAAGCCTGCATTCGCCCCATAGGACGCACACACATTTCCCCTTCATTTTTGGAGGGGGAAAAGTGCGTCCTATAGGGCGAAAAATACGGTATTTGACTAAGGCACCATCTACACAATACATTTTAAAAAGTAAGTCTCATACTGCTTTGGCTCCCCCATAATAATCCTGGGTACTATAGTATGTTTAGGGTGCTGAGTGTTGTTAGGAGACCCCTGTTCCCCTCACAGAGCTATAATTTTAAGACTTGTTTAACAGTCAATCCCTCTTTCCAGGCATCTGCTACTGATATCACTTACGGGTGTGTGATACACATCTATTTCTTTCCTAAGACATGCAGAGTGGACCAGCCTGTGGAATTTCTGAAATGCTTCCCTTCATTAAAGAAAGAGGTACGCCCCGGCCTGCCCTATTCTTTAGTGATATTTGCACGCATCTCTCAGAATGCAAAAAGATACACCTACAGAAAGAGAAGCAGCAGTAGAAATGGTACTTAGACAACACCACGAAGGGGAAACCTTCCAGGGAACTGCTCCTATCCAGCTGAAGGAACATGCCAACCCATTCCTTCCTTTTAATGCTGCCAACCTGGGTCCTTTCCAAGTCAACCAAGAGCACAATGTGTGCAAAAAGCTCCCAAAGGATTCTGCAGATTCCGAGCTGACTGCAACAGTGTGCAAGCCTGAGAATGAATGTAGATGGTTGTGTGCAACATCACCACCTGTCGGCTCGTATTTCAAGGATGTGAACAAAAGCCAGATTTCTATTGAGCTCCCCTGAGATGAAGTTAGCAACCTGCTCGTTACCTTTTTCACTTGTGAAATGTGCCATTATAAACACTTTCACAGAAATCGCACACAAAAACTTTGAAAGCGGGCTGTTTGAAGCTTTTCAAGCCAATATTAGGTCACCAGTTAATGGCCACCTAGGCAAGCAGCCCAGGACAACTTTGGTACTGCATGCTGTTCATAAAGGAACCTACCGCTGGGCCAGCTGGGCCATGTACACACAACTACAATCCTGGGTATAGCCATAAATCTGCAGGATCACCGGCCTGTTATCTGCTATTATTGCTATTTCACAACCAGCCTAGGCGCCAGTCTCCTTAAGAGTTATAGCTTAGATCTGATCCGGTTTGGCTTTCCCTGCTCTGAAACTGCACTGGTCAGTGTGCTTGTTTCTCAACTCATATTTGTCTCAGTGCAGGGTATACAAAACCCTACCAGACCCTGTTTTGCAACAGAATTGTTAAAAATAATGACCTGGAGCCAAATGAAAGGCATCGAGGCTTCCTAAAAGCTGTTGTTGAGATAAACCCTTTCATTCTAAAACTTTGGGGCCTATCTATAGTACATACTTACATTTAAACTAGTTTAATTGCCATTGTTTTCCCCAAAGGGTTTCAGGGGTTTTTTATAATGAGGATGCTGAGAATACATTAAAAATCTCCCATACAGAACAACAGTTCCTGGTGTTCCCTGGAGGGAGAAGATGGCTGTGGAACTAGTGAAGTGTATATATGCCCTCAGTGAGGATCCCCTGTAGCATCAACCAACCAGCCCTTATTGACAGGCATGGTAAGAGCCAAGAGCATCAATCATTGAAATTAGATCTCTGCCATGGGACCAGGCAAGGAAGAATAGGCCAGCACAAACTGCATGCATTGTGCTGCAGGCGCCCAGGTGTATCCCCAGGTGGGAGGGAAATGAGACACTCGCTTGGGAGCTGCCCTGCTGAAACCTTGCATGTTTAACTGGCCAGGCATACTCTAGTTTGGACTCATTCCAAGCAAAAAGCATATGCTGTCTGCAATTTGCCTTCCTGAGACCATGGCTGTCAGGCATGTGTTGTTGTAAAGGATCCTTGAAGCATGTGACAGACCTTGGCAGGCAAGGGGACAGCTGGGTGAGTTACGTAGAGTCAGATAAACTCTGGAGGGAGTGTCAGAATGGGGTCAGGGGCTGCTGCAGACAGTTCTGTTGAACTTATTATTATTATTACTCCTCTTCTCCACGGCAGCTGTGAAAGTGGAACTACAAAGGACTATTGCAATGTAGCCTTACTCCTAGTAGGAGAGATCTTGAAAACTATTCTCTCCAAGCAACCCTTCCACTGTGCACACACCTCAATTTAGATTTTCCATTTTTATTTTGCAGTTGTCACTCATATACTGTATATACTCAGTCCTCATCAAAGTAAGTGGTGTGTGTGTTGTCCCCTAAGATAGATGGATAGATATTACTTCTGCAAACCTCCAGGTTCCCCCAAGTATGGATATACCTCAGCAGATACGGCCAAAGATCTCTTCTACCCAGAATCTGCTTGGAAACGTTTTCCACCGTGAGAGACTTCAGCCAGGGAGGATTCTCCTCTGCACAAGAATAAAATAATGGTGACTAGTACAACAGCAGCTCAGCAGTAATTAATCACCATGCCAGCTCAACCCTGCATTGCCCTTGAATTCTCTTCAAGTTAATTGTATTTTTAATTTAATTTCACAAAAAAATGTTGACTAACTCATGAAGATGTCCCTCAATGCGGTGGGGGCAGAAGTAGCGTGGGGAGAGAGTGCGCCTGGATTAATCATACAGCCAACAAGGCATAAAAGCATACAACTCATCTGTCAAGATTCTGTAAGCACATGTTCTCTTGCAGTTGGCTGCTGAATTGGTTCAGAAGTCCCTTTCTTCTCATAGGACCAATATTATTTGCTGGTGCAAAGGGTGCCCTCAAGGGTGTCCCACCTGATGATGCTTTCAGAGTGCTGGCTTGCGTTTGCACCCAGCCTAACTTCAGCGAGCGCCACCTATGAAGCTGGGCTCCTTTTGGAGGAAGGGTGGGATAGAAATGTAGCCAATAAACAAATGAATATAATTCTTCCATCCAGCCTTAAACAGTAACTTGTCCTTGATGGTTAAGGCGACATGGTGGTGTACATTCAAAAACCCTTATATATTGATGGGGTCACACCTAGAATCATAGAAGTGTGGAGTTGAAAGGACTCCCAAGGATTATCTAATACAGCTCCTTGCAATGCAGGAATCATAGCTAAAGAATCCCTAACAGATGGCCAGCCAACCACTGTTTAAAAACCTCCAGTGAAAGAGAGTTCACCACCTTCTGAGGTGGTTCCATTGTCAAAGAGCTCTTACCCTCAGAAAGTGGTTCGTAATGTTTAGCTGGAATCTCATTTATTGTAATTTGAATCCAATGGTTCAGGTCCTACCTTCTAGAGCAGCAGAAAACAAGCTTGCTCCATCTTCTATGTGGTGGTACAAGTTCATTTTTTGCTGCTCCAGAAGGTGGCTACGGGATTCCCCCCTCTTGTGTGGAGGTGCTCTACATGGGGGTGAGCATCATGCATGTAGAGCCTTTCACAGCCTGGCCCTATGTGTGGCTTGTGTTGGGTACACACCCACTCCCTCCATCAACATGTGATGGGATATTGTTGTCGCAACACTCCTAAAGACAGCCCCATTCATAATATCCTGCAGGGCTGACTGGATACATTTTCACTTTCTTTCAGATGCCGTGGTTCCAGCAGTGGAGGTAGGAGCCGGGGGGGGGGTTGGCAGGACCAGAGGGTGGCCCAGTGGCTTCCCCCAGTTCATATGTGCAACAATGTTTATAATTCTGGACAAGTTGCCAAGTGTAACTCTTGGTACAAGTCAGCAAATAGAATTTTTGTTCCCATCAATTTGCTAATGCCATTAGATACCATGCACACATTACATTTGCATACATGCAATTATATGAGGGTGCGTGTGGTTTCTATTGCCCTTCATCTTAACCCTTGAAATAAACAATATGGTATACAAAATTGAAAATATTACAGAGCCCGACAACCACTGAACAGTTGCATCATTTACATAAACGCAATATATAAACTGCAGGAAATGTGCACATAAGATATTCAAGCCACGCTTCAAGGGTTGCTTCCGGAAAACACTTGGGAGCTCATTTCAGTCTGAACGGCAGCTTTCACCCTGTGTGGATTTGAATTGGCAGATGGCAGCAAGCTAGTCCTGAGAACTGGTCCATATTAGCCCAAGTGATCAAACTGTGGATTTGAAGGAAGGCTGTTGCTTGGTGACAGAGCACATGCTTTGCCTGCAAAAAGTGCCAGGTATCGCCAGGTAGGACTGGGAAAGACCCCTCTTCAAAAACCTGGAGAGCCACTGCAAGTCAAGTCAGTGTAGACAGCTGGATAGACAGGTGACTTGCCTGACTCTGTACAAGACAGCTTCCTCTGCCCTGATAAGGACACTGAGAACATTCACCCCATTTAGTGGGTGATTGCAGCCAACCTGCAGAAAGCCTCAAACCACAGAAGTACGTCTGCAGCATCAGGACAGATAACATAATGCAGATAACATCCTTCTGCAGTATGGTAATTAGATGGTGGTACCTCGGAAGTCAAACGGAATCTGTTCCAAAAGTCTGTTCCACTTCCAAAATGTTCAGAAACCAAGGCACAGCTTCTGATTGGCTGCAGGAAGCTCCGAAGTTGTATCGGACTTTTGTGTTCCAAAGAACGTTCGCAAACCGGAACACTCACTTCCAGGTTTGCAGTGTAAGCCAAAACGTTTGACTCGCTAGGCGGTCGGGATCCAAGGTACGACTGTACTCTGCTTTGGTTATTTGTTTGTTTATTATATTTCTATCCCACCTTTCATCCAAGGAGCTCAAAATGGCAGCATACATGTTTTCCCCGGCCTCATTTCATCCTCACAACAACCCTGTGAGGTAGGCGAGGCTAAGAGAGAGACTGGCACAAGGTCCCCCAATAAGCTTTTTGACCAAGTGGGATTGAACCCTGGTCTCCCAGATCCTAGTCCTAGACTCTGTTTTAAGCACTATCACATACAAAATTGTAGGGATCACAACTACTTGTTCAACAAGAGGCCAACTATGCCACAGTTTAGTCTAGGTCAGCTTGATTTATTTATCTTGCCCAGTATCCTGTTCTCACAGTGACCAGCCAGATACCCATGGGAAGTGAAAAATGCTGAGCAAAACAGCATTTTAAATGCATTTTCTCTCAAACGACGCACTTCTGGGTGTTTTGTCTCAAAATAAACATCTCTAAGTGTTTGTTGTGTCTTTTCCAGGAAAGAAAATTTTGCAGGAAGATTTGAGCACCGTGAAAGCTAGTGGACTGCTAATCCATGTCTATGGAGATGCATGCCCTATTGGATCCAGTGGAACTTACTCCCAGGCAGGTGAAGCAGGGGACTGCAGTAAGATTCAGTCTTCACACTAGACCAGGAGCTGTGGATCAGGTCAGTTTGTGTTAGAATTCGCAAGGATCAGATTCCTTAAGCAGCCTTAAGCCCACAACCTGGAAGTTCCACAGGGCAAACATCATGGAAATTGAAATGAGCTGTGTGGGTGTACTGCACCCCCACTGTGCACAGATCCCATTCCTTTCAGTGTGGCTTTTGTTGAAGAATTTTATTGCGGGCCGTGGTCCATGCATCACATCTATTCGAGCAGTATCCAATGCACTTGTTCCATTAGTGCAAGTACAACAGAACTCCCTCTCCCCCGTGCCCAACCTGTCCCCCCCCCCCAGTCTGCTCCATTGAGTTGGTGAAAGCCATGGAACAAATTGAGGAGGCACTGGCGAAGGAGAGGGGAAACTGGGTTGGGCTAGTGTAAATCCTTGTGCTGGTGGAATGAGTTACTTAGCACTACACTGGATCCAAGCCTTTGTTTCTTGCTCTGCCACGCTCCATCATTTCCCAAATCAGCCACCTAAGGCGACACTTCACCCTGCTTCAGTGAAGTAGTGCTTCCTTTCATGCAAAGATCCAAGAAGGGAACAATTTTGCAGCCCAAGAGAGATGCCTTTTTATCAACTCATCTGGCACTTTGAATAGGAGCAGCAGCCACATTTCCTCTGTGTGTTTGTTTGTGCCCTGTTTTTCAGCCAAGATTGATTCCCAAAGCAGCTTACAATTAAAATTTGTGTGGCGATACAGTCAAATTGGGAATCTGCTGGTGTGTGTATGGCAATCTCTTCTGGACCTGATAGTTGGTGATATTGTCCAGGCTCCAGGCTTTTTCTTACCAAGCAGGTGGGAGTAGAAGCTGCAGGTGCACTCAGGCTGGTGGGCAGTGGTAGGATGCTAACCTATGAAAGAGGCCTTCCATTGAGCTACAGGGTCTTCTGGCCCTGGAAAATCGAGGGAACAGTCCTGATTCGAGGTTCTGTCATTTTCTTCAGGAAGGGGGCTCAAAGAGCTTCAACTTACTGATGGTAAAGATGCTACAAAGACTTGAGAGATAACCCACTATCCTAATGCTCTGAATAAATGCAATTACATACTTGCCAGCATTTAGAAATGCTGACATTGGGTTACGTGACCTCACTCTCTGTTGTATTCACCAAAGTGTCCAGTCTGAACTGGGAGACTTTGCTGGAGAATTCTACATTAATTTCAGCTGACACTCTAGCCACTGAACAACCCTGCCTCTTCAACTCTGCTTGAAGATCTCCCCTCGGCCTGAGAAGGCTGGGTGGGACTACTAAGGGTTCCCTGCAGCAGATTTGTGCTCACTGGAGGAAGATGCAATGATTTACTTTTGTGCATTTTAACCAGTTCTATTGTGAATTTCTGTCAGTGCATAAAGAAAGGGTTTTGAGCAGAAATTGACATTGGCAATTACAGTGTTGAGAAGACCTAGACCTGTCAAGAAACAATGCCCTGACCCCCAGGCTGCCTCAGGAGTGCTGCAGATTTCCAAAGCACAATTGTAAAAGCCTTTGTTTCTTCTTGGGTAGATGAAAGGCAAGCATTTCCCCTTCCTCCCACTCAGTCCCCAGCAGGTAGAAACCTGGGGATGGCAGAAATGGCTTGCAAGATTAATAGGAACGCTTTCCTTTCCCTTGGTGATAAACAGAAAAAAATCCACAAGTGAAGAGAGTGAGAGACATACAAACAATCTCCTCCCTCCTACCATCCACCCACATCTTTCTTGAAAGGAAACACAGGCAGCTACACCAAAAATGAGGATTTAAAGAAGACATTTACAACCTGGTGCCCTCCAGGTTGGCTGGGACTGATGGGAGTTGTAGTCTCAAACACCTGGAGGGCACCAAGTTAGCAAAAGCTAATTCAAAGCAACATCTTCTGGGGGTAGGCTGGCCCAAATCATTTTTGATGGTCCAGGAATAAAGCAAGCAAGCTTATTTTCCCACTACTACTCCCAAGCTGCAATGTTGTCAATTTGACCAGCCATTTCCCCACTGCCTAGGTGCCCATTTCAAATATCAATGGTTTTCAAGCCCTAACTGAGTTTTCTGGTTAAGATCAGCCTCTGATTCTTTTGCCTTGGGATTTTTATTTCTGAACCTTGTGCTTGCTGCTTAGCCTGTTCTGCTATTTTGCTTACTCTCAAGTAAGAGTCAATGCAGTTCTGTTTTGGGATGGGAGCCTAACACAAGCTGGATAGCTCAGATGGTTAGAGCACAGTGCTGGTAATGCCAGGGTTACAGGTTCAATCCCTGTATGGAACCACTGCATATGTCTGCATTGATCCTCAGGGTCCCTTCCAATGATTCTGTGAAATTGTGTTTGTGGTCGGTGGACGTGGTATGTGAGTATAGCCTCAGGGGCCAAACTGGAACTTGTGCAAGGCCCAGTTAAGTTAGTGAGCTGGAGGCTTCCCACAACTGTACCAGACTGGCAAGGGGTGGGGGAAAAGTATAAAAACTCTTTGACTTACACAGAATTCTTTGTCAGGGAAAGCACAAAGGAAGCTGCTGACTCTTCAATATCTGTGGAGATCAAGGCTGGCTCTAAATGCAGATGTTTTTAGCCACTTCAGGAGCAGCTTATTCACAAAGCTTTTGGCATTCAGATTAAAACATCAATTAGGCAGTGTGGGGGTGGCGAGGTTCACAGACTGCTGCTTTGCTGGTTAACATGCTGTGTGGTATTTATTTAAGATGCTGAAATGTTTCGTGATTAGGAGGGGGCACAACAGTGAAAGTAATTGCAAGTATTTGCATTGTTCTCTAGATAGCTGAGAATTCAGCTACTCTTCCTCTACTGGTCTAAGATTTCTCCCCAACCCAGTCTTCCACCTCCTGCCATTAGTCCAATAAAAGAGATTGTTTTACCCAGTATGAATCTTTCCTACCCAAGGATCATCAGGGCAACAGCATAATAGACCAAAAGAGCTAAGGAATTATTTAATGTAGCAGTGTGGCAAGCAACTACAGTTAAACATTTTTTTTCAGTCACAGGTAATAGCATCAGCTGCAACTCTCATCCTTCAGAACTACGGCTCAGGGATTAGATGGTACAGAACCGGCACCTGCCCTGACCAACAGTTGGAGCCATTATTAGCACACTCAGCAAGGGGAAGGGATCAAGTCCAGGGAGAAAAAAAGAAAATAGCAGGCACGGGAGAGAGACTATATGGATCTTGACATTCTCCCGCCCACCCCACCCCCCACCCTTCAACATGTTCATGTAAGTTTGGTTCAGACTAGTGTGTGTATGTCCCAGCAGTAAAATCATGTGATATCAGGGCATACTTGTATGTCCACACTGTTGCTGTTACTATTGTTAGTAGCAGCAGTAGTGCTGCTTTTTGCTCTTTTTTGTACCTCTTTTTCTGGTACCCAGAATTTGGGGTGCAATTTGGGGTGACACCAATTACACTTTTATCAATATATATGTATTGGCAACTCCTGAATGTGAGAGGTTAGGAGACATAACATCCCTATTTTTTCATGACTTGGCTTCAATTTATTGGCTCACAGCCTACACATCACCACCTCCAAACACTGGTTTAACACCTCGGCCACCTCTCCCAATTCAGATGGAACAGAGAGACAGAGCTGCATTATATCTGCATATTGATGACATTTTGCTCCTAATCTCCTGATGACAGCTCCCAGGGATTTCTGTCATGGTACCTGTGTGTAGGCTAGAATTCACAAGATGGAGTTATTCAGGACTCGCTATCAGGGAATTCTTTTGGCCAAAGGATAGTGAGGAGTGGGATGGGATGTGCCAACATAGTATTTACTATGATAATGAATCTGTAAACAAAATGGCTACCATCTACAGTATATATTCAGAAAGAGGGGATGCAAGCATTAGGATATCTTATACCTCTTATTTTCCATTTCTAAGATACCTATTCCTCAGGAGTAGAGCATATATTAGCTTATACAGGCAAAGCTTGTTCAACGAAGCCCATTTTCCTGGATAAATTACATAGAAAAGGCCAGTATACCTGGTTACTGGACTGCATCAACCCAGCCACTCAATTTCCCTCCCAAAACCAAGTTCTCTTGTGCTGTAGATGAACCATCTATCTGCCTTGAAAAGCAACCAGGTTGGCAGGCCTGACCTGAATTCTAGTGGGGCTTTGATACCAATGGCCAATACCAGCAAAACTATTAGTACAAAGAGATTAAACCAACCGTGCTCACTTACACGGTTACCGTGGTAACGCCTGCTCTGTACAGTGTGTGAAACACTCCATTCGTTTATTGATTGAGCCCCAGTCAAATTCAATCACAAGTGAAAATGGATTTTTTAATGCGACTATTAGCTGCTTTTGAAAGGCAAATTGAGTTCAGTTATACCGAGTCAGCCATCAAAAAACAATTTACCATCAGCCAGGCAGTCCAAATCAGAGGCTGACTCTGGTGAGACGAGGGGCAGGGGCGGGGGGCAGGGAGTGAAAAAGTGAAAGCGAAATAAATTTTTAAAAGGTAGAAGGAGAGCAGAATCATTCTGAGAAGATTTAAAGGATCTGGCATTTTGTGTCTCAGTTCTGTGCTGCTTTGGCAACCCATTCAGCCAGAAATACATATTCTCCTGGGAAAAGGTGTGCTTTGTCAGCAGGTAAAGTGCTGCATCGGTGCTTGAGATTTTTAGGTTCTCCTTCCAAGGCTGCTGTGGAACTTCCAAATGTTTCTCTGAACATGGACTTTGGTATTAAAAGTCACTAATCGGGTGGAAGAGAAAACTCTTGTCAATTATAAAGGGAGCCTGGAAGATACTTTGTTTTTCATTGTCTTCCTGAAAACGAAGAAGCGAAAAGTAAGATTTGAACGCGTCTGTGGAAGAAGAGGCAAGATGCAAATTAGCCTTGCCCAACCTATTCAGATCCAGATGTTTGGGGCTACAACTCCCATCAGCTCCTACCAGCATAGCCAATGGTCAGGGATTATGGGAGTTGGTGTCCAAAACATCTGGAGGGGAAAACTAGATTGGAGAAGGCCAGCAAAGATCCTGAGTAACCTTCCATTGCTTTCATGGGCATTCCATTCCAGATCGTGATCTGAAACAAGGCCAGCCCACACACAAGGCAGACTGAAGCAGATGCCTCAGGTGGCTGGAATCCCACTGAGGTGGAGCCCCCATGGGCACCACACTCACAACCACCACCAGAGAAGCATGGAGAAGTGGCAGTGGTGGGTTCCAGTGAAATCTCACAGGCCTCTGCATGAGCTCTTGCTGATGCCACTGCTTTTTCTCACTTCTCCAGTGCCACCACAGATGCCTCCACCCACCACCAGAGAAGTGAGAAGAAGCAGCTGCAGCATTGGTTTCCTGTGGCGGGTGTGTGTGCAGCTGTGGGTTCGTATTGGTTTGATTCCAGGTTTCACACTCAGTGCCTCCTAAAACAGTATAATGATGATGTTGCCAAAGTTTCCTCACTGCCTTGGAGTCCGTGAGTTCACTCCCCTGCCGTGATTTATTGACTGGAAAACAGGTCAAAGCTTTGGAGCTTCATTTGGGATTCTTAAGAGGTCATCTCCACCTACTAAAGCTTGTGCCTTATACAACCACACTCAAAAGGGGCTTTCGCCTGTTCACTTTCTATCAGATTATCCACACACAGAAAGCCTTACAACTAAATGTACCAGCCCATTTACTGTTATATCTTTGTGACTTGGTTACTGATAAACCTACAAAGTGAAGGGCTAAATCTCATTAAACCAGAGCTTGGATTTGTTTTATTTTTTAAGAGTGTATTGATTTCTAAGTAAGTCACCTATCCTTTGTCTCTTTAAAAAAGGGATGAACCAAATTCACTAAACAGGGGGGAAGGGAAGCCCTGCAGAGCAAAATGTCCCATGTATTTGTCACATTTGTATCCAACCCTTATTTCAAGGAAGTTTAGATATATATAGAAAGTGTTCTTCAAAACACAGCAAAGCAGGTTAGGAGGAGGGGTATTGATTGACCCAGTGTCACCCACTAAGCTGCATGGCTGTGAGATTTGTCTACTTAGCTGCAGAAAAAAGAAGGAACTGCCGTCTTGCTGAACTGTGGAATTCAGAGGCGGCCATTCTCTGTGGCAGTGCCTATTTTGTGTAATGAACTCTCCAATCCCCCACCTCCCAACCCGTGATATCGCAGTCATCAAGAGTAGTGTGTAGAGATGGGTAGATCTATCAAGTTCTGTTTCAGTTTTTCAGTTTTCTACTCTAAAATTTAGTTCACTTTCCCACATAAGTTTTCAACCTTTTCTTAAGCCCTCATGAAAATTCATCAACATTTTCATTCCTCTACATTTTGTTGTGAAATTTTGCTGAATATTCACATTTTAGCAAAGTGTTCTGAATTGAATTTCTCCCCATCCCTAATAGTGTGTCTCTCCCATTTACTAAAAACTCACATTTCCCCCCAAGCTTTTCCTAGTTATTGATGTGCCATTTTTAAATTGCCTTGATGATATTTTATTTTATTGTATTGCATTCATATACTTTATCATTACTGTATTATTCAGATTTTTAAAAATGAAAAGTGGTCTAGGAATGGCTTGGGAATAATATTATAATAATATAGTATAATAGTCCAGGAGCTCAGGCTTGCCAAATAGCAGCACAGCCAACTCTTGCTTTCCTAAGACTACTGAACCAACTCTATATTAAAGAGAGAAACTGATACAAATATAAGTTTATTTATTACATCTATACTTCTGCTCTTATCATTCTACTCTACTGCTCATTCCCTAATGCCACAGTGTGCTATTTTCCTGCAGTTTCCCCCTAATTTTCAAATCCTACGCTGCAATGTTCCAAATCCATCACAGCACATCCCATCTATGGTGACTGAGTTAAAGAAAGTCATCTGAAGCAAGAAGCCTCAGCTAGCTAAAAAGGACCGTAACTTTCAAAAGGAAGTGTTTGAAAGCCACACTGCAGCAGGTATTTCCACAGGGTTTCCACTTTTTCCTTTCCTTGGCAGAGGCTTTGAGCCTTTAGAGGCTGCGTATCATGCAGAAACCCTCAGCATGGATATTTGTACAACAATACAAGGTGCAGTGCTTGTGCCAGGAAGATAATGTGGCAACCTTTTCAAAGCAGCTTGTGTGTGTGTGTGTGTATGCGCGCGCGCACACACACACACACACGCACACACACACACACAGGAGATTAGCATCGTCATTTGCCCATGCGATTTAATGTTATCCAAAGATTATGGGCTATGTAGTGAACCACACTTCCTCCTTGCCACAATTGCTGCTACTACAATTGCCAGCATGTTTGTAGCGATATGGCTAAAACTTGTAATTAGTCAGTTCATTATACAAATCTGGCCTCTTTGTAATTCCTATGTGTATAATGAGCCCTGACCCCAATGTGCCCAAACTGGAATATGTTTGCAATTAAACATGAGATTTGTGACAAGTTAATTTCTCTCTCCTTTTCTTTTAGCATGTCCCTCACAGCCAATGCCTCTGCCAGTAAGCTCCATGTTGTAAACAAAACCAGTGTTTAAGCAGACAGTGTGCAAACGAAAAACACGGGATAGCAGCACTCAGGTAATGATGTGCCGTGACATATGATGTGTCACATGGGAATGGGGGCTGCAAAGTGTTCTAAACGTGCCCTGTCCCCAAGGTGCCTTTTGGTGAGTGACACATAAAGATCTGCTTTGTGAGGAAGGGCAGGATATAAATCCAATAGATAAATAAAAGCTGGCCATCATTGAAGAGGTAGGAATTTAGGAGACTCTTTGTCCAAGGTTGTCCTGAAAGATTCATAAATCAGCTTCCCAATGCCTAATTGCAGTGGGGTCAGTTTGCCCATCACTCCTGATTTTCCTGGCTGAGAAGATGAGGCTGGCATCATACCTGAGCAGCTCTGTGTAGGTGTTCTATACTTACTGATCCTCGTCACTCCATTGCCACACTAAAGTACCTGAGTCATGGCTGGTGCAGATTGCAAATAGGCCTTTATTCTGCAAGGAAACTGCTCTCAGGTGTCATTAATTATGAGTAGGGATAGTGGGGCTTTGGTTCAGTATGTGAAACTACCTAATACACATTATTTTTATTTATTAAAATTTTATACTGCCAATCATCCAAGGATTATGGGGTGCTTTACAGTATAAACACACAAAAATACATAACATATCTTATCAATACATAACTTATCAAAACAATACATGAACTGAAGCACACATCTCCTTTGAAATTCTCACTTCTCTGTTTTGATGCTGTCCTCCAACCAAATAATGCATACATTAGGAGAACGTGTGCATAAAATGCATATATTGGTGACAATAATATAATAATAGATTATGTCAGGAACAGGGAAATTGCTTGTAAAATAATATATATTAGGGGAAACTGCATACAGAAGAAGTGTGTCTATCAGGGTAAATGTGCACTAAAATGCTGACAAATTTCCATGAGGACTTTTATTTTAAAAATTGCAAACTGATGCAAAAATGTGAAGTACTGAATTTAAGATTGGGAAAATGAGAAACTGACAGAAACCAGCATTGACAAATTTGTCCATTCCTATTTATGAGTCTAAATACTTGTAGGATCCATGTCATAAATTACACAGCTATAGCTGCATGATGCAAACAACAAGCATCCAAAGAAATTTGTTTTCAGAGGTTCCTTGTCTCCTTTTCAAAGCTGCTGGTCTGAATTAATGAAAACAGATCTTAAACCACATGTTTGTAGTACAGGAAATAGTGTCATTTAACAATTATTGTCATTCAAACATTATTTATTCAACCTGCAGCCACATTGCATCGACTGCAGAATTGCTTTCATTTTTACATTTGATGGCTCACTTATTGAGCAAGGCTTGGGTAATTTGGCTTTGCATTCTCAATCGCACATGGTGTTTTTCAGATACCCATGCTAAAATAGAAATACATAATATTGCTTCAGGACTTTGGGCCTGTGATTGGAAATAGTTTAGAGGCCAGCAGTAGCTGTCTTTCACCTTCATCCTTGTGGGAAAAATATGGCTTCTTCTCATACCTGACATTAGCAGTGAATACCTTTCTCATATGGAGTCATCTCTGTGTTGTGAGCTCTAATGAAAATAAAAGGCTTCTGCCTGCTGAATTGCAGTGCCAAGCCTTTTAGCAGGCACAGTACAAAAGATGCCATCAAAAAGATATGTGCCCACCTTCCTCATCCCATCTTGCAACAGGCTTCTTTGGATTGCTTCAACCCAGCTGAACTTGAAAAATTAACATTAATACTACATCAGAGAACCTTGACATTCCATGATTTAGGAATGGACAATGGATGTTCATTCTATCAAGTGAGTGGCTAGATGATGTTGCATCAGGCAAATGTTATCCCACAGTTTCCAGTACAAATGTTATATGTACTCTGGTTTCTCTTCAGATCATATGAATCTTTCGCCTTAAAGTGCAAATGTTTTTTCATCACTTTCCTTATCATAAAAAGTAAGGTTTTATTGTGGGGGGAGCAGGTTTGTTGCTCAAGAACGCCACATCAACTTTGACAGGATGCAATTGAATCCCACCCCAAAACAGGGACTGTCTGGAAGTGACCTCAGGGAGCCAGTGTGGTGTAGTGGTTAAGAGCGGTAGTCTCGTAATCTGGTGAACCAGGTTCGCGTCTCCGCTCCTCCACATGCAGTTGCTGGGTGACCTTGGGCTAGTCACGCTTCTTTGAAGTCTCTCAGCCCCACTCACCGCACAGAGTGTTTGTTGTGGGAGAGGAAGGGAAAGGAGAATGTTAGCTGCTTTGAGACACCTTAGGGTAGTGATAAAGCGGGATATCAAATCCCAACTCTTCTTCTCAGTCTTTAAAAGTGTACCAGGACCCTTTTGTGGGGTTTTTTCCTAAACTATGTTACATGAAGTCCAAATACTGTACCAAAACAGTCTCAGCTTCCAAGTTTTCAAAGGCCAATATTCTTAACCTTCTAGTTGCAATCTGTGGGAGAAAGTCCCATGACAGCGACAGCATTATGTGGCAACCACTAATATTTCCCTTGAGATTACATCATTGAAGCTTTTCCTTAGGTTGTTTATGCGCCTCATCTTCCTGACACTTAGATGCAGCAGGAGGCAGGATGAATTGCTGGGAAGCACTTCCAAACACAAATGCTGGTTGGTGTAGGATCTCCTATACCAATAATTGTATAGATCCTGGTAAATGAAGTCTGCAGTAAATTTGTAATTTATCAAAAAAAAAAAAACATTGTAAACAGTTAAAATCAATGGCAGGGATGTAATGACACTTGTAATATGGATTTTTAAAAAAGATAATTATGGATATTTTATAGATGGATAATGGTAAAAGATGCAGCAAACTTAATCTGAAACATGGAACCCATGGAGGGAGGGAAGGAGGTCCAAAGGTTCTGTGTCCTTTAACGCCACTGTGTGATCAGCCATGATATGATCCTGAGCAGAAAGAATTACCAGTGCCCTTCAGGCTGCCATTGGCTTGCCTACCCATAGAGCAGCCCAGTGGTAAAAGTTGTCAAAGCCCATTAGCAAGGAGGGAGGGAGAGTGAGTGGGAAGAAGCCATCTGCTGACTTTCTGGCTTCAGACTGAACAGCTCCCTACAGTGGTACCTCGAGTTAAAAACTTAATTCATTCTGGAGGTCCGTTCTTAACCTGAAACTGTTCTTAACCCGAGGTACCACTTTAGCTGATGGGGCCTCCTGCTGCCACCGCACCGCCACCACACGATTTCTGTTCTCATCCAAAATCAAAGTTCTTAACCCGAGGTACTATTTCTGGGTTAGCGGAGACTGTAACCTGAAGCATCTGTAACCGGAAGCGTCTGTAACCCAAGGTACCACTGCATTCTGTTCCGTGTGTCAGAGGGGCTGTGATCGGAAGGACACACCTAACTGCACTACCTAGCATTTCCAGGCTTCCACCTATAAGACTAGGTATGACATCAAGGCCAAATGCATTCACATGTGACCTGGGGGTGACTGCCCAATATGGCCAGGTATATGTGTGGGATTGGAGTACTCTGGAGCAACACCTCCAGCCCCAGCAACTTGCATGGCTTGGGAGCTGTGTCACAAACCAGTCCCTCTGTCTTCTGCTGACTCTCTTAACAGGAAAGAGGAAGGTCCTTTTGCTCTAAGCCAATCTCAGCCGACAGCGCTGCCAGCCTGTGGTGCAATATAGCCTCTTCCAATCTCCACCACCACATCTAATTAGACAGAGGAGTAAATCACTAAACAATTTTTACAAAGCATCTGAAATATAATAACAAAGAATGAATCATTGCCAACTAGCCGGGCAGCCGTTTTCTCAACAGCCTCATAAGGCAGGGAAACACTAGAAAACATGTTGAACAAAATGAAGCTTCTCAGTGCCAAGAGGAGGGAGAGTGATATTCTCAAATAACATGTGGATAGGCAGGAAGGAGACAGCAAATGCCCAGAAAGACAGAGGAGCTCAAATTTGGGGAAGTCCATTGAGCCTCAGAAAGAAATACTGGTAGCACCATTGGAACATGGTGCTTAAATCTGACCTGACAAATTTGTCCTTTTGTTTTCCTATATCTGTACTACCACATCCACATTCCCTCTCAACACTAATCCCCCACCAACCAGGGGAAAAAATGAATCACAAATAACATAAATATTGCAGATATTTATTCGATTTTTATGCTAACAACTTTTGAGAACATGCTATTAAGTTTTGCATGTGATGCCACTTAGTGTGAGTAGAACATGCCCCACTTCACTTTCAATAGTGATGCCTTCAAGAGCTTCACTTCCCATTGAATTCCTGCACTCCAATTCTAGCTATGAAAAGTATAACCCACATTCACTTTCAAATAAAGAGGCATAAATAGCCTTTTTAAACCATGGTGGTTCTTCCCAGCAGTCTTAACTCTGCAGCACTCAGAAGGCACATTATGGAAATATTGTTAGTCCCCATTTTTATTTCCATTTTACTGTTCCCACTCTTTGTGTTCAGAAGTCATTCCCCCAAGTTTATGTTTAAAACCTAGCAAATGAAAAACCCAGTGTAAAGACTATGGAGAAGGGTTTGGTTTCAATATGGACATTCCTTCTGCAATTATTTGGTTGGGCTTGGTTCTTCTGTATTCCACCTGCACAATATTTCTCTTTAAAATCTGAGCTAAAATGAATCCCAAATGTTGAATCAGAACCCACCAATAGTTTCCAGAGATCTAACAGGTGAATCATGGAACTATGAACAAGTGAGAGTCGGAAGGATAGTGCACAATGCAAGCAGCCTAGAGGAGTTCAATTCCAGGACCAAAAGAAGAGATCTCCAAGTGGATTAAATTTACAAATCTATCTTCTTCTTGTTTACAATATTTGTTACACATCCATCCTGCCTTTGCAACAAGTGGTGCTCAAGGTAACACAATTAGAATGAAGTAAAACAAAATACAGTAACAAGACAATGTTTCCATATCAGGGGTGGGAACTGGAGAAGTAGATGAACTGACATATCCAAAGTTCTTCTGGGATCTCGGCAGAAGATCAGAAGGTGGGTAAAGGACATCTTTTCCCTGCTCCCCTCGTGTTTTCAGCTCCTCTACCCCATATTTCCTTTCTCATTGGGCCCAGTAGGGAGGTTAGTCCGTTCATGTGGCCCAGAGATGGCATATTTTTCTCCCCACTCCAGGGATGTGTGGGGAGAATGGGAGGTCTTTGAATCTAGCAGATCTAAAGTTGCATCTGATCTATCTCCATTTTGCCTCCCTTTTTGCCCTCTTTGCCATCATAACTTCAATTACATTGGGAGAACAGTCAGTTCTTTTCACAATGGATGCAAAATTCCAAGAGTGGCTTTCCCTTTCCAAGGTGGACCTCCTCCATCCACAGAGAGGAAGAGCCACTGTATCCTATAACCTCTGGGTTTCTTTCCCATGGACCGTGGGCTTGTGCCCTAAAAGAGCAATAAGATCCAAAATAAAATAGAAGGCAAGTAAAATAACCAGCTAAAATCTTTTTGAGTTCAGCTTTTGAGTCCAAGTGCATGCCTAAATAAAATTATATTTGCTTGCTGCCAGAAGGTCATCAAAGAAGGGGTTTGTGGGGCCTCCCTTGCCAAGGAGTTCAGGAGCCTGGGAGTTTCTGCCAAGTATGTTTCAAATCAAAATGAAATCCTGTGGGTGGATCTTTGCAAAGTTATAGAAATCAATCTGTTGCTCAACTGAAACAATTAAATGAACCAACTGTGGCAGTGTAACACAGTTTATTGTCAAATTTGAGAAATAACAAAAGCAAAGGTACAAAGAACTCAAACTCAATCTCCTTTTCTTGAGGAAAACTTTTGGGAAGAGTTAGGTTCAGTGTAAACTACCATATTTCCAAATACAGGAATAGACAGAATTTGGTAGTGATTGCCCCCACCAACCCAGATGACTTTAAGAGCAGATTAGATAAATTCTTGGAGCGTAAAGATATCAGTGGTTCCTAGCCATCACTGTCTAGGTCCAACCACCAGTATCAGAGGCAGTATGTACATGATATCACTATATCATAAACACATTCCCTATGCATCTTGCATCTTCTCATTTTCCAATACAAGTCCTGCTTGTAAGCATCACATATTACCTAAGGACTTGTCCACACTAAGCTTTGGGATGGGTTATTTCTATCTCAACCCCAGTGGGCAATCAATTCATGTTCTTTATGCAATATCATCTGGATGTCAATATGCAATGGATATGAATATGGAATGATCTGAAGAGCAGGCAAGCTTCTTCCTGGTGTAATAAAATTTCAACAGTCTGAACAATTACATGACAAGATTTACATAATTACAAACATAACAGAAGTCATAAACAATAAATAAAACACATCAAAAAGTACACAACCAAATGGAAACAATTTCCACGTAAATCATAAGATCTAAAACTAAAGATACAACAATAGTATCCATAACAGCAACAGCTCTCTCACCCCCCCTAAACAATACTCCAGCCTGTTCAACAGCTTCAGCTTTTGTAGCTGGAGTCAGTCAGTGCTCCACTCTCCCAGACCAGATGGGAAAGGGCCAGCAAGGCAGGGTGAAGGTCTTCCAGGGCTCACAGCCAAGATAGTCTCTTTTAAAACAACACAGATAAAAATTAAAAACAATTTAAAAGCATCTGCAGTCCTTGTGAAGTCTGTCAAGCTCTGCCCCCTCCCAAGTGGAAAGAGGCAAAGGCAGGGTCCTTCAGACCCTCAGCAGTCAGTCATTCTGTTCCTCCTTTTCCTATGCTGTACCACCGCCCACTTTCTCAGCAGGCCCATATATGTGATATTGGGTTACTATTGTGCACCAGGTGTGTTGTATAGATTATTCAGATAAAAAGTGCTATATGCAGGTTGAGCATTGTTATTAGGAAACAAGACTTAGGGTTTTCGCTATGCCATTCAGATTGTGCCACGTTTGTCAAAGCAGCGAGCGCCGCCGAGAAATATCGTTCTCCTGAAGAGTGTGATTTAAACACCATTTGCACAGGGCATCTGGAGGTTTAGGAAACAGAAGGCAAGAGCCTGGTCATCATGAATAGTATTTACTTATTCTCATTTGGGGAATATGAAACATGGCCGCTCTTAGCTGGGATAAAACACATTAACTACCAAACTATAAAGGGGAAATGGCACCATATCATAAAATAGATGGGAAGCGGTATGCCCGATGTTGCAGGCTTAGCTATGATGTGTTACCCTGACAAAACCCCAGCCAATTTATCCATTGAGAAAGTTTACATTTTCTCCCACCGGAAGAAAAATTGATACTTTCTAAGATGAAAAACATGACAAAAATGTTGTTTTATCAGTTTTCCTGCATACCTAAAATACCGAATCTCTTTCTTCCCTTCATCAATGTAAAACTCTGCTACTCCTCTTCAAGAAGGTCATGAGCTGATACGTCTTTGGAGGTTGTTCTAGACTGAGTTATTTTTTTATGTTAAAAAAAATATTTCTGAGAGCAGGGATACATTTCATATCTATGATATTTATTTACAGGAGTGAAAATGCCTTATTGCTTCTGCAGAGGAGTGTGCTGAATATGCTACTAGTGACTGGGGCAGTGGAACGGAGCCAGTCTTCTGCCATTGGCATCACTGCAGCTCACCTGGACTGTGTTGGGGTTCTGCATCTGCTGCAGTGGTTGATTGACGCCATTGGAGCATCCGCCAGCCCTGACCTCACCACAGCCTTTCTTCTCCATTTCATAACCACCTCCAATTAAGCTGCAGTGATGCATATGTCAGGAGGGCGGTGCTATGCCCCCACTCGCTCACTACTGGCTGCTGATAGTAGGTTTCCAAACAGGTTTTTTGCATCCACAACAAATAAGGGAAGTGGGATTTAAGAAAGTGATGACCTGTTGTGAAATATGTTGGACACATCTGTACAGAATGGGGAATAATGTCAACTAAACCTGTGCTGCACCACCAATCATATTTAGCTCCATGAATATTTTATTGAGAGTAGATGAAGTCAACCGAGAATGAAGGCAATGATTTCTATATCATCACATGATACTTCCTAGCCAATTAGGAATCACACACAGAGTGTGATGTCATTGAGACCAAAGAAGACAATTAAGCTTTATAAATATGCTTTATAGCTAAAAAATAGGGTGCTGCATAGGCCCATCCTCACCAATGACACATGACTTTATGAGGCTACTTTATGTGACCTACAGAAGGCTTATGTGATCCAAATAAGGCTGCAAAAGACTACTGAACCTTCTGTCTATTTTATTCCAAATACAATAATGTACTCCAAACATTGTGGTGTTGTTGCTGCTGCTGTTGTTTGTTTCTTTATTGTTTGTATGTTGGCTGGATGGTTTGTGTGTTGTTTTAAAAAAAAAAATTAAAAATCTGACCTGTCATGTAAATATCATGCAATCTATTCAATGAGAATTTCATGTCCTTGCAAAGAAAATGTAGGAAAATGCAGATAGAGTAGACATTTAAAATCAATAAAAACAGGGAACATTTTGCACATCCTAACCAGGAAATTATCTGACCTTGGGGGTTTATATTCTGGTAAGCATTCAAACTGGTACTGATTTCTTTGTTTGCCTTGTTGTCACCAGCTCTGAACCTGAGCCTAAGATGAAGATAACTCCGAATGAATAAATAGAAAAGGAATGCACAACAAGTGAGGAGAGTATGCTGACATTTTGTCATAGAAAATATTTGCCACTCTGAGTCTTGTTTACTTCAATCCCATTTATTTGTTGGTGGATCGCCATTCCGACGCTCCCCTCCACATGTGCGCAAATGCCAGCGAACAGGTGTTTGTCAAGAGTGAATAACGTACACCCAAGTCCTTATTAAAGTGCACAGTCTGCAACACATTGCAGAAACAGATGAAGTGCAATGACCCTGCAGCAACTTGGAGAAAAATTAATACACAGGGAAAACTCCTATCACAGCACAGCTGGTTTCCCTGTGTTGCTACAGAAAGGTCAAGTCCCTCTGCCTTGTAGGTCTAAGCCAAGATATTCCTTCTGCCAGTAAAAAGGGCTCGGGTCCTCTTAGCGCTCGTGTACATTGTTGCTATAAATTCTCTCCTAGGAGTCCCCACTTCCGCCGCCAGCCACATTTATTTTTGCAAACCGACACAGAAGTTCATTTTGAGCAGCTTGGCCAGTGACAGGGGAAGAGGGAAGAAACAGAGGCAATATTGGAAATTACATTATAGCAGACTTCCCCAATGATTCCCACCAGCCCCAGTTAGAACCTGGTTGGGGAAGGGTGATATGCAGAGTGGGCATGGATGCCTGCAGAAATCATTCTAGGGGAGGGCAAGAGCAAGGACTTGACTATTTGTAGTCTTTGTATGACTGAACCCCTCACACCACTTCACAGTGCTGAAGAGAAGCAATGAGAAACAATGGAGATTTACTTTATTGTATGGGATTATACATTTCAGAATTAACTTCTCACCAATTGCTTTATTTGTTCATTTAACAGTAACAGGAAAAGGCGCTAGAAAAACATGCAGTTTTAATGCGTCCATTGAGCACTAAGACCCAGTGGCGTAGCGTGGGGGGTGCAGGGGGGGCCGGCCGCACCGGGCCGCAACATATGGGGTTAGGGTTAGGGGGCACAAATCCACGGGTTAGGGGGCGCAAATCCATGGGTTAGGGGGCGCAACCTTGCCCCGGGTGCTGACAACCCACCCTACGCCACTGCTAAGACCATAGGACTCTAAACCAAAGTTCAAAAATTGCTTTGCAAACTTCTCAGTGTTAGGGGAAATTGCATGCAGAAATGCTACATTGGGATAATTTTTCACTAAAATGCTGATGAAGTTTCATGGGAATTCCCCCCCCCCCTGAATTGCAAAATGATGTGGAAATGCAGAGAACTGAAGTTTGGAAAAATGAGTAACTGAAATTGACAGATTTGACTACCAGCACCTTCAGCACAACATATAACAAATATGAAGCCATCTAACCCTCTTTTCTGCCTTCCTTCTTGTCTGAAAAAAAGGGGAAATTACCAAGTCTTCTTTGAGACTGTAGGCAGCTAGTTATATATTAGAAAAGGAATGTTAAAGACACAACGCAGCAGGATAAGAAACCATTTTGACAATAAGGAGTTGATGAAGGAGGGGAGAAGGCACCACACTGTATTTATGCTGCTGTAAAATAAATAAATTAATTAAAATTCTGTGCCCAGGCTACCAAATTCCTGTGCCAATAAAAGTTAAAGTTTTCCTCCTTGTTTTGGCTTTGCTCATCATCAGGTTGGGCGTAACTTCAAGGGCCATCTTGTCTGACCCCCTGCCAATGCGGAAAATCTACAAATTTAGCATCCCTGCCAGGTGGCTATCCTGCTACTGTTTAAACATCTCTAACAAAGAACAGCTCCCACTTTCTGAGGCAGTCTCTTCCATTGTGGAACATATCCTTCTGCCCTGCAGTTCTTCCTCAAGTTTAGCTGAAATCCCATCTCTTGTCATTCGAACCAGTTGCTCATTTGAACCCAGGAAAAGGAGCAGAGCAATACATGCTGCATGTTCAAAAGCTGCCATGTAATTCTGGCTCCACCTGCACTGTGCATCTAAAGCAGAATCATGCCACTTTAAACAGTCATGGCTTCCCCCAAATAATCCTGGAAAATGTAATCTATTAAGAGTGTTATGAGTTTTTGGGAGACCCTTATTCCCCTCACAGAGCTTCAGTTCCCTGAGTGGTTTAACAGTCAATCACTCTTTCCAAGGAACTCAGAGAATTGAAACTCTGTGAGGGGAATAGGGGTCTTCTAAAAATTCATAGCACCCTCAATAAACTACAGTCCACAAGATTCTTTGAAGGAGGACTTCAGATGTATGAGGCAGCACTACAATCCCAGTTTGGCTGGGATACTTATTTATAACTTACTCATCAGAAAAGCTAGTGTAGCCTAGGCAGAAGTTAATCTTGGACTTTTTGCTTGGAAGAACCTGTCACAGTAGCTTGAATAGTAGCAGATAGCTAATTATAGGTGAGTATACTCATTTAGGGAAAGTTCATTAGTTATGCAGATATGATAGCTGCCACCTTTTCTACCTGGTGAGAAAGGAGAGTAGGCAGAAGAAGCTTCTGCTAATATATGTGTGTGTGTGTGTGCGTGCGTGCGTGTCAACCAAGCCCTCTAACTCAGGGGTATGGAAACAAATGTGGCCCTTCAGACTCTCCACAGGCTAGGGCCTCCTCCTCAGGCCACATCACTCATTGGACTTGCTTCACATCTTGACCATTTTAACCTGCTTGGAATGTGTCACTGAACTCTCATGATGATGCTTGCCTGATTGGATAGAGTTCCAGTGTTTGTAGAAACTAGCTGCCTGTGAAAAGGTAAAATCTGTTGCCCTCGGAAAGTTGCCCAGAAGGGAAAGTGGCCTTTGGGTTGGAAAACATTCCTCACAGAATTGCAATAATTGCCCTTTTGTATTCCTAACAGAATTGCAATAATTGCCCTTTTGTTGGCAAACATCTACACTAGCAAATAATAATAATAATAATAATAATAATAATAATAATAATAATAATAATAATAATAATGGCAGAATTGGTATTGGAAATTGGAGGATGATACTACAGCCCTTTCCTAATGCACTCAGTGTTAATAGAATTACTTAATTCCATGTGGAAGCTCTGAACATACCTCAGTTATGTATAAGGACAGGCATAGGCAAACTCGGCCCTCCCGATGTTTTGAGACTACAACTCCCATGATCCCTAGCTAGCAGGACCAGTGGTCAGGGGTGATGGGAATTGTAGTCTCCAAACATCTGGAAACCCGAGGTTGAGGAAGCCTGTTCTAGGGAACCAGTTGGCAAATCATGGATAGGTGTTGTTACATAAGTGCAAGGTTAGTTTTAGCCACTGAATCCTCAAGCCCCTCTTTTGTTTTTTACTTGGAGAGATAACATCAGTTGACAAGATAATCCTGTACAGTACATGTCTGCTCAGATGTATGTTCCCCTGAGTCTAGTAGGGCTTACGCCCTGGTAAGTGGAAACTGGATTGTATCCTGCATGAGGCTGGCTAGGCTAATGACTTCTTTAACACAATGCTATCAAACCCAACTCAGCTGTATAGGTAAAAGGTAAAGGTACCCCTGCCCGTAAGGGCCAGTCTTGACAGACTCTGGGGTTGCGCGCCCATCTCACTTAAGAGGCCAGGGGCCAGCGCTGTCCGGAGACACTTCCGGGTCATGTGGCCAGCGTGACAAAGCTGCATCTGGCGAGCCAGCGCAGCACACGGAAATGCCGTTTACCTTCCCTCCAGTAAGCGGTCCCTATTTATCTACTTGCACCTGGGGGTGCTTTCGAACTGCTAGGTTGGCAGGCGCTGGGACCAAGCAACGGGAGCGCAACCCACCACGGGGATTCGAACCACCTAGGGCAAGCCCTAGGCGCTGAGGCTTTTACCCACAGCGCCACCCGCGTCCCAACTCAGCTGTATAATTTGATCCAAATCTATGACCAAGCCACCCTCACCATATAAACACGTAGATGGCTGGATTCCACCCTAACCCAGGTATTTCTTCAGTCATTTTTGAATCGGGGACAGGAGGGTAGGATTTAAGATTCTGCATATTCTTGAGCTAACACACATAGAAGTCAGAGGTGCAATAAACCCCAAACAAAGCCAGTCACAGGCCAGTAATGGTGGGATGCTGCTTTTTTGAAGAAGCAAAAGAAAGCAGTTAGAATCACAGAACTGTAGAGTTGGAAGGGACCCAATGGGTCATATAGTCCAACCCATACAATGCAAGAATACACAGCTAAAGTATCCCTGACAGGTGGTCATCCAAACTCTGTTTAAGAACATCCAATAAAGGATATTGTTTATATTGAACGCCCATCTCACAGAGACTAAATCACAGATACTAAACTCATGAGCATCATCCAAACCAACACCCCAATCTTATAACATTATTGTTTTCATCTTTTCCTGACTGCTCAATAGCTTTTATCTGAGCTGATTAACCTACATACTGAAGGTGCAAAAATTTCTTAATAAATAGATGAAAGTTATATGTGCATAATGATACCATCATTTTGTAATTGCAAACAAGCTGGTAGAGGGAATTTACAACAGCTGGGCCTGAAGAGAAGTTGAATGGGGGGTTGTCAAAGGGCCCCAGGAGAACATTTCTTTTTCTCGAATTGTTATCCATGATCATGTTGCCTCTGTCAATGGTACTTTTTGCATATGCAAATGAGACCATCCTCCCTGCTATTACATGGCAATCAGAGGCAAATTACATTCTTGCTGTTTACTTTCAGTGTGTCCTTAATTAATCCGGTTATTAGACAATTAATGAAGCTTGTTTGGTGAGAAACAGTGTTTGGGGAGAGGGAGACCTGCACATCTGCCTGTTTGTGGTGATGCCCAGAAAACATGCTAGGAATCAGCAGCGGTTGGTGCGGTGGTGAAGGCAGGGTGAAGTTCTGCACCTGGATTCCCAAAAGTGAGAGTCCGTGGCAAGAGACAGAGGGTGAGAGGTATCCCTTCACCAGGGCCATCTTTACCCGGGGTGCGGGGCACCCGGGCATCAAATTCTGGGGGGCGCCAGGCACCCGCCACTGAAGCCACCTAAGCTCTTAACTATCTACCTGTTATGAAATAATAAATAATTTTGACCAAGCTAGAAAAACAACATACATATATAGCTAGGTATTACCGAAATGTGTACCTACTGTTTCACTAAAGGACTTTCGACTTTGTGCGCTCATTTACCAAAGATGCGGTGCTTGTCATTCACAGAGGGACGTTTTAATTTCATCACTTACTGCTCTAATTTGTTTAGAGAAATTGTTAAAAAAATGATGTTTATTTTCTCTAATTGTCAGCATTTTCTTTGACTAACTACTTAGTACTTAGGGCCCTGCTTCACATGCATTTCAGCACGCGATTTTGGGGGCGCTCAGATTCCATCACTGACTTCTGCTGCAATCTGATTTGGAATCAAGAACTAGGTTTTGCTAGAATTTTTCCAGATTTCCATCAGGCGTTTGAACCACATCTAACTGTATGGAAGCAGCCTATTCCAAAACCCCTTTGCCAGATCCTTGCAGAAGTCAAATCGTAAAGGTTTCAAGCTTTTTTGTTGCACACTAAAAATGGGCATCCTTCCAGCTAGCTTTGGGAGCTGTGCATGACTTCACTAAGATATAGACAATTTTTTCTGCACCTTTTTACATGAAACTTAAGCTTGGGTGTGTGTATCCATACCTTAAAAGTCACAGCAGTGGAAGCAACATTTAGAAGCTCCAAGGCTGAATTTCCAAAGTGTTTGGCTGCAGTCTGCAGAAAAAGATAATTGATACAGCGCTGGTGAAGATATTTATGCATCAAAGGATGTGTGTTCCCCTGTACACAACTATGACCAGTTTATGCAAGCATGAGCAGGTTGTAAAGATTTGCACCTGGAATTATTCAGTTTAGCTTGGCCATGGGCTAATCAATCGAATAATCAAAATGATAATAATTCCATAAAACCATTTTCTCCATCAGCACATCCATCAAGCTTCTCCCCGTGTGGAGTCCTGTCGTATAGTGCATGCTGATGTAGACACCAAGATCCACTTCACACATTGGCCAAATATGTGGAGGAGGTGTGGCTGCAGGGCAGGGCTGGGCCAGCTGTGAAAGAACTCTCATACCACTGTGTGGGGGCCATCCAACTCCCTCCTCGAAGCCTATCACATGAGGCTCCTGGGTTAAACTTTGAGGTGTTCAGCAGGCTGCTGGGTGGTCTCAAGGACTGCCCCTTCCTGGAGGCTCCTGCCCCAGTAGCTCAGTCCTGATGCAAATGCTCCCTCTTCCTGCTTCGCTCTCCTCTGCTCCCTGTAGCAGTGGATTAGCAGTTGCTTACATGGATACACTTTCAGGAGAAGAGCTTTATCTTGTTACAGAGCAGGGAACTAAATAATTGCTTTTATATCTGGCTGTATACTTCCTGATGCATTAGACCTGCATTCATGAGCAGCTGGGTTATTCTGGGGCAACTCTGCTGGGAAGTGTGGCTGCCGCCTGCAGTTTCAGACATCCTTCTAGGTTTTCCTTACCATACCACCACCTCATTTAAACCTGTGAAGAACAGGCTAGAGCTGAACCATTCATGAGGCTCTTTTGCTTGTTTCTGCTCTTGCATTTTGTCCTGGGCTTATCCAATACTGGGGCTGAATTCAGCAAGTCACAGACACAAACATATTTTAACAAAGAAGCTTCAATCTTGTACATGTTTCAGGTTGCAATTCGATATGCACTTAACATGGGAATAAGCCCCATTGCATTCAGTAGGACTTACCTCCGAGCTAGTATAATGCCAGTGCGCAGGTGTTGTCATAAATCAGGGTAGGCAAATTAGATGTATGTTACCATACCAACAATCACGGTTGCCAGTTAAACCCAGATAAAGCATATGCAGCTTTAAATTCTTTGGTATTGGGAGAAGAGGCACATCTAGAAGCTTCTTCCCCAACATCTGGCGAGGGGCGGGGAGACAGAATTAAAACTGCTTTACTCTCAGACCCTGCAAGTGTTCCCTGATTCAGAGAAACTCTCCCAGTTTCTGATTTGATCCCCGAATGTCCCACTTTTCCTTAGGATGTCCCTATTTTCATTGAAGAAATCTTGGAGGGTATGGAGTTATCCAACCCCCCGAGCCATCTGAAGGCAATCCTGTATAGAGAGGTTTTCTAATGTTTAATGATTTATTGTGTTTTTATATATGTTGGAAGCTGCCCAGAATGGCTGGGGCAACCTACTAAGATGTGTGGGGTATGGAATGGGCCATCACTATTTTCATCAGAGAAATGTGGGAGGGAATGTACTCCTAGGGTTGTCATAGCTATCACTCTGTTAGACTTGAAGGTGAGAAAACTATGCACACACGTGCCTGCAGTGTGCCTGGGTTGGAGGGTGATACCAAAAAGTAGTTTTCCTAGCTAGTTTGCACAAATGTATTCCTGTGGACAGTTGTACTTTGGAGATACAAAAGCCTCTGCACCAGTCCTAATTTATACATCTTAAACATCTGAGGTGACCACCAGCAAGGGATAAGCAGCCTGTCTTTGCATAAGAATTAGGAGCATCTCTACTTGCAGCTGGCTTCAATTGCAGTTGATATTAAAGTGACAGAGATGTAAAAAATAAGTTTATTTTATGTCTCCCCTACCTAATCATCAAAGGCCTTGGGGGCTTACAAAGAACCCTGCACTGTGTTTTGAAGCTCAGGTGATCAAATGATACTTCAGAACTGTCCCCGCTGATCAGGTGATTGGTATGACTCCAGCAACTCCTTTTTGCCCAGCCACCTTTTTACCTGCCTACATCCACCATCATGCTTGACACCAGGTGACTGGCAGGTGAATGCAGCTTGGAAAAAATGACCTGATGTGCCAAAGGTACAGGCCTAATTAGGCCCATGGGCTGAAGGTTCCCCACCCCAGAATCAATGCTTTCTGCTCCATCTTCACCAACCCCACAGGTCAGCATCTCTTATGTTTGTCTAAACCCTGTATAATTAAATAGCATGTTAATCTAGAAATCCAATTGCTGTGGCAGAGGAAAGCAAAGAACTAATTAAGGAGCTCATTTGCATACTCCAGAGTTTCTGGGCTGTGAATGTGGTGTACGTGAGTAGTTCCCATAGAAACCTGCGCACACAAACACAAACTCTCTCATGTATGTTTTCAGGCTTTTTTCTTCCCTTTGTGTATAAATTCCTATTGTTCCTGGGAAGATAGCAAAGGCTTTGTAATCAAGGGTGCTTGCAATCCAAAGAGGGGATCAGTTTGATGAAAAGCAGAAAACAGAACAAGGCACCAAAGGAGCTCACCATTGTACACGGGTTTAGTATTTCTACCTTTATGTCTACATACTTAATGTCACTGCACTTGCTCTTGACACAGAGGAAGTGCACATGAGATGACCAGATGCAACAGCCTATTTTCTCTTCTCTATGGCTGTTAAAGGTGCAAGAGGCTTATCCCAGCATCCTAACACCATTCCTAGTGCCCATTTTTAGGACTGGGGAGATCTAATGGGAAGCAGGGCGAGGGTCTATTTAAATATTGTATTGAACAGCGAGTTTGAGCAGGTGGAGCTTGTCATACAGCTGTAAGAAAACGAAGCTGTGCCTGCCAAAATCGTCTCTTCTCTACAGCTATTTAAAGTCTGGAGTCTTCATCTTGCCTGCCAGTCACTGAGGAGAGGCAGATGTTTAAGCCCCTATTCCAGCCTTCACCAACATAGTGCTGTCCAAATATTTTTGGACAACAATTCTGTCCTTCCCTGCCCCCAAGGAAAAGTATAGAAGAAATCTCATTCTCTTTTGCATCTGATCACCCCACACCGAGTGCTTTTGGTGCATAGCTGTCAACTTTTCACTTTTCTTGCGAGGAATCCTATTTGGAATAAGGGAATTTCCTTTAAAAAATGGGAAACGTTGACAGCTATGTTTTGGTGTGATACCATTTGCTTTATTTATGCTGTGTCAAAATAACCCTGATGTAGCCTCACATCATGTCACATATTAGGGTGCTTTTAGATACCTGCCTTGCAAAGGTGTCAAAATCCTGTAATCTGTGTTCAGGGGAGGATGTAATGCCACGAATGCATTCTTGGGCATCCTTTTGGCATTCTGATGACAATGCTAATCAAGTGTTATGGAAACATGAACAAATGACACGAAATAAAGTTAAGGCAGCGGGCTGAAGCAGGTTCTGCAATGCTGGAAAAGAAAAGGTTGTTGCCAACGTTCAGGTGACTTGCATCAAAGCTGTGCTTTCAGAGCTGGGATGGACAGCACTTTCCTATGCATCAGTTATATGTGTGGGCTCAGCCATTAAATACAATGGCTTACATAATTTGAGCATTTCCTTTGTAATGTGCAAAAGAGGAACTTGTGTGAATCTCACCTGCTCATGCAGTGGAGATGCAAGCATCCAAAACCATATAGTCTGCTTATTTCTTTGTTCCCTGCTTTCCTATATTCCAACTATAACTCTTGCGATTCCTATCCTTCTTCCATTGTTCCAGTGGATCAGGACAATAAATACATTGCCTTATGAAAAGTTCATCAAAGCAACCCCTAGACTTCCAGCTATCTGGATTAATTCTCATTACTAGGGATGTGCACAAAGTTTGCATTTTTTGAAATTGCTTATGAAATATCACATAATTCACTATTTTGTCCCTACATCATAATGAAAACACATTGAGTGAGATTGCACAAGTGTTCATGGAATTATGATGCCCTGGAGTGTATTATGGTGGGGCGGAATTTAACAAACTTTTTTTTTGTAAAAGCTTCACTTTATGCAAGTAATCTCCATTCTACTTACACATATACTGTATGCCTGTAATAAAATTATCAGCTATGCAGACAGAATGCTTGTTACAAAATGCACATCAAAGTTTTCAAAAACAATTATGCAGGCAGAGTGTGTAGGGATGAAAGAGCAAAAAAAATGAAAAAGAAAGAGCTGCAAAGCAGAATGGGCTCAATAATTTATGGAAAATGAATGAAGCGAGACGACATCAGAAATTACATCACTACTCATTACTGTAGGATCAGTCATTTTAGATAATCAGATTAATCTTTTATCTGGTTTGTTTTCGCTGCCATCACAGCATGGTAGCAACTTCCTCCCCAACCTTGAGGAATACCTGCATGTGACAAGCAATGTGTGAAGCAGTTCTCAGACTCTAGGAAGCTCTTTATTAAAAAAAATATTTCCAGTGAAATATTTTAGCTTTCCCAAGCTAGAATGATTTGACTTGTGTGCCGTAAACAATATGACAGACTTCCCCTCTTTCTAGCTGTGAATTGCTTGTGAGCAAAGTAAAATTCTCTTCAATTTACCTGAAGATAATTCACCAGAGGATTCCCAGTCCCCAGACTGCAGAGAAACTGCACGGTATAAGTGTCTTAATAGTGTCTTTTGCATTGTCAAAACACCCGCAGCCTCAGAAGATCACGGTGAACTCAGGTGACCCATTTGTGTGACAAGGAGCTTGTTGTATGTGAAGCTCCATTTCCCATTGTTTGTGCATCTTGAAAGAACTGTCAGAGATAATCATCAAGATGAGTGTGACAGACCATTCAAAGAACCAGACTACAACACTGGTTAATTGATAACTCAGATAGGCCAAACCATTTCATTTCTTTGATTTCATTTGGCATGTGCAGGTTAAAGAAAAGGTGGATAAATTCTGTTTTCCTGGATGAGTGTCATATTTAAAGATGTGAGGTTTCCCACAGGTCCTCATTTTAGAGGCAATTTGCTCCTTGTTTTAAACCATTGCTTGCAATGTATGGTCTCCTCCGTTGAGGAACAAATCCATCAATCCGACTTCTTTGATTTCACTGGTATGAAATCAAGGCTATTGGGGATTGGTTTTATGCAATGGAAGACAGAGTTCTCCTTCTTTTAAAACAGGGGTGGAGGACCTCCAGAGCGTGGTCCGAATCTGTACCACCAGACCTCAGGATCAGGAAGATGTGACCTCTTTCCCCAAACCATGTTCTGAAGTCAACCATTGAGTGCAACACATGAAGCTCTAACTCCTTGTATGATCAACATTGTGCCTGACTGCCTCCCAGAGTTAGTGTCTCTCTTGAGAGGAACAAGGAAACAGGCAGCTTTACATGCAAGCAGGAAGCCTGAACTTCTCATTTCCCTTAGGCCTCATTCTTTTTCTCCATGGACATCTTACTGTTTTTTCATGCTGTATGCTGAGAAAGGGAGCTTATTTTTCAGTACATTCTCCACCCTTACTTTAAAGGGTGTACAGAAGAGGACATTTGGGCAGGTGTTATTTTTTTTCATCGTGTCTATTATTATTATTAGTAGTAGTAGTAGTAGTAGTGGTGGTGGTGGTGGTGTGGTGGTGGTGGTAGTATTAACAGTTGTCTTCTACTGATTAAGTATAGGAGCTCTCTCTCTCTCCTGGGTAGCAATCCATGAGGTATTCGATCTTTGCACATTCTTATACAGTGGTACCTCAGGTTACAGACGCTTCAGGTTACAGACTCCACTAACTCAGAAATAGTACCTTGGGCTAAACTTTGCTTCAGGATGAGAACAGAAATCGCGTGGCGGCAGTGGGAGGCCCCATTAGCTAAAGTGGTACCTCAGGTTAAGAACAGTTTCAGGTTAAGAACGGACCTCCAGAACGAATTAAGTTCTTAACCCGAGGTACCACTGTACAGACTGACCTGATCACAGGTTAAATGTGTGCATCAGCATTTAGTTTTCCACAGAATTTGAACTTCCCAAGTGTCCTGACATAGTTTCTGGCTGAAAAAGAAATGTATCAAAATACATTAAAAATGCATAGTTTAAAAGAAAACATTTGTACTTAAATGTGTGTTTTAAAAGTCCACAAATAAAAGTCAGATGTCAAACAGATAAGCAACTATTTGACTTTTAAAAGACACAGAAAGGGAAGTTTTTAATGGTTGTTGTTGTATTATTGTGTTTTTAATATTTTGTTGGGAGCCACCTAGAGTGGCTGGCGCAACCCAGTCAGATGAGTGGTATATAAATAATAAAACTTTTTATTTTTTTTAAAAAAATCTCTCAGATATATCTGAACACAGGAAAAAGTGGTATGGAGCAAAAGTAATCTGAACCATTCTTCTCTACACCTGAACAACTTATTTTCCACCCTAGCCTAAAATGTGCTGAGAGAAACTTGCAAAATAACACTCACCTCAGGGTGGTTGAATCTACCCTTTTCAACAATGTTAATCATTCTTCTTGTCAGTAGAACATGCAAGGACTTCAGAGTGAAAGGAAAAGAAATTAACAGCCTATCTCAACACATCTTGCAGTAAAAAAACATGCTGTGTCTCTGGTGCTAAGAGCTTAGAATTAATGCACTAACACCCAGCATTAGAGTAAATTAACCATTAGCTTTATTGAGCAGGTTCACTCTGCTGGATATCAGAAAACATATTGAATGTAAACAACAATAAGAAAGACTGGCTGAAGTTTGAACACGTTCATGGGCTGGATTTGAAATTCTCTTCTACCTGGAATAAGAAGCACATAGGGTTGCCATATGTCCTCTTTTTCCAGGACATTTCCTCTTTTTCATGGGTATGTAAAATGAGAGTCATCATAGTGATCCATAGTTAAAAGTCGAAGTCGACAAATGTGTCCTCTTTTTTGCTCTACAAAATATGGCAACCCTACATTGGTTTGGGAAGCCATCCTTCAACAACTGGAGATAGTAAGCCCCATAAAATGTCTTTACTTTTTTTTAACTCCTGAGCATTTTCCAGCTTGAACAAATATTATATTTATCTACAATGTACCCCCAGAGTTCAGAACAAATGAAGGTATTTTTAATGGATTAAATCACTGCACAACCTGTGGCTTCACTGATGTTTTGGACTCAAGTCCCATCATCCCTGACCAAAGGACATGCTTGGCAACTTCAAGACAAACAGATTTTTTTTTGTAGCATAAACTTGGGTGGATTACAAGCCACTTCATCAGACACAAATTTCTTAAAGCTCCTTTTACATGTGAACGTTGGGATTATCTCCATGTCAAGAGTAAGTGTAGTGACATTAGGTACAGAGACCTAAATGCGGAAATACGACACACACTTATAAGCTCCTTTGAACACTGTGCTACTTGCTTCAAAAGAAATATGCACTGGAAATGTATATGACACCAAATGACCGCTGGGAGGAGTGCAGAGAGAAGAAATGCCATGGTGCATCTGTGGCAGCGCTACTGGATTCCTTCGTCTACCCCAGCTGCAACAAGACATGTCTCTACAAGAACAGCATGTGCTGTAACTTTCCAACAGTTTGACTTCACCGCCAAAGGCACACTCCTCCACTGTCTACCAAGACAGATTCCAACCGAAGACCCATGTTGGCTGGGGAGCTGAAGACCAATAACATCTGGAGGGCTACAGGTCCTTCATTGTTGCTTTTAAAGTCATTTTAGTCTCTACAGTTGACAAGTGTGCTTATTTTTTGGGTGGGCCCTATCTCGTTCCCTTAGAATGGCAATGGTGCCCACCTGAGAGGTGACGGAACTGGTGAGTTCGGGCTGAGAATAAAGCCCTGGCCCTACTATTAGTCAGAGTTAGGCTAAACAGATTCTAAGTGCCATGAAAGGGCAGCAAATTGTTAGCTATTCTGCAGAGATGCGCTTGTGAGATTTTGTTATTTTGGTCTCAGGTACTCAAATAACTTGCGCATACAATGCACTTGTACTGGAATGAGGGTGATGGTGTCATTTGACGCTCTACGTCAGTCAGAAAAATGCCTTCAGCCAGCTCTGCTTCTACTTCAACCATCCTGAAATAATGGTTTGAAAAATTTCACCCACAGAATTCTGCACAATAGATTTGGTTTTGAAGAGCAGCAAGGTCTAAGGCTGTGGGCTTGAGTGGGCAAATGAAGCACTGACAATTTACCAAAGCTAATATTGGATGGTTCTGCTATTCTCCTAACCTCATCCATCCCACGAAAGCTCCCATAAATCAAAACCAGAAGGAATCCCATTTAGCTACCCACATGCCTTTCCTCCCTTAACATTGTTTTCATTTTCTCGTCTTTTTTAAAAAAGAGAAATCTCTGTAAAAACATAATTACTGGCCTTAAAAAAAATTCCAACAAATTATAGTGACATACTTTAATTATCTCTGAGCAATGGAGAACTAAATTACACAGCCAGGGAATCTGAGGTTACCTAAAAATAAAAGGAAGAAGTCTCATTAAAAACTAATTGCATCTTTTGCCACTGAAGTGAAATTTTAACACAATTTGCCTTTGACTCACTCGACCATTTATGAGAGTATTTGTGAAAATCTGGTTTGCAAACTGAGACAGATAGCCACTTTGTGAGGGACTGCAATAATGGTTACTCACACATATTGTAGGGAAATCCAAACGGTGTTCTTTGAATGAGCATAGCCATTACTGTGAAAATGTGCCCTTTTTTAAATAAACTTGCACATGAAAAATGGGATCTGGATGATAGCCACATTAGATTCATCATCATTATGGAATTCACTCCCCTGAGATGCAGTGGTGGCCATGAACTTGAATGACTTTTTAAAAAGGATCAAAAAATTTCATGAAGGATAAGACCATTAATGGTCATTAGTCACAATAATTATGTTTCTGGATACCAGTTGCTGGGAATCACAGGTGGGCAGAGTGCTGTTGAACTCAGGTTCTGCTTACATGCTTCCTATAGGCTTCTATAGGCCTGCTTCTTGGGAGAAAAGCGATGACAAACCTAGGCAGCATCTTTCAAAGCAGAGACTATGCCAACAAAGGTCTGCATAGTTAAAGCTATGGTTTTCCCAGTAGTGATGTATGGAAGTGAGAGCTGGACCATAAAGAAGGCTGATCGCCAAAGAATTGATGCTTTTGAATTATGGTGCTGGAGGAGACTCTTGAGAGTCTCATGGACTGCAAGAAGATCAAACCTATCCATTCTGAAGGAAATCAGCCCTGAGTGCTCACAGGAAGGACAGATCGTGAAGCTGAGGCTCCAATACTTTAGCCACCTCATGAGAAGAGAAGACTCCTTGGAAAAGACCCTGATGTTGGGAAAGACTGAGGGCACAAGGAGAAGGGGACGACAGAGGACGAGATGGTTGGACAGTGTTCTCAAAGCTACCAGCATGAGTCTGAACAAACTGTGGGAGGTAGTGGAAGACAGGAGTGCCTGGCGTGCTCTGGTCCATGGGGTCACGAAGAGTCGGACACAACTAAATGACTAAACAACAACATAGGCTTCTAGTTAGCCTCTGTGAGAACATGGTGCTGGGCTAAGTTTTCTTTGGTTTGAACCAGCAGGACTCTTCTTGTATTCTTATGTATGTGTCTATGCTATCACAGCCACATGGAGCACACATCCTCTCACTTCTTCTGTCAAAGTCACTTTATGAGCACTTAAAACTGTTTTTCTGTATTTTGCTTATGACTTCCAGGAGTTTGTGGGAGACATACCTCAAAGTGGCATATTGTGGTGGTTTGCTAAAATGGGAGTGTATTGAGTCTGAAGTGATAAGATCAGGTTAGACTTTAAATTTGACACAGCTGGCATTGTTTTATCACTGGGCAAGGACTTAGTGGGAGTAAATGGTTGAGGCACATCACAACACCCCCACATAGCAACAGCCACATACCTATTTGCCCCAGTGGGAGAATTATTGTGCTAATTGTTTGGGGGCAGGGTTATCAGGGGTTATAAAGTTCACTGGGAAGCAAAGGATTAAAGCTGTTGTTCCAATATTAATTGCTCCCCACCCCCAGCCCATTGCTGCTGCTGTTTGTTTGGGGTGTCACGCACCCCCCCTTAAATCCTGGGTCCAGTAGAGATTAGAATTTAATCAAGCCTCCTGAACCCCTGGATTCAGCAAGGATTAAAATATAAGAGAATTTCCTGAGTTTAGGAAATCACATGGAAGAAGAGCCATTAAGGAGAATAAAAGGAAGGTAATGGGCCATTAGCAGCGCAAAGATTGTGTGGTGGATGATAAAAGGGGCGAGACTCCACCCTTTGTTCTGAGATAGTCAGAAGACAATGCCAGAGTTTTTAGAGTGGGGAGTTTAGGATTGCAGTTGGGGATGATGTGGGCTGGAGGAAAATAGTTGCAGCCTGTAAGCGTCAGCAAGCTGGGGAAATAAAAAGTGTGTTTGTTTTCTGTTCAAATCAAAGACTGAAGCTGTGGATGAAGCCATGAGCTCTTAGTATGTCAATGCTGTAAGCCCCCCTCACCGTAGGATTGGATTGTAGATATAAATAAACCATATATCATAAAGACACCACAGTCTCCACTGTGCCTCATTTCTAAACCATGAACCCCTGGAATCTTGCACGACTTAGAGATTGGGGTACTGTGTAACATTATTATTTTAAAAAACAAGACATGGTTGCTAATCATAGGCCTTTTTGGTGGTGACTCCCCATTTGTGGAATACTCTCACCAGGGAGGCTCACGTGGTACCTTCATTACATATCATTAGGTGCCAGGTGCAAACATTTCTCTTCAACCAGGTGTTTGGCAGATTCACATACTATGACATTTTATAAGTGTCTGTGGAAGTGGGGATATTTGTTTAGCTTTTGCTTTATTATGCATTTTGTGTTTTCATTTTGTATTGTTATGCTGTAAATCACCCTGTAATCAGTGGATGAAGGGTTGTAGACACATTTAATAAATAAAATAAATACATAAACACACTATTAATCTCTGGTTTGGCCCTTATTGGAACCCTTTGAATTTCTCTCAAAATTCTTCCAGTGTTTTGCCTGCCAAATTCCCTTCAGAGTTCACTAGCACTCCAATTCAATGGCAAGTCTAATTCACGAGAATGAAAAATAAAAGATGTTCCCCATCAGAGAAAGTCGTGAGGAAGAAAAAGCCCCGCCACCGCCACTAACCTCCCCTTCCCAGATGCACCAACTAATGGAATAATTATTTTGCTGGAACGTGGCTCTACAGGCCCCTCCCTTGTGCACCCCCCGTCTCCCTGCCAGCGGTGTCTATCACCCCCTGTCAAAGAAGAACAGCAGCTAATTTTACTCAGGCTGTCGTATTCAAAGCAGGGGGAACAGAGTTAAAAGAATTCGCAGAGAAATGATTTTGTTTTTCCATTTCCTATAGCATTGGCCTAATTGTGTCGCTAAGTCTGTAATTTGCCTCTCACAGAACTGAGTTAATGATAGGCCCCACGCTGCTGACTCTCTCCCTTTTGATGGATGAGTGTGTAGACATGCAGGCACAGCCTTTGCCTGTGCCATCCCGACACTTACAGCCAGGCCCACTGATCACAAGGCTACACAAGTGACGGTGCACCCCTGCCAGGCTGGCTCTTTGCCATGGTTTGCTTTTTTTCTTTTCTTTTTGGTAGAAGCTCTGTAAGGCCAAGGAGAGCCTGCTGGGATCTCCCACTGGCAGACATTTCCACTGAGGATTCTTTTAAAGTGCAATAATATATCCAAGGGGACTTTAGCAAGAACCACAAGCCTCTGTGGTCTCATCTGACCTCGGTTACTGCTCCCATTCTTCTATATCAGACGTCTTCGGATGAATCCCTTGTAACTTTGACTAAAAGAGGAGCTCAAGAAGGCAACCTTCTCTCATCCATCCTTACTGCCAGAGGAATCTGGAGCTGTGCTAATATGTCAGTCAGCACAGCTCTGATGGATCCTAAAAAAATCAATTGGATGCTGTGTAACGGTGCCAAAGAGGCCTATCCTGTCCTACATCTGTTACAGCTTAACCAGTGCCACATCTCAGCCAGATATTTTTCTAATAATGTTGGATTAGAGTGGCCATGTGTCCTCTAGCTGCAGGGTTGTCTGATCCAAGTCTGGTGGTTTAAGAGAAAGAGCCATGAGAACAGAGAGCAGAGGCCTTGAAGATGCCCATCAAAAATTGCCACCTCGTTAGCAACACAATTCACTTGGATGTATTGAGGTGTATTGTATTTATGTTGAAATTATTTCTAAATGTGTGTGTTTGCATATACATTAATTGGTGCAAATTGGCAACCTCTTTTGGGGGAGATGCATTTCCCCCCATTTTGATGATGGTTAACTGGCCACCCCATGGTGTATACAGCTGTGCTAGCCTTGTAGCTGGGCTTATGGCTCTAGTGCAGGGGTCAGCAAACGTTTTCAGCAGGGGGCTGGTCCACTGTCCCTCAGACCATGTGTGGGGCCAGACTATATTTTAAAGGGGGGGAAATGATGCAAGAGCACCACGAGCCCCTGTGGCTGCTTCCTGTGTCTTGTGAGCGGCGGGGGCTGGTGGTGGTGGTGGCAGGATGTTGAGCGGTGAGTGAAAATGCTCCAGAGAGGGGCTGCTTAAAATGGTGGCCGCTCAAGCACTGCTGCTGCTGGCACCAGCAAAGCCCAGCCCCCTTCCTCCTCTAGGCAGGGCGGGGAGAAGCCAGGAGGAGGGAGGGAGGGGGCACCAGCGCCGGTGCCGCTGCTGTGTGAGGGAGGGAAGGAGGGAAACATGCGTGCTGGTGATCCACGCAGCGATTCCTGGACCATCCGGGGGCTGGATCCAGAAGGCAATTGGGCCTGATCGAGCCTGCAGACCTTAGTTTGCCGACCCACGCTCTAGTGCAAAGGTATTTTGGGGGATTATCGTGACCGGAAGCAGAGGCCTGCAGAGAGAAGGCGGGGCTTCTGCACCTTTAATAGTTGTGGAGAACAAGGAATTTCAGCAAGTGTAGCTAAGCCTGTTTAAAGGCGCAGGTGCCCTGTCCTACTCTAGTGCTGATGTAGTACCAAATCTGAGAGCTTGATCCAGCCCTAAGGCTGTTTGACTGAAATCCTGTGCTTAAAATTGAAAGTCTCTTCAAATATGTTTACAAATTGCTTGTTGTAGAGTAGCTGCAGGTCATGCTAAAGTCTATAGGATTACCTAAGAGTCAGGGATGCATGGACGACAGTATTGAGAGCTAGTATCGCATAACAGTTACAGTACTGTGAATCAGATAGTTCCTAGTTCAAACGTTGACTCTGCCAAAAGCTTACAAAGCAACTTGATCATGCTAACCACAACTTCTTGGCCTAAGGCTCTATCATCAATATGAGGATAATAATATTACTCCCTTACCTTTCAGTGTTGCAGTAAGGAAAACTTCGAAAATACATGTGAGGTACATTGCATTGTCTAAAGGTGCTAAGCATTATTTATAAGTGAGTGGCCCCAAATGCCAACAGACAATTTCATTCTCCTAAAATGTCTCTCCTGTGCCTTTCTGACCCCCCCTTTCTTTTCTGTGACTATCCATAACTCACCTGGCTACATTTAGTTTCTGCTGAACCTTACACATGCTCTGCTGGCAGCTTCAATATCACCTCCTTTCACTGTGAGTCATAATCAGCTTCTTTATTCGTTACAGAAATGTAAGCCTCCCCTTCTGCTCCTGCTCTCTAACAAAAAGGAACTTGGTGCTTGGCTGTGCCAATCCAGCCCAGTGGTGCTGATAATAAAACAACCTTCGTAGTGACTCGACTCCCAGGAGCAACCCTCTGACTCCAACCATGGGAAAGCTGTCAAGGAGTTGAGGCTGCAGAAATTTCTCCACAGGAGACGTTGGGTTTAAACAGACATTTTGAGGATTATGGCACTCTCTTTTTATTTCACCCAGGGTCCAGTGTTAATATGGCTGTATTTTAAGCTGTAAAAGGGAAGGGAGAAATCCAGAATGTCATAGGAACATGAGAAGATCACTGCTGGATCAGGCTAAACCCCTGTGTAGCTAAACCCAATCCAATGCCCATGGGAAGGCCAAAAGCAGAACTTGAGGGCAACAGCAATCCCACCCCCCAATTTCCCAGCAACTGGTATTCAGCATACTGGCATATTGTCTCTGGCAGTGGACAATAGGAGGCAATAGAGATCACAGAATCATCAAACTGTAGAACTGGAAAGGGATATCAAGGTCATTGAGTCTAACTTTCTGCTTGATGTGAGAATCTTCAGAAGCCCTGAGAGATGGCTGTCCTACCTCAGCTTAAATATCTCCAGCAAAAGAGAGACCATTACCTCTCGAGGCAGTCTGTTCCACTGTTGAATAGTGTCTCCTAATGTTTAGCCAAAATCTGCTTCCTTGTAATTGCCATCTATTGGTTCAAATCCTCCCCTTTGGAGCATTTTGGGCAAGGAAAAAGTCTGCTCCATCTTCTGCACGACAGCCCTTCAAATATTTGAAGACAGCTGTCATGTATCCTTTTAATCTTCCCTTCCCTAGGCTAAACATACCAAGCCCTTTCAACTTTTCCTTATAGGACTTTGCTTCCAGACCTCTCACCATCCCCCTACATATATGCATGCGCTCTCTCTCTCCCCCCCCCCCACTCCTCCCTTCCATATTAGGAAGTCTTCTGAAACCGGTAAAATTGAGCTTCTGAAAGGCAGTCATCACCATAACCAAGGCAATAAAAAAATAAGATAAGGTGGTACATTTCCCCATTCATAATTTTATTGGTGTAGGTGCAATGAAAAATGCCTGCTGAAGACTGCTCTACAAGTCAAAAGTTTGTATGATACAAGCACTAAACAATCACTCAGCTTCCAATGCTGCAATCACTCAGCTTGGTAACTAACAGCAAGTAATCTGTGTTCTTGCCATCTACCTTTCCACTTTGTTCATCCTGAATTTTTTGCAAACTCTGGTCAACCGTATTGAATAGATGACACTGGAGAAGGAGCGAGAAACTTGGTTGAAAGCTAAAGTAAACCTGCTATTCTACAGTTAATCCAAGCCACAGGAAAACCAGTCACACACATCATCAGTAATTCTTTGTTTTGTCAGTGCTGACACCAAAACTATGAAAAAAATCACTTGATTCTCACATGTAAACACTATAAAAGTGCCACTACATGCACTCTGATGAATAAATGTAGTTTATGCCCTGTTTTATTTTACTTCAACAAATGCAGCAGATACAGAGAAATTCCTACTGATAGCTACTTGATTTGGTGAGATCAGAGTAACTGCATCACAGATTTGCAAGACATGTACAATAATCGCTAATCAGTGTTATTATTTCTTTTTGTATTTTATCTATAAAGAAAAATACTTCCAAATTGTGGTGCCACATTAGCAGAGGAGCCCATGCCATTTGGTGTGGGATCATGTACTACTGCCTAGAGGAGCTCAGTGGGGGTTCAGGAATAAGGACTTTGTCCAAGGATGGCCTATATCGAGAACTTACCGTGGCTCTTATGAGCTAGTTGATTGGAAGGTTATATGAAGACATGAAGCTACATTATGCGGAGGGAGACTATTAGTCCACCTTGTCCTGTTTTGACTATTTTTATTGCCAGCAACTTTCCAGGGCATCATTTTCTGAAAATTGAGATCCTTTTAACTGGAGAAGCCAAGGAATAAATTTGGAAATTTATGTATGCAAAGCAGGTGCTGAATCATTAAGCTATGGACCCTTCTCAGCCTTTGGCTGCTTAACATTGTATGTTCTCTTAAATGTGTTTGTGGGAGCTGTTGGTTGCTTTGTTTTTGTTCTTGTTTTTATTATGTATTATGTATTTTTATATTCTATTCTTATGCTGCAACTGCTCAGAGATGTTCAGGTGAAGGGCAATATACAAATTTAATAATCTCAAGTTCAGAACTCACAGATATTGATGAACTACAACTTCCATCAGCCCCAGCTGTCACAATCAATGTTCAAGGATGATGTAGTCTAAGAACAGGGGTATCAACTATAGGGGAAGAAGGGGCTTTGGTCCCCTCAATATTTGTGGGTAGGGGGTTGAGCCCCCCCCCCCCAATATTGAGAGAGCCATCCCTCACTGCCTGCCGCTGCAGGGCAAACACTCGTACGCCAGGCAGGTGATGAAGATCACCCTCTGGGCACCACATCCCCTCTCACCATTGGGTAAGTGCTTGTGTGTCATGCAGGGGTGGGACCCAAGGAGGGTGAAGATTGCCCTCTGCACACCCCTTCCCCCACTGCCGAATGAGTGTTCCGAGTAGGGGCCCAACGCGTGGAGGGGCTCATGATGTTGTGTGTATGATGTCATGCGGCGCCAGGTCCCCTCAGTGTGGGGGGGGCAAGTTGGCACCCTGTTTAAGAACAGGTGGAGGACACCATGCTGGGTATCTCAACTTCAACATATGCTGTCCACTTAGCCATACCCTCTCATTTTTGCTTCTACAGTGGTACCTTGGGTTACATATGCTTCAGGTTATATGCGCTTCAGGTTACACACTCCGCTAACCCAGCAATAGTGCTTCAGGTTAAGAACAGAAATCGGGCTCTGGCGGCATGGCAGCAGCAGGAGGCCCCATTAGCTAAAGTGGTGCTTCAGGTTAAGAACAGTTTCAAGTTAAGAATAGACCTCCGGAACGAATTAAGTACTTAACCTGAGGTACTACTGCATTCTATTCCCCTCTCCAACTCTGCAGAGAATCCAACTGTTGCAGAACAAGGTTTTAGTAGCAGAAACGATGCTACAGGCTGACTGATTCTAGACTTCTTAATATGTGTTTAGGGACCTGGGCACAATTTTGTTTACAGCTGCCTACAAGAAGGAATATTGACTGTCTTAAGAAGATCTGTTTAGGTGGGAGAACTATAACTAGCCATTTAGCAGGATTCTAGGTCTCCAATGCAAACTGTTATATGCGGTCATGACTTCCGTCCCACGGCTCCTTCATAAAACCCATAGCATCAAGATGGGTACTATTTGGTTGAAGAGTGACTGACAGCACAAGCTGCTAAATCAGAAAGTTGCTTTGCTGCCATCTGCTTCAACCCACTTCCAATACCTTCATCAATCTGACAAGGTCCCATCTCAGCAAGGTGCAGATAGACGGATGTTTCTGTCTTCCTTTGACATCCATCATCTAATCCCCCAATTTCTTTGATATTCATCAAATGTTTGTCCATTCCTGCTGGCTGCTGACAGGCTTGCAATTTCATCCAACTTTGTAATTTCAAAAGTTACTTTCTTCTAACTCTTCACAATACTGTATCAGAAAAGAAGATGAGGCACTGCTAAGTTATGGGAGAGACAATGTGAAATAGTGGACTGTGTGTTTGCTGGGCTTGGACTGGGGAGATCTGGGCCATAACTTCTACAAGTCACTCTATCTCAACCTAAAGGTAAAGGTACCCCTGCCCGTACGGGCCAGTCGTGTCCGACTCTAGGGTTGTGCGCCCATCTCACTTAAGAGGCCGGGGGCCAGCACTGTCCGGAGACACTTCCAGGTAACGTGGCCAGCGTGACGAAGCTGCTCTGGCGAGCCAGCACCAGCGCAGCACACAGAAACGCCGTTTACCTTCCCGCTATAAAGCGGTACCTATTTATCTACTTGTACTTAAGGGTGCTTTTGAACTGCTAGGTGGGCAGGAGCTGGGACCGAAAGACAGGAGCTCACCCCGCCATGGGGATTCGAACCGACGACCATGCGATCGACAAGTCCTAGGCACTGAGGTTTTACCCACAGCACCACCCGCGTCCCTATCTCAACCTAACCATCCTCAAATCATTAGTCTTATTCAGGTGATAATGATTCCGTGTTCCTGAACACAGGAATGGGGGCATGCAAAATAGCTTCACCACCTAGCTTTTGCATAACCATCTGTGCCAATATCCATATACAGGGTTCTGTGTGACATTGTCACAAGAGCTCAGCTGGTGTGGGCAATGTCAGTGTTCATGTGGAAGCTATGAGGTAGGGCAGCTTGGTGCATGCATGTTCAGCAGTACAGGAGTGTTACCATTTTAATACAACTGTTACTGTGAGGATAAATGGGATAACGCCATTTATGCCTCCTCTGAGAAAGAGCAGGATACAAATGTATTCAATAGAGTTACTGTTTGTAGGGGTAACTGGGTGAAACAATAATGCAATGCCTTTGTAAGCTGGCCTCTTTGCAGGTTCCCCAAATTGTCATTGAGTAAGATAAGTCATATGGGAATATGAAACATGCAAAGGCTTACATTTCCCAAGGTTTCTTCACACACACTTCTGAAAGATGCTTGCCACTGATAGAACCGGGATAATCAACCCCAGAAGGAGCATTTCTAGTCTCTGTTTGTATGTGATCTAGGGCTTTATATCTCAACTTCAAATTGGGTAATATTCCCTGTTAGCACCATGAATAGTCTCAACATCTGTAAGATAGCAGCAACCAAAAGCTTCGAGGGAGAGAGGAAAAGAAAGAAAGGAGAGAGAAAGTAAGGCAGGATTAGGTTTACATGGCTCTTCTAAACTAGCTAGTGTTTCACATCCAATCGGAAAATGATGAATGTGGAGGTATGGGGTAATTTTTTTCTTTCCAGAAGCACTTTTGACAAGTGTGATCTTATCAAAGTTTCAGGCTTTTCATTATCTCTGGGGGTTTTAGCTTTGCACTCAGACCTGCCCCCTCCTCTTCTTGCTGGCAGAGGAACACTCACTTTTTCTTGTACTGATTGATTGCGTTCCCTTGGCTCAGGCAGCCATGCCCTCGCACTCAGAGCTTGTAAAACAGAGAGCTCCTTTCCTGCTCTCTAGGAATCAGGGAAGATGGGAGGGTGTTTCAGTGCCCAGACCTGGTCACCCACTTCAGATATGGTGTAACATGATCACTCGGCTCTGGTCAGTAGGTGTGTACTTTGTTAGGCTGCCACAGAGCTCCCTTCCAGACCTACGCCTGCAGGTATTGCAAATTATTACAAGATGCACATACACTAAAGTGTGAATTAATCAAGCTCCAGAAGCAGGGGGGTTGTAAATGGGGTGAGTGCACATGCACATGCACACATAACTTACCCACACGTCTAGTCCAAATGCATGGACACACAAGTCTTCCTCACACATTTTCATCTGTGTACAACGAAAGCAGTAGCACCCCAGTGGCAGTCTCCATCCCCATCATTACATGTGATCATTGTACTCTGAAAAGACCAGCACACACACCACTGTATGCACAGAGGACTCTTCCCCACACCCTGCATTTTCAGGTTTCCTGAATGAATAGATATGCAGACAGATGCATACTTAGGAAGCTTTTATTTATTTATTGTATATTTTTATCTTGCTTCTCAGGCAATGATTGCTTCCCAAGGTAGCTCTCACAATTTTATTTTGCTTTTGAAAATGAAACACAGGCTCCGACATCAGACTTGCAAATGCAAAAGGACAAAGACACAAAGGCAAAAGAAAAGGCAGAGAAAGGAGACCAGCTCTTCCAAGGCCAGAATGAAGGGTTAAGCTATCAGCGAGCATTTATGTCTGGCTTGAGCCAAGTTGATCTTCCCTTGCTGGTATATGTGCTTGAATATCAGTTGGTGTTCCTACTTCCTTCGATGGGTGGAGGGGGCCAGAGTGCCCTTTCTGCAATCCCAGGAGAGACGGAACCAAGTTGTATTTTTGTCTGCCAGGAAATGGTGAAGCAATATCCCTGCAGCTGCTCCTTAGTTGGCCAACGTTTAGGGCTAAGTTGGTCTCCCCTCGCCACCCCATTATTCCTGAGAGGCAAGCACTACAGCCTCCTGGTTTTCCCGGCTAATGGAAATTACAATTTCCACCAGTTGCTTGTGACTTACCTGTTCACCTTGGCCTGTGGAAGAGAAGTATAAACTTACAGTTTTTCTGCCCTGCAAATTTAAGTTTTAGTAGCTATGCGTTTTATGTTGTTGTCTGATTTTTATTGCTTATCTTTTTGTGTTTGCTGTTAATTATTCAGTCATTTCCAATGAAGCATCTCAGTGCAATATCACGAATGATTGTGTTTTTAATCTGTGTTGGCCACCCTGTGACTTTACCATGAAGGGCAGGTAAGAAATACCAGGAATATAATAAATAAATTAGACTTTGGAAATCAGCAGCTCTCTCCATCTTTCCATGCTACCTTCAGCAGCCATCTCCTTCTCTCTCCTGTATGCTGCACATGCCACTTCAGTTATTTGTTCTTGATTTTGCTGCTTTCTGCATGCCAAATGCTTCCGCTTTAGCTTTGGAAGCATTTGCAGCCAAAATGACTGCAGAGGCCCAGTCAATTAGTACAAGAGTTTCCAGGAGCTGCAAACTTTATGGACACCTGTGTTTGGCTCAAGCTTCAGTTTGGCCATCAACATATATAGATGATAATACAGAAATACATAAAGAGTGTCTTTCCATCGTGTAAGTATGGTTCAGCAATGGGGGGCAAGCTACTTGTCTGGGGATGCTTTTCTCTCCCCCCCCCCCAGAATTGCCCCTGAAAATGTAGAAACAGCCAATCAAAATTGGGGTGTGGGGGGGAAAGGTACTGGACAATATTGCAATCCTTAGGAACAGGTTGATTTTGCCCTCATGTCTCTTCAGTCAACTATCCCAAATGCTTTCTCTTCCCCCCTGCTACACTCATCCACTTTAGCACCCCATCTTGTGGCTCCCCTCTTTTTGGCCTCTCTGTTGTGTGTCCCCATTCCTTTTGCAAAAGATTCCCCATTCTGCAACAGCACAAGACACAATAGGCTTTCTTCAAGTTGGAACGCTGCAGGTAACAAAGCCACGCCGCTGCTGTGCCTTTCAGCTTTGAAGCTTTGATGGGCTGACTCAATCATTCCAGCACTGCTGTTTCACCAGCAACACCCACCACCTTTGCCGGCTCCTGTTCCTCTCTGTCTCCCCCTTGATGAAGTGAATATCCAATGGAAGAAACAGCAGCTTGAGCATTTGGCCATCGTAGACCCACCACAAAAAAGGTCTGCCCAGGCTGCCCATTTGCTGCCATCAGTCACATAACAAGTGCACACAGCTTCAGCACTCTTATGCATAATTTAGCCAGCCAGCAATATTTAATGTTCTTTCCTAGGCCACCGTCTCCCTTAAGGTACCTGAAGTAATTACCTCTTCTCGGAGTATTGCTGACACACCTTGCGCTTTCTTCTGAGCCCTCCCATCAGGGGGGCTGGTCCTTCCCAAGACTGCCACACAAGGCTGCTTCTCACCTCCCATCCCTAGAGGCAGCTCAGTCTGCGTTCTCGGCTCTTTGCTATTCTCCCACCCCTCCCTGCCAATGTGTAGCTTATTATAAAACTGTAAACCAAGAGAATAAGCAGTGCCCCTTTCCCTGAAATGGTTCCCAAGAGAGTAGCAGCCATAGAAACAGAAGCAAAGGCTTCCATGGGAGCAAACGCAGCAAAAAGCATGGGGGTTATTTGGGGGGCAGTGTGAGAATAGAGCAGAGAAAGACATTTGGATACATGTGTTCAAAGACGAAAAAGGTGAGTGATGCTGCTCTCTTGAGATGACCTGTGACATAGTCAGCCCTATCCGGGTGGCAGGGCAAGGACAAGTAGCAACTGGCAAGGAGGCCACAGGAGATGATACTGAGATGGCCCAGTGGGGAAATCATGGAATAGAGCTGACACTACTGTATTGTCCTGAACTATTGGCAACTCAATCTCTCTGCAAGTTTCAGTTCTGGCTTATAAAATGGGCACAGCTTCTTTCCTTCTCCCAGTTTGTCTGGGACAGGCTTTGCATTCCACTCTCATATACAGCATACACCATACAGGGTAATGTCTTTGAGGTTTTTTTGTTTTTGTTTTTACAATCAAGCGGTATATAATTTTTATGAAATTAAATAAATAGTAATAAACAACTCCAACATCCCTGGGGCAGTCCAGTTGAGATGCTTCAGTCTCAAGTAGGCAAAATATAAAAAGTAAAGGCATCAACAAATGATTAATAAATAATTATAAGGCCCAATTTTTCAGATCAGAGTATTTGTTCATGCATTTCTCTTAACGTTAATTGCTGGATCTTTCCCGCCGCTTTTAAGCCAAAATCAGTATTTTGGTGAGTACATACAGAGGTGCAGTGCTGCATTTTCTACACAAAGAAATATGTAGACTGTGGAATGTTTGCTTTTGTTTACATGTGTTTTAATCTGTGTTTAGTTTTTTTTGCTGCTTTTAATGATTATTTTAATGTTTTCAATAGCTGCTTTTAACTGTTTTCTCAGCTAATTTTATTCTTTATTCTTTTTGTTAACTGCTTTGATGGTTGGTGTGATGGGATAATGAGCTGCTTGTGCGTAAAAGCTTGATCCCTCTGGTGTTTGGCTGGTCATCCAAACCGAGGCACTAACGGAGCCTCCCAAGGCGTGACTCCGTTAGTCGCTGGTAGTATCTGACAGTGGGCGTCTACGAAATTTACTCCAACATAAAAGTTGTTTCACGGACATGCGCCTTCGTGACTCTCTACGTGACAGCTTCCGGCGAAGGGTGGGAGTTGCCAACGGGGGTCTTGTTACCTCTGCACTATTCTCACTAGAAGTATCCCAGAGCCCTCCCTCCTCCGACTCCCCTTCTGCCGGAGCTTCTGCTCTCCCCCTGCTGGTTCCCTCCTCCGCTGCAGAATCTCTCCGAGTCTGCTGGAGCCCCGGCACCAACTCTCTTTCCGATGGCAGTTCCCTGACATCCACCTCCCCCTCAGGGCCCCCTTCACCCCCCGCGTCCTCTCCCACTGGCGGTGAAGGCGGAAAGCCCCTAAAGGAACTCTCCTCGTCGTCCGAGGATTCAAACACTTCTAACCATGGCGTACCGTCTCTCTCCCCGTCTTCCTCTTCTTCGTTGGAGTCGGCTTCCTCACCCACCCCTGACTCTGGGAACCCTCCAAACTCTCCTTCCTCATCAGTGGTCCCAAAGTGTTCCCTTCTAAATCGTGCCACGGGTTGCGGTTTCTTTGGGAAACGCCTATGAAATGTTTCTATTAAAACCTCGTCATTGACTACCTCAGCGGGTACCCAAGTGTTTTCCGACTCTACTTCCCCCTCCCATTCTACCAGATATTCCACCTGATCCCCCTTCCACCTGGAATCAATGATTCCTGCCATGTTCATGTCGCGTTCTCTCTCTTCTATCACGGGCGTTCGGGAGACCTCTCTCTCACGCTCCCCCCCCCATTCACGTCCCTCTCGGTACGGCGACAGTAATGACCTGTGAAATACTGGGTGCAATTTCATGTGACTGGGCAGTCTGAGTTTGAATGCTACTGGGTTCACCTGCTGTATGACCTCAAAGGGTCCCAATCTTTTGGGTTTCAGTTTCTTACAACCCCCCTTGAAAGGTAGTCCCTGGGTGGATAGCCACACCCGGTCTCCCACCCTTATAGTTTCACCTTCCCTCCTATTTTTGTCTGCTTGCTTTTTATATTCTTCCTTGGCTCTCTCTAAGTTAAGTTGTAGCTGACGGTGGATGGCTTCCATCTCTTCAACAAAATGTTCCGCCGCCGGCACACTCCACCTCTCCCCTCCTTCTCCTGGAAATGCCCTGGGATGACACCCATAATTTGCCAGAAAGGGACTCAGCCCTGTGGACACGTTCTCAGCGTTGTTGTAGGCAAATTCTGCCAGAGGTAACTTATCTACCCAATCATTTTCTCGGTCCTTTACATAACACCTCAGGTATTGTTGTAAAATCCCGTTTGCCCTTTCCGCTTGCCCATTTGTTTCCGGGTGCCGGGCAGTGGAGAAATTGATTTCCACGTGCAGTAAGCTCATAAGTTTCCTCCAGAACCTGGAAGTAAACTGTTTCCCTCTGTCGCTGACCACCCTCAAGGGGGCGCCATGCAACCGGAAAATATGCTCTACGAACAACTTGGCGGTTTCCTCCGCTGTGACCGCATGTGAACAGGCTATAAAATGACACATCTTAGTTAATAGATCTACCACTACCATGACCGCCGTTTTGCCCTTGGATTTTGGCAGGTCCGTCATAAAATCTATGGAGACTGCCTCCCATGGCCTTTCTGGTGTGGGTAAAGGTTGTAAGAGCCCCGCTGGCGCCACCCTCTCCCCTTTCGCTCGCTGGCACCTGTCGCAACCCCTGACATATTCCCGTACATCCTCCCTCACCTTGGGCCACCAAAAATCCCTGGTAACCAACCACATGGTTTTGTGCTGTCCAAAATGCCCTGCTGTGGGGCTATCATGCAACTGCTTGAGTACTCTGCCCCTCAGTTCCCCATCAGGTATGTACAGTGCCCCTTTGTAATACAACGCCCCACTCTTTTCTTCAAACCCCCCTGTGTTCTCCTCTGTCCTCCTGAGTTCTCTGAGTTTCTCTTGGGCGTATTCGTCGTTCTCCGTGCCCTCTAACAGTTCTTTCTGCCCCACCAAAGCCGCCCCACACACCCAGCGGTCTTCAGGGATTACGTGCCTTGCTTCCGGCGCGCCCTCCCCCTCTAAGTACTCAGGCTTTCTGGAAAGAGCGTCCGCTCTTACGTTCTCGGACCCTGGCACGTAACGAATCTCAAAATTGAATTTGGAGAACTCCTGGGCCCATCTCACTTGTCTCTGGTTCAGCACTCGGGCTGTTCTCCAGTACTCCAGATTTTTGTGGTCAGTCCGGACTTGAACCTTGTGCTGCGCCCCAATCAGCAAGTGCCGCCATCTCCGGAATGCTTCATGAATGGCGAGCAGTTCTCGGTCGTATACTGTGTAGTTCCTCTCGGATTTGTTCAACTTCCGCGAGAAGAATGCACACGGTCTCCATTCAGACGCATCTTTCCCCGGCTGGAGAAGCACGGCCCCTACCGCTCGGTCTGACGCGTCCGTCTCCACTCGCATTGGTTGCCGTAGATCCACGTGCAAAAGTTGCTCCTCCGACGCAAACACTGCCTTTAAGCGTTCGAATGCCCCTTGCGCTTCTTCCGTCCAAGCAAATTTTTTCTTGCTGCTAAGACAATCCGTGATGGGCGCTGTTAAATGGGCAAAATTCTTGATGAACTTCCTATAGAAGTTTCCGAAGCCCAGGAACCTTTGCACGTCCTTCTTGGTCTTTGGTGTTTTCCATTCCAGTACCGCTTGAACCTTGCTGGGATCCATAGCCAACCCCTTGTCAGACAACCGGTACCCCAGGAATTCCACCTCCCTGCTATGAAACTGGCATTTCTCCAGTTTCACCCACAGCCGATTTTCTCGCAGCTTGCTCAGTACTTCTCTAACATCTCGCACATGCTGCTCCTCATTCTCTGAGTACACCAGGACGTCATCTAAGAACGCCACGCAGTTCTTGTAAAGCAATGGCCCCAGGACGTGATTCATGAATGATTGAAAGCAGGCGGAGCCCGCTTGTAATCCAAAAGGCATAACGAGGTACTCAAACGCCCCCAAGGGGGTGAACATAGTGGTTTTCCACTCATCCCCCTTCCTCACACGTATCAAGTTATATGCCCCCCTAAGGTCCAGCTTAGTAAAAATCTTCCCTTTTCTCACCCGTGTCAGAATGTCATCAATTCTGGGCATAGGGAAAGTCACTGGTTCTGACACAGCATTTAGGGCCCTGAAATCACACACAAGCCTGGGTTTGCCCGTGTTTTTTTTGTCCACAAAGAACACTGGGCTGCCCCCCACCGCTCGTGACTCTCTGATGAAACCTCGCTTGAGGTTCTTGTCAATGAACTCCCTTAACTCCTGCATCTCACGGTCTGACATGGCATACAGCTTGCCCACTGGCAATTGTGCTCCTGGGAGTAAGGTGATTTGACAGTCAAAGGGTCTGTGCGGGGGCAGTTTATCAGCTTCCTTTTCACTGAAGACGTCAATCAAATCAGCGTATTGTGGTGGCACCTTCCCCTTGTCAGTCACTTCCATCCCTGCTAGAGTGGCTCTGGCCCCTGCCTGACCCTCTCCCTCCTTGCAGTGTTCTAGGCAATGTGCTGAACCAAAGGAAACAACCCTCTGATGCCAGCCTACTAGCGGATCGTGTAGTGCCAGCCAGCTCATTCCCAGAATGATGGGAGCTCCTCCCAAGGTGGCTACATTAAACGCTATCAGTTCTGTGTGTCTTGCCACCCTCATAATCATTGGTACAGTCTGTTGGCTCACTTCTCCCCCCAACAGTTCCCTCCCATCAATCGTGGTTACTTGCAAAGGCTTACTTAATGGGAGAGTTTGTATCTGGTGTTCAGCAGCAAACTCCTTACTCATGAAATTACAGGAGCTGCCTGAATCCAATAGCGCTTTTATCTTTAGTGGGTGTCCGTTTGACAGTTCCAGCAACACCTCTATCACAAGCGCTGGTCTTGGAGGTTCCGGCGTGGGCACATTCATTACTCCCTGGCCTGGCTGCTGTGCCCTGATGTTGGCAACCAGGTGTTGGCTTTTACTGGCTCCTCTATTTCGCCTTCCTCCTTTCCCCCAACAGTTCCCGCCATGCCCTGCCATTCCTTCCTTTGCGGACAAACTCTGGCAAAGTGCCCTGGCTGTTGGCAGAGATAACATCTCTTGGCGCTCTTTCCCTCCTTCTTCCGCCCTTCACTGGTGTTTGAAACTGCGCGCGCGCGCGCTGTTCCCAGCTCCATCGGCTCGGCGGGCGGGAAAGACTGCTCCGGAATCTCTGGAATGCGGAAGTCCTTCCAACGTTCCCCCTTTCCTTCCCGCCTTTCCAACGCTCTTGCTTCTAGGCGCGCTCCTATGGACAGTGCAGATTTAGTCAGCTGGTCCATAGACTCCGCCCTGGGCGCCCGGGAAAGTTCATCTTTCACAGTTGGGGAGAGCCCTTCTTCAAATAACATTTGAATTGGTTCACTTGCTAGATCCCACCCCAGTCTATGAATAAGCATAGTGAACTCAGTCCAGTACTCACGTACAGATCGGCTCCCCTGTTTGCACCCCATCAACTGCCTCCGCACCACCCCCAGCTCAATCTCGCTGGAAAACATCAAGTCCATGGCGCGAAAAAACTTCCTCGTGTCCTTTAAGATATCATTATTGGCTGCCATCAGGGGTCGAACCCAGTCCCTCGCCCCTCCCTCTAGATGGCTAATCACGTACGCCACTCTAGAGTTCTCATCGGTGAAGTCATCAAACAGTATATTGAGAGCATATTGCATCTCCGTTCTAAAGGCTTGATAGTTCCTGGGATCCCCCCCAAATTGCTGCACCAATCCAGGCACCTTTCTGGCAAGTGGGGCGGTTTTCCCCTTATCCGCATCTTGAGCCCTCCTCTCCTCCAGCCTCGCCGTTTGCAGCGCGAGCTGCACCTCCATCGCCCTGTACCTTTCCTCCAGGCTAGGACCTGTGCCAGCTCCAGCTCCTGCGGTTCCGGCTGGTTCGCTCATGATGCCCTCTGCTTGCACAAGCAGCTTACAAAGACTGTCAGATTGCTGTGATGGGATAATGAGCTGCTTGTGCGTAAAAGCTTGATCCCTCTGGTGTTTGGCTGGTCATCCAAACCGAGGCACTAACGGAGCCTCCCAAGGCGTGACTCCGTTAGTCGCTGGTAGTATCTGACAGTGGGCGTCTACGAAATTTACTCCAACATAAAAGTTGTTTCACGGACATGCGCCTTCGTGACTCTCTACGTGACAGCTTCCGGCGAAGGGTGGGAGTTGCCAACGGGGGTCTTGTTACCTCTGCACTATTCTCACTAGAAGTATCCCAGAGCCCTCCCTCCTCCGACTCCCCTTCTGCCGGAGCTTCTGCTCTCCCCCTGCTGGTTCCCTCCTCCGCTGCAGAATCTCTCCGAGTCTGCTGGAGCCCCGGCACCAACTCTCTTTCCGATGGCAGTTCCCTGACAGTTGGTTTTTGTTTTGTTTTGTTTTTAGAACTGAGCAGCATATAAATCATATTAAATCAATCAATAAAAACAAATGTGGTGGCATCTGTTGGGGCCTGAAAGAACATAGAAGAGCTGGCAACGTCAGTTGAAGGGAATGACAGTGGTAGCCCACAGAGTCTTTGATCACCATCCATGGTTCTCATCTTCAGCCTTCCACTTGGTGGCTGCTAGCTGCTATCTCCCATATGGTGTCCCTGCCCAAAGAGGCACAAGCCCGAGGCTTCCCTCAAAACAAGCATGCCTAAACAAAAACAAACTGAGCAGCATGTATGATATGCATAACGGTAATCATCTTTAAATAAATTATATTCCCCATGCGACAAAAGAGGCTTGCTAACTCAAGGGAAATCTTGAAGCAGACTTTCTGATGCTTGCCAGTTGAGACCGTCTCAGAGTGCTGCGTGCATCAGCTCACATCATTCCACAGCTAGGCAGTGCCCAGCACAAGCAATGGGGACTCTTCAATGGCATTTACTCAAGCAAGGTCTAATTGAGCAATCCATGAACTTCTTATGTTAGTATGTGTGTGTTGAAAAGAACAGAGATATCCTTCTGCCTGATCTGACAGCTAAACTGGCCTCCTGCCATCCATATGACTCTTATGCATAACTTAAGCAGCCCAAAATATTTATTGTTCTTTCCTAGGTCACCATCTCCTGTAAGGTTCTTTTGAGTCTTGGGTTTATTTCTTCCAGAGAGCCAGCTCTTCCAGGCTCTCTCATTCAAATGACATCTTTCCTGTTAGTACAGGATGGAGAAAGCTTAGTTTCCTCAGCACATCAAATTCCAGTCATTCTCAGCCAGCCTTTGGCATGCTTCCAGCAAGTTTATCCATATCAGTGAAGGTTGACTTTTGTGCTGCTTTATTGGAAGTCTATGAGGCCTTGGCAGTTCTGCTGCAGTGAGAACCCTCCTTTGGGACTGATGTCAAGCTTTGTGCCATCAGGGTCCAATTGGACCTGGCATTTCCATTAATGCCCCCCTGACTCTAATCTCGTTTTGTGACTTCCTTTGCTAGCTCCAACCCTTGCCAGTGGCTACGGTCCCTCATGGTTTGTGCAGCAGTAATACCCAATTTTCTGCTGCAGAAATACAGCCCAAAAGCTCCTCTCTATTTCAACTGGCTTATTTGCAATTAAAAAACAATGAGTAATTATTGTAGAAATTAGAGAGCACCTTATTATCTTTAAGGGACTCTTAGTCTCTGATCCTGAACCTACTGGCCTTGGTGTAAGCCCCATTTAATTCAATGGGGCTTGCTTTTCAGTAGACAAGTTTAGGATTGCTGCATTATAAGTGTATGGAAATGGGACTATGGAGAGCTATTGCTGACATCAGTCTGTCTCCAGAGACAATGGAGTGTGCCTCCATGTCAAACCACTGTGTTAGCAGCACCAAAGGGACCTCCCTGGGGCACAAACCTGGTTAGTGTGTATGGAGGTTCTGGGCTGCCCAGATGACAAGGTGCCCATCTTGGTCTTGTTGATGTGGTCCAAAGGAAAACAGAACAATACATTTGGCACTAACTGGGGTTGCTGGAAGGAGATGTACAAGACACCATTCAGCCATCTTAGGGTCTCCACTCCAGATTTGTGTTGGGTTTACTCTTTAACCTTTTATTTTCCTGAATACGTCCAGCAAGGCAGCAGAGATTTAGGACAGGTTTCCTCAAACTTGGCCATCCAGATGTTTTTGGCCTACAACTCCCATGATCCCTAACTAGCTGGACCAGTGGTCAGGGATGATGGGAATTGTAGTCTCAAAACATCTGGAGGGCCAAGGTTGAGGAAGCCTGGTTTAGGTTCAGACTTTTCCTTCCCCTACATGTGTTACCTTCCCAGGTTGACAAACCCCATTCACACCTCACTTCCCACTGCAGAAACTGCCTTCTTGACCATTGGACCCACTATTGGTCTCATCCTCTCAATCTGATGGAACCTGTATTAGCTTGTAGGGGAAGTCTCTAACTCACTGAAGGTTTGAGACCCATTGACTACCCTCACCTGATTTAACCCGCCAGCCAAAGTCACTCCCGGCGTGTGACTGCTGCCCCATGCTGACAGCTTCTAGGAGCCACAGGTGAGAGGTGAGTGCAGAATGGGGACCAAAAGTGGACAGACTACCCTAGAAGGAGCACAATGTGTCCCACACCAGACGTACTACCCCTCCCCTAACACCCCCATACCCCTCGCCTGAGTGCCATAGGTACACTGAATTGTATGCATATGGGAAAGAATGAATTAATGGAGGAATGTAACTCATTTAAATCTGAAGCAAACTTGCAAAAGGCAGCCTGTGTGTGAGAGCACTCGTGCACATGTGCACATCTTCATGTACTGAGCTGGAGAGAAGAATGTGATATAGCCATCTGATAATTTTCTGCAAAGAGCAGTGGGTCTCTACCATTGGTACAGTTTGTCCTGCAGTGATTTCCTTCCACCATGGGCCCCCAGAACATGTACATGCAGGCACCCTATCTCCATTGCCACTCTTGATACATAAGCAACTAGACTCTCTTGACTGTGTGTTATGCTAGAAACATGGGACCCCCTTCTGTGTGACCCCCTCCTGTGGACTGTGCTGAGACGTCTTCTACTGTTTTGCAGCAATATAAACTGCACAGTGGGTGCTGCTGAGACCAACTGAGCGGGTGGGGGAAAGATGGATCTCAGTCACTGCTGAGAGTCTCCCATTGGGCTGGGAAGCCCTTGCTGAGGTAAGAGGATTCTGAAATGCTTGCAGAATGAAAGGGCAGACTGTGTTTGAAAAAGAAAAGAAAAGAACAAGTGAGAACAAGAAACTGTGCCGGACATATTGCAGTGCCCCAGCTATATATATATATATATATATATATACCTTGCAAACAGGAAGCTGTTATGTTGCACCTTTGTGTACAGTCATCCAGGAGACAAAAAGACCACCTGGGGCGAGAACATAATTAAAATGCTAATAAACCTGACTCAGAGAGAAAATCTTTTCTCTCCACTCCCACCTAGGGAACGCACGCATGTACCCTTTTGAAACGGTAACAAGAGGTACTGGCTGTAAACAGGGGCACCTGAAAAGAACCTTTCAAAACACCTGCCCATTTGGGGGGGCAGGGGCTGACAGTGCTTGTTATCGCTATAAAACCTTGCGTCCTGGTGGCAAAGCCATTGTGTACAAGGGTGACCCCGAGCGTCAGCCACTGGAAAGAGATGTGACAGGCAACCCAGCAAAGGACAAGATGGTGTGGTTGAGAAACAAGGAGAGTAACATCACTAGGACCGTACAACCTGGCAATCAGATGGGGAGCCATGTCTCCCGAGCCATCTAGGGCCTTGAAACTGATGGGCACCAACCTACCATCCACATTAGAGTGAATGGGAAGGCCTTGTTTATATAGAAACTCCATATGTGCACTGGAGTTTCCATGGGCCTTGTTTGAATATGAACCTTAGAGCTCTGTTTTCCAAACTACAGTGCAATGATCCATAGTATTTGACCCATAAAGTTCACATTTCAGAGCACTTCTTGTTCTCAGAGACATTGTTTAGTAATAGCTTGTGTTTTGAAAAGGTTTTCCCTTTGATTTTTCTAGCTGAACTTTGCATTGACCACTGCTGAGAATTACACCGAGGGTGAATTTAACTTAACACTGTAGTGGGCAATCTGTGTGCATTTTCTACTTAATGAAGTTTGGGATAGTCTTTCCCAAAGAACATTTGTCTAACTCACGGGTGGGTTGGGACCCCCTACTGGATTGAAGCCTGACTGACCAAAGCTGAATTGAAAAGGCAACATTTCTACTATGTGAGAATGCATGTTTATGTGAAAATTGGGTACCAGGTTTGAAAATACTGTACTGCAGATACACATACACAGATTATCAGTGTCAACCATTGCATCTAGACTCATCAAATTTTTGAAGTTGAGGATAGTTAACTGGTCACTTTACAGAATCAAGATATCCCAACGAAAGCATTCCCCCCTCCCCCAATCCACATTCCACTGAACTAAATGGAACTAAACTCATACCTTGGTTCTAGTCCATATGCTCCTGTCGGTCTTGTGAAAAAATCTCCACTTGGAACATCCAAAACAGATAGTTGCTGCATCCAACTCTGACAGTGTCATAACACTCACCTGTTCCATTTAGAGGAAAGGAGGGTGCTATATTCAGGATTATAGTGTACATCTCCTTGAGATGATTGTGTCAAAGGTGATTATAGATATTGTATTATGTTATGAATGACCCTGTAATTTACTTTTGTAAAGCAACACTTCCTTAAACCTACAGAGCCACACACAGACCAACATTAAGCAAGGAAATGCAACTCCTGAGTGCAAAACCATGGTTTTTATTAGAAATATTCTGGTATAAAAATGATCATGCTCTACACATCGTCATCGAATAATTCATAAACATCCAGGCACTGAACTTTTGAATTTTTTTGTGTTTTTTATCTTTTTTTTGATTGGTCAGTACATTAAAGCAGACATATTTCAATCCATATGATCATCACATACATTAATTTACCACCTATAGAAATCAGCACTTTGAACACAGTCTAGGTTTTGTTTTCACTTTTGTTGTTGTTGTTGATGGTTGTTGCTTTTTTTTTCAAGGAATTTTTATTATTTTTGCAACACAGAATTTGATAAGGAGGAGAGAGGGAAGACAGAAGGGAAAGCAAGGTGGGAAAAGAGTGAAGAGGTCAGAAGACAGGAATGGAAAAGGAAAAAATGAAAGAAAAAAATGAGAGAGAACGAAAGACTCTTCACAACCACAAACCATCTCACTATTTTGAAGGGGGGAAGAATAAAAGGGATTTTTTTTCTTTTGCCAAGATACAGGAATTAAAAAAAACAAACCCAAAAAGTTGCTAAAGGTCTGTCACCTTCTTTCCACCTGGTGTGTTGTTCAACCCCATTGGCCTCTCCCTCCAATGGAAGGCAAGTATTTCACGTGGGGTGTGTTGATTGATTCTTCCCTCTACTGTTGGTGGCCATCTCCCAAAATAGCTGCCTCCAGCAGCCCAGTTATCAGAAACAGGCACCCTTGATGAGTTCTTGGAATCACATTTTTCTTGCACCCTCTCCACCACCATGACGTCATCTGTGCTGAGGGGTTCAACTCCACTTTCTTGTTCCTCCTCTTCAGCAGCCCTTTTCCCGTGGCCAGTTGCCACTGGCTGGTTTTAAATTGCGTGGTTGCTATAGCTGACGTAAGTCTGTTTGGTAGCCAGAGCTGGAAGGCGAGAAAAGCCACACATGAAGCATCATTCATGAATTTTCTCCTCCTCCCCCCCCCAAATATGGACCCTTGCGCTTAACCTTCACACTAGACCTGGAAGGTGTTATGTTCCGTGCCTCTCATTGTCAAAACTGGAGGTACCAAAGAGGTGAACTTGGGCTGCCTCTGTCTTTTAATGGTTGAACCCTAAACACAGCACAAAGCAAGAGCAGCTGCTTAGACTCAGTCAAATATGGACATTCTTTAACCTTCAGGTCACTATTCCTCCCCCGTCTTCACAGAGGTCTGACTTAATGGTCCCAGCCTGGCTTTTAGACCATTTTTGGCAAAGAACCCACAAATCTCTTAAAGAGACCAGCTCATCTTGGGTTGAACGGCCTTCCTCTGTATTGGTGGAGATAAGAAAAGTCCAATCCAATAAATAAATAAATGCCCAAACCCTAATGTTGTGGAGCCTGGCTTAGTCCTGGGGAGAATTTTTCACAGCTCAACCCCACCTATTGGGTGAGAATCAGAGGAATTGATAGAGCTGAGCAAAGGCAATATAAGATTCGTGTGAGCAGCAGTGTTTGGAGAATAGGGCTTGCACTGAGCAATTTACTTCTCCCCTGGGGTGTAATACGCATTAAACTGCAAAAGATAAAAGAAGGGAGAAAAGAAAAAGAAATCATTTCCCTGGTTTTACTTCAGGCACTGGAGTCTGTGATGAGTTGCTCTTAATTAAATACCCACTTCCAGACAGGAAGCTGACTTTTGCAAGATAACAGATTAACCTCCCTTATGGACATTAGAACAGGAGAGCCGGTCCCCTGATCCTCCTCATATTACTCCAGATAAAGAAGGGTGGAAATTAGTCACATTTTGAGTACCAGAAGGCTTAAAATGGATGGGTGGAGCAGCTTCAGTCTTGTGATAGATTTCACATGCACACTAGCAAGGAGTCTTCTCAAAGTTTACAAGGAACAGAGGCAGAGGGTTTTATTTTGAAAGAGTACAATGCTGAATCACCCAAACACTAGATATTGCTGCTGTCTCCTTACCTGCCTGGTGTGCTTTGCAAATAATGATGATGGTGGTGATGGTGATTTCCGGTGCTAATGTGAAAACTAAAGGCCAGTATTGTAATGCTGATGTTAAAAACTTTGGTGCATCCACATTTGAGATACAGTGTGCAGTCACACTCATCCAGTCTCAAATCTGAGCTGGGAAGGTACAGAAAAGGTTGACCAAATTGATGAGGATGTTGAAGCATCTTCCCTATGAGAAAAGGCTGGAGAGTGTGTGTGTGTGTGTGTGTGTGTGTGTGTGTGTTAGAAAAAGAACAACTAAAGGAGGTGGGGATCTGAGAGATGTTTCTTATGCAGACATATAGTTTGTGGCTCTGAGAAGCAGACTACTGAATTAGTTGGACCTTTGGCCTGATCCAGGGGGGAAGGTCTTATGTTGTCACATGGTCTAGGCAAGTCAAACATAGATGCAAACTCAAACCGAGTTTTAAAAAGCGGGCTAGAATTTCCTGGGGTTTTTAAAATTCTGCAGCCACATCACTATACACAAGCCAATTTCCCTTTCTCTTACTAGCTCTGTAGCGGTGGACTCCTGTCACTCCCCATATTGCTAACTGGTAGAGGGGTACCAGTATTTAATTTCTAACAGTACACCATCTATGCAGTATTCCTGGGATCTCCCCAGCCCCCTGTCTGACAAGGCTAATGCAGGCAGCACAAGCTGAATGGTGCTGCTTTTTCTCCACCTGTGATGATGCCTCCCTGACAAATGAACCTTATTGAAGATTTCAGGCACTGTTATCCTCAGATAACGATTAGATGGGCCATAAGAAATCAGAGCTGACAGCGCTATTTGTTAGCCACAGTGTTTTCATAGCCAATCTGCCTGCAATCAAGCTCTGTAAATTATTTATTCTCTTGTTTATTTAAAGATACGTGACCTGCCATTGACAGAGTGAAAAATGTCCCTTCCTTCCCATGCTGACAACTCCATAGCATCTCCTGTCCTTGGTGTTAACAATGTGATCAGTCTCTGATATTCTCCCACAAGCTGCCTTGGCATTTGTATAGCCCGTCATGCCAGCTTCCATTTGGGCTGAGTTGTCGCATTCCAAACGTGAAGCACATGCAAGCACAAGGTACCGCAGACTGGGAAATGGCTTCGTTTTCTGTGTTGCGCACTAGTGAGCAACATTGCCAAGTGCAGAGAAACAGATCCAACCTTTCCCAGCACTGAGGAGTGTGGTGACAATGCAAGATGACAAAAACTCATGGCTTGACTAACGTTCAGCCAAGCCCCAGAGGCAACTGTGGATGCTGAGTCCGTGGGAGATGGCAGTCAAATTCAACAAATGTATACTTTTGATATAGTAAGTTTAGGGGCCAACTACCACAGATCTGAAAATTTCTAGACAGCCAGATTCAGACCACTGGAATGTAATTGGTGGAGAGCATGGGTGCCAGCTTGAATAAAATATTGGGGCCCCAGGTAAGACTCACTACATATAACCAGTCACATGATGCAGCACACACACATGATATGAATGGCAATGCCCATCAATTTTGGGGGCCCCCAGCCCCTTCAAATATTTTATTGAGGGGGCTGAAGGGACCGCTGCCCCAGGAGTTGGCTCCTATGATAGAGAGAGAGCTTTGTATGATGTCATTTCCTGTTTTCAGTGGTAGGAAGAAATGAGAAATATAAATCCTTCTTCTTCCTCCTCTCTCTCTCTCTCTCTCTCTCTCTCTCTGCTCTTTTCTTCAACCAACAACAGGGGCAGATGTGTTTCTGCTTGCCTGAAACTGGTTATATAGTAAATATCAGTATTTTACTTGCATACTTTTTACTGATGCCTTTGCTGTGAACCAATGCAAGACGATTAAGTCAATCTAATTTCAAAACTTACTTTACAAGCCTGGTTAAGCTGCATAGGAATGGAAAAGCCAGTTTACTTTGTTAGCTGGACTTGCTCAGAAAGGGAGACTTTGCTGCCAAATCTTCTATTTTGCTTCCAAGGATGGGATTTTAAAATTCTGTTTAATCCACATGCATGGGAGACTGGAGTGATAAATTGTAATTAATATATCCTCTCCTACCCATCAAAAGCCATCCCACAGAGTCATTGGTTAGCATGTCTGCATTTTACCTTGCCTCGACCCCCACCTGGGCCTTTCAAAAGTAAGTGGCCTACCAGGGAACAACTTGGCTTTTCTGGTCAACATAATAGGTTCTGCTGTTCTAAATAATGCCTGTTGCTGGGGAACATGAATGAGAGAAGGCTACTGTGCTTATGTTGCCACTCCTGCAGCCCCCACATCACTTTGCAAGATGTTGAGGGCTGAACTTCTAAAGCAGGGAAACTCTCCTATTCAAGTGAGTTCCTTGCATGTTTTAGAAGAATCGTGGAAGAGAAGGATTCTAAATTACTAGGGGTTCCCACTGAGGAGGAAGAAAGGCAGGAAAGTGCCGGGGGGGGGGAGGGATCCCTGGCATTCACCTCCACCCCAGCTTCCCAGTCCACCAGGGGGAAGGCAACACCTGCCCCACCCTGGGTGCCCGCAAACCACGGTACACCACTGACCAGCTCATTCCTACTTTTCCCTGCATGAAATGGTAAGAGGAGGGGAGAGGATGACATGAATCTCTGCCATCTGCTCCATTCTGGATGCAGAGCCCTTTCCCCATGGTCTGCATATGCTAATTATTCATGATGCTCCTAGCAGTTCATTTCTGTGTGGGAGCCCTTCTCTTTAATCCCACATCTGTATAGACTGGCTGTGTTTACTTGACTTGACAAGAAGGCCTTCTGCGTAAGTTCAAATGTGTTCTCTTCCTGATTATTGCTTTCTGTTTTAAGAATGTAAAAAGAGCCCTGTTGGATCAGATCGAGGATCCATCAAGCCCAGTGTTTTGTTTCCCTCAGTGACTAACCAGAAGCTTCTGGGAAGCTGACAAGCAGGGCATAGCAACAGCATCCCCTGCTATTTGCCCCCCTCCAGCATCTGGTGTTCAGAGGCGTACTGCCTGAACACGAAACAACACTTAGCTACAGACAAGTGAATAGCTCAGTCCAGTTTGCATTTAAAGGCAAAATGTGAATCGAAACACAGCCATCCTTTGCAATTCATGCTTTTCTGAATTTTGTAATACAGTTTGCCAACCAACTCAGGTGTACAATAATACATATACTGGATGAAGTGTGCATAGAAAGGAATATGTTAGTAAAAATCTTACAAAAATGTGAAGGAATGAAGGTTGGAAATATGAGAAACGGAGACAAACTGAAATTGACACATCTCTACCATTAGCTACCATTGCTAATAGCCAATAATAGGCATCTGCCAGAAATTTGCCTGATTTCTTTTTAAAGCCACCTAAAGACAATGTGGGAGATCCTTGATCAGATCTCCTGGCATGGTTGTTTTTGGCTTAAAAACAACAATGTTATGTGCATTTATGAAATGAATCAGGACTGTTGTATTGGTATTTGCTTAGACCTTTTCCTTCCACTGCTTCTCCAATTTAAAACCACTACCCAGATAGTAAAAAAAGACTGGAACAATATAGATATTTATGTTCTCTCCCCCACCAACAGTTGCTAATAGTAGCTTTGGTGAGGTAAGAGATTTAAATTAAGGTAATGGAAGAGAGAGAAAGAGTTAAATCCCTTCCCCCCCAAGACAGTGACCCAATCTAATTTCTGTCCCCCTGACTCCTTTAAATTTAAAAAAACAAATGTTGGGAGATGTGATCCTGGATCTCCCCTTTGGTTGACCTAAATTAAAGATTCCCATGGCGGCACTCAGTGGTTCCATTAGACCTAAGTCCAGAGTCCCACAGCCCGGGGCATCCAAACCGTGCCAGAGGGTGGTGTTAGCAGCAGTAGAAGCAAAACACTGTAAGGAGCTATGGCTGAAGCCACTTGCATTTTTAATTGCAAGCATTTCCCCAAAGGGAAAAGAGTGGCAGTGACATCAGCCAATCAGATGAACACAGTGTGGGGTGGGTGTTGCCAAGGTGGCAGGCGGCTCCTGCAAGGCACCTTGCCCAGAGGACCCTTAAATTTGACAGCACCTCTGGTGGCAAAGGGACAAAGAGTTAAGTGTGTGATATTGTGAAGAGGTGCTTTCTTTTGCATGTCCCGAGTCTATGGTCAACCAATTTCTTTGGATGATTCCAAATGAGAAAGAGATAATACTCTATGTCCAATTTCATCACACCATGCATACATTTATAAACTTATATGCCACTTTTCAACAAGTTGTCAAAGTTGTTTTCAAACATCTGAATCTTTTTTTTATGAACTATAAAGCCCCACATGTTTTAACCTTTCCACAAAGATTGCTCCATGGCATAAAACTCAACACACATTGACCACCGTTAGCTCAAAAGTAAGCCATGCCTTACTACAGGAAACCCAGCCAGATGGGCAGGGTACAAATAAATTATTATTATTATTATTATTATCATTATTATTCATAACCTGAGTTTTCTTTTAAATTGGCTTTTATTATGATTCATCTAATAGCTCGCAATAGTTGTGCAACGATGCATTTGCAGAATATCAGAATCACACTCCACATGCATAGTAACGATAATGTTACTATAACTTTGATGTCTAAAATTTGTTGGATGTCTGTTCACATACTATCTAAAAGCATCACTAGCTGATAAAATTTCACCTCTTCAGATTGTTACAGTTTGAAGAGGGAACAGCTTTAAGAGGCTTAAGAGCCTCAGCCAGAATCGCCCCTAAGGAAAAACGTTAATACTCAAAATGTGTTGTGCAGTAAATTTGCCTTCTGCGCACCTTCTGAGGCCTCCCCGCTTGCTTTCCCACATTTGATACCTTCCCTTATTTCCTTTGTTTATTTAGTTTGAAGGATGGCAGCCTTGTCCCCTCAAATCTGTCTACATTGATGGCCAGTTATTTTCAGTGCAGGTCAGATATATATACTAACGGAGCTTCAAACAAAATCATCTAAAGCAGGCCAAAGTCAGGAAGCTTTTGTAACGGCAACAGCAATTTACAGGCACCTAGCACCTTTCATCTTAAGATCTCAAAGTACATAGTAAAGGCAAGTTTATTGATATGGGTGACTCATAATCCGATTAAATGGAAACCCACCAGCAGACTGTTAGGGAAGCTGGAGGAAGACAGAAGAGAGGGTTGAGGATTAAGCCAGTGGAAATGTAGCTATTAAAACAGTACAAAGCTGCTAGACAACCTCCTCCCTTTTAGAGTTTGGTTACTATAGAGAGAGTCACACAGTAGGGGCTTGCATAAGCAATGCCCGTGGACAGTAAGGCCAGAAAATACATTTTCTCGGATTCTCTGTAAGCAAAAGATCTGATTTTATTTTTTTAACATGGAGCCTTTTGTTTCCTGTGAACATTCCTGCCTGCTGACTGCTCACAGCTTTACGGATGGAGAAGTGGAAGACCTCTGCTGGGCCATCACCACCCTGTTTCCTCCAGTGTCTGCAGCAGCAGAGTAGATCTGTAACATGCCCCAGCAGGAACATTAGACAGCAGGGACACTAGTACTATGTTTCTTGCAACCTTCAGATGTCGACAGTCACCTGACAAGCATCGCAGCTGGATGAAAGGAAAAGAGGCTTTTGCAAGAAGAATGCTAAGGACCCAGAGCAAGGCAAATATGAAAGGAGGGTGGGTTGCCTTCTTTGTTGATGTGCATCTGGTCTACAAAACATGCAAGAGGTGCCCAAGGCCTTTTGCCTCACAGTAGATTGTTTTCATACGAAAAGATGAGAAATTCAGACAGTATAAAAGAGCAGAATTCTCCAGTTAGCTCTGCCATTCATGCAGCTACTGGTTGTGGTATGGAGGCAGGAAGAAAACCATAGTGACACTCCAGTGAGCAAGGCCACATGAGTTATTTATTTGTATATGTCAGCATGTGCTATACCAGTGGGATGAGTTGGAAGAGCTTTTGTGACCTCATATGGCTCACAGCCTACAGCTATTTTGTCCACAATCTGTGCTGGCAGTAATTTTTCAGGGGGAAAGAAAAGAAAAGAAAAGAAAGACAAATGGAATGTTTTCCAATAGATGGGAGTATTATTATTTTTTTACCATAAACTCACAATCATGACTATGAATTAATATGATGGAAGATCCCACTTGGACTACTGCAATGCGCTCTATGTGGGGCTACCTTTGAAGCTGACTCGGAAACTGCAATTAATCCAGAATGTGGCAGCTAGACTGGTAACTGGGAGTGGCTGCCGAGACCATTTAACACTGGTCCTGAGAGACCTGCTTTGGCTCCCAGTACGTTTCCAAGCACAATTCAAAGTGTTGGTGATGAACTTTAAGGCCCTAAATGGCCTCGGTCCTGTTTACCCAAGGGACGCACGTGGCACTGTGGGTTAAACCACAGAGCCTAGGACTTGCTGATCAGAAGATCGGTGGTTCGAATCCCCTTGATGGGGTGAGCTCCCATTGCTCGGTCCCTGCTCCTGCCAACCTAGCAGTTTGAAAGCACATCAAAGGGCAAGTAGATAAATAGGTACCGCTCCGGTGGGAAGATAAACGGCGTTTCCGTGCGCTGCTCTGGTTCGCCAGAAGCTGCTTAGTCATGCTAGCCACATGACCCGGAAGCTGTACACTGGCTCCCTCAGCCAATAAAACGGGATGAGCGCCGCAACCCTAGTCGGTCATGACTGGACCTAGTGGTCATGGGTCCCTTTACCTTTTACCTTTACCTGTATACCCGAAGGAGCATCTCCAGCCCCTTTGTTCAGCCCGGACATTGAGGTCCAGTGCCAAGGGCCTTCTGGAGGTTCCCTTACTACGAGATGTGAGGTTGCAGGGAACCAGGCAGAGGGCCTTCTTAGTGGTGGTGCCGACCCTGTGCAACGCCCTCCCATCAGATGTCAAGGAAATAAACAACTATCTGACTTTTAGAAGACATCTGAAGGCAGCCCTGTTTAGGGTAGTTTTTAATGTTTAATGCTGTATTGTGTTTTTAACATTCGGTTGGGAGCCGCCCAGAGTGGCTGGGGAAACCCAGCCAGATGGGCAGGGTATAAATAATATAGTAGTAGTAGTAGTAGTAGTAGTAGTAGTAGTACTAATATATTATTTATACCCTGCCCATCTGGCTGGGTCTCCCCAGCCACTCTGGGCGGCTCCCAACCGAATGTTAAAAACACAATACAGCATTAAACATTAAAAACTACCCTAAACAGGGCTGCCTTCAGATGTCTTCTAAAAGTAGTAGTATTACTACTACTACTACTACTACTACTACTACTAGTAAAGGTAAAGGTACCCCTGCCCGTACGGGCCAGTCTTGACAGACTCTAGGGTTGTGCGCCATCTCACTTAAGAGGCCGAGGGCCAGCGCTGTCCGGAAACACTTCCGGGTCACCTGGCCAGCGTGACAAAGCTGCATCTGGCAAGCCAGCGCAGCACACGGAAACGCCGTTTACTTTCCCGCTGGTAAGCGGTCCCTATTTATCTACTTGCACCCGGGGGTGCTTTCGAACTGCTAGGTTGGCAGGCGCTGGGACCGAGCAACGGGAGCGCACCCCACCACGGGGATTCGAACCGCCGACCTTTCTATCGGCAAGCCCTAGGCGCTGAGGCTTTTACCCACAGCGCCACCCGCGTCCCTACTACTATTATATACACTGGGGTGGTGGTGGTGCCTGTAGCGCTGTCTATTCTCCTGGGAAAATGTTGACAGGTTTCCTTCTGCCTTTGATATGGAGGGTCTGATTAATAATGTGGTAGGATATGTTCATTTTAAGCTGCAGAGAATGGATCAATTTTCAGCAAGCTTCTTTTGTTACTGGGAAGGCCATGGAAGAAGACGGATCATTTCCTTACAAGTGCTTTTCTGATAAAATATCAGAAAAATATGTGTGACTCTCATTTAGGAAGGTTATGCAGGAAGGCAATTCCCAGCTCCCAGAAAGCTGCATTTAGCAAAATCTAGAAGCCAGTGACCCAAACTTGCACCTTGAAATGAAGAACTGCTAACCCTTTCTAGGTGGCATTGCATGCATATTAAGACACAAGTGTTCAGGACTTATGTATGAAGAAAGTCATATTGAAAACCACCATGAATTGAAGTAGCACATAGATGTAATAATGTAAAAAATATCACTGAATCTCTTAACTCCAGCTTACTCTGCTTACCCAGATTGCTGTTCTTGCAGAGGCAGAAATGGGATGGGAGAATGAGGTGGGGGAGAAAAACCTCCCTTTCTCCATTGCACCGCTAGGTGTGCACGCAAGCAAGGAGAAAGTGTGGAAGTTCAAAGGGAGGCTAAAGGCAGAATCAGACCCGCCTGTGCTGCAAATGACATCATCAAGGTGTGACAGAGTCCAAACTGAGCTCACAAGTAGCCAAACTATATTCCCAATTGTGAGGAAAACAGCTCAGTTGTCTTTGCTAAATTCTAAATGCAAGTGCCCTGTCGCTAACTCAGAGAGGGGCTCAAATGGAAGAGCATATTGAGACACTTGGCAATGGAGCATGGGTATTGAATTGCTCTCAAGAAAACTTGGTTCTTTTGCTTACACTTCAGCTACAGGTTCAAGTGTCCATTTATGGAGAGAGCTGAACTTGGACTGCTGCCAAAAACGGAAGTTCTGCTTTGAGTTTCCCTTCCCTTCATTAACAGAGCCCCAATGTAAGCATATGGGAAAACAAATATATGGGGGTTTTCTGGGAGTGTGGGTGAGGGAGGGGGGAAGTCAGCATGTAGCTGTTCCCTATAAAAAGTTCCTCTCTGCAAGTGCAACCCAATCACAGAAGACAACAACGTTACTGTATTACTGCTGCCCAATTTTCCACGGCTACGGTAAGCTGAAGCCAAGCGTGCAAATATAACATTTAGATTTCCCATAATTTGGAGTGTTGTGTTTTTCTCCAGGATTTGCACCCATGCCTATTTCAGAGGGTAGAGTTGAAGAATGTGTACACACACACACACACACACACACATTTTCAAAGGCAATGAGCTCTGCAGCCTCCATTGAAAGCAACAGGAGTTCCAGGTAATTGGTACTTCAGAACATCAGGCCGCACTGGTTTTGCTATTCTTCTAAGCACTGCTGAATTTCACAAGGGTTCCCATCCCAAGGGAGAAAGGGGAGGGTTGCCATGGAAACAGATTTCTAAGGGGGGGAAATACGCCCAATTTCTCTTGTCTTTGTTCTAGGTTTGGCAGAACGTGCTGCATACATATACTGAAACTATAAGAGTCAAGCTACATATTACACTGAGCAATCACATCTTAATGTACACATTTACATATTTAAGCATTTAACAGCATTTTTAGAAGTATGCATAGCACTGGACGCTTTCTTTTTATAGGAAAAAAAGCAGCTGTGCAGGGGCCTGAACCTGATCAGGACTGCAGCATTGTAACACTTTCCTTCCCATACATGTTTGCTTCCTATGCTGTTTTCTCACTGAAAATCTACCAGAGTGCTTAATTACTCTCAAAGATTATATTTGCAGGAAAAGGCACAGCCAGAGGAAATAGCAATCAGGGTATTATCAATGTTCACTGGGGAAAGAGCACAGGGCAGAAAACATTAGCCCAGGCTTCCTCAACCTCTGCCCTCCAGATGTTTTGAGACTACAATTCCCATCATCCCTGACCACTGGTCCTGCTAGGTACGGATCATGGGAGTTGTAGGCCAAAAAACACCTGGAGGGCCAAGTTTGAGGAAGCCTGCATTAGCCCCCCTTTCCCACATGCCAGAGTCCTGATCCAGATGTATATGGCTACGTCCCGTCCCCCCCCCCCCCGAAAAAGAGAAAATGGCAGTGCTAATGTTTGCTTGGCATAACATGTTTTTGACCTCAAGGTGCACTGGCAGGATTATGTGATCTCCTGTAAGCCATGCTACACACGACATAAGCAGGGAAACATGCCAAACAAGGTTTCTTTAAACCACTTTGTTAATCAGCAGGTTGGAAGATTTTAGGCTTGTGGGATCAACTTTGTTTTTCACTAAAACCCTGAGGTCTGCCAACATGAACCAGCTACACAATAGGAGCCCAGGAAGGTGGACACAGAATTGCACAAGGTGCCTCTGTGCATATACTTGGTCTTCATACACAATTTTATTCCTGTTGAGCCCCCCACCCCCAAGTTTCTTGACTTCAGCAACCTAGGGTGTTGTGTTTTGTTTTGTTTTGCTACTGTTAAACCATTGAGATTCAGAAACCTCTATAGCTTTCAATCTAACTTCTGTGCACCCCAATGATCCTCCTTTATTTTATGCATCTTCCACAGACCCTTCAGATGTCCTTTATTCTGAACTTGTGAAATTTCATATGATAGGCCTCCCCTACCTTAAGACTTATAGAGGTTATGATTGTGTTGGTAGTGCAGTTACATGGCTCAGAAATGGAGCTGCAAATCTAGAACGCAGAAACTCCATGCCTTGGCTATTAATTCATTTAGCCAGCTTTCTTGAGCTCTGTCACCCTCCTTTGCAATATGAGTACACTGCTCTCCCTTATAGGTTCGTTTTACTTGAGTTCACAATTTGAGGAAGATATTTTAAAGTGGGCAAGGCAACATGGACTCAGGTGAGTTTAGAAGGTTACCTTGTGTTTCCAGATTTTCACACAGTTCCGATTTGGCCTCTCCATTGGGGCGGAAGCCTCCTTTCTGAGTAAATTTGTTGGACATTGTGGCTGCTGTCACAACTGCCTTGAGGCTACGCTTTCGTTTGGGCACGTTTTGCTCTGGGTGGAAGAGGATGATGTAGACTTTGGGCATGTAGAGCATACCCAATGAGACAGAGGCGCTTAGGCTCACCGAGATGGTCAACGTCGTGGTCTGAATGTACATCTGAAAGACATAAGAAAAAGGACTCAGCTCTGAAACCTACTTCCTAAAATATCACAACCACCTGAAAGTTTCTTGTTGTCTGTGGGCAGAGTTGCTTGGAGCAAAACCAGGTGAGAGATCAGCATGTTTCAATTAATCTGAGTCTAAGAATTAATTAACTGAATATTTATTTCCAGTAGCAAAAATGGTCCTCAGGGCTGGCTTTCATGTCACACATAAGTTATGGATGACCTTACCCCTTCCAATACAAATACATCATACAAACTAGCGTTAGTTATAGGGGTCAGCAAATCTGTCAATTTCAGTTTCTCATTCCTCTAATCTTAAATTCAATCCTCTTCATTTACATACCCATAAGATAATTTTCAAAGCATTTTAGTGCGAATGTTTCTTAATATGTATACTTTACATGGAATGGTGCCTAATATACACGGTTTTGTAAAGTTTTTCCCCAATATATAACATTTTAATGCTATTTTCACTAATATATGCATTTCCATGCACACTGTGGAGGACTGTGTTTTGGTTTGTCAATTGTTTCAGAAAAGTGCCAAATAACTTGGTTTGCATTTAAGAGTGAAATGAATTGAATTTCTTATGCATCCTAGTTGGTTGTTTTAAGCAAACCTCCCCCTTGATCTAATAACTTAAATCTGAAAATATAACTCAAGAACAGGATATTACATTTACAGCCCCGCTTTCCTTCTATGATGCTTTTCAAGGTGGTATTCATAGGATTCCCAGATAATCTTCCATTTCATCCTGCATTGGTCAGACCTATACCTGTTTGGTTCTCATAAGGTTGCAGTGTCATGGGCCTTCAGAGACTGCCCAGTGGCCAGGATGCCAGCTACTGCAGAAATAATGCCTGCCCAACACTATTCATAGCACATTAAATAGGGCAGAATTTAGTTGTGCTTTCCTTCCATCCCATCTCAGAAGCTTTATAGCTTTACAACATCTAAAACAGCTCCATTAAAATGAAAAGATAAAATACACCAATGCTTCATCAATATTGAGTCCTATCACATATTGCCAGTCTCAGTAAGAGGACAATTTGTAAGTTACCAAGGGAAGATGATCCCAGAGTTCAGGTGGCAAATATATTCAATGAATTCTCCTGAATAGTAGGATTGTCTAACAATTAAAAAAAAAAATACTTGCTTAAATGTAAATAAACTTTCACATTACCAAACCTAAATATGGGCGTACTTTTGACAAAGTGAAGGAAGTATGAGATGATTTTCAACTTAAGCAAAAGCTACCATTCATAATTAGAAGGTCAACACCCAATCCTTCATTTTCATTCCCTGTAACAGTAACATACCAGAATCAAAATAACCACCAAAAATAAACAACTTGCAGATCCACAAATTCAAATTTTGCCCACATTAAAATTGGGTGCTGTCAATTGATCAATGAAGCTTTAGCAGGCTATGTTATAGATAGGCAGTTGCAGCTCTACTGAATAGCTATAGAAAGGAGCGGTTGCTGGACTCTAGCTCGCATCAAATTATTTGGCCTTGCTAACTAGGGAGCTAGAATCCAGCAACATGTGGAGGGCCACAGCTTATCCACCTCTGCTACAGGGTGTTTGTGATACTTTGTTGTATTGCAAAGCTAAGACACACTGTTGCACAAGGGATATTTTTGCATAACACTCCCTTTTGTTGCATCCACAAAGGCATCTTGGCTGCACTTCCTTCATCCTCTCACCTTTTACATTAATTCCATGGCAGCAAAAAAGGAGCTGAGATACATTGCAATCACAGAAACATTGTATGGGTGGGTATCCCCCCTCCCATTTTAAGCCTCTCCTCCGGATTCCATGCATTGCCCCTCCCATCCCAGAGTATGCGGGAAAACCCTTTCTCCTTTTAACAGGTAATTCTCATTCACCAGCTCGCTTCCTGAGCCGTTGTAATGTTAGTCACATATTACACACCGACGTAGCCTTTCTGCAGTCAAAACTAATTTCACGCTCACTGTCCAGGACTAACGGTGACAGATGTTTTGCAAAATGAAAGCCCATTAATCTGACTGTAGAATAATCCATTTTTCTATGGAAAGGGCCTGGCAGGCATCTCGCAAATGGGGGATGTGTAAATCAGATAGCACCAGGAAGAGAAGCTCTCTTCATTTTGCCCAATCACAGAGAGGTGGCAGGGATGGGCAATTCTTCAACACTTCAAATGACAAGTCATCCTCTACTGGTTTGTCCTCCACCCTCTTTACACGGTTGCATGGTGAATCTCTATCACACATTGAGTAACATCATTCTTTGTTATTTGTCTTTACTAAAATTTTGGATCCATCCTACTAGAGCTATGCCAAAACATTTCAAACTTTCCATTTTTTCCTGGGGAAAAATAAGGCTGCTATGGAGGGTGGGGGATAGATTTCTTTAGAAATTTACAGGAAGGGTTGCCGCTTATCTTATTTAACCTTAGGAGGTGACCAAGGGTTTTCCATTTTTCCTTTGCATTCTTTTATTAAAAGCTCCGTACCATGGAATAAGCCCCTGTCTACACCTTCCCACCAGCTGAATTCCTGAGAATGTCTTGGGGTCAACACTACATCAAGGTGCAGGAAGCAACTCAATGGTCTCTCTACAGCTTCCTGCCAACTACACTTCATGATTAGATCCAGTAACATAAGCAGAAACCTCATTCCAAAAGTGTTAAGGAAACTTCTTCCTCCGACTGCCACATCCAACAAGAAGATCACAGAACACGCCCCCCCCCCCCCGCACACATTTTTGCAGGGGGCATTTCCAGCTCAGTCATACAGTCTACAAGTTGCTAATCAGGGTAGAGACTAGGACTAAAGTTTGTATAGATCTTTTCCCTACACACCATCTTCCTTATAGAAGCCACCTGTCACCACATTTTGGGGTTGGGTTGCAATCATCTTGATAGAAAAGAGAGGTGACTCCAGGTAAAATACAATGAGCTGGGCCAAGAAGGAGTATGGTAGATTTGTGAGACACATCCTGAATGTTGGCAGGTTCTCTCTAGGCCGGTTTCAAAAATAAACAAAGGCCTCCATTTTGGGCTGCTCCCATTCCCAAGGCTTCTTCATGGGCACAGTCTAATGGTGGAACAACTAGCATACATCATTGTAGGTATGGTGGTGTGCACATGTTCATGCAGAGGTAGCCTTATAAAGAGAAGGGGTTTCTTTTTTGGGGGGGGATATAGTGCTTATAGTGGGAGACTAAGATGACAGGCTACGCTATTTGTTCCATCCTCACTATGCTTAAAGATTCTAATGACAGGTTGGGCAGATGATGGACAGGCAAATCTTAGGGCGGGTATTTGCTCCCACCTTCTCTTCCCAGCTCCAGTACTTCCTAGAACCTTTCTAACCTCTAGAAAATTACTTCCTGCCATTGTTTATGAATAGTCTTTTAGCTTCCCAAAGATAGATATAAAATTATCTCTTGATGCAGAAATGAAAAAAAGGTGAAATGAAGAGGTTTCTCATTGGCACCCAAAGAAGAAGATGGATTACTAAAGGTTGCTGAGCTTTCAACTACTGAAGAGGAGGGAACACACACACACACACACACACACACACACACACACACATTATGGCAATGTTGCAGATCCTTGCTACAGTCTGTATGAATTCCTATTTTCAGATATGTGACATTGACAGCATTATTTCCCCCCTCAATATATGCCACAGATGAACTTTATGTGAACCCAACCACATAGAATCATAGAGTTGGAAGGAACCATGAGGGTTATCTCCAACTACTGCAATGCAGGAATCTTTTTGTGGGACTTGTACCCCCAACCCTCAGATTAAGAGTCTCATGCTGTACTGACTTAGCTATAGAGATGGGGCACATGTATGGAGTATATGGAACATATGTACAGAACACATGGAATATTCTGAAGAATCGTGGCATAATCAAAAAACAGTTTTGAGCCAAAATGTTGAAATGAGGGCTTACTGAAGATGCCTTAGTGATGATTGAGTCAATCAGACCTTCAGATGCAGAACACTAGTCCATATATTTGTTAGCAAGGATTTCATGCGCACACGGTATCAAGATACATGGCAGTAGGCATGGTGGGGGAGGCAGGTCACAGGCACAATGGCTGAGATTAGCAAATGGATATTTTGTGAGTACTGCTGTTCTTATTGACGGTGTTGCACAATCAGTACAACTGCATGGTAGAGCACACAATCACATCACAACATTTTCTGTGAAATGGTCCTTTGTATTTAGCAGTTCAAATTATAAGGAGTGCTTCATTTTTCTCCCATTCATCTAACTGTATTCTGCTGCTCACAAAAGCAGTGGGATTCAGGGATGGGAGGATGACTGCAAAACCATAAATCCTGCAGCCATGGGGGAGTCTCCAAAGTTTACAGATAGAAGGCTATGAATTTCAATTACACTCTCAGCATCCTTTTCAATCAGGTAAAGTGGATACAAAAGAGGACAGGGATCTTACGCTGTTCATCACTCTGTATAAGAGGGAATTTCAGCCAATGCACCTTTTCTCCCTATTGTATGATGACAGAGTATTTCCAGGCTTGGAAATATGAATGAGAGCTGGTGTGCTGCAGGGTTTAGAGTGTTGGACAAAGACCTGGGAGACCAAGGCTCAAATCCCTACTCAGCCAAGAAGCTCACTGGGTGGCCTTGGAACAGTCATTCTCCCACAGTTGTTGTGAGGGGGAAATGGGAAGAGGTAAAGCTATGTATGCCACTTTGAACTCCTTGGAGGCAGGCTGGGATGTAAATGTAAGAGATAAATAAATCACAGGGACTTCTAATGTTCACCTCAAATACTAGGCAAGTATTACATTACAAAAGCCAGCTTAGATTTTAATCTGGGCCAGATAAGAATTCCTCTGCTTTAGAGTTCATGAACTGAATTCATCTTTTGCCATTCCCCAGTCCAGGCATCCCCTTTCCTTTCTCCTCTTCCCACTAATCCTCTATTCCCCTTCTCCCACTCCCACCCCCACTATACTGCCTCTAGCAGCAAGTAGGAAGAGGGAAGGGTTGCTATACAGTGGTACCTCAGGTTAAGTACTTAATTCGTTCTGGAGGTCTGTACTTAACCTGAAACTGTTCTTAACCTGAAGCACCACTTTAGCTAATGGGGCCTCCTGCTGCTGCCACGCTGCCAGAGCACGATTTCTGTTCTCATCCCGAAGCAAAGTTCTTAACCTGAAGCACTATTTCTGGGTTAGCGGAGTATGTAACCTGAAGCGTATGTAACCCGAGATACCACTGTAATTGGCTTCTATAATTCTTTTCCCCCAATGGTCCCTGCCAATGACAATGTCAGTAGCCCTTGGAAAAATGATGGTTAGCATACAAGTAACAAGGGTTTCTGCTTATGCAATGTGACCTTCCCTATTTTCCTCCCCCTGTGTTCCCCACACCCTGCTCCATAGGGTTGGGAGAACACCTTGATCAGATTTGGGGGCATTCTGGAAGAGGGGAGGGGAGCAACTTGTTATTTTCTGCATTAACTGGATGCACTTTTCAGGCATGGTTGCCCCTGGTGAGAGCATGAAGCCTGCCAACTTTCAGAATGATATGTGTAGTGGTTCTCCCACAAGGGCAGGCTTTACTGTTTTGAGCTGGTAAAACAGAAATCACTTCACTTCACCTCTAGTATTTTGTGGACAAACAGCCTGAAAACCAGTGACATGATGAGGGAGGTGCCTCTGGGTAAGTTGGTAACAATAGGCTGTCAATGAGCAACACAACTGAGAGTTTACTTGAGGGACAATCAGGTAGAGTTGAGGGCCAGGGAGAGAAGGGTAGTATCAGAACTAGAGGGGGAGGGGAGATGATGATGATGATGATGATGATTATAAAGAATTCAATATAATCAAAGCACAGGTACCCTAAAACTGCAGAGAGGAGAATGGGACTTTGAACAAGCAAACTAAAAGTGGGAGAAAAAACTAGGGGAAATCAATAGAACCAGCAAACACACACAGCAGCAACAAGTGGAAACTCTAAGAGAAGTCTGCACAAACCTAGTATAAATGAGCAAAATCAGATGGAATGCAAGACACATTAAGGTAGGAGGTGTTTGTTGGAAAACAGAAAGGGGTTTAATTAAAAGGAACAAATAAATCACATGACAAGCCCCAGAACTGAACTGAGGGAGAGGGAAAGTGAATGACCCTATACTAGGGATGGATACTGACAGGGATACTGTCAGTTTTGGATTTTCTCATTTCCTCATTCTTCCAGTCTTAAATTCATTTCACTACATTTCTGCAGCAATTTGGCTGTGTGTTTTTTCATTCCCCTTGAAAATACATAAGCATTATTGCTCAAGCATCTCCTAAAAGGCACATTTTTGTATGCAGTTTTTACTACTATGAACATTTTGGAAGCAATTTCCCTAAATAGATTGCATGTTTGTATGTTATTCCCATCAATATATGCATAATTATGCACATTTTATGCAGTATGTGCATTTTTGTATACATTGGTTGGAGAGCTGCTTTGCAAAACTCAGAGAAGTATAGTGTCCTGATCAAAGGAAGTGATAAAGGTAAAGGACCCCTGACAGTTAAGTCCAGTCGCGAACGACTCTGGGGTTGCACCGCTCATCTTGCTTTACTGAGGGAGCCAACGTTTGTCTGCAGACAGTTTTTCCAGGTCATGTGGCCAGCATGACTAAGCTGCTTCTGGCGAAACCAGAGCAGTGCATGGAAACACCATTTAACTTCCTGTCGGAGCGCTACCTATTTATCTACTTGCACTTTGACGTGCTTTCGAATGGCTAGGTTGGCAGGAGCTGGGACTGAACAACGGGAGCTCACCCCATTGAGGGCATTCGAACTGCCAACCTTCCAATCGGCAAGCCCAAGGCTCAGTGGTTTATACCACAATGCCACCTGCGTCCTTAAGGAAGTGATAGTCCCACTCTATTCTGCCTTGGCTAGACCAATGATTATATGATTCTACGAAGTGTGAATTCTTAAGAATGACCATGTTTTGGCTTGCTTATTGTTTCAGAAAGTGTGAATTTGGTAGCTCCACCTTTAATTGAGAACCAAATCATTCTCCCCCATATCTACTCTGTACTCAGCTGTCCTAAGAGTTTGCAAACTAAGAATCAAAATAACTCAAAGAGGGGGGTGGGGCCAGCAGCAGAATGGAAACAAATTGATTTAAGTATTTATTTTTAATTGTTTGTTTGGAACCAAAGCAGTAAGAGAGGATACCAATAGTCTACCACAGGCATAGGCAAACTCCAGCCCTCCAGATGTTTAGGACTACAATTTCCATCATCCCTAGCTAACAGGAACAGTGGTCAGGGATGATGGGAATTGTAGTCCCAAACATCTGGAGGGCAGGAGTTTACCTATGCCTGGTCTACCACACTGCTAAATATTCTGCTTTCCCAGGCAAAACTCATAGAGGAACAACAACACAAAAACAACCACTTTTATTTACTTCAAGTTCCCTTGCCCAAGTCACTGTGATTGGAATGCACAAGGGAAATAATTCACTGAGGTTAAGACTTAGGTCTGTCCATTGAAACAAAAGATACCCTTCCCTCTCTACTCCTCCCCACTTGTGCTCAGGGCATTTCCCTAATTGGCTGGGTTTCCCTTTTCAAAATAACAACAGTAATAACGCAGCTACTTCATTTTAAGGGCAAAATGCAGCTGGGGGGCATCTACATTCACAGAATGACTCAGTAGTTTAGGGTGTCTGGGATCTGACCTTGTTAAATTGCAGAATTTGACAGAGTCATGTGAAAGCCATACGTGGATCACCTCTGTTCTAGTTTTGCTGCAAACAGAGCCAATGTGCACCCCTAGTATATACTCAGATAGATTTCCCTGATACATGATACAGAATTTTTCCATTTACATGATACAGAATTTTTCCATTTCTGGCGATGCTCCTTCTGGTTCACGTGGCTGGCAAGGAGCATGTAGTGGCCCAGTTCAGGCTGTGGAGTCTGCATTGCTGGCCAGTTACAACCACAGAAATGAGGCATCCTTCTGGAAAAGGAGCCTGATTTTTCAAGAGGGACACACCTTCCATGTTCAGTTACGTGCCATTCTGGGATCACCACTCATGGCCAAGTCCTTAGATGAGCCCTGATCCCCTAGCATGATCCCTACTAGTATGAATATTCCATTGAAAATTATTCGCTGATGAAGACTTTATTCCGAAACAGTTGAACTATTCCGTATATACTGTTCTTTTGAGACTCCAGAGAGACATCTTCCTTTAGACTTTTGTGAGACGTCTTCCTCTGAGAGACAACTTAGCGTTCCTCGCTATTCATTGATTTGTTTTATTCTTTGTCTCTGATACATATAACAACTTGTAGTTACTTGTATATTTTGTGAGATGTGTTATATAATATATACATCATTTTAAAGTGGCTTGTTCATATATTTTGAATGACATCATAACCGATTGTATATTCACTAACAGTTATTAGCCATCGTGTTGTATTTCCATTTTTGTAGATTGCTACATTATGCAACACAGGGGTTTGTGTTTGTTAAGTCCTTAGATGAGCCTAGAAACTGTACCAGATTTCTCTTCTGCTAGAAAGCAGAGCTTATCAATGTCTCTTTTCAAAAGCTGTGTTTGTGCAACCGATTTGTCAGAGGAAGAAAGTGCATACGCTGAAGCATATCCATGGGAAAAAGTAGTATGCCCATTGCTGACTGATTTTCTGGCATTCTGCAAAAGTCTTTTACTGTCACAAATCAGTCGCAGCACACCTTAGCAAGGTATGCTAGACACACACAGACACTCTCTACCATCTCAAGCTCTCCACTAAAGGAAGTGGGAACAACAAATTTCTAATTGCATTGGCTACAAAAGGGCATTCATGTTGTGATGACTGCTGCATTACCTTCCCCAACCAGGGACCAATCAGGCTGTCAGTGACAAACTTATTCACCCCAAAGACTCAGAAACAATTGCAAGCATCACTGCAAGTGGGGCATTATTTCTGTTGGCTTTAACCAGGACACTATTTAATTCAGATCTCTGCCAAGGAGACCTAAAGGGGCATAGTCCCAAATGGCCAATTTACACCAGATGGGGACTTGATTAAACACACCATGTTTTCTTCATTACACCTTTGCACTAGAGGCCTGTCCAGGCAATTGTTTACTGTGCAACACATTTGTAGCTTTCATTCTGCTGTTGTTGTGGATCCAAACTCTCTACCACAAGTATTAATCCTGTTTTTCCTTCAATGAGTGCATCAGTTTGGGGTAAATTGCATCCTCCCAAACTTCCTATGGCTATTGGTGTAAACAGGGACAAGATTTTGTGTAGTGTGGAGCTGTAGGGTTCACTTCCTTGGGTAGAGGCCATTATTTGTGCTTTCCTTCTTAACACGGCCTCTGTATTAATGTGCTACATTTCATGAGAGACACTAATGTGCTGGTAGCTGTCATCTGTGAGGAAACCTTTGTTGAGCCTGAGGGTCCCATTCCCTTCTGGGCAACTTTCTGGTGGGTGGGGCCAGAAGCTAAAGTGGGTGGAGCCACACAGGCACATTTTACCTTTGTGCAGCAGGTTAGTTCCTCTGCACACTCACACACTCCTCTCTATCTTTCATCTAGCAAGAGACAAGGACAGTCCAACTAGGTAAAAACACTGAGCATGTGAGGCTGGACCAGAGTGAGGTCTGGCCTGGGGAGAGGGGTGGATGGCATGGGAAGAGTTCTGGGGGGCAGACACAGAGGACTGCATTTAGCTCCCAGACCTGCAGGTCCTCACTCTGGTAATAGTGGGAAAGTGTGTAATAGTATTCAAGTTGCCACATAATAGCAAAGCTATGGAACTGAAATTGGGGCTGGTGGGGAATTTGCAATGCATCGTTTCCCACATCTCTGGAAACAAAACAAAATATGTTATGCCTCCCAATTTCTTGAGGAAATGTCACAGCACTGTCAGGCAATGTCCATAGTGAGGACCTTTTTGTCTGAATTACACTTACAAGTTAGGAAAAGGCATGTCCTACTTCTCTCAGCTACTCCTAGGTGTGCACCCAATTAGGCAGTTGTCGCAACAGAGAAGCCTCGCCCGGGACTTCAGCTTCCCCCACCCAAGCTGAACATAAGCAGACGTAGGCTCCTCCAGCTTCAATCCTGTCCTGGGAGACCATGGAGCAGGAGGTGTGGGGGCAGGAGGAAGAGGTGGGGCAGCCCTTGACTCTACACCAGCCTGAACTATTTCCTCCTCTTTATGCACCTCTTCTTCGCTGTCCAATCCTGCAACTTCTCCTGCCTCTAACCCTCATCTCCTGGATGTTACATGCTCCCCCAGTTCTTCCAAGTCTGTCTCCAACCGTCCTTCTCTTAGTGTCATCAGTATCTAGCCATTACTCCACATTGTCCAGCCAGTCCCTGACAGGGAAGGTTGCATTTTGGGTACATCTGCTTCACTGTACACCTAAAATTGCTAACAGGAGATGTAGCTTCAGCTTCATTCTCTCTTCTTCTGCTTGTTCGCTGGGGAGGGGAACTGTATACTCCCTAATCCAGACAGCTGTGATGTGCCAGTATCTCACGGGAACCAAGCCAGAATATAGGTGATGACATCTGTCATGCACCAAAGCTCATCAAAGAGAACAGAAAACTATGTAAAACTTCTGCATTGCAACAGCTCTGTTATGGAATATAAAATATTCTGCAGTCAACGGTAATGGCTTTGTTTAGAATTTACCAGAATCTACCTAATCTAAGTTCTGAAAATATTGCTTTTCATGTTCTAATGGGCTTATTTACAGATACACTATAGAATGGCTTCTTAATTTTGAGAATTATGACTGCTTGGTGTCTGAGAAATTATATTTAGGCTCAGTTCCCCATTTCTAAAAATGGAGCAATAACCATTACTGCAGAGGTTGCCAAGGTAGACCAACGAAGCCCCCTTTACCTCTTATATTAGTCTTGAAAGAAGCATTCTATTGTTGCCAATAGACTAGGTTGTGGTGTGTGCTTGGTTGTGATGTGGGTGTAGGTGTTTGTGGTGCCTGCCCAGTTTCTTTAGGTTGCAAATATACTCATGGGCCCAAAAAGGTTGGTGACCCTTGAATTGCTCTAAGGCTGAATGAATTGTGGATTTTAAAACATCTGCCATATTAAAGGTAAAACTCTTTTCAGGCTACCCAAGGATGTGAGTGCTCGATATAGATAATTCAAATTTGAAAATGCATCTATCTAGCTATCATCTATCTATCTCTATCTGAAAATAAATGAACGTTGTATGATCCACTGGTCTGAAAGATACAACTTGCCCAATTAACATTTATCAACAAGCTAGGTCTTTTGAGGTCAAGTGACACTTTCAATAAATATTAATACCTTTATATTAAAAGCCTAACACCTATCCTTGGATGAAAATGCATCATAAATGACACAGTAGATCTGGGTAAGCCTCTGGCTGCAGGTAAATCAATTTTTAAAAGAAGAGATTAACAAGTTATCAGTTTGTTGTTAAATTAAAACAGCACAAACAATCGTGCTTGGATGGTAAAATGCTTCTCTTCAGATTAAATTAACATTGAGACAGGGTTATACCGTATTTTTCCAAGTATAAGACTAGGTTTTTTCCCTAAAAAATAATGTCAAAAATTAGGGGGCATTTTATACACAGCACCATCTCCCCCCATTTTCTTAAATCTGAGTCCCCCAAAATAGGGGGCATCTTATACATTGGGGGGGCGTCTTATAAACGGAAAAATCCGGTAGGTTGTTTGGGGAAGTTGTGAGGAATTAGGTTTGCATATTCACATCTTGGGTCCATGTATATAAATTAAGGCTTTGGGGCAGGAAGTTGTAATGGTTATTCAGTCAATTAGTGGTCTCTTTAGATCTCCGTCTTGTGTTATTGAATGGAGGAAGAACGAGAGAAAGAAGTCCCAATTCTGACTCATAGGAAATTAATTATGCAGCAGATGCTATCTGCTGCTAAACTTTGCACAGCACAAAGTGATTGAAAGCAACAACAGTTCCTGCATCGAAAACAATGGCTTTTAAAACTTTCGCCACTGTGCATAAACTTAGTGGGCAAGTTCAAAAAGTGAGAGGACTTAGTGAGAGAAATCAATTCCACTATAATGGTAGCCCACAGTGAGTGCTGAAGGAGGTAGACATGTTTTATGGTGGTAGCAATTTTGAATTTCCTAAGCTGCAAAAAGGGCTTCAGAACACTAGGAAAAACAAAATGGTGGCTGCTCCCATTCTCTTCCCCTAAAAGAATTTGGCCTCATCCCCCAAATACCAATTGCTAAGAAAGGCAAATATAAATACAAGTCACTGAAAAAAATGGCCCTTATCAATTCAGTGCAGCCTTAATGTGTGTGCAATGACAAAATGGGTGGGGACGGGTAGAGAAAAAGGATTTGAAAACTGAAGCAAACTGCAAATGCACAGCATTTAAACCAAATTCAGAAATTTACAAAAACGGAATAATCAAGGGTCCTTAATTCATTATTCCCACTTCAGAAATAAGACCAGATAATGCAAAACTTTGGAATCTTGAGAGAAGTTTTCAGAGCAAGAGAATTTTGAAAGCATCCCTAATCAACACACACCATAATGGGGTGATGAGGAACAGGGTCTCTTTCCTTTTTCCTGTTTGTCTTGTTATTTTTCAAAATTTTACCTGTTAATTTCCTGTTGGGTTATGACATTTGCAAAGCTCTGTGTATTTTTCCACTTTAATATGTCGATTGCTATAAAAATAATTTTAATTTATGCTGTAAAATCATATTCAGAAAGTGTTTAATAAAATTTAACCAACAAAAGGGGGGGAAATACTACCATGCTGCAAAGATGGTTGCATTTGGGGACCTTCTGTCACAGAGGCTCTGGGATATTGATAAAAGCTGAGAGGCAAGAAGCTGCTCTTAATGAGCAGAGCTGGAGGAGGAAGAAAAAGGAGGTGCAGAGTGGCTGCTAATGGGTTTGTGTAGGCAGCAGCCACTGTCATGATGCTCCCACTGGAGTACTTACCAATGCTTTCTATTTAAAACAATAAACCTGCCTCCATTGACTAAATCAAAAGTGGCTTAGGCAGGGCACAACGTTTCAAGGACAGTGGATGCTGTCCCTAGAGAGAGGCTCTCGCTGAGCCCTGTATAGGTATCCTCAAATGTGCTAGCCCAGGCTGGAAGATTATTCATTCCAAATGGTGCTGATACTTAGGTGAAGAACATGTCAACCTTTTATTCCATTTGTGGGTGATAACTCCAACTTTGAGATATATTCTAAGCTAGAACCATAAGACAAAGCTTTCTGGAGCCTCCTCTTTCCTCATGACAGTTGGTATCTTGACTGAGGGCAAAGGGAGCTGGCCTGAGAGAATATCTGCATCAGATACTGGACTATATGTCAAGGAGACATTGTACTACCTTCCTGGCTCACTTAAAGTACCATTCTCTGATGTTCCAGGGAGCCAATCAGCCTTGGCTCTCTTGGATTTCTCAGGGTCACTTTTTTTTACTTTGCCCTCTTGGACAGCTCCCATTTCTCCTTTCTTGTGCCCTTCCACTTTCTGCCCACCTCAGCCTCAATCAACTTCCTATATCTGTCATAAGAAGTAACCGTATACTGAATCAGATCATTGTCCCATCTCTTTCAGTCCTATTGACCCTGACCAGCAGCAGGTCTCCAGGATATCTCTGACTAGAGATGCTTGAGATTGAACCTAGGACTTTAGCCCAAAAAACAACCACTCATCTTACAGAGTTCCCCCATTCTTGTTTTCCTGATGACTGCAATAAATGAAACATCTGTCTGTCTGTGGATCTAGTACTCCACCTCAACTCAGCATGCTCCAGTGTATCCACATGAAATGATGGGCATAAAAGGAACCCATGTGGGTGATGCTGAACATGGATGCAGATAGACTCCATGGTACCTGGATTCCATGGCTATAGATCAGGCTTCCTCAACCTCGGCCCTCCAGATGTTTTGAGACTACAATTCCCATCATCCCTGACCACTGGTCCTGCTAGCTAGGGATCATGGGAGTTGCAGGCCAAAAACATTTGGAGGGCCGAGGTTGAGGAAGCCTGCTCTAGAAGCTTTCCTTGATCAAAATTGTTGTGTTAGTCTAGTATAGAGATGGGCTATATTATCCAGCAGAAAGCTGTCAGAGCTTATGTTGCAATAACAGTGGGACCATACCCAAAAGTGGACAGAGCTGGGCCAACACAAAATCACAAATATTTTCCATAGGTGGGTGATAGGAAAAGAGGCATATATTTAATTCACAGAAACTCCACATACATTTTGTCCATATACTTTTTTTTGGGGGGGGGGGCTTTCCAACACCCTTCATCAGTCCCCAGAACTTAGTAGCCACCATGGAAGAATGCACATGTCCCTTTCCCCAGGCTAATGAGGGTTGAGTTTGGAAGGCAGCCTTGCTTCTGCAATGAAGCAGCTCAGATTGGGAGCTGGAAGCTCCACCGCTTCCTGGTTCCTAACCAGGCTCTGATCTAAGCAAATGCTTCCATGCACTTCCCCTTCCTCTCAAGTAGCCTCATGTGCTCCTAACCAGGCACTTAGTGGTGGCACTAAAGTCCCTACATGGATAGCTATATCCTGCTCCTATAGCCCTGGAAATTGTGTGTTGAGAGCCAGCCAGGCAGCTGGTGTGGGAACCTCTAGTCCTGGGGCAGTCATGTCTGGATCCAGTGGCTCTTCGGGGTCCCTAATAATAGTGTGGAGATCTGCTAGGGGTCTTGTCCTCCTAAGTTCTGATTAGGGTTGAACTGTTGCAATAAATAATGCCCGTGTACATCTGAACTGCTAAGCCCAAGCTGTTCTAAATTAAACCCTCTGTTTATAGACGCTCCTAATTTTGGATTAATTTGCCTGTGGAGTCAAAACCTATATAGCCTTTTCCTCCCTTCCTTTGTGTTGGAACATTATGGGGTCCTGGTCACCTGGGCAGAATACCCAATTATCACTTTTGTTATTTATTATCACCATGAGCCTTTGCTAAAGAAACAAAAGGAACCAGGAGCACCGGATTATTTCCCTCCTCTGCTTGCCATATCTCTGAAAGCGCAGGCGATAAATAGTGGAATAGACAATGATGATGCTATTTGGCTTCCCCCTTATCAGCACAGGAAATTGTCTCTTTCTTTAGATCCTCGGTTATTGCTATTTCTGTAATCCACCGGGATCTGTTAGGATAAGAGGCTCCTCTGAGAAAGGGCTTGGGGGACTTGTTAGAATAATCTGCTGCCTCCTTGTAAAGTTGTAGACACAGGGTGGGAAAAATTAATAAAATAACACTGAGATCTCATCAGTTCCTCCCTCGGGAGAAAAGAATGAGGCAATTTCACTTGGGCACACAGATCAAAAAGCCACTTCCATGCAGATGCTGTGAAGAAGCAAACAGGGTGCCATTTCAGCTCCACACAGTGCAGAGGCGCATGCACACACCACACACTCCCACAACTTGAATGCTTTTCAAAAGCTACCTAGATAGGAGACTGTTAGACCAGGGAATGTAATAATCTTAGTACTACAATCACACCTTGAAGCCCTAGATTAGTGCCAAGGCCCCATTTACACTATGAAGACAAAAGATGCAGTACCTGCCTTGAATATTTCACATTCACCTTTACCAAGAGACAACGAATAAGGGATTGTGCTTCTCAGTCTTAAGGGGGAAGAAATATGAAATAAAATGTCTAAAAAGGTGCGTGTCCAGAGCAGGAATCAGAAATCCACCTCTTCTCAATTAGCACTGTTGTATTCCTGAAATGATCGTGACTGGCTGGTATTTTCCTGATTTGACCTGAATTCTTAAGAAACTGTTAAACATAACACTTCTGCATTTACAGTTTCTCCCACCTATTTCCTGAGTTTGACTGCAATCCAACGGTCACTGCAGCTACAAACCATTGTGATAAATGTCCAAAGTAAACAAGTGAAACATCAGTGCATCATCTCCAGACCAAGCACAAGTGTTAGGCGATGAACTTTATTTCAGAATGTTTCTGTTCCATTCAATAAACATTCCCCAACAGCTTCCTGGGTCTCTGGTCATAAAATTATCTGGATCACACACTTTAACTTCTGTGGACTCCCACGTCTCATCTTCTAAATATGGGCATCTCACTTAAGTCTGCCCAAAGTAGCAACACATTTTCTTGTTAATAGAGAGTTTGATGCCCCTTCACTCCAGGGGTTTTCTCCTTGCCTCTAACTTAGGAAGCTCCTGCCCCTGTGCTGGCAATTAAACACTGCTGTGTAAATGCATCCTACTGCTATCTTCCTTCAACACAATTGGGCTATTACCTAGACTTCTTAATACTCATTGTTTTTTCCCCCTCTTTAGTTCAGCTTTAATGCTAATTAATAGTCAGTTTTGAAATTGCAGAAACAAATGATACAACAGCTGCTAGAGCCCATCAACACCAAACAATAACTAGTGTTTGGTGCACATACTATGAGATGTGGTAACACAGGGGTGTGCAAGTACCTCCATTTATTAGAAATTATCTCTCTCTGCACATCTGCCTGCTAGGCTAATGTAGATCAAGGATGGGGAATCTGCCATTGCCATTGGTTTCCAACTCCCACCAGTCCCAGCCAGCATGGTCAATGGTCAGGCACGATAGGATATGTACAAAAATAACCAGGGGATCTTCACCTCTGATGTAAAAATTTCACATAGAAAATGGCAACTGCAATGATAGGACAATTGTGTTACACAGCTAAAAATGGCACAATATAAACCAGCGGTAGGCAAGCTAAGGCCCAATCGCCTTCTCAATCTGGCCCACGGATGGTCCGTGAATCAGCATGTTTTTACATGAGTAGAATGTGTCCTTTTATTTAAAATGCACCTCTGGGTTATTTGTGGGACCTGCCTGGTGTTTTTACATGAGTAGAATGTGTGCTGTTATTTAAAATGCATCTTTGGGTTATTTGTGGGGCATAGGAATTTGTTGATATTTTTTCCAAAATATAGTCTGGCCCACCAAATGGTCTGAGAGATGGTGGACTGGCCCATGGCTGTAAAAGGTTGCTGACCCCTGATATAAACAAAGCCTTTTTGTGGGAGTATGCATCACTGACCCTGGAGACATTTCTCAGGGATCAGCTATTGGCATCTTGGAAAAGTAATGATTTTTTTAGTCCTCCTTTGCCTGGAATCGAAATGATGCTCTCAATATGCTATGAAATGCAAGAAGAGTGGATTGGACCTGACTGAGAATGGACCCCTTTTGGATAGCCATGGAAATTCCCATCTCCCTCCCCACCACCAAGCTTTTTCCATAATCCTAGCAACATTTTTGATATTGGCAACTGCTTCCATCAATCAGAAGTCCTGGAAGATTTCACAGTCACTCATCTACACTTCTTTTTGTCCTATGATTTCTTAGGATGGGTAAATGATTTCTACAAGCTGACATCTGATTTCTACAAGCTGGGTCTGATTCAGCAGTAAACACCAGGTTTTCTTGGGTAAAGTGCTGGGACAAAAGAAAAACCTCTTCGACCCCCGCCTAGAAGGCACAGAAAAAATGGAAGCATGGATGAACTGTTAGTCACACTTCATCCAGGTTTGGTAAACTTAAAGGTAAAGGTACTCCTGCCCATACGGGCCAGTCGTGTCCAACTCTAGGGTTGTGCGCCCATCTCACTTAAGAGGCCGGGGGCCAGCGCTGTCCGGAGACACTTCCGGGTCACGTGGCCAGCGTGACGAAGCTGCTCTGGTGATCCAGCACCAGCGCAGCACACGGAAATGCCATTTACCTTCCCGCTATAAAGTGGTACCTATTTATCTACTTGCACTTAGGGGTGCTTTCGAACTGCTAGGTGGGCAGGAGCTGGGACCGAAAGACGAGAGCTCACCCCGCCACGGGGATTCGAACCACCAACCTTAGGCACTGAGGTTTTACCCACAGTGCCACCTGCATCCCTGGTAAACTTAAGGGGACATAAATATATAATAGTTACTATGCACATTTGTTTTACTTGTAGTTCCACTGCATCTTGAGTAGTAAACATCTCAGGGAGTTAACTAGCCTTGGACAAGACTGTACAAAACTCAAAGTGGGCTGGGAAATTAAGACTAGCTACAGTCTTAAATGGGCCTCAAAGAAAGGATCTGAGGAGACTGTGGGATGTCAATTCTCACAAAAGGATCAAAGTGCTGTGATAACAAAGATTTTGCAAGAGAATAAAGCATTCTTTGCTCAAAGCTGATGCTGAAAGCAATAGACAGATGCGTTACAGATCTTATAAATGCAACTGTGGGATGCTCTCCCCAGGGAGGCTCACCTGGCACCTTCATCACATATCTTTAGGCACCAGGCGAAAATGTTTCTCTTCAACCAGGTATTCAGCTGTTTAACATTCTATGGTTTTTTAAATGTGTTTGTGGGAAGGGTGATTGGTTGCTTTTTTGTTTTGTTTCATTATGTGTTTTGTATTCCCATTTTGCATTTTTCTGGGATATTTGGATGAAGGGCAGTATACAAATTTAATAATAATAATAATAATAATAATGGCTAGTGTTTTTATTCTATTTTTAAGCTGTCCCCCTTACAACAGTTAGCAATGACAAACTGTCCAACTGAGCAGGTTTGGTATCTCCCAAGGAGAAGGACTCTGGTTGGCTACATTGAGAAGGATGTTTGTTCTTGGTTGCACACAAAGAGCAGAAAACCTCAGCAAGGTGGTCTGTTGTGTGGGCTCCAAAGGGAGCCAGGAACATTGTTACGATAGCCTCTAATCAGCTTGTTAGCTGCCTAATAGAAGAGGAACACTGTATATTACAAGCCCCCAAAGTGAGGCAAAGCTTCATGTCGAATTGCAACTTGACAGCTAGCTTTCGGCAGCCCTAAATTATCCCATGACAAGCTGCAGTGAGGAGGTGAGCAACCTTGCGCATAATCTACAGTCATTATCATTTCCATCTTTATTACCCACAGTATGCTGAGCACATTAAACTAGCTTTAAGGGAGCTTTTGTTTTGGGAAACAATTTCTTAGGAAACCTGCGTTCTTGTTAGCATCTCCCCTGCCATTTCATCAAAATGGAAATCCTGCTCCATTTGTTCTTTCCCCCTGTCCTTTTTTTTTTTTTTTAGTGGACAACCTTAGCATGACACCAGATTAATTTTGGACCATAAGATTGATCAACAATTGAAATCGCATGCATGGGTTGGAGCTGAGATTCGGATCTAACAATGCACCACACTGGTCTCATGGCATATCCTCACAAAGAAAAATCTTGCTTGATGTGCACAGGCAGATCCTGTTCTTGGGGCTTAATTTGAAACAAGGCTCAGAGCCAGAACTAGTTCTGAATGCCAGAAGCATGGCCTGGAACATATTCAGAAATAATAAGGATGAGTGCAATTGAAGTGGAGCATTTGCCCCTATTGCTAGAGGCTGCTTCACACGTGACATTTTTTCATGTCTACACACAGAACACTCTACGCTGTATACCCCACAAAGTCATGTATGAATTCTCAAGTGTGAATCTTCAGCAAATCTGTTTTCACCACTGTGTGAAGAAGAACACAGTAGCACAGTTTACACAGCTAGGATTAATGGTAAGGCCTTCTAGATGACAGTTGCTTCCAGATACAAAACCAGCATCTATTTATTTATTTCCTTTCCTTTTTAAAAACAAACCCACTATAATAGAGCTGGCTAACCTGTGGCCCTCAAGATGTGGCTGAATTATGACTTTTACCAGCCCCAGCCAGCATGTCCAATGGCAAAGGATAATAGGAGTTCTAGTTCAGTGCCATGTGGAGGGTCACAGGCTAGCCACACCTACACTAAAAACTCCTCCTTCTGTGTGACATGAAAGTTAATGGATGCTATTTCAGGTGCTTCCAGATGGGTGTTTATTGTGGAATGGGTGCTGCTCATGCTTGCAATTCTTTTGCAGCATCCAATCAGCAATAAAATGCCAGTTCCTGTTCTCCCTTCCCCATTTAATCTGGATTTATCCTGGAGAAAATCCCAAAACTTAAAATAAACAACATAGCAAGTTGTCCATTTGCTATGTCCGCATGACCGTTTGCAGTATTAAGCTCCCATCTGGAAGCACCCTTCCCCGAAGCTTTGGTTGAATCGGTAAAAGCCGAGCACATCAGGGGCATATTTAGTGCACAGCTCTACTGAAAGCATGAGACCGTTAAGTGTCACTTAGGCAATATAGAAAAGAGGCAGAGAGATACCATAGATACCACAGAGAAACAGATAATTACTATATCAGACTCTATTTTTTTTTCCTTTTTGGAGATTGTATCTCACCCACACGGCTTGCAAAATGACACTTGTAAAGGATAACAGACACCTAGAGTAACACATACACACACACAGCAATTGAGAATGTTTCACTCTGTTCTTCCAAGCAGAAGCCTACAAGCCACACATTATGAAGTGTAGGAGTAAAAACTGCATGGGCTGTGGTTCAGCAATGCTAGCAGCCACCAGGCACACCTTGAGAAGAATCTTAAGTGAAGATGAGCAACAAGGGCACTTGCTGCTATACCTGGAGGACGAGGAGGAGGGACTGTAGTTACTGTAGGACACAAGCAGCACAGTGGCATTGGCCCTACTTCTGCTGCTTGAGAAAGCAACTGCCTCTCTCTAGCTAAGAGGAGAGAGCAGTTGCTGGCAACTACATTTTTAAAAGGCTGTGTGCCATCATAATGTGCTGCCACCTCCTATAGGGGATCATGGCAGCCACAGAGCATCTCAATTTACCATACTATATTACAATGTAACCAGAGGCACCAACTTCTCAAGATGATTGAGGGGGCCTGACCTGACGTCCTGATGTTGCATGAGCAACATTGTGCAACGTCCTGGCCTCGTGCATGCAGCATCACATGACATCCTGATGTCATGTTCACAGTGTTATGCAACATTTTGACGTTGTGCAAGCAACGTTGTGAGGGGCCAGGGGGTTGAGCTGAAAGCCTTCGGGACATTGAGGTGCCTGGCCCCCTCAAAAAAAAACACACATTGGGAAGTCCAAAGTGCCTCGGCCCCCAGGAGCTGGCGCCTATTAATGTATTTTAACGTTATGCACATGTCGGACTATGGCCCAACAAAGATGGTAGTGCTCAGCAGACATTTGGGGTGTCTACAGGTAACAGTGGGTCCTTGTCAGTCCAAGGACTCTGCAGCTCCCCAGCATTCCTTTCTGCTAATGTTAGGCCTCAAAAGAACATTTCATTGTTCTTTTGTGGTGGGAAACCGTTGCATAGAGTTCGCTAGAAATTCAGAAGCAACTAATGGGTTAGTGAGGTCATTCCATGCACCATTATAGCTATACGGATATGTAGATGCTCCATTGATAGAGAAAGACCCCTCCAAATAGAGCTTAGTAGAGGGGAAAGCTTTATCTCAAACATGGGCTCTAGACTAACTTGCATGAATACAGGAGGCTAGTTTAAAAGGTATGAGACTGCTGGTCCATCTGGTTCAGTATTGTCTATACTATCTGGCAGCAGCTTTCCCTCCCTTAGAGAGGGAGTGTTTCCCCACCCTACCTGGAGGGGAGATGCCAGAGTTTGAACCGTGGACCTTCTGCATGCAAAGCAGATGCTCTTCTGCTGAGTTATGAACCTTACCTAAGGTTTTAATGTTCGAAAAACGTAAGTCCAAATTTCTCTAGAGTATGCAGAAATAAATAGCCACATGGTCCTCTAGATCCCAGCCCTTTGTCTTAGGCAAAATTATAGATTCATAGTATAAAACTTCCCAGCTTTTTAATGTGTGTGTGTGTGTGTGTGTGTACACACACCCACACCCCAATATAGTAAGAAAAGTTGCTATTGCAAAAGATGAACACAGCATACTAGAAGGATCACTCATCCATTTAAGTAGGGTTGGTATGGAAACCCCTTAAAATCCACATTAATACAAACAGTTTTTGCCCAGCACCAGTGACTGATGGACTGCATCCACATCCTCCCTAATAAACCTGTATTTACAACAGATTTATACAGATGTCAAGAGACATTAGGTCAGGGATGCTCAGGGCCCAAAATAATGCCTTTCCTTGTGTTGCTAATAGAGCATGAAGGGACAGATTCTCACCAGGGCCAAAGCAGGCCTCACAGTCTCCGGCATTAGGCCGCTCTACACCAGCTGTGCATCAGGCTTAATGCGCTTCCTTTCCCACTGCTTGCCAAGTTGTGTTTAACATTGGATTAGCTAATGCGATTCCTCCGGGTCACGTTCTAGCTCAACCTGATCTGCCACTGAAGACAAGGCCCTGGAGAGCTTGTGACCAGAATGAGGGAATTATTTTGTTTCTTAGCCTTGCTGCTGCAAGATGCGCCACTTCTCCCATAGCAGTGGAATCTGTCATGGGAGCTCAGTGTTGCCTAAACACCCAGGTGTTAATTAAATTCCCAACTACGCCGTAATCGAGTGGGGAAGCGCACAGTTCAATGAGTGAGCAGTAGCTCTTGTCTTTCTCCCTCAGCCAGATTACTTGTGCTGATAACACAGGCCGGAATATGCAGGAGAAATCCTCTAGACTAAGTTAGTGCAGTGCTGGTGAATGGTGCCAGGTGGCTCTGTACATTTTAAACCATTTAATAAATAAAAATATATATCACATTGCAGGGACAGGAGAGGCAGTTTACCACAGCCTTAACTGATCAGAAGGGGCAGCGTTCTCCAGCAAGGAGATAGGAACAGAATGTATTCAGGGTTGTTTCAGGCAAAAGGCACAAAAGCTGTGTGCCAGGTTCTCTTGTATGGCTTTCCGTGATAGTCTGAAGAGAAAACTCACAGGTGTACTAGAAATGTGGGTTGTTTTGCTTTCTTATTACATTTTGAGCAAAACTCTGGAAGGCTCCAGGGCAAACCTGAAACCTGGATAGAATGGCCACTTTCACACTGCAATAACAAAAAGGCAAAGGAGGACAGAGGCTTGCATAAAAGTTGTGTGTGCTCATTTATATGTATAGATGCAAATTGTGAAACAAAACTATAATTTAAACAGAAATGGAATATATTTCTGTTTAAACTGAAATGGAATACAAACAGAAATGGAATACAATTGTGCCCGCCCTGTGGAATGCCCTCCCATCAGATGTCAAGGAAATAAGCAGCTATCCTATTTTTAGAAGCCATCTGAGGGCAGCCCTGTTTAGGGAAGTTTTTAATATTTAATGCTGTATTGTTTTTAACTCTCGATTGGGAGCTGCCCAGAGTGGCTGGGGAAACTCAGCCAGATGAGCGGGGTATAAATAATTATTATTATTATTATTATTATTATTATTAGTCCAGGGTGCTAACTGCTGATGGGCAGCTTCAAGGCCTCTGCTCTTTCTTCTCATGGTTCTTTATCTTCAAACCAGGCAGCCCTTCAAAGGACTGTAAAGCTGGCCATCCTAACCTGAGACCAGCATAGAGGCTTACCTCCTGCAACACAAGCACCCAAAGCCCTACAAAATCAATACTTCTATGCCAGTTGCATCAACTCATCCTCTGATAGCAACATAGCCTTCCTGGCTCAGCTAGACCAGCCATGATCCTGCTTCCTACCTCTGGCCCCTGGTTTTTGTTTCCCCGATTCAGTAACAGACCTCCAACCCATTGACCCTATTGACCCTATCTCCTATTTCTATTTTGACCCATCTGTGTCAAACACAGACCTCACTACTGAAAAACTGTATCCCAGGACTAAGAGAAACTCTAGTCAGGCAAAGTAGCCTCGATTATTACTCTGTAATATCTCTGATATAATACAGGAGGCTGATTTGCATGAACAGTCTCCTTAAAGAAGAGGCTTCATTGAAATGCCTTGGGCCTAATAAAAAATACATCCAGTTCATCTTGGAGGTCTCCTTTTCAGCTGTTTTCTATGCTGATGCCTTCCTTTACTTTTCTCTTTCAGGAAAAAGACAGCAAGTGCCGGGTACACAGGGGCTATGAGGAGTCAAGACAGGAGCCGCCTGATCTTTACTCAAACAACAGGAGCTGGGCCAGATAGTTTGAGACTCTGTAGTGCCACATAGAATGATTCTGCCCCTATGTGTTAGCCAAAGACTAGAATTATAATTACAGCAACACTGATGCAAAGTAGACATAGCAGATAACCGGACAGTAAATGTTTAATTTGTGCATGCAGAGGTGCTATTTGGTTTTTTGACCCTCTTATTATTATTTCATAATAAATTAAGAGAGAGGTGGTGCCAGAGCAAGTGGTGTAAAGATGTAGGCAGAATTAAGCTGAATACCTACTGCTGGGAATCACAAGTGGAGAGAGAGCTGTTGTACTTAGCTCCTGCTCATGGGCTTCTGCATGTGCAAACAGGATGATGGACTAGATCCAGCTCTTCTTGGGTTTTGAAAGATCTGACCCTTTCTAACAGTGACAATGTATTAAATGATTACTTTTGGGCTGATGGGAGGCAAGGAAAAACACAAGGGACTATTCAGAGAAATGTAGAAAATGTGTATGTTTGATGGCCAACAAATCACGAGGACAAAGGAGCAATGTAATTTGTTTCTTCATCCTTTTTGGATAGGCTAAATGTTTAGGAAACACTGCTCAACATTCGGAGTTCCTCTCTACTAAGTGACAGGCAGGAATTGCCTTCATCTGCAGCTTACTGGGGATATCCTCAGGCTTATAAGCTCAAGGCCCATGAGGTGTGCCCTCAGTTAACTTATACTCTTCAGTGAGCATCAGTCCTTTAGGAACCATGAATGGCTTCAGTCACTATGACCTGTGCTTGTGGTTGCCAGCAGCCTTACAGCTGGCAGCAGCTCTTACCAACAGTGCATCCACATTTCAAGCATTAAGAATAACTTCAGCGGTCGAAGCTTGCCTGAGCAGGCTAGGTTGTTTTTTTCAGGGATTGGATCTATAGGAACACACAGATGTATAACTTGTTCCCACAATCAGCACCACATGTCTTCTTGGGCCATGTTGATCCCCTTCCATCCTGCACTGCAGTTAGAGACAGTTTCATTTTTCATTTTATTATATGTATATCTCCCCGTTTTCTCCATCACGGAACCCAAGGCAGCATACATTTCATTCTTACCTATCCAGGCACTGACCGGATCCAGTCCTGCTTTGCTTCAGTAAGGTGACACTTCATGTGCCTTGAGACCATGATCAATTGTGCAATGGACACGTGTGCATATCTGCACATGATACTATTAGAAGATCTTCCCATGCCACATTGTTTATCATTTTAGAAAACCTTTTGGTGCTCCTGCTGGTAGCCACAAAACTTTGACAGCAAAAAACTTTGGGAAGCAGCTAAATTATTCCAGCATGATCCGCTATCCTATTACCAACACCTTTGGGAGCAAGAGAAACAAAGATGCAGACTGAAATTATTCCATCAGAATTCCAAAAGCAAGTGCTTTCAGAATCCAAGAATGTCTATCTGCTATTACATAGCCTTGTTGGGCTAAAGACAGGCTGCTCTCTCCTGACAGATATATCCCTGTGCATTCTTTCAAGTCAACTCATATTCTTCATTAAGCATAGTCAAAATTAGGGCAAATTTGCATGTAGTTGTTTATCATGCATGATTTACTCTGCTTTTGTCAGCTCTTCCCCTGAACACTTACAAGCTCCTCAAGTACTTCCTCCAGCTTTTGATAAATCAGAAGGATGTGTTTCCAAGTTTATCTGCTCAGCCATAAAAATGTGAAAGCTTGGGTTCTCAGAATGTTGTATCCTGGGTCCAGTATACCAAACTGCATATGGGGCAGTGCAGTGGCACAAGTGTAGAATATACTAAGACCTACCTGTGGACCATAGTTCAAGACACCTTGGCTTAGGATTCAATAGCGTACATTGCCTGTCTTCCACATGAAGCAAATGTCAAGGAGGCAAAGGAAAGAGAGTGGGGAAAGAGTGAGGAAATCACATTAGCACTGCATTGGAAAGAAAGTGGGAGAAGAGAATGCAGGAGGGAGAAATAAGGAGAAATGCGTCTAGAAGAGAGATAAATTGGGGAAGTAAAGAAAAAAGAAAGCAGCAGAGATTTGTGCAGGGAAATGTCAACAGAAAACAAGAGTAGTGCCATTTCTACTGCACTAGGACACCAGCAGCCCAGGTGTGTTTCATCACAAATGCACCTGAGAATGAAACAATGAGACCTACCAGTCACCCCCACCCCATTTCTGCCCTTGCCCTTTCTTCATTACCTTCTCTGCCGACTGTGATGTCCCAAAGAAGATAGGAATGAAAGCTAACCAGACGATGCAGGTAGTGTACATGGTGAACCCAATGGGCTTGGCTTCATTAAAGGTCTCAGGAACCCCACGGGTCTTTATAGCATACACAGTGCAGGTCACCATGAGCAGCATGCTGTACCCAAGCAAACAGATGAGGGAGAGGTCAGAAATGTCACACTTGAGAACCCCCCGGGCAAAGCGGGGGTCCGTAGTCCGTTGGTCCTCATAGTCGATGATGGAGTGTGAGGGGTCCACAATGAACCAGATGCAGACCCCCAGCAGCTGCAGAGAGATGAGGCTGAACGTGATGACCAGCTGAGAAGCAGGACTGATGAAGCGCGGGGCGCTGACCGACTTTTTGCCCTGCTCAAAGATGCGGTAGATGCGGTTGGTTTTGGTCAGCAAGGCAGCGTAGCTGATGCTCATGCCCAGCCCCAGGAAGACACGCCGCAGAGAGCAGGTTCCCAAGTCAGGCTCTGCAATCATCAGAAAAGTGGTGGCATAGCAGAGGAAGATGCCCGTCAGGAGCACATAGCTGAGCTCTCGCCCCGAGGCCTTGACGATGGGTGTGTCATTGTAGCGCACAAATGTCACCACCACAAAGAGGGTGGCAATGATGCCCACAATGGCAATGAAAACGGGCACCACAGCCCAAGGGGAGCTCCACTCAAGCTTAACGATGGGGATGGGGATGCAGCCAGTGTGGTTTTCGTTGGGGCGCTCGCTGAGCCGGCACACCTTACAGTGGAACTCGTCCTGCTGATACTGGTACCCATCACAGCGCTCACAGTGCCAGCAGCACGGGATGCCCTTCACCAGCTTCTTCCTTTCACCCGGCTTGCATGGCTGGCTGCAGATTGAGGTGGGCACACGGTTGCCTCCCCCAGGCCAATGCAGGCGCTCCATCTGCAGCAGAGAGAAAGCAAGAATCTCACCAACCACCATGAACTAACATGGCATGAGCTGGGTCACAGCAGGGGCTGGTGTCAGCTTCCCCTGCCAACTCTGCAAACCACTTGCTCTAGTCTATGCCATGTCCAGCTATTCTAGCATTGCTCCCTCTGATTCAGTAGCAGTTTCAGGTGTGAGGAACATGTGGTCCTCCTGATGTTCTTGGACTACAACTCCCATCATGCCCAACCATTGGCATGGGGCAATGCCTGGGGCTGGTAGAAGTTGCAGTCCAACAACACCAGGAGAACCACAAGTTCCCAACCCTAATTTAGTTTCTCATCTCTATCAGCTGTGCATGAAATGCTACTAATTCAAGCTTAGACCCTCCTGTTCTTCAATTCCAACCTGATATCATGTCACAGAGTAAGTGTTGTTGCTAGTCAAACCACTGACACTAACTTTACTGAACTTAACTGCTCGTGGATGCTACGTGGTCTAATGCATCTCTCATTTCCCTCCTTCACAGTTCCTCATATTTACTACAGACCTGCAATTCCACACTGCAGTTTGTTGCCCCTTCCCCTTGATAGGTTAATTTTTGTCTTGACACTCAGCCAACTCTGAATTAGACCTGAAATGAAACTTTGCACAAGTTTAGAATTCCACAATATTTCAGATTCTTGATTTGTTTACTGTCAAATTTTACTGTTGAAATTCAGTTCTGTTGAACAGTCAACCAAGAATAAACACTTTGTCCCACTGACAAATCGGGAGTCTTAAATTAAAGATTTGCAAAATTCTTCCCAATTGAGATTGTGGCCTTAAATCTTAAGTCTTGCTGGTGAATTGTTGCTAACGTACCCATAAATTTGTCAAGTGCAATACTTTTTAAAGCATGTGTTCCCATTAAAAATCCAGTTTTCTGCTGTGCTTTATTACCCATGGCATAAGTTGGGCTGTTGCAATGAAAGAGATCAGAGAGAAACCAGAGCGAAATGCTTTCAGAAATCTCTCTGTATGATATTAATGATGCCTATGTATAAGGATAAGGATAATCCCATTTAAACTAGAGCCCTTGAGCATACAATAAGTACAGCTCCATTTCCTAATTAAAACACTGGAGCTTCAGAGTAAAAGTTTATTCCCTTCGGTGTTTAGGCAAATCTAAGATCTTGCTTACTTTTAAGTTCAGATGATCAGCCCAGTGCCCAATAACTTTGTACTCAGGTGTAGTGTTCTTGATCTGGTACTGGTAGATGTCATAGCGGCCTGGGGCATCTCCATTCTCATTGAATGTCACAGGGGTCCCAGCAATACCTGCAACACACAAAGCATTCAGTCTCAGAAAGAAATACATTGCTGGTTTGGGCTGTATATTTGATCTACCAAAGGTAAGTTTGTCCCTTTTCTTCTCCTAGAAGCAAATGTACATGCACACATATACATGGGAATCCTGAGTGTAATCCATCCAAAGTACATCCATTCATTCATATCTCACCTTTCACCCACAGAGTACATAGCTCTCCATTTTATTATCACAACAACCCTGTGAGGTAGGTTAGGCTGAGAGTGAATAACTGGTCCAAGGTCACCCAAAGAGCTTCATGGCTGGATTGGGATTTGAACCCTGATCCCACAGGTCCTAGTCCAACACTCTAACCACTATACCACACAGGTTGTCTGCAGTACATCAGAAGTCCAATTGGGCTTAGCTTACCAGGTTCAACTCTGCCACTATTATCAAGGGGACACAGTTAACTCTGCCTGGATTTTGCTCCAATTGACCTGAGGGCTTTTAGCAAATGCAAAGTTGTGAAATTGTGGAATAAGTGAACTAAAGCTGCAGGATATGTGAACCAAATCTCATTGCTTAGGCTGCACTCCAACCCTCTGATTGGTCATTCTAGAGATCAGGTAGAGGTCTCCCTCCATCCAGTCCAAAACAACTCTGCTGACCTCCATGTGTGGAGTGACACCGCCGTCACTTCTCCAGCATGAAGCTCCCCATTCCACCCACTAGAAGTACAGGTAGATGGAAGTGCGGTGGAAAACCCACCAGCTGAGTGTTCCTGGATCTCAAGCTGATCCTACAACCATCACTTGACATTGTTGGGCTTTAGGCTAGCATATAATAGATAAGGGAGTTCCTTGCTCCCTTGCTGGTATGGGCATCAGGGATGCAGTAGTGATTACACAGAGGTTGGGATTCCTCTGTAACTTTATTATTATTATTATTATTATTATTATTATTATTATTATTATTATATAGGAGAACAGATATAGGATACAGATTCCCAGCTGCTGTGTACCCAAATAGCTCCCCAACTTTTGAGTTGGACTGGCTCTACTGCCATTAATAATCTAGCCCACACTCTTATCTAAAATAGTTAAAAGCTAGTTCTTTACCTTGGGCAAGCGGAAAATAACATTAGTCTTACTCCTCGGCTCCTTATGTTGCCTAGAGAAATCCTTGTGGCTTTTTCTGCTCAAATAGTGATAACGCCTACAATTATATATTTGCACAGAGCTAGGGCTCCAATAAATTCCCTTCATGGATCAGGCCTCCCACTCAGTTAAGGTATAGTGCAACCTGGGAAGCAACTGACCATTTTTAAAAAACACATAAGGCTGAAATCAGTTTTGTTTAACATCAGTTCCAAATAAGACAGTGAAACCTGCACACAGACCCGTAGTGGGGGATGGTGGGGCTAGCCATTTTTTTTATTTTTATTTTTGCCCCTGGTGAAGCCTTCAGAATGGCACTATTGAGGCTCCCAGCCTGTGTGTGTGTGTGTGTGTGTGTGTGTGTGTGTGTGTGTGTTGTGTGTGTGTGCCAAACTGGGTCTCTGATCTGGGTGAAATAAATCCTAGTTTCACTCCTCCCTGCACAGCTGCATTAGGAATAGAATTTTCTATAATAATAAAAAAATCTCAATGTTGGGCTTATCTACACAATTGTTTCCTATTTTTGTTTTGCTCATTTAGCTCAATGGGAAGCAAGGTGGAGGGCGGGGTTATAGTTCTGCTAAAAATACGAACAAACCTTGCTTATTATATGAAGTATCATACAAATTATTAAATGCATAATTTTGGGCAAATTATAGGCATATACATGCCAGGTTTCCTAAAGTAGCTGGCACATAACCAGATACATACAACAATACATATAGCTATATAGAAATACTGAACATATCAATACTTATTCAATCACGCTACATAAATGAGCCATGGCTGGTGTCCAGTCAGAGTGATGGAGTAAAAGGCAAAAAGGCCAACAGGAGCTCTAGCCAAAGCCAACGATGACAGAGCCAACTAATTTTAGTTTTGGCTTCATCACCCTCCCTGCTGAATTCTACAAGAGCAACACTGAGGACAGCATAGCCGCTCCTTCCATTTAAAGCACATTCAACACACATTTAAACTTCCTTTCAAAGGATCCTGGGAACTTTAATTTCTTAAGGGTGCTAGGAATTGTAGCTGGGTGAGGGGAAAACTGCAGTTCCCAGAAATTTTTGAAGGAAATCATGTGCTTCAAATGTGCATTGAAGGTGCTTTAAATGGATGTTGTGGATCTTTCCTAAGGACCGGTTGTGAGTAAGAAGACAGGCAGGCGGGGCTGACTAAGGCTGACAAAGCTGGCTAATTTTGCATATAATTAGGCTTATTTATTTATTCATTCATTCATTTAAAAACTAATCCCAAAATACATGGTCCAATTTCGGACAAAGCTCAATCAGACTACTGGAAAAGTCCAATCCTGTGCTTAATTCCATTTGAAAAGGATTATTCCTCTGCACCAAACCTGCATGTGGAGCCCATTTGATCCCTTTCCCAAATTCCCTCCTGCGTTAACAGCATTCATGAATGGCACAAAAATCATAACGGAGACCCAAATATGCTGTTAGGTGACACACAGAGAAAAAAACACTTGGAAGTGCCTTGCCAAACAAGTTTGTAATTTGAATATAAAATGAAAAGGCCTAGAGAGCATAAATTTACGATTGTGTTTTATCAATTAAATTGTTTGCCACCAACTGTGTGAATGTGGTCAAATTTCTCGTAGGCACCAGAGCAAAGAGAGAGGGAGGGGAGGGAGAAAAGCGGGGGGTGGGGGTGCAAGTTTCCTGTGGGTTATATAAGGAATCAGACTGCATAAGGGACAAAGAAAAGGACACTTGCTTTTTGCTTGTCATTCACCCAATCAGTTCCATTATGTACATAAGCACGCTCCAAAGGACATCACGCAGGCCTCCCTCCCTCTCTGGATCTTCCTGCATATTGTTACACCCCTGCTGGATGTCCAGGCATATTCTTCTTCCCTAAGCCATTGAGCAATGAATCCATACATAGTGACAGTACATCATGAGGCTACATCATTCATTCACCGAGAGCGGTAATCCCCTCTCAGTATTCAACCAGAGAGCTTGAGACAGAAAATAACAACACATTTATATAGAGTCGGGTGGACGTGCATGTCATGAAATCAAAGAGCTGAAAGCCGGGGCTGGAAGGAGGCTCGGTGCAGGCAGGTGCTGAAAGGGATTCTGCAAGACGTACCTAGCGGAGCTTCCTTCCCTCACCTTGCAATGTGCCTCCACTCCCAGGAGACTAGATCCTGTCCCCACAAACCTGAAGAAATGTGCTGCAGTCAAGACCCCCTGTGCGCTAGATCGCTGAGATCTCAATAGTCACTGGAGACAATTAAGAACATAAGAAGAGTCTTGCCAGATCAGGCCAAAGGTTTATCTAGTCCAGCATCCTCAAAGTGGCCGACTAGATGCCCACAAGCAGAACCTGAGTGCAACAGCAGTCTCCCCACCTGTGACTTCCAGCAACTGGTATTCAGTGGAGGCTGATCTATTTGGGCCAATGGGGCAGTGCCACCCCACTCTCATGTGTCCTCAGTCAGCCCTCACCTGCCTCTCTTCTTACTTTCAACCTGTCCAGGGGTGGCTCTGCCCATCAGCTCCTTCCTCCTTTGTCTCTTTGTTGTCCCTTGTAAAGCTCAGCAGGGCAAAGGATGGGGACAAAGCTAGGATTTGTTGGCTCTGCCTACCTTTGGCTCCGGCTCACCCTCCCTGCCTTTTGCCCTCCCTTCTGCCAGCCACCCCTGCTGGTATTCAATATCAGAGAGCCTTCTTCTGGTCCTGCTCCAATGCCCTGACACAATGAAGTTAAGTGAAGCTTGCCAACCTCACTTCAGGAGTGGTAGCAGGGAGAATATTGAGTATATACAAGTGCTGGGCTCCATAACTCCCTCCACTTTCACAGGACCGTATATCCCCAGTCAAAGAGGGGGAATATTGTGTGACTTTCAGGGGGCAGTTGAATTTCCATCTCACCTGAAATACAAACTGGGCAAAGCTTTCATCTTTCTTAAAAAGAAAAATGGCAACAAAAGCCTTGTTGTCATTTCACATGATGGCTTGGCTGCTCCACCACATTGTTCCCAGAGGCATTGAGTCCCAGGAATGCAGCTAGATCAGCCAAGCCTCTCTCCACAATGGCAGCAAGGAGTTTATAAAAGGTTTTATCAAAGCAGAGGGAAAGGAGCAAAACACTCAACCACCTGGTATTTAAAGCAACATGAACACTTTTTAGCTTGATCCCCTTCCCTCCCAAATAATCCAATCTTGGAGGAAGGTTGTTCTGTTTTATTTGGGGGCTTTGGCAAAAATTGCTTGGGTGAACTTTTCATCCCAGCTCTATATACAGCAGCCTGGGTGGCCAGCTTTTGAACCAGGGATTGTGTGCTTTTACCAGAAATTTTATCTGAGCAATTAGCAGGTGGAAATGTTTATCTCTCTGCTATGAAAAGCTTCACTTGCTAATTCCTGAAGATCAAGCCTCCATTAAAGGACCCAGCCATGGAGACAAGTTCAAAAGGTGATGGTGTTTTTCTTTGCATGGAGATAACAAAACTCCACTTGTTTCTTTAGGTTGAACTGCTTTTAAAACCAGGAATGCAGGGCAGCAGGGGTAACAATAAAAGACAAACATCTTTTCAGACAGCCAGCTCATTCACATATGTAGTGAGGGGTGGGAGTCTAACAAGAAAAGAAGCATGGAAGCCCCAGTGTCCAGATGTAAAGAGGGGGGCAGGGCTTCTGCACCTTTGCAGGGCATTTCAACAGGTGCAGCTTGCATGAAGCTCCTCTTGCTGAAATTCCTGCTTGTGCAGAATGGTTAAAGGTGCAGAACCCCCGCCTTCTTTCGCATCCGGACACCTTAGATTCCCACCTTCCCTCATAGTCAGATTTCTCCATTCCTCGCTTGCTTCCAGTATGAGAGCTGGAAATGAAGAAAGGTGGATGGAGCAAGGAAATGGAGGAAGGAATGGCATGGTTCAAGAAGCCCTGTCCTGTTTGCTCCTCTCATTGTAACAGCAGGACCTCAGCTTCCCAGGGTCCAGGTGGATTGGGTGGATGTGTGGATCAGGCCAGGTTAGATCCTTTTGTAATTACTAGGCAGCTGCCTTTGTATACTGTATGTGGTGAGTGCAACCCATCAAGCTGAAAACATTTCACTAACCATGTATGGCAGCACATCAGTGGTGCACTAACTACATGCCCTGTTTCAACGGGGCTAGACCATTATAGAATAAACCATTTATAAACAGATTAGTCTTCAAGGTGCCACAAGATTCTTTGTTGTTAGGTCTTCTGTTATTGTTGTTGTTGTTGCATGCCTCTATATGAGGTGGGTTCTCAAGCATCTAGTGGGCATTATTACATGGTGTAGGGGCATGCTGTATTCAGTCTGGAGGTCACACATTGTGCAGTCCTGTTTGGGACTGCCAGCCTTTGAACTGATCCCTGAAGCTATCCTTTAAATAGAGGTTTGATCTGCAAGGATTAGAAAGTGGAGCTTTTCACACCATGGAGATAACCACTTTAGCCGTGCCTCCTTTCCCCTCACCTTTCTCTGTCATCTCCCCAGTGTCACATTTTAGGCTGAAAGTTGCTTTGTATAGATATATATATATGTATATATATATATATATATATATATATATATATATATATATGTATGTATATTTTATAAAAGGCCATTAACACGGATAGTGCAATAATAATAATAATGAATAATAACACTTAGTGCTGCAATGCATATCAAACTTTTGAAAACTGATCTATGGGTTCCAAAGTGGGAACTTTCATGCTCAATATTCTCACTACTACCATTCCTGCAATGAGATTGGCATGTGGTCACAGGTGGAGGAGTGCTGGTCTGCACTACTACTGCAGCTTTCAAGGAACAGAGGTTGCATTTAGCAAAAGTCTTTCTGCTGAAAACTATGGTCCACAGAAAAATGCCTGAGCAAACAGAGCCAGCTGCTCTCTCTAAGCTCTGTTAGGCTGACCTGCTCACCACATCAACACCTGGAGTCCCACACAGATCCAAGCAGGCTAAAAGGCAAGCTGAGAGGCAGGATGGTTGGCGTTCCCAGCCCTGCTCTGGATGCCTTTGCAGACAGCTCATTACACTTGATGTGCACAGTGAGTGATCAGCATTGACATCCCTGCCACTCATGTGCACAGGGGACAGCCACAGAGGAGCACTGAGGGATGCAACCTAGGAGGGAGAGTGGGTGGGAGTGAGATGCAGCCCTTAAACACAAGAGCAGTCGGCGCCTGTTCGGGCATTCGCACCAGCTGCTCAGTGCCCGGAAATGAGTGGGCAGATGCTGCGGACAGTACATTTGCTCACCCCCTTTGGCTCTGTTTAAGATTTCTATCTCTTTGCCCTGTGCTTGCACACATGCACATGGTAGAGTGATACAAATAGAGGCTACTCCAGTCTTATGATTGCACTGAATAGATTGATTACTTGTTTAATTCTAAAAACAGAGGCAGAAACTCTAGAAGAGGGGGACCTGTGGCCCTCTAGTTAAGACTCCAACTCCATCAGCCCCAGCCAGCATGGTTAGAGATGATGAAAGGTGTAGTTCACCAGCTTCTGGAGGACCACACATTTCCCATTCCTGGTCTAAAGGAAACTAGGATGCAGACACCTAAGCTTCTCAACTTCCTTCTCTCCCTGTGGGACAATACATAAATGGGAAGTGGCAAAGTTTCTATCCTAGTAGGTTTTCAGCAGGATCAGAACCCAACTGCTCCTTCATCACCTGTCTTCTTCTCCTCTACCAGAGCCCTTCTCCCCAGAATGGAATGGGGAATAATTCATTTTGCCACCAAATAAGGGAAAAGATGATGAGCAGAGAGAAGCAGGAGGAAGTCCCGAGCAGAATTCTGCACAGTGGATCAATAGCTCATTCCAAACCTTCATGGGGCTTGGAATACACAACCACTGAAAAAGTGTAGATTGAGAATATGATAGAGCTCACTAACACTAGTGAATGGCATCCATATAAACTTCATATTACAGACACAGACTCCAGTGGTGTGTTCTAGTTTGGTTACTTCTTTCAGCACCATGGACTTCTCCAATCTGTTTGGGAAAGTAATCTCTCAAACCCTTGATTTATACAGAGATTACACGCCACTAAGTTGTAGCTGTGCCCTACCCCCTATTCATGGATTTGCCAAAGACTGGTAAGTTATAAATGCTTACAAAGCATTCAGAAGACCTTTCTTCACCATGTTAAAAGTGTGGAGTGGGGAATGAACCACTGGTGAGATCATGCAGTGAAAAAATGAGATTGCCTCTTCCCCTTAGACAGTTCTTAAAACATGCTAAATTTCAAAGATAAGCCCAATTAAAATGAGACACCCAGTTGCCTGGCTGTAAATGGATAATCCAACATACAAGCGAGGTTTATGTAGTCAGATTGTATTTATCAAGAGAAGGATGTGACCAGATGAGAAATACTATAAAATATTTAATTACACTGATTTAGCAAGTTACCTCAAAGCAAGACTCTTTGCTGTGCCCCCACCACCCTCAAAAGTTTATCTCGAAACAAAATCAAATGAATTGCACAAATAAATCCCAATAACATTAAAAAGCAGGAAAATCAAACAAGAAGATAGGGGAAGAATAAATAAAGGAGACAGATTGTGAGGAGATTGCAGAGGAGAGATAAATAGATGTAATAAGGAGGCAGAAGCAGAAAAATGTATATTAAAGAGATATAATGTGAGGGTGTGATGAGTTTCTAGAATATGTAAAGGAATTACTAATCAGGGGCAAGGGAAGATTGTCTAACAAGAAAGGAACAAAAATGTGGAACGAGAATAAGGAAATGGAACTGGGGATTGTTCGTGTGCATAGAATTATGATGGGACTTTAGGAGATGCCGGCTTTTGTCTGTTTTTGCCACATGTTTCCTGGTCAATTCACCCCTGACCATTAGGCCCAGTCGTGACCGACTCTGGGGTTGCGGCGCTCATCTCGCTTTATTGGCTGAGGGAGCCACAGCTTCTGGATCATGTGGCCCGCATGACTAATTCGCTTCTGGCGAACCAGAGCAGCGCACGGAAACACCGTTTACCTTCCCTCTGAAGCGGTACCTATTTATCTACTTGCACTTTGATGTGCTTTCGAACTGCTAGGTTGGCAGGAGCAGGGACCGAGCAACAGGAGCTCACCCCATCGCAGGGATTCGAACCGCTGACCTTCTGATCGGCAAGTCCTAGGCTCTGTGGTTTAACCCACAGCGCCACCTGTGTCCCAGTCAATTCACATAGGGGGGGCTAAAAAAATAGCCCAGCTATCAAGATGCAGATACATGCAGATTCCACTTTCACTTCTGCACATGGAGCTCCTTATCAGAAGCTCCTACCCCAATCTAGACGGTTTCTTTCAGCCACTTGAGCCACTTTGTGGGAGAGCTGAGTTTTCCCACCATGTGTGTTTGCAACTAGAGATGTGGAAGCCCATAAAAACTGGAGAAAAAACTGAGATGGGAGGCTCCCCATTTTTCTGCCTTTTTCTCCTTTTTTCACATCTCTAGTTGCAACCAAGACTGTATGTGTGAAGAGAGGCAAACTGACGAGTAAAATTGACCCTGGAAGGTTTGGCCAGTCATGGTCCCTAGATTTGTATGTATTTGTTATGAACTTTCATGGAAACATTTCCCCTCCACATATGGTGGTCACTTCTAAAATATGTGCAATGGACAAAGAGAAGCTGATCTTTCCTATGGTGCATGATGAATGAACTCACTTAAAGTTAGGGATGGGGGGAAATTCAGTTTGGTTTGCATTTTAACATGAACCTACCTATTCCACATTTCCCTCCAAAATGTGCACAATGAACCTTACCTGTCTTTTGAAATGTACACTTCTTCAAATTATTGCAGTGCAATTCTCCAACCAACATGGATGAAAATGCATACATATGGGGGAAATGTGCATAAAATGTATATATCAGGGGTAGGCAACCTAAGGCCCAGGGGCCGGATGTGACCCAATTGTCTTCTCAATCCAGCCTGCAGACAGTCTGGGAATCAGTGTGTTTTTACATGAGTAGAATGTGTCCTTTTATTTAAAATGCATCTCTGGGTTATTTGTGGGGCATCGGAATTCATTCTTTTTTTCCCTTCAAAATATAATCACCCCTCTTCCCCGGTCTGAGGGATGGTGGACCAGCCCACGGCTGAAAAAGGTTGCTGACCCCTGGTATATATTAATGAAAATACCATAGAGCAATGCATTATATTGCTTGCAAAAATATGTTATGTTGGGTAAAATTGCATACAAAAAGGTAAAATGCTGGTGATGTTTCATGAGAATTATTCTGAATGCAAACTGATGTGGAAATGTGAAAAACTGAACTTAAGATAGTGAAAATGAGAAACAGAGAGAAACATAACCTCCCTTCTTTGCAACTCCACAATTCTATGATTCATGTACCCAGTGTTTTTTTTTTCCCTAAAAAAAAATGTTCAGGGGTACTCTCATTTTCCCACTCATATTGAAATACTGCCACTCAATGAGGCCAAACTTAGATTCCCAAAATGTTTAGGGGTGTGCGTACCCCTGCATACCCCCAGAAAAAGCACTGCATGTACCATAATTTACTGATCTTTACAACCACTCTAGGGCAAGGAAGAACTACTCCCATCTCACAGACATGACCAAAGCAACTAAAAGCCAATCATCTGACAAGTAGGGTTGCCTGTTCCCCCATTTCACCTTTATAGAGGCTCTGTGCCTTTAACAATGTAGCCATGTGGTCAAGAGGCGATAAATGGTGTTAATAATAATATGAAGAAGAAGAAGAAGAAGAAGAAGAAGAAGAAGAAGAAGAAGAAGAAGAAGAAGAAGAAGAAGAAGAAGTTGTTGTTTCAGAATTTACATAAAATTCTTTTAAGAGCTTTTGCATTGTTTAGTGCACGTTAAAAAACCAATTAAATATAAAGTAATTGCTAAAACACATTACTCAAAGGTGTGCAAAGACATGCCAACAGGGTTCAATTGCCTGAAACCTTGCTGCACACATCAAACCTGTCTCTTTTCAAAAGATGGGCAGCACAAAGGTAATCTACACCCGTGGACCAACTGTGGTGTTGCTTTTTTATTTTTCCCAGATGGTAGATTTTTGTTTGGGCTCCCAAACGAAATGGAAGAAGCCAGGAGAAACATAGGGAAACAACTGTTTGATGAGAACATTAATTAGATGCTCCATTAAAAAAAGTGGTGAATGAAGAGTAGCAATTACAGATAAAACACCCAACGCCATTTCAACCTGGTGTGCTTGTTGTTGCATCTCAAGATGTATTATTTTCAGAGTACTGGGAGGCAGGAATACATCTTACATGAAGTCTGTGGCTGGGGGATGCAAAATCATAGAAAACATTGCAAGTGGAACATTTAAACATTCAGTCAGTGTTTTATATTAAGCCAGGCATGGTTTGATGCCCCAAGAAGCCCCAAGCAGCTATATGGCCTTGAGGGTTATCCCACCCAGACAGACAGACCTGAGAAATTGACGCTACGGATGTACTTGAGAAGCTCTGCACCATCTACTGGGTCCATCTTGGGGCAGAGGCCAATCTTCCCAGGGCACAAGTTCTTGTGCATGTTGTGAAGCGCATGGCCCATGGCATAGACAGCATCGATGACAAACTGCACCTTTCCTTCCTGCTCATAGGCAGAGTCCTGGCCAATCCGCTCACGATCTGGAAGACAAAAGGCAAAGGGTGGGGTTCAATCACATGCTTTCATGGGCAACTGCAGACCTACAGGGTTATCCATTTGCTTTGAAATCTAGCATTCACTGTGGAATTTCAGTTCCTGAAAAGGATTCAAAGGACTCCTGCTTCTTGCAGCAAGGAATGTCTCCACTGAACTCTTTCATGCTGAGGTGAAAATGTGTACTGAGATGCGGGGGGGGGGGGGGAGGAATGTTAATAATAATAATAATAATAAATTTATTTATATCCCGCCCTCCCTAGCCAAAGCCGGGCTCAGAGCGGCTAACATCAAATGTATAATACATTAACATAAAATCAGACAATCAATTAAAATACATCCTCAAATCAGATCAGGATCAGAATAAAATCCAATCGGATGGCAACCCGCAGATTAGGGTTGGTGACCTTAAATGCTCACCAGGCCCAACTGTTTGTGCTGAACTTATATGGGCCTGTGAGAAAAATTGGGAGGCCACTTTCATGCAAGTTCTTATGAAAGGGGAGAGGGAGTCAGACTGAACCCCGACTAAAGGCCTGGCAGAACAGCTCCGTCTTGCAGGCCCTGCAGAAAGTTGTCAAGTCCCGCAGGGCCCTGGTCTCTTGTGACAGAGTGTTCCATCAGATTGTTAAGAAATATTAGAAGACCATAACAGTTTCAGTTGGTTTGTTGCACATGAAAGTAAATAAGAAGAAAAACCCACCCAGTGTATACCTCCATAGTGCCAAAGAGTTGGGCTGAGTCTTGTCATTACAAGAGCTCCACTAGATCAGACCAAGGCTCATCTAGGCCAGCATTCTGTTCTCACAGTAGCCAACCAGACACCTGTGGGAAATCTAGAAGCAAGGCTAGACTGGCCCTGTCTCATTAGTAAAAGGAGTACAGAAGCCACAAAGTAACCAATGCCATTCCATGATTTCAGTGATCCTGTAGATCAGGGATAGGGAGCCTCTTTCAGTCTGCTGGTGGGGGGAGCATACCTTCCTGGATAACCTTCACAGGTGCACACACCAGTGGTGGGTGTAAGTGGTGGACAGAGATCAAAGTGAAGCAAAAGATGTGATTCATATATTTATATAAGTGGCTACAACATTCCAGCCAAGTAAAACTCATAGGTTTTCTACATATACCCACCCAGTTTTCCATTATCTATTATCACAATTCATGAACATATTCCACCCAGGCAAAAGCTCCCAAGGAGGGTTTGGTAAAGGGCTAAAGAGGGGTGTGGCCCGCAGACAGGAGGTGTGGCCTGAAGAGAGTCCCAGAGGCCAGGTGGAGAAGCCTGCGGGGGCCACCTGTGGAACCCAGGCCTGGGGTTCCTTGCACATGCTAAATACTGTTTTCAACGAAAGAGCAAGACTTGCAGTTTTTGCCCATATAGTTTACTAGTGTGAATGTAGAACTTATAATGATATTTCCACATTAACAACAATCACATCTTCTCATAAATAGCAGGAGAGGGAGACTAGGAGGTGATTTACTCCTCCTGTGTGAAAAATGCTTGTAGTGGTGTTCCATCCTGTTAGCAACAGCTTTCCTACGCAATTTTTCCATCTTAAATTGCTCTGTTTCACATTAGCACACTAGGAACACAAATGCCCCAGCTTTGATTGCAGAAAAACCCGTCATGCTGTTCTAGCCTCTGAGTACTCAAACTTCTTATTTGTTTTGCTAGGGCATACAAAGTCCAGCCTTCCTTGAAGGTTTTTAAACAGAACTTGGAAGGCCATCTGTTATGATTGATCTAGTTGAGATTCTTGCATTGCAGGCAGTTGGACTAGATTACCCTTGGGGTCCTGTCAATACGCCTTTCAACCGATGTCAGTGACTGGGCTCAATAAATGGTTCTGCCCCGACTGGGCTAGGTGACTGGAGCACTTTCAGAGACCTTCCAATCCTGGAAAGCAGGTCTCAGTGCACTAGACTCACAACTGTGCATTGTGAGCACCAGACTCAGCAGAGTATAAATAACACGGAAGCTAGCTGTGAAGCATAACTTCTTTTATTTCTAACAGCTACTACAAACTAAAGAACTACTGGCTTGCATGAGTGTTACAGCTCCCACTCAGCCATCTAGTCATTACATAGATAAGACTCTCTCCACAGACAGAGTCAGGCAGTCAGGCAGGAGCAGAGTCAGGCAAGTCGAAGAGCTGTTTTCACCCCCTCCTTTCTCAAAACATCATATTAGGAGATTCTCGCAATGGGAGGGGGTAAAAATATCAACAAGTCCCTCCCAACTTTACAGTTCTTTGATTCTCTGTTTTCTTTATTTTAATAAATTCATATTGACTACAGTAAATGAACTAGATGTGAGCTGTTAATAACCTAAGGTTAATCCAGAAAAGACTGTGACACTGTTGGTCAGCAGGAGAGCCGAACCAGGAGCTGAACTTATTCTGGATTGGATTGCTCTCTTCTTTAAAGGCCAGTTTTGCATCTTGGGGGGACACGAGTGGTGCTGTGGGTTAAACCACAGAGCCTAGGACTTGCCAATCAGAAGGTCGGCAGTTCGAATCCCCGCCACAGGGTGAGCTCCCATTGCTTGGTCCCTGCTCCTGTCAACCTAGCAGTTCGAAAGCATGTCAAAGTGCAAGGAGATAAATAGATACAGCTCCGGCAGGAAGGTAAACGGCGTTTACGTGCACTGCTCTGGTTCACCAGAAGCGGCTTAGTCATGCTGGCCACATGACCCAGAAGCTGTACGCTGGCTCCCTCGGCCAATAAAGCAAGATGAGCACTGCAACCCCAGAGTTGGTCACGACTGGACCTGAAGGTCAGGGGTCCCTTTACCTTTTGCATCTTGGGAGTGCTTGTGACTGTGGTTGCACTCCTAGAAACTCATATGCCAGCAGGATCTTGGAGAGCTTTTGCACAGATTTGGCTGGTAAATGAGCTATGCTTGATAAAACAAATCTGGCCATAATTATGCATGTCCTGATCACATGTAGACTGATGCAACATTCTCTGTGAAAATGTCTTGGAAAAGTGTTCAGAAGCTTCTGCTGGTACTAAATGCAGTGACCAAAGAAATTTCCAGAGCCTCCACTGCTGATTATATCACCTATGTTTTATGTTGGCTTCTAGTTCCTTTCTGAGCACAGTTTGAAACTCAAGGTTCTTTTTTACAACAGCCTAAGTGAAGACTCTTTGAAAGATCTCCTCCTCCCAATAAGATCCTGCCTGCCCACTGCATTCAACACTAGAGGCCCCACGTCCTACCAATTTGATGAGCACAATTGGTTAGGATTTAAGACAAGGTCTTCTCAGCTGCAACCTCCAGCTTGTAGGACTCCCTCCCTAGAGAGGCTTGGTTGGCTCCCACTCACTCTCTTAACCTTCAGGTGAACTGAGCTTCTAATGCTCGTCTTTTTATTTTATCCCAATTTGTTTTATCCAACGCATAGTTTTATTCTATGAAACTAATTTTAACTATTTGGGCTGTTTCTCATAGAATCATAGAGTTGGAAGGGATCATGAGGTCCCTGCATCTGTTCAGTCTTACTCCATATGACTCATTAGTCACCTTGAATATTTTATAAAGAAAAGTGGGGGTGTAATTTTTAAAACAAATAATTGAATGCTTTGAGAGCAAACAGCTTCTGTCCATCACGCAAAGATATGTTGTACATAGCTTAGTACACATGGTCTTGATGGTCCAGAAAAGAAAGTTCTGGAAGTAGGTTTTCAAATCTCCCCTGAAATTAAGAAAGATGAGTAAAAAGGTAAAGGGACCCCTGACCATCAGGTCCAGTCGTGACCGACTCTGGGGTTGCGGTGTTCATCTCGCTTTATTGACCAAGGGAGCCACCGTACCGCTTCCGGGTCATGTGGCCAGCATGACTAAGCCGCTTTTGGCAAACCAGAGCAGTGCACAGAAACGCCATTTACCTTCCCACCGGAGCGATACCTCTTTATCTACTTGCACTTTGACGTGCTTTCGAACTGCTAGGTTGGCAGGAGGAGCAGGGACAGAGCAATGGGAGCTCACCCCTTCGCGGGGATTCGAACCGCCGACCTTCTGATCGGCAAGTGGTTTAACACAACTTTCATGGTGAAGCTACAGATAATGAAAGCACTTTCATCACAAAACCCTGGGAGGAACCAGGCCCTCTACAAGATATAGGAGGATGTCACTCATTCCAAATGCTATAACAGCAACCCTCTTCTGTGGATTGCTTCCTTTACAGTGCAAGAGCTGCCTGTAGCCAGCAAGGGAAACCACACACACGCTTTCTTTGAACTCTCAAACTTGTACACCCAAGTCACAGCCTCAGCAGCAGCATATGCAAATATTATTCAGCCCCTGGCATCATCCATCTCACCACCGGTGGCTCTCACATCAGTCTCCCAAGTGCTATCAGCTGTGTCAAAGGATGGTCTGCACAGCATCCATCAGTTCTAGGATGTGCTCTATCAAGTCCTTGCCACTGCCAAACGCACCTTCAGTTTTTCTCCCATCCCGATATTCCTCCCCCACCCACCCACCCACCCACCCTCCCGCCCCCTCTCCAGCCAGCGTTGGATTGCAGGATCATTCAAGTATACGGTAATTACCCACGACAGCTGCCTGCCTCTTCCTGTCATAACCGCTCTTAATGGGACTTGAAACATGTTAATCATTTGGCAAAAGATACCGATTAACACAGCACACTGTTAATTGGAGCTAAAAGAGGGTCCCCTGTGGTATGGTACTGCCAGAATAACACCAACCCAGCCTCCCAAATACTGCCCCTTCACCAGCAGAGGGGAAGGGTGTGCTTGTGCATGTCTGGCCATGTGCATAAAGCCATTAAACTCAGGAAGGAGAAGAGGATTTTAAAATAGGGGACATTCTGAACTGGGAAGTCTACGACAGTGGTGGGGAACTGGTAACCCCTCCAGATAGTCCTGGGCTATAACAATACATCTGTATTGATCATCTGTATGGGGCTGATGGGACCTGGAATCCAGCAAGAAGTGGAGAGTTACAAGTTCCTTACTCCCAACCTAAGGGAATAATCAGAGAAAGCACTGACCTACCAGGAGTGAATGGTGTCTCATCTCCTCTCTTGCATTCTACAGTCAAGACTGGCAGAGGTATCACATACATAACAAGTTCTCTGCCCACCCAGTGTGCTCCTTCCAGCAGTATCACAGCTTATAATAGCCAAGTAGAATGTTTATGTGCTTCGTATGACCCTGATGCTGTGATATGTGGTGTGGTGATTCATATCAGAGGGAAAGAGACTCCTATGGCTAGCAAAGGATGAGGCAGGGAAAGAAAAGCACATAAATGTATTTCTTTATTCACTTGATACTACACTTGCTGCTTGTTCAGGAGAATCAGCCAACCAATAATCAGTCAGGATGGGCTGCAGGTTGGTATGGGCGGGGCTGATGAGCAGCTACAAGCCTCCAGATTTCTCCTGATAGCGTAAAAACCTCCCCCCGTCTCTCTCTCTCTCTCTGTCTCTGTCTCTCTCTCTCTCTCTCTCTCTCTCTCTCTCTCTCTCTCACACACACACACACACACACACACAGGCAGACAAGCAAGCAAGCAAGCTATCCTAAGCTTGAAGGGGTCAAGGACAATGACACTCCATCCTTTAGCACTTCTTGAAGAATTTATTTTAAAATGTTCGACTGTCAACAATCTGAGTTTAAAAATATATTCCTTTTTTAAGGAATTCAGTTATTTGTTTTGGCCACAATGAAGTGACACCTGGTTGGTCAATAAGACTGAAATGGGATGTATAGAAGTGAAAAGTTTCTAAACTTTCTGCCACTTCTTGAAACAGTCTAGTTTGTCCACAATTTGTAATGTCTGAAACAAAAATAACATTATAACAAATAACATATATCTAAATTTGTCTGGCAGGGCAAAAAGCCCAGAATAAAATTTAAGATACTTACTGATGCAAAAGAAAGAGGGGGGTTTGCCCTGCCGGATTTAAGATTGTATTATGAATCGGCAGCTTTCTGCTGGTTGAAAGACTGGCTACTTCTTGAGAACGCAGACATTCTGGACTTGGAAGGATTTGACAATAGGTTTGGTTGGCATGCATATATATGGTACGACAAGGTAAAAGTTCATAAGGGTTTTAAAAACCATATTGTTAGGAAAGGATTATACAATGTTTGGATTCGATATAAGGATTTGCTGGAAAATAAAACTCCTAGGTGGGTATCACCAATGGAGGCTAAGGAGGTGAAGAAACTTAATATGGAATCTAAATGGCCAAAATATTTTGAAATCTTAGAACAAGAAAGTGGCAAATTTAAATTACAGAGCTTTGAGAAAATAAAGTCCAAGGTACGAGATTGGCTCCATTATTACCAAATAATGGAGACTTTTAAACAAGACAGGAAAATTGGTTTCCAGGTGGAGAAATCGAAATTAGAAACAGAACTGCTAGAACCCAATACTAAGAATCTATCAAGAATGTATAATCTGTTGCTGAGGTGGAATACAACAGATGAGACAGTTAAGTCAGTTATGATTAAATGGGCACAGGACATAGGTCATGACATTATGTTTGCTGACTGGGAACAGTTATGGACCACCGGTATTAAATTTACGGCATGTAATGCCATAAGAGAAAATATTATGAAAATGATTTATAGGTGGTACATGACCCCAGTCAAGCTTTGCGAAGATTTTTCATCTGCCCAATAGTAAATGTTGGAAATGTAATGAGACTGAAGGTACTTTCTTTCACCTCTGGTGGACCTGCCCAAAGATTAAAGCCTTTTGGGAAATGATTTACAATGAAATTAAGAAGGTACTTAAATGTACTTTTCATAAGAAACCAGAGGCATTTCTCTTGGGCATGGTCGGCCAGTTGGTGTCAAGGAAGGACAAGACCTTTTTTATGTACGCCACTACAGCAGCAAGGATTCTTCTAGCAAAGTATTGGAAGACACAAGAATTACCCACATTGGAAGAATGGCAGACGAAAGTGATTGACTTTATGGGACTGGCAGAGATGACCGGCAGAATCCGTGACCAAGAGAAAGAGACGGTGGAGGAAGACTGGAAGAAATTTAAAGCATATCTTAAGAACTGTTACAAAATTGAGGAGTGTTAAAATGTCAAGGGGAAGGAAGATGTAGAATTACAGCTGAAATTGTTTGATGATTTAAGGTGAAACTGAGAAAGAGAATAAGTTTAAATTTAATTGGCAAAAAGGGTTGCTGAAAAAATGTAAAATAAGGATGCAAAAAGGGTGAGGTATGGGGAAGTCCGAGAAAAGAGGTTTATGAAAATGAGCTTAAGAAATTATATTTGTGTGTTTGTTTGTTTTTTTCTTTTTCTTTTTGAAGTTTGTATGTTGTTGTTGTCTGGTCTTAAAATTTGGAAAATTAATAAAAAATCATAAAAAAAGAAAAGTTTCTAAACTATACAAGGTATAGAACCTGCAGGAATTTATGTAGGCTTTCTGGAGATTCTATTCCAGATATTGCTTCTTGTGTCTGCAGTTAGTCTTGTAGGGTAGACCGAACCTAACCCATGTTTACAAAGAAGTATCTCCCATTGATTTTGCAATTCAGCTGTAGGATTGCATTTCAGGGGTCACTGGATAGCTTAGAGTTCCACAGAGCCTCAGATTGTGCAACTGTGAACCTTACGTATTAGGAATCTTAGGCGTTTTGCAACATCAAACTAGCACAACTGCTGGAACATAAAGGATGCCTCGTGAAATTCAAAGTGCAAGGTTTGACATTGTTCTGAATCATACTATTCAATTGTGCAAAGCAAAGAGATGACCTAACCCCTTAAGCTTTTCTATAGCTCACTTAATGGCCTTCAGTGGCTGGTGGCTGCTGTAAGCCACTGGAATTTCCTGGATGGGAAAAGCTGTTTTGCTGTTTGATCCTGGCTAGGGAAAGAACCCTGGGCTTTTGTGATTGGTGGCAAGAAACAGTTAGGGAGTTGCAAGGGTAAGCTGTTGCTTTTTGTAGGGGTGGGCCTGTTCCAAATCTAATACTATTTGTCTGGGTGCCTGCTTCCTGTCCTCTGCTCAACCAGTATATTCTGCAATGGGAGCAGATGTTACAAAAATGCAATAAGCACATTAGCACTCTTCCTACAAGGAAAATGACCCTGTAAAAGGCTGACCTGACACTTCCTGCTGCTTCGGAATTGGAGAATGCAGAAGCAATGTTCTCCTGTAAAGGTTGCTTCGCTGTATAAATGCCAGACTACTTTAAAATAATGTCCTACAATAAGAATTTAACAACATTTTAAGTAATGTGGTTCTTCCCTGAATACAGTTGCAGCTAAATCTATATGAGGGGTTTGCATCAGCACTGTGTGTACCTCAACTAAGAAGGCAAATTGGGGTGATTCTGAGTAGCTTTTAATTTACAGAGTTTGACCACACCATTACCCATGTGTGCCAAGGAAGGGCCCAACCATCTGAGTAGCTCTTTGCCTCTGAGTTTGCTTTCCTTCAAAAAGTTAGACATGGCCATCTCTACTTTCTTTTCCATGAAATCAACTTGAATGCAAGAGGAGGAGATGAATTTCTTCTTCTTCTTTTGATGGGCAGGCCTAGCTTTTAATCACAGTGAATTGTTTCCCTAGTCTACTCCAATCACAATGAACTGGGGAAGGAATGCTGAAGTAAACACATGGCGGAGTTAGATTGTTGGAGATGGCCTGTCCCCTCCCCCTTCATTTTCCTAACAAATAATTTTAAGAACCTGAGCTACACACTTGATGGAAGGCCGGTCTGCTCTTCCACCTGATTCATGACCATGTAACTATAATAGATCCCTGCTATATACTTAGCTACTTATCATTTCCTCACAATATGTACTGTATAACTGATAGTGGAAATTCCACACACAACTATCATTAAGTTCATAGACTCAGTTAAGTACCACTGGCTTCTTTGCAATGTGTTGGGCATTAACAGAGGAAAGTGCTCATGCTATAATTCGTTCCAGATAATTTTGTTCTAAACTTGTGATTCCAAGTTTTAAGTACGTAAGTTATGTGTTCCACTTTTAGTTTTGGTAGTGCTGAAAGTTGCTAACAGTGCATGCACCAGCTTCTTGAAGAACTGCCAGAAATACTATTATTATGACCTAATGAAGACATATATTCAATACCAAGCATTCAAACTGCCCACAGCCAACATTGCCAGCCAAAAAAGGTGATCTTCACTGACTCCTAAGTGACAACTATTGAAAGAAGAGCTGGCTTAATTATTGAGCCAATGGAAGTAAACACAGTTAGCCTCCAATTCTACAAGTTCCCAACTGGAAGAAATGGAATAATCATATTTTAGAAACCAAGGCTTAATGGGAAGAGGATGACATGGTTTTTCATCAGTTCTCCTACCAACATCATCACAGAAACAGGTTTGATCTTTCCTAGAAACTACCTAGTCTGGGGAAGGGCAGACCTAAGATAACCCCTTCCCTTTAGTTGTAGAAGCAATGATAGATTATGATTACAAAACTCCCCCCCCCATGAGATACTTCCTTGCATCCACGTTTCAATGCCTTGATTCTGAATTTTAACATTCCTTGAAACATAAATCAAATTCACAGGATGGGACTCTTGACTTTTTTCCATGGATATGGAAAATCAATTTATGTTTGCATTAAATCTGCAAGATTAAAGACTCTATTCTGGTGGACCATATCTGTTTTCAGAAGCTTATTGAAGGAATGAAGAAGTATAAGTGGATCCCTGATTCACCCATTCTTTCAAAAGATGCCAGCTTCTGAAGAGGTTCTGATACAACAACCTTGTATGTAACCACATAGCAATGCCATATGGAATGAAAAACAATCTGGCATTGCTCTTGCTGCTCCCTCCTGTGCAACATTCTTAACTGGGACATGGACACTATTAAATATTCTGATGTTACTTTAGCAACAAACAACTGCAGGTAGGTGACTGTCTTCCATGTAGACCAGCTGGTAAGGAGCAATTAAGACAAAATGTATGCAAAAAATACCTGAGCAAATCTGTGCTGGTATATCTTTGTGCCCCATTGTGTGGGTCGGGGGGGGGGGGGTTAGGTATCAGCAGCCAGTCCCAATCCTCTTGATCTACAAGTCACATAAGGCACTTTCACAAGTGACACAGACAGAGCAATCCAATCTGCGTGGGGTGTGTGGAGTTGGTTTAGATGGTGATATCCCTCCACCCAGCTGTCCTGCCTCAGCTAGTCTCTTACCAGTTTCTGAAGGGGTGATCAACTGGGAAGCCCACTGGTGGTGTCCTGGCCCTCACTCAAACTCAACTTTCAGTTCCTGCCCAAGTCTTTAATGCATATATCTGAATGATAGATAGGCTAAACAAGGGCCAAAGGCACAGCAGGTAAACTGCATGGCTACACGTGAGCTGAGGCATTGATCCAACAAGTGACATGCCTCCTGCCTCTTTCTTTTGAAGAGAGGCCTAGAAGGTGTTTCTGCTATGAGCAAGCAAACAGGCACTTCAGTGAGTGTGCAGGACCTGTGAGGTTTATTTGTGCCACTGCTTGCGTCTTTGTGTCCTGGGTGACAGAGCTGCCTACTCAGCAGCATCTGGCTGACTTTCATATGCCTCCCCAAGATGAAGTTCTATACTGGCAGTAATGACAGGAGGGACTAGCAGCTGTGGTAACAGCCCTTTTGGAGATGTCTGGTATCTTAAGGGTGGAACACCCCTCTGTCAACCCACTTGAACCTTACTCCGGATAAAGCCCTGAGCTTTCTGAACATTGGTCCCCTCTGCCAGCGCCAATATTTCTTGAGGCACTAAGGCCTTCCCTTGGGTTGTCTAGCTCCAACTCCCTGACCTCTGCCCTCCCCCACTTCTTTGGGATCCCCACACACCCTCCAAGGTGGCTCCCCAAAGGTTCACAACTGGTGGAAAGCAGCAGGAAGCCCAAGGGGGGAGGCTGAGCTGACCCAGGATCTGCTGGAAATCATGCCGGTCTCACTACCATTGTATGATAATATCAGCCCCGATCATCTTGGCCCTCAACCTTTAGCCATGGTCACTGTGACTGACAGGGCTGATGCAAGGAGGGAGGGGGAGCTTTGATTGCGCCCTGAGAATATATATTTGTCAGCTTTTAAAACCTTGTGACTATGTTGAATGTGGCATGTAATATGAGAAGTTGCCGTTTTTAATTTGAAAGATAGCTCCTAGAAATTTAGCAATTTATTTCCCAGTGTGTGAGGGATATACCTTCTTTTTCCGTTTCAGCGAAGAAAGCATGTTGACTGCACATTCTTTTCCACATGAACCACTAAAAAAATATCTGGACACCCCTCCAAGGAGGGAAAAATATTTTCTACAACAGGCAATAAGTCCCCACATGTTAACATTTGAGGACACCTAATGTGGTCTACTACACTGTCACTTTGAAGACGAATATCTCTCAGAAACTTCAACTGATCTAAAATGCAGCAGCCAGTTTATCAGCTGGGGTTTCCATTAGAACTCATGCAGCCCGTGTTCTAAAACCAGTTTGTTTCTGGACCCAATTCAATGTGCTCATATTAATATTTAAAGGCCTAAGTGATTTAGGCCTCAAATATCTGAAAGATCCAGCTCCCTCCCTACAGACTTCTCTGGTGTCCACTCTCAGAAGCTGGTGTGTGTGGCCCAGGGGTGGCTCCATGGCAGCCCCATAGTCATGGAATTCCCAACCCACAGAGGTATGTCTGGCATCTGCACTATATGGATTTCAGAGAACGCTGAAGATGTAGCTCTTGGTTCTGGTAGGGTTGGCATATTTCAAAAAGTAAAAACTAGGACACCCCAAAGTTGTTGCTTTAATTCTTTTTCATACTGAATTTAACCTGGTGGTGAAGGGCAGGTAATAAATTTCAACCATGATAATGATGATATCCAGAAGGATGCTGCATGACACTGTGCATGCATCTCCCTCTCCCTTATCCCTCTTCTGTGCACAGTGAGAGAAGACGAAGAAACACAGAGATGCAGGAATGATACCCAGCAGCATTCCCAGTCTCTGTCATTGTAACCTTCACTTCAGGATGGGAGCACCATGCTCAGCAGCTGATGTATCAGGCGGAAGAGACGCTACAACAAATTGATAGAGAACTGACCAACAAAAAAAGATTATATCAAGGAGGTAAATTTACAGCCCATCCTTCAAAGTTATAAAAATGCTCTTGGACTACACTGAGATTACTCATGTGAAACCCGTCAAGTTATCCTTTCTTTCCCATTATTGACAAGGACTATTAATCTTCTCCCTCAGCTCAGAGCCCTTCCCGCATTCGTCTCTCAATGAACAGACAAGCCACTCTGTCTTGTCAAGATAATTACATATTTTTAAAAGAAGGTTGTAATAGACTTTAGTCTTGAGCTAAAAACCTCTGGGAGTTTCCTCCCAGCATTTTGCTATGTGGGTCCTATCTGATCTTCCATAAAAGTGGCTATTATTCAGTAGCACCCAAAATGTGCATGTTGCCATTTCAGACACTGGTGTAGATGTGCTCTTGGGACTCTAAGCAATGGGACTTGTACCCTATCCATGAACTTCATGTGACCTTCAAAATAGGCAGCATCTTAAATATGTTCACTGAAGCTGTGCATTACAGCACCAAGCACACCAAGCCCATAAAGTTAGATTAAATTATTGATTTAATTCCTTTATTTTCAACTTCCAAAAACAGTTCTATTTTCATTACAGGAAAAGGAAAAGGCACATTCTTGTCTCAGAGTCTCTGCTGAGATCTCACTAGAAGTGAGACCAACAAAAAGACTGAGAAAGTTAGGAAAGCAAAACCTCAATAATTCTGTCTTTCTCAAACTCTCCTGTGGGGTCAAAATACATTGAACATCCTTCACAGCACAATAAATACTGCTTGGATTAGCTAGGAGTATTATCCTGAAAGTTTTGGGGACAATCAGGAAAGGTCCATTTCTAGTAGAAGCTACAATGACTGAAAACATAGCTATTAGTACTCATCTAAGTTTATACACTTCCGTTAAGAAATTCTTTCAGAATTAAAAGCTGAAGTCTCACACTCACAATAAGATCAAGACCATAGCTAAGCCTCAAGGCAGGACTGGAACTGAATTTCAGGAATGGACGAGAAGGATCGTTTCTCAGCTCACTTTTTAATGCTTGAAAGTCTTGAATCAGAGCTGATTCTGTGATAATTGAGAAAAGGTGAAGGTGTAATTATTCCAGTGGATGAGCACTTGGCAGCTGGGCTCCTAGGAAGCTAGTTTATTGAAAGTAGGCCAACACATCAAATGTATGACACAGTTTGGAACCTAGTTCCTGAAAGGCAGCCCCAATATCAGGTTTTGTATATGCTCATTACTTTTCATCCTCTCCTCATCATGTTGCTAGGAAAACGCGTAATTTAGCAACTGGGGCAGGATGTGTCAGCTGGTATTTTATGGACTATGTTACACCTCTTCTGTGTCAGTTGCCTATTGGCGTGGGTTGCTGGGACCTGGGTCAAGCAAGTCACTGAAACCACTCAAGTGCCCCTCATCAGAGACACCAGGCTGCACTGTGCCACCTGTCCATGCAGGGGGGAGCCCGGGCGGACAATGTGGCCTTTGGTGGGCAAATCCTCCCAATGCCTGTGGAGAAGAGCGCCGGGGCAGGCCTCCCTCTCTCTGTGCCTGCTCACTGTGGGCCTGAAACTGCTCCGTCACCTTCTCCAGGGTGGGGTAGGGATCCCCATGGTAACTGCTGGTTGCACCCCCTCAGAAATTTCACTTCCGGGGCCTTGTCCCTCCTCCAGGCCCCCATGCTATCACATTGCTCTGCATACTTCCAAGCAGCCTTCCCTAACCTGTAGCCCTCCAGATGTTTTGGGCTACAACTCCCATCAGTCCCAGGTTACTGAAGGCTGCCTTGGAGACAGCCAGCTTTCCACCTCATTTTAAAATCTAACACGATGAATGAACTAGCACAGCAGTCACCCCTGCAACCTAAATGGTGCTGCAGGAAACTAAATGGTGCTGCAGGAGACTAAATGCATTTCTTGTGTCTTAGATTTCTTGCACCTCTGCTATAAAGACTAACACATGGCTAGCTAGCTATTAAGATGCCAACTATAATATTCTGATTTGTGTTCTGTGGACATTCTCCTCTGAGCTGGACAGAGATCCAATATAGGGCATAGCAATTCTAATAATACTGAAAACCCTTCAGTGAAGACAGTGTTGGACATTCAGCTTAAGAAGACCCTGATCTTTTTTGAAGCCCCCAGGGGAAAATATTAATATTTTTGGAACTGTGGTCCTTTCCATGCTGTATTCCCTCCAAAATCCCTCCTCCCAGAAAATAAGGTCAATTGTATGAGCCTGACCCCCCTCTGCTGCTGTTTTTGTAGACTGGACACAACACCCAAGCTCAAAATTTGCCCAAGAAGACTGATCTACCTTACTACATGCCTGATGCTGAGTAGTGGGTCTGCTCCTTTGAAGGGCCTATAAGAAAAACTTTTGGTGCATTTACTCCGAAAGCACCTGTTCTTTGATGCGCTGAAGCCGTCAGCCCCAACGCCTTTTCACAAGATGCCGATAACTACTTTAAAAATCTTTTAAAGGACAAGATTAGGTTGGAACCAGCAAACCACAGATCAGAAAACAGTCGTGCAGTGGCATGTTCCAGACAGGAACACAATGAATCTCTTTGAAACTCACAGTAGATTAGGACAGCATAGGGAATGTGACCCTGCTGATTATAATAGCAGGGTCGTGCATCGTTCTACCCATCTGATAATTAATTTTCAAGTACGCAACGAGTCTTGCCGGGCACCCCTCTGAGAATGAATGCAGCTATCTTTTCAAGCGCCGGATGAGAAAGGATTAGCATCAATTCCGATCACATCCCAGCTCTGGCTGCGGCTTTCAGCAGGAGTTAATCAAACTCACTCACTATACCACTCTCTGGAGAGCTCAATTGATGGCCCCCCGGACCACCAAGGGACTTCTGAACCATAACCTTCCCTGCCGTGAGTCACTTCAGGGAGTAATAAATGGCTGCAGACAGCAAACGAGCAATGTCTCAGGGCCAGGTCCAACAAAATATCTTGCATCCACTCAATGTCTTCCCTTGGATGCACTTTACTTTGGAATCTCCCACCCCTGTGGCTTGTTAAAGTATGATTGCACAAACTGTTTCAACTACTTTAAAGGACTGTCCTGGAACGAGCTGAAAGGCCTTGGAAGAAGGGTGGTAGAGCATCTGCCTTGAATGCAGAAGATCCCAGATTTTTGATTCCTTTGCATCTCCAGGTAGCACTGGGAGAGACCCCTGTGGGATACCCTGGAGAGCTGCTGCCAATCAATGTAGACAATCCAGGGCCAGATGGGCCAGTGAGTCTGACTCATGGTAAGGCAGCTTCCCATGCTTCTACAAGAACACATTATGATTAAATATTTTTGCACATAGGAATTTATGGGACTCATTTCAAAAATCATCCAGTGGATGCAGAATGTTATAGCACAAGAACCCAAAGCACCACACAGCCATTTGCATCAATGAGTCCTCCACTGATCCCCGTATTATCACCTCCCAATACTATGGAGGAGAGTATTGATCCCGTGTTATGTGTGTGACTGGTGAAATGTTGGGGGAAGCCCTGCACTCCTGTCACAGACAACAAAGCTTTCTAATTACTATGCTTCCCATCAGCCCCAGCCTGCATGGCCAATGGTCAATAAGGGCTAGAGTCATAGTTCAAAACATACAGAGGACACCAGGTTGGGGAAGGCTGCTGTATGAGGTTATGGGTACCAGTCTCTCCAAATTCCTGGGTCCAGTAAATGTCAAAATATAAGCCAAGCCAGTTTCCTGACTAGGAAATTGCTTGGGGCGGTGAGCCATCAGGAGGACAAAGGGAAGGTGATGAGCCATTAGGGAAGCCAAAAAGAGGGGAGCTCCCTCTGCTCAGAGTTAGAAGATAAAAGGAGAGTTTAAAGTAGAGTCTTGGCTGGATGTGACCTCGGAGGGAAAATATTGCAGTCTAGTAAAGGCGGCAAACTGGAGAGAAGGTCAGAGCACAATGGCTAATATCTGTTTGAATCTAGGGCTGCAGTTATGAGAGACACTACCTATTGGGGTGTCAGTGATGTGAACCCCTCCATTGCAGGCTCAGGTTGTATATATGTATAAGTAAACCATATATCATAAAGGCACCACAACCAATGCTGTGTCTCATTTCCAAACGGAAACACAAACCCTGGGTAAGAGTGCCTGGAACCCCTGGAATTTCTGAGACTGGGGTGGTGTGCAACAGTGTGTATTCTAAAATGGCACCATCCACACACATGAGAATGGTATAGGCAGGCCTAGTGCTCTAAGGTTTGCAGAAGTATTCTTTTTGGAGGGAAACTCTGAAGAAGAGAAATAGCCCAGTGAGGACTGTGCATGCCCCTAGAGTACCTGTGTGGCAGTGGAAGGAGGAATTAAATGGAGGCGATGGCTGGCTAGAACTCCAAGCAGGCGCACTGCAACCCTGTGCTAGATTCCATTTGCATTTTCTACCAAAAATAGAACCATTTGCTGATTGTTGGAGGCCTCCTTAAATGTATTTGCCTAGCACTTTGATGGCCTTGAGATGGCAAGCAAAATAATCCTCTTTTTACTAAGGTTTTTGGTGGGTTTTGGCTGCTGTCTTGGATTTTGTTTATTGTAACACTGCTTGTTCCCCTGACTTGCGTGTGTTCATCCTTGTTTGGATATATCCTTGTATTTGTTTTAGCTTCATGGGTAAGCTGCCTTGGACAAAGTAATGGAAAGTGGATCAGCCAGTGAAGGAGCATCTGCTCCAATATTTTGTGTTTTCTCCCCCCCCACTCCTCCCACCCCCCTTTTATACTATGTCTTAAAAGATTGTGAGCCAGCCTGCCGGCAGGTGCTGCCTTATCCTGAACCGGCACACACACCCAAAATCACTCATGAGCACCTGAAACAAAAACCTGGAGGTAAAATACATTACAAAAAATAAGATAATATTGGTTGTGTTGGTCTCCTTTGTGGCACCATCTGGATGACAGACAGATGTATGTGGGGGAGGGTTTATCAGATGGGGGGCTAGACATCTCCACATTAGTTTGCTAATCCTTTCTTTTTTAGTCTCGTGAAAATTTGTCAGTATTTATGTTTCAAATTTCCCCTAATATGCACATTTCTATGCAATTTAGTCCCAAATCCCTGTGTTTGAAAGCAGTTTTCCCTAACATAATGCACTTGTGTAGGTTAATATGTATAATAATTTTATGCACACTTAGCCCTAATATATGCATTTTTGTACAACCTAGATAGCATCTTAAAAAGCAGAGACATCACCTTGCCAATAAAGGTCCGTATAGTTAAAGCTATGGTTTTCCCAGTAGTGATGTATGGAAGTGAGACCTGGACCATAAAGAAGGCTGATCACCAAAGAATTGATGCTTTTCAATTATGGTGCTGGAGGAGAATCTTGAGAGTCCCATGGACTGCAAGAAGATCAAACGTATCCATTCTTAAGGAAATCAGCCCTGAGTGCTTACTGGAAGGACAGATTGTGAAGCTGAGGCTCCAGTACTTTGGCCACTTCATGAGACGAGAAGACTCCCTGGAAAAGACCCTGATGTTGGGAAAGATGGAGGGCACAAGGAGAAGGGGACGACAGAGGACGAGATGGTTGGACAGTGTTTTCGAAGCTACAAACATGAGTCTGACCAAACTGCGGGAGGCAGTGGAAGACAGGAGTGCCTGGCATGCTCTGGTCCATGGGGTCACAAAGAGTCGGACATGACTATAACTACTAAACAACAACAACACATTACTTGGCTGGAGAGCTGCATTGCAAAATTCAGACAAGTGCAGATTTGCTAGCTTAGCCTTGAAATGCAAACTGAACCAAATTTCTCCCGCATACACAAACAGCAAATGAGAGCATTAGCTAGATGTCAGGAATGGTTTTACACAGTGAGATACACATATATTAAGAAAAAGGCTAAATGGCTTGGAAGAAGTGTTCTAGGTGAGCGCTTGCAAGGGGACAGATCAGAGAGATTGGTAAGGCTGAAACAACTTTTCTCTTGGTTGGTTGGGAAAGAATGAGGTTAGTAGTGCTGGAAGGAAAAGGTATCGATGGAGGGGGAGAGGCAGAGGAGAAATGTACGGGTACATGAGACAATGGGGGACACTCATCTCCTGTAGCTAGGAGAGGAGATAAATTCACCAGCACACGGCACTGATGAGGGCATAACAGTTTGAAGATGTCCTAATTGTGTCCCGGGGCACAATGAGCCAGACAACAGAGAGGAGTGACAATTGGGGAACTGACGCAGAGCTCCTCAAAGCACAGCAGTCACCCGTTACTACGGAGACGCACACTCTTTTTGTTTGCAGGTTGTAAACTGTAATTGAAATGAATTCTCAAGGTTGAAATAATCAGGTGAGGTAGCCCCCTTCCTCCTGCTCCCCTCCAGAAAGAAAGGAATACAGACATAGTATTCACATGTTCAGATACAGCCCTTTGCAGCAGACTGTTGAAGGAGAGGGGAGGGAGGTTGTCAGTTATTTTACAGAAATATTATCTGCTTACTGATTCAGGAAATCAGGAAACATTTCCCCAGTTCCTTCTTTCCCACTCACTCTGTCTCCCCTTTGCTTTCACTCATTCATTTAGCTTGCATCACTAAATCCATTAGCTCAAGCTTTCCACAACCTGGTGCTTTCCAGACATTGGAGGACTCCAACTCCCATCAGCCCTAGCCAGAATGACTAATGACCTGGGATGGTGGGAGCTGTAGTCCCAAACATCTGGAGGTATCAGGCCAGAGAAGGTAGTAATAGATTATGGGAGGCGAGGCCACAGCTCAGAAGCACAACACACCCTTTTACACGCAGTTCCAGATTCTGCCTCTGTGGCATGTCCAGCTCAAAGGATTTCAGGCAGTGGTCCTTGAAGAGCTACTGCCAATTTGAGCTGACTATACTGACGAGAGGTATCAATGGCCGGATTTACTAGAAGGCAGCTCCATATTGATCATATGTCTGTAATTCAACCAGTCAGCATTCCCATGGGGTCTTCCCATGTTAGAAATAAATCCAATTTTTCACCACCTATTTCACAAAGCCCATACCATATTATGTTGCCTGTCAAAAATGCTTGAAACAACAAAGTTTGAAAAAGTTCACCACCATTCAGCATTCATCTCATTGGTCTGGAAATAGTTGTGGGTTGTATCTAACGAAGTTCTACACAGAGTAGATATACTGAAATTACTGTATCTAAATTAGCATGCCCATCCATTTCAATGGGTCTACTCTGAGTAAAATTAATGTTGGCATCCACCTCTAGGCCGCAATACAACTTCCCCATCTTATGTTCACCTCTGCAGGCTCAGCTAGCCTCCCACCATTGCAGACCTCCCTCTTTCCCTCACCAAATGTTCAGGCAGGTGGAAACCTCACCAATGGGGAAATCAAATTGACTTCACGCATGTTTTGACAGGCTGGATGGTGATGCTGTCAATGAAGTAGAGAGGAATCAAAGAGAGGAAGGCTTGGAAAGGAAGATAAGCAGCTCCATCATATATACATTGAGTTTGAGATGGCAATGACGAGACATCCTATTACAATATCAGACAGGCGGAATAGAGGACGGTTCTTTCTTCATTACCTTTACTGAGGAAGAAAGACGAAGGGATCCTCCAGATGACCTGTTTATTGAGCCTCCAGCCTCATTTGCTTGCGCAAAGCTTATGTGGAGGTTAAACACTGTCTTTCTTGAGCATTCATTCTGATTTGTTTGCAGAGAAGCAGTAAGAATTCATGCTGATTTGCTTTCATGATGTTTATGTATCTTCCTGTTAATCCAGCATCTCTCAAACTGTGTTCTATGGAACCCTGGGGCTCCACAAAGTAGTCCAAGTGGTTCCACAATGAAAAAAGTTTTAATGGCAGACAAGCACACACAATGTCTAATTTCCATTGAGCTGCAGCCATGCAGATGAAATGTAAATACTCAAGCAATTGTCTTGGAAGTCCCTTCCCCTTCTTTCCTTCCATTGCCATATTTCCCATGAATTAAATCAGGAGCAACCGGGCTAGTGTGCGCAGGGCAGTGCTGCTTCCCTGGCTTTTCAATACTATACATTGCTGCTAGTTGCCAAGAGCAGTGGAGAGCTGAGCAAAGTGTGGATTCATCAGCCAAACCAATCATATGCTCTTACACTGTTACGTGGAGGCAATCATATAGGTGCAATGGCACAATGCAAGCCCTTTTGAATGCTCATTTACCAGGAATGGTCCCCACCCTGACATAATCCATTACTCCAAGGGCTGGAAGAGAAAACAGCCATTGGTTTACCAATGTGGATGTAGCTATGATTGGACCTGAAGGCAGCAAGTCCACCTTATGCAAAGTTCCCATGAACTTTGTTGATCACCTGCACTAAAAATAATATCTGTACATAAAAAAATGGGGACATCACAGCCTGTTCATATTATCACTTTCTGCAGGAGATTGTTTTTTGGTTTTTGGTTTTTTAAACCAACCCTAAAGTTGGAACCGGTCTTCAGACACAGCTTCGCTGTGAGATTTGGAATTCAAAGTGCTAAAGGGAAACGCCAAAGGTCAGGCCCTTCCCCAGATTGACGCTGGATGGAGGAAGTATTTCTACAACCCTCTGGGAAGCAAAATCAACAGGCTCCATCTGGCTGCATTATTTATTTCAATCTGCGCCACAATAAAATGCTATTCCCCCCCGTCTATTTGGTAAGCAAACATTTCTCAGACAAATGCGGAGATAATTTATTTGCTGACAAATTCGAATAATTTAAAGACACTCCTCGGATTGCTGAATTTCACCTGCCTCTGCAAAAAGAATGCTCTTAAAATATTCTCGCTTAATGCTATGTTATCATTAAGATGAAGTGATCAGCAGCTTGCAGCAACTGGTAATGGAGCCAGTGAGTTGCTCTGCAGCACCAGGGATTTCCAGAAGATGATAGCGCCAGTGTATTTCTTAATGAACAAGTTTCCCAATTTATGTACATGAAGACATAATGCACATATCGGTGTAAGCACATAACTCAAAAACTGGTGCTGCTATCATTATGAGGAAAGAGGGAAAGCAGAAAGAGACTGATGATCTGAGGTTTATGTTTCAGATCTATGCTGTGAACAACTTTAAAACTGGAGAGGAAGCATTTGGGTATGAAACATAAGAGGAGGATAAAAAGGAGGGTGAAGGATATACATGCACAGGCTACAGGGAAATGATAGGCTAGAACCAAGTCCAGATTAAGGTGGTTTTGGCCCCTGGTACAGTTCCCAAAATGGGAAGGGCAGGGCCTGCCCACGCATGAGGTGAACTGAAGCAGCAGCTTTAGGTGGCATAATCCCACAGGGTGCCCTCCTGCTGAGCCTCATTACTGGGATGGCACAGTGGTGGTTTCCAGTGAGATCCCACTAGAAGCCACACCCATGTGACTCCAGTAAGCAAGGGGTGGGTAGCAGCAACTTCCCATTTCACCTCAGGCAGCAAAATAGGATGGGCGTCCCTTGTGGAGAGAAGAGGGGCTCCCCCCCCAAAAAAAAAAAGAATGCAGGAAATAAGGTCCAATAAAATACATCTTGGGATATCTTAAAAACTAACCAATTTATTATTGCATAAACTCTTGTGGACTACAGAAAATACTCTGAGCATGTGCAATTTCACAACTCTCAGCAAAACACAAGCAAGGAGTTTGGAATAGGTAAATCTATGCCAGCTGATGTCCCTCATTCTGGCTCAGCTGGAGATATGCCAGTGTAAGTCCTCCATTCTGACTCAGCCTGGACTCTGCCAATTCACTGGGCTGAGGCCAGGGCAAGTCCTGGGAAAGGGGCATTCGGTGTGGAATGGTAGGAACATTGCCACAATGGAGCAGGGGGAGACTTACTTCTTTTCTAAACTCCATTCAGCTTAGTCATGTTTGGTGTAAGTCAAACTATTTTAAATGCTTCCTCTCAACCCCCATGACTGGCTCAGATCAGCTTAGTCAGCAGTTGCACTTAGGTTTTGTCCTTAGGTGCAGTACTACAAAAGCACATAAGTTAGGCGTGAGTTCTCACAGGTCCAGAGCAAAACAGAGTAAAGACAGTGAATTGAATATTAGATAGACAGACAAATGGAATATGAGCTAAATACGGCTCTGCTTTTATTCAATGTTCTATATGCACCCATCAGCTAACTTCTGATCTGCAAGGCCCTGATCCTTAACTGTGCAGTCTTGACAGTCACGAAGACATGTGCTCCGACCTCTCAGCAGTCTTTTCAAATGTGCAAATGGTGACGCATAGCAGAAGGCAAAGAGAGCGAGAGCGAGATAGTCCCCATCTTCTCTTTTTGCCTGTCTCTGAAAGGAAATAAGAAGCACACAATTTCCCTCTCTCAATGCCTGTAAGTAATAGGCCATTTTCCTGAGTTTGACGTTGGGCTCCACGTCTGATTTCACTCCTGAAATCACAGTAGCCTAAGAATGAGCCGTCACTAACCAGGCAGGTTATATGAGGACATGGAAAGTTGCAGCCATCTTGCTGGAAGTTTGGGGGGGGGGAGAAGCTCTGCTGAACTACAAATAAATACCCATCACTTTCAGCATTTTATTGGCAGACATGAGCATCTGAGTAACAACACTCAAATTGTTCTTCTCAGCTACACAGAACCTTCTAAGCTCCATCAAGTTGCAGCCATGTACTGAATTCTCCTTCTTCAGTACACCCTCCTTTTAGGAATCTCATGGTCTTCTGGCCTTATTCTTTACAAATTTTCCCACTTCCTTGTATCCATGTGTAGCTATACTTGCCAGTTTCATGCCTCTGACAAAGTGGGCTCAAGTCCACATGAGTTTATGCCACAATAAATGTATGAGAATTTAAGATGGCACAGCAGCCTTGCTGTTTTGGCTACAACAGGCTATCATGGCTACTCGCGATGGTAGGCTTCCCTTTGAGGCTAGTGCTCAAAAGAAGCTTGTTTCAAATTGTTGGCACCACAATGCCTTTTTAAATATCAGACATGGACTTGGAACTAACTTGAAGTTCATCACACAGAGAGCCAATTCCTCTGTCATGTTTAATGCTCAGGAGATGACAACTTGAAAGGGGCCTTGTGAGCGTGTACATGGAAAAGCAGCAACTGAATGTATTATCTGTATCTTTTCCAAGGACAATCTCCAGGTTTAGTTGTTTCCTTTCTAGTCACTGAATTGGCAGCAGCTTCCACGATCAAATTCCAAGCATAATTATTTAAGCTTCCTTAATTGTGGAAGGTGAGGTCATTATGCATAATCCTCAATGGGCCTTGGGAAACACGCATATCTTGAATGAATGTTGTATACACACTGCTTACTACTGAATCAGAACAAACAGCAACCTGGATGTCTGAGGATTGCCATTTGTTCCGATTCAGCGGTAAACAACAGGTTTTCCCGGGGAGAGTGGTGGGACAAACAAAAAACAAAAAACCACCCTACTCAGACCTGGACTTGGAAAACACAGGTCTGTGCCTGGAAAGCACAATGCTAAATGAAGTCTGGATGAGCCCCTAGACTTGCATTCCATGTCAAAAATTATACTGCACCAGAAAGCACCAACCCTCTTTATTTCTATGATCATTGTTATATATTTGAATCAGAATCATTTTTCTAGATGTGCTGTAAATTTCTCAGAGTCCCTGGAAATTTTAACAGATGCCTGCCTCTATGGGCCATTTTGAGGCATCAAGAAATCAAATTAGGATAAACAGAAAGCAACACCTGTCCAGGAGTGTCTGTTTGGAAGCACATGACTTGCATCCATGAAACACAGGACTTTGCTGCTGCCTGCTCAAAAGACTTTTATATATATTTGGAGACTGTCTTATATTTTCTTCCTTTGTCACATTTGCTTTCTCTCATCTCACCTCACCCTTGAACCTGCAATCCATTCTGGGAGGCTGCCATCATGGAAGAGGAAGAGGGGGCACTAAGGAGCATCTCCCCCTGCACTGCTGAAAGACCAGCAACTTTTGTATCCTCCTTTCCTTGAAATATTTCCATTTCAGCTGGTCAATACAAGACTATATAACTTTTTTAAAAAGCTTTTCTTTAAGTCCCTCTGGGAAGCCCCCCATTCCCACAAATCTTTTTGTTGAAGTGCAGGATAAAAATGCTTTAACTAAATAAGAAATAACAAGAGAACCCAATAATGTCCAAATAAATTGTGTAGTCACCCACAAGCGTGCTGCATGGCAAATGACTTGGTGATGCTGCAACAGGTAACGGTGGTTAGGTTCCATGGCACATCAGCCCAATGATGGAACAGGGATTCTTACAGCAGGCAGGAGGCAACCTACAGCCCCACCACGTCTCTGCCTGAAAGCCCAGACACCTTTATCTGTCTTTGCCCAGCGGGAGGCAAGCAGTAAATCTCTCCCATCTTTCAGTAAACATATCACCTCAACCACATGGCTGTCAAGAAGACAGATTCCCTGTGTGCCTTGTTTACTACTCTAATCCCTCCCAGTCAGTTTTAGTTGGAAATAGCAAAAAATACAGATGGCCACATAATGACAGCAAAAAATGGACCAGGGGCCGACACACACAGAAACAACCCCACGCCCTTGTAATTTATAGTCATTACAAGACAGGAAAAGACGGCGAAAGGGAAACACTTTTGCAGTATTGTAACAAAGCTCTGTGGTCCTGACCTGTGCAAGTTCAGTGACCATAGCATTCATACTTACTCAGCTATTGGAGATTTGCCTTCTATAGCCCCAGAACTATCACCCTTGAGAAGTTACAGGGTGCATTGCATCCAGCAGAACCACTAGGTGTTGATGCCTTCCTTGGGCTTCCTGGGCCAGGTGGCTGGGTGCACAAACCACCTTTCTAAATTTTGCAAAATGCCCCAGGGCCACAATACTCATGGGCATTGTGGGACATGGCAGGACAAAGCTATCCAGTACTATTGAGAGATAGCCATGCTCACAGGGCCAGGCAGCTGCGACCTGCCATTTATGACATGACTGGCTGGGGCTGATGAGAGCTGTAGTCCAACATGAAATTGGACACCAAACTGGAGAAGGCTGATGCAGAGCTTTTGGCAAATTACTGAAAATGCTGTGAGGTCAATTGCTAAGTTGGGCTGATACCTCCCTTGCAATGTCTTTTTGAGTCATGTAAAGGGGAAAGTGCAAAGGATGTGCTTGGTGCTTTTAACCTCTGCACTCTCGTGGGCTCAAAAGTGAGCAAATCCATTGCAGTGCACTGCTCGTGAACAAGATGCCTCAACCACAATTGCAGCTCCACACATTATTTTCAGCTGACATGAAAGTGTAGATTCTGTGACTTAGAAGAACGCAGGGTCTCAAAGCACAGAAACATAAGTAATGATTTTACATGCTTACATGAGCAGGGAGTGGATTTGTGAGTATTATTTGGAGAGGTGAAGCTAGTCCTGTTCAGTGCATGACCAATGTGAATCGTAGCAGGGAAGACTGGATACCCAGGGTGAATGGAGAGGGGTTCATTTCTACTCCCACCCTCTCTGATCTTAATAAAACTGTGCCTCTGATGTGAAATGACAGAAGCCCTGGTGCTGGGCACCTCTTGCCTGAAGCACCAATTAAAATATTTCACTCCATAAAAATACATAGCCTCATGCACAATACAGTGCAAAATTGTTGTTAAAGGGAGAAGGGAAAAACCCCCAGAGAAACTGGCTGCCATGTAAATGATACAAAGTCTTCAAGCCAGGAGTACAGAAAGTGACTGGGACCTCTCCTTTATCTGTGCGTTGTCACATCCACTCACCCTCCTCACCAGACACTGTGCCTCTGTGGAATTCATGGGTGCCACAGTCGCTCAGAGGAGAGTACAGAAAGAAGAACAGGGACAGAGCAACATACCTAGACCCAGAACCGTTGCCCCTGCTTCTTCGTCTCTTTTTCTCTTGCTCAGGGTATGTTCAGATGATGCTGTCGCTACTTAGCAGCCTGCCCTGCATTGCTTCTAACTGAGTGGAGAAGAAGACTTCAGGCCCAGAAGCTATGAGCCTTGTAACACTTCTTTCTTTGTCCTCCATGCCCATGTTCCTGTTTCCCCTACGCAAGTGGTACTGCAACACAATGTTGCACTATGGAGTGCCTCTGTTGCAATGTGGAGGGCTTCTGTTCACGGTTCCATCCACTGAGCCATGCCTTTTCCCAGGATACTCCATTACATTACTCCCCATCCCACTGCCTTTTTTCTGGTCTAACTCCCCCCTCATCCTCCCCCCCCAAAGGAAAAACCAATCAGTGTGCTCGAGCAACTGAGCATTTTCAGTCTTCATTAGACTGGTTTGAAAACACTGAGTTTGTTTCAGCAGTTTGCCCCCACTTCTGCAGACCTTGAGGTTCCCCAAAGTCTACAGATATCTTGTTCTTCTGTGTAGATAGGGCTATTTTGACGACATAAAAGATTGGCACTTGGATACTCTGTTTGTGATTAAGATACTGGGTGAATAGTCTGCACAACAGCACCGCACAGATAGGATTCTGTTGTACAAGCAGAAACTTGCATACACAGATTTAAGAGATTTAAAAGAATACCAAGGCAGTGGTGAGAGTATGGGAGAGAAGCTGGGATGGAAGGATTCAATCGGAGGGCAGCCAGCCAGATATGTAACAGAAAGAATATGTTTGTATTCAGCACTTATGAACAGAAGACTCAAAATGATAGCAGACTCTAAGAAAGATGCATCCATGCCTTCATAATAAACTAGTACTAATCCCTTTATTCTGTCTATCTATTTAATTGGCAATTTTCATCCTGCCCTTGGTTCAGTGCAATCAATGCTAGACGATCCTCAGGGTTTCTTCCCACTCTACAGTTCTATGACCTTGGGCCAGTCACTGCCTCTCAGCCTAATCTACCTCACAGGGTTGTTGTGGGAGAGAACCATGTATGCCACTTTGATCTCACTGGATAAAAAGGTAGGATATGAACATGATGAATGGATGGATGGATGCTCCATTGTGCATCTTGACAATACAGGCACATAGGAAGTGGCCTTATACCAACCAAGCCAGACCACTGGGTCCATCTAGCATAGTACTGTCCACACCAAGAGACAACAGCTCTCTCAATTTTCAGACGGGGGACATTCCCAGCCCTACCTCAAGATGCCAGAGACTCAACCCAGGACCTTCTGTTTACTAAGCAGATGCAATACTACTGAGCTACAACCATTCAAGGGAATTTAAGCATGTACCTGTGACACCATTCTTGGTGTGCTCAAACATACACACACACACACAGTTACAGGTAGGTAGTTGTGTTAGTCTGCCGTTGTCAAAACAAAATAAAAAAAATCCTTCCAGTAGCACCTTAGAGACCAACTAAGTTTGTTATTGGTATGAGCTTTCGTGTGCATGCACACTTCTTTAGATACACTGAAACAGAAGTCACCAGACCCTTACATATGGTGAGATGATGGGGAGGGGTATTACTCAGAAGGGTGGTGGGAATGGGTGATTGGCCATTTACCAAACCTAAAACCATGGAGAGACCTGGTCTGAAGAGACACATTGGATTCTTATCTTATTATACAGGATAAAGCTATTTTTAGCCATCTCACCCCTTGCTTTTTCCTGTAAGACCAATTGCAGTTGTTAACAGTCGTCAACAGGTTTACCACACCTATCAGCCAATCAGTTGGTCTCTAAGGTGCTACTGGAAGAAATTTTTAAAATTTTGTTTTGACAGAGAGAGGGGAGGGAGGGAGCTACATGCCTTCTATTCCTATTGTTGCTTTTATGCAGATCCAGCATACTGAACATGCCAACATTCCCAGCTGAGGGCAAAGCACTAAACACAGAGTTGGTACCAAGCAGAGGGAGCTGGAGAGCTCCCCAACTGTCAGTTCCTGTTTCAGAGAAGAATCAAAGGCAGCAACATGGCAATAAGGATAGAAAGTGGGCTGATCTGAGAGGCTGTAAGAGGAAACCAAATGAAAGATTTCTATTTTTTTTTAATATAATTTTTATTAAGATTTTCCAAATTAAAAACAAATTAGATCCAATTCATACACTTTCTTCCAAAACCAAAGCCAGGACTTCCCCTTCCCGCCCCCAATTGCGTTCCAAATCTTTCGAATAAGCAATTAAATTCAACAAGTTTTTATCCCATGACTCACTTAACGTCAATAACCCAATTTTTCCAAATTCCCATCCCCTAAGATCGATTTTTTCCCTTCCACGAGTTCCCCCTTTCAAAATTTTATAAAAAAAGAAAAAAAGATATAAACCAAATGAAAGATTTCTAAAGCAGCCCCAAGTAATATGAATGCCTTGAATATTTTATATAATCACCGAATGGGGGCTGGGGAGACATTGCCATGGCACAGGATCCCTACCCAGCACACAGCTCTATAACCTGCCGAAATTGATTTTCAAACAAATCATTTTTAAATGTGTGTTCTCAGGGGAGGAGAAAAAGGGGCGGGGGGGGGAGAGAATACAGAGGGAAGAGTTACTGAGATAGATACGACTGATGCCGAGATGGGGTAATGGAAATTTACGAGCAAACGAGGGAAGAATTAGTGTGGCATGGAGAAGGGACGGATGGTAAATAATTCAACAGGAAATGAATGTGTGGTTGGAGGTGCATGTAGAGAGACAGCAAGGCTAAGGAGAGTGGCACCCAAGGGGGCTTCGGAATGTGCCCAGTGGGTCATGAGATAAATGTGGGGTTGGCATTATTTAATGATCACAAAGAAGGTAAGGCATTTAGCTGCCTCGTTTGCTCATTTCTGTCACACCCCTTCAGGGCTTTCAGCACCCACTTTTGATTCCTGAGTCACGGCTCCTGGGCTTATATGCCAAAGAGGCATAATCCCCCCCCACAAACGTGCTTCTGTTCCACCATCCCTGATGTCAAACAGTTCTGCCAATGCACATGATCTATAGCCCTGCCTTTGTGCTAAACAAGACCCACATACAGGGCCGGCCCTACTGTTAGGCAGAATGAGGTGACTGCTTCAGACGGCAGGCGCCAGGATACAGGGGTGGCAGCCCCCAGCCATTCCTCCTGAACCTTCTGGCTGTAGCCTTCTGCGCAAAGCTCTGTGCCATGGAGACTGTCCTGCACCCTCAAAGTTTCCCTGTGGCTCTCAGGTGTGGTGCAGGACATAGGGACATAGGAAGCTGCCTTCTACTGACTCTATCTAGCTCAGTATTGTCTACACTGATTGGCAGCAGCTGCCTTGGGTTTCAAACAGGAAGTCTTTCCCAGTCCTACTTGGAGATGTCAGGGATCGAACCAGAGACCTTCTGCATGCAAAACAGATGCTCTGCTGTTGAGCCATGGCCTTTACAGTGCACAGCCTGACTGCTAGTTTTAAAGGAGGATTTAGCTGCCACTTCAGTCAGGTTCTGCATGTGAAATTCTGGGGTGCCATCTTGTCCTTTGCCTGAGGCAGCAAAATGTCTTGAGCTGGCCCTGCCCACACAGCCACGTCAATCTTCTTCTGAGACAATCCTTTTCTTCCTCTCCTCCTTCCTCTCCCGCTGAGGCACAGCAAGTCTTCCTCCCCCAGAACATCCCTGACTACTGCAGACCCTGCCACTTTCCTGATACTGAAAAAACAATACAGTTGTGCCTCGCAAGATGAAAAGAATCCGTTCTGTGAGTCTCTTCGTCTAGCGGTTTTTTCGTCTTGCAAAGCAAGCCCATTGACGGCTTAGCGGATTAGCGCTATTAGCGCTATTAGCGGCTTTTAGCGGATTAGCGGATTAGCGGATTAGCGGATTAGCGGATAAGTGGCTTAGCGGCTTAGAAAAAGGGGGGAGGACAAAAAACCCGCAGGAACTCGCAAGACATTTTTGTCTTGCGAAGCAAGCCCATAGGAAATTCGTTTTGCAAAGCACCTCCAAAACGGAAAACTCTCTCGTCTAGCGAGTTTTCCGTCTTGTGAGGCATTCGTCTTGTGGGGCACCACTGTATCAGTAAAGGATAGCAATAATGATATAGTGCTTTCAGATGTCCAATGAAAGTTCAGAGATCTGTAGCGATCGCTTGCAGAGCACTTTGGGAAATTAGGCCGAGGACCACATAAAATTAGGTTGAAAATCCTCACATGGATTTAGGAGCCATAGGATGACTCCCCTTGTTTTATAGCAGAGCTGTAAGGTGGTTCAGAGAGGGGACGCGGGTGGTGCCATGGGTAAAACCTCAGCACCTAGGACTTGCCAATCGCATGGTCGGCACTTCGAATCCCCATGGCGGGGTGTGCTCCCGTTTCTCGGTCCCAGCGCCTGCCAACCTAGCAGTTCGAAAGCACCCCCGGGTGCAAGTAGATAAATAGGGACCGCTTATTAGCGGGAAGGTAAACGGCATTTCCGTGTGTGCTGTGCTGGCTCGCCAGAGCAGCTTTGTCACGCTGGCCACGTGACCCGGAGGTGTCTGCGGACAGCGCTGGCTCCTGGCCTCTAGAGTGAGATGAGCGCACAACCCTAGAGTCTGTCAAGACTGGCCCGTACGGGCAGGGGTACCTTCACCTTTTAAGGTGGTTCAGTCAGTATGACTCAGTCACTATGGCATACCAGTTCTGAGTGTTTCCACCCTGATCCCCATCTCAGTGCACCATCATTCCAGTCAACTTTGCTCCAGACAAGGCTGGATTTAGGTTTGATGAGGCCCTAAGATACTGAAGGTAATGGGGCCCTTTATATGTCCGGCTGTCCTTTGTCAACAACAAATTGTCACTTTTTTGTGTTGAATATATGCTATATGGTAATTTATGGACCTAATAGGTATCTAAAGCCATTTGCACATTGTTGCCGTGCAACCAGTCCATGCAGAATGTAGGCACCCTATATATAGAAATGAGCAAACCAGTGATATTTTAGGGAGCAGGCTAGCAGGTGGGGCCCATTACTTACATCATAGGAACCTACACAATACAAAACACTGTTGCTGTATGTAGGTTTTATTTTATTTGGTTTTCATCTTATATTTTGGAAATGTACATCCAGGGTTTTTTCCCCTTTAATTTTTTTGGGGGGGCCCAAGAGAGTGGGGACCTAAGCTATAGCCTGTTTAGCTTATATGTAAATCCGGCACTGGCTCCAGCTCTTTTCCACATCTCTAGAAATTTACATCAAGATTGATCTCTCTTTCACGTCATGGCACTAGACGTCATGGATGATCTGATAGTGTGTTCTCTTGTTACAAGCTTAGGAATAGGATTTGGTAACAACATCCTAGCCTGGTTCATCTACACACACCCTCCACGCCCCTCCCATCTGCCCATAGCATCTTACTTGTGCATTTCTTGAAGGCACTGCCTTTCTTGAGAGCATGGCGGCTCAGCTTGCAGTGGAAGTTGTCCTCCCAAAATTCAGCAAACCAAATGTTACGACGGTTATTGTCCAGAGTCCTGCTTGAGAAATAGCGATCAAAACCTAAGAGGAAAAAGAAGAGAGAGGTGATAGAAACATGAGGAAGGTCTTGCAATCAAAACATATGAGACCTGGTGCAACTGTAAAAGGAAGTCTGCCACTTTCAGTGTCTACAGAGATGAAAGGGGCGTTTAAGCTATTGAAATCAAGTGTTCGGAAATGAATAGATAAGGAAAGGGTGGATATTTGTTGTGGAATAAGTGCTCTTCATGCTTGCAAATTTTGGTGGTGTCAAAATGCCAGTCTGTTTTTTCCTCCTCATTTAATATGGATTTTCCCTGTATTTAATCTGGTAAATTAAATAAAACCTGTTGCCAACAAACCATTTATGATAACTCGTTGAGCGGCTGCAATATTGAGTCTCCATCTGGATGTACCCACAGAGATTCAAGGTACTGATGGTCAAAGTGGTTTATTTCCTGTTCACCTGCATGTGCTCATTCATAAGTCCATGCTGCCCTATTTCTGCAGTAATCTGTGAATCTTTAATTTAGAAAACCACATGAAAAATTCATATTTAAATTCACATTTTCTCATAAAATATGCATTTCTAAATATATTTTATTTCAAAGTACACATTTCTAAATGTATTTTAGCCAAACTATGTGTTTTATGGACATTTTGGTATTTTTTTAAAAAACCAAGAGCTGCATTGCAAAATTCAGAAAAGTAATGATGCTCCAATCTACACATCAGTCCAGGAGGTGGGGATCAGGTCTGTTTATATTGGAATGTGCAAAGAACAACTTCTTCGAACACTGAGGACCTTTATAATCCTTCAGATGAATATCCAGTCCAATGATGCACAGGTTGAATGCTCAATTCAAGATATAGATATATATATATCTGGAGAGGGCAGTGATTCTGAGTCACAGCTCCAATGCTCAAAGCAGGATTTTCACTGTTTCAATGCCATCACATTTTTATAACCAGGTAAGCCCCTGTTTGGGCATTTTCCCCACTACTTATAATTACCATCATGAAAAGGAGTTAGCAAAGATAAAGTCCATTGACCCTGTGACAGACACCCTCACTTAAGCACCTTCTGAGAGTCCTCACTCAGATTTGACACTCAGGTTCAAATCTCCACTTGGCCATGATCCCAGCCAGTCACAAACATTTAGCCTAATCCACCCCTTAGGGTAGTTGTGAAAACAAAATGGGAAGGGGGACCATATATGCTGCCTTGAACTTGGGGAGGGCAGAGCTGGGATATAAATGTCACAATATAATATTATATATACCCCCAGTGTAAATAATAATGATGATGATGATTTTATTTATACCCTGCCCATCTGGCTGGGTTTCCCCAGCCATGCTAGGTGGCTTCCAACAGAACACTAAAAACAATAAAACGTCAAACATTAAAATCTTTCATTTTTTTAAAAAAAATGCAAAATTACTTAACCAAGAAAGAAACTGGGAGGGGAACAGACCTGCACAAATGAGAAATCAAGCAGAAAAGCAAAAGTGTTAACTTACAGTGCCCTAAGCTGAAATTGGTATTCGTTTAAAAGGCAAGTTAGTCGCTTATAGCAATTGTTAAAGCAATTGTCCATTAGCTCCTCCACCAGCTTTGATCTTAAACCAAAACAAACAAGTTGAGCTTTCTGCACCCTCATATCCAGGTGCACATGAGTTTCACAGCCTCAAGTCAAGCAAAGACTAACAGGCAGCCTGGAAAACACCTCTTTTTAAGGGAAAACAATTGTGCGTGTGATGGGTGTTCCCTGATCCTGTCACTCTTGAAAACTGTTCTGCTCTGAGCCAATCTCCTGCAAGTTCCCACGATAGTAAAGTCTTAATTAACCATGCATATTTTAGTCACGCAGAACACAAACCTAATTTCCTTGGCATAAGTGGATGTCAGAGGGGGGTAAGGAAGAGACAGGAAAGATGGCGGCTTTGTATCTCTCTCCCTGGGGTTCCATCTGGTGTAGCCTTATTAATTGAATGGATCCTTTAATAGGCTTGGGGCACTTGACAGCTCTTTCCTTTCTAATGAATGACACCTCTACAAATGAAACTTTGGCCGTGAGCTAAATGTGGATGCACTTTGGTCAAGTATACGAAAAACTGTGCTAATAACTAGCTGAGAACTCGATAATAGGGTAGCTTGTGAGTTTGCGCAAACCTCACAGGATGCTCTTGCAATCTCTGGCTCTAACTTTCCCACCACCACAACCCACTCTGGATTCAGTGGTCTCAGTCATAAAGATTTGTTGCCACACCTTTGGGTGCCAGCGGTTTACCTCAGGGGTAGGGAACCTCAGGCCTAGAGGCTGAATTCAGCTCTCCAGGCCTCTCTACCTGGCCCTCAGAATTCTCCCAAGACTGTATCCCACACTCAGGCTGCTTCATACCCCAAGTGTTTCTCCCTGACTGGAATGTGTCCTTGAGGACATTTGCAGGCAGCAATGCTTCTGAATACCAATTGGTGGAAACCACAGAAGAGGTTGCTGGTTTCCCACAGACATCTGGTCGGTCACTGTGAGAACAGGTTGCTGGGCTAGGTGGGCCATTGCCTGATGCAGCAGGTGGTTCTTATAATCTTAACTCCAATAATGGTTTTTGGTTTTCTAGATAAATGACAGAGAGGGCTGTGAGAGTGTGTACAGCAACCAGTCTCCTAGACTAGTCTACTGGACATTTGTGGTTCCACCGCCTTTTGCCTATGGTTCCACCCATCACTGACTCGTGGTGCTTGTAACGCCTTTGTCCAGAAGGGAAAGGTCTCCCAGCCCCTGATATAACAGTGTTTGCAGGCCTTTTCCTGAAGCAGCTTACAGGATCTTTTGAATTGGTGGGATTTGCATTTTGAGTTCTGCGAGCAACCTGCATAAATTGATCAAAGAGTATTGTGACACCTGGAAGACTAAGAAATCTCTTGTCAAGATGCTGACAGACAAGGAAAGTCCAGAGGAGAGAATTAACTCTATTGTCAAAAATACGCTTACAAGTTAGGGAAAGGCATGTCCATCAGACCCATGCCTCTCAGCTGCTCCTAGATGTGCAACAAATGAGGCAGTTGCTGCAACAGAGAGGCCCTGACCCCAGCTTATGTATCTCCCCCATCTGAGCTGCATGTAAGCAGGCTAAGTCTCCACTTGCATATAACTTTTTGGTCCTCCCACTTCAATCCTATTCTGGTCCTGAGTGGAGTAGGAGTGGTGCAACAGGAGGAGGAGGTGTGGCAGCTGTTGATTCTACATGAGCCTCACCTGTCTCTAGCTCCTCCTGCACTTATTATTCACTCTTCAATCCTGTAGCTTCTTCTGCCTCTGCTTCTTGCCTCCTGGTTGTTACAGGTCCCCCTGGATTACTGATCCCTTCTTCCAAGCCAGTCTCTAACCTCGCTTCTCCCAGTGCTCATTGTCCATTCATCAGAATGCAGTCACCATTCCTCATTTTCCAGCCAGTCCCTGTCCAGCTTTTGTGGACTCAAGCTACTGAATCCCTTTCATCTTTTTAGGAAGACCATAGGCTTTCAAAGAACACCTTGCTGGTGCAGATCGTGCCAATGGTGTCTGTGTATGTGCCAGTGAATGCATACGGTAAATCAAACTGATGCAAAACACTGCAAGTCTGGATTAATCTAGTGAGTTCCAGTAGCCAAAGCCCACACAAGGAAAGCAATGAGGCCTTCCCCCCACCCTCGCCTCCACTCATGCCCTCCACTCTCAAATTGGCTCAGGTGGGGTGCAGGGATCAGGAGAACACCAGAATAGCACACAGGGGGGTATGGGGGGGTTGTTCCATCTAGCAAATTCATGCAAATGGAACTATTCCTCCCTCAGAAAAAAAATATTATGCCTTTCTAAAAATATTCTTTTTCAAACTCATGAAGATGGTGAATTCCAGTCCTTGTCTGAAGAGTATTTGGCAAAATGCCCCCCCCCAACTTCAGTATCTGTGCATTAGGGGCTCAACTATGGATCAAGTTTAAATATTGTTTAATAGTCTTTTAATTTGGTCCCTTCGCTTTCCTGTCCTCCTCTTTCCTTCATTGACCAGTATGAACTTACAATAGAGTTTTACTGAATATTAAGCTAGCTGAAATTTCTTGTAGAATAATTTGTTGTTGTTGTTGTTGTTGTGCGTTTTAATGAGCCCCTCCTGGAGGAGTTTAGTGCTACCCTGGATATTATTCCCAGTTTTGCTACCCACAAAAAGCATGGAGAATCTGAGGTCATTTTCACTTAGTACTCTAGATACACCCATTTTCTTGACAAGCAAAGAACATCTTTCTTCTTGGTGTATAGACAGTGGTTAGAAGCTGGCTGACATGAGAAGCAAAGAGGAAATACCTTGATCTGAAGAATTTCAGTAAGTTGTTAGGGCACTATGAAATGTATGTCAGGTAGACCCATCTTTTACAAAAGTTAAAGGTAAAGGTAAAGGTACCCCTGCCCGTACGGGCCAGTCATGACCGACTCTGGGGTTGCGTGCTCATCTCGCTTAAGAGGCCAGGAGCCAGCGCTGTCCGAAGACACTTCCGGGTCACGTGGCCAGCGTGATGAAGCTGCTCTGGTGAGCCAGCACCAGCGCAGCACACAGAAACGCTGTTTACCTTCCCGCTATAAAGCGGTACCTATTTATCTACTTGCACTTAGGGGTGCTTTCGAACTGCTAGTTTACAAAAGTTAGATGCTTGCTAAATATTTAGATTATGCAAGGTAAGAAAATAACACAGGAACGAACTATGGGAATGAGGTAATTGAATAGGCCAGAATGCAACAATGACATGACACAGTTAAGGCACACGTCTGTCTATTTCTGGCCTGTGACATTTTTTCTTATTTTACTCCTAATTATAGTCAATCTTGTTTCTACATTAATCTACATTTTTTTTAAAAAAATCATATTGGTATCCATATTTAAATGTGTACTGTACTTGCATGACAACATTTGGAGAGATATAAGATTTCATGGATTTTAAGACTTCCAATCTCTGCATTAGGCCAAGGGTTACAGATTGGGTTATTTTGCATAGGAATTTTAAAAGATTTCATTCATCAACCACCCCTATTTGAAGCAACTTCATAATGGATAAGAGTTTACTGAGAACATATCCCATTTGACCCATTTGTTATAATGAGGTTCACAAAGGAGAATTTATCTGTGGGTTGTGTCCATTGACAAATTCAGCATCAATGAAGATATCCAAGTGATATTTGAACTCCTTGCAGTAGAAGGAACTGACCTTTGAAGAAACTTCAAGGAAAAAATGCTCAAGGTGTTATAAAGGATACCCAGAAAAACATGACCATTTCTAAAGCATCAATATATACCCCAAACACCCAACTGAAGATTATCATTTTCAGTAGATGCATGCCATGACTGCTTTCAATTAAGCATGCATTAAAAGGAATAAGGAAAATGCTACTCCTGGTGAAGGAAACATTTAAAGAGAGCTAGAAAAGTCCTTGCAATAATTAGTGGCAGGACAGGGCTGGGAAAGAGAAGGCAGACTGATGTTTAGTAATGGTTTGGGCATATTGGCCAAAGAGCTATGAGAAGCTCTCTCCTGAAATTGTGACCCATTTATCTAAGTGCTGCGATGGCAGCCTCACCCGCAGATCTAGCCCTGAGAGCATCCTGCAAAATTGAAAAGAGAAAATGCATATGCATGAAAAATGTATAGTGGCATTGGGACATTGAGGATCAAAGTTTTCAATAAACAGTTAATTTAAAGAAAGAAAGAAAAGGAATGCAACAAGGGTCATTCTATCCTGCTTTTCTTCCATTGCAGAACTCCAAGCACCATAGATGGTGTTCCCAGCTGTCACTCATCCAGACATTGAGCAGATTCAAACATGCTGAGCTTCAGCAGGTGGTTCCATTGTGTATGCAGGCATGCGGGCATATATGTATTTGAAAATGTATATACTGCCCATTGCCAAAGGGCCACAGGATGGTATACTGCATAAAAACAACATAAGAGCTATACAGCACAAGAATGTAAAAAATATATATTTCAGCACTTCTAGTAATAAAATCAGCATTGTCAAACTAGTCTTAAATAAATACAATTAAAAAAAAATCCTTCCAGTAGCACCTTAGAGACCAACTAAGTTAGTTCTTGGTATGAGCTTTCGTGTGCATGCACACTTCTTCAGATACACTGCATGCACACAAAGGCTCATACTAATAACAAACTTAGTTGTTCTCTAAGGTGCTACTGGAAGGAATTTTTGTTTTGTTTTGTTTTGACTATGGCAGACCAACAACCTACCTGTAACTATAAATAAATACAATCACAGTCCCCATCATCTGAGAACCTGGAGGAAAAGGTGTGCCTTCACCTGTTTCCTAAAAGAAAGCAATGATGTGGCTAGACACACTTCCATGGGGCCCTTCATTTTGCATGAGGATCACCAACTGGCCTCACTAAATGACCTTTTTCTTGGTCTCACCACCTTCACAGGTACTGAGAGAGGGCCTTCTCAGTGACTGCTCCCAGATAGTGGAACTCCCTTCCATGGGAAGCTAGGCTGGTCTCCTCCCTGCTATTGATTCACCAGCAGGCAACTATTTCTTTGTTTAGGACTTTGACCACTAACTGGCTGTTGCGGCAGAGTCTTCTAATCACAGGTGCTGTATATTTTCTTCTCCTCTTCTTGTGTCTTCAAATGGTTTCTAAGCTATTTGGATTCAGTGTTGCTTTTAATATGGTGTGTGTGTGTGTGTGTGTGTGTATGTGTGTATGTGTGTGTGTGTGTGTGTGTGTGTGTGTGTGTGTACTGATTGAAGGTTTGTTTGTTTTTAAGCTGAATCTGTTTTTAATGCATACCACCTTGGGCCCTGCAGGGGGAGGAAGATGGGATATAAACAATAAATAAATAAACAAATTCATGTGGACATTTGCGCTCTCAAAGCCTCACACATAGGCTTTCATGCAGCCAGGACACCATGCAATCAGGAGTTCTGATTGTATGAAAGCTGATCATGAATATGCTTTGACTGTGTGGATGTCCAGATGATGGTGTCCATGGTGCACCTGATTCCAGAGATGGGACATTTCCTTGGGAAATGTATGGAGCACCCTTCAGATGATTAGCACACGAAGGAGCTTCTAACAGGAGAAAACAACAACTGTACAGTTCACGCACAACAATGGCAAATGCCTTTCTGCACCAACCCTGAGAAGCAACCATCTGACATTGTTGAGCAAACTGCTAGACATACCTCTAACAGATGCCCTCTTGGGCAAGATGGTGACGGTTCCTTCAGCCACCTCTTCTAGATCTCTCACGGGGGCAATTTTGGAGCCCCAGCTGTCAGAGCCAATCCAGATGAAGTGTCCAGTCTGATTGGCCCTCTTTGCTGCCATCAACACATTCCTGAAGAGAAAAGAGAAAAGTACATAGAATCACCTTTGCCTTTGTGTTCAGGTTAATGCACACCTCACAACAAAAGGGCGGGAGCGCAGTGATCACACTGAATACGTTGCATTCACTGGCTTTATGTGCCCAATCACACCCAAAGGTTGTGCATCCAATTGCCAGTTACCACTGCACAACGTATATTTGCTACATTCACTCATCCTTAGAGCTTCAGATAAATGTGGATCCAAACACAGACTCTGCATTAAGTTTTAACTGGCCATCTCATTTCTTCTCTCTTCAAAAGAAACCTAGAAGAATCTATTCAGCCCATTCCTCATAAACTAGAAGTGCAGTAGTTCCCACCTGACAGACCTAAATTACATACCTTTAGGTGCCAGGTGAAAACACTCCTTTTATCCTAGGCATTTGGCTAGTTAAACACTGTATGGCCTTTTAAAATGGGGGGGGGGGTATTGTTTTGTTTATCATGTTATGTATTTTTGCGTTTTTATACTGTAAACTGCCCTGTGATCCTCAAATGAAGGGCAATATATAATATTAATAAATAATAAATAAAATAAAATTAGCTGGGTTGCTGGGGAAAAAAACACTTGTGGGAAACCAGGAGTGGGACTTAGGAGCTTGGTTCTGGTACAAATTCCTGGGCTGATCATATATTCAGAGGCACCTTATTCCCTAACTTGGGGGGGGGGGAGAGATAAGGAATTTAGCATGACCCACAGAAGTGCAAGAGAAGGGACGGTGAGAGATGGAGACCCTGCCTTAAGATCAGTCAGAGGGAGCTGAAACCCTCAGGAATACAACAAATAAAGCAACAAATGTTACTTCTGTAATCAAGGCTGATTGATGTTCTACAATGTTTAATTTGATCAGTTACCGGTTCTTAGATTTCTTTCCTTCTTTATTGAAGTGCATGTATGATTTCATAAGATTACTTCAACAGCACTGAATGTGACAGCTTATAATGCTATTGTTTTCAAATTAAATAAGCAGATGTAAAAATGAACCTGAAAAATAAATGAGCAGTATTCTGAGAGCCTTGAGCTGCATTACTCACCTACCCACACTTCTGAGTTCCTGGCCTTAGGTTAAAAAGAAGAAGAAGAAAAGCAGAAGGCTATGAATGAAGAGGATGGGACTGAAATTGGTGGTGAGTGTATAGCACCTGAGCTAGTAAAGGAGCAAAACAAAGAAAAGGGTGTTCAGCAGATCAATGGAGACTTTGTCAATAGCAAGGTTGATTAAAAAACAATTAAGGGAGTAGTGACAGCAAGACTTGAATGACAGACATGCCAGAGCCCTAAGGGAAAGGGAAGTATTTTTGGAATGCAGGGGGAGGGGAAATAAATTGAATCAGACAAGGGGAAAGAGCAAATGTGGTAGTGATCTGGATAAAAGAAAGAGTGATATCATGGCAGTTATTGTGCAGTGAGCCTAGCTCCAATTGAGCTCCAGCTCTTCTTACTACACCATCAATTATTTCTATTACAGCAGCACCTCAAAAAACCATTGTATTGTGTTGTGACACTTAATAAAAGCTATTCATTGGCCTGATGAACCTACAGTGTGTGGGTGGGAGAGAGAATAGAGGCAAGGAAGTGGACTGGAATCGCTCAAGGTCACCTAGTAGGTCAGTGTTGCAGTCGAAAACTGAAATGGTCAAGTGTAAGGCAGGCCTTCTAACACCAAGTCATAAAACGGTTGGGCAGATTAGACGGAAAAACATTTGAAAGGACATAAGAAAAGTCTCCAAGTCTAGATCAATGGCCCACCTAGTCCAGAATCCTGTCCTCACAGTGACCTGTGTGGGGGGAAACCTGCAAGCAGGACCTGCACATTTCTGAGGTTTCCAGCAACTGGAATTAAGAAACATTACTCATCCAGTCACGAAGGTTCAGGTTATCATGGCAAGTAACCATTATCTTATCCTTCATGAATTTGTCAAATCCTCTTTTAAAGTCATCCACATTTCTGGCCATCGCTGCCTCCAGTGGATGTGAGTATCATAGCTTAACTACATGCTTGTTGGAGAAATACTTTCTTTTATCTGTACTAAAACTTCCAATATTCAGCTTAGTGTTCATAGAATCATAGAATCTTAGAGTTGGAAGGAACCCAAGGTTCATCTAGTCCAACCTCCTGCAATGCAGGAATATCAGCTAAAGCATCGATGACAGATGGCCATCCAACCTCTGCTTAAAAACATCCGAGGAAGGAGAGTCCACCACCTCTCATGGGAGTCTCTTCCACTGCCGAACAACTCTTACTGTCAGAAGGTTTTTTCCGAATGTTTAGTCGGAATCTCCTTTCTTGCAACTTGAAGCCATTGGTTCGAGTCCAACTCTTGAAACAAACATGCTTCCTCCTCCACGTGACAGCCCTTAAGATATTTGAAAATGGCTATCATATCTTCTCTCTGTCTCTTCTTTTCCAGGCTAAACATACCCAGCAACTTCAAGCGCTCCTCATAAGGTTTAGTTTCCAGACCCTTGATCATCTTGGTTGCCCTCCTCTGTACATGTTCCAGCTTGTCAACATCCCTCTTAAATTGCAGTGCCCAAAATTGGACACAATATTCCACGTGTGGTCTAAGGCAGAGATGAAGAAAAATCTTTATCCACTTTCTCCATGCCATGCATAATTCTAGAAACTTCCATCATTGTTGTTTAGTCGTTTAGTCGTATCCAACTCTTCATGACCCCATGGACCAGAGTACACCAGGCACTCCTGCCTCCCGCAGTTTGGTCAAACTCATGCTGGTAGCTTTGAGAACACTGTCCAACCATCTCGTCCTCTGTCATCCCCTTCTCCTTGTGCCCTCAATCTTTCCCAACATCAGGGTCTTTTCCAGGGAGTCTTCTCTTCTCATGAGGTGACCAAAATATTGGAGTCTCAGCTTCAGGATCTGTCCTTCCAGTGAGCACTCAGGGCTGATTTCCTTAAGGATAGGTTTGATCTTCTTGCAGTCCATGGGACTCTCAAGAGTCTCCTCCAGCACCATAATTCAAAAGCATCAATTCTTCGGCGATCAGCCTTCTTTATGGTCCAGCTCTCACTTCCATACATCACTACTGGGAAAACCATAGCTTTAACTATACGGACCTTTGTCGGCAAGGTGATGTCTCTGTTTCCATCATGTTACCTATCATACCTATCATAACATTCATCATGTTACCTATTATTTGCCTTTTCTCTGTAGGTAAGTTACATGTATATTTTGAATGTATTTTTCTCTGAAGAGGCACATTCCTAGTTGTATTTTATTGCAAAATATGAGTTTCAAAATGCCGTTGGTGCATTTTTTTCTCCAAGGACTGCGTTGCAAAATTCCATTTCAGGAAACTGCAGGTCAGGTTGGATTCTCACTAAAATTGAAGAGGATCAAATTTGAGGAGAGTGCTAAGAATGCTCTCATGTTGTCCTTGTGGGTTTCTCTTAGGCATCTGCCTGACCACTGCGAGAACAGGAAGCTGGATTAGATGGGCCTTGGGGTCTGATCCAGCAGGGCTCTTCTTAAATTTGTCAAGCATCCTTAAACCCAGCACATAACAGCTGCCAAGATGAGACAGTGATTTTGCCAGCATTAAAGTAGAGTTCAATGGCTTGCTCAGATGAAAGTCTCACAGAGTTGAGCAGCCTGGATATGTTCCACCAGTCATTCCCCAAACCCTCGCTCCCTCTCTCAGCTTGTATAAATCAGCACATCTCCACTAAAGACAATGGATCAGAGCTGCATACAACAGAAAACACTATTTTTCAGTGCTTTACACCTCTGGGTTTTTTTATTGAACTGAATTTTTATCCCATCATTCCTCCAAGGAGCTCGGGGTATGTGTGTGTGTGCGTGCGTGGTGTGCATGTTCCTCTTTTTTATCTTCACGGCACCGTGCAAAGTAGGTTGGGCTGAGAAAGAGATTGGCTCAGGACCACCCACTGAGCTTCTCAGCTATGGGGAAATTTGAATATGAGGAAAACAGCAGTGACAGAAATACTTGGGATGCTTTACATCACACAAGAACAAACCTGTGCTAACAAAAGAGTTGCATCTACAGACCAGGTAATCTGAGAAGGGTGAACCATTTTCAAGGTTCAGTCAGTCAATATTTTGTGGGAGAGATTCAGGAGTCCCAGCTGCGGTGAGGCCTTCGACCATCGGCTGTGGGGAGGACTGCAGGGCCTGCTCCCTTCCAAGGCCTTTTCCAACTGGCCCAGGGGGCGTGGCCCAGGCCCTCTCTCCCAGCTATAAAGGGACTCCTGCTGCGGTGAGACCTCAGACCATCGGCTGTGGGGAGGAATGCAGGGCCTGCTCCCTTCCAAGGCCTTTTCCAACTGGCCCAGGGGGCGTGGCCCAGGCCCTTACTTGGAACAAACTTTTGGGGAAGTGTGGGAAGTTGTTCTGCCATTGCTTCCCGGTTCCAAGTGGTTAATGTGTTTTAAAATGTCCTCAAGCAGTCGGTGGCAATTTAAATTTAAATTTCTTTTTTCCTTTTTTCCCTTTGTTGGCGGTGGGTGGGTGGGATGAATATTTGGTTGGGGATTAATTTTAGTATAATTGTTCTGTTCTTGTTTTTTGTTGTTTTATTGGTTCTGTATAGTTTGTATTTTGTTTTTAAGGGGCAGGATCAGGGCTGCCTGGGAGTGGGGCCCCAGCCAACACGATGGCTGGGACAAGTTCCACAGGGGAGGAAGTACTGGGACATCCGATCTTGGTGATCATGGGCAGGAGGTGGAGTTACGCTAAGACCAGACCATGTCATTACCGAGGAGGCAGGTTTAGTCATTGTTTGAAGACTATCCCTGCCTCCGGGTCTAGCCTTGACCGGATGGATACTGGAATCAACAGGGGAAACCCACATGACCTGAAGGTGTTGCTGTGTAATGCCAGGTCAATTATGAATAAAACCACTGTCATCCACGGGTCTGGCCTTGACCAGATGGATACTGGAATCAACAGGGGAAACCCACATGACCTGAAGGTGTTGCTGTGTAATGCCAGGTCAATTATGAATAAAACCACTGCCATCCACGACCGATTGTGGATGGAGGATTTGACCTGGCATGTGTGACAGAGACCTGGTTGGAGGAAGCAAATGGGCCTGTCCTTGCCGCTGCTTGCCCACCAGGTTTCTCTTACGCACAGCAACCCAGGTCATGTGGGCGGGGAGGGGGGGTTGCAGTGGATTTTTAGGAAGTCATTAGCTTGCATCAGGCGTCCTACTGGGAAGATCCAGTTTTCTGAGTGCATGTTCTGGAAGTTGTGCAATAGGGGCAGTACAGGATTCCTTTTGGTGTACCGACCTCCCCGCTGCACCAAGGATTCCCTGTCCAAGCTGCTTCAGGTCGTGGTGGATGTTCTCCTGGAGACACCTAATTTGGTTGTCCTAGGGGATTTTAACATCCATGCCGACACGACCTTACAAGGGGCCGCTCAGGACTTTGTGGAAAGCATGGCCTCCATGGTGCTGTCCCTGAATAAGTTTGGCCCAGCTCATAGTTATGCACATGCCTTAGACCTGGTCTTCACCTCTAGTGACGTGGGTGATCTGACACTAAGTAATAGTGAAACAAAAGAAGTGCCATGGTCAGATCACTTCCTGGTGCAACTGGACTTCTCCATGACCCTTCCCCTCTGCAGGGAGGTGGGACCAATTTGGATGGTCCGCCCCCGCCACTTAATGGATACAAATGGTTTCCAGAGAGTGGTAGGGGATGCTTTATCCCATGTTGATGGCCTTTCAGCTGATTCCCTGGTGGCCCACTGGAATGCGGAGTTAATCAGGGCTATCGACTGTCTGGCATGGAGCCCGGACAGCCCTGTGGTTTTTTTCAGAGCTGAGGGCAATGAAACAATCGCTGAGACGGCTAGAGCGTCGGTGGTGGAAAACTCACTCCGAATCTGACCGGACACAGGTCAAAGCTCAACGTCGAGCCTACCAAGTGGTGATAGCGATGGCGAAGAAGACTTTCTTCATCGCCTCTATTGCATCTGCAGAAAATAGTAGCAGGAGACTCTTTCAGGTGGTCCGCAATTTAACGGAACCACCTTTACCACCGGGGCCTTGTAAAGACTCCAAGATCTCCTGCAACGATTTTGCAAAGTTCTTTGCAGATAAAATCACTCATATTCGGAAGGAGCTAGACACCACCGTGGGAGCAGGGCTGGGGTGGGAGAGTGCTAGAGCCCTGTCTGGTCAAGTTGCATGGAATCAATTTCAATCTGTTACCCCCGAGAATGTGGACAGGCTGCTTGGACGCGTGAAACCAACCACCTGTCTCCTTGATCCTTGCCCATCCTGGCTAATAAAAGCAAGCCGGGAAGGGCTGGGCGATGGGCTCTGCGGGATGGTGAATGCTTCCCTCTGTGAGGGAACAGTTCCAGATCCACTGAAAGAGACGGTCATTAAACCGCTTCTTAAAAAACCATCTTTAGACCCAGCCAGTATGGCCAACTATCGCCCAGTCTCAAATCTTCCATTCTTGGGCAAGGTGATTGAGCGCGTGGTTGCTGAACAACTCCAGGCACGCCTGGAGGATGCGGACCATTTGGATCCCTTCCAATCGGGATTCAGGCCTCATCATGGGACTGAAACTGCCTTGGTCGCGCTGGTTGATGATCTCCGGCGAGCTAGGGACAAAGGTGAGAGTTGTTTCCTAGTTCTTCTGGATCTCTCAGTGACCTTTGATACAATCGACCATAACACCCTTCTGGACCGTCTAGAGGGGCTGGGAGCTGGGGGCACTGTTATACAGTGGTTTTGCTCCTTCCTCCTGGGCCGTGTTCAGAAAGTGGTGGGGGGGGATGAGTGTTCAGACCCCTGGGCCCTCACTTGTGGGGTTCCCATATTGAGAGAAGCAAAGCTATAGGGAACCAGGCAGAGGCCTTCTCGGTAGTGGCGCCTGCCCTGTGGAACGCCCTCCCATCAGATGTCAAAGCGATAAACAACTACCTGACATTCAGAAGACATCTTAAGGCAGCCCTGTTCAGGGAATTTTTTAATGTGTGATATTTTAGTGTATTTTTGGTTTCTATGGAAGCCGCCCAGAGTGGCTGGGGAAACCCAGCCAGATGGGCGGGGTACAAATAAATTATAATTATAATTATAATTATAATTATTATTATTATTATGTGCATACTGGAAATTTAGGTTTCCACAATTAAGGTGAACTAAATTGCTCTGTTGCCCTACTGCAATGAAACCACATTCTTTTAAAAAATGAACTTTTTGCAGATAGGAAAGTGATGGGGGAAAGCACTCAGAAGTGTGAGGTGAACAAATGATTAATGGGAAGACATATAAACTGTGCCAGAGAATCAGAACAATCACTCCATTAAAATTATAAAAGTCTAACCTCTATATGTAAGCTTTGTGCTAGCAGATCAGGCTGAATGTTCAATAAGCAAATCATCTGGAGGAGCCCAGAATCTCTCACACATGAAGAGTGCTAACTCACTTTGTTTTGTGGCATAATATTGCTTTCTTTGGGCTGTGTGTGCTCTGCATGCATATTTTAATCTCCTTCACCTTTTTTCGGCAACAGGTGTGATGTGAGCCCAGAGAAGGGGAATCAAGAAAGGTAAGAAGATAGACTCATAGAATTGCATAGCTGGAAGAGACCCTGAGGATCATCTAGTCCTACCTCCTGTGATGCAGGAATATGTAGCTGTCCCATATGGGGATGGAACCTGCAACCTGGGCAGGTTCCATCCCCATATGCTCTAACCAGCTGAGCTGCAACCTGGGCAGGTTCCATCCCTCAGCTCTAACCAGCTGAGCTACCCAGAAGATCATGAAGACTCCAAATTTTCTCCCTAGCCCATATTTCACCCACAAATTACTTCATTGCTTTTAGCACTACAACTTCAAAAAGTGAGGACTCCTGTCTGAATCTGAAGGGATGAACCCGCAAAAACAATGCCAGCCTCCACTATGCTGGTCCAGGAGCACTGGGGTGAGAGCCAGTGTGGTGTAGTGGTTAAGAGCAGTGGACTCGTAATCTGGTGAACCGGGTTTGCGTCTCCGCTCCTCTACATGCAGCTGCTGGGTGACCTTGGGTTAGTCACACTTCTCTGAAGTCTCTCAGCCCCACTCACCTCACAGAGTGTTTGTTGTGAGGGAGGAAGGGAAAGGAGAATGTTAGCCGCTTTGAGACTCCTTTGGGTAGTGATAAAGCGGGATATCAAATCCAAACTCTTCTTCTTCTTTCCTAAATTTAGAGGAAATTAGCAATGTGGACCACCGCCTCTTGGTGGCCCTTTCGGACAGCTGTGTCACCTTTTTTTTTTGCAGCTGCATTATTTAGTGCTATGAGAATGAAAGAAGCCTTGAAAAGCAAGCATGAAAATCAATATGAGATGGAAAGTTTATGCAGGCTGAAGAACCGTGAAAGCTCTGATGATCTGCACCGGGTGGTATCCAGAAAACACACACTTGCAAACACACACAGAGAGACAGACAGACACACACACACAGTGCTTTCATGACTCAAGAAATGATCACATGGCTAAGTCCCAAGAGAGGCATCTGGCTCAGCAGTAAACCTCAACCTATCACTGCATGAAAAATACTGAAATTCCAGATGTGTATAAACTACTGCCAACAGGGCGCAATTCTCCAGCTTACAGACTGTTTTCAGATAGGTAAATGTTTACAAATCCCTGTTTAATGGTGCTTGCCATTTACACTGCGAGGCAAATCTCTGATTTTGCTGGGAGTAAACGAGTGTAACTGTCTGGGTTTCAGACATATCTATTAGCCAGCTTCCCAGGAACTTAGATTGTTTGCATATTTGATGTAAACTGATTGAAAATGTCAGTTTACTCACATTTGCATAATGTTTGCTGATTAATAAATTAGACACTTGCAAAATCAGGTGTAACTCAGTGCAAATTGCTAGGCTCAAAAATATCAAATCAAAACAGAAGTATTGTGTACTCTTAGGTTTTTCTTGCGCTTCATTAACAGTTCCACTTATTCTGTTGGAATGGACCATATTCTGACTTCCAGTGACTAATCAGAACACATCAACTTTACTTTTGTACGACTGCAGGAAGTTTTCATGGAATCAGGCATTATAATCTCTTACAAAAATAAGAATTTTGGTGGTAATTATAAAATGGAGGAGTTTCAATGTTATTATTATTTTAACTGCGATTTTTTAAAGTAAAAATAACCAGAACTTTTAACATTTTCACAGAAGCAATCAGGCTATATTTGACAAAGTTTTTTACTATTATTCCATGTTGTAATGTGTATTAAACAGAAAGAACAATTATAACAACTGATAAAAATTAAAAGATAAAAACAAACTATAAAATAGGCATGTTGAATAAGTAGCTGCAAAATCAGGCTATTTAAACTTAAAATAACAGCAGTTTTACATTTGAGAGGGAATGATTTATAACAGCTGTATCAAAAGACAAGAGTCAGAAGACCTGGGTTTTATTTTATCAGAAACTGGAATTCTAATGGGAAGCCCATTATCAACTTCCAAGCCATTTTGAAATATCTTACAGCATCATAAATGATACAAGAGCTGGATCTTGCATGGAATCCATGCTTTCCTTCTTCGAATTTGATCTCATTAGTCCACCCATGCATGCAATTGCATTTGCAGTTGAAGATCAAATACACTTGTTCCTGTCCATGCCTGTAGGTGTTCCTTTTCTCTTTGTCCCTGCCTCCCAGTTTATTGATTTGAATGTGTTAAGTTTGCACAAATGGGGCATGTATGCAGGAATCTGCTTAGCAGTGGACCCATGTATAGTTTTGTTTTAATTAAAATTATTTTAAAAGCAATTTCACCTAAAATAATGCAAATTCCAAATGTTCTTTTAGCTAAGAAGTGGGTTTTCTTTGAGCTCATCACACTAGTATATGCATGTCTGTACTTGGCTGGAAAAGAGCATTGCAAAATTCAGAGAAGTGCAAATTTCAAAGGATGGCTATATTTCAGTTTGCATATTATATCAGATATTGTGAATTACATAGACTCTCCTTTGAATGTGATCTTAATCAAATTTTTGCTCTTTCCCGACTACCAAGTGTCTGAGATGGGTGCACTTACTAATTTTTGTTTGTAAGGGAAGCTATTCCTTTTACATTAAAAAAAAATCTGTACTAATTTCTTTAAAAGTACTTTAAAAAACCAGCAGCAATGTACAACTGTTAGACACAAAGTATGCTGCCGCCCTGTCTTTTTGTACTTACAAGAAAGCAAAGCTAAGGATAGCATTGGTGTAGGTACCTGGGAAGGCTGCAGAATGCAGACCACTAGAGAGCAGATTTGTAAAATGAAAGGACAGTCACTGAACCCTTCAACAACCCCAGAAGAAAGATAAATGCAACAAAAGCCCTGTACCCCACCCACGAGGATTTCACCAAAAGTTTCTCTTCCCTTTGATCATTTTCAATGTGATTTCTTTTCTTGTTAGTTGATGGAGAATGGTTGGGGTGAAAAAACTAAAACTGTCCAACACAGCAATAGCTTATTTCACCTCTATCTATCTGTATAATACTAAGCTACTGGACAGGTAGGCATATTGAGGACCTGGAGAGGATGCAGAAGTGGGATGCAAATTTGGAGGGCACAGTGACCCAGATACAGTGTCCACTTTGTTCATTAACAACAAGGACACTCATTCTTTATTAAAGTGTTGCGTACTCATTCTTTGTGAAGAATGCTCATGTTCTGTGACACATCAAGAGAGAGTAACAAAGGAACATGTATTTGGAACATTTTGCCTTCTTCTCTTCTCCTTCCCCTTTTCTCCCCACCCACACACTGTCTTTCTCCCTGCTTCCCACACAGACCCTCAAACCAGACCATGACCTTCTTACTTGATATCATCTTCATTAGCAAAAATGATGACAGCTCGGGCATGGGATGTTTCCAGGAGGCGCCGAATGATCTTATCAAACTCTCCTGCCTTGGGCTCCCGGGGAATCTTGACTGATTGTGCCACACACACGCTCCCTGTAGTTGGGGGAAAAAATGGCATCATTAGAGAAGCCTTGGAATGGAAAAATTACCAAGCAATCCAAAGCCTGGGGCTCCTTTGCTACAGCCCAGATGGGTGGTCTAAAGGACCAGGGCACATCCTGCCATAGCCCATGCTGATGACCTTTCCATGTCAGTAGATGTAACTCAAATATAGGAGGAGATATGAGTGATGGACCTTGATGAGCATGCATATGTGATCAAGCCCCAAGATGATTACATAAGACATGCAGCTAATGCCAAATTTCACCTGCATTTTAAATGCTTGGATGCAGCCATGAAAACTACATAGAATGACATGAATGGAAACCTAAAAGGCTGCATATCAGGTTCTTCTCCCATAGTAATGGCCTATAATTGCTCTGGAGTTTCATTCAGACCTGAATTATTTTACACACGCAGCTGCATCATCTGATTTTTTTCTAACCTTGATTACTGCACTACTGACAAAATGCCTGTAGGTAAAGAATGGGCAGGTTAGTTCAAATCAATATGTGTAATTCACTCTCTTCCTTTTAATGCCCTCTTAGAGTTGCCAGGTCACAATGATGCAGAGACAGTAGAAGCCATAATTGGCAGAATTCAACTTCTCTGAAAATCTAAACATTACAGTATCCTTTATAGTAGACCATCACCATCACCCCTTCACATGAATCACGTTTAGTGGCATTACAGTGGAGGCACACCCCAACATCATCCCTGTGGTTGTGTGGCTCCTTGGCCCCACTGCTGATGCCTACATCTTAAGCATGGATGTATGCAGAAGAAAGCCGGTGAGTGCAGATCTCTATTTTCATAGGCTTTCTGCACAAGCTGGAACCCCAGGCATGAAGGGTTCCAGTCCATGCAGAAAGCATATGCACATAAATGACTGTGCACATAGGTTTTCCCTGCAGAGTTCCACCTAATACATGCATAAGAACACAATAAGAACTCTGCTGGATCAGTCCAATCCAGGCAGTTGATCTAGAGCAGTATCCTGTTCTCACAATGGCCAGCCAGATACCTAAAAGCAGGACCTGAGAGCAACAGCACTTGTGGTTCTTAGCTACTGATATTCCATTGCCTCTGACAGTGGGGATAGAACATTGCCATTGTTGCTTGATGATAACCTTATCTTCCATGAATACCGTATGTCTAAACCTCTTTAAAAGCCAAAAAAACCCCAGCAACTATGCATTGTATGAAGAAGTACTTTCTTTTGTCTGTTATGAGGCTTCCAATCTTCAGCTTCATCGGATGTCTCCATGCATGTCAAGCATACAGCCAAGGACCCCTTTCCACACACAATGCCTCTGCATGCAATGATGGAGGCTGAGAACATTTTGAATATAGCAATGCTATGTCCCTTTGGCTCCTTGGGCCCCCACTTTCATTTCCCCGCCTCCTCTGCCCTTTCTGTGCAAGCCTCATTCTCCTTGCATTCCTTCTCATTCCTGATTCTCAGTCCATTGCCTACTAGGCATACCTCCTTCAACCACCATGTCTCCAGGCTGCCCGGCACATATCCAGCCCGCCACCTGTTAGCCTGCACCATTGTTCCCTAGTAGTAACATTTATTTTATCTAAATGAAAGTGGGGACTGTCCTGCCAAGACATACTGCTTACCTTGCTTGTTAACAAGTGCACCCATGTGCTTAGAAAATGTGTGTGTGTGTGCGTGCACACACAAGAACAGGATAATGCTTTAGTTTTCAAAGAGGCAGATTACAGTCAATTTATATGCCCAAGCAGACTCACTTGAATACAGTTCTTACTACATGACATTTTTTTTTAAAAGAAATCCATTTATAAGGAGATTCATATGGATAGATCCTAGGTTGCATTCCTAAGCTTACTCATAAGGGGGTATGTTTAGATAAAACACACGATCCAGGCAGTTGATCTTAGAGCAGATTCATCTTGGAAGACTGTGAGACTCCTGCAGATAGGCAATCCAGATTCATACTCATGGGAAGTTGCTTTATACCAAGTTAGAGCATTCATCCATGTGGCTCCTGTGTTGGGATAGAGCTGCAGAACAGCCCTCCCAACACTGTTCTTGCTACAGCTTAGCTGGATGGGGAAGAGCAAGGCAGTGGAAAGTTGACACTGACACAGCAAGCCAGTTAACTCTGACTGTCGTACTTATACGTTGTGTTTAAATTTACTATTAGTTTAAAACTGTGATTCTTAGCAGAATATACACGTTTTTCTTTTCAACTCTCGAGTAGGAATTATTCCTTGTATTGAAACTTTTGGCCAGAGCTCTTGGTATATCCTTTTAGTTAACTCTGACTGGCAGCAGCTCACTGGGATTTTGGAAAGGAGTCTTTTCCAGCTCTGGCTGGAGATACCAGGTTTTAAACTTTCTACATGTGCTCTGCCACTGAGCTACACTCCTTCCTCACCAAGTATTAAGCATGTCTCTCCTGTCTTATTGTTCTTTGTGGATCTTTGTGTAGCTTAGTATTATAAGATGTGAGCTCATTGTGGGAACAAAACGGTAGCACGCTACATACCCAGTTTTTATATTACTGGTGGAAAAATCCGTAGTAAAAAGTTTTAGTTATCCTCCTTTAAGTATCTGTTTCCCCTTTGGAGGTGGGATGTTGCAAAATCCATTGCCAGCTTTACTGCAGTTTTTCCTGGATCAATTTGACCTCTGGGCTGCAGCAATGAGAACCTTTAAACCTGACCGCTCCTGAGGGTTCTGTAGAAGCAGCTAATTAAAAACAATTTCTGAAAATCAAGACAGAAAACTGAAAGGATAGCTGGATGCAAAACTGCTCTGGCTTGCTGAGACTTAACCCTCAACATCTGTTTGCTCCGGCCTTTGCAAAAATACCAGCAGCTCCTGCTCTGTGCGAACTTTTGCAGTGGCCAATCAGATGAAAAGGGAGCGAATATATGAGACAGGAGATGATGAAATGTTTCAGGACCTTCTGGATATAATTGATAGTCTCAATTTGCATAGGAAATGACAGGGCTGCTGCTCATATGCCACAAAAGAATCCCTATTTATGCAAAGGTCAGAATAATTAGCATAGGGTTGCTGTTCCAGAGGCCTGCCCCCACAGTACAATTTACCTGCAGAAAGGGAGCCTCTCTTTCTATCAGGAAAAGATTGAGAAAGAATAGAAGGAAATAATAGCTAGTCCTCCTAGCAAAAGGCTCTGTGTATAAATTGGTCTGTAGGACTTATCAGTAACCTTATTAGTTGCTGCTGATGCCAAGGAGATCAGCAGCCACACATCAGAGCTTTATTTCTAAAAAGAAAATAAAGAGTGGTACTGCAGATCAAATTTGCCAGCAAGTAGTAGTCTCAGGATTGCAGACCATCCTCAGTTTTCAGACTTGGAAGTGGAAGTTCTATATATATGGAACAGTATTCTTATCTTTAAGAACGTTTTATATATGCCAGTGCTATATCTTGGCTTTTCGGAACAAGTTCCAGGGCTAAACCATGGCTTAGATGAAATCCTGCTTATAGTAAAACTGAAAATATGAGACCAGATTAATGGAATCATAGAGCTGGGCGAGATGGTTGGACAGCGTTCTCGAAGCTACCAACATGAGTTTGACCAATCTGCGGGAGGCAGTGGAAGACAGGAGTGCCTGGCGTGCTCTGGTCCATGGGGTCAAGAAGAGTCGGACACGACTAAATGATTAAACAAGAGCTGGAACCCCCTGTACTGCAGGAATCTTTTACCCAGAGTAGAGCTCAATCCTATGACCCTGATACTACCGACTGAGCTGTCCCAAGAAAAATATCCCATCTTGCCCTGTTGCTGTGGGCTGACATCTATGACGTGCCAGAAAACAGCCACTACTGCATAGATATGAATGGAAAGGGGTCTACCAGACTTGGAAGTGGTCCTGGAGAAATCCATCGCCAGATCTTGGTGCAGTGAGAGACGGCAGTGGACTCCTGAAGAAACTGAAAGGAAGGGGCTTCAGCCACAGAGCTCTCATGCTCATGGTTGGACAGCATTTCTTTACACAAGGAACCTCAACCACTTGGGGCCCAGGAAATCTAAGAACTCTCATGGGCACCACTTTGCACAGAGGAAGACTGGTGATGCTCAGAACACAGCCCACTAACTAAAACCAGACAACATACACAAGTAAAAACAGGTGTCGCATAAAAAGGCAACCTGCTCAACCAAACAATCTTCAGAAAACCCTCATTAAAATTATTTAAAATTAAAGAGGGGCAGGGAGCTGTTTGGCGCAAAAAGGGGGCTTTCTGGTGGTTCTAATATTGTCCAAAGTCACCATGTTGGGAGCCCCAGATTTACATTTTCACAAATGTCCCTCTTTTTCAATAATAAGAATAATAAAGTATTTGGGACTCCCACTTTCCAACCTCTCATTCAGCTGGAGGTAATCAGCCTCACTGGGTCATTTTGCCCTACACACCATCCACAGTGAATATCCTGATTACTCATCCCATATTTTGACATATCAGAGCTACAACTTCAGTATGATGTAGCCACCATCTCAGTCCTTTTATCCTAACATCATTTGCACAAATAAACACAAAAAAAGAAATAAATATTGTTAGCAAAACTGACAGCAAATGAGTGGGGAGATGGTTTCTCTATGGCAGGAAGAACCCCTAGAGGTAAGAGGTTAATGGAGAGCAGCTCATGAATAACCATGAGCAATGACTATTTATAAGGCAAACACAAGGTCTAAACTCTGGGAAATTTTAATTATTTTGGAATAGTGAAAGCTAAATTAGGGACAACAAGTAGGGAAAGGCAGCAGCCCATCATCAAGGAGGCATCTGCTCCTTCCCAGTTTTATCACACAATAGCCAATTGTTTGAAATGACAATTGCAAGGAGATCAGTTGTCACAGAGCTTGATTAGCATCTTGTCCTAGTAAACATCAACGGAAGCAATCCAAACTTATCAAATAATGACACTTGCAAAGAGGCAGTTATGGAAAGACAAGCTCATCACATGCAAGTTCCTTATGCGCTGCTAATGGCTACATGCTTATGATTAGGAATGTCAGAGGAATCCATTGAAAACAGACTGCTCCGTAGATTTACACCTGCCCTTTCAACCCTGTTGCAGCTCTTACTGTGGATGCTTTTCGCCTTAGTTCTCTGCAGCAAATGATATTTTTACAGGCACACATTATACATAAATAGATACACATATAGATATAGAAACAGCTTGGTGTTATACATTATTTGCATATTCACTGACGTAACTGCTGATATTCTGAAGTGTTGTTTGTTGCCAGAAGTAGCCCAAGACTGCAATTCTAACCAGGGATTGTATACATGATAGTTAAGGTGAATGTTCCATGATGTCATGGTAGGGTGCTGGCCGAGCCAAGACAGAGAAAAGGCATGGCTGACAGATAACCCCAGGGAGGGTTTCCGTGGATTGGAAAGGTCTCTATCCAAACGGGGAGAACCCAAGGAAGAGGATCCTGAGGGAGGGATTTCCCTCACCTCATCCCATTTCCCCACCGGTCCCTGCAGCACAAGGCACAGGCTCCACCTCCACCTTCAGAGATGTTACAGGCTGGTTCTGATTCATCCACTTTGCTGATCATGCAAGTAACTCTGCCTCCAGAGTTGTCTTGGAGAAATGTTAGGTTGCTCCCTCAATCTGAGGCTCAGAGTCACTTGCCATGCTGAGGTGTGTTGTTCCTTTCCCTTATGGTGGAGTTGTAGAGTGTGTGTCATTGTCAGAGCAGTATATTTGGTTGTGTAGCACCTGTTGTGCCTTGGAACAGCATTTTGCCTATGTAGCGAACTGAGCTGAGTATTAAGATTTTGGTAGAAACCACAATCTGAGTTTGAGTTCTTCATCAAGTGGGAACCAGGACACATTAGCACAACAACTTCTCCTTGGGCAAAAGAATGTTCTTCCCTGCTCTCCCTCTGTGTGCCCCCAAAGTCTGTTCTGGGGTATCTCCAGAAAAGGCATGGGATGGTGTTCATGCAGGAAGAGAGGGGTCAATTCACATTGCACTAGTGCTAATCCTTCTGCTACTGGAACTTTTCCCATACTTCCCCATGTCTACTCAGACGTAAATCAAGGAGGCTTGAGGATTTCAGTCTTAATATGCTTCCTACTGTGATTTTAAAAAACAACAACAATGAAAACTATTGCTCATTATTGTTCTTTTTACATGAAAAGAAGTGAACTTCTTTGTTCCTGTGCTCTTCTGTTAAAGTTTGAACCTCCTTGTCAACATCTTGATGTGACTGCTCATGTTTGATAATTCATCCATCCCCCAAACCTTACTATAAAACTAAAATTAAATTTCAAATTCTTTTCCTCTTTCCCGCCTGAAGTTTTATTGACTTAAAACTTGTTATTTGCTACAAGCAGCCTCTATGCACGTACTCAAATGCCTTTGTACTGTACTGTAGATTTAAAAACTGAGCATTCATCCTTATACTTTTCACAGGGCAGGAATACATTGGCATAAAAAGAGGATTTCAAGGTTTTGAAAAACAAAAACATGTTTACTACAAACAGTAAAAACATAGGAGAATGCCTGTAAAATGTTTTAATATACCCACAGGATTCATGCAATCCAGGACAAAATGAACAAAACATTAACAGGATGCTAAATTGTCCCTCCCTGATGCCTGAGTGAGGGAAATGAGACAGTATGACAAGTTTATACTGAACTGTGAAATTAAGTTAGTAAAATAGGCTGCAATCCTAACCACACTTACATGAAAGTAAGCTCTGCAGAATTCAATGCAGCTTCCATCTAAGTAGGCATGGTTAATTTTGCAGCCATAGATGGGTTTCTGATGGGTCATTAGCTACTTCATTAACTTTGGTTTTAAGGTGTCACACGACTCTTTGGGTGTTTTGCTGCAAAAGACTAACAGGGCCACTTCTCTGAAAATTCATTAACTTTGAAAGGGAACACACAGGTAAGGTAATTGATTTGCAAATATCTGCTGATAGCCGAGATACATTTGTGTGCTATGTAAAAAAACAAAAACAAAACTGTATTTCCATTTCAGTGAACAATAAAATGGAAGGCAAATGTTTGAAAAAACAAAACGGCTTGCAGCAGAACAGAAAATACCTGAAGTGGGAATGACTGACACAATGGACCGAGGCAGGTTTGTACATCCCTACTTATGATTAAAAGGCTATTGTGCTGCTTGATGGATGACATGATTAGCATGCCATCAAATGATAATTGCAGCCCCAGGCCCTGTGCAAGGTCACAGGCACAGGGAATGCCCACACCACGCTTACTTGTGGGACTGAGAAAGGCTGAGCAAGAGGTGTAAGACGCCTCTGGATATCTGGTGTCAGACTCACTGGAATCCTACATATCTTTGGGGGTGGATAACCTCAGCATCAGGACGGCTTCCTGCGCTAGTACATGGATGTCTGACGGAGATAAAAGGATACTAGGAACATGTCCCTTGTTTGCGCAGCTCTGTGTGTCACAGCATCCAACCTGGAATGCATCCAGCTGCCATGTGCTGGTGCGAAAGGATTAAGCACGTTGCGCGTCCATGCACAGGCAATGAAGAATCAGGACCCTCCTATCTCTGGCGCCAGCTTCCAAGGCAGTTTGTCAGGCAGGAAACTCGTTACAGAATGCCTGTGTGTTCCTTATATTAGGCTGTAGGCTATAGAAGTTAAGAGTCCATAGCTATCCATCTCAACACCTTGGATTAATCCCTGTGCACTGGTGAGGGTGGACAGAATACGAAGACAAGAAGGGTATGTTAGCAGGCTAGTGCAGAAGAAAGATAAAGAAGAGATCTGTTTGAGAGTCAGACAGCTCTGGGGATTTAGCTTTTAATGCCTTTGATATATTATGTAAATCTTTTTTCATCTGGGGTTGTTGTTATTTTGAACTTTACATTTTATTAATTGATATCATAATGCAAAACTTGAAGAACGGGGAAGGGGATTTAGCTGTGTGCACAAGAACCACAGACAGGCTTTCTGTATACATTATCATCACCAATGTATATAAAAGCCAGCTCTGAGAATTATGTCATGCTCCAGGGCTGTCATGCTGGAGCGTGACCAAGAGACATTACTCAGGGAACCAACAGGGGAGGAGTAGCACACACACATGCACAAACACACACAAACACACAACAAACAGAACTAGCAACGGAATGGGAAACAGAAGTGGGGGCATCTCCTTGCCTCTCTCCCCGTTCAAAAGAATCTTCCGAATTTGAAGCATAGGAAATGCATTGGGGAATTCTCAGCTGAGTAACTCTTAGATCCTGGCCCCATGAACATTCGTATTAATCAGAAAGGGCAAAGTATCTTGAGGGCTTTCCTTTTTCAATACTGAATCACAGTGAATTATTGATCTCTGCATTCTCCTGCTACTCGCTCCTTCTTACCGAGGAGGGGAGATGACGACTAAAATTCTTATAAAGTGAGATTTATTCTCCCACTTCTTCCCATGTATCACTACTTCCCAGATTTACAAGAAGTTTCTATTTAGTATGTCTTATTCCCATGTCTTTCCAACATCATCTGGAAAAGTAGAAATATAGATATAGGGAGAGAGAGAAATATATGTGGCTCTGGCTGCCTACTGTTCACGGACTGTTCACACAAGGGACAAGCCCACTGTCCATGACAATTTACTGGTGCACTTAGAACAGGAATGGGGGGGGGGCAGAAGCTCAAGGCCGAGAAACACAGCAGAATGAGCAACTTACAGCAGGGCTGGCGTATTTTGAATTGTGAAGGAATACCCACTAAATTGAGGAGGAGTGGCTGTAAGACCAAAGTCCAGAATCTAATGTAACCTAATGGCACTGCTGTGTCCATCCATCCAAACCTTTCCCATCCATTGAACAATAGAAGGGCTACTGTATCTAGAACTGTCAGATCTCTGGAGTTGGTCCTGAGACTTAGGTTTGGGGAATCGATTCTCAGTGCCAAAGGCTGGCAAATTAAACCTCAGGGCTGTCAGCTGCTGCACACTTGATTCTTTTTTTCAAAGTGTGCAGCCCTGCTGATTGAAACCTGTGCTATACAATCTCTGCACATGCATAGCCACATGAAACTGTGCTGATGGGGGTACACTTAAAAGACTTTCATCAAAATATTGGAGGGGAACTTCTGGCAGGGAGCTTCAGACTGGTTTCTCAATCTCAGTGGGCCTGTGAGTTCATTTACAGAGCAACCCTACACATAATAATAATAATAATAATAATAATAATAATAATAATAATAATAATAATTCATACTCCACCCATCTGGCTGAGTTTCCCCGGCCACTCTGGGTGGCTTCTAATCAAGTGTTAAAAACAATACAGCATTAAATGTTAAAAACTTCCCTAAACAGGGCTGCCTTCAGATGTCTTTTAAAAATAGGATAGCTGCTTATTTCCTTGACATCTAATAATGGGAGGGCGTTCCACAGGGTGGGCGCCACTACCAAGAAGGTCCTCTGTCTGGTTCCCTGTAACCTCACTTCTCGCAATGAGGGAACCACCAGAAGGCCCTCGGCACTGGACCTCAGTGTCCGGGTTCCACGATGGGTGGAGACACTCCTTCAGGTATACAGGACTGAGGCTGTTTAGGGCTTTAAAGGTCAGCACCAACACTTTGAATTGTGCTCGGAAATGTACTGGGAGCCAATGCAGATCTACTCAGAAGAAAGTCCCACATTGTTTTCAATTAGTCATTCCCTGATAAGTGTATGTGGGACTGCAGCCTTCATTTGTTTTTATCATGCAGTAGCTTCTACTAGCTCTCAGTTGAGCCACTCACACATTTCCAAAGGGCCATCATGCTATGGAGGCTGAGGCAGAATGGCAAATGGAGCGCTGTCCCACCAGCCTCAGTCTACGTTCAGCCAGGCCCCACATGCCTGAATTTTTATTGTGCAACTACTCAGGGGGTGGATCTGCTTGTCCTTGGTTCTAGCACTGCCTACTGTTGGTCTCCCTGCCTTCTGCCCTGTCAGTCTCAGTGGGTACCATCTACCACTGCCATCATGTCAAAACTGAAGCTGATGGCTTTGCCTAGAAACTAGAGAATTTGGAGAATATTCTTTGTGCTAAGTGCTCCTTCCTGGCTCCTCCAGCTAAAGAGGTTCTGAGATTGTGTGGCTTGGCCATACCTGTGCTTAAGATCTGTTGCCAGTTAAAGTAGACAATTTTAAGCTAGATGTACTGGTGTGCTGACTGGATAAGTCAACGTTGCATTTCATATGAAGTGTGCATTGGACCTTTATTTTACACCAGTAAATGGTATGGTGTACTTAATTAAATCCACAAGACTCAATCTCTGACTCGCTCCAAGTTCAGCCAAAATCATGTCCCACTCCCACAGTTTGAGCCGTAGTTTGAGCACTGATTCTATGAAAAATCTGGTGGAATTCCCAGGGTGCATTGTTGCAACAGAAGCCCACTGATTTCTGTGGCATACTGCAGGGGGTTGGAGAAGATGATCCTTGTAGTCCCCTCTGACCCTAAACTTCTATGGTTCTATATGTCCAATGCAGCACTAAGGAAGCGTCCCATCTGCACAAGGATTCCCACTTCCACAATGAGACTTTCCCCCTCCCATCCCCCTGTGCACTCCCTAATCTAACTTTCCAGAGCAGATTTGGGATGTGCATGGGCGGCGGGGGTGGTCCCCAGTGCACAAGCAGTAATCTCTGCTCTGGTGGGACACTTACTTAGCATGGCATTGGATACAAGCCTATAGAATTTAGCATTGTTGCAACTATGCTTAAAAACCATGAATTTAGCCTTCCTCACACACAAAAACAACCCACATTATATGAAGTGAGTTCAGTGTCCCAGAAGGCATCTCCAACAGGAAAACACTTGAAATTCTTTTTCATTAAAAGGATGATTCCGAATCTTTAGTTCTCGTGCCATGTTTTTCCCCGTATTGCTGCTTTTTAAAAAATATGAACGCTTCTACCGTTCTCAAATCTTTGTGAGTTGAGGCTCAGAGACAAAATAATAAGATTCATGCTCAAACCATGAGAGCTGTAGAACTTATATTTGTTTTGTCCCTATTCACAGTCATCCAAAGAACACTCGGGCTATGGATGCATTGCATTTTTGAATGCAGCTACTGTGGCTCCCCAATTACAGTTCAAAGCAAAGTAACCGCTCCCAATTTGAATGCCTGTTCCAGTCTGCAGACTAGGAACAGGAAGATTCTATTTGCTGTTGGGAGTAGGTGAGGAAAAGAAGAAGGCTAGATTAAATCCATTCACAAATAACAAGATTTGCATGCTAAACACCTGCAAGCTGCTTTGGTATTTCACTTCCCTGAATGAAAAAGCAACATCCATGACTTTTAAAAGAAAGAAAGAAAAGTACAGAATGAATGAATTCCACAAAGATAAAAATGTTAAGTTAGCCTACTGCCGGCTCTGAAAGAAATAGACTTTTTTACATACACATTTCTTCTACTATTATGCCTCTCTTCTGAAGAGAGGCAACAACAGACTTAGCGCAGTTTCTTTTGGAAGTTCTAAGCTCAATTTAAGGATGGCTAATGTGACCATTGTCCATGCTGGCTGGGACTATATTCCAACAACACCTGGAGAGGATAATTCAAAATGTTGGTGTTGAGCTTTAAAGCTCTAAAACAGCTCCTGACATACCCTGTACCCTCCCCAAAATTGATCCAGATGGTTGTGGGAAGCCCGAAAATGGATTTAGGGGCATATTGGGGGAAGAGGGAGGAACTTTCTGTCATGCAAGTAGAAGTCCTCATACTGATGGAATGTACACTTAGCACTATGTTGGATTCTACCCAATCCATTATGGCCCTAGTTAAATCAACAATCTTGTGTCTTGTCTCATTATTCTTGGCTGCACTCACAATAGCTTGGTTGCTTAACATCTCAAACAACCCTCCAGAATCTATGGGGGTGGGGCACAGCCCAGATGAAAACACTGGTTCTGGGGCTGCATACACACTGTACCTTTAAAGCAGCTTCAGAGCACATTCCCTCCCTCAAAGAATTCTGGACACTGTAGTTTGTTAAGGATGGCTGATAACTGTAATTCTGTGAGGGGTAAACTACAGTCCCCAGAATTCTTTGAAGGAGTAAATATTCATCAGGCATGCTTTAAAGGTACAGTGTGTACACAGCCTGGATACTATATAGACCCAAAGCAAAAGCTAAAGCAAGAGCTAAAGTGAAGAATGTCCTGCTTTCTTTTGACAGAAAACTGAATCACTAAATTCCAAGGTCAAGGGGAGAGCCAATATCTAAAAGCAGCACTACTGATGCCTGATATACTGAGTCTACCTGCCAGTCTGTGCAATGCAGCTCACTGTGGCTAGTGCCTCATACTTTTCATTTAAAGGCTGGGAGTGTGGCCAAATTCATTGTTTTTGTCCTTGTGGGGAAGCAGATGGATGGGCAGGAGGGAGTTGGATCAACAGATTCTGGGACTAACATAGACCAGGAAGGCAAGCAAAACAGATAGCAGATTCTGAGCAGCCAGAGAAGAGCAAACTCTCTTACACAACTGAGGGGCCCCTGAGACACACTAGGACCAGCATTCTCTCAGACATCAGAGGTGGCTGCTTTTGTAAGGAGCTCTGGCAACTTAGGGCTCATCCACACTTCCTTATGTGCTGTGTTTTCCAGGCACAGGTCTGGGATTTCCAAGTCTGTATGCAAGCAGGTTTTTGTTTTGCTTTGTCCTGGCACTCTCTCCAGGAAAACCCACATTCTACTGCTGAATCAGAGCAAATGGCAATTCATGGGAAACCAGATTGCCATTTGCTCTGGTAAAACACAGGTTTTACCTGTGACAAAAAAGAAACCAGTCTAACATGGACCTGAAAATCCTGGACCTGAGCCTAGAAACACAACACAAAAGGATGATTGTTTCCATAGCAATAAAGAGGGGGATCCAACATCAGCAGCAGTTTGCAAATTTTGTATGTGGAGAAATACAGGCACTTGCATGTGTGCATACTTCTGATTTATCTAGTACACATGCACACTAGTTTCATACAAATACATACATTTATGTAGACAACCATCCCTAACCACATAAAAATACTTCCTGCCATATACACAAAAGTTTTATTTTGTTTTGGAGGCAAAGGGGGGGACCCAATATTTTCCTGCTCAAAGTCCATGACCCATTTGGTAAAGGCTGTTCTCAGATGGTGCACTCGCAGGCCAGTGTTTCACAGTTGTTATGAAATATATAATGGCCCTTCCTTAGCTTGAGGCGTGTTTTCATTCACCCAGAAAGCTGAGAGCACCAGGGCATGTACTAGAGCAGGGGTAGGGAATCAGTGGCCCTCCATATATTGTTGGACTCCAACTCCCACCAGCCCCGTCCAGCATACCCAACTGGTCAGGGAAGATGGGAGCTGTAGTCCAGCAGCATCTAGAGCAGAGGTTCCCAAAGTGGGTGGTACCGCCCCCTGGGGGCTGTGTGGAACCTCTGGAGATATACCGTCTTTTCCCATGTATAAGACTAGATTTTTTCCCCAAAGAAATAATGTCCAAAATTTGGGGGCGTCTTATACATGGATAGATCTCCCCCCATTTTCTTAAATCGGAGTCCCCCAAAATAGGGGGCGTATTATACATGGGGGTGTCTTATAGATGGAAAAATATGGTAAATCACTATCAGAACTTGAAAAGCTGTAAATCACTTGAACTTGAAAAGTTCATCAACTCTGCTGAATTAAACTAAACAGTTTTGAATTTGTGTTATTATCTTCCTTAGTAGGTTGTGCAAACTGTATCGTTGTGACAGTGTTGGATGTATGGCAGTGCAGGCAGTTCCACCACACAGGCTGCTGAGCTAAGGGAGGGCAAAATTAAGAAGATCCATTTGTGGGCGTCAAATTTTGGCCTCACACAAGGCACCATAATACAAAAGATTACCAAAGTCCACCCCTAGCAGGGAGCGCTGGGGATGAGTTTATGGAACCAAGGGAGCAATGGCACAGAAAAGTATGAGAACCACTGATCTAAAGGGCCACAGCTTCCCCAGTCCTGCAGTAGAGAACCTCTCCTCCACCTTAATTCCTTGTCAGAACCTAAGCAAGTATGAAGAAGTGAAGTATCTTAGCTCGAGTTCACCACAAATACAAAGATCCCCAATTCTGCCAAATATTAGTTCCATCATGCACATCATGGCCCAGGGAATGTGATCCCCAGCAGGGGAAGGCAGCGTCATGCTGGTTTAGCGGTATGTAATTCCATTAGCCTCTCAACCCTTGTTCTCTTTGCTTATCTGCTACGTGCTCAGCTCCGGCTCAAGCTAAGACTTTCACAGGGCTCACCACGCTGCTTGGCAGAAAACCAAAAAATGGCCTTTTTACCTTCCTCTGCAAGGACTCCTGGGGATCACATCAATGGAGCTGCCAGGAAAGGATGGACTTAAAACCACCAATGCTATCAATAAATGATGGTTTTACAGGAAAGCTTGCTGACAGTCCTCGAAGGGCAGGTCCAAAATACTGGGTTGTTTTCTGCTCACTCCAATAGCTTGCTCTGATCAAATCCCTGGCACAAGAGGAAGGCTGGATGCAGCCAATGATCTGCTAATTGAAAGAGCTGCCAGTTTGGTCACTCAGTGCAGAAACTCTCCCAGTAGACAAGCAACCCAAATGGTAGGGTTGCCAGTAGAAATCTGATTCAGTTCACATCTAAAGGCAAATCTACCTAATATTCACTTTTGGAAACATTACACAATCTGAAGAACAGCCCTTCTTCAAAACATATGCAAAAGTGCATATTCTAAAGTAAAGGGTATATTAAAATCCATATGATACTGAAAACAACTACAAAAATGTTTTGTAATGGGAAATGTTGCTTTGTAGAAATATGTGCATTAGGCAAAATTTTCTTGATGACTTTTTTTTTAAATTGCAAACTGCTGTGGAAATCTGGAAAACTGGATCTTTCACAGTTTTAATTGCTTCTGATGGGTTATACAGTGGTACCTCTGGTTGCGAACGGGATCCGTTCCGGAGGTCTGTTCACAACATGAAAAGAGCACAACCTGAAGTGCCGTATCTGTGCAGTGTGATTTGGCGCTTGTGTGCGTGCGCAGTGGCGAAACCCAGAAGTAACCCTTTCCGGTACTTCCGGGTCGCCGCAGGACGTAACCTGAAAGAACGTAACATAAAGCAAATGTAACATGAGGTATGACTGCACCGAAATGCATGTGTACAGTACAGACTTATTTCAGTAGAGGTCTGAAATGCATTCTTTGTCAAGGAGTTTCTGCCACCCCTGATAAAATTTCATAGTTGGGACCCTGAGAAAGAGCGGGGAGCGGGGAGGAGGAGGCAAATTGCCACGCTGCATAGTTAAACTATGGAACTCACTCCCACAAGAAGTTGTGATGGCCACTAATGTGGATAGTTTTAAAAGAGGATTAAACAAATTGGTGGAGCAGAGGGATATCAATAGCTACCAGCCACAATGGCTATGTTTTACCTCCAGTGTCCAAGGCAGTAGGCCTCTGAGTGCCAGCTGCTGGGAACTACTCAGTCTTTGATTTTGGGCTTCCCACAGATATTTGGGTTGCCACTGTGAGAAGAGGATGCTGGGCTTGTCTTCTTGTCTCCTGCTTTAGAGGGTAGGACTCGCACCAACGGCTTCAAATTACAAGAAAGGAGATTCTGACTAAACATCAGGAGAAAATGACAGTAAGAGATGTTAGACAATGGAACAGACTGCCTCAAAAGGTGGTGGACTCTCCTTGCTTGGAGGTTTTAAGCAGAGGTTGGAAGGCCACCTGTCATGGATGCTTTAACTGAGATTCCTGCATTGCAGGGGGTTGGACTAGATGACCCTCGGGTCCCTTCCAACACTACGATTCTATGATTCTATGACCCAATGAATTATTGAACCAGCAGGTTCTTCTTGTGTTTTTTAAGTTAAGAGCCCATCCTTCTGCCAGGGACAGCAGCGTCTCCATGATTCTGTCTTCTCTCTGGAGTGGAATGCAGCAGCAAGCAGATGTGAAACATCAGGGCACAAAGTCCCCCACCGGCCTTATTTAAGCCATTGTGTTAATTCGGCTTTAAAGCCAGGAGCTGTTCTGGCAGCAGCTAAATTTAGAAAGAGCTGCAAGGTGCTCCTGCCTGAGGATGGGGTATGCCGGTTGGTGGAATCCAAACGGGCAGATAATCAGAGTGGAAAATGTTGCCTTTGAATGTGTTAACGGCTTTACATGTGCCTTGCACCACAACTGAACTCACTGCCTGCACATCTGTGTTGGAGCAGGGTGTTCTGGTGGAATAGGCTTCAGAATCCACAGCGTGTGATCCTTGGGTTCTGTTTTTGTACTCTGGGCATGACACAGAAAGAACGGGGTAAAGGTGGCTTCCAGCAGGGCAGGTTCTTTCTGGATCTCTGGGTTATCCTCTTTAGCACATCATGCCTGCAATTCTTATCCACCTACCCTCTGCTGTCTCTCACCTTCCATGCTGAGTGACAAGGCAGAGTCAAGTCCTGACCTACATTCCTCAAGGTGAAATCCTTCTCCTGTTTTCGAATGAGATTCAGATATTTGTTTGGACTGACAAATACTGCAAATCCCTTTCACACCTCGGAAGAATGTTGGTGAAAGCGACACAATCTGCATAATTCCCAATTTGCAATTCATCATTTATGAATACGCTGTTCAAGTTGTCTGCCAGATGCCCAGGATGGTTCTCAATCAACGCTGCTCTTCAGCTGTTTGAAAGAACTTCAGGATGTCACCACATAACAAATATCTGAGAATGCAATTAGCCAATACTGGACTCCCAAATGAATGAGTCTCTCGATACCCCTGAATCTAGCCATGTGAGTTGTCATTTTGCATTAGCTAATGAATTATAAAATTATGAATTGCCTAGTAATAGACTGCAAATAGGGTATACCAAATTAATGAAATATAAATTAACTAAGTATGAATAGCCAATTCCAAAGGCATATAACATAATAGATTTTTTTAAAAAAAGAAAAACAGGCTCGTCAATTCCACCCCATTATGAGACAATCACCTTTCTTTTTAATCAAATCTTAGAATCCAAATATATCAGATCTGAAATGGGAAAAGATTCGTCTGGCTATCTATAAATCTGGCCCTTGGGTTTGGCAACAATGGAAATCAGAAGCTTGAATGCTGCATTCAGTTTCTAATTTATGGAAAGCAGAGTGCTGAGCTTAATATGTCTTCCCTATGGTATATATAGAATGGGTATTGGCTTCGCTGAGAATTGCCTGTGGCATATGTACTATTTGAAAAACAACAGAGAGTTAAGGTGCAGGATGCTCCCTCTCCAGGCTAGGATGGGATTTTGACTCACCCATCTCCTCTAGGAAGCCCTGTAAGACTTGCTTATTTCACTAGAGGGCATGGTGCACTGGTACAGTGCCATAGGGTCAGTTATATGAGCCAGTCCACACCCTGGGCACCATCCTGCACTCCCCACTTCCTTTTATGCAATCTGGTATTAGTTAGCTGCCTACTTTAATTAGAGCCGAGAAGGAATTGGGTGATGGGTACTCTCTCACTAGCCTGTAGGGCATTACCCCCACACACACCCTTTTTCACCTGGAAGTCTCTCCTAGAAGAGCAGGCACTGTAGCAAATTAGCTGGGCCTAATGGGAGTTGCATTCCAAAACATCTAGAGGACACCAGTGTGGCCGAAGCTGGCTTATCCCCTAGTAACTGTGGCTCATCTTAATCATACGTTTCTTAAAGCTTTTTGCTGCTCTTGCAGCGGCAAACTAATGCAGCTACATTTCTGGAAGGTTTTCAGATGCCGCATACTTTGTCCCATCGGCTAATATGCAAGTTGGCTGGATCCATTTGGTCATTAGTAACACTTTCCCCCACAAAGAGTAAGAGAAGCAGCGGCAGCAGGGGAGTTTTCTGCCAGTATTTTGCCTGGAGTCTGGGCACTGACTGCTGCTGCTGTCTCCTTTTGCGTTGCTTATCTCATCAGCCGGTGCTGAAGGCATCATGCTTGGTGCAGTCTTTAATAACCCAGAAGCATGCTGACAGGAACACTTTGTTAACAGTCTCTGAAATCTAAATCCACCTTGCCTTTCACTCTCCTATTCATTTCCCTCCACTCCTTTGAAATTTATAGCCCAACAACACATCCAGTCACATTTCCTAGACTAATGTGCATCTCCCGAGCTTTAGCTAATATACAACTTTGGCGCTGCAGAAGAGAGGGTGCAAAATTTCTTCTTGACCCCTGACCACTGGAGGCAGGTGCTTGGAGCAAAACCTCCCTCCTTTCAGCTCATAAATCTCCAGGCATATTTCTGGAAGAGGCCAGAGCTAGAGGGTGTCAAAATTCATTGCTGACGAAGTAGGGAGGGAAGCAAAGTAGAATCTTCACAGCTCTTTGCCTTTGAGAGTGTGGTTGAGAGCCAGAATTATATGGTCAGGTCACATCCATACCATATACTTAAAGCACTTATATACCACTTTAAGAGTCATTCAGAATCCTGGGACTGCTGGATTTGACAGAGCTGATTTCACAGAGCTCCAGTTCTAAGGACCCTTAACAAACCACACTTCCCAGAATTCTCCATGACTGTTAAAGTGCTATGGTGTGGATGTGACCTCCATTGTTAGCAGAGAACACTATTCCACAACCATTTTGGATGTCTCTTCACTAGCACCTTGGCTCAGAAAAGGCTATACTTTTTTTCTGGGAAAGTATCTATATAGGCATAGGGGCCACTTCAAACTGATGCTGAAAATCTGTCGGCCAGTGAGCAGGCCTAAGATGCATGTTGGTGTCTAGGGAGCAGAGCTAATCAGGTATGTCAACACCTATGGTTGCTAAACAACTGAAGAGGACTGATGGTGGTGAGAAATGCAGTCCATTGTTTATCTTAGGCTACAGTCCTCAATGCAATATTTGTTGTTGTTTAGTCACTTAGTCGTGTCCGACTCTTCGTGACCCCATGGACCAGAGCACGCCAGGCACTCCTGTCTTCCACTGCCTCCCGCAGTTTGGTCAAACTCATGCTGGTAGCTTCAAGAACACTGTCCAACCATCTCGTCCTATGTTGTTCCCTTCTCCTTGTGCCCTCAGTCTTTCCCAACATCAGGGTCTTTTCTTTTCTTTTTTTAAAATAATTTTTATTCATTTTCCAAACACATAATAAAGAACAAACAAAGCACAAAACAAAGACATACAAACACTTATACATGTATAATTTCATACTCTTATTTTCATGTACCTTCTTTCCCCTGACTTCCCCATACCTCCCTTTCACTGCATCCTTGTTTCACATTTCTTTAGCAACTCCTCCAGTCAATTAACACTTGATTCCCTTTCATTAAATTTTCTTTAACTTATTAGTTACAGCTGTAATTCTCTGTTTCTTATTCCTTGACATCTTAACACTCCTCAACTTTACAACAGTTTTTAAGATATATTTTGAATTTCTTCCAGTCCTCTTCCACTGTCTCTTTCCCCTGATCACGGATTCTGCCGGTCATCTCTGCCAGTCCCATAAAGTCAATCACCTTTGTCTGCCATTCTTCCAGAGTAGGTAGTTCTTGCGTCTTCCAATACTTTGCCAGAAGAATTCTTGCTGCTGTGGTGGCGTACATAAAAAACGTCCTATCCTTCTTCAACACCAATTGGCCAACCATGCCCAGGAGAAAGGCCTCAGGTTTCTTAGGAAAGGTCCACTTAAGGACTTTCTTAATTTCATTATAGATCATTTCCCAGAAGGCTTTAATCCTCGGGCAGGTCCACCAAAGGTGGTAGAAGGTACCTTCAGTCTCATTACGTTTCCAGCATTTATTATTGGGCAAATGATAAATTTTTGCAAGCTTGACTGGGGTCATGTACCACCTGTAGATCATTTTCATTATGTTTTCTTTTAGGGCATTACATGCCGTAAATTTAACACCAGTGGTCCATAACTGTTCCCAGTCCGCAAACATAATGTCATGACCGATATCTTGTGCCCATTTAATCATAGCTGATTTCACCGTTTCATCCTGTGTATTCCATTTCAGCAGCAAATTATACATTCTTGACAGATTCTTAGTATTGGGTTCTAACAATTCTGTTTCTAACTTTGACCTCTCCTTCTGAAATCCTATTTTCCTGTCCTGTTTAAATGTCTCATTTATCTGATGGTAATGCAACCAATCTCGTACTTTGGACTTTAATTTCTCATAACTCTGTAATTTAACCTTTTCACCGTCATATTCTAAAATTTCACAATATTTTGGCCATTTAGAATCCATATTAAGTTTTTTCACCTCCTTAGCTTCCATTGGTGACAACCACCTGGGAGTTTTACTTTCCAATAAATCTTTATACCGCGTCCACACATTATATAATGCTTTCCTAACAATATGATTTTTAAAGCCCTTGTAGATTTTTGCCTTGTCGTACCATAAGTATGCATGCCAACCGAAGCTATTGTCATACCCTTCCAAATCCAGAATGTCTGTGTTTTCAAGAAGTAGCCAGTGTTTCAACCAGCAAAAAGCTGCCGATTCATAGTAGAGTCTTAAGTCTGGCAGGGCAAAGCCCCCTCTATCTTTTGCATCAGTTAAAATCTTAAATTTTATTCTGGGCTTTTTGCCCTGCCAGACAAATTTAGATATGTCTTTCTGCCACCTCTTGAAACAGTCCATCTTATCCAAAATCTGCAACGTCTGAAATAAAAATAGCATTCTAGGCAATACATTCATCTTAATAACAGCAATTCGGCCTAACAAGGAGAGTCTCAACCTTGACCATATTTCTAGATCTTTCTTTACTTCTGTCCAACATCCCAACATCAGGGTCTTTTCCAGGGAGTCTTCTCTTTTCATGAGATGCAATTAGGTTCAGATACAATCTTATGGTTGCACCTCATTTGCACTGTGGGTAAGACGCTGCTATGAGAATTCTGAAGCAAACCTTTTCAAGGGCAGTATTTTACAAACTGGCCCCATCAAGTGCAAGAATTACTGCTCTTGCAATGGGAATTTCCCCTCTCTCTTTTCCTGCATGCACCTCACGCCCTCCCCAAAACTGCTCCAAGGGTTGGGGAATCTCCTAGAGCAAATTTAGGGAGGTGCTGGGAGAGGAGGGGGAAAGCATTGTTGTGGAAGGATCTGTCAGTTTTTGTTTCTCTGTTTTTCTCATTTTTGTAGTCATTAATTTGGTTCTCCACAGTTTGGAGCAATTTGCAAAAAAAAAAAGTCACTCGTGAAAATTCATCGGCATTTTAGTGCAAATGTCTCCCAATAAACACATCTTTATATGTGATTTTGCCTAATATACCCACTTTATGCCTTTTTAACATTTTGGTACACATTCCTTGGTTGGAGAACTGCATTGCAAAAATTGGACAAGTGTAAATTTCAAATAATAGTTGTGTTTCCATTTGCATATTGTTTCAGAAAATGTGAATTTGGTAGATTTGCTTTAATACATACTGAACTGAATTTCTCCTCAGTTGCTAGCTAGAGGTAATCCTTTGCTGGTGGAACCCTGATTTAGCACTACATTCAAGAAATCAATCTGTGTAAGTTATAATTTGGCCTTGGCTTCTGTATGAGCTGATACCATTACCTTCCAGAGCCTAATTTATTTGAATTCTATGAAATAAGCTTTGTTTTATTTTGTTCTTTTTAATGCTGAATATTAGTTAAAGTATACTAATTATTAATTACAAGATTTGTATCCTGCAATATAATTAACCATCCTCAAGCAGAATACAAAAATAAAATATAACCTGTTTGATATACAAGACAAGACAAAACTGCTTAAAAACAAAACCATTGAACAAACATACCCCAAAGAGTGAAACATACAGAGGAAGCCACCAACAAAATGGTTAAAAAGCTTGAGGGGTGTGTGAGGGGGGTGTAGGTAGAAGAGGAGCCAAGCAGAGTTCTCAGAGGAGGGAATTCCACAAATGTGGGGCCATTACTGAAAAGGCCATGTTACTGGTACCTGCCAACCTGGTCCACCTGTGCAGCGGTGAGCCCCACATGCATTTGAGGAGGATCTTAGGGGCAGGTTCATATGGGTATAGGTGATCCTCTATGTAACGAAGCCCAAATCCACTCTTTTTTTAAACAGAGCCCAGAAATAGGTAATGAAAGCAACTATTGCAAAATTGATGTGATAGGGTCAGATTGCCTTGCCCCTGCAAGTGTTGTGGCAACTGAATTTTGCACCAGCTGAAGTTCCAAGATTGTCATTAAAGGCAGCCATATGCAGAGAGAATGTCAGTAGTTTAGTCTGGATATAATCAGCACAGGTATAACAAGGCCTGGTCTACTTTCTCCTAAGAGAGTCAGATTGAAGCATCCTAAGCTGGTTAAATGCACTCTTGGTCATTAAGGTTATCTCTGCCTCAATAGGTAATGCTGGGTCCAGGAGCATCCCAAACGGGTATGTACCGGTATATCTTCAGGAGGAGGTTAAATCCATTCCATACTGGCTGCAAACCAGTTGCTTTGTAACAACAATATACAAATATACTACAACAACAACAACGATCAAATTTCTCCCTGCCCCTGCAAAAAAAAAACCCACCCAAGAACAACACAACAGTAGGAGTAAAGTTAATGAGGTCTAAACAGCAGTAAAAGGCAACTAGTCATTAAAAGTCTTGGCCTGGTGCCTAAAGCTCATCCAACTAGACAATAGGCAAACAGCTCTAGGGACAGCATTTGCAGGGAGCCACCACATAGAATACCACTTCTCTAGTCACCACCTGGTTAAGGTCTGAGGCTGTTGGCACTCAGGGAAAAGCCACTATTCTGGACTGGTATTTCAGTTATGAAATGGAGAGCTGACTCCTGTGGAATGTTTGGCATCTTTGCAATTAAAAGCCTTCCAGTTCTGCCTGCAGCGACCTAATCCAGAAGGTTACATAAATACCGACAGTAAATGGGAAATGTACCTGCTACGATGAATTATGGACACCCAAAAGAGGTGGCCATTTAGCATAAGAAATGTGATTTCTGTAATTATGTAAATGCAGCCTAATTAACTTTTCCCCTTGTTTTTCAAAATCCTCTCTCAATTAAGTCTGGAAATCTTATGTTTGTTCTCAGTTATTCCCCTCTCTCACGTCCTACTCCCAAGCTAATTTTGCATTATTTTTGGTCCTTGCAATATCACTAGGTTGAATATCATTTGCAAACTTAATTTGCCTGATGTTTACTTTCATTTCCAGGTCATTTAATAAAGAAGTTGGGGGAATCAGGTTCACCTGTCCATTCTGTTGTACCCCTTCCACACAGCTCATGATTACATTCCTCCAGGTAGGCTCCACCTCATGGTAACCTTTCTATACCAAACAGCTCATATGAGGAGGAACTTGGATAAATCTCATCCTTATATAGGCATAGGCAAACTCAGCCCTCCAGATGTTTTGGGACTACAATTCCCATCATCCCTGACCACTGGTCGTGTTAGCTAGGGATGATGGGAGTTGTAGTCTCAAAACATCTGGAGGGCCGAGTTTGCCTATGCCTGTCCTTATACATAACTGAGGTATAGGTCCTGTTCAGAGCTTCCACATGGAATTAAGTAATTCTATTAACACAGGGTGCATTAGGGAAGGGCTGTAGCTCAAAGGCAGAACAGATGGCTTGCATGCAGAAGGTTTCAGGTCCAAGCAGGAGAAGACTCATGCCTGAAACCCTGGAGACCTGCTGCCCATCACTGCAAATACTAAGCCACATGGGCCAATGAGCTGATACAGTATTAGGAAGCTTCCTATGCACAGGGAGAGAGCAAAGAATAATAAAATTATCAGATTGTTTTCTATGATAATTTATTTACACCTATTATTGCCCATTTTGAAACTTCATGTTGAGCAAAAATGATGTAGGCGCAAGTCGCCCAACATCAGAAGTGACTTCTTGACAATTGGCTCATCAGGCCCATCAGTGGCTATACCAGGGTGAGTGTACAAAAACCACATCCTTCCTTCCTTTTGAATCCACTGCAAGCCATTCTGATATGGTTCTTTCTATTCAGTTCTGCTTCATAGAATTTTCAAGGACCTGATACCTAATAATAGCCCAGCCTTCACAAAAGAAAATAATGAAAAACCCCAAGTTTTTAAAGGGTCGCAGAGGGTTGCCATGGCCTCCTGACCCTGCAGGACATAGATCACTTATTCAAGGCTAATTTGTGTCCATCCTTTGCTGTGCTTGGAAACAACAATTTCAAGGATGCTGGGGAGACGGGACTTGAAACACCATTGTGCTGAAATGAGTCATCCTTCTTCAGAAAAGAAGAAATCTTCGAAAAGTGGGGAAAGTATTGCAGTATAATGTGATTTCCCCCCTCCTCCCTTGGATTCTTGGGGAGTTTATAAGAAGCCAAGAACAAGAGCTGAGAAGGAGGGCATTCTTGGGGTGTTTCTATCTTTTTCCTACCAGCCACTCATCTATCAGCCATGAGAATGATATGTCAGTCATGAAAGGACCTTTTATACTTCTCTTTGGCTGTTGTCTCTCTTTGAGATAGGTTTATATAACTACCCAACCACAGAGTTCAGAATTATTCTCTTATTCTCCTTTGGTTCTTAGTTGTCCACAAAATGCTTTGCATGTCAAAAGAAATGAGGAAGGCATCCATTTGCATATACCACAGAACGTCCTGGTCATTCACTGCATTTTTTAAAACTTGCATTCTCCCCACCCCACCCCACCCCACCCATCATCTAAGTATGTTTCTGAAGATTGCAGGATTGATGCTGCTGCAGAGAACACATAAAACTTCCATTATCACCCACCGATGTGAACATGTGAAAATGCCATCATTGATTATCACATTATCAGCTCTCATGCATCATTGCCTCTTATCAAATCAGGAAATCCTTCTGTAAAGGAAACTGCGCTGGAAACTCAGCATACTGTCTGTAACCAGGACCAGCCCTATTATTAGGCTGAGGGAGGCAATTGCCTCAGAGGGCAGGTGCACAGAGACAGCAGCTGCAGCTCACCACCTCCAGCCATTCCTCCTGAACCCCTCAGCCATTTCCCTCTGTGGGAGATCAGAAGTACCATATGTGTCAGTCAGAAACTACTGTACTTCAGCAAGCCTACTCTTCAGGTTAACTGGAGGATGCCGTCCCATGGCTAGTATTGAAATCAGACACAACTGCCAGTCCAGGCAGTTTCTGCATATGGAATGTGAAGAGGTGTGGGATCTCAGCCTTTGCCTCAAGCAGCAAAATGTCTTGAGCCAGCCCTGCCTATCTCCCAAGACATGATGACTAATTAGAACAGGCAAGTTTTCCATCATTGTGATAAATGGTCTGTCTGTCTGTGGAGGGAAGGCTTAGTGACTGCACAGTCATTATCAGTGAAGCTACTTGGGTTTTGTCCTCACCACAACAGGTACCCGAAGTGCAGTGCTTTATTTCTCCCTAGGAATGAATGAGAACCATTCATTGCTATAAGAGAAAGTAAAAGATTGTAGGAGAAACCTCCATTCCAATGAAAATCAAGCCTTCTCCCAGCTGCATAGTGACATCCTTTTCTACTTTTCAAATAAGTTTCAGTGTAAGAAAATACTGGGAACTGACATATACATATACACATATATGTATGCAAATGTAAACCCGAATCTTGTTAGGTCTCACACCAGGTGGTTGCCTCCAACTATAATAGGTAGGAGCTATTTCATTTATGGGGCTCAGACACACCTCACAGGGCTTAAGTTCCAGGAATCTGCTGTATTATTTACAATGCTAATTATTCGGGACAGCTCTAGTGAAGATGGGCAAGCTTATTGGGCATCATTACAACTTGATGTTCAGATCTCAGCAGAATCATTCAGGCAACTTTAATGATGAGCCAAGTTCAGGCAGTCCAATAAAGTTCAACAGTGCACATCATAAGTAGGGGATTCATACTGTACTGTGCAGCATATTTATTCAGTGTCTCCAGTTGATGGGGTTTATTCTGTGGGTGGATTCTGGACAATGACTATTACTGTCATCAGCCAATGTCACCAAGATCAGTTTCTAAGCATTTTCAAAGTAGGCTTTTCAAAGAAAAAGAAGGGGGAACTTTTCCTCTAAAAGCCAGGTAAGCATGCGCCAGAATTGATTAGGAGAGCAAGTGTTAGAACTGAAGTCGCTTCCCTTTAATAAATGCTTAGTGTACAAAAACCTGCAATAACATTGTTCATTGGCGCCCCGTAGCATTACGCTGGGTGAGGAATGGTCACATTTTCTCAATGGAAATTACACGCTTCCCAGCTGTTTGCAATAATCAATGTGCCAAGCCTGCATGCTCACTGGGGAAAAGAATCTGCATTAAGGAATAGATCAGTCTGTAGCCTTGTTCATAAGAGGATGGATGTAAACTGTGACTACCAGTTCTGTGAAGGAAAAGGTCTCAAGAGAGGGAATTCAACTCACGTTTTTACAGTTATGGTATTTTATGGTTATGACTGATAATTGATTATTACATTGAATATATATGTTGGAAGCCACCTTGAGAGGGTTTTAATCCAGTAAGCTGCCTAATACATATTTTAAATAAATATTTGAAGAATGTGAGATGGTGAAGGAAAGGAATACTTAGAAAGGAGGTGACTGTGTGTGTGTGTGTGTGTGTGTGTGTGTGTGTGTGTGTGTGTGTTTGGATGGATAGATATACATACACGTACTAATATGCTGAAGAAGAGGGTGGCTGTCCAGATGCTAATGGCTAATTTGGGTAACTTGTGAGTAGGAGTTTTTTTAAAACTTAAGAACATAAGAAAAGCCCTGAGGGATCAGACCACAGCCCTGTCTATCTAGTCTAGCATTCTGTTCTCACAGGGCATGACCAGAGGTCTATGAGGAGCCTGCAAGCAGAATACGACCACAGCAATGCTACCTCTGCTTGTGACTCCCAGAAACTGGGACTTGGGGAAGTTCTACCTCAGAGCTTCCCACAAACAAACAAATGGGGTCTGGGGTGATTTGATATATGGGATAGTAAATGATACAAGAATTGAGTTATGTTTCTTACATGTGGAAAAAGCAATAAAATCCATTTTTTAAAAAAGAATGGAATAATGCCCTGAGGCAAATTAACCACAAGTAGTAGTAGTTATCCTGTCCATCCACAAAGGAGCTCAGGGCTCCCGCTCCCTGTGCACACATTTAATTTTTACAGCCACCCTGTAAGGTAGATTAGACAGTGACGGGTCCAAGATCTCTCAGTGAGTGGAGATTTGAAACCAGCTCTTCCTAATTCTGCTTTTAAACTAGCCACCCACAACATTCTTTCCTCCAGATGTTTAGGGCTCCAACTGCCATAATCTCTGAACACCGGCTGGAAACATCTGGAGGGCATCAGGTTGTGGAAGCCTTGGTTGGAGATTCCACCAACAGCATACTTGCTGGGAAGTCAACTGACTCTAGGGGGCGAACGGCCTACAAGCCTAGTCTTCCTGGCTTCCTGAGAATGCAGAGGGCAGTGGCACAGGAGGTAAGATGATGTTGGAGATTGTCACCTGAGATCCCTCCCCTTTACTGTACCCTACAATGTGTGATATTGTGGTCATTCATCAGTACAGATGGTTCAGCTTCCCCCTTGATCATCAGTATGGGCTCACACAATAGTTATGCTGGCTGGGGCTGATGGGAATTGTAGTCCAAAACCTCTGAAGGTCTCCAGGTTGGGGAAGGCTGCTCTTATCACATCACCACATTGGCTCTCCATGATGGCAGGTACCAGCAGAAACACTCAGGTAGTTGGTGGGGAAGCCATCAGAACAGGCCACAATAGTCAACGCTTTCTTCTCTCGCAGCCCATTTGCCTCGTGCAGCTGAAGCTTTTAGCACCTACATTATTCATGGCCTCTCAGCTGTTGCAGCAGGAAGGGGAATTTCTGAGTGATATTCCTAATACCTTAACACAAAACCCATTTAGTCACAACACTGCTTTGAGGAGAGAAATAGAGCGAGGTGGAGCAGAAATTCCTCCCCCCACCCCCAGTAGTGACAGTTGAGGCCAGGCAGGAAGATGAATATTCTAATTTGTTTCCTCTCTTTTCACATTTGAAAAAACAAGTCAATTATGCAAGCATAAGAGCTGACCCAATGGATCCAGGAGACAAGCCTAGCTACCTGGTAGAATCAGAAGCCTTGAATCAGAGAGCTAGGTTTGCTTGCCAAGAATAATTTGGCCATGGCAAGACCAACAAGGCTGGACTTGAGAAAGCAGAGAGTGTTGACAGCTTCTCTGCAGTTAGACAAGCAGCCTTAGAGGACGCTTTAATTGCAGGAGATTTTTCTCTTTGTTTCTCTTTCTCTACTGCACGCTTTTGTTACTTCTTCTCCGTCACCTTATATTTCAGGCAGGGATGGAGCTGGATTTTGATTACATTCACCTTTAAAGGTAAATATACCTAATTTTCACTTTCCAAAATGGAATGCAAACCAAAACGGAGCCATTCTTTGAAATTCATGATTCTACAAATTTTTGCAGTGTGGATCTCTGGCCTAGGAATGTGCATAGAAATGAACATATTTGAAAGACAGCATAAAAATGCATTGTATTAGGGGAAACCCCGTTGCAAAAATGAATATATTAGGCAAAATCAGACACAAACATGTTCCTTTTAGAATGTTTTCTTTTTAAAGAAATAGATAGAAACTGAAATTATCAAGTTTGTCAATCCCTAATTTCATGCAAGCTCCCTTCTGCAGGGAACCACGTACTTCAAGCTCTTTCTCTCCCCTGATACCTAAATTGTAATTATCAGCAGCTTTTATTCAACGAGGCCTTAGCCCCAAAAGGATCCCAGTCAAAAGATAATCCACTAAATTTAAGCAAGCATTTAATGTCATGATGTTGCCTGTGGGGAAGACTAACCAGCTGGATGACTTTAACATTTCAAGGCTAAACTCCACAAACTTCTTTCTAAAAACTGTGGTAAATTGTTCAACACCAGGAAAGGGAATCAGGGGTATCTGTACAGCAGCATCAGAAAGCTACAATGTTTTATTTATTTCATATATTAACCACATGAAATATCCCATGAAGTGATGTAACAATAACCAAAAAACCAATCAGAAAACATATAAACAATAAATCATATATAAGTACATTTCTAGACCTGTGCAGATAAAGACTGAGATAATAAAATCTCTGCTTGTCACAATGCTTTGATTTCTTCTTGCATGGTATCCCTATTTTAAAATTCTGCATATCGAAATTAGAGTTGCCAGCTTTTTAATTGCCCTGTTTCTGCACACTTAACAGCAGCTTGGCATGCAAAACTTGCCTTTTTCCATGGATGGAGATATGAGAAATGCTAAATTCATCTGCTAAATGCCAATTGTGCCAAAGTGTGTTTAAAGTTACAGGAGCAGGACCACTACAATAGGTGGCAATGTTAACAAATGATTGGCCACAAGCTTCTCCAGAGTCTGGCTTTGAGGGACGGTTGAAGAAGGTAGGAATGTTTGGTCTGGAGGAAGGATAATTAAAGATAATTTTAAAAAGAAAAGATAATATTAAAAAAAAAATAGGACAATCTATTTGTATGGCAAATATGTATGCCATAAATAAGGCGATAGAAAAAGACAGGCATTACTTAGGGTGGGCATAGTCAGTGTAGTGCTCTTCAAATATTTTGGGCTACAATTCTTGCTGTGAAATTGTGACTGGCTGGCTCTTCCCAGCACATTCCTGCTAAACACACCAACATGCCACCATCCTTCATGGCAGGCTGTAAGTTAGTGTTATTTTCTCTTTGAAAGTTTGCAGTTCTCATGTAGGAATTCTGTAGCTTTCAAAGATGCCCTTAGACGGAGAACCAGGCAACCATTAGTACAGCATCAGCCCTCATACCTTCACCCTCGCTCCCAAGCCTTTACAAGAGCCTCCACATGGCTGCAGATGGCAAGGCAGCGCTTCTCTTCAGATTCACCTTGTTATGGTGTGGTTAATATATGTCGTCAAACATGGGTCAGGGTTTAATCTCCAGCATTAAGAGCTCTGTGGGAGCTGAGGCTCAGAGAAGTACATCAGTAAAAGGCTGTCTTGATTGGAGGCAGATAATCAGCTCTTGCCGTTGCCAGGACCAGGTTCCCTGGTGCTCCCTACTGAGCCAACTGATGCAAAGAAATGCTTCAGAATCAAACAACCTGGGAAGGTGTCCTGCCAGAAATTTACTCAGAAGATTCTGAAGGCCTTCTCTTCCCACCCAACATAATGCCTGGAGGGACATCTTCCCAGGTTGTTTGATTCTGAAACATTTCTTTGCTTCAGAATTGTTATATGTTTGGAGGAATCAGTCTGGATGTATCTTTATTATAGACCTTCCTGAAGAAATTATTCAGTTTGGTTGTATATTTTTAAAATGTTTTATTTATTGTTGATAACTACTTTTGTTATACGGTGGTACCTTGGTTGTCAAACGGCTTGGCTCCCGAACAAATCGGCTCCCAAATGCTGGAAAAGTAAGTGTTCCAGTTTGCAAATGTTTTTCGGAAGCTGAATGTCCAACACGGCTTCCGCTTGAGTGCAGGAAGCTCCTGCAGCCAATCAGAAGCTTTACCTTGGTTATTGAACGGGTTCGGGATTCGAACGGACTCCTGGAAAGGATTAAGTTCAAGAACCAAGGTACCACTGTATTGTAGTTATGTATGTGTTGTAAGCTGCCTTAAGCTGTGGAAAGGTGATATACAAATAAAATTATATATGCATATATAGAAGACATTTTGTGATGGGTTCTGCCCCCAATTCCAAGCTGCCATTTTGTGTTTGGGTCTGGATATTTAAGATGCTGGGCTTCCGGTTAAAAATAAAGTGAATTTGCCTACCGCAATCTATGGCCCTGCTATTTTTTTCCAACCAGTTGTAACACTCTCTGGGTCAGCAAAACAAGTTGTGGTTTCACCCTTTATTCATCATTGCCATCAAACTACAGAACCAAGTGGGCCTCTCATTTTTCCTCACAACAAGCTGTAAGGGGAGGGTTGCTAAAGATACAGTGTTCCTATACTTCATTGCATCTGGTCATCCTAGTCACAGAAGGTGTCAGGAGATGTGGGTTTGTGGAAAGATGTCCCATGTGGTGAGCAACTGAACTACAGGTGGCAGCATCACAGTCAAGTCCCTCAGGCTCTGAACTGACCCCACCTATCAGGCTGGACACTGGATCCTCCTTGACATGGAGGTATGTCCATGTTGCAACTAAGCCTTACTTGAGTCGAAAAGGTCTTCTGGAGCTCACACGTTCCTGCATTTCAGTGACAAAGTTAGGTGGTTGTAAAATTCATACACACAGTATCATGGCTAGCTGCACTCTGCCATGCGCTAGGCCCTAGCAGCGAGCCGCAATTAAGAATAGCTGCCTGCTCCCTCAATGGTATAAGGTCATATCCATCACCGCATATAAATCAGATGGGAACTAATAACCTTGATTTAATTTCTCTTTCCCAGGGTAGGCACTCCCTTCTCTCCAGATCCTGCTGTCCCTCGTGTCTCCCCCCCCCATCCTTCCCAAATGAGCCGATTTAAATGAAATGGCTAAGCCTGGGGAATTTTAATTGACAAGTTGGAACTCAGCGCTCCCCTACCTGGAAAGATTCATTATTCATGTCACCTTGTAGGCCCCAGGAGGCTAGCTCATTAGAAAAGGTGGGCCAGATCCTGCCACCCAGGCTTGGGCAATACTCTTGAAGCCTATTAAAAAGTGGCACTGGCACAAACTATTAGGGAGGAAATGCAGCTACTGCATTACCCTGCCCCATTCTCACCTCACAGTGCTCAACATCTAACAAATAGCAGCGACTGAAGTGAAAGAGAGACTATAGTTTGATGTGTGTGTTTTGGGAGGGAGGATATTAGCAGTGATGCATTTAAGTTATTTGAAACTACAGATGTGGAGAAATTTGATTCTGTTCACATTTAAAGGTGAATCTACTTAATTTGCACTCCTTGAAACAACACATGAACCGATATCTCAATCCATCTTTTGAAATGCACACTTATCCATTTTGCAATGCAGTTCTCCAGCCAAGCAATGTGCCCAAAAATAAATGTAAAGTGTATATAAGAATGCATATATTGGTGGGAACAGCATACAAAAATGCATTGTATTATGGAAAACTGCTTTGTAAAAAACACTGTTTTAGTCTACTAGAATAAATTTGCACTAAAATGCTAGTAAATTTTCATGAGGACTTCTTTAGAGAGAGAGGGAAATCACAAAGTGATGGGGAAATGTTGAGACCTGAACTTGGAGAAATGAGAAACTGAGAGAAGTCAAAATGAATGCATTCACCCATCCTGACTCTGAATTTAATGGCTTTGGTGCAGGGGGCTGCTTGATTGATAAGGTGTATTACTTCACTTACTTCAAAATGTGGTGCATTTGGGAAGCCCTCCCACCCTTCCTGTTGAGTGGGGCCCTGGATGCCTGCCTCCAAATCCTGTCCTGATGCCACCACGGTTTGTCAGCAACTGATTTGACTCTGCCAACTCCTCTAAAGCCAATCTCCCTTGCTCTGCCTAGGGAAGAGATCCATTTTGCTCGGCTAGGTGCAACCGCAGTGGCAGCTGAGAGCCATTCTGCAGAGAGCTTAGCATTGGGTTAGGGAACAGGAATGCTAAGCAAGCAGGCTGCTTCCAAGTGAATGTGCTCGTTTCATCTGTCTCAGAGGAAAGAGTTTGGGGAGGAAATATCAATGAGCTGCCCAAGCCCTTTATTAGCAGCTGCTCTAATCTTCCCTTTGTCCTATCAAAGCCCTAATGAGAACGATACCCAGATTAGAGCTGCTCAGAGGAGTCTGCAATGCCTTCCACTTCCCACTGGCAGTCGCAGCTTGCCTAGTCAACTCACTCATGGAGGGAGAGGAAGCAAAGGGAGCCAGAACTACACAGAAGTGGGACAGACAACCCGTCACTTCGTATGGCCAAAGCAGGGGAGATAGGAGGGCATTTTTGTGGCTACTGAAGATTTATGTGAAGGATTCTGGAGTTGTAAGACACAACACAACCTCTATGCAATGATCTTTCTTGGTGAATTTTTGTCTCCATGGCAAGTTAGGCAGGCAACCATTAGCTGGTTTTTCCTTTGTTTCACAGGAAGTTGCCTTCATAAAAGCAATGAGCCTTCAAACTACAGCAAAGCCTTCCCCAACCTGGTGCCCTTCAGATATTTTAGACTACACCAGTCCCATCAAACATGACCAACATTCAGGGATGGTGGATGCATAGTTCAAAACACATGGAAGGCGCTATGTTGAGGGAAAGATGCTACAGGTGTTAACTGAACCCTTAAAGATGTAGGAATGCCCTTGAATGACTTGACAGCAAGGAAGGATTAGATGTGAATCCATTCACTTACAACTAGAACCTTCTTTACATCATACCCTCCATGCATTACAGAAGGCGGGGGCAGCAATGCTGAAATCTCATCTGCTCCTTCCACACACTCCCATCTCCTTCAACTGCTGCCTGCTCTGCTTTGGCAGCCAAGCACTTATTTCCCGCATTTGGAAGGAAGTCCTGCCTCATGACCCAACTGGCCAGCATTCCTGGATGTGTCCACAGAGGGGCCAATCTGGAGTGAACCAATCCTGGGGTGGCCCAATGTGGAGCAACGAAAGTGGCGCAGTTGCAGTTCCCACTCAGGGGACACAGCTACCCAACATCATTTGAGCCCGTGGAGCAACTCTTTTCTTGACAGTTGCAAAGCAGACAGCCTTTGGGGTGACCCCAAGGAGACAGGAAATAGGGCAGACACACCAGGCAGGAGCATCACACATACACACACACACACACACTGATGAGCACCAAGAGAGGCACAGCCCTCAAGGGTGCAAAATTTTAGGGCCACCTTTCAAATGTTCATGCCCTACTAGTTTTGCCACCTTAGACAGTTGCCTGTTTTGCCTTGTGACTGAGCTGGCTCTACCTACAACATAGACTATTATTATTATTATTATTATTATTATTATTATTATTATTATTATTATTATTTTATTCCCCCCCCCCCCCGTGGCTGCTTTTAGCCACTCTGGGCAGCTCCCAACCAAGGACTAAAACCAGAATAAAACTTCAAACAAAAATTTCCCTAAGCAGGGCTACTTTCAGATGTCTTCTAAAAGTCAGATAGTTGTTTATTTCCTTGACATCTGATGGGAGGGCGTTCCACAGGACGGGTGCCACTTCTTAATCCAAGTTGTTCATAAACTAAGCTCTTCTTAAACCAAGGTACCACTGTATTTGCATATCAAGCTGCTGTTAAAAGCACAGGAGTAATTCTGGGCCATTTGTTTCCTCTCCTGGTTAGCTGCAAATCTTTCAGAGCAGCAGAGTAAACATTAAGTAGGTGGTGGTCATGGCAGTACAGAGTTGATAGAGGCCTCTGCTTACAGCTAAACATATAAGCCCTGCCTTGGGAAATGGCTACCTCCTCCCAACGTATCTGCAGTGCCTTGCTGTGCAGACCACCCTCTCCTCCTTTTAAACACTTCCCCCATGATCATTTCTCAAAAAGCTGTTGGCAGGCTGTATCTCCCTCTGGAACTGGTTCAATCGCTGCTCTGTAGTGTTTTCAAATCTCATTAGACGTTATGAATTTGGGCAATTTAGCCTGCTTTTCAGCCAGCAGTGATGTACTGCTAAATCAGTAATTAATGAATTTGCAGTAATAAAAAGAATGTGATCAAAAATCCAAGTCTCTCCCTTCCCTCCCCCATCACAAAGCTTTGGACATAATGCACACCAAAAGGCGGGTTAAACTCCAAAACGATACTAAGAGATGGATCTGAAGTTTTGAAAGGCGGAGTAAAGATGAGCTGGATTTTAATATCAATCAGTGGGGAATCTTCAGTAAATGCATTTCAAGGTTTCAAGAAGAGAAAAGTGGCCTCCTATCACAGGTTTGTTTTTGTTTTTTGTTTTTTGTTTAGGAGAGAGAGATCCCTTATTTCGTAAAAACCATTATTTTTATATGGTGGTGGTAGTGGTGGTTGTAAATTGAATCTCCTGTGCTAGCCATGGTGTTGAAGGGTACAACCTCATCCTCAAGGTGATTCTTCATTTTTGGTTAGCAGAAGCCAACGAATGAATGACGAAGTATAGGCAATTTCTCCTAAACTGCCCTATACTCTTGTAAACTTCCTCAGAGGCACCTCATATTGATCAGTGCTGGAAATACAATACTGTGTTAGCTGGAGCAGACTTGCAGCTATATTGTTCTTTGAGGCAGGGATATCTATTCCCTGTGTGTGTTTATGGTACCTAGCATAGTAAGGCTGGGAACCAATTGACTACCACAATTCACAAGAAGAACCCAAGCATCCTATGCAACTTTTCCCCAAAACCATGACCAGCAAGTCCATTTCAGATTTTTTTGCCAAAAGGCTGGAGAATCAGCACATTTCAAATTTTGCCCTGGTTTAATAACTGTTCTGTTAAGTTTAATTTCCCTGAACAGCCTGCCCTACATTTGGAACACTTTACAACCCAGGGCTTATTTTAGCCAGAAGAGACTTTCAAACGGTACTTTAAAAGCGGATTACATGCTGGTTCAAAGCAAATGTCCCACCACAGTGAGGAGCTTGAGAGAACCTGGTGATAGCAGGGGTGTTAGTGAACTAATCTAGGAGAACTTTGATCACATGTGTCTAAGGTCAAACTTTGAAACAGGTTTAGTCAGTGATAAGTGCATGCTTATACTCCACAGTGGAGCTCCTTGCTTCCTGGCAATTCTGCCTTCCCATCTCTTTTTGGACAACTTGAAAGTAATTTCAGAGCAAGGATTAGTATATACATTTGGGGAGCCCTCCGGGGTTTTGTGGACTGCAAACCTTTATGGAGAAACAACAGGTTTTTTTCTGAGCAGGGAGTTTTGGGGTTGCAATGTGAGTATGTTGCTTCCCCCTCCATAGCATTTGCTTGTAACATAGTATCTGATTTGCAGGTGTGAGCTTCTGCCTTTAATGGAAATTCATTAGCAAAATACAAAAAAAAGGCAGTAGAAAGGAAGGAGGAAATAACAGAAGCCAGGAATGTTGTAAGCTGTGAGTACAGCCACAATGAAAGTACATCCACACAGTGATCAGAATAATGAAAGATTGCTGGATACAATTGCCACATAAATCCATTCCCCTAGAACACTCAAAAAGTACCATTTGAGATCTCTAACATAATACGCTTTGAAATAGGGCTGATTTTCAGAAAATACCTGCCACCTGTTTTTGGTGCAGCTAGTTGTCCATTGTGCGGAAGAGGGAATGACACTTAAATTGGGTTTCACTGTTGTCACCAAGAGAATCTCTCTCTGATCAATGTAAAGAATTTGTGGCAAAGTGCTGATGAGTGCAACCTCCATCCATACATCACCTGTGCTACTTCAACTGAAGCGAATGGGAGCAGTCAGCTGCACAGGAGATCTGGACGCAAAGTGTGGTGATCCCTACAGTTCAGCCAACACATAATTCCATGTGTTGTCAAGTTCCAAATAATTTACCAGCCCTCATCATGGAGAAAGATGTGAATTCTCTGTGGGGAAACACTCATGAAATCATCGTGATTTGTTGTCTGCAGAAGCTTCTTGCTGATCAAATGATAGGCAGTGATAGGCCCTCTTGAGTGTTCTAAGTGATGTAAAGAAACACAAATGCAACAAAACAGATCTGAAGCATAGCAGTAAAATGTCACAACAGTGTAAACTGTAAGAAATGAATACAAGTTTCATTAGGCAGTGTATACATACAGCCCTTCCAGTCCTTGTAGCTGCCTTATATTGAGTCAGACCATTGGGTCCAGATAGCTCATGATGGTCTATACACCAGCTCTCCAAGGCTTCATATAGAGAACCTTCCTAGGCCTACCTGGAGATGCCAGAGATTGAACTTGGTACCTTCTGTATGCAAAGTATACATTCCATCAATGAGCTAAGTGACTGAGCTTGCATCAAGCACATCCAGGGATGCTGATTCCATGAAGGCCTACTCCCCCCACCCCAGTAATTCATTTCATCTTAGTTCAGCACTTCTTAAGCCAGACACTACTTTCGACATCCTTTCATATTAGAAAGATGAGTGCTTCAGAATGCTCTTTTTGCACTTCTGATGTAACACCTGAATGGGAGGTTTCTGTACTGCCCCCTTGCCCAATCTATGTTGTACATGCATCTCAGGACAGGGAGTTGCACTAGCTTCCCATTCACACATTACCCCAGGAGTACAGAAATGTGAGGGACAAATCACATCTATCTGCTACTTTGTAGCATGTGATGCCATACGTAAAGAATTCAATGGATGGTCAATCCAGCAAGAACATTTATTAACTATTAAAAGGAAGCATGGGGATGAGATTAGTAAGAAGCAACAGCCTTTGCAAAGAAGGAAACACAAACTGCACATTCTATCTCATGTGTCCTTGGAGTAACACTTAACTAACAAAATGGTTGGGTCCTCTGAGCACAACTGCAACACTTCAAAGTCAGACCGCTACTACCCTCCCAATATTTTGTGACTAGACCCCCAGGTAGGGCCTTCTCAGACAATTAGCTGGCACCCATTGTATATTCTTTCTGGTGCAATTATATTCTCCTAGGCTTTTAAGAAAGCGTTTTTGTATTCTTCGGACCTTTCAAACTGCTGTAATCCTCTATTGCCGGTTTATGCTTGTTTGCATTATGATGTTTTTATTGCTTTCAATTTTAGTTATTCTTCTGTTTTATGGTTTTAACCTTTATTGTAAACTGCCCAGAGAACTCTGGTAATTGGGCGGCATGGTACTGCAGCAAATAAATAAATCCTGATCCCCATTGCAGGTGACGCAATCATCCCCTATACTGCCAGGTCAGACTAGGAAATTAGAATTGCTCTTATCCATAGAAGTATGGATAAGCCCCGAGTGCCATTTCTTTTTTAAAGTGGATTTTAAAGTGTACCAAGGTGACAGGGTATTTTAAAGCACTTTAATTGCACAAACCTACATTTCTGGTATGCACTCAAATCCTTCCTGCAAACTACCAACAGTATAGGTGTGGTCTTGGTTGTTGCTCAGAGGCAGCAGCCTAACAATGCAACAGACACCCCTATACAATGCAACAGACACGCCTATACAGGCATGCAGCCGTTAAAGTTTAAGTGGTATACAGGTGGTAAAGGGTCCCATGTTTTTCTCAAGCCACCCGACTGTAGGTCAGTGGCCAAGTAGGATCAGAAAAATTATATCTATTAAGTGTCATGGCATGCAGAGCTCCTCTGGGGATCATCTAGTATTGGTAGGAGAGAGATAAATGCAACACAGGCTAGAATCAGATGGTTTTGCAAAACTTGTGGGTCTGAAACTACAAATGCAGCTTATAACTCACAGTTGCCTGCACTCATGCAGTCTATTCACCTCACTGAAACCTCTTGCACTTGAACAGCGAACATTAACTCGCTTAGCTCCTGTATGATGCTTTCAGTTTATCACTGACAGTCCTAGGGCACATTCTTAAGAAACACTGGATAGCTTTCAAGGATCATCTATGACGTCTGTGAAATGTCTTTGTTTGTTGGAAAATGTTGAAAAACGTTGCAATAAATCAAACAGAACTGTATACTGTCAAAAGAAAATCTAGCCTTTTTGTCATTGCTGACCTTTAGCATGTAGTAGCATCCCCAAGTACAGGTGGCTGGAAAAAAGATAATTATGTTTGGACAAATGCAGCAGGGTAAAGTACCTCCATTTAGTTCTGAAATATGTGAAGGTTTGAGTGTAAGTTATCAAAAACTAGAGTGGCAATTTCATTTTCTTAATGCTCAGCTGTAAGTCATTATCACTCACCCCAATGGGATTTACTCCAAAGTAAGTGTGCACAGAATTGAGGTCTAATGCTGAACACTCCTGTGCATATATAGTGGACCAGCAGTGACACATGGGGGGGGTAGAGTTGTGGAGCTGCAATGGGGCAGGACAGAATTGAGGTCAGGACCACATATAACTGCACCAGCAGGGCTTCCACTACCGGTCTGGCATCCCCAATGATGCAGTCACCTGTCCCTGATCCCACCGTAACCCTATATGCCCCAGTCCTGTCTGGGTAAGTACCACCTACACTGCCTCTGCACTGGGCTGAGAAAATCCCATTCAGAGCAGGGCTTTGCATGCCAAAAGTCCCAAGTTAAGTCCTCAGCACTGTCAATGAGGGCTAACAAAGGCTCATGATTGGGACCCAGAACAGGTTATTCTCTCAATATAGACAATACTGAGCTAGATGGACTAATGGTCTGATTCAGTATAGGACAGCTTCCTCCAACTGCGCAGAACTTGCTTCCACTTAAAATGCACAAGACAAGGCTGTAACTTTCATCATCACAGCCATCCATGTGAAGTACGGAAGTTTCATTAGACCCATTTCAGTGCATGGCCTAGGTTCACGCTCAAAGTTATGTGGTTGTACTCCTGTCGACGATTTCCTGGGTATTCTGATGTGACACTCCCACTTTGTTTTTAATAACGTAACACAGGCATAGGCAAACTCAGCCCTCCAGGTGTTTTGGGACTACAACTCCCATGATCCCTAGCTAATAGGACCAGTGGTCAGGGATGATGGGAATTATAATCCCAAAACATCTGGAGGGCCAAGTTTGCCTATGCCTGACATAACAATTATTTCATGAAAGGAGGGGGCTTGGCCTAGGAGCTCTGAAGGGCAGAGAAGTGCCATCTTCCTTGCACAGAGGACTTTCAGCCTACAACTGGGAAATGAGGAAGTGAATATCAACTATGAGTCGCCTTAGGTTGCAGGAGGGGGAGGAGAGAATGATGACAACTGATTAATAAATTTCAGGAAATACCTAGTCATGGAAATGGATCTGGAGGCAGCCTGTGAAAGAGGGCAAAAGAGCAGCGGCGGATGTTGTGAGGCTGATTTATTTAAATCTTAGATACTGCATTTGCTGCCAAGCAGGTGACATTGAAAGCCGTGTAAAATTACAATAAAACCTGTATGAGCGGATACCAATAATAACAACCCATAAAATGGATACCAACAACGCTATTAAATCTGAAGCCGCATCTAGAAACAACTAAAAATACAGCTAAATGATGTCAACAACAAAAATCCCAGCAGAAAAGATGCCAACTCCAGCTGCCATTAACTGGTGAAACATGCTTTCCAAAACAAAAAAGTTGTGTTTTGACGGGGTGCCAGAGAGCTAGCCAGAGCTGTAGCAGGACTTTAAGCACTTAGCCACAAAGCAGAACTGGGGGCGGGATGAGAAGGGGGTGGGAGCCTGACTGGAGCTGAAGGAGAAAGAGGAATTTAAGAAGCTACTCTAACGTAGTAGAGTAGTAGAGTTACAAGGTGTGACTGTCTCAATTGCCTTGGATGAACCAGGATAATTTTCAGGATAATATCAGGATAACTTTGCCCTGTAAACCTGATGGATGATCAGAGTCATAACCAAATGATTGAATGACAGCCACTTTGGAAAACTGTAGCCACCAGAGTTTAGGGAAGATACAGGGAGAAAGCTAGCAAGGAAGGAGAGAGCAGAGAGCTTTTAGCTAGAGGTAGCTAAAACTGGGCAGCAACTTTAAGGGTTTTGGCAGTTGGGAATTTGATGCAGGACAGAAGTTGGGAGTCAAATTTGGGTTGGTCTCTATGGAATGTTTGAAACGATCCTCAGCTGAGTGTTCAAACCTGTGTCTTTTAATGTGAAACATACTCACCACCTCCAGGGAATAATATTGACTTGAACCTACTGCAGTCTAATTTCAACACAGTGCATTTCCACTTCTCCATCAATAAAACTGTAGCCATGATGCCAACTATTCACGCCCCCCCCCCCACATACTTTGAACCATGTGCTGCAGGAAAGCGCAAGACGACGACATATTGTTGGAGCGGAAACAAACAGTGTTTATCCAATCTGAGTATTAATTTCCTGTGATGAATACTCAAAATCTGCATCCTTTGAAAATTGATTTCTATTGACTTGCTTTGGCAGTTTCAGCAAAATGCGGACGCCGATTCATTATTTCCATTGCCATGCTACATATTTAATCAAGCGCAGGTGATGTAACTGAAGATGTGAAGCTCAAATTCGCTAACTTGCAAATCACAACTTGACAGAAACAGACACCACAAATTTATACATTTTTACAAAGTTTTCAGTAAAAAGTAATAAAAAAATAAGACTGCCTTTGGGACATCTGAATGTGACAGGCACAAACTTTAAAAGAGCTTCATGTTTTAAATTCACCCAATTGCACAGCTATATGAGATTTCTCAGACATTTGTTGTGAATACTTGGTTCTACTCTATAAGCTGTCCTCTGCTATGTGGCAATTACATTTGCTGGGGAAGAGAACCTCACTCAGAAAACTCTGGGACATCTATTGCTGGGCCATTTGGCCAAAGGAAGGAATCAGACAAAGAGCAGCAATAAGCCTGCTATATTACCTGGGCTGCTGCTGGGATTCAAGGCCGGGCACTGCCAGCCAGTGCCAACTTGTTAATGTCTCTCATGTGTGAAGAGCAATTTGCAGTAACTACAGGATCGATTTGTAACTCACTCTTCAAAAAATATGAGAGGGGCTAAAGAAAGAAAAATGGGAAATATGGCCTTGCTGGACAAAAGCCCACAAAACTACAAGGGCAACAAAATGCTGGCCCTTCTCTTGACGTGATTCATCAGAGAAGACGCTAACCTGGAGACATGAATTCAGCAGCCACTGTCTGCAGCAGACAGATCAATGGCTATATCACACAGGAGACTAGTTCCATTCCTGGACTCTGTGCTGTACAAAATCAAATACCAGGCTGTGTCTGGAGGTTTTGGGGGTTTTTTATCCAGAGGTTAGGAATTCAGCAGTGACGCCTGCTGGTTAGGCTTGGAAGAGGTACATAGAACCATGAGTAAAATTTGTAGGCTTTGCTGTGGAAGCCACCACAATATTCAGTTGAATTTGTCTCACCTAGCTCCTATATCAGGAGACAGTGTCAGCATTATACTGACTTGTGTCCTAAATAACACCAATACTTTCTTGCTCCTCAAAAACATTCAAATTACCCCATAAAGGGAGGAAATCGGAAGAATGCCACCTGCTAGCTCTTCTCTTTCTCTGTCCTGTATCAAGCTTTCAGTGGTAGTAACGCTTGAAGTTGGAGAGAGACTACTGATATGGCATAAGGTAAAGGTTAAGGTACCCCTGACCATTAGGTCCAGTCGCAGATGACTCTGGGCTTGCGCACTCATCTCGCTCCATTGGCTGAGGGAGCTGGTGTTTGTCTGCAGACAGCTTCCAGGTCATGTGACCAGCATGACTAAGCAGCTTCCGGCGAACCAGAGCAGTGCATGGAAACGTCGTTTACCTTCCTGCCATTCTGTGGAGGGAGAGCAAAAAATGGGAGGTCCAGGAGGGTCAGTTGGTGGGGAGTGAGATATCGCCCTATTTTCATCTGAGGAATGTTGGAGGATATGACGTTCATGAATTCTTCCTAGGTTCAGAAGAAGAAGAGGGCCTTTTTTTCTTACAATGCATACTTCAGCTAATTATATTGTATAAGCCCTGCCAATCCATGAAGCCTGAGAGCCAGTCAAATTGAACCCAATGTCAGACAACTCTGCCCCTCTCACTGCCATGCCCATGTTGCAGGCACAGGCCTGCTGACATTCTGGAGCCTTGCTAGCACACAAGCTATTAAACAGCATTTAGTCAATCACACATTGGCAAGGAGGAGTAAGATAGAGCTGCAACAGGGTTGGGAATTTCACGATACTGCCTTCCTCCCCCTAGTTCCAGCCAGTGGGCAGCCTTGCACCTGGTATCCCCGCATATGTGACATTCCTAAGTACTGCAAACCAAAGGCCAAGCTAGCTATGTCAAGGCTGCCACTAATCATATTATTTTCTTGGCAAGCCATAAATCACTCAGCTGGCACCTGGAAGATAAAGAATCCTTTTGCAAAGGACACGCCATCGGAAGCTCAGTTGAAAGCTCTGCTCTGCCAGCCTCCCTTGGCAAAACCAATCTCTCCTTTCGCCAAGTGGCTTTTGTTGAGCACCTTTTTTTCCAAGTGAGTGTACTGGCAGTAGTCCTTTGTAGCCCAACCTTTATCTGCCAACCTACTTTAGTTCAGCTTCTGTGAGCTCATAAATGAAAGTGGTGGGCCTCACTTTGGACCCATAATGGAATGTGCTGATAGCTTGGCATGTCCTGCCTTCCTATCCAGTGGAGAGAGACCTTCTAGCCGCCAAGCCTGGGCAAGAGGCATCAGCCTGCTTGCCAGTGTATTGGCTCCAGCTAGGAATGAGGGCACAGGTGCTACCAAAAGTAACTTCTGCCATGGCTGAAGTTTACTTTGCAAAATGGATCCTTTGAGCCCCTAGTGGATATGGGAAATTATGGGTAGGGCAGAAGAGGCTCATAAGCACTGGACATGAGAAACATGGGAAGCAAGAGACCGCATGGAAAAATGGAATATGATGATTAAAGCATAAGAACAAAAGAACCTGCTGGACTAAGCCAATGGCCCATCTAGTCCAACATTTTGTCCTCATACTGGCCACCTGGATGCCTATGGGAAACCATCAAGCAGAATCTGAGCACAAGAGCACTCTCCTCTCCCATAGTTTCCAGCAACTTGTATTCAGAAGCATCAGTGGTTCTTCAAGTTTTCAAGTACTGGAGGGTCTTCATAGAAACATTCAGATCATCTCTAAAAATTGGATTGTCTACTGAGACACGGTGAACCTCAAGCTTCCAGGGAGATTGAATGCTGAATAATTTTTGCAGGACATAATTAACAGGAGCGGTTATGAGATCTTCAACTCCCCACTTCCTACAACAGGGGTGGAGACCTTGTTGCCCTCCAGGTGTTGTTGGACTCCAGTTCCCATCAGCCCAGTCAGCATGGCCAGTGGTCAGGGATGGTGGAAGTCATAGTTCAAGAACATCAGAAAGGCCATCTGTGTTCTACAAGCTTGTAAAACAATGTGCTAGGGATAATCTGCCAGGAACCTCACTGGAGCAAGTCCTATTCGGATAAATAAGTATATTGAGATAAGTTATGGAAGCCCTACTCATTACAATGTGACTTGTAGTAGAGGGCTTCCTTGCAGCTCACATCCTTTCTATTCTATGTTTTGGGGGGAAACATTGTGTTGGGTTCAGTTTTACATTTTTAAAAAATCTTTTCCTGAAGCATTAAATAGATAGATAAATGTATAACAAACAAAGTCAAATCAGTTAGCAATTACATAGAAAGAATACAAGAGGTAAATGGAAGAGCAGCTAAAATGGGGTTCAGGTCTCTTGACTCTTACCATCTCTTGTCCTGTCTACTGCTCACTCAATTTTTGTTAAAACCAGCAATTACCACAACATTTTAAAAGAAACATGTGATAATGGGCTGTCAGGCATCATGACATGGAACAGTAGTGTGAAACGCCTAATCTCTTACTGGAAAGAAAGGTCTATCCTTGTGATTTATGAGCACTCTTAGTTTGATATCACTATAGCTTGGAATGACTCTGTGGATCAACAGTAACTCAGAAATTCATCATCAACTTGACTTTTAAAAGTGCTTCACTGTGCTGCCCACAGCTGTGAAATCTCCATCCATCTAATCACATACATATGGAGGTTTGCTTTGGTGGATAAGTCTTGTCAAGATAAAACAAAACTTGACCTTGGTGAGCTGTCTCCTCTAATCTGGCACAACGCTAATAAAAATAATAACAGCAGTTGTAGATCAGGCAGATAGGACAGCTGGGGATGAATGAGGAGACGGGAACCAGGAGAGATCACCTGCCCTTGCTAACTCCCTGATGATTTGCACAGAGCCTTTTCTTTTGCTGCAGCAACATTTTACAATCCCTTGAGACAGAAAGCAGTTAATTAGACTTGGTAACCCACTGCTTTCTGATGAAAGGAAAGTGTGATCAGCGGTAATGCATTTTGGGATTGGTGGGTGTGCTGGCAGGATTGAACCAAGCTGTTTCTGCTCCCTTTCATCTCTCAACATTAGGGTTGTTTTGTGCAGCTAGCGTTCAATTACCCCTTCTCATGTGAATGCATTGATTCAACACCCTAGACAGAGCCACAGCTTTCTACAACAAATAGTTCAAACGAAAAGACTTGATGGCAAGCCAGCACAGGGCTCATTTGCACAACTTATTTTTTACATGACAGTGATGTGCCGCTTCAAAGTACCTTTTTCATAAAAATAAATAAATAAAATGTGGTGAATATTGTGAATGTTCCTGAATATCCTTGACAACATGCCAGGATATGGGATGAGTCAGTTTCAGGTACTAGGAGTATCACACATTGATCAGTTTAGGGAGAAATGCTTCAACTTTTGCAGACACTTTCTGCAGCCTTTTGTGATTATCCAAATCTCTGAAGTGCCCCAAAGCATGTCAGAGCACTTCAAAGATCTCCCACTTTATGCCAGGTATTGGACTCAACAGGGCGAGGGCGAGGAGGAATGGTGGAGATCACCCCCCTCCTTCTCCTGATGCTGCAGGAGAAGAGGAATGCAGCATAGATATACAGCAGGGGTTTGAGGGGTTGGAAGATCACAGCTCAGAGATAGATGAACAAAAGAGTTGGCAAGTGTTAGAAGGAGGAGGAGGGGAAACAGAGGCAGGGCAGCCAGTTGACACATTGTCACTGGAGAGTATTTCTGATCCCCCTTCTCCCAGAACTCGGCGCTCGTTAAGAGTGCAGGAACAATGGACTCAGAGACAACTGAAGCTCAGTTGGAGCAACGCCATGGTCAGGGCTTGCTGCGTTCTCTTGTCTCTCGTTATTATGAATGAATAAACTCAAACAAGGATTCTACCTTGTTTTATCTGCTCTTGCTGCCACTGGGGCAGCAAGGAATTGAATTCCTGAAGCCCTGACACTTCAGCTTGGAGAGGTCCTCGATGTATCTGAAGCAGTCCCAATTCAGTTCTCTGTTTGGGATTTGTCAGCAGGTGGGGGGTGGGGGTTACATCCCTACCATATATGTCTCAACTATATGTAGTTGAGACATATATATATATATATATATATATATATATATATATATATATATATATATATATATATGCTTTCGTAGATTTTCACGGGTACAGGAATGCAGGTTTTGGTGTCCTCGGGTGTCTTCCCGTGTAAAAGTTGGGGTGTCTAGGCGACGTTTCGACGAGGTCTCACTCGTCATCTTCAGGCTGGTGCTTTCGGCTTCTTGTTACTGGAACAGAGCAGGATCTCAGTGTTTGAGTTCCTATAAATACTGTTGAGGGGGTGTGGTGTATAGCCTCCAATGTTCTGGGCAGAGAGGAAGTTCCCAGGCTAGTGTGCCTTTTCTTCTTTTGTTCCTTAATTACTTGAGGGATATCTTGAGTGATTTCTTGAGTGATATCCTGAGTACCACTTAGGTGGGTCATTAGGTGTGGATTAGTTGCTAAAGTCTTTGTGTCTTGACCTCTTGAACTTTGTGAAGAGTTTTTCTGAGAAGATGGCTGTACTGCACTTAGTTGTGCTCTGGCTTGGCTTCGTGTATAGGGGCGAGCTGTGGTTTTGTGGCCTGTGTCAGCCAGATCTGTGTAGGGATTGCAGGGGGGTGCAGCATCCGGAGGTGTCACCATGGTTTGGCTACTGGATGGTGTCTGTAATTTATCTGTGGAGAGGGTCTGGGTTTGGGTCTGGTGTGGTTGATTGGTGATAGCGTTCTGTGTGCCTCTGGATCTGGTGTCAGTTTTTGTGGGGAGGGCTAATTTCCAGATGTCTGGCAAGCGGGATGTGTCGTCACGCTTGTTCATGTTGTGAGGGTGTTTCTCTATCTCGATGGCTTCCATGATTATTCTCTTGTGGTGATGTTCCATGTTAAAGAGCAATTTGGAATCTGCAAAATTAATTTCGTGTCCTGTTTCTTTCATGTGTTGGAAAAGAGAGGAAGTTTTTTCTTCTTTTTTGACGGCATTCTTGTGTTCTGCGATACGTGCATTTATTCGTCTGTTTGTTTGTCCAATGTACGTGGCTGGGCAGACTTTGCAGGGTATTTCATAGACCCCTTGGTTTTCCAACTGGATTTTATCCTTGGGGTTTCTGAGGATATTGGCTATTTTTTGGTTGGTGCAAAAGGCTGTTTTGATATTGTGTTTATGGAGGATTTGGCCCTCCTTCCTTATATCAAGGGCACTACAGATAAAATTAGCAAAATCCTCCATAAACACAATATCAAAACAGCCTTTTGCACCAACCAAAAAATAGCCAATATCCTCAGAAACCCCAAGGATAAAATCCAGTTGGAAAACCAAGGGGTCTATGAAATACCCTGCAAAGTCTGCCCAGCCACGTACATTGGACAAACAAACAGACGAATAAATGCACGTATCGCAGAACACAAGAATGCCGTCAAAAAAGAAGAAAAAACTTCCTCTCTTTTCCAACACATGAAAGAAACAGGACACGAAATTAATTTTGCAGATTCCAAATTGCTCTTTAACATGGAACATCACCACAAGAGAATAATCATGGAAGCCATCGAGATAGAGAAACACCCTCACAACATGAACAAGCGTGACGACACATCCCGCTTGCCAGACATCTGGAAATTAGCCCTCCCCACAAAAACTGACACCAGATCCAGAGGCACACAGAACGCTATCACCAATCAACCACACCAGACCCAAACCCAGACCCTCTCCACAGATAAATTACAGACACCATCCAGTAGCCAAACCATGGTGGCACCTCCGGATGCTGCACCCCCCTGCAATCCCTACACAGATCTGGCTGACACAGGCCACAAAACCACAGCTCGCCCCTATACACGAAGCCAAGCCAGAGCACAACTAAGTGCAGTACAGCCATCTTCTCAGAAAAACTCTTCACAAAGTTCAAGAGGTCAAGACACAAAGACTTTAGCAACTAATCCACACCTAATGACCCACCTAAGTGGTACTCAGGATATCACTCAAGAAATCACTCAAGATATCCCTCAAGTAATTAAGGAACAAAAGAAGAAAAGGCACACTAGCCTGGGAACTTCCTCTCTGCCCAGAACATTGGAGGCTATACACCACACCCCCTCAACAGTATTTATAGGAACTCAAACACTGAGATCCTGCTCTGTTCCAGTAACAAGAAGCCGAAAGCACCAGCCTGAAGATGACGAGTGAGACCTCGTCGAAACGTCGCCTAGACACCCCAACTTTTACACGGGAAGACACCCGAGGACACCAAAACCTGCATATATATATATATATATATATATATATATATATATATATATATATCCAGTTTTCCCCATCCAAATAAGTCACTCAAAGCTGTGATCATAAAAGCAAACTCTAAGGTGAAAACAACCATGATCCCATCATTAAAACAATGACCAGCAAACTAACAAACCCAAGACTGAAAGCAGCAAAGGGGGTGGGCAGGGAGCCAGGGCTAACAATAAATACAGAATCAATGTATGTTCATTTTAAAACAGTGCCAATGTTCTCTGCAGAGAATATTAGACAATCCTATTATATAGCCCCTGGATGATATCAACAACGCAGTGACAATTTGACACACATCATGGCTTTGCTTGCAACTCTGTTGCTCATTTTTTCAAACAGGATGTAAGGAGATCATTGAGGATCAATTTACAGACAGCCGGCTGGAGTTCAGAAGGCCTGGCAATTGGAGTCCAAACTATGCTTTGATGTGCTAGAAATCTCATCTGTAGAAGCAGTCTCATGACCCAGCTTGAGAGCAGATATTTAGTAAAGTAAACCTAATTTGGGGACAAGGCAGACCTGGAATGGCAGATTATCTACTGCTGCATTTGTCGCCTTTCCATCTCCTGCCAGCCAGGGCAGAAGAGGAGGGGAGCAATTTTGCTGTGCTACCTCCAGAATGGCACAGCACAGGGCTTCAAATCTGTCCCCACTCTAGGAACAGGACTGGCTTTAGATCCAGCAGATCCATCACAGCCCTGGTCCATCCCATTCTCCAAAATGCCTTACACTCGCAGGGATGAAATTTTGTCCACCACACTGTTCAGTGCAGCCCTTTGTGGTGGTGGAGCCTCCTGCTTGGTGGAGACCGCCAACAACAGTAGAGGTCAGGAGGTTAGATTACTCTGTAAAATATATTAGGAATGGGGAATCTGTGGCCTTCCACATGTTGTTGACCTCCAACTCTCATCAGCCCCAGCCAGCATGGCTAATAGTCAGGGATGGTGGGAGTTGTATTCCAAAACCATGTGGAGGGCTGCAAGTTCTCCATCCATGCTTCAAGTCCTGGGGAGGCCATTCTTTCTGAATATTTATACTTTTCCAGCATCTACACAACAGGTTGAAATTCAGTGGTGTCTATTATAGGGTGGGACTAGGTACATCTGTTGAATTTCTCTCACAAAGCTCTTAAAGGCACAGAAACTCCATCAGAGACATACATTAAAAAAACACACCCAACAACATAGCCCTTGGACTATTACCATAAATTTTTTAAGGTTTGATGTTGCATTGTGTTTTAATTTGTTGGAGGTTGCCCAGAGTGGCTGGGGAAACCCAATCGGATGGGTGGCATATAAATTATTATTATTATTATTATTATTATTATTATTATTATTATTATTATTTCTTCTTTTTCTACTACTACTGCTACCACCACTTGTGCATAAAAAATGGGGGGTCCCAAATGCTCAGATGTCATGTATAAACAAAGTAAAGATGGACAGATCAGTCATGTCAATTTCCTTGTTCTACCCCCGCTGTTGGAGGCAATATACCTCTGAACACCAGTTGCTGGGAACTGCAAGTGGGGAGGGATTAACTCAGGTCCTGCTTTTGGGCTTCCCACTGTTATCTGGTTGGCCATTGTGAAAGCAGGACACCAGATTAGATGGACCTCTGTCATGCACCAATAGAGCTCTTCATATGTTCTTAAGGCAATTCCAACCAGTTTCTGCATTAATCTGCAGATATTTTTAAACCCATATGATAATTCATATTTAATGTATAAATAATGATAAATACATATTTTAAATGCTACTTATTAAATATGACAAAATACATATTTATCAAAACTTGCATTGAAATATCACTTGACTTCTAAATGTATTTCATCATCTAAAAAAAAACACACCACAGTTCTGAATGTATTTCAGTACATTTATTGAGCCAATAACTATATTGCAAAAATTTTAGACGTGCCAAATCTGAAGAATAATTATGCTCTGATCCATGTGTCAGTCCAGGATGTGCAATTCAGAACAGATCGCCTTAAAATGTAATTCTCCTCCATCCCTAAGACCAAGTCCTTGGCAACAATCGTGCACCGGGGATCCATGACCCCAGAGTTTGTAATAATAATAATAATAATAATTTATTTATACCCTGTCCATCTGGCTGAGTTTCCCCAGCCACTCTGGGCAGCTCCCAATCAAACATTAAAAACAGTACAGCATTAAATATTAAAAATTTCCCTGAACAGGGCTGCCTTCAGATGTTTTTAAAGATAGGATAGCTGCTTATTTCCTTCACATCTGAAGGGAGGGCGTTCCAAAGGGCGGGTGCCACTACCGAGAAGGCCCTCTGTCTGGTTCCCTGTAACCTCACTTCTCGTAATGAGGGAATCACCAAAAGGCCCTCGGCGCTGGATCTCAGTGTCCGGGCTGAACGATGGGTGGATGGATGGTGGAGACGCTGCTTCAGGTATACAGGTTTGTGATGCTGATGGGTGGATGTTTTGGGTGATGTGCCAATTCTGCACATACAAGCACTGCTGACCCAGCTGTTGCCTGAAGCCAAGCACAAACAGGGTGGTTAACAAGCCCTGGACCATGTTTTAAACCATCTCTAAGAATATGGAAAGTAATGCTTTTCATTTCTACACTACTTTCTCTTCTTGTCAGCTTTGTTTGATTGCTGTGTGTCCTCTTTGGCGTCTTCTCCCATTTCCCCAACACTGCCATACAGCAGTGCATATTAATCTGAGAAATGCTTAGCAAGATATATGAGCATGTTGTAGCATTTTAACCTTTCCAGTGCTTTTCCCTTGGCCTCTGTCGTTCTATCCCTTCGCCTATAAATTAGCATGAGCTCTCTCTGGAATGCAGGGCCTGCTCATTTCTTTTATGGCACAAAGTTAAAAGGCAGCTTCACCTTGGCTTACACTGAGTCGAAACTGCTGTATAACGGGCTAATTGGAAATTACCTTAACCTGCATCACACGGGAGCCCCTGTTGAGAGAGAGTGTTGCATATTTAGCTGCTCCTCTGGTCACTGCTGTAATTATAAATATCCTTCCACTCAGTGTATTTGACTCTTTGTTTACCCAGCATCCAAGAAATGCATCAGCTCACTTTTCTGTCCTTATTACAAAGGACAGCTGGCACCTTGAACATTGAAGTTCAATAAGTTTTGCAGACTTCAAAAATAGCATTTTAGTGCAAATGGCTTTTGGAGGATGTGTAGTGGTTGCAACCAAGATTTAGTTTTTTGTTTCCTTCTGCATTCATAAGCAGGAACATAGGAAGCTGCCTCATGAGTTGGATGATTGGTCCATCTAGCTCTGAATAGTCTACACTGGCTCATGATGGCTCTCCAGAATTGCAGTCCTGTTTAAAGACACCAGAGATTCAACCTGGACCCTTTGCATACAAACAGTGACATAGCGTGGGGGGTGCAGGGGGGACCGGCCGCACCGGGCGCAACACCTGGGGGTTAGGGTTAGGGGGTCAAATCCACGGGTTAGAGGGTACAAATTATTTGCCTTGCCCCGGGTGCTGACAACCCACACTACGCCACTGCATACAAAGCACCTGCTTTATCACTTAACTATGGCCCTTCCCTAAATGTAGAGAAATGAACTATGGCACTCCTCCAAGGCCTGCTTCTTGTTCTTTTGCTTTCTTTGCTCCTGGGCCATTAACAGTTTCCTGGTGCGTGGAATTTAAGGGAGGTTATTTTTCCCCCTATCTCTGTGCCATGAAAAGCGAACACCCTTCTTAATATCTGTGTGGTCAGGAGACAATTAAAGGCCCTGGAAGATGGTGGGTGGGAGGGAAGGTGATCCCAGTATTTTGTTCTGTATCTTATTTTAGGGTTTATTGTGGGCTTAAAACAATTTGAAGGGTTCAAAGATCCAAAACTAATAAACAGCAGAAAGGGTTGGCAGCTAATGAGGGAAATGAACACGTATGTTACTGCACAGAAGCTTGATGTGCCAGAATTAGCAGATGAGGCTTTTCATAGCTTTGATGTGCATTTTATCTCCCGCTAATTGTTGCAGATCATATGACTGCTAAAGGCACAGCTAGAGGGACTGGTTCAAAAGTGGGCTACCCTGGGAGTTTCCTGTTGCACAGTCAAAAAAGGAAAAGGAGAGATGAGGATGGCTAGGCTTAATTTGAACCATGACTCTTTTCAGACATGTGGAGTAAGTGACTGTCAGCAATTTGCTCTGCCATTTCCATCAGAATTTTCTGCCATACCCAGTGCCAGTACATAGAACAAGAGATGATGATGATTATAATTAATAATAATTAATAATAATAAATAATGATTTATTTCTACCCCACCCATCTGGCTGGGTTTCCCCAGCCACTCTGGGTGGCTTCCAACAAAAGATTAAAAATATATTAAAAACCAATGTTAAAATGTTAAAAACCAATGCAAAACAAAGATGATCACTCCCTAAAAACAAGAACACCCCCCATACATAAACACACACAAAAAGATATGACCATCAAAGACTGATCTAGCAATTTCTGCGGGAGAATAGAAACTTATTTGCCTAATACCAAAAGCATGTCAATGTCTGTGCTTGGCAAACCTCTCTGGTGAGAGCAGCTAAAGCTCTTCTGGTTGCCTAACCATCTTCTAGGGCAATTGCATGCTAGATGGAGAACAGCAACAGTTTAAGGCATAAGCCATGCCCACACTAATCCCTTAGCGCTCATCTAATATTACTATCAACACATTTGTTAATGTAGGCACAATGGGGTGTGGTTTCATTGCACCAAACTAAATGTAATGAACCCAACTGAAAAGGAAATAGACTGACACAAATGTCACACAGTAATGAACAAATGCATTGCAAATATATATGAGCCTCTTAACTGAAGAATGCAGGGAGGAGGGGGAAACAGGCAAAGGACAGAACAGAATGGAGGGAGAAAAATGACAGTGTGAGATTGATCCAGACAGATGACTAAAGAGCCTTGCGTTCTGTTAGAAATATTACTTGCCTCACACAATCAAGAGTGCCTCGTTACAAAACACTGTGTAGCATGTGCAGCACACCAGTTAAATTGCATATATATAAAGCTAATATTTCATCTCAAGAGTATTCGGTGGCAGAACAAGAAGAGATTGGGTCGAAGGCATGTCTGAGTCATGCAGAGCTCCGCAAGGAGAAGTCATTTGTCCTTCAGCAATGATTCATTTCTTCTTCATTTGAATTTCTGATAGGATTGCTAACTTTTCAACTGGCCTCTGTAGCTGCACTTTTCTCGGCAGCGTACAGGACAGACCTGAGCCGGTAATAATGTTTATCACCATGCTGTGAAAAGCATCACCTGAAGATCAAGCTGATGCAAAAGGCACAAGAGCAGAACAAGCTCTTGTTTTGTTTTTATTATGGTCCATTTGCAACCTTAATTTCTAGCCCTGCCAATTCAGGGTGAGTTACAATTAAGGTTGCCAATGCTTTTCCTGGTCGGATTCCTGTGCCTTTCGGCAGGGGAAGCTGTTCCTGCCATGCAGACATAGCAATGGAAAAGCATGACCTGCTGGATGTTTGCCATATTGGATCAAAACAGCACCCATCTTGCTCCAGAGATGGGTCCAAGGTGTGGAACTAGACAATGGGGTGCATCTTCCTAGATGCTGCCGGATAAGGCTGGCTTGTATTCCAAGGGAGAAATTCTTGTGCTTCCCCAAAATGCCAGGTTTTAATATGAGACTTCAGAAAATATTGTAGCTGAAGGTCAAGTTGATAGTGCATCAGACAGAAAACAGCTTGAATTCAAACTGGTAACTACAGTAATAAACATTATACTATGAAAATAAACATTCACTTCAAAAATGTAGGACTGGCATAAAGAATAGAGGCACAGCTGTGTTATGGAGGAGGAAGAACACACACAAACTGGAATAAAGCCACACCAAGAAAAGATGAGGGGTGGGTTGAGGCAGCATGAGGATTATTCTGAGACACACACACACACAGCTGCCTTTCCAATGCTGCCCCAGCTTTGTTGGAGCCATTTATGTGTGAGCGTCTCCTTCGCAGCTGGGAGGATTTCTTAAAATGGTGAGGATCTCACTCAAAGAACGGACAACACTCCTTCCTGACACAGTGCCAGTTCCATTGGGAAAACCTATATGCTTATGCTCATCCATGTGGCCGGGTCATTTAAGCATTAGCCCAATGATATTGGAGCTGCTATCAGATCAGTCCCTAATATGTGAAAGGCACCACATGCCAAGGAGATACTGGTTTGCCTCTGCAAGGAAGGAAGGAAGGCTTAGTTAGATGTAAGCCCACTTGATTCCCTGTCAGGGGAAAAGGAGGGGAGATATATATGTTGAAGGAAAGGTTAATTGTGAGTAATCAAAAAATATGGAGGTGACACACTTTAGTTAGCAACTGTGTTTGTCATGGTTACATGAGTGTGATTCACCAGACCTGAACCCACAGGCATAGCAGCAAGTGCAAGCATTCCTGCATGGCACCCTGATAATCTAATTGAGTCTGGGTTCAGGTCTGGTTTGGGGATTGTATCAGTCTTGGTAGCCCTGATGGATGACCTGTACTGTACTGAGGGATGGCTCAGGGGGGTGCCACCCTGTTCCAGGACTCTTACACTATATCTGTGGCCCTTGATACCATTGACCTCTGTTACTAGGAGTGCCATTTATCAGCTCCGTCTGGTGTGCCAGCTACAGCCAAATATGGATTGAGCTAGCCAGGCTACTGGAGTCGAGACAGGATTACTGCGGTGTACTCTATGTGGAGCTGCCCTTGGACTTGACCCAGAAACTCCAGCAGGTGTAGAATACAGCAGCTAAACTGCTGATAGGATCAGGTTCGAGGTTCTTGTATTAATATATAAAACACAAAAGAACTTGGGTCCAGGATACCTTAAGAGCCACCTGAGCCCTTATATCCCAGCCCAAGCACTGAGATTATCCAGAGAAACACTGTTAGTTGTCTCTCATGTTTCCGAAACCCAGCTGACTTTGTCCCAATCTGTGGAATACTTGCCCAGAAGAAATTTGGCAGGAATCCTTAATGCTAATTTCCAGATGTCTATCAAATGTATTTTTATACTGGCAGCTCTATTCGCTTGTGTGTGCCCCCCCCCCCCATAGGCCAGTCAGTCACTTATTTACACTTATTTATCTATTATTCACAATTCTAAGCAGGGCACACAAAAAACAATCCATAGAAGATGGGACAATATAACAATAAGAAAGCCAAACACTACCTTAAAATGCCTGCTGAAACAAGAAAGTCTCAGTCATGCCCCTGAACTTCAGCAAGGAGGCTGCCTATCTGATCTTAGTGGGAAGAGAGTTCTACAGATTTGGGTCCACTACACTAAATGCATGGTTTTTAGTAATTACAAGCCATGCCTCTGAGCCATTGGGGACCACCAAGAGAGACTCCCCAAAAATCTCAGTGATCAAGCTGGTATATAGGGGATCAGGTGATCTTCAAGATATCGTGGACCCATGTTGTTAAAGGCCTTGTAAGCTTTTAAACACTGGAGTGGGGGTAGTCTGTCCTCATCAAGAGTCTAACGGCAATATTTTGCGCTAGCTAGAGCTGGTATATGGAAGCAGAAAGTATTTGCCGTATCTGACAATTGGCATGCAATAGCAAGCAGTGTTTGACAGTATCCAATATGTAGCAGTCAACACTTGGCAACAATGTTATCAGATCTGAGAATGGCATCTGTAGCAGTCTGTGTTTGACAGGCTCTGACACAACCAATATTTGATGGTAGACATGCAGTAGCAATCATTATTGGACAGTATCTGACTATTAGCTTACAATAAAAAAAAATAGCTGTATTTTAACATTCACGTTGACAATAAAAAAAGGCAAATTCCACATTTTAATTCCAGCTCTCAATTCTGAAATTCAGATGTAAACTGTTGAGTTCAAATTTGGAAAATGTGAACTTTCATCAGAGTTTCAAATTTTGCAAAAGTCTGAACACTGACAGAGAAATCCCAAAGGCTGTCTTCTTCACTGTGGAGCTGGCAGAACAAACAAATTTCTTTCCCACCCTGGAACCATCTACCCTGGCTGATGCAAGAGGTGTGGCTATGGAAGTGGTGGGGACGACACTGCTCCATACAGCCCCACAGCTGCCAGCCAAAGGATTGGACTGACCCCTAAGCTAGGAATCTTGTATACCACATTAGGAGTGACACATTCAAATTGGGTTTGCAAGTGATGCTGATGGATGATCTCCACAACTATGGAGAGTTAAAAACTCTGGGTTGAATTTAGTCTTTTTGTGCAGTTGAATTTTGAGGTGCTTCGAGCTTGTTTGGAGGTTCTAGCAGGGGAGCGCAGCTATCGTATACCCTTGACCGAAGAACGGTACACTCCTTCTATCTGGGATGGTCGTCCTCTTCCACCGAGCGCGCAGCTTCGGGAGGGACGCACATGGAGTGGTGAGGGAGGAAGGGGACACCCGCCTAGCCAGCCAGGTCAGCCGAATCAACCCTGGTGATCAATGAGGTGACAGATGTCGCAGCCAGATCACCCTCACATACAGAAATGGCATCAGAAAATGGTGATTGGTGGAACCAATAAGGCAAACTCAGTATTCTCACTTTCACTGCCTTGGCTAGTGAGTTAAAATGAGGGAATACAACTTGTGCTCATCGGAGCAGGTGTTTGTACAGCCCCAGAAAAGCAGAACACCCAGCAGCACTCACCTGTGCAAGTTGGGCAGGGGAGGACTGCTATTGCAGGTAGCAAATCTGTATGAGGGACAATTCAAAGTCATGACAAGGAAAAGGTTGCTATCCCTTTGCTCGTGTCTCTTTGTCAAGACAGATCACATTACCACTGTGATCCAGATGTGGCTGATACTCAGCATTTACAAGCATCTGAAGGGATGGCAGCTGCCAAGAGCTGAAATCAGGAGCAGGTCAGCAATAAAACACCTGATTTCAGTGAAGTTAACCCTTTATTCAAAGAAACCAAGAGAGCTCAGGCCTAGTGATCAAGACTTCAGGCCAAGTAGGTCTTGTCCCAATGAGGCAGTTGCAATGACTGAAAGTCCTTGCCATCCCACTGCTCTCTAAGACTCCTGCCCCAGGTCCTTCCCCAGCAACCTGAGGCTCCTTTGTCATGTCTGTCTTTGCTCCACCCTCTTCATTCCTCTTCATGTTCTGGACAACCAGGGGGGGGGAGCTGATTGCAGCAGGAGGGGGAGATACCCTGCCTTCTTCAGTAGCTTGCGTCATCTTCCTCTTGGCACCCTTGTTCTCCATCCTCCACGTCTGCCTCTGATTCTGGAACACTACCCTGCCTTAGCACCCTTAGGTTCCCAGCTTCTCTTCAGCACCAATCACTAAAAATCCAACATGAATACTGACATTTATATCCAAATAACTAGTCTAAACACCATTAGGAAGGACCACAGTGCATCTACTTTGCATTCAGGAAGTCCCAGGTTCAGTCTTCAACATTTCCAAGGAGGGCTTGAAACCCTGGATAACTGCTGCCAGTCAGTGCTGACATTCCTATGTTCTTATGGAAGCTACATGCAGACATACCTATAAACATGCATATATGCATGTATATGTGTAGGAAGAAAGCACATACACACGTCTGTACAAATATCCAGCTACACTATGTACAGTTCTATCATATACAGAAGTATACAGTCATACTGTCCACATAAGTATATAGGGAGACAGGAGAGGGAGGAAAAGGTTCAGTACATAGAAATAAACACACTTTCAGGCTCGCCTATCCATGCAGTCCACAGATGTACAAAACCAAACCAAGCATGCAGAAGTAAAGCACTCTTTGTCATAGAAATTCATCCTGACTTATCGTCACCCATTTGTTCTAAAATTCAGACACAGGCACACACACAAAACGAAGCCGCCTTGACAAAGGCAATGCTTGTCAACTTAAAATCCTGAAGAGCAGAGAGTCCCAAATGGGTTCACCTTATATGAAAAGCACAGCCAGTTCTCAAAGCTGTGGTAGCAAAGAAGAAGCCTAGAATTAACACAGTTCCTATTTATAGCCCTTTGATTAGAAGCTTGTCACCTCAAAGTTTTTATTCCCTTTATCCATTTATAAGGCCATAACACAGTTTGACTAGAACTAAATAGCCTAGTGTCCCACAGATCTCACCAGAACTTAATGTGCCATTCAGATACAGTTAAATTAGTAATAGACAGCAGCCTGTGCACCACAGGGCTGGAGTTGGCTCAGAAAACACTCTTTCCTTCCTCTCTCTCTCTCTCTCTCTCTCTCTCTCTCTCTCTCTCTCTCTCTCTCTCTCTCTCTTGGTGGCTTATGTGTAGTAGAAAGCCAAGGGGAGAAAGGCAGCTCAAAAATGGTGGAAAGCTCTCATGATAGTCAGCCCCTCATTTCCTGCTGCATGTCCTGACGAGAGATACTGGGTGGAACTGGGTTTGTTAGATGCTCACAGTCAGTAGCACCAAAGCAACTGTACAAAAAACGAGTTGAGTAGCTGTGGGGTTTGTCAATCCAACATTGAGTGGAGCATGCTGTGGTGAGCATTTCCAGAGCCAGCTCTCCTGAATTAGCAGAGCAGAGGTTGCCTAATCGACCTCACAATAGCTAGTGCTCCCATTTTCTCCCTGTTTGTGAGCCTTGAGAGATGGAGCTGAAGAGCGGAATGTCTTGCTGCCTGTCTTACGTAGCCAATGGCAGTGCACTGTGCTCCACAGTGGCCTCTTAAGGGAGAGGCTGGGAGTGCCTGCAGCTCACTGCCAGCGCTGCTTCGCAGCAAGGTAATCCCTTCTAAGCATCCTGTAGCAACAGTCAGCAAAATGCTTTCTCATTCTTGACAAATCCTTGCCAAGTTTTGCTGAGCATGGAATTTTGGGCCATCCAAAGTCTCCAGACAAGTTAAAGCACCTGCCTTCAGGGATAATTCCACTAAATTGGGTGAGCCGAACAACGGTGCCAACTTTATACTCCGTTAAAACCTGCTAGTATTTATAAACGTCTCCTCTCTACTGGAAAGTACCCAGCTTGGTGATGGGGAACAAAAAGGGGGGGGGCTTGAGCTACGTTGTTTGTAATAAAAAAAGCCAGTTCGTTTCAAGTCTTCTTGAAAACTGCAAATGCGTTGGGTAAATCTTACCAAGCAGCAACCTAACAATAGTAGATTTATTTTAAAGAGAAAAATGGAAATATTTTGAGACACCTGCCTAGCTGTCTCTCTATCTATCTATCCAGTGCTTTTTTTCTAAAAAAAAATATTTTTAGGGATACTCTCATTTGGATTCAAGAAAATCACCATTTTATCATTCAAATCGGAAAAAATAAATACAGTAAATGGGCCAAAGTACAAAAATTCACAAAATGTTTAGGGGTATGCATCCCCATGTGTCCCCCCAGAAAAAAGCACTCTATATCTATCTATCTATCTATCTATCTATCTATCTATCTATCTATCATCTATCTATCTATCTATCTATCTATCTATCATCTATCTATCTATCTATGTATCTATCTATCTATGCATAATAGCCAATGGTGTGCACTCTTTGGCCTGCAGAGTTGTGCTGAGTTGTATATATTTATTTGTGCTTTTATTTATAGAAGTATTTCTTTACCACCTTACCATGAAATATCAGAGGGGTGTACAATGTTAAAACATAAAAGACGCTTTTAAAAATACAATCATAAAATTGTAGCGTTGCAGGAGACTCCAAGGGTCATCTAGCTCAACACCTTGCAATGCAGAAATCACTGCTAAAGAACCTTCATTATTATGGTGGCTGGCCAATCAAAATCAAAATAATTAATTTTAATTTAATAAAAATTAAATAGTTGCAAAGGCCTGTCGGCATAAAAATGCCTTTGAGGTGCCTGAAAGTCAAGTGAGAGGATGCCTGCCAAATCTCTTCTGGAAAAGTGTCCCCAGCATGGGAGTGGCAACACTGAATGCCCAGCTTGCACGTGAGGCCAGTTGGGCTTCTGTAACACAACTAGCAATGCTCCTTCAAATGATATTGGTGTTTGGGCTGGGATATAAGGGCTTAAGTTGCTCAGGGCTTTGTATATCAACACAAAACCCAAATGTGCCCATTTTGTATCAGCAGTAGTATGTGAGGGACTGGAGTAGCAACAACGGCACTCCATGGGGCAGGGTGAGGCAGGCTGGGCAAAGACAGTTTCCTGTCTCAGTGGAATTTTGCTTGTGCAACAAGGTCTAGGGTGGTCTTGCTGTTTGGTTTGGACTTGCTCTGCGGTCTTGATCCTGATTTCTCTTTGGTTCTGATTTGTGGTTCGCCCTCAGTTCCTGATGGCTCTTCAGTTCCAACTCCCAGGTCCTGACTCACTCCAGATTGTTGTCCATAGCCCAGCACTGAGATAGCCCACCTCAACTTGAGAGTACCATAAATGAACACTGAATGTATGATAAGGCTGAAAGAGATGGAGCAGGGACTAAGAGGAAGCTGTGCCGAGATCCAACAAATAGCTACCCATGTGAAATGAGCACAAAGTTGCCTTCTGTCCTCTTCAGCTCAGTCCACCCATCCCCTAAGCACCAGTACCTAGGTCCCAGTGCTTTAGGTGTCAGGGCTGGTAGGTTCCTGGGTGAGCCCCTGCCTACAGCTTCAATGAATCACTTCTTCTTAAAATTATGACAGCTGATTTTCTGGTAGTCATAAAACTTGATTATATGTTTTCGCAGAACTCCCTAAACACTATATACAGCAGTTACTTAATGACACATGTTGATGGTAATGTTTTGCTGATACCCGATAGCTGTCTAATCCTGCCCACAATTATTCCTGACCTCCTCATTTCTCTTTCAGAAGTTGATGTATATCATACCATCGGGAGAAAGGAGATGATTAAACCCATCCGCTCTGCCAGCTTTTAATGCTTCTTGCACTCATGCCATCCCCAAGTGCTTTCAATCCATGCTAGCACCACAGTCTCACTCACAAAAAACACTTGTTGGTGGCCATGGATGACAACATATGATCTTCAGTAATATGGTGCAAGCCTCTTCTCGCAATTACAGGTTGTCTTTACCTTTGAAGTTACATGGGTGTGTGACACTTCCACCAGCAAGAGAGAGACAGAACTTTTAAACCGTGGCCTTGAGCAAACCCAGAGAAGGCAATACTATGGATCTGTACCTCCCTAGTATCCTCAAATATACATACAAACACAGAGATAAATACATGCCCCCTCCTCTTTTCTTCCTTAAACATTCAACTGTAAGCACTGGTTGGTTGCCAGCCTGCTGGTGAACGAATGATTTATACTTCAGAGAATGAATCAATACAATATATGGCCAAAGACATCTTTAATCTTTCAGAAGGATTAGGCTGCAAGGGGACGTCAGCAGCATTGCACAGCCTTTCAATTCAGTTTTCAATTTGGAGAGTGAGAGAAATGGCTTCTCTCTTTCTTCTCTTCCCTTCCTACCATATGTCTCCCTTTTTCTCTTCCTTTCTTTTCCTAAAATTAAAAATGGGTGAAAAATCCAGTTTCATACAGTTGCAGGTGCGGACTTCTGTAATTTGTCAGCTGTTTATTTTGCACCTCCAAAAGGACATCACTTTCATAAGCTCTATTTTGGTCTCTGTGTGTTTTACTCCACCCTAGGAGAGGGCCAGTTCAGGTTTCTCCCACACCAAGATAAGAAAGGAGTGCCTCTCCTCTCTCTCACCTCTCCCCAGTGCAACATGTCCACCCACAAAAAAAGAGGGGGAAAGAGAAGAAAAGCATCCTCCCCCCCATGAGTCATGGGTGTCATAGAATCACAGAATTGTAGAGTTAGACGGAACCCCAAGGCTCATCTAGTTCAACCCTCTGCAATGCAGAAATCACAACTAGAATATGCCGGCAGATGGAATCCAACCTCTGTTTAAAAACCTCTAATGAAGGTAGTCCATTTCACTGTAGCCCTTACCACCAAAAAGTTCTTGCTTCGGAATCCCCTTTCTTGTAATTTGAATTCAATGGGTCTTTTGTGGACTTTTGGAGCAGAGGAAACAAGCTTGCTCCATCATCCATGTGGCCACTGTTCAGATATTTGAAGATGTCTATAGAATCATAGAATCATAGAGTTGGAAGAGACCACAAGGGCCATCGAGTCCAACCCCCTGCCAAGCAGGAAACACCATCAGAGCACTCCTGACATATGGTCTATCATAACTACTCTCAGTTTCCTCTTTTCTAGGCTAAGCATGCCCAACTCCCTCAACCATTCTTCATAAGGCTTGGCTTCCAGACCCTTAATCAGCTTGGTTGCACATGTTCCAGCTTGTCAATACCCTTCTTAAACTCTGGTGCCCAGAACTGGACACAGTACTCTAGGTGGGGTCTGACCAATGCAGAATGGAGTGGTACTATTACTTCCCTCTTACTATGCTTTTGTTGATGCAGCCTAGAATAGCATTGGGTTGTTGTTTTTTAATTATTATTTTTCCACGGCTGTTGCATCACACTGTTGACTCATGTTGAGCTTGTGGTCTACTAAGACCCCTAGATCCTTTTTAGATATACTGCTGTCAAGCCAGGTGTCCTCCGTCCTATATTGGTGAATCTGGTTCTTCCTGCCTAAATGTAGAACCTTACATTTGTTCCTATTGAAATTGATTTTGTTAGTTTGGGCCAGTTCTCCAATCATTTTAGGGTCATCTTGAATCCTGATTCCATCTTCTGATAGTTCTGACAGCTGCAGTAGCTGGGTGAGCACATTCAGTTCCCCTTCCATCTGGATATATCCTAAACCTAAAGAGGTGTGAGGAGTTCTTTCACATGGCATCATAAAGAACCAGAAGACTCTTTCATAACAGAAAGCTTCTGTAGATGCAGCAGAATTTTCACGCACCTCCTAAAACTGTATGCAATAGTGAAACTATATCTCTGAGCAGCAGAGGATAAAGGGACAGTCATGGGCTAATTTAGGTTGCACACAGTGTCCACCTAGGGCTGCCAAATCGACACCCAGAAATCTTGCCTATACTGTTAAATATTTCAAAGCAATGAGAGTGGATACAGCCACTGCACCTCTTGTCACATTGCTCTGCCAGTTTCTGTACCAACCTTCCTCCCCCAGCCTGCTGTGTCAAGCAGGATTCTCTTTTATCTTACACATAGTGAGCTGGGAGGGAACATCGAGGGACCAGCAAACATACGGCATGGAAGACTCACTGGCTGTGTTACCCACTGCAGACACCCACTTTTTGTAGACAAAGATTCTGTACCTGCAAAACAGGCAGAAGTCAACTCCACCTAAAACTTGCCCTGGCAGGATGGTGGGAGAAGTCTCACCTGTTAATTTTTGCCTGCCAAAGTTTCTGTCCATTATCAGGTGGCCATCCTATGTCCCAGCAAATATATGCTTGGGATTCCCACTGAATTATCATCCATGACATTAAGCTGGCATTGCAGAAGCTGCTTGAGATGCCCAGAAACAAGTCTTATTCATCCCACAATGCAAATCATAGGAATTATGCAGCAAAGACTGAAGTGCCATCTACCGGTGCTGCAAGTAATCACACCTACCAAAAACTCATCTCAGCAGTCTTTTACATTCTCATCATTTTGAATAGCCCCCAGTGGCTGGGATAAGAAGAAAGTCCACATGCACAGGATTTTCAAGAGTTCTAGGAAGTCTGGAGAACTGGAGATAATGAATGAGGACCACATTCCTACTAGAAAACATGGCTGCCCATTCCTGCTTAAGAAAGGGACTACTATGCTCGCAGTTAAGCATTGTATTCTTCTCCATTATATCCTCCCTATAGCCCTCCTAGTCTCTAGGAATACGGTAAGTTGACTCTACTTTCAATCAAAGAATGGTGAGACTTGTGTCCCTGGCTTTCAGAGCAGTGAGCATTATCATCAACATTAATTCAGAAAGTCCCAAATGTAGCCAGAAGGGAGCTTCCAGTGCCAGGCAAACAGCTATTGAGCACCCCAATATGTGATTTAAAAACAAAGACTTCCCCACTAACACTAACCTTTGACGCAGTATAAACATTTTTTGTGTTTTGGGTTTGTTGTTTTTTAAATGAGGAGAGGTAGGTGTGTGTGTGTGTGTGTGTGTGTGTGTGTGTGTGTGTGGCAACTAGATGTATAAAAAGAACCCATCTGGCTGTAACTGCTAGGTACTCCCTTGTCTTCCAGCACTTACTGTCCCTGCAATGAATGGAATAGATGGATGTCAGGCTTTATGCTGATTGCATATGGAGAGAAGGTATGGCCCATTCTGCTTCCTGGCTCAGCAAAGTCACACATTCAGAGTAGTGTCACTCATACCTTCCCCTGGCAACTGCCATGGCTCCCTATGAAGGACTGAGTTACACTTTGAGAACGTTTGTTCCACCTTACTTGGGGAAAATGCCTGCACCATTTTGCCTTCTGCAAGCACTTTTTGTGCAACCCACGCCTTCTTATAGAGGATGTCTGGGCCAAATCCTAGAGTCCTTCCCTGTCTCTCTGCAATGCCCTGAAAACTGCCATGCCTCTGCAAACAGTAGCAATAATGAATTCAGCCCAGGCTGTGCAATTAAAAGGGCTTAGGCGAGATTTATAGCAGGATTATATCTGCAGGGTATTACCAATGTCTAACATTTGGACACTATGTGGTCCTTGAAAATAAGCAATTACAATGAGCTTGATGTGCTGTATAAACACATAAACACAGAGGCTTTGGCTTCAGGTTGGAAAATGTACCTCTACTGGCAAGTCTGGCAGATGGAGAGAGAAGGGCAAGCAATACGTACACCAAGGTGAAAGCAAGCTACCAAGGATTGCTTCCAGCTAAGGAAATTAGCATTTCAGCATCTTTCTCATAAGTTTGTATCACAGGTTGAGTTTCCACTATTTGTATTGTTGGCCCTTGCTCCTGTGATTTTACAGCAGTCTGAAACACAGCAAAGCTTTTTTTCTGGCAAGTGGAGATTATGGGAGTTACCTTCTCTATTTCTGCTTCTCAGGTTGCTGTTAAAAGCAGAAGAACAGAGATAGAACAAATGTGGTGGCAATCTTACAGGCGCCACATTTGATTTGAACCTTTACTCTGTTTAACAGTTACTATTCTCTCCGTTGAGCTTCTCATTCAATCAAAGGAAAGAAAGAGCTGGGACTTTGCTTCATAGATTATGTTGTGTGCACTAGGATCCCCACTTGGTTGGCTAGGATTGTGAATGAAACAGCCTCACTGTCCAAGGTTGGAAACAGGGTGTGTACATTTGTAATGGACCATCACTGACAAAGTGATGGGTGGAGCTTTATCAATGAGTAGACCTTAGCAGACAGTCCCCACACTTTCCATTCTGACACTTAACTACTACTTGCATAACTGTAGCTTAGTCTTGCTGCCTCATGGTATGCTGCACACTAATACAGTGGTACCTCTGGTTACAAACTTAATTCGTTCCGGAGTAACCTGAAACCATTCTGAACCTGAGGTACCACTTTAGCTAATGGGGCCTCCTGCTGCCACCCTGCCGCCGCCATGCGATTTCTGTTCTCATCCTGAGGTAAAGTTCTTAACCTAAGGTACTACTTCCGGGTTAGCGAAGTCTGTAACTCGAAGTGTTTGTAACCCGAGGTGTTTGTAACCTGAGGTACCACTGTATAGCAGTAGTAAAAGAAAAATGGCCTCTAAGCTCAGGATGTACAAAACATGCCTCTTTATTTCCACAGGTATTTCTGCCTTTCCGCATATTGGCACTCTGAACACTTAGCAACACAAAATATACAGTCTTCTCACTGGACATGGACAATTCATGCACATTTATTTATTTAACAAAACTTATGTAATGCTTGATTTAAAAAACAAACAAACCTCTAAACAGTTTACAAGAACATAAAACATTAAAATTCTCCATAGCCACATCCCTTCTCTGTGACCTCCTTATAGCAATCACTTTTTCTGCTGCTACAGTTAAAACATTTAAAGGCAACATGTTCTCCTAACTGGATTGTAGCATGAAATCCAGCACACACTCAGTTTCTAAATGATTCTTTGAAAGCTGGTCATCACCATCACATCTGCCTCATTGACAGCATTGTTTGCACTTCATGAAGAATGAACCTCCTGAAGAACATTTTCAGCAACATCAACCAATAGCAATAACTTTCTTGTCTCCTTCAGAGATTATCACTTTCTAAACAATGTAGCCAATGGGGACCCATTATTCACTCAACTGTTACCTTCAACACAACGGATATATAGATGTGCTACAGTGAAGATTTGTAACAATCTTTTCTGGCTTCCAAGACTCACATATAAGTTAAAAGATAAATCCATCAACACTCAAGATACCCTATTATCCATGGTTTTTTTTAGCACTGTAGCCCATATCTCATTCCACAGCAATAGGAGCAGCTATCCTTTCCCCATGGTTCAGTATATTATCTCTATCCCATACATCATCTCTTTATAGGAACAGCAGTTTACCTACCATTCTCTCTGGATTTCTGGATGAAGGCCTCCACTCCACTCTCGCCATAGCTGCCTTCAGAGGCTAAGGTCGAAACATAATTCCACTTGAATGCTTTGACAATATCCACCATGGCCTGGGCTTGGTAGGTGTCTGAGGGGACGACACGGGAAAAGAAGTCATATCTGCTGTTGTCACTCAGGTCAGGGGCGGTGGAAGCATAGCTTATCTGAGGAATCTGTGAGGGTGGGGAGAGAGAAAGAGAGAGAGAGATCTCACAATGTCAAACTGGATAATCCATTTTAGAAATCCATAAACCCCATACTAGAATTTGAGCATCAGGTCTCTAATGGACTGTCCCATGGGAAGAACATTTGTTGTTCTTTGAAAGCAAAGACTCAGAGATTAATAACTGGGCTAGGGACAAGCAGTCCCCGGTAACTTACTGGATTCAGGTTAAGTCATGTCACAACTTTTGGAAAGAGCATAGGATGTGGTCCTTCTAACTCAGTATTGTTGACACTGAATGGCAGTGGCTCTCCAGGCTTCCAGGCTAGGTCCTTCCCAGCCTTACTTGAAGCTGTCAGTGATTGAATATGGGAACTTCTGCATCCAAAGCATGTGGTGTGACTCTAAGCTGCAGTCCTTCCCAAGGGATGAGCACCACAAATTAGAAAGTGTCTGAATCATTATTGGGAACCACCAAAGAGCCAATGCAGAACACTTTTCTAGACATCCATACACAAGGACAGAGCATAACCAACCACAAATGCTGAAACATTTTTATAGCAACCAATCACCCAGTGGAGAGGGAAGCCATTGTTCTATTTTAAAATGGGGTGGCCTATTTTGCCAGGTGATCAACGGTCATCAAAACTGTTTGAATACTTCTAGTTGCATGGTCATGTCTCCCCTATAGCTATCTAAGTCTGTGTGGCCACATTGGCCTCATTCAGACACTGTTTTAACTATGTTGATGTAGTATGTGAAGATGGCATGCGTCATTATGCCACTCCCACCCTCAGCCTCCCCCATTGCTACTCTCTCTCTCCTCCCAACTTTTGCATTTCAACCAGCAAGATCATATATTTGGATGAAGAATCTTCTTGCAATCAGAAGCCCTGATTGTGTTGGATTCCAATGCATGGGGAGTCCTAGAAGTTCATTCAGCCCAAAGCATGAATGATTTCCATTCTGGCCTCAATATAGGAAAAGTGGAGTACAGAAAACAGTGATGTTGGAGGTAGGGGCAAACCTGTGCCCCCTCCACATTTTATTTCAAGATAGCTAAAAGAAAACCTGAATGGAGCTAGTGTATTGTGCTGCTTGTAATTCATACTTGGTTTATAGATGAAATAATAACTAGGGGCATGCACAGGACCCAAGATTCACATTTGATCTATATTTATGCTTTTTAAAAAAAATCAGATCTGTTTCTGAGTCACTCTGGGTTCCCTCTGCTTCAGTCTGTGCTCCAGGTTCTGAGCTATTTTGGATAAAACCAAGCTCTGTGTTTCCCATTTGCAATAATAAGGAACCTAAAAACAGCTACTGTATAACCCTCCGGCTTTTGGTCAAAGGGGTGAGATTTACAGGCACAAGAGCGCCTCCAGAGTGGATGGAATCTGCCAAATTGCAGACAAATTGGTGCAGGGACTAATTGTGGGTGAAGTAATTCATAATCAATATTAAAGGTAAAGGTAAAGGTACCCCTGCCCGTACGGGCCAGTCTTGACAGACTCTGGGGTTGTGCGCCCATCTCACTTAAGAGGCCAGGGGGCAGCGCTGTCCGGAGACACTTCCGGGTCACGTGGCCAGCGTGACATCGCTGCTCTGGCGAGCCAGAGCCGCACACGGAAACGCCGTTTACCTTCCCGCTGGTAAGCGGTCCCTATTTATCAACTTGCACCCGGAGGTGCTTTCGAACTGCTAGGTTGGCAGGCGCTAGGACCGAGCAGCGGGAGCGCACCCCACCGCAGGGATTCGAACCGCCGACCTTTCGATCGGCAAGTCCTAGGCGCTGAGGCTTTAACCCACAGCGCCACCTGTGTCCCCAATCAATATTAAGCAAACTAAAACTCCCAAGTCCATCAGCTTCTTATTTTTGAAACAGGGGAGCAGGCAGTTCTCTTCCATTTTTTCTTACCCTCAAAGAGGCAGCCTAGTAGTGTGCAATCTGGCTTGTACATTTTTTAAAAGCTTTGCATTCTCACACTAGTCTCTTGGTACTTGTTTGTGTCCTCTGAATCCTTAAGAGCAGACTAAGGTTTGCAAGAATATACCAACAAGCACCAATTGGAGAGAGAGGACCAGGTAGTCGTTTCATCCCACTGCACTTTTGAGACTTCTCATACTTATACAACGCCTGCAGGGACTAGGAAGCTCTCCCCAGTGCCAACCAGCCAGCATTCATTCTATGACAAACTGTGGGGAATGAGTGTCTTCTCTGCCACTTCTCAATCCTTAAGCCTCAGAATGTTGCAAAGGGAGGTTGAAATGGGAACTCCAGATCAGAGAGAAGAAAGGAAATGAGCTCACATTGACATAACAGAACAGCCTTCTAATGGAGATAGAGCTCAGCTCCTCAGCCCATAGATCTTAGTCTAGAGCCCCAGTCAGTTTCCACTGGCTGTTTATTGGATTCTTAGCACTACCAGCAATAAGATGTATGTAGCATGACAATGGGTAAAGAGAGGGTGAAGAATCAGGCTTTGGAGTAGTGTCCATCTGGCTCCAAATTTCTTCTGAATCATCCCAAGAGGTTTCTTGTTCATTGCTAGAAGGTGACGGCTGTGATTAACAAGACAGGGAACAGCAGCAAAGCCAACGTTAAAAGGATATTCTTTCTCCTTCATTCCTCCCCAAAGAACACATTTGATCTGATCACAGAAGAGGAGCCTGGGAAGCACTAGAAAATAATAATGCCGTCACTATTCTGCATTTTCTCCCATGGAATTTGGCACCACTACAGAGGATGGCAGATGAAAGGAAGGCTGGAGAATCCCCCAAGAAGGAAGAAAAGAAGACAGACAAAAAGCCTCGGTCTCTCATCTCTAAAGGATACACGTTGGAAGACGGGAAAGGGTCCAGATGGATTCCAGGCCCAGGAGCAGCCACTGAAGGGAGATCTGAAGAGCTCCTAAGACCCAGGTTTCAGACTGCCAAAACCTCAGACAGAAGAGCTCTCTGCTACTTTAACTCCTGCCCGCCCCCCCCCCTCCTTTCATGGCTTATCTTTGCTTAATTGGTGCAGCTGTCACCGCCCACCAACTTCGTCTCCTCCCACGCTTTGAGCCTAATTATGACAGGCTTCAAAAGGGCAGTCGGGAACTCAAGGGATAAGGATAGAGAAGAGAAAGATGTTTTTATAAAACATGGCAGCTGAAGCTATCAACAAGTCACTTTGGCAGCAACAGTCCTTGTTGAAGGGAGAGAGAATAGCAAGCAACTTCTCCCCACCTCTACCAGAACATTCCTGCTCACTTTTTGACCTCTTCCCTGCATTTCATGAAGGTCAGGTTGGTAGGCATCAGTCAAGGGGTTCTCTGAATACTATCAAAATTTGACCCTGACCATCGAGTGAGTTCAGTATGCAGTTGTGGCAGCTTGCAAGGAGGGGTGGAAGAGCAGTGGTGTACAGAGAGAGGCTCCTAAGTGCCTACCAGCAGGCATGGCAAAGAAAAAGTGGAAGAAGAGGGGTGTCTGAGTTACACCATGCAAGAGCATGGCTGCCCAACCACTTTGGCCACTGATATCAGTGAACCTCCTAGGTGTACCTGGAAAGTCAGCAGCTGCATGCCTGGACATCGCTGACTCATACATCCCTCTGCTTCCCCAATAGCTTGTGATGCCTGTTGCTAAAGGCACAGGGAAGCTCTCCTCAAAGATCACTTCTCATTGGCAGCAAATTACAGTTAGCTGAAAATCCACTTGGCCATGTGATGGAGTAACCAGACAGTCATTTTGTCATGTGGCCAGTCATCATGCTTTTGGCCAACTTAATCAACCCTCAGTCTGGTAGTTCATGAGACACAAAGAAAAAGCTGTCACAAAAATGAGAAACTGTGTTCATTTAGCCTCAACTTCAGAAAAATCTACTTGGTTAGCAGTAAGATGAAACCCCATGTGTGTGCACATCTATACTACCCAATCAACACTGACAACTGGGAAACACTGGCCTGCAAGCGCTCCAATTGGAGAACAGCCTTTACCAAAGGTGTCATGGACTTTGAAGACGCTCAAACTCAGGATGAAAGGGAGAAATGAGCTAAGAGGAAGACACGCTTAGCAAACTGTCACCATGATCAACTGTCACCTGGAAACATATGGCCCCACTGTGGAAGGATGTGTGGATCCAGAATTGGCCTCCACAGTTAATTATGGACTCACTGTTAAAACCGTATTTGTGGAAGACAATCTTACTTGGCTATGAGTGATGGCCAAAGACTACCCAATCAGCTCTGGTACCCCTCCAGATGTTCTGAATTACAACTCCCACTATCCCTTATCAGTAGTCATGCTGACTGGGACTGATGAGAGTTGACATGTAATAGTATTTTTTACCTGACAGCATTTGAAAGATGCAATTAGTAATTGCAATTAGTATTTGAAAATTGACAGGTTATGAGACTTGATGGTTAAAGTCTTCCAAAATAAGTGAGAGACAGCAACAACTCAAAGCCAATTACATTTTCAACTTTGAGAAAAATTCACAAGCAATATTTGGTGCTTTTTTCAAATATTTGGTGAATTTCAAACATATGTATTAGTTATGCTAAAAACGGATAAAACTATTATGAAATGGATAAGATTAATTTGATTTCCCATTTAATGGTGATGCAGAGAATTAATTAATAATTTCTGATTGTTTGAAAATAATCTATGGCAGTCTCTCTCAAACTGGTGCCCTTCAGATTTTTGGAACTACAATAATCAAATACTGTCTAATATTAAATACAACTTCATGCCACCCATCAAACATGATTCCATGCACTACTAAATACCACTGCATGTCAACCATTAAATATTGAAAAATATCAATACATAGATAACAAATATTAAGAAAATTCAAGGGATTATTTGAGTGGGAAAGAGTTAAAGAACTTTGGCTATCAAAATTCACAGAGGAGCATGTTGAGGTGAATGTTTAGAAGCAAATTCATTTATTCTAATTCCTGGAGACCACACCGCCCATTAGTTAAGGTGCATAATAAATATATATCCAGTGCTTCTTTTTAACAAGAGTCCAATGACTCCACAATACATTATTATTGACAATATTTAGATTTACAACTCAAAGGTTCAGAGCAAGTAATATCTTTTCTTATTAACCTACTGAAATAGATTGCTACTGTTTCCATTTTACTGATGTGGAACTGAAGTTGAGATTTAAGCAACCCATCCAAGGCCACAAAAAGCAGAGATGAAATATGAACCTAAGTTCACTGGAGAAGACGAAGAGAGTGCCCTTACAAATAGAATATAAGAACAGTCTTCTATGGGCTGAGGCTGATGGCTCCTTTAGTCCTGCATCCTGTTTTCACAGTAGCCAACCAGATGCCTGTGGGAAACCAGCGAGAAGAACATGTGCACAAGAGCACTCTCCCCTCCCATGGTTTCCAGCAACTGGCATTTGGAAGCATTGCCAACTGTGAAGGTAAAGCACAGCCACCATGGCTAGTAGCCACTGATAACCCTCTGCTCTATGAATTTGTCCAATCCTCTTTGCTCACCTTTTCTCTTAAGCTAGAAAGTCCCAAACGCTGCAACCTTCTTCTTGGGAGAGTCGCTCCAGCAGCTTCAAAGTTCATTTGTTTCCAGAAAAGATAGAAGAGCAAAAAGGATTAAGCCAACTTGGCTTAATCTAAGAATGGCAGGAATGAAAGCAGCATCAGTTTCAGATCACCTCTATGCATTACTCAGGAAAGCAATTGTTTCTTCCAATGGGGAACAGTCACAAGGCAAGGGAAAGAGCAGCAAGAATATGAACAGGATTCATCAATATCAACAGTGGACAACATCCCTCTCAAGCCCAACCAGCAGTGCTAAGGCTGAGCGAGGAAGATCTAAAGCTCCTCCAGATGACTTGTTCCTACAGCACTCATTTTGATTTGCTTCTACAAAGCTTGCACAGTGGCTAGCCTATGTCCAGTCTTTACTGAGCATTCATTCTGATTTGTTTACAGGGTGGTTATATGACAACGAGCATTCATCTTGATTTGCTTGCAGGGTGTTTAGACATCTTCCTATTAGTCATTCATTCATCCCACACTCTTCAATGCATTTCCCTGTTGCTTCTTCAAACCGTATAAAGTCCTGTTGGTTTTAAGTGCATTTGTTGTACTAGTCCTTTACGTCCACCTTAAATCCCGCAAAACAATGACAGTCAGAAGACAAACCTAGACCAAACCTTGCTGCAGGTCAGCTTTCATACACCATCTCGCATCAGGCAAGGAGCTGTCTTAGAGGGAAGGGATGTGGAGAGGCAGTTCCACCCCTTTCTGGGTGTTGGTTTTAAAACTCCTAACCAATGAAGCAATAAATAAGCCTCTTAACTTAATCAGTGCTGTGCTGTCCCCCACTGAATGGTACATTAGAATGATTTAGCACCAGAGGATCTTACGCGCTGCCAAGCACTTATATAGCACTTTACATCTTCAGAACGCTCTACGGGCATTAATTAATTTTGGAGATGGAGAAGGCATATTAAATCATCACTGCCTCTCCCTCTCCCTACCCCTGCCTAAGTTCCTTTCCATGCAGAAGAAGAAAGTTATTCAAGCAGCAACAAAACTCTGCCATCTTCATTCTCACATTTCTACAGTGGATCTCTCCCCAGAGCTGGTTGCAAGACTGATGCATTCAGGGAACACTACAAGTCCTCCAGCCTCCTCTGAAGCAGAAGATGACAGCTGATAACCAGAGTGCAACAGTGAGACATGGTCACTGAGGGAAATAGCTGATGGAGATCAACAGAACCCAACGGGGACATTAAAAAAGTCATTTTACAGACAGAAGATCTTGTTATTGGAATGAGCAATTTGGTTAGGGTTTGCAGCCTCCCTCCTCATTTAGAAGAAATGGTTATGGCTGCATTTGGAGCCACAAGAGAAGGCTATTGCCTTCATGCCATTCTTTTGGGTATGCCAGAGACATCTGGTTGGCCCTTGCAGGTAACAGAATGCTGAACCTTTACTCTGATCTAGCAAGGCTCTGCTTATAACCGACAGCAGCATATGTTGGTGAGCAAAGTCATTCTCCTGACATTGATGCTACTGCTGCTTCACTGGATGGCACTGGAGTGACTGGATGGCACTGGAGCAACTATCGCCAGTTGAGGCATGTGCAAAGTGCCAATGGAACAGAAAAACACTAGATGGTTCTAGGTACGGTCAGTCACTTTACTGACAGTACAGTGCAGTTCTACAGCTTATAGGTTACATACAGTTGTAATACACAGTCCTCTCAGCAGCACACAGTCTCCTTGCAGCATTCCAACACAGACAAGGCTCTGACCAAGGGCAGTGGCCAAGAGCAAACATAAACCTTTATACATTAAGCCCCTCCCCTCCAAGCTTTCCTGGCAAAAATCTGTTCTTTAAAGCTTAATCAGAGCAAACAGCAATCTGCAGAAAACCCAAATTGACGTTTGCTCCAATTGAGTGCTAAACAGCAGGTTTTCGCAGGGCAAGATCCAGGGCAAAAAGCAAAACAAAATGCTCAGACACAGAGCTTTTAAAGTGTGGACATGAAAGAGTGGGGCAAAACCCAAAGTCTTGTGTAGGAGTCCACACACACACACACACACACACACACACACACACACAATATGTTTTTCATTTGTTGGGTTAGGCAAGCGCTGCTGTTATTGTTTGCTTTTTGTTTTTAGAGGTTGCAAGCTCAAATATAAGACTGGCTTGCAGACTAGAGTGGCTTCTTAATCTTTTTTCCCCAGGCTGTTTTCTGCTGAAATCCTTCCCCTGAGGAATAATGTAGGCATCCACTTCTTTATATATTGCAGGGAGAAAAGCAGCTAGGGGGCAGATGATGGTGTGCCCCTCCCACACATGCTCACACACCACTTTCCCATTCCGCTTTGCAGCCTCCATTTGGCAAAACAAAATGAGGAAAAAAACACCAAACGAAAAACCCAGAACATCGAGGGGAAATGCCACATGACTCAGTCAGAAGCAAAGGAAATGAGATGCAGATCCCTGGCTCCTTTTGTCCCCACATGCTAACTGCAGAGTTCATGGTCAGTGAGCAACCTGCAACTCTCCAAGGGATGATGAAGTAACACTACAATGATGGGCTTTTTTTGGAGATAGGCTGACCATGCAAAAGAAACATCAGGCACCCTGACAGAGCTTTGCAACCTGTGCTAAAGAAGCAGCCCATTGAAAGGGGGGGATACAAAAGAAAGCAGGAGGTCAGCGCCGCTGGAGAGTAGATTCGCTGAACTGAAGTGCTATGTTGGGCTGGGTAAGCTACTGTGCCTCACAACTGTGCTGTCAGCCTCAAGATAATTATACACTCCCTTAATTATGGTGATTTACATAAAGCACTTGGCTGCTGCTTAAAATATTATCGTAACCTGCTTCAGTGTGATCATATCCAACATATTCCAGCCCCAGCATTTTGAAAACAGGAAGCAAAAAAGGCACCTTCCAGATTAGACAATTGCTGTCAGGTGCAGAGACTAAGGTAGAAAGGAAGTCTCTATTAGTAATGGTAGTGGTGTTTGCCTCCCCTGAATCTCATCGCCACCGCCAGCTCAGAGAAAAACATGTTGGTTCCATCCTTGTACAAAGCCCTACAGCAGCCTCAAGCCAAAGCCCACCACTTGTCTCTCAGGAGAATTAAGGGCAGAGATCAGACTTAGTACTTGCTTTATATTTATGAAGTTGTCCTTGATTACCTGGGTAGGTGAATAAGAGTGGCTTGTTGGCTGAGACACAAGGAGCAATGAAAACAAAGACTTGACGCATTTGCAGAGCCATTAGAGAGGAATAGCAGACACAGACTACAGCTTGGGAGAATGGCTGAGCCAAGGCCTTACAACCCTTGTGGGAGAGGGGCATGGGAAACCAAGTTTTATTGTGTAATATTGAATCAATCACTGTCTCTCCACCTAATCTCACAGGGTTAGCCACTGAAAACTTTGTGCAGTGAAAGGCACCCTAGACATGATTACATTTAAAAGCTCAGTGAAGTCAGTGCCTTGTACTCTTTCCACAACCATGAAGAGGATACAGAGAGATGTCCCTTGTGAGGATCCCCAGTTAGAAAACCCCTGAAATGAAGCCCCATGACAGAATTTCATCGCCTACCACAACTGCTTTCCTGCAGAAGACAGTCCTTGCTTTCCCCCGTCTCAGTTAAGTTTATCTTTCATCTCTCCACTCGAACATTTTCTATATATTTTCCCATTGCTGCGTAACTCCCCTTTCTTATTTATTTCCTTCTTTCACTCAGACTCCCCTCTCTCTCCCTCCCTTAAATGTGATGCCAGCTTTGTAAGTGCACAACTGCACCTGAATGCTAAGAGAATCTTGTAAAGTGGTATCTTCTCTTTTAACTACCTGCAGAGAAGGAGAGGGAGAGGAAGGGGAGGAGAGGGAAGGGGGAGAAACGAGAAGGAGAGAACCTTTGTCAAGGCACAAATAGGATTATTATATGTGACAATCTGCTTTCTGCTCCATTGCAAGGGACTCTGATCTGCTTATTAGGTATTTGTGACCAAGACTATTTATGTGATGCTTGATTAAAATTCTGTTCGGTGAGTAAAACTCTAGCATCCTAACAATTCTTGTTGGGGAGGTGGTACCTTGTTTTCTCCGCTTTTTCTTCCCTGTTCTCTTCTTACAGGGTTATATCAGTTAAAATATTATAGGCACTAAAAGGGAGGGGAGTAGTATTGCAGAACACTTAGATCGTCTGGGGAAATTTTGGCATCAACACACTACAGAATGTTACAGGGTGGTGATCCAACAACAGGCATTTTTCACCAATGCCCCTGCACTATGGAATGCCTTTCCTGCAGCTCTACTTGGTTGCTTCAAGGCCCTCTTATTACTGAATTCCTGTTTTTGAAATACACTTTTATAATACAGTGGTACCTCAGGTTACATACGCTTCAGGTTACATACGTTTCAGGTTACAGACTCCACTAACCCAGAAATAGTACCTCAGGTTAAGAACTTTGCTTCAGGATGAGAACAGAAATTGTGCTCCGGTGGCACGGCGGCAGCAGGAGGCCCCATTAGCTAAAGTGGTGCTTCAGGTTAAGAACAGTTTCAGGTTAAGAACGGACCTCCAGAACGAATTAAGTACTTAACCCGAGGTACCACTGTACTGGTTTACTTTATATTGTACCGCTGCTCATTGTTGCATTGCCACAAACCTTGAGAGAAGACTCAAGGAAAGGTTATATTTATTTAAATATAATGATTAGAAGATCTGCAAAAGGATAAGGCAATTGGATAAGTGCTGCCTGGTAAGGTTAAATCAATGTGTATGAAGAAACCATCGCTCCACCCGGCTAGTCATGGAAGCAGCCACACTCTCTGGCTTCCCAGTCAAGGTCTGAGAGAAAATTGCTTAAGTGAGCTTTCGGTGTGAGAACCCAATGTGTGCACCTGGGCTCTGCTGTCTAGAGTTCAGCAAGGTGTGGATAAGGTAAAGGTAAAGGTACCCCTGCCCGTACGGGCCAGTCTTGACAGACTCTGGGGTTGTGCACCCATCTCACTTAAGAGGCCAGGGGCCAGCGCTGTCCGGAGACACTTCCGGGTCACGTGGCCAGCGTGACATCGCTGCTCTGGCGAGCCAGAGCCGCACACGGAAACGCCGTTTACCTTCCCGCTGGTAAGCGGTCCCTATTTATCTACTTGCACCCGGGGGTGCTTTCGAACTGCTAGGTTGGCAGGCGCTGGGACCGAGCAGCGGGAGCGCACCCCGCCGCAGGGATTCGAACCGCCGACCTTTCGATCGGCAAGTCCTAGGCCCTGAGGCTTTAACCCACAGCGCCACCTGCGTCCCAAGGTGTGGATACCAGGCTGTAAATGCAATCCCAAGTACCCTCATGCTGTGAGCGATGATTCAAGAGTGCCCTGGCCAAATAATGCCTCAAGATTACCTTTAAAATGTCTTAATTTTCTTTACCTGTCTGCTCTGAATGGCAAAATGACCAAATCAACCATATGGACACAACTGCTACCCTATTAGTGTGAAGCAGGTGAAAAAGAGGAGTTCCAACTGCCAATTAGTGATTACCTTCACACACAAAAATCCTACCCAGCCTTGGAAAAGGTGACTAGCATAAGCCCACCTTGTACAGGGATGGAGGGCACTGTGGTGCAAAGGAGGGAGAAGAGGTGGCAGAGCAGCCCTTAATACTATGCTGGGTCACCCCTTCCCACTGGGCACTCCTGTCCACATGGGTTGAAGCCCCCCTCCCCTTGGGAAAGGCCTCATCAAGGCAAATTCACCCCTGTGAAAGGCAGGAATGTCATTTTCGCATACCGCTTAACATACTGAGCGGATTGGAAATTATTTTGTATACATAGTATGTTTTGATGCACAGAGGCAAATGTGTGGGACTGTGTGTACAAGCATGAGGAGGGAAGCTCACGTGTGAATGTGTAAGATAGAATTCTGGGTACAGTGGTACCTTAGTTCTCGAACGGCTTGGCTCCTGAACAAATCAGCTCCCAAACGCTGCAAACATGGAAGTAAGTGTTATGGTTTGCGAACATTTTTCGGAAGCCCAACATCCGACGTGGCTTCCGATTGAGTGCAGGAAGCTCCTGCAGCCAATTGGAAGGCACGTGTTAGTTTTTGAACCATTTCTGGAGTCAAACGGACTCCCGGAATGGATTAAGTTTGAGAACCAAGGTACCACTGTATGTGGGATTGGATGTTTGAATTTCTATTGACCATCTATGATGGATCATCCACACAGGGTAGACCCACAGTCAACATGATGCACAGGGTTCTATCCTGATTTCCATCAGATGTGTGGCCGAATCTTGGATTGTGTACTCTGTTCAGATTCGGCCACTGTTCAGCAAGACTCACATGAGCAGCACACTTTGTTTGCTTCTCACATTTGGATTTAGTACACAAGCAAGGGCCAAGAGGATCTGGAAGTTCACAGTTGCCAAACTTTTTTAAAAACAAAAGCAAAAACAAACCCAGACTTAAAATAAATTTTAATTTTTCATCATAATAATGAATAATAATATATTTTGAATGTACATCCTACCCATCTGGCTTTGCTTCCCCCGCCACTCTGGGCAGCTTACAGCATATATAAATAGTATTAAAATTACTGTCAGAGGCAGGTGTGGGGTAAATTACACTGGATCCTCAAAATATACCTGCAACAGAAGCCACAGATGAGACACAAAGGCCCCGTTTTGTGTCTGTCCTGCCTGTCGCTACCATTTCATTTAGCATATGAAGACTGCAGATTTGGATCCTAAAACCCAAATATCGCATGACCAGCTGCTCCAGTTCAAGGAAAAAACTTCTTCGCAACTCATTCCTCCCCTTCAGCCAGAATTCTCCTCCTCTTTTTTAATCTAATCCTCTTTTTATTTTTTTATTGAGTTTTATAAACAAGAATAATGTTATACAAATAAGTATACCTTCAGTGGCTCTGGGCTGCCTACCCCACATCCTTTCCCAGGAAACTCCCTTTTCCAACTTGGCCTGGAATGTCAGTATCAGTTGCAATGATCATAGATGAATTTGTCACAGTCACATATGCATACCTCCACCTGGGAACTGGGGGGGAGGGAGCCTCCTTCCCACACACCTTCATCTGACCTGCTTCCCAGCCTCTCAAGCAACAGTCCCTCTACTTCTTGAAAAAGATTATATCACCTTTGTCAGTCCCTCCCGGGTGCCACTAAGCACAGTGTTATGTAAATATGTGGACGCGATGGCTGTCCTGCAATGGTCCCAACTCTACAGATGCAATAAAGTCACTTTTTCAGCTATCCCTCTAACCTCCAGCTCATCGTTCCAAATTAATTTGCCAGCATCTGCTTCCCCTGCAGAAGCCTGATGCTCATCCATCCCAAAGCATTAGGTGATTGTGCATTCAGTCTCAACTCCCAATCTGACAGTTGGGATCCTTCATCTTCACATCCAAAGACTCTGCTCAGAGAGTCGTACATTTATATCTTTGTACTTTCAAGTTCAAATCCAGCTACAGAGTAACAAAGCATTGTTTCCAAAGTGAAGGGTGGTGGAAAATAAAATTGCCAGGTTAGTCCCTTTCTATTAATGCTCCCTTTTGCTAAATTTGATAAGATGACAGTATGCACCAAAAAGAGAAGACCTACCGTATCTCATAGCAAGGCATTGCCCTGTCTTTTTCTGAGATCTGTTCCTGGAACTTAATGCTTGGTAGCTCTCTATATTCAGGTGCCACCTGCCCTTTGGAGTTCCTGCCTGGCTTTGGTGAAGCTCCATAATAAAACTGCACTGACCCAGCTATGGGTGTGGATTCCTGAGATACAATGTGGGGGCTGGTAACGCTAGCCAATAGTATGTCATGCAATATATAGACCATAGCAATTGCACAGTCACTTATCAGAAAGCTTTCAGTCTGCATTAGATGTGTGGAAAGGCTAGCATGCACATAACAGGAAATACAGCAGTAAGTTCTTCTAGAATGCAACATCTGCCTGAATATTTCTGGCTTTATCAGAAGTCTGTCCTTTTCATGAAGGAAACAATGAGAATCTGTTCTGTAGCTGTCATTTTAGGCTGTTGTCTAAACTCAGTTTAGGATCACCTGATGATTTGCAAGCTACAGGCTTTGAGCTCAGGAGGGGTTTTTCCTCCATTCTGCTCTGGAGAGAGTGTGAATATGATTCTAGCTCCCAAAATGTCAGGTTTCACAGAGATTCTCCCCTTTCTGCCCCACCCCCTCACCCCCTAGTGCCTTTTTGATCTCACATACTGCAATAGCCTAACTCCCTACATCAGCTATTTTCTCAGATAAAAGTCAAAAAGTGTTTTTGATACATAAAAGCAAATACAGTGTGGGAATTCAAGGTCTTTATAAGAAAAGAAAGAGATAGGTTTGCTGCACTTCAGGCTCAAAAATTAAACCCCAAAATCCAAAAATCAGATCTGTTCCCTTAAAGACTAGTTTGCCTAGCTGTTCTTTGTGTATGGTGATGATTACGAAGGACTGTTTGCCACATGGTGGCTGATTATTGGAATGATTCCCCAGGTGTCTGCAGATGTGCTGCAATTACTCATAGCATCCAGTGACACATGAGACTCAATTTTACCACATCCTGGGATCCCATACTTCCAACTGATTATGAACATGATACAGTGTTCTTCAGCATATATGTTGCTGGACTACAACTTCCATCATCCCCAGCTGCTTCAGTCAATGGCCAGGGATGATGGGAGTTGTAGTGCAGCAATACCTAGAAACTCAAGATTGAAGAGGACAGAGATAAAACATCTTTAAGCTGAAATTTTACAGATCACTGGCTGCCCTGTGTAATTGCAGCTGCTCTCCAATGCATTTACAAGAAGCTACCACATAGCAAATGACCATTTGTAGTTATCCTGAGTGATTGTGTCGAATAATATGACTTAGTATTATTGTACATTTTCCTACAAATTACGGGTTGTATTCAACGTAGTGCTGTCGGGGCTCCCATCAGCACAAGAATTTCTCCTCGCATAATGAAATGTTCTCTCCTCTTTTCCCTCCATGTTCCCCCTAAATCTGTTTGAGGGGTTCCCCTGATCCTCCAGAGCAGATTTGGAGGTGGTGTGATTTTTTCTCCTCCTGGTACAAGCCACAGTTTCCAAAGACTATCCCCAAAAAATGAGCCATACATTGCAAAAAGTTGTTTTGTAGTGGCTTCCCTGCATAATTGTTACATGCAAAATAGCTGTGTGAATTGACTCTGACCCATTCCTAGCGTCTGCATACATTATTACACCAATCCCACTGACATATTTTCATATGGTTCCCCATTTCTCTCTCACTGAAATATAACAAGCTGTCAAATTTTCTGTCCTCACGTAAAGCCATAAAAATGGTTAGCAAAATTGCCTAAAACCCCTTCCAAAAATTATGGATGCTTATGTGTCCGTAGCGCAGGTGGCGCTGTGGGTTAAAGCCTCAGCGCCTAGGACTTGCCGATCGAAAGGTCGGCGGTTCGAATCCCTGCGGTGGGGTGCGCTCCCGCTGCTCGGTCCCAGCGCCTGCCAACCTAGCAGTTCGAAAGCACCTCCGGGTGCAAGTAGATAAATAGGGACCGCTTACTAGCGGGAAGGTAAATGGCGTTTCCGTGTGCGGCTCTGGCTCGCCAGAGCAGCGATGTCACGCTGGCCACGTGACCCGGAAGTGTCTCCGGACAGCGCTGGCCCCTGGCCTCTTAAGTGAAATGGGCGCACAACCCCAGAGTCTGTCAAGACTGGCCCGTACGGGCAGGGGTACCTTTACCTTTTACCTATGTGTCCGTAGAGAAATGGGGAGCCAATGTAGTACCTTCCAGATGTTGCTGGAACTCAGCTGCCATCACCCCAAGCCAACATAGCCAATGGTCAGGGACAATGGGAGCATCCAGAGGGCATCACGTTGTCTACCCCCACTATAGGACATGCAGAAATATAACAAATGCAGATGAGTTACAGCAGAGAAAGTGAAGATACTCAGGGCAACCATCTGCTTTGCTGAGAAGACACTCCATCAGGCACCTCCTTTCACTGCTTGCCATTCTATCAAGCTGCAGCAGAGGGAGAGAAGGGAAGCATGACTATCATCAGCTCTACTGAAAGATAATCTCCATTATGGCTTCTCTCCTCCAACCATCACTTGCCAGCATCCACTTCCTCAGGCCAGAGAGAGAGAGAGAGAGAGAGAGAGAGAGAGAGAGAGAGAGAGAGAGGACACATCTAAAAACCATTATTCTTTTGCTGCATGTACACATGGAAGGGCATGATGTAATTAAACAAAACAGAGCTTATGTGCGATCTTTTACACACAGCAGTGCAAATGTTTTGTTCACGTTTTCAACAGTCAGAAAAATGGCATGCATGAAGCAACACTGAGAAGGGACAAGGGTATCAACACAGTACCAAGGTGAACATTTGGTCAGCCAAGGAATTCTCCTTGCGCAAATGAATGTTCTCCCCCCTCTTCTCCCTAAGTATGCCCCCTGAATCTCTTCTAGGGGTTCCCCAACCCTCCAGAGAAAATTGGGGGCATGGGCCATTCATGGGGGTGGGGAGGAAATCCCCTTGGTTGGCCCAAAATGGTAGTAGAATACCATCCTTGGAGGTCAAACTAGATGAGACAATGAAGATCCCCATTCAGATCATCTGATTCTTTAATGTTTTGCAAAAAGCAGCCATGGGGGAGGAAGGCCATTTATCTTGGGTTCATGGTGCTGGGGGAGGAGAGTTTGATCCTTTTCCTCCATACAAGATTTCTCTAGTAACAGCTGAAACCCAAAAAGTTATAGTTAAAGAAAAATGACATATACACAGGCTAGACTTCTCAAGTGCTACTTTAAGGATTGCTGCATGTATTGCACAAGAGGCACTGGTCCTTCTCAAGACATTTCCTATCTGGAGCAACAAGGTCACAATTTCTATCAAAGGACTGTTACACTTTCCTTTGCCTTCCCTCCTCCTCAAATTGCAGAAGCATCTCTCTTCTGTGCACTCTCCTTTGCCTCCAGTTTATGAACTATTATAGAGTTTCCTTTAATAGCAGTGGAAGGCACCAATTTAACTGAATCAGTTTCAGATTGGAGAGTATTTGACAATGACGGCAATTTTGTGTTTCCCCACCAGTTGGGATGCTTGGGATAAAATTCTCAAACTTAAACCATCAATTTGAGTCTCAGCACGATTAGCCGAAGCAGCAATATCTGAAGATTTTATATTATTTTATTTTAAAATGAGTTTTAAGGGAAAGAAGCAACAGTGCGCCATAGCTGGGTCTCTGGGGTACAAATTCTGAGTATGGATGTGAAGTCAAGGAGATCTAAGGCCATACGCTCTCTGCACCGCTTCATCCCAATGATGAACAATGGTCAAGCAATCCCCAGCTGCCACCTCCCTTTTCTGATGAGTGTTTATCTCTCTTTTTTGGAGTCACGAGCCTTTCAGATCAATACGATGTCTGGCAGATCCTCAAAAATCTTCACTGAAGAACCCCAAGGGCATCTTTGTTGCTTTCTAAACAGCAGCTCCCAAAATATCTGCTCACTAAACTGAAGTAATATAAAGAAAACTGCTTGCGAGAGCCTAGATGTCCCTGTCAATAAAAACAAGAAGCTGTTGATCAGCCACAGACTTGATGGCAGAATCAAGAAACAAAAATAAGCCCAAACATGTTTAGCAAAGGAAAAAGAAAACTAGAGCACTCTCTTCTTGTTCCCCACAAGAATCTGTCGTCTGCATCCTGCTACTAGACACCACTACTCAAACTAATTTGGGTTCCTATTAGGAATGCAATGTGGTTTTTAATAAACAACACAAAATTCCTCAGAGCTAGAGAAGTGTTACAAATCAAGCAATAGTTTATTAACAATTACTGCAGCTTTGCAAATTAGAGGGAGGTTGGTGTGTTAATTTTTTGCATAAGTTGTTGTACTGGTTACAGAGAGTAGAATGAAATATTTCTGTGTTTTGAACAGCCTAACATCAAATATGAAGAGCAAGCTGGTCAGGACCTGATGGGAATCTTACTTTTGACTACATGTGCACTGCACAACGTTGTTATTACCAACACACACTTTCAACAACAACAAAAAGAAAATATCATGAAGGCACCCTCGGTCGAACCACTGGCAGGTGTCTCCAAAAAAATTTACACTGCACTTGGGAAGACAGGCAAACTAATGCCAGTGTACTGGAAGAAGCAAATATCACCAGTGTCAAAGCAATGATTCTTCAACATCAACTTCACTGGACTGGTCACATTGTCCGGATGTCTGATTCTCATCTTTCAACTACTCTATTCTGAACTTAAAAATGGAAAGTGTTATGCTGGCAGTCAACAAAATAGGTTTAAAGACTCGCTCAAGGCAAATCTAAAATAATGTAGTACAAACACCAACAATTGGGCAACACTGGCCTGCAAACCTGGAGAACAGCCTTTACCAAAGGTGTCATGGACTTTGAAGACGCTCAAACTCAGGATGAAAGGGAGAAACATGCTAAGAGGAAAGCATGTTTGGCAAACTCTCACTGTGATCAACTCCGACCTGGAAACCTATGTCCCCACTGTGGAAGGACGTTTGGATCCAGAATTGGCCTCCACAGTCACTTACAGACTCACTGTTAAGACCGTGTTCATGGAAGACAATCTTACTTGGCTACGAGTGATTGCCAAAGGAGAAGGAGAAGAAACTAAGAAATCAACTTACGTTTTGAAAATTGCATGTCTGCTATTGTACATAAAATGTCCAAAATATGCAATGCTACATTTCATTGAGGTAGAAAGATCCACCTCAGAAATAATGAAGGCTTTTCACATCCTATCACTTAGACAGCATCTCTCCATTAGTTAGATGGCTGTTGAGTAACAAAATGAGCTTTTCCCACAATTAGTTATCCTGGGATAACAACCCTGTGATCTCTTTGCAACATCTGTTTTTGTTTCATTTGTTTGTTTTTACGTAATTATGAAGTTATACTGAAGTGAGAAGTCTGTTTGCTCTCCTTGGGCAGGCAGCATTGTGGGCGGGCACTGCGTCTCCCTTATGAACCGGCCTATTGCTGGCTAGATTTACTCCTGCCACCAAATTGGCCAATGGCGGCATTTATGTAGGGCGTGTCACCTGGGTGTGGTGCCAACTGACCAGTAGCGATGCTTGGCACCACACCCAGGGGAAGAATAAATACCTGGCCAGCAGGGCCTTTCAGACTCTCTCTTACCAGTTCTCCTGCCCACCCTCCCTCAAATTAGGGTTTTTTTTACCAATAGTACGACTCTGCTATGGACAATGTCAGTCTCCAGATTCAGGGGCCGGGCAGGAATTTTTCCCATCTGGCAAATCGGCTCTGCCATTTGGGTTTTCGCCTAGCTCATAGCAATCACCACAACTTTATAAGGCTAATAGGCATTAGATAACCCTAGTCTTGGTTGGTGGGGAGGTTGTAACCACTGCCTGCCGCTCCACAGGTAAGGGTATCCCATTAAAAGGATCTGGGAGGAGTGGCTCCTGTCCAATGCCCAGACAGAGGCTAGGGCCATACCACTCCTCCAATGGGGACTGCTTGGGAGATGCCCCAATTTGATGTAGGTCATAGGGCATGCATGCGCGCGCACACACACACACACACACACACACACACCCCACTGGCTGCATCCTTAGAAACACTCCCGGCGGACAGGCAGGAGTGACATTCGCCATTGCTTACCTCAGTGTCAATGGCCAAATCTTTCACATCTGTAACCAATAAAGTTTTGGCCTTATTTGATCCCAAAACCCCAATAAACTGTGTGTTGTCTAGTTATTTAGTTATTTGCACCTTGGGGAATAGGGTGGTCGCAGGGCCTCACAATGCAAAAACAAAACCCAAAAGAATCTGCAACCTTGGCAAGATCAGGAGTTCTTGGCTTACCTCTTTTATCCCATGAAAAGGCATGGAAAATAGCAAATGGGTTGAAATATGGGCCGCAACTTTATTTGTTCACATGTCTCATCTACATTATTAACTAGTTAAAGCCAGCCTTCCCAAATTCAGTGCAGGAATACTTAGTACCAAGACAAGGACTAGGAACTGTCATTCCCACCAGCCAACATGGCTGGCTAGCCCCATTCTGGATCCAGTCATGGAATCAGTCACATAACTGATATTTGCTCTTGAATGCACACATATGTAAACGTTGGGAAGAGAAGATTTGGTGTTAGCATCCTCACTCCGGAGGAATAGGGAAACTCTTCTTGGCAGATGTGAGGATGCTTCTTGGGAGTGAGGCTGCTAACCCCAGATCTTCCTGGGCCTGACAATCTTAGGTTGTTGCTTAGGGTATAATTCATCACTCAACATCTCAAAGTGCTCTCCAGTGCCCACAAAGTGTCTTCAGTCCTTGAAGCTGTGCTGAACCTGCTGTGATCTATTTACATGAGAAAAGTCTCAGTCCAACTGAAGCCAATACTTAAAACCTTCACTAATGTGGCAGTGCAGTGTAGGCAAAACCAGCTCTCTCCCCGCAGCCAGATTAGGAAAAGGATCAAAATAAAAAAATTCATAACTGTCAGCAATTGGCTAATCCTTCACTGCTCCAAAATCAGGTGAGGAGTGGAGTGTCACAGTGGCTAGAGGTGCACTTGCATTCATGAATGGTCAAGCAGGAGAAGATGAGAGGCAAAATCCCTGTTCATAAGGCAGACTGGGGAGTGCAATACCTCAGGATGGTGACTGATCATGAATTGTATTTCTCTTTTTCTAAAGCATGTTTCAAACACCCATGAATTCAGAAACAACAGACTGGGTCAGATCAGGGTGGCAAACTGAGTACCATACAATGGGGAAATAATACAATTTAGTAAAAGGGGCACACACACACACACACACACAAATTAGTACAGTACATCCACTGTAGAGCATTTTTTTAATGGGATCAACCAAATATTGATCAAGGTTTCGTGATCTTCAGAACTTTTTCTCCAGCTGGATGTTAAAACTGGGAGGAAGGATGGAGAGAGAGGGGGGGGACAGGCTGGTCTGGCAGGATGTTAGAGCCACAAACTATGCAATTTGCAACACTTAAAATGAAGTGCTGTAAGAGTTATACAGATTTAATTAGATTAGCCTCTGCTAGATTCTAACCAGATTTCAACACAGAGGACTGTTGGGACAAGGAAACTATAATAACTGAGCATTTCCCCCTCCCACTTCCACTCATCTATATAATCAATCAGCTACTCAGATCCATCACTATATAAATGGAACGCACCTTTTAAGTCCAGGCATTGCCACGGCGTGTACACCATCATCAGTATCTGGGCTCTCTGCATTTTTTCGAAGTCAGGGAAAATGGGATGAGGGAAGGTGTTCCAGATATGGCTCTGAAACAGCTGATCCCAAAACAATTAATAATTTCATGCTTTATTTTATGCAGACCTTAGGTTCACAAAGAAGATGGGGTTGATTTAATTAGAATTTCTGCCATCAAGCCATTTGGTTTGAGCTTTTAATTAGGGTAGCACAAGAAAAGAAAGAAAGAAAACCCTGTAAGGGCTGCCAGAACAAGGTGATGTTGCTTTTAATTGATGGCTTCTGGCCTTTTTAATCAGGTATTCTTTGGCACAGCACCCCCCCACCCCCCACCTCACAAAAGAAAAACAGATTATTTACAGTCAGGAAGGAAGGGACAGGCAGAAAGCTAGCTTACAGATAGCTGTGCTGTAATTGCTTTCACAAATCTTCCATTTACTGACTAATACATAGGGATTCGGGTCAACTTGGTCTCATAACCCTAAAGAAAAGTCTACATAGACTAGAGATGTTCCTGAAGAAGAGCAAACAGAACACCCACATGCTTTCTTGGTCTACATTGTTTAACCTGCCTAATTCAGTGCTCTAGTTGGCTAAAATCAAAATTCACATACTATCCAGGAAAGGGTTAAACCCCTGCACTCCTTTGCTCAAAGTGGCAGGTTCATGCCATTGCTGTGAATTTATGAGTCTATTAATGAGTTCTGTACACCAGATATTCCAACTCAGAAAAACATACATATGCTCATGTTGCCTCCAAAATCACTTTTTCCCATGACCTTCAATTATTTGTTTTTGTTTTCTTTCTCTGTACACCATCAACCCCCAAATCAAATCTCATTTAGAAATTTCTATCAAGAGGAAGGCTTTATCCAAATAATCAAGGATGCCTGCAATCCTATACCCACTTGCTTGGGAATAAGTCTCACTGAAATCAAAGGAGATTGCTTCTGAGAAGACATGCACGTGTTTGCACTGATTTGAAAACAACAGCATGGTATAAAATCCACCCATAAATGAAAGGAGGACATCTGATGCCAGAAGGAGACCTGGTGCAATAGTGTGGTGAGCTTCTTTTTAAAATAAGACATTTACCATACTTTTTCGTCTAAAAGACGCCCCCATGAATAAGACCCCCTATTTTGGGGGACTCAAATTTAAGAAAATGGGGGGGATGGCAAGCGTTGTTGAGCTTTTCTTAACGGATGATTGCCCAGAGTTGTTGATCTTGGGAGGGGGGTTTACCCGGAGCATCGGCCAACCAACAGCACCCATTGACGCAGCACCCAGTAACATGCACAATAGCCGCTGACAGCCACAGCAGCAACCAATCAAACGTCCATCCTATGCACTATCCATGTATAAGACAACCCCCACTTTTTAGCATGATTTTTAATGGAAAAAACCCATAGTCTTATACATGGAAAAGTACGGTACTTGAGCACATGCAAACTTCAAATAACTCAGTGAAACTGTAGTGGGTTGTTGTTGTTTTTAAAGAGCATCAAGGAGCAATCCTAACCTCAGCCGCACAACCTGGTGGCGTTACAAAATGGCAGCGCCACTGCCACATCCACACAGCAGCCAGAGCAGAAAAGGGGGGCAGGAAGATAGCTGCACTAGCTTGGAGCTGGTGTAGCAACTTGACCTGGATTAGTCCCAAAGTGAACACTCATTGGCAGTGGGACTGGCTTTGGAGCCAATGGATCCCAGGAAGGATAAGCCCCAATGCCTTACTACCCCCTGCAAAGCAAAGTCCTGTTTTGAGGCTTTCTGCCTGCTGCCAGTGGTCGTAATCCAGATCCCACCAATCCCACTTCCGCCCACCTACGCTGGCAGGGCAGATGTGGCATAACATAAATTTGGCTGCCATGATCCAAAAGATCAGAAAAAGAAGCAGGAGCACAAAATGGTCCAGGCATGCCACTGCATCAGTGAGGGAGGCAAAGCACCTACCACTGGGCTCCTTCACAAAAGGAAGCTCTTTGCACCTCTCCTGTGCTCAGAATGGGGTGTGTAATTCTGGAATCCTGTGAAATGTGGGCATGTTTAATGAAGTGTGTTCCATGTAGGAGAAGACAAGCTAGTGCAAATTGGAACTGAGAATAAAAACCAAACAGCCTCTTGTACAATTGTGGATTTTCGAGGGGTCTACATACAAAGTACTAGCAGCTTCTCTGGCACTCATGGACACCAGGTTGGTTGCCCTTAAACAGACTTGAGTGGTGAGGTGTATCTGGAGTGTATCTGGCCCAATGTGGTTTTTTTAGCAGCAAAGGAAGATGAATGATAAGTGTGGAAGAAGAAAACAGGCTGCTGAGCCCGTGTGGCTGCTTCGAAAAGCTAACAAAGGACTGGAGAGTTTTGATGCAAGCTCAGAGGAATTACAAAAGATAAGAGAAGCGAAAGCAAGGGAGGGGAAGGAGAGAGACAGAAGGGGAAAGGGGGAGAGGAAACAAGATTCTCAAATCAGCACTTGTCCTATTTCATAAGCAAAATGTAGATCAATAAATTACACTCACTTTTCAAGATTTAACATGCTGACTCCATAACCTTGTCAAGTGTGATTCATCAGCCAAGGAAGCAGGATGCCAAGCCAGGGAAATGAGCAGGGTTTGAGGAGAAACACATGGGGAGAAGAACAAGGGAGAAAGGAAACCCCTGTTACAAAGATGGCATGCCACCTCTTAGGAAAGAAACCCAGCTTGATCTGTTCTTGAGGGTATCGGTTCCCTTGGAGTCCCTGAAGTACACCTAGGCTGCATAAGCTCCACACATTTAAAGAACATGGCTTCCCCCAAAGAATCCTGGGAGTTGTGGTTTGTTAAGGGTGCTGTGGATTATAGCTCTGCATGAGGTAAACTACAGTTCCTGGGAAATGTGTTTTAAATATACACAGCCGTAGTTGCTTTTTATCTCGTCTTCCTCTTCTTTTACATCTTCTCCCTTTTACTGTCCTCCCACTAAATGGAGGCAATTATCAGCCTTTCTGGGGGCACGAGGAATGATTTCCTTAGCAAATTTCCCAAGAGAAAGTGGAAGAGGAGTACCCACCTGGGAAAATATGGATGTCAGTTCCACTTGGCTCAGGGTGACTGGGCATCTGTAGCTTTCAATGGCATAATTATCTACTACTACTAGGACTACTGCTGTTTCTGCTATTACTGCTGCCACTACTTCATTTATCAGTTCCCTTTCCAGTGAACTATCATACATTTTTTAATATATAAAAAACTCCAAAGCAATAAATCAGAGCAGTTCCCAACAGCGGTGCAAAAGTAGAAAATCCAAAGTTCAGCTCCCAGCCTGCATATTTATATGCACACACACCCGCACGCACACACACAGAGGATTCATGGAAGCAAAAACACACCTACCCCAGTAAAGATCCACAACTCAAAAATTCATTCACAATTGGCTTTTGTGTAATGACCCACAACATGGGTCAGTGTGTATTGCCTTGGATCAACTATTGGTCTCATCTGCTCAATCTGCTCAATCTGCCACAGCCTATCTTCACATGTAGGAGAAGTCCCTAACTCACTGAGGGTTTGAAACCTCTCACCTGGTTTAGCTGACCAGTCAAAACCGTTTCCCAAGGTGTGGCCACTGCTGCATGCTGACAGCTTCTAGGAGCTACTGGTGAGGAGCTACTGGTGGGAACCAAAAGTGGACAAACTACCTCAGAAGGAGCATGATGTGTCTGCCACCAGACGTACTATCCCTCCCATAATACTCCATACACACACAAAAGAAAAACCCTAAGCAATGTCTTGTTAGCCTAAAAGCAATAAGGTCTGGAGCATGGAACCAAGATACTTCCTAGAGAGGCCAAGATACTTCCTAGAGAGGCCAAGTGTTGCCAAAAGTAACTATGAGGGGCCAGGGGGAGGGGCCAGGGGCAGCCCTCCATGCCTCTCTTATCTGGACCACCCCGTCCCCAATCACAGAATCCTTTCCACACCCTCCTTGAGTGTTTTTGCCTGGCTGGAATTCTCCCTCGAACTGTTCCCAAAATGGCTATGCTCTACCTCAATGGTCAGAGGCGGGAATGCTTCGGAATACCGGTTACTGGAAGCCACTGGAGGGGAAAGGGCTCTTGTCCTTGGGTCCTGCTCAAGGGTTTGCCTCAGACATCTGGATGTCTCAGAAAAGGATGCTGGACTAGATGGGCCAATAGCTCTTCTTACGTTCTTCCAATAATACCTCATGTTTACCTGACTGAAGGATGGAGAGGTGTGTTTGCATGGCTGGAATTCAGTCCCTAATGCAAAGGTAAGAGTCTCATCCAGTGCTGTGCCTATTTTTGCACCTAGCCCTGACAACCAGAGTCACATGGCTCCTGAAAGTTTGCTCAAGACTGAGTGTGTCCCTCAAGCTAAAAAAGCACTCCCTACCACTATTCTAGGGGGCAGATGCCTAGGAATATGTGTCAGTCCTACAGGTAAAGGAAAAGGCCACATAGGATTCAATGCATCATAGTTTCATGGATTATAGCCAGGCAAGCATAAATGGAAATGCATCTGGTCTTTTAACAATAGAATTGGAGAAATCAGCTTACTTCGTAAAGAATGCTTGGACTAAGCAAGTTATTTTAACTTTTCAGAGAGGAGATTGTTAACATTGAAAAGAATATTTAAACCTGAAGGAAAACAGATAAACAATGACTTAAATTACAGTTTGGCTCAATTAGACAGTGAGGTTCTATTCAAACAGACTGGAAACTAGCGAATGGAAGAGCTTGGGATCACTTCCTATGTTACAGCTCCCATGTGGCAGTCAGCTGAAAGCACTTCAGGCATGAAGACACTGAGTGCAATTGGGCTGGTTCATCCATTAAAAGGCTTACAAATGTTTCAGGCACCACAGGGAAGCTATTTTTAGCAGCCCCCATAAGGGGTTGAAGTGGTGATCTGATTTGGGGGTATTGGTGTAAATTGTGGGTTGCTGGCACTGGGTTTAATAAGAGAGGCTGTTGGGCAGATTGCAAGAAGCTATTGGATTGTTGGAATGATCATCATGAGTGGAATAGATAGGCACTGGTGAGTTTGTGTTCCACAGGAAATGTAGAAATTAAAGTGGGAGGAGGAGAAGAATTGCGCATCAACAATACAAATAAAAATGACAACAGAGGGGAAATGACACCAGAAATGACAAGGCAAATAATACCCAAAAAATGGGTTGTATTCAACTAAGTCCTGATTAGAGTAGACCTATTAAAATTAATGAACCAAAATTAGTCATGGTGATTAACTTCAGCAGGTTTACTCTGAGTAGGACTAGCACTGAATACCGCCCTAAATAAATTGGGCTAAGATCATTTTGGGCAATACCGTGACTTTGGTTTCAGAGCTTTGTTGCAGAAACAAATACAAATTTAATTCTATGGTGTGTGGTTTTTTTTAAAAAAATAAACTATTAAAACCAATTTAAAGGAATCCTACTATTCACTGTGGGTGTGATTTTACAGTATGTGCCTCAATATGTGGAAATGACATTTTCACCATGCCACTTAATGTTTGTTTCATACTTGTGAGATATTGATATTTTTAGCGTGGCAGCACCTATTCTGTGAAACTCCCCGCCAATTGATATTGGGCAGGTACCCTCATTGTACTGCTTTCAACACCTGCTAATAACTTTTTTGTTTAGGAAAACCTATCCAGATAATTTTAATATGTACATTTGTTTCTAAAATATGTTCATTTTATTTATGTTGTAATCATTTTATTACTTTTACTGTTTTAAAGTCTGTTTTATTGCTATTTTTTATCATTTTATGTAAACCACTTAGATATACTTTCTTGATTAAACAGTATATAAAGGTAAAGGTAAAGGGACCCCTGACCATTAGGTCCAGTCGTGGCCGACTCTGGGGTTGCAGCGCTCATCTCGCTTTATTGGCCGAGGGAGCCGGCGTACAGCTTCTGGGTCATGTGGCCAGCATGACTAAGCCGCTTCTGGCAAACCAGAGCAGCACACAGTAATGCCATTTACCTTCCCGCCGGAGCGGTACCTATTTATTTACTTGCACTTTGACGTGCTTTCGAACTGCTAGGTTGGCAGGAGCAGGGACCGAGCAACGGGAGCTCACCCCATCGCGGGGATTCGAACCGCCGACCTTCTGATTGGCAAGTCCTAGGCTCTGTGGTTTAACCCACAGTGCCACCCGCGTCCCTTAAAACAGTATATAAATCTTAAAACAGTATATAAAACTTGCTAAATAAAAATAAATACATACATTTTGGTTTCTCTGCTATAGGTTGGGGAAATAATGCAACTAGCAGTAGCTGGAGCCTGTGCATTCCTAAGCATAATGAAAAATTTTCTACCAATGCATTCAACCAGAAAGAATGGATTTTAAAAAAACACCTTTAGTTATAAGGAGGATGTGATAAGGATAATGGGATAATTATGATCATGAGCCAATTTTATTTGATTAAATCAGAGGGTTCTTGGGAACCACAACTGTAACTTAAGGTGTTTGCTATTTCAGTTGCACCTTTTATGAAAAAGAGTTAGGAACATACCTGAAACAAGGGACCTACTGTTTATTTATTGCATGTAAATAGATACAAAACAGGTTTGATATTATTCAGTCTTGTTGTTACATGACATAATCCACCTACCCAAAAATGCAACCACTTATGCATGAGCAACGACAATTATTTAAGGAAGGGCAAAGATGATAACAAATCCCTGCATCTCCCGTCCCAGTGAGACAACGCATTCCTTTAGGAACGATCACCAATACATTTTGCTGCCCTGTGTCATGGGTCAGTCCAAGCCCAGGTTTGCATGCCAAGAGGTTGAGTGAAAGGATATACAAGGAAAACTACATCTTTTCTGCACAGTTTATTGCAGATATTGATCCAATTCTCTTAAACGTGCGCTGGAGGCCACTGATTTGTGTTGTTGTTTTCTTGCCTTCGATAAGGATTTGAGAGTCTGAACCTCAGCTGGTACAAAGCCATCGACTTCAATAGAGCTACTTCATTTAGCCACCTGGGGGCCTGAAAGTCATGGAATTATATGGGAGCTATTAACAAAATAAAATGGCAAACAATTATAGCTGTCACAGGACGATCTCACCAGCCGCCAGCATACCTGCAGCAGGGCACCCAGCCATCTGCTGGCCCCAGCTTATGCTGATGGCTTCTAATGCAAAAGTGCATTTCAGCAATTGCCTTACAATGATTTAAAAAGGAGAGAAGAAAAGTGGAGAACAAATGTAAACTACTATGTGAAGCAGGCGGAGGTGGTGATTGTCCACCAGGTGTTAGCATCACATTTGTATTCCCAATTGAGAGAGAGCTCAGAATCCATACAAGATCTGGAGGGTCAGATTTCAAGAAGGTCAGCACCCAATTAAAAACCAAAATAGATGCTCAATTCTCAAAGTGCTGAGCATCCATTGTATCATCCCAGGGCAAGGTCCCAGAAGATAGCAGCTGGGTAATGAAGCCAAAGAGGAGCTTTCCTTGAGAATCCTACTCTGGAAGGAAAACCAGGTGCCTTCCTTTATGCCTTGCTGGAGAAACTGGACATGGAGGAAGGGTTTGATTTATTTCATGGGCACAAACCACCCCATGGTCTGAGGTGCAAGGTCAGCCAAGCCATTTGCTGTGGCAATGGTCCAGTGCCATTTATATAAGTGACAGAGGCATGTCATCACATTAGTCAGTCAGTGGGTCTGTCGAGTGTCAGGGTCAGGCTTGAGGAGTTGGAATCTGGAGCAACAGAAGTACTTTCTACTTATACATATCTGTACCTGTATCTGCAAAGCCTACAAACTGTATGTATATATGGAACTGTATTACTGAAGCAGCAGTAAACTATTTTAGACCTTAAGCTGCCTCTGTGTGGTGACTGGAACTGGGGGTAACTTCCAGTTTATAGGTATCTCACCTAAGATTCCCAATATGCCCTTCTTTCTCCAAAACACCAGAGAAGTGCACCACTGATGGATGTCATGGTGTACATGACCTTGTGGGAGAATGGTGTATGTGCCCAGGGTATAAATATCCATGTTCATCACAGAACAAAGGCCAAGGAAGGGAGTTGGAGAAGGGATTGACAAATGTATCTAAAGGCTAGGGTGTGATTCCTTAAGCCTCAATTTCCCTTTCATATGCTTTCACCCTGAATTACTGAGAGAGCAGGGAGAGCCATAAGGATGAAGAAAGAATGACTGTCACAGCCAGGAGAATTGATTCTCAAACTTTTTTTGCTGGAAGCCAAATGAAGTGAGACAATCGACTCACAGAAGTGAGACAATCGACTCCACATGAAGCATTGATCATGGAAATAAGACAAGGACTTCTACCACTGCCCTTCTTCATTCTCCTTCATGTTTTTTGTCCTCTGTGGGTACCCATCAACCCTCCTGATCAGTTTGCCTTCTGAGTTGCCCTGTCAATTTTCCCTTCAGTTTACCATGCACCAGTGCTTCACTGCTAGTCTGTGAAGGCCTCATTTTGACGTGGTCTGATCTATAATTAAGAGCTAAGGTAATTGGAAACTGAAGCCAGCCTATTATTCCTTTGCCAATAACTCTGAAAACACTCTGGGGTTCTTCCTTTCTTAGAAAAAAGCTTTGAGTTTTTCTCATCTGATTGCTTCTCACATCTACCCCTCCTGTTCCATAAAGCCCTCAGTTAATTTTGGACTTTGAAAATGTCCTACCTAGATACTATAGCTAGTCAGTCTATAAGAGTGCATGGCTACCATCATCACACAACAGAACACAGCCTCCAGTGTGGATCACAGCAGCTTGGGCAGGTCCTTTAAAAAAAAAAATAAGAGAAATGTTCCAACTTTCATGTTTGAAGATCAAGTGCACAATGTAAGAGCCAAGTAAAGCCATATGAAATATAGCCCCATTTAAACAAGTGAATGATAAAAGAATAAAAAAGTTATGACATTTCCATTGCAATGCACCAAAGCAAAAGTGCTATGACAGAAGCCAGCCAGTTAAAAGAATTGCTCTGAGCAAAGAGATACATTTCTGGTGCATCAAACCAACCCATCTTTCAGGAGCATGCCAAACAAGAATTCCTATTAGAAGGGCAATGGGCCCATTAACCTCCTCAGCAGTACCTTTTATAATCCTTTTATAGCCCAAGCTAAAAACTCTATCTGAAGCTGTGCATGTTAAGGTTTTCAGGATGTTCTCTGAACATCTATAGGGATCAAGCAGGAAAGGTCCCCAAACCCCCAAGGTGTGTTTCCTATCCTGGGGGCTAGTATACCCTCCCAAATCTAAATTATCTTCACAGTTAAATATAGAGTGCTATAACATTAATAATGAAATCTAAGTCTCCTAATGTGTTTTCTTCTAGGACTTCTTGCTACTCTGGTGGTGGAGGTGGAATAGGGAAAGGAGGGAGATTTTTTCCCACCCTTCAATGAGTGGCACTTTGTTCCAGTTGCAAGGCAAGCACTGATCGCATGTAGAAATACAGTTGTTGCAATGTTAATGTCAGCCAGTGCTCCTGGTATTGAGCTCCTAACTGCAGGAGTAGACTAAATACAGAGGGGCAGGGAAAGAAACCTGACTCCCGTCCTCCTTTCCACTGCCAGAGTACAGGTGGGGAAACTTTGACCTTCCAGGTGTTATTGGACCCCAACTTTCATCAGTCCCAGCCACCATCGCCAGAGGGCAGAGATGGTGGGAGTTGTCCATCAAGAGGGTCACAAGTTTCCCCATCCTATGGTGGAGGAATAAAGGAAGAGGAGGGCATCTGAAGGGAGGTCGAGTAGGTGTATGGGAGGGGTGGGGTTGAGGCACACCAGTGGCCTGGAAGACTGGAGCCTCTTTCACTCCCTGCGGGCTTGGAATAAACTGAGCTATTTTCCAAGATCAAGAAAAAATGCTCAGTTTTCTAAGCTCAATTCCAAGCCTGAATAGGAAGTTCACTCCATTATTTCTCCCTGCTGCACTGAACATGAGAAGGAGGGGTTAACTGCATAGCTATGGCTCTCCAATTTCAGTTCTGCACTTTCTCACTGTAGATTTCAGCACCAATTCGCAATGCTTTCCCCATTAGTCTGCTCAAAACCCTACCCCCTGCCCATGACTTCCAGTGATACATTAACCATCTAAAAGCCAAAGTATTCTGTGGCACCTAGTTTATTGCGACACAAGCTTTGACAGGCCACAACATCTGTCATCAGCTTTGCAGAAGCTGTCAAAAAGGTTAGGCAGTGTACATGCCCCCCATATGCCAAGGCACTAGGTCAGCTAAACCCAAGTAAACAGAGTAAGAATTCGAGGCAACAGGAATACAGCAAACACATTTTGGTTTCTAGATGCGAGTACAGCACACAGAGGCTGGTGTAAAATATTTAGCATCAAAGCTCTGAAGCTGTAACTATTGTATTGGGGTGTAGCCCCCTCCCCACACCTCAGGAAGCCTCCATCCGGGGAGGGTGGGCGGTGTTCTGTAGCAGTAGGACACCTGGGATGCCCAGGCAGGTGTAGAGCATGTGATCTGCATTCTGAGCAGTGTATCCATCTGCTTTGTTTCTCAGCTAATCAAGGCTTCATTCTTCTTTGTCTGATTATCCTCCACAGGATCTCAAGTGGAATAGAAGACATGGAAGGTTTCTTGCGGGTGGGCAGGCAAGTGGGGACTCTCTTTTTTTCCAAAGGCACACAGCTGATTTTGTTTGTCAGAAGGAAGAGAGGAAAACAAAAGTCGGCAAAAAGTTGCAAGGAAGCTGTTTGGAAGTAAGAAAGTCTGATCTTCGGAGAGTGGCTCTTGGGAGAAATGCAGCTGTAATTTGTTTTAATAATCCCAGCAAACAGGCAGGAAATTAACAAGTGAGAACAGAGTTAGAGATTCATCAAAGTTTTCCCTTTACAATTGCCACCTTCCCATCTTAATGAAGGTTATTTATTCGCTAAGTGATAAAATGCGGAATCAAATTAAGTGATTTTTGTCTGCCCCACACCACTTAGTAAGGCCATGTGTTGTGGATGGATTATCTCCTTACACAATTCCAGGATTCTGGGGGACCTTGATCCTCTGACGCGGTGGGAGGAACTCAATGTGCTCTTGACATTTATATTCATTTCAAAATGAGTCCAAGCTGCAATTCATTAAAAGCACAAGACTACAGAGCTTTGTAATGAATACTCCAGTTATTTAGTGGAAGATAGGCTGCATTGACATTTGCAGGGGTGCCAGTAAAACCCACTGGAGTTTTGGATTTCCCATTATGTGCACAGGCCACAACAGGTGTGAAAATAGCAGCCTCCAGCTATAAAACCCAGCCTACCTACAGAGACTCTTAAGCAGGGATGTGACCATGTTAGACTCCAACTGCTAGCAGCCCCAGTCAGCACAACCAAGGTTCAGGAATAATAGCAGTAATAATAATGAGATTTGTAGTCCTGCAATAACTGAAGAGCCACAGTTTACACATCTTGCTTCTAAAGACTATGTAATGCTTTTATGATTCTGCAGCCCTCTGGCCAAAGAATCCCTTATGATTCCCATGGTGGGGCTGGGACTAATGGAAACTGGAATACAACATCCTCTGGGAAGCACCATATTGCCTATCCCTGCTGCAGAATACAGAGACAAAGAGCTGGTTAAAAAATGTACTCATAGTTATTTGGTTTTTGTGTCAAGGGTGTTTCCCAGCCAAAGGAATTAACACGACAGAGAGTTAACTCTTTGTTGTGAAAGATAAAACTGACAGTCACTGGCAATACCTAAGCATAGCATACCAATCTAGTGTCTAGGCAGTTATTCCCATGCCTACGTCTTATGGAGCAGCTGCAGCAACGGGGGAACCACCAGTTTTTGTACCTGCCCCCAATGGACTGCACACACGCCAGAGACTATGCCTGCATGGAAGTTGCTTCTGCTCTTCCTGCTTAAATTCTCTCTTGTTTCTGGGAAACAGAGGCGCAGGAGAGGGTGGGGAAGCAGTCAGTCATTCACTTGCGAGGCCTACCTCTTCCTCTAGCTTTGAAGCTTCCCCTGCCTCCGATTCTTGCCTCTTGGCTGGTCCAAGCTTTCACAAGCCACTGTCCCACTCTTCTGAGTCAGACTCCAACCTCCCCCCTTCCCCCAGTGCATACTCATCAGCACCCTGCCAGTTCCTGACATTTTACTGGCAGTACTAGTTGAGCAGATTTATACTGGGAAATGTACCCCAGTGGATCTTGAGTCCTCTCTTGTTTGTGTAAGAACCTGATGACACTCTGAGTCATCAAGAACTGTTTCCCATACCAATATATTGTTGTTGATCTGTTTACAATAGTGGCACAAAAGCAAATGTTTGGCTCCATTGTACCACATAGGAATATATTAAGCATGGTCATGGGAGGTGGGCAAACATCCCTCACTCTGCACGGAGTAATCTAACTATGTGGTTTACACATACACCACACACTCATGCAGACACAGCTTCACCCTTCTGACCTGCACAGAACTTCTTGAAGGTTCCATATATAGGAGGAATGCCAAGCAAGAGGCCCCTTGGTAAAGAGTCAATATGTACAGGAGACTCACATGACATTAAAACAGCAGCAGCTAACCTTTTATAGCCAGAGAACTGCATTCAGTTGTAGCCAGACCTCTCAGGGCCACATGTCAGCAGTGGATGTGTTATAGTCTCTTTCACTCACAGCATCCATCGCTTCTCGGCCTTTTGGCTAAGATCAAGTGTAGTATCACTCACAGCATCCCTTCTCAGGTGCCCTGTGCATATCATCTGAGTATATCAGCTGTTCCCCTCCCAACTCAGCAGCTGATCACTTTGATGTATGGAGAGGAGATGATTCTTATTCATGTAAGGGCACTGGGCTGAGTGAAGAAATGTTAACCTCTCTACCTACCTCACCACTGCCTCTGCTTAACTTTCCTTTTTTTTCCCCCTACCACCGCCCAAATCATGGTCGAGAAAAAAATTGCTTGGGGTCTTGATTTGGGCCCTGCTTCTGAAGTTAGCAAACCCTGCATGGGAGGATTTGCAGCAGGGAGGAGTCCCTTGGCATATTTTGGCTTCCTAATCCCTAACCCACCCATGGCAGGCCTGAAATGAAACATATGAATAATCCATATAGAAATATGCACACCCTAAAGAGGAAAAGTGACTGGTTAAAGTGACTAAGAACTGGATTACACTATCTGCTGAATGCGATGGTTGTGACAGTACATTCTGAAGAGAGACACAGTGAGCATCTTGCTAATATGGCAAGTTAGGATCACAGGCAGGATTATGAAGACCTAGTCCTCTTGAGGACTAGACACTTAACCCAGATGCTGCCCTCTGTTGCCTTTTAGCTTATGTGCTGGATAAAACCTTTCTGCAAAACATTCCCTACGTGCATGTATTCCTATGAATGCAGACACTAGGCAAATGCCTCCATTAACTGAATTATTTATTCTATACATTGTTAGCATGCTAAAGATAGCAACTGTGTCTCTAGGCCTCAATTAAAACATCAAGAGTGCCTATTTGTCTAACATGTTTTGCTCCGGCTCCACATTCCACTCCCACAGGAGTGTTCTGGACATCCATGGATCTCTGCCCTCTTCCAGCTGGGCTGACAGTCCTCCAGCTTGCATCTGTGCCTCATGGCAGTGGCACCAGCAGAGCAGAAGCTATTTCAGGACCACGGCCAGCATTATTCCTAAGCCTCACGTTCCTGGAAACCCTATGCACACAATTCTATTTCAGGCCTACATTACATTAACAGCAGCGGACACCAGCTGAAAAACTGGAATCAGCCTTGCCTTCTTCCAAGACAGAGAGAGAGAGAGAGAGAGAGAGAGAGAGAGAGAGAGAGAGAGAGAGAGAGAGAGAGAGAGAGAAAGATCTGAATGCAGCTTTAATCATACAAAAATAAGCAAAGGAGGAAAAATTCACCCACCTACAACAGAGAGTACTAATACCCCCCAGACAGTGATCTGTGGGATATAGTGGGATACAGTGGGAGGCATAAGACAAATGGTCTTCTGCCTTAGGTTCAAAGTAGGTAGGGGAGTGAGTGAGAGCTATTTAAAAAAATCTGAAGTGCCTTCAATAGACTGTGAATTTGTTCTAAGGAATAGCAGAGAGAGAAGATGATGAACACTTTGCCTTTTCCACTCAAAATCACATCCACCCCTGGATATATTTTCTCACATGTAGGGAACGTTGGCTTGGGGATGATTTTGAGTGGGGCAGTGGACAGAAAAGAAAGGGGCTGAACCCCAACTTTCTCCATGAGCCCAGTTTCTCTGTTCTAACTCACAGTCTCCCCACACTATTGATGGCCAAAACATGTATCTGGGGGAACCATGTGCAATAATCTCTGCTTTGGCTCCCAGTTTCTTTGTAGATGAAAAGTATTCTGGAGGATTCTATAAAATGCAAGCAGCTCAAGCACCCTGATTTACGCTTCTGACCCCATTTCAATTTTCTTTTCCAACTGGCACTCAAGATCCCATGGCTGAGCATAAGGGAAGGGGGAAAGATGTCAAGAGTCATGGTGGGTGTGATCTATCCCATAGGCATTCCATTGTTGGCAGGGTCTTAGGACACACCCAACACTCACAACACCCTTTCCTGAGCAGGATCAAGATCTCCAATCTATCACGGGCATACATTTCATTTTTGGTTGTTGCAACAAATGGACATCATACATATGTAATTGCCAACTGTCCCAAGAGGAAAATCATCCTCTCATGCTATTTTGTATACAACTCCAAATGTGATTTTTTAAAAGAAATACCGGGTACTAACTCATTTAACCAACTTCCATCATGGCCTGCGTTTCCCCGAATCATGCAGACACCAGGATCCAATTTTTTCCATTGAAGTAAAGCTTTTTATACTCTCCCCGTTACATCAGGACTTGCTTCCTGCATCCATGTGGCTCTGTACTATGCTAGCACCAAGAGTTACTGGTCTAATCTGTTGGGCAGCCTTCGCCAACCTGGTGCCCTCCAGATGCTTTGGACTACAATTCCAATTATCCCCCACCAGCATTAGCATCTTGCAATGTCAGGTATTTGTTCCCTTCTGTCCATAGGACAGATTATATCAGGCAAGGGAGCCAGTAGACCAAGAGTGACAGGTTAAATCCAGAGGTCAAGCTAAGTCATTTCCAGGAAGGACATCACACAGCCAGAAACCATCAGCACCATGTTTAGTGGCTCTTTTGTCTTCTAGCTGTGAAATGAGATAGCTTCTATGCATAATATCTCCACACCTTAGCTATTTAGCCAGACTGAAAAAAAACAAGCTACAATTTATCATCATCCGCTACTTAGCATCTTTGGGAATAGGTGATATCCCACTTTTGTAACAACTAAATTAAGAGTAGGCTGGTAGTTGAGCATATTGAATGTCACTTTAGAACAAAAAATGTTAACACCTATCAGGGCATGTTAAAGAGTAACCTTTTTAGTTTGCTTTTTCAAAACAACAATTGCATTTTTGTTCAGATTCAATGAGTTATATGAGGGAGGCAATGTGGTGTCTTACAGATGTTGTTGGAATCCCATTCACATCAACCTCAGCCAGCCTGGCAAATGGTCTGGTATTATGGGAGTTGTAGTCCACAAATTCTGGAGGGCATTGTGTTAGCTACCTCTGGGTTATATTTGTGTTCCAAACACCATGCACAAAAGACACTAGATACAATCCAGAGAAAACTGGGAAAATTGCCATAGGGTTCACTGGACATAAAGCATTTGAATTTTGATCTTATGTTCCACTGGTTCCAGCTAGTGCTAAGGTGAAGAGGGCCTCTTTTCACAAACATTTGCTATAGCATTGAAAAGTGTCCTGATTTGGCAATTTTTCAGGAAACGAGGTGAAACGTGATTAATCTGTTTTCCACTGGAAGTCATGTCATAGACATGGCTACATGATAACATCACTAAACCAAACCAATTCAGAGTGAGGGCAATGCTTCCTAAACCATATTGTCCAGACTTTTAATTTACTCTTAGTGGTTTCATTTGGTAGGTGGCAACACAACATCATCATGCTTACTACAATATCCCCGTTCGGCTGCAATTCACACCAGGAAAAAGAAGCTGTCAGTTTAGCCCTGGTTTAGAATTCCAAGAAGGGAACATATAAGCCCTGTTCACATGACATATTTGGGGATGTGAATGCCACAGAAGGAGAGCAGAACTGTGTCTATTGTCCCCCATCCCCATCAATACACATTCATCCAAAACTCTCAATGGAGGCTACATTTATGAATAGGCTCTAGTTAGCATGTAGAGGATAGAGGCAGGGTAACTAGACACTATCCCCCCTACACACACACTCTCCACCCAGGGCTGGCCTGAAATGTTTTGCTGCTGTAGGCAAAATGCCCCAACAATGTTCCCCATACTTCTGCCTGCATAGATCCATGCCCCTTCCCTGCCCCTCCCTTCCCCCACTGCCCCCAGCCCTGCCACTACAACTGCCCCGTTGCCTGCAGCTATGCCTGTACTGCTGCCACACTGCAGCAGTGAGGGTGCAGAAGGTGCATTGGGCATAGCCAGAGGGAAACGGCACAGGGGGTGAAGCCCCAGCAGGGCTGGCAGTTGTGCAGTGGTGGAGACAAGAAGGGGGTGAATCTCTTGCCCAAGGCCAATGGCTTCACCTCGTCTCATGGATGGACTGGCCCTGACTCTACCTCCCAGTCTGTAAATTTAGTAATGTGTCATATATGAAGAGAGCTTTTTTTAAAAAAAAAAAAAAAAAAGTATCTTGAGATGCTTAAAGGAGGCAGAAATGCAGTGAGATTAGTTTCCGGGAAAGAATCCTACAAGTATATGGAGGCCACAGAGAGGCTGCTGCAAATCTGCAGCTAGAACTTTAGCCCAATACAAGTCAGCGTTTGGGAGACAGTGCCCCATCTGCAGACTGATCTGCTGATGTACAACTTTAATTAGTCTATGGCATCTAATAAAGGGCAGCTCTTTAGTCCAGCAAAATGACAGAATGCACTCTGCATAACTGAAGTCCTCTCAATGAATATTTAAAGAACATGCAGAATAACGGTTGGGGTTTTTAAAAAAAAAATTGTCATTTCAAGTGGGGAAAGCAAAGATTAAGAGAAAATGTATGCCATTTAACTACAGAAATGAAAAAAAGAAGTGCATGTTCCAGGAGATGGGTCTGCATTTACAGAGCAGCATGAGGTCAAAGGTCATTGATAAGAAATAAAAGCTCATTCTTAGATACAAATGGTAGATTTACAGGCTGGGATTAACATGATTTTGTGAGAGCTTCAGGACAGTGGGGCTGAGTCAGGGAGTGGGTCTGGCTTTAGGATGCTAAACAGGGGTTAGGTACAACCACTGGTGATTCCACTGTCACCAATCTGGATGGCACCAAATATGACATTACCCAGAATACCTCAGTTCTAAGAACAGGTTCTAGAAAGCGTGAAGATGTGATGCAAAGAAAGGACAATTATTCTGGCAGTTACAGTTTTGCCAAGGAGTTTGGGGATTCAGATTGAATTCCATTCTCCATCACAGACAAAATAATTTTCACTCCCCTCCTGTTAAAATAAACAGGATAGCCGCTTACCCAGCACCAAAAACAAGGACAAAATAGAACACAGATTTGCATGTGCAAATGCAAATATAGAAATAATTACCATCATTTAAATTGAATTTCATTCTCTGCCACAGACAAAGTAATTTTAGTCAAGAGTCTCTCCCCTCTACCTGTAGCATGAATAAGAGGGAATCTCAGCCCTGAGGGTCAGATGTGGCCCTCCAGGCCTCTTTATCTGGCCCCCAGGAATCCCTAGTCTACACTGCCTCTTCAGCCACATTCTCTCTCCTCAGGCCACCCCTCTCCATTGACCCAGCTTATATCCTCCTTGAGTGTTTTTCCCTGGCCAGGATGTGTCCTTGAACTTGGATAATACCATATTTCCATGAATCTAAAGCGCCATCAAATCTAATATGCACCTCAATTTTCAAAACCTTGAAACCAAAAAAGTAGTTGCTGACAAATGTAAATGCGCCATCAAATCTAATGCACACCCTAATTTTCGCAATGTAATTTGCCCCCCCCCCCAAAAAAAAACTTACCATCACCAGAAGTCAAGAGCAAATCACGGTACAGAGTTGAATAAAAAAATGCATATGCTCGCTGACATGTATAGATGCAAACTTGGGAGATAATTGCTATTATTTAAATGGGAAGACAATACATTTTGCCATAGTGGGGGAGACTACTATCCCAGTGTAAACTGCTGCTGGGCAACTTCAAGGCTTCTGTTTCCCCTTCCTAGTTGTAAACTGGCCATGCACTAGGTAGCCCTTCAGGCAGAAGACACTTTCAAAGAGAGAACTGCCCAACAAAGAAAGTCCTCTGTAAAGACACCCTAAAAATTAAGTCTGCCCTTCCACATCTCATGAAAAATTGTGAGGAGAAACTACCTGCGAGGTGATTAAGTACTATAGACAGAAGACAACAAACTCACTGAAGCTGGTTCCTTTCTTTCCTAAGTGGGTATCTATCAAAATGAGTTCCAATAGGGATAAATGTAGGGTTCTGCACATTTTGACCCACACAAAGAGCCCTCTCCGACACTCCCTATCCCAAACTTGCCTTGGTGCCTAAGGAAAAGCTCCTGGATTTGACACTTGTCATAGGTTTAAGGTGCTTTAGATCCTAGCTGCTCCTTGGAGCATGAATAGCAGCATTCAGGTCTGCTGGGAATCAAGGGAAATGTCATTTCCACGGTTCCCAGCTTTTCTAAATATTGATGCAAGCATGCTGCCAGTGTCTGTATGGATGGGAAACATAGGAACTACATTTCCCATGGGCTCCTACATCTCTAACGCTGCCATGTGCGGCACTACAGCAGTGCCTGCCCCCACTGATAAGTAAAGGGGAAGCGAATGGGAAAGGGGACTCCTGTTTCAACACACTCTCTTCTAGGATTAATAAGGTGGCCATGTTTATTTTTTTCCTCTTTGGGCAGCCTAATTAAGGTTCTCCAAATTATTTCTGGTGTGAACCAGAGAGGCCCACCCTATTACAAATCCTGAAGAAGTAGAAACATTTCTTTTTACCAAATACTTTTCTAGAATTTTCCACCACTTCATCCCGCAATGTACTGACTTCAGGTACAAGGAGAGGAAAACTGCAGGCTGCAATTTTCTTTCAGGTTATCGATTGGACTCAGGTCAAATCCCAAAGGCCAAGAATCTCTTGGAAAAAATGCTGACTAAAGCCACTCCCTCCAGACCAGCTCTGAGCTTCTGCATACTTAAAAGCAAAGGAGGAGAAAAAGGCTGTTTTCTTTAAATTACCTTGTTGTACTTTATAATTGATTTTGTGCCTATGTCACTTACGGGGATGTGTTACGACCATCTCAGAAAACCACTTAAGCAATTTAAAATAATCAAAGTACTTATAAGCCACTTAACATTTTCTAACCCTTCAAATTTAGGACAAAGCCCCCATCTCACGCACACACTCCCATACACAGCTAAATTCACACAAGAATGGAACTGCTAAACACTCTGCAGTAGGGAATTTGTAAGGAAAGGAACAAAGAGGTTTCCTCACAAGGCCCCATACACACTATACAGTTAAAGCAGTATTATACCACTTCAATACTTATTTTGAGAGACTGCATGGTGTAGTGGTTAGTGTTGGACTAGGACCTGGGAGGCCAGGATTCAAATCCCTGTTTTGTCATGAAACTCACTCGGTGACCTTCAGCCAGTCACAGTTTCTCAGCCTAACTTACTTCACAGGGCTGCTGAGCTCACTGGAGAACAATTGGGACATAAATGTAATAACAAATAAACAAACAGCCATATCTTCTCCCACAGAATCCTGGGAATCTCCAGTTTGTGCTGAGAGTTGATCCCTGGGAAGAGGAATCCATTGTTAGATCAGTCTGAAAATTGTAGATATGTGCGGGGAATAGATGTCTCCTAACAACTCTCAGCTCCCTTAAAATACTACAGTTCCCAGAATTCTATGTGGGAAGCCATAACTTTTTAAAGTGGTGTAATGCTGCTTTAAATGTCCAGTGCAGATTCGGACTGAAGACACATTTCTTCGGAGAGATTATAATAGAGTTTCTCACTATTCTTTTCTCACTTGCTTCCCCTCAGCCACCCTTTGCTAAAGATCCTTGCCGTCTCTGTGATTTCTCATATTTCTTCAGTATCCTTCTCAACATACAACAATGACCTGCAGTTTTATTAATCCTTCGAACTATTTCTGCAATGCATTAACCAAAACCTTCGGCCTCAACATGTGTCTGCTTTCTGTGTTCCAGGGATTGGAAGGAAGGAGACACCCTCTCTGTAGATAAAATGGAAGCTATTCTGGGCCAATATTGTTCCCACTCTTGTAATGGGGGGGTATGTTTGCCTGCACATACCCCTTCTTCAAAGAAGACATGGGAGAATGGCTCCCAAAGAGAGCAACTTGAGAGATGGACCCTTGTGTGGTCTGATGGCCAATCAGGAACAGGTTAGAATCTGGCTTTACAACTTTGCTCCTCCTTTTTACAATTTACTGCACTCATCCAGCCTATATACAGTGTGGGCTTCTGCTAGGATGACCTAGAACAGAGACATGACTTGTGAAGAGTCCTGGGGACTAGAGAATCCTGGATGGCCCATTTGGTTCCCTTGGCCTGAAGTTCTCCACCACAGGTTTAACACACCTGAATATTTAAAGCAAGTGGCACTGCCAACAAAATGTTGCTATGTGAAGTGATCGTGTTCAGGGTTCCAGGATACTCCATTCTTCCTCTTCCACTCATTTCTCTGTTTCTCCACTCAACAAATAATCAGCATTCCATGACAACTGAACATGCTCAGTTCACATTGGACTGTATAGGTTTCTCTCACCACCCTAGGGATACCATGTGGCAGAATACAACTTGAGGGGATCAGGGTAGTGCCTAGCAATTGCCCTTCTCATGCCCTATGCTGCTTAGAAATCCTGTGGGCCTAGGCCTTTAACTCTGTTTATTCCATAAATTTCTCATGCCTAGATATGTTGGAACGGCACTGTATGGGAATGTTTATCTCTAAAATAGGGCTTCAGCTGGCACCTGGTATAGGGAGCATCAGATAGCCTTGGGAGTTATCTGTCAAGTATTTGTTAGCCTTTCACTCTGTTGGGAAACCGTTGTATTCCCCAAACAGCAGGTGTGACTTACTCTGGTGGGAAAACTCAAACACCAGCTGTGAATTATAAAATGGTCTTCTGCTTTAGTGAGAGACTGATGTGTTTCCCACATACCGGATGTGACTTACATAACCGGAATAGCAGCAGGTATCAGTGCCTTAATTAGCACTGACTAGTATAGCAGCCCTGCTTAGTGAGAATTGTAGACCATAGGCTAGTATATAAAATCTGTTAGAGAGTAAATTTGGTGTTCTTAATTGCCTACCGTTGCCCCCTCGGCAATACAGCAGCTTTTCCTAAAAAGTTTTTGTAATATTGTAAACTTTGGGTTCCCCCAAGCCTGCCGATACCTTCCTCTTGTGGGTGGGTGGTACGGTTTCTACTGCATATGGATCCATGCTCTGGGATTGTGTCCTCCTGGTAGAGGGGGCAAGGCAGTGGTGATATTGAGGCTGCATGGGTGTACTGGTGGAGCCACTTTTGCCTGTGTGTCCCTGGAACATGTTCCCGCACCATCCCAGTAAGTAGCAGTGATGATGGCGTCATGAAGATTGTTCTGCCCCACCATGCTGGCCACTCCTAGTTTCTAGGTTTGAACAGTTAACTGTGACAGCAAAGGTGGTTGGCCTGAAATCTGGAAAGCTCTTTTCTGAGCCCAACTTCGAGTAGACTTTTAATATCTGGAAACCCAAGATCCTTTCCCTCCCCTCTCCTCTCCTTCACAGCAACCATTAAGAATGTCAAAATGCGTCCCAGACATCCTGACACTTGTTCGTACTTTAATATTCAGATTTTCCAACTGGTAAACAGCAAATAGCCCCAGATTAGCAAAGCAGCAGGCTTGAAAGACAATGCATGGTGACATTTTGAAATGCTGATGACAAATCCCCTCCCCAGTTGCAATCAGCTGTAGTTTACCAGCCTACATGTTAGGGCTGCATTGCAGTTCATGTGGCTTCCATTGTGCATTTGTAATTAAGGCCCATAGGAGATTTCTGAAACAGGAGGGGAGAGTTGTGTGTCTTGTGGGCAATGAACATGTCACCAGCCACCTGTGCCATGCAACTGATTACGTACCACTGCGTCTGCACTGTAAAAGCTGGATTGTTTGTCAAGGCTAATAGAAGTACATGATTTGACATGGGACCCCTGAGAGGGAGAAAAGCAGAGCAAAAGGCAGCATGCCCACATCATTTTCTATGATTCCAAAGGGTAAAATGAAGCTCTAAGCCTCAGCACTGCAACTTAAAGGTCACTGGCAGCATGAAATGGAATTTGCATTCTTTTTCATTTTTAATGTGATAAACCAGTGATGATAATAGATTTTTGTAAAAATGGAAGGCATTGTTCCTCAGCCTTGTTCCTCCCCTGCTCCAATAAATAATGCCATCTCTTCAGGTGGGAGAAGAATGCTATTTTGGCCACAGTTTAATCCTTTGGCTGCTGAGGGAACAAAAGCGCCTTAAATAACATCGTGCAATCCAAGAAACTGTAGAAATTAGGGAGCTCTTATAACACTCTAGTGGAAAATCCAGAGTTTTAATCCAGTCTCCTCATTGGCAGTACTTGACATCATTACTGAGCACAGAATTAGCTGTCGTTGATGCAGCCTTTGCCAATACCTAATGATTCAGAGATGAAAATATTTATTTTTTATAATATTTATGAGATGCCTTTCTAACTCAGAAACTGAGGACTCAAGGCAATAATACAATTAAATCTAAAACCATCAAGTTAGAACACTATCAACAATCTAAAAAACTAATTGTACAACAACTGTGGCATAACATTCCCAAACTGAGCATACTCAGCATAAATGCCTTAGAAAGGAGACGTGTGTTCTGCTGAGGGTGGAAACTGTGTATAGAGAAGACACTAGCTGAATCTCCCAAGGAAAGGCATCCTTCAAAATGGATGCCTCAGGAGAGAAAGTCCCTGTCCACACACTCTCACAGTCATCACCAAAGTAAAAGAAGGCACACAGTACCAGTACCAGTACAGTGGTACCTCGAGTTACAAACGCTTCAGGTTACAGACGCTTCAGGTTACAGACTCCACTAACCCAGAAATAGTACCTTGGGTTAAGAACTTTGCTTCAGGGTGAAAACACGAATCGTGTGGCGGCAGCACGGCAGCAGTGGGAGGCCCCATTAGCTAAAGTGGTACCTCAGGTTAAGAACAGTTTCAGGTTAATAACGGACCTCCAGGACGAATTAAGTTCTTAACCCGAGTTATCACTGTATAGAAATTAAATATATTAATATTATTAATAATATTATTCATAATATTATTATTACAGAGCTAGCCTTCTTTCTTTCTTTTTCCTTTTTCCATTTCAAGCACTTATTTATTCTTTTAAAGAAAAAAAATAGGGTTTCGAAGTTAATTACTGGAAAGCTACTTCATACGCTTTCTTGTGTTTGGAGCACACCTCTTACAAGCAAAAATCCAGACTAGCAGGGGCCAAATCCTTTCCCATTCTTGCATCATACACCCATGTCCTTTAAAACTACAATTTCTACTTATGGGCACCATTCTTCAAAAAACTCTGTGCACACATTTGGTACTCAGAAAAAAAATAAGTTCCTGCATACAAATTTTAGCATATTTTAGCTAGCCTTCTTTAAGTGCCTTCAAGGAACGACACCCTCCAAATGTTGCTGAACCACACTGCCCATCAGCCCTGACCATTGGCTATGCCTGTTGAGTATCATGCTAGCTGGAGGCCAACCACATCTGAAGGGACACGGGTTCCCCATTTCTGTACTCACAGAATGCACTCCTCAAGGCCACAGTTGTGTAAATTGCAAATTGGGTCTAACTACTTTGGCTCCAAGCTGGGAGGTGTCTTCATAATTATTTTATTTTTAATTTTTATTTCTTGCAAATTCATTGAAGGAAGGAAAAGGGAATGGGGAAAAAACCACACAAAAGGAGGGGGACAAAAAAAGGCAACACAACAGGAAAAAACCTGCAGTTCACATTCACAATACAATAAACATCCATCTTAATTTACACCTGCAGATCAATATATGTCATCCAAATGTCGGAATAGGTATCTAAATGAAGTTGGTGTTTATAGAAAGTACCTTTGAAGGTAGCAAGGGTGTTAAGGTCTTCATACCATTGCATAGTAGATGGTATTTATCATTCCAGTCACAGAGTAGGTCTCTTAGAGGCCACAAGAGCTCGTAAACTCCATTTTTGTTGTCCTGCTGTTGGTCCACACACTACTAGGATATAATTTTAAGATATATGAACACCTGCAAATATCAAGGATTTTGAGATGTCTTCATCCTGACACATTGGCAATCTGTCTTCACAGAAACAACATCTGACATCACAGCTTTGGATATGCATTTCTTTGTACAATAGGCTTAAAAACTTGTGGATTTGCAACCCCTCTGTGAGATAGTGTGGTCATCCCTACCTTACAGGGGGAGAAAGGGGGGTATTGGTAGCCCAGAGAAACTGAGCCAGCCAGGTTTGTGAATTAAACCCTCCTCTTCTAACTCCAGCACAGGCACCCTGATCCAGACAGAGAGCTACATTTTTGACAAATGGAACAACATACGCAAGGCCAGATGGGCTGAAAGGAGAAGCGTGACTGCAGTACCCTTTGGAGGATATTCATTCCGCCATCAAAGGAACTTACAGCACTGCCTCTAAGCTAAATGAGAAAGAAGATGAAAGCCAGGACAGCACATTAAAACGCCAATATCATCACCTTTTCTCAAATGAAAATACAGTTAAGTCTGATGCAAAGTAAACAATCCCGTCCAGCTTCAGGGAGAAACCTAATGGTTTGTGATAGCAGTGCACACACGTACCTAGCTCTGAATTAAGTGGCTTGTTCTGCCTGAAGCTCACAGGTCGTTCTATGGCCTATCCAGGGTATTTGAAAGAACACGTTCTGAAAGGCACAGCCCATCTTCTGCCAAGCCCCAGTGTGGGGTCAAAGACAAGTACTCTCGTGAACGGTGCTTGCTGTGGAGATGTTTGGTCCAATATTTAAAACCACACAGTGATGGGTTTGGTAAATAATCCCCCAGGTTTGTGGTTTTTGGATCCCAGCTCTCTTCTGGAGAGACCTGTAGAATTACAGGTTTCTCCAGAAGAGAGCTGGGATCCAAAAACCACAAACTTGCATTCTGGGTTAATAAATTCAGAAAAGCTGCCAAACCGAGTTATCTGCTCATTTACTAATTACAATTCCTAATAGTGTAGGTGTGTTTTTTAACCAGTTCAGCCAAGAAATATACACAGTGAAAGATGAAAAACACAGGGAGATGCTCAGTCTGGAGAAGAAGGCTGCACATGTGCCCAAAACAAGGTGAGCGCAAGTCCAAAAGAGGCTCAGATCTAAAACTGTGTACATCTATTTGCACCCTAAAGTTCTGAGATAAAAAAAATTCCAGTATTTTAGTTATATATTTTTTTTCTTCTTTCTGCTTTATGCTATGGTTACACGACTTCTCTCTTATTTTGCTTACGTTTCAAAGTGGCTGGCAATACCTTTGAGGCACGTGAGCAAACAGCTACAGGAAGGCTGTTTTTAAAATTGCTCTTTGTAGGCTGTGCCACTGGAGCAGCAGCAAACAGAGCTTTCAGGCAGGTTATGGCTGTGTTCATGCTCCTGTTTACTGTGCACTTGCTGCACTTCCAGTGCTGGGTATTTCATCCATGTTTACATGCAGGTGTATTGTGTAGTTTGCTATAAAATACTATGATTTGATGTTTTGTTTCTCAAGCCAACTTCACACCAAGTAGAGTCCTTAATCCATTCCTAAATTGCCTCTAGCCAATGCATGAACACTTCTGCATAGAGTAAATACATCCCTGCCTGTCAACACCTCACCTGAGTTCATCCTCTGAGGCCCTTCTTCATGTGCCTCTTCCACGGAAGGTCTGGAGGGTGGCAACACGAGAACGGGCCTTTTCTGCAGTGGCTCCCCATTTATGGAATGCTCTCCCCAGGAAGGTTCGGCTGGCGCCTTCATTATATACCTTTAGGCACCAGGTGAAAACATTCCTTTTATCCCAGGTCTTTGGCTGATTGACACCCAATACCCTTTTTAAATGCATGTTTGTTTTTGCTTATTTTTCTTATTATTTTGTGCTTTTTATATGGAAGAGATCTACAGGTATAGGGCTGTAAATAACAATAATAATATTGTTATAAATAACAATAATAGTAACATCCCCTGGTGTGTACACTGCAAGTCTGCCCCAATGAAGGGCATAAGGTAAGGTATGGAGAGCCCAATTTTAGAGCAAGCGGGCACAAAAAGTGAAGGATAGTAAAACCTTCCCATATCTCATACCCACAACTAACCTCTCCCTAGAAAGTCTCCTTGGATGCTTTTCTTCTCAGCCAAAGTCCAATAAAAGAAGAGAACTGTGCAAGGGAAAAAGAACTTGGGGAGGCGTTGGCAGGAAGAAGCTCAGCGGTATAGCGGTGGAGTAACACTGAGGGGTGCACAGCACTTTTTCAGAGAAATAGCAACGAGGCCATGTGCAGGCCCATCCTTGCTCTGGAAGGTGAAGGAGATGACAATGAGGCCTTCAAGTTTGATTGTGGCAGGGTTGCCTAAAAGAATTTATAGAATGAGGACAATAATGAAGGAGAGGTTGCTTATTTATTTCCTTTTCTTTGATGGGGTTCCCTCTTCATGCTAGCAGGACCAATGGTAGCACTTTATCTGCATGACTGCTTGCATTTCTAATTAAAAGCTAAAGATTCCATTTCAGCTAGCTGAAGATCTTTTCATGAAGCTCAGCATATTTTTGCAGTTGGAAATAAATGCCACTGTGTTCAATGGAGTTTGCTTCTGGGAAAGTATGCATAGCGTTGCAGTCAAGTCAGTCTTAAGAAACTGGATATGGTGCTCCATGGTTTGTGTGAGTCTCTCTCTCTCTCTCTCTCTCTCTCTCTCTCTCTGTGTGTGTGTGTGTGTACACATGCGTGAAAATGTAATAAAAAAAATACCACTGCCTATATGGGGATGTGACCATGTACTGTCTTTGGGGCCTTTATAATGAGCTCCTACACTTACCACTACCCTACTGAAGATGCTATGGTGAGCAGCGGGCAAAGGGAGACTTCAGCTCCCTTCACTCTCATGTCCCCTTTTGTTCTAAAAATCAGACCTCGCCTCTTGCAAGCCCATGTTTCAGCAAATTAGTCTGCAGCGTTCATGTGTCGTCTGAGTGCCAGACTCTTGCCCCAGTTTTGCCTGTCTCTAGAAACATTCATCTGCTTTCCCAGACTACAGAGTTTCAGTAATGATTTGCTCAGGGATTGCCTTGCTGAAAGAAACCTGATGCCGGAGCCAAGCACCAAGGATCAATGAAGTCACCAAGCTAGCATCCATGTACATCAAGAGCTCTGTCTGATTAGAACAGCACATTCCCGTTAATTTCTTGGATTTCACTGACTGTGAGGAGCCACCAATGAAAGTAGCACAACCAAGAAAAAGAAAAACCCCACAGCTTCATCAGACAGGGCCAATGGTACATTGCTCCATATCCTGTCTCTGAGAGAGGCTCAGATCTCTTACCAGCAGAAAGCAATAAAAGTACCAATCCTCTCCCAACTTTGTCAAAAAGCAGAGAGAGCACAGTGAATTTTGTAGCCCCTGCAGCTCCCCATTCCTCATATGGACTGCAGACTCGGTATCTTGAAAAGACTCACAAACTGCCATCCCATCACGCATTCGGCACTAAAGCACAGTGGGTTTGTGACTGCCAGCACATCAAAATTAATTTTAATGACAAAAGAGGCTATTCTCTGAACATCTGTTTCTACTCGCTATATTTTGCACATCAGAGAATGTCACTTGCTCTTTCCTCCATCCAAAACATCTGGATCACCTAGATGCAGGGAAGGGATTCCTCTCTCTCAAAAAATGAACAGTTGGGATGGAAAACTTAATTTGAGAGTTGAGGACTCCTGGCATCTTATTTAGTTATTTATTATTTATCAACATTTATATATTTCTTGACTGTAAACAGAACCTTTTAAGTGATTTACAGGTTTTCCATTAAGTTCTCTTTCAGGCACATACATTTGCCAAAAACTCTGGTTATGGTCTAACCCAAGTTAGGAAAGGAAGGACAAAGAGTGTTTTGCTTTCCCATCAGCTCCACCCAAGATCAATCCCAGAAGGCAAGGCACCTGAAGCTGCTGTGGTGGCTGCTGCCCATTGGAAGTTGTAAATGAGAAGGCAAGGAGGCAATGTGGGAGAAGCCAGAGCCATTGAGAGGTAAAAAGGTAAAGGTACCCCTTCCCGTAGGGGCCAGTCGTGTCCGATTCTAGGGTTGTGTGCCCATCTCACTTAAGAGGCCAGGAGTCAGCGCTGTCCAGAGACACTTCCAGGTCATGTGGCCAGCGTGACGAAGCTGCTCTGGCGAGCCAGCACCAGCGCAGCACACGGAAACGCCGTTTACCTTCCCGCTATAAAGCGGTACCTATTTATCTACTTGCACTTGGGGTGCTTTCGAACTGCTAGGTGGGCAGGAGCTGGGACTGAGCAATGGGAGCTCACCCCACTGCGGGGATTCGAACCACCGACCATACGATCGGCAAGCCCTAGGCACTGAGGTTTTACCCACAGTGCCACCCGCGGTAGAGCCAACTAATTCTAGTCTTGTCCCCGTCCTACCCACTGCTGAGATCTACTTGGGCAGCAGTAATACTGAGGAGGAAGCTGGCAGGGTTGTAAGTAAGAAGGCAGGCAAGTGAGGGCTGGTTGAGGGCAGCTGGTGGTGCAGTGCCTCATTCACCCGAATGCACTAGCTGCTAAGCTGCCACCCAAAACACTGTTCATACATGAGTGCCTAGTGGAAGCTTTCAGCATGCCTTATTACAAAACTCTCCTAACTTTCAAAAGCAGCAGAAAGGTTACTGCTCAAGAGGAGACATCTAAAGCTCCTTTGGGCTCAGAGAATATGTTTTATCATGACTCTTTGAGTCCTGACCCGTATCTCAAAACACCTTTCCTTCCACTGGGACTACAGGCCTTCCAGGTGGGCACAGATTTACTGCAGACATTCCTCCTCATGCAACTGTTGTTGTTGTTGTTTAGTCATTTAGTCATGTCCGACTCTTTGTGGCCCCATGGACCAGAGCACGCCAGGCAACTCATGCAACTAGCCAATTCAAAATACGAGGCCTTTTTAAATGGAGAAAGGAAAAGGAAGAATGTAATAGAGAAACTCTGGTTGGTGATCATCCAGCACCAATGGCAACTTCCCTCCTAGGGCAGGTAGCAGCTTGGAGAGTTTGGTCCACCAGGACCTCAGTACAGGCAGTAAGACCCCTTCGTATATATACACTATGAACCATGTTCCCAAACATGGATCCCCACAGCTGCTATTTTTAAAATGAAATGTGTATGTATGCATATTCAATGTATACATGAGTACTAGAGGAACTAGATCTGGTCTGCAAGCCAGGTCCTTACTTTCCTCCACCCACCCACAGGCCAACTTTGATAGGTGGTCAGATATTATGACATCTGGTAACAACTTCAAAGTGGCTCACTCTCAGAGTCAATCAACTGATTGGCACTAAGAGCACACCTCTTTGAAAGTTTGCTGTCAGTGCCAATCATCTGATTGCCACTGAGAACACACCTTCAAAGGGGTTCAATGTAATCATTGATTTGATCAATAGTTAAACAAGCCCCTTTGAAGTCCCTTTGCAGGCATGGTTGGGATTTAAATCACACCTGCAAACATACATTTTTCCTCTGTGGGCCACAAACATTTAATGAAACAATTACTTTTGCCACTTGTGAATCGCTTTTTCGTTTCTCAAAGCTCGCCACCCTTTGCTCCTTCACATAACCTTCTCTGGGGAAAATGCAGCTAACAAAATGTCATGGTGAAGCTCTGGTCCCTCAAAATAACACTCAGTTTGTAATTATATTTTCCCATTGCGAAAAAACCAAAAAAACCCAAAACAAAACACAAATGAACTCCAAATGCTTGTTTTTAATTAAATCACCACAAAAGATTCTCCCTGGAACAAAAGAAGGAAGTTGCCTCTTTAGGATCACCCTTTTAGCTGAACAACAACAAGGCTTTTGTTTATTGGTTTTTACAGCTCAATTTAGAAGCACAGTTTTCTCCAAGGTTCTCCTTTCTGTTTTATTTTCAAGTCAATTGCTTCTTAGACCAATTTCTCCATCTGCATAAATGGCCCTTTTATCATCATGGGCTGAAAGGATATGGACGAAGTAAGCAAACATTAGCTATCTCCCAGGGGACTCCCTTCTTTCACTTCTTTGCTGCCAGCAATCTATTTGGAAAGCATCTCAGCCAGAGGAAATATGTACCTTCAAGGCCACAAACAACCAGGCTTGGCAAAGTTTTAAATCCTGGAGCAGTCAGGAGCTGTAACTGGAAACTCCAGAAAAGCAATGAAACAATTTGAATGAAGCATTGCCCTTGAAACACCCTGTCCCATTGGTACGAGGGGGACCATTTCCCCTTGGTCTAAGTCAGTTCCCCATTCCTGGTCTAAGGTATAGTCATGATTGAATGAACCCCAATAGCTGAAGTGTGGCTTCCTAACCTTTGCACTTGATGGCTCCCCAGTAGTGTATCCTCTCAAGGTTTCTCTCATGACAGCTTTGGACTACAAGGCATGTTAGAGAAAAACTATGAAGGAATTTGAAAGACAAGGTGTTTACACTGACTGCTGAGAGGATAGAAAGCCAATGGAAGCAACCTTGGTCTCTGTTTGCTTGTGAGAGGCATACCTTGGAGCATATGCTTCCTATTTTGCTTGATTCAAATGGGGGGCGCCTTCTGCTTGGTCGCGCGCAGCCCAAGTGCAGCTCCCGGTAGTACGGGCTGGCTTCGCCCTCCCCAGGCTGGATACCTGGAGGTCTCTTTCTACCTCAGCCAATCACCCAATCCTGCCTGGGGAGGCGTTGCCAGGGGATCGGCCAGGTGGGGGGGCCGCCCTGCCCGCACAACAGAAGGTGAATCTTACCTGCAAAGCGTCAGTTGGCTCCAGAGCTTCTCCCACTCTGCCCTCCTTCAGTTAAGCCTTCTTTGTAGGTTAACCTCTTCTCCACAGGTACGTGGGCGCTACATCATGGTCGCTGTTGAAGGGCTGGAAAGGAATTTTCCTGCATTGGCTGGTTTTGACTTTCCCATAGCACAACGTCACAACTTTGGCAGTTTCAGGCCTTGGGCAGAATCCTTTAGTCTATCTTCCTAAATAGTAGCTGAACTACTTAAAAATTTAAAAGATGATGCTGTTAAGGTGCTACACTCAATATGCCAGCAAGTTTGGAAAACTCAGCAGTGGCCAGAGGATTGGAGAAGATCAGTCTACATCCCAATCCCAAAGAAGAGCAGTGCCAAAGAATGCTCCAACTACCGCACAATTGCACTCATTTCACACACTAGCAAGGTTATGCTTAAAATTCTACAAGGAAGGCTCAAGCAGTATGCGGACCGAGAACTCCCAGAAGTGCAAGCTGGATTTAGAAGAGGCTGAGGAACCAGAGACCAAATTGAAAACATACGCTGGATTATGGAGAAAGCTAGAGAGTTCCAGAAAGACATCTACTTTTGCTTCATTGACTATGCAAAAGCCTTTGACTGTGTCGACCACAGCAAACTATGGCAAGTTCTTAAAGAAATGAGAGTGCCTGATCACCTCATCTGTCTCCTGAGAAATCTCTATGTGGGACAAGAAGCTACAGTTAGAATTGGATATGGAACAACTGATTGGTTCAAAATTGAGAAAGGAGTATGACAAAGCTGTATATTGTCTCCCTGCTTATTTAACTTATATGTAGAATTCATCATGTGAAAGGCTGGGCTGGATGATTCCCAAGCCGGAATTAAGATTGCCGGAAGAAATATCAACAACCTCAGATATGCAAATGACACAACCTTAATGGCAGAAAGCGAGGAGGAATTAAAGAACCTTTTAATGAGGGTGAAAGAGGAGATCGAAAAATATGGTCTGAAGCTCAACATCAAAAAAACGAAGATCATGGCCACTGGTCCCATCACCTCCTGGCAAATAGAAGGGGAAGAAATGGAGGCAGTGAGAGATTTTACTTTCTTGGGCTCCATGATCACTGCAGATGGTGACAGCAGTCACGAAGTTAAAAGACGCCTGCTTCTTGGGAGAAAGGCGATGGCAAACCTAGACAGCATCTTAAAAAGCAGAGACATCACCTTGCCAACAAAGGTCCGTATAGTTAAAGCCATGATTTTCCCGGTAGTGATGTATGGAAGTGAGAGCTGGACCATAAGGCTGATCGCTGAAGAATTGATGCTTTTGAATTATGGTGTTGGAGGAGACTCTTGAGAGTCCCATGGACTGCAAGAAGATCAAACCTATCTATTCTTAAGGAAATCAGCCCTGAGTGCTCACTGGAAGGACAGATCCTGAAGCTGAGACTCCAATACTTTGGTCACCTCATGAGAAGAGAAGACTCCCTGGAAAAGACCCTGATGTTGGGAAAGATGGAGGGCACAAGGAGAAGGGGATGACAGAGGACGAGATGGTTGGACAGTGTTCTCGAAGCTACCAGCATGAGTTTGACCAAACTGCGGGAGGCAGGAGTGCCTGGTGTACTCTGGTCCATGGGGTCATGAAGAGTCGGACACAACTAAACGACTAAACAACAACAACAATCTTCCTAAATGGGGGGGCATGAAGCGGTGACCCATCCCCCCTTGCGGCGGTGATCCCAGGGTTCCCCGTTAAAGGGGTCTTGAGGGGAGGCATTGGCCATACACCGAGAGGTTGTCATTGCTCTCCCCTGCAACGGCAGCAAAACAGGGACAGGCTCTCTGCTTGAACATATGTTCTCCAGAGCCAGCCCAATCCCCACACATTCTGGATAACCCTGATGTCTCCCAGATCCCTGGCTGAGGACTGGGAAGGATAAATGCCCAATGCCTGAGCCAAGGTCTTTCTAAATCTGAAACTTAATAAAGTGGCCAATTTTAATCCCATAGCACGTTGTCTTGAGTCATTATTCCGCTTGGGGGTTGCCTGGGGTTGGGGGGACTCCATCTGTCCATGTAATAAGTCTTGTAGTCCAGATCCATGATGGGAATGTTGGTACTTACCTCCTACCTACCTAGGATAGAGTCAATTGTTGTGAGAACCATAACAGATGACATGCACACACACCTATACCATAACACAAATACCATGCAACAAGAGCCATTGATGGCTGCCATTGTGCCCAAGGACTTCAAGCATTACACCTGCCAAATGAACAAGCAGGTTTTTGCCATCCAGTTCACAGAGTCATCTGAGTGATGATGGGGGTGCTTGACACAAAGTTGTCATTATTTGGCCACAGTCCCATGTTCTTCATCCACCATTAGATACATACACAGCAGTATCTTGCCACCCTTAAAGATTTAGGTGACAGTAAGGATATTCCACTTATCTGATTGCATTAAAATATTCCACCTGCCCAAGTCTTTGGATCTGGGAAGCACTGTTAGCCATTGCCACCAGCAACTGAAGAGGTCCATATGGTTGTATATAGGAATAGGAAGGAATTCAGTTTAGTTCCCCTATATATTAATAACAACCTACCTTAATTGTGCTTCCCAAACAGTATGTGAACCCATCAAAATTTGTACTTCCCAATTTTGCAGTAGAGTTCTCCAACCAAATAATGTGTACATGCATACAAAAGAATATTAGTGAAATGCATACAAAAGAATATTAGTGAAAATGCATAAACACACTACATTAGGGGAAATGGAACCACATAAAATGTGTATGTTAGTCAAAACTGCATGCAAATGTGGCTATTGGGAGAAATACATACTAAAATGCTAGTGAATTGAATCATAGAATCATAGAGTTGGAAGAGACCACAAGGGCCATCGAGTCCAACCCCCTGCCAAGCAGGAAACACCATCAGAGCACTCCTGACATATGGTTGTCAAGCCTCTGCTTAAAGACCTCCAAAGAAGGAGACTCCACCACACTCCTTGGCAGCAAATTCCACTGTCGAACAGCTCTTACTGTCAGGAAGTTCTTCCTAATGTTTAGGTGGAATCTTTTTTCTTGTAGTTTGGATCCATTGCTCCGTGTCCGCTTCTCTGGAGCAGCAGAAAACAACCTTTCTCCCTCCTCTATGTGACATCCTTTTATATATTTGAACATGGCTATCATATCACCCCTTAACCTCCTCTTCTCCAGGCTAAACATGCCCAGCTCCCTTAGCCGTTCCTCATAAGGCATCGTTTCCAGGCCTTTGACCATTTTGGTTGCCATCCTCTGGACACGTTCCAGTTTGTCAGTGTCCTTCTTGAACTGTGGTGCCCAGAACTGGACACAGTACTCCAGGTGAGGTCTGACCAGAGCAGAATACAGTGGCACTTTCACAAGGACTTTTTAAAAAGTCACAAGCTGATGCGGAAATGGGCTGAACCAAACTTAAGATTTGAAAAAATGAGAAACAGAGAGCAACCAAAGCTGACAGATTTGTCCATTATGTGTGGCAACATCCCCGTTCCACAAAAGTCCCCAGCCTAAAGTTCATGTAACACCTTTCATGCTAACAGCACAAGGTGCTTTCCATTAAAAAAAAAATCAGCTAACTGAGGTTTAAAATTAAATTCCCCCAAAAGCCATTTAAAAGCAAATACGTTAACGCATCTCCTCCTCCTCCTCCTCTCCTGCTTTCATACCTTCTCCCTTCCACCCCCACCCCATCTCCCAGCGAAGCAAGCATACTCAATCTTTTTTGTCTCAGCAAATGGCTTTTAAGTTCCTCTCGTTCCCTCTAATTTATATTATTTTAATTATTGAATAGCCCTCTCACTCATCGCCTGGAACATTAACGCATTTTTAAAAGGGACCTAGGAAAATCAAACTCCATCAGTGATCTGTTTTTCTGTCTCAACTAACAGCCTCCAGCTCTCCCAGGAGACCCAGCGTTTGGCTGCTGCTTGCTGGGTAAAGGGATTGAGCAGGGGGAGAGAAAATCATGAAGAGGGGGGGGGAAATGATGTCTTATAAAGAAACAGATACCATTTGCTAATGCTGAAATTGTGCACCTTGGGCAGAGAACACGCTTGTGCTTTGTGGATATTACATTGCAGCTGCTTCAGCATTTGCATGATATTTACATTTATCTATGCTTTTCCCTGTATCTGTGTTGCTGCTAAGGGGTTTTTTGTTCAAACAAACTTTCTAGCCTAGGGAGGTTCCTATGTATAATAGGTGCTCAGCAAGAAAATATGGTAATTATAAAGTCTTCTTATTTCTGTTCAGCTTGTATAGGGGTGGGGGCACAAACTAGAGTAGATTAAACCTGACAGCAAAATGCTCAAATGCTGGTATTTGGGTCAAATACTGCTCTTCGGTCATTTCTGCACCCTCATCCAAAAAACGATGGCAGAATCTGCCATGTTATCAATGAATTGGCTTCAGAGCCATAATCGCATTCATGGGTATTTGCATAGTCTTCCCCACAACATTTGCATATTCAGATTATTTAAACCTTTTCACTGTCAGAATAATCTTATTCCTCATACCAAACTCTATCCATTGTCGCAGTACTATAACCCTTTCACACCAAGCTATTTTCATCCTGGCTGCATTAAAGCTTTAATTCTGCCTACCTACAAGGGAACGGCCATTTTCTGCAGCTTTAAAAGGTGGGCTTTGAACCCAAGTGTCAGCTCACTAGTCTATCCACTGAACCACACTGAATCACTTTTACATGACTGGTGTCCCATTAGCTCCCTTTCAGTCCTCCGGTTCAGAGACTGATTTAGCGATTGGTTACAGCACAGCAAACGATGTTGTTTTGCAATTTCATATCTGAGTTCTTCAAAACTCCAGGATGAATATCCGGTGCTCCTGGTGACTTATTACTGTTCATTTTATCAATTTGCTCTAAAACCTGACACATCAATTTGTGGCAATTCCTTAGATTTATCACTTCAAAAGAATAGCTCAGGTGTGTTTCTCCCCAATGCCTTTTGCAGCAAAAGCTGAAGCAAAGAATTCATTTACTTTCTCTGCAGTGTTCCTATCTTCATTGAGTGCACATTTTACTCCCTGATGGTCACAGCTACAACAGCTCTCCTGCAGCTTTCTTCCTTCTAATGTACTTTTTAAAGAATCTATCATTTTTGTTATATCATATTATGTCCTACAAATTCCCGACTGATCAGAATTATTAAAATCTTACAAAAGTTTGTGCTCCCAGCTATTCTCCTGCGCTTGGCTATTTAGTCATGTTGGGATGCTTGTGCCTATATAAAGCAGGCTACTGGGGCTTGCTAGGTCCTTGCCAGCATCTGGCCCTTCAAGTAAGTCCGGATCCGCAACACCAGACAAGGCTCTGGAGGAAGCCATATTTGGACACTGCCAGGAGGCTCCACTTATAAAAAAACGAGGGGGTTTAGCCTGGGGCAGAAGGAACGGAGCAAAGATAGGGTGGATATCAGAACCTCAGAAAGATGGGGGAGGAACCCCAGTGGAGACACAGGCTGGCATAGCTAGACCCCCAAGTAACAATAATAATAATAATAATAATAATTTATTATTTATACCCTGCCCATCTGGCTGGGTTTCCCCAGCCACTCTGGGCGGCTTCCAACAAAACATTAAAACATAATAGTCTGTTAAACATTAAAAACTTCCCTAAACAGGGCTGCCTTCAGATGTCTTCTAACAGTCTGCTAGTTGTTTTTCTCTTTGACATCTGGTGGGAGGGCATTCCACAGGGCAGGTGCCACTACCAAGCCATATAACTTGGCTTCTCGCAGTGAGGGAACCACCAGAAGGCCCTCAGCACTGGACCTCAGTGCTGAACGATTGGGATGGAGACGCTCCTTCAGGTATACTGGGCCAAGGCCGTTTAGGGCTTTAAAGGTCAACACCAACACTTTGAATTGTGCTCATAAACAAACTGGGAGCCAATGTAGGTCTTTCAAGATTGGTGTTACGTGGTCTCGGTGGCCGCTCCCAGTTACCAGTCTAGCTGCCACATTCTGGATTAGTTGTAGTTTCCAGGTCACCTTCAAAGGTAGCCCCACATATAGTGCATTGCAGTAGTCCAAGCGAGAGATAACTAGAGCATGCACCACTCTGGCAAGACAGTCCGCGGGCAGGTAGGGTTTCAGCCTGCATACCAGATGAATCTGGTAAACAGCTGCCCTGGACACAGAGTTAACCTGCGCCTCCATGGACAGCTGAGAGTCCAAAATGACTCCCAGGCTGTGCACCTGGTCCTTCAGGGACACAGTTACCCCAGAGAGTATGGAGACTTGGTGTTCCCTCCCATGCCAGAGGCCACTTTCAGGCTGTCTCCCCAAGCCCCCATTGGGTGGCACTAGGATCCTCATGGGTGCCTCCTTGGGGCCTAAGGAACCAATTTCCTCCCAAGCTGCCTCATTTGTCCAACAGCACTGGGAGTGCACCAAGTGGGAGGCCATGAAGTCAAAATCAGAGGTGAGAAGCAGTATTGCTTCTGAATATCAGTTTCTGCTTGGGTTCTGCTTTAGGGTTCCCCTACAAGCATCTGGATGGGAAACAGGATGCTGAACTAGATGGCCCATTGACCTAATCCAGCAGCCTCTTATGAGTGCAGAAGAAGTGTCCATTTTCAAGGTTGACCCTTCAAGAGCTCTAGTGCTCAGAAAAAGGGAAGGGTAGAAGTAGAGGTCCCAAAGGTTTTAGTTCACCTCCAACCATTCTTGGGTCAAGTTGCTCTCTTGGTGCTCTCTATGGTGCTGTGTCAACTGACCTGCCTTGCTGCCATTTCCCATGAGCTCTAATACTGACCAATCTTAAGGAAGCAGCCTTCAGCAGCTGTGGGGAACCTCCAGCAGACAGGCTCACAAGGTTGTATTGAGCACGCCACCTGCTCTATACCTGACATCATATGTGTGTGGCTCAGGTAAAGACTCAACTTGGTGAAAAAGGCAGGGCTTACATGTGCCGCTGATCAACTGGGTCTGCAAAGTCCTACAGAGGCAAAGGAAAAGGCTTGCCAAGTGCTGATGATCAGCTGGTTGTCAGCGCTTGCAAAGCACTGCTCCTTTATCCACACAGTTTGATTTCAAACTGTTTGGGCAAAGGAAAATGGATCAGCTGATGTGATTGTGATGTCAAGCAGCTGACAGTGAGGCCACCCATCAAACTTGGTCCACAGAGGGGGAGGTATGGATCTCCCCCACCCCTGGTCTTCAAAGAAACCCATATTACTTGCCCCACACAAATGCCCATCTCCCAGTGTTGCTGTAGTTCCTACACTATCGTCTGGAATAAGTACTGGAATATGGTACAGGAAATAAAATATAATATACTGAGAAATGATGAGGTGATAAGGTGAAGGCCACATAAGCACTTCTTATGGGCCTGACATCTCATGTTGCATCAACCAATCACACTTTATTCCTATTTGTTTGGCAATAGAGTCTGTACCATGACTACTTAGCAGGTAGCTGCCTCTGTTCTGAATGATAAACGTGTCAAGCTATGGCAATCATTCAGCTATTAGGAACTGAGAGAAGATGTGATTTCACACTTTGGGTGTATAATCCGCAGCCCCATTATCCAATCATCTGCAATATCTGGTGTCAGGATGATATATATTAATATGGTTTCATATACTATCTATTAACGGGTTGGAAAGCAGATAAGTTGAGAGCATTAGTCTGTACAAGACAACCACGCAGAGGCTTCGGAACATATCTTAACATTACAACGGAAGTGAAAGATGGTTGAGATTTATCATCAGGCCATATTTTATGAAAGAAAGAGTCGTCATTCACCATTAGCAACTAATTCAACTGATGAAAGAGTGTTCCCATTGGCTGTTGGATTATTTATGTGGCTCAGTTCCACTCCTGCCACATATTCACTGTGCAACCTGGGACAAGTTCCCTAAAATGCTCTTTGCAACAATGTGGCAGAAATTGGGCACTCCCTCTCAGTTTGAATCATGTTAATTATCCATTTAGCATTTGATCATAGTAGCCAACATGAAGCAAGTGCTCATGCCTCTCAGAATTTCAACCCTTCTTCAAAGGGGAAGCATTTTTTTACACACCCCAACTCACCCCTCATTTCCCAATCATCTTGTTATAAGGCTAGGCAGATATTTGTCCCTCCCCATCACCCACCTTTCTTATCCATCTTTCCTGTTCAGCCTAAGTTGGGAGAGGGCAGCATTAATCTCTCAGTCGCAGCACATACAACATACTGTTTATTCTTGCTGAGCACCACATCAGCATAGTAAGTTACAACTCAGCCTCTGTAAGGCAATCCACTGAACGGCAGGACTCTCTTAATGTCACACTCAACTTGCTCTTTCCTATCAAATGCACAGCTGCTTGTCATAGATTGCTCACATATCCTGTGCTCATTCCAGATATATTGTCAGGAGCACAAATAACAATAAGGTACCCCAACAAGCTGAACTTACCTACATTGGAATGCAGTCAAAACTGCAGATAAAAATTAAAATGCTGATGGAATTTCATGCAGTTTTTAAAAAAATATATATACAGATGGCTGCAAAATGTGGAGAATTGAACTCAACACTGGAAAAATGAAAATGACAGATCCTCCTTTCCCTACTTGAGACAGGGTTTTTCCTGCTGTAGCCCCTCAGCTGTGAACTCCTCTCTGGAGAGAGGTCAGACTGCTCCATCTTTACCTAACTTTAGGTGCACTGTAAACATTATTTTTTTCTGCCTGGCTTTTGCTGGATTCTAAACTTCATCCTTTATATTTGCTTTTTCTGTTTTAATTAATGCTTTCATATGTGTGATTGTTTCCATATTGCTTGTTTTATATTGGCTATAACCCTGGGGGCAGGAAGGCAATTAATAATAATAACAGCACCAGCACTGCATCCATTTGGCAGCTTCCTCACATACACACATGCACCTGATTTTAGGGCACAGGAACAAATAGCAAGGTGCTTTGTTTTGCTGACACTTTACCAGCACTAGCTCCATTCTACAGTTCTAATACAGTATCTGGTCATAGTGCCATCAGGTCAGGACTTTGGGGCAAATATCCAGAGCCCCACTCAGCAAAATGAATTGGTGAGCCTCCAAATGCAGCAGGGCTAGCTTCGCACATTTGGAAGTGTGAAGTAATGCACATTATCATCTAAAGAAGCAGAGCCAGAAGACCATTAAGTCCAGAGTCTAAAATTACTTAGCCACACCACTGTATATAGTCCCCACACTATGGCTAGCTCTGTTCTGCTGATATGCTGAGAATTTCACATGCTCACACTTTTCCCCTGCAAGGAAGAAGAAGAAGAAGAAGAAGAAGAGTTTGGATTTGAGATCCCGCTTTATCACTACCCAAAGGAATCTCAAAGCAGTTAACATTCTCCTTTCCCTTCCTCCCCCACAACAAACACTGTGAGGTGAGTGGGGTTGAGAGACTTCAAAGAAGTGTGACTGGCCCAAGGTCACCCAGCAGCTGCATGTGGAGGAGTGGAGATGCGAACCCGGTTCCCCAGATTACATGTCTACCTCTCTTAACCACTACACCACACTGGCTCCCAGTGTTTCTGCTGCCACTGCTCCTGTGTCAGAAATGTTCCGGTGGGGGCAGGAAGCGGGGACATTTTCTTTTCCTCCTTTTAGAAGGGTACTTATGTGCTGGTATGCACAGAACGTATTGAATTTTAATTTAAACATTATTATTTAAATTTAAAAATATTATCAACTAGAGTCAGAGGCGCCAGGTTGTCCCCAAGATTGGGGGGGGGGGTGTTTCATGCACATGTGATGTCATATGAGAGACACACAAGTGGCATCACATCATCCAGAGAAGATTGAGCACTTTGCTGGAGCTGGCTGGCTGCCCTATGTGCGGTGCGTGTGACATTGCATGTGTGTGATGCACAACAGGCCCCTTTCCAACAAAGATGAAGGGGGCTGGAGACATGTCAGCCGCCTAGAGTTGGCACACCTGGCTATAGCTAACTTCACCCATTCCCCATAAGCTTTGTTCTGGAGCCCATGGCAATATTTCCAGCTCCCAAGAGACTTGGGTTGTAAATCACTTTGGGTTGCCCTGGGCAAGATAAAGCAACTAACAAATTCAATAAATCATCATAATAAATAGAGTACAGTCCCTACATAGCTTGAAGATGTCGGACATGCTGCATCTCAGAACCCCTAAAACTCATTTCAAAAAAACATACTATTTGGAAGCGTTCTCTTGCTCTCGCTCCTCTGGAGTGCTTTTTGCAAGGTGGGCCTGACATAGGCAGGTCTAATGCTGGCATCCATAACAACAGCCTAATCTACCTTGTTATTTGGAAAGGTTTTATATGTACTTGCTCCCTCTCCCACAAAGGGTCACCGACTGTACAAAGTATCCCCATCTGCCAAACAATTCAGAAAACACAATGAAAAGGGATGTTTCATTCAACAGTGGCCGTGACCTTCAAAGAATTTATGCAATAGTAAGAGTTGAATCGATGAAAACTCCACTGCCCACCAGAACTCTTTCAAATGCTTTAAACAACCCACTGTGAAAGAGTCATCTGGATTTTTCCTATTTTGCAGCCCTTTGTACTTTGAGTCTTGTAAGTATCCATTCAGAGCAGAACTATTTGAAATGGCTGATAGCACTTCCAGAAAGAACGCGCGACAACAAAAGATATAGCAAGGCAGCTCCATATCTTATACTAGTTTGCATGTGGATGCGAGAACTTTGCAGCTCTGTATGCATACAGCAAGCAAAAGGAGTATTCAATTAGCACATACTTTACTCCCTCTAATGTCCTGTCTCTCACTGGATGAAGACCACGAACTCAGATTCTGGTTTCTGCCAAAAACTTTAATGCTCATATCAGTACACTACATAGGCAATGCAACAGCTAAAGGCAGAGCAGGTGGTATGTCTGGCTAAGCAAGCTAAGGCATTGATCCAGCGAGTGACATATTCCCTTGGTTCCTGCTTTAAAGGATGGGGCAAGCACAGCTTTAGCAAGGGAAGAGACAGCTTTGGACTGGGTGGGGTCTGAGAGTGGGTGGGGTCTGTTTGCTGGTGTCACAGAGTGTGCCAGCCACTCCTCACACAGTCCAAAGTTGGCATTACCTCTTTATTATCAAAAACAGACTTGGAAGATTTTCATCTCCACAGACTTGGCTGAGTGTCAGGCCTAATGTCAGTTCATGACATCCAAAACATCTGGATGGCCAAAGGATCCTCACACCTGATGTGTATATAAACATAAGAAGTAAACCATATGGAGAGGCAACTGAACTTTTTTGCAGATATCTCTCCTCCAGCTAGCAGGAACCTCAGGAAATGCCACTCTGATTCCTCTTCCACGCTAGGAGTGATGGCATCATCTGCTGGTACAGTATTAGCCAGGATTATAAGCTTGGAGGCTTGGAGGACAGATACTGAAGATTTACCTCACTATTTACAGGTTTGCCCAATCTACAATAATATAAGAGCAGCCTGGTTCAAACATTTAAATATCCCAGTTGGGAAATCAATTGGATATTTGATTAACTTTTTATTAGAGGCAGGTCCCCCTACACCTCTGAAAAGTGGCCTGTTTTGCCTTTAGAGTGGCAATTTTAAGGGGAAAGGTTTGTGGGGATTGTAAATTAAATTCTTCAGGGAAGCAAACTCTTATCTGATAAAATGCATGGTTTTAATCATCACTTTAACTGTGTAAAGCATTTTATTCTGTGTTATGTATTTTGATTTTTTTTAATGGCTTCACCGACACAAATTAATAATATTTGTATTCATAACATATGGATCCATACAGTTGGCATGGCTATGGATTCTCTGTCTCCCTGGGGGCATGACTATGGAGGTTTCCTCCACTTCAGAATTTACCACTGCATTACAGCTGCTGTTTCCACCACTATGGAACTGTGAGACACAATTTACAAGGACATTAATCCACAGCACATGTATGGGGTAAGTTTGCATCCAAAGGATTTTATCTTGATGGATTTGCCTTCGAACTTCTCTGACACCTGGCAAAATGGCTCACTCTGTCTGAGGTACTATGGAGACTTGCTGTGCTAAAAATGCTTCTGCTTCCTGCATTTTACATCACCTCCCGTGGCATCCTTGAGAATACACCTATGTGCGTATGTGAATACAGCCCACTAGCCAGACACCAGACTCTATCCTGCTTTGTTTAGCAGGTAAATTAGAGCACAGGGTGGTATGTCTGCCAAAAAAATAATAATTAAGCAGCACTGTGAACAATGCAACAAAATGCCTATTAAAGAAGGAACATCAAACTTCCCTCAAACAGTTTCTCACATCACTGCAATGCCGCAAGAGGATAGGTTTAAAGGTGAGGAGTGTGCTTCTTGACCTCTCAGTTTAGAGTCTAACAAATCCACGCACTTTGGAACCTCACAGCAAGAATCAACGCAGATCTATGAACACTTCCCACTTACAACATAAACTGCCTAACTTTTCAGCTAAAGGAAAAGGAAAATTTGGGAGTAAGCTTTTACTGGATCCATGGAATAGAACTAATTCTGAAAGCATGATCAGCAGGAGACATTGATTATTTGCAGCTAGGAAGGGGCTTACATGCTCTACAGGGGTCCATTTAGGGAAGGTAAGAAGGACATTTTTCTCATCACCCCAAGTTTTTCTTACTCCATTCAATTAAGTGTGTGTGTGTGTGTACATGGCTCTCATCTTCTCATTTAACTCCAACAACAACCCTGTGACATAGGTTAGTCTGAGAGGCAAATACTGGCCAAGGTCATCCAGTGAGCTTCATGGCCAAGTGGGGATTTGAACCCTGGTCTCCCTGGTCCTAGTCCAACACTCTAACCACTACATTATGTTGGTTCAGTGCCAGAGAAAATAGATTGCAACACAGCAAAATCCAGTTGCTTCTCAAACCAGGAAAGGTATCCGCCCTCCCAAAAAGATTCTGCAAACACCCTGGATGTGTTCTGTACAGGTGACTAATAGCATGGTGAAAGACTGGGAAATGTATGTTCTGACATTTCAAAGGCTCTCAGCTTTAGTAGACTTGCACACATAAAGATTTCATGCAAATAATAAAGTAAACTCATGCCTACAAAAGCTCAGGACACAATACATATGTCAAAAGGTATCAAATGCTTATTTGTTTGTTTGCTACTCTTACTTCTAGAGAGAGGAAGTCTGCAGTCTTCTGCACATTTACCTGGCAGTAAATCCCATTGACATCAATCAGACTTCCTTCTGAGTGCATATGCTTGGAATTTCTCTGTTAGTAACAAATGATGCTTGCACCCTGTGTCTTGTTTTCATATGCAAATAGAGGCAGTAAATAGAAATGCAAATATTTTAATATTTCTTTGACATCTTCAGAATACATAAAGAACAATATTAATTAAAATGATACCCTTGAAACGACCATTCAACGAGGGAGTTCTAATCCACAGCATAGGAACTATCCAAGGTTCTCAGCACTGGAAGCTGGCAGAAGAGAAAAGTCTTTGCCAGTTTTCCTGAATGGTCCTTAGAGCCACTGTAGCCACAGTAATGTTACTCATTACAAAAGTTCATCCCCTTTGGGGATGGAAAGTGGCTGCTTCTGGCATTTGCAGCCACCGGAAAGTATTTAGGTGACTTGCTGAATGCACCTGAGCATTTGCCCAAGTGTATAAAGTGTTGCTACTGAGAATGAAACATCTGGGCAAGTTTCATGCAAGTATTGCCTAGTTCAGCAGGACCACAAAGACATCTACATGGAATTGTACTCCTAAGCAACCAGTTCAGCAGTCTGTAGGAGAGATCTAGCCTTGTCACAGGAGACCTCTGGCAAGCTACAATTCAGAGTAAAAAGAGAAAAATAATTCGGTTCAAAGAAAGAATGCATTCCACATCCCGAGGGTTACTAAAGTTGCAGGTAGCTATGTCGTTCCACCAGAAAGAGTCAAGAGCAACAGTGGGTAGCAGCCTTATTAGGACCAACCTCTCCCTGAGGCTGCTCTCCTCCCACATGGAGTCCAGAACCATTCTGGGGGAGAGGCAGATGGTGGGTGGCTTCAGCCTTGGCTGGCACAGTGATTCACAGCACATTTCCCCATGCTGCTGCAGATGCCTCCTCACCCACATCATCCATTGGAGTGGCACTACTCTGATCTTCTACTCTGGGGCCCATACCTAACAGTGCCACTGATACATACAAACACAGTTCCAGTGCCAAACTGGAAAAGAGCTCAAGAGCAGCTGCCTTAAGGAATTAGACAGAATGACAGCTCCAACACAGAAGAAGAACGTGGCAGGAAATCAACTGACCACTGACCAAATTAATAAGTAGTATTAAAACCTTTTTAAATGAAGGGCTGAGAGGTCAGGCTGAGAGGTCACCCATTGTATCCATTACACAATCTACACCCAAACTCCACACAGACATTTGTGTAACAGGGGTTCATGACTATTAAGCTAAAACAAGGGTAGGGAATGTCAGGCTTCAGGGCTGAATGTGACCCTCCAGGGCTCTCAAGCTGGCCCTTGGGACTTTCCCCAGACCATACCACACACACACACCCCACTGGCCTTGCCTCACACCCTCCTCAAGTGCCTGGCTGGAATGTGTCCTTGAACTCTGACAGATCCTCTTGCTTCCCTGGATGGAAGCAGGGAGGGTTTTCTGAGAGTATGTGGAGAAGGTAAAGGTAAAGGGACCCCTGACCATTAGGTCCAGTCGTGACCGACTCTGGGGTTGCGGCGCTCATCTTGCTTTATTGGCCGAGGGAACCGGCGTATAGCTCCTGGGTTATGTGGCCAACATGACTAAGCTGCTTCTGGCAAACCAGAGCAGTGCACAGAAACGCTGTTTACCTTCCCGCCGGAGCGGTACATATTTATCTACTTCACTTGATGTGCTTTTGAACTGCTAGGTTGGGAGGAGCTGGGACCGAGCAACGGGAGCTCACCCCATTGGGGGGATTCGAACCGCCGACCTTCTGATCAGCAAGTCCTAGGCTCTGTGGTTTAACCCACAGTGCCACCTGCATCCCATGTGAAGAAAGCATACTGCATAAAGGCAAAATTTTACATTCATTGTGCCCACTTTTGCCTCTGGTGAAAGGGCAGCCTCCAGTGGCATGCGGCCCTCAGAAGGTTGATCAGAAAGGCAGGCTGAAAAGTGTTTCCCACTCCTGATATGAAATTTGCCAAATGCCACTTGCTCCCATTAGACCCATAGATACGGGTATTACAGTACACAAACCACTAGTTTACATTGGAATTTAAAACACATCAGGAATGTCAGGTGTGCTGCCTTACACAGCGAGTCTGCCACATGAGTAGTAATTCCATGAACACAATTATTTTCTCTTAAGAGGAACACCCCCCTTCTCATGATACACTTTGCAATTCCACCCAGCACTATTTTTTAAAACAAAATTGTAGTGGGGAGGGGGAATATGTTGCTGTCAATGTGACTGAGAATTTTTGGAATGAGAGGTATGGGATAATTCTTCTGGGTAGCCTAGTGCTGGATATTCTGAGGTAAATCAGGCCAGGGAGATGTCCGTCACATGCCCCTAGAGCCAACTGCACCCCCCCCCCCCGGGTTAGAAATTACCACGTGCATTAGAAGAAGGTCTTTCCCCTCATGCTGGTTTATAAACGCTTTCACGGAGCAAGTCTCTCATTCTCCACACCCCCTCACCCTCCCACAGCAGCTTCTGGGATACACGCAGCATGAATATTCTTCTCAGCTGTAAAATGAACCATATAATTCCCTCCACCCTTCTCCACGCTGAAAAACGCCCTCCCCACAATATCTAATGGCATCGGCTCACCAGCTTTCCCTCACACAAGTGGCAGATGCAGAAGGGGGGAGGGGAGAAACCCTGCTCAAAATATCATGGTTGGAAGGGAGAGGAAGGGTCAGCCTCCCCAAGGGAGACAGGGAGCTCTTTAAACACCCACAGAGGCGCAGAAAGAGATTCTGTTCTCCTCCCTTTTCCCCGCCAGGGAGCAAGAACTTAGCCTGTATAATTATTGTAAAAACTACTTTAATGTTTTTTCCACTTAACAGTCGCTGGTGGTGATTTTAGCAGCTGCAGCAGGAAGGAGAAAAAGGATTGAATTGCAAATGATCCTGTGCAGTGAAAGGAGGAGGTGGAAAAGGAGAAGAGGAAGCTCACACTCACTTACCTTGAAGAGGCGCAATATGTTGGCCACCATGATGGAGACGGAACTGCCGGAAGCGCCAATCACCCCAACCACGCGCTCTGGCTTGGTGATGATAGGTGGCCCACCATTGACACAGCGCACCTCTGTGCTGTCCTTCTCAATCAAGGCCTGGACAAAGGTGAGGGACTGTTCCAAGGCATGGGTATCTCGAGAGCAGGTGTCAAGGATACGAGCCCCCAAGGTGATATTGGGGAGTAAGTCAGGATCGTTGTTGATGCGATCCAAAGCAAAAAGCATAGCCTCTAGGCGGTGAATCCCCTTCTCTTTCTTCAGCTCACCACATGCCTTGCCCTCGGAGCCCCTCCCATGGACAGGGAAGAGGCCTCCAAGGGTGATATCCCCATCAAGACGGATAGAGTTCATGTGGGGATGTCCTTGACCTTTCGGTTTAGCTGAGCTGACTGGATGATACCACCAGTCACAGCAGACACTCAGGAATAGACAGAAGGAGAGTTGCTCCATGCACAAAGATCCCCAGTTCTTCCCAATCATTGCCAAAGACCCCTTGAAACTCAACCCTTCCAACCTAAAGACCCATGGAGATCAGGGACTCTTGTCATCAAAAACCACTTAGCTTTGCTGGCTTGGAGACTGGTTCCACATTGAACTCTGGAGAGGGGATAGGAATAACCTTCAAAGGGCCAATACTGAAAGGGGAAACTGATCAGTGGTCTTCTGGAGGGGACAAACCATGGTTCTTTTCCCTGTCACTTTTCTGTCAAGATTTCCAGTCTACTCCAGTATCCATTCCAAGGCAGGTGGTGAAGAAAGTGCAGAGTTCGGAGGCATTTACAAGGTCCCCTTTTCGGTCCTCTGGAGGATTGCAGCCAAGCAACTAAAGAAGGGCTTCAGGCTTTGCATAACTTCACATGGAGATGTATATCCCTTTTGTTCCTTTCTCCACAATCCTTGAAAGGGAAAGAGAGAAACAGAAAGAAAATCAAATGGAAGCATAAAAAAGGACATTAGCTATTCAGATCTTTTTATCAGGGAGCTTGACAGAATGGTGTGAGTTATTGTACAAAAAGCTTCAGGATTCACTTGATCAGTTTCATCACCCTTATTTCATTATGCTTTGAGAGAGACCATGTTTGTACAAAAGCAACACAGAGAGGGAGGGGGGGAGAAACATTGTTTTTGAAGATGCCTAACCTCTGTATCTCATTCACAGATTTGAAGCAGGTTTGCACTACTGAGAACTTGCTGGGCTACATAACACACCCAAATCCATGAAAGCCAACCTTTGCTTTCCCCTTTGGCAGGAAAGGATGAATAAATTCATTTTACCTTGTAAGTGCTTATTAACAACCATATTTATATTTTTTTAAAAAAACCAAGGGGAAAGGGGAAACATTTGCCTGCTTTGTTGATTTCAAAAAGCTGCTCATTCCATCTGGCAACCAGAACTGAACAGCAAGATTAGCACACAGTGGAAGTACAGGAAAAATATACAAACTCATTGAATCAATACACCCATCTAATAGATGCAGGATAAGTACCCCAGAGAAAATGGGTAAAGTACAATTTTGTACTGGGCTGATTTGGCGTAGAGCAGATTATGTAGGATCATCAGGGCAGCTGAATTCCACTGCCAAAGAGTGAGAGATGTTAAGAAAGAAATGCAGTCTTTCATTGGCCATGGGGCTCAGCTGCTGTGAACTTATTTGGAGGGTTGAGAGTGGCTTCTTATATTGAAATGAAGGCAAGTCAGAGAGACTCCTTTCCTTTCATCACATGCCAAAACATTAATGACTGTCATGGTCCCCATTATCCAGCTGCTAGATAAAAATGTGTCTTTTCCCCTATTGACTCTCCTGTCTCCTTAAGTCAGCAAATGAGGCCCTCCTAATGGTCCCTGCATTGGATGAGATACAAGGCCTGGAACCTGGGGAAGGGCTTTTCCAGTGGTATATGGAACTCCTACCACACTGGGGTTTATCTTGCCACCTCACTCCATTATTTTACATAGGTAAAGACCCAACTCTTTCTCCAATATTCAGGAAAGCGGTAGAATTGTTCTGATGAATTTGATGAGTTTTCCCATTGCACTTTTTTAATGAAGTTGCACTTTATAGCTGTTGTGATTATAAATATATTTTCTTTTAAGTGTGTACTTGTTTTATCTGTGACCATTAAGATGAGGGCAGGATATAAATATTCATATAAACAATAAGAAGAAGAATACCATCATAGGAGATGCACCATATACCAAGTCAGATCATTGGTCCATCAAACTTGGTAATCTCTGAACAAGGCTTGGGCAGAAGGTAGATCTCAATCTACAGTAGATCTCTAAGTAATTTCCAGTAGATCAGCAAGGCTTTTTTGAATTTCTGACAGCAGATAAATTATTTTCCCCTGCTGTAAATAATATTGCTGAAGTGAAGAGAGTTTGGGATGACTAGGAGTGGGGGTTTGTGTGGAAGGGCTGTGTGCTCTATTCAGTTCTGACACTCAGAACGAATCCCCAGGCTAAGAATTATTTAATGGTAAACAAATGTTGTTTGCACCTTGCTCAGTTTTGTGCAAGAAGTGGTGGCTCAGGATCTTGGGGGGGGGGGAGGTTAGTAAAACAACGACAACAATGTAGGTTCTGAAAGCCTGAAGTCTAGCCACTCCTGCTCTGCTTTGGCTGGCAGTGGCCCTCCAGGATTTCAAGCCTACCTGAGTCCTTCTCAGTCCTACCTGGAGATGTCAGGCCAGACCTTGAGATCTTCACATGCAAAGCATGTACTCTTCAGCCCTTTACAGTGCAGAGACATAGGAATATGAGTGTGTGTCTGACAGATAGGTTTAACAGAGCACTGAGAAAAAAGGTGAGCCAATTAAAAACTAAATTATGAATTAAACTCCTGAGGCTCTTTTGGGCCACTTGAAGTTGGTTTCAAGCTAATGATCAGGATGGAGATTTAGAATTTCATCATATACAAGGAGGCTAAGCTTCATAAATTTCAGGGTTCCAGTCTATCCCGAAGGTGTCACAGTCACACTCCTTTTAACAGAGAAGGAGTAGAACCGATCATAAAAAAAAGCTGAGACAGATAGATTTTGCAGTTTGCAGCCTAGACACTAACTTATTCACACATTTATTAAGAGCATCATCCACAGTAAGTTTTGAACCAAGGACCCTCTGGGGGCTAAGCTAGATCCATGCTTCCTCAGCCACCCCTTCTTCCATGAAAATTTATGACCCCGAAGCCTCATCAGACCTGTGATGGTATCCCCAAGGTAATTGGGCACTGTCCTTTACTGCTCTATAACATCCCCCTCCTGTAAGCAGCAGACTTTGTGCAGTTGCATACTCCTTTGTGCAGCTCAGACTCAACTATTTATATTAGGGAACCTGTGTTTCTCTCCTGCATCCCAAAGTTTCTGGAATCCAACTCCCATCAGCCCCAGCCAGCATGGCTAGTGACCAGGGATGATAGAATCTGTAGTCCAGTAGCATCTGGAGGACCATAGGTTAGACACCTCTCTTTTATGTCACTCTTGCCTGTTTCTGCCTCACTCCCTGGCCTTGCTAAACCTCTCCCAGTTCCTGGTCTTTCCATTAGGCACAGTGAAGACATCACCACAGGCATTGAGACCCTCCCTGCCTCCAGTCATTCCCATCCTCCTGAGCCAACACTCAGTGGCCATGCTAGACAGCTAACTCAGGCCATACATGTTTATACAAGCTACTCTGCACCGTGGCTATTACTGCTATTGTGGCATTAGGAAACAGACACCAGGAGGAGTAAGCAGAAGTACTGGAGACCAAAGGCCCTCTTAGCTAGTGTGCTGTCCTCTGATACAGTGAAGGATGCTGTCTTGTCACCAGTGTTTAAGTGAGAGCCAACAGCCAGTCCAGTTGGCTTCTGTGTATGGAATGGTGCAGGGGAGGGAGTGTCATCTTATCCATAGCCTCAGGCAGCAAAATATATTGGGCTGGCCCCGGCCCTACTGTTTACTTCTCTCCACCCCACCCTTCCTGCTCTGCCAGTGGATATCCTGCCTGACCTTGGGCAAGCCATTATGCTGCTATTTTCTCTGCCTGGTAGAATGTGATAATAGCAGTTCCTTCCCTCTGCAAAATAAATAAAACAAACAAAGAGCCCATTTAAGCAACATGGGTCACAAGTGTTCATTCCGCATCCCTAGTATCACTACATTCATCTTGATAATGTGATGTCCTCCTGGAAAATGCCTTTCTACAAAAATTGCACAACCAATTCTAATAAAAGCTCAGGAAAGCACAGGAAAAGAAACAGGATTGTTGGTCAATGCTGATATCTGTCCGTATAAGTAAACTCCCTCGAGGGGAGATTGTTATTAACAGTTGAGTGCAATTCTTAGGCCACAACCTTCTGGCCTTCCTCCTCAAGGGAAGAAGCACCTCCTGAAGCTGTTTGATTAAAATGTGCAAACACTTCTAACATGACAGCTCTTTCCCAGCAAAGAATAGCTGGGAGTTTAAAGAGAGGAGCTGGTATGCAGAATATATCTGGAATCCCCCGTCTTCCAGGTATTCATCCATACACTACCTGAAAGTGAGCATCAGGGATTCAGAAAGTCTCATAGTTAAAACGGATCAAACAGCACAACATTACATAAGGGGCCGCATGGCAGTGTTGGAAAAAGTCAGAACCTGGAGATTTCCATGCACAGCACTAAGTAGTCCCCAGTGATGAGCTTATTGTAGGCCCTTATGAATCTCAGTCCATGGGGCTTTGAAGGTGCCTTCTGCAAACCCCCTCTCAACCCAGCCATGTCCTTAGTGGCCCCACACCTGATGTCAGGCATGATGTCAGGTGTAGGGTACGTTGGGGAGGCTTGGCTAAAACAGCCCCATAGGCCAAATGGGGAGGCACAGGAGGTCTTGAGAAGCCTGTGATCCATAGGTTTACAACTGCTGCATAAACAGTCATGCAAGTAACATGCAATGTTCTGTTTCTTAGCCCTTCAGTCCCAAAGGTCTGGCAAACAGAGTCTTTTTGCTTGTCCTAAGAGGGATACCACTACAAAGAAGGATCTGCTCCTGTCAATGGCGAATCTTGCCTCTGATAGCAAAGATATCCAGAGCAAGTCCTCACTCAAAGATGCTTGGCAGAAGTCATATAAGAGGAGGTGCTTGATGGGACATCCCTTGAGGCAGGTAGAATTCAGGTCAGCAATAGTGCCATTGCTAAATTCCAGGTCCTAAAGGCTTCTAGGTGCTGATTTGAATATACCTCTGATTGGATTTGGGATGGTCTGAAGCCTGGTTCATAACTGATCCATAAAGGATAGAATTCCCAAAACTGGGATTGGTAGAGTTTGACAGTATCCTAGTTATAATCCACCAAGCACTTGCCTGAGGCTGTACTCATAAGCCGCATATCAAGCACATATAGAGCTGTGCTCTAGCCCAGGCAAGCCATTTCTCTCCCCTTGCCTAAATGAGAGATAATTGTTTGTTGCTTACCTTCTTCACAAGGGCTGTTGTGCGGATTAATTGCATGCTGTTTGTAACCCACTTTGAAAACGAAAAGCCCTGCATTATATATTCGTATTAGAAAACAAATAACTTTTCAATACTAACCAGTGAAATGTCAAGATTACTTAGCGAAAAGGGGCTGAATGAAAGGATCGCTAATGCAAGTTTTTAGGCTCCGAAAAGCACCGTGAGTCCAATCAGTGTCTCTGTACGTCATCTACTGAGCCAACAACAAGCAATGACTCGACTTGCTTTTGAAATCACTTACACAGAGATGCCAGTCCTTTAGCTCACGCCATGATCCTAGCATTCACATAAACTCTGTTTGGCTGCTGCATGTTTTCAATGCCAGCTCAAAATATGATAATATTGAATTGGCTATGTGAGCTATGCATCTCAAGACCAAACAGCAATTCTGCAAACCATTCATCACCCTATTTAGGAAGGTTTTTATTTTTTTTTATCATGCAAAAGTGTGCACTGACTTTGGACACTTCCAGATAACCTGCTGATTGAGCATTCATCCTAGTTTGTTTGCAGGGAGATTAAATGGTGTTGGCTAGTTAATGAGCATTCATCTCAATTTGTTTGCAGGCATAAGCACCAGCTCCTAGAGGCCAAGGCAGTTTCAGGCCCCCCAAAGTTTTTTGAGGGGGCCAAACCCCCTCAATATTCAGTGTGCATTCAGCAATGCCCCCTGGCTACTCGCGACATCATGCAGGCAATGTCAAGGCATTGCACGACGTCATGTGTGCAACACCAGAACATCACGTTGGGCCCCCTCAACCAACTTGAACAGATGGCACCTCTGTTTACAGGACAGGTCAAGGATGATGTTGCATCAAAACAAGTGTCATCTCATACTTTCCAGTGCATTTCCCCATCCCTTTCCCCATCGCAAAAAGTCATATATTTGGGGGAAGTAGGCTTGTTACGCAAGTCCTACCAAATAATTGTGCAGCCTGAATTTGCCAATATGTGATTGAATCCCATCCAAAAAATAGCAACACTCTGAAAGTGTCCTTTGTGGCAAAACTCATGCACCACAAGCATAAGGCTTGTGGGAATTATTTTATATTTTTATATATATGTAACAAACCCTTCCTCCAAGGAGTCAAGGCAGCATGCATGGTTTTCCCTCCCCATTTTATCCTGTGAGGTACGCTGAGCTGAGAAAAAGAGGGAGAGAGTGGCTAAATCAGAGTCATCTAGTGAGCTTTGTGTCTGAGTGGAATTTGAACCTGAGCCACCCCAGTCCTAAGGTGTGACATTTTAACCACTAGGCCACACTTGCCACTACTTACATAAGTGGAGGTACATTTGAGTGTGGTGATAAAAACCAAGAGCCCCAGAATAATCCTAAACCTCTTAGCAGTGTGTATATGAACATATACGAGTGCTAGAACAACACATGGAAAATTCTGAAAAGGTGAGCAGGATGTGCAAAGGTGTGTCCCTTTTCCTTCTGCTTTCATACCTGTGACACAGTCTCATGCTAAACATGGACTACACATTTAGGCCCAAAGCGTGAACACAAATGGAGCTATTTCCCTTTTGATTTGTTTTCCTTTTAAGGATGTGCCTTGCCTCGTTTCATCTTTGAAGTGCCCCTCGCTGTGTTTTATCATTTTAAAAAAGCAAGCAAGTGGGCTTTCCTACACAGCAAGCCTTTCTTCTCCCCTTCTTTGTCCCATCTCTTGTTCCATATATAGAGTTGAAGAGCTGCTGTTTCTAGGTAGGCCACAGCAACACGGGACATCTCTCCCATTACAGAACTCATAATCACCTCAATGATTATGCCTCAGTGGTGCAGTTGTTAATTTGCAATAACAAACCCATGTTAACATCCTTTGAATCAACTCTGGAACTCTTGAATATGCAAACAAGCCCTCAGTAACGGTGCTAGGTGATAGCTGAAGCTTTAATTAAGGGTCAATATGCAGTTAGGTCAGGGATTTATGATGCATGAGCGGCCAGGCCATAGTGTTAAACTGAGGGGAAAACAATTTGTTGAATGATATGATGATGGTTCACAGAATTCACAATCAACTTAAAAGAAAGAAGTCGGTGCTCACAGAGATGTCCACAGGCCAGGCTGGAACTGTCTTGCGTGCTTGGTAATATCAGAACACTGGTAATACTGAATTTGGGGGGAGAGGCAAATGAGGTATTGGAATGAGGCAGGATAACTTGAGATATATCATTGTTCACATATGCTACAGCAGTTGGTCTTCAGCTCTGATCATCCCCGCCCATCAGCCATGCTGGTTTGTCTGGTAGAGTCCAATAACATCTGGAAGGCCACAAGCTCCCCATCTGTGTACTAAAATCAAAGCTGCCATGAGCACAGGGACTTATTATTGTCAACCGATAGGCAACCAGTACAAAATTAAGGCTGCAGTCCTCAAATCACTTACTCCAAGCTATTCACAACAGAGGCCTCTCTGAAAGAATATCTCCAAAGGTACCAGGAGTAGAAGAGAAGCTCTGAAATGAATCAGACCAAAGGGGTCGCTTGAAACAGCCACAGCTATACTGTCAAGACAAGGGAGCGGGAACCGCAGGCAATTAAGCAAAACATCTGCCTAGCCAGAAACTCCCAAGGAGAACTGTCAGCTTGCTACCATCCAGAGAAAGCCTGCTATGGCTGAAAACCAGGTTCCCTAGGACAGGAACTAAGAAGCAAGGGGTCTGTTAGGAGGGGGAATGCATGACCAGGCTAGATGGCCCCATTGCAGTCTCTCAGCACCCAAAAGGAAGGGAAAAAACATGAAGTATTATTAGTATTCCAGGCACAGAAAGGTTAAGAGGAATGGGGGGGGGGAGGAATCTCAAATTGGAAGGATGTTAGCATTAGCAGTTGGTCCCCTGAAGAGTAGCAATTAAAGAGCCGTTTAGTGCTGAAAAGCAGCTTTCGGAATATGGAAACGTGGGGTTCCACATTCATTACCTTTTGAGTAATTTTTGTTCAGTTTGAAAGGTTTTAAAAAATCCCCCCTCATCTGCAATTTTTGTTTATGACTTAAGGGCTTGTTCCTATTTTACCTCTGCAGCACGAGAGCTGTTGTCCTGTAGATCCTTCCCAGGGATTATATTCCTGACATCTGTGGAAGGGAGAACTAGCCTGGTTTCTGTCCACACAAGTCCATATAATGGGGTCTTAGACTAGCAGCTTCTTGTGAGCCTTGAACTAGCTGCATGAGAAAATACCACTGCACTCAGATTCACATGGAAGGATTGACATTTTTGCATCTCTTTCCCTTGTTGAATGGAAGAGAATGGGTTGGGACAGCCTTAAATAGGACAGATCTCCCCTAACCTATAAAGGCCACCAGGGCAGGTTCACTTTAAAAAAGGAGAAGGCAGCCATCAAATAAATATGCCTGGTGCCTCCCCTCCTTTGGGTATGGGCTGCCTACTCAGCTGTTGTTGCTGCTGTTAAATTTTCTATACTGCACTCCATCCAAAGATCACAGAGCAGTTTACAATATAAAAACAAAAAATACATAACATAGTAACAGATGAAAACAATACACCCACTTCCACAGATTAAAAGATAATAGTTTAATTGATGATGGTGATGATGATGATGATGATAGAGATAGATATAGATAGATGATAGATAGATGATAGATGATAGATAGATAGATGATAGATAGATAGATAGATAGATAGATAGATAGATAGATAGATAGATAGATGATAGATAGATAGATAGATAGATGATAGATAGATAGATAGATAGATAGATAGATAGATAGATAGATAGATGATAGATAGATAGATGATAGATAGCTAGATAGATAGATAGATAGATGATAGATAGATAGATAGATAGATAGATAGATAGATGATAGATAGATAGATAGATAGATAGATAGATAGATAGATAGATAGATATGATAGATAGGTAGATGATAGATAGATGATAGATAGATAGATAGATCCAAAAATATTCCATATACAAAAAAACCCACAAATTTTCTTCTTGACTTCTCACCCCTCATTTCCATGATGTTCCTTTTTTACTTATTAGCTGCTTTACACAACGTATGATTTTATTATCTAAACTTCACTATCATTAGTTCTTTCAGTAATCCGCTGCTTATATTTCAAATCCTGCCCACAACTTCATGTATGGGTGACATTTTGATAGATAATCCATCAGTGGTAATGATCGATTGTTTAATTAGTCAAAGAGCTTGACAGAGTATAATGGTTCCCAAAGAGCTTACAAACTAAAATATCACACGAGGGAAACAACAGACCACAGGGTGGCAAAGAGGAACAGCATGTGATTATTTCAGTTGCACAGACTTAGGTGCAGTTATCTTTTACAGTGGTACCTTGTGTTAAGTACTTAACGTTCCGGACGTCCGTTCTTAACCTGAAACTGTTCTTAACCTGAAGCACCACTTTAGCTAATGGGGCCTCCTGCTGCCGCTGCGCCACCAGACCACGATTTCTGTTCTCATCCTGAAGCAAAGTTTTTAACCTGAGGTACTATTTCTGGGTTAGCGGAGTCTGTAACCTGAAACATATGTAACCCAAGGTACCACTGTATTTCAGGGGGCCGAAAGCCTGTGGGTCAAGCATAGTCCTCCAGGCCTCACCATCCAGCCCTGAGGTCTCTCCCCATGCCATCTCCGTTGCAGACACTATCCCATGCCCTCAAGTGCTTTTGCATGGATGGAATATGTGCTTGGACTGTGCTAATTCACCTGGCTAGTTTTTATGGCCAATCGGCAGAGCCTGTAAAGGCAAGCCCACACTTGCCACATTTGTATTTTGGGTATGGCTTGCTCAAAATGCCTTACAAGCCAAATGGAAAAGTCTAGTATGCCAAATTTGACCCACAGGCCTGAGAGATGTGTGTGCACGTAGAAATGGGCCAGAGATTATTGCAACATGCAATACCTCTTCCAGATGCTGGGCTACTAGTTAAATACATAGGAATCTGCCATACATAGGAATCTGGTTGGATACACAGGAAGTCAGACCACTGAGATTTTCCAGGGTTTCAGACAGGGGCCTCTCCTGCCCTACATGGAGATGCCAGGGACTGAACCTGGGACATGCAAATCAAATGCTCTGTCATTTGAATTATGGCCCTTTTCTACAAATTACACCCTTGGGTCATCAAAAATGGTCTACCACAGATGAAAGGGCTAGGGAGTAATCTTTTGAGAAGACACACCAGAATCTACCCGACACAGGTCTCTGTGCTGCTGGAGTGAATTATATATTTCTTTCCCTGTGCACTTGCTCACTACTTTGCAGACATTGTTCTCCCCTTGGAATTTTCCACCGGAGGGAATGAAACACCTGGGAGCTACCTGAGCCACAAAATTAGAATGGTTATCATATTAGCTAACCGTCCTATAGTGTTGAGTCACAAGTCATGTGCCTGATTAGGACCTTGCTCCTTTGTTTTACTGTGCCTGTCCTGGAAAGAAAATTGTTAATGTCTGATATACATATCCATTGGGTAAGATGGCACCTTTCTCCTCTGAAGGGTTGCTGCTGCAAGCAATTAAGTGCAAATTGAGCAATTAGATCATTTAACGGGAGTCAATCTGGCCAAGCCAAAATTAGGGTTTCTGCCACTCATCGGTACAGCCATAGCCAATGGGTCTAGCAATGAATCAACCAATTAAAACTTTTGCTTTCACTTCTATCAGCTCACATGTTTGCTCAAGGTACATACCAGCCTGGAGGCTTGTTATTTCGCAAGCGGTTAGTTTCCATTTTCTCCAATCCTGCATAGCAGGTGGCTGGACTAGATGACCCTTTTTGTCCTTCCAGTTCTATGATTCTATGAAACCCGTGTCTGATCTCTGTTTGACATTATACTCTGGCAAGGTGAATCTCGCCTGGGCCACTGCTTAAGTCACACCCAGGCATTTCCATATTTTTCAGCTGTAGCGATGGGCTGCTATTCTTTCTTCCCCATCCATCAAAATTCAGATGATACCTTCTGCCATACTCTCCTCCCTGCCATGCTATTGGCCAGGGCCTGTCCAAGACATGCTGTCCAAGAGAGAGAGCAAAGCATGTCTCTCAGACCACTGCCCTTGGACCGTGACCCATTACCTGTCTCCTCTCCCTCCACCTAGTGAACAGGTTATCTCATCCAACCTCTGCATGGCTGTTTCAAACAGGACTAGCAGGAGGAGGCAGCCACTATCTGAGATCTCTCAGAAGGCAATGCCCAGTGAGAAATTGATGAGGCAATGCATTGGGAGAGGGGAGAGGTTGTCCAGGATGGCTGCTGCTGGTGGTCTGAAGCTTCAAAGTAGGATGGAAGCAGAGGATGGGCTAGCACCTGGAGGCAGTAGTAAACAGGTGCTTTCCTACTTTTCCCAATCTGCAACCTGTGCCCTGGGGCTCATTATAGTGCTGGACTTACTGTAGATGTTAGGGAAAGGATGAGTAGAAGGGAATTACCTCCTTTCCAACCTTTCAAGTTTTCTTTTCCCTGTCTTGCAAATTCTCATCATCATTATTTTACATCTTCTGTCCAGCTGCCAGAGTTACTTGCCTGCAGGTGCAAATGGCTGTCAGCATATAGCACCCCCCTTGCACCAGTTGCCGATCTGCTACCAGGCCAAATTTAAGATACTGACATATAAAGCTCAGGACCAGGTTACTTGAGACACAGCCTCATCTCTTATATACCCAGTAGATCCCTGTGGTCTGCTGGGGAGTTTCCCCAGAAAGTTCCAAAGATCTCACATGCCTGCTCTATAGCAACTCAGACTTTTAGTGTTGCTGCCCCTGTTCATAGCATTCAAGATAGGACATGTATCCAGTATCTGCGCTTTCCAGAAACAATGGATGACATTTTTGTTTCAAAGGGCCTTCCCAGCTAAATAAATGGGTCTTTGTCTATAAGGTAAAGGGGACCCCTGACCATTAGGTCCAGTCATGACTGACTCTGGGGTTGTGGCGCTCATCTCACTTTATTGGCCGAGGGAGCTGGCATACAGCTTCCGGGTCATGTGGCCAGCATGACTAAGCCGCTTCTGGCGAACCAGAGCAGCGCACAGAAACGCAGTTTACCTTCCCGCCAGAGCAGTACCTATTTATCTACTTGCACTTTATGCTTTCAAACTGCTAGGTTGGCAGGAGCAGGGACCGAGCAACGGGAGCTCACGCTGTTGCAGGTATTCAAACCACCGACCTTCTGATTGGCAAGTTCTCGGTTTAACCCACAGCGCCACCCACATCCCTTATAGTCTTTGTCTATACAGCAAGGCATATCCTTATGCAGCTCTCTTTACATTTCTATTGCATCCCACTGGCTGGTCTCCTCTAGCCACCTCCCTCAGCCATCCAGATTGCCTTGACCTTCATCTCTGACCAATGATTTTGCCTTATGGTTTCAAATCAAGCCTATCCCACCCTGTCTTGAGGTCACAAAATCCCCCCATTCTATGACAGATCAAAAGTGTAAAAAAATTACATATTGGTAAGGTACTATGAGTGGTCCCAGTGCCATCCCCAGGTCCAGAAATGTCTCCCAAGGAGGCTGGTTATTATTGTCCCCACCGGACGAAATCAAGCAACCCTCACATTCCAGGTTCCTGCTGTCAAGCGGTTGTAGAACAAGACTTGCAGCTGCAAGATGACCCCCAGCAGAGGATCTGCCTCCAGCCTCCAGAGAACATCAGGTTCCCTTTCAAGTGCACTTATCTGCCCACTTTATCGATATACCTGACAGCACATCACAAGCAGGCATCAATTTCTTTTTATAATCACCTCTGCGAGGGAGAGTAGGGCATTGTCCCCATGTCGCAAGTGGGAAGCCAAGAAGAGAAAAAGCTAAAATCACAGGGAATCAGAATTAGGGTTGCCATTTTCATTAAAGAGAAGGACTTGTGTGCCTAGGCTAGATTGGGGCAGGGTGGGCGCTCTCTTGTTGGAGGACTGCAGTGGTGGGTGAAAGCAAAAGGCTGAAAAGGATGCCATACAAGCTATAGAAGACACCAGGGAACTGTGCAATACTGAAAGCACCAGGCTTGAATCAAATCCAGGCTAAGCCCCAAGCTAACAGCCTGAAGGATAGAGCATCTGCAACCTTTTCTTTTCAACACTGCCAGGATAAAGTTAGACTCTAATATAACAAAGTAGATTCTGAAGCAAATTTTACAAATGACTCAACTTCGGATGTAGATAAGTAACAATGACAGGCACTCCTTGGCTTCCATGGTTGCCTTCAAATACTCGGAACCAACAAGACAAGATATAGCTATACCTGCTGTATACTATAACATCAAGGCTTGTATCGGTCCAGATGCTGCAGGGCTCTTTGCAGGTCACCATTTAGGAGGATATGAGACTCCGGCAATCTCTGCCAAAGTTCCCTTTTGCAAAAAGGACAGCTCACACGTATCACTGGGGCAAACTCTGCACAAGGGCCCAGCAACAATTGACAAGATGTTTGACAATGACTACCAACTCAAGAGAAAGAAAGAAATTGCAGTGCCTCTTTTTATTTCCTAACCTTTATCTTTCCTGAGCCAAGATGCTCAAGATTTAAAATAGCTCTCCTACAAGGGAATATCCTGCTTTCTCCCTGGGTGGGTGGCAGTGGTGAGGGTGGACTTGCAGCTCCATCAATGAACATGGACAAAAAAATCAAACCAGAAAGCCATAGATGGGAGGCGGGGAGGCACAAAAGGAAGGTGAGAGGCCCTTAGGAAAGCCAAAGAGAGTGGGCTCTGTGCCATTAAGATCTTTATTACAGTTAAAAACTACAATAAGATGTAGAAAATGAATGTAAACTAAAAACAGAAGGAGCAAAAAAACAACAACCCCAAAACAGAGACTTCTCTTAAAGGTAGTTCTTAACCCTTACCATGCAGAGAAGGTGGTAGCCCCTCCCAGCTTTCCCCTGGGATCTTCCATTTCCCCTCTCACCCTGGGAGACCCTGGGTCTCTGCCTCCCACCCAGGGTCCCTCCACTCCCATGAGTGTACAATCCCTGAAGCCTAAGTCCTGAGCAGAGGACATCAAATAAGAAAAAAAGAAAAAAGAAATAATAAATAAACTAAAAATAAAAGGATATATAAAATGGGAGGGACCCCTACCCCTTGTGCCTTCTTTAATCTCCCCACATCCATACAGCATTCTCTTCCTATTTGGCTTTTCAAAGCATGGAGATTTTCCAGATTTAATGAGGAGAAAGTGTGGAACAGTAGTAGTTAGAACAGAATGCCACACAGACAAGGGGAGATTAAGGGAGGCACAAGGGTTTCACAACCCACATTTAGCCAAAGTATGGACGGGCTTTAAAAATCTTTCAGTCTGCTAAAAACAAAGAAGATTTAGGTGGGGTAGAAGGGAGGCCAGGATTGGTTTTTGTGTGCGTGAAATGCCTGAGAACTCAGCTCTGGTAATGAAAACTAATTTGTGGGCTCAGAATTTACTCTTTCCCCTTCTTTCATGTTGCCTGTTCCACTGAGACACTGTGCAAACTGTGAACGCCAATTGATGGATCTGAGGGAACTAGTTAAAAAATAAAAGACGTTCCCACAAACCCGATGGCTGCCCACAGCTGCTCTCAACTACGCACATGAGTATCTTTGCCATTAATGTACTCATTGAGCTGCTAAAGTTTCTTTTCTCCAGTTGTTTTTCACAGCAATATCAGGTACAGCAGAATCCAGAACCAGTGCTTTCAAATTTACCATGGAAAATAAGTCAGAAATGTCATGCCGATGTGAGGATTGGAGCATGAAATTACTTGGGAGGCTAGTCTGAGTAACACATCAGAATATCTTTAAACCAAAAATAAAAAAGGACACAGAATAGTGAGTCCCATTTCAGCTCCCTCCTGTTCCATACTTTCACACACCTCCGCAGTTTAAATTTCCCAAAGGGCAGACTTATTCCTCCGTGCTGCACTACATATATCAAAACATTACACCAACTTGAGATCACTTTCTCCTCCCCAAATCCCATGGCTATTAATCATTTCATACACATGTGGCTCCAAACTGCTGGGCTGTCAACTCCAGCAGCTCCTGATACTTGCAGTGTTAAGCTGAAGGCTAGGCACACAGTGACAAAACCCAAGGGATCATTGTTGGGATCACCTAATGCTGCTCAGGTAGGAAAGGGAAACAGAACGGCATATCAGCTCCTTCACATCTATACAACAACCACCAAAGACACTTCTCCACAACACTGAATCAGCCCATCTAACCTGTCTGTGCAATATGCCCCTATAGAAGTTCCCTATGTCTTGCAGATATAACCAGTTAAGTGGGCTTCAGTGACAGATGCCTAGTTTTGTTGTTGTTGTTGTTTGCTGATGAATTTTTTTTATGGGTGGTGCCATAGCTACGTGGTAGAGCACACATTTTGCATGCAAAGGGTCTCAGATTCAGGTAGAGCTAGGAAAAACAGCTACCTCAAGCTGAAAAGTCACTGCCAATTGATAGAGAATTCTGCGCTAGATGGACCAATGTTCTGACTAGCCAGGAGGAAGCTTCATATGTTTCTGTTCCAAAGGGGAACTACCATATTTTTTGCTCTATAAGACTCACTTTTTCCCTCCTAAAAAGCAAGGGGAAATGTGTGTGCATCTTATGAAGCGAATGCAGGCTGTGCAGCTATCCCAGAAGCCAGAACAGCAAGAGGGATTGCTGCTTTCTCTGCGATCCCTCTTGTTGTTCTGGCTTCTGAGATTCAGAATTTTTTTTTTTCTTGTTTTCCTTCTCCAAAAACTAGGTGTGTCTTATGGTCTGGTGCATCTTCTAGAGAGAAAAATACGGTATTTAATTTCACCAGGATTTATCCAAGGCAGTCTTGTGCATTTTCATTGACCATGGAAACATCCCTAGTAGGAAGTTCTTTGTTTGCTGGCTCCAAAACTCAATTGCCTTGCACAATGGGATATATCTAGGGCATGCAGCAAAACAGGTCCTCTCAGCTTTTTACATGCCAAGGAAGCACAGTGATAACCGAACCATTTTTTTCCCCTAACAACTCCCTAGAACCTGATCAAGCCATGCTCTAGATTCTAAGATAGTGGTGGCACAGAGCTAAACTGAAAACCCAAAGCATTAGAGTGAAAACAAGGCAAAATTTTGCCCCAGTGCTAAAGATGCCTGCCTCTGTTCATTCCCTGCCCCCGTCCCTTTCTATGCCTTAGTTTCCCCAGTCATACAATGGGAAAAGCAATTCTCACCTACCTCTAAGAATTAAGGATGCACCACGCGTGAGTATTTTTATAGAAGGGTACTGTATTATTTATGCAAGCCACAGAAAATTATTACCGAGGAGGAGGTGGAGGCAAAATGCATTCCCCAAGTGGGAGGCTATTGAGTACTTAGTGCTGGAGAATAGTTTAGTTTAAGCTCATTTTGTACTGAACTAGAGAGCACATTTCTGTTGGCTGGGCCAGATCCTCACCTCCGCTCATCTCACTGCCAAAGTCAACGTGAAAGTGCCAGTTTTCACCTGCTGGGGAATTTGCCTTACTCCACAGTTTACACCACCTGAGGAGCACTTCTCCTCGGCTCCATTGATCTGTGGCTTTCTTGCGTGGGAGGGGCCCAGCCTGAACTCACCCTGATAAATTATGTACATCGGAGCCTGTCGAAGCCACTTTGAAGGCCCAACTCCAAAGTGCTTCTGACAGTTGGGGCTTTTAAGCAATCAGAATTACCCAGAACCAAGCTGCTTGCTTTAACAAGGAAGGGGCCTCGAAAGCACAGTGGCATGAAAACCTCTTATTCTCGGGCCACTTGCTCCCATCCCAGCCCTGCCTTAGTTTTCACAGCAACTACTATCCAAAAAGTCCTAGCACTCAAAATCTTTGAAGACAGCATTATATTATTATATTATATTATATTATATTATATTATATTATATTATATTATATTATATTATATTAATTATATTATAAATATGTCTTTTTCTGGGGGTACTCAAGGATACACAGTACAGTCATACCTTGGAAGTTGAACAGAATCCATTCAGAAGTTTGTTCAACTTCCAAAGCGCAGCTTCTGATTGGCTGCAGGAAGCTCCTGCAGCCAATCAGAAGCCTTATCGGACATTCAAGTTTCAAAGAACATTCGCAAACCTGAACACTCACTTCCAGGTTTGTGGCGGTCAGGGGCCAAAACGTTCGACTTGCATGACGTTCTGGATCCAAGGTACGACTGTACTGGCACCTTTTTTTTCAAATGTTAAAGGTGTGGCACTTACTGTAACAATTTCATGGTGAGTTCTGTCACCTTTTTTCTAAAAATAAAAAGCACTGGTGGTGGTAATTATTTGGTGTCACCAGTATGCTGATGACACCCAGCTCTATTTCTCCTTTCCACCTAAATCCAAGGACACTGTCTCGGTTCCAATCTAATGCCTGTCATCAGTAACAGACTGGTTGAGGGCGAATAAATTGAAACTTAATCCAGACAAGACAGAGATGCTTTTTGTCAGTCAGAAGGCAGAACAGAGAACAGGGATTCAGCCTGTGCTGGATGGGGCAGTGCAACAGCTGAAGACACAGTTCGTAGTTTGGTCCTCTCCTGGACCCATCCCTGAGCCTCGTTGCCCAGGTCCTGGTGGTGGCCAGGAGTGCATTTGCACAGTTGAAGCTAGTGTGCCAGTTGAGCCTGCTCCTGATTTGGCCACAGTGACACACACCTTGGTGACATCCCTTTTGGATTACTGTAATACACTCTACACGGAGCTGCCTTTGAAAAGAGCCCAGAAACCTCAACTGTCTCAAAGAGCTGCAGCCAGAGTGTTGACCAGGGCTAGTTATAGGGAGCAGATGACTCCCTTGCTACAATAGCCCCACTGGCTACCCATTTGTTTCCAGACACCTTTCAAAGTGCTGGTGAAGACCTACAAGGCCCTAAATGACTTAGGTCCAAGCTATTTGAAAGACCATATTCCCTCACATGAACATCCCGGGGTTTTGAGATATTTGGGAGAGGCCCTTGGATCTGCCATCCTCACAAGCATGCTTGGTGGGGACACAGGAGAGGGCTTTCTTGGTGGCTGCTCCCAGACTCTGGAACTCCCTGCCTAGAGAAGCTGGACTGGCTCCCTCCTTGTTATCTTTTCATGTTCCAACAGGCTTTTGAGAACTGACTACTTTTAATTAACCGGACTGGTGCTGCACTGTGCTGTTTTTGTTGTAATTATCTGTGTGTTTTAATTGTGTGCATGTGTTTTCATTCTACTAATGTTTCATTGTTTTTATTTTATTTTTCTATGTTTTTAGCTGTTTCTGTTTTATTTGTAATCCACCTAGAGTCCCTGTCAGTGAAAAAGGCAGGATGTAAATAAATATATAATAATAAAATAATAATACTGTCAATGATCAGGGCACACTCAGCAACAAACAAAAAAACAGCAGAGAAACTAAAATTTAATGTGGGACAAGGCATCCATACTTCCTTTTGTGCCACACAGTCTGGGAACAGGTCTAAGCAGGTTTTTTGGTTGGTTCGTTGGTTGGTTTTGTCCCACTACTTTCCCTGGGAAAACCTGCTGTTTACTGTTGAATTGGAACAAATGACAAGACACAGAAAACCCAATTGTCATTTTCTCAGATTCAGCAGTAGACAACAGGTTTTCCAGGGGAAAGTAGAGGAACAAAAACAACAAGAGTACCACTCATACAGGGACCTAAAAATCCAAGATCCGTGCCTAGAATGCATAGCACAAAAAGAAGTGCAGGTGAGCCCTAAGATGTGTACACAAATGCACTTATTAATGGGAAATGCGTGTTATAATGCATTTATTGGTGACAATAATATACAGAAGTGTGTTGCATTAGGGGAATTGCATACATAAAATTGTATATTAGTAGAACTGTGCACTAAAATGTTGATGAATTTACCTGAGGAACTATTTTTAAAAATGCAAATTGATGTGTAAATATTATTAATTTATAAATCACCTTCTAAGCAACTGTCTCAAGGCAATTTAAAGACAGTTAAAAAAAAACAGCAAATGCATTTAAAGCAAGACTAAAATGATACAAAGCAGTCACTTGCGGTAAAATCCTGTTTATCCAGCTGAGAAATCCTGTTGAAACAAAAAAAAAACACCCATTGTTTCTGGAAAGTGAAGCTACTGGAAAACTGTCACATCTTGACAGGAATGTTATCCCACAGAACATGAGCAGCAACACTAAAAGCCCTACTCTGAGTTGTTACAGAGAAGGCATGTGAGATCTCTGGAAACTCACCTGCAGACCACAGGGATCTACTGGCTATATAAGGGATGAGAAAGTATCTCAAGTAACCTGGTCCTAAGCTTCACAGGCCTTTGTATGTTAGTACCAACACCTTGAACTTGCCACCACAAGCAACCTATCAACCAACTCCAAGTGTAGCCCCACAGAGTGCATTGCAGTAATCTAGCCATGAGATTACCAATGCATGGAAAACTGCGGTCAAAGTATCCTGATTATCACCTTGCTCCAAAACTGCTACTGACCACTCCCAATGGTTTCATGTGGATCTTAAATAGCATCATAGATAATAGCACCACATTCTCATGCAGAGATGTGTTCATTATACCCTGACTGCACTCAGTGGCATGTTGAACCCACCCATGGCAAGTTGAACTTAAGACTAGATTTATGAAAGACTGAGAAAAATTGAAATTGACAGATTCATTTATGGTGGTAACTTGGCTGAAAAGGCTCCTTCACACAAGCAGCTTCATAAAGTGTTACAGCATCTAAACAGTTTTATTATAAGAGACCTACCACACTGCTAATGTATCATGTGAATCAGTCCTGAGTGTTTTGGCCTTTACATTTACCACCTTCTGGTATGTTGAAGTTCTTTTGTTGCTGTTGTTTATATTATTACACATCTAGTTATACATTTGATTCTGTTTTGAACAAAACCCTTAAAAAAAACTTTAGGTAATTCTTAATTTCACACTAGCTAGTGAGCCTTATTGTGTTGCCTATGGGGAATATGAAATTTCTACGGAGAAAATGGCAAAGTGGTAGAGTCTGTTACCACAATCAGGCCTTTAACATTCAATCTTCAGACATTGCAATGATCTACAAACTCATATAATGCCATTTGGCCATTTTTTGATCTGAATACAAGCAAAGAAAGTTGTCACTTCTTTTACTGCTGTAGATCCTTACAAATTCGAAGGAAGAAAGGAAAATGGCCACAATAAGTTCTTAGAACTAGAATGGGAAATTTGTGGGCCTCCAGGTGTTGTTTGGACTACAGCTCCCATCACCCCTGGCTATTGGTCATGCTGTTTGGGGCTAATGGGAGTTGGAGTCCAACAGCATCTGAAGAGTCACAAATTCCCCATCTCTGCCCCAGAGCTTCCAGCAGCATCCGAGATTCTACATTTTATAACTCATTGCAGTCCATGCCTTCCTCTTTTCTACCTGTTCAAGCTGTTCTGAACTCCTCATGTGTCCTCTAGGTAGCGCAGTGTTGCAGAACTTAGCTCACTTCTGGCAAATAATATTTTTATGACAGGCGAGTAAAATGTTATTAGTTTTCCTTTCATCATTATTGTAAAAGAGTAGCTGAAGAGATTCTGTGCCTCGACTGGTAAATTTTCCACATGATTTTTGCAAGGCTGAGGTAGATAAATATTCATTGCATTGATCATAATAATAAATGGCTTCCAGGTATGCAATTCCTTTCTCTTCCCAGCTTGCTTTGCATGCTGGGCCAGTTCCATTTATTGCAAGGGTTTGCTGGATCCACCTGCGCTAAAGATACAAGCAATGGTACCAAACAGAACAAAAGATGTTTCGTGTCAAAATGGACAGCGAGAATGACAGAAAGGATCATCCTTCCCTTTATACAGTTATGAAAGTGAGGCAAAAATCAGTGATGGTCTGGTGAACCCTGAACCACAACATAAGGAAAAACATACCAATGCGCCTAAGATTCAGTGCTTCTTTTCAAAGACACTTTTCAGTCTAGACAGAATCTCAACAAGTTGAAAATTAAATAGATGTCAAATTCTATCCATAAGCATGCTGTGCTCTGTGTGGATCACAGTCTTAAAACCATTGACATTGTCCTATTAAATAGTTCTATTTCTCTATCCAAAGTCAGTTATATGCAAATCATCTGTAGTAACTATTGTGCATATTTTTAATGGCATCCAACAGAGAATTCACACACTTGCTTAGTAATCTATGCTCCTGTGCAAATCTTATTATGATAATGCTTGATAGTTAACCTAATCTGTACTCTTAATTAAGTCTTATTTATTATCTCTTATTTCCATGGGAAATCTGGGGTCCTGTTAAGGAATCTGGATTCCTAAAGACCATGGTTTTCATATTGCTGTTGTTTTAAAAAACACTTCTTAAAATATGTCTGAATATAGCCATTGTTCAATATAATATTAAGAGTCATCATCTAGGTATGTGATATATAGAGAATGCAGAAGTGACCTGATTTCTGCCCAGAAGCACTGCAGTTTAAAGATGCAAAAACATAGGTGCAGTTATGCTTTAGGTGCCATTAGTAGAAGTATGACCAAGTCATTGAAAAACGTGACACTAGCATAATTTGGAGCACTGTGCCAAATGCTTCTCCTGCATTTTTAAACCATGCCTTATCAATTAATAATAACATAAATTGCATTCAAAAATAATTGGGGGGGTTGACATTTTCGTAAGTGGGCTTTAAAAAAAAAAGATAAAGAGAAGGCTTTTCCTTTTTTTAAAAAAAAATGCACCAATCTCAGGTGCTGCATACTCACCCACCCTCACTCCAATTAAAACCTGGGAAAAGCAATCATGAGGTACCTCTCTTACACTCATATTCAACCAAGCACCTTGTGCAGCATTGCACATTAGGGCCTAATGATTAGGCAAGGACGCCTATGTGGTATTTTTCTTGCATGTGTGCAGCTCTTAACATATGTAATTACATCCTTTCATCGTATTGTTTTTAACTCAATTCTCCAGTGTAGCATTTACGGCTGCATGAATGCTCTGCAGGTGACATACAGAAAGGGAAAAGGGAAAGCAACAGGAATTGCTTCTCCCACAGCGCAATTCAGCCTAGGTAAAGGGTATGATCTAAGCATAAACCTGAATGAGATTATCTATTGCATTAAAAATTAACCAAAAGGGCTTTGGGGCTTTTCATTCGATTTTACAGCAGTGCCATCCAAAGTCGAACGCCTTAGTACGGTGGCTTGTCTTGTCCGCTGTGCTCCCTAGCATAGTCTCTTGGGAGTGTGGATTTCTTAAACCACTTGAAACATGGGTTGAGCCAGAATTTGCGAACTATAGATTTAAGGGGTGCTGAAGCATCCGAAAGACTGATCACCATTTCAAAGGCATAGCAAGTGGCCTTGGCACAATGTTGAAATGCTCAGATGACGAGGGTTCCGGAAGCAAGGAGATGAAGGTGTGTTTTGGCCAGGGGACAAGAAGTTCAATGAGCCCCCAAATTGGCTTCTGCTAATACCCACCCATACTCCCCATTCACAGCTGCCTCCGACCTCTGCGGCAGCTGGGAGATGGTCTCAAATCAGTTGGGAAATGATGTGTACTTACAAAAAGGTCTTCCCATTTCTGCTCTCACATCAGCTTTGACCCCTATTAATGAGATCACCGTGGTGGTTTGTATGCCAGTGTAGTGGCAATGATGGATTCCAGGAACAGTTGTAGGTGCCTCCTGCAATGAACAGGAGGATTTGTTTGTTTGCTTGCAATATTTCTACTGTGCCTTTCAAGACAAGTCTTCACAAGGTGACTTATGATGAACCAGTTAAAAACAAAACAATGTCAAATTAAAAACAAATTGTTGCATGCCATCCCAGTCCCCAAGTGGTGTGAGATGCCAGGGGTCCCAGGTGCTGGCCAGGGTTCAATTCCCTTGGAATGAGGGGCAGCAGAGACTGTGGTGTCTTTATGATATATGGTTTACTTCAACATACATCCAACCTGAGCCTACAATGGACAGGGACTTACAGCATTAACAGCCCAGGTGGTCCTGCTTATCTCATAGCTGCAGCCTTGGATTCAAGCAGAAATCAAGCATGGCTCTCACTCTTAGGCTTCTGCCTGTCACCTGCTTGGAGCCCAGCTCACGCCTACGCAACTCTTGCCCTGGCCTTTGTCCTATATGTAGAGCATTACTGTATCTAGCTGGGATATAGCCAGGACATATGTAACAGAGGGAAAGTTCATTTTCTCCATATAGGGTCACTGTTAGCAAATCAGCCAAAGCAGGCCACTTAGGTCACCTGTGCTTCCATACATAACACCGGGTCCAGGAGTGCAAGTGATGCACCAGATACTTCTAACACATATTGAGCACTTGAACAAAAGCTGAAGAAGCAACTAAGAAGTACTCTTAGTTGCTAAGCCTAGCAGACCAGCAGCGTTGGAATAATTCATCTATTGCTCATCCCAACCTGGAGAAAGTAAAAAAAAGGGGGGGGAATGCTGATGAAGTGGCACAAGTAAGTTGATCTGCAATTTTTAGGGTAGGGCTATAGCTCAGTTGGTTAAAACGTGGTGCTGATAACATCAAGGTTGCAGCTTTGATTCCTGTATGGGGCAACTGCATAATCTTGCATTGCATTGGACTAGATGATCCTTGGGGTCCCTTCCAACTCTATGATTTATGGAAACCATAAAGGAATTGAATACAGTATATAGATCCTACTGAACTAAGTAATATGAGATTGATAATCTGCAAATCAATGAGGCAGTGTATGAAAGATAATTACTCATCTGAGCCCATTGTCATTATGGGCAATGCTGGTGAGGTATTGTGGGTAGTGTTGAATTGGGACCCCAGGGGACCTGCTTAGCTTTGAAGCTGACTGGGTAGCCTTGGGTAAGTCTACCACAAACTTTTCTCACAGGGTTGTGGTAAGGATGATCCAGGGTGCGCTGCTTTGAGTTTCATGGCATAAGAATGGGAAATGGGATCGGGGGGGGGGGGGAGGAGTGCCTGGCTATTAATGCATGGAAAGGAAAAGAGCATCTGCCTAACAAGCTGACCAATGCAGAATGTGCATCTTCTGTATCTTCTCAGAACATTGCAACAGTGGGAAGCTCTGCTCTGCATTAATCAATCACATGGTTTCAGCACTGCAATGGATTTATGGACTTAAAGCTCAAGAATATTAAAAAGGCACCTGCCTCTGCTTAGAAGACTTCTGGTACTTAGAATGGGGTTCATGCAGGTGCCCATGCACACAGATTTCCCGGGTTGGACTCGTGGGTGCCTCCTTGCCTCTCGTATGAATGCTGCATTTTGCAGGTGAGAAACAATGTCCAGCAAATGAGACTTGCTCCAGCATCCATGACCCTAACTTGTAGTATTTATGGCATCTGTCCTTGCTCAAGAAGCACAGAGGGCGGAAACAGTTCCCTGTTTAGAGCAAGAACTCTGGATTGCCTCAAGGTGGTGCCTGATTATGCGTGCTCTGCACAGTGCCCAAGAATATTTCAGTCTGATCCTTTACACATCATCCAGCATTTCTGAATGTATTGTTGGAAGGAAGAGAGCCCATATAAATGGTCACCAGTTCGAAGTGAGCAGGTTTAATGCATGTTATTGCTGAACATTGTCACGGAGGGAGGAGTATTCCTGTTTAACTCATTGCTCCTGGACTCAGATACAGGAGCCCTGGAATGTGAACACAAAGGGGAAAATCAGTAAAGTACGGAATCCCTACAGCACCCTCAGAGAACTGGTAAGCAGGTCCCTTGCACATATTTTGCTGAGCTCTCCTCTCTTTGTTTGTGCCTCATCTTCCTTCCATTGTGCTGCAATCTGAGCAAACAGCAGGTTTAAAAAAAACCAGCATAGTAGCATGTAACTAGGAAGCACAAATCATGAGAGTTTAAAGAATTCCTGCTCACAACAGCCAGACAGATAAGGACAAGTGGGTGCCTTCTCATTACAGGAACAGAGCAAGATCCTTTCTTGCTTGCCAACCTCAACTTCTACTCTAGAAACAGATAGGTAGCCATGTTGGTCTGCCATAGTCAAAACAAAAAAATTTCCTTCCAGTAGCACATTAAAGACCAACTAAGTTAGTTCTTGGTATGAGCTTTCGTGTGCATGCACACTTCTTCTTCTACTCTAGAAAGCATGCTTCCCTGCCACATTTACAGCTCCATGAAGCAAAAAGTAGAACCCAGTAGGAATTAAGAACCAGGATGGGTCAGATGAGAGGCCCCTCTAGTTCTGCCCATTATTCTCACAATGACCTATATGTTGTTTGTGGGAAGCCCATAAGCAGGACATGAGTGCATCAGCATTCGTTCCACTTGGAGTTCCCAGCAACTGGTATTCACCACCTCCAATAGTGGAGGCAGCACACAGCCGGTATACTACTTCTGTTATTCCCAGTTACATCACCAAATATTTTCTAAAGCAAATAGCAGCCAGGTGTCCCTCTGCTAATTGTCCCAGTTCTTTCTTTATTACCTTCCCCACTCTCTCCTGCCGGCTTCCACTGATTCTGACGTCTCAGTGAGCCAGAAGGGAAAGATGGGGGTAAAGCTTGGCGGATGAATAATTCAGCTGCTAACAGCTTTTCTGGTGCATCCTCTCTGCCTGGGGATTCCTTCCCTGGGTTAGATTATCCTTTTACATATTCCTGACTTACTTTTAGACCGTCACTTTCATGCTAATGCACTTTGCAGTTCGCTCAGAGTCGCTTCTCCATGGAAAGGCACATGTTTCCCAGGTGGAGGGCAGTTAACTTCTTGGCATGCTCATGGGATGACATGAAGTTGGGGAAAGAGATTCTTGGCTCTAGAGGTCAAAGCAAACCCCCGCCTTTGCCCAAAGGCATAATTCTTTAACTGGAATTTGATGCTGAAGAACACAGGCAGCTCTGGACGCGTACAGGCCGTACAACTTCATGGGGTCTCTGACTTTTCTGTGTCCTCTAAGGCTGCTGGTTGGAAGTGAAAGAGAGTGGGAATATTTGCTAAGAATAGCATGAATGAAGCTTCACACAGAATCGTTGCAGCTACCAGGCAGATGATCTTGAAAGAAACAAAGTTCATTTTTAAAACTCACTCGTGGTCAAAGATCCATCTTATGGTCGCTTATATAACAAGACAAGGGGTTCTGTTTCATAAATGCAGGCTTTGCATTAGCTATAGCTGAGGTTTTAAACCTGATGTAGACAGGGCCAGCTCCAGGTTTGAAAAGGCTCCCACTGGTGAGACCCCTCCTTTGTCAGGGGTCTTTGACTTGCCATGTCATTGCTCCCAAACTGTGCTGGGAAGTGGCTGGGGATAGCCACCCTTCTAAGTTCCCAGTATGTCCCAGTGCAGCTCTAGATTGGGGCACTGTGGAAAGTGAAAAGAGTGACCAGATCTAGCCACCTCATGTCGCTCAGAGTGATGGGTCAGAAAAAAATATCAAGGGGGGGGGACCTCAGCAAGGCATCATCCATGGCCCAGCCACCTGGCACCCTCCCTAGAAGTGAATTTGCCTGTAAATAATAAACCATCCTCCCACTCATGGCACGCCATGTCCACTTAGAATTGAATGAACAATAATAGTCCAGCCTGGGAGAAAATAATTTTTGGTACAGACGAAGTCTTGAAGTATGTGGAAGATGTTTCCCAAAGCATCCCAAGAACCCAGGAGTGTATTACAAGAGCTCACCTGGCAGCATATAATTGCATAGGAAATTTCTCAATAGACCCTAAGTGGAAAATCAAACTGATCTCGGTGTACTTGTAGAGTCTCTGTAGAGACTTATGGAAGAGTCCCAAGACCCTGAAATCACACAGCAGCTACAACCCCTCCCTCCCGCATTCTGATCCACTTCCCATCCATAGAACAGAGTAGGGGGGTGGCCTTGAGGCAAGAAAAACCAAATTGAGATGGCTACCCTCCCCATGTTCCATTGTATTTCAAGATCATTACCATTGCGCTGTCATTATCCTATGCTTTGAATAACAAACAGCACATAACAGCCTATGCAGCAAAAGTATATGGCTGGCTATACTCCCACGTTGTCTGTCATCAGCACATTCTGCGGTTAGATGAACTGCCTGGACCGAGCTGGAGTCTGTTTCCACCTAATGCGATGGAAGCAGTGTGCAGACACACACCCTGACAATCACATCTTTCTGTGCCTGGCAAGCACCGCATTGACCCTTCTCAACAGCTTGTTCTCTTTGAAACAAAAGGAAATCTGCACCCACCTCCTGCCAGGCTGGAAGGATGGAGCTGGAACCTTGTGAACGGAGCCGTAATGGCAGCATGTTACCACTTCCTCAGTAATAAATCCTGAGCCATAGTTAATCTCGCCCTGCCTCACTCAAGCCAAAATAAAGAGTTGCAGGAATTCCAGGCCTCAGTAGTGGTGCTGCTGGCCAGTTCTCATGCGCTTGCACTATCTGTTATGCTTCCAGCAGGCTGCCAGTTTCACTCGCCCACCTCTAAGAAATCCAGTGCCTGCCTGCCTGCCTGCCTGCCAGCACTGGCTTTCCATAAGCAGATTGTCAATTAGCATGTTCAGAGACACTGGATAGCTTAATACTATCGATTGGTTAATTAGCACCCATTAGTGTCCTTGTTTGCGTGGAAAGCAAGGTGCCGAAGGGAATGGTGCCATAGATGGGAGCCATTCCTGGATATCTCCTTTCCCAAACGCAGCAGCAGCCCTCACCAAATGGGAGTTGCTGTAGAGAGGACACAGGCCCCATGCTACAACACTGTTTCTGGTTTTAGTGTAAAGTGAAGGGGCACCATCAGGGCAGGAGCCCATGGCATCGCACAGCAGAATGAGTAGGAGGGCCCCAGATGCAGCAGAACTGGCTTGCCACCAGGCAACTAAAGAAAATACATCACCATCTGAAGAAAGAAACCTCCTATAAGACTATGAAGTCCAGGCTGAGTCTACCTAAGTGCATAACTGTTCAAGATCTGCTCTAAACATGAAACTGCTCCTTATTTAATCCTCACAACAAGCCTGTAGGGTAGGTTAGGTTGGGAGTCATTAATTGATCCAAGGTCACCCAGTGAGCTTCATAGCCGAGTGAGGATTTGAACTTTGGTCAACACGCTCTAATTATTGCACCACACTGGTTCTCCAGTTAAATACAAATTGCTGCTTTCTGATGATACCCAGAATCAGCTACCTGAAGCAGTTGCCGTGCTCTGCCTAATGGTAGGGTCAGCACCTTGGCAGGTATTTGCTTATGGCACCAATGCAAATTACAAGGATAGTATTCTTGAGGTTGTCACCACCATAACTCACTTCACCCCTGTCTTCCCCAGCTTCTGGGGGGAAAGTCTTCTCGCTGAATCTGTGGTACCATTCCACTATAATCTCTCTTTCCCAAATTCTTATAACCAGCTACTGAAGCTGCCTGGAGAGACCAACCTGTCTAGAGGCCCTGGAGGATGGTTGCTTCGAGAGCCAGTCAACAGCTATAACAATTCAGACTAGAGGCTGAAAAGGAACTAGCCAGGGATCTCCCAGGCCTGTTGTTTCTGATCTGATATCTCTAAAGCATTAAATACACTCTCTCAGCAGACTCCCATGCCATCCTCCTCCAGCACTTTGGTTTAGTACCTGACTAGCAACCTGCATTATTGATAGCAACATAAAATGCTTTAGCTAATGAGGTAGCGTTGGAGTCAGATATATGGCCCCTGTAAAACCAGGCCACCTTTACAGACTTATTTATGTTCCCTGGAAGCGGGTGATAGAATCGTGTTTCTTTTCCTTCTGGGAAGTACAACGGAAGAAACTGTGGCTGCCTGCCTAGATGCAAAAGGGAATGCATTCTGATGAAATAGGGACCCTACAAGAGAGATGGGGATTTCCTCACTTCAGGGCACAACCTCCACTTCCTCACTAACTCAGCACCACAAACACATCCTCCTTGCCCATCAAACTAGCGCTCCTTCTCACAGCCAAGCTCTCTTGCATCGCTGCCTACACAGTTACCTCTAGCATTCGGTTCTGCATGCTGCTGCTGCCATCTCTCTCTCTCTCTCTCTCTCTCTCTCTCTCTCTCTCTCTCTTAAAAGTTCCATTTTGTGAGTTGACTTTTTCAATGTGTTTGGCAAACTACCTATTTCGGTGTTGTGAATGTTCAACAAACAGCAGTGCAGCGCAACATAGAAATGCTTATTGAACAACTGATAAGACCAAATCATGGTCTTATGTTAGGTCTCTTCCAACTCTACCATTTTAAATCCTTTGAAACCTTTTTCACAGCTGTGTAAGTGGAACAGGGGTTGTACCCAGTGCTCCTGCACCCAACCTTTACACACACAAGCCAAGGTCTGACCAGAGCCTGTTGTGTGGCATTGTCCATGCGTGAGTTCTCCATGCCTTTGGAACCCCACCAAAGACATGGACCCCAATTGCTCATACAGAACAATACACTGTGCATTTGCAACCCTGTTCATGCCTTCACCTGAGTGCATGGATGCTATGAACTGGCAGGATGACAGGAAGGAGGAAGAGGATCCCAGCAAGCAGAGTAACCAGGACCGGGACACACCAGGGCAAGCAGGGAATTTGGAAGGAAGTACAAGAGCTGGACCATAAAGAAGGCTGATCGCCGAAGAATTGATGCTTTTGAATTATGGTGCTGGAGGAGACTCTTGAGAGTCCCATGGACTGCAAGAAGATCAAACCTCTCCATACTGAAGGAAATCAACCCTGAGTGCTCACTGGAAGGACAGATTGTGAAGCTGAGGCTCCAGTACTTTGGCCACCTCATGAGAAGAGAAGACTCCCTGGAGAAGACCCTGATGTTGGGAAAGATGGAGGGCACAAGGAGAAGGGGACGGCAGAGGACGAGATGGTTGGATAGTGTTTTCGAGGTTACCAGCATGAGTTTGACCAAACTGCGGGAGGCAGTGGAGGACAGAGGTGCCTGGCGTTCTCTGGTCCATGGGGTCACGAAGAGTCGGACACGACTAAACGACTAAACAACAACAACTCACAGGATAATGGAGGATAGTGAAGGGATGGGAGTCAATGCACAGGAACCAGAGCAACAGGATCCATCACTAGAGACAGAGGGTGCCCTGTCTCCATGAACATGGTGGGCTGTGAGCTGTAGGCAACAGTGGGAGGAGCACTCTAGGAGGCTGAGACAGACAAGAGCCCACAGCTCAGTGCCCTAGCTGGCCAGGTGGGGTTCACTAGCTCTGAAGGAGGGGTGTGATTCCTCAGCTGGAGTAGGCTTGGAACAGGTGAGGGTCACATGCTTCATCGAGCCCAGATGATGCAGCCAGCATGTTTCCGGACCTTTGGACCCTGGGCTTTGAATTTTGACATAGTGACTTGCTGCCAGGTAGGCCAGGGGTTTAGAACTATGATGATAGCCAGTGAGTGAGACCCCTATGACCAAATGTGGTTTTGATTTCTACATCATGAGCCCTGTTCTTATGATCAGAGGGGAGATACTAAACAGAGAGAGGAGCAGGATCTTGACAGCGGGCTTTGTGCAGAAGAGCTGATCAGGGGAGGGACCTGCTGCCATGATCCTACATACATACATACACACATACAAACAACTTCAGGAATGGATCATGCAGGGGAAGGAGAAGGCCCATTGTACAAGCAGGTGTCTATGATGGAGCTCCTTAGGCAAATCTCACCTATTTTTTTCCTAAAATATGCATTTCAGCTGCATTTTATTAAAACTATGAGACCAAACTGTATTGCAAAATCCAGAGAACTGCAAAATCTGAAGGATATCTGTGGAACACCCTCCCATCAGATGTCAAAGAGATAAACAATTACCTGACATTCAGAAGACATCTTAAGGCAGCTCTGTTCAGGGAAGTTTTTAATATGTAATGCTGTACTGTTTTTAACACTTGATTGGGAGCCGCCCAGAGTGGCTGGGGAAACTCAGCCAGATGAGTGGGGTATAAATAAATTATTATTATTATTATTATTATTATTATTATTATTATTATTATTACATCCCAATCTGCACATTAGTTAGGAGAAACCAATCTGATCAGTTCACATCAGAATTAATAGAAATACCTCTATTGTCCCTAAACCCTATGCATGCCTACCCAGAAAAAAGCCCTGTTAGGATCAATAGTACTAATTCCCAGGTAAGCAAGAATAGGATTGCCACTCTAATTTCCCTTTGAAGGCTTGCACGTTACAAGGAAGCTAATTATTATCCTTCATTCTCAACTGGAGTAGCCAAACAAAGAGAAATAAATCTACCAGCCTTGCAAGTGATCAAAGGTGCCACAAGAAATGCAACGTGCTGTCTATCTTCCCTAATTCCCATCACATTGTCTCACTACTCCATCCTTCACCAATCTGGTACCTTCCACATATTTTGCACCACAACTCCCATCAACCCCAGCCAGCAAGAGTTAAACGCTGAACCAAATCCATTTGCTCTGCCTGTTCCTTGAGAGCACTCCATGTAACAGAGGCTACACTCCATGTGTTGGGCACAGTAGTAGGTGAATGGTGCTTGACTGCCAGGAGTGGGAGATGGCTATACCCTCAAAGTGAGGGAGGTGGAAACATCAGCTTATTGTTTTTTTAACGTCTCTCATTAAATGCTCAGTAAAACAGCCCCCTGGATGCAGTTTTGGTTCCCTCCAGTGTACAGTTTGGTGTTTTCTGCAGGCAGTGCTGTAAACAACCCATTGGAAAGTGCATGCAAAATGTTGACAGTTTTTAAATGAAGATCTAGGAGCTGTGACTGTCTCTCAGCTCCAGCAGGGGAGGTGAGCACATTCACATTAGCACAGGCCAATCCGTTGCATGGGGAACCTGCTGCTGAGCTCGTACTTGTAAACTGCATTGTGCTACAAACACGATTATCCTCAGGCATTTGCATCTTTCCTATGAAACAATGCTGGAGAAGAGCACAGGCAAGGAGAAAAGAGATAGAGAAGAGAACCATGAAGTTTGGTACATTGCATGAGATGCTGAATGCAAGGAACACACTATCCTGGTGCCAGTTTTGTCTTTCTTTATTGCTGAGACCTCAGGAAGGCCCTTCTGTTATGTTCCTCTTCCTTCTAAGAATGGGGCAACGCCAGCCAATTAGGAAAAGGCACTGCATTTTTTTAAGACTCAGCTCTTCAGGGCATGGATGTAGGAAAGGGGGGAGGGGGCGTGGGCCACCCCAGTGCCATCATGGAGGCGGGTGACAAATTATCAAGGAATAATTACTGTCCTACTAGGGCGGTTCATAAAAAACTTTTTTTTTCTAAAATGCCTGCTCCAAAGGTCTTATCTTACTACACTGGGGATTATATAGCTACATATGAAATTTCATGCATATCAGTTAATATCTTGACCCTCCTCCATGAAAATAGCTGTTTACTTGGCCACTTTCCTATGTCGTGAAGGCTGAAATTTCAACAAAGCATGTGCCTTTCCTAGACTCTTTTCAGGCACCTGCTAAAAGCATTCTTTTTTAGCAAGCATACCTAGATGCTTAGGAAGTTGAAGTAATTTTAATCTTAATATTTTAGCTTTTGTATGTTTTAAAGTAGGATTGTTAATTTTTCTTGATTTTACTGCTGTGCTGTTGGTTTTTTTGTTTCTTGTTTTGGTAAACCACTTTGCAGGTTTTTAAATATATATATATAACTATAAATAAAATAACACAAGCCAAAACACAATCCATCCTGTAGATTTAAGTCCATAGTCCATAGTCACCTACTTGTTATCAGAGGCTCAGAATCCACATTCCTTTGTAAGAAAACAGGAAATATCATAAAACCATTTTTGCAGGCAAAAAAAAAAATCAATGTGGGGGGGGTGACAATATATTTTTTTTTGCACCAGGTACCACCTGACCTTCCTACGCCTCTGCTTCAGGGTAACTAAGTGCTCCAGGTGGGTATAGACCTTGCCTTGCCTTCCCATCCCCCACCCCCATTGGACAAGTTTGACAGGTGGGCAAGTGGGCCCACCTGTCAATTACTTGAAAACACAGCAACTTCCAGTGACCCATTTTTCCTTTGAAATCAAACTATGCAAAGGCACAACACTTTGCAAACATTGATGATCAGCTGTTTGGTAGTGCTGGAATATGTCAGTGCCAGTCAGCTCTTTGCCGGCCCCACACCTGATATTATATATGACATTGGCTATAGGCAGTGCTTTTATTCTGGGGGGATGCAGGGGTACACATACCCCTAAACATTTTTTAGGTGGTGGGGGAGGCACTGGCTATAGGGCAGATGGGCATGGCTTTGCCAAAGTGGCCTCACAGGCCAGATGAGAAAGCTTGGTGCACCAGATTGGACCCACAAGCCCAAAGGTTCCCCACTGCTGTTCTACCCCAAGATATTGTAGCACCTCTGCTTGTGGTTAACGCTTAGCTGGAATGAAATATTCAACGCAGCAATAGAGAAATTAAAATATTAATTTATTTGTCAGACAAATAAATGAGAGGCACAGTGGTATATGGTTACCAAGCTCTGGCCTGGCCTCCTGCCATCCTGGCCAGCACTTATATTCCCTTAATCCAGCCCCCTTTGCTCCTCCTGTGGCTGCCTCTGTCCAATCAGCCTGGTTGGAATTCCTATTGGCTGTTTGGTAGAACCAATCACAAAAGATACACCCACAAAAGATACACCCATTTCCTTGCCCTTATAAGGGAGACAAAGAGCTATATATATGACATATAAGTAATAATATATCTTACATGGAATCTTAATTACCAGCTCACCTCTTGCCCTATTGCCTTCTAAAACAAATGTTTAATCTTACATTTTTATGTTCAACAGATGTCAAGGATCTTGAGTTCACATCAACATTGAAAGATTTCCTTCATTTAAGGTTTCTAAACAAATGCCTGACAACTATATATCAAGAGTGCTTGGATGGCGTCTTCTGTCTGGCAGGGGGGCTAGGCTGGTGGCTGACTTAATTTCAGGATAAATACAACTCTTACAACCATATGAAATAAGAATCTAGCATTCCTTAAATCCTTTGCATAATTACATTTAAGCCAATATATTTAAGCTAATATATTTCATACATTATCATAGGTAGCCTCTTAAAAGAATAAAGCTTCTCAAAGTAAAAAGGAAGGAACTCAGTAAAAAACAGCTTTTAAAAGAAGCCTCTTTAGTTTACACTCCTCCTTTCACCCCCCTTTCCAGCCTAAAAATAAAGTAGAAAGAAGCTTCTTCTCCAGCCAAGCCAGTTGCCTTTCCCCAACATTTTATTGCCCTTTTTAACTCTCTCAGTTTAAGAAAGAAACAGCTTTAGAAGATTTCCTAAAAATGTTCTCCTTTTTCTGTCAGCTAAATGTTTTTCCCATTTGCTTCTGGCCTTAGAGAATTCAGCTCAAGGTTTAACGTGAGGCCCATTGGTATCATTTTACTTATTTACCCATTCTTAATAGTGTTTTTTCAGCCTTGGGGCAGCATATGTAATTCTCCCTTTTTATGACTTTGAGAATTGTTTTTTCTACCATAAATCAATGGGGCCCTCTTGTCTTAGGAGAAAACCTCTTGCCAAGGTTTTTTCTGCCTGGCATGAAACATTTTGAAAATCTAAGCCCATTTAATTTAGGAACCTGATCAAGATATAAGCCAATATAAGTCTTGATTAAAAATGCAGTCTATATTCAGATGCCACATTCCCCCCTTTCAAGCTCAAGGACCTTCATCCCAAGTGTCCTTGATAGCTTGACCTTCATCATATTCCTGAGGTAAAGCTCTGTATAGGGCCATGATATGAGGTAGAGTTTCATTTGAAACCATCTTGCTAATTGTACTTCTAAAACATGAAATGATACATGGCATCATACATAAAACCATTACCACTACTGTCAAGAAAAACAAGCAAGACAATAGTATCCCTTTAAGTCCTGTGACATTAGGTAACCAATTGGTGAGCCATCCCATATCCCATCCTTCCCATGTTTGTACTGGGACATGTGCTATATTCTCCATCTTTGTAGCCAACACACGGATTGCCTCACCATTATCTGAAATGTTAAAGCAACAGGCATTCCCTGTCAAGTTCAAGACTCCACATAAGCCTCCCTGCCTGGCAAGTACATAATCCATTCCCATTTTCAGCTGCAAAATGGCGGCTCTACTTTCATCCAACTGTTGTGCAATAAGTCTCAAACTCTGGGCCGTTGCATTGGTTACAAGTTCCACTACTGCTTGCAATCGAATTATTCTATTTAGATTATAAATAGGATCCCGTGCCCCTTGTATGAGCTCACCAGGATTCCAGGAGGCAGGATCATAATAGGCTATAATGCGCTCTGGCGGCCAATCATCAGTACCGCTCCAACTTTGGGTACTTCCTCCTGCTATATGAGAAATATCAGCGTTTCTTCGTGTACGCTTGGCCGAACTAGTGGGCATAATCCACATTGGTGGTAATACCCAACCCAAGAAACAAGTCCCACTCCATTTGGAAGGGAGTTTCTTGTATGCCCATTCTCCACATATCCACCACAACCATCGGGTCTGAGGTTTTTGGTACGTGGAGTGCATAAGGCGAAATATCAAAAGGGGTAGAGAGTTCACAGTGCAGTATGTTAGATTGCCTTTTTCTGTCACAGTTATGTTCCACACCACTTTCCATGCATGAATAAAAGGAGGTGCACAGGGCAAGGTATTCCGAGTTCGATACGTAGTACCGTTTGCCCAGGTTTGACTATTCTTAATATAATCCCAAGTATAGTGGCAATGAGAAGAGCCTATCATGGTAGGATCAGCTGCATCTGATGATTTATGCACACAGATTTCCCCTTGCACAGGTATAACTCGTATTGGTTTAGTTGAGTTCCATCCGGGGAAATTCTGTACTTCTGTTTGGTGTGGCATTTCGCTTACCATACCAATGGCACTTAATGGTATTGGTAATAAGGGCATACCTCCCTCTGAATCATCTGGCCCAAGAGAGCAAACAAGGCAATTAGTCCTATTTGCAACATTGGCTACCATCTCAGCTAAGCCTACCCACATATTGTGGTCATGGCGGAATCCATATTTAGCAAATTTGGTCAGATTCATGGACCCTTCCCCTTCCCAAGGGATCAGGATTAATAATGAAATCATGTTGATGTCTAGCATATGCATTCCTTCCACAAAAGATTACCTTATTGTGATAGCAAATAATTATTAGCCCCAATATAATTCCCCCAATGACAGAAATGGGGAACCACCAAGACCAAAACATATATCCCGAGGATCCCCAATGAGTAATATCACTTATAATTGTTCCACAAGGGGGCAGTCAATCGATTGTATAAGAGAATCTTCCCGTTCACAGTCGCTGGTTCAGACGCTCCTCAAGCTTCAGGCGTGCGCAGGTCAGCCAGCTTCCAGGTAGTGGCTGCAGCAGGCCGGTCGTCAAATGTTGCCCGTGACCTAGCCCGTTCCCGGTAGGGCTAGATACAGGGGTTTTTGGAGAGAGTTAGTTTTAAAGGATTAGAGGGGTCACCTTTGCATGTCCAACTGCCTTCGGACTTCTTCAAACGAGAGTGATGAATCCAGGGGGTCACCTCAGCTACCTTCACCGCTGTTGGAGTAGAGAGCAAGACGGTGTAAGGTCCACGCCATTTAGGTGCAAGTGGATCGCGTTTCCACTCTTTCACCCATACGCTATCGCCAGCCTGGAACTGATGAATCGGCTCAGCAATGCTGCACGGCGTGCGTTCGAGGGCCCACCTGTTAAGAGAAACAAAAACACGGGAGAGAGATTGCACTTGTCCCTGTGTCACATAGTCTCCTATTTGTTTAAGATCAGCTGGAATATCCTGAACAAAGGAGGGCGGTCTCCCATACAGGAGCTCAAAAGGTGACAACTTAAGTCTTTTTGTGGGTGCACACCGAACACGAAACAGTGTTATGGGTAACACATCTACCCATCCCAATCCCGTTTCCTGGGTTAATTTTGCCAATTGGGTTTTCAGAGTCCGATTCATTCTTTCAGTTTTCCCTGAACTCTGAGGCCTATATGCTGCATGCAGTCTCCATTTTACTTGTAGGACTCGACATACATCTTGTACTACTTGATCAATGAACGCTGGCCCATTATCACTTCCAATGCATCTAGGTAATCCAAACCTTGGGATCAATTCAGTGAGGAGTCTCTTAGTTACCTCTCGTGCTTTTTCAGTTCGGGTGGGAAAAGCTTCAACCCATCCGGTAAGAGTATCTACAAACACAAGGAGATACTTGAATCCCTTAGAAGGGACCAGCTCTGTGAAGTCCACAATTAGGCTTTCCATGGGGACGTATCCCACATGCTGAATTCCAGGAGGTTGTACCGGTCCCTGCCTGGGATTGTTTTTAGCACAAAGAACACATTTCTGTGAAATGCAAGTTGCTAATTGTGATAGGTTAATAATATACAACTTCCGACTGAGACTCTCTCTGGTTGCAGTACCGCCAAGGTGAGTAGATTCATGATAATTTCTTACAATTGTGCCTGCTAGATGATGAGGTACATAAATCCTATTGTCCGGCAGGATCATCCAACCGTCCTTCACAACCGCTCCTTCCTGTTCAGCCCACTTCCTCTCTTCTGGGGTATAGTGAGGTTTAACTTCTTCTGGAACTACCTCTGGTATGAGGGCTGCTATAAATCCTCCCACAGGCTTTTGGGCTGCCTCTCGGGCTGCTTTGTCAGCAGCATGATTTCCTCTGGTTATTGGATCCCTTCCTCGTCCATGACCTTTGCAGTGCATTACAGCAATCTGTTCTGGAGCCCATACTGCTTCTAACAGGATTTCTACTTCAGGTCCATATTTCAAGGCCTTCCCGTGGGCTCCGATTAGACCTCTTTCTTTCCATAGAGCTCCATGTGCATGCAGGGTTAAGAAGGCATATTTAGAATCAGTATAGATGTTTGCCTTACATCCAGCTGCCAACTGCAGAGCTCTAGTTAAGCCTATAAGTTCAGCTTTTTGTGCTGAGGTGCCAGCAGGCAAAGCTTCAGCTTCCACAACTTCCTCATTGGTGACCACAGCATATCCTGCTCGTCTGGCACCTTCATGCAGGTAACTGCTACCATCCGTATAATATACAACATCTGGATTTTTCAATGGCTCATCTTTCAGATCAGGTCTACTGGAATAAACTTCATCCATTATTTGGAGACAATCATGTGATTCTTCATCATCTACCTCTGGTAGGGGCAGCAAAGTCGCTGGATTGAGCATATTCACTACTCGTAGATGAATCCTGGGATTTTCACACAATAGGCCTTGGTATCTAGCCATCCTTGGGTTCGTTAGCCAATAACTACCCTTATATTCCATGAGTGTCAGAACAGCATGAGGTACATTCACATACATCGTCTGGCCAAAGGTAAATTTATCAGCTTCTTTGACAAGGCTCGCAGTGGCCGCTACTGCCCTTAGGCATGGAGGCCATCCTTTTGCTACTGAGTCCAATTGTTTAGACAAATAAGCTACTGGACGGTTCCAACTTCCTAGTCTCTGGGTCAGGACTGCCGCTGCAATCCCATTCTGTTCATGTACATACAGCTGAAAGGGTTTTTCCGAATTAGGCAATCCAAGGGCTGGTGCCTCCATAAGTCATTGTTTGATAACTAAAAAGGCTTGTTTCTGCTCAGGTCCCCATACGAATGGGTCCTTTTCTGCACCTCGAGTGCTTTCATGTAAGGGCTTGGCCAGACTGCTGAAATCAGGTATCCATAGTCTACAAAACCCTGCTGTTCCCAGGAATCCTCTAAGTTGTTTTCTTGTGGTAGGTTCCTTGATAAGGCAAATAGCTTCTTTCCTCTCTGGTCTCAATGCTCGTTGTTGGTGTGAGATGTCAAAGCCCAAATATTTGACCTTTTCTAAACATAACTGTGCCTTTTTCTGGGAAACTCGGTAGCCAGCTTCCCAGAGCAAGTGGAGCAGTTCCTCTGTCCCTTCTTTACAGGTATCAAAATCTTTTGCCGCTAATATAAGGTCATCTACATATTGCAGAACTACCTTTTCTCCCGGTATTGAGGGGTAACTTGTTAGATCCCTCGCCAAGGCAGTGCCAAATAAAGTTGGGGAATTTTTGAATCCTTGGGGCAATCTTGTCCAGGTTAGCTGGCCTTTTGTTCCTGTTAAAGGGTCTTCCCACTGGAAGGCAAATATAGGTTGGCTCTGTGGTGCCAGCCGGCAACAGAAGAATGCATCTTTCAAGTCCAATACAGTAAAAAATGTTGCTTCTGGTGGGATCAAACTCAGCAAGGTATATGGGTTTGGTACATTTGGGTGCAAGGTCTCGATAGCCTGGTTTACGAGCCTCAAGTCCTGCACTGGCCTGTATTCATCTGTCCCAGGTTTTCGAACAGGCAAAAGGGGTGTGTTCCATTCTGATTGGCAAGGCTTAAGCAGACCATATTTTAATAGGCGGTCCAAATGTTTCTGGATGCCCTCTGCTGCTCGCCGGGGTAAGGGATATTGCTTTACAGATACAGGGGTAGCCATAGGTTTTAGGGTTACTACAATTGGAGCTATATTCTTAGCCATTCCTGGTGGGCTATTTTCGGCCCATACTCCTGGTGGCACCTGTAGAGTTCGGAGGAGCTTGTTTAATTCTGTATCCAATGTGGGTTGGACTTGCAAGGCTGACATTAGGCGCCATGATTGTTCCTTAGGTACTGAGAGGGTAATTATTCCTGCTGCTTTTGATGGCAGTTTCATTTCTGGACCTCGAGGAGTGAAGGTGATTTGGGCCTGCAATTTGGACAGCATATCTCTGCCTAAGAGAGGTATTGGACACTCAGGTATATACAAAAACTGATGGGTTAAACGATGTCCCCCAATCTGGCATTCCAAAGGTTGGAGGAAAGACCTCTTAGCTGACTGTCCAGTGGCACTTTTAATGACTACACTTTTGGATGCCTTTTTCTGCAATAGTTCTGGGAGTACTGAGTATTCAGCCCCAGTATCAATCATAAAGTCTATTAAATGGCTCCCTAATTGAATCGTGACCGTGGGCTCCTGGAAGCCTAACTTTATGGAGTCCGGTCGTTCCTAGTCTTGAGTAAAATCCTCTTCTGCCAGTCCAATAAAATTGTCTCTACTCCGTCCCTGTCCTGGTCTCTGATATCTTCCATCTCGGATCATTCCCCGTCCCCGTCCCTGGTTTCTTGGGCCGGAGCCTGGGCCTGGGCCTGGGCCTGGGCCTGGGCGTACTTCTTCCAACCTCAAGGGTTCAGGACACTCCCGCTTCCAGTGACCCTCCTTCTTGCAATTTGCACATTGATTCCTTCCCAATGGTGGATTCCTTCCTCGCCCTCTCCCTCCATTTAAGGGGCGGTGGTCTTGCTTCACTGCTGTGGCTAGCATCACCATCTTTTCCTTCTGCCACTTCTTCTTCTCTTGTTTCTCAGCCTCATCCCTATTCCGATAAACTCGGCGTGCAATGGCCATAATTTGGCTCATCAGCATCCCTTCCCATCCTTCTGATTTCTGAATTTTCTTACGAATGTCAGAAGCACACTGGGCCACAAATGTAGCAGTAATCATTCTGCTGTTTTCAGGGGCTTCAGGGTCAAAAGGTGTCCATATACGATAGGCTTCCTGCAGCCTCTCTAAAAAGTCTCCCGGACTCTCATTTGGTTTCTGTTCTACTTCTGAGACTTTAGACATATTAGTGGGCTTCTGGCATGCCCTGCGGATACCTTGCACAAGCGTCTGGCGGTAGGTGGTAAGTCTGGCCAGGTGAATTGCATTGTTTGGATCCCAATTAGGATCTTCCAAGGGAAAGTTGTCTTGGAGATGACGGTCAATATTAAAAATATTTCCCACTCTGGCCTGCTCACGCAAATATATCTGTGCCTTTTCAATTATGTCTCTCCTTTCCTCAGTGGTGAAAAGAGTATTTAGGAGCTGGCGACAATCTGTCCAAGTAGGGCTATGAGTATTTACTATTGAAGTCACCAAGTCCATCATAGCCTGAGGTTTTTCTGCAAAAGATGGGGTGTGTGTTTTCCAATTCATCAGATCTGTAGTTGTGAATGGAATGTACTGCAGGGTCGAAGTTCGAGGTGGCCGTGGTCCGGGTTGCCCGTTAACCAGCGCAGGCTCCTCAAGTGCATCAAATACTCTTCTAAGAGGGGCTACTACGTGACCTTTCTCTTCACTTTGCTCTAGGGGCCTCAAATCATAAGGGATGGTATCTGTTCCAAGGCGTTCTTTTAGCAGCTTTATACGCCTGGCTGTATTGCTTGCTGACCGATTAAGGTCTCCCTGTAACTTCTGTAATATTTCTCTGGGACTTGGATGTACAGGGGTTTGGGGTGGGCAATCAGTTGTTCCACTAAGGGAGACTGTAGATGGAGGTCTATTAGGAGTCACAGGTGGAATAACCACTTCTGCTTGGGCTTTATTATAGGACTCCAATGCCTCCTGAAGATATTTATCATAATCTATCAAGGAATCAAGCTCTGTGACTCCACCCCCATTATTCATTCCACTTTCTTGCTTCGGGGTTACAACTGGTGGAGTGTTTGGATTAGGCTCCCTTCGATGTGGAGCATAGGGGGGAGGTGGAAGCACCTCTTCCTCTGGTCCCTCAAAAATGGGTTTAAGTTTATTTGGCAAGATTCCTTTCCTAGCTTCAGCTTTTACAGCCAATAATTTGCATCGTTGGACTTTGCATTCCCTTATCCATGGAGGATTTTTATTTAATGTGCTCAGCCAGGAATCTATATATGGAAATTGTTCTGGGCACCCTCCAGTTTCTTTGGCGATATCAGACCAAAGTTTGCTTACTAAATTTATATCAAAGGTTCCCTGGGATGGCCATTCAGTATTTTGTTTTGGCCATTCTAGTTCACATAACGTTCTCAAGCGCTCTGGCGTCATTTTGACTCCATATGCCCCTGAGAAGGCTTTCTTAAAATTATTTAACATACACTCAAGAGGTGTATTTTCCCCCTTTGAACCCCCAACTCCCATTGTATGGCCCTGTGAAGTATCCACTCAGTCACTCACAGACACGCTTTGTGGGTTTCCTTGCCTAGTGAAGTCGCCTTACTAGGAACCGAAGTACTGCCCACTCCACACTCAGGTCAGCTACAGATTGCTCTGTACTTTCTCACACATACAATGCGCTGGATACTTCACCACACTCTACCTCCCAATTTTCCCTTTTCCTCCACCAGACCACCATCTGATGTACCCAACCACCTAGCGTACTCAGTTTCCCCTTACTGAGACGCAGAAGTTTGATCAAGACTTCTCTTCCTCCTAATTAATTGGAGGGCCAAAAATCCCTTTGTGCACTTACCCTTGGTTGATTCCCTGTTTCCCCCGGTTCCGTCGCCGCCAGTGAGCAGGGTATCAGACAGACGAGTCTTCTGCGTTCCCCCTGGAAAAATTTACCAGTGCGCGCTTTGGGTAAGCAGTTGTCCTCTCTCTTGTACCCTGCCCAGTAGGGCGAAGGGGCTGCGTTCCAGCAGACCACTTATCCGAGTCACAGGGCACCATAAAATGTAGCACCTCTGCTTGTGGTTAACGCTTAGCTGGAATGAAATATTCAACGCAGCAATAGAGAAATTAAAATATTAATTTATTTGTCAGACAAATAAATGAGAGGCACAGTGGTATATGGTTACCAAGCTCTGGCCTGGCCTCCTGCCATCCTGGCCAGCACTTATATTCCCTTAATCCAGCCCCCTTTGCTCCTCCTGTGGCTGCCTCTGTCCAATCAGCCTGGTTGGAATTCCTATTGGCTGTTTGGTAGAACCAATCACAAAAGATACACCCACAAAAGATACACCCATTTCCTTGCCCTTATAAGGGAGACAAAGAGCTATATATATGACATATAAGTAATAATATATCTTACATGGAATCTTAATTACCAGCTCACCTCTTGCCCTATTGCCTTCTAAAACAAATGTTTAATCTTACATTTTTATGTTCAACAGATGTCAAGGATCTTGAGTTCACATCAACATTGAAAGATTTCCTTCATTTAAGGTTTCTAAACAAATGCCTGACAACTATATATCAAGAGTGCTTGGATGGCGTCTTCTGTCTGGCAGGGGGGCTAGGCTGGTGGCTGACTTAATTTCAGGATAAATACAACTCTTACAACCATATGAAATAAGAATCTAGCATTCCTTAAATCCTTTGCATAATTACATTTAAGCCAATATATTTAAGCTAATATATTTCATACATTATCATAGGTAGCCTCTTAAAAGAATAAAGCTTCTCAAAGTAAAAAGGAAGGAACTCAGTAAAAAACAGCTTTTAAAAGAAGCCTCTTTAGTTTACACTCCTCCTTTCACCCCCCTTTCCAGCCTAAAAATAAAGTAGAAAGAAGCTTCTTCTCCAGCCAAGCCAGTTGCCTTTCCCCAACATTTTATTGCCCTTTTTAACTCTCTCAGTTTAAGAAAGAAACAGCTTTAGAAGATTTCCTAAAAATGTTCTCCTTTTTCTGTCAGCTAAATGTTTTTCCCATTTGCTTCTGGCCTTAGAGAATTCAGCTCAAGGTTTAACGTGAGGCCCATTGGTATCATTTTACTTATTTACCCATTCTTAATAGTGTTTTTTCAGCCTTGGGGCAGCATATGTAATTCTCCCTTTTTATGACTTTGAGAATTGTTTTTTCTACCATAAATCAATGGGGCCCTCTTGTCTTAGGAGAAAACCTCTTGCCAAGGTTTTTTCTGCCTGGCATGAAACATTTTGAAAATCTAAGCCCATTTAATTTAGGAACCTGATCAAGATATAAGCCAATATAAGTCTTGATTAAAAATGCAGTCTATATTCAGATGCCACAATATGGCACATTAGATATGGTTCCAGATTGCAAGGGAAGTTACTGAAAAGAGCACATGGAACACAGCTATGTGCACTGCTGTGTAAATCAGCAGCGGGTTTTTTCAAATTAAAAAAAAAAAAGCAAAAGGGTTTACAGAAATAAGCCTAATTACCAAAATCACTGTCACTGAGCCGTTTCCAGGAAAAAGGGTGACACAACATTCGTAATTTCAGCAGCATGAAAATCTTTTCACTGGTGATGAACGCCAGTGACTCCTCTTTCGTCAAGGCCCTTGACACTTTTGTACCCAATAGATTTAGACAATAATTAACTTACTACCTAAAATACCTTCAGTCGCATGATGAGAGCCAGCGACACACATAATTAGCATCCTTGTAATTGAGTCCAATCAAAACTAGAGGATTTATTGTACATGTACAAATAACTAATTTAGAGTTGGAGGGTTGGAGTGATGGCCACAAAAGGGTCTGTATGACATCAGTCAGGCTCATCGAGTAACCTGATACTAGCCTGATACAAAGATGGCAAAGAATGCCTGTGTGTCTTTTGTTTGAGCCAACCCCAGGGTACATAGATCCATCATTTTTATTTATTCTGCTTATTTGTTCTGCTTGAGCAAAGAGTGTTTTGCTGGATGAAGGCAGGAGCTCCTAGGAAAAAAGACATGTATGCAGATACAGGCATGTTGCTGATGGAAACACTGAGGTTTTCAAAAAGGAGAAAGGGCAGAATTTCCACAGGCTGCAACAGCATTACTCCACTGCAGCAAAACCAACAATGAAATTCGCCACACAGTTGGGAGTCTGAGACACTGCCATCTAAAAGGAATGGCCTTACTTCATTCAAAGAACTATTAGAAAATTCTTCTCAAATACAGGAGGAGACCATTTCTAGGGGAAACTGTTAGGTTTAGGAAAAATAGTCCTGCTAATGCCATATTCTAACTGTGACATGGTGGAAGTGACATTGTGACTGTGGCAGGAGGCCATGGTTGGAGGCGGTAAGCAGAGCCATCCGAAGCCATTTTGCTGCTGGAGGCAAAACAGAAAATAGCACCCCACCCAGCTGTCTCCTTTTCTTACCAGAGTGGGCTCACCCACAGTTAGTTAGAATCCCACACAGTTGTCACCACTGCCGATCTGTGGCTGTTTAAATCAATAAATGTGGCGGCCATTCACCCAACCTTGTGGCTAGCCCATTGTCTTATTATTTCCTTGTGAGGTTGCAATTAGTGTCATGTGAAGTTGAGCCCCTACGTAGATTTTTGCTCGTGAAAAGGAGGGAGCCCATACTATGCATTTCCGTTAAATCCTTTTACTGTACCTGTAGCTTTGTTCCTCTGCAACGTTCCTTGTTGCTGCAGAGGTAAGTCCTTCTGTGGGTTCTGTTGCAGAAATACATTGTCTGCATGTTTTTCAATGCAGTCCTACTGCATCATGATTTTGTAGTCACAAGAGGGCATAAATGCTTTGCTCTTCTGCTTGCATATTTGGCTTGGGATCAACACACACAAAATTAACCTTAACATTAAAAATTATACCTATTTTGAAAACATTTTGTCGTCCAAGAGAGATTTGGCTCTTAGGTCATACTCATGCTTGGGCTCAAAAGCTAAAATATCATGAACATGCTTATAATTTGGGGGGAGGTTAGGTAATGTGGAAAGAAAAATACAATGAGAATATATAGTCATCATTCATACTACTGTGTCAACAATATAACTTTTCCCTGTGAGAAATGGTTACAGTCTTTAGGGGAGCATACTACAGCATACCCAACAACTGTCCTGGAAAATGGGACATCCCATTTTTTCTCACAAGCAGGTGGGGGCCAAAATGGCTGCAGCAATCTTATGCTATTTCAGGCTGCACTCTTGCCCTGAAAAAGGTGCTTTTGGGGGGCATCATGTGGTGCTCGTGTGGGTCACATGACAGACATTGGAGTGAGACCCCAGAAGATAGCACCCTGGTTTGGGGACACTTTGTATTGGAAGGTATGATAAAGGTGTATAAGATTATGTCTTGTGTAGACAAGATGGTTTTTATTGCCCTCTCATAATGTTAGAACGTGGGGGCCATCCAATGACAATGTATGTTGGAAGATTCACAGCAGACAAAAGTACTTCTTCATATTGTGCATAATAAACTATAGAATTTGTTTCTGCAAGATGAAGTGATGGTAACAAACCACAAAAGCTGTGTCTTACCACCAGTATGGGAGCCAGTAGTTGGGGAGCACAAGTTGGGAGAGTTTTGCTGTGACTCTGCTGCTGCACTCAAGTTCTGCTTATGGGTTTCCCATAAGTATCGGGTTGCCTACTGTAATGCTTTGATTAGCTGAACTTTTGGTCTGATCCAGAAACACTTATGTTCTTAAGGTCCTGACAAACATGTAGCATCAAAAGTATAGCAGACTTTGCTGTGGCTGCAACATTATCAAAACAGGATTCTGAATTGTCTAAAGTGTCAAAATCAACCCAAAGCCCAATTTATTCTGAATTTCGCTGGCAAGTCTGGGAAAAGAAGAATAACCATCAAATATTTAACAGGCTCAAATAAAAAAGATGGAGAACAGTAAAAGAGAACACTGAGAAAAGTAGAGTTTAGTTAAATATTAATTAAAATAACCTACCAGCAATATCAGGCAAGTGACGAAACAAATTGCAGATTGTCCTTTTGGGAGAGTAGCATGAAGAAAAGATTGTGTTCCGTTTTCTCCACATTAAATAACTGTGACAATTGATAAAATTGTTAATTCAACCAGCTGTTAATTCACCAGCTCAGGGCATGGCAGAGGGGGATGTAATCTGAGGAGAAGCTCCCCACTTTTTTTTCAGGGAGAGAGAAACTTTGGAGGGGGAGGGGGCAAGGTAGGAAAGGAGTGTTTCTTCTGTCCAGTGGGATTTCTAGAGCATGTAAAAATATAATCCGGCATGCTTCATAGAGCAAAGACTCTGCCAGCTTGGATCTGGAGCATGAGATGAGAAGCATATTTTGGCATACTCCATAGCCAGTGCTTGGCACATGACAGGAAAACAAAGAGCAAGCACTCAGATTCCCCCAAGAGCATGCAAGGAGATGGAAGAAGGTCTCCCCCCTTTTTTTCTGGTGCATAGTGATGTGCAAGGCAATGTGCCCAGCCCCTGGGAAGTGCATTTTCCCCAAGAACATTCCACCAAATAGGCTAGATGGAACTGAGACAGCAGTGTACTGTTCTGGGCCATTGGGGCAAGAGAGGCAGTGTGAGGAAATCCTTGGTGCCATTTGGCACGTTCCTAAGATGGTCTGAGTAGGAAGGCAGGGCTTGATCCCTACTTAAAGGATGGTCTGTCTTCTCTCCAGCAGCACCCTCCCTCCCTCCCAGTGTGCTTTGGGGTCACCACATAGGATTTCCCCCCAATCTGCATTTTGGATCGCAAATTGGTTCTTTGCCTATTTCGCACTGAATAGCGGGACAGAGTGTTATATGGTCTATTGTGTTGTTTCAGTAGGTTAATCTTCTTGATTTGGTCACTTTGGACCAGGCATAGGCAAACTCCAGCCCTCCAGATGTTTGGGACTACAATTCCCATCATCCCTAGCTAACAGGACCAGTGGTCAGGGATGATGGGAATTGTAGTTTGCCTATGCCTGCTTTGCACAGTGTAGATGCAGGAAAAGAAATAGTCTGGTTTAGGCTAGTGACACCCTTTAGGCACCTTTCAAGGGATGGGTCAGCCCTGAGGCTCACTTCTCAGACTCCACAGTTCAGTGGGTGGGATAGGGGCCTCCTTTGAGGCCAAACTTCCTCATCCACTAGGAGCTCTGCAGTCCCAGGGGCATGATGAGGCAAAGTCTCCGTTCTCACCTTCAGAGTATGGGCCAGGAAACAGGGCAGGCTAGAGAGCTGTGCCCTAATTCCTTAGGCAAGGGTGGGTCACCCAATGGCTATAGTTATCCAATTAAGTTAGTTCCCACCGCATAGTCATCTCCCTCTGCTGATTTTAATATAAGTTCTAAATAAAAGGGGCCCAGTTCAACCCCAACTTGTGCGTCTGCCTCTTTATTTGCCTATCTGGATGCAAGGACTACTTAAGTAGCAATGCTAGGATTTCTACTTATAAATGGAGAAAAACATTGATGTGGTAGATCTCCTGAAACAAACACATTCACTCAGATTGATTGAGGAAAGTGAAATTAAAGATGAAGAAACAGTGAATAAAGTTTTCACGAAGGAGAACAAGAAGAAATTACCAGTTGTTTCATTGAAGTTTTCCAGCTAACAACACATATTTTATCGTTCTCCAGTTTTTCTCTTATGTAGCATAGCTTGGTAACCCTGCTCAGTACAGTTGTTCAGGAGAGTGTGCATTGAGTAAACCATGTGTAATAAGTACCAGAATAAGGAGACCGTGTTTGACAATAGGAAGTTCTGTCTAAAATTGGACAAGTACATTTTATAAAATCTGTCCTGGGTAAAATAGAAAAATACAGTATATTGAACCAGATAGATATAGATGCAGATATCTCATGCACACACTTTTAAAGAAATAACTAATTCTCAAGTAAGCCTCACTCGGCCAAGCGATAACTAATGATGAAAGTAACTATGGTTCAATTTATTTTCAAAAAGCCCATACATACATTTTGCTTTTTAACAAACAAGAAAGTTTCCCATAAAAAAAAAATGTGGGTTCCCATATGCACACTTATCTGGGAATAAGTCTTACTGTGGCTAACTTCTGAGTAGAATTGTATAGAATTGTCCTGTTAACCATTAGAGTTCATTTCCTCTGGGGGAGGGACCACATGGTGTGGCTTGAGTTTAGGGTTTCTAGGAAAATCTGGCTACAGTAGTAGAATTTATATAGATACCTAGAGCAGGGATATGATCTAATTTGCCATTGATTTGGACTGCAGGTGAATTGCTCTCCCAATTCTCCCAATTACTCTTCTAAATTATCAAGGTCACTTAACCTATCCCTGGGACCAAATTTATTCATGCTGTCCAAAGTGCTTATGCCAACATTTCTGAAGTCTTTAGCAGCCAGGACCACCCAGATGACAGGGCTGAGCTCTTACAATCCAATGCCATTTGCTCAATAAGGACAAATGGGATGTGGCCTATGGTTATCTGAAACAATTTGTTTTAGATAAGCCATTATCCATCCTGCTGATTTTATTGTAGTTGCTACCCCTACAGAGATTTATTTGAAGGAAGTAATCGTTAGCCAATCTGCACATTAGCCTTGATTACTATTCTTTCTGTAAACCCAACTGAGTACTAAGAATCTTGCCTATAGTGGCGTTAGACAATAGGAAAATTAAAACAGCATTGTTCTGTAAATACTAGGGGTATGCAATGGCCACAAGTTTCTCTTTTTATCTGAACCAGAAGGATTTGGAAGCAGCCCGGTCTGCTTCAGATCCACTTTGTCTTGTTTCAGTTAGATTTGCTATTTGGGTCCAAGTCTGATGGGTTAAATCTGAAGCCCTGGTATGCCCCCTTCAATAACTGTAATGGGGAATCTAAAAGTGGCCGTAACTTTTCTCCCTTTTCACACAAATGAATGGCATTTACAGGCAAAGGAGTTCCTCCAGAGTGGATCAAGTATGCTATATTTTGAACAGATCCAACCTGCAGTTTTTGTGTAGGAAACCCTACCACTCTCCACCCAAACTGTGGGCATTTCCCCAGTGAGCTTGTTTTTGTTTCTCTGCTTGCATGTTCTTGACCTAAACTAAGAGGAGCCAATCTATCAGAAAAGAAATGGGGGGGGGAGAGAAAATGGTTGTGTGTTTAACTTTATGGGGGGGACAACAAGGCAGCAGATCTACATGGAAGGTTGGCACATGTCCACCTACTATGACATGCCTTGATCTGACTTGGTTACCTGAAAGACTATCATAAATCACCCCATTGCACCTAAAGTAGTTGAGGTACACACAGAGTTGATGCAGACCCCAATTAAATGTCACTTAGTCACTTTATACAAAAGGGGGGGATCTAATTAAATAAAGTATAATTAACAATGACCTTTACACACCTACTAGTCCACACTTTGCTGCTTCAGTGCCATTTGTTGTTAAAAGGTGTATATATCTGTAGACCTCAGTGTGGTTCGCAACATAAAATTATAATATAAAAAAGACAAAATACATAATAAAAATAAGATAAAAAACAAACCAATAATACCCCCTCCCACAACACATTTAAAAGAGCATTGGATATCAATCAGCCAAAGGCCTGGTTGAAGAGAAAGTCATTCACCTGGCGCTTAAAGGTGTATAACGAAGGCCGGCTGAATCTCCCTGGGGAGAACATTCCACAAACAGGCGGCCAGTGCAGAAAAGGCCTGTTCTTGTGTTGCCACCCTCTGGGCCTCTCATGGAGGAGGCACACAAAGAAGGGCCTCAGATAATGATATCAGGGTTCCTTCTTTCTTACATCCTGGATTTATGTTGTGGATCACAATACAAAATAGCTCATTGTATTTGACACTGTAACCTTACAGAGGGTGGATGACGCCAATTCAGAGTGAGGGGACATTACCCTCACTCTGAGTGGCCAAGGGGTGAGGAATAGGATTGTTCTTGCCTACAAGAACAGGAAGAGGTGGAAAGCCTACGTGGTTATTGTCAACACCTGGGCTACCACCCAATGCAGGAACTTCCCCACCTTCAACCTCACCTTCTGCACCCTATTTCTAGTAAGACAGGGAAGAATTTTGTCTCTGTCATCCCCACTCCACAAAATTGCCAAGCACAGGAAGCTGTTGTAGCCCTATAAATGACTGTGAATTTGAGCTTCAGTCCAGACTTGCATTCCAATGACAAGAGTTGAGAGGCACTGTCTACTTTCAGCATAGTACTGTTGAGAGAGCTAACTACAATCAAAGAATCCTCCTTCAGAGACTGAACTAAATGAACCCACTGCCCAATAATTAATGTTTATCGAATTATATAAACAAATTCTGTCTAATCAACTGTCTTAAATATAATAATATGCCATAAGTAAACGTACAATTAAATCTAAGTAAAGCCTATCAAGTCAGTAGAAAAATTCCAAATGTAACCAATCTTAGAGGCAATCGTTTTCAAAGCAATCAAACAGTCCCAAGTTCATGCAATCTTAGAAGCAAATCAGCTCAGTCCAATCAAAAGTGCCACATGCATTTTGACTCCTCTTTTCATCAGTGGCTGTTAGCTATCAAGTAAAATTGGTTACATTTGGAATTTTTCTACTGACTTGCTCAGATTTACTAGAATTTAATTGAATGTTTGCATATGGATTATTATTGTTATTATATTAAAGATAATTGTTTAGCCTGAATTTGTTTATATAATTAAATCAGCCTTATGTTATTTTACACAGCCTTGGGCTATATCTCTAATTTGCAGGGTGTTTGGGCGAGTAAGTTCATTGGTCCATATTAGCCTTTTAATTATCATGTTCAAATTGTTTGCTACTAGAGCATCTTGCATCACAGCTTTCATCCAAACATCTCAAAAGCCACTGGGATTTATCAGTGAGACTAGAGGGGCACCACATAGACACAAATTCACCTTGCAAGGACCATTGTCATTTTACCTGGCAAGATCTACAAAGAAAATTAGATATATTAAAATGAGGTTTCCTTTTTGCAGACTTCCTCCCAATCTGATTTGCTGAGTAGATAGCAACAATAATCCATAAACAGACCCCTGTGTTGCAATATAGACAAGCTGAACAAAACAACACAACACGATGGCCAATAACAATGGCACTAAACACTATTTATAGACTAATACAAATGATCAGAAATTGCAACCAAAGTCTCTAAATCTTCTTCACCAGTCGCGGTAGAATAATTCAAAAGTTCGATATATACGTAGTCTGTCACCAAATATCACCGGAACAGAATTCCGGATAACCAATCTGTTTCGTTCAATGCTAAGATACATACCCAACTAAGATACATACCCAATCTTACATGTAAGTAAATGTAAACACTGTAGAAAATATGCTCTGGATCAGTACTCATATGATACTGTAGTCACTGATGCTGGTAACAAATTGTAAAGAACATAATATAGTTAGCCACAGGTGAAACTAATATACAGTAAGGGAAATTAAAGACACAGCACAACATTAACAGCAAGAATGCCTGACAACCAGATGAAAACAGTACCCCGTCCAGTCAGTGGATCATTGCTTTCTACAGCATTTATATTTACTTGTAAGATTGGGTATGTATCTTAGTTGTATATATTGTATTATGCAATTTATTTTATACAGACACAGGTTTCATCGCATGTATATTGTAATTTCAGCTTGTTAAGAAATTGAACTGCATCCTTCTCATATTAATTCTTACAAGTCTGGCTGATGAAGAATTGATCAAGATTGGCTGATGAAGCATTGAACGAAACAGATTGGTTATCCGGAACCTCCGTTCTGGCGATATTTGGTGACAGATTATGTAGATATTGAACTTTTGAATTATTCTACCACGACTGGTGAAGAAGATTTAGAGACTTTGGTTGCAATTTCTGATCATTTGTATTAGTCTATAAATAGTGTTTAATGTCATTGTTATTGGCCATCATGTTGTGTTATTTTGTTCAGAATAGATAGCAACAGCAGATAGCGTGGTGAGGCTATGCCAGACACTTGACTTCTGTAGAAATGGTAGCACACTGGGACTGAGAAGGGGAGGGGTGCAGCCAGCAATGAGGTCAGTGCAGTACAATGCACTGGCAGGAACACCAGACTGCACCATGCCAACCTCCCTCTCTCTGTCCTAGTATGCTTCAGGGATGCAGCCAGGTGACAGTCAGTTGAGCTGCTGAACCCCAGCATGCCACCCACTGCCTCTGGAAAGATCACCAACTTCTTGTTCTTGCAAGCAGTCATGCTACCTGTCTTAGCACCCAGAAGGGGCTGGTATCTATCCAGCTCATACTTCATTAGATATATTTTTAAAAACCTTATTGTAGTTAGAGTCTGGCCTAAGTAGACAATATGTTGAAGAAAGCTGTCCATTAGGAATCTGGATAACTCTGAGTGGCTTCCAGAAAAAAATTAAAAATACATTTAAACATCAAATGTTAAAAACTTCCCTAAACAGGGCTGCCTTCAGGTGTCTCCTAAATGTCACATAGTTGTTGATTTCTTTGACATCTGATGGGAGGACGTTCCCCAGGGTGGGCGCCACTACCGAGAAGGCCCTCTGCCTGGTTCCCTGTAACTTCGCTTCTTGCAGTGAGGGAACCAACAGAAGGCCCTCAACGCTGGCCCTCAGTGTCCAGGCAGAATGATGGGGGTGGAGACGCTCCTTCAGGTATAGATATGAAGCCCTAAAGTTGGGCTGGATGAAAAGAAAAAGGCATCAAATGAACAACCTTCTGCTGCAAGACAGCTGACCCATCTCTCCTATGGTCTCTTTATCATATCCTCAGATCTAAAGAACCACAAGCCTAAGGTGGTTTCTCACAAACAGCATGTGCAGTGGTAAACTTGTGGCCAGGTTTTACCAAATTCCTGCCTATACTAACTCCTCCCAGATCAGGGAGTGTGGGCAACCAGGGAGGCTGCAGTGTTCTGGAGAAATATTTGCTGGAAAAGGAAAACAAGCATACCACCTTCAGCCACCTCACAATGTTAGGGTGTCTAAGAAACCCCTGAAATTCTAAAGTGCCTCTAAAGTGAAGAAGAAAAATGTAAGCCTCTTTCACAGGAGAGGAAAACATGAGAGAAATTGGAGGACAGATTTTGGCACAGCACTAATTTTAGGCTGTTCATAAACCAAAAGAACCTGCTTTCACCCAGCAGAAAAATGCAACTCAGATGCTGGCGGGATGGGGTAAGAGAAAAATCCATTAAACTACTATAGCTCTATTGACTTCCATATAACTGTACCGTGTTACATCAGCACCTGTAACATAAAGTATAGGATTATAAAATGATTTGGCCTCATCTCCTGAATATTCTCACATACTTTACTCATTAGCCCCACTGAGCCAGTAGAGCCATAAAGAGCAAACCTGGATCGCGGTTCTTGCAGAAGAGGGCCATCCATCAAATGCTAGCCAAATTCTAACTGCAGCATCTTTAATACTGGTGTTTATGTACTAGTCAGGAAACTCTCTGGTGGGTTATTCAGGTGTCAGGTGGAGTTGTGGCCGGCTTTTGACATGTTAATGGAATGATCCGAGAGGTGCGGAAAAGAAGAAATATTATGCCACAGCATCTGCCTTAACTGCGTCACTTTTCAGAGTGCAAACCACACACTGCAACCACAGCTCTTCAAAGAACCTCCTGTTTCCCAACCACAGTGCCCCACACAACACACACATACTTGAGCCACAGAAAAAGAGGATATTGCCTTTTCATAGTTTGTTGACTTGGGGCTTTTTATCCTAAGTATTCAGTTAAAAAAAAGCAGGAGTTGCTCTGCTCACTTTTGCCTCTGACCCCACAGGGCTCCTCAATATTTTGGGGAGAGCTGGGCCAAAAAAATAATGGGGTGGAGGGGACTAAGTGTGGAGCCAAGTACAAAAGGAGAGAGGAAGGGTACAAAAGGTATGGGGAAGGAGGGTCAAAGGAGCCCCCTGCCATTGGTAGTGGCAGGAGGACAAGGAGAGGGGGCCACTGGCCATTGAAACCATGCTGTTGCCACATTCGGCTCCACCCCTGACATCCTGTTGTTGCGTGCACAACATTGGGACATTGTGCATGTGTGACGTCGCCCTCCCCCTTTGCCCTCTCAAGCTAGCGCCTCTGGTGACCACTGTCATGTGGCCCCCAGAAGGTTGCCTAGAGGGAAGAATGGCTCTCAGGGGAGAAGTTCCCCTGATATAGAAGAAAAGTTCTATAAGCCCCAATAGAACTGAAGCAGAGAAAGAGAGTTCAGGAGAAAGGAAAGCCTAGCAAAACAAAGCATAAAGCCCTAGGAGAGACACAATTCGTTTCTTGTGCTACTATGAACATCTAAAATAAGTCCTCAAAAAAGCTCGGTTGGACATGGTATGTTGTTGCAAGTTTATCCACTTATGACCATAACCATGGAAAAGACCAACATGTGAGAGAGTCAGAATTGATCCAAGGAGACCTAGGTTCCCACCAGTAAGCTTTGGCCCATCATAATATTTCCACTTAATCTACCTCCTTTGCTTGTTGTGAGATAATCTCAATGCCTCCCACCCAGACCTCCTTGATGGGAACATGGAATACAAATGGAACTCATTAATAAATGCTGCTGAAGTCAAAGCTAAACAACTTCAAACAGCCTCACTGTAGGCAAGGAGAGAATATAACTTCATTACCCCACAGATGAAGGGGGAAAGTAGAGAAATAAAATATTAGTCTGTTTATTCATTCCAGCATTGATTCCATGGCAAAATGGTACCTAAAGTGTCACAAAGGGGAAAATCACTCCTAGTTGTTTTTCTTAAATACTGTATAATAATAATAATAACAATAATAATAATATATTAGACATGTGTTGTGCCCAGATACTGTTTTAATAGTATTCTGAGAACTATTGCCCAAACATATGTGTATGTCACCTAAAGATCTAGCTTTTTTGTGTAAATACTCACAGTGACACTACAATAAATTGATTGCATTCCCTGATTAAGAGGTATCATTAAGAGCATGCAAATGACGGGCCAAAGAAGGTACAAAGACAAAAGTTTTCTACAGAATGCATACTTGTTTTGCATACTTTGAAAATGCTATCGTACGTGGTATTTACTGTAGATTAGGCGGTCTCATTTCCTGCTGCACAACACAGCTTCACTTGTTAACCCCACTATTAAAATGTCTTTAGACTCCCCAAATGTTAGTCTGAAGAACAGCAGGATTGAAATGATGTAACAATGAATCACAGAAGCTCTTGAAAATCCACATGGTGCATAAAGAATACCTGCCCATTTTATAGTTGAGTAAAAGGCGGCACAAAGTTGTTGCAAAAGATATATGCAATTTGCTGTTCAACAGAGGGCTGAGTTCACATGTGCAGGGTTTTCTGCACAGATTTCACTTCAATGCAGAAAATTTGCATGCACCCACATGTACACTGGTATGTGTAGTACATGTACACTGGTGTGTGTAATGAACCTGTGTTTTGCTATCCAAATCTGCTGGACAGACCTGCCTCCACATTTGGCCTGGCGTGATATGTGCCTGTGGCAAAATATGTATGAAAGTGATGTAATACTCACACATGAATTATATTATGTGTAGAAGAGCCATTACAGACCACCTCCCCATTTTATGTTTTCCCCTTCCTCTTCAAATGTAGCATAAATCTAGAAATCCTATTTTTCTGTCTACAGCCTTAACCAACCAGCTGTAATTTCTCTTTCTCAGTCCCTTTTCTCCACCCAGGAAACAGAACCTGCCAATAAAGTGATTAAAACTCATTAATCCTAAATAACCTGATTTCCCATGTTGATAAGCTCAAATGGACAGAACTACCACCTTGCTTCTGCTGCTCTGGCAGTCGTGAATTGTACCCCTGTCTATTCTTCCCCTTTAATGCAGGACCATTTCCTCCACCTGCACTAATCCTCTGGAGAGCAAGGGCAGTCTTATATCAGCATAATACTCCGGTTAGCTTACACTGGTTTCCACACACATGCACACTTGAGAGGTTATTATAGGGGACCTTGCTTTGGCTGTGGATTTTATTGCAAAGACTGTGTTTAAGTACAGCAGAACAAAAAAGAAGGGGAGCTGGTTTTAAACCACCTCACGAAAAATAAAGCTCACATTGTTTGTCTGCTTTAAAAACCTTTAATCCGCTGGCTATGGATGGTTTTCTTAGCTGCAAGTTAACAGCCTGAACATTATAAAATGATTAAAATACAGCCTTAATTCACTGGTGCCTATATGAATTAGCATGAACTCTTATATAATCATGGCCCAATTAAAAGCCAGTTAACAGTTATCACCACTGAATGTGGTCCAGCTAATGACAGTTATCTCCTGATGCTCCCGATGTTCCTATCTCTTATGAAAGCTCAAGGCCACGGGGGGGGGGGGGTAGCCTGTAACCAATCATAAGCCTGCCAATTAATAACAATTGACCTCACAGTGCAGACTTTTAAAGAAGAACATTTTCATTGCCTAGAGCAGGGTCTGCTTAACTAAATCCAGGTGGTTAGGAAAGACTTTGGCTCAAAGCTCCACAGAGTTTTGGAAGAAACGGATGACATGCCTCTAGTGGTGGCACTGATCACAGCCCGACTGTCACTGCCTGCTCTATTCAGCATTTCCACTCAGCCTTCTGCCACAATCTTCTAAAGCAAAACCAATTTTTTCTCACATTGAAAATTAAGAGCGCTGTGAATTGGGCGACCATGATAGACAGATCACAGGATTCTACAACGAGAGTGACAGGTGGAAAGGCAAGTAGAGCAATGGATTTGTCCTGGCAGCAAACATGTGCTAGTAAACAAACTCACCCAGCACATCTCAGTCAGGAGAGGGAGGAAGGAAGAGGGGGGAAAGTCCATCTTTATTCCTGAGCTTGCCAAACGCAATGAAATCTTGAAATGAATTTTTGATAGCCTCTTTCTAACTAGGGCAGCACAGTTTCCAAATGACAGTGATGCCCATGTTGTAAGGAGGCACAAAGTAAAAATAGGTGCCCAGGATCTTCAAACAAAGCTTGCATTTGACTTCAATATATATGTGTACCAGGATAGCAGCATGCAGAACACCTGGCACCCCTTCTTTTCAAACCAGCCAATGTTAAGAATCTTTAGGGCTGAGATATATGCAAAGTATTTTCAGTGGAGCAGCTCTTGATATCCCCAGAGTAGTTTCTTCCCAGGCCATGATGCGTAATGCATGTGCATGTTAAGTCATTAATTTCAGCGGGAAGATTTTCTTATTGCTACAAGATAACAATAAGCAAAGGAGACTAGATGAGCAAAGCAGCAATGAGCATGCTCAGCTGGGCAACAAAGATTACACAAGTGGAAATGGAGGTGGAAGTGGAAGGCTTGCAAATGGCTGTTTGTTCTTCAGCAGTTCTCTCCTGACATATTTGAAAAAGGGGCACAAAGAGTTCTTGGGCCACTCGACAGAAAAGTTACAAAGCTATGCATCTTTCTGGTGCTCAGTGGCAACAGTTTTGGGGTTTTGCCAGTGGGAGAGATACCAAAAATTAGTCCTTGGTTGTTTTCCAGCACTGACCAGAAGCCAGCCCAAAAATGGTATAAAGAAATTGTCTGTAAATATTGTCAGGGTTTGATAGGAGCTTAAAAATGCCAGACTTATACAGTGGTACTTCAGGTTAAGAACTTAATTCATTCTGGAGGTCTGTTCTTAACCTGAAACTGTTCTTAACCTGAAACACCATTTTAGCTAATGGGGCCTCCTGCTGCTGCCGCTGCGCCGCCACTGCATGATTTGTGTTATCACCCTGAAGCAAAGTTCTTAACCTGAAGCACTATTTCTGGGTTAGCAGAGTCTGTAACCTGAAGCATATTTAACCTGAAGCGTCTGTAACCCGAGGTACCACTGTATTAATACGACACAAACAGTGGTGCTAATATGCATTTATCATGTTAATATTTGTGTGTGTGTGTGTGCACGCTAACAGCCACTTTGGAAACCATATGACTTCAAAAAAGCATCATTCTGATTTGGCTTCCCTATACTTCCCACACAGTGGTGCTGATGGTGTCCCTACAGGTTGTGGACCTAGAATGGCCAGATGGCCAATATGGACAGCTAAATGCTACATCCTATAAATCACATCCTCTGGACTCCTTCAGAAACCAGCTAAATGGTGAACAAAAATAAATGCTATGGTCATGAGCATTATGCTTTGCATGTCCTGGTGGAAGAAGAGCAGTGATTGTAGCTTTATCTTATCCGTGAAGCTATTTGGTAGCCAGAATCCTTGAAACTGTGGAGTAGGGTTTGGCATTTACACTACCCTTCTTCTACAACAGCTTGGATTGGGACACAAATATTGGGAAACAAATGTGATGATTCTATCATTCAGGAGGTATCTTCTGGGCTTCTTCCTCCTTCAGAACATCAGGAGGTCCTGAGGAAAGGAAATCTTGAGCTCCTCTGCATTGCCATTGAACACAGTGGCAAAACAGATAAATAGATCTGGAGATTATCTCTGAAATTTAGGTAGGAAAAGGTAGAAATTATGACATTTTATTTATTTCATAAAAATTATATACCGCTTGATGGTAGGAAAAAACCTCAAAGCTGAATTAGGGATGTCCTAATGCTGAGGTACCAGATAGGTCTTTTATCCACAGGTTGTGTTTAAGATAGTCCATTATGCTATGAAGCCTCCTGTTTGTTTGAGTGCTACCTTGTAAAATCCTCTTCAACTCTTCAAGCCAAAGGTGAGTCAACAACAGCAATGACTCATCCTTGAGCCTCATAAGTGCTGATATAATCAAATTGATGGTGGTGGTTTTCTGATAGGAAGTGGCTCCCCGCCAGGGCTGAAATGGGCATGGCAAATTTATTACAGCAAAACAAATGAGTGTGGAAGCTTAGATTCAGAGGGGACTAGAAACTGTTGTTTAGACTTTATGTCCCATCAGCTTTCATATAAGCAGAAATCCCTGATCCGTTTTTACAAAAGAACTGCTCAGAGAGCTGTCCTAAAGGGAAATACACAACCAATTATGCTTGACTACACTGCACAAACAATGCCTCAGCCTGGTGTCCTGAGATGTGTTTCAAGAGCAACAACAGTTTAAACAAATGTGAAGGAGGGAAGGTGGCCTGGCCTTCCTCATTTTGCCCTTAACCTCAAAATGCCACCAAGTGGATAGGCTTCTTCGCCTCTCCTTCATCAGTTTATAGTCAAATTGGAGCACACAGGCTGCCCCAACATAGATAGCTGTTATTTACTGCCTGCAGTGGACACACAGATCTTTGGTCTTGTGCTGCTAGTGAAGCTAGATACAAATAGAAGTTTGTTAGTCTTCTCCTTCCCACTGCCAGCTATTAGTACCTCCTCCTCCTCCTGAGAAGCCAAGAGGGCTAAAGAGACCATTGTAGCAATGTAGTGAACTCCAGGAAAGATCTAGCCAGAACAAGTGACTAAATGGATATAGCTACCTTGTACAGCTCCCTGCGTGGGCTATCATTACAGTATTGGGTAGTCTCCAACATGAGTTCTACTCAGAGTAGACCCATTGAAATCCATAGACATGACTGGTTCAAGTCCATTTATTTCAGTGGGTCTACTCTGAGTAGAAAGGAGCTGGCTGCAAACCATTGCATATAGCTCTTTGCTTCTCAGGTGTATTCTCACCCCGCGACTTGTTATCTTTTCTGCAGAAGGTATTAAAAATGCATCCCCTCCCCAAAGCGGCAAAACAATTCCATCCTGAGCTCGGTGGACAGGAGTTAAAGAGACGCTTTTGTTGTTCAATATCCTAAGCAAAAGAGCCAAAGGTTGAAGCTTAGAGGTAGAAGAGTGTGTGTGTGTGTGTGTGTGTGTGTGTGTGTGTGTGTGTGAGAGAGAGAGAGAGAGAGAGAGAGAGAGAGAGAGAGAGAGAGAGAGAGCGCATTATCTTCGAGAAGGCAGTATAACATCAGGACCATCTTCCCATTCTGAGGGGTGGCATATAGTAAAAGGGGTGGAGAAAGAAAGCTTATCATGGGAAAGATTAGCAGAGCACCAAGAAGCGATCCATCCACCGTGATCTAGGGTTGCAAACGAAAACTATTAATGCAATTAACTCAGAAACAGAGGAGCGGAAAGGAATTGAAACAGCTCGCCAGGAATCTAAACCATGATGAATAAGCATCACACAGCACTCGGTCGCCCAGGTGCTGTCTGGGTCTCTCTTCATAATCTCCCTCTTCCTCCCCATCCCCCACCCGTCTTATTTCCTTTGCTCACCCAGCAGCGAAAAGCATCACTCCCCGCTGTTCTGCCTTCATTTTTTTTAAAAAAAAAATAAATTTAAAAAACTGTTGTGTTTAAATGCCTTCTTAAATGCTGCAGCCCAAATTGCTGCAGGTTTCCTTTCTCGGCGCCGATGAACCGCTCACGCTTTAAAACAAAATAACGAAAATGTGCATGCAGATGCATTACAGAAATGAATGGGGGAAATGCAACGGTGCCTGATCATTTGATAGAATATCCCTGTTTTCTGCTGCAGCTCTTTCCCCGCCTGCCCTCCATGATAACGGAGTCCTGTTATATTGACCACGGCATCTGGGGAATGCTTTCCCATCTCGCCTTCCCAGTTCAGCCCTACAATCCCAGTGATTCATTGCAAACCATTAGCAGGACCCCGGCGCTCATCCTTCATCGCCCCATCCAATCCCCCTGGCAGTGCTGAGACGTTCATTAGCATATCCTCCAACATCAAAGCCCTCAACCCACAGCAAAGTTCCTCACATGTGGCGAGTTCTTCCCTCGCTATAGTAAGAAAGCTGGGCTAATAGCTCGCCACGGAGACACACAAATGCAGAGCTACACGCCCCTTGTTAGCTGCAATCTTGGGGATCCGGTATTTTCTCAAAGAGGGGGTGGGGAGTGCATTTCTCCAGCCCTGGAATATAGGGCAATTGCCTGCTTTTCAAGTTTTTGCCGGAGAGGGAAGGCTAAAAGAAAGCAGGGGTAGAACATAAATCCCCAGCCAATACGAGGGAGATCCCCTCAAACCCCATTCACCGCTATCAAGGCAGATCGCAGGACTCACCCTCAGAAACCAGGCGAAGTTGGGCGAGATCCTCCCATCCCTGCGTTTTTTAAATCCACGTTTTCCCTACTCCCTGCAAGCTTCACTTTCCTGAGGAGCTGAGCACGAAGCTATTCCCAGTGCTTGTGCTGCAAAACTCCTTCGGGTGTTGTGCTTTTAAAACTCGCTCTCCCTTGCCTTCCGCCTAGTAGCCGAATAGATCACACGGTGGTTGGACGCGTCTATTTCCTCTGTCCAAAATCAGGATGGGTCTTGCATAGTTTAGAAGGCAGTTCGTGATGGCAACTCTCGCTCTTTCTTTTCCCTCCTGTCTTTCACCTAAACATAGCCGAAGGTTGTGCAGCTCCTCTCCTTCTGTGTGGGATACGGCAAGGCTGTGACTGTTGCAGGTTTCCTGCTTCCCTCTTTCACCTCCTGATATAATTAATGGATATTGTTGGCTCTAACCAGACTATCTAGCGGTCTGAGTCCCCCCTCCTCCTCCTCCTCCTCCGACACACACACACACACACACACACACACAAATGCTTCTTTCGAAGTGCCTTAGATAAGCAATGCTAGCCCCCAAGGAGCTGTCCGCTCGGAATGGTGCTGAAAAAGTCGTCCGTTCCAGAGCCAGCCGTTAAAAAGCTCTAGAGGCTGCGGGGGGACGGGGACTCTTATCCTCCTCGGATCTTGCCGAAGAAAAGCTGTATTCCAGGGTCAACGAAGCTGAAACAGGCTTCGACAGTACACACCATCCAGTTGCCCCCCCTTTCAATTTCAAAGAAATCCTATAATCTTTTAACACATTAAGCAGCGAAATTCCTGCCGGGAGAGAGCCTGAACGTGCGGTATTGAATAAAACGCGATCCTTCTTGTCACTCAGGGGAGATAGAAAAGCCCCTTCCCCAAAAAGTCCTCTCTTGTTCTTTCGGCGTTTGGGGATATCAGCAGGAGGAGAATGGTCCTTGGACGGAAAGATATATATATGGAGAGGAAGCAGAGTGAAAGGGCGGGGGGGGGAATCTACAGTCACGCTAAACTAAATTCAATCTGATAACATCTGCTGAACAGCATGCACAGCAGCCAGAAAGGAGGGAGGCTTGGAAGTTTTGCATTAAGAGCTGCTGCGAAGCTCAAGGCTTTGATTTCTGCCAGCCTTTTAAAGAACTAGTACACCTTGGTATGGTGGCAAAGGAAGCTGAAAATGATCCTAAGAACTCATGCAATTCTATATAGGGCCATTCTTGGCTTCCCTGCATATACTGGACAATGAACAATATACAATGAACAATGAGATGTGGCCTGGCGGGAGGGGGCGGAGAGAGACCCTCCACCTACTTCTTTAATATATGTTTTAAAATGCAAACCTTGGAAATGTAAAAAGCAGCAGAATGAATACTGAGATCAGATGTGACATGATGACATGATGTATTTATAGGCACAGACAACATTATAGATGTTAGCCCTATTATGTGTTTAACACTGTGATATAAACACAATGGATAAGGACTATAGAACTGATTGACTTTTTATCATGACATCTATCACCCATTCAGTTACCCTCTGTAATCTTACCTTTTAAGAAACATACAGTGTTGCCAATATTAAGGATAATAAAAAATGGTTTCTTCCATACATGACCCTTTCTTTGCTGAAAATGAACAGCATTGGCAAATATGCTTCTCCTAATTATATATTTGTTTCACCATCTATAAAACGGGACTAGATAAGGCTCAGGGAACTGCAATGCATTGTTGGGCTCTGAAATATTCAGATGAATGGTGGTCAAATTATCATAATCATTAGCAGCTGTTATGTGTAGCAAAATCATGAATATAAATATTCCAAGAAACAGTCCAAACCAAAAAGTAGTGCCTATACACACACACACACGTCTACAATGCTGTCTTCCTACACTATAATGTTTAATAGGATTTTCACTTAACTTTAGTGGGCACCAAAGAATATATGTGTGCTAGACTGTGACCTTGTATACCATTGTATGACATGAAGCTCACAGCAGAGCTTCACTGTGCATAATACAATCAAGAATAAATATGCTTCTCCCACACATAGTCAGCATAGTTCTCAATTTGTAACTCATCTTGTGCTAATGAGCAGGCTCACTGGCAGACCCTAGTGGTGCTGAAGTAGTCACTGCGGCCTATCAATTAATTAATCCAAAACTGGGCCCTCTAGAAATCACCATTGACACAATTAACTACTCCAATCCATCAAGATAATGATTGATAGATAAATTGGTCATGAAAATCTATCTGAAGAGTATTGTACACTGTCACCTTCTCGGGGCTGATAGATTGAGGCTGGCGCAGCTACACCTAATTGTGCTAAGTGTTCCTTGTGTACAAATAATCCAGTTTCATATTCTGTTTTTGTTTTACGTTCCAAGAGGGCTGCATATCTGAACCTTTGGAAAGCTCAAATCCCAGTTTTAAGCAGAGGGATCCCCTAATCTTTGGATGCAAGCCACTCCTCCCACCACCACCCTAAAATCAATGGCAAAATTCCACTGATGGGTTGCAGCCACACACACATATGCAGGGAAATCTGCAGCTCATGAAATGACCTTAGGGAGAGGGAGCAGGATCCTAGCCCCTGAATGATCATTCACACAGTTCAACAGAACAAGGCAGAGTTAGCTTCTACTTTTGAAAAGCTTGGAGTAATCACAATCCTCCTCCACACAGTCATCCCCCCCCCACCAACAGTAGATTAATGGTATTGATTGTCCCCTCAGGATTTCTCTCAACTGTTCACATTATAGCACTCCTGTAGAAACATGGTACATCATCAAGATTGGTTATTTCAGCTGTGATCGAAAGGCAAGGAATTCCCTGGGAAATTAACAACTAGCTGCATGCAGTGAGTAGATGCAGATGGGGAAGATGAATTCTGCATCATCAAGGTTATTACTGTACTTGTTTGAGTCAGAGCTGGCTCCGGCTATTTTGCTGCCTTAGGCAAAAATTAATTCCCCCTCCCCCAACATTTTGTTTTATGTAGTGAGGAGGGGGGATTGTGTTTCCTCTTCAAGGATTTTCTTCATTGCAGCCTTGTTAGCTTTCTATGCAAAGAAACAAAAGTAAAGGACTCTTACTCCATTGTCTGCATGGAATGAAGGGGAAGGCCTGCAACTGGAAAATGAATGCATAGTTGACTTCCAATACCTTAAAGCATATTGCCCCATAGGTCTAAGAGGGAGGATGCTGTTCACCCATGATTATTTTTCCAATTAGTTTAGAGCCCCTGAGATTCTGCTATCCCAGACAACTGCCTGTACTACCTATTGGGTTAGGTTTACCCTGAGAAGAATTACCAAATGCCAGATGACGGATTGCCAAATGACAGGTTCTGCTTCTTCCATTCCCCTTTTCCATTGGGGCACTTTGATTAGAACAGTCATGCCAGGGAAAGCACTGTTGCTGTGCTAGAACCAGGACCAAGCTATTACCCAAGGGAATACTTTTATTCTGAACCGCCATATACACACGGAATGTAGGATGGAATATCACCTATGTTGCTCCATTCCAGCTATGATAAATGCAGGGTAAGGTTGACTGTGTTGCACAGCATTTGTGGCTAGAACAGTCTACCAGAGCAGCCTGCAATCTAAAAGACACAGCACAAAAGGAACAATGGGCTGGGTGGGAGAAGAAGAAAAAGCAAATTTAGGCACCAGCTGAGATGAGCACTGCTCAGATAGCCCGATACAATAGTTGCTTCTAGATGACAGTTGAGGAAGAGCCAAAGGTACCTCGTCTCTCACCAAAGCCAATTGAATGGCTCTGCCTTTCTTTGCTCTGTTCTGCAGCCTGATGAAGTGGCTGCTACCAGGTGATAGCTGAGGGAGAGAAAAGATTGAGTAAAGGTTTTATAAAGTTTATTTATATGCCACTTAAAAAAAAAAAGCTCAAAATGACTCACAAGAGCAGTGATGGTGAAATCCTACCCGCATCTTTGCTCCTGGAGGAAGTTAGCATCCAGCAGACATTCCCTTCTATCAGTCTCTGCATGCAGAGGTGCTCCACCGCCATGAAGCCCCCCCCCCCCAGCAGTCATGGAAAGTATGATAAAGGCAAGACCACTGCTGGTACTGGACCCCAAAAACACATGTTTCAGGGGTAGGGTGAAGCTGGGCTTGTCTTGCACTCAAAGAAGAGCCCAACCCAGACTTCCGTGCTGCACCAACCTGGAGTTTGTGCAGCAAAAAAGTGGAGAACTGCCACCTCCCTTTTCCCTGGCCAGCAGAATTTCACATGCTCCACTGCTCCCCTCCACCCTGCTGCTCCCCAACCACAGATAGGATTACTCTGCAAACAAGTCAGTACAGTGGTACCTTGGTTTAAGAACCATCCTGTTTACGAATGATTCAGTTTATGAACTCCACAAAACCGGAAGTGGTGTCCCAGTTTGAGAACTTTACCTCGGTCTAAGAACAGAATCCAAATGGTGGAAGGGCACCAGCAGTAGGAGGCCTCATTAAGGAAAGTCCCTTGGTTTAAGAACGACTTTGGTTTAAGAATGGATTTCGGAATGGATTAAGTTCGTAAACCGAGGTACCACTGTATACAGTTACATCAAAAACATAGGCCTAGATACATTTCTTATTTACAATATTTCCACATTTAGCAAATTGAAAAGAAAACATTCATATCAACATTTCCCTAAATATATGCAATACATTCTAGGTGGCAGCAACCTCTGTTGCTAAAGTCATTCAGAGCATCCCACTTCCCAGTTGGAAATGGCCCAGACAGAGAGCAGGGACCAGGCCTGGCAGGACTCCCAGCTAGAGGGTCTCTAGGCACATTCAGCCTTTGTAGCTAGAGTACATATAAGCAAGCACTGTGTAAGCATTGAGTTCAGTCCCCCAAACCAGCCACCCCTCAGTTTCTCCAATTGCTTCTCATCATGGTTTTCAGCAGCCTTTCAAAAATATGCTGAGTCTTGGCAGGATGGAAAGGATAGCACAAAAACAACAGCAGCTCTAAGTTTAAAATATGTTTTATGAGAGATGACTGGTCCTTTCCTTCAGTTGAATTAAATATAGAAGCAGCTGCTATAAAAGCCATACTGGGGTTTGATTGACAGCTACAGAGCCTCAAGGACAATATTTGTCTGTAAGACATGCAGGGTACAAAACACATACTGTTCAAGACCCCCTGTGCTAAAACACCAACATCCTCACTTGAAGAAGCCCAACCTTCACACCTGGCTCAGAGTGGGGTTCATCTATATTGATCTGAACCTGTGGCAGAAAATATGATTTAGTCCTCCAATGTTGCTGTGCAGTGTGACCATTACTGCCATGCCAATGCAGAACTCCTCTAAAGGTCAGTGGATAATTCCCTGTTCACTCCCATCCATCCACTGACATGTCTGCAGAAAACCATCAACAGGGCACTTTTTCGTGTGCTTGCTTGACATCCAGCAAGCTGACTGAGGACCATTTTAGATAGGTCACATAGGATACAAAAGAGCTAAGCATTATTACCCATTCCTAAGCCAGGAAAGAAAGAAGGGCAGTGCCAAAGATTGCTCCAACTACCACACAATTGCACTCATTGCTTAAAATTCTACAAGGAAGGCTCAAGCAGTATGTGGACCGAGAACTCCCAGAAGTGCAAGCTGGATTTAGAAGAGGCAGAGGAACCAGAGACCAAATTACAAACATGTGCTGGATTATGGAGAAAGCTAGAGAGTTCCAGAAAGACATCTACTTCTGCTTCATTGACTATGCAAAAGCCTTTGACTGTGTCGACCACAGCAAACTATGGCAAGTTCTTAAAGAAATGGGAGTGCCTGATCACCTCATCTGTCTCCTGAGAAATCTCTATGTGGGACAAGAAGCTACAGTTAGAACTGGATATGGAACAACTGATTGGTTCAAAATTGAGAAAGGAGTACGGCAAGGCTGTATATTGTCTCCCTGTTTATTTAACTTATATGCAGAATTCATCATGTGAAAGGCTGGGCTAGATGAATCCCAAGCCAGAATTAAGATTGCCGGAAGAAATATCAACAACCTCAGATATGCAGATGACACAACTTGATGGCAGAAAGTGAGGAGGAATTAAAGAACCTTTTAATGAGGGTGAAAGAGGAGAGCGCAAAATATGGTCTGAAGCTCAACATCAAAAAAACGAAGATCATGGCCACTGGGCCAATCACCTCCTGGCAAATAGAAGGGGAAGAAATGGAGGCAGTGAGAGATTTTACTTTCTTTGGCTCCATGATCACTGCAGATGGTGACAGCAGTCACGAAATTAAAAAACGCCTGCTCCTTGGGAGAAAGGTGATGGCAAACCTAGACAGCATCTTAAAAAGCAGAGACGTCACCTTGCCAACAAAGGTCCGTATAGTTAAAGCCATGGTTTTCCCAGTAGTGATGTATGGAAGTGAGAGCTGGACCATAAAGAAGGCTGATCACCGAAGAATTGCTGCTTTTGAATTATGGTGCTGGAGGAGACTCTTGAGAGTCCCATGGACTGCAAGAAGATCAAACGCATCCATTCTTAAGGAAATTAGCCCTGAGTGTTCACTGGAAGGACAGATTGTGAAGCTGAGGCTCCAATACTTTGGCCACATCCTGAGAAGAGAAGACTCCCTGGAAAAGACCCTGATGTTGGGAAAGATGGAGGGCACAAGGAGAAGGGGACGACAGAAGACGAGATGGTTGGACAGTGTTCTCGAAGCTACCAGCATGAGTCTGACCAAACTGCAGGAGACAGTGGAAGACAGGAGTGCCTGGAGTGCTCTGGTCCATGGGGTCACGAAGAGTCAGACACGACTAAACGACTAAACAACAACAACAAGCCAGGAAACCCAATGAGAAAGGAATATCAAAGGTGGTATCTTTCTAAGGTGCGTACACAGCCTCGTTTCCCCAAGGAACTTGGCATTTGTACTACATTGATACATGGGTCCTCAATATTGTTCCCTCCCATAAAGGTAAAAGAAGACCCTGACTCAGAGAGAGGTAATTGTTTAATGTATGAGACCTATACTATTGGTTTCCAATACTAACAAATTGCAAAGATGCATGAATGAACCCATATTTGAAATGGAAAATTGTGGTATTTGGACAATGCACTGGATTTAGCATAAGCTGTAACCACTGCCTTCCTCTCGATCTTAATTATATTGATTCAACAAAACACGAGGGTGCATATAACTAAGTGAAAAGCCTGGGATATAATAAGAAACTTAAGAGACATAATGGCTCAGCTCTCAACATACAAAGGCAGTAACTGTCTGCAACAGGGAACATACCTTTATTTGATTTTACTTTATTTTAATCAGTCACCAGAGTTATATTATGAGAGCAGTCAGGAGTCTTTGCAACATCTGGCCACAACCTTCAAGGGCTTGCATCTGCTCCCTTCCAAAGGACTCGACTTTGCTGTCACTACAGCCAGGTAAAATTGCATTTTCTTTATTTGGCTCTACTCCAGATGAGTGCTTTGCACCTTGTGGGATTGCTTTGAAATTATCAAAATGAGCAGGGGAAAGTTGCATAATTTATCTGGTGACAAATCTTTAAGGTATGACTAGCTAAAAAGAACCTAATATTGATTCTGCTCACAGGAACATCTCTAGAAAAATTACGTAAGATCAATCAAACCATCTAATCAATCTAACCAATTCTAGCAAGCATGATTTTTCCATATATACGATAGCTTTTTTTTAAAAAAGTGATTCCATGAGCTCCAATTAGATTAGAATCACTTCTGGTGAACCAAGGTTGACTTTATTTCATCACCAAAGGTTAATCAGTTGCTGCTTTGATAAAAATAACTTTAATGTTTATGTTTTATTTATTTGCAAATATTTCTATTCTGCCAAACCTTTTAAAAAAGAAAATACATCAAGGTAGTAAATATGGAAAAGTAACCAGCCCTTTGGGATAGCATACAATGGCTGATTCTCATGTGTGTGCACATTACTTGATAAGGTTCAGCAAAATGTCTGAACTATACATGTTGAATTCTTCATACTGTTAGCATAGTAGTCTTCATATGGTTGGCCATGCATGTATAAATCAGCCCTTTGAATTATACAGGCATCTATTATATGAATGTCATTTGTAGGATTGAGATTTCCCTCATCCTTGCAATAGCAAGGTTAGCAAAAGATCTCTTGGCATCATGATCACCTGTGATCAAGAATCTAATACCTAGTTAGGTGCCAACTAAATCCATTCATTCAGAGCAATTGGGTACTCTACCATAATAAACATCAGCTGGGTTGTCACTTTAAGACCACTAAAAATATTTTGCTTTAGCCTCCCTATCACTATGAAATGGGGCAGCCAAGTTTATTTACAATTATTGATGAGTTCGTTTTGTGTGCATGTGAAATAGCATCTCCACCCATTAAAAATAACCCTAGGTGATTATGGAAACCTGCGTCAGTACCTGGGGCAGTGGGGGGGAGGGAGACAAGAAAGAGGTTTTCCATTTCACTGACAATTAGTCAGTCACAGTGTAAGGGGAATAGTTAACTTTTCTCAAAGAAGCAGATGCAGCCAGAATGAAGGCACCTCTGAATCAGACAATCAAGCATACAGAAAATCCTACAATTGTTTGCACCTAGCTTTCTGGGTAAAGGAACAGTGAACCTAAACATGTCATCTTCTAAGAGTGTAGACAGTTTTACTGGTAACATACACTTAAACCTCACTGAAGTCCAAAGAAGCATGCAGAGGATTGTCAACAACCACAGCCTTAATTTCTTCTCCCTTTCAGTCATCAACCTTCCCAGCCTCTTTTCACCCCAAACAGTGCAGCTTGTTCATTCTGCACAGAGTGGGTGACAAAGGAACAGCTCCTAGTCTGAGATTTCACTTTGGGCCCAATTCTCTGAGAAAGCCATGCGACTGTACTTCTAGCTGCAGCTATGGAGCCATGCAGGTGTTGATTTAGTCTCTTAGTTTCCTAGGAACAGAATTGCTTATAATTAGAAGCCCTTGTGACTCTGTAGCTGAATAGATGAGCGTCACTTCCTTGTTTTCTCCCTAACTCCTGGTCAGGGTGGCTGCCTTTACAATAACTGTGCGACTTATCCTTCTCTCCATGTGCCTCTCACTGTCAGCCCAGGAGCCAAACATTATCAAAATGTGTGTCACAACCAGGAATGTCAAAATACAATTAACATTTAAAAACCCAGCTCAACCCAGCCAACGCTGTGCTGTTGAATGGCATTCTGCCTCCCCAGCAGAGACCTGTGTGTGACAATCAAAGAGGGAATTGTGTTTAGCTACCAGAGTGACTGGCAGGGGAAGGAGGAGAGGGAAAATTGGCTGTAACAATGAAATGCATTTGCTTCATTAGGGCCAACTCTAGCAGTTTGAGAGGAGGGACGCCTGAAGATCACGATTGTCCTCCGTTCTGCAGGCTGTGCTTGTCTCCTCCACTGTTTGCAGCAAACTGCAGACATTTATCAAATAATGCAAAGAAGCCTGCTGGAGAAGACTGTCAGGGTGGGGGATCTGGTTTTTTAGACAGCTGGTCATCGGTGGGGTGGAGGAAGGATGAGGAGACAGGATGAAATACTCAAAGATGATTCAGTCCCGTCAGCAAATGGCTTGCCATAAGCAGCACATAATGCAATATTTATCATTCACAGGAATCAATACAGCTTCATCATAGACAAACAAGAGGGATTTGAACAACTCACCTCTTGCCCTCATCACATAAAGGAGAGGAGCAGTCACTGGAAGCCTTTAAAATATCTAAGAAACAGCTTCCCAGCACTGCTGAATACAGTATCAAAATTGTGTGTGGCAGTTGAGCAATATCAACTTGCTCAAGGTAGGGAATCTGCCTTATATTGAATTAGACCATTTACCTGGAGAGCTGTCTGCACAGGTGCAGAATTCTGTCGACCTTTGTGACTGCAGGAAGTCAGCCATATGCTGTGGATGAAAGCAAGGCCTGGGCATGGCTTGGTTATTTGCAAAAGTTGCAATAATCATTTGCAATATTTTTACTTAGGCTGTGGGTGCTAGACAAGCCTTGAAATCACATAAGTGACATGATCCTGTGAATTATATAGACATACCAATTGCCCAGAAATAGGTCGTGCTATGCCAAAAAGAATTCTGGCCAGATGCTTGTCCAATCTTTTCCTGAAAGCCTCCACAACAGATGATTCCACAGTCTCATTAGGCACCTTATGCCACTGGTGAATTGCTCTTTTAATTAGAATGCCCCTTCCTAAATCTTCCTCCTTGTAGTTTAAACCTATTAGACAGGACCCAGCTAAAGTACTCACAAGTCCAAATGATTTCACTGGGGAAGGAACTCCATGCACAGAATTCCTCCACTGAAATCAAAGGCTGCATACCTCTAAAAACCAGGAAAAGGGGCAAATGACAAAGGGAAGCCATCATATTTTGCCTTGCTTGTAAGCAACCAGAGGGAACTATATCTGGTCACTCCTGGAAACAGAATGCTGGACTAGTTGAGTCTTGCCCTGATCCATTGGGGCAAATCTTACATTGCTTGCTTTTAAAAAAACGGATCTTAAATGCATTCAACACATGGACCAGAGGTTCTCCACTACTGGACTAACAGATTATGACAGGTCTAAATCCTAGGTGGAGATTTGGAGCGATTTTTTTTTTCACATTACGTAATCCATGCGACTAATATTGCTGCTATTTATTTACTTATTGGCAGTGTGGCTTGAAGCTAAGCAGCACATAGAAGTGACATAGTCACAACTCAGAGACCTTGCAAGCTATTGATGGATACAACTGAGGTGGGAATGATTTCAGGGCTGACAAGTGGGAGGGGATGCTGCAGTGGTCACCAGACTGTGTTACAGGGAATCCTGGGGGTGGTGGGTTGGAAGCTCATCAAGACTTCTTCAGTCTTCAATAGCAAACATGTTTCTCTGAAGACCCACTTGTCCACCACAATTAATCTTCCTGAGACACTCCAGGTTAGTGTTGGGTGGGCTCTAGGCAAGGATACTGGGGGAAGGGAGAGAGAGCGGTGGTCTGTTCAGCACTGCTTAAAATAGATTTCTGCCCTCGTGAGAATGCTCTCCCGAGCTGCCAGTCCAGCCAGCTTCGGTATGCAGAATGGAGAGTGCCATCTTTGTCCGTCAACTCAACCACCCAAATACCTTTAGCAGACCCTGGCTCTAGATCACACCACCAGTTCAAGGTGAGCAGCAGCGAGGTCCATCAGGTCTGCCCAGTGCCCCATTTGAACTGAGTGTACTCCTTAGAACACATCCTAGAATCCTTAAGCATGCAGGGGCTATATGGTGGAAATACAGAAGTTCCCAACTAGAAACTCGGAAAGGCACAAATTGAAAGTCACATAAAGACCAGCTCTTCCTCCATAACATGCAAAACTAAGAGAGTTCTGTTATTTATTTCAGCCAGAAATGACACAGGGCAATCTCTCATAGAGCTGCTGGCCTCAAAACCTCCTCCATCAGATCATTTCCTCCTTCCTTACAATGTGCAGATTAACTGCCAATAGCTCCTCTTGGTCCTTTTTAAAGAAAATAGCCATCCTCTTAAAGACTCCAGTTTGTTGGCCTTTTTCCAGTCACGAAGGTCATTTTCTCTATTGGCCAGAATTGCTATAGCAGTGGGGGTGAGAAGACGACAATACAGATGCCTTTACTGAAACAAACAAACACTAAGACAACATATTCTGCACAAGAAAGCCACCACATGTATTTAACAAAGCACTTGTGGTTTTATTGGTACAATGCTTTTTTAAAGATAAAATTGATCTGGTACAAGCTGAAATTTCCTCTTTGTGCTAAAGGAAAGGTGTTAGGCTGGGCATCTTTAACTCATCAAACTGAAATATCTGTAAAACTCTAATGAGCTGTAATGTCTATAGAACTAAATCCATTAAAAGTTCAGCTGGAGGAGACAAAAAAGAAGACACCACAAATGATAGACAGACAAAAAAAAGTAGAAACGCCTTTTGTAGCACCCTGTTTCTAGACCAGCATGCACACAAAAAATTCCAAAAGCATCACATCTTCAAGGTTCCAAAAATCATAACTAAGAAATGAGGAAGAAGTGGCATTGTTCTACTCAAAGCCCATGTTGCACAACAATGAAGAAGCAGGCTTCAAAGGGCCTCTTCCCAAAGAGAAGGGAAAAAAGATTACTAAGAGAGAAAAAGGCTCTTCTGTCCTGTTCTCCATTTAAGAGAGAAAATAAAGAGAGAATAGATCTTCAGCTATTATAAACCACTAAAGCTGCAACAATTCACAACTCTAGGAAGTATAATGAAATTCCCCAACAGAATCCTCAGCCGACATACTTCAACACACAGAGCTCTATCAGTTTTATATGGCCCCATTACCATGGCATGCTGTTCGCTGCATTCCAATGTATTCATCCTCCAAGGTACAGATAGATTCAGATAAGGTACAGATAGCACATTCACAGTCCTAAGCATGTGCACCAGCACAGCTTTCTTCCAAACTGCAGAAACGTTTTTGTTTGCAAGGCTGTACTGCAGTCGTTACATTACGGAGGAGCCGCTGGTTGGCACTGGAAGATTTAGGTTGAGTTCACATGCCTGGGTACGACGTAGTGACCACAACATCAGTGGATGAAGTTTATGTGCAAAACAGCCACTACAGCAGTGGAGGCTGGTCCATTATGAATGGAACATTGCCCCACCATCCTCAGTCTTCCCTCAGATAGCATACAGCTGCCTGCCTTCTTACTTACAAGCATTTAGGGGTGGATCTGCTTGCCATTGGCTCCAGCTCCACCTTCTCTTGGGACTGGTAGGCAGAAGACAAGGAGGCCAATTGGCTTCAACCACCACTGCACTACAGATTGAAACACCAAAAGCAGAATTCTCATATCATTTCATGTTACCATTAGGTCTAAACTACACATAACAAGAGAGACTGATGAGTCTTCTGACTTCTCTCTTTCTTTTTTACCGTAATATAAAGCTTCGCAGCACTTCAGATTTGATTATGGTGGCGGTATTGGAAGAGGAAGTGCTTAACCTGTTCCCTGAAGGCTGTTTTTTCAAATAAAAAAACATTGCCCCAAACCACTTCTCCACCCTGGGGTGGAAAGTACAGGAATCTCATTTTTCCCCCCCTTGCAGGTGGGAAAACTACTTGATTGCAAAATAGCTCATAGGGGGGGGGGTCACACTGCTGCTGTGATCCAATTCACAACCTCCACAATTGCTTTTCAATTTTTAAAAAAGCCAGAAGAGACGCCTTGAATCTCACATATCACATCTGATGTTGGTTCTCAAATACAATATCAATGGATGCCATTCACACATTCAGATGAGCATCATTGACTAATGGGATATGAATCAGGTGATGTCCATGCATGTACTTACAAGCCCATATGATAGAATAATAAAGAAGCTCTTCAGACGGGACAGAGCATGACTGAATAGGGACATTTTTCATATGTCCTATGCAAAAGCTCTGTGGTTTGATTTGCACATGCTGCACAAGCATGATAAAAGCAGTGCATGTTGTTCTGGCAGCATAATCTAGGTATGATGTAGCCATGATGTTCTGCAAACCCACATCCTTTTTATTTTTTCATAAAAAGCAAAGATAACCACGTTAGTCCATATGAAGGAGGAAAAGCACTCCAAATTCCGTAGGTGGGCAAACAACATGTTGCAAAATAATATGCAAGCTCAGGTGAGATGTTACACAAAGCAAGTGTTGTGGGGATGTGGAGGAGAAATGAAAAGACTGGCCTGAATCTTGAAGCATTGAGGTCTGCATTTTGACTCAATCTAAAGATGGAGACTGCAGACTGAATTAGTCATTGTTAGGTGCTTGTAGGCACCAGGTTACACCTAGGATTCTGGGGTGATTTCTTTTTTCAGGGGGAGCTTCACATATACCTGGTAAAGCATTAGAATGCCGAACCAGAAATTAAAGAAGTTTCCAGGAAGATGCGACTCTATATTTAAAACAATGGCAGTCATGAACAGATTGCATAATGAAAGTATCACAAAGATATAGAAAACTGGTAGGACCTACCTGGCAGCAAGTCAGTGTGTCAAGTCCAAAGTGCAAGAGTCAGAAAATGCAGTCCAGGGACGATCCAAGTAGCCAAGTCTGCAGTTCAGCAGTCAGGACGCAGTCCAGAGTCAAACCCAAAGCACAGCCCCTTAGAGGTCCAGGCACATCCAAGCCAAGGTCCATCAGCATGAGCAGTTGAGCAAACACAGGACCTCAGCTCTGCTTCCCTTTTGCATGCTGATTGCAGCATCTGGGCTTGATGAGGCATGCAACCCTCACCTGTTCCAAGCCTTCTCCAGCTGAGGAATCACACACCTTCTCCCAGAGCTAGCAAGCCCCACCTGGCCAGCTAGGGAGTTGGGCTGTGGGTCCTTGCCTGAGCCTCCTAGAGCGCCACTCCCACTGCTCCCTATGTCTTAGACTCTACCATGTTTGTGGAGACAAGGGCCTCTCTGGCTCCAGTGATGGGTCCTGCTGCTCTGGTTCCTGTGCACTGACCCCCATCCCCTTGCCATTCTCGGCCATCCTGTCAGTACTTCCTTCCCCATCCATGACGTGCCCCAATGTGTTCCAGTCCTGGATCCTCTTCCTCCTCCCCATCATCCTGCCAGTTCATGACACTCAGTGGTAGAAAGCATACATTTGGGTTTAATCCTGAGCATTTCCAGTTAGGACTGGGAAATGTTTGTGCCTGAAACACTAGACAGCCACTGCCAATCGGTTTTGAGGACATTGATCTACATAAACCAATGGTCTTAAATGAAGACAGATTTCTTTATTTATGAAATGTGATGGTAGCCATTAATTTAGATGGCTTTGAAAGGGGATTAAACAAATCCATGGAAGACATATCTATCAATTGCTATTGGAACATTAATATTCAGTGGCCACTGGAAACCTCAGTGTCACTCAGAGAAACAGTAAAGGTAAGGGAACCCCTGACCATTAGGTCCAGTCGTGACCGTCTCTGGGGCTGTGGCGCTCATCTCGTTTTATTGGCTGAGGGAACCAGCGTACAGCTTCCAGGTCATGTGGCCAGCATGACTAAGCCACTTCTGGCAAACCAGAGCAGCACATGGAAATGCCGTTTACCTTCCCGCCAGAGCGGTACCTATTTATCTACTTGCACTTGGATGTGCTTTTGAACTGCTAGGTTGGCAGGAGCTGGGACTGAGCAATGGGAGCTCACCCCGTCACGGGGATTCGAACCACCAACCTTCTGATCGGCAAGTCCTAGGCTCTGTGGTTTAACCCACAGCACCACCCGCATCCCCAGAGCAACAGTATAGGAGGACTATCATCTTCAAGCTCTGCTTGTGGGCTTCCAAGGGGCATCTAGTTGGTTGTTGCTATAAACAGGATGCTGGGCTAGACTGCTGCTTCCCTCTCTCATAGCACTGTCTCCCTGTCTCATAATACTAGAACTTTTGGACACCCAACAAAGCTGGCTCTTGGATGATTCAGAACAGGTGAAAGAAAGTACTTCTTTGTGCAGTACAGTACATAGGTAAACTATGGAATTTGCTCCTTCACACAGGAGGCCACCGACTTGGATGGCTTTAGAAGAGGACTGGACTAATTTGTGGAGGCTAATGCTATCGTATACTAGCCATGATGGCTATGCTCCGCCTCCACAGTTGGAGGCAGTAATCCTTCTGAATGCCAGTTACTGGAAACTACAGGAGAGGAGAGCGCTCTTGTGCTTGGGCCCTGCTTGACAATTTCCCACAGGGGCATCTGGTTGGCCACTGGGTGAACAGGATGCTGAATTAGGTGGCCCATTGGCCTGGTCCATCAGGCTCTTCTTATGCTCTTATGTTTAGCTGGGCTGAAAAGCAATTGATTCCCCCAAAGCACCTCAATGGCAAACTTAATATGCCTTCCACAGCTCCTTCCTCTGTGAAGATGCAATTGTTTTGTAGCTGCCCATGTGGCCGCAACAGCTGCTCTTTAAAGGCAGAGATGAGAAGCCTGTGGCTCAACACATGGGGCTGGACTCCAGCTCCCAGCAGTCCCAGCCAGCATGACCAATGGGCAGAGATGGTGGGGAAATCATGTCACATGGCATCTGCAGGGCCACAGGTTCCCCCATTTAGGCTGCAAGAGGAGGGCAGCACCATGGTGGCTTTCTGTACAGTTATCCTAGCCCCCAAAGCTAGAAGCCCTTTAATACTACAGGAGTTGCAGAAGCTGCACGCAGGGATATTTTAGAAGCAAGCATGGATATTTTAGAAGGGGGGAAATGACTCACAACAGAAAGGTGAGGGAACAGCAAGGGGGGAGGAGGAGCCCCACAGGTGAGAGGAGCAGGCTGTGGGTGCCCTCTAAAAATTGCTCTTTGCAAGGCTGCAGTGCTGCATTTTGCCACACACACAAAACCCTCCTACACACCAGCCAGCTGCTTGTTGCCAATAATAGGCATGAAATTTCAGCGAGTCAAAATGGGAGAGGATGCTTCCCCGGAAGAAGTCAGATGCTGTTTGTCAGGCCTTTTATACTGTATATCACGCACCACCTCATTATATGTCTCCTGCCTACAACTGCGCTCTGTGAAAAGGCATGGGGATGTGTAAGAAGGAATTAACAACACAGAGGGGTGACATGACAGTCTCCTATTAGGCAGGGACGCCTTCTGTTCTGGAGATGCTAGTTGCAAACTGCTGTGCCAACATTCCGCCAAGCAAGTGCAAGGGGCCATGCAGAGAACTCTGGGGAGGTTTTATTTTCCTCGACTCCACGGGCTTATGTTACTTTGCAATATCCGGATGCTGCCAGAGCTCACTGGAGCATGCTGAGCAAAGATCTCCTTTGGTGGACTGAGGCGCCGTCTAGTGCTGAAGCAACGGCTGCTTGGCTGGCTGGGCGGCTGGCTCACTCGAGCAAGCACATCACCTGAAGCGAGGAGAGCCCACATAGACACAGACATCCTCTGCAGCTGTTCCCCCAGCAGATGTTTTCATTTGGGGCGGGGGGAGAATCTTACGAAATGCTGATGCACAATCTGTCTTTTCCAAAGCCACCCCAGTGAACTGATTCATTTCTGCCACTGGGGAACAGGAGGAAGGAAAATGGAATGAAAGAGAGCTGCAGCTTCCCAAAGGGCACAAGCAATCAAAAGTCAGATAGTAGGAATGAGGATTCGGAAAATAATACAACTGTGGTTGCCTTGCACTAGCACCTGATGAGCCTTGCATAGCTCATTCATCTGCTCAAGTTGGGGGTTATCTTCTTTACAAGCACAAAGATAGGCACTTATGAAATCAGGCCAAGTCACATGCTTTCACTGCGGACAATTTGTTTGCTTGTTTCAAAAGATTTATACACCGCTGGGTTGTAATAAGGCCTCAAAGCAGTTTACAGGAACAGGCAAAATGACAAGAGGTTGAAAAGTTAGCAGATAACACTATTTGGAAATTGCATATTTCCTCCAAAAAGCCCTACAAATGTTAGTATCAACAGGATGACTGAATGAGAGGGTTCCTGCAAGTTTTCCCCTCTGAGACTGACAGTATACGATCTGGCAAAGTGGACTTCAGTCCATGAAAGCTTATGGCCACAATAAAGAAAAGGTGTCCAAATATCCTTTGTTGACATTTGCTACTGCAATGGACTAACATGGTTTCCTCTCTCAAAACTGTTAGCATGACCAAGAACCAAAACCCAGGATGGAGCTTTGCAGACAGTGGGACTATAGAGTGATCAACACTCAGTTCTCAGAGACTAGGGTGATTAGCTGCAAAGAGAAGGTATAGCCTCCCTTCTCAACTGGTGTCATTCCTACATGCACTATAAGGAATGATTAGCATTAACTTGTGTGGCTAAATGTTAAAGAGGTGCTGTGCTTGGGGATGTTGTTGTGCTGCAGGTAAAGATGTCCTCAGTCTCTGGCATCAGGTGGCCCAGCCCCACAGTGGGAGAAAAGTGCATTACTGTATGTCTTAGTGAGAAGAATCACACTGCACCCTCAGGGATTTTTCAATAGTCAAACCCTTCCTTTACTCACCAGTCATAAAGATGAGCATTGTTCTAATTTTAAAACCATCCCCACCTTCCTCCTGAGTAGTCTGCCACAGTCTCCTTTAAATCAGCAGCAGGGTGTTTTTTTATTCTAGCCGGTAGGAAATTCACACATCTCCTTTTGCTGATTTTCATTCATTGTAACATGTATGCCAATTGCCACATATATTGCAAAAGACAGAAGAATCAGAGATAATTTTGTTGCACCTTTCTATTCTCTGGAGCAAGAAGGCAAAGAACTTCCTTTCTCCAACACTTCCCTCTAGTGGCAAAATTGTATATTGAAAAAGAAACAAATCCTGATGTACCCTAATTCAGAGTTTCCCAGACTTGGGTCTCCAGCAGTTTTTGGACTACATCTCCCACCATCCCTAGCTAGTAGGACCTGTGGTCAGGGATGATGGAAATTGTAGTCCAAAAACAGCTGGAGACCCAAGTTTGAGAAACCCTGGTCTAGTTCATCTTTGTCTACACTGACTGGCAGAGTTTCAGACAGGAGTCTTCCCAGCTCTATATGGAGAAGCTGGAGAGTAAACCTCGAATCTTCTGCATGCAAATCATTGATCTGCCACTGACCTCTGACCCTCCCCTGCTTTTGATATAGCCATGGCAGTATGAGAAGTGCTGTTTCTCAAAGCAATCTTACATGTCTGGGGTCTGCAGCAGAGTCACTTTACACATTGCATGTATCATGTGGTGCTGGATCAGGCCAGTGGCCCATTTAGACTAGGATCCTGTTCTTGCAGTGGCCAACCAGCTGCCCATGAGCTGGTTGCTACGGCAAGAACATTAGCAGGACCTGAGCACAACAGCATTCTAGGAAATTAGCCAAACGTATTACTTAGGCCAGGGCCCTAACCACTAGCATATTAATTATCTGTATTTGTTTTAAATTGCTAGCCCATCTCTTGACCCAAGTCAGGCCCTCAAGGCAGCTTACAAGCAAATAATAATACAATATTAAAAGCCACGTGAAATCAAAATTATTTTTAAAAACCCAGCAAACACTAACAACAATTTAAAATGCAGAACCAGGATAATCAGAAGCAAAAGCATTCCTTTCTTTATAAAGAAAACGTTTAATTCTCTTAAGTATGAGTCTATGAGGCCAGGAATCCAAAGCTACCCTAACAAATCCACAAAGCATTTAATCATGTACAGAGCCCCCGATGATGGGACAAGTGTTCAATTTGTAAAGGCAGGTTCCTCGTATAAGACGCTGGCTGTAAGCTCACAGACATTGTATATGGATGGTGCTTGCATCTTCCTTTAGAACTCTTTGTCATTCAGAGTGTCATCTGTTCAGCATTTATTACCCATGCAATCCATAACATGTCGGATATCACATTATTAAAGAACCAGCATCACTGCATGTACCAATCATTTCAGGAAGATGAATAATACATTTATAAATAACGTTGCCTCAAACTAAAGTGTAACAACTGCAGGGGGAGAGAGAGAAGCAAGTAATATTCATCGGTTTGGCACAGGGATGCTGCCCAAAAAATAAGAGCCCTGTGTCACATTCCCCCCCCTTCTCCAGTGATGTCACCCTGTTGTGCATTTTCCTACCCGTGCTAGCAGCAGCCAGTGATGTAGAGGACAATGTGATGACATCATAACATGGGTAAGTGTTGCTGCTCATTATGCTGTTCAGAAGCAGCTCAGTGTTGCCTGTAGCTTGAGTTCCATGCAGTGGCATAGCGTGGGTTGTCAGCACCCAGGGCAAGGCAAGTAATTTGCGCCCCCTAACGCATGGATTTGCGCCCCCTAACCCTAACCCCCAGATGTTGCGCCCGGTGCGGCTGGCCCCCCCCCTGTACCCCCCACGCTACGCCACTGGTTCCATCCTTGGCTATCATGCTCTTTGAATACAAGGAAAACACCAGTTTGCTTCCGCGACTAGAAGCCCAGGCTATAAATCATTCTGCAAAACCACATGTGGAGATGAAACAATATTTAGAGCGTCTCACTAGGATCACTCAGAAAATGGTTTCCCTCTCCGATGTGGGAAATTGCATGCTCTTGGTAACATTTTTCATCCCACAGCAGAAGGAAAAATAAAATTTGGGAGAAAAGTCTGGTAAGGATATCCAGAATCCTTTGTTCTGCACCAAATACCACTCCTTAAATAGTTGTTTGTGTTCGCACAATGCATGTTGTGTACAAAAATATGTATATTATGGGAAAGTGTGGAAATAGCATATAAAACAGGAGTCGGCAAACTAAGGCCCAGGGGCTAGAAGCAGCCCCCCAGGCTTGTAAATCCGGCCCGCGCCGTGAAACCAGAACCTGCCACAAAGCTGTGACTTCGGTGATGGCGATGGGAGGAAGAGGCTGAGCGGCAGTGGCTCTGCCAATCAAACACAGTGCCTGGTTTAGCTCAGCACAGCACAGGGACATCTCTGCCAATCAAACGCTGTGCCTGGTTTGATTGACAGAGCTGCCACTGCTTGGCCTCCTCCTCCTGCCCCTGCCGCCGCCACCCTGGTGTTCCTGTGGGCCAGAGAGCGGAATGGACAAGCTTGCTCTGCCTACCCGCTTCACCAGCAGCAGCAGCGGTGGTGGTGACAGCGGCGGTGGCCCCTGGGAAGGAAAGCACAGTGCCTTCTTTCTCTAGACAGGGAGGAAGCCCGTTTTGCACCACTGCCACCAGCCCTTTGGCAAATGAGGCAGGCGGCAAACTGAGAAGGCAGCTAGGGTTTGGGGGAAAATACTTGCCCCCCTTGTAGTGTGCATAGGAATTCGGTTTCTTAAATACATATACATAGATAGATGATAGATAGATAGATAGATAGATAGATAGATAGATAGATAGATAGATGATAGATAGATAGATAGATAGATAGATAGATAGATGATAGATAGATAGATAGATAGATAGATAGATAGATAGATGATAGATAGATAGATAGATAGATAGATAGATAGATGATAGATAGATAGATAGATAGATAGATAGATAGATAGATAGATAGATGATAGATAGATAGATAGATAGATAGATAGATAGATAGATAGATAGATGATAGATAGATAGATGATAGATAGATAGATAGATAGATAGATAGATAGATAGATAGATAGATAGATGATAGATAGATAGATAGATAGATGATAGATAGATAGATAGATGATAGATAGATAGATAGATAGATAGATAGATAGATAGATAGATAGATAGATAGATAGATGATAGATAGAGATAGATAGATGATAGATAGATAGATAGATAGATAGATAGATAGATAGATAGATAGATAGATAGATAGATAGAGATAGATGATAGATAGATAGATAGATAGATAGATAGATAGATAGATAGATAGATAGATAGATAGATAGATGATAGATAGATAGATAGATGATAGATAGATAGATAGATAGATGATAGATAGATATAGATAGATGATAGATAGATAGATAGATAGATAGATAGATAGATAGATAGATAGAGATGATATAGATAGATAGATAGATAGATGATAGATAGATAGATAGATAGATAGATAGATAGATAGATAGATAGATAGTCCGGCCCTCCACAAGGACTGAGGGACAGTGGACCAGTCCCCTCCGGAAAAAGTTTGCAGACCCCTGATATAAAACTAATAATTTTCATGGAAAATGCTTGCAGCAAAGGCAGATGTAGGGGAGCATGACCGATTTGGTCACACCAGGAACAGAGCTTATGGGGAACCGCAACAGGAGCTGCAACTTTGAAGTCCAATGAAAGGCGAGAGGCAGAGGGCACCAGATTTTGGTGCTACACTGGGCACCACTGAAATTTGAGATGCCAAGGTCTGCCACTGCTTGCATAAATGTGTGTGTCAGGCTCTCTCCCATTTTGGCACTGCCTTCCCTTCTGTTCTTACAAAGCCTCTGAGCAAACTGAGATCTGATTTTAAAAAGCATGCTAAAAAGAAAAGGCTACATAACTTGCTCTTTAAATATATTCCATGATTATGATGTCTATTTTGCATCCCTGTCGAGATTGCATCCGGGATAGGTGCCCCCATAATTCCACCCTGCTAGTTGCAGTTCCGATTCATTCTAACACTGGAATGGGGGCAATCGAGAAAGAGGAACAGGTTGTGGCTTCCTAGAAATCTTTCCAGTGAGGAAACCGTGGCAGAGTGATGTGAAAAGTGTGAGATGAGGCAGCTGAAACCATTGCATTCCTTGTACTTCTCCCTCCTTCCCCCATGTACGTCAATACTTTCCTACCTTGGCTCCGAACATATTCACATTCTCCTGAACTAGCAGCTTAAATCACAAAGCAATATGACCTTTCATCTCTATATTGCCACTTATTTTCATATTTCTATCTCCTTACTTGACAGACAAATCAAACTGCTATGCACGCCAATGCTTTAATAGCATATTCTACCTTCTCCTCAGGAATAAGTTATACTGAAGATCTTCTAGCACAATGGTGGCCACTCAGAACACACATGCAAATCACCGTTTATATATTGAACTAATGTGTGTGGTCTCTTGTCTCTTGTCTCTCTCTAGTGGCTGGATTTGGTACCTATCTGGCAATAACAATGCCTATGGAAGTCTGTTAAGCACCTGAAGAAATCAACCCTTCCGTTCATGAAGTCATGCGTAGTTTGCTGGAACATTCAGACTGGAAACATACGGGACAGGCAGTGGTCTGTCACTACTTGAAATCATGCTGATTGCAACTAAGCCAGTGGAATTATTGTTCTCTCGGAAACTCAAAGTGTGCTTCTGTTCCTCATGTGTTCCTGCTTTAAAATGTTTGTTTTGTCAAGACACAGATGATCAAGTTGGATTGTGCTGTTTCCAAAAGCAATGCTTTAACATATGAACATAAGAAGGACCAGCTGGATCAAACCAAAGGCCTATCTGGTCTAGCATTCTGTTCTCACTGTGGCCAACCAAATGCCTATGGGAAGCCCACAAGGAAGACTTCAATTCTATCATACAAATGCCAGTGTTGGGGCCTATGAAATAGAGCAGACATGAAACTCCACAAAGGATAGACATCTAAGGTGTATGGGGCAGGTTGTGAGGAGCATTAATATGAAGGTAGAGGTTGCAGGAAAACATGATCTGGAACTGGGTAGGTGCTATAGTAGGAGATCCGAGCCAAGTAATCCAGAAGCAGGAAACAGAAACTGGGGCTCAAGGTCAGAGACCAACTGTTGATCAAGCTAAGATCGAGGCTTGCGCTAGAAGTACCATATTTACTCAGATGTAATGTGCGCTCTTTTGGTCAAATTATGTCGTGAAAATTAGGATGGGCCTTAGATTTGATGGCGCATTTACATTCACCAGCAAATACTTTTTTGGTTTCAAGGTTTTGAAAACCGAGGTGCGCATTAGATTTGATGGTGCATTACATTTGAGTAAATACAGTACACAGCCGGCCAGGATGTACCAATGGGGTGAGCAGAGCCATGTTGCAACGTGAGAGAGCAGGGCTAAATCAGTTGATTTTCTACTCTGCATCTACAAAGGAAACCAGGACACAAATGAGGAAGTCACCATTCAAATCCTAGTTGATCCTGACAAACAAGCTAGATTCAGAATCAAAGCCAGATGTTCACCTAGTCAAGCACACATTTCATTGCTTATATTTTATTTCAACTACAATGCACCATCTCTCTCTCTCAATGGCATAATCCCATCCACATGCCCAACCACTTGCAGCCGGGATCTTCGCTGATAAAGTAGTTGGCCTCATAATGCCTTAGAAGACAGAAAGACAAGGCTACCAAGTCAATAGGCTTTTATTTGGACTCAGATTTCAACTCAGATTGGGGAGGGACAGAGACTTGAAATGGAAAGCAGTTGCTGAAGACTCCCACAAGGCCACTCCAAACTTGAAATCAGTCACCTGTGAATGAAACACATATATATTTCTGTTGATTGAGTGGTATATGAATCATGTTAAATTAAATTAAATATGCAACCTTTGTATAAATCATAGCCATTTCCCCCTCTTTCATTTTTGTTCGTGATGTATAGCTTCTGCTTCAAGACTTGCAGGTTTGATATATTCGTTCCAACTTTTTTTCTATGTAGATAATGCAAATAAATGAATGGGAAAAGAGACAGATTTATTTGTTTGTTTGTTACATTTCTAAATCACTCTTCCTCCTAAGGGAGCCTAGGGCAATGTACAACAGGGTATAAAATACAAAATAATACCATAAATAAAGCATAACAATAACCGTTATAACTATAAAATAACTATACAACTCAGAACCCTCAAAATACATGCATAGTACAAAAAAGCAACTGCAGCTGTTTAGAAAAAAAGATCACTTGTGTAATGCCATATGTGGCCATTATTGTCATGCAAACAAGCATGGATAAAGAGCAGGCCTTCTGAACCAAATCAGTGATTCCTCCTGCCCATTGTCCTGCCCCTGACTCTGGCCATTGTCAGATGATGTGCTAATAGAACCTTCTAATGGGGAGCCTGTGGTTCTCCAGATGTTGCTCAACTAACTCCTATCAAGCCCAGCCAGCATGGCCAGTGGTCCAGGGATAATGGGAGTTGTAGCCCAATAGTTCAGTCGGTAGAGCATGAGACTCTTAATCTCAGGGTTGTGGGTTCAAGCCCCATGTTGGGGAAAACATTCCTGCATTGTAGGGGGTTGGACTAGAAGACCCTCATTGTCCCTTCCAACTCTATGATTCTATGAAGATCTGGAGGGCCACAGGTTCCCTATCCATGCAAGAGAGGAGCCTATTCCATGCCATCCATTCCCACCTTTCAATAGTGAATGGCGTAGAATATAAATGTGAAGCATGAGAATGCCATCTTCACTAAACATGCTGCAGCCCATGCACTCACTGGACCATTCTTCTCTTGTCCCATCAAAGACGTATTGTTAAAAGAGAGTTTATCTAGGAAGCAGGAGCCTTAAAGTCAAGGCTTTAAGCTTTCCAACTTTGTCTCACTGTTCTCATTTTGGAGTAAGTGAGTTTAAAAAAAAAAAACAACCTAACTAACTAACTAACACCTTACTTACATCAGTTGTTTGCGCTGAAGAAGAACGTTGTCAGTTGCCAAAATTGCCATGGAACAATTTATTCACAAGTGTGCCTTTCACCCAATATCAAAAAGATACAAGGTTCTCCCTCTTGGTGGGATTCTTTATGTTGCAGCTCTTCACAGCGAAGAGATGTGCACTCACTCTCTACCTATTATGTAAAAGAAGAAAGAGCAAATGAATCTTTCATGGAATCCCGCCTAGCACTTTACTGAAAAGAGCACAGTAATGTTGCGTTTATCCATCCATCTCTGAGCAAGCAAAAACTGATGGGGAGGAATGGGGGGGTTGATTAATATGAGATTTGAGGATCCTCTTGGCTCTCACCATTGGTTCTTTTTTGAAAACTAATGAATCAAGGCTGGAAGATCAAAGGAGATGATGTTCAGTCTTACACTAATTAACCTTCCCAGCAACAGAGGAAGCTAGATGAGGGGCGGGAGAGGACATGTCACCATAATACTTTGCACGGTGGGAAAGCCTACACTCAGCAATTAAAACAATTTTCAACTCTGCTGCTGATTACTCTGTCATGCTCAAAGAAGGGCAGATCATGGTCTGCCCAGGGCTTCATGCATATTATATATAAAGGGGGCCGGCTCCCACCTACTTAGGCAGTGAGAGAAGATCTGATTGCTCCCTGCCTTACATAGCAAGGGAGTTTTTAAACAGACCGTATAGTTATGGAGGATGCATGATTGACAGGCGCTAACACTACCCAAATACCTGAGATGCAATCAAGGGCTTGCTGATTTTGTAACTGCACACGTTTTAAGAAAATTGATTGATGTGTAATAACTTGTAATGCTTTGAATCCCTCCAGAAAAGAGTACCCGTGGTTGCTGAACATAAAATACAGTGATGCAAGGCATGATTGTTTACTTCTGTTCTGATTTCTAGGAGATAGTGCAACACCCACTTATTCAAGAAAACTTTTGAGCAATAAGAACTGCTGGCCTGTCTTTAGTTTGCCATTAACAACTAGGTGAGGCAGTAGACGGAAATAGTTTTTTACTGATATTTTTGTGTGATTTTTATTGTTACTTGTATTGGGGAGGGGATTCATGTTAAGGTATGTCAGCTAGGGATGCTCAACAAATCTGCTGGGTCTGCATTTCAAAGTGAATTCACCTGAGCTACACTCTCCCACACCCGGGAGGTTTTCTCTGGGCTGTTGCCAGCACATTTGGAACAGGAAGCTCCAAGCTCCCTGCCCAATGCATAGCCTAGTCATCCTGGTCAGCTGCTGAGATTAAGGTGAGGTTTGATTATGGTACTTTGAATTAAGTTGGTTGTTTTATTTTTAAAAAATCATATGATTAGACATGAGAACCCCACCTTCAAACCTTATTTTGTGGCTTTGAGTAGATCACTCTCTCACTTTCCTTTTATAGGGTTGTTGTGAGCAGGTCAAGTGATAATATACTGCAACACACCTTGAATGCACAGCAAAGGAGGGAAAAGAAACCTAAATAAGATCAAGCAAACGTCAGTATGGGTTTGAGACAAACTCAAGATGCTACTGGAAAGCATTTGCCTGTTCCAACTGAAAAACCTAGACCATCATCCTAACAAAATTTCAACCCCTGCTGCCCTCCCCCCATGCACACAAGCCTTGAAATGGGTCTGGGGGTCTGGCAGCCTTGCATCCATCTCATGTGGGGTGGGATGTCAGGAGCTGGACAGGGCAAGGCTTAGAAGAGGTTGTTTGTGTTTCTTTTTTTGTAAGCCCAATGCCCACCCCTCAGTTGGCATATTCAGAACAGATTTGGCATCCAACCACCTGGATCACAATGCAAGAGCAGATGGTCATGTAAAGGCCTAAGAAGGAATTTATTTTGGTTTTGGCCTGCTAACTCAATTGACAAATGGAAGCAAAGTCGTGTGTGTGTGTGTGTGTGTGCGCGCGCGTGTGTGTGTTTTGCCTAGTCTGTACTGTGCTCTGCAGGAGGACTGTAGCTCCATGGAAAGCTGCATGCTTTGCATCCAGAAGCTTCCAGGCTCAGTCCCCAGCATCTCCAATCAGAGCTGGGAGAGACACCTGTCTGAAGTACTGAAGGGCACCTGCCAGTCAGCACAGATAACACTGATCTGGAGGGACCCATGGTCATAGCTGTCAACGTTTCCGATTTTTTTAAGGGAAATTCCCTAATTCCGAATAGGATTCCTCGCAAGAAAGGGGGAAAGTTGACAGCTATGTCCATGATCTGGCTCTGTATAAGGCAGCTCCCTAAATCTACTCTGGGGATTAGCTCTCAGTGCAAGGTACAGGGTCAAAATAACATTCACTTGTTGGTCACAACACAAGACAGTGCTGAAAAATTGAACCTGAGATGAGGAAATATTTTGGATGCTTTGGGAAGGAGCCATTCATTGCTCCCATAGCTCAAGTGATACATCTTTGGGTGAACGTTCATATCATCTGCTCTGAACCCAATGGTGAATCTGATATTGACATCAGATTTGCAGATATCCTTGCAAATCTGGTATTGTCATCACCATTAAATTACCAGCTCAGCAGAGAATGGATTCTGATTGTGCAAAGTGCTAATATGCTTGGCCTGATTGGTGTTTAACAACATCTGGAAATCCACAAGTTCCCCATTCCTGTTCTGCAGGCTTTAGATCCCTTGAAAATGTCAGTCTGTATGTGGAGGATATGTGAACAGAGAAACTTTGGTATGTTCACATTTGATCTGTCTGCAAGATAGTAATGCACAGTCATGTTGTGTGCTTTCGTGTGCCCACTTTCTCTGGCTCAACATATTTAATCTCATCCATTGGCCTTTTAGTTCATTAAGCAACAGCCACAACTCTGCTGGCAGACCTTTCAAATTGGGGAAGAGTTCTATATCCAGATTAAGATGATCTAAATTGCTAATTTTGATGGATATGAGTTGTGCTGCGAATGCTTAGTTCAGCTTGAGTGAGAAACAATCCCTGTCCTAAAGCCTTACAAATGAGACACCCAAGGCAGGTCAAAGAAGCATAATCATTTCCCATCTTAAAGATGGAAAACCAATGAAATTAAGCGGCTTGCCCAAGGTCACGCATGGATCCAAATTTAAAACAAATTGAATAAGTTTCTTTGTGTCATCTTCTTGCTGAGCTTGGAATCGTTTGTGTTCTCTGATCTCCTTGGCTCAGAGCTCAAGGAGCCATGCTGTTACAGTAATAACATGAGGCCAATAAGGCTTATTAAGCCCTGGAGGGATTCTTTGCAATGCCCAAGCCACAGAGCTGCCTAATAAGCAGAGAATGTTGGCCATGCTAATGTCATTAGTGGTGCCATTTGTTTTAGGCTAAATGTTGTACAAAGCAAAATCCGTTTTAATCCCAATTTAGAACAGGCTTGCGGCTGTCACTGGGGGCATTTTTTCCCCAGCCTATTTTTAAAAATAATCTGTTAGGCATGCTGGTTGCCAAAATTCCACTAAGAGCTCTATTCCAGGGCCTTATGCTTTCAGAAAGGCTTCTGCACAGTGCACGGCACGTGCAAACAGAGAGAAGGGCTGCAATTCTTGCTAGACAAAGGAAGCATGAACAGCGAATTGTCGTTTGAGGAATGAACCACACAGAGGGCCAAATTCAGCCTAATAGCAAATTGATAGTGGGCATCAGATGTCAGCTAGCACTGTTTCCATATCAGCATTAGATTAGAATGCAGGTGATGGACCCTGTTCTTTTCTGTAACCCTGTCAGGGGAAGGAACTGTAGCTCAATGGTACAAAAACTTTGCAAACAGAAGGTCCCAGTTTGAATTTTTAGCATCTCTGGTTATATGACTGAGATGGGAAAGAGCATTTGCCTAAGACCCTCAAGAGCTAGTGGCAGTTAGAGCAGACCATACTGGGCTTAGTGGAGAAATGATCTGGCATAGAGTTGTTTCCTATGTTCCTCTGCCTTCCTAACCTGTCCTTTCTTGCTCTCACCATTGCTAGACCTTATTTTCAGACTTATTTGTATTACTGATTTACTCTGGCAGAAGATAGACAGAGAAACCCAGATTGAACATTTCCTCTGATTCAGCTTTAAAGTTCAAGTTTTCGCTTGGAAAGCTCAGGGCAGAAAAGAAAATGCAAAATGCATTGAAGTGCAGACCTCTGCCTGGAAAGAGCAGGGCAAAAAGTAAGTGTGGATAAGCTCTTAGTTGAGTCCTGAGGGTGATACATTGAACAGAGGTGGCTAACTGGCATCCTCCAGATGTTGTTGGATTCTAATGCCTATAAGCTCGTGAAAGCATGCCAACGGCCAAGGATGGTGGGAGCTGCAGTTCGACAACATCTGGAGGACCACGGATTACCCACCCCTGATTTATATAACTTGGTGGACAAGGACTGAGCCATAGAGTTACCCTTCTACATAATGCTTGAGTAATTGCCCCATTTGTAAATGGTGTGTTGTCTCCAACATTTATTGGTAGAAGCCTAGCAACCTTCTTTTAGCCAAGAGGAAATTATGAATGAAATCCATACTGGAGCATGCACACGTGCAAACACACAGACACAAACGGAGGTAAAGTTTTCGCAGCAAATGAATAATTTAGATCTCAAAAGTAAGAGGCTACAGAACGAAACAGGCACTGCTGTTCTGGTATGAGTTCACAAAAATGAAATATCAGCAATAGAGATACCTTCCTTGCAGTATCATGTTCACTTTGGATACCACTAACTGGGGATGGTTCAGAGGAGATTGATATCAGTTCCATACTTTATTTAGCATTCATCCAGACTTGTTTGCCCAAAGTTTACAGGGAGGTTAGGCGACATCAGTTATTTGTTGCACATTCATTCTGATTAATTTGCTAGGAGGTTATTCAATGTTGTATGAAACATCTCCCATCACTTTCCTTATCGCAAAAAGACTGATGGGGGCAGATTTGTTGCACAAGAGTACCAAATCAAATTAATTGTGCAAACTGAATTTGCCAGTATGTAACTGAACCCCAGCAGAAAATAGCAACAGTCTGGAAGTGCCATAGCACAGCCTATGAGAAAAAGACAAAAGAGATGTAATAACCAGGAGTGTTCACCCTTCAGAAGGCTAGGGAGAGATCAGAGATTTAAAATCTGCAAACATGAACTAAGAAAATGTCAGCAGTCCATTCTTCACCTTTTTTGATGATAGCAGAGAAGAAACAATGGCTGTAGATCAGAAGAATATCAGTTCAAATAATAGAATGAGGGAAGACCATTTTTCGGCCCACAAGGGCTGCTGAACAGCAAGTTGAGACACCAATTATTGTTGTCATCAACAGCTTTAGAGAAGAAGCAAATGCTCCGAGAAACATCAACCAAACAACATAATAATCAATATCTGTACTTTTCTGCATTTCACTTTCTTCTGACCTCACTGTTTCCAACCTCCCTGCCTTCCAAATCACATTTCTATATACCCATGCAACTCAGGATAAAATTTATGCATCTGATAAGGTGGACTGTAGTCCAAGAAAGCTCATAGGCATAATACATTTGTTAGCCTTTCAGGTGCCACAAGACTCTTGGTTGTTTTTACCAGCCCAAAGAAAAGCCTTTGACTTATTTCATTTTGCTTTGTTGCAGAAGAATGGTGTACACACAGTCTTTTCAAGAGGCTCTGTGATTATGTTTTTCCAAGGACATATTTCTAAGACTGCCGGATTGGGGACTTGAAGTGAGCTTGATGCAATTCCTGCCTTTTCGTTCCATATAATTTTGGATGAATCAAAGAGTTTCCCATCTGTAAAATGGAGCTTAAAGCATAGTTTATCTTTTGCATTATAAACACATTTGGAAGCCCTGCCTGCATTAGACCACAGGATAAGCTGGGGCCTTGGAGTCCTTTACATCATATAAAATGCTCTTATATGAGAGAGTGAGCAAATTATTGAGCCAGGAAATTCCTTTTCCTGCATGCATCTCACTGCAGCCCCATCTGTTATTCTACATGTAGCTGGAGGGTAAGTTGAAAAAGAAAAAATGTGCCCTGGTTCCTTCTACTGACATACAGCACTCCAGAAATGTGATCATGTTTGCAAATGCCAGATATAATGATTTCCAGAGGGGAGGAAGAAACAGACACATTCTTAGAGCTCACATTTTGAAATGTGTTGAGGGTTTTTTAAACTTCCAAAATCATTTGGTAATACTAAGCCATCTCTATTTTTCACTCCTTTATGAAAGTGTTTGGTGGTGAAATTAACTGTGACAGATAGTAAGCACATGCTCTCTCTGCTCCTGACATGACGATTAGAGAAAAATCTTTCACATATTAGCAAGAACAAATGCTACCAAGGAGAGGTCTAATCACTCATATTCCAGTCCCTACATTTTTCAAATGTTGCTTCAATGAACTTCCCTTCTTTATAGCTTTGCAGGCTTTAGAGGCTGGAGAAGTGGAGGCAGACCTACTAAGGGCAGCTTTTTCTGGTCCAGAAACAGCAATAGCTGGGGAACTAGTGTCCTGTCCATGCCACTGGGCTGGAACAACTGAAACTGATCTCACAGGTTGAAAATCAACATTACTCCAGGGACCTCCAACAGGCCTGGACTAGTTGTAGCATCAGGTTCAGCACATATCTGAGCAATTTTGACCTCAAAGCATTTCACAAATCTTTTGCAGCAGGTTATTGAATAGCATAGACATCTTGCTTTTTGAAAGACTTCAGTTTTGGACATCTTGTCTTAGCCACAGCAGCTATCCTCTTGCTTCTCTCTGAAGCCCTTCAGGGTCCTGATTTGCCCTGTCTCCATCCCTTATTTCCCACTATGTATTACATGAATCCTCCTAAAAACAGTGAAACACTTCAATGAGTCCCATTATGATAGATATTTTAAAAGGTCAACTCCCACTGTGTTTGATAAACTACTGCAGTCATTATCTGAACAGCATAATAAGATCGTTTCAATGAAGCAAGCAACATTTACATGTACCTTCTGTATTTTATGTATGTTTTCATTAAATCTTATATTAGCAAGCATTGGTCCATAGTAGATTCTCAGTCACCAGAGTTTTTATGCTGCAATTCCACATTCACTGTTTATATGTGGCTGCGGAGGTACATATAGTTGAAAGTTGTGTTCCACTATCTCACAACTTCCTGCCTCACTAATGGCATACACAACCAGTACTGCACCCATTACTGAAGGGGCCCAGTGTTGCATGTATGAGCAGTGTCACATACCTGTGACATCACACATGCACATCGTCAAGAGGAGGCTGAGCATACAGTCCAGCGCTTGTGCATCTTCAATGTCCAGTGGCTCCTTGTCTCTTGTGCTCAGGAGGAGCCAGCCACTGATGCTGCATGGCTCTGTGCAACCTCCTCCACCCCCTCAACATTGTGGGGGCTCAGCCCCCTGCCAACAAATATTCAGGGAACCAAAGACACCTCCACCCCTAGGAGTTGGCACCTATGCACATAACATGGGCCCTTTGCCATCTTGGAATGCAATGGACAGCACAAACATTTCCAAAGCACTAGATGGTTCTCATACTGTTGCCTGAAGATCTGCCACTTTCACAGGTTTATTTAAAAATGGCCTTCACCGCTAAACTCATCTAGTGGGTTAGCAGGGCACATGTCTGAAGCCTACCTGCTGAGCTACCTTGACCTCATTTCCTCGATCGTCGGAAGCCGTGTTGTCAAGAAGAAGATGCAGCAGATAAAACTAATCTTTCACTATCTCCGGCAGCTTTTCCCTGGTGTTTGCCCATTTGCAAAATTGTTCAGATCCGCACAGGAAAGCTACTGCATGTTGCCAGCAACTGAAATCCAATTAGCTTTAATTGCTACGTCGCCACTGATCCGTTCAGTAGGACCATGAGAATAAGGCATGGACCCATGTGAGTACTTTGCCTATTGATGAAGCAATGGTGTCACACAGACCTGGCTCCTAAAGAAGCACAGTCATGTTTCTTGTATCTATTATGTAATAATGAAGTCAATATACCTATCTTCACATAAGAGGAAAACTTCAAGGGCACATGCGAGCACACAAAACAACACCATATCAGCTCACCTTGCCTGGAGAAAACAAAAAATGGTCACAACACAACAAGAATCCTGGTTTATTTAAGAACATAGGAAGCTGCATCAGGCTATTTGTCCATTTAGCCCTTGGGTTATCCAAGGCAGAGGCCTTTTTCACATCTCCTGCTCTTCCTGGACCTTCACCTGGAGCTGCCAGGGATTGAATTTGGGGCCTTCTGCATGCAAAGCACATTTGTTAAGTCTCTGAACACCTCAGAGGTAGTATGTCTCTGAATACCAGTTGCTGGAAATCGCAGGTAGGGAGAGTGCTGTTATCACTCAGTTTCTGCTTACAGGCTTCCCACAGACATCTGGTTCACCACTGTGAGATGCCCTTTGGCCTGATCCAGCAGCAGCTTCTTATGTTTTTTGTAAGTTTTTACATTTATACCCCATCTTGTGAGAAATAATCTCACAGCCAAAATAAAATTTCAAGCTTTGCTAGACAAGCAAAGAGTTAAGACACGTGGAGTTCTCCCCTGTAAATTCCTAGAGAGAATACTCTATGAGGTCATATCCCCTGCTTTCCCTGGCAGGAAAAGTAAGGAAGATAATCCTTACTACTTCGTGCATCCTCAGAGTTTGGCCATTTTTATCTCTCCGTGTAACTGAGGTAGGTTATGGATTGAAACTGGGACCTGATACATGCAAGAAATGTCCTACAGCACTGAGCTATGGACCCTCACCTTGTCACTGAATAGTTGCAGGACAGAGCAGCAGCACTCCACCAAAGATGCAGAGACTTTAATGAGCATTCATTGGGTATGGTTGTCCAACCAGCTGTTGGTCCACCAAACAGTGGTACTGTCCACCCCACGTTTTACCATCTTGACAACAAGGATATTTCATGTGCAAGAGAGGACTACGCACAGAACATGAACTTCAAAGTCATCATATTGCAGTGCAAAGCATAAAAAAGTGAAAAACACCACTCAGAATGTGAATTACTGCTAAGGCCACTGAGAAATGTTATACATAAACACCTGGAATTAAAGGTTTACAAAATGACAGGGTGTTGCTGCAGAGGGTTAATGCTGCTGTCTTTCAAATCTTTAAAAAAAACATTGCTGGATGAGCCTTTAAGTGCTGAAGTTGCAAGTGGGAAGAGAGACTGTGAAGAATAGCAGTTTAAGAGAGAGACTACAAAAATGAGGTCACAGACATGGGGAGGGAGGTGTGCTATCATTAACAGAATCACAAATAAACGTGCTAGCTGTGGGAAGTCTTGTATTTTCCCAGATACAATTGCAGCTGGATCGCTGGGAAGAATTGATGCTCTCGCCACAGAAATGGATCTTTGAGGGAAGGCATATGGTCTGTGTGAAACTTGCCACTATTGTACCAATAGCTGGTTGCATCAAAAGGCTCTGAGGCAAGCAAAACTTAGCCACTAAGGCTGCAACCGTAAGCATATTTGGCAGGGAGTAAGCCCCAATTGGTAAGGGATGTGGGTGGCGCTGTGGGTAAAACCTCAGTGCCTAGGGCTTGCCAATCGCATGGTCGGTGGTTCGAATCCCCGCGGCGGGGTAAGCTCCCATCTTTCGGTCCCAGCTCCTGCCCACCTAGCAGTTCAAAAGCACCCTTAAGTGCAAGTAGATAAATAGGTACCGCTTTATAGCGGGAAGGTAAACGGCATTTCCGTGTGCTGCGCTGGTGCTGGCTCGCCAGAGCAGCTTTGTCACACTGGCCACATGACCCGGAAGTGTCTCCGGACAGCGCTGGCCCCCGGCCTCTTAGGTGAGATGGGCACACAACCCTAGAATCGGACACGACTGGCCCGCAATTAAGCCGCAATTGGACTCCGTCAGAGCTGCTTCTCAATAAACATGCTTAGGAGTGAACTACGCCTCTTTGATGGGGCAGAGACTCCCTCTCCCAAGGCAGCAACAATAAGCACCACACAGATTCTGCTCTAACATGGACCACGACTCCCCTGACACATCCTTGCAGAGAAAAGAGGGGGTTGCCCAGCAGGTGTTTGTTCCTCAAGTCAGCAGCAATATGGCCTTCCAGCAATAATGGCTTGTGTTTCTTTTGGAACTTTTCCATAATTCATACAGTGGCCTCCTCTCAGCCATCAAATATTTATGCCCTGATGATGCTTAGTAAGAAACATATTCTTCCTTGGAGCATGGCTGAACATTCAAGGCTAGCATGGATTTTCCTTTGTTCAAGTCATTATGTTCAGTATCGATCTAGCTTGTCAGGTGGATGGGGTGTGCTTCAGGAAGGAAAACAGCACAATGCTTTTCCCTACACCCAAAGAGCAGCTGCCTGATTCTGCTTTTGCAGTCTAGTTCCCCCTTGACCACGCCAAGGAGATAATAATCCTCTCTTTGCAGCAATAAAACATGGACTGGGCGGAAATGGCCTGCCAACGTTCTCTGCACTGTTTGTGGGTGGCAAGATTCAGAGGACATTTTGCTGAACTTTCTCCTGGGGAGAGCTGAAATTCTCCAACATTCAAGAAATTTAATTTTCAAAAATTATTCAGACAATTCTTTTCCGAGGCTCTTTGGCTGGGCACCAAAGAAAACCACTCTTGTAGAGTTTAAGAGCCTTTGAAAGACAAAAATGGCTCTATCTCCCTCTAGTGACCAAATGGGTTAGCATTTGATGGCTCGATTCAGAGGTCCGCTTCTCACATGGTTGGTTTGGCAAAGTAATGCTCTGAGAAGCTCCATCAATTGTGAAGGGCCACTTTGCTCTTGGGTTTGCTCAAACGGCAGCCTCCAGCCACCCTGTCCAGTGTTATGGAAGAGAAGGCAGTAGACATAGCCTTCTTCCAGTGCATCCAACCTTCCGCTTCCTCCTGGTCACTTGTGGGTCATAGTGCCTGCCTTTTTTTCTCTGCTGGAGGTTGAGTCTTTGTCAGAGGGGTCGGAACAAATCCTTCCCCCTTCAGCTCAAGCCCTGCATCAAAGCATTCATTTATTTGAACAGATAACATTGTCCCATCCGCCAGCCTGGGTTTCATACATCCTCTGGCATCTAGATCTACCACATTGTGCTCAAGAGAGAAAATCCATCCCACACCATGGGGTTTGCGGCTGACCTTCTACTGTGCCACTGCTAACCCATTGACAAAAAATCCTAGAGTGGCTGCTCTCTGTGAGAATGGGAGGGGGGTGAAAGGAAGCAGATACAATAATAATTAATGCATGACCCATAAAACCCCAGTTTGCAGACGTATGCTCTTGCTGGGCAGTTAGAAGGCAGTGTTTTAAAATCCCATCCATTATTCATAGGGCAGTGCCATTTTAATAGTTAAACTTGTTTCCAATTAATTTTTAATTAAATCCACTTTTCAAAAAAAACCTAAGACACAACATTTTGCCTGAAGCAAGATCCTCTGACCTACTGTGGAATCAGAATCTGTTGTCAGAACCAATTCACACATTGCCAAATTCTTACGCAGAAGATGCTTCCATGGAATAGAGATGTGATTTTTAGCATATTTGTTTTCCATACTTTCTCAAGGGACTCCAGAGTTACCCTCACAGCTCCCATGCAAGGTAGGCTACACTGAGAGAAAGTGACTTTTCCAAGGCCACCCAAATCTTCTGGATCGAAGTCCATCACTGATGAGGACGCCACCATCTACGGTATATACATAATGCTTTACGAATAACATGTTTGAGAAATCCATGTCGCAGAGGACTTACGAACATTAAAAAGGCATGTAGAAAACAAAGAGGAAAGGGGTGAAATGGAGACAGGAATAAACAGGGAAAGAATATACAATTTTAAATACAGGTATTTTGGCTTAGTTGTGATATAGTATTGGGACCAGGAAGTTGTTCCAAAAATGTCCTGGAAAAGATCAGCTTTGAGGAGAGTGTAGTGGTCACATAGATGTGTTTTGGAGGGCACTTCCAGGCATAAGGGGCAGGAAGGCAGAAAGGGTGGAAGCCAATGAATTATATCCAGTGCAGCACCAAGCAAAATGTTCTGTCAGCACAAAGAGTTCTCCTTGCACAGCAGAAAGTTCTCCCTCTCTTCTCCCCCTGAGTGCCCCCTAAATCCATTCTGGGGTTCCCCCAACCCTCTGGTGCAGATTTGGGGATGATGCTGGGCACACATGGGTGGAGGAGAAGGGGGAAATCCCTTGGGGAGGAGACACTCTGCATGTACTCAGAGGCACCCACTGCCATCACTTTACGCTGACATTCCCTGACATTCAAAGCAGATTCAGGGGCTTAATGCTGATGAGCCTTGGCTCAAAAGTATGCCCTGAAAATGGGATTGGCATCTTCTGTGACGCTGAGTAGGAAATGAAATTCTTACCCTTCAAAACTGCATTCCTAAGTGCCTACTCCTCACTGGCTTAGTGATCAGAACAAAAACATTATAGTGTCTGGAAGATAAGTCCACTTAGCAGCTGCAAAGCAACTCCACGCACTAGAAGGGACCGGCTTAGCAGCAAATTCTTCTCTTACAAAACTCGTAGGAAGGCTAAAGCTCCCATTTGTTTTAGCGCATAGACGGCAGGACCAACCAGGTTATGGCAGAGAATAGAAATGTGCACACACAAAATCCCTGACTTTGCTATCAGAAGGCTGTGCCGTATCTATAATGCTTAAAAATAAACCCTGCTTTGAACAGAGCTGAGCTGAGCTAAAATGACAGCATGAGTTTAATTACTCCCATCTTGTTCAGAGCGATAGGAACTATAATAAAACATGGCCCAGATTTCACGGTTTTACACCATAAGCCAATTAAAAAGTGCCTCTGACATGAGCCCTGCTGCAATTAAGCAAGAGCAGACTTGCACTCAAAGGACATGTGTAAACAGAGGGCAGCCACAAAACCATCTAGCTCGCTCCCCTATCAAGCAGCTTCAGTGACAGCATCCTAAAGGGGAGGCTGCCTGTGCTGGGGGTTATTCCAACAAGAGGAGCAGGAAGTGCATCAAGTCCTCAACACCTCTAATGCAAAAAAGATCCAAGACTCAGCAGATGTGAAATCAAAAAGGGATAGATCCGTCTAGCATGCTGTGAGTAGGACAAGGGGGTGTGAAATTAGACAATGCCACAGGCGATACAAGCAAAGAGCTTGATGGATCAGTTTTCCTCCTGAGCAACGAAAAATGATCTGGAGAAACTGATGCACAGGGAAATCCAAAATTAAGAGCCAAGCCTTGGCAGGTGCCTGAAGCTAGCTCCTGTTCCTGTTCTGCCTTGAGGCCGAGATTTGCAGAAGTGAAAAGAAGCTGAATGCAGACTCAGGGCACAGCTTATAAAACTCAAGGGAAGCAGAGAGGCCGGGGGATGGGGAGAGAATGTAGTGCAGCAGAGTACCGTGTTCTGGTACTCTACCATCACAGCAATAAGAGGAGCCAAATAGCACCCTACATTTGGAAAAGGGTGTCTTTCGTCAATACATCTTGCCCAGGTGAGATGCCCTTCAAATGCAGCAGCAGACTTACAAGAGACCCTTTTCCATAACATGATCCCGCATAGCTGACTGCTCCATATACCCAATGCAACCATGCAGTAGGACCTTTCCTATATAGCTGGCACCCCTTTCTAATGCAAAAACAATCCTTGATACATCCTGGGATGTGGTTGCATGAGCCACATGTACCCAAGGGGTGTAACGCGGGAGGTCCAGGAGAGCCATGGCCCTGGACGCATAATTTTGAGGGGGCACAAACTAGGCACCCCCACGCAGACACGGGCTGCTGTGGGGATCATTGGCCCACCCAGGTGCATTGGGCCCTGTCCCTGGCTCCCTATCCTTCCCTGTCTGCCCTGGGGGGGGGTCTCTGGGACCCAAAGCCCAGCTTGGCCTCACCGCCACATCCCCAGCCCCCTTGCTGAATGGCTGCCCAGCCAGTACTCAGTCTCTCCTCAGTTGGCATGCTCCCTAGACAGTGAGTGGGCAGGGATGGAGGGAGGTGGGCAAGGGGCAACCCCACCATGGCACTCCAGCCCAATGCTCCTCTCCACGGGCATCAGGGGGGTTCACAGGGTCAAACCATTCTATGAATAAGGTGATGGAAAAGGAGGGCAGGATTTTACTTTCAGGAACAGGTTTGGAACATAACTGTGCAGACAGCCGCATTTGCAAGATGGGCACTGAACATGGAAACAGCAGCTGATAAAAGAAGCGTCAGAGATGGTATATGCTGTTTTTAGGGGCTAGTTAGCGACACCTTGGCTTGGAAAGAGCATGAGACAGCAATTGGATCTGGGAAAAGAAGGCTCGGCATACCATGCCAGAAGGCCTAGCAGTGGAAGCCAATGCCAGAGAAAAGGGTGCCAGGTGCCAGGCAGACTGACAACAGCTAGGAGAGAGAGAGACACCAGAACCCCCTGGGACTGCTAGCAGAACAAGCCTATGCTGTGCAGAGGCGCCAAGGTGTCACTGATTCTTGTCCTTTAGCTTAGTAGTGTCAACATGCTTTCTAGTCTGATTGATGACTCAGGAAGTCACAGAGCAGCCCTGCTCTACTGCGCTCTGATCTCACCCACGAGTCAGTGCATCAGCAGGAACAGCTGCGACCAGATTTACTGAGGGAATTATTACCGCAAGGGTCGCCTGCTTCAGATGCCTTTGTCTGTATATGTCCTGCAGTAAATTACTCCCTATAATTTTTTTTAATCATTGCAGGAGTCCGGCATCATAGTGAGCAATGTAATGTGGGACAAGTGAGAACATGCTTCCCAAAATAAACCCCACAGGAAATCATACCAAGAAAAGTGGTAGTCCTGCCTTCCTTTCTGCCACCAATATTTCCAGTCCTGACATACAGTTTATACACTATGCACACTGTGGAAGTGCACTAGGTGGAGGGTTTTGATGTCATCCCATTCTTGACAATTTCACTTTTCATTCTGGCCACAAGATTCAAGTTTCCTGATGTGCCAGTTGCATGGCGAGTTCCCAACCCGCCTGCCCCCCAGTAGAAATAATGACACATTTATTAAGGTTAGTGGGCTAAAGAAGGCCACAACTTTATTGGTTACAGGTGATGAGCAGTATTGGCTTAGGAATTGGACCTAACTGACTATATCTGACTCCAGCCCGTCTGCCTGAGGTCCTGGAAGGGTTAACACCAGTAGGGGGAGTCCTGCTGATGCACATCAACTAGGAGCTCCCCGGGGTCACCAATAGGGGGCATGCCTTAGGCCCTAACCTCCCTAGGCTTCAGACAGGGCCACACACACACCCAAATCCTTTAACAGACTACCCTTCAAAATGTGGGGCAGGTGGTGGCACTACCTCCCCTTTTTTCCCATCTACAGAACTATTCCAATGCCTAAGCGCCAATACCCAGAAAGTTGTGGTGATTTGCTACAAGGTAGGTGAAAACCAAGTGGCTGGTGCCAATCTGCCAAGTGGAAAAATTCCTACCAGGTCCTTCAACGGCGACCAACCAAGGTCCATAGCAAGGTCAAAGAAAGCAAACCTTAGATGGCGGGAGGGCAGGAAAACCGGAGCAGTTGGCAGGCACAGAAAGAGGGAGATCCCCAGCTGCGTCCTGCCTTTAAGGGGCAGGCCACATCCCCGGAGCAAGCCAGTTGGCCGGGAATCCCCCCAATCACTCAGGGGCTGGCCTCCCCACCCCCTGGACACGTGGAACCCCACCTCCTCCTTAAGGCAGAAGTGGCTTTTTCTAGCAAGGCATATGCAAGGCCAGCTACCTGCTGATTTCCTCCATAGATGTCTTACCTAACCTTGAATTATTTTTTAACAGGAGAAGTTTTCCTCTGCCCAGTGTTTTTCTGCTACTAATTTTTAAAGTCAGTCTTTTAGGCCCAAATTAGATGCAGTGTGGGATAGTTATGATTCTCCTGCATTAAAAAGATAGGTGCAAAGAGGAGATACTGGTTAGATTAGGAATATGACACTAGAATAGGTAGGGTTAGCTCCATATTATTTTTCTGATTAAAATTCTCTTGCCCATATCTTCTATTTGCGCCATGCAGAATAAAACTTACAGATCTTGCATGGATACCTCGGTACCAGTAAACTACAGACGGCAGTGAGGCCTAATTGGAATAAAGGATTAATCTCATTCTTCAGTGCTATGGTCCTGATTCAATTCAAGGGTCCCTGTGGCTTCTATTAAACGAGAAACAACAACCCATGTCTTGTTAGGTTCTTATTAATATGTATAGTGAGTGCACAGTGGAATCGGCCTAATCTCCAGGATTTTCTGCAGAGCAGGTGCCGACACTGGACATTCAGTCCCAGGAATGTGGTCCTTCTCATTTAGGGATAATGCTTGTCTTCTTCCACCTTGTCCTCTGTGGGCTTCCCATCTATCTAAAATTAGGTTGTAAGTTCTTCAGAGGAGGGATCTGTCTTTTGTGGTTGAATGCAAACGGCACTTCTAGGCTAAATCTATAATTTTCCATACAAGGGGTTTGAGACCATCTCTATCAATCTGCACAGGGCATCTTTCTAAAGAAAGACACTCCTGGCTCTCCTACCAGATCATATCTGCTTTAGCCCTTAGAACAAAAACCAGCATCTATTGTCTTACAACTCCATGCACTTTCTTCTGTGGCTTCTTATCTTTGGAACTCATTTGCCTCCAGACATTCAGATGGTCTAGTTTAACTATATGAATCTTCTCCAACCTGGTGCCCTGCAGATGTTGTTACCTCCACATCAGCCTCAGTCCGCATGTCCAATGGGAGTTACTAGTTCAATAACATCTGGAAGGAGACAGGCTCACCATGCTGAAGAACTGCATGAAAAGTTGGCTCTAGCCTTGGAAAATAGAAATCTGTTCATTTTTTAAGGTGCCACCAGAGTCCTTGTTGATTTTGCCTTTTCATAAGTCTGTTTCAAACCATAAATCTGAAACTCTTGACTGTGGCAACCAGTTGCTATTGAAATGAGGCTTCAAATATAATAACATGAGTCAAATTTCAAACCCAACCTCCAGGACCAACGTCTCTCTCATCTTCACATTTTGCCTTTCCAATTGGGGCTATGTTGTCTGACAAAGCCAGCCAGCATCTCTCAATAGGGAGCACTTTTCTCTTTTCTTTTTTCTCGGGAGGTCACTTGGAAAGAGCAACAGCTCCTTCTAGAGGCCCTTTGCTAATAACACAATTTGACCCGTAAAGCACAGTACAAAAGGCTTCCCAGAGAGAGGGAAGGAAAGATTTTGCATGTGCTATTAACAATGGTAAATAGATCACAATTCAAGTTACAAAATCCCACAAGAACCTTTGCATTCTGTGGAGCTCATTCAGCTTCCAAGCTTCTTCAGATTCTGTCACAGCATTCCTGAAAGCTCGTACATTCAGAAAAACCAAAGGAGAGTTTCTTCAGTGCCAGGGAAGTTAAGTGACTGAAAATAGATGTTTTTAGCTTTGCTGAACCTCCTGCAGCAAAGTAATGGTAATTTTAAAAAAGATCCAGAATCAGATCAAAAGTAGAATACATTTGAATGATTTAGTTAAATCAAAGCAGACAAATAATGGGAACATAAATGAAATTTAAGAAAGCCATATATATTTATTTATTTTTATTTGAAAAAAAATTCTAATTTGTATGCAGACAGGGAAAGATATCAACTTAAAAGGCTAATTGAGAGATGAAGGCCAGGGCCATCTTTAGCAGATGTGACGCCGGGGTGCAAATATCCGCCCAGCACCCCCAAATTACCACGGATAGTTTTGGGGTGGCCGTAGCTGCTTTTATTTAAAATGCATCTCTGGGTTATTTGTGGCGTATAGGAATTCGTTCATTTTTTCCCTTTAAAATATAGTCCCCCCCCCAAGGTTTGAGGGACAGTGGACCGGCCCCCTGCTGAAAAAGTTTGCTGACCCCTGTCCTATGCATTGCCGTGTAGACATCATCGCCCACAGGACTGGATTATCTGAGCCAAAATACTATATTGTACTAAGTGAAAGATCCATGATCTTCTTTTCCACAGTTTTTCAAAAGTATAATCAAGCATAAGGCCATTATTCAGTTTGGGGTCATGGTGCTAGTAAAATGGAGATTCACCCCCATACCACACCACTTTCATCCCATAACTGCAATTTGCCCCATGGGGAGGAAGCATGGGCCAGTCTTCCCCAACCTGGTGCCCTCCCTGCTCCCAGTGTTTTGTACTACAACTCACATCAGCCTCAGTCAGAGATTCTAGTATGTAGCTGTAGTTCAACAATATCTGGAGACCACCAAATTGGGGGAGGCTGAGATAGATAGAGGTCCTGTTATGGTACATTTTAAACAGCACAATCCTATATACCCCTGCTCCAAAATCAGTTGCACTGAGTTCAATAGAGCTTATTCTCATGAAAGTGAGTATAAGATTACAGCCCAAAACAGATCTCCCACTGTCGCGTCTAGTTGCTACTCCATACATCTTGACTAATGGGATTATAAGAGGTTTTTCTGCATAAAGAACATCTCTCAATATAGGCTCTTTGCTGCCACGGTAGCAATTTTCCTCCATTCTTTTTCCAGGCATGTTCTCTTCCAGTTTGTAAACACACTACTCATTTAAAAACCACTTTCTATCTTATCTATGCATCTTAGTCAAGGCCATCCTGAAGTTCTACCTTATAGCAATGCATCTAAAAATTTGTCATGGTTTTCTTTCAGCAGGCATTCCTAAAATGCAGCCAATCCATCTTAATCACTTTGATTTAGTCTTTGCAACAATATCTGTTCTTCATACAGCCAATAAAATTCCTCAATCTTTCTGGTCCATAAATTCTCCTCACCATTTCCCATTAATTTGTTTTTCTTCCCTTTTTGTCATTGTCACGCACTTTAGAGAAAGGCACAGTGTTCGAATTATAATAATTGAAGTTTAACATTCTTGGAAATGTTTTTGCTTTTGAAGACTTAGTTGCAAACTTTGTATTAGTACCAAGGACTGTGTTCAAAGATCAAGAAGTTACTTCTTGCTAACCCTACTGACTCAAGCCCCCTCCTGCTGCCGCCGCAAAAAAAAAGTGGACCCCATTTTTAAAGATCTGGGTAAATACTTTCCTTATCACACACCTGAAACACACAAAAACAAATGCATTTGTTCAAACACAAGGAGATGAAAAATAACATAAAAAACTAGCTGCTTTGTCATGCACAAACAGTGATACCCTACAGGTCAAAGAAAGCTTTGAGCCAAAATCTAGGTTGACAATTGAAAATATATTGAAGATCTCCACTTACAGTTCTGGGGTGTAGCTGGTGCTGGTTTCCCTGGGCACCCTACTTCTGTGGCAACTCTGAAGTTGAAGATGCTGCTCTTGACATGATGGAGTTGGTCCAGTGCATGTAGCTTGTTTCTTGATTGTCACCAGAGGGATAAAACTCCCTCCCTCCTTCTCTGTCTCTCTGACTTATCTCCTTTTCTCTCTATTCCCTCCAAATGCCCCCTTTCCACCCAGGCATTTCCACCCACCCCCTTTCTATTCCTTCTCTGCTCCTCCCTGCCACCCATCACCAGAGGACTGAAAGTATCTCATGCTTTCTTCCATTAACCACTACCCTTCCATCTCTCGCTCTCCACCACTGACACCTTACCTGAGTGACTCTTTATCCTACAATGCTTAATTGTCTACAGTACCATTGCGAAGGAGGATGGGGGGACCAGAAAAACTGGCCATGCCCCCATGATCTCATTGGCTATGTTCCCATGACTGCCTAGCACCCTACCAGGTCTAGTGGGCACGAGCCACACTGAGTGACCACAAAAAGACTCAGTAAAAAAATCCAAATGCCCCAAGCTCCTGTTTGCACTAGCTTGGCCTCTCCTACATTGAATATATCCCCTTAAACATGCCCATCCATTTCACTGGATGCCAGGATTGTACTCCCATCCTTCCTGAACAAAGAAGAGGTGCGCACAATCTAAAAGGACATGACACAAGAGAACAAAGCCATCAGAGGAAAAAGCAAGCTCTTAAAGACACAGTTTTGAGTCACTTCAGTGAGTCCAAGGCAAAAAAAAAAAAAAAAGTAATCAGGTTTTGCTCAGGCAAGTCCCATTCTCCTTCCCACCAGCATTTTCTTTGTTTGAAGATCAACAAAGAAAATGCTGGTGGGAAGCAGAATGGGACTTGCTTGAGCAAAACCTGATTACTTTTTTTTTTTGCCTTGGACTCAAGGCATTACTCTGCTGCATTACTGAGTGCATACCACTGCTGTTGTTGTTGTTGCTGCTGCTGTTTAGTTGTTTAGACGTGTCCGACTCTTCGTGACCCCCATGAATCAGAGCATGCCAGGCACTCCTGTCTTCCACTGTCTCCCGTAGTCTGGTCAAACTCATGCTGGTAGCTTCGAGAACACTGTCCAACCATCTCGTCCCCTTCTCCTTGATGTCTTTCCCAACATCAGGGTCTTTTCCAGGGAGTCTTCTCTTCTCACGAGGTGGCCTAAGTATTGGAGACTCAGCTTCAGGATCTGTCCTTCCAGTGAGCACTCAGGGCTGATTTCCTTCAGAATGGAGAGATTTGATCTTCCTGCAGTCCATGGGACTCTCAAGAGTCTTCTCCAGCACCATAATTCAAAAGCATCAATTCTTCGGCGATCAGCCTTCTTTACGGTCCTGCTCTCACTTCCATACATCACTACTGGAAAAACCATAGCTTTAACTATACGGACCTTTGTCAGCAAGGTGATGTCTCTGCTTTTTAAGATGCTGTCTAGGTTTGTCATTGCTTTTCTCCCAAGAAGCAGGTGTCTTTTAATTTTGTGACTGCTGTCACCATCTGCCGTGATCATGGAACCCAAGAAAGGAAAATCTCTCACTGCCTCCATTTCTTCCCCTTCTATTTGCCAGTAGGTGATGGGACCAGTGGCCATGATCTTAGTTTTTTTAATACTGAGCTTCAGACCATATTAAAAGGTTCTTTAATTCCTCCTCACTTTCTGCCATCAAGTTGTGTCATCTGCATATCTGAGGTTGTTGATATTTCTTCCGGCAATCTTAATTCTGGCTTGGGATTCATCCAGTCCAGCCTTTCGCATGATGAATTCTGCATATAAGTTAAATAAGCAGGGAGACAATATACAGCCTTGTCGTACTCCTTTCCCAATTTTGAACCAATCAGTTGTTCCATATACAGTACTAACTGTAGCTTCTTGTCCCACATAGAGATTTCTCAGGAGACAGATGAGGTGATCAGGCACTCCCATTTCTTTAAGAAATTGCCATAGTTTGCTGTGGTCGACACAGTCAAATGCTTTTGCGTGGTCAATGAAGCAGAAGTAGATGTTTTTCTGGAACTCTGTAGCTTTCTCCATAATCCAGCGCATGTTTGCAATTTGAACTCTGGTTCCTCTGCCCCTTCGAAATCCAGCTTGCATTTCTGGGAGTTCTAGGTCCACATACTGCTTAAGTCCGCCTTGTAGAATTTTAAGCATAACTTTGCTAGCGTGTGAAATGAGTGCAATTGTGCGGTAGTTGGAGCATTCTTTGGCACTTCCCTTCTTTGGGATTGGGATGTAGACTGATCTTCTCCAATTCTCTGGCCACTGCTGAGTTTTCCAAACTTGCTGGCATATTGAGCGTAGCACCTTAACAGCATCATCTTTTAAAATTTTAAATAGTTCAGCTGGAATATCATCACTTCCACTGGCCTTGTTATTAGCAATGCTTTCTACGGGCACACCACTGCACTCTGTGCAATTACTGAGGTGGGCGCTGAGGCACTCTCCTCAGTGTCCTCTAGGAGCACCCAATAACAGCCTCTCCCTCCTTCTGCAGCCTTCTCCTTAGTCTATCCACTCCCTAAAAGAGCTGGAACTGACTCAGCCCTTCAGGGGTATGGTGAAAGCAGCAGTTCACAGAGGCAATGTTCTCACTATGTCCACCCCACTCTTCCTCCACTGATCTGTTCTATGATCCCTTCCTGTAGGGTATTTCTTTTCCTGGAAAGGATTTTTGTTCTTCAGCAAACCTTAGGTGCCAGATGAAGATACCTCCCTGCTGTGTGAGGATGGCACCATGTCGACAACATAAGCACTCACAGTTTCCACATAAAAAGTGGAGGGAATGAAGGGGACCTGCAACAAAACGTTGTAGTGTGAAGGGCTTTTGTATAGGATTCCAGACATTTTATTCCCCACCCCCACCCCAACACACACACACACACTTTCAGTTTTCATCCCACTCCATCAGTCAGTCAGCATTTCTTGCCCACTGAGCCCTGCTTGATCAGTCTAAAAGACCCATCTAGTCTTTCTCATGTATCACATGCACCATGTTTTCTGCTTTTCTAGCCACTCTATTCTATTCTCTCCTCCCACCCAATTGTTAGGATTTACCCCCAGTGGCGTAGCGTGGGTTGTCAGCACCCGGGGCAAAGCAAGTAATTTGCGCCCCCTAACCCGTGGATTTGCGCCCCTAACCCTAACCCCCAGATGTTGCGCCCAGTGCGGCCAGCCCCCCCTGCACCCCCCACGCTATGCCACTGTTTACCCCTCTCATTAAAATGTCTCCGTTATAATGAGGCCCTTTTGGTATGGATTTTACCCAGGGCTTTTTTTCAGCCAGACCTCACTACAGCTCAGTTCCGCCAGATCTCAGGTAGGTGCCATTGCCATTATAAGAGAACAAGGGAGGTGTTCATGGCAAGCTCTGCCACCTCTTTTTCTAGAAACACACCACTGACTTTACTCCTTAGGTTTCTTCCCCCTAAAGATTTTCAGACATCTGTAAACCTTAGATTTACCCCAACTTTGCCAATATTTTTCTGTCCGTTGTAAGTGCATGGTGAGCTTCTGACTACATAAACACACAAAGACCCAAATTGGTTTTTAAATTTTAAAATTCTTATCACTTGATTAAAATGGTTATCCAAATATTTGTATAGACACTAGGCAAGGATTTTATCTAATTTGGTCAATTTTAGAATCACGCTCATCCCTATTGAGTAATGTAATTTTGTTCTCAAAGATACGCACTGATGAGTTCCTCAGTTCAAAAGCTTAGCATCTTTTGCTGAAAATACCCTTTTACTGAAGTTGTTTTGTGTTTGTATTCTGGGTTCCATTTTTCTCATTTTGAAAATAAATGAAGCCTGCATATAAGTTCCCAGAGGAACATACCCTTAATGTTTCAGAATCTAAGTGGAGAACACTGCTGAATATTTATATCACTTATTTTTTCAGCGTATTGTGCTTGCCCTCAGAAAGCTTAATTCCTGCTAGTTTATTCTGAATCGTATTCCCCTAATTCGGCCGTAACATGACATTTCTGTCTCAGACACAACAAGCTTCCTTCTGTTGTTCCTCTGGGTGCAGAAACAATATTATATATATATATGTTAAAAAGCTAGTGCTAGGCCAGTAATTCATCAGTTCCTGGTGAACTGAAGCACAGTTTTAAACTCCCACTAAATTGGCGACACAAGGAAGGGAGTGCAGTGAGCACATTTCATTTTATAAGGATGAAAACAGATTGTACAAGGGCACTCTCAGACCTTTATAGCTTGTAATTGCTTAGACCAGTGTTTCCTAAACTTGGGTTGACAGCTGGTTTTGGACTGCAATTCCCATCAACCCTGACCACTGGTCCTGCTAGCTGAGGATGATGGGAGTTGTAGCCCAAAAACAGCCATCAACCCAAGTTTGGGAAACACTGACTTATACCTTTATAGCTTTTAAGAGCAGCAGGAAAAAAGCTTCAGGTGTGTATACATGAACTCAAACAGCAGGAAAAAAAGACAATTATTAAGGATCATAATCTGAATTTAAAGAAATTGATTTAATAAAGGCTGAATAAATATGTTTGACTGTCCAACCCATTTGACAGCCTACATTCTTCTTCTGCTTGATGTTATTAGATAGAATTATCTGCATTATTGCAAATGTATATCAGAAGTTGAACTGGTCTGTATGGTTGTGCGTGTACATTATTCCATGTTTTATTTAGCAGGGAAACATTTGTGCACCTAAAATACCCTCCTAGAATTCAAGGCACTGCAAAATATTTGCCAGAACAGTTTTCTTGTTTCAGATTTCCAAAACTGTGGGCATAACATTATGTTTGAAGACTGGGAAAGATTGTGGACCACTGGGTTGAACTTTACTGCATGTAATGCTTTGAAAGAAAATGTAACGAAAATGATATACAGATGGTACATGACCCCAGTTAAACTTGCCAAAATATACCATTTGTCTGATAATAAATGTTGGAAATGTAAAGAAAATGAAGGAACATTCTTTCACCTCTGGTGGACCTGCCCTAAAGTGAAGGTCTTCTGGGAAATGATATATAATGAGTTGAAAAAGGTATTTAAGTATACCTTCACCAAGAAACCAGAGGCCTTTCTTCTGGGCATTGTCGACCAGAAGGTGTTAAAGAAGGATAGAACATTTTTCATGTATGCAACAACAGCAGCAAGGATACTACTCGCTAAGAACTGGAAAACTCAAGATCTACCCACACTGGAAGAATGGCAGATGCAACTGATGGACTATATGCAACTGGCGGAGATGACTGGCAGAATCCGAGACCTGGGAGAAGAAAGGATCAAAGAAGATTGGAAGAAATTTAAGATTTATTTACAGAAACATTGCGATTTAGTGGAATATTAAGAAGGATGCTTGGTTATAAATAATTGGCCATCACTAAATTGGATTAGAATTTGATGATAAGAGAGATTAAGAGAAACAAAATTTGTAGGAGAATTATTTTATTGTATTTAAATAAGTGGTTATAAAATTGAAAATAAGATGATAATTTGCTTGACAAAAACTTATTAATGATGTAAGTGGGAGCGGGGGATGTGAGGAAGTCTAAAGATGTTATGAAATTTTGTAAAAACAAAGTAACGCTGTTTATTATTTCTGTATTTCTTTTATTAAAAACTCCAATAAATATTTATTAAAAAAAAAAACAGATTTCCAAAACTGAAAGCAGTCAAACATTTTAAAATGTATTTGCAATGCTCTCTTTATTCCCCTCTCCATAACAGAAACTCTGGTTCCCACTTCACAAAGAAACAAAATATTCCACCCACAGTCATTCAAGGCAGATGCAGCATAGTCTCAAGGTGATGATTACACAGCAGCCTCCCATACAATTATCTGGACAATTTTTATTTTTATATATATATTTCGACTGGATCAGACCAACACAGCTACCTACCTGAATACAATTATCTACTACTAGACACTATGCTCCAGCTGCACACAAGATGGCAGCAAATCCCCACAATCTTGGGAGGGAGGCATTGCTTGAACTGTGGTACTTTGGTTCTCGTACGCCTTGGTACTCAAACAACTTGAAACCCAAAACCCAAACACTGCAAACCTGGAAGTAAGTGTTCCAGTTTGCAAACCTTTTTCGGATGCCGAATGTGCTCCGTTTTGAGTGTTACGCTTCCGCTTTGAGTGCCACACTTCTGTTTCGAGTGTTACACTGAGGTCCATCTGTTTTTGCTATTTATTTCGCGTTTTTGTTTTTGCAGCTCTTTTTTGTTTTGCTTTTGTGACTGTTCAGCTACAGATTGATTGATTGTGTGACTGCACTACATTCTTTATTGCTTTCATGTTATGGATCAATGGTTTCATTCGATAGTAAAATTCATGTTAAAGTGCTGTTTGGGGGTTTGTTTTTAAAAGCCTGAAACAGATTAATCCATTTTGCATTACTTTCTATAGGAAAGCGCCTCTTGGTTTTGGAATGGATTTCCAGAACAGATTAAGTTTGAGAACCAAGGTACCACTGAACATAAAGTAGCATTTTCAAGTTCTCTTTAAAGCAAAGTCACAGCCTCTCGCTGTGATGGATACAAGACAGTCTGTAGTGAGTGAGTCAAGGTGCTTGCATGCAATTACTTTTGATGGTCATCCCAAAGTGTGGGGGGAAAGGAGGAAGAAACGGACTTACCCAAGGACACCTTGCAAGTCTGTTGCTTGAAATAGAATCATATAACCGTAGAGTTGCAAGGGAGCAAAGGGGTCATCTTGTCCAAGCCCCTGCAATGCAGGAATCTTTTGCACCATGGGCACCACGTTAGAGACCCCAGGCTTACTACCTAGTTGTAAGATATTGTGGTGCTCTAGTACTATTCCTAGGGATAGCTAAGTCAGCAGAGGATGAACCCACAACTCTGAGGTTAAGAGTCTCATGTTCTCCCAACTGAGCTATCCCACTGAATCCATGAATGGGATTGCGGTACTGAAAATTTCTCTATCCCAAAAATCTCACTAGTAAGGTAATGGTTAGGTAAAGGTAAAGGGACCCCTGACCATTAGGTCCAGTCGTGACCGACTCTGGAGTTGCAGCACTCATCTCGCTTTATTGGCCAAGGGAGCCGGTGTACAGCTTCCGGGTCATGTGGCCAGCATGACCAAGCCGCTTCTGGCGAACCAGAGCAGCGCACGGAAACGCCGTTTACCTTCCTGCTGGAGTGGTACCTATTTATCTACTTGCACTTTGACGTGCTTTTGAAATGCTAGGTTGGCAGGAGCAGGGACCGAGCAATGGGAGCTCACCCCATCGCGGGGATTTGAAGCGCCGGCCTTCTGATCGGCAAGTCCTAGGCTCTGTGATTTTACCCACAGCACCACCCGCGTCCCTCCCAAGGTACTGGTTATTCTGCCACAAAATCACCTAAGCCTGACACAGACCTCGAACTTGTTTGTACCTAGAACTCAGATCAGCCACCAGTTTTACAGAGCAGCAGCTTCAAGGATGGGCCAAGGCACCCATCTGCAAAGCAGACTGCCCTAAAATCCCATTGTCAAATCCATCATTCTAGCCGCCCAATGCCTGTCTTTCAAGTTGCAAATGGGAAGCATTTCTGTGGCCAGATTTGGTTTTTAGATCTTTGTTGGCTGGCGTCAACCATGAAAACAAAAGGATAGTATGTTACACAGGTGCTCCATCAGCTGTTTCAGTGGAATTTGTAAGAATCTGGGATGGGGTCATAGCTGGGTGGAGCCCCAGCTTTGCATAAAGAAGGTTTCCAATTAAAAGCAGATCTCAGATAGCAGGACTGGGTGCAACCTCTGCATGAGACCATGGGTGCCATTCACTGCCAGAGTAGACAACACTGGTCTAGGTATACCAATTGTTTGACTCAATCAGTGGCCAATATTTAGTATTATTGATTAAATTTGTACACCAGCTGTCAGGGAACTGCCATTGGAGCTAGAGGCGGAGGGAAGGCTCCAGAGGGATGCCGGAGAGGGTCCCAGTAGGGAGAGAGGCAGCCCATCTGCTGGGGAAGGAAATCAGCGTAACCCCAGTGGAGAAGGGGGGCAGATGGGGGAATCGGAGAGGAGGCTCCAGGACTCCTTGCCGGAGACCAGCGGGGAGAGCACGGGTACTCCGCTGCCCACACCCTCCCTGCGCAGAAGACTTCCGCGCAGGGAGAGTAGGAGGAGACTTGGCGTCAAAGAACTTCTTTGCTGGAAGAAGTTCAAGAAACGCCCACTGACGGATTCTGCCAGCGACTGAGACAGCCACAAAGTGAAAGGCTGTCCAGACAGAAAGGGTTCAACCAGGTAACCTAGCCAGGAGTGGCGGCAACTTACGCACGAGCAACCCCTAGAACCATTACACCAGCCTTCATCCAAAGATCACAGGGTGGTTTACAACATCAAAATACAAAATCAGAACACAAAATACATAATAAAAGAAGAACAGAAACAAAACAATAACCCCCCCTCCCACAAACACATTTAAAAGGCCCTAGAATGTTCAACCTCAGGTCATCCATTCACTCTCTACCAGTGTTTTACTATACTTTTACTCTGGAAGTATGCTACATGCGATTGAAAATAGCAGCAGACAATGGGGTGGGTGTGATAGAGGATGGCTGCTGCGTATGGGGAGGGAGAGTGGGAGGGGTGAGGTGGCAGGGCGGTTGACACTGTACAGTCCCACCCACAGGTGCTCCTGCTGATGCATTTGCACAGTGCTGACCTCTCCACTGCTTAATGTCCCACTCTCCCTCCCAATAAGCAGCAGAGACTCGGTTGCCGGAAGGTCAGGTGACGCCACCCCATGTAGTTATAGTTCCCAGAGTTCCCTGGGAAGAGGGGTTGGCTGCCCAAGCCACTCTGGGAACTCCAACTTTGTGGGGGGGATGGGTGTCTCCCAACAACTCTCAGCACCCTTAAACTACAGCTCCCAGGATGTTTTGTGGGATGCCATGCCAAGTGGGATGATACTGTATTTGAAAAGTATCGTGTAGATGGCACCGTAATTAACTCTGCCTGTTACTGGCTCTTGCGCCCCCTACCCTTGTCCCCTCCTCCTTCTTTCTGCCTTCAACATGCACAATAGGCATTTAAGCAGAGACTGGATGGCAATCTGCCGTAGTTACATCCTGCATTGTAGCTCCTGTACAAAACAAGGGGTTAGAGTAGAATCAGGCATCCCCAAACTCGGCCCTCCAGCTGATTTGGGACTACAATTCCCATCATCCCTGACCACTGGTCCTGTTAGCTAGGGATGATGGGAGTTGTAGTCCCAAAACAGCTGGAGGGCCGAGTTTGGGGGTGCCTGGAGTAGATGATCCACACAGTCCTTTCTGAATCTTAAATTCTGTTCTTCTCACCACTCGGAGAAATGAAGTTATTCAGCAATATGTTCTTATCATATCCAAGTTAGAAGCCAAGGAAAAAGAAAACAGTGTTTTGTCTTGAGCCTGTTGAGTCATGCCTCCAGTGAGGGGTGCCATCTTCTTGTTTCATGTGTGTCAGACAAAACAACTTTAGTGGCACCCTTTTGAGTTTTCTGGTAAAGAGCCCAGAAGTATAAATGTGCTAAAGGTACAATAAGCCGGTGTATAGAGGGATCTCTACCAGCTCAGAAAGAAAATGTATTTTGTCCCTTTGTGTGTCTGTGCACACGATGGTAAGAAAGCCCATGGAAATGGTTTCCTCTGAGCTCCTCAGATGTCGGTGCAGAAAGCCTGCATGGGAACAATAAATGCCACTGCAGTCATTTATACCTGCTGGAACCTATCCCATTACTTTGAAGGCAGCAGCATTGATTTTGTGGTGGCCAAAGGTCTTATCCATTGACTGAAATGGAGCTACCTTCACTTACTAATTGAGAATATAGCTCAACCAGTGGAAATCCATGAAATGTTGCGTCTGAGTTAACTTATTAAATAAATCCTTTCTCTGCATTATTTCACTGGGATGCTTCTAGATGGGTGTTTATTGTGGAGCTGGTGCTTCTCACGCTTGCAGTGCCCATACTATGTGTGGGGAAGGACTGTAGCTCAGTGGCAGAGCATCTGCCTTGCATACAGAAAGCCCCTGGTTCAATCTCCAGCATCCCCAGGTAGGGTTAGGAAAGACTCGTTGCCTGAAACTCTGGAGAGTCTCTGCCAGTCAGTGTAGACAATACTGAGCTAGATGGAGCAGTGGTCTGACTCTAAAAACCAGGTACCTAATGCTGGCAACAAAATAACAGGTCATATTTCCCCCCTCATTTTTGTGTGGGAAATCCATTGAGTTAAAGGGGGGGGACCAGTGCTGTGGCCAAGACCCATTTGAGGTATGTCAACAACCAGTTTACAATATTAAGCCCCCATTTGGCCTGGAAACCCTCTTTTCTTTTCTTTTCTTTTCTTTTTTCTTTCTTTCTTTCTCCCTCTCTTTCTCTCTTTCTCACTCCCTATATTTCTTTAATACACACAAACACACCATGTAAACACACAGTGCTTTTCTTCTAGAAAAAAGGTGCCAGTACTGCATACTCTTGAGCGCTCCCAGAAAAAGCACTATAAACACACATCCAGTCTCACAAACGCATCTTACAAAAGTTCTCTGGCACACATCTGACCCCTGCATAGCAAGCTCAAATCCCAGATGTCCTTTATTGTTAAAAATGTGTTCATGCTTTTCCAGTCCTTAAGCTGCCATTGTCCTCAATTGTTGGTTTTGCTTTAGTTTTATTCCAGGAATATTTTGATTTATTTTTTTTAGATTTTTCGTTATATTTTATTGTGAGACTCTCTATTCTGATAGAGAGTTATTGCTTTTATTTTTGTTTGTTACTATGCTATGTATTTTTGTATTGTAAACCACCTTGTGATCCTTGGCTGAAGGGCAGTATAGAAAACAAACAAATATTCTGTGAACCGCCCAGAAAGCATGACATAGAAATGTAGCCAGTACACATAATAAATGTCCTGGTGGGAGAAGCATTTCTGAGGGACCTCAGCTACTGCTTCTCTGCTAGGCTCTCTCTAGCCACTAATTTGCTTTGGCTATTGGAGGGTGGAAGAATAGCATGAAGAAATAGGATCTCTGGTACACAGTAGGGGAGGTCATGACACTGGGGCATGAATGTATTAGCAGAGTACTAAGACCACAGAGTAGCCTTCCGCAACCATGTGCTCTCCAGATGCTGTTGGACTCCAGTTCCAATCAGTCACAGCCTGCATGACCAATAGTCAGGGGAGATGGGTGTTGTAGTCCCATAAGGTTTGGATGAGCACCAAGTTGCAGGCTGGTACTATCGAGCATCCAGTGGTAAGTGGGGAAAGAGATATTTTGTTGTTGGATAAGCATTAATCAATTCATGGGCTGTGGTGTCCCGGAAGTCAAATTCTATAATCAAACACTGACAAGTTTAATTCCGCCCCAGTGCTGTTGTATTAAATGAACAAAATGTATGTTCTTACGTATGTTCTTACAAGCTGCCACAAGATGACATTTGCTTTATACCCCAGTTGTACACAACCACAGAAAACACCCAATATGCAAAAGACCTGGGAAGGTATAATATTAAGCTAAAGGAAAAGGGTGGAGACGTATGCTGACTTGCAATGACTTGCTCAAGACAGAGAACTGTGGAGAGTTGTTGGAGACCGGTCTGTGGGATGACGAAACCTGAGAAGCTATAAGCTAACCTTGAATTATTAATGCTTTCCAAATGTCCTAAACAGATTGGTGTGGACAGTGGCAGAAGAGCACATATGGGTACATATGGTTCTTTAAAAACATAAAATTTAACATCACTTTTAAAATGCACTTGTGAATTGTGGCTTGCTAGTCAAGGGATGATAATGAGACCTGGGTGGTAGCAAACAGTATGATGGGGTACTGCCATTCACCTGACCTCCAGTCAGTTATAACATGGTGGCTAGGTCAGCATGATGCAAACACAGTGGAAGAACCAATCCGGTGATCCTGCCAATGCATTCGCACTGCGGCAAACTCTCCATTGCAGTGATGCAACCATCCAGAGGTCAGGTGAGTGGCAGCACCCCAAGTTGACTGCAACTGTACCTGAGATAAAACCCCTGCTGTCCATTGGTCGCTGCCTGTAGCTACTTTCTTCTTGGTTTCACAGCCCACTGCAAAACATTTATTAGGCACCACAACTCCAACTTTTTTCTGTGTTTTCTGTTAGCGGTTAATTTTTTTAAAGCCTCATTCTTGTAGCCCCTTTATGAAAGCCTTTTGTTCCTCCTGACAGCCTTTGTCCTGTTCCAGCTTAGGTAGGATTAAAGACAGATGTCACATTTGTAGAGCAGATGGCATGTTTTGCTACCTCTCTCATTGAGACCAGTCCAAAGGTATCTTTTTTTTCCTATTCCAAAGAGAGCTCTGAGGAAACTGGTTCAGCAGCTTTATGAAGTGGTGCAATTAGAATGGGAACACACTAGCTGAGGTAGTGCCAATTGGCTAGCACAGATAGTATCACCAACACCATCTTACCCCCAACCTCTGGAGCAGTTTGGCAACTGGTTTTAAAATACTGGCAGGTGGGTGGGGCTAGATACAAAAGTGGGTGGTATAGTAAATGGGTTCTTACCTATACCTTCTGTGGCACAATGGGTCAGTGTGTCTGGCTATTAACCAGAAGGCTGGTGGTTCAAACCCACCCAGGGACAGCTGTGGGCAGGATTCCTACATTGAAGGGGGTTGGACTAATTTCTCAAGAACTTACTCCAAAAAGTCAAAATCAGACAATACTGGAGCAGGGTAACTTTTGAACAGCTTCACACAAGCGACAGCAATTCATAGTTAGGACATGCTAATGCAGAGATCTCTACTGTTGGACAGAGCAATGAGTACTAGGCCTGTACCCGGAGCCATGTTGAGGAGAGTGTCTGGTGTTGCTAAGCAACCATCAACTATTTCCCCTCTGGAATTGGCAAAGCATCTGGCTGAGGCTTAATGCATACAATGGCCAGGGGAGTCGTGAGGGAGGCACCCTCAGTAAGTTGGGTCTAGATTGAAATGAAAGTCTTGTATTCAGCACACTGAAATATCTAGAGCAGGAATGGAGCACCTCAAGGCTTCTGGCCCCTACGACTCTTCCCAGGCCACATAATCTCCTGAGCCACATCCAGTGCTAAAAAAGCCCTGGCCAGCATCACCTCGCCAACACTTCTTGTGCCTTCCCCAAATGTTTTTGCCTGTCTAGAATGTATACGTGAACCCTGATAGTGCTTCTTGTTTGCCTGAATACTGCACAGAATTAAATTTCTCATTCAATGCTCTGGCCACATTTTTCTCTGGCCATGTCCACTTTTGCCTCTGGAGCCACTGGCATATTGCTCCTGGATAGTTGTTCAAAAGGATTGCAGTCCTTGCCCTGGAAAAGGTTCCCCATCGCTACTCTCTAGCCACAGGGGAGAGCGCCAGACACTTGCGGCAGAAGGACAAAGGGAGGCCAGCAACAGCAAAAACCTTCAGAGACTGAGAGCATATTATATGTATATGGTCCCAGGTTTAATCCCTGCTGTTATGTACTGAAGTTCCCACCCTGGACCAGCAGGGGGATACTGTAGATAGTTATGCAAATAAGGGATTGAAAGTGATGTTCAGTGATTGGATAGTTTTAGAAAGTTGTTACAGTAACGTTGTACTGGAGCTCTATATAAGCAGGCTGACTGAACACTTCAGTTCAGTTCTGTCCTGGCCTGTGAATAAACAAGAGCTGTTTGAAGAATCGCTGTGTCATCTGATACGTTCACCCACAACTTAACACCTGCCATCTCCAGTAATAAGGCCCTCTGCGCCAGAGAACCAATGCCAGGTATAACAAGCAATGCTGGGCTGTCTTATAAGAATTTAAGGTCTCAAATATATAAATTGAATGTACAAGGCAAACACGTAAATAAATACATAAACCACATGTCCGAAACAGTACAGGAATACAGTCCTGAAACCATTTTGACTCTCCCAAACTGACGAAATATTTCTCTGCAAGGAGGGAAGAACTGAAAAAATCTTCCCATTGTCTTTGTGCTCACAAATCCTGCCTTAAGGGCACATTTAAGGTGTGAATAGGGTGAGCCTGTGACCTGGATTCAGGAATTAAGTAGTTATACAGTCATACCTCTTGTTATGTTTGCTTCAGGTTAAATCTTTTCAGGTGGCGTCCCGCGGTGACCCGGAAATACTGGAAAGGGTTACTTCCAGGTTTCGCCGCTTGCACAGACGGTCAAAATGACGTCGCGTGCATGCGCAGAAGTGGCGAATCATGACCCGCGCACATGCAGATGCGCACACACAGGTTGCGTTCTGCTCATGTTGCGAACGGGGCTCCGGAATGGATCCCGTTCGCAACCAGAGGTACCATTGTAATAATAAAAGAGTGGCCAAAACCCAGATAATAGAACCAGGTAACCTGCCAGACAGGAGATAAACGACACACTCAGGATTCTGTTTTAGACCACCCCCTGTGATGTATGAATGATGTGTTGGGGGAGGTGGTCCTGGGCTACACCCTTTCTGTGATGTACCGTATGTATGATGTTTCTGGGGCGGTCTGGAATTTGAGGGTGGGCAATTCCAAAAGTCTATATAAGGGCGGCCACACCTTTGTTCTGGGTCCCTCCTCTCTCCTGCATGTGGGGGGAGCACCCTGTTGCAACAGCTTTAATAAAGATCAGGCTGACTAGCTGCCTTGCTTCTCAATATCCTCTGGTTTGCCTCTGTTATTTTCTCCTACTGATAGAGAACCTAAAAGAGGACTCTATATGGGCTCTTGGATACCCCATAAGGCCATAAGGGGAAAGGAGCAGTTTTTTCCTTGTATCAGCTGACAGACAAATAATTTGACCCATTACAAGGTGGCTTTGTGTTTAAAACAGTACCTAGTCCTGTTGCCCCAGTCCTCTTGCCATGAATCCCTGGCAGTTTTTTCTCTCCTTCCCTTCTGCCTCTTCCCTCTGCCCTCTCCTGTGCTGTTTGCCCTTGATTTCGCCTTCTCCTCCCCTCCTGCTTCAGATCCCGTGAGAACATATGGCCTGGTGTCAAACACTGCTGAGTCACCGCTGCGTATGACCGACATGTGAGTCATGAGAGGGAAGTCCCTTCCTCAACTGGGTACTTTTTCAAACCGGAGCTGAGTAAAAGGGAAAGTTGTCAAGGAATGTTGGCAACCGAGAAGGTTGCCTTGGAGCAAGGACAAGGTTCCTGCTATATCTCCCCGAGTTATTTCCCTTTACCACAGTGAACTCGTGCCACTGACGTCGTCCAAATCCTCGAAAAGAACAGCAGGCCTTGAACAGCTGCTGGAGAATTGTCACAGACGATGCTTAAGATTAGTGTGTTGAAAATGAACAGCAGCAGCGACCGTTCCCAAATTCTTTGGATGCTATGCTTTTGGTGTGCCCCAGGACTACCACTACTGCTAAAACTCGGGACTGCTTTGAGAGAGCAGTCCTAATGGGAGAGAGGAAGATGGGGGCTCAGTCTGACCTCACAGAATCAGGCTGTGGAAGAGGAACACAGCCCAAAGGTCAAGCGGCAAGCCTCTACCAATGCAGGAAATATGTTGCTGCAGCACTCCTGATAGGTGTCCTCTAGAATGCACAGCTCTGCATTCTAGGAACCTCTCCCTTACTATGTGTCAAGGACTTTGTGTGAGCTCCTCACCACACACACACACACACACACACAGTGTTCCTCTGCTCCCTTGTGTGAACAGCAGTAGAGCCTGATCCTGATTATATACCTCAAGCTGCAATCCGGTATACACTTACTTAGGAGTAAGCACCATTGAAAAATGAAAACCAAGAGACTTTCTTCTGAGAAAAAAGTTATTATTACTGTTATTATTATATCACCTTCCACATATATGTCTCAAAGTGAATATAAAAACAACAACTTAAAACAGCACAGAAAATAAGGAATGATGTTTGTTACGCAGAACACAGGCAGCCACTCTAAAAGCCCTGCTCCAAGTTACTGTGGAGCCGGATTCTCGCCACTTTGGAATTTTTAGGAGAAAATATCCTGCAGAAGTACTGTATGTAAGGGAGTCTCTAAAGCACCCTGCCTCTGAGCTATATAGGGGCTTACAGGCTAGTGCCAACACCCTGAATTTCAAGATGTATAGGTTTGTGCCTCTCACTCCAGATCACTGGCAAAGGGGCTCTTAACATATGGGCCGCAGCAATGGGCTCTGTGAAGGTCTCTGCTATAGTGTTGGCTGGTCCTCTTGAGATTGGTGGGGCAGAAGGCAGGGAGGCCTACAGTAACCGGAGCCAGAGCCAATGACAGACAGGGCCAAGTAATTCTAGTTTTGTCTCCATCCTCCTCCCTGCTGAATCCTACAAATACAAAATTAAGGAGAAGGAAGCTGACAGGCAGTGCGACCCTTTGGACTGGATGTAAGTACAAAGACAGGCAAGTGGGGGCTGGCTGCTGAGGGCGGACTGTGGTTGATGGGGAAGTGTCCCAATTGCAGTACAGTGGTACCTCGGGTTACATACGCTTCAGGTTACATACACTTCAGGTTACAGACTCCGCTAACCCAGAAATATTACCTCGGGTTACCTTGCTTCAGGATGAGAACAGAAATCGTGCTCCGTTGGCGTGGAGGAAGGGGAGGCCCCATTCGCTAAAGTGGTACTTTAGGTTAAGAACAGTTTCAGGTTAAGAACGGACCTCTGGAACGAATTAAGTACGTAACCAGAGGTACCACTGTACTGTAATGGACCAGCCACTACTGTGTCCCTTGGGCACCTCAGCTGCTAACTCCCACATGCATGCGAAAACATTTAATTTTCACAAAAACGGCTTGGTTTGTATGTTTTAACAACTTTTAGCTATTTTATTTTAGCTATTATTTATTTTGGGCTGGTAATCTTTCTGAATTTTCTTCCGCGTAAAAACATATATTCATCGCTTTGGTAAACACAATAATGACTCAGGAATTAATTACAGTTAACTATCTTTCTACTTTATTCTTATTCTTGCTTCGTTTTATTGGATGGACAAAATCATCTATTTTGCATTGATCTGCTGTCCTTTTTCTTGTTAAGCTTTAAAAAAAATGTCCATAGTTAAAACAAGAATAAAGTATGGTGGGATATTAGCTGCTGGTTAGGGATCTACACAGTTTCTTTTTGTGGCAAATCACAAATTTCATAGAACAAGTCTGTCTTTATGACCACTGGCCAGCACCTCCCCCCACCCCCTTATTTGGCTGTAAAGCAAATGGTTAATTTAGAAATGCTGGTTTTGAAAAGTCCTTCCAAGTATCATTTCCAGATCATGCCATGGGTGGTGTATTTCAGGCATGCTTATTCTGCAGCCTCTAGGATGCAAGCAAATGGTGTTACCAGCATGCCCAATTGCCTATGATCATATTTACACCCTTATGACATCTTAATAAAATTGCCTTAAATCCTTAGTGTTTTTTAAAACTCCTGCACTATTGAGAATGAAGTTACATGTTACATGCAAATACACACGTCTCATCCCCATTTTTAAAAACAGCTTCAGAACAGAGGAAATTGGAGAGAAGCAGCGTTTTGGAAGTGGTGCTTAAACTATTCCCTTGCAGCAGCTTTTTCATTCCAAATTATCCCCAAGCTGCTTTCTCTCCAACAGAATATTTCCAATTGTATTCTCATATGCATCCCAGTTTTCCCAGCAGTGAGAACTCCAGGGTGCAATGCGTCTCCAGCTTCCATTTCCTTTTGAATCAGGTCCCCGGAGATGTATGGCATTTTGTAATGTTTGCATTTAGCTACAAACACAGAAGTTAAACATAAATGGAAATGCACAGTTAATTCCTATGGTTGTTGAAAGCTCACAGCTTCTTCAAATCCCCCAAAGTCTGTTTTCATCCAAAGTCTAAAACTCAGCCTCTCTCTGTCTGACTTTGCAGTTACAAAGCTGCCAGTCTATTATTCTCTTTGTCACAAGACTCCTGGGTAACACCTCCGCCCAGCTGGGAAGAAGGAAGAAAAACATAAACCTCTTTTGCCATACTGGCTATCAACTTTCAGCAGTGTCTCCAGTTTTTACCCTAGTGGGCTTACTGATGGTGAGCAGCAGGACCACCTCCACAATAGCAGCAGGTAATTTTCTGCCAATTTCCCTATGGAGACACCCACTGCTACATAAAACCAAGCAGGGGGAAATAGATGAGCAGGTTGGGGGGTGGGGTAGCTAGAACAAAGCATCAACAACTGCCTGAGGATGCCAGCCCTGCATATCCTCACAGCACCTATTCACAGGGCACCTCCTGAGAAGCCAATCTCTTGTGCCTGCCTCCTGATTTACTTGCACAAAAGTTATAGGATGTCCACTCTTTGCTTGAGCATCTGTTCTGATTTGTTTGTGGGGAGGTTACACAACAACGAGCATTCATTCTGTGTTGTTTGATGGGAGGTTGGATGTCTTCCAATCAGTGATAACGATAACTATCCCACACTTTTTAGTGCATTTCCCTGTTGCTTCCCTAACCATAAAGAGTCATTTTTCGAAAGTGGATTTGTTGCCCCAGAATGCTTTGATCCACTTTAATTGCACAAACCTTAATTTCTAATAAGCTGCTGCATACCTCTAACAAAATAGTGACAGTCTGTAGGCAGCCACAGTCATCCTTGCTTCCCTGTCTCTACGTATACCGCACAATTCACACAAAGTGATGAGATGGCAACAAAAGCCACACACAACACTGATATTACAATTTCTCAGCAACACTGCTTTGCAGCATCCCTCACTTACAAGTTATAAGAGACTGGGGTTGGGGGGGCAGGCAGAGTGGTGTCCTGAGAACTAAGTTATGTTAACAAAACAACTTTTGGGGGAAGATCTCCAACAATAGTTGTGATCACTGACCTGCCTCCCATGCATGTGCTACTGTTGTTCTGTGGCAGGAATACCCATTGCAATAAAGACTTTGATTGAAGAGCTTGCCAGATGGACTCCCTGCAACCTGAGCCCTATTTAATGACTCTTCATATCTCTCATTGAGAATCCTTACCCTAGTTAATCAGTAACACCTTTTTCCTCTCTGTGGGCCTCTTTCCAGTCTTTTTTGGGTGGCCCCTCTGAATCATCCTAATGAATCTTATCAGTCCACTAATACCGTAAGTCACAAGCACACACTGATTTCTTGTCATGCTCGCTCACGTGTGTTCCTGAAAATGTTTCCTCTCCCTGTGTATGTGACTGGGAGACCGAGCAAACAAGATGTGCTTGGCAAGATGGCTTTCTAGTTGAGATCGCTCCTTCCAACAACACAGTGATGATGGGCCACCAGGGTGTCAAGCTTTCAGCAGAGCATGGTGCCAGGCAAGGGACGTTGCAGGGAAGCAGGACTGCAGCTAGGCAGACCAGGTACCAAAACCAAATACGGTACAGTAAAGCTCTTTTTACCAAGAGGTCCGAACAGTGCTTTCAGAATAATATGACCTAGGAGTTTGTGCTGAAATCACATTATTTTGGTTACAGTGTTTTCATGCTTTGCATATTTTGACAAGGAATGCATTGAAAGTGCCAGGAGTCAGGGTATAACCAAGGTTTATCAACAGTGGAATGCAGAAGAGAATTAGATGTTCAAAAGTGCAGGAGGCCTGTCCCCTTTTTCACTTGGACACTCTAGGTCAGGGCTCTGCGGAGACTCAGGCGGGAGTTCCAGATTGGCTCCACCAGTGTGTCCACTGTGCAGCCCTGACCTCGCTACCACCTAGCCTCTCCCCACTCCTCCTACTGGTAAGTAATAGGGACACTTTTGCTAGGAAATTATTGCTAGAACCGCACCAACACCAAGCGAGCCATTTCTACCGAATAGTGTGGCAAGGCAATGAGGCTGGACAATAGGCCTCATACCAAGCCAAGTTTTGCTTTTACAACAATTGTTTTCCAAGACTAATTGCTGGGGGCCAAGGAATGAATGGCTGTGCATGTCTGTTGTTTGTATGCATTTGTGTGCATGTACATGTGTGGTATGGGACGTGGGTGGCACTGTGGGTTAAACCACAGAGCCTAGGACTTGCTGATCAGAAGGTTGGTAGTTCAAATCCCTGTGACGGGGTGAGCTCCCGTGGGTCAGTCCCTGCTCCTGCCAATCTAGCAGTTCAAAAGCACGTCAAAGTGCAAGGAGATAAATAGGTACCACTCTGGCGGGAAGGTAAACGGCGTTTCCGTGTGCTGCTCTGGTTCGCCAGAAGTGGCTTAGTCATGCTGGCCACATGATCTGGAAGCTGTACACCGGCTCCCTCGGCCAATAAAGTGAGATGAGTGCCGCAACTCCAGAGTCGGCCACGACTGGACCTAATGGTCAGGGGTCCCTTTACCTTTACCTTTACATGTGTGGTATGGGCTTTATGTATGCATGGGGGGGGTTATGTGGGGGGTTGGCCATCAAGCTAGTGGCAATTGGAGCCCTTTAATCTTTCTTGGGAAGGGTTGGTGCTTGACAGATGCCCATGACTATTTAAGACAAAGATCAGGCACCAGTACAAGCTTTTTATTTTAGTTCTATGAATTTCAGAGTGGAACATTCCTTCTTCAGGAGCTTCAAAAGCTCACAAGTTCTTTAAATTTAGAGACACCTTGTTCTTAAAACCTGAACTTAAGAACCACTTTTGAAAAAGTGGGAAGGCAAAATTTTATTTTCTCCATGTGTATAGGAGAATCTCTACATAGAGCTAAATGAGTCATGTACTAGAAAACTTCGAGACTGTTTTCCTTTTTGTCTTGATTCTTTGTGGTGGTTTTTTAAAATACCATTTTACCCAGGACTCTTCCCCAGAATTCCACATGGGCCCACAGGCCTAACACAGTTGGCAACCCCTACTCTAAGCCAAATAGAGAACAACTATTTTACAACCCAGAAAAAACATTAAACGCCAGAAACAGCTCACTTTAGGAAAGGAAAAGACAGAACCTTGTTGAATATTATTAAACAGATATTGAGCTACAAACCTTTTGGCCAGGTAGTGGTCAAAGTGCTGGACTAGGACCTGAGAAACCAGACTTCAAATCCCCATTCCACCATGAAGCTCATTGGGTGACTTTGGGTGACAGCCTCTCAGCCTAACCAAAATGGGGAGGGAGAAAACCATGTGTGCCACCTTGAATTCTTTGGAGGAATGGTGGGATGTAAATGCAACAAACAATAAATAAATTTCCCCCACATTAAATGATTGATCTAGAGTGCCTGACCAGAGTTCTTGTAACAGGCTAGAAGCAGAAAGCCCTATGTACCTTCTTAACACTTCCCATCTTCAAAATCTTGCCATGCTAGTATTAGAATATCTGTGATCAGTTGCATCCACATGCATGTCAAGACATGGAAGAAAAGGACGGCAACACCTGTTCAATCTGAGCTAAACGGTGCACTTCCCAGCAACACCTTTAGAAACATTGGTCTCCTCTTTCCCAGGGGAAATTCCTATCAGGGAGTGCACAGGTGTTCAGAAGCAGAGCATGGCTCCTGAGTAAACAAGCATGTGTGCCAGCAGCAGACCTCAGCAGGATCAGCACCTGGGACCAGGGATTTACCTAGCATGTTTGTGCATGAGGGACTGGGGAGAGAAGAGACAAACAGGAAGATTTTTTTAAGGTGTGGCTCAAGAGACATTTCCTCTGCAAATTCTCCCAGCAAGGAAAAGAAAGCCCAGCTCCCTTGCCTTATTTTTGTCCCACGCTGAGGTTAGAGCATTGTGTGCTAGTGTCATAGGAACTCAGTGGCCTTGTTGATACTCAGCCGAATATGAGAGAAAGATCACTAGTCTTGATGAACTTGTGGTAGTATTTCCTAAGGCACCAGTTGCCAGGCTTTTTAGGTCAAGGGGCACATAAGACACCCCCCTAATTTTTGACATTATTTTTTTTGGGGGAAACCTAGTCTTATACACAGAAAAATATGATGTGTATTTGAGTAAGTTCCATGAGCACTGCCTGGTCAGTTCTCTTCCCCCTTCCCTTGTGCTTGTGCTCTCTCTCTCACTCTCTCTCACACACACACACACACACACACACACACACAGAGAGAGAGAGAGAGAGAGAGAGAGAGAGAGAGAGAGAGAGAGAGGCAGGCAGGCAGACAGACAGACATAGTTCGCTTTCTCAAGGAATCTGAATGAATCTAACCTTTAGAACCACATAGAGCTCAAAGAGGGAATTGGAAACTACTATTTGTGGGGCAGGGGGTACCACCCTCCCCACCTCACAATTAAGGGAACAATGGGGTGGGGGGGCTCAGAGGTTTTGTGGGTCTGAAGGGAAGCCATCAAGAACACCATTGTGCACATGGGTGCCATGTTAGTGACCCATGCTCTAGGGGTATGAAGACAGCTTTGTTTTGATGAAACCTGTAAGGCAGATCTGTAAACCAGCGAATTCAGTGAGGCAATTCCCCACCCAACATAGTGTGGCTCTTGCAGAGAACCTGATAACATTGATGAAAGTCAGGTTTCCTAAAGAGTTGGCATTTAATTTGGATATCTAACTGCTTTCCATGCACTTTTCATTGTCTGCCTTGTTTAATGGTAACTGACATGGCTATATGGCCAGCCACATACTTGCAATCCAAACATCAACCCAGATTTAGTCATGCCCAAGTGGAAGTGATTGTGTGAATACTTTGTTATGGGCAAGAAGTAACGCTCAAGAAATGTATGAGCTGCTCCTTATGTGTAACCATTTGTGGGGCCTGCCCTAAATTCTAATCATAGGCCTTCATGATGTGAAAGACAGTGCATCTCCACAAGACTCATCAAATTCTTGCACCAGAAAAATTCAAGATAATTAAGGTTGCTCCCTCTTTTCCTGATACTAGCTCTGTACCTTGAGCAGCTTCATACAGTTGTTAAAGGCACAGCAGACCTGCCAGGAACAAAGGAGGCAACCCTCAATTCCCATAGCAGTAGACCAGAAACAGTAACATTCAAAATAGACAAGGGGCATAAACTAACTCTGTTTTGTGATATGCCAAATTCATAGCACAGTGAATTTCCAAAGCAAGGAGTGAAGCAACCACTTTGGTCAAGGCTTCCCATCTCTCATGGACGGTGGACCTACACCTTACAATTTGCCTAACAAAGGTGAAAGTAGCATTTGCTTATTTTGCAAAAGAGATGCAGGGCTTCACCTCTTGTGTTCTTTGACTTCCTAGCGACTCCATAGTGAAATGCTGTTTGTTTATATCTCCAAGGCCAATATCCTTCTCCGGTGCCAACAGAAGCACTTGGCAAGAATCTGCATGCCTTCTGGTCTATGCCTTCTCCTTGCTACCTTCTCATCCCGCATTCCCACTTGATGTCTTCCATCTTCATCTCCTGAGCCCTCTGGCATAGCATCTGCTAGTCTGAATCATGGTTCATTTTACCTAACACAGGAGGGCTTGCCCCATATAACAAGGTGCTACAGTGTTCTTAGCAATGAACAGCAGCAACATTCATTATCTGCCATGCCTGTTAACATCTGCACCAGTATGTGTGCGTGCATGCATTTTTTCCTGCATACCTACAGGGGGAAAGTAGGGAGAGACCACCTCCTAGTCCGCCCAACCCTACCCCAAATTTGACTCCCAAGCTTCTCTATGCAAAAGTGTGCATTTTACTAAGAAAATGTTAAAGCATACACATATACTTCTCCTTTTCTCCGGAACTTTATCTGTGTACTTTTGGTGCTCATGCAGTTCTTTTGCTGATTGTTCAGAGTTCAGGAGCTCTGTCCATAACCACAATAAAATGTCTGGAATTTGGTCCATATTTTAAGCAAAGGCAGAATTGAGCAAATATCAACAAGACCCACCTTCGGTTTCAGAAATATGTCTATTGGGGCTTCTAAGAGCAAAGGAAGCTGCTTTATACTGAGTCAGACCATTGGTCCATCTAGTTTGGGATTGTCTATATAGACTGGAAGCTGCTCTAAAAGGTTTCATACAGGAGAATTTTCTGCTGCTGAACTGGGATCCTCTGACCCTGACAAGTGAGTAAAGATAATAACCAAGCAGAGAAAGAGAAAATCACCGCTGCCTCATTGTTTCACCTCTGTCTTCCCAACTACTGCTCTGATTCCCTCTTCTCCTTCTAAGCCAGTGAGGAAAGGGTGTGTAGGATAGTGTTCCATGGATGAGACAGGTGAGCTGGCAGCAAGCTGGTTGGCTACAGAACCAGACTTTTGCAGAATGGGGAGCTGGAAGGAGGAGGTGTGCAGGATCCCAGCCTTCTGTCTCCCAATCCCATTGCTGAGCTTGTCGTCTCACTCAGCCTCATAATTGCACCTCAGAACTGAATTTATTTTATATTCTGCAACATTTGAAAGTATTCTTCCAATGGGTGTGCCATAGAATACCATCAGCGTAAGTCTCAAGCAAAGTTTTTATAAGGTTGTTTTGATGGTATTTAACAGAGAGGCATCTCAACCAGATGTATAATATGGCAAGCAGTCTATGCTGAGGATACAAGATGCCCAATGTCTTCACATATTTTCATGAATTGTCCTAAAATAAGGAAATTTCGGACAAGTAGTACTAAAGAATTCGAAGTAATCAGAGGACATGTTTTACTAATGAACCCATTGATCCTTTTGTTTGCTATATTAAAGATGCAGTACCAGCAGATGATAGACAGATGGTCCTTTACTTACTGAGGGCAGCAGATATACCAGTAACTATTGCTTATTGCAGGGATAAAACTTGGCATCCATCCATGGAGGAGTGGTTGACCAAAGTTTGGGATATATCCTATATGGATAAACTAATTTAATCAGAGCACAAAAGAGTAGACAAAATCATGACTATTTTGTTGAAAAATTGACTTATCCAAATCACTGGTGTAACAAAGGATAGGAAAATGCAAATTATTACACTGTGTTGGGAATACTTTGAGCTCTTCAACTATGAATTTAGTAAAGTGGGATATTAGGGGGGAGGTTTAGCTGACTGGCTTAACTGTATTTTAAATCATTGTTGGTACACTCTTTTAAAAATTAAACAATAAAAAAATTAAACAAGCCAACAAAAAAACCATGGCTTCACATCATAGTTTGTTACCAGAAGGCAAACTATGGTTAGTCTGCTGGACTGGGTTGAGACGGTCAAACCAAACTGCAGTTACACTTTGGCTAAACCAACCAAAGTATTGTGCACAAACCAGGTGAATCAGAAAAACGCTTAGTGAAAAGGAATGAATATGGATAACTATGAGACTGAGTTATAGATGTATACATGCAATGACACAGCAACTGCCTACTGACATCAGGAAGTCCCCGCCACTATATTCTTTTGGCACTTGTTTAAAACATTTTTGTTTAGGCAAGCCCATTCAGACATGTAGAAGTTATATGTGTTTTTAGCTACTGTTGATTTTAGTCATCTTTTGAATGGAATACCTGTTTTTAACTGTTTTTAATCAAGAATCTTAGTTTCTTTTTTACATTTTTCCAAACCACTTAGAGAGGTTTTTTTACAATCAAGTAGAACAGCATGTAAAGTTTGTAGAATAAATAATAAATAATGTCAATCCACATCAATATCTTGAGTACAGAAGTATTTAATTGAATGGCAAGATACTGTACGACTGACATCACAAGAAACAAACTGTGGTCATTCTCACTCTCTAAACAAATACAAAGAAGAAAAGAAAATGTTATTAATTGTATAATTAGGGATATTCCTAGTCTAATATTATTACTTAGTCACTAATAACAACAATAAAGATCTGCCTGGCCTCAATTAAGCAACTTGGGGAAGAAAATTTTAAAAGGAATTGGATAGGTAGACTAATCTTAAACTGTCATATTTTGGAAGAATATTGACCATTAAAATGATTTATTTATTTTTTACAAATGATTATTATCATTGGTGTAAGAAAGACCTGTCAAAGTATGGCAAGGGATGTTTTACACATTTCTTTGAAGGGGGGGAAACGAACACATCAGTTTTAATGTTAAAAGAGAGTTGACCTTGTTGTTCCATATACACTTTTATACAAAGTGCAAAACCACTACTGTAAGGTACAACTTTTAAGGCTATAAATTTATAATCAGACTTTCGGCCAGTGTACATGGTACATCCAAGTTGCCCTGTTTAAATCATTCCTCCATCAGATTCATAGCTCTAAAAATCCAACCCCTTCTTAGCAGATTTATTATGCAAGTATAGCAACATAGTATAATATAGTAACACAGGTGAAAAAACACAGATTTGTTTACAATCATTCTGCACAGCACGGGTTATTGTTCTGTGGAGAAATAACTGGTCACATGGAATTGACTTCTCTTAACCTCCAGCTGCTAAAATCACATTAAGAGACTTTAAAAATGCATAAAATACTTTCACAATATTATTTTTCCATGGAAACAATTTCTACTAATACCACTAGAATGAACAAATATAAAAGGAAACAATGCAGAAAAGGAGGTGCACTCGTAAAATCACCTAAAGGAATTCTCACCTATTTTCATAGGTTGCAGTCTTAAGTACATTTATCTGGCAGCAAACCATATTAAAACATATGAGGCTTACTTAAAGTACACAGGCATAGGCTTGTGATGTAAATATGATTACCCAGTCCTAATTACGCTTATTCAGAAGCAATCCCATTGATTTCAATAAGACTGACTACTGCATGTGTTCCCTTACTAGGAAATAAGTCTAATTCCATTAAGTGGGAATTGCTTTCGATAACATAGGTAAAGGGCCCGATTCTATGTATGCTCACTTATTTATAAAGCTTGGAAGACAGCCAGCCTATTCACACTAACCTTTATGTGCCACTCCAGTTGAATTCAATGGAACTTATGTGAAAGTAAACAATTTTGGCTCTAGGTGTCATGTTTGTGCTCAAATATAATTTAGGAATAATTCAACCAGCCAGTAAAAGTCTGTTTAAATTTGCGTATCAAGGACTTGGTCCAGCCAAAACTAAGCACTTTTAAGTCCCATGTTTGTTAGCCCCATATAGGATGAAGTTGGCTACTGGTTCCCACTTCCAAATTCCTTATTCACAACAAAGCCATATCAGAACCTGAATAAGGAACTCAAGTTCATATGCCCCTTCACCCCAATGTAACCTTAATAATTAAATGTACAGCACACTTTCAACCTTCAACAGCCCTGGGCCAAAACTGCAAATTTACAGTGCCCTGAGAATGAGGATTGATTGTTAAACCACTCTGAGAATTGCAGCTCTGCGAGGGGAACAAGTCTCCTAATGCTGCTCAGCACCCTTAAGAAACTACATTTCCCAGGATTCTTTGAGGAAAGCCATGCTGACTGTTTAAAGTGGTATGATACTGCTTTAAATGACTGGTGCAGATGAGGCCTAAGCTTTGGAGAAGACCAAATCATACCCATCCCACGTCATCAAATCATCCTCCACTGGGAATTAGTAGCCTACCTCAGCCTCACTAGGATCCCCTCTTTCTCAATTTGCATGAGAGTAGCTGTTGTTGCTTCTTTAAATAAATAAATAGAAGCCCTAACGCTGGGAGCTTTCTCCTGTTTTAAAAAGTTTTGGAAGCGAATGTCTGCGTATTTCTTGCTCAGCTCATCGGGTGAGGCTGTCGTGATTCTGCCATTGTTTCCCCCCTTTTGTTCTTGACAGTTTGCGGCTCCTGCAGCCACCTTTCTTTCCAGCACTGGCTTCTAACTGGAGCAGTCCTTTTAAATCACCCTTGCTGCTTTCTTTACATTTCCTCCACCCACAGGTGATGATGCAGTCTCCGAGTGGCTCCGCCCCCTCCCCTTTACCCTCTCTCTCTTCTCTCTCTCTCTCTCTCTCTCTCTCCTCTTCCATTGGAAGGGCTAAGCTCCCCTTAGCCAGCCTGCCCTTATTTAATTTGGAGTGTGATTTTGCTATTTTTAGCTTCTGGATTCTCTCCAGTGAGACTTAGAGGGGTATTTTTTTTCCCTCCCCTTCCTTTTTTCATTTTTTTTAAATTCTGCAAATGATTTTGACCCAGCTTCCTTCCTCTTAGAACAATTTTTTTTATTTATATAAATAAGAGGGGGCCTGTCTGCTCTCGCGCTCTCTCTCTTTATCTCTCCCCCCCCCCCCCGTGCGAGTCTCTCTGCCTTCTGCTTCAGATCTGCATTTGCAACCATCAGCAGCCAGAAGGGGGGTTTATTTTAATTTCATCACAACACACAAGGAAAAACACACACAGATTCGCGAATAAGAGCAATTGTAAGTTTCTGATTTCTAAAGGGGGAAAAAGTTTGCGTTTATTTTATTAGCATTTGCAAAATTTATAACTGCGTTTTGCAAAGTCATTTTTAATTTACAAAAAAAAATGAAAAATGTGTGTGCTCGGAATTTGCAATAGGAAGCAAGTAAGGCATGCGGAATAATGCACCCTCCTGCCTTTTATTCTCATCGTGCATTGCGAGTGGAGGAGGGATATGTAAGTAGTGGGGGGATTCTTGGCAAAGCTTGCTGGGTTGGGAGAGGCAAAGTGGCCTTGTCTTTTTGAGATGGCGGGGTGCGATTCTGCGAAGCACTCCTGCCTTTAATACGAAATCCCAGGGCACTTGGTTCTCTTTTCTTTCGGGGGTGGGCGGCTTGACGCGGGTCTCGGTGTGATGGATGGGATTTCTCCCGCCTCCCCCGCCCCCCACCCCGGCTCAGTGCGGAAAGAGAGGAGGTGAAGGTTGGGAATGCTTTGCCTGGAAGGTTGCGCTCGGCTCCGGGTTGTCTCTCCCAAGTTGCTCGCTTCTGCAAGGCTCCGCTCCGCTGTGGCGGCTGGTGTTTCAGGTTGCCCTGCCCCCCTCCTCTTTCTCGCACGCGGGGCTCTTTCGTTTTCAAATCGCGCGACACTACTTTCCTCCACTTAATAATTTTTCTTTCTTTTCTTGCAATATATTTCTTCCAATAGACATGCAGATCTGGAAATTGTGTGTGTGTGTGCAAATAGCAGGTAGTGCATTGAGCTAACTAGAAACACCCCCTTCCGCTCTTGTTTAAAGGGGCAGATCCCAGGCTATTCCTTTCCATTTAAAGAGAATCGGGATGATAATCAGAGCGGCAATATTGCAAGTGTCAAAAAACGGCTGGTAGGTCTGATTACGCTTTCTGCTTGGTGGAGTTGCTTCTCTCTCTTTTATAAAAAAAGGCTGTATAGCCTATATAGTTTCCTGGCTTGCATTCCTGAGCAACTGGTTTGCTATTGTTGGGTTTCCACGCTTCTCCTGCCCATGAAATGTGTGTGACTTCGGTGCAAGGTGGCACCCGTCTCTCTCTCTCTTTTAATTGCATGCTCTTGCTGTATCTGCCTATCTTAGTCGGTGGATTGCTCACTTTGGAAATACTGGGGAAAGTAGAATTTTAAAAATGCGCCCAGTATTAAAGCGCTGTGACCGGCCGGCTTAATACTGCTGCTTGGCTAACTCATAGTTCAAGTGAGGTTAAACCGTGGGGAGGGGGCAGTGGAGAGAGAGGAAAGTTCAGCATTGCATCTAACTCTTGGAGATTTTGTGGGTGCTTCCCCCCCCCCACTATCATTTCACTTTAAGACATGTTTGATATCAGAAACGGGTGTGGAGGAGCCGTAACTGCTGAAGCTCAGCCTCCCTCTCTCCCTTTCCTGCCCTAGAATGCCTCCTGCACAGTTTAAAGGAATTCTTTACCCGATGCTTCCTTTTTGACGAGGGGGACCACCTATGAAATCTAGGCTTCCTGGGGCTGGATTTATGATCTCTGCAGGACGCCTAAAGTCTCGGGTTGTTACCCTTTCTGTATGGCTTCAAACTCCTCCTCACCACCCCTTATCACTTCCTTTTATTGTGCTAGTTTTAAAGCAGAGTAAGTTGCTTTGCTTTTGAAAGCCCACCATCCGGGGCTTCAAAGAATCCCTTTGGAAAACCTCCTGCCCTCCGCAATCAAACAGGCTCTTCAAGTTATCGGTTTTTGTTGTGTTGTGTGTGTGTTGTAAGAAACGGATCCATCCCTTAGGAGATGTCCCCGGGACGCCACGCTGTTTGGAATCGGGCCAGCCATCTTGGGCTTGAAGAGTTCTGGGTTTAAGCAACCATTTGCCTTTCCAAACTTATTTTGGCTGTTCAGCAGAGAGAAGCAAAGTAGTTAATGGCGCAAGTGAACTATTACCACATCCAGGGGGCGTGGGAACCTGGGAGTGGAATCGGCAGGTTTGTGTGTTGGAAGAACAACAGAGGATTGTTGTTCCTTAGGGTGGCAGGTTGTGGCTGCTGCTGGCATTTTAACTTCCTTTGGAGCGGAGGTGGCTCTCTCTCTCTGGCCTCCAGGGATGCAGAGATTTGTGGATAAGAGGGTGATGTGACCTGGCACTAGCACCTTCTTTGTCATTTTTTTAAAGGGGCAATTTTATAAAAGAAATGTAATCCTGAATTTGGTGGGAGGCATGCTGACAGCAGTCCATGTTGAAAACAGGTCTGTGGTTTGCTTGTGGTCCCAAAGGCAACTCTATTTGTGGGGTGCTGTTAATACAGAATTGGCATATTGGTATTGTAGTGCAGAAATAAATAAATAAAAAATCATTGTACCAAGTCATATAATCGTAGAATCAGAAGGGACCACAAGGGGCATCTAGTCCAACCCCCTGCAATGAAGGAATCTTTTGCCCAGCATGGGTCTCAAGACCACGTCTCTGATATTAAATGTCCCATGCTACACCAATTGAGCCACCCCAGACTTACTAATCCAGTTGTTAGTCTATACCCCATGGACAATTGTGGTTGTTGAGATGCCAAGTGTGATGTAGACCCACTAAGGTAGAAATTAGAGAGCTTTGCTGTCCTGTTTCTGATAGGAAACAAAGTTCTAGAGGCAACTGGATGATCTAACTTTAAATGAGTCGTTTCTTTCTCTACTAGAGAATTACGTATATGAAACAAATCGGAATAGCACTAGCTTTTACAGTTCAACTCAATAACGCTGATTTGAGCGTGTCATGCTAGAAATCTGGATAACACTTCACTTTCAGTTATTTGTACCAACTTATTTTAACTGAAAATATTGCTGGGCAGTGAAGTTGTAGTTCTATCTGAATCACATGGGCACTCGACAGACATATACACAAACAAATGGATTCTCTGCAAATGAAATTACCATCAGAGTTGCATACCCTCCAACATTTCTCCAATGAAAATAGGGACATCCCATTTCATAATGATAATGATACTATTTGGCTTCTCTAAATCGGCCCCTGGAAAATAGGGACACTTGGAGGGTCTGGAGTTCTTAGTACTTGTGCATGTACTTTGATCATTTCAGGAAATTTGATACTGTGAGCGCAAGATACAAGGCCTTTTCTGTGGTGGTAGCGTGACACTAGAACGCTCTCCCAATTACATTTATTTTTCTGTTGACAAATACGTTATTTGGATTTATAAAATATTTAAAGCCAATTATGATAGTTGTAATAAATATAGTTATGTTCTCATTAAGAACTGACAAAATCTTCAGACCACATACTCCTTACAGGAGAGGTTCACAAAAGACCAAAGTTTATTTTCTTGGATAAACTTCATCACTGTATTTCTATGTCCAGCTTGTATGCCCCATATATCTTGATACAGTGGTACCTTGGTTCTTTTGGAAGCCGAACATGCTCCATTTTGAGTGTTATGCTTCCAGTTTGAGTGCCACACTTCCGTTTTGAGTGTTACGCTGAGATCTGTCTGTTTTTGCTATTTATTTTGTGTACTTGTTTTTGCAGCTTTTTTTTGTGTGACATTGTGGAACCCAGTTCAGCTACTGATTGACTGATTGTGTGACTGCAGTACATTTTTATTGCTTTGCCTTCATTTTATGGATCAATGGTCTCGTTAGATAGTAAAATTCACGTTAAATTGCTGTTTTGGGGGTTGTTTTTAAAGGTCTGGAACGGATTAATCCATTTTGCATTATTTTCTATGGGAAAGCGTGCTTTGGTTTTGGAACGCTTTGGTTTTGGCATGGACTTCCAGAACAGATTAAGTTTGAGAACCAAGGTACCACTGTAGTTGTCCGGGTTCCCCCCACCCCACTCTCCAATCTGCACTTCTATTCAGAATACATGTAGAGTGTCAAGATACTGTAGCTGCATACTTCAGTTTTGTGAGAGTCTCTTATTCTGTACTGTACTAGGAAGGGAATCTTTGTGGGTAGTGGATAGAGGATCAGGGCTGAGTGTGAGTTGCAGCAAAAAGAGACCATATTTGCCCAGTCTTCTACAAGAGTTTCCCACTGTGGAGAAACCTATTTTATAGGACCAGCAACATTCTGCACTTACGGCAGCTCACCCTGCAAGGCTTTTCAAATAGAAGGTGTGCAATCTTCCTCAAAGATGTATTGATGCTTCCAGAATGTGATCTGATGGCAGTGGTTTAGTCTCTGATGAGCAGATCTATTTATCTGCACTGAAACCCATAACACTGCAATGTTCTTGACATATTTGAGTTTCTGAAAGCAAATACTTTAAGTGCAACCCTGAACTAGCTTACTCAAAAGTGCCCCACTAATTTCAGTAGGACTTACTCCATAATAAGGTTTCATAGAATTGCAGTCATAAAGTGCCTTTTAAATATTTAAAGTTTTAAAAGAGTGTTTATATGAGTCTGTTGCTTTTTGTTAAAAAAAACAAAAACCCCACACACAACAATCTTGAGGATGTTTTTAAACTCATGAGTCACTTCCATAACTGAACATGAGTCAATTTACATATTTGTAAAAAGACTATGTATTCAATGTTTGTGTGTCTGTCAAGGGTAGATTTTTATTTTTAAACATTATTCCTAGAAATATCTACATCCTGCAAGCTGCCAATTCCAAGTCCTGAAATAACACTTAGCAGCCTTGTTAAAAGCCCTTATAATGGGCAGATTAGGATTTTTCTGCAGTTTAAAAATAAATGTAACGTTGGTCAGAAAATGGACCTCTGTCAACGTTTTAGTTTACAAGCTGTGAGGACGGTTTCATTAACATAATCTTAGCCTTAACATAGTTGGAGCCTTTTTATCTGCTTGCTATACACTTAGGAATAAGAGTCAAAATGTAAAAGTTGCTCTTCCATAAACAGCTACAGGTGGAGTTTGGAAAGTCCATACAGCTTTGAATGAATGAATGAATGAATGAATGGCAATACAGTGGTACCTCGGTTTACGAACTTAATCTGTTCTGGAAGTCCGTTCTTAAACCAAAACTGTTCTTAAACAGAGGCGCACTTCCCCTAATGAGACCTCCTGCCCGCCGATGCCCTTCCACCATTCAGATTCCATTTTAGACCGAGGTAAAGTTCTCAAACCGAGGTACCACTGTACAGCTTTACCTGGGTTTGTGAATCCTGTTCAAAAGTTCATAGATTTAATAGTCACATTCTTCAAACCTTCACATGAGGAGAACCCATCTCATGTTGCCCTTGCTGTAGAGTAAGCATCAACTAAAGACATAAACTCTTATTTATGTAAGGCAGGGACAGGGAACCTGTGGCCCTCTAGATAACAACTCCCATCAACCCCAACCAGCCTGGCCAGTGGTCAGGGCTGGCAGCAGTTGTAGCCCAACAACATCTGCAGGGCCATGGGTTCCATTTCTCTAGTGTATTTTTTATTATATGACTTGAGTTCTTTACATGTTTGCTGTAGCAATAAAAGGAGGTGATACACAACACAGCCTTTGTTTGGCACAGCCGAGTTTATGTGTTCCTTTGTGGCTGGATCTCGGGTCTGGCCCAGCCCTTTCCTGCAGTTGCTATAAATCTCTCGCCCCCTATAAATCTTTTACCACTGCATACCAAGAGCCCTAACTCTCCTTGGTCATCACAGCCCTCTCATCTGGTTTGGGTTTCCTCTGCTATAGCAGAGTATTCCTATAAGGCTTTTCTAGTAAGATGATGGAGGATGCCATTCTGAACTGCTGCCCCCTCAATGTTTTTTCTCCTTTCTTCTTAGAATCTGTATGCCTGCATCTAGATAAGCACATCTGCTCAAAATGTGTACAAATGCTGGGAATTTCTCTATCCTATTACAATAGAGAATATAATGCTGTTCTATCTATTCTGGTCCATAGAAGAATTCCATGTTCACTCTTTTTTTGTTCAGGTGCTGCACTTCAGTTGCCCAGAAACCACCTCTGGCTAATGAGATTGTCCAGCTAACCAAGTACTAAATGTGAAGTTGGGGATGCCAGTCTTCTAGAACTGGAAGCAGGGTGGTGCTTCCTCCAGTAGCATTTCAGATTGGCGCAGTGGTATTTGTTGTGTGGGAGTAGCTGTGTAGTGACTCCTGGTCCAAGGGGTCACCATGGCAACTGCTAGGCAGGTAGTCAATATTTCTGTGGCCCTATTTGTGATCCCTGTTTGATCCTGACTTCTCTTGAGGTGAGGGGGAGGTAGTTGATGGGGGAAGAGTGCTTAAGGGCCAAATGACACAAAAGCCTATGACTAGATCTGTATCCTGACACATTCATTGTTATCATAAATTGGAGGCTATGAGTGGAGCACTTGGGGGACTAAGGTTTAAATCTTTTCCCCAATAAATATCTTCTCTTCCCTACCCCAAGCTGTTAGCTCTACAGCACACAAAAAAGTAATCTCATGATAATTTCCTCTTCTCATTCCTTCCAGGGGCACAATAAACTCTGTATGACTCCTGCCCCACCCAGAGCAAGGTGGTGTTGCCATGGTGACAGTGGGCACAGTGTATGCATGGGTTCTGGCCTTCAAGAGAAAAATAAGCCTAGGCTAGTTCAAAACAGCAGCCCTGCCTTGTGCCTGATTCTTCCTTCAATTTTATTAGGACCAACTAACAGTAGGGTTGAAAAGGGGACACTCATCAATTCCTTCTCATCCAGCTCCCTCATTAGTGCCAGTTGTTCCCCGAGATCACCAGTAAAAAGTGTTCCTAATCTTAATCTAAAAGGCACGCGCATGGGTGCAGAACTGACCTCCAGTTTAGAGCACTTCCTTACTGTGACAAGCAATTCCAAATCTGAGTGCTTCCTTTGAAACAAGGGGTTTTGCTGCATTAGGGTGCATTATGTAGAGGTGAGTCTTGCATTACGTCAGAGGTTGGGAACATGGGGGCCTCCAGATATTGTTGAGGCTCCAGCCAGTCTGGCCAGTTGTTAGGGTTATTATGGGGGTTGCAGTCCGTCAACATCTGGAGGCACACAGGTTCCCCAACCCATCACTGCTTTGTAAAGAAACTAAGAAGCTGAATACAGAGAAGGGTCATTGTTCCAAAGAGCGTTGTGAGTCCCCATCGTCATTGCCTGCTTCCACAATATTTACTGGTATTACTCATGGGAGCCCATTGTTCCAGTGTAAGACAATGGTGGTAAGGAAGGAGGCACAGAGTGCTGAGGGAAGCTGTGAAGGTAATGTTGTGACCATGAAACTTGAGATTATCCTTTTGATGGCTGGAGTGTCAGTGGTTGCTTTCTCAAGATATCATGAGCTATTAGTAATAATAATTATATTTGTGGGCCACGACTCTGTGGATCCCTTCTGCGTGAACGGAACAAGGAATTTTGCCATCTTGTAACCTCGTATTTTCTTTTTAGCCCACTCTTAGCCTTTTCCTCTGCTCCTTATAGCATATTCTCTCCCAGAACTATTTAACTTCCTCTTTTCTACCTATCCTATCACTTTTTCTTATTTTTTTACACTACCACAGGTCTCTTTATATCCCTATCTACCCCTGCTTTCTTCCTTTAGACTTCAAGTGCTTTTCTGCTCTGTCTTCTACTAAACTTTACAGCTGCCCATAAGTAATTCAATCCTCCTCCAGTCCAGATGTTTCCACTGGTAGCAAACCCAGGTTTACAGTCAAGGGAGTTGTAACCAGTCCTGGATCTTGTATCTAGTGGGATGGTGTGTTTGCAGACATGTTCGACTACTTCATGCACTACATTTTAAGATGAGTCCCAAGAAATGTAACGTGAACTGCCTCTCTGATGGAGGCAGGCTCTCAATTATGGGAACCTAGCTGCAACTGGTTGGCAAAACAGGACAGTGCTACCATATGCCTTTGAATTAAAGGGGAGGAAAAGTGATGCAAGCATTTCCCCACTCCCTCCTGTTAATGGGCATATGAGAGCCACAGAAGGTGTCATGGAGAGGTGTAAGCAAGTTGCAGACAACTAGAATTCTCTAAGATCCATATCTGTCCATGGGTCTGGAGTCATACAGGCCTGTTCTAGAGCTCCCATTTCTTTCTATAAAACATTTGACCCACATATACAGATTGCTTTTTACTAAATTAGACCATTGGTTTATCGAGCTCAGTATGATCTGCACTGCCTGGCAGTGGCTCTCCAGACTTTCAGACAGGAGTCCCCCCCCCCCAGCCCTACCTAGAAAGGCCAGGGATTTAACCTGAAAGCTTTTGCATGCAAGGCATGCACTCTGCTACTGAGCTGCCTTCCTTCCCCGACTTTATCTGATACTGGTGGTCTATCAGATTTTTGATCAGTGTAATAAAAATACTACTTGCTGCTTTACTCATAAAGGGGGGAGGGACTGTGTTCACATTGTAAAGTCTACACTTCATCTCCATGGATTTTTCTATACAAGGTTTCAGCTGTGTCAGAGTGCATAGGCTTCAACAGTGGGGCCCTTGCTACTAGATAATGCCAATTTTAATATAAATTGCAGTCTGATGATCCTGAGGTGGCCAGTTCGTGTGACAAAATCTACTTTCAGTTGCCAGGCCAATATTTGGAGACTGGATTGGTCCCGAGAGTACAACTGGTCTACATCATGAGAGTTTTCACCTACTGTAACTTAACTTTTATTTTTATTTCTGCCTTTTAAAAGAATGAAGATGAGTGAATCCAGTGCAAAATCGAGCCAGCCCCTGGCTGCCAAACAGGACAAGGATGTAACTGAGAAGAGAGGACGAGGGCGGCCCAGGAAGAAGCCTCAGGTTTGTGGAAAGCTTCCCTTCACATTTTGCAAGCTGTGCTTTATCATTTCTCATTGACTAAGGCTAGAGAAAGCTAAAACATGGTAAAAGGGTAATGTGGAGGAGCACTACCACCATGTAAAGTTGTTGGTATAGTATGAGGCAGGAGATCAATAGGACACCAGCTTTTTATTGTCCTCTGGGGAGAAGGGCAGATTTTCCTGATGTTGGCAATAATCAAAGTAGTGACTTCTCTCCCCCCCCCCCTCCACCTTGGACATGACTGCCTGAAAGAATCTCACGCTCTGGGGATCCTTTGGTGCTCTGCAATCATCATAATGTTGTCCTCCCTGACCATGTAGTCAAAGACTTCTGAGCCACAAAATTTGACAACTTTTCTGCTGTATTTGGAAGGAGAAAAATAATCATTTCCTTAATGACATTTTATTTAACTAAAACAATAACATTATAACATGTGTATCCATGTTTGTTAACTGATGTGGTTAAACAATTAAAAAAAAAACTTAGCCTGAATTTTAGCACACAGCAAAAACTTAAAACAAATCCTTAGTTCCTGTTGAATAGCCTTTGGACTATAATGTAACTTAAATAGAAAACTAGAAAGATTTTTTTCCTCCAAAAGCGTTTTATTTAAAAAATCCAATATAAATAAAAAAAATGATTTAAATAATAAAAAAAAACATTTAAAAAAATCATTGATTTTTATCCACCCTGCATCTGCCTGAGCTCTCTGAATGAGACTGTTACTCTTGGGAAGGGGAAGACAGGGCTGCTGGTGTATTACTGATTGGCTATTAGCCGCAGCTATAAATGGAATGTGACAGGGAAATTAAAAACAGTAGCTGTGTGAAGCTTAACTTGACAGAATTGATATAATTCGCAATATATGAATGAATCTCCAGGTGTCCAGGCTGTACTTTTGTGCATTGGGGTGGGTGTCTAAAGTAATAAATGTACACTCCTGAGTTTACAGAAAAGGTTTTTGTCTTAAGATCTCATGGCTTGTATAGAAAAGAAGCTTGTCTCTTTCCACCCTCTACTACTTCCCATTCAAAAAAGTTCTACCAAGTTGTTGGGGGTTTTTTAAGGGGCAATGCCTTCTGTGTCATAAGAGTTACGAAGCTTGTGCATGTGTCTTGTGACCAATTCATCATGCAGTCTGAGTGGATCTTTGCCTTTCACCATGCATTGTGAGAACTCTGAAGAAATACAGGCCCCAGAGCAAACAGCTCTGCAATCGAAGGCTGTGCCCACTGCATTGCAAAGCACCAACTTGGTCAGTGTGCAGAGAGGAAAATTGTGTGTCCTACACTACTGAAGGTGTGCAGGCAAGCATCAGTGGGGCATCTCCCAGCACTGTGCTTCAAGCACTATGGGGCACATTATTTGCCGAAACCAAGACTGATATGTAGGTATGGCGTTAACACTTTAACGTGAAGCTTTGCATCATTTCTAGCTGTTAACGAGATGGACTAATACCAGAAATTACTCTGTAGTGATTTTCCAGTAGATGTCACAGTTGTTTAAAAAAAACCTTTGCTGTAGTTTTGTGGGATTTCTTACTTCGGTCACTGAAGCTTCCGGGAAGGAATCAGAAAGAACCTTATCTGCCTGGGACGATGTGCAGACATATCTGCTCTTTATTGGCTGGCTGCTGACTATAATGTTATTTCTTTCTATAGCAAGAACCCACTGAGGCACCAACACCCAAGAGACCACGCGGTAGACCAAAGGGGAGCAAAAATAAGGCCACTTCAAAGGGAAGGGTAGGTATTCTCAAGGCTGGGCAGCAAATTTGAGTTCCTTTCCACCCGCATGTACTCTTTTCTATATTACCCAACTGAAGATGACTCTTAAGGCTGCATCTGGAGTTCTGCCTGGACACACACAAAAAGAACAAATCCTTTTCAATGGAAGAATGAGACAATCACAGGAAGTGTCAGTGGCATACACCCCACACTCGTTTTATTGCGATACCTTTTATTAGGACCTACTAACAATAGCAAAGTGGTGAGCTGTAGTTCTAATAAAGTTATGTCGTCGTTCTCATTCTGGATTCCCCCCCCCCCAAAATGGTTTCTTGCTTATTGTCCTTTTGCGGGGGATGTTTTCTAATCTGTTCAGTTTGGGCATTGGAACTAAAATATAATCCCCTGAAGTTTTAAGAGCAAACCAAACTTGTTGGAAGAGGAAAGTTGGGTTCTAAGCCTGGCCAGTCCTTCCAACACCTAACAAAAGGGAACATTTGCAGGCAGAATCAGAAGTGGAGTATTTACTCCTCTCCAGCTGCCCACTGACTCTCCTCTGAAGTCCCACCTCCCCCCAAAAAACAGTTTTTAACTCTTCTTGGGAATGGAGGGGGCCTTAAAAGAGAAGACTCCGCAGATGCAGGAGTGTTTGAGCACTCAGTCCTCCCTTGTAAATGCTTGTCTCTGCAAACATTGAGACTAGAGACCATACATTTGGCCCTGTGTCAGACTTGAAAACTTAATTCGAAAAAGAGGCCTAGGATGTTGGATTTGTGGGGAAAGGAATACCAGAATCTTGCATACATCCAAATCTCAGCTATTGTGTGCAGAAGCTTTTTGAATTAGCTGAACAGCTGGTGACATTTGTTTGTTGTGACCATTTGTCCTGGCAGCTGGATTTTGCATGGCTGTAAAGAGCGGAAAGGGATATGCCCCATTCAGTTGTGCAGGATGAAGATGGGGAAAGCTTATTTTAATGGGAATCGAGGGGTGGGGATGGGTTCTCCCCTCACACCTTGGCCCCAGTTGTTATACTGTGTCGCAGGCACCTGGCCATCGCATTCTCCATGCTGGTGGAGAGCAAAGTCTTGATGCCACTGGGTCCCATGTGTTTGAAACTGGGAGAGGGTTGGGAAGATAGTAAGCAAATGACCCCACAGTTGGTGACTTGACAGCTGTTTGTATGTGTATGAAATCCAAAACAGTGGACTCATTCACAAAAGAGCTTATTCTTCCTCCCTCGCCCCTCCTTCCACAAGTAGATACCAAGAAGGATCTTTTTAAGTGTCCAGCTGCTTTTGAGCAGCAGATGCCTGGTCCTGAATTGGCAGCCAGGCTGCAGAGGTTATTTCAGTGGACACCTCAGCTTAACCCAAGCCCTTTCGCCATCTGTTCCAGTGATAAATGCAAAGGGAAGGGAGGATCCAGCAAATGCTGGAAACAGTTGCCCCTGCCTGTTGTGCACCTGGCTCCCCACAGCCGCTGTGCTCCCTCCTCCCCTCTCACTTGTGGGCTTTGTGAAGGAGACTCTTGCATAGTCAGCTGACTCCAAGTAAGGAGTTAGGGATCTTGCTTCTGCAGCGGCTTGATGCAGCGACATTTCAGTGATTTGAAGAAACTACTTGATAGGTTCATATTGTCGTTAGTTGCCTTTGAATGCCTCCTTCACTGTGTTGGTTAAATGGTACCATCCGATTTGCAGTCCACTTCAGCACTGAAGCAGCTGCTTTTGGTGCTCTTGTTGCTTCCTACTACATCATGTGATGGTACTTGCATTGCTCTGCAGGTACCTAACTCCTTTCAGACCATTCCTTGGGCCTTTTTGGACCTATAGTGGCTGCTGCAGAGGTTTGAGCAAACTGACACCGGGCTGCCCTGGTGGCCTTGCTTTATCACCTGTCCAGACCGCTTCCCCTACAGCTGGTTTCTCCTCGTATCGCCGAACCAGAACAGGAAGGACATGTCATGCAAATGATGTACCCAAGAGGTCTCCGAAACAGTTGCTCTCCTGTTCTTTGGTCACCCACACTGATCCTGCTAGTCCCACATAAATGCTTGGGGACTTTAGGTGTTTGGTGTGCTGAATTGTAATGCTCACCTGTGTACTTTGAATTGCACAGCCACAGTTTACCCAACTAGTTAAAAGTGGAACTACAGGGTTAGGCTGTCAGTAGGTTAGGAATGGTTTGGGATGCTGTACCTGACGGTTGGGGAACCTGTGGCCTTCCGGATATTGCTGGACTCCATCAGCCACTGCCAGAATGGTAAGAGATCAGGAATCATTCTTTCGGTATGCCACTACTGCAGCCAGTGTTTTGTTAGCCCAAAAATGGAAAACGAGCGAGTTCCCAGAATGGCAACTTAAACTGATGGAATATACACAGCTTGTGGACCTAACATATAAAATAAGAGGACAAGAAGAACATATGTTTAAAGAAGATTGGAAAATGTTTATTGAATATATGGGGGGGGGGAATTGTGTACACTTGAAAACGTTGGCAGTATTAAGATAAATTCGACAGTGTAAACAAGTTTTGATGGATGTAATAATGGAATACGGAATGGTTTAATTATGTAAAATATGCAGGGATTTATGATATGCAAAATGAACCATGGAAAGAGAAGAAGGGAAGTTATTGATATTTTAAGGTTCTTTAAATGAATATTCTAAAATGTAAAACAGAAAATTTAATAAAAATTATATATATAAAAGGGGAATCATGGGAGTTGTAGCCCAGCAACATCTGGAAAGTCACAGGTTCTCCATCACTGTTGTAGCTGGGAACCATCTGTCAAAATGTCCGTCCAAGATGATAGGGATCAAACGTCAGTCTTCTTCATTGGCCCCTTAAAGGTTTTGTGCATAATAAGCACCAATAAAAGATATTCAGGGAGAAAATATACTTTCACAAATTTCCAAGAATGGGGTGTGTGTATGTTTTGGTTTTAAACCTGTTTTGAAAACACGCGACTCATATCCTGCATGCTTCTGAGTCATGGGGCTGGAGCCCAGATGGCTCCTTTTGGAAATGGCTGTGATGGTAAAGGATGACAAGGGATGGACTTGTGGCACTGACCCCAAAAGGAAAAGCCAAGAGACAACTGCCAGCCCCAAATGTTCAAGCCCTCATGAGTCACATCCTCTGATTGTGAGATTAACTTAGAATTCATTAGATTTTGCGTGTTTGTAATATCTCCTTTTTGAGTACATTTGAAGAGTCTTGTTTTTTATTTTCCTTGGCAGCTGTGAAGGTCGCCAAATGTGCAGTGTGTGTGTGTACACCAGTCTTTCCCAACCAGGTGCCCTTCAGATGTTTGGGACTACAACCCCCATCAGCCTCGGTCAGCATGGCTAGTGGTTAGGGATGATGCGAATTATAATCCCCACATCTTTAGGGCACTGGGTTGGGGGAGGCTGGAATATAAAGAGACGCTGCCAGGGGCCCCCAAACCAGGTGCCGCCTTCTCCCCCGCTCTACTCTGGTCACAGTGTCCCCCACCCACCTGCTCCACTCACACTTCAACTGTACAAGGTGATTTTTTACGGGATTCTCCACTTAAATCAGAATTGGACTATATGAAGTTGGGGAATCTCTTTGAAGTTGGGGAATCCCTCGAAGTTGGGGAATCCCTTTGGTTGTTTCTTAACATTTGCATTTTGTATACCTTCTGAAAATTTAAAAAAGGTTTTAAAAATAATAATAAAAGAAATAACAAAGAATCGGACCATATAACCACCTTCATATTCTAGAGCAGGGATTGGAAACATGTGGCCCTCCAGAAGTTCAGCTACAACATTCAACCCTGGGCAACATGGTCATTGGTCTGGATGATGGGAATTATAGTTCAACAGCATTTGGAGGATTAGAGGTTCCTTGTCCCTGTTCTAGAGCAAAAGGCTTCCTCTCTGAGGAATACCAGCTGTTAACATGAAACCTGCACTGCTGTTGGTCTTTAAGAAAGAAGCAAAAGATCCAAAGACTGAAACAATGGTCTGAAATAGGCCTGAGTGTCTGGCAAAGGCTTGTTACGTTATCTTAAAAGCTTTCCTCTTTCTATTCTGTCTGCCCAGAAAGCTGCTGTGACACCTGGGAGGAAACCTCGAGGCCGGCCCAAAAAATCAGTAAGTTTTTGTTTCTTTTCAAGAGAAATAACACTTCTACTGGAAGAAATGGCGTGTACTTTTTTGTTTCTGTTTTAAGACACTCAAGCCACTGCAGCTAGATAAGGCTTCGTATCCATAATCTGTTCCTGAATACTGGGTTCTCTAGATAGGAAGAGATTGTATATGGAACACCACGTGGGTCTGTTACGTTTCTCATTGGTGCTACCTGTTTGCTATTGCTTTTGAATCTTTGGTTCCTTTCACCTTTGAGTGCATGGGCACACGAATCTCCTTACTCTACAGTACAGTCAGCAGGAGGCTGGTATACTCTTCCTATTTTCCCCAGGAAGTGATGTGTATCTTGCAAACTAGGAAACAGGAAATACTCAATTTCAGCTTAGTTGAAAGTCCAAGTTAAAAAATGCTATGATACAAAGAGGATGCAGCATCTCTGTATTTGAGCTTGCTTGGTGGCCCTCTGAATTCAGAGGCCAAATGGGGTAATATGCAACTGTGTTGTGGATCTGGAGGCACTGAGAAACTGCAATAGATCCTAGTCTTGCATGGCAGCTATTTATGCAGCATGGAGGAGCTTGTTGGGACTATATTGGAAGCCCCAAGGGCTGTGCTGCTCGCAGGTATTTCTATCTTTGGTCGCTTGGGGGTTTCTTCATGGCATATTCTATTTTTAAGCAAAGCATCATTTGGGCTTCTTCCTCACACTATGTTTCCATTTTATAAGTATTCCTAGTGTGTTCTCTCTCTTGCCCACAGCTGAGTAAGAGGAAGTGGCTTGTTCTTTATTAGCTGGCATAGATGTGGTGTTACAAGTGTGGCATTTTGCATTCCTGCAGAGTGAGTTTCAGACAGTTTCATATGGCCTTGCTTGTTTTAAGTAACCACTGTATTTTGCCGCCAGTAAGGTGTTCTGGACTGTCTTCAAGCATTCACAGACAGAATGAGATTTTCCAATTGCAGTAAGCAGTACTACTAGGACCAGTCACTTGCCTGACTTTACTATAACTTCAGGCTGTTTCTCATTTCTGATAATGTTGAAGCTCTGTTTTATGCCCTTCCTATGCCTGTCGCTCTGGAAATGAGATGGGACCACTGTAAAATAAAGAAGTGGTTTACATGAACATGGGTGGCTATGCTGAAGTATACAAATTTAGATTTTATGCGTGCACGTGCAAAATCACCTCAGAACTTAGACGACTTAGGAATATTTATGTCAGTTGAGCCTATAAAGGTGAGAAGTAAAATAATTCACCCCATTGTCTGGATGAGGAACTTCTGGAGTCACACTGAATGCCAGACAGGGACTCCTGTCCTTTTTGCAGTGGGTTCTTGCTGTGTTGTTCATTTTACTTTGGGGGTAGGGGGTAGAGCAACACTGCTGCCTGGACACAGCTAAACTAAAATAATTGATTGCTCATCTGTTTTCTGTGGGTAGCTCTTGCTTCTGTTTTGGGAAACCAAAGTTGGGTGGACTGTGGATCTATCAGGTTAGTGGTTGAGGTATAGATTGTTAAGTATCAGATGGGGGCTAGGGGAGAGATGGAGCTGTGATCTGCTCAAAAGCCTGAATTTAGTATCTTGGACAGGGGCATTAGGATTGCAGGATGTGTGCCATGAGTCTTTCACTCCCTTTTCTGTAACTGGGATGTTGAAAGACAAAGGAACGAATACTTGTTTCCCGTTCTGAAGAACCACCTCACTGCAATGGCATAATTAATAAAATGCTTATTAAGCATTTTAAAGCATATTGGCACACGGCAACATTTTTTCTGCTGCTATTTTTTTAAAAAAGGTTTTAAGTATTCAGAGGCAGGTGTGCCATCGTGTTTCTGAGCGCAGAACGCGCTGCTCTTTCCATCCTACCCCCAGAGCATTAGAAGTAGCTGATGGCGCCGCGACTCAAAACTGTCCCCAGCCACCAAAGTATGAGCTGAATGTAGGGCAACCCTGCCAGAAGCAGCTGACTGGAAACACTCCTAATAGGCAGAGGCAGCCTTCCAAAACATGGAACCAGAATTGCAGCGAGGGTTTTTTGTTTGTTTGTTTGTTCCTCCTTCCGACGCTGCCATAGAACAATACAGACAAAAGCATCTGGCCTTTATAATTTCTCCCCACCCCCACCCCCCCAAAAAATGGCCACAGGAATGGAGACCTTGGATTCTTCTATCGCTAAACTGCAGCATTCTTCTGCCTAAAGTCAGCACTGCTGAGATGACTGGGGGTGCCCATGAGCTCAAATCTACAGATGAATTATAGGCATTTCTGGATCCCCACGGGCATCTGGTTGGCCACTCTGGGAATCCTAGACTTGATGGACCTTGGCCTGATCCAGCAGATCTCCTCTTACTGTCATGCTCTTCTTGGTAGGGTGGAGGGTCATGGCACATAGGCTTTAAGATTCTGTGCAGGTGAGAATGAAGCCAACGGGATAGTTGACAGAGCTACCTAAGAGAACACCTCTTCTCATATGTCCCTCCTTGAAATGCCCCCTCATTTTGAAGCATGGTGGGTGGCCACAAAAGAGAGGCTTTTTAGTAGTGGCTCCCCATTTGTGGAATGTTCTCCCTAAAGAAACTTACCCGGCACTCACTACTAAGCTTTTGGTGAACGCCAAGGACCTTCCTCTTATCCCAGGCCTTAGTATTTTAATGGTTCAGCATTAAATTTTAGTCTGTTTTAATCTGATGGTGATTGATTTTGCTTTTGTCTGCCTGATTATGCAGTAGTAGAAGGTGTTTCTTGTTGTGGCTTAGGTAGTTCACACTGGATTGTGCTGGATGAACATCTCCTAAAGGTTTTTGCATGTCGCTGACAATGCATAATATTTTATTGGGGAGCTATGTGCTGGGTGCAGCCATTGTGCTAAGCATAGCATTGGGTTTTCCCCCACAACTGTGATGGTGATCTTGCAACTGCAAACCTGAAAAGTCCTATACCTTCTTACCTGGGAACAAGCCCCATTGTCTCAATGGGGCTTACTTTCAAAAAGACACATAAAGGATTGCTCCAGTTGTCCTTAAAGCTGCTGCATGCTTTTCTATAAAATCAGCTGGAGATGTTTAGTTGCTCTAAATTTTATATTGCAAATGTCCAATGCCTGCATGCAGCCGTTCCAGTTCTCTTTAAGCAAGTCTGCCAAACGTTTTCTGGTTTTAGGCTAGCAGCCCACTCTCCAAGAAGCAGAGAGAGGTTAAGTAGCATCAGTCATTTCCTCCTTTGCTAAATGAGGTCTCTAGCCCTGGAACCTGCTGTACAGACTTGGCAGGCACATTCCACAGTGGCTTAAATGTATATTTTTATGAATGAAACTCAAGGAAGTGGAGGTTGCTGACTCACACGCACACTCAGCCATGACTCATCTCATTCTGACAGCATTGGTAATTTTTTTTTTCAAGAGAGCAGGCGGGAAAGACCTCCTTGAAGAAATATGTTCCCTTCAAACACAAACAATTGCTTTTTAGGGTTGGATGGGTGTGGATAGCGGTTCTACGCATTGAGTGGGCAGAAATGGTGGATTCAGTGCGAGTTTGAATTAGACGGCTTTCTTAATGCTTGTGTCCCCCTTGTGGCAGACTGGATATATTGACTACCCACTACATCTGAGGCTCTTCATGCAGAGTTTGTACTATGGTATTGGAATACATTAACAGCCAGAGGATGACTTTGAATAATTGGGGGGGGGGGAGTTTAATGAGCATCCCTTGCTAGACTCCACTCCAGCATTCCTTCCAATACAAGCCTCCTGTTTCTAGATGTGTCTGCTGCTGATGATTTAGCAGCAAAGGTGGTATGTATTGTACCATCAATGCTAGCAGGATGGGCATCTCTACAAGTTTCTGCCCATCTTTCTGAATTTTTGAAGACATTGAGTTTTACTGCAGGTGTTCTTAGGAGCTAGCTGCTGCATGGATTTGAAGGAACAGGAGTGGCACCAGGGAGAAATATGGAGGTCAGCCAGTTGAATACTTGTGCAAGCTGTACTTAAAGGGCTGGAGAAGAACATTTCCCTTGGGAGCATGGCCTTCAGGTTTCCATTTGACCCAGAGTGCAGTCAATTGGCCCTCCACCTGCTTTTCAATGCCATAGTTCAGTCCTGGGTTATATAAAGTAGTAATTTTAGTTCTTTAAGGCAGCCTTCTCCAACCTGGTGTCCTCCATATGTTCTTGAACTCCTGTTGGTCCCAGCCATCGTGGCCAATGGTTAGGGATAATGGACATTGCTATCTAAAACAGCTGGAGGGCACCAGGTTGCAGAAGGCTGCTCCAGAATAAGACTGCGTAGGAGTGTGTCTGATGCAGCCAAATCCTACACATCTTTGACCAGCAAATAGAGTGATCTGCATTGGAGGAATTGGCTAGCAGGTGGCCTGCTCTCCTGCAGTTCTCTTACACATGCTTTGGTGATGATACAATGTGGATTAGACTTGATCAAAGTACAATAGACACACACCTCTCCCCAAATGACTCTTCCAATCCTTTTTCTCTCCCTTTACAGGAGAAGGATGAAGAAGAGGTCAACATCTCCCAGGAGTCGTCGGAAGAGGAGCAGTGAAAATAGTCAACTGGTTCTACCTCGCAATTCAGTTTTCCTGTCTCTTGTCAAGTTCTGGGACTGAGGAAGGAACAAAGAATCCTCACCCCTTTCCTGACCCACCTTTCCCAATGTTCTCACAGTCAAAACGGCAACACTGGAGTACAGTGTAAAACAAATCAGCCATCACGTTTGATGTGTCATGTTCAATGGGAGAACCATGTATCTTGTTTTCCCCTCTCATTTGACAGGGTTAAAGTTTTAGCCTACCAGTTCATGTAGTTCTATATTATATTGGTTGTTTGGGGGAGGGTGGGGTTGTTTTGTTTGGGCCTGTCTCTTCAATTACACTCCTTGTAGAGAAAGGAGTATATAAATCTTTATAGTAACCACTTATTCATGTTGAACAGAGTGGGGCAGTCTAGTTTTTCCTTATCAACCCTGATCTCCCCTTGTGCATTGTGTGCATTTTTCTGGAAAGTAGGCATTTTGGAAAGAGCCAAAGCATTGAAATGGAGGCTAATAAGTTTTTGCTGTTTTCCTGGTTAGTGGTTTTAAAGGATTTTTGCCTGTTTTTATGCTCAGTTTCCTATGTGTCAATAATAACATGGCTCCTCACAGTAGGCCCCATGCATTCTAGTCAACAGCAATGCAATCTAGCCCCAGTCAGCTGCCTTGGAGCTAAAACAGTTTAGGTTTGCCATAGGCAAGATAAGTTGGGAGGCTTTGTTTGGCTCTCATCTGCCAATGGGAAAGCTCTTTCCAACAACTGCAAAAGTCCCCCTCCAATCTGCTCCTCTTGTAGCCCCAGCGCCTGCTCAGGGGTCTTGCAGATGGAAGCCCACACCCAAAATATTTTCCCCCTCAGTCATTCTGCACACACAGGACTACTGGATCTTTCTTGAAACCGGAGAAGACTTTGCCAAGACCAAGGAAAACAAGATAGCAGAATCCCCCCTTCCCTGGGTCTCTTTTTGGGTTATTTTCTCCATTGGAAATAGCACAGTTAGTGTGTTTAGTTACAGTTGTCTTTCCACAACATGTTGTCTTTCAAGGTTTTTTCTTTTTCCTTCATTCACAACTACCTCTGGATAATTTTAAGTTTCATTCTCTTAAAACATGGAGTTGCTGCTGTTTGGTTGCTGCTGCTTCTGATGCTGCTGTACCGGTTACAAAGTTTTATTATTCCAACAGGTTCTGTCTGGTTTCTTTCTCTGGAACTGACGTTTTACACTATAGATGATTTAGTTTGAGTTGACTTTCTAAAACGATTGTGCTATTAAAAAGGGAAAAAATACTACATTTGTCAGACTGGTGAGTAATTGGGGAAAGGTGGGGTTTTTTTTGCAGACTGGCCTCATTTTTTCCATGAGTTGGCTGCCCATGAAGAATACTGGGTTCCTACCATATTATCCAAAACTGCGAGCTACTTCTGACAAACTGTAGGTGTTGGCTTCTTTAGGCCCCCATCCTTGAAGGCTAGAGGAGACTGCATTGGATAGCCTTTAATGTTGGTTCAAATTTTAAGAGCGCTTCTGGATGAAGAGCTTGGTGTGCGTTTGCCTGACAGCCACAAGCCAGTTTGTTCAGGGGATGCCATGTAAATTCCTGTGCTGATTGTTTCTTGTTCAGCTTGGGAAATGAGTGTGATTACCATGGTGGCAGTCCAAATTGGAGGCTGCGCTGCACGCCTGTCCCCAGGACCTAACTTGGTTCTAGTATCTGTTGCTTACATGCATATACTTTGATTTTAATAATGCAGTTCCTCAGAGAAGCTGCTGACTGGATGCATAGCCCATAACCTGACAACATCTTAGTTCAGGGCTTTCTATCCAGGGGGTAGCTTAAGATTGCTGCATAATTCTTTAAAATTGCTGGGTCTTTCCTCTTCTAAGACCAGTAAGTGGCTCTGTCTCTCTTGTGCCCAAATGCTCTAGAAATATGCAGTAATAGCCCTGTTGTTGCTGAAATAGACATCTTTCTAAACTTGGATAACATGATTTGCACAATGCTGGAATAAATCACTTCTTCAATTTCCAGGTTGAGGATTAATGTGGTGCTTAAATTATATGTTAGCATGAAGTTGAGGGGAGAGACTAAACTTCACTGTTTACCATTAACCAGCTACCTGTCCGTTTCAAATTTTTACAAGGTTATAGTTGACGTATCAGGGAAATAGGAAGAAAGGGACAGTCTTTTTTTCTGCCTCTTAAAATGTAAAGAGTTGGTTGGTCCTTTCCCCCCCCACCCTGCTTGATGTTTTCAGCAAATTAAGGCCATGGGTCTGAAATCAAATGTGAGTTCTGAACTATGATAATGTCTAACTTGCCTCAGCTACTCAAGAACAGACAGCAGAGGGGGAAGGAAGGTGTGAGCAGTGGTTTGTAGGCTGCTATATGAATCTCTGATCCATTGCTAAAGATTTCTTGATTTCCTATTTGCAGTTTACTTGAATAAAACACTTGATGTTTCAAGCCTTCCCTTTTGTGTTTTGTTTCGGGAGCATCTGTGAATGCTACCTTCTAAGCTAGAGTAGATAAGACCACAGCTTACAGGTTAGCAGTCCTGCACGCAGCAGGCCAAACCAGACACCTGAACTTGAATGAGCTTCCCCAGAAGGCACAAAAAGGAATCCTGCCTTGGCACTGCCTTAAATCTGGCACACTTCCTTTTGCTCCGAACCCAAAAGCATTGGGCTGCGTTTTGCTGTTGCGTACTTGGAACCTAAACTAGATTTACATCTTGGCGTCACCAGATCTGATATGGCTTTAACAGTGAAATAGCTGGCCTTATTAACTCAAATCAGGTACTTCCCTCCTTCCAACAAACTGCTCATAGCCCTCCTGAAAGACTACAATCTTATCTGTGCACACTTATCTGAGATTCAAATCCCACTGAGCTGAATGGGGATTCAGTTATGAACAGAGTTGCTTATGACTGCAGTTCAAGAGCAAACCTAGCTTGGATCTGCTTGCTTGTAACTATATGCAGCATCCTTCTTAGACAGACGTAAACACTGCTCATGTATATTTGAAAGGGAGAAGTTAATGAAATGTGTGTATGCATATATGTATCTGAGGGCCAAACCAGGAAGGCAAAATGCTCTGAAATAGGTTGCACAAAATTCCTACAGAGCAAGAGCAGGCTACAAACAAGCAGAGACATAAATGATTTATATGTATACTACCCATTCAATAGCCACAGACTCCCTAGGTAAGCCTTGCCACCTTACTGTTCTTAGTACATACACCAGTGCAGGCTTCCTCAACCTCGGCCCTCCAGATGTTTTGAGACTACAATTCCCATAATCCCTGACCACTGGTCCTGCTAGGTAGTTATCATAGGAGTTGTAGGCCAAAAACATCTGGCGGGCTGAGTTTGAGGAAGCCTGCAACAGTGTCTAAACAACCATCTCAAGTGGTGAGACACTTGGCCACAACTTCTTGTTGGGTACTAGGCTAAATCTACCACCTCTGGAGTAGCTTGAGAATCTTATAGCCTACCCCTCTTATGATAGATGGGCCAGCTAACGTCTCCTGCTGATGCTCATGTAGCTAATAAGCCTTCCACATGGTCAGTAACGGCACAAAGCTAAGCTAAATGGGAATTTCATTTCTGTGCACATATATAGCTACTGCCTGAGAGCAGAACTCAAGTCAACAGGGATTGCCCTCCCACCGCCACTATTAATGTTTCCCAAACAGGAAGGGATAATAACAGCACATCCCAAAATAAAAGTGATCATTAGAAGGTGGCCATCTACAAAGGGATTCTTTTCTGAGCTGGTTCAGTCAAGTTGATTCATGGCAGCATGCCCATAGGTTGAATAGATCCAGAGGAGCTTAGACAAAAAGCTACACTTGGAAGTGTACAAATGAGTTAAACTGCATTGTGATTGCTTTATTAGGCTCTTGCCTTCTGAAGCCTGCAAACTGCTTACTGCTTTAGTAGGATGCAATTTTAGGCCAGGTAAACTCAATCCCCAAACCTGTTATATCAGTTTAACCAACATGTGAATTAGCCAGGTGTGTGCTTAAGAATGACAAGGAGGCAACTGGTGCAACGTGTGCTATGACAAGTTCCCTAGTAGTCAATTTGTCATGTGCAAATTAAAGTCTCTTTATTTCCACATCCACAGACTTCATTTTTGTTTTTCTCTTGACAGCTAGAAATTATCTAGAACCAAAAAAGTCATCTTTAGGTGTCAAGACATTTGCACTGCAGGGTCATAGAGCAGCAGCCTTGCTCTCTAGTACTGGTTGCATACAAGGAAGACCACAGTGGATAGCGAGAACGCTGAAGATTGAAACACTGTTGGGACAAGAGAAAGGGAAAGAGAAAAGCAAAGGCAAAGAAAACAGTTCAAATACATGTATTGCCCAAGTCACCTGTGAAGCTCTTAATCATGCCAATAGGTTAGGTTCAATAGCTAGTTCCCAGCTTGGCGGCCAAACAATGGCAATGTGTTTTCTGCTTCGGCAAGGCCAGCAATGTATCTTGCCCCCAGCGCTTGCTTAAGCCGCTGTAGTTGGGTTAAAGGTAAGTTATAAAGCATTAAAGGCTATAGGAAAAGCTTGAAGTTTTGCCAGAGATGCTCCTGTTCAAGGCGAACTTTATTTACAAAACAAAGACAAGCGCCCAGATACAAAATCGTCATTGTAGAAAGAAGTACCCAACTCAACTTAAAACGTTTGGTTGAAGAAATATATTAAGGCCCCTTCTAACTGACATACTAACTAGGAAGAAGGAACCTGTGACCTTCCAAAGGTTGTTGGGGTATCACTTCCATCACCATTGACCACTGGGCCAAACTGGCTGGGGATGATGGGAGTCCAACAACCTCTGGAGAGCTACAGGTTCCCCAACTCTGTGCTCCCTGCATGGTGCTCCCAGCAAAACTTCATCCCCCTGGATACACAGTTGGGCATATGTTCATTACCACACATTTCCAACTGTAAAATGAAGGATAATACTATAACACCCCCCCCCCAAAAAAACCAAAAGATTAGCTGTGCAACTTGTTCACTTTCCCTGCCTCTGTAGAGGGGCACGTCACGGGAACCCAGCGACCAAGTGATGTAATTATGTATGGAGACATTTAGGATAGCTGGCATTTAGCAATTGCACTGTAATGTCATAACTGCTGCGGCTACGACACTGCTGTCACAAAAGGAAGTAGAGGTCAGTTGGGTTTTGTTTGTTTTTCATAAAGCTGAGCCTTTCGGGACTGTAGTTCATAGTACCTGAAGTTTCAGGAACTTCAGAACCTCCACCTATATCCATCTCAAATGAAATAGGAATGCCATGCCAAGCCAGAGCTTTTCCAGATCCAAACGTGCAACTCTCTAGGCTGCTCTGTGCACAAAATCTTCACGGGCAAGTGTGTCGGCAGCAGGGACCCACACCTACCTACCTCCCTCACTAGGAACCTAGGCCAAAGGACACAGTTCTCAAGTGGAAAGAAAGGCAGTAGGTTCAAACTTAATGGCCCTTGAGAGTACTTAAAGTTGGCATGCATGCCAAGTAGATGAGGTCATGTGTCCACAACTTGCTGTTGGTCTGAGCTGAGCAGCATTAAGCTTTCACGTCCATAAAAGAAGGGCGGTAGGGTTGGTATCCTCCCCAGGCTCGCATCACCTGCAACGTACAATAGACACTTTCATTGCATCCACCCGATCAAGTACATCCATCATACCTTCATCAGCAATCGTCTCATTTTCTGAGAATAAACACTTCCCACAACAGAGCAGTCTTATATTTGCAACTGAGAGCAATCAGCTGGCAGTTTCTGTTTCAAAGGGATTGTTTTCCTCCTCGCACAGTTTTGAGCCAAATCAGCTGATTGACTGGAAATCTCCTGCATCATGCCAGAGCCAGAAAAGAGAAAGCAGACACACTGCGAGTTCACTGCTCAAAGTAAAAAGGCAATTTTCATTTACCAAAATGAGTACGAGAATTGATTCTACCAGCGCACTAATTAAATTTCTGCTGAACATCTCTATTATGGGACACCTTACATAACTAGCTCTAGACACAACATGGCTTCTGCTGGTAGAAGTGGTGGTTAGACCAATGGAAACTGAACTTCCATTTTTTATTCTTTGGGTGGAACATTAGCAGGAAGAGAGCTTGCACCATGCACACCAACCGCACAGTTGCCTGTATTGCATCTATCTTCCAAAACACACTGAGTTAGCAAAACTCTGCAGACAATGCAGGCGTATTAAGTTTTGCTCATTAAATAAAGGCAATGACACCAAGGCTTCAAAAATGCTTCTGGGTCCTAGGCACGTGCCCCAGGCCCTGCACACGGTTGAAGAAGCAGTAAAATTCCCAATTGATCAAGAACCTGAGTTTCATCCACTCCCCACAAGCCACAGTAGGGTTAAAGCATTTTCATGCTTCTGTTAGCAGGTTGCGGTCTTCATTATGTAACTATGAAAAGGGGCAGATGAACTTAAAACCAAGCTCACTATTAACACAACGGCATAGATACTGATTACTCATAAAAGCTGTAGACACTTCTTTGCTAGAAGAATCCCTGCACAAATTAGGTATTGCTTGGGTCACTGACCCAATTTTCATCAAAACTCCATGTTGGTTAGCATTATTAAACATATACTTGGCTGCTTTTAGGCTTTGACCACACCCTTTAAATGGTAGCTCAGCTGTAGTGCTTGTCTGTAGCATTCCAATGGCTTAATGCAATGGTTCTCAAACTTCCAGAAACTGACAAACTGGAAATGCCAGAGAACTAATCACCTCATTTTTCTAAATGCTACCCACTCCCCATTGCTGTTTTTCACATAAGAGGCTGAAGATGGAAAGACTCGGGGACATTTTCAAAAACCCTGTGCAAATGCAGTCCTTGACACACAAAAGACGTCTACCCCAACTCTAATGTACTAAAAGGCTAAGAATGGGTGCAGCCACTATTTTTTCTATTGGAGTGAGTAATCTTTGATCTATGGAAGAAGAACACCAAAGAGAGCCAATCCAGTGAAAGATTGCTTTAAAATGTAGTGCTTATATGCCTTGGAACCAATCCATATCCAAATCACAAAACCACAAAGTTAAGAAGCACATGCGTCTTACACCAGGTGTGGAGTAACTCTCAGCTGCATGCTATGCAGCCCTTGTTATCTCTGGCAGGCTCCACCCATGGCTTTCCTGCCTGGGAGACGCACTCTCCTCCCCACTTGAAGAGAGAGTGCCCTCTAATCTCTTCCCCCCAAATCTGCCTAACAAAATTGCTGCACAGGTCTACTCCCCCTTTCGCACTATGCCATTTTGTTTGTCGGAAAACACCCTCTCTCCTCCAAGATGCAGAAAAGGAAAGAAATGCAGGAAGGGAGCTGGTTGGGTGCATTAATGGATGGTTGGTATGTGAGTGGAGAGAGAGAAATGCCCCAAAAGATGGATGGTTTGAGAGGTAAGGGAATTTTGCATGGGCCTGCAATTAATTAATCATATTACAATGGTACCTTGGATTAAGAACTTAATTCGTTCTGGAGGTCCGTTCTTTTTTTTAAAATGTATTTTTATTAAAGATTTTCTTGATTTACAGAGGTATGTGCTAAGTCTCTCGTATCTGGAGGTCCGTTCCTAACCTGAAACTGTCCTTAACCTGAAGCACCACCTTAGCTAATGGGGCCTCCCGCTGCCGCCGCTGCACGATTTCTGTTCTCATCCTGAAGCGAAGTTCTTAAAATGAGGTACTATTTCTGGGTTAGCGGAGTCTGTAACCTGAAGCATCTGTAACCCGAGGTACCACTGTAGTTTGTTCTTGAAAATTTGAACTCGAGCCTGAGTAGCTCAGTTGATAGAGAATCAGACTTTTTCCTGCACTGCAGGGGCTTGGATGAGATGGCCCTTGGGTACCCTTCCAACACTACGATTTTATGATTCTGTAGGTCCCAAGTAAGCTCACCTTTGTGTCTTCTGGCTCCACCAGAAGTTCCTGCTCAGCCTCATGGAGCTCCTCTGCAGGATCATAGCTGTACATCGGCAGCAAGTGATGGCGTAACCGGTCATATCTGAGAGACAGATCAGCAGAAAGAAATGATACCACTTTCCCACTTCCCTATGTGGCAACTGGCATTTATACAAGAGCAAATACAAAATTAGGTGAATAGATTAGTTTGCGAGCAAAGTGTTTCCCTGCACTGAAAGCCACCCCTATTCCCAGAAACCATTTCCCCCCAGGTAGAAAGGGAAGGGGCATGCAATAGTTAAAATACTATTAATCCCCACACCCCCACACAAATAATTAGCATGAGTCTATCTCAAATAATCCCATAAACTGCCCAAAGCATAGAAACTGACTTATCATATGTAGAACCAGCTAAATATACAGCTAATAGCCGTGCACACAAAAGCTCCTGTGTTCTCAAGCAGACAAAAGCCGTTTTCTTGAGCAAGAAAAGAAAAGTTGATTCTGAAGAGCCACATGACCCAAAACTCCCCATTCCCAACAAGAACTAATTGGTCACCCAGCACAAACTCCTTACCTTCTCTTCTTCTGAATGTACATCATCTGCAATGTGAAAAGAGAAACAGCCATGAGAGAAGCATACAGAGCGTCTACGGATTATTTCTCCTTTCGAGGAATGAAGCATGGAACAAGAAAGAAAAGGATTAACAGGGCAACAGACGCCAGCAGCAGGAGAAGCATTTCCTACACCCGTCCGCGGACAAGGAGCAAACCTGACAATGGCGATGTCACACGATAGTAGGCTGCAGCATGAGAACCCCTGGGCTCTCGGTATTGGATGACAACAAAGATATCAAGAGAAGCCGCTCCATGACAGTATCTATTTATTTATTTAAAATATTTTCATACCCCTTCTCAAGGAGGGAGCTTCGCAAAGCACACTGCACACCCCATTAGCCCTTTCCACTGAAAGGAAACAAAGGGCTTATCCACACTTGTCTCCCCTCAGGAAAACCACTCTTCAGCACTTAATCGGCGCAAATGGCAATTTAGGTTTTCCCCAGATTGCTGTTTGTTCTGGACTATCACTAAAGAGTGGGTTTTCCCTAGGAAAGAAGCAGGGCAAGGGGGAACCTGCTCCCCCTTTCTAGGCATGTCGCAAGCAGAAGTACGAATAAGCCCCAAGTCCCATCCCATTATCCATTTTTAGGCGAGGCAAAGGCCAAAGAAGAAACTGCTTATTTTAAGTCCACAGCTTCTGGGGAGCCTTAAGGGAAATGGTGGTCACAAGGGCCAGATTTAACACATTAAAATGGTGGGTTTGTCCAATAATAATTATTATTTATACCCCGCCCATCTGGCTCCTGTTTAACATAGAACAGGAAAATATTTTAAATTCCCTCCACTTGGGGCAGGGAAAGAATCAAGATTCTCAAGAGTCATACTCAAGTGCTTTATTCCTCCTCTCTCCCAATACTGCCTTTCTTTTGTTATGAGTCTTTTAGATTGTACAAATAAATGATGATGATTATCATGGTACGCCTGAGGGCAGGGAGTGTCTTACTGAAATTTGCAATTTACTCTGGGAGCAGAAACATAGGAAGCTGCCTTTGACAGAGCCAGACCATTGGGTTCAGGGGTCTGCAACCCGCGGCTCCGGAGCCGCATGTGGCTCTTTTACACCTTTGCCGCGGCTCTGGGGCAGATACTAGCGAGGGGAGGAGGCGCATTGTGCACCCCGACACTCCCCACTGTGGCGGGCGCTGTACTGGCTGTGACGTCGCATGGGGGCGGTGTGTGCGTTAGTCACGCACTGTCTTGACGTCACCTTCCCACCCACCCGCCCGCTACATTGTAAGGGGCATGTACGCTGGTCACTGCATTGAAAGGGGGCATGTACGCTGGTCACTGTTTTGAAGGGGAGTGAAGAACACACACACACAAAAAGGTAACTTGTTAATTTAACGTTTATTTCTATGAGGAGGAGTAATTCTGAGGGGTCAAACAAAGAAATAATTAAAAAGTGACAAAAAAGATATTTTTATAATGAGGAGTTTTGCGGCTCCCAGTTTTTTTTTCCTTCGGAAACGGGTCCAAGTGGCTCTTTTGGTCTTAAAGGTTGCAGACCCCTGATCTAGCTCAATACTGCCTGACACAGACTGGCAGCAACTCTTTGGGGTTTCAGAAAAGGGCTTCTCCCAGCCCTGCCTGGAGATGAAAGGAATCAAACCTGGGACCTGCCGCTAAGCTGCAGCCCATATGGATGAAAACACTTCAAATAAGTAAATAAATAATATGTATGCCCTGTAAATTATGAAGGACACACTCATGTCGAGCTTCTGCCTTTAAAATACTTCAAAACAGGGGCCCAGTCCTTTCCCATTTACTCCTTTTATATTCTTAAGACAAACTTAAAATGAAAGAAAGTGCATCCTTTAAAACCAGATCAGCAATTATGTAGTTTAATTCAAGGTACCTACACCCAGCTACAAATTACGTCACTGAAAGCAACCCTTATACAGCAGTATCTAATTTCAGGTGCCCAGTTAAATGAGTACATGAACTTTATCTAGACCTGGCTTAATAAACTAATTGCTGGATCTAATTTGCAACCAGAGCCTGCTGACGTTTGAATTCAGTGGGCCTCTAAGCACATTCCAAAACCAGCCTTCTATTTTTCAGAACTGAACTGAACTCACTGTTCTTCCACACTGGTTAGCATTCTTCATTTCAGCAGCCTAACCTAGGTAGGAAAAGCCATTTTGTTGTTGCTATTACTAAGCAGCTGGGAATTGCAAACCCATGCCAATCTAATTCAGATTCCCCCAGAGATCTATCTGGAGATCTAGCTCTACCTTCTGCCCACTTCTGCTAAGCAGCCCGCTGATTACAGTTGGTTTAAGTAAAAACTAAAGGTTATTGTAGTGCATGGCAGGGGGGTTTCGCTGCCTTCTAGCTCAACAGGAAGGGGAAATGGTTTGGAAAGAAGGTGCAACTTTATAATGCAGAAGTGAGAAGGCAGAAAAGGTGGCAAGGCTCTCAGCAGGACACAGTGAATGACCGAGCTTCCCCATTCACCCATCTCCCTTTATGGGGCTCTACAACCGGTCAAATGTTCCTCTCACCACAGAACAAGCAAAGCATCAGCCAAACAGACCAAGCGCTCCTCACTGCACCCACTCATGCACCTCACCAGATGTCATGCTAATTCCAGATGAGGCTCAACAGTTTCTGAGACCAATTTGGCAACACCGCTGTTAAGAAACGGAAGCGCAGCTGCAGCCAGAACCAAATACTGAGACAACAGCGAGCTGCCCAGCCGCTTGATTTGAACCAGCTACTTTTACAAGAGATTTGCTCAGGGATTTTATACTTGCGGGGGGGGGGGGAGGCATTCCGGGGGGGGAGGGGCAGCTCCATGTATTCCATTGCTGTAATAAAAATACATTTTTGAACCTAAGCCTCTGCTTAACTTGTTGCTGGTAAAGATGGGCAAAGCTGCCCCACTAGATCAGTGTGTTTTGCTACTGTTGATGTTTCAAAGTATGATTTGGTTTATATAACTTATGTACTATTCTGTTTGCTGGCTCAATTCAAAGTACAGTGGTACCTCGGGTTACATATGCTTCAGCTTACATACACTTCAGGTTACAGACTCCGCTAACCCAGAAATAGTACCTCAGGTTAAGAACTTTGCTTCAGGATGAGAAAAGAAATCGTGTTCTGGTGGCACGGCGGCAGCAGGAGGCCCCATTAGCTAAAGTGGTGCTTCAGGTAAAGAACAGTTTCAGGTTAAGTACAGACCTCCAGAATGAATTAAGTACTTAACCCGAGGTACCACTGTAGTGGTTGTGATTAGGACCCCAATGTCTTTTAGAGGATCTCTCCCAATAGGAACCTTTCTCCAAAAGGTCCTCATCTGGGTGCCATCTTTGAGAGATGTTCAGATGGTGGCAACAAGACAGAAGGGCTTTGGGTGGTGGTGGCTCCCCTTCTGTGGCATGCTCTTCCCAGTGGTGGCACCATCCAGCTCAGCACCAGATTAAAACTTATTTCATCTCCCCGGCATTTGGACAGTTTGTGACAAGCTTGTTGATGGCCTATCGGATGAAATGTTCTGGCTGCTGCTGTTTTTGAAGTTTTCCTGCTGGGTTTGTTTCTAGGTTGTCTGAAAAGTTCTAATGAAGTTAAGCCATTTTGGCTTTTAACCTTTCTGTAAGTCACTTAGACACCTTTTTCTTTCAGTATAGAATCATAGAGTTGGAAGGGACCCTGGGAATAATCTAGTCCAGCCCTCTGCAATGCAGGAATATACAGCTGTCCCATATGGGGATCGAACCTGCATTGTTGATGTTATCAGCACCATGCTCTAACTGACTGAACTATCCACTAATAAAGGAAATTAAGGAGGAGGAGGAAGAGGAGGAAGGAAAAGAAAAGAAAAGAAAAGAAAAGAAAAGAAGGAAGGAGTTTATTAGATTGCACTTTGCTCTCAGATTATTTTTAATGACTGTATTAGTAACCCAATAAATAAATGTGCAGCATTTGGAGCTCATCTGGTTGAATTCAAGACAACTCACCACAGCTACGATGACTCCGACGACAGTGATAAGAAAAAATGGCACCAGAACATAGCCCACCAAGGAGTCGTTGGGCGGCCCAGCAGAGGTGGGCATAGTGGTGTTACTCATGGCATAGGAAGCTGTAGCTCAAGGGGGAACAGCGAAGCAGCTTCCGTCTTCATCGGACAGTCTGCCTGGCGATCACAAAAACAAACAGTCAAAAGATTAAAACACATTATTCAAGCAGCCATGATCCTCTCTTCTCCTTCTCTCCCCCCCCAAAAAAACAACAACAACTGTGCATGAGGCGGTACATTAAGTCACAAGCCAGTCACATGTTCCCGCCCCCTCCCGCCCCCCCCCTCGCATTAGATTCGGTACTACAGTGGGGGTGAATAAAACCCTTTAAAGTGGTATTTAGCCTCGAGGCATGGATCCACAGTGTCTGAAGCAAGATAAAGGATTAAAAGGCAAGTGAGGAGGTTCTTTGCTACTGCTCTGTTAAGCAATGCTGTTTGCCCCAAGGCAGTTTGATGTGAAAGAAGCTGCTCCAATGGAAAGGAAGGACAAGAGCACTGCAAACACAGCAGTACAGGACTGGAAGTTTTGCCCATTCAGCCATGTTTGGCTCGTTTTGCCAGGGGGGGGCGGGAAGCAGGAGAAAAGGGAGAGCACCACCTGCACCTCCCTGCAATGTATACAAAGCATAACTCCCACTTCAGTCATCTTAATATGCTCTATCCACCAGTCCAAACCAAAAAGTCTATACACCATCTTTTTTAAGCAAAAAGGGGCCCTCCTAATCCAGGGAGGGGAGGGGAGGGAACCCCATTATTAATAATTATAATTTAAATAAATTTGTTACGTGCTTTATCTTGCCCAGTGGAACCCAAAGTGACTTACAAACTATTATTGTTACTGTTATTGTTATTTACCCACCCTAAGGGCCCAGGGTGGGTTGCAACATTAAAACACAATATTAAACACTGCTTAAAACAACTCACAATCCCAAATATAAGTTGGGTCCTAAAAAGATATAACTAAAGTGTCAAAAGCCAAAGTAAAGAGGCACGTCGTTCAGCACCCTCTGGAAGCTGTACAAGGATGGTGCCAAGGGGACTTCTGCAAAGAGGAGTTCCACAGCTTAGGGGCCACCACACAGAATGCCCTCTCCTGAGCTGCTGCCACCACCCCCCATGCCTCTGATGGTGGAGGAACGACCAAGAGGGCACCCTCTGCTAATCTCAGCACCTAAGAGGGTCTGTAGGGAACAGAGGCATACCCAGTAGTAGTAGTAGTAGTAATAATAATAATAATAATAATAATAATAAAATTTATTATTTATACTCCACCCATCTGGCTGGGTTTCCCCAGCCACTCTGGGTGGCTTCCAACAGAACACTAAAATACAATAACCTATTAAGCATTAAAAGCTTCCCTAAACAGGGCTGCCTTCAGATGTCTTCTAAAAATTTGGTAGTTATTTTTCTCTTTGACATCAGGTGGGAGGGAATTTCACAGGGCGGATGCCACTACCGAGAAGGCCCTCTGCCTGGTTCCCTGTAACTTGGCTTCTCGCAGCGAGGGAACCGCCAGAAGGCCCTCGGCGCTGGACCTCAGTGTCCGGGCAGAGCAATGGAGGTGGAGGCGCACCTAGACTTCCTTGCACCCTTAGCAAGGAGCTGTATCACACACACTCCCAGTCCCTTGCACCCTTGGCAATCATTGGCTCTCTCCACCTTACCTAATGCTTTTTGCCACCCCCTGGGCCTGTGCCCTTGGCAGGGGACAACCCAACCCAACCCTAGGTACACCCCTAGTAGGCAAGGAGCTCTTAGTGCAGGAGTGAAGTCTCCCTTCAGAGTGATAATCAGGCTCCCCAAGCCCTGTAATTAATTGGTGGGGGGGAGGAACAAGCTGTGTGTTTAAGGGCACATCTATTGGCCCTCAAAATCTACACTACTGGCACAGTCAGAGGTGCTACTGGCTAAGCAGAATGTCACCACTTACAGACCTGTTGCCAAGAGAGCAGGGCAGCTGTGCCTTAAGAAAAGCTTAGGGGGAGGGCCCATAGTTTGCACACAGATGGTTCCAGGTTCGATCCCCAGCATTTCTGGGGACATCCGTTTGAAGCCATGGAGGACCGCCACCAGCCAGGGTAAGACAATACTAAACTGGATGGGCCAAAGTCCTGATTCAGTATAAAGCCACTTCCTAGGTTCCTAATATTTCCAGAGAATACACAGCGTCAAGACAACCTGTTCAGAAGCTTTCGGAGGACTCCCCTTTCATCATTTTGATTTTCATCTGCAGAAGGAACCAGTTCATATCTTAGGGATCCTCAGACACCGCAAGGAGAATGCCGTTTCCCCAAAACTAGTTCATCCTAAATGCAAGTGAAATATGGGTCTAATCCTGAGACATGGCCTCGACCTAGCTTTGACTTGGTTCAAGCCATGAGATACAGTAAGCCGTGTGGCATACGTTCTATGTGGAGCCCCTCCCCCAAGGGGCACAAGTCCTTTGATCAAACAGTTTGCACCCCAGTCTCCTCACATTTCCTCAAGCTTTAGGATGGGCAGCAAGGTACTTTGGAGTAAGTTCTCAAGAGGATGAGGATGATGATGATTGCTGCTCCATTTATATCCCACCTTTCTCCCCAAGGAGCTCATACATGCCTCTCCTCCGCCCTCCATATTATCATCACAACAACCCTGTGAGGTAGGGTAGGCTGGGGACTGACTGGCCCAATCCAGTAAACTTCATGGCTGAGTGGAGGTTTGAAATCTGGTCACCCAAGTCCTAGCCTGCCAGCCCAAGTACATTTTTACGAGGGAAATGTCATCACATCAAACGTTGGTGCTGATGATCATTCCTCCTTATCAATACCAGCCAGTTGTGCAACAACGAGATTAAAACTGGGGAAGGGGTAACGTGCTATCGCCCAAGTAAAATATTGCAGATAACTCTATAAGGCTTATCAGAGGTCAAAAACTTGCAAGCCAGCCGACCTGCACGTATACCAGTGTGATGCAGAGTGGCTTGAGAAACGTATGTCTGGAAAGCTACTCACTCCCCAGGGGGAATTGTTAGTTCACTATGGCCCCATCTGCACTATGCATTTAAAACATTATCATACCACTTTAAACAGCCATGGCACCCCCCAAAGAAGCCTGGGTACTGCCGTTTGATAAGAGTGCGGAGAGAGTTGTTAGGAGACCCCTAGTCCCCTTAGAAAGCTACAATTCGCAGGCTGGTTTAATAATAATCCTCAAGCTAAAACCTTCCCCAGCCCTTCTTTGCGCTCTCCTCGAGTGTGACAAAATATTATTCGTTTGTTTGTTTACTTATTTATTAAATTTCTACACCGCCCTTCATCCAAGGATCACAGGACAGTTTACAATATAAACACACACAAATACATACCATAGTAACAAAAAAAACCCACCCCAATAACGCCCTCCCACACACTCTTCATGGAATTTTGATAATGCTTCTTGCTTGTCCGGATTGGGGAAACCAGAAGGATGTAAGTGAGAGTGTGTGCAGCGCAGAAACAAGCCTACTGTGCAAATATATATTTTATATACGCTCTCCTCACCCGCCACTGGCATCCCTAGGAGGTTCCCTAGGAGGGAATATGGCCCTTGGACTGTAGAAGGTCCCTCAACAGTATATCCAAAGAGCAACAAGGCCCAAAAGGAACTAACCTGTTCACACTAAAGTACTCCACTACACTCTCAAGAGCACAGGTTCATTGGCCTGCCCTGAACTATGGCAGGCCTGGGCTTTAAATCTGCATTCACCAACGTGCAGCTAGCTAGCTAGTTGATTCCCATCGAAGTTCATTTCAGAAACGGCACCGCTACAGCCAGCCTTCCTTCCACCCCAGCTCACGTCCAGCTTCCCAGTGCTCTCAGGCTGCAATCCTACACGCAAAGAAGCAACCTGTTTAACAAACAACTTCCTCCCGAGTAGGCATGCTCAGAATCAGGCTCCAAGGCTGCAGTCCCGCGCTGTGCGCCTTTCTATTCGGGAACAAGCCCCCCTTAATTCCGTGGCGCATGCAACCGAGTACAAACATGCAGCAGCACAGAGGATTAGGTTGCATAATTACGCAGGGACGCGGAGCAGCGATTCGCAACGAGAGCGCAATCCCAGCAGCGTCACTTGGCAACTGGGGCCAAAATCCGGGGAGGGCCAAGCCTTGTCCAGCAAATTTAAACCCCTTTCTCCGACTCCAATCAAGAGCGCCACACAGCTTACCCCTCCAGCACTCCCGGAGGCCCACGACAACCGCTCCGGGAACTGTCACGGCCCCAGTTAGGGATCCATCTTCCTTTCTCCCGAACCTAAGAGAGAGAAAAGGACCGCGCGCCGAAGAATCGGTTATGGTGTTTGCTCGCCAGGCTTCCTCCGCCGTCCCCTCTCCCACGCCAGCTCTTCCTTCTCGTCTAATCCACCTCTCCATTGGCTTTCATTGCTACAACCCCCGTCCCACCGCAACCCCGGCCGCCTCCGATCGCTCCAAACAGACCCGCCCCGGCCAGGCGATCAATCGCTTCCTCACCTGCGCCGCCGCCGCCGCTCACGCCCCTACAGCTGCCACCAGGAAGAGCCGAGAAGCGCGTGACTGACAGCGCAGATCAGAGCCAGAAGAGCCGCGGCCAATCCTCGAGGGGCGAGGAGGAGCCGGGCCCGGGCAAGCGTGGGCCGGACAACGTGCCATGGGCAACTGGGGACGGTAGAGGGCAGCAGGCGCCTGCATAAACCCGAAGGAAGGCCGTAATGACGAAAAGCGTCAGGCTGGTTTTTTGAGATTGCTGTACTCAGGTTGTGTTCACACTCCGGTTTACTGCGCACTCACTGCGTTTTCATCCGTGTTCAAACGATGTTATCCGAAATGCGTATGCAGCCCGTATTTTGCAAGAAGGTGCTACGGCCTGATGTGCTGTTTCTCAAACCACCTTCACAAGGATTGGAGTCCTTAAAACGTTCCTGATTTGCCTCCAGCAAATTAACACCTTAACATAGTAATCCAACTATACTCGATTATGGCAATTTACTATGATACTCTAGTAATGAGGATTCGGAAGAGGATGCTGCTGCTGCTGCTATCCTAAACACCATCCCAGCTGATCCTTCCTGAAAGCTTTGCTTTTAGCTCTAAACAAGCTGTGTGTCCTTTTGTTTACTTTGCTCATAGGGCAGCTGCAAATTGCAGTGCCAGTGGGACACCTGCTACCTTAATTTTCCCAGATGTATTTTAGACATTTCCTCCATGGGCCCTGAATCCTTTAAGTGCTTTGAAACACTCCTACAGTACTCTAGGATCTCTTATGCCCAGTGTGTTTATCACATTGTCAGCCACTAGAGTGCCTTCCCTGACTTAGTGCCCTCCTGATGTTATAGACTACAATTCCCATCAGCCCCAGCCTGCATTTGTTAGCTGAGGCTGATGGGAATTGTAGTCCAAAACAACTGGAGAGCGTCAGGCTGAGGAAAGCCTACGCTAGAGCTCACGTGGTCTTCTTTTTAGAAATTATGCATCGTTGGTGGCTGCCTCTGTGAATGCGTGGGACAGGGGCGAAGGCACGCATTTTTTTTAGAGGGGGCTCTGAAAAAAAGGGTTATATTTAAAATGCATACTTGTCGTTGCTTTACGTATAAAAGTGAAGAACCAAAGAAAACGTATCTGCCAAGGTGAGTCCCAGGCAGGTGGGGAAAGGGGAAAGGCCGGTGGTCTCCGCCTCCTCGTATTCTAGGACTGAAGATTGGAGCAGGAAAACAATGGTTCGGGAGACAAAATACGTTGTTTCTTGGGGGGGGGGTTAGGAAGGGACGACACGCCCCCCTGTTGCCCCCTCTCTCGCGCAGCTGGCGCTTAATTCGTTTCGCGCACGCGCGCATCCCCACGCCAACACGGATACGCGGTACAACAAAGGGGAGGCGGAGGAGAGGAGCAGTCGCGAGCCCCTCGTCCCGCCCCCAGCCCTGTCTTCCGAGGAAGCCGGAGGCGAGGAATGCGCGCGCAGAGAAATGCGGCGGAGACAGAGGCCAGGTGACCTTTCAGCCTCACCTGCCAGGGTATGCTGTACAGAGTATGGTCTTTAAAAAAATAATAATAATAAAGAATGAATTAATGGCGCACAGCTGTGCGTTTCTACTCAGAAGTCCCCTTGAGTTCCGTGAGGCAGACTCCCAGGTAAGTGAGTAAGAGGACTACAGCGTAAGGACAGGGAGATTTTCAGATTATAAAAAGGAAATATGTCCCCCTGGCACAAGAGGGTGCAAGTCTCAAGTCATATTCAGCACGCCTCCTATGCATTATATTGAAAATATACTGAAATATACTGAAAGAGCTGTGGCCAGGAGAGGGCAGGATTCCTTCTTGAAAGAGGTGTATCTGGCACCTTCATTGTATAGCTTTCCTTGGAGGCTGAAGAAGCGACTCTGAGATATAAATTATAATTAGGATGCACCCTGTCCTCCTGAATGTAAATTGCTGCACCGGCTTTTAATATTGTATTTTTATATTTGTTGTAACCCAGCCTGAGACCTTATGCTGAAGGGCAGGTAAGTCAAATAATGTATTATTATTATTATTATTATTATTATTATTATTATTATTTATTGTTGTTATTAATTTATTGAATTTATATACCACCCTATACCTGGAGGTCTCAGGGCAGTTCACAAAACAAAATTAAAATATAAAACCACCAAATATATCATCAAAATAAAAACAACTCAATAAGCACCCCCCAAAAACCCTACATTTTAAAAGGGCATAGGATGTCAATCAAATCAACCAAAGGCCTGGTTAAGAAGGAATGCCTGGGGCCTAAAGGTGTATAATGAAGGTGCCAGGAGACCTTCTCTGGGGAAAGCATTCCAGACAAGGAGCCACTGCAGAGAAGAGCCATTCTCGTGTTGCCATCCTCCGGACCTCTCAAGGAGGAGGCACACAAAGGAGGGCTTCAGAAAATGATCTCAGGGTCCAGGTAGGTTCATATGGAAAGAGGTAGTCCTTGAAGTATTGCGGTCCTGGGCCGTTTAAGGCTTTATAGGTCAAAACCTGAACTTTGAATTGAGCCCAGAAACTAATTGGTAGCCAGTGCAGTCCGACTACGATTGGTGTAATATGCTCAAACTGTCTTGCTCCAGTGAGCAACCTGACTGCTGAATTCTGCACTAGCTGAAGTTTCCAAACCATCTACAGAGGCAGCCTTACGTATAACACATTGCAGTAATCTAACCTTGAGGTTACCAGATCATAGACAATAGTAGTTACGCTATCCCTGTCCAGATGAGGGCGTAGCTAGGCCACCAGCCAAAGCTGATGGAAGGCACTCCAGGCCACCTGAGCCTCAAGCAACAGCAAAGGATCCAGGAATGCCCCCAAGCTGTGACTCTTGTTTCTTCAAAGGAAATGTAACCCCATCAAGAGCAGGCAATCTCCCACCCATCTGATCTAGGGAACTACCCACTAACAGTGCCTCAGTCTTATCTGGATTGAGTTTCAGTTTGTTGGCTCTCAGCCAGTCTATTACTGAGGCAAGACACTGGTCCAGCACTTCCACTGCCTCACCTGCAGATGTAAAGGAGAAATAGAGCTGAGTGTCATCAGCATACTGCTGACAATGTACTCCAAACCTCCGGATAACCCCACTCAGTGGTTTCGTGTAGATGCTAAACAACATGGGGGATAGGATTGAGCCCTGAGGAACCCCACATTGAAGGTTCCATGGGGCTGAAAAGCATTTCCCAAGCAGCACCCTCTGGGAACGACCATCCAAGTAGGACTGGAACCACCGCAAAGCGGTGCCACCCGCCCCTAGTTTGGAGGGTCGTTCCAGAAGGATACCATGGTCTATGGTATTGAAAGCCACTTAGAGGTCGAGAAGAATTAACAGGGACATGTTTCCCTTATTTCTCTCTCTAAAGAGGTCATCATACAGGGCGACCAAAGCAGTTTCTGTGCCAAAACCAAGCCTAAACCCCGATTGAAATGGATCCAGAAAATCAGTTTCTTCCAAATAATATATATGCAGAGACTGGTTTGCTTAGACAACCCAGTGAATTTATAGCGAGGAAACATTTGAACATTTATAAGTGTCTCCATACACAAAAGCACATTTTAGCATACTGCTGCAACACTAAATATGGAATAGTCACCATGTTCCAGTTGGTTGTCAGTCATCTGCCCTCTTGGTATGCAGTGTACCACAGATAGTGTTATTTCTGGTTTTTGAAGTTTTTCATTTGTATTTTACTGGTGTAATGGAATTTGATCTTTATTGCCATGATGTGCAGTTTACAATGTGCTGGATAAAATGAAGAACCCAATTAAAATATTAATGTTTTTTCAAGAATGATAAAAATGGATCATACTTGGAGCTACCCTTCTTCACCCATTCAAATGTAGCACAGAGCACTGGGTTCGTCTGTCTTAATTTTGGGACTTAGGAGGGGGAAAGGGGGCCCTAGGAGAAAAGAAAAGGTAGGATAACAAGCAAGCTTTGAAACCACAAGTCTGTTTCTAAGAACAGGGTAAATGCATACCATACAAGGCAATTCTAAAGTACAGTACATCTTTAGCCATATGGCCATAAATATTATTTCCGTTTACAATAAAAACAACATAGTTTATTTCTTCTTCTTCCACCTCAAATATCACTAGCAGGATGATACATATAGTAGATGCCCTTTTATATAAAAGTAAACAAATAAAAATAAGATAAATAATTTCTCAGTCATAAGGGAGTTAAAAAATGAAAAGTTATGGGTAATTTTCTGTTATAACAATGAAGCAAGTTTATATAATAGGATTTAATGCTTGAGTTTTCTGCATATATGCACCTTTTTTAAATCCAACCACTTTTTCTAATTATATGATTGCATAATATTTCTCCTTCCTGGAATGGTTATGTGTGCTTCTACTACCATGGTAACTACTTTGCTTCTGATTCAGCCATATGGTGTTATTCCCCCTTTCCACGCCGATTATCGTGTCTCACATTCTATTATAGCGAGTAAAGGAGTACAGAATACTGTTTTAGGAGGACACACTCGGAAGTTGCTTCTTTCTAAAATGCCAAAAATTGTTTACAGCTTGCAACTGCCTACAATTTTCTTTCCGCAAAGGCTTAGAATGAAATGCTAGTTAAATGTTATATATACCACCCAAAGTATACAGTAGGGGGAGCATCTGTAACCTTCTCTCAGGTGCATAGCATTTATGTGTATGTGGTAACTTTGAGGTGCTAAGAGCACTTTCAAACAAGCAGTTATCCACCTACATATATGAGAAATGTACAGTCTCATAGGGACTGGACCACATGTTTCAATGTTCTACAAGTGCTTGATTTTCCAGAGGTACTATTATTTTGAGTACAGCTGTCACAATGATAAAAGTACTCCTAGTGGTTGTTCCTGCAATACATCAGTAGTAAAGTGAAAATACAAAAGCACCAATGAGTGAAAGACAGAGGTGCTATGTGTCTCAGGTTCTCACATCCAGGAGACAGCCTGCCCTGAACAGGGGTTACACCGCCCTGGAAGGAGCAGGTTCACAGTTTGGGAGTGCCCTTGGATTCAACACTTCACTGGAGGCTCGGGTGCCCTCGGTGGCTAGGAGTGCCTTTTTTCAACTCTAGCTGATTCCCCAGCTGCAACCTCTTTTGGACAGAACTAGCTTGGCCATTGCATTCCGTGCCCCAGTAACTTCTAGATTGGATTATTGCAAGGCTCTCTATGTAGGGCTGCCCTTGAAGATGACTTGGAAACTTCAGCTGGTCCAAAATGCAGCACCTAGATTACTGGCTAGGGTTCTGTTTATAACCCCTGTTTTAAAACAGCTGCACTGGTTGTCAATTTGTTTCCGAGCCCAATTCAAGGTGCTCACATTAGTTGTTAAAGCCCTAAATGACTCAGGCCCCCAATATTTGAAAGAGCATATCATTTCCTACAGACTCTCTTGAGTGCTGAGGAGGTCCTCTTGGTAGTTCCTCCACCCTCGGAGCCTCAGGGGAGTAGGGTTTGGCCTGGGCTTCATCCTGTTTCACAACACCTAAAACATGATAAATGAGACCACAGATAGATGGTGCCAAAGCAAGTACTTATGATCTCAACTGATCCATTAGCTCAATAGCTTACAACCAACGTTACATAGCTCAGCATTCCTCCAAAGACTGCAGCTTACTTAGGAGCGTTGGGTAGTATTCAGTTTTGTTCAGAGTAGACCCACTGAAATTAATGAACATGACTAAGGTCCATTAATTTTGATAGTCTAAACTGAGTAAAGCTTAGGTGAATACCATCCATTAAACTTCCCTGAACAGTCAAGTGTCCTAGTGCTGCCAACGAAAAAAAACAAAAAAGGCAGGCAGGAGCTGTGCAAGCAAATTCTTAAAGAATCTTCCGGGGTTTCAAAAGGTTGTAGCACAGCATTTTAAAACTGATGGCACTAAACACCTAAAAATCATTGCCACAACATTCTCTCTTTCTCTAACAACCCACTTCACCTTTGCTCAACATGGTCATGATGGCTACTTGCCTGATAAACATAGAAGTGACATTCATAGGCACTAAACCCATGTTGTGTCAACAGAATGAAAAGAGGAAATGGAGCAGCAATTCCCTTACTGGAGAGAATAGAGCAGAGCCCAGGGAGGTATGATGAAGCTGCAGAATTGCAGCAGAGGAACAGAGATGAGAAACGGCCCAAGACCATTACACTTCTTCTGTGGTGATCTTTGTCATAACCCAGCTTGCTGCAGCTGCATTGCCACAAGTACATCTTACAGCGTAATTACTATCACCATATCAAAGCGTTATGAATGCAAAGCTGCAGCGTTGCAGCATTTGGACAGAGCTGAGAAACAGCCCCAAAAGTTGTGTCTCTCATTACCCAAACACTGCTGCAACTACTTTGCCACAAGTACAGCTTGCAGTGTTATTATCGCTGCCATATCAAAGTATTATCAGCAAAAACATAAGTCTAAGCTCATTACAAGGCTGCAGATTCTGTCCTTGGCTAACATTTCTAGCCAGTTGCAGCATTCAGTACCTTGAGCACCAACTGCATTCACCTTGAATAACTTCAGTGGCTTATCTCAGGCACAGTTGCCAACCAGGTTAATGTGATAAAAGGCTTTCTCCCCACACCCTAAAGACCTACTGAAGTTTCTCCCTTGCCCAAGCTGAGGGATCAAGTGAGCTCACCAATCAGCAGCGTGTTGCGGAGGCTGTCAGCTCCTGTGGGAGAATGTTAAAACTATTGAATCATAATAAGAATTGACATTGTAAATGCAATTAGTACTTGACAGGAAGAATTGAAAGAGGAGGGAAACAAGGGAAGTATACAACCCCTAGGGCAAAACTGAAATGGAAACACATCTTGCTTTTCCAGTTTTAAAATAAGTTAATTCTATGGGCTGGCAAGACTCTGGCTGCTGTTATTCAACCAGGAAGTTCATAATCAGCCCCCTATGTCCATGGATAGAAGCTACATCATCTGGTGTTCATAGTCCAAAAGAGCAGCATGGGGGAAATACTTCCCAACATACCTCATGGTTTCTTTGGAGGCAAATGAGCTGCCTCTTGTTTATATAACATCACAGGCTAATTTGTGCTAGCCCAGTCACTGGCTTTTTGTTTACCAGGGTTGATTCCTCACCTCCAACAGGCATTCATGGGAACTGGAAACAGATCTAATCTTTTCAGTGACCTCAATGGCGTTGGAGAATAAAAATCCATTGGCAGTGGTTTCAGAGCATACAGCTAATGCTTTTAGCACAGATCTAACATTTCCTCATAGTGTTTTCTTTCCTTCAGTGTTTTCTATACAACTCCTTAGAAATCCTCAGGAAAAACAAGCATTTTACAGTACTGTGCCTTTATTGCTAGTACATGGCAACAGGACAATATACGGTAGATGTAGCAAGAGGACAGAAGCACTTTGGATACCCAAATAGGGTTCTGCTGCCAAAAGAATGACTTCACTTTTCTGCAGCCATTGGCAATTCACCAAAGAAATCATCCCAAATTTATCATTTGTCCTTCAAGCCCAAACTTACAGAATGCACAGAGATTTTTCCATTTATAAAAGCAGAAAACAAAGTGTTGCTGTTGTTGTTTGTAAAATCAGTCAACAGTTTTGCTGAAATCCAGTGAATTTGTGAACCCCCTAATGATTTCTAGGCTACAGCACAGCAAAGGACTTTTGGAAGTTCTCTGCCTTGTGAAAGAGCCTGAGAGATTCCTTGGCGGCTGAAAGTCAAAATTTGTCAAGTGTGGAATTAACACGCATAGGGCTTGTTCTTGCTAACTTGGCAACCATGGATCCTGCTTGCTCAGTCACAGATTACTTGCATTCATTAAACGGTTTAGGACCACCATGCACGAAGAACCATCTCCTTCTGTTTGAACATGCTGGTCAAAAGAACATAAAAAAGTCAGCTGGATCAGGCGAGTGGCCCATCTAGTGCAGCATTGTTTTTAGAATGACCAACCAGATACCTGTGAGAAGCAACACAAGCAGGACCTGCGCACACAGCACACTGCCCAGCTGTGATTCCCAGCAATTGCTATTCAGAAGCGTATTGACTCAATTGGAGGAGGTCCTGCTGTGTGTCCCAGCAAATTTGTGTAGAGATCCTTTGTCTACAAACAGGGGTAGAGAAAAAAAAATTAAGCTCAAGGGCCTTATTTCTTTATGGGCAACTTTCCAGAAGACACATCATTCCACTGGTTTACAGAGTCAGTGCCAATTATGAGTGGGGCAACAGACACAAATGGATTGTCACATGGAAGATGCAGCAAGCTTGTTTTCTCCTGCTCTGGAAAGTAGGACCCAAACCAATGGTTTCAAGTGATAAGGAAGGAGATTCTGACTAAACACCAGGAAGAACTTTCTGACAGGAAGCTGTTAAGACAGTGGAACGGACTCCCTCATAACTTGGTGGACTCTCCTTCATTGGAGGTTTTTAAGCAAAGCTTGGATGGCCACCTGTCTTGTATGATCTAGCTGAGATTCCTGCATTGCAGGCAGAGGTGTAGCGTGGGGGGTGCCGTGGCACCGCAATTTTGAGAGGGGGCACAAACAGGCATGACCCAGGGTAGGAGAGCAGGAGAGTCGGTGGCAATGCTGCCGCCCACCCTCTCTGGCTGTGAGGCGCCTCACACCCGGCGGCGGAGAACACCCCACCTCAGCTGGTGATAGCAGAGGGTTATACTAGATGATCCTCTTTCCAACTCTTCAGTTCTCTGATTCTATTAATTCTACATTAATAAAGTAGACAACATTTGAGTCATGACCTCCTCATCTCCCCCTCCTTTCCGTTCCATTCCATTTTAGTTTTTTGCTTGTTTGTCACAATCCCCTCCCCAAAACACAAATCTCTCCATTCGGGCAAGCCTGAGGCATTGTCACAGTTCAAGGTTGCATTCCAGTCAGGCAAAAGCACCTAGGAATATGGAGCAGGGTGGGTGAGTTATGTGACCTAGAGGAAGCTTGGAGGGCTGCATTTGGACTCTGGGCCTGAGGTTCCCTACCCATGATCCACGTGGCTAAGGCTGGTTCACATATAAGTGAATTATAGAGTTGGAAGGGACCCCAAGGGTCATTTAGTGGGGTGCCCTAGTTGCATGATATATTTAACACTAGTACAAATGTGATACACTAAGGAAATAGCCACAGCCCCTGAAAACCTGGTGCAGAGGACTACCCACATCAGCACAGAGTCTTTTGAGGAAGAGAGAGAGAATTCTGGAGAAAGGGGTTGCTGTGCAAACATCTTTGGCTGAGCTACCTGAAGTAATCCCGTTCCACTGCAAAGTAGCAATGATCAATGTAGAAATTACAGTAGTTTCCCGCCCACTCTCCTCCTCCACCTCGCTTGATTTATATGTGTGTATGTGCTGGATACGTGGGGAAACCCGCCTAAACTATTTGGACTTAAAAGGATTGAGAAACAAGACTTGAGCTCCACCTTTAAATATGGAGGTCTGGCTGGAAGGAACATGGACATTATAGGGATAGTGCCCCTCCGAGACTTGGTGTTTAACATAAAGGACTTTCAAAGAAACCGGCAGAGAGGGACTGAGAGAGATTTAAGGGCCTCAGACATGAGGTTGCCAGGCTGATAATAGATGGACTAATGGACAATGGTTCGGGGATCGAAACCGGGGAAGGGAGGGTGGGGTTTGGAAATCCAAAGGGTGTACAAAAATATTCTGATTTTTTCTATCTCTCTTTCTTTTTGTGTTGTTACTAGTATTAAAATGGGGAATTCGTGGAAGGGAAACTGGGTCGATCTTAGAAAAAGTCTTTAAGTATAATGATTGATGCATATAAGCTAAAAGTTGATATATAAATTGAATTTAATATAACAACAAACTAAGGTTAAAAATTTAGGGATAAGAACTTGTTGAACAAATTTTTGGACATGGAATAGAAGAAGGGGAGGCGAGGGGAAGTTGTGGAAAAAAGGTATTGAAAATATGGATTGCAAATGTTGAATTTTTCTTTTTTTCTTTTTCTTTTCTTTTTTTGTTTTACTTGAAATTCTAATAAATATCATTTAAAAAAAACAACTGAAAATTACCTTGGGGCACAGATCCATTAATCGTTTGACTGAGAAGTCAGGCTGTAAACTGCAAAGACCTCATGGAAGTGATGCAAGGTTTGATCATTTCTCTACGTTGCGGTGTTGTCGGACACATAAACGTACACGTGGTGATACATTAGCAGGCTGGACAGACAGACACACAAACCCCAACAATGGTGGCCCTGACAGCTGCTTGGCATTGCTGCTTGCATCTTTTTCTTTCCTCTCTCCTCCCCCTCCCTGCCCCAGTGCAGTGGGGTAACTAATAGCTTCGCAGACGAGGAAACAGAAAACACAAGGGAAAGACTAACCACCCTGTAGCACCGTCGCTCAGATCAAAACCAGATCCACTGTGCCCAGCTTTAAAGTTGTAAGCAGCCTCTCTACCAGGACTGGATTTAGGTTTGATGAGGCCCTAAGCTACTGAAGGCAATGGGACCCTTTATATTCCCAGCTGTCCTTTGTCAACAACAAATTGTCACTGTTGTTTGTGTTAAATATATGCTATATGATAATTTATGGACCAAACAGGTATCTAAAGCCATTTGCACTTAACAAAATATGTATTTTATCAAAGTAATTGTTGAACTTATATTTTGGAAATGTACATCCAGGTTTTTTCCCTTTAAATTTTTTGGGGGTCCCCAAGAGAGTGGGGCCCTAAGCTATAGCTTGTTTAGCTTATACGTAAATCCAGCACTGCAGTCTCTACCCAATTCTCAACTCCAGTGTTTGGGCAGCAGAGAGCCTCTGCTCTCCATCCAGGCAACAAAGTAGGCAAGAGCCAACAAGTCTTGGCACAAAAGCTGCAGCTCTGTCTGAAAAGGTATTATTCAGCCCGCCCGGCCCATATACGCAGTTTGCCAACCTCCTAAGTGGAATCGGATCTCCCTTGGTGCGCCCCACTCTGGTTCCACAGCTTGCAGTTAACTATTCTCTCCAAAGGAACTCCTCCCCACACCGGTCCTCTCAATGGCCTCCCCCAGCTTTGCTCTCCAGCTGGAAGCCGAAGCCAAGTTTGGAGGAACATGCCAGGCATCCCTTGCTGGTGATCCTGAAAAGGCTCCCTAGAGGGCGTATGCCCTGATTGGGGACTGCCCCCATTCCTAAGGCATATGGCATGAAGGGGCAACCGAAGGCGTGTCAATAGACCTGCAAAGGGGGACAGGGAGAGGAAGGTTTGCAGAGGAAATGCACCCTTAAAGAAAAGCAGGGAAGATGTCCATCGTTAAGGCTGGGAGGGAGGAGGGATGACTTGTGGCTTTGCAGATGTTGGCCCCCAGCTGCCAGCAGTCCGAGTCAGCATGGCCAATAGTCAGAGGTGGTGAGGACTGCAGCCAAGTACCCAACAAGTCTAGGAGGATGAGATAACAATTTATCATCATATAGAAGAAAACTACAGCTGAGGTTTTCCCTCCCATTTAATCACAGCTAAAAATAAAGGCAATCAATTTCAAGGAATGCTCCCTGGAAAGCTTATGTACTAGGTGTCAGCCCTCTGCTGGCACCAAAAATACTTGCACTTGCCTACAGGGAGAGTTCTATTAAGGTGCTGCCTCCGAAAAACCTGGCTTTCAAATAGGACCGGCATCACCAAGAGGATTTTGACTTTTTGAAAACCTCTCCCAGTTCACACATACACACAGTTTGTATGTCCCAAGTTTCAGCCCCTCCTAACTGATGGAGAGAAGTAATTAATGGGAAAGAGACCTATCAATTATTATTAACCAGGATGGCTAAAAATAAAACTGCTGTGGGTCCCATGCAGCCCAAGGCTAACTGTGGTGTATTAGCAGTATCATCTAACATGTTCCTATTCTGATATGCATTGGTATTTACCAGGCACTCCTATCTCCATTACTGAAAACCAATCATTGGAATGCTAATACTGAAGCCAATATATCCCTCAGGGCAGGCATGATTCCAACATTAATGCAGTGCGCTAGTCCTACACATGTAAATTATTTGTGTGTCTCAAGCAGGAACCACTGACAATGTGCAGTTGCTTCCCCTCATATTGTATTTGCCTTTGTCCTTAACCTTTCTCTCGAACTCTTCTTTTGTTTGAGCTTGGAGACCATTTTTTCAAGCACAGCACACAAGGTAATGAATTGAGCAAGAACTGCTTCAGATATTACGAAGTGCTACACACACTGCAATGTTTGAAGCAGCAGCAGCGGCACACATCGATTTCATCAGAAGCATGCATGTATACACACACCCCTGGGAGCCAGAGCCAAATATAACTCATGGCCATATGGACAGTGGAAAAGGTACATACAACTCCAAGCCAAGTCTTACAGCAAGTGCATGCACACACCACAAACTATGATCACTTACTTGGAAGTGCCCCAATGAATTCATGGGAGTTACTTCCATGAAGTGAAATGTCCTTAAGATAGCACAAAGCACTGTGAGTGATTGAGGTACAACCACAAAGAACTAAACCCAAAACTCTCGAGGTTCTATCGGTACAAATTCTAACTGTTGAAAGCACTAATGCAGTGCAGTTTTAAGGCACCAAATGAAGTGATGGCTTTCCTACACACAGATCAGAGATAGGGAAACCTCTGCCCATGCCACACTTCCCACCATCCCAGCTCCATGCCCTCAAGTACTTTGCCTGGCTGGAATGTGTTTTTGAAATGTGACGTTTGCCCGCTTAGGTTTGTGTGTGTGTGTGTGTGTGTGTGTGTGTGTATAGAAATCTGACTTCTGTGCATGACTGCAATGTAGCTTATGGTACAAGTTTAGAGTCCCATCCATTGCTCTACCCACTTTTGACTCTGGTGTCACCCTCCACCTTGATTGGCATGGGACCACGAAAGGCCTCTCTGTGCAATCAACTGTATTGCCATACCCAACTCTCATGCCTTTTCTCAAGATGTTGTTTCTGTAAAGGGATTTTTCATTTCTCAATCGGCACATTACAATATTTTGGATACATGCAATTCTTCCCTGAGAAAGAGCACTGTTAGTCATGGATTCACAAGTGTTACAAGCACCTTCTGGGAATGACCTGTGATGGAACGAGTGAGATGTTTCCTCTTGCTGCACCATTTTGTGACCTTTTAAACATTTTAACACTTGGAGCAATTCAGCTCCAGTGCCAGTACCACCATCTAACCATGTTGCTGTTGTCTTTAGTGTAGCAAAAGCATCAAGACAAATTTCCTTATCCCAGCAAAAATATGTTCTTTTGTAAACCAGGGGGAAGCAGCTGTACAGTTCCCAGTCTACAGTACTTGTGTGAGTGTCATGCACAGGTTGAAATGTGGTTGGGATCAGCACTGACCAACTCTTAAAGGTCCTAAATGTGCTACGTGAAAGGCACAAACCTTCTTTTGCCACACTCTAACCACCAATTGTATACCGCATTTGTATTAAAAGCTATCATTCTTGAACCACCTTCGTTGAGAATCAACTTATTTCCCAAATTATAATTGACACTGAATACCCAAAAGGATTTACCTCTAATAAGAAAGAGCTGCAGAACAGAAAGGGATGGGGAAGATTTTATTAAATATTCCAGATGCCATTTCCCATTCTGTGCTGGGCACTTAAGAGAAGTGCATGGTCTTTTAGAGATTATGTGGTAAATAAAAACAAAACAGGTTACAGATCCTAGGCATTTAGGCAATGCTTATGACAGTAGGATTCATTATGCATTTTCATTAATATCTTCATTTTTAATTTTAAAATCTTAAAAATTCTCCATCTTTAAAGATTCCGAGTTAACTCTGATACTGTGTTTGTTGTGCACTGTTTGTGACATTAAATACACGACACTGTGTAATATACATTAGCATGTAATAGAGGAAATCCCTCTACAAAACTTAACTACATACCAATTTCAGCCCACATTTTAGTATTTTTTTCACCACTGATAGTAGCAATGAAATCTATGGTCCCACAGTCTCCAGGCTAGGAACCTGAAATATTTTTGACAAACAATCATTGCATTGCTTGAAGCAGCAGCAGTCAGAGCCTTTATTCAACCTCAACAATGGTCATTAAAATGGGCCATGGTCTCAAGGGATCAATTAAGATTACCTTAGCAGCCAGTAAATATTACACTAGTTTTTTTAATGAATTATTTGCTATAATTTCCAATAAATGCATTGTATACGCATTGCCCTTTACACTGAATTGGGGAAGGAGGTTAGAGAGGCTGAGCATATAAAAGGAATTGTAATTTAAGAGGAAACAAGTGCATTTGTGTGTTCACAAATTATTACAAAAGATGGTATTAAGCCATATTCCTTCCAGTGTTAAACTAGAAAGTGCTCTTGTTTTTGTAATATAATACTTGTACTTACAAACATATGTGCTAAAAAAAATCCCCACTTAGCAACTTTTTATCAACTGAACAAACTTCATAGATAGCTACGTATACATATGAAATTTTGAGTTAGAGCAAATAGGAATATACATTATACAGAGTCAGACCACTGGTTCATCTAGCCCAGTATTTTCTATTCTGGCAACAGATCTCAAGTAGAGGTCTCACGGCTTGAGTTCCTTTAACTAGATGTCTCTATTATATCTGGGACTTTCTGCATACAATGCATATCCTTGATAATGTAACTATGGATCCTGCCCATAGTTGTGAACTACCCAGTATCACAATTAATGTAAATCTGGGACTAGGAGTAGAATCCTAGCCTCCTGAAATCTATGCTGAAAACAGAAGCTATTCCTATCTCAAACTTGAGCAGTTGGGCAGCCATGCACATTTGCAGGCACAAAAACAGAGCAGATAAGTTGTTTACTTTCCTCACCTCCAGCAAAGGAGTTATTCATTCCTTTATTTTAATTTAATGATAGGAGAATTCCAATTATTAACAATGATTTAAAAAATCTTCCGTTAAAGGTTCAATTTCATTTCTTTCTATTCACACATCACATGGTCCATAGAGCTCAATGGCCTCCTAACCGATGTGCCTCGCTGAGGACAGTAACATTAAGGATGGGGCAAGAGTTCATCTTGGGGCCATTTGACATATATGTTATTGAACTTCATGTCCCAAAATAGCAGCACCCTGCTATACTCAAATTAGCTGCCCATTTTGACAGTTTCATTTCTCAGAGGGCACACTAAAATATAATATCCAAACATGAGACAAGTGCTTGGCAGAATTCAGCCGCAAGTTCAGCTGCAGTCTGTCACTATTGAAGAAGCCGTCTCTCATACTATGCATTTAACAAAAATAAAGGGGAACCAGCAAGTACAAATTAGAACATGAAAAACATTGTCAGACTGTGCAAACCCTCTTTTTATACTGCTCAGTAGAGTTTTGTGGAGCACTGAGAATATAAAAGGCTACCTCTTGCCATGTCAAAGGGGACACGGGTGACATTTGGCAGAATAGTCCTCAGGTACTTTATCACATCCTACATCACATGAAGCAATTAAAGACAATAGATAAAACATGAGATGTAAGGGTTCGGAAATAAACTTTTCTTCAACAGATCCACAAACATTCAGAAATTTGAGACAATGGCCCAATTTGCCTATGGTTTAATGTGAATGAGCTCCTCCCCCACTTGACAAAACAAGCCAGTCTGGCTTGCCATGTCATCTAAGCCTGTGCCTGCAGATTGATTACCCCAAACACACAAGTGGAACCAAGGTTTGTTCCTGACTTACTGCTCATGGTATATTTGAGGAGAAACAAACTGCAAGCCCAGGTTCTGACAACACAACAAGCCGAGCTCAGGCTTGTTTTTCAAAGCAGGGGAACTGGCATCACTGTAACTTTTGAACAACGTGCACCAGCATGCTGCTCTTCCTATTTAACTATAGCAAACAAGGCCAAAATAAATGATCCTACCCCTCCCTCTTAAAGAGTGCCAAACGAAAGTAAGCAACCCCCACTGTTGATGGTCATGTGAGACATTAAGTTAACAAGCCTTAAGCAGCACTGGTATCCTCTAAATCAGAGTTTCCCATATTTAAGTCTCCAGCTGTTTTCAGACTACAATTGCCATCATTCCTGAGCGCTGGTCCTGCTAGCTAAGGATGATGGGAGTTGTAGTTCAAAAACAGTAGAAGACCCAAGTTTGGGAAAACCTGCCTAAATTTACAAGTAGAGGACCATGCTTGAACTGTACGGAAATTTCTCCACAATTCTACAATGGAGAAACTGTTTTGATGGTAGGAGGTGTGTCTGGGTTTTGTTTTGTTTTTTAAAGGTATACCCCTTCAAGGAGGTTATTTGCTTTTGCAAGTAGCTGTGATATTACAACAAGATTCGTTGAATGATCACTTGCATTATTTACCAAACATACATGTGAAAGACTAAAATGCCAATCAAACTACATGGAGAGTTCAACATTCATTCTTAGCAAACGATCATACTGAAAAAATGTATTAATGGTTCTAATAAAATCTGTTGTCATGAGAAGTGGCAAATAGTACTCAAAAGCAGCTTCTTTATTACAGAGATTAAAGCATACATACCTACATACCACTCCAGTGTAAAACAGGCCCACAACACTGCCATCTCTCTCTCTCTCACGCACACACGCTACCCCCACCCCACCACCAAAAGAGTACAACGCCCGGTGTCTGGATACAACCATATTGACAGATGAATAAAACCAGACAAAGCATTATGAAATATGCACAATATTGATTTAAATTGTTATTTTCCCGTTTCAGGCAAGTTGCACTTTTAATGTTAGAAAACAGGTGAATTCAGTCACCACCACACAAGATTCCTGGAATTTTTCACTAATACATACTCCAATTCTAATTCTTAAGAGTAACTCATTTTAAGGAATCTGATTTCAGAATCAGCAGGAATTTGAATCAAATTTCATCAATTATCTTACTTTCATGAAAAACGACACCCAAGTTGGAAGAAGTTATGTTGCTGAGCTTGTACTTCTTGGCTCGGAAGAACAAGGTTTAGGAGGCTCATCCTCCAAATTGTGTAATGCTCATTTACAAAAAGGATTGCAACCCCCAACTTCTTCTCTGGATCAAATTTTAATTCAAATTTCTCTCAACTCCTGTCTTTTGAACCTGCCCACAGACATGCACACCCCAACATCCCTCTTCCCTTCAGCCCTTTTTATGGTGTTGATATAGGTGGCAGCAGCTAGCTACAGCTTTAAGGAAAGAAAGGGAGGTAAGCATTCCACCCTTCCAGCAGCCCTTGGGAAAACTCTGTACCCCAGAGCTATTTGTGGCTGTGCAGTGCACCATAGGCCAGAAAGGGGACATGAAGAAATCTCTTCCCTGCCTAACTCCACAGCCCACTGCTGCTACCTGCCATACTTGCAAAGCAAGTCAGGCTGAGGGACTGATGCTTAAGTGAGAGGGAAGGGGCTGGGTAGGTGGTAGTTGAGAAGATAGACTGGGTATTCAGAGGGCTGGGTAAGCCAAATTGTAATTGCCTCAGAATTAACTAAGTTTTTTTTTCCAGAACACAAGCAGCTCAACAATCTCTTGTTTTGTAAGTTCTAGTATAACTACTAACTAGGATAGAATGGCACTCCATTTCTTTATTGGCAAAATTTTAAACTAGTTAACAAAATGAGGGCTTCTTAGAAAAAAGGAGAGTTGGCGACAGAGTGGTGTGATTACAAGAATATGGCTAACAACAAGTATAAAGTTTTTCGGGAAATAAGAGCTATGCTGCATCTAAAATAATGACGGTAATTTCAGGTCAAACTTTCATACAAAGATTTTTTTCCCCTATTTCCAAGAGGATCTAATGGGAGCTAATTCAAGGTTAAACCCAAAAATATTAATTAGATACATCAAAACACTCCAGCATATTCTATTTACTCTACATCACACACTTTCTAATCTATGACACTGAAACACAGAAGGGATGTCATTAGAAAATCACTATTGCGTTTTTCGCAACAGGATGACAGATAAAACTGCAGAGAGCCTGAAGCTGGTTTTGTCCTCCCAGCAAAGAAAATCCATCTCTCTCCATACTGGAAAAACAGCAGAGGTTGTACATTGACTCACAATGCTACCGTGCTTCAGCTTCATGAAGATTACCCAGCAGTTACTTGCAAACTTGCTGCCAAAACTAGTTTTAAGCAGCAAGACAACCCTGATTTAAGTAGGGCTGCTTCAATGCAAAAACCAACATAGACCTCACCTAAATGAGGAACAATACACTAAGCACTGGCATTAAATCTGGACTTAGAACAAATTATTTGTAAATATGTTTCAACAGATTTATCACACTGCTCATGATGTACCAGCATTTGTCTGACTCAAGTGCACAAGTTCAGCAATTATTTTTGCAATCAAAGATTTAACCTCCTCTCTGCAACTGTTAAAGACTAGAAATTTACATATAAAATAAAAGCTGGGGTTCCCAAAGTCTATGGGATGCACAGGTGGTTAGGTGGAGGGGCAGATGCAGTCTTCAGGATGTTGGATGCTCAGCCTCAATTTAAATCTAAAGCTTATTGGAAGGAAATAATTCTTAAGCATTTTCACCTCCCTTTTCAGCAGTACCTGAATACAGTATATAAATCTAAAAGCTTTTTGGATTTAGAGACCAAAGAAAGCTGCATTTTTACGGTAAAGCACAGCAGGAAGTCTAAATTAAGACTTCTTAACTCTTAACGGAGGATCAGTCTATCTTCTTAGTACTGTTGTGCTTGAATCTAAACACCCCATAACTTACCCTATGTTAGATGCATTGTTTGCCAATGCAGAATGTTCCAGTGTAATTAGAAATGCTCTGAAAAGGTGAGTTGATGTGGTGACATTTTCATTTATCTTGCTAAGGAAGTTTCATGAATTGTTAATTACAGAATACCCTGAGATACTGGGAAAGCTGTAGACTTATCTCTATAGTGCATTAATAGAAGGTGAAAAGGTGAGGCTTAATAAGCTGGAGCAAGGACTGGGTTAAAATACACAACTGGGAATAATTCCAGACTATTTGAACCTCAGGAGCTGCATCTTCCATTTCCAGTTAAGAAGGCAAACATCAGCCACTCACTGCAGTTAACAGCATAAATCCATCCCACATTAAACTACTTTCTTGGCACAATTTATTTTTCCTGGACCCCCCCCCCCAAAAAAAAAATGCTGTTAGCAAATCATTAACGATATTCTATTCTAAACTGTCAGTTTAACAGCCCTATAAAAACATTTTAGAGTGTTTTTTATTTATTTATAAAAGTGTGCATGCTGTAGATATTAAAACTGCAGTCACCCTTACAGGCATCTCAGTTCTCTTTCAATCTTTCATGCCTAATCTATTCAATGAGACACAAAACGCCTTAGCTGAAGGCAACAGTTTGCTATATTGGAAAGTGCCACATATAGCGTAGTACGAGAAATTATATTGTACACTTCAAGACACTAGTCAAGCCCTTTGAATTAAATTTTTATTGTTTTGTTTTTTAAGATGAAGGGCAGCGAAGTGGCGCAGCATAATTTCAGATTTTTTCTAGACATTCACGTTTAAGCCACTCATTGAATAATGCCTCTCAGCCTTCTCCTGTGTAAAAACTTTTGGCATTAGTGATCACTGGCTTCACTTTTGCCATTGTGATCCCACACTATGGAATGCTATCCCATTCACTAAAAATAGGGAACTCAAGCAAATAAACAGAATTGTATCTCAAATTTGACAGCAACTTTCCAAATTAGAAAGTATACTTTTACTTCATGCTGCATGACTATTTCATATATTTTTTATGGTGTTAAGTATATAATGGGAAGAGATAATGATAAATTAAATAAGAGTACTGCAGGTTTAATTTCACATCTTGGCTATAATCTGACAAAGAAGAAGTCACCAAATACAGCAACTAGGTCCTGTCCCAAGCCAGGGATTAACTAATGCCCCTCCCCAAACCTTCCCCAGGCCCACCCCCTCCCACAACCCTTTCCAAAATCTCCCAACTAGACAACACTGTTGGCAAATCAAGACAGCATGAAACATACATCAATAGAAACAAACATGTGACATGTGCCAATGCATCAGGTTAGGTATCCTATTAAATGACACAGTTCTCCACATCAGCATTTCTGCTTGGGAGCCAGTTGTACCTTTGCCACTGAGGGATAAAGTTTACATTTGAGCATGCTCCGTGGTGCATTTACAAGTGCTGCAATGCTACAAAGGAGATTGAACACCTGAAGCTTTTCCCTGTGACTTCTTTTCAGGGACATAATGCAACTGTCCCACCATGCAGTGACACTCAAAAGTACAATCCAATGTTGTAGCACAAATTACAACATCCAGTTTAGTAGGGTGTAAGGCATGTGGACAAGAAGAGATATCAGCAGTATGCAGCAGGAAGAGAAAGAATTCCACACCAGCAGAAAGCATCAGTGGCTCGATGCTTCAGTTCACTAGTTTTTAAACTCATTTTGAATCCCTGATTCCTATTTATTGAGGCTGGAATTCATTTAGTTTCTGAGGCCGTATGCTGTTGAGTGAGTGGTGACCAAATTCCTTGCATTTCTGTTCATTGTTAAGATGATCAACATATTGACTGAACCTGTAGAAAGAACGGAGCACCAAGAATGCCTTGCAGGGTATTGTAACTTGGCCGCCTCCTCTAAGTGTCACTGTTCTAAATTTGGGTAAGGGAGTGGGGTTCAGGGAGTCAAACCGGCCCAGCCACTAGCACTGTCACAAAATAAGTTTCTTTAAAAAAACAAAAGGCAAACAAGATTATGAAGCCCTCCTTTACAGAAGCAGCTCATTAAAAAAAAAAAATCCCGCAAAATCAAAGTGTTAGGCTTCTCCATCTAAAAAAAGGTTACACGCATGCGCTGAGAAAGTGACCACCACACAGATCTCAACAGCACCTTACTGTACAAAATCTAAGACTTAAAAGAACTGAGCTCACATTTCAGCCTTCTTTAACTGAAAGGATAAAGAGGCCTAGCTATGGCTGGGACAACATACATAGGGGCATTTCAGAAGACAAGGCAGAGGTGAAGCTAGTAGCCTTGACTTTCAGGTTGTCAAAACTGTGTTAATAGGGAAGGGGCACTTCATGCACAATATGTGTTTTACAAAATACATATCCAAGAAAAAGCAAGAAAACCCCACTTTGCACTAGAATGCAACACTCAAATATTTGCTCTGCCAAAGGCTGCCGCTGATGTCGTGTCTGACAAGAGGAAGCATGTGAAAGAGGCAAGAAGAGGGGAGAAAAGGAAATCCAAGTTTCAGTCTACTTTTCAAAATCTGTTTCTCTCAAAAGGCCATCTTCAGTCATCTGATGTCGGACAGTTCACTCTCCTTTGAGAATGATGTGGTCACAACAGGAGTGCCATTGTTAGCCAAATAGCCTTGCCTCAAGGTTTCAAAATATGAAGCCTGCACAGGTTTGTGATACTGCAGAACTTTTATGGCGTCATCTATCTGAAACCATTTCCGTTTCCTTCCTGTAGAAATAGAGGGAGGGGGAAATTAGTAACACAGCAAAGCAATTGATGATTTTATAGTTCCTTCTATAGATAATTTCCACAGACATATAGTATGCCTATTCCTACTGCAAATGCACTGCAACAGCACACAGTAATTCAATGGCACCTGTGATACGATGACTCACTGAATGCTCACTTCTTCAATATACAATTGTAACAATTAACTTCACACAATACAACCCGGGGGGGGGGGGACAGGACACGGACCAACCTCTAGCCTGTGGGCTCAATTTTGAATGCTAGGCCTTCCCAACCATCCCACCAGCCTCTCCCTAGAACCTCATACCCTCTTCAGGTTCTCCTTTCCCCACCTTTGAGCGGTTTCCCTCCTACCAGCAGATCAGCACATGTATGGGAGGAACACGAGAAGAGTCTGCTAGTTCAGGCCAATGGCCCATCTACTCCAGCATTGTGTTTTCACAGTGGCAACCAGATGCTTATGAGAAGCCCAAAAGCAAAGTAAGGGAATGGGATGTACAGTGGTGCCCCACAAGACGAATGCCTCGCAAGACGAAAAACCCGCAAGACGAAAGGGTTTTTCGGTTTTTGCGTCGCTTCGCTAGACGATTTTCCCTATGGGCTTGCTTCGGGAAATCTCCGGGGACCTCTTTTAAATGCTGGCGGTGGGGAGCAAAGCCTTCCCCCCCCCCCGGACTTCAGAAGAGGTCCAGGAAGGCCGGCGGGGGGCGAAAGGTTTTGCTCCCCACCGCCAGCATTTTAAAAGCGGTCCGGGATAGCAGGGAAGCGCTTCCCGCTATCCCGGACGGCTTTTGAAGGCAGGCGGGGGGAGCAAAGACTTTTTGTCCCCCCTGCCTGCCTTCCCGGGAGAGCGGGAAGGCAGCGTTGCGTTTTCAGCTCTCCCGGGAAGGCAGGCAGGGGGGAGCAAAGACTTTCGCCCCCCGCCGGCCTTCAGAAGAGGTCGGGGGACAGACTGTCCCCGGACCTGGTCTGAAGGCGGTTTCCATAGGAACGCATTAATTGATTTTTAATGCATTCCTATGGGAAACTGTGCTTCGCAAGACGAAAAACTCGCAAGACGAAAAGACTTGCGGAACGAATTAATTTCGTCTTGCGAGGCACCACTGTATATCCTTTGGTAGTGTACTTTGGGCTTTGGCCCCAGTCATGCCAATATGCTGTCCCCAATAACCAGCTCTCCAAAGGAATGTGGCGCTTGGAGGAGGAAGGTTCTTCAGCCCTACAGTACATTACAACAGCAAATCTTTAGTTTAACAAATATTTTCCAAAATTGAAATAAAACCAACATCTCAGTTGTTTCTTCTAAAGGAGAATGAGCTGGAAAATAGTGCATTTAGTAAGGAAGCTCCTGAGACTAACAGAATGCAGCTGCTCACTTTTCTTAGAGAAAATCAATGGGCAAAGGAAAGTTATAGGGAAAACTGTGTATCACTGTGTTGCCTGTGAAGTTCATTGAGAGATATATGCATCTCTTTCCATTCTGTAAATAATTTAGGCAGCAATCCTAATCCCACTTATCTGAGAATAAGCCCCACTGATTTCAATAGGATTTACATCTAAGTAAACAAGGTTAGGACTGTGGTTAGTTTGAAGCTGGGAAATAAATTTGGTAAGAAGCAATTTTCTAAGTAATATGCTATTCTACAGGATGTATAACCTCATACTAGAGCCAGGGCTTTTTCGGCTGTGGCTCCGATCTGGTGGAACACTCTGTCACAACAGACTAGGGCCCTGCGGGACTTGACATATTTCCGCAGGGCCTGCAAGACAGAGTTGTTCCACCAGGCCTTTGGCCAGGGCACAGCCTGACTCCCTCCTTCGGCAATCTTCGCGGAGCTCTGGCCCAACGGTTGCCAGTGGTTTGTTTTGAATTAATTTTATAATGAATGATTTTAGAGTCTTGTGTTGTGTTGTACTGTTGTACTGTTTTATTGTTGTTAGCCGCCCTGGCTGGGGAGGGCGGGATATAAATAAAATTATTTATTATTATTATTATTATTATTATTATTATTATTATTATTATTCAGAAAAGTGAATCAAAACATGGGCATGAAGAAGCACCGGATGAAAAGAATAATACATTAATATGAATTTTGCCATGATTTGAGACTGCTATAGGAGGGGCAATTAGTAAATTTCCTTTTCCCCTTTTTTTAAAAAAAGTAAATTTCCTTTTCAAAACACAGGCTATACATGGGAAAACAAAAATTAAAAAATCAGTGATTCTGCAAAAAAATAATAATCATGGAAACAGATAGTTAAGACTCTTCCACTTCCAAAATCTGGTTTTTAGCCCTCTTTGTGACTGTTCAGTTCTTTAAATCAAATTCTCTTTAAAATCATCAGTACTATAATTCTTTATCTGTCTTTTTTTACAAGAAGCTGGAATTTAAAGGAGTCTGACAAGAGCTGCCAAGTCACGAGTATTTTGGCAGCTGTATGCTGATGGTTGTCCTTTTCTACTTTAAACAAAACAGTACAATTCTAATTCTTACACTTTCTTCCCCCCACCCCGGCCACAATCACCTACATAAAACAGGAGTGAAAAAAATATTTTCAGCCTGAGAGCTGCATTCCCTCACGGGCAACCATCCAGGGGCCACATGCCAGCGGTGGGTGGAGCCAGATACAAAGGTGGACAGAGAATCAAATGCGATTCTTATACTGTAGGCTGCATTCCAGGCACACAAAAATCAGAGGTTGCTACACCCACCCACACCCCTACATTCATCCGGTTAAGCAACATCTACCAGAGTTCAAGAAGCCAGGCAAAAGCAGTAAAGGAGGGTGTGAAGCAGGGCTAGTGAAAAGTGTGGCCTGGGGGCGATTCCCAAGGGCCAAAAAGAAAGGGTGAGAGGATTGCAGTCTCCACACCTGATATAAAGCTGAATCTAATACAGAGAAGAGGATTCTGCTATTACAATCCTACAGAGAATCAGGAATACAGATGAATGTAAGTGTCTCACCAATATTCACAGAGTCCTCCCAGTCTTCCAATACTTCTGTGACAATAAGTACGTAAACATATGTTCTGTGTTTTCTGTCCTGGTTCTAAAAGGAGGAGCAGCATTAAAGTTAGGTTCCAAGGTTCATAATACCTGCAAAAGTTTATTCTTAAGGAAAGTAGGGATAGGTATATTGTTAAAACATTTCCACCAACAGCAAAGCCCTACCAAGATAAATGATGAAGATTCAAAAGTAGTTACTACACGAAACAAGTCACAACATTTCCAACATAAATTTTACTAGTTTTGCCCTGACATCTTGCCAAACGTTACTGTTTTCTAGCTCCTCAGTCTTGAGAAACCTACAAAACATAGGGAAATTGAACAATCTGTCTCAGTGGATGCTCTATGTTTCCAAAATTCAATCATGTAACACGCATGATACCACAATGGCTGCATCTGCAAGTGAAAGTAAGGCAGAAGTGATGATGGAGGGGAACCTCCAGCCCACTAGGGCTTCAAATCACACCCACCTGTCCCACACTTGACATCAAACATCATATATGACACTGACTTATGGGGCAGGTAAAGACATAGCCAGATTCTGATTGTCCCTTGGTAAGTGGGACTCACTGACCGCAGTCATCAGCTGACTGGCATTGGTAGGAACCCTGTTATAATTTATCCTTCTGTAAGTAGTTTTGCATCCCTGGTCTAAAGAGTCAAAACACACATAAGAGAACAAACTTAAACTAGAGTTCCTTTGCAAAGCAACTGTTAATTCATGTTCACTTCACCTAGCAATTATAGGAACTACTTTCATTGAACTTTGCCAAACCACAGTAGTTCATTCCAAGCACTGTTTGTAGCTTACAGGGATGTGTGAACAGGGCCATTGAGAAAAGTCTTAATCAACTCTTCAAAATGCTTATACTTACCTCAAAAATTCCTACTAATCTTCCTAATGTCCCTTTCACTCCAGCCTGTAAGAAATTCAAAGAGAAGAAAGAAAGATTTAATGTTCTAAGTTACAGCTCAATATTTCAGTCTGGGCCAAATTACACATGGTGTAGAAGGTCTATGACGGAAAAAGCTTATGGAAGATCCAAAGCTTAAAAACAGCTGGGAGGGTCGGGGGAGAGGATTGGCTTCTGATAGCATCACTAGGGTAGAGGATGTTTAATCCTTTCCTCATGTAATTTTCATGATTACAATTGCCCCCAAAGCTGCTATCCGTCCCCCAGTGTTTGTGAGTTAAGTGGCTTTGAGAAGGGACATCATGAAGTGTTTAAAACCAGCAGGGGAGGGGAGGGGTGAGAGAAAATTTGGGACAAGAAAACGAGGGGTTAAATGCACATATGTATGCATGTAATCTGGTGTTTCACACCACACCCTCTCAAACTTACATTTGAGGGAAGCACATCACCAAGAGACAGTACATATCTACATATATGAACTCTAGACCCCAGTGCCTGAAGTCAACTGGCAATACTATTAACAATCTGTTGAAAGAGGTACTCAGTGAAGTATTCGAAAATCCCTGTCCTGCATCATAATAACTATTATAGCTATGAGTACTAGGGCAAATTCTACAGCAGTATCCATCTCAACTCACAGATGGAAGTAACAATGAGTTTGTTCATAAAGAGTTAACAAAACCACAACACTATTAATTGGTTAGAAAAATGTTTCAATAGAGGGACTGTTTTGAGAAGAGCAAGGGAAAATAATAAGAAATTGATAAGCAGCACGAACAGTTTAGGTCCGAAGCAAGTTTTGGAGATTTACCTCTTCACAAACTTCCCGCACTGCAGCCACACTAGGCTCCTCTTCAGGCTCCATACCACCACCTGGGACAATCCATCTATCTGGATGACGACTACTGCTCACTAACAGCACCTACCAGGGGGAAACAGAGTACTTGCATATATACATTATTTCATTATATGGTTGCCCAACTTCAGAATACAATCTTGCTACAAAAGAAAGCTGTTGACGGGGGTGGGGGTTAAGTTCCTATAAGAAATCTCTCACTTTCTTTTTTGCTAATCTTCTCTCTATAGTTATGGAGTTATCATGTCCTCTTGAGTTTCATTATACACAGGCAAAGGAAAAAGCTTAAGGAACTACTGGGTCAAGTCCCATGGTCAGAAATACTCAAAGAAAAGCAAGTCCAAGAGGGGTGGGAGTTTCTTAAAGGTGACATACAGAAGGCACAAAGGCAGACAATTCCAACAAGCAAGCATCCAAAGAAACTGTATGGCTGCATATGAAGCTTACAGATGAGCTGAGATGTAAGAAGGGCATGTATAAGAAATTACTCATGTGCTCCCTTCCAACTCTACAATTCTATGGTTCTATGGAAGAAAGGAGAAATCATGAAAGAAGAGTATACATGAGTAGTCAAGAGTTGCAGGTACCGGTGGTCAAGCAGGCCAAAGCTCAGAATGAACTCAGGCTTGCTAGAGAGGTTAAAAATATTTTTATTTTTGTTGAATTGCTGAAACAAGTAATAGAAGTGGAATACAAAAAGGGAGGTGAGAGGAGGTCGATGAAATAAGGGAATGAAAGATAGAGTAATGAAATGGCATGCTATATGTTTTTAAATTGTTGTTGTTTTGTTTTGTTTTGTTTAGTGTTAAGGTTGTGTTTTGTATTGTTTATTGTATTGTTTTTTCTTTTGTACTTTTTTCTTGTCTGCTCTATTTTGTCTTTTTCTCCTGCCTTTTCTTTTCTTTTTTCTTTTCTTGTAAGTTTGAAAAGTAATAAAGATTATTTTAAAAAAATTTTAAAGTTTCTTCAACTATGTTTGAAGTAAGTGGGAAAATAAGCAAGTAGCAGATCCCTTGTGGGGAGAAGGAGGAGAAATGCTACTCAGTGACAGAGACATGGTGGAACTTCTCAACACCTACTTTGCCTCTTTCTTCACCCCAAAGCAGTGCCCAACCTTGTGGTAAAAGAATAAACAATGCAAGACGGGAGTTGAAGCCCAAGATAAAAAAAAAGAGGTGGTAAGGGAACACCTAGCTACTTTAAATGAATTCAAATCACCAGTGCCTGGCTAGCTGACCCAAGGGTACTAAAGGAGCTTGTAGATCAAACAGTGTGATACAGCAGCAAAGCAAAAAGCTGATGCTATTCCAGGCTGCATCATAAAAAGTAACAGTGTCCTGATCAAGAGAAGTAACAGTACTGCTCTATTCTGCCTTGGTCAGGCCACATCTAGAGTACTGTGTCCAGTTCTGGGCACCACAGTCTAAGAAGGATCTTGACAAGCTGGAATGTGTGCAGAGGAGGGCAACAGCCTTCTCCACCACTATGTTGGAAGTACAGCCTGACTCTCTACTCCAGAGGGACAGGCTTGTATGAGACTTCCTCAAGTGGGAATGCACCTACTGATTACCAAGAGCAATGGGGGAGAGTTTCTCATTAACAGTGCCTCGGCAGGCTCCTGGAGTCAACATCCACCTTTCCACTGATAGTAGCCTGAGAGTCCAACCATTTCCATCATGGCCCACTATGTGAGGACACCAGCTGGTTGAGCATCTGGCTGAGCTGTCTTAACAAAAGGCAAGACATTCTTCAAGGGGTGCATCAGGCTCTTCAGAAGAACTAATCTGAACAGGAAAAGCAAGTCTGTTTTGTTTTCACCTCTTGCATGTTATTAACACACATACAAGGAACTTGAAGATACCTCCTTTTTCTAGAGGTGTTCTGTGACAGTATTCTTTAAACATTAATACTCTTACTGTCACTTTTACCTCCACATTCTCCCAGTAAAATATTGTGGTAAACCTAACCCTGACTAGAGACTCTAAAAGCATTGTTGGAGTATCCAGCCATTCCCTGCAACTAGAAACTCCTGCTGGCACTTGGTACTCCGAACTCCTGCCACGACTCTTATAATATGTTGAACTCCATCAGAACTATTATCAAAGGGATTGAAGATAGCTGCTCTGGGGATTTCAACATAAATTATTAAATTGACAATATGATTACAATAGATTCAGACAATCACTTCAGAACAACCACTTCAGAAAAAGTAAATCCATGTGCCAGTTCCATAGCATTTATCCTGCACACATACATATATCTTTGTCCATACTGAAGATCTGGAATGAACTTGCAAGAAGCCACATAATGTTGGAGGTTTTGTCCCCTTTCACATTTAGTCAAAAGCAGAAGTTAAACCTTCCAAACTCATTCTTGCAGCCGTTGAAGATGGGAGGGTGAGAATCTGATGCATGCACAAGCACATTCTCATAACGCTAAACCATGCTTTAGCTTTTTTTTATGAATGAGGCCTTTATGTCACCTGAGCAAAAGACATGGTTGTATTTGGTTGTATTATCACTTTGACTCAAAATCCTTCAATGGAAGAATGCACATTAATTTAGTAATTTATGCTGCAGAACACGGGCTTGTTGCATTTTTGTTTTGCTACATAAAAGTTTGGTCTTACTGACAAGTTGTGTTTTGCCCTTTCTGTAGACTAATTGTCCTGACAGCAGGCACACTTTTTATGGTCAACAGTTTTGTATCCCACACTCTCCAGGAGAGCTTCTAAAGGAAATAAGTATATGAAACTCTTTCAAGTTAAAACAGAAAATTTGAAGAGAAAAGAGGCCTCACATAATTCAGAAATTCAGCCGCAAATCAGAACTGCTGTTTGGAATCTGAAAAGTTCAAATTGAGCTGTGGGGTGCAAGGCATATGAGATAAATAGTGTGGTATTAAGTAACTGCTACTGCACCAGCCCTAGGAAAGGGTCCCAGCACTAGCTCTTGATCCAAGTGCCCTTGCACAGGCGTGTTTGAATCCTACCATTCAATTCCATAGGATGCTTTATTTGGCTAGTAACTCTTCTATAAGGCAATTTTACCTATGAGATTTGGAACTATTTGATCACTGAATGTCCATTCCAAGTTGAATATTGCATTTATATGAGTGGGAATCTTTGCCAGATGCAAGCATGGAAGACTAAGACAACTCCATCCGTCCCCCTGACCAACCTTAAATGCCCCCCCACCTAGACCTCTGGTAGGGGCTGATGGGAGTTTAGTCCAACAATATCTGGAGGCTACCAAGTTGGTTATTCCTCTTCTAGGGTCATGTAAATAGGTTTGTTTTCCTCTGGTATGGTAGAAGAGTTCCACTTTTCTAGTCCAGGGGGGAAAAAGCAACCCCAGGAAGGAAGCAACTTACAATGAAAATCTCTTTGCAACCCTACAGCCTATTCATAAGAGGTACTATTTCTTAAAGAGGAAGCATGTTTTGAACAGAATGCTGTAAAAACAAGCTGTCACAACACAGACTACAAAAGTGAAAATGCAAAATGTAAGGCTTATAATGAGTTCAAACAGGGATGGAAAGTTCTTAGGGTGAAGAAAATTCTCAAAAAGCGCAGGAAAGCCCTAACAACTTTATGCTGGTACCAATGAATTCACATTATTTTCAAGTCCTGAATTCAAGAACAACAAAAAGGGATAACCTTTACATTTTGTTATTTTTCCACATTATAGACCATAAATCAGGATCTGTAACAAAACCATCTGTATGCCACACAGCCTGGTTTAGGGTTGTTCTACTTTACCCAAGGCAGTATCTCAAACTAAGCACATTGATGTAGCACTGCCCCACTTACTATCTAAACTGTTTACAAACCAACATCATACTTCAGGATAAAGGGTTATGCCAGTAGAGCACATACTTGAACCACCCCCTTGTAGCACCATTTCCCAGTTTCAGAAAGAGCTGCACAAGTCCCAAATGTAGCACAACAGGGTTCAGTTCCTACTACTGGAGCACTGTATTTCTACATATTGGCTTCCCCAAGCAGCGGATAAGAATGCCTTATGAATTCTTCAGGTACTCAAGTCTGATATGCTTACATCAGACTTACATCATACATACTGACCATCTCATTTTTTATCTGTCACATATTTCATTCTGCTCCCATCCAGGAATGGAAATTAGCTAGGTGCCAGGCGCATTTTGCACCTGGCTATCAACTACTTGCGACCAAGTGAAGATGGGCCTTACTTCTCCACCATCTTGGAGATGCATGCCTGGGGATCATTGGATCTGGGCTGTTTTCACACACTAATACCACATCCTGTAGAATTTTATCCGTACCCTACCCTCTTGGCAACACTGATTTGAACCCTCATAACAACAGAACTCCCAATCTATTTCAAATTCCAATTGATATAATTCAGTAGCAACCCTATGAAAGAACAGATAAATAGTCTCAACGTCTACCAAAATTTGATAGCCATGCTCATAATCTACAATATAGACACCTGCATTTGTCCCTGCGACAGGGTGAGCTCCCGTTGCTCGGTCCCTGCTCCTGCCAACCTAGCAGTTCGAAAGCATGTCAAAGTGCAAGTAGATAAATAGGTACCACTCCAGCGGGAAGGTAAATGGTGTTTCCGTGCACTCCCTCAGCCAGTAAAGCGAGATGAGCGCTGCAACCCCAGAGTCGTCTGCGACTGGACCTAACAGTCAGGGGTCCCTTTACCTTTTACTTCTCTTTCTTGAGTTATTTATCTTGCCCAGTTGTCAGCTCTCGCTGCATGATTTATGTTTTGGTTTTAGATAAGCTTGATAACCATTTTCAGACTTATCATTCAGCTAGAGTGCCTGTCACCACCTCTTCAGAATGCGCACTAGCACAAAGTCAATAAATAATTGGATGATCACAGATAACTTTATGAAATGAGTATAAGCCTTACTAAGCCAAAGTGTTTCCAAGATTCCCAACCCTTAAAAAATCACTTGTAAGACTATGTAACTGAATAACATTATCTAAGGCAAAATACAATACAATTCTACACTGATTTATATGAAACAAATTGCGCACAGGATGTTCACCTATGTATAATTAATCACTTTGCTATGGGATCCTGCAGAGAAAAGGGTAGCGTGAGAGAACAGCTACTCTATATACAACTGTCTGGTACTCGTTTTTGTGAGAACACAGTATAAGAAAAGCAGAAGCAGAAATCAGTCAGAAGCAGTTAAACAACTAAGTGGCCAAAAAATAGGAATGCTGAAGAATGCATAGAACAGAAGAGAAACTGAACGAATTTATTGCATCATTATCCCTGCAGAAATGGTCATATGATACATACAGCAAACTTCTTTTTCAATGTAGTGCACAGGATGTAGTTTTGGAACTAATGAAAAAGAATCAGAAGTAACAACTCACTAAGCCTCATGGTATTCACTTGGGAGTTGTTAAATATGAAAATTGTGTTATTTAAACAAAGATCACAAATTTGTCAACCTAAATCTCGTTCTAGGTAAATTCATAGAAAACATTTAGGCCTGTAAGACCGTCAAATTCTCATATAAGACTTACTATGGAATGCTCAGCATGATTTCTAAAGCAAAATAAATTGCCTCATCAATCTTCGAGCGTATCAGTTTCTGGAGTATCAACGGGCATGCTGACACATAGATCCAGTTAAAACTATGGTCTGCTTCTCTGGTTGCAAATGGCCATTACTTGTTGTAAAGGAGGATCCCTAGTTGGTACACAACACTAAATCAAGATTCTTTGAAAATGAAAATGAAAATTAACTCAGCAAAAGTCTTCCTGCCCATGCAAGAAGAAGAAAGGGAACTTGAGATCAAAGAGGCTCATGCACAAATTGCTAAATAATGGTTAAATGTTACATGGCCTACTCAGTTGATTTTCAAAATGCTGTCCACAACATTTTCCAACATTTTCTAACTACACTTAAGATCCAAGTGGTAAAAGAAAAATTCTCTTTTGGACTAGTACACTACACTACACTACACTACCACTACCCTAAAATAAAACCAGAGTTAATAGCATTCCCCCTTCTAAAAAATGTTGACTAATGTGAGGTCAGGGGTGCATGAGGAGGAAGCCAACCATGCAGGTATAAAGACTGAATTATATAAAGGTCCCAAGTTGCGTAGCAGCTCATTTGTTTGAATTCTCTCCTATGTTAAAACTTGCTTCACATAAAAGGCTGTCATGGGGAGAAGGACTCCAGCCTAGCCTTCTCATTGACTTATTTGTTCTCTTTGCAGCAAGCATTTGTTTTACTTACAGAAGCATTCAAACATGTGACCACCTCCCTGCAATCTGAACTGACATAATCCAGGAAATGCTACCATGCAGTATTTCTAAACCAAAGCTTGATAGTTAAGAGAATTTAAAAAAAGAATTAGATCCATTTACAGAAGATGGTGAATCAATAACTGTTAGGGGCCTGTCATCAATATTTTCACTAGTATATTCCTAATCACCCCCATGAGCATATACTGCTAAAGAAGATTTCAGCCCATAAGAAATCCTGCTGGAGTAAGAAGCCTTTCTCATTTTGTTGGCTACAGTAAAAGCCTGCTACAGAGGAACTCTTAACCAACATATCAAAGCTTAATGCTTTATGGCTAGGTGGTTTGTCACAATCCTCTGTCCTAACCTATACTGTGGTTATAAAAGGGGAACCCTCTGATGTCTCTTCATCTATGAGGGTCATGCAATAGAGTTCTGAAATTGGTAAAATCAATGGGGTGAGAAAAGCTTGTTGCAAAACTCATTTTCAAATTTCCATACAAGTTTAAACATATTTCTCAGTGAAAACCACTCAGCAGTTAAATTCTGAAAGCAATGCTCTAAGTAATTATTCAGAAAACAGCAAGGGCATGATCCAGTTAAGTTAAGCATTAACTTCTCACTGATATGAACTGCAGGCAGTTAAGTACATTATGTTGTTTGTTATATAGTTAGAAATCAATTTTTAGCTATTTTTGTAATTTATTTGGTTGTTAAGTTGCTTTGAGCCATCTTTCTGTATGAAGCAACAAATAAATACAATACATATTAATAAGTATGTGCTCAGCATACTGTTAATGATGATATTCCACTGTGGTGTCCCACTGGTGCAACACACTTTCGTCTGCACAAACAGGGCTTCCCTTCCTCCAGAGCAGATTACGGATGCAGAAGGTAGAAGAGGATGAGGAAGTCCCAGGTTGCTTCCACTGGCATGATGTTGGATCTCACCCAGAGTTATTTAAAAACTTTAATTTTGCATAGATCATTCCCTGGAGGAATCTGCTAAATCGAAACGCTCCACAGAACAAAAATTCAAATAGCACTTCTCTAAATCTTCAGGGGAAGTGTGAGAGGCATCCTACTGTGTATACAACCTATTAAGACTGCTCAACTGACTGTGTGAGAACACAAGCGGGAATTGGATCTTAATACTCACTTCACTCCCATGACCTGTCAGCAAAGTGATCAAATGGCAGAAAGAGTGAAGGAGGGGGAGGAGCTTATGGCAAAGTTCAATAGCAAATGACATAGGTATAGCAGAAATAAGGCGGCTTGTTTCTTGCAGTTCGTACTACTACTTACTGAAATAGGAAAGAAAGAGAGCACATTTGAGAAAGTGGTAAAAGCAATCTGCCAAGTCCCTCCCAACAATGTTACTAAACTCTGAGAAAAAGGGTCATGAAATCAATTTATTTTGGGATCTCTCTTATAACACTGATTAACAATTCTACCACCACTCTTTTTGTTCCCTTTTCTTAAAACCCATTGTGAGTTCAGGTATCTGGTATTATGAAAAGCAACTGAAGAACTGTGAGGAACAAAGGAAGGAGGGAAAGTGAGGAAAATACAGTTTGATTCTCTCCCTTCAGCTTAACAAGCAGGTCTTTGTATGAACGATATACACAGAATGGAAAAGCGGGTGGGTAAAGGAGCTGCTTTCCTCTTTTGTTTTGTTTTTTTAAAAGAGCAATTGAGTTGTGTCATGTTTTTCATTCTGAAGTAATATTTAAACTGCAGAATATGCTAAAAAGCAAAAGGCTCCAATTGTTCTTCAGTTCTCAAAAATCATATAATAGTAGGAACATGCCACTTTCTGGAAAAGCCTCAAACCTTCAACTTTCAAGGGTCTTAAAATCAGATAGAACATTTTATGCAGCCAGTTTATTACATGGCAATTTCCCCCCAAACATAGGGCCATCATCTATGCATTCTATGTTTGGGGCCACATGGAGAGAAAAGAGGGTGTCCATGTAACATTGGATACAGCCCTAAGGCTTCAATCCTAATCCCACTTACCTAGGAATAAGCCCCACTGAAGTTTCTGAGGAGATATGGTTAGGATTGCATACTAAGAATCTGAAGTGTTTATCTAGGATGGAAAAGTCTTTTGCTTAATGCTTAAAAATAAGGTACCCATATCTGACGCATTTTTATTTCAAGAAAGAGAAAATTGCCAACTTCTCTGGAAGCCTGTAAAAATTAAGAACTGTTCCAGGTGAGCAAAAAATGAAGACCTCTAAATTGGAAAATGATCATATTTGGTCTCCTCCTTTTACGTTGTGAATGTCTCAAACACATGTACTTATGAATAGGCAGAATAAACATTATTTGCAAAAAAAATAAAAAATGAAGTCTCATACAACATATATAAATAAAAACCACAAAAACTACCAGAATCACAGATCAGAACTGTTAAAAAAAAAGATTCCCTTCCTCTTTAACTGTCTATGTATGCTTGGCAGCATAGAAGAGTTTTCAGCAAATGTCTAAAAGTTAATACTCAGGAAACCTGCCAAATCTTCATTGGAAGAACATTTCATCCAACTGGGCCAATGATACTGAAGGCTCAAGTTTGTGTTATCAGATGAGCCTCACCAACTCAGGGGCAAGTAAACTTTTTGTGGGATGCTAAAAATGTAGCCCCCACTTTCAGACTGTTCATGTTCCAAAAGTGTCTTAATGTACATGCATATGAGTGGTCAGAACACACGTTATCGTAGTAAACTTTATGAACTTGCAAGGAGCAATTTGAAAAGACTGAAAGTGGACCATAGCTTATGTTTGCAACAATGTAAATTTGTGATATTTACATTTCACTAGAGATTTCCAAAGCTTTTTGTTTTCCAGTGTCTATACTAGGGAAGGATACTTTTTGACAAGAAAAGAATACTTACACCCCAGTACCATGTGTGAGACTGAACTGAAACAACAAAGAACAAATTCCAATGAAGTTTCAGCTGACAAGTCCAGGATGTTTTACATGAGAAGCATTATGAATTAGACTGTTTCCATTTGGATTTTGTACTCCAGTTCTACAGTAGATACTGCTGCTTTCTAGTATCTACTCAAGCTGATTGTAACATGTGTTTTAAGATTTAAAACTGCTATAAAGATTACACGTTAAAATGCAGAATACTATTTGAAGTATAAGATAACAATAGTTCATTCATTGTGATGAAAAAAGAAGGATGCTATTGTTGTTCCCATGAAGCTTGATCAACTTCTCATCCTCCTAGCATTTTTCGGAATACACTTACATTCATTGGTTTCCTGGCAAAAGCACTTTTCATTTCATAATTCATTTCATTTCTACCTTGATCCAACAACTGCATATTTACAGCATAATTCTATGAACAATTCTTCACATGTAAACACCACTATACTTAATGGATCTTACTCCTTCAAAGCCGGGTGGGCTTTGGGAAGGTGGTGGGAAGGCTCTTGGGCCCATCTAAGCATCATACCTTCCTCCCTAAGCAGGGCAGAAGCTTCCCGGGGTACTAGTCTAATACCCCATGTCCACCGACACCACTGGTTAGGATTGTTAAAATTGCTGTGTTAGTGTTAGCAACATCATGATGGTTAGTCATCAAAAATGTGTTATTGATAAACTATACTAAACTTATTTATGGAAAAATGCATATTTGGAAACAAAGTTATCTCAAGATCCCACACTTTAAAAACACATTTTAAATGAGTTCAGTTTGGTTAGGATTCTTCATCTCACCATACGATTAAGTGCTAAGAAGATTACTTCCTCTTCCCAACACTACAATGCTCAAAATAAGATTGCATTAGGGTGTATTAGAATTTATCACTTTTTTGTAATGTGCTGAGTTGTCTCAGGAACAATCCAATTTGAAAGTATATAAGTATCAATGACACTTAATGGCAACATCCCCCCACCCACAATGTGATAACACAGACCTTGGACCCACCCCAACCTCTCAGTTATGATATTAGTTACCCATTTCAGGCACAAATGCCTAAGAAATGTACCTTCATTGAGCTAATTCAGGCATAACATTCCTGGCTTCATAAACTAGAAGTGGGGAACCTCTTCAAACCCACCCATTTATATCAAGAGGGGAGGGGAGGGATTATCATTTGACCTAGCTTGGACCAGTCCTAAAGCTGATCATGTGAAACTCAACCCTGTTGCTGTGGTGCATAGATGCAGTTTCTATTAAGGTACATTTCCTCCCTTACCTCCTCTTTGTTTTCCTTTCATTATGTCAAACCCTTTCAAAGCTGCCCCTATTTTCAAGTTGAGACATGAACCCGACAGACCCTTATCCAAAGCTGTTGATAGCTAACCATGGTAGTATGTCCTTTTCTGAATCCCATAAATTCATGAATTCATAAGCTGGGCATAGCCAGGATTTTTTTTTGGGGGGGGGGGACAGAACTTTGTTAGGGTGGCAGAACCGATGTGATTGGTCTGCTAGTTAAGTATTTCTATTGTTTTACTTGATGGGGGGGCAATTGGCCCCCCCGGCTACGCCCATGCTTCACTATCTATTTAAACATGACCCAATTTTTGCATTGGGCCATTCAATTTTTTTCTATTTCCCACTCCCACAGAGCAGTTTCTACTCCCACTTTTCATCCCTCATGATTTGTCTCATTCTCTGCAAAGCTTTTCGTCTTACAAGGAGAGAAATCAATAAAAAACAACTCAATGGAATGTTCTGCTCTTTGCCACAATGAGCCACCTTCCAGGAGAGCTCACTTGCCCTTCTTCCACCACCACCATTCCTGCTTTGTCCCTTAGGGTTGTGTGCGTAGCCATCTCACACACTTAGTCAAGCAGAAGAGGAAGCCATCTCACATGCTCACAGAAGAGGGTCGTTCCTGAGAGGCAAAAATGGTGAAAGGAAGGTTAAGGATAATCCTAAAATAGTGTGGGACCATAAAATTAGGCTGTGAACCACATGGCATGGAGGCTGAAGGTTCTCCATCCCAGTCATAAATCTATGGCTCACAAAGCTGAGAACAAGCATAGAGCCTAAGTACTCCTCCCTCTTCCTCTCACACACCAGCTTCAGAAAGGAAATCCTGACTTAATATCCTATTCAGTAAATGGACATTAAACCAGTGTTTAGTCCCAACAGGCAACTCAGGTTTAAACAAACCGGGATGTCCAAGCCATGTCAGCATTTGAGGGGCAAAAAGGTAAGGGAGCAGCAAAACGAACCATATGTGTTTGCAGCCACATAAACAGTTATGAAGCCAGAAATGTTACGGGCTCACTTGAAATCCAACTTTACTGGTTTAAACCTGTGTAGACTAGCATACCAATAGGCAGGTTTCTTAGAGAACAGCTGACCTATATTCATAAGACATGAAAACACTTGAAGGAATATTGTTTCCTAATGTATAAAACCGTTCACCGCCAAATCATTGTAGCATTATCCAACAAGAGAAAGGAATAATGGTCACAATAGTTTTGATTATATTTCTGTGTTTGTTAAATATGAAACCTACCTCTCCACCAAATGGTGGAAATACTGTCTAATGCTCTTTTCTGTTTGGCTATCACCTGTATTTGGTTGCCTTATTAGTAATTTTTTTAATGACTACTGTACCCTTTTCTTGAAAAAGTCAGACTGGTCCATTATTGCCTGTTTATTTTGTGCTCAGTTGAAAGTGCTGGTTCTTAACTTTATGCTGCTGTATGGCTTGGGACAAATTTAGCTGGTCTCTAAGATGCTACTGGACAATTTTTTAATTTTTTTCTTTATTTCGACTGTGTCAGACCAACACGGCTACCTACCTGAATTTGGGATCCCAGGATCACCTTCACTTGTACATGAATGAACATGTACTCTATTCAACATCTGATGTCCTACTTCTGTCAATGTTTGAAACTCCCCTTGCACATTTTGCAACAGGGAATTTCCTTAGCGTGAGCAGTTTCTGAGCTCTGGGTGCAGTACTGCGCCTAAGATTTCAGATTAAAACTGCAAAGTAGAAGGAAAAGAGGACCTTCTTCTACCTCCCCACTTCCAGGTACTCTCTGAAGGCTGGAGAAGAGACCCTCTCAAGAATATTAAGGGGATGGGTAGGGGAAGGACTAGACCATGTGAAAAATGAACATACGGTAATATTTTAGCTGCAGTTCATTCCTTTTCAGCATTATATTCTTATTATAAAAAAGTGTGCCTAGACATTTCATTGTTCTGCCCATAACCTAGGTTTAAGGAGCCATTTAGCTCCTAGTTTTCATATCTCAGTTTCTAACATTGACTTCTGAATGCCTCTGCCAACTGAAGTGTAGGAGTGCCTTCTTGAAATGAAGTCAGCCTCCAGGAAGGCTCACCTTCTGGCCTCAAGCAAAAACCTTTTCAAAAAGGCTTTGAACAAACTGATTTTACATTTGCTGATTTTAAGTTGCTACAATAAAGGCCATTCCACTTTTCTTTCTGTTGGGGTTATTTAGCCTTTGGTTAATTAAACTATCTATGACCTTTTAAACTGTGGGCGGGTATTACTATGGATGTATTTTTGTGTTTTTATATTATAAACTACCCTGTGATCCTCAGATGAAGGGCGGTATAGAAAATGTAATACTAATTTAGGTTATTGTATTTTAATATTCTGTTGGAAGCCACCCAGAGTGGCTGAGGAAACCCAGCCAGATGGGCGGGGTATAATTAAAAAATTATTATTATTGCTTATCTTTCATTCTGTTGGTTTGTAATCTGAAGTTTAATTATTTTAATAATTTTCTGTAAGTCATGCTGAATTCATTAAAGATAAAGTAAGATAAGAAATACTGGTTTTTATTGATTCTGTGATTTGACTTGACTTTTATGCTAGATTTTGATATGTTAATTTTATTGTTATTTTGCTTTGTGATTTTAATGCAAATCACTTTGGAATGTCTAAAGTAGAAAACAGCTAATAAGTGCAATAAATAATAGTACAGTACACGTTTTATTTAAAAATACAAGCCATATACAGACAGACACTCTGGCAGTAGAACTATGGTAAGTGCTTCTACAAGCCTTAAAAAGGCTATACTCCAATTCATTTTCCTCCTGGTGGCAATTTCTTCTAGTTACAAATATAATGAGAATGACAATACATTGGATTCAAGCTAACTTCTAGTTTAACGTAGGTCCCAATAAAATCAAAGGGCCTGGTTAGTTATGACTAAAGGAAATCCTATTGATTTCAATGAAAATAAATTTCAGCAATCTGGATCCAACACAATGAACTTAAGTAACAGAGAACTGAGTAAAACTAACTTGACAGAATATTGGTGCCTTGTTATCCACCAACAGCCTCCAGCAACTAGGCCAAGGCACCATATTCCCTGTGCAACCAAGTCAGCTTGCAGGCAGAGGGAATTACTGACCATGATCTGTTGCTCTACAGAGCCTTCCTGCAGATGGTCAGCTGAAATACTGCAAGCTTTAGTCCAGAAGATCAGGTGACTGGAGAGGCCAACAATGTCCCATAATTGCTGATTTCAACCCAATTCCTCAGTCCAAACTGCAAGAGACTACCTGGAAGTCTACTGGAGCCTACTGAAATACCTGCATTGACAACCCCAATCCAACAGAATTTACTTAGGGAGTTCTAAATGGTAGCTAAGAAAGCTGCTACACTGCACTATTTACTCAGGACTTCCATAAATCTTTAATTCTAATCTCACCTCAGTTATGAAGTTAGTATGTAGGTAAAGAGAAGCTGCTCTCTCATTTAACCTCAGCTGCCTATCTGCAGTATGATGATAACCAAATTTAACCTGCTTTAGAAAATTATTGAAAGGATTAATGATATATTACTTGCATGTTAAGCACTTTGAACACTTCAACACTATATGAATTTTAGATTATTTAAATAAAATTTACATCTAAGATGCCATGTTGTTTAACAGGAATATCTTGATGTTTAACCTAAAATATGTGATAAATTTTATACTGAAATAAACTGTTTAAACGCAAGTTTACCCACTTCAATATGTGGGGAGGGGGTGGGACTTGTCGGGATAACCAGTCTCTCAATCCCGTTTTTTCTCTCACAAGCCCCTCTAATGGCAATTTCTGGCAAGTAACCAGTTCCTTTTATCCCAGTTTCTTTTTATAAATCCAGAATCAAATTTCTTTCTGCCATGTCATATGATGTGCTTAGCTGAGCATGGTGGTAGCAGATCACTGCCAAATCCCATGCCATGCCACGCCACACCAGTTCATGTCACCGTTCATTGTTTTAAATCTTTCATTCTGCATGCTTTCCTCATTTCTATCCCATCACAATACTGAGCTCTCTTGTCCTCTTAATTGTGCCTTGAGAAAACTATTCCTTCATTCATCCACATCATTTAAGCGACTCTAGAAATCAGGAGGTGCTCTTGATAATTTGATTTTGCCTGTTACTTTCCTATAACTATATACTTACCCTGTACCTTAGTATGTTTTGCTTACTCATGCTTCTGGTTTTTAAAGACCAAGAAGATTAGTAACCATTCTTTTTAACAGTTCAGATTAGATATACAGCCCAATCAATTCACATGGAACTTTATCAGCAGAAAAAGTGGGTCAATATTCCCCAAAACTTGCAATCTAAACCATTTACTTGTTGCATAGCATTCTTTACATGAAAAGAGCCACAACAGTTTTTGTTTCGACAATTGCACGCGCACACAACCTTTGATCTTTTAACCATAATTTCTAGAGGCTAGCACTTCAGATTCTTTGTGCCACTCCCCTTCAAGCTGCAATCCTATGTGCATGCACACCTACTTGGAAGTTAGCCCAAACTGAACACTGTGGAAGTTACCAAAACATACATGGGGTTGCACATTTCCCACATAAAAGATGTAGAGGTAAGAGTATGAAACCCTGGTCAACTGTCCTCGCTTTGGCCCCTAGAAATAAATTATTGCCCCACCTGCCTGTCTATGTCTTGGGAGTTTAATTCTGATGCCTCTGGAGACTTAAGGTCAGACGTGTAACAATTCAGCCCTTCCTATGAGGACCCCCTTCGTTTTCACAGGAACTTACTCTGGGAGATTAAGGTTGTCTACATTGCACACATTCCTGAGCTCCGGGAAAGATGGCCAGATACAAAAGAGAACAGCCCTCTTTCACCTTTTATGAAGGAGAATTTCATCAAGTGTAGCTTGTATAACTATTTAAAGGTGCAGATACCGAACGTGCAACTGGACATCTGGCCACCCTGGGCCCGAGGCGCAAAGTGTGCAGCCAGAGCTTTTAAACAACGGAAAGCTTTGCTTCTCGGAAGTGTCTTGCCACCTCCCAGCACCAAACGATTCACAGACAGGAGACAGGCGCTAATGAGAGGCGTCATGTCACTTCTTGCCTAGTAACAACCGCATGTTACTCTCGCTACTAGCCACTAAGGAGGAAGCCCCTCCGTCCTCCTTCAAACTGCGGCACGCCGTCTGGGGAAGCGCCGTCTGGGGAAAGGGAGTTGTTCGCACCCTACGAATCCTTTAAGAATAGACACCCCACACAAGCTCCACCCATCTCCTCATCCTCTGCCCCTCTTTCAGCAGCCCCATCTAGCCTCCTCCCCCATCTCCCCCCGGCTTCTTCGGAGCTTCCCGTTTGATACCCCGCCTCCCTTACATGTCGGGTGTGCCATTGCTAACCGCCCCCCCCACTTGCAACACTTAGGGAGCCTCTTCTTCTGGCGCCCCCCCCTGAATAGCCACCCAGTTCCCCACCACCACTACCACCCCCATCCCGGCTGGGCTCCCCCACCTCCAGCCGCAGCCCGCCCGCTTCCCTCACTCACCTCTTCCTCGCTCTCGTTGCGGAAGCAGAGGCAAGCCGCCCGTTTCTTGTATCCGTCCCCGTCGTAGGTGCGAGTCTGGTTGGACTTGAGCTTCATCATCCTCCGCTCGGGAGAAGGGGTGGGAGCACCCACTAGGGAGGCAGGCGAGGGACGGGTGTCGGCTCCGCGCGGGAGAAGGTCGGGATCTCCCAACCGCGGGGTGGGGAAAGGAGGCGCGGGGACCCGCTATCCCGGAGAGTCTCTGCCTCACACACCAGCCGAGAGGGAGGGGGAAACCCTCTCCGCAGCCGCTACTCGCTCCTAATGCTACCACCCGCCGTCCGCCGCCTCGCTCCCCCTTTCAGCTCTTCCCACGTCGGCACCCCAGCTGCCGCCAGCGCTCCGGCCACCGCCGCCAACGACGACGACCGCGACGCCATCTTGGGACATGCTACGCCAACGGCGCAGAGGCAGCGGGAGGAGAAAGGCGCTGGCTGAAGCTTCTCGCCTCCGACGAGCCGCTGCGCAAGCGGCGTAGCCGAGGGTTGGGAATCGCTCTCTCTCTCTCTCGCGCGCGCGCGCACCCCCCCGCCCTTCGGTTCCGGACACCCGTTACAGAGCGTCGGATCCCAGCGCAAGGGTTGCGCCGCCACACTAAGCGGAACGGTGTCGAGAGCAAGGGGGAGGGGCGCCTTTCTCCCTCCGCCGCCATCGCAGCCTTACGCAGCCTCCGCGCGCCGAAACTACACTGAGCCAGATGTCTGGCGCAACGTTTTTGCACAAGGGCTGACAGCGGCCCTGCGTAAAACGCGTAGCCCGACTGAAACAATGCCCATCTTGTGTGAGGAGGAGCAGCACGCCAAAAACGTAACGGCGGAGAAGTCTTGTAGCCAGGCTTGTGAGCGTGAAATGAAAGGGGGCTGAAGAAGGAGGTGTCTCCTCTTTATGTGGTGGTGGTGGAGAGAAAAAAAATATAAGTCTCCTCTTAGTTAAGCCAAAGGTGCACCTACTTGGAAGCCAGGGCGCATAGTAGGCAAAACTATAGGGATTTTTCGCCTCCTTTGCGAATAAATACTGTAGTATTTTGCCAGCACTCAGGCTGCAGTATTTTGCCACAATTATGGTGTGTCCCCGCCCTCCTCGAACCAGCAGGCATATAGCGATTACTGACTGCAAGGTGTGCTCTGTGCGACTGTCATTGATACAGGGATGTCTATGAGCGAGCAGCGGCGTGAAATGTTATTTTTAAGTTGTCTTTCTCTACTGCCTCCCACACCGTCTATACAACTTACCAGGCGATAAGTCACACAGAACTCAATAGAACTTGCTTCCGAGCTGACATACCTAGGATGCAATTACAAATAATAGGCCTGACAAAAACGTTTCCCCTCAGAACAAAGTTAACACTCTCCTGCATTTTACAACAGCAGCAGGACACTGACTCCTTTCTAACCCTAAGAAGAGAATGCATGGCATTTTATCTTCCATCAACTAGGGCAGCTTTAATTACATTCAAATTGAATGAGAGATGTCCTGAGGATGGAGCACATATGCAGGGCCCCAGATGATGATCGCAAGGTCCAGGTTGGTTCTTAGGAGGAAAGGATGGCGACAAACTGCTCTTCCTTACTGACATATAAAATCAAACCAGACCTCTATTACATTGTCCGTAGGGAATGGTGTTGTTTTTTAAAGGGTGATTTCAGTCCCTGTATTGCTTTTGACATCTTAAAGCTATAGTCCTATATGCAAGGAAGCCCCACTGAACACATTGGGATATCAGAGGTTATCATGAAATGCTTCAGACTGCATTGCAGATCCCTATTCATTCCTACAGTTAGAAGAAATGGCACTTTGAATTACACCAAGCCAGCTTGTTTTAAACTCTTGCAGCCCAACAGAGCATAACAAATTGAGGTGCCTCCCTCTTTGGCATCCATCAGGGCCACAGGCAAACCACCCTCTCATTTGCTTAAACATTCAGGCAAAAGCTACCCTAAGCCATGAGCGGACATAGTTAGAAGTACAATTCAGTTCTCTGTTCCAATATTGAAAACCACTATTTAGTGTGGAGTAGCTGAGTGTACAGCCAAAAGTTCACACTGCAGCAAACAGGATAACTTCGCAAGGGTTTCCTTTGCAAAGTTTCTTTAATACAGAACACTCTAGTTGGAAAATCTCCAACACAAACTATTAAATCTCTCTGTGTAGGCCATATAATGAAGAAAGAACCTGCAGATGGTTACAAGCATGGCCTAGGCATTTAAGTAGAATTTGTTTTAAAAGCAGAGGTTGATGGTCCTCACATATAAATGAATTTGAGACAGGATTTGGTATTATTACCAGTTTGTATCTTTATTTTCTTAAGGTGTGCAGATGTCATTATTTTTTTTTGCATTAGTACATTTTTTATCACATCTTCCCAAAAGAGCCCAAGGCAGCAAACAATAGTAATAAAATAAAAATTTAAAATATTAACAATGTGTTTACTATTATATCTGCAATATATTTTAAACCCTCAGTTAATAATAATAGTTTTAGTTATATTATCAGTAGTATTTATTAAATTTTTTGGTTCATTTTTACCAAGGTAACTCAATATATAAACAAACACATTAAAACTGGCATAAAAGAAAACCAAAGACAAATCTAAAAGAGAATCCTATTTTTAAAAGGCAGGATTAAAATATCCCATCCACTCAAGAAGGCTACAGGTAATAATTAAATATCTATACCACCCTTTATTTGAAAACCATAGGGCAGTTTACAATAAAAAAAAAGAAGCATACTACAACAACAACAAAATCCCGCCCTACACACAGTTTAAAAGGCCATAGATTGTTTAGTTAGGCAAAGGCCTTGAAGAGGAATGTTTTTGCCTGGCACCTAAAGATGTATAACGGAGGCATCAGGCAAGCCACCCTGGGGAGAGCATTGCACAAATGGGGAGCCACCGCAGAAAAGGTCTGTTCTCGTGTTGCCACCCTCCAGACTTCTCACAGAGGCGGCACATGAAGAAGGGCCTCAGATTATTATTGCAGGGTCCAGGTCAGTTAATATGCAGAGAGGTGGGCCTTGAGCTTTTGCAGTCCTGAAGCATTTAAGGCTTTATAGGTCAAAACCAGCACTTTGAATTTGGCCTGGAAACTAATTGGTAGCCAATGCAGTTGGGCCAGGATAAGAGCCAAAGGCCTGGTGAAAAGAAATGCTTTTGCCTAGCACTTAAAGCTATGTATTAATGGCACCAGGCAAGCCTCCCAGAGAGAGCATTCCACAAGTGGGTTACCACCACTGAAAAGTCGTATTCTCATGTTGCCAACCTATGGAGTTCCTGAGGAGGGAGCACATGAGGAAGGGCCCATGATGATTGCAATGTCCATGTTGGTTCTGAGGTCCAGCCTGGTTTTGGTGAGAGGTGGTCCTTGAGTCACATAAGGCTTTATAGGTCAAAAAGGCACCCCAAACTTAAGTGGACACAATGGCCCCATGTTTAAAGTACAGATTTTATGTACTGTCTAGCATGCAAACATTTCGTTATTTATTATTTAACATGATTTATATATCGCTTAATCAACAAAAACCTCTTAAGCGGTTTACTTGAAGCAATACCAAAAAAATACCTAATACCAATAAACTCAAAACTTTGAAAGCAGGTAGTTACATTTATCAAAATGTATCACTTCCACAGATCAAAATGGGCACTTATGTGGTAAGGCAATCCTTTGTAAACTGGTCCCAAGCTGTTGAGTTCAAGGTAGCTCTCCAAGCAAGTGTGGACGGAGGAATTACTCCTGTCAGTAATTGGGCTGCAGCATTATGCAGTAAATCTACCGTAGTTCCTGTCTACTACTATTGTGGTTAAGCTATCCCACAACTGGTGCAATTGTCATACGAGCCGAAGGCAGTCCTAGCCACTAAGGCCAGCTGGGCCTCAATTGACAAAGCTGGATCCAAAAGCTGCATACCTGTTCCTTCAGGGGAAATACAACTCCATCCAGGGCAAGCAGCTGGCCACTTTCTGAATCACAAGAACCACACTGCCACAGCACCTTCATCCTGACAGGATTCAAACCCACCCTGCACCCAGGCACTAGTCCAGGACCTACACAAGCTCTTGATTCAGATGTTATGGAGATATAGAACTGAGTGTCATTAACATACTGATGGCTTATAGTGAAATCCTAAGTGTGTCAACCCTGAAGCCCTATTAAAATAAAATGGGATTTACTCCTAGGTTCAGTGTATGTGAGATTGCAGCCTTACTTTGTTGCAGGCATCCATATAAATCAGTAATAAGAGATCTTCTGCCAGTCCACTGTAGACACAATGCCCAAACCTGATGGGATTCCCATAGCATAGGAGGTAAAAGCTGTGTTTCTTCCTCCTTCCTTCATGATATGCTGACACTGCATCATGCTGTTATATTAAATGGGAAGCCTGTGCATACCCTCCATTTCTCCATTAAACCTGCTTTTACTTTTCAGTCAAGGAACAGGAGCTTGAATGTCATGTCCCTTAACCAGGAACAGCAGGGAAGGCGAGATAGGAATGCGAGGGATACACATGGGCCTTCAATTCCCTGCAAAAGCATAGCACTGAGTGTCCATGCATGCCAGAGGGGCTGACTACCTATGCCCTATAAGTGTCAGTTCCTCTTGTTGACTTCATAAAGCGCAAGTTCAAAATGGGTAGCATTAATAATATCTATGTTATCTGAACAGCAGCTTACCTTGTTAGGGAAACTCAAAGAATTCTAAAGAATAAACTACAACATCAGTCAAAACAATTGCCCTTATAACTGATGACTAAAGTCCTAGACTATATCTAGAGTGATGATACATGTATACCCTGCAACCAAAAGGGGAAATGTAAAGTAAGAATAGACTTTTGAACTAAGAATTATATTTAGCTGACCACAATGTAAAGGCAGTGCTGCCTTTGAGTGACAGCGAGACTATTTCAGGTCAGCTATGTATGTTATACCACAATACTTCTATTGTGTGCTTGTATACCTTTAAAGAATAATACATGGATTTACTTGGAAGAAAGTTCCACAATTTATGAGCCTTTCTCCCAATCAAGTGGGTATGGGATTGCAGCTTAATAAACTTACATTGAAGCCCTGTGGCATTTCTACACAAAACCCAGATGTATACTACAAGACTAGTGTGATCCAGTCACAACAACAGTAGCTGGTAGTAACAGTAATCTACAATAGGGCAAGAATAATAATAGTTAATAATTTATTATTTCTACCCAACCTATCTGGCTGGGTTTCCCCAGCCACTCTCGGCGGCTTTCAACAAAACATTAAAAACAGAATAAAACTTCAAACATTAAAAACTTCCCCAAACACCTTCCCTAAATACCTTCATTAGGACCAAACACCTAAATAGGAATGATGCCCACAACCCTCAATGAGTCTGAATAGATTTAGTGAAATTCTAATTCAACAATTTCATACCAGAACTTCCTATTGAAGGAATTACTGAATTAAAACAGCACCCATGACACGAGTGTGCCCTGGCCACCCTAAATATGTCCCCCCGGTAGCTGAACATTACTATTGTGTCCATTCTTTTTCAGAGAGCTTAACCTGTTTTGTAACTTGTGAGGAAAGCAAAAGGTCATTATTGGTAGATGATGTGGCATTTCACACTGGAAGGCGAGTCCCTGATGGTATGACATTTTGCAAGACTGATATCAGCCTTTCCACCATATGAAATATCTGAGCAGCATACAAATAGCTTAAAACAGTACACAATTAAAAAGTTAAGTAACAAAAAATGCCCAGCTCCTACATCAGTAGGGAACCTCAGACTGGGTGTGGGGGTCAGCAAATGCAGCCCTCCAGGCCTCTCTGTCGGTATCTCTTCACCAAGCTACAGCCCTGCTTCACACACTCAAGTTTTTGGTTTGCTTGAATTTCTCCTTTAACTTTGATGTCTTGCTTGCCTGGACTGAGGATAGAAAGGGGTTTATGTAGAAGAGAATGCAGGCTTCAAGCTGAAAAAGGTTCCCCACCCTGACCTTATATTAAGGGAGTGTGTGAGAAAACCCAAAACCTGTAATTTATACAGAATGAGCTCCCGATGTCAAAATCTTTTTAGCTGAAAGCTATAGGCGATTAATGGTGTTCTGTCACCTTCTCTTTGGGACTGTTCTGTCGCAGGCAACTCCTAGGTTCATCTGGCTTTGTCAGTCTGTTCCTTCATTTCATTGAAATTCATTTTCACTGAATATCATTCAGTGTAGTTTTAAGAGTACTTGGGTGGGAGGAGTTCAGGTTTAGGTCCTTGTCCAGGAAAGAAAAATAAATGCAGTTGGAGTGTAGATTGTCTTGTAGCCAAATGGATCCGGTGGTGTATTCTACTTGGTAAAGGAAAGCAACTGAGATGTCCAGTAATTGAATCTCTTGTGTGAACTGCTGGGGAAATGAAAGTTACTGAAGTCCTCGTAAAATTTCTTAAAGGCTACCTCCTTGAGGATCCAGGAGTAAAGGAAAGATTGTTGAATACTATGAAGCCCTATGTTACCCAGGACAGGGCAGTAAACTTGGGAGGTAAAAGATATCCCCTAAATTTGAAATAAGCACCAAAAACGTTTTGAAACACACGAACACATGTCCCTTTAAGGGAAAAGAGATGTGATAATACCGAGTCTACAAAATGAACCTACCAACAGGGTTTCAATTTAGTACTGTGACTGTTCTTGTAAATAATCTGGAAAGCTCAGTGTTGCTGTCACCAACAAAGTGATTTCCAGATTATGATTCCATTAATGGATAAGGATGCCTCTGAATTCCATCTCCAGCTGGCTTTTGGGCCACAAGCCCAGGTACCAGCTGGGGGAGAAGCATTTCCTAATGGAAAGCAGACCCAGTGCATAGGATGGGCCCTCATCTTGTTCTGAAAATAACTGGAGATCAATGTTGTGTTGCAGGAAGGGGGGGATGTTTTCATTTGCCTCAGATCATGCTACATTTGGGTTTATCTAGTGCAACTCAGTGACATCCTGAGATGAGTGGAAACACTTCCTAATGGAGCATTACGCCACAGTATGCAATCCACACAATATATATTTAGCCCAATTCAGTAGACAATTCCATGAGCACAAAAAGCTCAAAGCATTTTGAGATTTAGAAAAAAATCTTAAAACCACCAGATTGTCACTGACAAAGCAGCAAAAGAAATGCCCTCTAGACATCCATCTCATTACCTAGTACTAGAAAGCATGCCAACTTTCCCTATCTAAGCAGGGAGCACATTTTTAAAACTAGCAACACAAATCTGAAAACAGTTGCAGCTCACTGTGTATTTTGACTAGCCCTAATACAAAATGCAGACAGAAAACATTAAACCATGTTTGCCTGCTGATATATTTGACTTCTTGTTATAGCCTCGTTAATATTGTGTTTAACTGCAATTCAGTAATGATGCCGGAAAAGAATAAAATTTGTTGCGTTGGAGCACAACATTACTTACCAACCACAGAAAAGTTAACATGCAGAGCTATTATGCTCTGTGCAAGTTGGGGAGAGTAAAGAGCTGAATTCTGGGAGGTAGGTGTATGTGCGAATCAGAGATGGGAAACCTTTTTCAAGAGCCACATTCCTTCATGGGCAACTTCTAGGTTTTACATGCCAGTGTGGACAGGGTTAACAGAAAAAGTGTGTGGGTCCAAGCAGATATTCCAGCAACAAGTCAGATTTCTACACTCATGCATATTTCCATTGTTCACCCAGACAAGCAGGAGGCTTGTTTAAGGACACATTCTAATCAGGCAGCTTAACATGGTCTGTGAGGGATGTGGTCTGGGAAAGTGGGGTGTGACCTAGGAAGATTCCCAATAGAGGCCTGGAGGGCTGCATATGGCCCCATGACCTTACATTTCCCACCCTGGTATATACTGTATGCATTTTGTAATTTATTCTGCTTTTGCAAGTCTTGAGAAGGGACCAGGAATTATGCAGAGCAGCAGAATCCTGCCTCACCACTGGAACCTCTATCTAGTCCTTTAAAAGGACAATGCAAATTTCTTCAAGACACCAAATTCTGTACTCAATGCACAACTGTAAATTTGTTACTGTCCTAAAACCCTGGTCATTACTCACATACTTAAGCCTATCTTCACAAGCATATGGTCCTGACACTGTCTCTCAACGTAACCTATCCTTCACGGGGTGGGTTGCTATGAGAATAAAATAGGGAGGAGAACCATGTACACCACATTGAATTTTTTGGAGAAAATGTGAAATATGAATGTTAAAATAACAGAAGGGCTGAGAGCATGGTCTTCAGAGATCTCATTCCGCCTTAACACCTTATATCAGAAGAAGTCACACCAAAAAGGAAAGCTGGGGATTTCCAATAATGTCTCCAGACTTCTAAAGAGCCCAGAACAAAGTAACACCTATAAGTAAGGATATCACCACCACACTGTGCAAAAAGCAGGTCATTAGCACCAATGGTATCATGGTTCTCGAGATATATGCAAGAAGCATGTAAAGGACTGCCCAGTACAGTCATACATTGTGTTGTGTTGTGTCTTTTCAGCTTGCGAATGTGGCAAATCCTTCACCGTCCATGCGTGTACATAAGCACTCTATCGCGCTCTGTGCTTGTGCAGAAGTGCCGCTCTAGTTGCGGACTTCTCGGGTACGAACAGCACCCCAGAACGGATCGTGTTCACAACTACAGGTACCACTGTATTAGGCACTAGACCAATTTCCTCCAGCTTTACAACAGCACACACTCTTCTATGCAAAATGGGTATTAATAGTAAGAGGCAAACACAGTTGGCATGCTAAACGCCGTAACTCAGCTGTACTCATTTTATATATATAAAAATCATACCCTACTTTCACATTGTTCAGTATCTACTGGTGAAACTATATACTGCCTAGATGTATCTGTATCTGAAGAAGTGTGCATGCACACGAAAGCTCATACCAAGAACTAACTTAGTTGGTCTTTAAGGTGCTACTGGAAGGATTTTTTTTGTTTTGACTATGGCAGACCAACACGGCTACCTATCTGTAACTGCCTAGATCTTTGGCAACCTTATTTAAGAACTGCATTCTATAGTACCTTACACTTCTAATTCATAAATAGAAAAGGTTTCATATATTTGCTGCTCATTTTTTCTTCCAGTTCTCTCCAAATGGTTGCTACTAGCAAATGCTTGGTCCACTATCTGTTTCAGCTCTCCATCAGTAAAGTGAAGACTGTGAGCCTTTGTGGAGTTTAATGAATGGAACCAAGACAGGAGAGACTATACTTCCAACAACCCCCAATTACAAATACATCCCAATACTGTAGCAAAGCTTTTTATGCTTTGTTGACTGAATCACAAGCTTGCTAAATATAGCAGCCTGTCCTGTTAATCAAAGCTTTAAAAAAACAACTATCAAGCCAATACAGCAATCCTATGCACAAAACATACCTACAAGTATTAAATTGTTAAATTGTTTGACTTTTTATAATGATTTATTGCCCTAACAGGACCAAGGTCAAGCAAGAAATAGTGTTAATGACTGCTTTTACTTTTTGTGGGACAATGGTGCCCAACTATGATTACATTGACTGCTAGTGGCACATCAATCCACGAAGTTGTGAACTATGCAAGCCTGAAATTTAAGGCCAGAACAAATTGCATATAAAATTTAAATTCATCCTGCACAACTTAATCAAATTTCAGGAGGCAAGATAATGATGATTGCATCTAGATGCAAAGAGGATAACATGGGGACTCCAGTTAGATGGGGAACATAATCAGGGAAGAATGGGCCGAAGATAAGTATGCCAACAGTTAATGCTTCATCCCTCTGACATCAAGAAATCATTTCCCAATTTTCTTCCAAGTTAGAAGTCTTAGCAAGAGCCACAAGGATTTGATATCTGTCTTTTAAAGTAAATAGTCAATATACCACATGTCATCTTACACATCATTCCTACTATGTTTTGGGGTTTATCCTCCACATTTTAAAACAAGCAATATTTCACCCATTAAGCTTCATAATTAAATGATTCAAAGCTACAAAGTGCATTTTTCACCTATTTATTATACACAAGATGCAACCAAACAGCAACAGATTTCTACTGAGGTGGTTGACCACGTCCACGCCCAAAGCCACCTCTCTGTAAATCAAAAAAAGAAAAAGAAAACATTATCAGTGCACCCAATACTACTACACATTTCATTCATTGGCATGATTCATCACTGCCTCTTCTCACTGCTAAAAATAACAGGAGAAGTTACCTGAATTCTAAGATAGGCAAAATGGGGGCCAAAGTGCAACAAAACAACATTTATATGAACAAGAAGGTCATTCAAAGGCACTTATCTATAAAGCAAGGGCTAGAGAGCATGCAGGTGAAAAGCAGGCAAGCTGTAGCTCAGACACAAGTTCAATTATTCTAGTCAATGAGAGCCTAGATCAAGTGTTATCAAAATTTCTACACCAAATTGGACAAGTGAATACACTGCATAGCAATGCATTTAAGCTATCAAGTAGTTGAAAAACACCAGCATTTATCTGGCAGGGCATGCATACTGCATAGAGATCAATTTGCCATAAATAAAATTGTGTTAGGTCAGGAAATAAAGAGTTTACAAGGTGCAACGTGACAATGTAAAAAACCAACAAATGAAAAACCTTGGGAGAAAGTTAGGTAGCTCAATATTAATCCCAGATTTACACCGGCAACATTTTGCTATCTTTTATTATTCAGCTATTTTGCTATTATTTTATTATTCAGCAGCTGTCCCCATTGTCTAATCCAGCAACTCTAGCAAGAGAGATTCTCACATGGGAAGACACCTGCACTTACTGCCCATGAATATTTGGCTCCCCATTTCTATCTGCATTGGTGACCCCAAACTAGCCAGATGCATTTTTCAATGGAATGGGGACATCTGCCTGCTTCTGGGTTATTATGTGGGACTAGCTGCCCATGACTATAGTTTGCCTGGAGTCTATGCTGCCTAATCATCATCACCCTCTGCTGTTTTAGAATTCATATTGGACTCAGAAGATAGCTTTATTAGCATGTGCCATTCGTATTATTACCCCAGCAATATAAACAGAAGCCTGAAATACATGTAATTGTGCCTGCAATACTGTTGCAAACTCAACAAGGAAGATATGAAAGTGTCTGATTTTGGTCAGAGGCGCTTACATGTTCTTTTAAGCATTTGCATAAAATTAAATATTCTATATATACTTACAAACTGAAATTCAGTAGCTGACCCAGCTCCAGCCTCTGCCTTCTTGTCAGCACCAGCTGAGAAGAAAAAACACTCCACATTATTCAAGACAAGGAGTACCGTGTAGAGATGTATCTATAATCTTTGAAAGCATTTTTAAAGTATCAGAATGCTAACAGTCATGATATTATTTAGGCATACGTTACTTATGTAAGTTGATTGCATAAATACAATATTCCTGCCCTACAAATGCTCTTGCCCTGGCAGCATCCCTTTCCGACTCTGGGAAGCTTGACAAGCCCAGCCAACCTTCCCACCGGTTTAGAATATGAGCAGAGGGGAATTGTACCATTATGTCACACTTCACTTTTTATCTTAGCGCAAGTCCAAAGCACAACTGGAGGGATTATCGCAAAAGCCCAGGATTAGGGCTGTGTTGCACTACCCTGCTCAGGCGCTCATATTCAGAGACTGTCCAACTCCCAATAGGGGAGGGTTCCTAGGTACCAGCAACCACGTTTTCGCTGGTTCCCAAGGCTAGCCAATACGTGCTGTATTTCCTCCAAACTTCAATACTATCTCATTTTAAATGAATGAAAAGCTAGATACAAGAAAGCAATGGCAGAGACCGGTTAACCTCTCGTTTTAAACACTTACGAGGAGCAGCACTGCGTCTGTAGGTGTCCCTGTCAGCCTCTCCCCGTGTAAGGCGAGCAGGACGCTCACCCTCCAAACCTGAAAAGGCAAAAACAGGACAAATCAATCAAGAAGCTTTCAGCTTAACAGTCATAGGGTTTTAAGTTCTTCAAAAATGTATATCTTATTTAAAATTAAGTCAGTAGTATTTATTAACCACATTGTGTACCAGTGTGTTGATAAAACATTTTTATTACAAGGGAAAGGACTTCAAAAATACCAAATACATTTCTCCCTTGAAAAGCGCTATTTTTTTAATAGTTCAGCTGAAAGCTAATCCATTTGGACCACTCTTAACCATTTTGAACTTAAAAACAGAACAACCACCTTCACTATGATCTAAGCATTATTCGAGGAATGAGCAACTGTCACTGCCTTCAACCTGTGGGCCTGAATTCCTGGTAGTGTTGAATGCTAAACTTACAGTGAATGCTCTATTGGCAAGGTAGGTTGATACACACAAAGCCACTTGTCATAAAGCAGGCAGTACATGGCTGTTGTATCCCAAACAGCTGCCTCCCTTGTACATTTAAAACCAGACTAGATTTTCATCTATTGGGTATCAGTTATGGTCAAAATTCTGTACATAGTTGGGCTTACAGCTGGATGAACCTGAAAACAGATCCAAGAGACCTATGCTATTGTGACAGATGAATCTATAGCAGCAACACTCCACTAATAACTGAATGCACTATCAAATATGTAAGAATCACCTAATCAAGTAAAGTCGTACCTTGTATACTGAACGCCTTGGTACTTAAGACGTTTTGGCTCCCAAGTGCCGCAAACCCAGAAGTGAGTGTTTCGGTTTGCAAACATTCTTTGGAACCCAAACATTAAACATGGCTTCCGCGGCTTCTGATTGGCTGCAGGAGCTCCCTGCAGCCAATCAGAAGCTGTGCTTTGGTTTCTGAACATATTGGAAGTCAAACAGACTTCCGGAATGGATTTGGTTCGACTTCCAAGGTATGACTGTATACAACTGCCTGTAAGTTTATTCAATATGTCAACATGAGAGTGCAAAGCATGTGTAAAAACGATAGGAAATGAATTCAAACAGAACTCTGCTAAATGTGTCATAGTTCAAAACTGTACATGGCCTTGATGTGGCAAGTTTAAATTATTTTCTCTTCAAGGCAAAACAAAAGTTAGCATTCTGACCAGTATCATTCTTATGACCGTGCTTATATGACCAAAGAGACTATTTTGGACTGATTCACCTGGACAACCTAGAAACATTTCATTAAAATGTAGAGTTTTCTAACATACGTCTCCAATAGATTCACACCTACAAGGATAATGAAACACCTCCATTTCCAGCCATGAAATGTATTTGGCAAAGTCAGGCTTCTTAACACTGTGCTCTCTTAATTTAGCTCCAATAAAATATAGCTGTCTTGGATGTAGAATTGAATAGTGGTAAGGAGTCTTAGTTAGCAAAATACAAATGAATGCAAGAAACTGTTCGTTCCTTCATTGCAGGGGATTGGATTAGATGGCCCTTGAGGTCCCTTCCAACTCAACAATTCTGATTCCTAAAGTCAATAGCCTAGTAATTTGTACAAGTTGAACTCATAGTACCTGCAACCTATCAGACACTTGCCCTTCTGTAACGGTGCATTCACATAGTTGAAGGCACATCCCAGCAGAAATACTTAAATGTTTGTGTCCTAGTCTTAAGAGTTAGAGGACTTTGTGAGAATCACGTTCACAAATCCAAGTGCTTTTGCCAAAATGTAATTCTTGCTTCATCCAAGGAAAGAATTCTGGACACTACGTCAACAGCAAATCCAAGCAAGTAATGTGAATTAAAGCTTACCTTTTGGCCGGGGTCGTCCAGTTTCAGGACGACTGCGGCGCAAGGTGGCAGGCACAATTTCAGGCGGCAGATGGAGGTAGTCCCTCAAGTACTGGATGCCCTCATTGGTCAAATACCAGTAGAAATGCCTCCATGCAAACTGCTCCTTCACATAACCACGAGATTTCAGCGACTAAGAAGATATAAGTCTAGTTGTAATTATCGTTAGTACTTATTTGTTCACAGCAATTCTTAATAACGTTAATTAACACTAACAACTTTCTACATCTTGAACTCTACATGCAAACATTAGTGGCAAAGGCGGGAGGAAGCTCAGCGTTAGGGATGGGGAGAGGGGAACGAATCATCGCCAGTTTTAAAAGATGGATTATGTTGTATAATGAGATTGCAGATGTTTATGTAAGTGTTCTGCAAAATATGGCAAGTTTTTGGTATTCCCTTTCTTCCTACCACAATGTTAATAAAACTGTTAGGCACCTTTAGGCTTCCCTATCTTACTAGCCTAGCTTTCAACCTTTTCAGATCCAGAACTCACTCTTAATTCCAACTGGCAACATAGGACCCAATTTAAAATTCTTTACTGCAAAGATCTTTCAGGGGGGTCAAAGTTGCACTTCCTGCACTCACTTCTTCTATGCAACTATTAGAAGCACAGAAGCCTTGACCTGGATTGGTTAGTTATTTTTTTAAAGATGAACAACATTCAGAAAATGTTGGTTATGCTACCACTGGTGCAACTCACTTAACGTCAGGGTGCAACATACCAGTTGAAAGCCAGTGCCTTACCTGCATTGCTTTCATGACGTGGAGGTTGGGCACATTTTTGTCTGCCAGTTCTGGGTGTTTAGGCATATGAACATCTTTCTTAGCTACCATCACTCCCTCCTTAAAAAGGAGTTCGTAGATGGCAATGCGGTTTTTTTTAGGCATCAACATCTGCAGGAAATTATAGATTAAACTTTAAAGAGCAGCCCCTTTTTTAGTTCAAAGTTAAGACACACACACACGTTTTCTCAAGAAAATGGTACAAAGTAATCTAGTACATTATTTTACTCTGTTGGAAGCTGAAGAGTATGAAAGAAGAGATGCATACTAAGCTTACATTAAAACGCTGTATACCTCAATTTTAAGCAACGCTAGACAAGACCTGTCATAGCAAACTGCCTTATACCAAATCAGACTTTGTCCATTTAGTCCAGTAGCATCATCTCTGAAGTGTCTCAGGAAGTAACCCTAATCATCAGAAAGTATTCTCTCTATTCATCATCTTCCACCCGATTCTTTAAAACAAAAAAAATTCCTTCCAGTAGCACCTTAAAGACCAACTAAGTTAGTTCTTGGTATGAGCTTTCGTGTGCATGCACACGAAAGCTCATACCAAGAACTAACTTAGTTTGTCTTTAAGGTGCTACTGGAAGGAATTTTTTTTTTGTTTTGACTATGGCAGACCAACACGGCTACCTATCTGTAACCGATTCTTTAAAATATTGATATGAATTGAACATGGGACCCTTTGCACGGGGTCCTACATGGGACCTACACTTTCTCTGGCAACATCCATGCAGAATACTCAGAAAAGCAAGTTCCATATAAACCAGGTGCTCTATGCAGCCTCCACTAACCATTACAGCAAGAGTAAAGTTTGATGATATTGAGAACTTTTGACTTCAAAGCTGTAATCTTGGATACTGTATACTTATTTACCCCATTCAACTCAATGCAACTTTCTTCCAAATAATTATGCATATAATACCAGGCTATTAAGATAGTTTCACATAAAAGCTTCCCTAGCAAAGTCCCCATTTTTATCATTAGCCTAACTCTGTCTTCATTTAAAGCCCTAAAACGACCTCTCACCACTCCCTGCTTTGCTTCTTCGCAGAACACATTCAGGGACACACAACTTCCATTTTACGATCGACTCATTATATACCATGCACATGCTCCTCGAGGGAGACGGGCGCGAGGGCTAAGCTAGTGTTAAGTCTCCCAAGCCCACACGCACTCCTACTCCAACTCTAGAGGAGCCGCGGCCTGGCTTAACAAACTGCCGCCTTCCAGCCGGGCACCCAATTCCCGCCCCGCATCCATGCCCCGTTTTCCATCTCCGACTCCTCTCCGGCCAAAACGAGCCTGGCAGGGAGGAAGAGCAAGGCGCCCAGGCGTAGCAGAGTGAGGAGCCGGGCCGACCAGACACAGGATGGGGGCGATACGGGGAAGATGGGGCGGCCAGAGCAAGGCCTTACCGTGGCGGCGGCAAGAGGCTCGAACGCTGGAAAGGAAGGAGCATGCGCAGTGCGAGCACTTCCTCCCTTAGAAGGACCCTTGCGTTTAAAGAGGTGGCTACTGCGCTGCCCGAGAGTTCTGTTCTCTGCGTCCCTGCTCAACTGTCGTGGACCCGGAAATAGGGAACGCGTCTGATTAGAAATACTGTACTAGTCTAATCGCTACTTAGGGAAGCCGTGATTATAGCTGTCTCTGATGTATGTTACTTTATTTTCTTGTGAAAGTTATTTTTTTTAAAAAAAACCATAAATATACAATGAAGATCCAACTGTAATAAGTACAGTAACAATGTCTCTAATTAACGTGTTGTGTACGCTTTATTTCATACATTACCTAGCAAAAGACAGCTAGGCCTAGCATTTGCGGCATTAAAGCAGTCTGGGGAATAAGAAAGCACTGGGGCTTGAATCAATTTTGTGCTTAGAATCTGGCTGCTGCTGAGGCCTTTTCTATATTGTTGTATTTGTGCGGCAAATAAATTACAACGTTGCATTCACGCACTGGTGCCCTTCAATTGGGCTCCTGCAGTTGCACTCTTGCGAGGGGCTGCCTTTCAAGACCGATCAGAAACTCGTAACTGGTACAAGATGTCACCCTCCACCCTTCCATTCCTGACGGGTGCCAGGTGGTCAAAGCATGCTGCACCTATCTTGGTCAGTTGCACTGGTTGCCAGCACGTTTCCAGGCCTACACCACTGGTATGTGGCCCTTGTGAATGGAATGTGGCCCTCAGGCTGAAATAACTGGTAGGTTTCTCACCACTGGCCTAGGATTGCCGTATTTCAAAAAGTGAAAATCCAGACACAAGGGAGGGAAAGAGAAGTTTCTGAGCTATTTTTAAGTAAATTCGCCCAAATCTACACTTCCTACATGGGTTGCCATACGTCTGCATTTTCCCAGACGTTTAAGTGTTTTCCTCCCAGGCACTGTTTCCGATGGCTGAATCCCGGCAATGTCTGGGAAATTCCAGACATATGGCAACCCTAGATTATCATCATCATCATTAAATGCCATTTAATAATGCCAGGCTACCTGTACCTCAAAATCTACATCAGAGAGTCTGCTCAGAAGCCTTATCCCTTATATCCTGTCAGTGAGCTTTGAAGACCTACCGTACTTTTTCCATGGTGCTCTTGATGGGCCAAACTGAGCGCCTTTGGGAGCAGGGTGGGGTGTCAATTTAGTAAATAAATAAATAAATAAAAGCTGGGGTCATAAATGGGCCACTAGGCTGAAGCCATCTGAATTTTTATTGCTACAGTTTCATTGTTTGGCAATGGATTTCAGAGTTAGTCTTATTATAAATGAATATTTTAAATGGTTTTTTTATTGTGTTTGGCTTTGTATCTGCATTTATGTTATGAGATGCTTTGTGAAGCATGTGCTTAAAAAGTGGGCTATAAATCATTTAAATAAAGAAGTAATTGAAGGGTTGCTGTGTTATATTACACAATGAGAAAATGCAGGATGCAGGGCATGCAGAGAATTGGGCTGCGCAAGTAAACACAGAATGCAAAAAAAAAATTGTCTGCAAAGGGGTTTATGCAGAGTCTATGCCTCTACAGCTGCATGAGATCCTGCATCCCTACAAGGGTCAACGTTTTCAACTGAAGGAATTAAGGGAGCTATAAAAATACTGACCATTCACAATAGCAATAATTGGTGATAACTCAAACATCTTTGCTATATTATTTAACACTCTTTATTGATTTCTTAATAATTCTAATTCAACAATTTTACCCTGGAATGAAGTCTTTGAAATTCCCTTCTCATCCCTAGGTTTAAATATCTGTTACGTGGCCTGTTGTTGCTGGTGAGTAGCTATTCAGATAAGATAGCTGTGTGCAATGAAGAACAGGTTTCCCACCTACAGCTGGTAACCAGTTAACCCAGTGGCATAGCGTGGGGGGTGCAGGGGGGCCGGCCGCACCGGGCGCAACATCTGGGGGTTAGGGTTAGGGGGCACAAATCCACGGGTTAGGGGGCACAAATCCACGGGTTAGGGGGCGCAAATCCACGGGTTAGGGGGCGCAAATTACTTGCCCCGGGTGCTGACAACCCACGCTACGCCACTGAGTTGACCTTGGCTCTCCTTACTCCCTTGAAAATATTTGACTTCCTAACCGAGTTCTTATGGAGATGCCATGGTGAAATTGTTTGGTATGATTGTTCAAATACAGTTACCAAGGAAATATGTGTGAAAATGCTTTTCTGTATGTAAAGATTAAACAAAAGTTCCTTTTCTCCCTCTGGGGTATGGGAAACTTTCATAAACTATGGTCCTGCCCACAGAAGACCAGAAGGGGGCAGTGTAATTATTAAAATAAACTAGGTTCCTGAAATTTTCACCAAGGCGGGCCTTAAATGATTCTTAGAAAGTGATGTAGAAACAAAATACAGTATCCTCCCTCTTTCTACTGGTCCACTCTCACACTTGTGTAATGCGTCACTGAGATAAATAGTCAATGGTTACTTCTTTTTTTCTCATTGTTATTAAGAAATGCAATGGATAAAAATACAGATGTTTACTGCAAATAGTACAAGCTAAGGAAGTGAAATTGGTGCAGGGTCCTGATCTAGTTCAGGCACACATTCTGGATCAGGGCCTCATGACTGCTTTTTCTTCAAAATAAAAGTGACAGGTTTAAAAGCATGCTTTTAAAAAATTGTGAATCATCTTGGTTTCAAAGAATATCACAGAGTATTTTCTTTCTGGCCCCTGGCAGCTGTGCTGTGGGATGCCACAGGACGCCATCCTTTCCTCAGTGCTATGTAGCATGTATATGAAATCATTGGGCACTGTCATTAGAAGATTTTGTGCAAGGTGTCATCAGTATGATGATATCCAGTTTTATTTCTGTGTAACACTTGAATTAGGAGAAGCCATTCAAGCCAGTGGCTGAATAAGGGCCAACAAGCTGATTCTGAATTCTGGCAAACCACAGGTATTGTGGGTGAGCAGTACCCCTGTCTGGATAATTAATCACTTGCTTGGAAGGGGTCATACTCCCTCTGAAAGAGGAGATTCATAGTTTAGGGATGCTAATTGATCCATCTCTGTCACTAGAGGCCTAGGTGAGCCCAGTAAGTAGGAGTGCCTTCTACCAGCTTTGATTGAGAACATCTCCAAATCTTCCGGTTGGCCCAGAAGATTGACCCAGAAGCTTCACTGTTGGCACAGAATATCACCATCATGTAACCCTATTGCTAAAATAATTGCACTGGCTGCCAATGAGCTGCCAGGCTAAGTTCAAGGTACTAGTGCTAATGTATGAAGCCTCTAGACCTCTTCTATATCAAAGAGGTGCTCCTGCAGACGCCATCCCAGCAATAGGTCTGCCCTGTACAATGTAGGAATCAGACTTTTAATGTAGCAGCACCTGCCCTTTGGAACTTCCTCCCATGGAATATTAGACAGGCACTATCTCTATTAGCGTTTTGGTGACTGTTTAACACCTTCCTCTTCCAACAAGCATTCTTAAGTGGACATTTTTATCCCAGTCTTTATCTGCATCAGACTAGAAATTGTAATTTACATGTTTTTGTTGTTAATTGCTTCAGGTTGCTTCACCAGAGACATTTCGTAAATGAAATGAAATAAATCATATGATTGTCAGGGAACTGCCATCAGCTGAGAGGCAAGAGGTGGAAGAGCAATTGTTTTACAGGGAGCCTGCAAAGATCTTGCAAAGCAGTTCCTCCTCTGGTGAGGAGGAAAGCCCCGCCTCCAGTGGGGAGGGGGTGCAGGGACCAGAAGATGCTAGGGAGAGCCCCAACACCGAGCCTGAGCAAACCAGAGAGGAGTGAAGTACCCCTTTGCCAATGCCCACTCTGCGCAGGAGGTTTGGGCGCAGAGAGGGGAGGAGAAGGATGGGGGTCACACGACTGTTATGCTGGGGGAGGTACAAGGACCGGCCACGCCCAGATTCTACAAGAGACTGATCGGACATGGACTTGCGATGTTCTGCACTGTAAATAGTTTGTATTAATAATAAAGCTTGGAAAAGACAGGTTGGAGTCTTGCCTGTTTGCTCTCGAGCAACCACACCAACATCTGACAATGGTCCTAAGGGTGGAAATTATCAGAGTCTACCTTAAGCACACTTCAATTGGAGGATGGCATTCATAGAGCTGTATCTTCACAAGAGCCCTTCCAAGCCTTGAAAACATTATTCATTATAGTTTTGCACATGTAAGCCAATCTTCTCCCACATACCAGCACCTCTGCACTCTTTCGAAAACTGCGCCTGCTCATTTCTGTCTGTTGTGCAGTTCTTAAGAGCGATAGACTTGTGTTAGGGGGGAGGTAGCAACCCTAGATGTTAAATAGAAGCCACTGAACCTTTCAGATTAAGTGATATAGTCTTTGGCTTCCACTCCTCAACCTTTCCAGGACAACAGGGAAACCAGCATATTTTCTTGCTGATCAAATCAAGCATCATGTGGCTCCACCTAAAATCCAGCTCAGCCTTCTGATTGGACAAAAAAGCCCATTTCCCCCAAATAATCCTGAGAAGTGTAGTTTGTTAAGGGTGGTGGGAGCTGTTGCTCTGTGAGGGGTACATTTCCCAGGATTCTCTGGGGGAAGTCGTGCTTTAAACAAGCATTGAATGTGCTTTAAATGTATGGTGTGGGGTCTGCTTAAAAGTTACTCTTCATGTTCCTTCCGTTTTAAAAGCAACTCCTTTCAAAAGTCTGAGTCAGAGCAGTGGAGAGATGGAGCTCCTCTACACCAGCCTAGTTTCATCACAGCCATGTACCAGTTTAACATATCACATTGCATCTATGCCACCAATCAGGGACTGTGTATAAGAGAATGAATAATACAGGAGAAGGGTAGCAGTCAGCTTTGGCTGAGTAGATAGTGAGAGAGAGGTTCTCCAGAGGACTGTCAATGCTGTCCCAGCTCAAATAACTATGCTCTTGTTTCTGGGGCATATGTAAACCAACCAACAAAGAGCCACTTACTAGATGCAAGGTCTGAAGGAAAGGGTGTCTGTAACATCTCAAATCAATGCCAGAGGGCAGATGTGAGTGTATATACTCCATGCTAATGTAAAAGGAAGAAATTAACATCACAGACTAAGGCTGCAAAACACATTTGGATCTGTGTCCTGTTCTGTGCTCCCTCTTTTACTTTTCCTTGCTTCATATAGTCACCTACACCCATCTAGAATTATTACTGTGAATCCTTCCGCCTCCTCTTATGCTTCCTCTGGATAAAATGCATGTGGTGTTGCCATACATGTACATCTCCCTTTCCCTGCAAATACCGTACGTTCACCTTTGCAAGGATCTTCATTATCCAATGGATGTTTTATTTACTTCAAATCGCATATAGGGAATTGGATCCAACTGGTAGGCAAAATCCTTATCCCCACCCCCACCTAGCCACACAAGCCAAGGTTGACGAGTGGGTAGTGCTACACACCTGTCATTGTGATGTCAGGTGACCCAATTCTGCCTGGATGGATGATCAGCTGATAGTTGGGTCTTGCATGATAGCTCTATGTGCTGCCCTTTTCAAATCCCACCAATCAGCTGATGCAAGGGCTTTGCTGGTGCTTCTGAGCATAGGAATACAGTAAACTGCTTTATTCTGAGTCACGCTGTTCATCCATCTAGCTCAGGATAGTCTACACTGAGCTGGCAGCAGCTCTCTGAGATTTTAAACACGGGTCTCTCCCAGCCCTACCTGGGCATGCCAGGAATTGAACCTGGTGTCTCCTGCATGCAAATTATGTACTTTACCATTGAGCTATGGTTCCTTCCCAAACTCTCAGACTACTTTAGAAATGCACATTTAGGGCATGTCCCAGCATTGTGTTGTGTGGATAAGCAGCGCTTTGAGTCAGAATACTAGTAGTCAATCACAAGCATGCCCAAGGCTAGTCCCTAAGCCAACTGTTGCAAGTTCAGACATATATGAAGGATCAGCATGGGTGGCAAAGCTACTGTAACGCCTCACATAGTGGTGGTACCTCTAAACTTCCACAGTGGGCAGTATTCTCTAGGGCTTCCCACTGGCTATGCAGTTACTGAAGGAATTTAGAACTGCCATCATTATTCCGTCTGCTTTTACTCTTGCTGTCTGAGCTGATCCTGCCAGGCCATCTGGACTAAGAGCAATCAGCACAGGAGCTGGAACCTTCAATGTGGGTTGTCTGACTCGTAATCTGATTCAGAATGCTGATCCCTGCAAAATGCTATATATAGAAGCGACCATTTTTTGAGGTACTTCCAGTTGCGCTTTCTGATTCAGCACTATCATTACTGCTGGGAGCCACATCTGTAAGTGCCCTTACTTTGCCTCAGGGAACTTCCAGATTGTCTCTATTTGGGGGTGGCATTCAATCGCATACTGCCAAATTCAGATTGTGCAATTCGGGTTGATTTTGGTTTTCTTGTGCAACAAACCACCTTCCTCCACCCCCACCTCCAAAGTGACAGGAAAATGCACTGGGAAGTGCAGGATTAGGATAGCAAATGCTTCATGCACTATTGCATAACCTCCCTGCAAACAAATCAGAATAAATGCTTACTAAATAGCCAGCATCATTCAACGTCCCCATAAACAAATACCGTAAATTGAGGAGGAAGACATAACAAATAGTCTGGAAGTGACCTTTGAGGCTAGGACACAGGTAGGGTGGGTTGGATTCTAGGACACCCCACAGAGTTCATTTTCTGCCCCAAATTGTTTTGGAGGAGATTACTTCTGTCTGCACACAAGGCCCTTGGGTAGACAGAACCCCACTGCTTTCAGCCTAGACAGGAACTGCTCAAGCGTCATGTCAAAAGGAGAGGCAGCTGTGGAGAGGCAGGTGCCATTTGTCTTTAATGGCAAATGAGCCAGCAGCTCTCATGCAGAAAGGCTGCAGTAATGTGGATGTCATGGCAAGACATTCCTGCAGAGTAGGCAGCTCATTTCCATCAAGGTCAGAAGCTATATCTGACAAGTTAAGTATGGTAAGTTTGTTCCCGTTTGGAACTTAGTTGGGTGACTGTAAAGAGTGCAGGAAATGTTATAGAGCAAACCTCCTTTTAACCTTTGATTAAATCAGGATCAAATCTCCTCAACTCCCACATAGTCAATGCTTTGACTTGCCTCAGGAAATATCAGGCTGTCATTTGAATTGGATTGGTTTGGTTGTTTTTGCAATTTAACCATTGTCTCATGAAACAAAAGAGAACAAAGCCAGAAGCAAACATTTTTGAGGTGATGTGAACCTTTCCATGGGTGTAGCCAGGGGGCAGCTGCCCTCCTCCAAATCAAGGAAATAAATAAAAATACTTAACAATCTGACCAATTGCATCGCAGAAAGCTTGCTTCTGCCCCCTCCCATAAATCTTGCGCCCCCTAACATATGCCCATGTTTGGGGCAGTAAGTTAACATTTTTATGCCATAGCATTGCTTAGAAGGAAAGTTGTTTCTTCAGTCCATTTGTCCTGGATTCAGGAAATCATCTTTCCTTCATTTGGAAGTTACACGTTTTTGTTGTTTCAGTTACATAACAAATTCCTTTGGCTGCAGTGCAATTATTCCACATCTACAGCAGCAGCAGTATGCATGAGAAGAAAATATTGGCCAGTCAAAGCCCGAGACATATTCCCTGGAGTTCAGGACTATTCTGGGCTGACTGTGTCAAGCAAGAAAGAAAAATTGCAGACGGAAATGTTGATGGGGTGGGGGATATGTACAGGAGCAGTGTCACACTACCTTTCTTACGTTCCACTGCAGACCATAAAGCATCACTGTTTTGTGATTTTTAGTTTGTCCTAATAAAAGCACTATGATACCTTTCCAGTTTGGATTGTATCAAGTGTAACACATCGCCACAAGAGGGCAAACTAGTGGCCTGATTCTCTCACAGCAGGTTTTCGTCAATGGAGTTCAGTTTCTTTTGTTTAATAATTACAACATTCTTTTCTAAAAGCGTATTCTACAGAATCCATCTTTGCATCTACTGCTACCCAGATTATACATACTTCAAGTCAGGTAATCCAAGGATTATTTCCTGCATTACTTATATGTGGCCCATCTTTTTATCTGCAGAGTTTTCCAAACATGTTTAGAATGTCTAGCAGCAGTGACATTTATTTTACTGTACTTTAATGTTATTTTTATACAAGCTGTTTCAGTATAATGCACATGGGCAAAACATAGTTCATTTTTTTTAAAGGAAACAAACAGAGCCACAGTGCCTGCTTCCAGACTTAGCCCCAGTCATTGCTCTTCAGCTGTAAACTACAAGCACAATTGCAACTGGCTATCCACATTATCAGCAGTTCTGGGGAAGCTGTGTTCCTCCAGGTGTTGTTGGACTCCCAACTCCTATCAGCCCCAGTAAGCATAGCCAATGGCCAGGGATGATGGGAATTGGAGTTCAGCAACAGCTGGAGGGCCACACCTTCCCTATAGTATCTATAGCATCATGCCTCTTTTGTGTGTACATCCTACTATCTTCTGTCCATACCAGTGGGTTTGACATAGATGCTTTGATTGGTAACTCTTTGAAGCTCAGCACACATTCACTATAACTGTTCTGCTGGGTACCATTTTATGACCCCTTTTCATTTTTTAAAATAAATTGTTTAATAATTGGTTAAACAGTTTTCCAGCTACTTCCCCCCCCCCCTTAATTGTGATAATATTACTTTCAGCCCACACAGGGGCTAAATATGTGATTGGCATCAGGTCTGCTTTAGCTCTGAGAATCTGCTGGTGGTGGGAACTGTTGAAGTAACAAGGAAGAAAGAATGAGAAAGGGGAGAAGAAAGGAGAAAAAGTGGAGGGAAGTAGAGGGGAAAATGGGAGGTGGAAGAAAGGGACAAATTTGCAAAAGGCTAGATAAAAAGACACAATGGCAAATATGGGGGGGGGAATGGGAAATAGGGGGATCCCAGGAAAGGGAGAGCACTTATACCCCCTGATCTTATTTTATGCTTTCTCTGCAGTAATGTTTTCACCTTGTGCTGTCAGCGAGTCATTACTCACAGCCTGGCCACCGATTGGCTGGCTAAAAATGCCTCTCTAATCTCTGGGCTGATCTTTACCCCCCTCCTCCCCATCTGCTGTGACCTTCCTTCCAATGTGTACAGGCAGAGAAAGAAAGAAAGGGAAGAATCCAGTATAGTTCCTTTGCCAGGCAAACTGGCATCCTAAACTGAAAGTGAGCCAGGCAGGCCAGACTGCTATCAACCTGACGGGCATTGGGACCTCGCTTATCTGGCAGCATCTGATGGTCTCTACAACCACTCCAGAAAGGTAGGCCATGAGGGATTCTCCCGTCCCTTAAGAGCATCTTTATTGTGTCATCTGGGGGGTTGTACTCACATTACAGCAGGCTGTTCCATCAGCCAGGTGGTCCACGGCATCAGACTACATTTTTTTGGGATGGAGCCAGCCTTGGCAGGGTTGTACGTCGCTTTTAGTATGCCGGCAGCCAATCTGCTAGGCTGATCTAAAGGTGCGGGTGTTAGGCCTATAATGTTCCCATGAGACAAGCTGGCATCAGGTGACTGTTGAGAACCGTAGAACAGCATAAGGTCCTGTTTCTAATTGCTGTGCTGCCGTCATTCCATTCATGCTCACAAAAGACACAGACACTCATGAGGCATTCTCACAAGGGGTGGCACCACGTCGTGTAAGGATCCACCTTTGGTTATGGCAGGGTTCTTGTTTTGGGTGATTTCCACCTCCCAACAGTTCAAATTACCCTCAATGGTTCTTATTTCACCACTTCAATTCAATAGCTCCCTCCCAGCATAAGCAAAGCCCAGAGGATTCATTAGATGCTATCCAGGTAGACAGAGAAGCATCACTTATTATACAAAAGCTGGTGGCTAGGAATGAGGTTGATGGATGTGTTGTGTCTGAGAGGTGCTGGGTAGTCTCTAGCTGAGTTCTTATACACAGTTGTTATAGATGTGTCATGTCATATTTCTTGTGTACGCTGCAACATGGGCATTGATGGCACTATACAAATAAAACTGAAACCCAGAATATACCGGTATTCAACACATGATATAGAAATATGGTGTGACTGTGATCTGGAAGCTCTATCAGTGTAATACGCAGACGCCAAACAACATTTAGCGTACCATCTTGGTTGCAATTGTGATTTGCTGTCCCTGACGGGAACATAAACACAAAGCTGGCACCATCTTAAGATCAGCTGTTCTGTCTCTGATAAGCGCTGATCCATAAGCTCTACAGAATCTATCTGGGTCTCCTTGGTTTTAGCTTTATACCTTTTTACACTGCCAGCTGTTTCTAAGGCAGCCATGCAGGAGAGGAAACAGATTAGTGGGAAATGATTAGCCTAGTAGGGTGTTTTCCAGGTCTCCACTAGCATAGTCTTCCAAGGAAGACTGCGCAGTTATCCATTGGCACAGTCTTTTCTATCTCTGCTCCAACGTAATGAAACCCCTCCCACCTGAACATCAACAATGGGAAAAGGCATAAAGAAACACCCCTACTTCAGTCCTGCATGACAAGAACAGCAGCAACAGAGCAAATTTATGCAGGTCTACTCAGGAAAGTGTGTATAGGATTGCATGATAAGAGACTGATAAGCTCAAATTTGAAAATGGAAAATTATATCTGCACTTGGCTGGAGTAGTTCAGAGATGGGGCGGAATCACATTTTAATATTAATAAAGTTATAAACAAAAGGCTCATGTGTTGTTTGGAAATATGCCAGGGAGCCACATTTGGACTTGGCTTTTTGATGCAAAGTATACAAGGTTACTATGCTATAACAGCTGTAGAATTTGAGGTGGCCTTGAATGAAAACTAACTTTGTCAATGTAGATTCATCTTACCATTACTTAGGGAGTAGTTTAGTGACTCTTTTAAAACAGTTCAGTTTTCTGAGTATCAAGAGATGCCCACACTTGCTGCTAGAAGACACTACTTTTCCAGACAGAGCAAAGTTTTTGATAGTGATGCCTTCCATTCCTTTCATTCCATCGTGTTCCTGCTAAGAAACTCTTCAAAATGTTAATCTCTTTAGTGGTATATGTACACTTAGCGCAGCTCCCTGAATCATTAATTGTCAGTGCAATCCCTTGGATGTCTACTCAGAAGTAAACCTCAGTGACGCTTACTCCTGGGTAAGTGTATAAAGGATTGGAGCTTTAGATACCCAGGACCTCAACGACTCCTGGATCCAGTGCCAGGGTATTTTGTGCCCTTGCATGCACATACCTCCAAAAATTGCTAACTTCAATTTTCAAAAAGAGATGTCTTGTAACAAAAACAACAAGCACAAAACGAAACTGCTAAATTGCAAGAATAAGTAATACAAAAATATTTTATTGTTTTTCTCAAATACAAAAGAAAATGTTTTAGCACACAAATCATTTTGAGTAATTTTGTGAAGTGTGATGTTAAAATTTAAGTTCCTTAAAAGTTTCAATTTCAGGCATATCAAAATCTCACTTTGCATGCCTTTTCGTTTACCAGTTCCTTCAGGCTGATGCTTAGGCATGTTCATTTTTTTTTATAAAAATTTTTATTAAGATTTTTTACAGATACATATTTAACAAACAGAATAGGTTTAATAACATCCTTTCATTCTATTGTGGACCCCCTCACGTCTCCCGCTTCCACTTTCATCATTAAAAACGAATTTTTCCAAGCAAATTATCATCTTGTTTATAATCTTAAGTGCAGTATTTAGGTTAAACTCAAATAAAAAATTATAATTTAATGGTAGACAGTTATTTCTGCTCTGGCTTCCTTGTTATGATTCAACCAAATTACAATACTTTTGTAAATAAATCTTAAATTTCTTCCAGTCTTCTTTAACCCTCTCCTCTCCCAGGTCGCGGATTCTGCCAGTCATCTCAGCTAGTTGCATATAGTCCATCAGCTGCATCTGCCATTCTTCCAGTGTGGGTAGATCTTGGGTTTTCCAGCTCTTAGCAATAAGTATCCTTGCCGCCGTTGTAGCATACATAAAAAATGTTCTGTCCTTCTTTAACACGTTCTGGCCGACCATGCCCAGAAGGAAGGCCTCTGGTTTCTTGGTGAAGGTATACTTAAATACCTTTTTTAACTCATTATATATCATTTCCCAGAAGGCCTTCACTTTAGGGCAGGTCCACCAGAGGTGAAAGAATGTTCCTTCATTTTCCTTACATTTCCAACATTTGTTATCAGACGAATGGTATATTTTAGCCAATTTCACTGGGGTCATGTACCATCTGTATATCATTTTCATTACATTTTCCTTCAGAGCATTACATGCTGTGAAGTTCAGCCCGGTGGTCCATAACCTTTCCCAGTCCTCAAACATAATGTTGTGCCCTATATCTTGGGCCCACTTTATCATAGCCGATTTAACCAATTCGTCTTGTGTGTTCCATTTCAGCAGCAAGTTATACATTTTTGAAAGTACCTTAGTCTTAGGTTCTAACAGTTCTGTTTCCAGTTTCGATTTCTCCACTTGGAATCCTAACTTTTTATCAATCTTAAACACTTCTTTAATCTGAGCATAGTGTAACCAGTCTCGCACTTTATCTTTCATTTTCTCTAAACTCTGCAGTTTCCAATTGTCTCCATCCCTTTCTAGTATTTCCCAATATTTTGGCCAATTGGCCTCCATATTGGGTCTTTTTCGGGCCTTAGCCTCCAAAGGTGACAGCCACCTCGGTGTTTTGTTCTCTAATAAGTCTTTGTATCTTGTCCAGACATTAAATATTGCTTTTCTGACAATATGGTTCTTAAAGACCTTGTTAATCTTAACCTTATCATACCATAAATATGCATGCCATCCAAATGCATTGTTAAAACCTTCCAAATCCAGCACGTCAGTGTCCTCCAGAAGTAGCCAGTCTTTTAGCCAGCAGAAAGCTGCGGCTTCATAGTACAACTTTAAGTCTGGCAGGGCAAAGCCCCCTCTTTGTTTTGCGTCCGTTAGTATCTTAAACTTGATTCTGGGCTTTTTGCCCTGCCAGACAAATTTGGAGATATCTTTCTGCCACTTCCGGAAGCACTCCGTTTTATCTACAATCTGCAATGTCTGAAACAAAAACAACATTTTTGGCAATACATTCATCTTAATAGCAGCTATTCGACCTAACAATGAAAGTTTCAATTTTGACCAGCTATCCAAGTCTCTCTTAATTTCAGACCAACATTTTTCATAATTATCTTTGAACAGACTCAGATTCTTTGCTGTTATGTTTACCCCTAGGTATTTAACTTTCTTAACCACAGTTAACTCTGTCTCTCTCTGAAACCGTTCCGACTCAATATCTGTCAAGTTTTTTCCCAACACCTTAGTTTTTTGCTTATTTAGTTTAAATCCCGCCACCCGACCAAAATCTTGGATTAGTTGTAGTACTCTTTTCGTACTAGATTCTGGCTCCTGTAATGTCAGAACTAAGTCATCTGCAAACGCTTTAAGTTTATATTGTTTCGCTCCGACCTGTATCCCTTCCACCAACCTGTCCCCTCTAATCGTGTTCAAGAGCACCTCCAGGACCGAAATGAATAATAACGGGGAAATCGGACAGCCTTGTCGTGTTCCTTTTTCAATTTTAAACTCTTCTGTAACCACATTGTTAACTATCAGTTTAGCCTTTTGTTCTGAGTATATTGCATCAATCCCATTCTCAAACCCCCGGCCCACTCCCATTTCTTTTAAATTCCCTTTCATAAACTTCCAGGATATGTTGTCAAAGGCCTTCTCCGCATCTATAAAAATTAAAACAGCTTTAGTATTTATGTCTGTTTGTAAAAGCTCCAATATATCTATAATGTTCCTTGTATTAGCAGACATATGTCTACCTGGGAGAAAGCCTGCCTGGTCTTTATGAATTACTTTGTTTAAAACCCTCTTGAATCTACTTGCCAAAACGTCTGCAAATATTTTGTAATCCACATTTAAAAGGGAGATGGGACGGTAGTTCTTAAGCTGTGTCTTTTCAGTTTCCGATTTTGGTATCAATGTGATGAAAGCTTCTTTCCACGATTCTGGCGCCTTCTTCCCCTCTAAAATTTCATTGCTGACCTCCATCAGTGGTTGTATCAGATAGTCTTTCAATGTCTTATAGTACTTGGAGGTCAGCCCGTCTGGTCCTGGTGATTTGCCCTGTTTCATGTTTTGGATGGCCTGCTCAATCTCTTGTCGTGTTATTTTGCCATTCAGAATTGATCTATTTTCTTCTGACAACTTTGCCAGTCCATTTGTCTTTAAAAATTGTTTAATCGCTGCTTCATCTTGTGGCCCTTGAGTGTATAATTTTTTGAAATATCTCTGGAAACACTTTCTAATCTCTCCGGGGTTCTGGATACATCTTCCTTCAATCTCTAAATTTGTCACTGTATTTAACTTTTGTCTCCTCTTCAACTGCCAAGCTAGCAGTTTTCCACATTTATTAGCCGACTCAAAAGTTTTTTGTTTCATTAGTTTGATTTTCCATTCTATTTCCTGATTTATCAATTTGGAATATTGTGCTTGATAAAGTTTGATTTCTCTCAGAATCGGCTGAGACTTCGGATTAAGTCTTAACTTCTTCTCCAACTCCTTAATTTTTTTCCAAAATTTTATCTTTCCTTTCGTTTTGTTTCCTTTTCTTTACCGTGTTCTGTTGTATCAGGAACCCCCTCATCACGGCCTTACTTGCATCCCAGATAGTTCTTTTTTCCACTGTGGTGTTCATATTGATCTCAAAATAATCCTTTAGAGCTTTTTGGGCCTTCTTGGTAATCTCCTGATCTCTAAACAAGCCATCATTCATCTTCCATCTGAAGGAACCGGTTGGAATCAATGTCATGTCCATTCTCAGTGCGTTATGGTCGGAGCATGTCTTTGGGCAGATTTCCACCTTTCTGATCTTAGGTGCCAGACCTCTAGTTATCCATATCTGGTCGATTCTTGTCCAAGTCAGTTGGGCTTCAGAGAAAAATGTTCCTTCCCTTCCCAAGGGGTTTCTCACTCTCCAAATGTCAATCCAGTCCATATTGTCTGTCATTTCAAAGAAGGTCTTTGGTAGTCTCCCATCTTTAGAAATTTTTTGACTCTGTGACTTATCCATGTTGTTTGATACGACTCCATTCATATCTCCCATCATAATGATGTTGTTGTAGTCCAGATAGTCCAGCATAGTCTCATGCAACTTCTTATAAAATTCCGATTTTCCTTCATTTGGGGCATAAATTCCTAATATCAATATTTTTTCTCCTTGATGTTGTATTTCTATCGCCAAAATTCTTCCATGCTCGTCTTTAAACAGAAATTTAGGTGAAAGGCTCTCTTTTGCATAAATTACCACACCTCTCTTTTTAACTGTATCCGAAGATATAAATTCCTGACCAAGTCTTTTATTTATTAACACTTTTCTGTGGAGCCTAGTCACATGTGTTTCCTGTAAACAAATAATGTCCAAATGTTCCTTTTTTAAGATGTGAAAGATTTTTCTCCTTTTTCCTGGAATATTGCAGCCATTTATGTTCCAGCTCAAAAGTTGCAGAGACATCCTGAATATATCTGGTTATTCTTGCTGTGGGGGTACCTTGTTCTCAGATTTTCGGGGGTCCGGGGGTGCAGGAACCCCCGGAGGTTCAGGCCCTGGGGGTAATCCAAGTCCTTTATGAAGATCTTCTCCGTGTGCCACCAAAAACTTGTCTCTATCCTCCGGCGTTCTAATTTTGGTCTTCCTCCCTCTGAAAGTAAACGATAAACCTTGGGGAAACTCCCACCTGAAGATGATTGAGTTGCTCCTTAGCAATTTTACTAATTCCGAATAGTCTGATCGAAGATCCAACAGCTGTTTAGGAATATCCTTATAAATTTCAATTCTTTTGTCCAAAATATCCAGTGACTTTCCGTAGTGCAAGCCTAGAATCTTGTCCCTTTCCTCCTTTGATCTCAATATTATCAAACAGTCTCTGGGCTTCTCCTTCTTTATAAGTCTTCCAAGCCTAAAAGCAGATAGTATTTTAAAGTCTTTTTCTTCTAAGTTCCAAAACTTGGAAAATTCTTTGGTGAGGAACTCAGTTAAGTTACCTTCTTCCACTTCTGGAATTGAGCGTATCCTTAAATTGGCCTCCCTGTTCCGAAGTTCTGTCATGGAAAAGTAGATCTGGTGTTCTCCTACTTGTTTGCTGAGTGGTCTTACTTCTTTTTCAAGCTGTCCCAATCTTTGGCTAGTGTCTTCCGCCAATTTCCGATTTTCACCTACAGCCTCCTTCAGTTCTCCAATAGATTGAACATTCTGTGCAACTTGTCCAGTTAGTCTATTTAAACTTTCTGTGTTTAAGTCAATTTTAGCTGATTGCTGGTCAACCTTTCTGTCCAGAGCCTCCAATTTTTCAAAAATTTTCTCCAAAACAGTGCCACTTGCTCCTGAGGCCATATCTTCCAGTTGTAATTCCTCAATTTCTCCCTCCCCTGATTGTAGCAGGGAAGCCGCTTCTGCCTCAGGAGGCAAAGTAGTAGGCAAAACAGGCACAGATGATCTACGCTGTGAGACTGTCGGTAAAGTTAACGTTGTTTGTCTAGTTCTTCCCCTTTTTCTTGTTCCACTCATTCCAAAGTTATCTAAAAACCAAGGTCAAACTGAATTGTTCCCATGAGAAAGTAAGAGCCCAGATGGTAACACTCAACCAGGAGGCCGGGAAAGAGAAAGTAAAACAAAGTCACTGCTGTAAATCCAAAAATCCTCTAGGTGGAGCTTAGAATGTCTTTGGGGAGGAAGTCCAATCCAATTAAAATTAATAAGTCTGAATTGATCTCCAAAGATCTTCACAAAGATAAATTTTAGCAGAGTTAAAACTTAAAGCCAAACATTGTTTCCAAAAGTGCTTAGACAGCAAGTGTTTCAAAGTAACAAATTCAAACTCAGTATGTTCCAAAGTTCAGATTCAAAGTATCCAAAGCCTGCAGACTGTCTGCTCAGTTACTCAGGCAGCTCCAGTACCTGGGTTTCTTGCTTTTATTTATAATCCAATAGATCAACAGAAGACGGGTATCCTTGTCTCAATAAAGGTCCAAAAATCAGCCACTTAAAGTCTTTAAATCAGCCAGGAACAACAGTTTAAATAGGTGCCAGATCAGTCAATGCAAAACGTTACTCTTTGTCTCCACTCCTCCTGCTCTTTACTTTCAAGTTCAGTGTCAGCGGAAGACGGACTTCCTGTTTTTCGTCACTCCGCTTTCGGCCAAATTCACAATTTTTAGAGGCTTTAAAAGTATATTGTCCAGATTACTCACGGGTTGTTGCTTTCCAAAGTTAGCAGTTTCAAGAAGAAAGGTCAGCGCTCACCGGCAACAGCAACGCGGCTTCGCTCCGTTGATCGCGAAACGACCCACAGTGCCGCTACCCCCTCCGCGGTCCGGAGCCCCTTACGGGGTCCCTTCGTCGTTTTGGGGGCTGCTTTTGGCGCCCGCCGGGTCTCAGGACCACAGGCTTCTGCTGCCTGTGGTTTTTCTGGATGGGTCCCCGCTTCGCCGTAGCGGGCGACCCGTTTCGACGGAGCTACCCTCTCCCGTTCAGGAGCTGGCAGCTATTGCCGTTCGCGCCGCCTCCGGAAGCTGATGCTTAGGCATGTTCAACTGATATAGTTGGTAAGCCAACTAGTCTATTTTGCACCATTGTTCAGTATATGTCAGTTTTTATAAGTTTGAGCTTTGAGAAACTGTGTTCACCACTTGCCACTGACACTGGAAATATGAGAAGGATCCCTAGAGCAACAGAAACATTAGGCACATTACCCAGCAGTTTTTGTGGTGGTGGTATGGACTGTGGATTCTTTGAGTTATAAGTTCACACTCACAGACTTTCAGCATCAATATCGTTGTTTCCATTGTGCAACAATGATTTTTTGAAATTCTTGCAGGCCTTAAGTACATCTTCAATAGATTTTTTTTGTTGATACTGTATATATCATAGCCAAAGTGGGAATTCCATTGTTGTAGCTGTCAGAATCTCACTTCAACAGCTTATGTGGCCATGTCTAAGCCACAGTAGAAACCTACCGTACCTTGAATTTCTGCTTTGCGTCTCGTGGCGTCTCTTCTTGGACCTCATACTCAAACTGCTGTTTCTTTCTCCTTTTTCTAACTTGTTCTGTCTCAAAGTTTGGTAGTATCTCCAGTTACTCTGCAATCTTATAAGATAGAACAAAAACTAATCTATATGAAATTGTGCCCCTGAAAGGTCAATGCTGTGACCCTGTGAGATCTGCACCCTAGGTGACTATGTAATTAGCCCAATGATAGCACTAGCCCTGCCTGGGCCCAGTGTCATCTAGGGCCCCTGCTGGCATTCCAGAGAAACTCAGGTTGCAGTGGCGTAGCGTGGGGGGTGCAGGGGGGGCGGCCGCATCAGGCGCAACATCTGGGGGTTAGGGTTAGGGGGCGCAAATCCACAGGTTAGAGGGCGCAAATTACTTGCCTTGCCCCGGGTGCTGACAACCCACGCTACTCCACTGTCAGGTTGCTTCTTGTCCTTTTTGCATCCAACCCATGTGTATTTTTTATGATGTTGTTGTTCAGGGGCTTGTGTCTCTAACCCAATCTGCTTCTTCCTGGTTTGAACAATGAAATTAAAAAAATTCTGGGAATTGGTAATTTTCGTACCTGTTTAGCTGAGCCCACTAACAGTTTTATAAAGTTTTATAAGTAATATTATAATGCAACATTTTATTTTCAAGCAGTATGTCTTTTTCTGCTGCCTTGATTCCATACAAATAAATATAAGTTCTGAATTGGGGGAAATATGTGTTTTGCTATTATGATTCTGCTTCTGCCTAAAACTTCACAATGCTACCGTCTAAGCTCCATCAGACTGTGAGAAGTGGACATTTATGGACTTAAGGGGGCAAATAAGCTTTCTGTCAGCTCACAAGGCAGCTTACCTGAGTGCAACTGCTCAAGGCGTCCTCAGCCCAAGAATCTGTGGGAGTGAGGGTTACCTTTTGTAATTGAGATGTTAACATAAAAGCTGATGAACCTAGCTCATTATTTGTGTTATTTTGGTCAAACACAGGAGAAGCATTACTGTGGACAGATAACTCCATTATGACATTTATTTACATTCATTCATTAAGAATATTTCTAAACCACTTTTCAGCTCTAAACAAGGCAGTTTAAACTCACAGAGGGAAAAATAAAATTATTAAACATGTTTTAGCAAAGATCAGATACATAAAGAGCAGAGGAATTAAATAATTTATTCAAACTGAACACAATTAAAAGCCTCATGAAAGACAGTAGAAACATTTTACTGCCAACTTAAAAACCACCAGGAATGGGGCTAATCTAAATTTCTTTTGGGACTGGGATGCTGATAGAGAGGAGATCCTATCTCAAGTTCCAATCAACTGCACCACTTGCTTTAGATTAAGGATGAGAAACCTGTTGCTCTCTAGATTTTGTTGGACTCCAACTCTCATCCACCCCAGCCATCAGGGCCAATGGTTATAGGTGATGGGAACTGTAGGGGAACAACATATGGGCAGACATAGTTCCCCATCCCTGATTTAGATGGAGAAGGATCTATAAATATATACGGATATATTTGCAGAAGCGACATATACTGGGGGTTCCAATTAGGTATTTGTGTATCTGGATCACTTCAGATTTTGAGGAGTTAGTACAAGTTCAGTTCATAATAAACTCCAAGAGTAGTTTATAAAACAGGACCTGGCTAGATGGGCTTAATTGGAAACTGGAGAAAACATGCTATTTGGGTTTTAATCTGAACCCAGCTTGCCATTTAGGAGTTTTAGGCAAAGGATGGAGAGGTTCCCAATCTGTTTCTAGTTCAAAGGGTTCAGGAAATATCAGCAGGCATTACTCTCTGTCACCTCCGTTGGCAGGGAGATTAACAGTCTTGGCCAGGGTTCACGTGAACAACTGGTGTAAACTGATATCCCCAATTGGAGTTCAGCACTGCGTCAGCCTCATTCGTGAGCATCTCTTGTCTAGATTCCCCTGCCTCTCTTGAACACAGATTATTATTTGGCCAAGGCTCTAACAGGGCACTCCGTTGTTCGGCATTGTTAAGCTCCAGGCAGCAGCCTTTATCACAGCCCCACCCTGGGGGAATTCCTTCCGGATATAATATCCCCAGGCTGTGGCTCTAAGCCTGTCACCTGCTATTGTCCCACAAATTGATAACACACACTCACAGGTTCTAGTTACAGCTTTCAGAAGCATCCACCTACAGCATGTGCTGGGAGTAGAGCTGTCACGAAACCATTAGCACCTATGCCTGGAGGGCAACTACCCTTTTTCACATCAGCGATGCTACAGCCTTTTACCTTGTCTGGCTACGTGCAGCAGAAACGCAAGGGGAGCTGTCGAGCTCTCTTAGTGCACCAGCAAAAAGGCATAGCTGTGCAAGCTGGTCTTGTTCTCTGTGCAACTGGAAGAAGTGCTAGCAAAATATTCACATGGCATTTATTGTATGGTTTTATGTATAACTGTTGGAAACCGTTCTGATATTTTAAATGAATAGCGTGGTATAAATATTTTAATAAATAAACTGCTTTCTCTTCATCCAGACAGGTTAGCTAGGGCATTACTTAGCTGATCTTACAGGGCAATTCCCAGTTGTTAGCCTGTTTCAGCATGTAGAAATATAAATGCAATAACAAACATCTGAAATGTATTTATCTCAAGTGGCTCTGGATGTGGCTGTCAGGAAGGAGCCCTCCCTACTCCTAGGACTAACCAAATCTGGTGAGAGATAGGATTTTAGTAGTAAAGGTAAAGGACCCCTGGATGGTGAAGTCCAGTCAAAGGAGACTATGGGGTGCAGCGCTCCACTCTGCTTTCAGGCTAAGGGAGCTGGCATTTGTCCACAGACAGCTTTCTGCATCATGTGGCCAGCATGTCTAAATCACTTCTGACACAACAGAACACCGTGACGGAAGCCAGAGTGCACAGAAACATCGTTTACCTTCCGGCTGCAGCGGTACCTCTTTATCTACTTGGACTGGTGTGCTTTTGAACTGCTAGGTTAGCAGAAGCTGGGACAGAGCAAGGGGAGTTCACCCGTTTCTAGTAGCAACACTTGTTATTGCCTTGATGCACTCTGCAAATAACTCTAAATTGGCCAAGGCTCTGCATCACATAAATCAGACACTCCATTCCGTATTAATGTTTAATTTTAGTTCATGCAACAGCCTTCAGCAGACATCCTGGTGGATGGGAGATAGGGGCATTGTTTCCTACTTGTTAACAGCAATTAAAACACTGGCTATTCAAACTAGGACTCTTTGTGGAATAAAGGGATTATTTCTATCAAACAAACTGGTGAGCACTACTGTGGCTTCTACTCTTGACTTACTCATTTGCTTAAGAAGAAGAAGAAGAAGAAGAAGAAGAAGAAGAAGAAGAAGAAGAAGAAGAAGAAGAAGAAGAAGAAGAATTTATTATTTATACCCCGCCCATCTGGCTGGGCCTCCCCAGCCACTCTGGGCAGCTTCCATAAAAACCAAAAATACAGTAAAATATCACACGTTAGAAACTTCCCTGAACAAGGCTGCCTTAAGATGTCTTCTGAATGTCAGGTAGTTGTTTATCGCTTTGACATCTGCTGGAAGGGCGTTCCACAGGGTGGGCGCCACTACCGAGAAGGCCCTCTGTCTGGTTCCCTGTAGCTTTGCTTCTCGCAATGAGGGAACCGCCAGAAGGCCCTCGGCGCTGGACCTCAGCGTCCGGGCAGAATGATGGGGGTGGAGACGCTCCTTCAGGTATACTGGACCGAGGCCATTTAGGGCTTTAAAGGTCAGCACCAACACTTTGAATTGTGCTCGGAAACATACTGGGAGCCAATGTAGGTCTTTCAAGACCGGTGTTATATGGTCTCGGCGGCCGCTCCCAGTCTCCAGTCTAGCTGCCGCATTCTGGATTAGTTGTAGTTTCCGAGTCACCTTCAAAGGTAGCCCCACGTAGAGTGCATTGCAGTAGTCCAAGTGGGAGATAACCAGAGCATGCACCACTCTGGCAAGACAGTCCGCAGGCAGATAGGGTCTCAGCCTACGTACCAGATGGAGCTGGTAAACTCTTTTCTGCATGAGGCTTTGAATGAACAAATGTGGAGCTGATGTGGAAGATCCTGCCATGGATTTCAGAACCATCTTCTCTCTCTCAGATTGATGCCCTGGTCTGCTAGGTATGGCAGTTATGACATAGGTAGTTTACATATTTCATTTCTGGCCCTCTCCAAGAATGGCTATACAACAAATTCCCTTTAGTTTCCTCAGTCTCAGATCAGCTGCATTTATGCCACATCCAGCAAAATACTTGGTTTACTGTTCGTTATTAGTGCTTCATAAACCTGCAGTTATTTCAGTAATTGATTTTAGGTATCTCCTGTTAAGAAGCACCCAAGTTTCTTATATAACCTGTATTATAAAAATGGCTGGCCTTCTCCAAACGATTGCCTAAATATATATCCCTTCTGCGCCAGCAGCCACAGATGAATTCTTTTTCCTCAGTATCTGCTGCCGTCACACCTCCCCTTGCAAATTGTAGCTGCAAGTACTTTGATAACTGGATTAAGGAGAGCCTTGCTTGCTCACACTGCGGCTCCTTGGCTTTTGTGTCCTCTGTGGAAATGCTAATTCAAACATTTCTACAGCAGCTCTCCCAAAGTCTCTGACAGCAGACTGATGTCAGGGGATGCTTAGCCTTCTTCCTCCTTCTATTTCTCGTCCCATTTGTTAAAAGAAGAACAGTAAGCAGTATACAATACTGTGGTGCATCAGCAGTCCTCTCTGGTACCCACAGAAATAGGTTCCGCAGGGAAAATATGTGACGGCTAAAAGCTAAGGAAACATAGGGGTTAGCGCAGGTTTCTGACACTGTTGATTAACAATGTGAATTTCAGTGTTGGCAGTGCACAAGCAGGGCATGAGTTGGACCAATTATCTACATCCGGCCTGAACTGGGGTCTGAGTGGGACAGAGGAGCTTGGGAAGGTGGTGTGGCCTGTGAAGGGGGCATGGCCTAGGGAGAGTCCCAAGGGCCACACAGCTTGATGTTCCTAACCCTTGTTTGATATGGTGCAAAGTTTGAGGAAAATAAGCATCTTAAACCTAAATGCCCCTCCAGCTTGGAGCATGGCTCAGGAAGTTTTGCACAAGGGATTAAAAGCAGAAGTGATGTGCAGATAGCTAGGATGTGAATAATCTTATTATTTTGGGAATAATATGGTCTACTGAGGTCAGGTGGTAACTGTAAGGGTGAACTGTGCTCAGGCATGATGGTGCCTTCCCTTTTCTAAACTGGGCTCACTTTTTTCTGCAAGCACCTGCCACGGCTGGCCAAGCCATGATCAGATCCTCTCCAGCAACTTTCCCTTGGCCTTGCTTCCTCAAAATGAAGCAGTGATTAATAGGTTGCTAGTACTGATGAAACTGCTCAGAGAGCCAGGATGGATTTAATCGTAAAAGGATTCTGAATCGCTGGCGCTTGGATTCTGTTGTACGTTAAGGGTAGCTATTGATTTACTACACACGGGGGCAGATGGCAAGGGAATAATTTCTTTTTCTGAAAGAGACAGATGTGAATAGACCAAGAGGCAGTGAGACTATTTGCAATTTGAACTGAATTCCAGCCTATTGCACATAGTCCCCCTACCCTCTGTGGAACAGTGATTGTTGGCCCTTGATGCTCTTTAGCTCATTCTTAACAGCAATCTAGTTCCATGTGTCATAACACCCTGCTTGCCCACAATGTTGGCGCCTTTTCTCATATTAGGAATGGGGAACCTGTGGTCCTCCAGATGTTGTAGAGCTCAGCTCCCATGAGCCTCAGCCAGCATGCCCAATGGTCAGTGATGCCTTTTTAAATTAAGAAAATTGAGGGTGGGCATTGATAGCTGTTGATAATGTTAGTGCTTTAAGGACGATTGCATTCCTGTAAAGATGTAGATATAGGTAACAGATAATAGGCAAAAATGGTGTTAGGTCTCTCTAGGCCAGGCTTCCTCAACCTCAGCCTTCCAGATGTTTTGAGACTACAATTCCCAGCATCCCTGACCACTGATCCTGCTAGCTAGGGATCATGGGAGTTGTAGGCCAAAAACTTCTGGAGGGCTGAGGTTGAGGAAGCCTCCGCTAGGTACATAGATAAAATTGTAGAAAATAACACCCTATTGCCAAAAAGAACAGTTTCAAGTACACAAAAAGCAAGAGTTCCTGACTGAAACATATAGCCATTGAAAAGCATTTACGGTAAATAAAATTTAATAGACATATTACCCAGGACATAAAAAGCATACATGTTCAAAGACAGAATTGGGAACTATGGTCTTGCCAGTTTCCTGAAAGCAGGTGCAGGTACCCTGCGTGCATGTAGCCATAAATCCCTCTTCTCATCTTTTGCTAGATGTAGGGCTGGGCGATATCTGGTTTTTAACATTGTGAGATATCACCAACTAAACATTGTGATACCAATATATGACAATGTCTGAAATAAGGATAGAGCTATGTAGAGGCATTGGTTGGCTTCATGATTTTTCCTGCACTGTGATTTTTGCCAGCACCTGCTCTTGCAATTCACTGCCCCCTGCAGGAGGCAGGGGAAAGCTGAGCTGGCAGAGTTAATGGGGCTGCAGGAATTGAGAGAAACACTGGTTGGCTTCACGGATTTTCCCACATTGGGATTTCTGCATAATGCACACATGATTTACGATATATTACCAGGTCAAAAAATATCACGATATGGACTTCAAACCAGTTTTGGATGGTATGTTGATATATCACCCAGCCCTAGCTAGATGCACAGCAGTAACACATGGGACCAGTAACACATACGTTGAAGCATAGCCAGCCATCATGATCCTGATCTGTCTACATGACCTTAGTCTGCACATCCAATTCAAATACTAGATTGTGCTTCGGGTAAGAAGAGGAGGACAAGATTCTGTACTTTTAGTAGGTTATACAGTACAGGAGAATTTCAACAAGTGCAGCTTTTCACATCTGCATGACAAAAGAAGATTTGACAAAATGCTCTCTGCAATTCCTTCTTTTACACCCGATTTAGTTTTTTTGTTTGTTTGTTTTTTGCCCAAGGACCACACTGAGAATTGGCCTACCCTCCAGGGCTGTATACCAGAGATGGGCATGGAGGAAATGGCCAACACACTAATCAGCACATCAGAGAAAATGCAATCTCCAATGAAATAAGATATTTTAAAATGAGAGGGACTTGCAGAAACACAGCCTCAACTCATCATTACTTGCACTTTGCCCAGCCTCTCTCACCAATGCCAAGTGGATGCAAAATGCAAGCATGATAGCCTGGAAGGGTTTTTGCACTCAGTGACACAAATAGCTCTACGTGCCACAAATCTCCAGAACTGGACCCTGTCTATATTAATAGCAGGGCTGGGATCTTGGGAAAGTAGCAAGTCCCTTTTCCCGGCCTTACAAACAGCATCTTCCACAAAGATCCTTGCAGCTTGCCAGAAAAATTGAGCCCTTCATGTCAGAGACCATGCCCTTTCCCTGGAAAGAGTTCCGGAGGATGCCTGAAGGGCTAGAAATTAGCAAACAAAAGGTGGATTGTTTTGGTGGAATGAAGCTGGGTTTCTGATGCCACCTGCACAATGACACAGTGGCACAATGATTTGCTTTCTGAGCAAGCAACTGCAGAGGGCCCAATTATTCTGTGATTCTAATTAAGGACACAAATAGCGTAGCGTCTGCATTTTCCCAGGAAGTAGGGAAGGGTATCTGAAACAGGCAACTAGCTGAGTGCATCTCTTGTTTGAAGGTGGAAGGGACTATGGGAAGCACAGAGGCAACAGCCAAAAGCTTCCAGCTGCTTCTACAATATGGCACAACAACAGGCCACAGAGGACTCAAGAAAGCAGACTTGAGATGGGATGGGAAGGTCCCATTATGGCATATCCAGCATCAGTCCTGCCTCGAAGCACAGTGAAACCACCTACTTCAGGCAGCACATTGAGATGAAGGCAGGAATTGGTTTCTGAATGGTGCAGCAAACCTTTAACAGAGATGGCCTTAGGGGTGTGTGCATGTGCACCATTTGGGATTTTCATCAGGCAGCAAAAAGTCTTGAGCAAATGTTTGATGTTGCTTTGGTCCCTGTGTAGATGGCAGTAGCATAGTTGTACCAGTGACTGAACCAGTCTGCCATTTAAATTCCCCACTTTGGCTCTGGGTTAGAGCAGTGAGGCTGTACGGCATCCTATCACAATATAATTAATTGCACATGAACATGAAGTGGGTGCAAAATTTGCTCACATGTGAAGAAGAGAACTTGTGCAAAGAAGGAATAGGTAAAGGTAAAGGTACCCCTGCCCGTACGGGCCAGTCTTGACAGACTCTGGGGTTGTGCGCCCATCTCACTTAAGAGGCGAGGGGCCAGCGCTGTCCGGAGACACTTCTGGGTCACGTGGCCAGCGTGACGAAGCTGCTCTGGCGAGCCAGAGCCGCACACGGAAACGCCGTTTACCTTCCCGCTGGTAAGCGGTCCCTATTTATCTACTTGCACCCGGAGGTGCTTTCGAACTGCTAGGTTGGCAGGCGCTGGGACCGAGCAGCGGGAGCGCACCCCGCCGCAGGGATTCGAACCGCTGACCTTTCGATCGGCAAGTCCTAGGCACTGAGGCTTTAACCCACAGCGCCACCTGCGTCCCACTAAAGAAGGAATAGGCCCAAACTAAACATGGCATGGGATATTATGCATATTTATCCTGATTGTTACAAGAAGGAGAATTTGCCCCTCCAGTATATTTTCTTCCATTAGTGGGAAAAGCAGCTTGCACAACAATTCTGAGCACATAAAAATGTTGTGCCAGGAGTGGGGATTCTGCCATTCCTCCCCTTGAACTCATAGCATCTCGTATTCATTTCCGATTTTAAAAAAACATTGGGAGAAATATATACAAGGACTGCAATCCTATGCCCATTTACCTGGGAGGAGGTTCCACTGAATTTAAGGAAGCTTACTTTTAAGTCAGAATATATAGATTGTACTGTATGAGTCTATTTATTTCCTCTGTTCCCTTCTGCTAGCTAATGAAAGTCAACTGAACTGCAGGAGAAAAAGCTTTGCATACTGAGAAATTGATGGAAATGTTACAATTGCAGTGTTGTTCATGGTGATTGGAGAGGAACAGCAATGAAGCATAACACAGCTATTTTTAAAACCTGTTTCACACACAACATTTGGGCTTGGACCTGAAAAAGCCAAGTGTGAATGAGCATGTAGCCACATGCTGTTAGATTTGCAGAGTCATCTCTCAAAAATGGCTCTTAACAGAGTAAGACTGCTTTCAATACCACATCTGTATGGCACCTGAATAATGGGGCTCTTATCTAAGCCAGTAGTTTACAGATGTTACGTTTGCCTGCATGGTAATGTCAGATCCTCCTGTCAGATTTGTCCCAAAGGTGCTGGTTTTACACATGTAGAAATTATCCAGATCTGAAAAGCAAACCAGCATGCTCAAATAAAAAGCTTGTCTATGAAAAGCCAGGTAGCAATAACAACAGCAGCAGCAATAATTCTCATTATTTTTTAAACCGTTTAACCATGGGGAAGCATAACTCTCTCATTCTCTCATACTGGTTAATTCATCTGTAACTTAAACTGGCACAAGGGATTCAGTCTAGCGTATGGACATACAGCAGTTATACCAATACCTGTTTTGTGCAATTCTCTACTGAGGAAGCTTCCCCCCACCCCTGTTCTCTGAAAAGTAGAGCTTTGTATTATTCCTTCCATGGGGTATATTCTTATCTCCTGCCTGGCCCCAGTGGATAAAAACTTTACCTGTAGGTAAAGTTGGCCTATCTCAAAATGGGAAATCCGGCGAGAGAGCTTCTCTTTGAGATCTTCAGGAGGCTTTTGATGAAAAAAGGGAAGGAACCATATGCCAGAGGAATGAAGGAAAGAAAAAAGAAACATCAGAAGTAACAAAAGGACTTTTAGTTTAGCAAGGTGCAGAAGGAATGGAAGGCAGAGATGAGCCATCAAAGGTGAAGCCATTTCTCACGTCTATTCCTAGCCTGTGAGTGAATTATTGTCTGTCTGTGCCTACACTCCCTCTCCTGCTGAAATGGGGAATCAAGAAGCCAGATGAAGGGTGCTGAAGACAGAGAGCCCTACTGTGCTTCATTAGGAAGTCAAATGTGCTCTTTAGAAGAAAGATGAGAGGCTGCCTGAGACAGGGAGAAAGCCACAAGGGACCTGGTTTACGTTCTCAGAGCAACTTGATCCTAGCTCTCCTGAACAACAGAACAACCCTCCTTAGGCAAACGGAATCATTACTGCAGCTGCTTCTAAGGACTGGCCTGTTGGCAGCTCTAACAGCTTCTAAGGATGTGCCTGTTAGTAGCTTTAGATTTCCTCTAATCTCTTATTATCTAGTTGTACAGAAGCACCACTAAGGACATTGGCTTCCTCAAGGAAAGCACCATTCTCCCATAGACCCCAGCCGTGACATTCCAGATTAGTCTTCCCATTTGTGCAACACAGCTAAATTAATGGGGACACAAGATCTGGGCTTTTTAAATTCAAGGGTGCAAGTTGTTTTTTCTGCTTCAGATGTTGTTTAACATTAAGAAAAATCACTTGGGTCAAAGCTATGTTACCCATCGGGAGATTACATTTCTTGACACTGTCTGGCATTGTGAATGGTCTTGCATGTCTCCATTATGTGTTGAGATTGTGGCTCATCACTAACTTCTAGCCTATGACACATTGTGGAGGGTTTTCAAATAAGCAATGGCCATATATCTGGAGCATTCACAAGACTGAACACCATGCCCAACATTCAAGCTGTGACCTACATGTTAAAAAGGTTGTATGAACTAGCCCTTGTGGCTTCTCTCTGTCCCAGTGGCATATTTTGGAAACTGGGCCAATGCAACTTTCTTATCTTACATAATGTTGCAAAGAGATGCTGAGCTTTGTGGAAAGTTATGCACTGCATGCAGATTCCCTCCCCACTTTCCTTAAATAATTCCTGTTTGCTGCACTGGGCCTTTTATGGGAGGGGATAAATTTTCTGTGGTGGAGAAGGCTTGGTTGTGGGAAAGCCGGGTATAGATATTCACTTGGCTATGATGCTGATTCGGTGGACTTTGGCAAGACACTTGAAAGAAAGCAGTGAGAACAAGGAACAAGGACAGAAGGGGTGGGGGGATACAGTAGGCAGAAACAGCTAAGTACAAAATAAGACAAAAACATTGCAGATTTCCAGAGAAATGTTTCATCCAAGTTCAGCATAGGCCTTTGATTTTTTTTGTACAATAGCTTGGGTTGCACTGTGGAGTGGAGAGTATAATCCACTTGTCACTGAACAGATTTTAACAAGTACAGGCATTCCCCGCATAGACAGCAAGTCACATTTTAGCTTTAGTACAAGTCTCACAAGTTCTCTAGCATTTTATCCCATCTACATATAATGGAAGCTTATGGGGAGAGAGTGGGGAGAGACAGACAATCCAGGGCAGAATACATTCAGAGGATAGCTGTACTGCTCTTTGCCTCTATTTTTTTTTAAAAAAACCAAACCACTTTCTCTTCACCTAGACATGGAAATTAAAATTGACTAGTCCCCCTGCTATATTATGAAGTGCCTAGTGCCTACTAAATCAGGTAGGCACTTCATAACATTGGCTATATGCAGGAAGAAGAATGCCTTTGCTCACTTGTTACAAAGCAGTAACTCAAGTACCAACAGTTGACAAAATTGCAGGGCACCACGGAGAGAGCTGGATAGATGGCTTTACTCGAGCTTGTTGCTTTTTTAAAATGACTGGATTGAGCACTCATGCACATGATTTGTACAGCTGAGGGGCACACAGCCTCTAATGCTTCTTTTTTAAAAGACCCAAAAATTTGAGGCAGAGGAGTTGTATCACACACCACTAGTGGCACAAGCACTATTCAGGTAGGGTGCTCACCTATTCCACAAAGTACCCATAACAGCAATGGATGGCATACTGGCTAGAGGAAGAAAGGTACTTTTTTAAAGGAGCAAAATACTGCAAATCACTAAAAATTGGGTATTTAGGGGCCATCTGGTTACCAGCTACCAGAACTTGCAATACAGAGCGGAAATTTTCTTCAGCCTATTACCGCACCCCTTTAAAATCACTCTAGTCCTCCAGGGACAGCAGTTACTGTCACATCTTCTCACACATGCAAAAACTTCCCTCCCTCTAGGAGTTGTTGTTTGTTTAATTGGTTAGCGTAGACGAATGTCAGTGAACTGACATTGCTGCTGTGATGAGGCTGCAGTAGGTGCACCTGGTAGATTGCTTCATCTTTGTCTTGCTTCGGGGAGCACTTTTTAAGAGGCACTTTACCTAGGGCAGGTAGGGGGATCCAACTGTGACTCTACTTCCAAGTCTACTGCAAGTCAGTCCTCCAGTCCAAATGACAAGCGCACATCCCACTTGAGCCTGGATTCCTGCAGGAAGATCTTATAAGAGCTGCTGATACTCTTAGAGCAGAAAAAGTAACATATAAAACATCCCAGAAATAGGCTCCCTAAATAGATGCTGCTTCTACAGTGGTCTACAAGAATGGTATACTCTATCTTGTAAAGTTACCTAATTGCACAAGCAAACCCAAAGACTTTGTAGGCTAGGGAGACCATGTTGTTAGGGTAGTCCATGAAAATGCATGGGTGGTCATCTCTCCAATGTTAGGGTTCCACTTTAGATGACTTCATCTATCATCCTTACCAAGGAGTCTGTGATGCATTAGTGCAGTTAGGTAATTTTAGCTTGGCCTTCATTGTCTTATGGGGGAAGGGTGTTCTTTCAATGGTCATTTGTATTACTTCACTTCAGAAGTGAAGTTAAACTATGCAACTCGCTCCTCCCACAAGGTGCAGCAACGGCCACCAATTGGGGTGGCTCTGAGGGGCTTTGAGAGCGAGAAACACCAGTTCCCAGGATCCTTAGGTATACTTGGCCATAAATGTCTATGCCTTCAGGCAGTTTGCCTATTGATACCATTTGCTGGGAACCCCAAAGGGGGAGAATCCTGTTGAGGAGAAGACAGGTCATTGGAAGAGATGGGCCGTTTCGCTGGATCCAGCAGGGCTTTTCTTACGTTTTTCTTAACGTGAGGCAGCCCTGTGGCACCTGAGGGCCCTCTGTTCATTCTGCTGCGTGGTGGGACAGTCTTCCTAAGTAGGTCTTCCATCCCAAAGTCCTGCCCTGAGGGACAGCAGAATGGCTGGAGCATGCACAGACCTCAGCTTCTCCAGGAGACGTCTCCTCGGGAAGGCCTCGCGATATGTACCGTCTTCCGGCCTGCTGCGCACAGATAGTCCCTGGCGAGCAAGCTCGTGTGTCCTTACATGTATCACTTGAGGGAGCACCACACGTGTCGCACGCTTGCCTGTAGTCACGCGCGCTTGCGTGTGTCAGCAGAACCCGGCGTTGCGAGCGGGGGGGGGGGCGGTGAGAAGAAGCAGGTGCGGGAGGCGGGTTTAAGGCGTTCTACTGCCACCTGCGCGCGGGAGGAACATTCCGCCGAGGCGAGAGCCCGCGCGCACTGCGCCTGGACATATATGTTTGTATGTGTGTGCGTGCAGTTTTGTCTGCGCGCGCGCAACCCGGGTGGTGGGAGGGAGAGCGGCTGGAGAGAGAGTGTGTGTGTTGGTGGGGAAGAGTCGGCGCTGGCAGGCAGGATGCGCTGAGCATTACCCAGTTGCCATAGAAACCAGCAGAAGGAGGTGGGCGGCCGGTCGAGGAGGGGGAGCGATTTGCCCGCAGTCGTCGCGAAGCTGCTGCTGGAGTCGGAGCTTCGCCAGAGGAAGCAAACCTCGCGCGCTCGCCGCGGTTCAGGTGGGAGAGGAATTTGAACTCCCTTTCCTCCCCCGCCCTCCTGCACGCGCGCGCGCGCACACACACACACACACAGTAACACACACACACACACACCGCTGTGGCTCCTCAGCCTTTCTCGAGGGGTCTTGCAAGGGAGCCTTCCCGGACAGTCTGCTAAGCCTCCCGCGCTAAGCAGCGGCCGGAACTGCGCAGGTAAGCCTTCGTCTCTTATGTCGGGGTGTGTGTTCGTGTGGGGGGGAATAATTATCGGGGTTCATATTTTGCACCCCCCATTTCTTTTCCTCCTCCGCCTCCCACCCGCCAGCCCTGCAGCATCGAAGCGGGGACGGTGGGATTTGAAGCAAAGGTCCATCAGTTTCTGCAAAAGAGGCATGGGGTGGGCACACAGCCCCACCGAAGAACCTTTCCGGAGGGGCAGGGGGCTGGAAGGGGCAGTCCCTGGGCTTCATCTCTTTAGTTGCGCCTCGGTAGAAGCTTGTCCCGTGCATCTCTGGATCTCTCCTCTACTTCCCTTTTTTCTTATTTTTTCCTATTGGGGTTGCACCTGACAAGATGTGGGTTGCACTACAAGCAGTGGGAAGGAGAAGTGCGCTACTGTGACAAGAGCCTGCGTTGGGGCTGAATGGTGGGGCAAAGCAGCTGGCAGTTCCGCAAGCACCTGGTGGGCGGGTGGCTGGAAATGATACCAGGATGAGCAAAGGACTCTTAACTGAACTGACATGTGGCTGGGTCCCCACCTTGATTGATGTACCTTGCTGCAGGGCAGCCTGCCTCTGGACACAGGGGTGAACTAGATGATCCCACTGGGTACTTTCCAGCCATGGCAATGATGAGCACATTCTGCAGTTGTACTGACCTTTCAGACTTAGACTGTCTGCACCATTTTCATTTAAGGAAGAATTGCACTGCTCCTTGAACGACAACAACACTTCTGTGTGATGCAGCAGCAAAAAAAGCTAATGTCGTTCTAGGTTGCATCAACGTATAATATCCAGGTCAAGGGAAATAATAGTCCCACACTATTCTGCCTTGGTCAGACCACACCTGGAGTACTGGGTCCATTTCTGGGCGCCACAGTTTAAGAAGGATATTGACAAGCTGGAACGTGTGCAGAGGAGAGCGACCAAGATGATCAGGGGTCTGGAAACCAAGCCTTATGGGGAATGGTTGAGGGAGTTGGGTATGTTTAGCCTGGGATTTATCTATATATTATATCTGTCTTGGATGCTTTAATGAGATTCCTGCATTGCAGGGGGTTGGACTAGATGACCCTCAGGACCCCATCCAACACTGTGATTCTGTGATTATTATTAATATTATGAGATTGCAAGACAGGTTCATTTGCCGCCTCTTCCAGGGGTGCCAAAGGTTCTCAAAGAGGGGGAGGGTATTTCTTGGCCTCTTCAAGGAAGGAATGCTGGAAACATTTTGGGCAAAGGGAAGGACCATGATCCCTAACTCCATCTGGAATGCCTTCAGATCTCTGATCAAATATAGCCAGCCTTTTTTTTATTATTTGTCGTCTCCAGGCCAAGCTAATGGGCAATGGCAGCAGGGTAGGCCAAGGTTTCCATCTTTTAGGGTCCATTACATTATTCTTTCCATTTCCAATACTGCAAGGACATTCCTCATTATTCCAGGAAGAGAGAAGCTAGATCTGGAAAAAGGAACCAATGTGATGCACACATGCCTACAATCTGCTTTATGCTGAATTATTTCTTTTAGCTATTTTCATCCTGCTCAATTTAAGCCATGCACCATCACCCCCTCCTCATAGCAGAACGAATTGTTCTTGATAGGGGGCAGGGAGGAAGACTAATCATTGTAAACAGGTGAGCTATGCCTCATTCCTGTAGGTGTGCTGTGGGAACTCTCTTCTGTGACTGAGGAGAAACAAGGTCTAAGGTGATATAGTTGGTGTGGGGCTTGGTGTGGGGCTTATAGTCCTAAATATGTAACCTGAGAGCAAATATATCCTGTCTATCCTTATGTCTTCTTGCTGGGCAGAGTAACTCAGTCATCAGGTGCAGTGGTTTCTAGAAATGACTTAAAATCATTGTGGTTATGGTCTGTCTGCCAGTCTAATAACACGTAAGATCAGAGGTTCTTTATTGCATGCAGGCATGTTAAGAGTGAGAGCCTGTACTTCGTGGGATTGGTGCATGACCTGTTCACCATGGACAGGGAGGCAATATGGCAGCATAATCCCATTGCCATCATTTGCCCAAATGGTCATGTGAATTGGCCCTTGGATGGTTTGTAGCGTTCTCCTAGATTTAGTTACCTTTAGTCACTCACTGCAATCACAGAAGCCTGTCACTCAATTCCCCCCCTTTACGAAAACTTGCATCAATTTCCTGAAGCCATGATTGAAGCCAAGTACTTCACTATCCTTAATACATCCCACACACCCAGTTTTCAGCATAATACCATCTGATTTTTGCCTCTAGCTTTGCTTGCATTCTACAGAGTATCCAGTTCTTCTGTGACTCTCCTATGCATCAAATCCAAATTATATGCTCCTTCATACCCTATCAAGCAAACCCCTTTTATATTATCAATGTATTTTCTCAACAACCTATTGTGGCAAACTGCTATCCCATTTTGATCCAGTCTGTAAGACTTTATAAAACAGACAAGACTAGAAGTGGCACAGGTGCAAATTGGAACTGAAGCCAATAGGATTTTAGTGGCACATGTGGCAGCCTCAGGACCTCTTTACAAAACAAAGCCTATAAATTCATTCTTCTCTAAGTCCCATATTTGAATAAAGTTGACAGTCTCAGTGCTCTGTCTAATAATTTGTCATGTCACTGTCTCCTTTCATTTGCCGAGAGATACCTAAATATCTCCATTGCCTTGTTTCTGGAATAACTGTAAGCTCCTCTAGGCAGGGACCTGATATATCATCTAGTTTATCCTGTAGAGCATCATGTACATTTAGAGACTAGGACAGAAAACAGAGGCTGTGAAAATTTGAAGATGATTCTTGATTGCTGGTTCTTAGATAATATCTTCTCATCTCCAAAGGAGAGAGAGAAATTGCAAGCATGGAGGCAACCATTATCACGAGGCATGTGCAAAGCTGCTTCCTGGCATTGGCATGCTTCCAAGTGCTGCAGCAAGTATAATATGCAAGTACAGATTCCAGCAAGATCACAGTGCATCCTTGGCATTCTGATTTTAAAGGATGCTTGACAATAAGTTAAAGGCTGAAGTGTTTTTAGAGCAAGCTTCAGCCTGAGGTTTTGTATGCACTAAACAAGACCTGCCATCACGGAAGCAGTCACCTGGAACACGGATGCAATGACTACACTTGCTTGTGAAGCCCTCATAGTCCCTGCCCGAGTGCCATGGTTCACTAGCTGCTGTGAGGGCCTGGATAGCACTTGTTTAGACAGCAAAACTAGCCTCCCTGTTAGGTGTATTTTGTTAAATAAGAAAGCAACATAAAAAGGAATCAAATTCTGTATTCAGAAGAAGTCTGCAAAACACAACTGTTTGCAATAAGGCTTTTCGAGCATTTCAGCAGAATTTGATTCTCCATTCCCTACCCTAGAAGGAAGGAGAAACGTGGGGGTGGGGGGAGTTTTAGTGGAAGGCAGAAAGTGTTGCACCATGCTTCCATTAAATCCTTTCATAACAGATGCTAAGAATAAAAGGTTCCCCTTTTAAAAGGCAAACCATCATTTTCTCTCAAAATTGTAAGGTTGTTGGGTGTGGGTCGTTGATTATCCTCTTCCCATTTTGAAATTTTTGATGTTTTCTCTCCTACTAACATCTATCATTGCCAAGCACCAAAAGGAAAACACAAAATTATGATAGCTGGACACCTTCCCATTGCTGGCTGATGGCATCCAAGGGCATTGTTTTCTAGATGTCAGATTTGCAAGAAAGTATAACACATCTCTATATACTCTTTTTTAATATGAAGGCTGCTCAATCCTTGCTCTGGATTGACTTTCTTAATAAGGGTGTTCTAATGTATTAGGTCCTTATTTGATGAGAAAGATGATAAAATTTAATATTCCAAGAGTTCAGAGTGCTTCAAAATCTAGCTATAATCCTTACAACAAGCCTGTAAAATAAGTCACTATTGTTGCCTCCAATATTGTAGAGAGAGAGAGATTGGCTGGCCTAAGGCAACCTAGTGAGTTCACAGCAGAGGTGAACTGAAAACTGGCAACTTGCTGCTACAATAGTTCATAACGATAATAAGGAAAAGGGGAAAAGGAAAACCATGTACATATAACAAGAGCTGTGAAAACTCTGCAATTCTATGCAAGTGTAGAATTCAACATCCTGTTACTAATATGAAACAAAAATCTGGAAAGGTTGTGAGCAATGCCTGATGACATCCCAAGAGACTGAAGAGGCTTAGTAGCCATTTTCAGCCACAGGCAGACCTGACTTCAGTGCCCTGCATAGCATTCTGTCCTTCCTCATGACCTGCCGAAGCTGATTGACTTCTGCAAAGCAAGCATGTATACGGTATGCAAATATGGTTGGCAGGCATTACTGTTAGAGATTGCAGAATATGGCTTTTCTTGGCATAGGGCTTGAGCTACCTTGGTGCAGGAGTTTTATTTTATATATAAATATAATTTGGAAATATAAAGAAGGCCCACCCCTGCTTGTTTTATAGCTTTGCATAGCATAGCAATTCTAATGGGGTTTAAAAACAAACTAACAGGTCACAATCAGTTATATTAATCTTTAGCAGACGACAAGGTATTTCCTTTCCATTGCATAATGTTTTAAACAAGACTTGAGGAACAAAGCTATGCACTGACTTCAGTGAGACTTACTCCCAGGTAAACGTATTGTTACATCCCACCCCTATCTCAAAGTGGTGTGAGACTCCAGGGGTTCCAGCTGCTTACCCAGGGTTTGTGTTTCCATTGGAAATTAGGCACAGCGGAGACTGCAGTGTCTTTATGAAATATGGTTTATTTACACATGATTACAACCTGTGTTTAGATGGAGAGAGTTCCCAGCATTCACATCACAAGGCAGTCCTTTGTTGTTTTTCTACGAGCAGCAAACACAGATCTGCAAAGAGAGGAAGCCAAGCTATCTGTGCCCCTGCATCATGACTACTTCTCTTTAGCCTCATATGACTTTCTGTCCACTTCCTCCTCCTCCTTCCCAGAACCACTTGCAGAAACAACTCCTCTCTCTTCTGCATATAGCAACACCCACTGTAAGCCTGGCAGCCTCCCCCTCCATGCTGGGCAAAGAGTCTTATGGTTTGCAGCTGGCTAACATTTATCAAACAGATGAAGCCATTAGCAGTCTTTAGGGTCTTCAGTGACCCACCCCCAGTGAGCCATCACAAGGCTGGCCTCATGAGGCAGCTAGCTGGTGTTATTTCCAGCGCTTGCGAAATTCATGAATTTGTGAGTTTGCTCAAATTCTAAACCTTTGCTGAATCTAGAGGTTTGGCAGGGCCTTGCCCCTCCCCAGTTTATAATATATGTTGAGTTGCAGCCTTAAGCTGCAACCATTTATTTCCCTTTTAAAGATGGTTGTAAAAAACGGGACTACTTTGGTATGGCAGCAGGTTTTATAAATGCTCAGAGAGCCAGTGTGGTGTCAAAGATAGAGGCTTGAACCAGGAAGAGAAAGGTTCAGATCCCTGTTCAGACAAGATGCAAACCTAGTTGATCTTGGGCCAGTTGCAATCTCTCAGCCTAAGCTACCGGTACATTTTAGGATTGTGGTGAGGACGAAAGAATAGGAACACAATGCATACCATCCTGAGGTCCTTGGAGTGTTAGTGGGATAAAAAAATGCCATAATAAATAAACACGTAGGGAGGATCCTGAAGCCAGCTCCATATTTAAAACACATTTTTAATGGGAACCAGGCAGAGGGCCTACTCAGTAGTAGCACCTGCCCTGTGGAACACTCTCCCATCTGATGTCAAGGAAATAAACAACTATCCAACTTTTAGAAGAAATCTGAAGATAGTTTTTAATGTTTGAAGTTTTATTCTGTATTCAATGTTCTGTTGAAAACTGCCCAGAGTGGCTGGGGAAACCCAGCCTGATGGGCGGGGTATAAATAAATAAATAAATAAATATCATCATTATTATTTTATTTTGAGGGTTCTCCAGGTGGTAGCAAACCACAGCCTGTTCCTCTCTTCTAGGTAGAAACTGGGGCAAACCACACTTTATTTTAATCTCACTTCTCTTTCTTTCCTTTTTTTAAAGGTGTGCTTAATCATGCCACTTTTAATTTGAAGAAAAAGCAGCTTCGTTTTTCTGCTGATGACCCCCCTACTATTTGCTGCACTTAGAGTACATAGCACCGATTCTGGTGGTGATTTGGGGCAGAGAACAAGTGCATGTCCTGATTCCAGATCAGGAGTGCAGTGCTGGACCAGGGCCACACATGGTTGCTTTCGCTTGAAAATAAAAGTGGCAATGTTAGGCACTGGGGTTGGGGGATTGGTTTGGATTATATTGTTGGGTCCCAAACAAGTGTGTGATTTTGTATCTGTAAGATGTGGGTGCTGAACTTACTAAACCAGCCTCTTTGTTAAGGCAATGAGCCTGCTCAAGTCTGTTAGGCATCCATTCTGAAGAGTTGGTCAAGTGCAGACGTGAAACCATTTCAGGAGGGGATAAGTCCCTCCCCCCACATCCTGGCTGGGAGCCACATCATCTTGTAGGTAGGAAAACAGTAGCCCAAGAGCTAGTCTTCATTTACTCTTGTCTGAAAGACACAAGAGGCTGAATTTGCTCTGTGCTGAATCCAAGGCTTTGGGAACGCCCCCCTAGAAAGCAAGTGAGGGAGCAATGTCTGTTAATGCTATGAGCCATTCCATCCCATGCTCAGGTTGTATATATGTGTAAAAAAAAATTGTGGAAGGAATTTAGGACTGATGGTCTGAGGAAGGGGGTGTCAGACCTCCTTAGTTCCCCAGGCAGACAGAACTGCAAGGCAAGCAGAAGTCAGACCTTGGAGGGAGATCAAGGTATGAGTGCCAGCACTCACCATGAAGTTGTTATAGTAAGTGCCACAGTTTTAACTACTGCTTTTCTTCTTGGGGAAAAGGTGCTGGTACTGCGTACCCTTGAGTACCCCCAGATGAAGAAAAAAGGACTGAGAGGAAGTATTGTTGCATGCCACTCCAAACTCCTAGTGGTGCAAGATTCCAGGGTTTCAAGTCACTTCGTCAAGGTTTACACTTCCTTTTGGAAATGAGGCACAGCGGACACAGTGGTGTCTTTATGATATATGGTTTATTTACACATATATACAACCTGAGCCTACGATGGAGAGGTTCACAGCATTAACACCACAAAGGGGTCTTGTTTCTTCCATAGCCACAGCCTTGGATTCAAACAGAAATCAAACTTTGCTCTGACTCTCCAGCTTGCTGCTTTACCTCTTCATAACACCACTTTCAGCCCTCAACTCAGGCCTTGTTAGTATGCCATCTCGCACAGAGCCCCCTTTCCTTTGTTCTCTTAATGGCCCATCACCCAGGCAATCACCTCAGCATAGGAAGCTAGCCTGGGTTATTTTTTTAAGACTTGCTGGATCCAGGGGTAAAAGGATATTGCACGTAATCTACTTCCTCCCCACAAACTCATAACAGTATAAAGCCTCTATAGAGGCTTGAATTGTTCTCCATTAAATTGTACAAGTATAGTGGTTTATGGGATCATTTTTCTATATTATACTATATTTTTTCTAAGGACTTCCGTTAAAATCAGACAGGAATTAATCATCTTTTTTGCAATTAAAAGCTAGCAACACAGAGAGAGAACAAAGGAGCTTATCCACCTTATCTGAACATTGCCTCTGTGATAGTTTTTTCCCCCTACAAATCAGATGTCCCTAGCAATTAGAGAAACATAATTTGGCTCAGATCTTCCCAAAAGCCCCGTCACCAACTGTAACTGCTTCAACGCTACTTATGAGAGACAAACTGATACAAAATAGGAACAAGATGGCAGTTTGTAATCTCTAGAAATTCTGTGCAAATCCGTATGTTTAGCAGTAGTTTAAGAAGAAATGAAAGTAATATTGCACCCTCCAAATAGAAGGTTTCAATCGGAATAGCTTTTAATTTCTGTGTTTACTAGAGAGAGAACAATATGGGTCTGTGGGGGGTGTATACTCTGTGTGTATGTGCTGAAAGCTAAGCTTTCTTTGGAAAGCAGCTTTTTTTGTAATAAATATACCTGTGGATTTCTGACAGGCTGTCTTTAAACAGGTTGAAATTCATGTTTAGAGACATAAAAGGTTATCTTTTAAGTGTAAGAAGCTGTGTTTCACAAGGAAGAAACAAAAAAACCCTAGCAGCATTCTAAAAGCATTTGGCTGCTGGAAATATTCTTGTGTTTTAGCCTGAGCAGTTAACAAAATACAGCTAATCAACAAGAGTTATTTGTGTCAAAATGAGCCCCTAGAGGTCCTGGTGTGCCATACAATATTCATGTTACTAATAAGAATCTGTCTTAAAGTGCTTCCAATCAAGACAGTCAGGGAAGAAAAATACCCTAATTTTATATAGAATTAAAATAGAGATTGAAGGTTGGGTACGCAAAGAGTCAGTATAAAACAAATGTAGGCCATCATTTATTCTTCAGCCTCATATCATTTGCCCAGTACCAGTGATAACTCTTGCACCACCTCCAGGATAAGAACCTGACTACACAATTTCTAGCAGGCCTAAAACGAAATCCCATCTCTGTGTTGGATTTACTTCATTGGGTTTAATTCATTGGCATGTGGTCTTAGGAGCTGCATTCTCAGGCCCAGTTTTGACAAGTGTTTTTTTACCAGGGCCTGAAGAAATAAGAAAATGACTGCTTGGCAATTGTTGTTGCTGCAGGATAGCAGCAACACGCTAGATGCTACCCTGCTGTTGGGGTGGGACATAGCCTGTCCAGGACACCCAAGTTGTATGGAACACACATGCACAATAGTAACTTAGCACTAAGGGTTGTGCTTAATTTTCTGTGGCAAGGTTGAGGAACCTGTGGACCTCCAGATGTTGGACTATAAACCCCATCATTCCTGGTCCAGAGTTGGAGTCCAACAAAATCTGGAGAGTCACTCATCCATCTTTGATTATACTACCAACGTTTCTATTTAATGCAGCTAGTGGGTACGAGACCAGAAATCTTTGGCAAGGTCTCTCAGCATCATTTTCTACATAAAATGGAAATCATTTCAAAGGATTGTTGAGATTTTGAAATGTTCGATCATTTATTTATTTTTTGCAGCTGAAATTCGGGACAAATCAGTAGGGGCCTCTTCACATATCCATGGGAGGCAAATTAGTTAATTTATATTGCTGCTTTATTTTTTAATGGCAAATATTTAGAGAGCCACCAATATTTGCTTGTTCCTGTGAATAACTTGGGGATTTTTGCGTGTGTGCTTTCTGTTACATAATCCTGCTTCTTCAACAACACACTGAAAATGTTCATATGTATATTTACCCTGCCAGAATCCTCCTCTCCTGCCATGGAGCCAGTCATCTGCAGATTTCCTATAACACACCGATCAGTACTTTGCTACTTAGAGGTGTGATATTGGTAAGCCTGTTACAGAAAATGACAAGAAATCGTAGGCTTCCTCCCACATATGCCTATATGCATAGTGATAGGAATCACACATATATAAAGCTGTGGATTTTAGATGATGTGTGAACACTGACCTTATGCAGTTATTCTTAATCCCTCACCCAGTAAGGGGTAGCAGGGACCAGTTTTGCCTCCCACTTTGTTGCCATCTCCATTGGAGAGGTAACTTCTAAGCCAGGGAGCCTGCTCTGCTCATATAGGCTTCCCACAGGATTTAGAACCCTGGAAGATCAGAGCTCTAAATTGTTCAGGGAGCCTACAGAACCAGAAAAGGCTGCCTGCAGCAGAAGTTATCCCTCCAGCTCATCCTCATTGCTTGAGGGATTTAGAATCTCTGAGCAGGGCTCTCCTCTCCCATCAATCTAATTTTCTTAGGTGGAAGATGGACCCAGCTATTTCTGCTTTCAGTATTCTGACCAAATATCTAATCACTTAAATCAAGGGGATATACTTTCTGATGAAGTAATCAAGGCGATTTACCTTTCAAAATAATGCCTAACACCCTAAAAGGAGAGAGAAGAGGGAAAATAAGCAAATGTATAATAACAGAACCAGAGATAAGACAACAGAGATAAGTCATTCTCAGAGGTCATTAGAAATTTCCAAAAAGTTTAAAGCAGGGAGTAAATGAAAATCCATGCAATGATTGGCCATAGGAGATAGCACGGAGGCAATTAATTCATCAGCAAACAAGGCATATCTTGCTATGTTAATGAGAATTTAGCAGTAGGAAACAGCATTAAGATTTAGGGCTGCAATCCCATGCTCACTAAGTGCCCACCGAATTCAGTGGGACATATTTCTGGGTAAAACGTAGAATTGTGCTGGAAAAGTTTAATGTGAAGGAACTATGTTATAGTCTAGTTTTCTGTAACTTGTTTTGCAACTGCCATACCCACCTCTCCCACACATTTAACCATTCTCAAGACATATATTTGCTTTAGCTTCTTTAAAATTGCTTTTTAATTGCTACATATCTGTTGAACATGAGTGGTCTCATTCCCTTTAGGATGGAATTGGACCTGTGTTTCTCTTGTACTACTAATGCAGGAGCTAGGAGCATGCTCAGAGGGGAATAAGCACCTTCCTTAGAATAGGTCCCTTCCCTCTAGCCAGCCATGTGGATCCAGACTGTTCCTTTTGCTGCTCTTGCTGTGCCCCTTAAATCGAGGAGCTCCAGTCCCTTGACTTCCTTCTGCTGCTGCTGTAGCACAACCTGCCCTTTGCCCTTAGTAAAGCCCCAAGACTGCTAAAAGGTTAATGGTAGCTGTTGAGTCCCACTGATTTCAGAGAACAGACCTCTCAGCTGAATTCAGTAGCTGCTTCTGTAGCTGTCACAGGATGCTGCAGTCATATCACTTACCAGGCACTAGAAACTGAAATAAGACACTAGTGACATGAGGCTATTCCAATTCCACACTGTGACCACAGACAAAACATATCTGAAAGAATTCTATGGGATCTCACAGGTTACTTCTACATCTGACAACGTATGTTTTATGTTTCGCCGGGAGGTGGGGGTGGGGCGGCGGCAGCATAAAACCTGAGACTCAGCTGTGAAATACAGTTTGACTTTCAGGCATATTAAATCCTTGTTATTTGGTGGCCTTTGCTATTGATGACAATAAACTTGAGGCAGACCAAATGCTCTCCTCCAAGAGGGGAAGGATAGACCCATTGAAATTAATGGACCTATCTTAGTAATATTCATTAATTTCAACGGGTCTACTTGGAATAATACTACCCTTAGTCTCTCTTTCATCAAAACATGGAAGCAACTCAGTGGCTATTCTTATTTTTCTTGTTCAGTGCCATGATCCATTCAAGGAGCACTAGTCAGCTTGCAGAAAAGAAGTTTCCCTGCCATACTCTATCTACTCAATTGACTTTTGCTCCCAGCCATGCATATATTCCACCCCTCTCAAAAGAGTAAGTGAAACTGAGTGCTGGACCAGACTATCTTAATGGAATAGAAATAGGCCTATTTGCAGCTAGGAATTGATCATCAGATATCTAGTCTATACCAGTTTCACATGTGTTCATTCATAACTCCATTCTATCCTGTCTGCAGGTTATACTTCCCATTTTCTTAACATCTGCATGAAAATCCATTTTTACATAGATATTTTTGCTCAAGGTATGTATTTTTAGATGCATTTTATCCTACATCTGGAGAAATGCAAAATCCAAAGAGTAACTACGTTCCAAGGCAATGTCAACATAGTAAATGAGTGAAGCCAGGCATATACATTCCTCTTTACCCAGGCCTGTGCTGATTAAACAATCTACAGACTTTTAAATGTGCCTGGGGGATATGTTTTGTTTGTTAGTTTGTTGTTATGTTACATATTTTTGTTTTTAAACTGTAAACCACCCTATGATCTTTGAATGAAGGATGGTATATAAATTTAATAATCAAATAATAATAAATAATCCCAATCTGCGCATCAGTCTGGGGGGTACAGATCTGGTCTGTTTGTATTGGAATGGGGGGATCCTTAAGAATCCCTATTGCAACTGCACCACAAAGCTGATACACTAGCCTAAGCTGGGCAAAGGTACTCTTCACCACTGCTGTCACCTGGTCATCTAGGTGTAAGGGTGAAACTATGGACCTGACTTTTCAAAGCAAGTACAACCCATCCCAAACACGTTGAATCCCCATTCCGGAATATGTCTCTGAGTTTATCTGTCTTCTCTGGATTGAGCCTCAGTTTGTTTGCCCTCATCTAGCCCATTACAATTTAACCCAGGGGTGGTGAACCTGGAGGCCTCAGCCCCGGTCAGCATGGCTACTGTCCAGGGGTGACAGAATTATAGTCCAACAACCTCTGGAGGGCCACAGGTTCCCCACCCTTTACTTTAGTCATACAACAACATACATATCCTTTTCCTGGGAATATATACTTGCCTTCCAGACAGCTAAGTGGGTTCAGACTGTTCATTTTCTTAAACCAATCAAGAAGCGAGTCCCTTAACATTTTTTAAAGCTCTGCCTTAACTTAATAACCTGCTCTTTGCCCTTAGCAAAGCCCCAAGTCGGCTAGAAGGTTAACAGCAGTTGAATTCTGCTGATTTGAGAACAGAGCCTTGGTGAGCAAAGACAATGTCACATTATGCCAGAAAGGACATCTCCCACTGAACACTTTGGGATTTGGCCTTAGGGATCTTGAGCAGGGATCTGATTTGACTTAAGTGCCAGAGATCTCCCCTACCCTTCTTCCCTCTTGCAGAGCACCTCTCCTCTGCATCTCTCGCAGACTCTGACACCCCTGGAATGGGTGAGTCACAGTATGTGCAGCATAGACAACACAAAGGTTCTCCAGTCAGAACATATTTCAGGGGGGGGGGGATTATATGAGGCATAGCCGTACCTATTGGCAGGAAGGTAATACTGGCTTGATTTTAAATTATTAGAACTAAAGGAGAAGCAGCAGTGGAGCAGGCACTTTCCCCCTCAGTTCTAAGAATCCCCACCCCCACCCCACATAAATTTACTCTCCTCTAAAAGGCACTTTGAGGCCATCCTACGCAGTATGTTAACTAGACTCCTCTAAATTGTGCCTTCTCTTAGGTACATGTGCAAGCTCCTCGCATAGCCTACAGTGCCTTTGTGACTCAGGAATGCCAAACCTGGCAAAGTAGATGCATTCTAAAGACAGCCGCATGTATTAGGAAGCTGCCTGTCAAAGACTATTTAACCCAGTGTTATCTGCCCAGGATGACAGTGGCTGTCCAGGGTCTTTCACATCACTTGCTTTCTGTTTCCTTTTTATCTGAAGGTGTCTGGGACTGAACCTGGGACCTGCATTCAAAGTGTGTGCCGTATAATTAGCTGTGGTTCCTCCCCAGCACATCTACCTGTGTGTGCCGCATTCAATTATAAAAGCAAGGTGCCCGCCGCCTCATTCCACATAGAAAATGTAGACCCTTACTGTCACTTACCTCTCTAGAGTCTGTTGCTTCAAACACGGTTCCCCCAAGCTTGGCTCACCTCCTGGGTGATAAGTGGATAATCATTTTCCCACCAGTTCTTGCTAGTTACCTGCATATTATTTGAGGGGTGTTGATGCCTTGGGGCAAGTCATTCTGATTTCAAGGATTAGAAGTATTATTCCAGAGCTTCCCAATCCATATGATCCACGTGCAAGAGCAGGAGCTTCATTCCGTGCTGGTCTGTGCCCACTGGCGGAGGAAGAGGGGTGCGGTTTGCCCTGGGTGTCATCCCTGGGGGGGGGGTGACGTCACCGTGGTGCCCCCCTAGGACGCTCGCCGCGCCGCCATCGTGGGATGCTCGCTGTGGGCAGCGGCACCCCCATGTTTGCTGTCCCACCCCCGTGGGATGCTCACCCAGCCCACTTGGGGCGCTTGCCCCACCCCGCGTGCCAGAGCAGCTAACTCTGCCTCTGTCTGTGTCTCACCTCAAGTAACAGGGGCAAGACTAGTATGAGCTGTGCAGTCCTCAAGGCTCACTTTCCGTGGTATGTGTGAAGGTGTCCCAGAAGTAAAAGCATCTGACTTCCCACACTCAGTTGGAAGCGTAGAAAATGGATATTTCATAGGGGCTTGGGAGGTTATCAAACCCCTTACTCAGTGTAGGATTTGTCATGCAGGATGCACAGTTTGCCTGACCCAGCTTCTGCTTAAATGTCTCCAGTGAAGGAGAGCTCAACTCATCCTGAGGTTGCCTGTTCTGCAGGTTTTACCAAAAGGACATTTCTCTGCTTCCACCCAAGCCCTGCCCTCTGAAGCAATGGAGAACAAGTCCAGTCCATCTTCTGCATGACAGTCCTTCTGATATTTGAAGACAGCTATCAGGCCTCTCTTTAATTTTCTGTTCTCCAGCTTGAGTGAGACAATTTCATATTTCCTAGTACAGTTAAGCAGCACTGGAAAGTTCCCCTAACAGTACAGTGGTACCTCAGGTTAAGTACTTAATTCGTTCCGGAGGTCCGTTCTTAACCTGAAACTGTTCTTAACCCGAAGCACCACTTTAGCTAATGGGACCTCCTCCTGCTGCTGCGCCACCGGAGCACAATTTCTCTTCTCATCCTGAAGCAAAGTTCTTAACCCGAGGTACTATTTCTGGGTTAGCAGAGTCTGTAACCTGAAGTGTATGTAACCTGAAGCGTATGTAACCTGACGTACCACTGTACATCTAAGTTACATATGTACATGTTCTCGTACCAGTTTAACTTTCACAGCTTCCCATTAAAGAAATAAAAATAAAATTATGGGAACTGTAATTTGGTGAGGAGACCAAGTAACAGAGGACTCTAAGCACAGATCTCTACGCTCCCGATTCATAGAGTTACAATTCCTATGATTACCAAGCAAGAAGAGCATTACTGATTACTGCAAGAAGAGCATCTGCTGCATAGGAATTGGCATAACAAAAGAGGATAAAACTCTGCCGTCTTTGCATAAATGCAGCTCCTCGCAAGAGGACAGACTTGTGTAGACAGACTTGTATACATATGATGGAGATGCTCTTTCTGCTACTGGCCAAATCCTTTTTGTATCTCAGTGGGGAAATCCTCTGCCTTTAGGGCAGCTCAGCATCCTAACCCATCACCTCGGATTTCATCAACCCTCTCAGATTCTGTGAGGGGCAGGAATCCTACCCTATATTTGACAGGAGCCCCAGGGGTCATTTCCTTAATGGCAGATGGGATTTGTGCTTGATTAAATGCTTCAGATCTATAATGGGTGAGAGGGCGGGTGGGGAGGGGCAAGGAAGAAGACCGCATCATTCCAACATGCAGCTGCATTGTTGTCCCTCCCTCTAGTGCTGGTTACTGAAGAAGGAATCAATGAAGAGAGAGAATGGGGGTTTGTGGCTCCCATCTGGGCTTCCTTCAAGCAGACACTGGTCTCCATAAGAGGGAGAAACGCAGGAGGGGTGATCTGGCATCATCATACATGTGCCCCATTCTAGAATATCTGGTGACAGGAAAGATCAGAATAAGGTTGTGTATGGTTTCCAGTTGCTGTTTCCAGTGTATGACTAGCTAAAGGAACTCTTTCCATTCTATCGCATGTACAGTATATGCATATTTGTTTTCTCTTAAACATGGAAGGGAGCATCCTTCATATTATGGCCCTGGAACAACCACAATTGGCACAGAATCCATATACCAGTGCCTCAAATAATGAGACAGATGAGGGTATATTAAGGCATTGCAATGCGCAGGGCAAAGCAAGAGCAACACTACAAATATATTTGCCTCAGTATCACCCCTTGCTGTGTGATAGTGGATGCATCGTTGAGAGCTTGAAAGGCATATTCGCTCTTGTATTTACATAAAAAAACGCAGTGCTGTGTTGGCAAAGGCAGTATGCTCAGCAAAGGCAGTTCTTCATCTCCCATTTACCCCATGCCCCACTGATCTATTCATATAAACAAGGGAGCATTCATAATAGCTTTGGGATATATTAAAGGAATAATTGATGCAGTTTTCTCCACATCTGACATAGACGTTTACTCTTTAGTGACCTCAGCTTTTGTTGCAGGAAAGTGTGCCCCATTGAAGAGGACGTCCTTTCCCTGCCATGTTTTGTGTAATGTCTAAATAGATACCATGTGGAACAATGCTGGTTCCCCTTAGGAGTAGATTCACTATCTGGAAAGAGCATAAGAATCCTCCTGGAAGGTTGCATCAATGGTAGCCACAGACACAGCTATCCTCCATGAATTTGCCTGTTTCCCTCTTGAAACCTTTCAGCTAGTGGTCTTCATCATACTTTGCAAATGTGAATTTTATAAATTACGTATTGTGCGGAGGAGCTGCTGACTGCCACACCAAGAGGTAAATTTTGAAGCCCTACCCTCCTCCTTACCAGAAAATCTTCTCATGAGTAAACAGATAGGGATTTCTATCATTTCTTATGAAATGTGCAGAGGTTTTTGTTAGGTGGTTGATTTAAAAGCCTTCATGAAAAATTGTCAGCATTTTAGTGTGCATTTCCCCCCAATACACCCATTTTTGTATGCATTTGACTAATATACACATATTTTGCAAGCAATTTCCCATGTGGAATGCACTTTTGGGTGTTATTTTCACAAATACATGCATTTCTATGGACACATTTTCCTAATGAATGCATGTTTGTACGCATTGTTTGGCTGGAGAGCTCGATCACAAAATTCAGAGACGTGCAAATTTTAAAGGATAACTCTGCACGTTACCATTTCAAGAAGTGTGAATTAGGTAGCCCCTCATTAAAATGCTAAGAAAATTAAATTTCTCCCCATCCCAATGAGTAAACAGCCTATTCTCCCACTTCACACAGCAGGTAATTCTGTCGCTGTGTTTTGATTACATAAACTTTGCACCTGTGAATAAGAATGCTGTAGGAGGAGAAGGGACAAGAAGGAATAGCCTGTTTCTACTCCCAGCAAGGAATCCTATTGTGCAAACATGCCGTAAATGGTCAGATGTATCCCTCCATGCTACCCAGGAGCTGTACGAGGCTACTCTGGGATGTGGGGGGGGGGGCATAATTTATTCTGTGCTTGCAAGATTGTCTGAGATAGGGAGGAGGGGTGTATACTCCTTCAGGCTTCTTCAGGATGGTGATTGGCTGATACAGTTTTTACTGCATCACAAGGGCCTGTTGTGCTTTCAGTTTCTGCCTGTGCCTGCCAGAGTGTGTTCTATCAGTTTTATCTCCGATTAGAGCACTTTTGAGCACTCAGTCAGCATTGGATTATTTTATCTGTGATTAATAACCTTTCCCTAGAGCAGTCTATTTTCTGCTAGATTGTGCCCGGCAGGCTACAGGAGCAGCCAGGAGGCAGTGGAATCTAACCCACTTTGGAAAGAGATGAAAGAGGAGGCATGGAAGCATATATCTTTCAAGAGAGAACTAACTTCTTAACGTTAGTTCTCTGTAGGCTGGCGTTTCTCATTAGTACCACTATTTCCCATTTAGATGTTTGAGTTTCTTTGGAGCCTGCTATCCCACCCAGATAATTTCAATCCTAGCTTATCATCTCCAGATTGCAACCTTCCAAATACATTCTTAAAGAGGCAAGCATAAATGCTCATCTGACAGTACCTACCTGCATTTTCCTTCTTTAGAGGGAGACGTGGGGTACTCTGGCCCTGTTCTATCACTAGATTGCAAGGTTTCAGACAGCCAGGTGAGGAAACTGGTGCATTTGTAAACCCATTATTGACACATCCAATGGATTGCCTGGGCTGGAGTGGTTCTAAAATGTTGCTAGATGGCTGAGGACTCTTCCAGGGAAAGTTAGGGATGATTCATACACGCCAGTACATGACTTGGTAATGTAAGAGCAATTGGGCATATTCCTCCTAAATAAATTAGTCCCAATTTAGCAGTAGCAGCTTGGTAATGGTACAAATGTAATGGGAGAGGAGGGAAATTGCAGTTATGTGCGTGCATGTGGCAAGTTCCTATTCTAATTGCCCTAATTTTTGCTATGTAGGATACAAGCCAATGGAGTGGTTAAATTATTGACTAGATCAGCTGGCAAAACAGTTTCTGGTATAGTCAATGTCATTTCTAAAGGAAATTTTAAGAGTAAGATAATGTTCTTAAATGAAGGAACATTACTAAAGAAGATGAAGAAGATGGAGCCTTGCATTGCTGCTGCTGCTTTCCTTTACAAAGGCTGTTTCTATGGATAGATACTGATTCTGTCATATACATAATATTAATGATTGTATCCACATAATATAAAGTATATATAATGTATTTAAAGGTAAAGGTAAAGGGACCCCTGACCGTTAGGTCCAGTCGTGACCGACTGGGGTTGCGGTCCTCATCTCGCTTTATTGGCCACGGGAGCCGGCGTACAGCTTCCGGGTCATGTGGCCAGCATGACTAAGCCACTTCTGGCATACCAGAGCAGCGCACAGAAACACGGTTTACCTTCCCGCCAGAGCGGTACCTATTTATCTACTTGCACTTTGCTAGGTTGCGGGAGCAGGGACTGAGCAACGGAAGCTCACCCCATCGCGGGGATTTGAACCACCAACCTGCTAATCGGCAAGTCCTAGGCTCTGTGGTTTAACCCACAGCGCCACCCGCGTCCCACTGGTAAAATAATTGCCCTTGAAGTGCTACAGAAATATGCAAAATGAGTGGGTCAGGGAATGGCAATGTTTGTTTCTCATGAACAGCACCAACTCTACAATACTGCTTCTGATTCTTCAAAAAGCTGTAATCTGTACATCACCTTTCGCTTATTACCTGATGGCTCATCTGAACATGTGAAAACCCTCAAGTGAAAATTATTGTGCTTAAGGTGATCTCAATTAATATGAAAGATATTTCTGCTATTTTTGGTCTCATATTTTATCTATGGTGGCAGTTTTCAAACAAGCAAATCATACTCAGATGTTGTGCTTCACTAAGTGATGATCAAACGCCTGTGAACTCACCTTGGACAGGCAATAAAGTTAAAGAACCTGTGATGCTGTGTGTTTGAAATTAAGAAATGAGCAAATGTATTCTCTCCATGAAGATTATGCGCCAGAGCAAAGAAAGGTGCTAAAAATGTCATGTGGAAAACCAGTTGGTGTTATAGATAGAGCAGATGGCCATAGAGCTACACACCTGAGATAAGCTGGTTCTGTCCCAGCATTGCAGTAGAAGGAGCAGACCAATATTTCCCTCTGGATTAGGTCAAGATTGCACTTCTTTGTACAGCATGCCACACTTACCCATTTGCACAGTTCAGATAATAACTCAGTAGAGCTTTTCTTATCCACACAAAGGTCATATCTGTATTACTTCTTTTTCTTTAAAAAATATTTTATTGTTTTTCAAAAAAAATTAACAACAACAACATGATGTTACCAGGTTCCAAGGGGACAAGAGTGTAGGTTCTAGGGAGTACAATCCAGTAATGGGATGCCACCAAACACCTAGTTACTTAGAGAAGTGCCTCACTAATCATTCTAATGCATGGACAATTTCATAGGGGCAGAGGCAGTACTTTAAATACCTTAGTTCTAAACCAGGTTAAACCAGCACCTTGAATTATTGATTGGAAGTCAATGGGGCTTTTTCAACACTGGCAAAATATGAACTATATAACCGATGACAGACAAACAAATGAAATTTATTAAATATCTTCAGTGCATTGCAGAAGTCAGTCCTGGATGTTAGTAGAACATGGAAAACTGTGGGAAAGCTGTCTCTGTCCAGAAGGAGCCAGATTTGATGCATGAACCTCTGCTCCAGACAGGTGCTTTGTGCCGCTGGTGAAACCTGCACTTCTAACATAAGGACTGTATCTACCAACACCCAAAAATGATAAACATGACATTTGAGGGGGTATACAACATGCTTCAGAACAGAATGAACCCCCCTTCCCAGGTCAGATGGACCATCCATCTTGTCTGAACATAAGAAAATCCTGCTGGATCAGGCTAGTGGCCCACCTAATCCGGCATCTTGTCCTCACAGTGACCAACACAGGCAGGAGCTGAGCGCAACAGCACTTTCCCCTCCTGCAGTTTCCAGCAACTGGTATTCAGAAGCACACTGCTTCCAACAACAAATTGAGCTTCAGTTTATTAGCCCTAACCCAGTCCATTACCAGCTCCAAGCACTTGGTTCAGCTCTTCCACTTTTGACAAAAAGGGAAAAAATATAGCTAGATAAGTGGCAACTCATTCCAAATCTCCAGATGACATCACTCATCACTGCATATATTATGTGCATCTCCCGCCTACCATGGCCTGCTTGCTTCGTATTGGCTCTTCCAAAAAATCTTCCTTGGAAACAATTGCTGCTGCCACCTCCCCACAGAGGAACCCAGCAGTTCTCCTCCAGCAGTATCTGCTGTCGCACTGCGACTTGACAGAGCCTGGGTCATGTTTCCCTCAAGGATAAGCTGGCGAAGAATGCTGCCTACAATGTCTCATCAGCCTCAGAAACACAGGCCGTCAGTTCGAATAAAAATCCGCTCTGTTTGCACCTCCTGCCATGTGGATAAGTAGTTCATAGAAATGGGGGGCAGAGAGTCTATAAAGCAACTTTTCCCAACCTGATGTTTTGGATTGCGGCTCCCACCAGCGCCAGCCAGCATGGCCAACTGTCAGGGATGATGTGAGTTGTAGTACAAAACATCTGGAGGACACCCAGTTGTAGAAGGCTGGTGTGAAAACCCAGTTATTCCCCTAAGGGCCGTCCAACATAAACACTTTGTTGATAGAGGAATCCCTCCTACGTGACTGTACTCTTAGATGTAGGCATTTTGTGATGTCCATCTTAAGAGGCATCTCTGCACACACAGACACGCTTATCAAGGACAAATTTATGTGTGCTGCCAATGAAGCACTGTGTTTTTGCTTTCATTTTAAAGAAGTCTTTCCCACCTCCAAATCCTTCATCTCACAGTGTTGCCTCTTGATTATGCAACATATTAAAAGAGAGGGTTGTCATCAAACACACTGGTGTAAAGTGGAGTTTCGCAGAAGTTGTGCTTATCCACAGAAGCATCGCAGGGGTCAGCAATCTTTTTCAACTGTGGGTCGGTCCACCGTCCCTCAGACCATGTGGTGGGCTGGACTATATGGGGGGGGGGAGGAACGAATTCCTATGCCCCACAAATAATCCAGAGATGCATTTTAAATAAAAGCACACATTCTACTCATGTAAAAACACCAGGCAGGCCCCACAAATAACCCAGAGATGCATTTTAAATATAAGGACACATTCTACTCATGTAAAAACACGCTGATTCCCGGACCATCCACGGGCCGGATTGAGAAGGCGATTGGGCCGCATCCAGCCCTCAGGCCTTAGGTTGCCTACCGCTGACCCACAGCCCCAATGTGTTTCGGAATGTGCTCCCCTTCAGGATAATATATTTCCTAAAAATAAAAATCATTAAAATTATTGCAGGAGTCTACCCTTGCACACATTTTTGTAAACACTAAATGCAACAATTCTAATCTTATTTATTATTTACTTACTGGATCTCTTACCTGCCCTTTATCGTAAGACCCCAGGCAGATTCACATCTCTTCGCATCTTGTTCATGAATAGATATAAAGAAATCCTCTTTCCAATCTACCAAAGGCTTCTGAAAATGTTTTTGACAAGACTATTTAACAAATAGTAATAGTAAAAACAAACGAATGAATGAAAATTAGAAAGTACTAGTGTGACCAAATTGTGCTATAGAGAATTAACGATCTGTAATATATTGACCTTGTCTTGGAAAGGCATACACTTTATTAGGAAGTATGCAGGATGGCAGGAGTTTCAGGACAGACAGAAGGTAGTATAAACGTAGGTGCATAGCTAACCTGCAGAAATGGCTGCCACAACTTAACAATGACTTGCAAAGCCTTTAAAGGGCTTTGACAGGTTAATGGAGGATAGGGCAATCATATCAGTGGCTACTAATCATGGTGGCTATATGCTACACCCAGGTTCACAGGTAGCTGGAGAACAATAGTGGTAGAGGACCATTGTTGCTTACATGTTCTGCTTGTGGGCATTTGCTTGGCCTCTGCGGGAAGCAGGATGCTGGACTCACTGGGCCTTTCAAGTTTCCATATAAGATGTCGTCAGAACAAGGGAGCCCTCCATTTCATACACTGTGGATTGGTTTTTCCCTATAGCTTAACTACTGTCGCCATTATTATTGCTATGTGTTATTTTCCAAGGGAAATCATTCAAAAATCTGTTTGGTTTTTTTAAAAAATCAGTATTATACTGATCAGATGTAGCAACAAGGAAATTATTCTACTTGGCATTACTGCCAAAATAAAGAATAGCAAATAACAGCCTGTCCTAACTCCACATAGAAGACTCTCGTGACCTATATATACATCTAGGAAACCCTGTCGCCTGTTATCAGTCCATTCTACTTGTTTATTGCTTTTTTACCCCACCCTTCTGTCACAGAGCAGCTCAGAGCAGCCCGCATTGTTCCCCCTTTTATTTTACCCTTACAACAACCCTGTGAAGTACCGTATTTTTTGCTCTATAAGACGCACCAGACCACAAGACGCACCTAGTTTTTGGAGGAGGAAAACAAGAAAAAAAAATATTCTGAATCTCAGAAGCCAGAACATCAAGAGGGATCAATCCACTGCACAGGGAAAGCAGCAATTCCTCTTGCTGTTCTGGCTTCTGGGATAGCTGTGCAGCCTGCATTCGCTCCATAAGACGCACACACAGCTCCTCCCATTACTCCCATGCTTAATTTCCCCACTCATATTCACAAAACAGCTTGGGGGGGGAGGCACCCCCCTGGAATTTCATGCATTCTGTAGTTAGCCCTAGTGGCTCACCTCCACTTAATGGAGATAATACTTCTCCCTCACAGGGAAGTTATTAATCACTGTATAGTTGCTACAACCAAATACAGACTGGAGTTACACAGTCAAATGAAAATGGGATGTATCCAATATTCTCTGTCTAATAATGCAAGGGCTCTTGCCAATTTAACAGCTGCACTAGTGAAAATTTGTTGTGCAACAAAGTTACCAGCAACCCACTTGCAACAATGTTCCACTGGGCCAAAAACTTTCCAGCTGAACAAGTTGACTATGCTACCACTCAGTGCATTTGTAACTGGCTGACTGACCGAACCCAAAGGGTGCTCATCAATGGTTCCTCTTCATCCTGGAGAAGAGTGACTAGTGGGGTGCCACAGGGTTCTGTCTTGGGCCCGGTCTTATTCAACATCTTTATCAACGACTTGGATGATGGACTCAAGGGCATCCTGATCAAATTTGCAGATGACACCAAACTGGGAGGGGTGGCTAACACCCCAGAGGACAGGATCACACTTCAAAATGACCTTGACAGATTAGAGAACTGGGCCAAAACAAACAAGATGAATTTTAACAGAGAGAAATGTAAAGTATTGCACTTGGGCAAAAAAAAATGAGAGGCACAAATACAAGATGGGTGACACCTGGCTTGAGAGCAGTACATGTGAAAAGGATCTAGGAGTCTAGGTTGACCACAAACTTGACATGAGCCAACAGTGTGACTCGGCAGCTAAAAAAGCCAATGCAATTCTGGGCTGCATCAATAGGAGTATAGCATCTAGATCAAGGGAAGTAATAGTGCCACTGTATTCTGCTCTGGTCAGACCTCACCTGGAGTACTGTGTCCAGTTCTGGGCACCACAGTTCAAGAAGGACACTGACAAACTGCAACGTGTCCAGAGGAGGGCAACCAAAATGGTCAAAGGCCTGGAAACGATGCCTTATGAGGAACGGCTAAGGGAGCTGGGCATGTTTAGCCTGGAGAAGAGGAAGTTAAGGGGTGATATGATAGCCATGTTCAAATATATAAAAGGATGTCACATAGAGGAGGGAGAAAGGTTGTTTTCTGCTGCTCCAGAGAAGCGGACACGGAGCAATGGATCCAAACTACAAGAAAGAAGATTCCACCTAAACATTAGGAAGAACTTCCTGATAGTAAGAGCTGTTTGACAGTGGAATTTGCTGCCAAGGAGTGTGGTGGAGTCTCCTTCTTTGGAGGTCTTTAAGCAGAGGCTTGGGACGCAGGTGGCGCTGTGGGTTAAAGCCTCAGCGCCTAGGACTTGCCGATCGAAAGGTCGGCGGTTCGAATCCCTGTGGCGGGGTGCGCTCCCGCTGCTCGGTCCCAGCGCCTGCCAACCTAGCAGTTCGAAAGCACCTCCGGGTGCAAGTAGATAAATAGGGACCGCTTGTCAGCGGGAAGGTAAACGGCGTTTCCGTGTGCGGCTCTGGCTCGCCAGAGCAGCGATGTCACGCTGGCCACGTGACCCGGAAGTGTCTTCGGACAGCGCTGGCCCCTGGCCTCTTAAGTGAGATGGGCGCACAACCCCAGAGTCTGGCAAGACTGGCCCGTACGGGCAGGGGTACCTTTACCTTTACCTTTTAAGCAGAGGCTTGACAACCATATGTCAGGAGTGCTCTGATGGTGTTTCCTGCTTGGCAGGGGGTTGGACTCGATGGCCCTTGTGGTCTCTTCCAACTCTATGATTCTATGATTGAAATACTGCCCCTCAATGAGGCCAAACTTAGATTCACAAAATGTTTAGCGGTATGCCTACCTCTGCGACCCCCCCCGAAAGAAAGCACTGGTTCCACCTTTTTAGTTGTTCCGTGATGCTTCCCTAATGTTACCACATTAGTGCCCTCTGAAGGGTCACCCTTGTGCTGCAACACAACAGAAATGAGACAAAATAAACTGGGAATATATAGTTACAGAATTTCAGCAGGAAGTTACAGGATGTGCACTGATGTGAAACAAATCAGTATGTGCACCCTGAAACTTTTGCAGGCATAAACCGTATTGAAAGTAGGATCATGCATAGCCTCTCTGATCCCATCATGATAACAAATCACCCTGAATGGACTTTTTAAAGCATACCTGTGTATACACTACACATCTGAAGCATACAGTGGTACCTCAGGTTAAGTACTTAATTTGTTCTGGAGGTCCGTACTTAACCTGAAACTGTTCTTAACCTGAAGCACCACTTTAGCTAATGGGGCCTCCTGCTGCCGCCGCGCCGCCAGAGCACGATTTCTGTTCTCATCCTGAAGCACTATTTCTTGCTTAGCAGAGTCTGTAACCTGATGCTTATGTAACCCGAGGTACCACTGTATTTCCCCACCTCAAATAATTAGGAACATGGTAGTTCACCCCTCACAGAGTTAGAATTCCCCAAAGCCCTTAACTAACTACAGTGCCCAGAATTTTTTGACAGAAAAATGTGCTCTAAAGGTATAGTTTGTACATAGCCCAAAGGGACCTTTTGAGACACACACAGTGTTGTTCTTCATCTGCAGTACTCTCTCCCAGTGTGTTCCCTGGCGGCATTCATAAGCAGGATTCCAAAGTATAACTGGTTTCCGTCAGTTACAAACTATTGAGCACATAGCATCTCTTGCTGTTGACACAAGTGCTTTATTTTGGAAAGTCAAGATGGTGCATTTAGAAGCTTAGAGTCAAAATGGCTCTGCTGTGAACAGTTGAATTTTATACTTTGTTTTGCCTGTGTTTTCAGATCGTCTGGAAAGTCTGCCTTGAGGGCAACCCAGGAGAAATAACAGGGCTAACAAAATTAGATGATGATCACTCCGGCCATGACTCTATCCCACTGTTTCACAGTGGATTGCCAATAGACCTTCAGCAGCCATGAACTACAGTTTGACGGTGGAATGGTCTCCCTTGCATGGTGGTGGACATTAGAAATTTTAAAGCAGAGGTTGGATGGCCATCAGTCATGGGTGCTTTAGTTGAGATTCCTGCATTGCAGGGGGTTGAATCAGAAGACCTTTGGGGTCCCTTCCAACTCTCTACAAGTCATGCAAATTCAAGATCCATTTTAATTCAGCTGGATCCAGCTTCTAGCCAGACCCTATGAAACAGCCCTGTGTTTGTGTATTCATGTTCTATCCTTCCTTCCTTCCTTCCTTCCTTCCTTCCTTCCTTCCTCCCTCTCTCTCTCTCTCTCTCTCTCTCTCTCTCTCTCTCAAAATTCCAAATTCCAGCACTCTCTCAAAATTCCAAATGTGCTTGCAGGCCTCAAAAGGTTGGTGACCCCAGCCTATAGACTTTGAGTGTGCATTGAGCAAGCTATGGCAGCGAAAGAGCATGTACGAGCTTTAGTGCAGTTTTGCCTGTTAGCGCAGGTTCTCCTTTTTCAGCCATATACAACCCAATCTTACGGGTTGTATATTATCTTGTTATGCACATGGAAATGACATTTTTAGCAAGTGCACAAAACCCATCTTTTCACATATTATTAACTGCACAAATCCTTGAATACTGTTGACCACGTGTGCATTGTTCTCATTGATTTGTGCTGCAGAGCCCTGAACTTCATGACTACACTAACAGTACAATCATCCTTGCTTTACGCGATGTGGGTGTTTGGAAGCGCAGGCACATGTGCAGTATGGGGTATGGCAAGTCATTAGCGTGCCCTTTCACTGCCTTTGTATCCAGATTACAAGAAGAAATAGAAAATATCCAGTCTTCCCCCTGGCTGAATAGAAGAGGTGACTGTTTACTGAAAAGCCCCCAGAGTGAGCAGGCTTTAATCCCACCTCTTTGGATACCCCTTCAAGGAGCAATGCCAGAGTAGACAAAGAGCAAAGAGGGAGCCTGGAATAGGCGATTCAGTAACCAGTTGCAGAGCAGGGCTGGCAGCAAAAATCTTCTTCAATGTTCACCTTTGTTATCTTTGCCTGGCCAAATATATCAAAAAAATTCAAAAAATGTTTGGTATATTTCTTCTGCCGAGCCACACTGGAACTTTGTTTGTTTGTTTGTTTGTTTGTTTTTACCTAGAGCCACCATGGGGCATGGTGCTTTACTGAATAAAAGAGGAAATATCCCTTCCCCAAGGAGCTTACAATATAACTTCAAGCCAACAGAGCAAGGGAGTGAAAGTGAAAACAGTGGTAAATGGCAATAACAGAGCCGGCCCACCCATGAGGAGGGGTGCCCGCCCCACCGCTTCTGACACCACTGGAATGCCCCCCCCCACTGAGTTTTAGCAAGAGGGAAGCATTTTGGTGTGCAGTGTTGACACTCATCTTCTCTGCAAGATGCTGTCTTCAGATGAAATGAAAAATTGCCTGGGGTGGGGAACTGCTATGTAAAAAGCCAGCTGGTTTACATCACAGAGAGAGTCTTGACATAGAAGGGAAACTTACAGCATAGCTTTCCTTTGAAGTATTTTTCAGGTCAATGTTAGGGTTACTGCAGGGCATGATAAATGACTGCGACTGAGGTCAAAACGTGTGCGCACCCGCACACAAGCACACACAATCGCCACTGTAAGGAATACAAGGCAGTACTAGGCCTCTCTCCTTCAGCTGTTTCATTTTGTGGCTGTACCAGTTCCCCTTGCCTTCTCCTCTGCTGACAATGATGAAGCCATATTTTCGGTGGCTTTCTGAAATGCTACCTGCCCTCTGCAAGCTGTTTGCTGTCTCAGCAGCTGTTTATTGATTAGTGGACTTATTTAGGCACTTGGCCAGAAGCAGCCTCACTTGTCTGGCTGCTGGCTAAGGTTGGCTCCTTGTTCCAAGACCCAGAAAAATCACACTTTTGTATTTTTGCATGCAAGTATCGTTTGGCATCGTGAGCTTAAGAAGCTGCACCTCTGATCGTGGCTGACCCCACTGCAGTATTTCTTGGCTTTAAGAGGGGAGCAGATAGCTGTCTCATGAGGAACCAATGAAGGCTTTCAAGTGTGGATTAATTTATGCAAATAATTAAAGTATTGAGTCATAGTTTATGTATACACACATTTCTTTTCCACACATTTTGTAAGTCAAATGCGTTAACCAACCGAATACTAAAACCCAGCAAGAATGACAATGCTGTTTCCATAGCTGCTGCTGCTGCAGCAGCAGCAACAGCAAAAAACCTACCCACTCTCTCTTATTGCAATGCCATTTTAGTTTTATCTTAACCCTTCCCATAGGTTATTGGGGGGGGGGGAGAATGAAGGGAATTTAAATCCAAATACATAGACTCATTTATAAGTGATAGCTACCAGACACCAGGCAAGAGGAAAGCATGATGACACTATGGTACAAATTGCAGCCTTATGCTGAAACTGCAGGTGCTGGAATGACTCACCATGTTCAGATTCGGGGCACACCTAGGCTGAGACTCATTGCAAGCGCAGATGACACCAAGGAAAAGCTGTTTGTGTGAAGCAGCACCCACATGTTCCAGGTATGCCTCAAGAATGTTCACATAGAAGGAGGACCTGCCAGCTTGGCTAATGCCAACCTATGTGGCTGTTGCTTCACACAAATGGCTTACCTTTCAGAGCTGTGCGGTACGATGCCCATCCCTACAGCAGCAACTACAGCAGAAACATACAGATCAGGCCTGAGAGAGCTTTTAGATTTTTGCCATGCTAGTTCAGTGTAGAATAGTCTACTAGGACAAATGGGGCAGTGTCCCCACCAACTTCAGTCCACTCCTGTGAGGCTTCTGCAGGGCTATTCTCCTCTGCCACTGCCTTCCCTTGCTTGGAGAAAGGACCTTATTCTACATTTTTACCTCAGTTTAAAGAGAATATCTAGTCAGCGCAGACAGCGCAGCCCTTCAGGAAATCTCCAAGCCACCTCATCACAGTGTATTGCTCTGAGGAAGGACCCCTTCTTCCAATAAGAAGGAGGAAGAGAGGTAGCTCCTGTGCTCCAGCAAGGAAAAGAGTGAGGAAGGAGAGAGATGTGGCAGCACTCCTGCTGCTGCTGCCACCAGCAGCAACATGGGGGAGAAGTGGTGGGGCAGAGGACAGAGAAAAGGAGGACCAGGAGCAGGGGTGGCTCTCTGTATCTCAGGTGGCACAGGCTCTTGTGCCCTGTCCTGAAGTGCAGCTAGTCCAAGAAGTTCACTTGTGTCAGAACCAACAAAAGTGCTGACAGTCGTCAGATAAGCCCACACGAGCCCATCATTGATGGAGGGGCCCACCAGGCCTTATTTTGCCCAGGGCTTAGTCACACCTGGAGATGGACCTTCAATGAATCCTCCACTTCTTTTCTTCAAAACAGCCAGGACCTTTCAGTAGTCTGGCTCAAGCAATGCACTAATTGGCAAATGAGATAAAAAAAGCTGCAAGCTGTTAAGTGATTCAGCCTATTTATATCCTTCCAGAAATAAAACAAAACCTTCTACCTCAAGATCCTTTCACATATGTACAGTCTCACGAGTCATGAAATGAATTTGTTTCATGACTCAAGAGATGTGAAACCATTCTATTTCATGTGTTGTGAGAGTTTACATATGTGGTAGGATTGCTGAGTAGGAGGTCAGTGGGTCTGTATTATAAACCTGCGCCTTGTCTTCTGGATCTGCAGCACTCCTCCCCACATAGTCCAGCAGATGTTCAGGATAGCAGTTCAATTCCTGGCACAGGGAAGGGTCAGAGCCAACCACTATCATACGAGCTTGAATGGCTGGTTTTATGAGCCCTGAAATACATGGCCTCTTGAATGGTACCTATTACTTATCAAAGATTACCGGTAATTGGCAATGGACATTAAGATTCAATGACAGTTTCCACAAGGTCCTAATGACAACTAACGACAGGAAATGACACAAACTGCCTACAAATAAAATCATCAATTAATAAATAAATCATCTTCAAGATTGACAAAGAGAATAGATCTTAATATATTGATATTGAGGTTGCTCCTCTTCATTCTCTTTTTTTTTTTTAAATATTTTTATTAGTTTTTACACATATTAATGACAATACAATACAAACACAAACATCAAAAACAAACAACAAAAATTGACTTCCCCATGCCTTCCCTTCGCCACATCCTTGTTTTACCATTTTTCGAGCAACTCATCAATCAGTCTTTAGTTAAGTCCCTTTTAAATTTCCTTGAAGTTTAAGATTTACAGCTGTAGTTCTTTGTTTCCTACCCCTTAACATCTTATCAATCCACAATTTTACAGTAATTTTTTAGATATGTTTTAAATTTCCCCCAGTCCTCTTCCACTGTCTCTTTCCTCTGGTCACGGATTCTGCCGGTCATCTCTGCCAGTCCCATATATTCCATCACCTTCTATTGCCATTCTTCCAGAGTAGGTAATTCTTGCATCTTCCAATACTTTGCCAACAGGATTCTTGCTGCCGTGGTTGCATACATAAAGAATGTCTTATCCTTCTTTGATACCAATTGGCCGACCATGCCCAAGAGAAAAGCCTCCGGTTTCTTTACAAATGTCCACTTAAGGACTTTCTTAATTTCATTATAGATCATTTCCCAGTAGGCCTTAATCTTTGGGCAGGTCCACCAAAGATGGTAAAAGGTACCTTCAGCCTCATTACATTTCCAACATTTGTTATTGGGCAGATGGTAAATCTTTGCAAGTTTGACTGGGGTCATGTACCACCTATAAATCATTTTCATTATATTCTCTTTCAGGGCATTACATGCCGTAAATTTAACACCGGTGGTCCATAACTGTTCCCAGTCGTCAAACATAATGTCATGACCAATATCCTGTGCCCATTTAATCATAGCTGATTTCACTGTTTCATCCTGTGTATTCCATTTCAGCAGCAAATTATACATTTTAGATAAGTTTTTAGTATTGGATTCTAACAATTCTGTTTCTAACTTTGACCTCTCCTTCTGAAAACCAAGTTTCCTGTCCTGCTTAAACATCTCATTTATCTGACGGTAGTGTAACCAATCTCGAACTTTATGCTTTAGTTTCTCAAAACTTTGTAGCTTCAGTCTTTCGCCATCATATTCTAAAATTTCACAATACTTAGGCCAATTAGAGTCCATATTAATTTTTTTCACTGCTTTCGCTTCCATTGGTGACAACCACCTAGGGGTTTTACTTTCCAATAAATCCTTATATCTATTCCAAACATTGTACAATGCTTTCCTGACAATATGGTTCTTAAAACTTTTATACACCTTTACCTTGTCATACCACAAATATGCATGCCAACCAAAACTATTGTCATATCCTTCCAGATCAAGAATGTCTGTGTCTTCAAGAAGTAGCCATTGCTTCAACCAGCAAAAGGCTGCTGATTCATAATAAAGTCTTAAGTCTGGCAGGGCAAAGCCCCCTCTATCTTTTGCATCGGTTAAGATCTTAAATTTTATTCTGGGCTTTTTGCCCTGCCAGACAAATTTAGATATATCTTTCTGCCACCTCTTGAAACAGTCCATTTTGTCTAGAATCTGTAGCGTCTGAAATAAAAACAACATTCTTGGCAATACATTCATCTTGATAACAGCAATTCGGCCTAACAAGGAAAGTTTCAGCCTAGACCATATGTCTAAGTCTTTCTTAACTTCTGTCCAACATTTTTCATAGTTGTCTTTAAATAAGTTCACATTTTTTGATGTCAGATTTACCCCCAGGTACTTAACCTTTTTTTCTATTTCCAACCCAGTTTCACTTTGAAACCTATCTGCTCCTCTTCATTCTCTTCCCACTAAATACTTTCTTACAGACATTTTTACACTGCAGGTTCACCCATCCTACATTGACTATCACCCAGTGCTGGTAGACTTGGTTTGAAGGTCCTGCTTTTGCAGATCACTCCCTTCAGCTGCTGTGATGGGACTCCACTGGAATCAAAGTTCATTGCCAAGGTTGTGGTGTACAGTCCACCGCTCTAGTACCATTGAGAAGATATTTGATACCCCTAGTTCAGGGTATCAACCAGATCCCTGCCAGGTGCTTTGGATTAAAACTCATCTCGGCCCAGCTAGCATAACCAATATTCAGGGATAATGGGAATTGTGGAATCTCCATTTCTCTCTCTATCCTTCGCTTCAATCAATCAGTCTATTATGGTCAATGACCTGTATTTTCATTCTCATCATCTCTGTATCCCCTATTGTTGTCCGACTCTTCCTTCACCTCTGATTCCTCCTGTTTCCTTACTTGCCATGAAATTTTCTTGCTCAACACCTGCAGCTCATAAGCAGCTTTCAAGGGCTGCTAAAATGTAATGGCCTCATGTTTTTCTTATGCCTGTTCAGAATCCTGATATGCTGATGCTTTGGTACCATCTTTGAGGCTTTATTCTTTTTTACTGCATGATCTCACCAAGCAAGAATCATGTAATGAACATCGCAGTTCCATATAATGAATCAGATGACATCCTTTGTTCTAATTGCAGTTGTGGGTTGGACATTGTACTGGGGTTTCCTAGGTACTGGTAATTTTGTTCCCTACTAATGTTTCCTAGCAAGAGTTTGGCCCTGATCCAGCTCTAGTCGTATGTAGCTAAACATGAATGGTTGGGGATGGGCATTTGCATGCAAACTGAAATGCTCATCCCATTGAAGAGAGTGCCATGTGCATTTACTTCCTCTATGGTTTGACGTATATTTAGATGTCCATCTTCATTGCGTTAACTTTTGGCTGGATCCACATTCAGTTGAGCATCCAAATGCACATTCCTCCCATGGGAGTAGCCAGGATTTTTGTTAGGAGGGGACAGGCCTTTTGTTAGAGCGGCATAACCTCACTTTGCTAGGTATTTTAATTTATTTTTATTGATTATGGGGGGTAGCTGCCCTCCTTGCCCCCCCGGCTGTGCCTGTGATTCCTCCCACATTCTGCCCCAACTATTGAACGTAGGTGCAATTAGGTTGGGAGAGGAAGAATTTGCCCAGGTGCCTTGGCGACAGGAATGTCTCCCTCCCCGCTCCGCACAACCCCTACAACCTTGCAAAGCTGAGGGAGCACATTTCACAGCAGACCAAAATATGTTCCCGCTCTTGTGTTTTGGCCTCAGCATTATCTTATACAGAGCATGCCTGTAGAATACGAGTAGCCATTTTCAGTTAAAGGTGGGAGTAGGGACGGCATCTGGCTGTGATGATACATGCTGCAATTGTCATCCTCCACCAGGTGACAGCTGAGGCAGGTGGATAAACAGAATCCCAAAATGGGGAATGAACATGTTCACAGAGTACAGATGGAGTACTGTGTAGGGTAGTGGGCATTAGCAGCATGTGGTTGGTATAAATTTAGCCTATGGCAGCCAGCAATTACAGAGGGGCTGAGAAATTAAACTGTTTTTTCTTTAGGAGACTTAGATTTCCTGAATAGAAGAGGGGAAGGGGAAGGGTGGAAAATCAGAAGCTCTGCCATGTGTGTTTGTGTACTGTGTATGTTTACCTGTGTGTGCATAGCGCATAGTGTTTTTGTGCGCTCTGGTTTCCGTCATGGTGTACCATTGCTCCAGAAGCAGTTTAGTCATGCTGGCCACATGACCCAGAAAGCTTTCTGTAGACAAATGCTGGCTCCCTCAGCCTGAAAGTGAGATGAGCACTGCAACCCCATAGTCGTCTTTGACTAGACTTTGACTAGACTTTACCTTTTTACCTTTACCTTATGTGTGCATAGCAGAGCATGGTGTAATGGTACAGATATGCTATTTCCATGTATTGTATTTCAAAACCACAGGGAGGTAATTCTGTAATTTTTGCAGCGATGCTATTAATACCTTTCATTTCTTAGCAAACCTTTTGAATTCTGATTCTGCTAATAAGAAAGTGTGTAGATCTGCGTGGATCCTCAGGAGTCATGTAACACTTCTCACATGAGCAAATCTATCATGTGCTGTCCTGGTTTTATTTATAGTTGATGAGGCTTCACTGGTCTATGTGATAGCATGTATATTTTTCTATGTGGTTGTTAATGCGCCTTTATATGTACACATGTTGTGGAATATATATCTCTGTGAGATGCCACACCTTGCAATACTTGCTGAGTTTATATCCCAGCTGTGCATATTGCTTTGTTTGTTTATTACTTTGAACCCAGCTGGGCTTGGGGAGCTACAGCTGCCTCAATATATTCTACATTGCTATGTGTGCATGTGCTGCAGTGTCAGTTGCTGGTGTTTACATGTGCAGGCATGCATTGCCAAGTAAGTCTCACTCTCTGTGCACTTACACACAAAGCTATGCCCCTGTGTCAACATGCAAGGGACACCGGGAGACGTTTATTTATAAGACAAGCTTGGATTGGTAGGTTCCTGAGTTATATCACTAAATCCCTTCCAGGCACTGTTAGTTCCACTGCAGTGAGCTCTTAAAGCCAGCCTTTGCAACAAGCTCAGAAGCTCCTGTAACCATTTCAGCACAGAATCCAGAAGGCTGGAGCCTTATGCCAGTCAGATCTGCCAAACGAAAGGCCCTCCCCACCCCACCCCACCCCCAAGAAAATAAATAGTGCTCCTGCTGCAAATATAAAGTAATAGTGCTTTGCATTAATGGATGATATTCCATGCCAGCTCAGAGCATTTATCATTACCTATTTGGTAAGAGGTGCTGCATCTGCTTTTGGCTACCAAATAAATGGCTCAATAAATGGACCCTTCAACACCTGCATAGTACCTTAGGATTGTTCCCAAGAATGCAGCCAGCAGTCAGTGTTACAGGCTGACTGCTACTGCTCTAGAATCTGCATGGGTTGGCATTTTCTTTCCAAGCAATGCTTCTGTCCAATACAGCCCTCAATTTCTTAGCCAGGATCTCTGCCTGTTCTGTTTTGCCACTTCTAAAGAGGCTCATGAAAAAAAGTTGATTTCTGGGTTGAACAGAACGATTTAAGCAACCATCACATTCCTTCAGAAAGAGGCTTCACTTGCCTTTAAAAAGGTATCTCAGTATCTTGTTCCACATTTTCAGGTGAAATAATGGAGACATGGAGTTGTTTCACCACACAGAGAGAACTATCACTGTCTCTGATAGATCATATGGTCTCTTTAGCCCGATACAGCTTTCTGAAAGTGGTTTTAATGGACATAGTAAGCACTGTTCTGGAACATGTTATGGCATTTGTTCAGACCAGTTCCTTGAGCAAAATCTACCCCCCCAAAATTAACTGAGAATGTCTTAATCACAACAAAAATAATTGTGCTAATCTAGACTCAAATGTAGTCTGATTCTACATGTCTGCAAAGTATTTCGCATAAACATTAACACAAATAGTAATTAGACCCTGCAGAGGTCAGGGATTCTGTAAGTTTCAGAGCTATGCAGAGGACATTTTTAGCAGTTGTAGCTGCCCTGCTACAGTTTTGCAAGAATTAGGAACCTCCAGACTGTCACCGTTTTCCAGTAAGGATTCAGGCGCACACCAGAACAATAGGTTTGTGCAGTTAAAGTAAATTAAAGCACCCTCTTGTCCTAGGGCCACAAATCCAGAAAAGGGACATTTTACTGTTGGGAAAATAATGGGGGAAACATTGAAAAGTGTGGGAATGAATGAATTGTTAACAGGAATATGTGTAAACAGGAATATCTGTAAATACGGTAAATCAAGGTGAATGCACATTGTCATATAAGCACTCCATAAACAATCCAGACTGGACATAGGCTATCCACGGCATAAGATTTGTATAGGGGCACAAAGAAGGCATCTGCTGGAATGCCTTCTTCTGCCCAAAAATTCAAACTGTAGAAGACTTGCCCATCTATTTAAACCTGGCCATCCTACACATAGGTGATCTGGGGTAACTGACTGAGAAACCTCCCTTCCCATGCCAGCCCTGCCTCCCTCTCTCCCTCCCTCCCTCCCTCTCTCTCCCTCTCTCTCTCTCTCTCTCTCTCTCTCTCTCTCTCTCTCTGTGTGTACGTATGTATGTTTCACACCAACAAAAGAACAAAGTTATTTACAAAAGGCACCATTATTATATGTCCAAATTTCACGCATTGGCAAAGGTAGAGAGTTAGATGTAACCTTTTCAATAAAAGAGACAACAGCACTTTACTCCTTTGGATGATGCCGAAGGGTTAAGTAGCTTGCCCTTTTCACATTTCTCTGAAGATCAGTACAGATTATGTTGAAATGTCTCTAGAGAAGCCTTCCCCAATCTGGGGCCTTCCATGCAGGCTGGGGCTGGTGGGAGTTGCAGTCCACATAATCAGAAACAAGCTTTCGAGCTTGTTTCCCATTAACCCCACCAGCTGACATGGAACAGAACAGACCATCCTACTTTAGAGAAGGCAAGAAGACATGCATCCATAAACCTCTGTCATGGTATGATCCCCATCCTAAGCATAGCATTCCCTTTTTGAAGGTGTTTTGCCTTACCGTGTGAGCTAATAGTGGTTCATTCCTGACTGACAGCAGACACATCATTCCTGATGTTGTGCAATATACCCTTAGACTTGAGCAGGGCTTTGAAGAGTGATGTTTTTATGAAGTCTATAGAATAGACAGGAATAGATGTGTCCTAATAAGACGGGGACGTGGGTGGCGCTGTGGGTTAAAGCCTCAGCGCCTAGGGCTTGCCGATCGAAAGGTCGGTGGTTCGAATCCCCGCGGCGGGGTGCGCTCCCGTTACTCGGTCCCAGCGCCTGCCAACCTAGCAGTTCGAAAGCACCCCCAGGTGCAAGTAGATAAATAGGGACCGCTTACTAGCGGGAAGGTAAACGGCGTTTCCGTGTGCTGCGCTGGCTCACCAGATGCAGCTTTGTCACGCTGGCCACGTGACCCGGAAGTGTCTCCGGACAGCGCTGGCCTCTGGCCTCTTAAATGAGATGGGCGCACAACCCCAGAGTCTGTCAAGGGGTACCTTTACCTTTAATAAGACAGGAATGTGATGGGGGGAGGGTCCAATCTATCTAAGTTGTGGTGTACATTATCTCCCCCAACCATTTCCCTCTCTCCCTCTGTGTGTGTGGTTTTTTTAAAAAAAAATGAAGACTGGAGAAGATGCTTTCCAATTCCAAACACTTTCTGCCTGAATTTAATTCCTCACTGGATTTATTGCAGACAGAGGGGCAGAGAAGGCAGACTGGGATTGCGAAGGGAAAGGCAGACAGAACTGAGATGCAGCAGAAGGATAGGGCATGCTTTGGTTTCCTAAGGGAGCAATGGAAGTACTGTACTGTATCCTTGTATTCCCAGCTTCTTCATTTCCACTAAGCCCCTTCTTGTCCCTCATGCATCCCTGAGCGGCCCCCATTGTTTGCTTGAGAGATGGGCAAGGGACACTTAATATCTGTGACCATCTGTTCATGTGAGCATTTATGTTGACAGTAAGCACCAGCCACATGGGAGGCCTTCCATAGCAGCCACCTCACAGAGCTTGTTTGCAGAGTCACTGACCTAGCCCGGGATGGCAACATTTTAATAGGCTGTAGTAAATTCAAAGAGCTGTAGTAAATTCAAAGAGCCACAAAATGACCAATGGCTCTTGCCTTGCCATCCCCAACAAGCTTTATAATTTGTATCCTGGGAGGACGGGAAGGGTAATAATTATCCTGAGCATAGGAAAAGAGAATCTAGCCTTGTTTACTTCCATAGGCTGCTGCATGGGACAGAAACACCACTGGGATCAGCTTGTCAAACTTCAGCATATTCTGTGTTGCATTGCCATTAGTGCAGATAAAGAGAGGGAGCTCCTATCTGCTTCAAATGCTGTGTGTTGTGGGTCTGGTATTTGTTTATTTGCAATTTGGCAATACTACTAATAATGGAAGGAAATGGGTACATTGTTTCTTGAAGGATGCGTCTTGAAGGATGGAGGGCTGCAGGAATGTTAATTTTGCTCTAACAAGAGGCCATTTTTTTCTGCAAAGAAACCCTGAAATGTAGTGCTTATCAAGGACAAGTCCTGGAATGGCTTCCACACCTGGAATGGAAGGGGTGGGTGCCATCTTGCTCTTTGCTTCAGATGGCAAAATGTCTTGGGCCAGCCATGGTTCCTTTCAAAGTTTGCATGAACTTTCTCCTCATCTTTTCTTATCCCTTGCAGTGCATGAGGTCTGCAGAGTGGCTGAACATTTTACCATAAACCCCAAGGGCCACAAACCATGTCAGGCTCCTATGATGAGTCTGCGGCATCTGCTGAGGAAATAACTGACAGTTTCTGGGAGGTAAGAGTCCCCTCAGCACAAACCACATATGTATCTTCTGAAGAAACACGGGTGGAGGAGAGGGGCAGCATAATACAGCCCCTCCAAGGTCCAACCCAAGCTTCCCTGTTGGCCTCATGCAAATGAGATTTCTGATTGGTGGTCCTGGTTGACTCTTGAACCCAAGGTTTTAGAGAAGGGAAGCCATGCATTGCCATAGGTTTTCAACAGCAGTGCAATGGATTTTGCAGAAAGAAAGGGTAGAAGATGGAGAGAACCTTCTGGAAAAAAGCAGTGTTGATCATATACAGTTTGCTCTTCTGATGCTTTTCCTTCTAGAAGATGTTGTCCCCACAACTCGGGCGCCTTCTTAATACTTAATTTCTAAAGCAAAAGTTTCCAGAGCTCATGAGCTTCTGGGAGTCATCCTTCTACCCTGGAATCTCTGCCTTCTAAACCTTATAATCTAGCTAGTTGTGGTTACTCACTGGTTAAAAAAGGGCACATTTTGCTGACATGGCTGGCACCTGCAGGATGGGCCCCTTATTCCACATGGGGGGGGAGTTGCAGTCAAAGGGGACAAAAGTGACCTTGCTAGTTGTATTAGTGTGAGAGCAATTAGTGATCTGATGGAATAGGATCATCCATCTGACCAGTCCAGGAAGTTTTGCCCTTACCTTCAATAGAGTAAATCTAATTGGTTAGCTAGCATGGTGCCATCATCACATTCACTAAATGATCCCCAATTCACTGATATCATGTAGGGCAGCAGTGAGGAACATCTGGCCCACAGACCTAATTGGGCTTCTCCATTTGGCCAAACCAGGCCATTTTGGCCAAGCCATACCCTCCTGACATCAGGTGTAGGGTAGGTAAAGATGCAGCTGGGGCAAAGGGGTTTTTCAGATGGTGCTGATCAGCAGGTTGGCAACACTTGTGAAGCCCCATGTACATCACTTTTCAAGCACAGACAACCAGTTGATTGTTGGTGCTTGCAAAAGCTCAGTGCGCTGCACTTTGCAAGCAGTGATCTGCTGACTTGCATGGCACTGTATGTGGCTCCTTGCAAGCCCCCCCAAAGCAGCTGATCATGGGGACTGCAAAGAGCTGTACAGGGTGCTGTGCTAGCATAAACAATCATCGGATTAGCCCCACCCACATGTCAAACTTGTGGCTCATGTTGGGTTGGAGAGATAAGAATCTGTTATTTTTTTGCACTCCTGGTTGCCCTGTGCCAGGCTGGCCTCCAGGACTATCTCTTGGACTCCAGCTAGTCACTCTTACCATGCAGCTGTTCATGTGTCTGGCAGGTAGGGAACTACAAACGGACGGTGAAACGGATTGATGATGGTTATCGGCTGTGCAATGACCTGATGAACTGTGTCCATGAGCGGGCCAAGATTGAGAAGGCATATTCCCAGCAGCTGGTTGATTGGTCCAAACGGTGGAGGCAGCTAATAGAGAAAGGTATTTCTCCTCCATACTGGGGTGGGGCAGAATGGGGAGAGCAGATGGGAAATGGAAGAGACAGGAACAGCAATTTGCAAGGTGGCATCAGTCCTTCCTCCCCCCCCCCCCTGTGTAATGTAGAGGAAGAATGTTTCCCCAGGAATTATTTTAGATTAATTATTTTCATCTAATAGTAAAAGCTATGCTGGGGCTCTGTGAACAAGCTGCTGCTGCATGGGCCTTCCCAGACTATTAGTTGTTTATTCAGAAATTTATTGTTTCCAAGTACACATTTGGCCCAAGAAGCTTTCAGTAAACAGATAAATTAGGATAATAATGCACAACAAAGCCCAACATATTAAGTTATTCATAAAATGAGTCAGATCAGCTAAAACCTCATGAGCTATGTAAACACAACAAGAGTTTTTAAAATCTCGCTTCTTTCTTGCAGCCTAATGAAATGCATGTTTACAAAGATGCAAGCCCTACTGTGTCCAGCGGGACGTACTCCCAAATAAGTGTGCATACAATCACAGTCCATTGTTGATGCATATTAGTGCAGACCCAGTGCCAGCAGCAGCATGATACCCTGTTCTGTATAACTACAGGCAGCATGGAGAATAGCCTCTAAGTTGTGTCAGGATATAGTGGGCAAAATTAGACCTGATGTGAGAGGTCAGTGATCAGGATCTCTCCTGGGTACTTTTGGGCTGCTGTTTGTTTGTTTCAAGGTCAATAGTCCAATGCAACCTCTTTCAAGCCTGGAGGTGGTCTTGAACCTTTACTCAAGAGTAGAACTATTGAAATTGGTGAAAGTTGGTGAGAACCAATAATTTCAGAAGGTCTACTCTCAGTAAAACTGAATGGAATACTACCCTCCATAACTGACACTGCGGAAGTGGGTGGTTAACCCTCTTCTGGTACCAGTTCCCCAGTCTTCCAAACAGCCACATGGAGCTGTTGATTACACACAACGGAGAACACAAACTCCTGAGAAATTCTGGTTTTTGGGATTTGGGTGGTATTCAATTAGTAGCCCTCCTTTGACAAAGGTATTGATCATTGAAACAGGAAGGGGGCGGGATTTGCTGCCTCCCACTAGTGTTATCCACCCCCACCCCCCCAAAAAGAATTGCTCCAGACTGACCCTCCTACTCCTGTCTCTTGGTCAAAAAAGAATAAGGGGGAATGTGTACTCCACTGCACAGCTTTCACAGAATTAAATAGAGAATAAAGAAAAATGCACACAAAATGGTTTGGCACATGAGATGGAGGGGTTGCCTTGCTGATAATGTGGGTGGGTCCCCTGCCTCAGTAACTATCAACTGCAAAACTACTGCACAAAGAACAGTAGTCTAAAACAGGGATGGGAACCTGTGGCCTTCCACACATTGTTCCACCCTCCCTGACCATCGGCTATGCTATTTGGAGTGGATGGGTCTGTTGCTGAGTCTAGCAGCACCTGGAGGTCCACAGGTTTCTCATCCCCTGCTCTAAGAACTAGAACGCCTAGATATTGTTCAAGTCTCTTGTCACTATGTACTTCTCAGTTCTCTGCCACAGTGTTCTAACCAGCAAAATGGCAAAGGTTACAGTCCCTTAATGTATTGTGAGTGAATTATGAGAGTGTGTAGCCTGCAAGGGAGGAACAGGGTGTTATTTCAGGATGCCCAATGGTCACCCCAGCCTTGCTGGTGCTCTCGGTACATAGGCCCACAGTACGGCAGTTTGGAGAAAGCGTGGATGGCCATAATGACAGAGGCGGACAAGGTGAGCGAGCTGCATCAAGAAGTGAAGAATAGCTTGTTGAACGACGACTTCGAGAAGGTGAAGAACTGGCAGAAGGATGCCTTCCACAAACAGATCATGGGAGGCTTCAAGGAGGCCAAGGAAGCAGAGGATGGTTTTCGGAAAGCACAGAAACCCTGGGCCAAGAAGATGAAGGAGGTAGGAAGGGCTGGAGGAGGAGAGAAGGGCAGAGTGACTCATGAGGTCAATCATTTTATGGAGGAAAGGAACCCAACAGCTTCCTTGGGCTGTGACTGAGAGAGCATCCCCATCCCATTTTAGCCACAGAACCCTAACATGGGATGTGGGCAGGAGTCTGTTTTATCTTAAGGGGATCAAGTCATACCTGCAAGATAATATAAAGATCACAATGTGTGGCACAAAAATGGATCATGTTGCATATGTATCCAGTGTCTGTAGAGCCCTACCTTCATGGTTTAGTTTATACTTTCATAGACCTAGATGGGTCTCAGTGTAGCTAAGGGACATCCACACACACACACACGCACACACACACGCACACACACACACCTGGGAAGTAAGAAGTACTTGCCAGTTCTCTAGTAATCTACATATAGTTGTAAACCACATAATTTGACTTTGCAGAACCTGATGAATTCAAGTCTCTAGTCTTTATGCCTACAGAGAAAGCATTGCTATGTCCTTGTGCAGTTTACTACAGTAGTCAGATTGGATTTCAAAGGACAGAGTTTGGATTTTTTGAAAGCATGGGCAATGGGCTTTATGAAGGGGGGGGGTGGATTTGTAATGGAGAGGAATTGTTTCCAGCAAAAGTGAGCATTTCTGGCCTCAATCTTACTGCAGCAGTTTCATAAGAAACAGGAGATAGGAATGTTGTACTGGGCCTCAGCAGTCACCCTTTCCTTCTTTTCTCAACTCAAACCAGCTGGAAACAGCCAAGAAAGCGTATCACCTGGCATGCAAAGAGGAGAAGCTCGCCATGACCCGAGAAGCCAACAGCAAAGCTGAGCAGTCCATCACTCCAGATCAGCAAAAGAAGCTGCAAGACAAAGTGGAAAAATGCAAGCAGGATGTGCAAAAGGTAGGAGTGACCACCAAGGATATAGACAAATTGACACACATGGAAATTTCTCCCTTTGAACATCTGAGTAACGCAACCATCTTCCCATGTAGATAAAGGCGCAGACAAAAAAAAGTAACTAATGCACGCACAATGTTTTACAGTATGTGCATGCACACTCTTACACAAACATGAACAACCTTCTAATACATTCACTTCCTCATCCTTACACAAAAGGCCCTTTATCATCCTTGTCCCTCTGCATGCCTGCCCCCTCGTCTGTGGTGCTCACATCCATATTCTCTTATCGTTTTGTTCCTCTCATACAGCAGTTCACACCATTCTCACATGCATTCACTCATGTACATCCTACACATGCACTCCTTTTCTTGGTCACATGACCCAGGTGTAATTGACAGAGCGGTGTGGACTCATGCAAGTCTGCTTAGCTCCTGCTTGCCCTTTTTCCTCCCTGATCATCGACACTGCAACGTTCTCAGTAGCACCCAGGGATGGGGGAACCAGTAGAGCTGGGAAGAAGTCCATATTCCCAATGTGCCTTGGCTTTGAGGAAAGCTTTACATTTGCTTTGGTCCTCTGTAGCTGGCTTACAAAATTTTCCCCTGCTAAGACAGGAGAAGCCTGCAGCAACGGGCAAGATCATTGGGTTCTCTTCACCAACAATTCACTTTGTACCTCGCTGTTGCTTTTATGGCTCTAAGGCAGTGAAAAATAGCGTGGGCATGATATCTCCTTCCCTGTGCAGCATCTGCCAGTCTCTCTCCTGCCTCTCCCCACTGCTGTGAAGTGAATCTGGTGACCTACTTGCTGCTACACAGGAGCTGGAAAAATAATTCCTCCATAATGCTTTACTGCCCCAGAGCTGGTAATGCAGTTCTGGGCACTGGGCAGGAGTCACCTAACGAACCCCATCAGCAGCCTTCCTTGCCTCTCCATCTTGCTGTATCCCCTAAAATTGGCTCGGGGGAGTCAGGAGAACCACCAGAACAGCATGGATGGGGGATTGTTCCATTGCTTCCTTGATATCAACTGTCTTTGGTTTCTTTCATGTTTCTGAAACATATACGCTAACTGAACCTCTTTATCAGGTCTCGATACAAGTTCATGCGTGGCTCTTGAGCAATCCATAGTGAACAAGGGACTTCTGTTCCCATCCATTTCTGTAATGAGCTTCATCAACAACATCTATTCTTTTCTGCAGCAATGCCACAGAGCCTTCCAGAAGTCTTCTCTATAGATGACTTAATTTAATTTTAATTCAGCGCTGCTCTGAAATAAGCCTAGGCAGTCAAAACCTTACATGGTGTAGGTCAGTGTTACTATATTGAAAACAGTGGAACTAGACATGTTTAAGCACACTGAATATCCAGCCCAGAAAGCCTGCCTAGACAGGTCTTGCTGTGGGAACAGGGTGCCGTTCTCAGTAACTGGATCTTAATCTGAGTCCCCCTTTTGTGTCCACAGACCCAGGAGAAGTATGAAAAGGTGGTGGATGAGCTTAGTAAGTGTACCCCACAGTACATGGAAAGTATGGAGCAGGTCTTTGAGCAATGCCAGCAATTCGAAGAGAAGAGACTCATCTTCCTGAAGGAGGTGCTGTTGGACATCAAGCGGCACCTGAACCTGGCAGAGAACAACAGGTATCATATTTCCCCGAGGTTGCTTCCAGGCAACCTGTTTATTGAGCATTCATCCTCATTTGCTTGCACAAGGTTTACTGGGAGGTTAGACAGTGTTGTCTATTTATTGTGCATTCATTCTGATGTACTTGTGGAGAGATTATATGACATTGCAGCAAGCAATGGTCGCTCCACACTTTCCATTGTGTATTTCTGTCACTTTCCTTATCACAAAAAGTCTGATATTGAGGGGGAAACAGATTTCTTGTGCAAGAGCATCAAATCAACTTTTAACTGGGTAACATGAATTTGCCAGAATGCGGTTGAATCCCACCTGAAAATAGCAGCAATCTGAAAGTGCCCCAAAACTCTGAAACAGCCCTGTAGAAAATGCCCCCATGATTTATGTGAAAGGGATAGTCCTTGAGTGAGCACTTGGAGTTTCTTCCCAGCCTTGTCAACTTCCCTTTTATTCAACTGTGCATCTGTATGGGTGCATCTCCTGCACCCAAATCAGCATTTTAGCATCATATGGGAACAATGGGGGAAATTTCTCTTAAGAAAACACAGCACACAAGTGTCACACACTGGCATTGCACCTTGGACAGTCTACACTGGCTCCACTTTCATCTCTGGTTACCATACAGACTGTTCCATGACGAGATCAGTAGTTGCTGGGGTGGGGGAAGTTCTCATTTGCTAGCAGTCTCAAGCAGAGGCTAGTCAGCCATCTCTTGTAGATGCTGTAGCTCCTGCATCAAAGGAGCTGCTCAAGATCAGGGATTAGAGCCCTTTGTGAAAGTAATGTTTGAAGCAGCTTACACTTCTCCTTTAAATAAATGCGTCTCTCTCTCACACACCCGCTTCTTTCTACTTACTTACAGGAGAAGCTCAAACTGATTCAAACAGCACTTCTGCAAAGCACTTTTAGAGAGTTCTTGTGGTCCTATTTCAGACTCTGGAGGCTGAAACAGGAACATGGGACTGTCTTAAAGTCCTTTGGAAAAGGAGGCACGTAAAGGAGAAGGAGGCAGCTGTTTCAAACAGTGTTTTTGCAGGCTGAAATAGGAGCATGGAGGCTGTCTTAAAGCCTTTTGCAAAATAATTTTGCACACCAGTCTTTCTTTCTAGATTTTTTTTTAAATTCTCTAGATATTTACAGGTGTCCCACAGGCCTTACAATGTGAGACCCTCTAGAACACTGCCTGCAGTCAGCTGAAGTTGTAGAGTTGTTAAAACAGAGAATGTTGGATTTTAAAAAATGCCTGAAATGAAGCATTTAACTCTTAAAAACATTCGCTGCTGCTGTGCTTTAGCACACAAAAAATCTAGAGCTCTTAAATGTTCTGCATGCAGCAGTTTGGAGAGCCTCACTTCTTGAGGGCCTAGTGAAACAGAGATTTATAGGAAAGCAGAACAGAAAAACGCAGAAATAAGGTGACAGAGAAATGCAATTCCAGGCCTTTGGAAGGACTTGGGGAGGTTATTAATACTTCAACCTGGGGGGGGGGGAGTCCCCTAAAAGAATAATCCCAATTCCCCTTGTTATTCAGCCTCCTCACAGAGCTGATGCACACCCCTGTCTAACACCAATCTCAACCTGCTGCACATGTAGATCCAGCCATAGAAGGAAGCTGAAGAGAGAAGTGTTGCCATTCTCATTAACAAGCTTCTAGTATATCTGTCAGGACAGCAAGGGGACATTCAGTGGCAGAAGCAAATTAATTCACAATCCCCAAACAGCCAGTGCAATGTCTGAGCAGATGTGTGCTACGTTAGCAGCAGCAGTGTTTATTTTTCAAGTACCAGAAGCATGCCTGGTTATTTTATACATATACACAAAATTTGAACTGAATAATTGTGGGGGAGTTGGGTAATGTGTAATTTAGTAAATTCTCCATCCACAGTTGGGGAATATGTACGTGTGTGTGTGTGTGTGTGTGTGTGTGTGTGTGTGTGTGAGTGTGTGAAAGAGATCTCAGACTGCCTTTTTTAAAAAACAAAAACATTTGATATATTATAGATATTGTTTGGAGCTGAGGCCTCCAAGGCTAGGAGAGATGGCTCTCAGTATCCCAAAATCTGTAACTGCAGATGAGATGACAGTGAGTGTGTGTGTTACTGTGCAAGCTTGGAGCCTACCAAATGGTGGCTGTGGGTTTCAAATCTTGAGAGCCACCCTAAACTAGGAGGAGGCCTACTGGAGCTCATAAAAACATTGGGATATTTTTCCTTTCAGAAATTCTATACAGTGGTACCTCAGTTTACGAACTTAATCCGTTCTAGAGGTCCGTTCTTATACTGAAACCGTTCTTAAACCAAGGCACGGTTTCCCTAATGAGGCCTCCCACCGCCGGTGCCCTTCCACCGTTCAGATTCCATTCTTAGACCGAGGTAAAGTTCACAAACCGGGACACTACTTCCGGTTTTGCAGAGTTTGTAAACCGAATAGTTCTTAATCAGGGCTGTTCTTAAACCAAGGTACCACCCGCACCCAGCAACAAGCTCCAAAAGTTCTCCCTGCTGTAGGAGCTGTAGCTGGAAATCTAAGAGGGATGAAAGCTTGAGCCAGTTTCTATGGACTGTCTAAATAATTTTCGTAAGTGCAAAAGTATGTTTCTATCTGCATCTTGTGTAGATTGGATAGATTGGTATATGTGAGGTAGTGGACAAAATGCCTATCATAAGACCACTGCAAGGAAAAAGTTGGTTTGGATTGCACAATCCTGAAACTAATCAGAGTGCAAAAGGTCATAAATGTGTCAGAAACAAAATTGATTGATTGATTGAAAAAACTTCTACACCGCTTAATAATTCAGAATTTCGAAGCAGTACACAAAAATATAAAATCATATATGGAGTAATACAGTTTTTTCCATCTCCACAATGGCCAACATAATATACCAACCACTATCAATGATAATGATAATGATTATTATTGATTTATTATTTATACCCCACCCATCTGGGTGGGTTTCCCCAGCTACTCTGGGTGGCTATAATAATAATAATAATAATAATAATAATAATAATAATAATAATGTGATAAAACATCAAACATTAAAAACTTTCCTAAACAGAGACTACTTGGGTGAACAGGAAAGACTTCGGAATCTGCCAAAAACATATAGCAGTGATATGATACACCCAGAGGATAGCTCCTCAACGACAGTAGGAATAAGCCCCAAATAAAGAAGGTATCCCAAATAAAAATGAGCCATCATTGCTTGAAGGTGAAGAACCTGAAAGCTGGATCACATGATCTCTCTGAAATTCCACAGAGGTATTCTGCGAAAAGGAAGGATTGCCCATTCCCTGATGTCCTCCTAGCTGCAAAGTAAAATGAAGGGACTGTGAGCGAATCATAGCTTAAGGCCTCCCACTTTGATACCTTCCAGTAACTTCCCCATTCATTACTACTAAGGAAAATGGACTGTCCTTAGTGATAGATATTTTACAATCTTACTTAAACAGCCAGATTTTTTTGTAAGGATGCTCAGACACCTCTATAATGGAATCACAGATGGCATAGCTGCAAAGTCACACTGCCATCCTCCTTGCACTTCAAAGCCAGTGCTGGTCCAATTTATGTGTGCTGCTGGCGCCCCCTTGTGCTTAATTAGAACAATCTGAGTGCTCAGATTTCCTTGGTTATAGATGATGAGCTCAAGAGGCTGCCTTAGCTCAACGTGGACTACACGAGCTAGCAGCAACTCTCCAGGGTTTCACAGATAGAGAGCAGCCTTTCCTAGCCGTATCTTAAGATGCTAAGGATTGGACTTGGGAGCTTTTGTATGAAAAAGCCACTGCTTTTGCCACACTACTCATGCCCAGTATTGAGAGGTGTGTTTGCTTGTATGTCTGTTTGAAACAAGCAGCTATGCTAAGGTGTACCGTGAGCTGGAGCAGACCATCCGCGCAGCCGATGCACAAGAAGACCTACGGTGGTTCCGCAACACTAGTGGCCCAGGAATGCCCATGAACTGGCCTCAGGTAGAGGTAAGAAACTGTCCTCTTAAGCCGAAACCAGGGGTGGCTGCAATTCTGTAGTTCAGTATAATCTACACCAGGGTTTCCCAAACTCTAGCTGTTTTGGGGCTGCAATTCCCATCATCCCTGACCAGTGGTCCTGCTAGCTAGGGATGATGGGAGTTGTAGTCCAACAACAGCTGGAGACCCAAGTTTGGGAAACCTTGGTCTACACTGACTAGAAGAGTCTTTCTGGGATTTCAAACAGAGTTGTCTCCCATGCCTACCTGGAGATGCAGCTTATTGAACTTGGGACCTTCTGCATGCAAACAGGTTCTCTACCACTGAGCTGTGACCCTTCGCTTTATGTCAGGTAGGCTGTAGCCTGCAGATTCAACAGCTGCTAGCCTCAGTGGGTCTCTTGAGCTTTGATATTCAGAGAAGCAATTTGCCACCGAATGCTAGCTGCTGAGGAGCAAGAGCAGGAGAAGACTACTGCCTACGTGGCCTGTTTTTGGGGTTCCCAGAGGCACCCAGTGGGCCACTGTGGCAGAAAGGAAGGCAAGATGAAATAGGCCTTTGGTCTGATCCAGCAGGGCTCTTATGATTAGAACTGGGGGTTAGGAGAGCAGTGCAACACTGTTAAGAATTCAATGGTACATTTCCTTGGCTGCAGGAGTGGAACCCAGATGCAGCAGCACAACCAGTAGCAAGGAAAGAGAAACCTCCCAAAAAGAATGAAACAAGCAACGCATCCAATGCCAGTGGGGGTGGGGAGGCAGCAGCACAAGCTGGAGACCGTGGCAGGTGAGTATGCCAAGAATCCTGGAAACGGGAGGCCATAGAGTGCCATTGTGCTTAGCCATCTCCAGGGCTTTGTGCTATAGTATCGGTTCTCATGGTGCCCTGTTGCATTGCCAGCGTGAGCAGCTATGAACGTAGCCAAGCCTACGCTGCCGAGTGGTCAGACGATGAGGGCGGCAACACCTACAACTCCAGTGAAGCCAATGGTGGTGCCAACTCCTTTGAGGAAGAGCCAGCTGCGAAAGGCGTGCGTGTACGAGCTCTGTATGACTATGACGGGCAGGAGCAGGACGAGCTGAGTTTCAAAGCAGGTATGTCTTAAGATTTGCTAAGTGGTGATGGCTGAGATGAACAGATGACAGATTGCTGCCTGGGCTAGTGCTGTCTCACGGATACTGGCCACAACCTCCTTGTTGTCTATGCTCTGGTAGCCTCAAGGTTAGATTACTGCAATGCGTTATACGTAGGGCTGCCTCAGAAGACTGTTCAGAAACTTCAGCTATTGCAGAATTTAGTGACCAGGTTGCTCACTGAACAAGACAGGTTGAGCATATTACACCTGGTCCAACTGTACTGGCTACCAATTAGTTTCCAGGCCCAATTCAAAATTCTGGTTTTGACCTATAAAGCCTTAAACGGCTCAGGGCCTCCTCTTTCCATATGAACCTACCTGGACCCTGAGATCGTCTTCTGAAGCCCTCTTTCATGTGCCTCCTCCTTGAGAGGTTCAGAGGGTGACAACACAAGAACGGGTCTTCTCTGCAGTGGATCCCCATCTGTGGAATGCTCTCCCCAGGGAAGTTCACCTGGCTCCTCCATTATACACCTTTAAGCACCATGCAAAACCCTTCCTCTTTATTCTGTTTTTTTATATATATATAGTTATTTTATCCTGTGAACCGCCCTGAGATGTGCAGGTATAGGGTGGTATGCAAATTTAATTGATGATGGTGGTGGTGAAAACATCATAGTTGTTCCTGCAGCTTGTACATATGTCCTCTCAGAGGTGCTGCCAGGTTTGGGAGGACTCCAGACAAGACACTTTCTGTAGGGTCCCCATTTCCCCGACCTTTCATACCACCACCTGTTACCTTGGCCTCCCCTCCCTCTCTGCCACTGCTGTTCCCTTTTTTGTGCTTGGTGAGTGGTGCCATTTGCACCTAATATTTTAATGTAAAACAGCCTTGGGAGACTGAGGGCTTTATCCACACTACCTTTTATGCTGCGCTTCCTAGGCACGGGTCCAGGATTTCTAGGTCTGTGTCTCAGTGGGGGGGGGGGGTGCGTGCGCACGTGCACACGTGTCTGCCCCACTGCTTTCCCCAGGAAAACTTGCTGTCAACCCTGAATTGGAACAAATGGCAATTGGGTTTTCCATGGATTGCAGTTTGTTCCAATTCAGCATTAAAACACAAGTTTTCCCAGCGAAAGTGGTGAGACAAAAAAACAAAACAACCCGCTCTAACACAGACCTAGAAATCCTGGACCTGTGCATAGAAAGCACAACACAAAACAAAATGTGGATGTGCTCTGAGAATTTGAGGATAGCAGAAGGAAGGGGACCTTTAGGCTCCGCCCACCCACAAACCTTTTTCCTGCTCGAAATCATGCAGCCCATTGTTTCTCCCTGCACAGAATTGCACAAGGTTAAATATATGCTGAAAGTAGCTGAGGTGAGAGATTTGGAGCAGAAAAGTGGACGGTTGGGAAAGCACCCCCGTCCTTTGGTGTCATTTGCCCCTTACTGCGATAAATTGACAAGGAGCCGCCAATTTCAAATTTGTTCTTCTCCTTCTTCTAGGTGATGAATTAACCAAATTAGGTGAAGAAGACGAACAAGGCTGGTGCAAAGGGCGTCTGGACAACGGGCAACTGGGTCTTTATCCAGCTAACTACGTGGAGTCTATCTAGTTTTATCGTGTTCTCACTGCTGTCAGAAAAACAAACCAACCCGCTGTCATCGCCTATCTCTCTATTCCAGCCAAGTAGCCATCTTGCCGTCCCGTCACCCACGCAGCACAGTTAGAAATATCCAAACATATTTTCCGACCGATCTTATTTTTTTAATAGACATTTCTGAAGAGTATTTTGTGATCGCTTTAATCTTTTTATTTTCTTCCTTTCTGTTTGAGATAATGAGATACGAAAAGGTTGACACTGTCTCTGGAGGGCTTCCTTAATAAGTGAAAGTCAGGACCTCAAGTCCTTAAAACCTGACCAACAAGGCTTCTGATTGGTTGGTTTTTAAGGTTAATGTATTTGTGATCTACCCTGCAATTGGCCTGAGAAATTCTGAAATGCTGGGGCCATTAAATCCACTTCACCCTCTCTGAATAGATTGAACAAGTAAAAAATAAGGAGGATTTGTTATTTGATTTGTTATTCCTATCCATTTCCCTTCTGCATTTTCTTTCTTGCCTATTCCCATTTTGAAAAGCAACAAGACAGCTACTCTTTGTCTTCTGCAAAGAGCCTCAGTCAGTGTTCTTGCACAGTAATATTCTACTAGTCAACTGATCATCCTGAGCCATTGCATTAGCTGAAGTTATTGTATGCATATGCTATTTAAATCAAAGGGTTCGCCACGCAGAGCCCCAAGATCCCATTTCCCCCATATATTTGGAGCATGATCAGGCTTCCCCTTCTGCTGACTGGAGACATACTGAAACTTTGAGCTCAAGATGGACACCCTATGCAAATAATTCAGGTGTACCTCACTTGCTCCTTTCTCCCAGTTTCTTTTGCAGAACGTGGGCTCCATTATTGGGAACCTGATCAGTTAGTGGTGGAGCAAATGCATCCCTTTAATTCAAAAACAACACAGATTTCTGTGCTGCTTCCATTCTGAGAGGTATCTATTGAAGCAGGAAAAACAATAAGATGCAAACCTGTGAAAGCTAATTTAGGCTGCCTGCATAATCAGACAGACCACCAGGCACTCTTTGAAAGATAAATTCATTGTTGTGATATGGTCCGAAAACCTTGTTTGAAAGTGGTGATTTGCCACAGTTTTCATTCTTAAACAAGATTGCCCATTCAGTTGCTACAGGATGCCTTTGGAAACATATAGTTGATTGGAATCCAAGCCTTTAGCTATGGAGAATATATCAACAACTGCCTGGATGTTGACTGGAAATTTAATAGTGTGAACATGGTTAAGTTCGCCAAAGTGAGGTGGGAGGCTGCATCTCTGTATCAACTGGGGTGGGAAAACCTATGTAATTTATGATTAAGGAAACAGGAAGTTGTCAGTGTGATGTCATGCAACATATGACGTAGAAGGCATTCAGTAGATGAGATGTGTGGCTAGTAATAGATGCCAGCGCTGATGCCAGGAAGAAGTATCCTTAAAGTATTGGAAATTCCAGTTGGATTTCTGTGCACATTGTGATATTAGCAGCAATTGTGTCTAATTTTGTGTATTGATTTTGAACAGTTTGGAGCCATGGAAGCAGTCAGCTGACCCAAGGATAGCAGAAAATATAACTGAGACTGCTGAGAAAAGTTTGTTCTAAAGTGAGGTGCTTTGTCCCTTTTTCAGGCAGTATAAGAAGACTGCTAAAAGGAATATTTGTGATTGAATCCCTCATAAAGCGCCAAATCCATGTTGAAGCCCCGTCCTGTTTGGAAAAAGTATGCATTCCACAGAAGTGGAAGGAAGGAGTTTGAGGGCTGGCCAGGATGTGTCAGCTGAAGTTCTGTGTTTCCTTCCTGGGCCTTGAAGTTAGCACTTCAGCTCTTTGAGCTGAGGACAGTATGAATGGATGCCTAGAGTTTAGATTAAATGTAATCCCAAACACTTAAAGGTCCACGTTAGCAGTGAAAGTGTGTTTGGTTTGCTTCAGCCTCCAGAAGTATTCTGTGTTCATACTGGAAATGAGAAATTATTTGGTTGGGATAGCTATGTCCTCATAGATTAAGGAAACTGGTAAGAAGTTAGCATGCTCCTAGATCAGGGGTGGAGAACGTGAGACCCAATTACCAAACCTTCCAGGCCTCTCCTCTCTGTCTGTCCCTCAGAACTCTCCTCAGGCCAAACACCCTCCCTGGCCCTGCTTTTCACTTGAGTAGTTTTCCCTGGCTGGAGTGTGCTCTTGAATTCCGATAGTGTCTCCTGCTTATCAATATGGAGAATAAAATTGGTGTGCATAGAAACTAGCCTACTGTACAAAGGTAAACTCTACATTTGTCACGCCGCCCACTTTTACCTGTGACATGCGGCCCTTGGAAAGTTGTCCAGAAAGAATGCAGACTTCAGACCCGAACAGTTTCCCCACCTGCGTTCTAGATCAAAGGGAAGTGACATTTCCCTACCTTTCCCCATCCAAATCCTTCACAGTTGGCACAAGAGAACCACCTATCTAGAGCTGAAGAAGCTATCATAGGAAAAATTAGCATAGGATGACAGCTTCTTTCAGTCATCGCTCTGTTTGGCCAAAGATATCATTGAACTGGGATCTAAACTTGTTTATGATTCAGGAACCCTTCTGTGCCAGTAAATGAGGATCCTTCATTATTTTTAAGTTCTCTAGCGTACTTAATAAGTTGAATCTTCTAGCAAGCCTTTGTCCTGTCTGTGAACATGAGTTTGAGCCCTACAAGGATCACTAAAGAAACAATATATTTTGTACCACCTAGATATTGGTTAACTGACTTTGGATGTATCCCTGCAAGCATGGGTGAGGCCACCATTTTTCTATAGGTGATTTGGTGTAAAATTCATCAATAGAAAGTCACATAGTAGATTCAAGCATTTCAGTGGAAATGTCTCCAATCAGAGTAACTAATTTCTGGTATTCAATGGGGAAAAAATATTGGATGGAAGATACTTTTTGTTAATTACAACATTATTGTGAACCACCCTGACATCTTTTGATGAAGGGTGGTACATAAATCAAGTAATAATACTTATGTTTCTTTATGCACTAAATGCTGACCTGAATCCACCATTCCCATATGAAGGATGAAGAAGCAAATACCAGTTGGCTCCCTCCAGTGTAATCATTCCATGAATGGAAAGATTTTTTGTACATGGAAAGAAAGTTACACACAGAGGAGTCCTTCTGCAAACAGAGCTATTCACAAAGTGATTGTGTGTGGTGCAATATAAATAGGGAGTCGATATGTTAAACATAATTACAACATCTGCTCTAAAGGGAAGCAAAATTGTTGCTGGTGACATTTGTGGAAAAGTAGAATTAGATGAAATTAAGGGGTGGGAGCAAATTTAATTTGATTATCTTTAAGAATATTTTTGTCCAAAAAAACTTACATGTAAAGACATTCCTTCAAATCTGTTTACTCACAAATTATTCAGTTGTTGATTTTTTTAAATAGCTCCGGTCAGATAGGCTTTTAAGAAGTTGTGTTTTCTTCTCCAAAAGTTAGGAAGCTGAAATAATCACAATTTATTTCTGTATTCTTATCTTCTCAGGCTTCCTTACCTTGGGAAAATCCTTGCCCTTTACTCAAATACATGGGTTCCTTGCAGCCTTTTTTTTCCATCCGAGAAACTAGAACATCTAATGATAAGGTAGATTAGAGGGAAGTCTCAGCAGTTCTTTTCTCAATTTCTCTTCTCCATGGTAGCACAGTGTACATGGTGCATATCATCAATGCTGCACATCACCTGGGCTTGACCCATCTTTGGTTGACATATTTCAAACCAATGGAATCTGATGATTCCATCATCCAGCTACCTCCCATTGCCTAATTTGTTCATTTCGCATATCTCACCTCAGAGTGCTCTGCTTCTGTTTGCCAGAAGGCTTCTTGTTTCATGTCTGCTTATAGTACACTTTTATTAACATTCCTCTTCCAAAGTGTCCTCGTCTACATTGGATTCATCCAGCTGGGGACCCACAGATGCTTATGGCTATTGTAGCTTAGCTAGTCTATATATGAGTCTTCAAATCTTTCCTTGAATGCCCCCAGTCATCCCCTCCCCCAAGTTTCTTTCTATAGAGCCGCCATCCTTCCTCCTCCACTGCAACCTGTATATCTTACAAATTATTGGAGCCAGTGAACCAAGTGTTGTTTCTGAACAAAACATGCTGCATACTGGATAACATAGACAATATTTTTCCGACCTTCAACTTTTGTTTTGTTTTGTTAGGTTAAGAAAAACTTTGAGGAATGCTGTTGTCTCAGCAATGCACCTGTTTTTTTTTGTACATTGATTGTGTAATTTAAAACAAAAAGGTATATATATATATAATAAATATATATATATATATTGTGACTGTATTACTGTGTATACAAAAATGATAACTGATCTATGTAAATGTTATATGGATTTTAATTCTTGTTTGATTCTCGTACTCTTTAACATCTCCTGATGTAGATGTAGCCGTCATGTTTACAAGATGAGCTTCATGCTGAGGTTGATCAGGTCACGGGGGTGGAAGGTGAACAAGGAGTAGTTCTGACTCCTAGATTAGTGACTAGCTGATGCTGCACTTCCAACTTAAATTAGATTTCTCTCCAAGTTCAAACTACTCAAGACTTAATTTGAACTCCAGCCCAAGCCTGTTACTAAGAGCAAGCCACTGACTTGCACCCCATCTGACAGCTGGATAATATGGCTCAAGGTTTGACAAAGTCCTGCTTTCTTTTTGTTATGCTCAGAAAGTTCTGAATATACCCCATTCTTGTTCCAACAGGTAAAGCTGATCTTTGGTGAGGGTAGCAGCAGTTTTCACATAAGGCACTATTCCCTAAGTTGTCTCACTCTGCATAGAAAGCATTGCATTTGGACTTCCTTGACTGTTGAGCGGGAGTCAGAAGATGCATATGGGGAAAACCAATGGATGTGCTTTGCTAATGGTAGAGGATGAGGAAGAGTTAATGAAAGCCTTGATTCTGGCGCGAGTTAAGCCTCTGCTGCCACATCCCTGCACCATCACCCCCAAGGTATCAAAAATTAATGCTAGCATGACCTAGGAGCCCTCACCCCAGTTCTTAGAGAGAAGAAAGCAGAGATTTGCTTGTTAAGAGAGCCATTTACTGACATTGGAAGGGCTGATTCTCATGCCCATCTCTGGAATGGTAGCTGTACTGGTTCCGAGGCCGTCAGTGGCACACATAGAGGCAGATGGATAAAGGCAGGCACATGCAGAATTCTCTGTGCATTAACTTTTAGCATGCCAACCTCTTGGGAGTAGCTTTTTCAGCACTTTCAACAGCACCCTAAAAGTCAATGCAATTCTTTCCAAACCCTTAGCCTTCACATGCCTACCTCCATGTAATGAAACGAGATGCCCGAATCACAGTCTGCCTAGTGGCTACCCTCCTGGAAGTGCTCTTGAGAATCAGCAGTAAGGTTCCTGTAATTGTTGTGTGGGCCAAGGGCCACATAGTGAATGCTGGATCCAAAGAAAAGCTATGGTCCCTTTGTCTACTCCAGGGGTTGTCAACCTGGTCCCTACTGCCCGCCAGTGACATTTCAGGATTCTAGGTGGGTAGTAGGGGGTTCTATGGCACAAGCTGACTTCCATCGAGCACTGGTGGGTGGTAAGGAAATTTTACCATCAAGAAAGATGCATTAGTGGGTGGTAGGTATAAAAAGGTTGACTATCCCTGGTCTACTCCTTCTGATTAAAGCCCTGGGGGACTGGGGGAGATTGTTACTGTCAGCAAAGCTACATACTAACAGATGGAGAGTAATGTATCTGTGTCATGCCAGTCTGCCTCCTCTTCCATAAAGAGCAAAAACTATACTTAAGAAAAACAATAATAAAAGGATTATTTTATTCATGCACAGTGTGTTTAGCTTTGTTGCTGTTGGCAGAGATTCTAGGGAGGGATCAGGTTTTATGACACAGGAAACGGAAACTCAACATGGGTTGACAACATGCAACAGAAAATAGTGCTCCTGTGCCTTTAACAGATACCTCTAGCAGGAATTCAGCAGGTGCAGTTGTGTTCCTCAGGTGCTGTAGTGATGGGCAAAACTGTATCTGCTGTTAAAGGTACAGGAGCCCTTTATCACATGCGGATTTCACAGCTGCATTAACTGACAGAGCACATTAGGCAATCTGAGTTGTTTTTAACTTTTTATTTTTTGAGCACTTATCTTCCAGGAAGCAACTATTCCCTAGTGATGTCTTTCCTCAGTCCTGTGCTACAGCCAGGTATTTACACTCCCAAGAGGTACTGTACGTCCTTAGGACCCATAGTGTGCATATGAATAGATGCATATCCTCAAGAAGCAACAATCCCCTTGCACACTCTAATATAAATTTCTCATCACCACCAACTTCTTCTGCTCGAAGCATCATAATTTATTGCAATGTGGGGAGGAAAGAAGGTGCTTTTTGTTATGCCACACAATAGCCACACAGTTCCATTTTCTTTAAGCATTTATCATAATTCCCTGCAGCTGTTTTATTTTCCAGGTGCTTGCTTGCTGTCTTCCTATTATGCACTGCAAGGATGTGGTTGACTCCCCCAATCTGTACATTTCCATTTTACAAACGGCAGCAGCATCTATATTCTATGCTTCCACTATAAAGAAATTAAGCGTGGCATTCAACTTACATGCAATTGGCCCATTGAAATGAATAAATATGGCAGTGTTCAATCCATTAATTTCAATGGGACTTCTCTGAATCAAACATAGTTGAATAATACCCAAAACGGGCACATTTGATTGTGTTTTTTTCTATAAAAGGATCCCACCTGCTAATCAAATATTAATGTTTCCACAAACCAAGGAAAAAGCAGTTGCCATAACAGCTATTGGAAATTGGTTTTAAGTATGTATTTTTTATATGGGTTAGTAATTTCATAAGGACCTTTGTCTCTAAATTCTCCATTTAAGCTATGAGCTGTCAAGACACAGAAATGTAAAAGAAAATCACTTTGAACACAAATTAGTCAAAGGTTGAACAAACTGCACATTAAAGATCATAGGAGTAGCGGAAAGCTGCATCCTGGATTTTGCAAAGTAGGATTAAACAATTTGCAGAGACAAGAGAGTAGGGATGGGACTCTTACACTCATCCCCCAAAATGATTCTTTGACAAGCCCCATTAAAGGTAAAGGTAAAGGTACCCCTGCCCGTACGGGCCAGTCTTGACAGACTCTGGGGTTGTGCGCCCATCTCACTTAAGAGGCCAGGGGCCAGCGCTGTCCGGAGACACTTCCGGGTCACGTGGCCAGCGTGACAAAGCTGCATCTGGCGAGCCAGAGCCGCACACGGAAACGCCGTTTACCTTCCCGCTGGTAAGCGGTCCCTATTTATCTACTTGCACCTGGAGGTGCTTTCGAACTGCTAGGTTGGCAGGCGCTGGGACTGAGCAGTGGGAGCGCACCCCGCCGCAGGGATTCGAACCGCCGACCTTTCGATCGGCAAGTCCTAGGCACTGAGGCTTTAACCCACAGCGCCACCTGCGTCCCATGACAAGCCCCATTACTCACCTACTATTGTGTCTCAGCGACTGACAGTTGTGAGAGAGTCACTCAGCATCCTCGAGGGCCAACACATACTGACCTATGCTCCATAGTGAATTGAATTAACACGTCCTGTTCTGAAAACCTGAATATCAAACTGCGACAACTATATGAGGCCACTGCTAAAATGAAGACTTGTCCCCTCCACCCAAGCCCATGGAAAATTAAGGTGGGTTTGCTGTGTCTCAAACCCATGTGAAGAGAATTCTGTTAATGAAATGACTGGGCTAACTCTGAGATGAATTAGCAAGGGAGCAACTTGACCTTTTTAATTTCTGTCTGTTGTGCAGCTCTTAAAAGGCACAGGAGCCCCTCCAGAAAGGAGGATGACAACTGCAACAATTTGGTTAGGCAGTTTCAGATAACATTTGGCGAAGAATTGGTCTTGCACCTTGAGAAGGCACTTACCTTCAGATTCAAAGACTGTCTACACAAAGTAATAATTTGCACTAATATTCTGAACACACACACACACACACAAAGGTAATTTAAGCTACTATGCATTATTCAGTACAGTAAACAGATTCCCTTGTACCCATTCTGGCTATTTATTACACAAGTCTCAATGTTGTGCTTGTTCCATGGTATTAAGAGGAACTTCAGTCTTCTATTCTTTGGTTGCCCTGACAGATTTTTTTCAACAAGGTCTGGTGATTTTGCCAGGATGTCTGCAAGTAAAACAGAAGAACAGAAGGACCACACACATGCAACTATTCCCCCACATCCTCTCAATTTGCAGTGTGAGGTAAATAGTGTGCATGGCACATCCTTCTTTGCCTTGCTGTTGTCCATCCATCCGAGTTACAAAGTGCACACAGTTGGCTTAATTTGGCACAGGCAATTTTGCAGGCAGGGAACTGAGAGCATCTGAGTGACAAGAGAGTGATTCATGGAAAGCCACCCTGTGAGATTGGGAGGTGCTCTCTAATTCCTAGCATTAGCTACTGAACCGCAACAACAACAAAAACCCAGCATCATATTTTCAGAAAGTCAACAGCAAAGGCACTACGGCTTTGTCCGTTCTTGGGATGGTTGCCATCCCCCAGGGATCAGCATCACACCACCTTATATGATTGCCAGCAGCACCATGAGAGCCTAGTGGTGGCACTGCTTTTCTCAGATTTACCCAAATGCTAAGCCAATTGGCCCCTGTAAGCATGCAGGTGCCAGAGTGTTCTAGTCTTGGGTCAGCATGAGCTCTGCCAGAAAAGGACTGTACACGATCCTATTGTCTTTCCTCTCAAGCCAGGCTCATTCACACACTGAGAATGGGTGACTCTGTCCTTCTCCTAACAATACCTCAAACAGTCACCATTCTTATTCACTGACTGTATGAGAAAGTGGCTGGTCCATTAATACCAAACTTGGGTAGGCTTTCTGAGCTGTTCCCTTGAGATAGGCTCATACTCTCTTCTTAATCATAGATCCAATATAGTATTGCCAGCCAGATTCTCAACTTACGTCATACCTCTTATACTGAAGACTACCCCTCGTTTGTATCAATATAAAACTCCATATCTCCAACATCAAATCCCAAGCTGTTGTGCCATTAGTAAAAATGGGGGGGGGGGTCACTCAGATTGTTGTCTCTCCTCTGCCATAGCAATTTCCTCGTCTCATAATAATTTTTGCTTTCTGCTTCATAAGCGGACAGCAAAGGAAGATCAGAGGGTATTGGGGCATTCAGACAACTCAGAGGTTTGCACTGCAGCATGACAGAATATGGAACAATGCAGCACTGATGATTAGGCTATGAGGTCCTTCCCAAATGCATTTATTGCAAGATCTGACTCGTTTATGAGCGGCTTTGAGAGATTTGCTTCCTAGTTTGCATTTAGCAAAGTTGCAGAACAACAACAACACCCCCCCCCCTTTGCTTTTATTCCTACCATATTCTACCAATGACTTCACTGAAAAGGAAGCAACATCTGCTGGTTAGAGTCGAGTCTCTCTCTACTGTTACCCTTCCTCCTCCTCTTGACTTCCCATAAGCATGCAGCTGGTTATGTATAGATAATATGTTTAGATAAATGTACAGAAAGGTAAAATTTTGTATATTCAGATCTGTGAATCCCAAAATGAAGCATACATACTTCATACATTTCACAGCAGTTACTTCTCTTTGCTGTTTTACTTTGACAACAATAGTTTATTTGTTTCCTTGTTCTCAAGTAACAAGCAGGGGTCTCATGATTATTTGGAAGTTCAGCAGCCGAATCCAATGGGCTCCTGCCTCTTGTCCAACCCCTGACTTCATCTGCATTTTAAAATTGTTATATTGCAGAGGTTAAGGGGTACCATGCTTCCAGAAGTCCTCCAGCTCATAATGTAGTCAGTGTTTCTGAATTTGTTCTTCAGACAGGGTGTACAAACTGGTAGACCAGGCGTTGGGAGATGTCTGGTTTCCTGATGATCCCTTTCTTATAATATTGCCGGATGGAGCGACTCAGCTTGTCATAGTTCATAGCAGGCCGGTTCTTCCGGATTCCCCATAAACGAGCCACCTGGGCGGAATCTTCAATCTTGAATATACCTAGAAAGTAAATATGACAAGCAGCAAGGCCAATTAAAGCATTTGTTTTCACCCAAATCTATTTACAATCTAACCGTAATCAACTCCCAGGCACTGTAACAATATTTTGAATCGGAAGAGTGTCTAATTGAAAATGTAGTTTATTTAACAGACAGCCATTAACATCAGGCTGTAGTAAAGGAAGCAAAACTCTGTTGGTGTGGTTGAGAGACCCACGTCTTTTGGCACCTACCCCCCTTGAGGTTTTCTGCCCCAGCTGGTCATTATAAGAACTTGAATCTAAGAGCTTGACGGGATTCCATTTTGAGCTCCTTATGACATGTAAGGAGGATATAAAACAATCACTAATTAATAAATATTATTATTGTCAGCCCCATACCTCTCTAACTCTGGCTCCAGCTGCCACATCAGATGTTGGTCAGAGACTGATCTTGTAGCTGAGTTTGCATATTTCCTCCTCCCTCCCAATCTATTTATCTTTAGTGTCATATCTGTTTAGTTTCTAAGCCCAAGTACAGGGCTGTCTTTTTCAGTGATGTGTGAGTGATATTGGAGGACTTTTTAGCTGAAGCATGGGCTTCAAAAAAATACTTTTAAATAAATAAATAAGCAGCAGCAAAAAAGAAGTTTTCAATGACCTCATAAGCACCAAATACTGCAAGAGAGCTTAATGGGAATAGGTCACATATCACTTAAATATGGAGAGGCACAATAGTAACCTTACATATATGAATCATGAGTAATGGAGGTCAGAGGTTTCATGCCAATGGTTTAATATGCCTGGACATATGAACTACCACCATAAAAATATCTCTGAGTTTATGACTGCATGAATGAAACCTGGAGATGAAGGCCTATGCCCCTAAGTCAGGAGGTGGCACTGAAATTTCAAGAAGGAATCAACAACACTCACCTTTTTCCTTATTAAGCCAGCGAATGAAGCGTCCATAGTTATGGGGTTTCAGAAGAAGCTCTTTCAGAAACTGCCACAAGTGAATGGGTTGGCCAGAGCAGGATGAGTCCACCTCACTGTCTGTCCAGTTCTCTTCACTTCCTATAAATTACCATGGCCAGGAGAAGGCAGATTAGATTGCTACAATGCACTTTGCACAGAGCTGCCTTTGAAAAATGTCCAGCAATTTCACCCACTAGAGAATGTGGCAATTAGGCCTGTGACTGGGGCAAATGGTTGGGAGCAAGTGACTCCTTTTGCAAGAGCTACACTGGCTTCCTGTTTATTTCCATAATGAATTCAAAATGCTGATTGATACATTTAAAGCACTAAATGGCTTAGAACGAAGCTGTCCAAATGATCACCTCCTCCCATATCAGCCTGTCTGTCCATAAATACCCACAGCAAAGGCTCTGCTTTCCATCCCACTAACATCTCAGCTACATTTAGCCGAGATACAAGAGAGAGCCTTCTCTATTGTTGCACTGTTGGAAGATTCAGGACAGATTTTTTAAAAGTACTTATTCTCACAGCGCATAGTTAAACTATTTTAGAAGACATCTAAAGGCAGCCCTGTATAGGGAAGTTTTAATGTTTGATGTCTTACTGTGTTTTAATTGGTTGGAGGCCACCCAGAATGACTGGGGTAACCCAGTTAGATGGCCGGCACATCAATCAATCAATCAATCAATCAATCAATCTTACTCCCACAGGAGGCAGTGATGGCCACTAACTTGGATGGCTTTGAAATAGGATTAGACAAATTTATAGAGGGGGTGGTTATTGATGGCTACAAGCCATGATGGCTAGGATCTGCCTCTATAGTTGGAGACAACAATGCTTCTGAATATAGTCAAACCTCGGTTTTCGAACGTCTTGGCTGCCAAACATTTTGGAAGCCGAATGCCGAAAACCTGGAAGTGAATGCTTTCATTTCCAAATGTGCACTTCCAAGGTGCATTTCTCAATTTTCCCCATTGAACTTTCTGACAGCCCTTTGATCCTCAGTTTTTGAACATTTTGGAAGCAGAACAGACTTCTGGAATGGATTACGTTTGAAAACCGGGGTTCCACTATACCAGTTGCTTCTGAAACTACAGAAAGGGAGAGGGCTCTTGTGCTCGGATCTATCTTGCTGGTTTCCCATAGACATCTGATCAGTCACTGTGAGAACAGGATGCTGAACTAATGGGCCAGTGGCTTGATCCAGCAGGCTCTTCTTACATCTACCTGGTGCCCTCTGGATACTTTGACCTACAACTCCCATCAGCTCCAGTCACCTGTTTCTAAGCTGCCTTGACATTTTCGTGGAAAGGTGGGGTACAACTATTTTAATTCTAATTTTAAAAATCACCCCAAAAGAATGGAAGTATACATTTCCTCTTTTTGCCCAACAGCAAGAAGACAACACAATAAGCAGAACACAAACTGGCATCTGTTACAAGTCATACTGCAATTCATTTGCATAGTGGCTAAAAACACCACTTGGTTTCCTGAACCTCTTCATCTGCACCCCAGTCGCTTCCCAGCTGTTTCTACTCTCCTCCCCACATCATTCATTCATTCATTCATTCATTCATTCATTCACTCATTTACTGCTTGCTTTGGTTACATGCGGAAAGGCTGAGCTCACCACAGTAATGCATCTCTCCAGGGGCAGCTTTCTCCTTCATCCAGGCAGCTGGGAAACAAACACAAATGTCACAGGATAGTCCAGTGGTCTGGCCATTGCACTCTGATGGGCCCCGTTTCCCCACACCTGAGGATCTCAAGGAAAGCACTTGCTCATAGATTTGGAAGGAAAACCCCAGTTCCCTGCTGCGTGACAGGCCCATCCACCCTACATCATTTCCACTATTGATTGCCTAACAGAGAAATAATTGAACCGAAAGACTTGCTGTTCCATCAGGCTGAATGCTGGCACAATTTCAGTGAACATGGCCATAAGCCAATGGTATGAAAAGTTCCATCAACATAAATTATTTCCCTTTCCCTGTAAAGGCAGCATTGGTTTGCAGGAATGAATTCCCAGACAGCAATAGGAGATTGCTAAGAGTTTTAAAAAAAAGTTCTGCTTTTTAGCTGTAATATATATTTTTTCCAGCTCAGTCTCTAGATACCTGACTTCCAGATGTCCAGATGAGCATGCAGGACATCCCCACATGCTGGGGATCGCTGACGGAACTGCTCCTCAGACATGGCACACAGGTCCTTCCCACCCAGATCCTGGAATGATTTCCCAATCTGGGGGAGCCTGTATTGGTGTTCTGTCCACAAGATCCACTTCTGGACATTCCCTGGAGTCCAATCTGCTGGGTCTATAAGGGAAACAAAGAGATACTGGGTATATTCCCCCCCAAAAAAACCCCAACAGTTTGTATTGTCTTAAGTATAATTCATCTACAAAGAAAATGCACAAAGCATTCTAGATGACCAGCATTAGCAGAGGAGAACTTCCCCCACGTTCTGGTTTGTCCACAACTCTCAAAGGTATATGTGTGGGGAAACTCCCCATGCTTGAAATGAAATTTATTCCAGACCTAACACAATGCTAATGACATAGTAAGGAATTGAACAATGAGAATAAAATGTAAACACATTCTCCGTGTCTCACACTGAAAGAATATGAAACAAAATTATCATTCTGCTTAAAAAAAAAAATCTACAAAAAGTCAAATTGCCTCATTTGCCAATGCATAGTGATAGAGAGTTCTTTCCCCCATGCCTTCTGCTACAACTTTTGCTGTGTGGTTTTTTAAATTCTTCAGCCAATACCTCTGATGCCAGTGTGTGATCTCCAAGCTGCCATTTTTCATGGTGTAGCATTTGTTTATATCACACAGAGACCCAGGCTACGTACACAGATGACTGTGCTTCTACTACTGGTTTGGGAAATTGCATACACGTGTTAGCCACAATCAATATCTATCCTGTTGCTTCTTACGAAACATTGCATCATTTTGATGCATTTTCTCCTAAACCGCCTTTGATTCAAATTGAGAAAAAGAACAGCAGTTCAAGATACAGGTAGGTAGCCGTGTTGGTCTGCTGTAGTCAAAACAAAATAAAAAAAATCCTTCCAGTAGCACCTTAGAGACCAACTAAGTTTGTATGAGCTTTTGTGTGCATGCACACTTCTTCAGATACACTGAAACAAAAGTCCTAGACAGTTCAAGAGCCACTGGGATGGTAGAAGTAAAAAAATAATCAGTACTGATAGTTGTAATGGTGCATTCATGTCATAATGTGCGCTACCAGCTGTGAAGTCTTTCCTTATAGCTCCAAGACAGCAGAAAACAAAATCAAATAAGTCTTCTGCAAGTCACCCAGGAGTTCTATGTGGGTGAACAATGCTAATTCCAGGGCAAGTGGGGAAAGTAGCAAGACTGGTGCCTAGAATAGCACACTCAGCAGATATAGGGCACAATATTCTGATAAACATTCTCACATCCATTCCCAGATACTTCTCTGATCTTCCTCATATGGAGGGAGGGGACATTGACGAATCAAGGGAAAGGAAGGAATGCTGCTGCATAATAAGCCTGTGGCTTGATAAAGTCTCGAAGGGCTTATCCCAAATGGTTAATGAATAAAAAACCCCATCCTGCTTCATATTTTTCCAGTTGACAGCACCCATTTCAGGAGACACAAAACTGTTGGGCCAGCCCAGTATCTTTCCCCTTGGCCCCTGCCTTTTGAGTATGTAGAGCTTCACAATGTGAAACACCATTCCTCTCTGCAGCTAACTGTAATCAGAAGCATGGGTTATTCCCTGTTCCTTCCCTTAAAAAAAAACAAACCACAGGGTCGAGTGGGAAATGTGAAACTGAATATTTTGCAGAATTTGGGGGGTTTGGGTGACAGAATATTTTAGATCACAAATTCTTAGTCTTTAGAATTTGACATCCGATGTCAAGGAGATAAAGAAGTGCACAACTTTTAGAAGACATGTGGAGGCAGTCCATTATTGGGAAGTTTTTAATGTTTGACGCTTTTTATGTGCTGGAAGCTGCCCAGAGTGGCTGAGGAAGCCCAAGCAGATGGGTGGAGTATTATTATTATTATTATTATTATTATTATTATTATTATTATTATTAATGGGATTCGCAACCACTCTGTTTCATGGGCTAAAGGTCAACATTTGGCAGAACAGAAGTCAACAGAGTTTTCACAGATTTCAATTGGCTTTAGATGCTTGAGATAAGCCAATGATTAAACAGAGCGGGCCCCGCATAGGCCATTCTACACAATATCATATGAAGAATGCTTTCAGGCCCCCTTGTTACAGAGGTTGAAAGCAAGGAGGTAGGAAAGCAGAGGCAGATTTAGGGAAGTGTGGCTGGTGCAACTGCAGGGGGCGCTGCAACTATGAAGTAAACCAGAAGACAAGAGGCAGGGGGAGGGCACCAGTGAAATTTGAGACCCCCAAGGTCTGCCACTGAGGCAAGGGCCTATTCCATACATTCTCATGCCAACCCCAATGCAGTTTTGACTCATGCCCATTGTGGCAACTCTATTCAATAGCCACATTGCACCAACAGCATACACGGTATCTTTCACAGGCAACATAAGTGGTGGCCTGAGACTAGCATGGGACCCGCCAATGTTAGGCAAGCAATATTGACTTCAGCTTACGAATTTGCATCATTGCCTAGAAATTAACTCAGCAGCAACCACACCATAAATAAATATTTCCCCTCAGTGGGCTAATAGGCCTTCCTAGCTAGGCCTCCCAAGCAGTAAAAGAAGAGGATGCTCTAGGTACTCACCTGCAGCGATATTGAGAAGCTTGCAAGCTGTTTCAATGTCCTTGAGCACTTCACCCACCACCATACTCTGCACTTGCTCCAGGGAGTGTTCTTCCAGGTGAAGACTGGCTTGGTAGTCCATATCAGGTGTAAGGCTCAAACCTTGACTGTCAATGATAGGGCACTGCTCAGGTTCTTTAGGTACTTCTGCCCTGCCGCCTTGGCTGCTGGGCTGCTGGCTTTCGGCCAGACCCTTCGGAACCCAGTTGCTGTCGTCTGGGTAAAGCATATCAAAGTACTGCAAGCAGAAGGTGGGTAGGGTTTGCTCGGGTGTGGCAGGAGGGCTAGGACTGTCAAGGGACCTCCAACTCTGGCTGTCAGGGTCTTGGGCAACAGGCAGTTTGTCGAGACCAGAATAGAGCAAAGGATCTTGAAGGGTGACCCGGCTGCGCGGCAGAGCAGTCAAACCTTGGTCAGCACTGCCCATCACTCTGCACAGGTTTGTCTCCAGATCTGTCATCAAGGAAAGGGAGAAGGAAGGAAAGGGGGGGCAGAGAAACCCACACACCAGTTAGAAGGGATGGTTTGATAGTAATTTCTGCATTTCTGCCCAGTGATCAGGCACAATGGAGGAGAGCTAAGCCTGTTAACAGGAAAGAAACCACCAAAGAGTCACTCTGTGGCCAAAGAGACCTCTAGATGAAAATAGGTTAAATAGCTCTTCATGAGCCCAGGCAACTTCTCTTCTGGGTCATTTGGCAATAAGAGGGCAGGGGAAGGAATCCTGTCAGTAAGGGCAAAGGGATAATCAAATGCAGAAGAGAGAGTTGCCCATGATCAGGATCAGATAATATCTTTATGGTGAGCAACAGCAAATCTCTTTCTACTTTCCTGAGGGTGAGAAAGGAGGAGGGACCAAAACCTTTAACATGCCGAACGCATCAAAGGGAACTTGTCAACACACGACCAAAAAAATCACAGATGGGCTCAAACCACATTTAGTGCTGGAGTTTGAAAGTTCAGTCTGGTATTTTATTTTGTTTTTTGGTATGATAAACTTGCGTCTGTATTCCTGTTTGTCATCCTTAGTCTGCACGTTGCCTCTCAAAGGAGCACCTTGGTTGCAGAGCCAGCTTAATTCTATATATTCAATTCTACTCCAATGGTGAGACTTCCTTACAATTTGCATGTTTGTTTGTTTCATAAATTTTATAGACTGCTTGATTATTAAGAAGAAAAAGCCCTCAAAGCAGTTTACAAAGGATAAAACAGTAAAATCAAGAAACAATTGCAATCCTACTTTAAAACATACAAAAAAGTAAAGAACTAAAACAGATCCAAATTATCTCAACTTTCTAAGAATCTCAATAGTTTATTCACTGGTGTGTGTGTGTGTGTGTGTGTGTGTGTGTGTGTGTGTGTTTAAAAGAGAAATCAGATGTGATCATGTAAAATGCTATTGACACAGGGGCTGGAGCATGCCCGTGTTACTCTGTGAACCTTTACATGTTTAGGGGTCAAAACAAAACTGTGGTGTCTATTTCACCCAGATGAAGGGAAACTCCTACTTATGTGAATATTTACACATCTTAAATTGCCCAGCAACCAGAACTGTGGCTAAACTAACATTTTAAAATGCCATTGGGGTGTAATGCACAGCTGACAGCCCTGCAAGCAAAGGCTGGATGCTCACATGGTACAGAGACCAGCATCTCATACGGTCTTCTTCTGGCCAGGTATTCTTTCTGCAGTTTTAATGTCAGAATGAAATGGAAGGTCAGTGTGACAGGGGAGGTCCTCAAACAGCTACTTTTGAACTATTGTTTTCAGAAAATTCTCCTATCTACCCCAGGTGAGATATCAGAATAAAGCCCATTTGGATTATTTGAGAATCATTATTTGTTTGCATTGCTATGCAGACAACAACTTGCTTGCTCCCTGTGATACAGTGGTACCTCGGGTTACATACGCTTCAGGTTACAGACTCTGCTAACCCAGCAATAGTGCTTCAGGTTAAGAACTTTGCTTCAGGACAAGAACAGAAATCGTACTCTGGCGGCGCGGCAGCAGCAGGAGGCCCCATTAGCTAAAGTGGTGCTTCAGGTTAAGAACAGTTTCAGGTTAAGAACGGACCTCCGGAATAAATTAAGTACTTAACCCGAGGTACCACTGTATGCTGCTTTTCCTTCTAAGATTAAAGGGCTCAGGTATGGACCACACACAGTCCACTTCTCAGTAGCTTCTCTTCTATTCCCTTCATAAAGCATAGTGAGATATTGAAACATTCTGTTTTCCTTTTAAAAATCACTCCAGTCAGCCACACTCAAGCAGAAGTGTATATAAAAGAAGACCACTTCTTTGTGGTGTTAAGTTCCTGGACACATGTGTGCATGCAGAGATAACATCAAGGCTGAGGGATGTATATGTGCAGGAGTTAATTGGACATCAGTGGGATATCCAAAATGTACACAAATGTAATAGAAAAGACACTGTGATTGTGGCTGTTGAGTGTGAACTCACACCTTTGCTCTAGTTTGTTGCAATGTCTTCTTGTACAGAGCAAAAACTAGGGTCAAATCCATACAATGCATTTAAAGCACTCTTATACCACTTTAACAGTCAAGGCTTTCCCCCAAGGAATCCTGGGAACTGCAGTTTGCAAACGGTGCTGGTCTACCACAGGTCCCCTAACAACTCTCAGTGACTTCTTGGGAGGTTTGGCTTTTTGAAGACATTTTCCATCAAACTGGGAATAGGTGAGGTGATATGAATCGAATGCATCACGCCATCAGAGCTTTCCCACCAGATTTGATTGATTCTCCACTTGCTGTGAAAAGTAGATTTGATTTAAAAACAAAAACAAAACACCTGCTTGCTACAGAAAATAATGTTTTGGTATCTTATCAAGTACCAGGCAGGTAAGTTGAACACATTCAGAAGGCCAGGGTGGATGCACATAGGAGAACCTAGAGTTTGACTTTGAACCTAAACACACCTGCCTGAAACAGGTTATTTATTTCCAAATAAACATGCACTAAGTTCCAAGAATCAAGGTTTTGGGGAGACAGCAGAATGAGCACCCCCCACAGCCTTAGACATAGCTTAACAATGTTTATGAAGGTGGGCACAGGCAAGTGTCATTGAAATATTAGAAGTGAAGATCTGAGACTAGCTAAATGAACCAGAATCTTATATAAAGTGCATGGCAGCAGAGATAATGGAACCCAGATCTCCTAAATCTCAGTCACTGCAGTATCCACATTTGGCCTGGTACAATCTCCCTCAAAGAACTGTCCTATACACAAGTTCAGACAGGTGACATCTGATGGATTATTTATCCACAAACATTTCAGCCCTGAAATCATGATCTGAATGAACTTTCTTTTATTTTAATCTGAGCTTTAAAACATCACACCCATCTGTCTTTGGTACAGAGAGGCCTGGCCTCAACAGAGAAAGGGATGAGCCTTCTGAATTTCCATGGCAACCTTGGTAACTGTCACAAACCAAACAGAAAGCCTGGCTGTTCCCTGAGGCTTTAAAGGTGGGAGGGGAAAGAATCACTCTGAAATGAGAGTGTGGTTAAAAGGCTGCTGTTGAGGCTAGGATATCCAAATGTGTCTGGAGTCCATAGCTTACAAGGCCTCTTCTTTTTATTGGTATCGCCACACAACCCTCCCCATCCTCAAATTGTATTATACTCTCTGTCAAAGAACTCTAGAATTTTCATGTGGCATTTCAGAAATCGTGACTCAGTGCTAGTAAGAAGCACAGCAATGACCAAACCCAATCATACAGCAATGACCCTAACAAAAGTAGCATACATTTATTTTATTTGTTTGTATTCAAGCCAACAATGTGTATACAGTGGTACCTCGGGTTACATACGCTTCAGGTTACATACGCTTCAGGTTACAGACTCCACTAACCCAGAAATATTACCTCAGGTTAAGAACTTTGCTTCAGGATGAGAACAGAAATTATGCAGCGGCAGCTGGAGGCCCCATTAGCTAAAGTGGTGCTTCAGGTTAAGAACTGTTTCAGGTTAAGAACAGACCTCCAGAATGAATTAAGTACTTAACCTGAGGTACCACTGTACTGCTTTTAACCCCTGTCATTTCTAGCAGCACACAGGACTGCTAAAAACGAGTAAAACGTGAGTTCAAACTATTAAGCCACAAATTTTCAACCACCACATGCCAACCAGAAACTATTATCAATTTCATGTCAGCAAAATAAGGATGAATGGCTTTACCGTTATAGAGGTGGGAATATTGGTATGAGGAAGGGCACTGGTTCATTGCCTTCATGCCATGACTTATTTCAGTGTAGCATTTTGGGCCACCTTTCAGGTTCCTGGGAATCACAGCTCACATTTAAAAACAGCAGCAAAGGAATCTCTCGAGCTTGCTGTAGCCTTCTTTGAGCCAAATAAAGGTGCCCTTTGTGTAAGGGTTTTATTTGCAGAAGTGTTCTGTACAGTACGTTACTATCTTTGCTCACTTCAGTGTGCCAAAAAAATTCATTTCCGTACTGCTGTTTCTAGTAAGTTTCTGCCCAAGGGCTGGACCCATATTTGCTCCCCAACATGAATGCTATATCGTAAATAAGATATAATTAAATGTCACCACTTGCTGCAAGCCAGAGACCCATTACTGGCCAATGAAAGACAAGTGGAAGAGGGCATCTTACAGTTTGATTTGTTCTTAAAGCAAACCAGGCATGCAGGTTCCTGCCACTTATCACACAGAGTGGTCCAACATCTCTAATTTACAGCTACAGATATTTCCTAATTATCTCTGGGAGGGATAATTAAATGAAATTAAAAACTCATGTGGATCTGCACAGCTACAGCTAAAGACAAGATATGTTACAGATTTAGAAAGTGGGGCACTGGGGAGGTAAAAGGGTTTTCCAGCGGTGACACAAACACATGAACTGTGGAGCTCTTTAAAATAAAAATAATAAATAACCGCATGAGTTGCTGACCTCATTTGATCACTATTAAATCCTATCTCTTACATGGCATGTTATAATTGGAAAATTATAATCATAGCTGAAATTAATACCCATAGTTAAAGAAAAGAAAAAAAAGATTTCAAGAAAACTTTAGCATTTGATCATTTTTTTAAAAAACTGCAGCGTTGTTTGTACTAATCAAAGTACAATGTAAAAGGCTGACATTTCAAAAGCCGTATCTCTGTCGTAGATCTGTGAAAGTTTGGCTCTTTTTGCAGAAAAAGCAAATAAAAGAACAACTTAACCTAAGCAAAGCAAGCACTCCGTTCCTTCCGTGCACAGGCAGTACAAGTTGGTTTCAACTCAGACTTGCTGGCACAGTGTAATTTCTAATGGGCAGGTAATTCAAACACAGCGCTGACAAATCAGGCACAGATGCTCAAGGGATTGTTCAACTCAAAGGCTTCCATTAAGACAGAAGACTGTGACCTTTGGAGAGCTCCCGGTGAAAATACAAACTGCTGACAATATATTTAGCCACATAGGAAGCTGTCTTCTACCATTTATACTACATTTAGCCCAGTATTACTACTCTGGTTGGTAGGAGCTCTCCAGGGTCTCAGGTAGTTCTTTCTTTCTCCATTACTTGCTACCTGAATGTTTTAACTAGACATACCAGGAATTGAACCTGGACCCATCTGCATGCAAACTGCATGCTCAGTTACCACCAACCTATATTCCACCACCGCCACCCCCAGCCCTCAATATTTGAGAAGACATATTTGTGACTTCTAAAATTATGGAAAGTAGTATTTCTACTGGCACCACTTCCAGCAACTATGATCCTGCAAACTTCATTAATGCACCCAAAATGTTTACTCTCATTTAATTTCCCCCTTACATTTCTATCCCACCTTTCTTCCATCATGGAACCCAAGGTGATCCAAGACAATCACCCATCCAGGCACTGGCCAGACTCAAATCTGCTGTGCTTCTGCAGCCTCACATGCCTTCAGACCATACAGCATCACTGGGTTCATTTCTCACATACCCATCCCCCCAAATTATATCACCCACTGACACAAGTTTTGACAGAATGGATGTCTCTGCTGCATTCACATGAGAACATGTACAATTGCTCACAAATGTGGCTGAACCCACCAGGTCTCTCTCTCTCTCTCTCTCTCTCTCTCTCTCTCTCTCTCTCTCTCTCTCTCTGTATTTTTAGTGCTTTATCCTGCAAATAGGGAAGAAAGTGGAGGACAGTCTTAAAATAAGACTATGCTTCCAACCAAATGTTCATGAAAGATACTGGCATAAATTTTAATGTTCCTAATTAAGCTGATGTGAGCCTAGGCAGGGGAAATTGGAACTTCACCCAGATATGAAGGAAGCCTAGCCTTATTCTATTCTGTTCTATTCTATTCTATTCATTATAGTATTGATAAAGATCATGCTTGAAGATGCTTCTTCTAATTTCCCTGGATCTATATGGGATCACACGAGATCTTGTGAGATTTGTTGGAGTTGATCTGAATCAGTGTTGGAAAACAACAATTGGGGTGAGGGGGAGAGAATTTGTGCCTGTACAGGAAATTCTAGAAGAGAGATGTGTGTGCCTCTTTATGCAACATGCTCTCTTAAGTCCCAGAATGTCCTGGTTCTTGTTGGCAGTTCCACAGGCAGGAGAAGCCAACAGACGACAGAAACAGGAAAAAGGGAAAAGCAGCAGCATAAATTTGGGACATTGATATCCCAGGGACAGCAAGAGCCTGTGCTGCAGAACATGATATGTGAGCAAATGAGTTGGGCCTCTGGTTCCCAGAGCACATGGAAAATCTGACACCAGATCTCAGTGGGGAGGGAACAGGACCTAAAGGGATCTGTCACTTGTGCACAGCTAATATTCATACATGTTGTCATGCCCCTGCCATGCAATAGGGACCTGCTTCAGATAACACTAAGAGGGGAGATAGGTGGAGACTGGAATTAGTGTTTGAATGGCACAGCAGGACTTTTTGAAGTGCTGACCCTAACATTGGGGTTGTAGGATGCATCTTGGCTTGGCTTTGAACTGCAAAATGTATTGGGCTAATAGAACTACCATGCCTCATTACAAATGCAAATCAAAAATTAATTAGTCCTCCAGTTTAATTCTAGATCAGCCTTCCCCAATCTCCAGATGTTTGATTATAACTACCATTACCATAAGATACGCAGGCTGGAACTGATGGGAGTCCAGCAACATCTGAATGGCACTTCACTGCTGTTCAGAGGGGCATCCATCATAGACTCTATCACAGAACTTCTCCATCATAGACTCAGATTGTATATATGTGTCAATAAACCATAAATCATAAAGACACCACAGTCTCCACTGTGCCTCATTCCCAAAAGGAAACATGAACCCTGAGTAAGTGCCTGGAATCCCTGGAATCTTGCACCGCTCAGAGATTGGGATGGTATTTTGCATATGTTTTCAAACTGTATTCTGGAGTCCTTGGGGTTCATCAGAACTTGTTTGAGGTTCCTCAGGGAGAAGATTAGTAACAACCAAGTCCCACAAAAGAAAGGTTTGCTGACTACTGCTGACCTGCTCTTGCCATGTGCAGCGCAGGAGAGTGTTGGGTATTGTTTAGGGCACATCCTCATTCACTGAAAACCATTTAGGCAAGGGACCATAGTTCAGTGATAGAGGACTTGCTTTTGCATGCAGGTTCTTCAGTTAAAAGACAACTTCAGTTAAAAGACAAGGAGCAGGTTGTGTGGAAAACCTTTGCTGAGATCCTGGACATCTGCTGCCAGTCAGAACAGAAAATACTAGGCAAGAGGACAAATAGTCGGACCTGATAAAAGGCAGCTTCCTATGTACTCAAATAAGGGGAACATTCGTTTACAAAACAGAGCAAGGCAGTTTGTGCTAAAAATGGTCTATAATATCACCAGTGTAAAACAGTGGCTGGATTCAGTCTTAGGTTTTGCCTCTACCTTCTATCCCATGTTAACAACAACAGTAACATGTGGCATAGATAGAAAAAGAAAGTGAATATTTGCTGTCCCATGAACAGTAGTGAAAGGGACAGCAGCCAGTAAGCTCTTAAGAAGAGCCCTGCTAGATCAGGTCAAAGGCCAATCCAGTGCAGGATCCTGTTCTCACAGTGGCCAACCAGATGCCTCTGGGAAGCCCAAACACAGGACATGAGCACAGCAGCACTTTCTGCATATGCCTATAGGAAGGCCACATACCTGAGTGCAACAGCAACTTTCCCCACCTGTGATTCTCCCCACCTGGCACTCAGAAGCACACTGCCTCTGACAGCAGAGGGAGAACATAGCTATTGTGGTTAGTAGCCATTGATAGCTTCATCTACCATGAGTTTGTCAAATCCTCTTTTACAGCCTTCCAAGTTTGTGGCCATCACTTTAGGTCTTGCTTTATAGTTGTTGTTATTGTTGGTTCTTTGTGGTTTCCATTTTTTATTAGGTAAAGGTAAAGGGACCCCTGACCATTAGGTTCAGTCGTGACCGACTCTGGGGTTGCAGCGCTCATCTCGCTTTATTGGCCGAGGGAACCAGCATATAGCTTCCGGGTCATGTGGCCAGCATGACCAAGCCACTTCTGGCGAACCAGAGCAGCACACGGAAAGGCCGTTTACCTTCCCACCAGAGTGGTACCTATTTATCTACTTGCACTTTGACATGCTTTCGAACTGCTAGGTTGGCAGGAGCAGGGACCAAACAATGGGAGCTCACCCCGTCACAGGGATTCGAACAGCCAACCTTCTGATCGGCAAGTTCTAGGCTCTGTGGTTTAACCCACAGCGCCACCTGCATCCCTTTTTATTATTATTAGGTAAGTTGCAACAAATAAACATCCTCATCATTACCAGAAGACTAATAAGGGACTCAAGGGACTAAGTTCTCTCAAGTACATCACACTCCAATCATCTCGTCTTCTGCAAGCACTCCAGCTTGCCAGGCAGAATAACACCTCCTCTCCTCCCCGTGTGCTATTTTGGGGATCTTCCTGATCCCCTTCCCCCACAGCCATTTTCTGAGGTGTGGGGGCACACAGAGGGAGAAGAGCAGGGGAAGCCCCACTGCACAAGTGGAAGTCGTTGTGCAGGGCTTCCATTGATGGGACCGGTTAGGTGGATCCTGCCTATAGTCTCTATCAGAGGCTGAACACAAGACTGAATAAATGGCTGTATCTAAGCCAGGAAAGATATTCCTATAGAATTTACTCAGATGAGATAGGTTTTCAAACAGACTGCATTCTGTGGGTTGACCTGTGGATAGATTATGCAGGTTGCATATGGCAAAATATGATATAGGTAGGGTCATATTTTACCACACAGATTTGGAGCTGATGGACTGTTTGCCCCTTCAACCATGTAATTATTTTATCCCGCAAAGGCCATGGATCTTTTCCTGTTAAATACCATGAAGTCTGGCTCTCCACAGGTCAAGGACAATGCCAGCTGTTCAGAAAACTGCTTTTGGGGAGCAGGTGGGAATAATGCTTCTAATACTAGGAATCCCCAAAGAGTGCTTATGCCTCTAGGTTACCCAGAGAGATGTTGCCCAGCTCCAAACCTCCAGTTTATTTGCTCTGGATTAAATTAAGGCCCCAAGAAATCAGCCCTAAATCCAGCCCCCATGTGGCTTCCGACACAAAAGAGAATCTGGTAACAGCTTGCAAGGCCCTTTATTGGAAGCCCTCTGCCGAATTATGACGGTGGGGGGTTGCTTGGAAGTGGGATTAGATCATACTCCTGCCTAGACCACAAGCAAAGGAGATAATGAAGTAGATAGCATGCCAGGCATTTTGATGGCTTGACGTCAGCAGAGCTGCAGCTGCCTGTTGGCCTCTCCCTGTCACCTGCATGCTCAGGCTCTCCATGTCCTGGTCGGGAAAACATGGGACGAAACGCCACCACCTTCCCATCAGCATTTCAAGCAGTGCACACTGACACAGACAAGATGTTTATATCCTACATGTAAAAGTTACTAGGTTTTATGCTGGGTGTTGCAGAATTACTTTCCCAACTGCACACCCCACTCTTGGTAGCACATCCCAATTGCCATCTAATCTGCAGGGCTTGTGCCTGGCTTCTTATGCCAGATGTAGTTTGTTTCTGCTGTGTTCCACCTGCCTTAGCTATAAGTATCCTTCCCCAGACAGCCTATTAAGTAACTAAGGTGAGGATAGATGGGGCTAGTGGAACAGCAACATTTATATTTCAGACCACTGAAACCTCATTTCTTGTCAGGTAGAAGGGATGAACTTCATTCTCTACAGCAGGGGTGGGGTGCCCTGTGCCCAGGGTCCAAATGCACCCCCCTCCAGACTTCTCAAGCTGACCCATGGGTCTCTTCTCAGGCCACAGTCTTCACTGGGCCTGCTTCACACCTTCCTTATGTGCTTTCGTCTGGCTGGAATGGGCCCTTGAACTCTGATCATTATTCTCCACTGATAATGTGGCCCTTGGCCTGTAAAAGTCCCCCCTCCCAACCCTGCTCTAAAGAAGTCTTCACCAACCTGCTGCTTTCCATATGTTGCTGGACTACAACTCCCATCAGCCCCAGCCAGCACACTGATGGGAGTTGTGGTCCAACAATGTCCGGAGGGTACCAGGTTGGTGAAGGCTGCTTTAAATTAATGGTAGCCAACTTACGACGCCTGTGAATATCACAAGTAGCTGGTGGCTTATGGCATCCCTGGATAGTAGGGCCTGCTGGCTTGGTTGCAGCAGAGAGCTGGAACAGCACTCCTGTCTGTTCTACCCACACTTCCCTGCTTCATGGTTGTGCTCCACAGCTTGCCAGACCAGAGGCAAAACACACCAAGGTCCCAAAGAGGCACCATCAAACATTTCAGTCTTGACTTCTAGGAACCAACAGGCCATGACTGATGTTGTGGACTACAACTCCCATGGGCCATATCTAGCACTGCTGGTGGGCACAGGTTGACGAAGGCTGCCTAGACTGTGAAAGCAAAAGGCCTGAGTGATCTTCTGACAAAACGTGCTGTACTTTATGGGTGGGGACCTTTGTTTGGCTTTCTCTGGCTTTGGCACGGAGGCTGCCTGCTGCCTTTATGTTTATGGGATAGGTGGGGAACTGTTTACATGGAGAAGCTGCTCTAAAAAAGAAATGGATTCACTGCAACAGCAAGCCAGGGAAATAGCAACTATCCAAAGAAAGGAAAGGAAAGCTAGTTTTTTCTCTCTCACAACCCTCTTTCCATCCCTTAATTAAAACATCAAATCCACAGCTTTTGACCAGTTACAAAGTCCTTCCTTTCCATGACTCTGACTAGGACTCTGAGCTCCTTGCTTCTGTAGGCACATTATATACATCCACACTGCAATTTCACCCTCTTTTTTCCACCACTGAACCTTCTCTAGTGATTAAAAAACATCACTCTCCTTAATTTTGTCCCCAAAGCTCATTAAATGTTCAGTGACTGGTCTCTGTTTCATATTTCTATTATTTCTCTTCTCAAACATTTTCCCTCTATCACCTCACTTTTCTACACACTTGAGCCCACGATTCCTACATCATTATAATTCATTTCAAATATTTCAGAAGGACCCAATGGGCTTTGAATCTGCAGCTCCATGCTACAGGTAGCCACTGGAGTTTTATTTCTTCTCAGTGCTCTTATTAATTTTTCAAAGGCAGAGACAGTCTAATTGCTTGGGGCTTAAGCAAACAGCGGTTAATCATAACAGGTCATTAACAGGTCATTAACAGGGGTGGGGGTGTTTCCTCCTTAGTTCCTCGTTGTCAGCCCCAGCACCTTGGAGAGAGCCTGAGACTAAAGCTAAACCCTTTCATGTTGATTAACAATTTTGGGGTTTTGGCCCAAATTTTGTATATCAAATTATCTCAAAGGAAAGGAAACTATGGCTTAACTTGCACCAAAATTACCTGGCTTAATGCAATCTTGGAGTGGCCGGGCTCTGCTTGACAGACTGCTAATGTCCATTTTACAATGGAGTTTGGTACTGACATGGGGTTTGCAGAATTCAACACCCCTGAGAATCACAACTTTGATTTCAAAATGAGACACATTTGTAGTCCATATGACTTGTAAAGCTAGAGTCGGTGCCTGGATGGGAGACTGCCCAGGAACCACATGCACACTGCCTTCCGTGATGGAAGAAAGGCAGGATATAAATGCACCAAATAAATATTGTGTCAATAAAAACAGCAGCTTTGAGGTGGATGGTTGTAGCACAGGAATAATGGGCTACCCCTCTTCCCTGAGAAGTTTGGTCCCAATCCTAGTGGCCTCTTTTGCAACACCTATTTCACAAGTCAAAAACAACCACACAACAGTCACATTATTTGTATAACTTGCAGTTTGGCCCTCAGGCATCTGGCAAGGCAGAGCCACACCTTAAGACATGCGACAGATTTGAAATGGCACAGGGAGTGAGTCAGGTCAGAATCAACAAAACTTGAAGGCTCAAGGGTGGGCTGTCTTAATCTATTGCTAAATGTGGACTATTGCACCCATATACCTCCCCACCCCATAGGGCATGTCATTTTAGGAGATGAAACTTAATTTTTGCAAATTTCTTCAGTCAGGGGTTTTAAAAATATGTTTTTCAGTGTGAGGAATTGAAAAAGGCTATTATTTTTGTTATTGGGCAACATTTAGTTTGGTAAGTCTACGTTTGATGAAGAAGCACATGAACTGGTTTTGGAAAACCAAATAATTTTAATTTTACCTTCTGAAAAGGTTGGTTAATGTCACCACTCAGACTTCCATATTCTCTTCAAGGGCAGCACCAGATCAAGCACTAGACCATTAAAAAGGTTGGAAGGCATAGATAAGTGCACCAAAGCCTCTCCTCACCCAAAAGGGCTCAGCAGAGGTTGTTGGTAATATGGAGCCCTGGCTACCAGCACTACCTGCTTATATGGAAGAAAGGAAGGTCTAAAAATACTATGGTTCTGGACTTGTTCAAAAAGGTAAATAACCACCCCACCTACCACTGGTCACAAAGACCCTCTTGGAGCCCTGGGATTCCCCTTCAGCAGTCTATGCATCTCCTTCTGAATTCTGTTTGTCTGGCGTCTAAATCTATCTTACTTTCAGTAACCATTCACATTTAGGTCTGGACAACATTTTCTAATGTCATCATGGAACCCAGCTTTGGCTAACTGTTCTTTTTTGCTGCTGACCTCAACAGAGCTTGGTTCACCTATGCTGAGAGCAGAGAATAAAGCCTGCTCTCGACAATGATCCTATTAATTAAACTTAATTCTGCAGGCAAATAGGTTGGTTTAGGATGAATTCCACAGCAGAGCTCTTAGTAAACATATGCAAATTGATAGCACTCTTTATAGCAGAGGAGAGAGAAGCTCAGATAGCAGATATGAGTGCTACATCTGTATTTTCAGTCTTTTGGTGACACAAAACCTGGTAACGTTGCCTGGATTTTCTTACCTTAATTTAAACTAAAGCTGGGCACTGTTCCACCACACTTTAGGTTCTGCTTTCAGTGATGTCGAACTTGCTGCTGCTCATTTTTTTAATACTGCTTTTTGTTGTTTCACTGATTTGCTTTTATTGTATTTTATTTTTTTCTTCTATTTCTGTAAGCAGCCTAGAGAACACTGCTTTAGGTGACATACTGACTCTGTAAATAAAATTAATCCAGACTGCAAGCCTGTGTGTGGTCTTTACAATGTGAGAGAAACAGAGAAGTGGAACTAGCCTGGAAAAGGATCATATGGCTATTTTTATTTTATTTTTAAAATTAAGACTCTGCCGTGCAGCTGTGCTTCCAGGGCAGCTCATTCAAAAATAAAGACAGAATAAGAAAGCAAATGCAAATTCAAAAATATAAATGAAAGTCGCAGCAAGAGCTAAAAACTATTCAAACTTTAAAATATTCAAACACTGGGATTTGACACCTAAGCATGGGTAGTTTTAGGAGTATAAGTTGTTTTAAATTGTTTTAACATTGTATTTAATTGTTGTAGCCCACCCTGAGATCTTAAAAATTTGACTCTGGAATCAAGAATTTGATTCTGACTTTATGCACAGCTAGGAAAGAGAAAGTCAATGTGTTGGCACCCTCCAGATATTGTTGGACTACAACTCCCATCAGCCCCAGCCACCATGGTCAGTGGTTAGAGATGATGGGAGTTGTAGTGCATGACATCTGAAAGGCGCCACATTGCCTGACACTGATGTTCACCAATCCAAATATGGAGCTGAGATTACAGTCTACACCTTTACTATGGTTTCCAATGGTGGTTGTTCTTCACACAGATTGCAGAACTCTGAGGGGTTCTTCATATGTGATATTTTTCCCCTACAAAGAAATAATTTCATTTTAAGGGGGGAATATACAATCATGTATATGTGTACCTCTGTATGCAGCACACACCAGTTCTCAATTTAAATTGCATTCAGGTATACAACATATCTAGATCAATAGACAGATCAAGATAGCAGCCCTGTCAATCATCAACTTGGCAAAACTCTCAGCTCAATATTTTATTACATTTCCTTCCCCAGAGCGTTTTGTCAGCTGCTTCCAGCAGTATACAGATTCTACCTCCCACCAGGCCTAATATCTTAAGACCTACCCATTGATCAGAACATCAGAGTGAGTGTGGCTGTTCCCACTGCCCGTGCTTGGAATTAGTATCGTCAAGAATGCCTACTAACTCACTCTAATATGATGAAAGGAGCTGACAGATTTGGTCCCTGGGCACCTTCCAACACTTAGGGCATTAGGTACTACACAACAGGAAAAACAAACCAAGTAGAAGAACCACCTGGGTTCCAAGCACTTGGAGACAAAAGTTATCAATGTTCAGCAGGTTGGGTGCAGAATAACTAAAGCCCTGTTTGCTTTGTTTTGCCTGCCAGCCAGCTGGTGGGGAGGAGAAGTCAATTAGATGCCTTTTATTGGCTTATCAAATTGGTCATGAAAAATACTTTGCTACTTCAGAGCCAAGTGAAGTTAAGAAACTGGGAAATGGAGATAGCCAGCCGAGGCTGTCAAAATGCCTGGTTATCATCACTGGAAAGTCCATATTTCTGCAAGGACATTTTCATGGGACTAGATTTCCAGAGCGAGTGTTTGGGATTGTCAGGATGGTGTGGGTTGCCCGTAACTCGGCAGTCAATTTAAAAGACTCATGCTTACCCTCTTAGGAGTGGGTTCAGCTCAGGCTCAGAATCAAAAAGGAGAACATTGTTTTGGTTGTCAGGTAGTTTCAAACGCAAAGCTTCCCAAAATAAAATTCTATTATTTATTTACTTCATGTCCATGGCGTGTAAAGATTTAGGAACACACAGATATTTTTGTATCTCATTATATTCCCACTGTTTTATCAAGTTCAATATTTTCTAGGCCAATATTATTCAGTACTGAGATGTGAGTAGAACGGTTCATAATTTCCCCTTCGATTCTGATAATTTTCCACCGTGTGCACTTTTAAGAGTCTGAAAACTTCAACTCACAACCCAAATGTTGCACTGCAAGGAAGCTTCATTTCATTGTCACTGTGAATGGCACCCACCAACCCACCACAGATCAGAATTTCTCACAATTTTGTCTGACACCATGTAGAGAGGATGCTTAATTCAATCAGCCCCACCCCAATATTTCAAGAGCAGAGCCACAGATGCCCTTGAGAACTGTCCCTGGTTCTGATCCACACCTTTGCAGAGAAAGCTCAGTGAGTTCTATTTGTAACCTGGGGGTCTAGGTCTGCCGCCTGACGGAATAGCACTCCTCCACACACAGAAAGCCCTCCACATCTGACTTGCTTCTCCAGAAGGCAAGTCAACCTATACTTCACAACAGTCATTTATCTACCATGTAAGTGGACTTGTTAATTAGGTAGATGCAATACTTTTGTTGGCCTAGCACAAAGGTGGTTAACCCATGGCCCTCCAGATGTTGCTGAACTACAACTCCCATCAGCCATAGCCAACATGACCAATGGTCAGGGTCAATGGGAGGTTAACCACCCTTGGCCTAGTGTTCTGAAAGAACTTTCAAGAATGAATTCTGTAAGCTTGTGGAAGTTCAGCAATGGAGAGAATCCCTCCCAGTAATAACATATACTGCACTACTTTCCCTCAACATTCACCTTTTAAAGATAGGTGGCAGTATTGCCCCCATTTTGCAGGTGGGAAACAGAGGATAGAGGCTGGAGCACCTTGGATTCTGAATTCTTATTCATACTTCACCAAAGAATCAAATGGTTGTGTTTGTTTTAAAAAATCCAGATTTAATGTTTCTTCAGCTCCGTAAACTAATGGATGGATCACCACAGCGCTGCCACAGAAGATGTTGATCATTGTGCACAGCATCCTACCTGTGTAAACTGCAGTTGCTACATGTTTGCCACATTCATTTTGACAGCGACAGACAGCTGCTTACCCTGATATTGATTCTAGTACCAATGCCGTGTGAACTACACTTCACCATATTGCAATGTCTCACTGTACTATACCTTATTGCAGTTTATCAGTGTTTTATATTGCACATTATACTTCATGCTCAAAATTACATAAGGACACCTTGATAGCAAATGGTGCTGTACTATGCTAATATAAGGAAGAACCACATTGTATTGATACAAATTCCAACTTTGTCTCCCAATAACTCTGAATGGGGTAACACACACAATTATTCACTGACCCAGTTGTGTCCTCTCTTACTCACAGTTATGTTCCCTCTAAAAGGAGCTTTTAACATGCAGAATGCTTCTGTCAGACTTCTCTTTGCTAATATGCTTTATTGAGGAGTCCTTATTAAAATGCCCACTTTAGAGATGAACAACGTGGTTGAGAAAAACTACTCAATGTAACCATGGCTGATCATGGATTTAAGCTCTGATCTCCAAAATTCCCCACCAATGAGAAAAAAGAGAGAAATGCTCTGGTGCCACAAAAGTTTTTACTGGCAGTGAGTCAAATTTATTCTCAACATAAAGTCTACAAAGTAAATGGAGTTCTTACCTGGAAAGAAGTAAACATCTTTTTCTATTGTTAATAAATCAAAGAGTGATGTTGCAGTCAAAAGTTTCTGGGAGCACCCTTTCATATATTCTCACCTTTATCTCTCCCCAGCACTTCATCCTTAATCCTCAGTTCATCAACCACTCTCCCTCCAAAGAAATTCCCTAAATTAGCCATTTTCAACAAATTGTCACTAGGTGTTAAGAGGAAAGATCAGGTTGTCAGTTCTTCCATCCACATTTCGATCGGACAGAAGCATAAGTGGAAAACCAATATCCATGCAACTGTTTACCTGGAGACACTGCAGAGATGCATGGGTAATGGCGCCCCCTATTCTGAGCTGGCTTTGATGTTCCTATTCCTTTGCGAACAGGTCTTCATGTCCCAGGGTCAGACTGCCCTCTCTCCACCTGCAACTCTATTGATTCCCACTGCTCAGATGGGAACAGCGCAGGGCGTGGTCTGGCTACCAGCAGAACTCAAACCTGAGCATGTCCCAGCTGAGCAGCAGAGCTTGATGTTCCCCTCAAAATGGTGAGAAGCCCTTGCTTATAAATCCCTCTTCCCTCTCCTGGGAAGTTGCTTGCCCGGCAAGGAATCCTGCATCTTTGAGAAATAGTTGTGAAGGGATTTGGCAGGTGAGGTGTCATTTGTGTTTCACTAACCAAGCATAACCACAAAGGGGGGGAAACAAACCAGCATAATGTCAATTTGCCTTTGGCCCTGGGGCAGGGGAACTGAGGGGAGCAGCTTGAAGAGGCTACTGGTTTGCGGTGAGGGGGATAAGAATGAAAGATGCAGAATGGCCTTCTGTAGCTATGTCTCAGCCACCAATCATCACCAAATTAGCTTTAAGTCACGGCTGCTGAATTCTGTTTCACATGTACCTAAAACTACTTCAGTGAATTATTAGAACTGTTAATAGGTTGAGGAGTGTGTGGGGTGTTAGGGGAGGAGTAGTACATTGTCCACCTTTGGTCCCCATTCTGCACTTAGCCTTCACCTGTGGCTCCTAGGTGCTGTCAGCAGCCACATTCCAGGAACGGCTTTGACTGGTCAGTTAAACCTGGTGAGGGTAACAGATGGGACTTAGACCCTCAGTGAGTTAGGGACTTCCCCTGCATGCGAAGACAAGCTCCAGCAGATTGAATGGACGAGACCAGTTGTGGGGGCAAGAAGGCAGTTTCTTGCATATGCTGTAGAGGGAAGTGAGGGGCAGATGGGGCTCGTCAACTTGGGAAAGTAGCCCATCTAGGAGAAGGAAAACTCTGATCCTAAACATTTACTGCCTTGCAAGACATCTTTGAGAGATAACCCTACACAAATCCAGAGTGGAGTTCCTAAGAAGGTTGGGTGGCCCCTTCCAGCAACTCCTGCAGGCACGCTGGTGGCAAACGTATTGCTCTGCTTTCCTTTGGACCACATTAGTGGAGCCAAGAGGGGGTTCTTTTTGTCTGGGCAGCCCAATATCTCCATACACACTGCCCTGTTTTGTGCCCCAGGAAGGTCACTTCAGTGCTACTAATGCAGTGGTTTGACTTCAAACCCTTCCCCCCAGTACACTCCACTATCTCTCGAGACAGATGGATGCCAACAACCAGTCATCATAGTTACATGCCAGTTATTTATAAGATCTATGCTACACTACACAGCTTTGCTTTAGATGCAGCACATTTGACCCTCCCAAGCCACAGAGCTTCTACTGTGAACCCCAGTAATCTACACAGTGCACTGTAGAAATGTTGAAGTCAGTGCACCTAGCACAGCAGAAAATGGCAGAAAAATCTCTTGTGAAACAATTTATTCCTTCCCCCCGCAGCCACCGCCCCCAGGACTGGTATGGCTTCTGACACTTCTAGTTTTGAGTTCATGCATCGAGCCAGAAATGCAGTAAGTTGCCAGGTGGACAAGCACAGCAAGAGAGTCCACACACAAACATGTGGCGCTTGATGGCTTTAACGTCAAGCAATGGTTTTACGTGTAGAATGGCTGTTGCAGATCAAATACAGGGATGGCTAACCTTGGGGAACATTGTCAAAGGCATAGTTATGTTGCATCGGCAAAACAGTAGTTGCAGGACAACTTATGTATTTTCTCAGGTTGCTGAAGATCCCTTAGATTGCAAGGAAGGGGGGAATTGTACACATTCAGCCAAGTGGCATCTGGTGACAAAGAATGGACTGTTCATGTAAGGGGATGCCAAAAGGAAAATCTTAAAAATCATAGCTCGCTTAGAACAAGACATACATACACATTACTTCAGACAGAGATATAGCATTGGGTTTTTGAAACAGTGGAGAGGCTTGCTTCTGACATCTATCAGTTAAAAATGTTCACACTTACCCTTTAGGTTAGCAGAGAAGTGGCAGCTATCAGTGGCAGCATCGATCCAGTAAAGTTGTAAGGAAAATGCTCTTGTCAATCTGAAATGCCCCCACTGGGCATGGAGGACTCAAAGAAAAGAGGCTGGGGACTTGGTTAAGGCAACCAAACAGCTGAGGTCGATGTTTCTTCTTGCACCAGAATCAAATGACTATTTGCAACAGGGCCATGTACTTAAAGACACATCAAACTTCCTGGGGTGGAAGAGACCACCTAAAGCATCTGCCACAGGTTGTGGAATGCATACAGGCCACCAGACTGTTCAGAGCAGCTCAGTGGCAGGGGCTGAATATGTAAAGAAATGCATTCAGATAACAGGCACCTAACTCTAGTTATGTACCAGGGATAGCCCTGCAGCTGAACTGAACACTAGGAATGCAATGTGTTCAGGAAAAAGCTTCCTTTGCCCATTATATCTAATTCCTTCCTTATTTACCTGAACAAACAAGTTGTGTGCTTACCTCAGTTGGAGGTGTTTAAATATCCCAGCCTACAGTTAACCCTTGAATATGTGAAAATCCCACGTACAAGTCAAACAAACAAATCCTCTTACCCCAGCAATTTGCCCTCTCTGTCTCTATCTTTAAATCATTCAGAACTCCAGCTGGACTAACAACCCTTTGTGCCCAACACATCCAGAAAGAGAGAGCTTATACACTGCCTGTAGGCTAGCTTTGAAATCTCCTCATGTATATATGCACTACAAGGCAAACTCAATGGCATGTCATAAGAACGTAAGAAGGGCCTGCCTGATCAGGCCAATAGCCTATCTAGTCCAGCATACACATGCCTGTGGGAAACCTGCAGGCAGGAGCTGAGCACAAGAGCATTCTCTCCTCCTGTAGTATTCAGCAACTGGAATTCAGAAGCGTCAGTGCCTCAACCACAGAGGCAGAGCATAGCCACCATGTCAGCAGGAGCCTATACTACAGAAACTAGGAGGCAGGTTATGATGATGCACAGCAACCTAAGACAAACCTGGTGGTTCAAGCCAATGGCCCATCTAGTCCAGCACCCTCTTCTCACAGAAGACTGCCTGTGGGAAATAGGAGTTGGCATCCAAAATGGTGGAGGGCACCAGGTTGGCAAAGGCTATTGGGCAAGTTCAACTATAGTACAGAATCCCTCAAGCTGTAAAGGGGATGCAGTTGTTTGACCTGTGTGTGCGTATATATGAAGACTATCAAAACTAAAAGGAAACAAAGCCACAAATTTCTACATATAACTTTGTGCATGAAGGCTAGGGGCAAATATGGACATCAGTGTAAATAATAATTATTCAAGGGATGAACAACACTATAATCCCCCCTGTATATACATGCACAAGTAATCATATATTTTGCAATTATTACATGCATAGTTCTACTATTCTCCTTAGATGAACTTTTTTGGGACTATCAAGATTAATATCCTGTCTTCTTGCCAAAGCCTTAGGGTAGCTAACAACATCAGTAAAAGTGGGGAGGGGAAACAATAACTAAAAATAGCAGGGAACAATTTAAAAAAAAAAAAGCTGAGAAAAATCTGTTTTCAGAGGAACAGTACAGACTCTGTCAAGCACCTGGCAGATAATGAAGAAGCAAAAACAACAACGGGAGCATCAGGCCAGCTTAACTGAGATGGGAGTTCCCTTGTTGGGCACCACTGCAGAAAAGGCTTTGTAGCCTCAGACAGAGGCAGCAGCTCTAGTATAGATATATTTGTACACATTAGTTGGTTGGAGAAGAGCATTGCAAAATTCAGAAACACAAACTGCCTGAGTTTTGGTTCACATACTGTTTCAGATAGAGTGAATCTTGTAGGTTCAGTTATCAATGTGAACTAAATCAAATTTATTCCCCATTCCTAGTTGAGAATGGTTTTCTGGCAATTCTTCAGCTTCTCTAGAGTATCAGGGGTTCAACATCCATTTGAGCAGAAGCAAATGAACAAAGGTCAGAGAAATAGATAGCTTCTGATACCAAAAAGGGGGGGGGAGGATTAAATAGTTGGGTTTGTTTAGCCAGGAGGGGAAATGGCTGCAGGGGAGGAACTGACAGAGGTTTATAAAACAATGAGTGACATGGAGAAAGTATGAAAATAAAGGATTCATTCTCAAAATGGAACTCTCTGTGTCTCCAGCGCTGAGTTTTTAATCTGTGTTTAATCGGTGGGGGAGGTATAAAGGGAGCAAAGACGAGCCAGCCAGACAAACACAGGGAAGAAGAAGCCTCTTCTTCCCACCCCTCCACCCCCTCCAATGCCCAGGCAGTCCCAAGACAAATAAGAAAGCAAACAAGAAAAAGTGGAAAGGTGGAAAGGTGGGGGACAAAAACTGTCCAGAAGTCCTCAGGTGGCTGTGCTCTCCTCTCAGCATCTGGGAAAAAAGCTCATATTTGCAGCTTCCCAGCCTTCCCTCTCCTCAAGCGCTGTGCTTCATGGGAGCCGCCATCTTAGTGAAGCACCTGTTTCATACATGGGCTGGAGCAGCGCCAACAGCACCACCTGCAGGAAGACAGCTCTGCTGCACTTTTAATTTGAGCACTGCAGGAAGAAATCCAGCAGGTGAAGCTGTCATGACTAGGACTGGTAAATAAGAATGTTTGTGAGGGTATTTGGTGGGGGAGTTTGAGGGGGAAGCCTGGAGTGCCGTCACACAGTGTACATAGGACCAAGAGACATGGACAGTGAGCAAGCTGCTGCAGTGATGTGCAACACCTGTGCTATATTTGTCTTCCTGCCTGAGCTCATGCAAAACTACACCTGCACCAAGGGGAAGCTGGTTGCCTTCCTGAAAGAGAAGGTACAGCAACTTGAGGCTCGCCGATCCACACTTTGAGCTATCGGACAAGATGAGGAAATTCTCACTAGAGTGGATTGTCCTGGAACAGAGACGCAGGCAGGGTGTCCCTAGGCAGAAGAAAGATCACTCAATGCTGGAAGCAAACCCCTGGAGAATGTGACACACAAAAAGGAGGACTGTCAGGAGTCCTGCTGTGTCTCTGGAGTTCAGAGGTTGGGTGGCCATCTGTCGTGTATGCTTTAGGTGAGATTCCTGCATTGCAGGGAGTTGTACTAGATGACCCCTGGGGCCCTTCCATCTCTACAATTCTATTTCTATGTTATGTTGTTGTTGTTTAGTCGTTTGGTCGTGTCCGACTCTTCTTGACCCCATGGACCAGAGCACGCCAGGCACTCCTGTCTTCCACTGCCTCCCGCAGTTTGGTCAAACTTATGCTGGTAGCTTTGAGAACACTGTCCAACCATCTCGTCCTCTGTCGTCCCCTTCTCCTTGTGCCCTCAATCTTTCCCAACATCAGGGTCTTTTCCAGGGAGTCTTCTCTTCTCATGAGGTGGCCAAAGTATTGGAGCCTCAGCTTCAGGATCTGTCCTTCCAGTGAGCACTCAGGGCTGATTTCTATGTTATACATTAACATTAAGACAAAATGGAAAGCTAGACAGTAGGATCAACATGAAGAGTGATATGTGTTCCAACACTTAGCCCTGTGACTTAATCATTATAGGGTATTGAGGTGACTTCTAGCATAAAGGTTTTGTTTTAAAGAACTAGGTACAAAGACAGATGAGATGAACTTTATTGATGGCCAATACTTATGTTCTCTAGGACCACCCTTTCCACACTCAAAGACAGCAGACCTCTGATCATAAGATGCTGAGATCAAACAACAGAAACTGGATACAGTGGTACCTTGGGTTACATATGCTTCAGGTTACAGACTCCGCTAACTTAGAAGTAGTGCTTCAGGTTAAGAACTTTGCTTCAGGATGAGAACAGAAATCGTGCAGCGGTGGCGCAGCAGGAGGCCCCATTAGCTAAAGTGGTGCTTCAGGTTAAGAACAGTTTCAGGTTAAGTACGAACCTCCGGAACGAATTGAGTACTTAACTTGAGGTACCACTGTATCACCATCTGTGATAGACAGGCCCTGGATATGCCTCCTGGTGACCCAACAACCAATGGGAGCTGGAAAGTTGGTCAGTCGGGAGAGAGAGGAATTTAAGTTAGATGCTGACATCTAAGTTTATAAATTTCTCAGAGGCGCTTGGCTGACCTCAGTTGAAAGGCAGAATGTGAAGCTGGGTGGACAATTGTTTCAACTCGATATGAAAATCCTTATGAATTCTAGCCAATTACATTCCATTCAGAATAGACCCTTTGAAGTTGGTGGAAATAAGTTAGTTGTGTCCATTGGATATGACACTATGCTTTTACTTTTATTTCCTCTGTTAACTGCATTCCTTGGTTTCTCATTTTCTACAGCCCCTCTACACAGATGGTAGAGTCCAAGTCCAGACAGGTAAAACCAGATCCTGCTTTGTCACTAAGAATAGATTTCTTGAACTGTCAAGCAAGATCATCCTTTTTGCTTTCTGGTAACATGGCAGATCCTCTCTGTTCCTCAAGAAGAGTAGAATCTGCGGATTCCATTTTTTAAAAAAACAGTGTAGTACTAAGTAAATGCTGCTTTGTTATCAGAGAGGAAATGGCAATCTCTTGTTTGCTTTAGAATGTTAAAGTGCCACTTAGCAGTCCAAGACATTACAGAAAAACTCCTTTGCCATCAGTAGTTCAGGCTGTGGTTGATCCAGAGGGGAAAGGTCCCCATTTCCTTCACTAGTTTCTTTGCAATGGAAAGCCGCAAGACAGATAAGCGCACAATCAAAACACTGTTTTGCTTCTAAAATTAAAGGATGCCTACACATTAAAGTTTCACAAGCACTGGCATAAGCACTCCATGTACATTCCCATGCTATCAATAACTGTGAGGGGTTTAAGTCTCTCTTTTGAAATACTGTATATCAAAGTTATCTTATCGTGGTGGAACAGTTTTCTCTAGATTGCCTCCTTTGTCACTGCGGGTGGCTTTTTTCTTTTCTCATTTTGAGGAGTACTTTATAATCCAAGTCAGGTTTTACACACGTGGCAGGAGGTAGGGATGGGACTCTGGTGTGCTAGAGCCAAGAAACTTTTCATTAACTCAGTGTTAGAAGAGCAGCCTGTACTTCTAGCGATGTTCAGTGGAAAACAAGTGCCTTGCATCCACTCCAACTGGCTTCCCCTCTTGTCCTTGTACGAACTGGCAGCACCTGATCCTTCATGGCAGACTCACAAACTGCAAGACAGAGTTGCTCTTTCACTGCTCCCATCTGCCTGTGTAAGAACCTAAACAGCTTTCCTCGGCCCAGCAAGGAATCACGTTGTGCAGCTCATCTTCCCACTAGGAAAGGTGAACAAAGGGATATATTTCAGGATTAACTTAGTTCATAGAAATAAAAGGTAAAGGTACCCCTGCCCGTGCGGGCCAGTCTTGACAGACTCTAGGGTTGTGCGTTCATCTCACTCTAGAGGCCGGGAGCCAGCGCTGTCCGCAGACACTTCCGGGTCACGTGGCCAGCGTGACAAGCTGCATCTGGCGAGCCAGCGCAGCACACGGAAACGCTGTTTACCTTCCCGCTGGTAAGCGGTCCCTATTTATCTACTTGCACCCGGAGGCGCTTTCGAACTGCTAGGTTGGCAGGCGCTGGGACCGAACAACGGGAGCGCACCCCGCCACGGGGATTCGAACCGCCAACCATGCGATCGGCAAGTCCTAGGTGCTGAGATTTTACCCACAGCGCCACCCGCGTCCCAGTTCATAGAAATACTCATCCTCTAAACCAGGGACGAGGAACCTGTTGCCCTCCAGATATTGTTGGTCTACAACTCACATTATCCTTGACAATTGGTCATGGTGACCGGAGCTGATGTGAGTTGGAGTCCAACAACATCTGGAGGGGCACAGGTTCCCCATCCTTGCTCCAAACAAACCACACTGGGATCGTTTTGATGAAGGCTGGTATACAAATTACATAAACAAACAAAGAGTATACAGTGGTACCTCAGGTTAAGAACCTAATTCGTTCTGGAGGTCCGTTCTTAACCTGAAACTGTTCTTAACCTGAGGTACCACTTTAGCTGATGGGGCCTCCCACTGCTGCCATGCCGCCACTGCACGATTTCTGTTCTCATCCTGAAGCAAAGTTCTTAACCCGAGGTACTATTTCTGGGTTAGCAGAGTCTGTAACCTGAAGCATCTGTAATCTGAAGCGTTTGTAACCCGAGGTACCACTGTATCATATTTTGGTTTTCTCAGCATGTTGCATATCTAGGTGTTAAGTTTGAGACTTCTTTTTTTGGCTTAAATTCATGCACTACTTAAAGTTTGGTTCTCTCTATGTAATAAAAACTGTGGTTTTTTTTAAAAAAAATCTACTGACTTCTAAAAATATTATTCCAGTGCTTATTTTATCATGTTCTGATTGTTGCCTTGTTTTGCTCCTTGGTCTTCAAGTCTCACAGTGTAAATTATTATCTCGATTCTCAACTCTTCTTGCTCATCTTTTTCTTTCTAGCCATGATGACTATGTTCTATCACTATATGCCTCTGAATAGCAAGTACTGGAAGTCTCACATCACAGAGAATTGCTGTGGCACTCATGTCCTGCTTATAGACTTCCTAGAGTCATCTAGTTGGCCACTGTGAGAATAGGTTGCTGCACTGGATGGGCGTGGACCAGTGACCTGATTCAGAAGGGTCATGTTATGTGTTTTTCGAGCTGTTTGAAACAACTGGTGCTTGCTACTTCACATATGGCAGAGGGAAGCATACTTCCGTTCTTTGTGATGTTCCTGTTTTGCCATTCTCGGTGCTTCCTTTTTCCATAAAAGGCCCTTATGTCCTCCCAACCCTACATGGTAGAAAGATGCTGACTTCCTTTTAAGAGGAGTCCCATGCCTTTCAGCCCTTAAAGACCAGCCACTCACATGTATCAAAGCACTTTTTTTTTCAGCAAAAGAGAAAAAAGGACCATTAATCAAGTAAGTTGATTTCAACCCATCTAATTCAGCAAAATGGCAATGCTGCAAAGGTCCATGCAAAGCTACCAGAAGAGATAAATCAAAAGCCACCTACATGCAGAGGTCATCAGGAGAAAGAAAATTGCTGGGAGGCTACTACCATCTCTAGTACTCTCAATTGGAGTTAATTTTATGTAAGAACTTGGAAGCAGCACTCTGAGCATGTCTCGGCTCCTCCACTCAGTGGCGTAGCGTGGGGGGTGCAGGGGGGGCCGGCCGCACCGGGCGCAACATCTGGGGGTTAGGGGGTGCAAATCCATGGATTAGGGGCGCAAATCCACGGGTTAGGGGGCGCAAATCCACGGGTTGGGGGCGCAAATTACTTGCCTTGCCCCGGGTGCTGACAACCCACGCTATGCCACTGCCTCCACTTGTACCCTGTCTAAGCAAAGATAACTTTATCATAGTTTATGAATAGAAATGCAGGAGTGTCTTTAAATGTGGAAACTTAAGATATGGCACAATGGGAGAAATCTACTACATAAAATAAACAACCTGACAGCCTTCATTAATTGCTGTTCGAAGGTTTCCTGTAGTTGCTAACATAACGCAGCTTAGAAACAAAGATGAAGTAGCAGGAGAAATGCCTGCGCTGGAGAAGGTTACCTAGCATGAAAGCCACTGGGATCTACAGAGTTAGGGCCCCTGCAGACTGGTGGGTGTACTCTGCAACATGTCACTGGCACAAAAATAGTGCACTAATCGTGGATCAGTACTGCATCACCCACTCAGCATTTTGCTTTGCTAGGTGTTAGGCGCTATTAGGGGCTGGGGTATTGGTTGAGGTTTATCATTGGAGGAGTTGTTGCTGTTGTTATGTTGTAGTTATGCATTTTTTCATGTTTTAAGCCACCTTGAGTATGGTTGAAACAGTGGAATACAAATAAAGTTATGTGTATATGTATGCATTTTATTATATTATTTATTGCACTTCTTAGTGCACTTTTTATATACAGTGGTACCTATGGTTGCGAACGGGATCCGTTCCAGAGGCCCAATCGCAACCTGAAAAGAACGCAACCCGCGTCTGCGCACGCGCGGGTCGCGATTCGCTGCTTCTGCTCATGCGTGTGACGTCATTTTGCGTGTTTGCGCATGCGCGAGCGGCGAAACCCAGAAGTAACCCTTTCCGGTACCTCCGGGTTGCCGTGGGGCGCAACCTGAAGCAAATGTAACATAAGGTATGACTGTATATACAAAAAGTAACTCAAATCAACTTTCAAAAGAAGTAGCACATAAATCAAAGCCAACATAAAACTAAAACAGAGTGAAACCTTAAAATGCAACATTGTTCAGCAATGTTTCCCATGGTTACTGCATTAGTGCAATCTGGAGAGTCACTCTTGTGCTATAGCACAACAAAAGCAGGAGAACACCCTTACCCTCACCCCCTGGAACATTTGTGGTATAAAAAGTTACAGAATTTTGGCAGGAAACTGCAGGACACACACCAATTTGAAACAAAGCAGAATGTCTGGCACTCCACCTGAAACCTTTGCTGAGGCAAAGTGGGATATCATGTAATTGTCTCTACGCCATCATGAGCACAAATTATTATAAATGCACAATAAAAAGGACATCTAGAGGGCCCTCAGTGTTTTCCTAAAAGTTATATAGCAAAGGGAAATACATGCTGAGCTGCTTTTAGCCGTTGTATCAATGGAAGCAATTATACTATTCCTTTTCAGTGTCTGCAAATTGTCGAACACATCTTCTCTACGATATTCTCTATCCAAAAGTTCCCAGCATCTTCAAAAACACCCTTTTACACTGAAGTAGAATCAAGTATCTTGGACACCTACACGCAATTCATGCAGCTGGGCTTTAAAAATGGATTTTTATTTATTTGTTGGATGTCTTCCTCTTCCAGCAAGGAGCACAAGAAGTAAAAGACAAAACAAGAACTGAAATAATATAATCACAAGATTCTCAACTGAAACACACATATACTATGGCAACATTCAGAAACTTACAATATCAACATATCAAAACCAATAAAAGTCTTTCAAATTTGTTTTTTTTTTTTTTGCACAATCCATCCAAAGTTAAAAACTTACATTGATTTCAGTTAATTAATTTCATTGACATTAATGGGATCCCAAAGTGCTTATCTTTGGACACAAACACCCCATGGCACTGCCAGTCTCCTAAAACTGTGCAGGAAGTAAAAAGAGATCAGTCACCATTTGGATCCCATTGCAAGCAAGAGAAGTGCTACTCTCCAGCTCTTGTTCATTTGGCGAAAACTGTTGACACCCTAGCTAGAATGTGCTCAAGCTTAGAGCTCCAATGGAACACAGTAGCACTGGCAGAGACCATCTTAGGAAAGATGCATCTGACAGAGAGCATTCCAAATTGGCCTATCTTCCCCATGAAAGCATTCCTTCTGCAAACACCCCTGACCTAATAGGAGACAGAGCAGAAGAATCTTTGTGTGTGAAAAGTACACAAAGCAAATGCTTATTACAATAAGGGTCCAGGGCCAGGTTGCGTTTCCAGGGTTTAAAAATATTCAGTTCCACTGCAATTTAATTAATCCCAGGAGACTGTTTACTTTCTCTTTGTGCCTGAAGGGGAACTGTAGCAAAAGGGTTTACAGCGCATCAATTCAAATGCTGCTTTGGGAGTCTGCCAACCTACTGTAGCCTCACAGTGAGACCAGAAAGGCTGAATTTGTGCTAACTTTGGGACTAGAGTATAAGACAAACTGCAGTTGGTTTCCCTCTAAGAATTATTTCTGGAATGCTACAGTTAATTGGGTGTGATGTAGCTAGGGTCCTTTGGAGAGCCCTTACCCAGCCACCTATGGGGATCATAGAATTCAATCTGGTTGTCTCAGCTTTGCCACTAGGCCTAGATGTACCATACATTTACACACTAATCAAAAGCTGCCACACGATTGAGTTAGACCAGTGTGGTATTTCTGAGGGGGGAAATCTAACTGGAGTATCAAGTCGCCAGGTTCCAACATCTGTGCACGTAACTCCCTTAGAGGGTCATCATCACACCCTTTCCCCATCACTCAATTAAGAGGTCCAAAGCAGTAGCACAGGTTGAGATTAGGCACATTAGAATCTCACCCAGTCAGAACACACCAGTTGTCAATTACCAAAGAGCAAATACACATTGGTTCTCATTCATAATACTTGCCTAGCATGTATAAGAGGCAGATAGATCATACCATGTGTGCTACAGAGAAGGCAACAGCTGAATCAGGAATGAAAAGTACCTATTGGCCTTCCTGACAGAGGATGTAGCCTGGAGCTCCCGCTGAAGACCAGAAGCAATCAGCAGATGATTAAACCTCCTTTTAGTTTTTCCCCACACATGAAGAACACAACTCAGAGTGAATTAGGTTATGTCTTTCTAGAACCTTCCCTAATGTTTCTATATATTGGGTAGTGGGGAATCAAGTCAGCCCATGGCTACAACATCCACTTTTCCTCTCAAAAAAGGAAGGATGAAGAAAGGTTGCAATCTGGCTGAAAAACAAGATCATAACTGACCTAAAAAGTATATATCTTTCCTACAGTTTAACCCATTTTATTCAAACCCTTTGTGGCCACTTGGGTAACACCACAGTTCTATGGGTCAGTTTTATTTTGACCTGATAAATATCTGTTGATATAGTTCTAGGCCAGGGCTAGGGAACCTCAGCTCCAGGGGCCAAGTGAATCCCCTGGATTTTCTCTAGTCCTCTCTGTTTCAGAGCTTTTGTTTCTGTTGCCAGGTGGAATACTGTCCGTGTGTGGTAGCCAACGACTGCTGGAACCTGTTAATGGAGTTCGTGCAGAGCTTCATGAGAAGTCACGCTCCTGGAATCCCTTCTGTGTTTGGCAATAAGCATGACAACATCTACAGCTCAGCTGGCACAATGGTCCAGTATGTGGAACTCTTCAACAAGATTCGCAAGTAGCAGCAGGTGCCTGTTGCAGGATTCAGATGAGGAAAGCCTTGTAAGGCCTTACTTCACGGGAGCAATCACTTTGCTGAATAGTCAGTTGAAATTGAAGTTCCATCCCAGTAGTCCAGATTGCAATTGTTTCCCATTAGAGTGAACTGTGTGTCATGCACATCTCTGTCCCCAACAGCTTGCCATCACAATTATCCTGCATTGCAGGGAGTTAGACTAGATTACCCTCGGGGGTCACTTCTAACTCTACAATTCTATGATTCTATTATTCTACCGTACTCTGTGATACCCCAGCACCTGCCACCTGAGGCAGCTTTCTCACTAAAATGCTGTAAACATATATATAGATTTTACCAGGGTAAGGAGGGACAAGTTGAAAATTGCTTGTTGCCAGGGAGAAAACCGCCTAGTACAAACATGGCTTAAAGGGATAATAGATTGATCACAAGAGTGTTAATGCATTACACCAGGGATGGCCAATCTGTGAACCTCCAGATATTGATGAACTGCATCATCCCACACACTTGGCCATGCAGGCTAAGGCAGGATGAGTGTTGTAGTTCAGCCACAGGTTAGCAGCAACACATGGATTAAGTGAAATTGCCATGTTTGAGCCTCTTGGATTTCGTTTGCATTTTCAGGTTCTTCTGCTCCAAACAGCAGGTGACATAACAGGCTCTCTCACATACGCAACCTAATGAATGAGAAAGCCCAGCATTTCGCAACCACAGATATTCCACAACTGCCATTCAAACCAGATCTTGTTACATAGGCAAAACAGTGGAATTCAAAGAACAGGGCACAGCACCAGAAAAGAAAAGAAAAAAAAAACACTACAAGCAATAAAAGGGAAAATAAACAAAGGATTGTGTTTCTTTTTTCTTTTTCCCTCTTGTCCTTTCTGGAAACTGATTTGGTTGGGTTCAATGGCTCTTCCCACAAGATCATGGCAGCAGAGAATAAGAAAATAAATGACTTGGTCTGAAGGAATCTCCCTGCCTTTCCAGCTCACCTCAGGTTCACCACAAGGACAATAGACATGTACCTTATGGTAGCATGTAATAAAACCATTGAGGGTTATGAATATCATCAAATAAACCACAGGCACGTAATCCTTGACTGTCTTGTCTCTAACATCAGGTGGAATTTCCTGGACTTAATCATGCTTTGTGAGTCACACAAAGGTAAAGTAATACTCTTCAGCAGAAATGACACTGAAGCCTAGAACCTCCGCAGCAAAGGCCACCTGTCTGGACCACATTTATATCCAAATTTTTCTACACATGTCAGATGTGTATGGAACTTTTATTTATGTGCGTCAAATGACCCCCTTACAATGTAAACAACAACACAACATGCTTCTTTGTTTTAATTCAGTTTACTCCTTATTCCCAGGATGGCTGTGGATAAACACTTGCCAGATCTGGACAACCTTGTTTAAACACACTGTGCTCAGCACTGCATGTGCAAAGGTATACAGGTAAGGAGTGTTTCTGACAACAGTGCAAAAGATAAGATGCCCCTGTGGCTGCAGACTCCTCTTTCAGTGACACATTTCCCTTCGTTGCATTGGAGCAAAATTTTTTCATGCTTTATTTAAAAGGTAAGAACTTTATTTAACAAGCTAAGCATTGGACATGCTCACTTATAGTTTGGGCACACCCACTTGGTTCTCGGAGGGTTGGCCAGATAAGAATCTGACCCTCAGACTGAGAAAGATTCCCAACCCTGTTCATTACACAAGTGGAATCAAGATTTGCAACACTCATACTAATGCTGCTTGGATGTTACATACTGATCTAAAGCTTCCCAAGCAAGTGAAATCTCCATTAGCACAACTAGTAGCTTTAACTAACTTTAAGGCAACTTCATGAGGCATTTCCCCCACACCATAGGAAAAACATGGGCATTCTTACTTCTGCAGTATGGCGTGCTTGTTTCTGTAAGTGTTTTTACAACTTGGATTCCATATGAAGCAGTCCTGAAGCAGCAAAGCCAATCACTGGCCAGTTCCACAAATGGCAGCCATTTAGAGAAACCTGAGCACAAAGCTACACAGATCTGCTCTTGATCACATTGGTCAGTGTGCTCACTAAGCTCCATCTGCACAAGAACTTCCACACTCATAACAAACAACAGGGAAGTTCATATGCAGGTGGAACTCAGCACACTGGGTGCACACATATAAGAAACACAATGAGCATCTTGGAGAACTCTATGCATGCACTAAGCATGCAAGCACCATGGAAAAGAGATGAAGCCCCAACACGTTTGGATTGCAAAAGTGCCCCCACTTTCAGTACAACTTATTTCCATGTTGTATTGTTAGTATCAAGGCTTTAGTTCGAACAACCACTTCAAGCAGCAGGACTTTGAAACACTGAACAAATCCTTGTTTTCTAGGACTCCCCAGGAAATCTTGAAATAAATCTGTAACCAACAAAATTGCAATGGATAAATCCCACAAAGAAGGACTGGGAAAATATGTTTACTACTCAGAGCTTGAAGAGTGATAGCCAGCCCAGCACCTTAACTATCACTCACTTTGTGAACCTAGACAGGTTATGTTTCGTTAGATGGGCTTGACTGACAATTGTGTATATTGATGGGTCTTGATAGCACTTTGTTGGAGACGGATGTTTTTCTTAGTGCACACAAAATGCACTGACTTGCATGAGAGAAAACTACTACTAGAGAAGGGCAAAGCTTTATAAACAGAGTTATACAAATCCAGTGCTCCATAGCTGCCAGAGATTAGAGTTCTATAGGTATCACTTCCGCACTGTTGCAATTTGTAAATGTCACATGGCCTGCTCTTTTTGTTTCCTTGGTTCTTTGGCAAGTCACTGAGCATTAGGGATGTAAAGTCATCAAGGTTTGCAATGCTTTTGCAATGGTCTAGCCACAAGAGCTGATTATGTTTCCAAACTGGCACAGGTAGCAGGAAAATCAGGTCCTGAGTTTCCTCTACCTGAGCACTTATTGCATGGCATTCACTTGCCTCGGAATTATTAGAGCTTTTGTAACATCCAATAAGGGCAGTCTTCTCCAGGAGGTGGAAATAGTATTACATTATGACGCAGCAGTAAATGAGGAGCTGATCTCATTACCGCCTGGTTGCACTGTGTCAGCCTAGCTCCCTGTGGCCTAATGTCCAACTTTTAAGTAGCACCTAAAGCATCATCTGTATAACCCCCTACATTGGTTAATGAAAGATGCAAAGATGAAAGCTCTGACAATACCCAACAGTATATAATTTATTATTATCAGCTCTGGCCATGGCTGTCTAACAACAGGGAGAATGCTGCTCCAAGCAGGGCCTGAGAATAGGAACACAAGGATACAGGAAGCTGGCTTGTACCAGGTCAGGCCACTGGCCCATCTAGCTTGTGTGGTCTCGTATAGTTACTAGCAGCCACTCTCCAGTGTTTCAGACAGGGGACATTCCTAGTCCAACTGGGAGATGTTGGGGATTGAACCTGGGACCTTCTGCATGCAAAACTGTTGCTCTTAGGCCCCTTTGGTGGAACACATTAATGCAAACCAAAGGCTCATCCACACTTCGGCTTATCATGTACCTAGACAGCACAGGTCCAAGCAGTTCTGTGTTTGCCCCACAGCTTTCCCCTGAAAAGCACATTGTTTACCACTGAATTGGATCAAAAGGCAGTTGTGAAAAACCTGATTGTCATTTGGTCTGATTTAACAGTAAGCCATGAGTTTCCCCTGGGGAAAAGCAGGCAGGCAAATGGAGGTGTGGATGAGCCCCAAGTTGCTTGGGAAAGCTAGGGAGGGATGCCATTTTGTTGTTTTATGGTTTTCTGAGAAATCTACCTTTGGGCCACACATAGACTTCAGGCAAAGTTGGGAACTAAACTTTGATCTTCTAAATTATGGTCCACAGATGTCTTCCTCCTCCTCTTTCATCCCATCCAGCTGTTCTTATCTACCAGGAGCAGTCCTTATCCATGTGTCTTGTCCATGTGTCCAATAAATCCCTATGTCTGCTTTGCTTTGTGTCATCTTGTGAGGGTTATCATTCTTTGGGGTTCAGCTTCCTCCCTCGGACATGGTACATGAAAAGTAGATGCAACACTTCCAGTTTCAATACATATGCACGACTGCTAAGGCACCATGCAATGCACAGCCCTCCATGGCACATACTGTAGATACAGATTTATATTTTGAAGAGATTGCTAGTCAAATCTGTTTATAATAATCTTTAACCCAAAGAGCAAAACACCCTACTGGCTTTTAAACTGGTGGAAGACTGGCAATTGGAGAGTAAATGAATGTAGCAGACTGAAGGTGGAAGAGACTCTTCCGAAGTACGTAAAAGAATAGTGATCCTTGGTATGAGAAATAAGGTGTTACATGTATGTCTCTGTTTTTGCTTGTGAAATGTTGGGAGCTTATATGAAAGCCATTGATCTGTTTTAATCTGCTCCAACAGCAAATGCAGGACAGTTTAGTGAGTCAGTCTCCCATAAGCATATGTTATTAATAGATTCTACTTCTGCAGCTTCTCAGTCCAACAATCCACAGATTACTTTATAATTTAGCGCCCTTAAAGTCAGAGGTGCAATATCCAAGGAGACTGAAATGTTCTCCTAATTACTTGATGTTTACATTTTTATGTCTACTTTATGTCCATTCATTCCCTAATGCTCAAATCGTCCTGTTTGGCTTATATAACATGAAGATAGGCACTGTTGGCAGCATATATATAGCAGGCGACTAATAGTGTTGCAGATGTTATTCGATCCCGTAATATTATTGCTAGAGTAGTTGAAGAGAGAGATCTGGCACTAGGGTTTGCTTTGCTAGCTCATGTGCATGTTGTGTAGTCTGTGTGGTCACTGCTAAACTATCCGGCCTAAATCTTCATTTGAAGGCTTTCATTATTTCCCAGAACTGGTTGCAAATCATTAAAAGAAAAAGGTTTCAATGACTGTGTCATATAAGATTTTGCCAAAGCAAAGTCTCAGAAAATGTTTTCTTCCTCTCAGATCCATGGTGGAAATTGCAATAGCTAGAGTAGGGTCCATTTCCATTTATTACCACTGGCTGCTCTCTCCCCCATAGATCTGTGGTGTTGATGCACCTGTGGCTTCTAAATGCTGTTGATCTCCAACTCCCAGCATGGCCAATGACTAGGGATTGTGATATAGTATCCTATATGTACAGCCTTCTCCAACTTAGAGCCCTCCAGATGTCTTGGACTACAACTCCCATCATCCCTGACCATTGACTATGTTAGCTGGGGCTGATGGGCATTAGGAGTCCAACAACACATGGAGGGCTCCAGGATGAGGAGGGCTGTGGCATAGCTTAGTATAGTATAGCATATTATGTAGTATAGTGTGCTTGGTTGGAGCTGCAGCAAAAGTTCCCCATCTCTACATTATGGGAAATAATATGACTGGATGCACAACAGAAAATGAAAAATTAAAGGAATCACAATTCAAGCATTGAAGAGACAATTGTCTCTCCATCTGAAGCATTATCACAATCTGCAGGCCTTGCTCAACATGCAGGTCAGTCCAATCCATGTTTACTTGTAAATAAGTCCCGCAGTTTTCAGTAGGGCTTACTCCTAGGTAAAGATGCCTAGGACTGCAACCTCTGCGATACAGAAGAGTTGGGGGACATGTCCTAAGAATAGTTTGTTGATTTTAAAGACAAGTCCAACTATTATCATATCTAATTTGACTCACTTAATTACACCAACTTGAAATGTCACCCAATTCCACCTGGCTCTATAACCGATAATGACAGATCCATTTGGGATTTTGCCAGATTGAGGACAAGGCGAGTCCCAATAAATGCTTTCCTCATCTCAGCTTCCTGTTCAAAATGGAAAAAGATAGATTAGAAGCGCCTCCCATTTATTATCATCTGATGTTCCATCTGCCATATGCTGCCATAAAATCTGTTTATAGGGGGGGTTATGTATGCCAGAAGTTGTGAGGGGCAACAGCCTAGTAGTAGGACCATGCTGATATGTTACTATGGGTTCTCCCTTGTATATACAAAGAGGTGCCTTTCTTAGCTAAGAACCTTTAAACCAGCTTCAATATTTACGTGCCATAATGGAACTGCTTCCTAACTTTTGCCATGTGCTCTTACAAAGCTCATTCATTGCCTCTCTCTATCATAATGAAGGTTAAAGAGCAACATGGAATAGTCATGTTGAAGCCCTTGCAGATGCCTCCTGCAAGGTGAGTAACCTAAGCACATAGGAACTTGTCCAGCTCTGGTGGGGGGCGGCAGAACCTCAGTTAGTTAAGTATTTTTATTGATTTTTTTTAATTTGGAGGGCAGCTGCCCCCCTGCCGTCGTCCCCTTGACTATGCTCATGGCTCATATGTTGACTTGCTGTGTCAAAAAGTCAGCCACTCACAAGACCAGCAAGAAGAAGAAGAGGAGGAGGAGGAGGAGGAGGAGGAGGAGGAGAAGGAGTTTGGATTTGATATCCCGCTTTATCACAACCCGAAGGAGTCTCAAAGTGGCTAACATTCTCCTTTCCCTTCCTCGCCCACAACAAACACTCTATGAGGTGAGTGGGGCTGAGAGACTTCAAAGAAATGTGACTAGCCCAAGGTCACCCAGCAGCTGTATGTGGAGGAGGGAGACCCGAACCCGGTTCACCAGATTACGAGTCTATTGCTCATAACCACTACACCACACTGGCTCTCCTTTGTAATGAAGATACATCTTGTTTTACTTCAGTACAATTCTCTTATTAAATCTCCATGTTGTAGCAGTGGCCTAAGAAAAGCAAGACTGCTTGACTCTTGGAAAAACGACTAAGGTGACACACATTAGAATTTATTCACGTTAGGGCTACGTATTTTCAATATCACAACTTTGAAAAAGCAGCCAAAAATTAATCTATGGAAGCAAATCTGGATCTAGAAGCAGCCTCATGCTGCAAACCTGCCTTTTATGGGGTGGCATATAACCGCATCCAGAACAACTTGATCACCCTTATCTAGTAAAACATCTTTCCAAAGTATTTTTGTCGTGTCTAGTTTGACCTTCCATTTATCAGCCCTCATTTTGCCCATTATTGACTCTAGGCACTTGTTCAAGCATATTCACTCCTATTGAATATGCCAGTGTGGTGTAGTGGTTAAGAGCGGTAGACTCCTAATCTGGGGAACCGGGTTCGCGTCTCCGCTCCTCCACATGCAGCTGCTGGGTGACCTTGGGCCAGTCACACTTCTCTGAAGTCTCTCAGCCCCACTCACCTCACAGAGTGTTTGTTGTGGGGGAGGAAGTGAAAGGAGAATGTTAGCCGCTTTGAGACTCCTTAAAGGGAGTGAAAGGTGGGATATCAAATCCAAACTCTTCTTCTTCTTCTTCTTCTTCTATTGATGAGGAAGAAATTCTATTCAGTTTGAATTTAAAGATGAACCTGCTTCAGTCATAATTTCCAAAACAAGACATGAACTGAAACATAATCATCCTTCAAATTTTGCAATTTCTCTGAATCTTGTGATGTAGTTCTCCAGCTAAGTAATGTGTACAGAAATGTTGACACCAAGTGAAAGTCTGCATGAAAATGCATGTATTAGTGAAATTAACATACACAAATGCATTCTTTTAGACAAAATTGTTTCATAATAGATGTATATATCAGACATGATTGCATACTAGGAGAAATTCAAACTTAAATGCTGAAGAATATTCATGAGGGCTTTTTAAAAAATGCAACCTGATGCAGAGAACTGAGAGAAACCAAATCGGACTCATTTGCCCATCCCTATCCACTGCTCTTACCTGACTCTAGTGATGGAAGATAAATTCATTTTGGGTAGCATTTTAATGTGAACCTACCTAATTTCACAACAATATGCAAACTGAAACAGGAAATTTGCACTTCTCTACATTTTGTGATTCGGTTCTCCAACAGAGAATGTGTATAGAAATGTATATATTATAAAAGTGTGCATAAAGTATCAGTGACAATAACATATAATGTGCATTACATTAGAGAAAACTGCTTACAAGCAATGTGCATATAAGGAGAATTTTTTACTTAAAAGGTGGTAATTTTTTATGAGGACTTTAAAAAATAAAAAGCTGATGTAGAAATGTGGAGAATTAAAAGTTTGGGAAAATGAGAAATCAAAACAAAAATTGGTGGATTCATGCATCCCTGGCCCCAAACCGTTCAGGGCTTAAAATGTTAGTACTCAAGCATTCCCTCATACGCTCCTCACAGCAGTCTCTTAAAGACCAACACATGTGTTGTGGCACAAGCTTAGTCTCTGAGGTGCCAAAAGACTCTTCCTGCCCCATTATTCATTTTTATTCTTTTGCAAAAGGATACCACAGCTGCCCCTGTGGAATCTGTATAGGAAGCTGCCCAGGCTGAGGGTGCGGTTAGTTCAGGTAATCCCTTAATTCACAATCGAAGGGATAAACACCTTCCCCGCCCACAAGTTAAAGAGGGATATTCTTGAGAAGGCTTCCCACAGCAGGAAGGCAAAAAGAGAGAGACGGTACTTGTGGAGAGAAGTCAGCTAAGTTCCCACGTGCTGCGATGCAACTGCAATATTTCATGTGGTTTTTCATAGCAGCTATCTAGTCATGGGGAACTAATTTCAATAAATGAGAAGAAAGGTTGTTCACACAGGTACACTGGTGAGAAAAACCTACTCTTTCTGAGCACACCAGTTTCTCACATACGGTCAACACCCCTCCCTCAATTCCTTGTTTGGAGTCCTAGCTATAAAGGTGTCAGGGACTAGGCAGAGGAGGACTCCGCCTCACCATCCTGAGGAAGAGGAAGACAGTACAGTGGTGCCTCAGGTTAAGAACTTAATTCGTTCTGGAGGTCCGTTCTTAACCTGAAACCTTCGTTCTGGAGGTCTGTTCTTAACCTGAAACTGAAGCATCACTTTAGCTAATGGGGCCTTCCGCTGCCGCTGCACCGCCGCCACAAAATTTCTGTTCTCATCCTGAAGCAAAGTTCTTAACCCAAGGTAATATTTCTGGGTTAGCAGAGTCTGTAACCTGAAGCATCTGTAACCCGAGGTAGCACTGTATATATTTACAACAGTGGTTTGTGGGAGGTCACAGCTCAGAGGCAGATGAGGGGGAAAGTCGGGACATAATGGGAGAGGAGAAGGCAGAACCAGAGCGGCAGCTGGATGACAAGGTGTCTTTAGGAAGCATTCCAGACCCCCCATCTCCCAGAACCCAGCGAGCTGTAGAAGTAGGAGAGCAAAGAACTCAAATACAGAGGTCACGTAGCAGTACCCATAGATGTGACGAATGAGGAAGTGGGAGAGACGGGGGGTAGAGATTCACTCGGGTTCTATAGCCTCTCTCTGTAATAATGAAATAAAAAAGGGCAGTAAGAAACTTTTTCTTGTCTTTATACTTTGCTGGGCAACCAGCTGGGAGCCGCTGACAGCATCCTGACAAAAGGTAAATACATGATGTTGTAATGATCATCCACAGAGGATTTTTTAAATTGCAGGGTAGTCCTATGCAAAGGCTGACACATGTATAAGTGCTGGGGACATCAGCCCTACACCACCTCAACAGTGACAATCAAGCTGTTGTGTGATAATTGGACAATTATCAGGTGAGTAACTAGGACTCACTTAGGGTCCAGGTGGAGACAATATGGCTCCTGCATTTTGAGTGGGTTTTCCTCGCCAAAGAAAAGGGCCACCAAGTTCTACCACACATGCACATTGCAAGAACCTGTCTGAGCACACATGCAGAGGAGAGTGGGCATGTAAATAATATTTATTCTTCGCCTGGGGAATACATTTTTAGTGTTGCATGAACTGTCAAAAGCTGCCATAGATAATACTCATTTGTAAGTTAGACAACTGAAAAGGATTCCTACCCTAAATCAAGAAGAGGAGGGATCTGTGGTAAGGTTAGGTAACCCTGGACTTCATTAAGTTAAATGGGAGGGAGGGAACTTTAAATGGCAATGGATATTTCTGCACTTCCGTCAAAATGTTGTATGTCAGCCTGCTGTGTTTGGGGACCCTCCTACTCATTCTGCTGCGTGGGGCCCTGGACTTCCATCCCAGAGTCCTGCCACGATGGAACTGCTTCCTAACTTTTGGCATGTGTCAGGCTGTGCTGTGGTTCCTGTACAATCGTGTGAAATACGCACAGCAGTGAGAACTGCCACACTCAATCAAAACACATTGTTGTGCGACTTCAATCTCTCTGGCCTTGCCTTTCCAACTCCCATCAGAAGAGGGTCATATATGGGGCAGCCTGCCCTTGTCCATCCCACACCCCTCAGCCATAGGTTATTCTCCTCCAGTTGTTCCCAGGCATACACACCCAGCCAGGTGAAACCAACAGTGACACTTGCCAAAGGAGGGCATGTTGTCTTTTCACACAGCAGCCTGTGTGGAGTCCCACACCGCAGCAGAGCCTGACTCACTGCTCCTTCAGTTCCCACACTACTTGCCTTGGAGAAATGCAAATTTGGTTCTGCATGCAAATGATCCTCTGGCAAGACCATTTTTTTTTGTCAGTCTCTCTCTCTCTGTGTGTGTGTGTGTGTGTGTGTGTGTGTGTGTGAGAGAGAGAGAGAGAGAGAGAGAGAGAGAGAGAGAGAGCATGTGTGTCAGAGAATGGGGACAGGGAAGTGTTAGAAGGTTACCTAGGGGTCTTAAGCACCAGACCTTTTGCACTGAGCCCTGGATCTCCTGCCTGTTTTTCCATTAAAATAATAATAATAATGTATTACTTTGTGTGCAGGGCTGCTGGGCATGCTGCAAAGCACAGCATTGATAAGGTCCTATTCACACACCATCTTAATTTGCTCAAAGACCTCAAGTTGCATCTATAAATATAGATTAACACATGCAGATTTTATGGAAATTTGCATCATGGTCCCGTTGCCTGAGTGATTTAATGTGATATCCATCCAGCAAGATGAGTTATTTGTTCTAATACCACTTTGAACTACTCGTGCTTTTCTGTACCAATATCATCGTTAGCTTCTTTTTACTCTTTACCTCATTCACTGCCTAAAAATAATGTCCAGCCTCGCTAAAAACTTGTGTATTCTAATTAGTGCTGGAGACAAAACTGAATAACTACTAAAACTGAATAACTACCTGAAAAGTATTTGGAACAAGGTTCATCACAAGAATGACATGACCAGGTTTTTCTGCAAACCCCTCCCCTCACTTTTGCTCAACATCTAGTTGATGAAGAGTCCTGAAGAACTCAAAATATTTGGTGCCTTATATTATGATTCCATGTGGGTATTTGCATTTTTCAGAACACCATAACTTTCTAGAAGGATGGGGTTATTCCTCAATTTTCAGCAACAGTTCTGGATAGTTTGCAGATATTGCCCAATGTCATCTTCAGCTGATATGGGTAACCCATGAACCTCCAGATGATGTTCAACTACAACTCCCATCACGCCTGACCATTGGCAAATGTCAACTGGGGCTGATGGGAACTGGGGTCCAGCAACATCCAAGAGGGCCACAGTTTTCCCATTCCTGCTCTGTAGGGAGCTGCTAGGTCACTGCTTCAGTCATTTCCAAGGAAATAGTACATCCTCTTATTTACACACTGCTACACCCCTGAAGCATAGATACTACCAGCACGGCAAAAGGGGGGGGGATAGAATACAAACCATGTAGCATTTGTCATATTAGGCCAGAAGGTAAATAAGGAAAATATGAGGGGCTGAATGTTACCACAGATGACTGATGGATGAGTCAGACACCTATGTGTTCTCTCCCCAATTTGGCTCAGGGCCCTATTTGTTATCCAAGGTAATAAAAACCCCTCCCTGCCTCTCTCTCACACACAGAATGTTTCCCTGCTGCTATTTCTTACCCTAAAGTACATTGGGAAGTTTTTGCAATACATTGTTCTGAGCTACTCACAAGCAAATTGGATAGGAGACCCTGCAACAAAAATAAATAGTAGCAATTTTAAAAACGAAACCTGTTTTTAAAATAATGGAGAAATGTGTCACATGCCTATGGTTAGCAGTGACCTTTTGTTTTATTGTATTTCATTTTTACCTTGGCTCTTCTTCCAAGGAGCTCAGAGCAGAGTATATGGTTCTTTGCTCCCTGCATTTCTGCTTTTATCCTCACAACAAGACTGTGAGGATTGTTAGGCAAGAAAGTGGCCTTCTCAGGATGACCTGGAAAGTTTTGTGGTTGGGTAGAGAAGACTTCAACCCAGCTCTCTCTGATGTAAATTCAGGACTCTAGTTCCTATATTACATTGGCTCTCTCCCTTGCTTTCCAATAGGCTCCCCACAACCAATCAACCCGAGCCAGTTCCCACTGCATCAGTGAATGTATCGTTATAAGTTTATAAGTGCTAGAATTTAAGTAAGGTTTGGGGTGCAAAAGCTATTCTCCTATGTGAAGTGATAGCTAGACCCATGTGTGTTTTTGACCTGTGTATTTCTAAGCCATCAGAAATTAGCATGTGTTAATGGCTAATTAAGCCAAACTGGTGCTTCCTGTGATATGGCAAAAACTAATTAAGTCAGACTAATCCTTCTGGAAGTGGTAAGGTAAAGGTAAAGGTACCCCTGCCCGTACGGGCCAGTCTTGACAGACTCTGGGGTTGTGCGCCCATCTCACTTAAGAGGCCAGGGGCCAGCGCTGTCCGGAGACACTTCCGGGTCACGTGGCCAGCGTGACATCGCTGCTCTGGCGAGCCAGAGCCGCACACAGAAACGCCGTTTACCTTCCCGCTGGTAAGCGGTCCCTATTTATCTACTTGCACCCGGAGGTGCTTTCGAACTGCTAGGTTGGCAGGCGCTGGGACCGAGCAGCGGGAGCGCACCCCGCCGCAGGGATTCGAACCGCCGACCTTTCGATCGGCAAGTCCTAGGCGCTGAGGCTTTAACCCACAGCGCCACCTGCGTCTGGAAGTGGTAGCCTGGGGTAATGGGCCATTAACACAGCACAGGATCAAAAGACTGGGGCCTCTCCCCAGGTTAGAAAAAGGGCAGCGTTTGGGTTAGCAAAGTTAGGGGCAAGCTGTGATCTAAGAAGACAAGCTGCAGAGCAAGGATGATTCTGTGCAGAAGGAGCAGGAAGAACCCCTCCATCAGGTTGTATATATGTGTAAATAAACCATATATCATAAAGACACCACAGTCTCTGCTGTGTTTCATTGTCCAAAAGTAAACACAGACCTGGTGTAAAGTATGGCTGGAACTCCCTGGAATCTCAAACTGCTCGGAGATTGGGGATGCTGTGTAACAGTATATTGTCAGCATTATTTGTGCCAAGGTGCATTAAGGTTGTCTGCTTATTACAGCAAAATCCTATCTGCCACCCACTTTCGGAAAGGGGCGTGGTCATGTGCCCTACTTCACAGAGGACTACTTGAAGGCATAACTGGTCAAATCCAGTTGAAAGATTTTTAAAAATCCTATAAATTAGCATATGTACATTTGTGCAAGTGTGTGTGTGTGTGTGTGTGTGTGTGTGTGTGTGTGTGTAAGTGGAGATGCACTTCCTTTTTTTCTGGTGATGCCTAAACAGCCACCCAACTGGGAAGATACTCCAAACTAACAACCTGGATCCAGTTTCCAGGGCCTTCTGTCTACATCTTCTGATGGCTCAGAACTGCACTCCGCTTTAGCCTCTCTGGCTTCTACCATCTAATTCTGCCAGGTGTGTAAGTGAGGCCAAACAGAGATGTGCAGGTATCTTGCAAGATCCAGCTCCCACCCTACTTTCTGCAATTCCAGCAAACACATTTGCTTCCTCTCCGACTCTTTGGCTTGTTCAGTTTTTCAGTTAACGTTGGAAGGGCAAAGGCTCTGTAAGGTTTTAAACTTTCATTTCTACTGGTGGATTCCAGGGCAGTAAAATGTTTGCTCTGTCAACACAAACCTAATCCCAAGACTACAAACTCTATTAAAATAGAATGAAAGATGGGATTGCCCTTTAAACACAGCTAAGAATCTTGTTATAAAGAGCGCCCTTCAGTACAACAGCTTGATCTTGTAAGTTTTGCGCAGTGCTTCAAAGTCATGTGAACTTGATACAGTTTATAGGCTCCTTGAGCACAACCTGGATAAAAGTATACGTTCAGATTCTGGATTTTTAAAATTGCACAAGAACATAAAGTAATATATGTGGGTGGTAAGCAACAGCCACTAGAGGAAAGACTCAGAGGAAATAGAACAATCATTTTCCACATATATATAAGAAAATCTGGGACAACCTTTCTTATTTTGAGAAATGCTAGTGAGCTCTCCATAGAAACTCAGAAATACTGGGGAATTAATATCAAAGCATTCAACAATTCTTTTCTATGTAGTATGAAATATGCAGAAAAGCACTCCACAACAGCATTATTATTATTATTCACATCCCACCTTTCCTGTAATTTGGCAGTACATAGTTTTCCTCCTTTCCATGTTATCCTCACAACAGCTCTATGAAGTAGGCTATGTCATTGAGGAAGCCTCTTTACAAGAAATGCTATGGGACCCTTTGTTCAAAAGCTGTTTGAGGAAACACATCAAAGTAGCATTTCTTTAAGAGGATGGGGACAGTACTACTGATGTCACTAAGACATCCCTGTGCCATTTGCTGCCTACCATTTACTTATGTGCTAGAGTCTAGTGACCGGAAGCTGCCTTTCAACTGCAAATAGTATCAGCATGAACATTTGCGTTAATAGCAGAACATATGTTGCTTAGTTACATTTGCAGCAAATCCATTACTTAGAAACAGCATTATAAAAAAAATATCAAAAAAATCAGTGCCAGTTTGTAAAGGCTCTAATCAGACTAAAAACACACACACACTGTCAGTATGAGCTAAAAATAGTGATTTTCAAAAAGAAGTGTTCAAGAGAAGCTCAACAAGCTATTCACTGGAGAGATACCACATTTAGGGACTATTCCCTTCAAATTCAAGTATTCGCCATGGGGACAGAAACTAAGAAGTAAATTCAACAAATGAAGATGCAAGTGTTGCATTTCCTAATGCTAAGGGTTGGTCAGCATTCTGGAATGGGTGTGTCATGGAACCTCTCCTGCCCTCTTGCAATCTGTATCTGATTTCTCCAGCATCTTTCAGGCTCCAAGTGCATTATTGTTTTTTTGTAAACCACATTGAGGATTTTTTCTGTAATCAAGTGGTGTATAAATTTTATGAAACAAATAAAGAGACATTGCAGGGTGGGTGGAATCATGGTGACAAGCTCTGCTCTCTGCCATATGTGCATTATTCACCACACATCTCACTTTGCTTTTTACAGATTTCTCAACTGCATGCAGAGTTGGCACATGTGTGCAAACAAAATACACATATGACATGGGGCAGGGTTTGCAACCATGACCCTGCCACCTTCCATGCATAACCATGGATAACCAGCCTCATATAAGCAACATGCACAAAGGGGTTAATACCACAGAGTAAGCTCTCCTGCAAGGCTTAGCTAGGTCACCGCCTCACCTTGAGAGGAAGATAAGCCTATTGTTGTACCTTGCTCTACCTGAGAAGCTCAGCATGCAAAGAGGTCTGAGCTGATTGCTCCAAGTTCAGATTGCATGGCTTTAACAAGCCTCTCTTAAGTTCCTATACCAATAATTTAGGAACTTTCACCACTGTAACTAAGCCAAGTGTTACTGCTTGTTTTTTTTCTGACTGTTGTATAGAAAAGCACATGAACCAGACCTTTGGAGTTTGTAAGCAAACTATTTTTAAGTTACCCAATGTGTGGTTTCTTTATCAAAAAGCTAGGTAATCTCCACATGCTCCCTTTTGTGGCTAGTGTAATTATTTTCTCTCTCTTAAATAAATGAAGAGATTTCATTATGCTATTTAACAAATTTTGGACAAATGTGGGGACTATCTACCATTTTAAAAAGCCTTCTACGCCAAAAGCATTTTAGAAAGAGAGAAAGTGTTAAGCTGCTAATTGAGCACTCCTGTCTCCCGAAAGTCTTCTATATGCACTTCAAAAGGAGTTGCTGTTGTAGTGAACCCTCCAAATAATGAAGATGCCTGGAGAAGAAAACTGAGCTCTGCTAGAAATGGAGCACCAAGAGGGAAGGATGATGAACAGATGAAAACTTAGCCAACTCCTCCATGAAAAATCTGACTCCTCTTCTCTGCCTCATATTTGGATCATGTCAGCCACCCCATTTACCGTAATAATCTGTGATGCCTGAAGGCTGGAAAGAAGTGAATATTGAAACTTATAATGATTGAAACCATTGCAATTAGTAATTGTGTGGATTTCTATTTAAAAGTAAATTGCACGTGCAATGAAAATACTCTATTGGGATTCCGATAACAGTGTGCATGTGGAGTTAAAGATTCCAGGCCAGTGCCCCACACCCAATTGCACATGCAATTTCCTTTTTAAAAAGCCATTCACACCACTGCTACTTTTGTGAATAGTGTCAGGTGTAGTTTGCCTATCATTTTAATTGCTAATCCAGCCCAGTCATTCCACTCAGTGCAGTCAATGAGATACCAAGCCCCACATGCCCAGGATAACCCCTATTCACCCCTTCCTTGTGCAGTCTGTTTTTTACTGCTTTTCCTGCGGTTGTACAAACAAGGTTACTGAACTTGCCCTTTAGCAAGAAAAGAGTTAGTTCTTAAACAAAGTTATAAAAAGCCATCATCACATCAATTCACTCTGTCGCACAAGCAAACTCTGCTCTACATGCGTATTGTTGGGAGCAGCAATTGCTTGCTTCCGTGGTTGTGCTTCAAAATAAACTTCACACCTGCCTATTTGTTCAGCTCCGCATGTGAACTTTGTGGTGATGAAAAGTGCTGGATTGACAGCCCTGGGGAAGGGAAGCCATCTTGACACAGAAAGAAAAACAGCTCAAGGAGGCTTTTCTCTACTATACAGCTTCTGTTAGAATTTGCCCCAAAGCAGAGGAGCAGGCCTATTCTCTTGTTAGATCACCAATATGTTGACTACTAATCAAATCAGGATTCTTAAAATACAAAACAAGAGATATGGAGAAAAACAATGGAGCATATTAACAGCAGCAATTCTACAATGCTCTAAATACTGCAGTGAAATTATAGAATATCAGTAATAAACAATTCCCATTCCATATAGAAATCCGATTCCAATTATCTTCAGTGAAAGAGAAATGAGTAATATTCCTTCAAGCAATTCAGTTTTCACTCCTCAGGGCACAAGGATAAAGAATGAATTATTTGAAGACTCATTTGTTAACTCCAGGGTATATACATGTTTCAAGTAGCTCATGGGTAAGGTGAACAAATGGAGGTGAACTGGATGTGAGGAATGAGAGTTTAAGATCGCAAGAGCTAGGGTAACTTGCCTGTCAAGAGAACTATTCATTATTGCCACAGAGACAGCTTACAAACACACCTGACAAGGATAACAACATTACTTTTGTTAGTTTCAATGCAATAGTGATACTTGGTTATATTGAGTTTATTTTAATTAAAGGTAAAGGTAAAGGACCCCTGACAGTTAAGTCCAGTCGCAAACAACTCTGGGGTTGCGGTGCTCATCTCACTTTACTGGCCGAGGGAGCCATTTGTCTGCAGACAGTTTTTCCAGGTCATGTGGCCAGCATGACTAAGCTGCCTCTGGCGAAACCAGAGCAGCATACGGAAACGCCGTTTACCTTCCTGCCAGAGTGGTACCTATTTATCTACTTGCATTTTGATGTGCTTTCAAACTGCTAGGTGATACTTGGTTATACTGGGTTTATTTTATTTACCATAGCTCAATTTCCTTTGATTTGACAATATTATTTCAGTAGCCCAGCTTGATACAATACTAAGGGTGCAATCCAATGCACACTTATTTGGTAGTAAGGCCCATTAAACTCATGGACCTTAATTCTGAGTAGACAGTCACAGAATTGCACTGCAAATGCCAGGCTGGGGGGGGGGTCTAAGTTTTTTAAGAGACAGATTTCTGTAAATGAATAAATACAGCCAAGAGCGCTCTTGTCATAAGATGTCCATTCTGTGTCTAATCCAGAAATCATCAATTCACTGCAGATATATCAAGCTATTGAAATGCATGATTTTAGTTCAGGACGTACAATGCTCCCAGCCCCTATTGATCAAACAAGCGGTTACAGGTCACATTAACTATGAAAGATGCAAAAAGCATGTTCAGTTAACTGTGGTGTGTAAACAAGGCTGCAACTGAAAGAAAAGTCAGTGTGACACATGCTTGGAGTCAATCAGTAGAACGCTAATTACCTTGACAAGCAGAAAGGAACTAATTGTGACAATGATTATGGGGCATTATTGTATACCTAATTTGGAACCAGGAATCTACCAAAAAAAGTAATATTTGAGCACTTTTGTGTCTTCCTTCTCATAATTTTGTATTGCATGATCCATCTAACTTCTTAGTCAACATTTGTTTTTTACTTGTTCACTTTCACCAGGTTTAGTTAGCCATCTCACTTAGGGCCTATGGAGGAGAAACTTAGAACTATGAAGTCTAGGAGAAAGGGCTCCGATGCGTTAAACAGGGTGAAGTCAGGGGTGTATGAGGGGGGGCAGGGGGCAGGCTGCCCCAGGCACCACTCGGGGGGTGACAAAATGGCCCACTGCCCACCCAGCTGTAGAGTCGCCGAGGGCGCACGAGCAGTTAGTATGGGCACCTCTTGTGTGGCGTCTGTACGGGCTGCCGCGCGTGCACAATCCATACAGGATTTCGCACATGCACAGTCCGTACAGCCGTTGCGCATGCACCGTCGGGCAGTTCGCCCTGCCCTGGGTGCCAGAGAGGGTTCCTCCGCCACTGGGTGAAGTTAACCAAAGTTGGGCCACATCCTTACCATACATTTAATGCATTATTATTCCACTTTAAGAGTCATGACTCCCCTCCCCCAAAGAATCCTGGGAACTATAGTTTGTTAAGGGTCTCCTAACAACTCTTACCTTCTTACTTTAAGTCATGACTCTTAAAGTAGAATAAATGTGTGGTGTACATTGGACCTTGCCTATCTTGGTGACATAAATAAATACAGTGGTACCTTGGTTTAAGAACAACTTAGTTTATGAACAAATTGGATTAAGAACGCTGCAAACCCAGAAGTAGGTGTTTTGGTTTGTGAAAATTGCCTTGGAAACAGAACATGTTTCACTTCCTGTTGAGAGTGTTCCATTTGTAAATTGAGTCCCTTGCTGCTATGGGAAAGCACACCTTGGTTTAAGAATGCTTTGGTTTAGAAACAGACTTCTGGAATGGATTAAGTTCGTAAACCAAGGTACCACTGTACAAAGAATGGTTGATTGCAAGGAACTTATCTAAAAGTCCAGGTTTTCCCAAGCAGAGAAGGGGGATATATGGATGCTTTTGATGTGAAGCCAAGAGTTCAACAAAGACCTGCTTCTGTCTAAAGACATTTTCTTGGTTTGTGGTTGGTTTGGTATCCAAAGTACCTCAGTTTCAGGAACACTATGCATGTGCTGTCTTAAGAACTATCCCCCCCCCCAAAAAAAAATCTGAAACAGGTTATTTTACATATGGATTAAGTTTATAACAAACAAGCTGATTAATTTTCACTGGAAAACTTTTTGAACTTAATCATTTTAAGCTTGACGTCACAGCCCAGCCTGCAGCTGTCAGTATTATTGAGGAAACCAGGCCATGGTAAACAGAGTAAAGAAGGGAAATAAGGCAGATTAGATAACAAGGAAATGTTTTATTGTTGTGCTCGGAGACACACCACACCTGCAGGTCTTCCAGGCACTATAGGGAAAGTGTTGTGATACTTTTGAGAAAGATCTTGTTTTTTGTTGCAGCCACTTGGTAAAACTACTGGCGGCCAATTTTCATGCTTTATTCCAACCAGCAAATGGCTTTTGTGACAGGCTCAGGGCTGGAAAAGCTCCATCTCTCTTCACTCAAATCTAGAACCCAGGAGTCACTGGCTGCTTACAAGAGAGTACAAACAGGTATAGCAAGACTTCAGTGATCCTAGTATGGGATATTTTGCCTAAGCAGCAACCTCTAAGAAAACTTGGAATGAGTGGATTGATGCATCAGTTCCAAGGATGTCAATTACATGGTCAATGACATTATTTGCATGGCAAGGACAGAAGCCTCATGAAGCTACCTAGGTTTTAAGATCTTTAGGAAAGACTCTTTCCTATGTCCTGCTAGCATCTATACCCTGCTCATGGGAAAGATGAGAGAGGGCCTTCTTGGTGATTGTACCTTTGCAACTCTCCCCAGAGCAGTACCGTCTTAACTTTCTCTCTATGAGCCTCCTTCCATCAGCACATGAAAACCTTCCTGTTTAGACAAGCTTTTTGCCCATGGCAGTAATTTGTTGGTGCTGCTGACTTTTAGCCTTTTAGCTGGCTGCTATTTTAATGTGTTACCATAGGTTTTATCAACTCATGTTTTCAATGAGTAGTTGTGACCCATGTTTCTTTTACATTTTGTTTTATATATACAGTTTTTCGTTTCTAATTGCATGTTAGCCACCTTGGGTGATTAGTTGTAGAAAGGCAGTGTGCAAATTTAATAAAGATATGAACAGCTTGTTCTTCTCTTTTGAACTGGGTAGACTTGCTGCACACAAGGCAATCCTATTTCTTTAGAGACATGTAGTTGTATTTTGCAGATCTTCTCCCCCAGCCAACACACTCAGTATGTGGTTTTCTATCATGCTGATAAACTACCCTTATTTTTCACTGCATAAGACTATAAGACACACCTAGTTTTTAGAGGAGGAAAACAAGAAAAAAAATATTCTGAACGAAACAGTGGATGTATGATTTTTGTGGTTCATGCTGTGGCCACAGACATGATATATGATTTGACGGTGAGTTTGGGGTAGCCCAGTGCAAATATCCTGAGAATCTGTGTGGATCTGTGCTTCGTAACCACGTTTTTGCACCATTGCGGCCCCACGAAACAGTGGGTGCGTGGTTTTTTGGTGTAGGCTGTAGCAATGGACATGCTATGTGATCTGATGCTGAATTTGGAGTGACCCAATGCAAAAATTATGAGGATCCATGTGCTTTTACCTCCCCGCTCCCAGGCAGCCTCCTTTATCTCTAGAGTCCCTTATCTCCCTCCCATTGCTTGCCGATCAGCTGCTCAGTGGCATTGTTTCAACGCCCCCTTCCCTCTTTCTAAATAAATAAATAAAAAACATGATCTGCTTTTTACCCCTGGGCAATTCAGCTCCATGGACCACGCATTCACTCCATAAGACGCACAGACATTTCCCCTTACTTTTTAGGAGGAAAAAAGTGTGTCTTATGGAGTGAAAAATACTGTAGGTATGTTGCACCAATTCCAAATTTATTAGAGTTTCATGTCTTTTGCTTTACTGAGTTTTAGTGGCTTCTGTATGAGAGCCCTGTTTTGTTTAAACAGTCAAGTGGACCCTGGCAGCTCTTAGTTCTTCCAGTGCCAGTAATAGATAACATGAATGGGAAATGGGATTGCTGGCAACTGCTGCTAACTGGCAATTAACAGTCTTGGTTGCTTAACTGGCTGATCAACAGAAAACTTGGCTTGGCAAGTTGATGGAAAACATAGTGTAATGTGGGACTTACTCTTTTTAGTGAGCCATCCTCTGTTCACAATTTTTTTAGATATTCATGCAGCTTAAAAGGAGGAAAGGGTGGACCTAAGCAAAGGTATGTTGGACGCCTTCCGACCTGAGGGGCTCATCTTCCAGCGTCATAACTTTTATATGCCTTTTGTCTTTGTCCATGGAGTTTTCTTGGCAGGGATACTGGAGTGGCTTGCTGGTTCCTGCTCCAGGTGGATCATGTTTGGTCAAAACTCTCCACTATGACCTGTCCATCTTGGGTGGCCCTGCACGGCATAGCTCATAGCTTCTCCGAGTTATTCAAGCCCCTTCACCGCGGCAAGGCAGTGATCCATGAAGGGGATCCATGAGAAGAGAAGACTCCCTGGAAAAGACCCTGATGTTGGGAAAGATTGAGGGCACAAGGAGAAGGGGACGACAGAGGACGAGATGGTTGGACAGTGTTCTCGAAGCTACAAACATGAGTCTGACCAAATTGCGGGAGACAGTGGAAGACAGAAGTGCCTGGCGTGCTCTGGTCAATGGGGTCACAAAGAGTCAGACACGACTAAATGACTAAACAAAACAAAACAAGCAAAGGTATCCCACAAGCAAAGTAATCTGGATAGAGACATGTCCTGGCCAATGCCACAACATCGAATTCTACAAACAGATGAAGCCATAGACCAGGGATCAGCACTTTTTCAGCAGGGGGCCGGTCCACTGTCCCTTAGACCTTGTGGGGGGCCGGACTATATTTTGAAAAAGAAAAAAAAAGAATTATTCCTATGCCCCACAAATATGTCCAGAGATGCATTTTAAATAAAAGGACACATTCTACTCATGTAAAAACACGCTGATTCCCAGACCGTCTGTGGGCCAGATTTAGAAGGCGGTTGGGCCGGATCCAGCCCCTGGGCCCTAGTTTGCCTACCCATGCCATAGACCCAAAATGTTTCCACGCTATTCAACAAAAAAGGGGGGGGGAGTAGCTGGATTTAACAGAATATATAATGGTTTGATATTTTTCTGTAACTTTCCAAACCTACAATGTTTGTAAATTTCTTCCATTGCTTCTCTGAGTAGAAAATATCCTGCAGTTCTTTCTTTTCATATGCAGTATACCACCCTAAGAACCAACATAACATTTCAGTGTTTACCAATACAGAAATCCAGTGCTTTTTTCTGGGGGTACGCAAACCCCTAAACATTTTGTGAATCTAATTCTGGCCTCATTGAGGGGCAGTATTTCAATATGAGTAGGAAAATGAAAGTACCTCTAAACATTTTTTTAAGGAAAAAAAGCACTGCAGAAATCCTACTATACGTCCCAATAAACCTCTTTCATACTAACAGCATTCAGCTTCCAAAAGACAATCTGCAAATGTATCCAACTCCCTCTGGTGGTTCTTTAAATACCTGCTGATATATAAATTCTTTAGTACACTGTTCAGTGGTTAAATAAATCTTTCTCTGGCTTCACATCAGGAAACACAAACTGCTTTGTCCAACAGCCACATTAAAAATGGCATACCAAATTAGAGCTACAGTACATATTTTTTTTGGAGGGGCAGATGTCATCACCATGTTGATTTGCCTCAGGAGACAATGGAGGAGTGAAGTCAAACTTTGGGGGTGAAGTCGAACTGTTGGAAGTTTACAGCGCCTGCTGAGGCTGTAGAGACCAATACAGGAGAGACATGTTTTGTTGCAGCTGGAGTAAATGAAGGTTGTGCTGCTGCAAATGCACCATGGCATTTCTTCTCTCTGCGCTCTTCTCCTGCTTCTCCTCTGGTCACTGCTTTGGATACATGACACGATTGTCTGTCTCCAGGCCTTGTGGTTGTCTGCAAGGGATTCCCATGCAGTAGGGTTGATGTTGCCAGCTTTCGTGTCACATTTGCAGATATACAGTGATACAACATTTTCGAACATCTCCGTTGACGAACATTTCGGTTTTTGAATGCAGTAAACCCGGAAGTAAATGCTTCGGTTTTCAAACTCGCCTTGGAAGTCAAACATGCCACACGGCTTACATACTGAGTTTTCTGTATTGAGCCTTCCATACTGAGTTTTCGGTTTTTGAATGTTTCAGAACTTGAATGGTCTTTGGGAACAGATTACCTTTGAAAACCGAGATACCACTATACTGTATTTGTAATGCAAAGTTGGTTTGCCAGTGGGCCTGCTGCCTGAAGCCTGTAGAGCACATTCTTGGGGATCCTACCAGCTTCCTTCTGTGGACATGACCAATGCAATGTAGATGTCGCTGAGACAGGAGAATCAGCATGCTAGGAATGTGAGCTTGGGAGAGCACATCTTTGTTTGAGACTCTGTATTGCCATGTGACACGGGTGGCGCTGTGGGTTAAACCCCAGAGTCGGCCACGACTGGATCTAATGGTCAGGGGTCCCTTTACCTTTACCTTGTTGCCATGTGAGGCCCAAAATCATCACCAGCAAGAAGATGCCACACAACGCTTAAGAACAATTGGATAATTAGATGACCATTAAGTCACAATGAAGGCATCATTTGGGGGGGGGTACCTAACTGGAGCCAACATTCTGCAAAAATACAAACTGGTAATAAAACTACATACTCAACATAGTATATTTTTTCCAATCCAGATGTCATATCTTTATGCATTTTCTTGCAATTTTTCATTTGGTTAATGCAAATAGGTGTAATACAAACTTGTTTTCAGCTAACATCAAAATATTCTGTTCAACATATCGTAAGATATAATGTCTTGCTTGCTGTTTAAGAAGCTATATCAAACACATTGTAGTTCAAAAATAGAGATGCTGTCTTTCCAGCTACAAACTTTACATGGTGCTGTTTTTAAGTATAGCCTCAATTCCACTGCAGTTTTCATGAACTTTAAAATTAACAGTGGGGTTTGAGACAACAGCTTGAAATTGCATGCCTTTATCTCTGATGGAGTCAAGGCCACACAATCTACTGCTGGAGCGGCAATGATTAAAGGTATCAGATCTGTCTGTGTGCCATTTGCCCCTCCACCCTCCTAGATGACATTTTTAAAAAGCATAAACAAATTAATGCAATGGTTCAATCCAAGCATAACAAATTTATTGTGGTCCTCAAGTAAAGAATTATGATGGCCACTGCAGTGACAGGACAGGGACTAGGGTTGTTTGCTCAGGTTGACCTTGCAAATAAAGACCATGATAAAGTTAACATTTTTTTAAAAATGAAATAGGGTGTTGAGCATGGAGAGGGAGAGAGAGAGAGAGAGAGAGAGAGAGAGAGAGAGAGAGAGAGAGAGAGAGAGAGAGAGAGAGAGAGAGAGATGGGGAAAAGGCATTACAGAGAGCAGGAAGACCTACACATAAAGAAACAGATAGCACAGAGGGGCAGAGAAACTGCTCATCTGAGGTTACTTGCAATATGTTGTCCAATTGGAAGCAATAATATTCTGTGAATAAAAAGTGTCTTAGAGCCATATGTATGCCACTGGACTTGTGTGAACTTCTGGATGGGTAAGTTTCAGGCATAACACATCATTAGGAAGTATAGGAACTGAAGATGGTGAAGTGACCACAGGACAACCTGAAGTACATTTCTCACTGTGCGTCAATGGGTGGAGTGACTTGGTCTTTCATAAATAAAACAAACTGGGATCCCAGCAATGTAAATATTTATTGTTGCCTGGAGCACGTAACTGACCTACAGCGCAATCCTCCTAGCCAGGTCTATTCAGAAGCAAGGCCTATTGAATTCAATGGGGCTTCCTCCCAGGTAAGTGGAGCTAGGGTTGCAGCCTTAGTACAGCAATGGTTTTGTTTTTTGTAGGCAAGCCGAGCTTACTTTCAGAGTCATAAACAAACACAGTAATAGATATTTATGGATGAGGCAATTGTCTTTCCCTTGGGCCCAGTTCCCTTCATCTCTTGGAATGCTCCTTTTTCTATCTTAATTCACTGTATCATTCATCTTACAATCTTACAAATGCAATAAGGGTATGTTTAGAGTTTAATAAGTAAATTATTTAACTGGATTCCTTTCAGCTCCTTGCTTCATTCATGAAGTATGCATGAATCAGATCAGACACAGTAAGCAGCCATGGAGGAAAAAGCATATATAATAACCGTCAACTTTCAGTGCGTGGCCCAGAAACAGCTACATCACTGGATTTTATCGGTGGTTTGAATTTGTTTTGTGCCTTCTCTGTGGCACTTCACATACTTAAAGGGTAATGGTTAGAGTTAATTTTTTCAGGGATGAATTTCAAAAGAACCTTCATCAGAGTATTGGATCTCATTAACTTACGTAATTCCTCCATTTGTGAGAAGGGCACAAGCAGCTGCTTCTTACCTTGCTTGCAGACTTACCACAGCAGGATGCATGCAGTCACACATAGGAAGCAGATAATCTGCCCTATCAAGCCATGCCACCACTATCTTACATTTCCTAGTAGTTTCAGATGCATAGTAAAAACCACTTCACTACGTGGCAAAACACTGTAGATAGCTTCCCATATGCCTGATTGTACCTCCAGTAAGATTATAAGCAGCTACTAAGTGGTAAGATGTTACCTGAATGTGGGAATGTTCAGGGAGGCAGGAGAGGATATATTGTTTAATAATATCCTTCCCAACTTGCATTAGCAAGTCCCTTTACTTAGCAGAGTGCATTCCTCTTTTAAATACACAGCGGTTTGCTTGTTGCAAGCTCATCTGAGCCTCTCAATGTAAGATTCCTGGTAAGATCCCTTCTAGTCCCTCTTAAAAAAGAATAGAAATGACAGGTTTTAAAGCAAATATAAAAGTAGTTTACTCACAATCATTCAGTTCACAGGTGGATCCCTGAAGGCAGACTTGGGTTACAAAACTATATACACATGTGGAACTATCCCATAAGGGAGTTAGTTCCTAAGTGACTGCAAACAGGCAGTCACTTCTCCTCATACATAGAAAAACAAAATGGAGAAGAGCCAAAGGAAGGAGTGGTGCTACCTTGCCCAGATTAGGCCACACACACACACACACAGGCAGAGGAAGTTTGTCATAGCTCAGGAGGAAATAGGAAGTTAGACACCTGGCTGGTACAAAGCATCCACTAGCATGTGCACTCTAGGAATGTTGTAGTTGACTGCTATGTGTTTCACATCCCACACTGAAGCTACCCAAAATTACTCTAGAACATGAATAGGGAATCCTCCTAAGTGTTGGATTACAACTCCCACCTTCCCTATTAGTCTTGTTGGTTGCAGCTGACAAAAGTTTGATCCATGAAACTTCTGGACTCATAAGTTCCACATCCCCTACCTTAGAATATACACCATTAGATTACTATATTTGTGAAGGAAGATGGCAAAATTGCTAAGTCTTGGTGTAAGATAATTATTTGTTTATTGTAATATAATAAGCTGTACTATTGTGGGACATCACTATAGCCCATATGAATGTAAAATAAAATGTTGTCCAAGTTAAATTGAGCCTGCAAAATCAAAGATTTTTAAACTGGTGGTATTTAACCCTCATGTATAGGGGAGGGGTGTTGATGTAGAATGGAATAGAACTTCAACCATAGAATCTGGGCTTTGGAATTGACCCAGCCTTGACCATCCTGGTTGACGACTTTTGTCAGGAAAGAGACAGGTGGGGTGCAACCCTGCTCATTTCTCTTGACCTCTCAGCAGATTTCAATACTTTTCGGACTGACTCCAAGGCTTGGGGATTAGAAGCACAATTTGGTAATGGTTCCACTCACACTTATGGAAAGTAGGGAGAGACCATGAGGTGCCAACTGCTTAATGGCATGGAAACTAACCTGTGGCATCCTGCAGGGTTTGGGGTGTTTTTTTGTCACCCACGTTGTTCAACGTATATACATGTACAAAGCTTCTGGACAGGTGCATGATGCGGTTTATCATATTGATGAGAGACAGTCAACTGAAATCTAGGCAAGACCAAGGTGTTGTGTGCATTAGGTGACTGAGTACAAGAAGTGGCAAGATGTGTTTCCTGAATGAGGTTGCAGCCCCTGTAAAGAGCAGGTCCATAGTTTGAGGGTGCTACTTGATCCAATACTCTCATTTAAGGTCCAGGTGTCCTCAGTGGCTAGGGGTACTTAACTTCCAGCTTTGACTGGTGTACCAGCTACAGCCCTTCCTGAGATGAGGTGCCCTAGCAACAGTGAGCCATGCTCTGGTAACCTCCAGATTGAACTATTGCAAGGTTTTCTCCATGGGACTTGAAGACATCTTGGATGCTGGAACTAGTACAAAATGTAGTAGGTAGACTAACCACCACAACTGGTGGGTCTCATATTACACCAGTTCTGCTAGAATTGCTCTCGTTGCCTATTTGCTTCTGAGTCCAAGACAAACTTTTGTTTTTGACACATAAAGCTCTAAACAGCTTAGGTCCCAGCTACCTGAAAGATTCTCTCCTTTATAAAGAGATTCAGGACTTAAAACCACAAGGAAAAGACTTTTTTGGTGATTCCACCACCCTCAGACATCCAGTGGCACATGAGACAGCCTTTTCTGTGGTGCCCCACCCCCAGCTCTGAAATTCCCCATTGCCTGATGTCTACCTGGTGATTTTCAGGAAACATGCAAAGATTTATCTTTTTACCTAGGCTTTTGGGATATGCAGTTATTGTCTACTCTCTACTTATGATTTTATCAGTTGGTTATCTTCTTCACTTATTATCTGTTGTATTCTATTCTTTTATCATTTTGTAACCTGCCCCGAGACCTTTGTTGAAGGGCAGGTAGTAAAGCAAACAAACAGGCTTTTCTATCAACTCTTGACAAGACTGATCAAAATAGCTTTTCAATTTACTTAGGTTGCAGAAAGCACACTTAAATTGTGCCTGGCTTGTTGATTTAGTGGCAGAATTAGTGCCTTGGGTGCAGAGGGATCCTGAGTTCAAGTTCCAGATGAGCCCCTGAGGTGGAAGAAAGGAAGGCCATACCTTTAGAAATTTGAGAAATGCTAAAAGTTCTGTGGTAAGGCACATGTTTTTTTTTTATGCAAAGGGTCCCAGATTCAATCCTTGGCATTTTTGGTAGGGGCTGCAAAAGGCTTCTGTCTGAAACCCTGATGAGCTTCTACCAGACAGTGAGCAGAGACAATAGTGAGCAAGACACACCACTGGTGTGCAACCTGCAGACCCAGAGGCACGATTGGTGGGGGGGGGGGACAAGGGTACTCCCAACATTTTCAAGGACAGGGCCGGCCCCCCTCAATATTCTGCTGCGACATGCAATATATTGCAGTGCTTTCACACAGCCCCATGCTGCGCTTCTAAATCCTGACAGTCCATGTTTCAAGGTATGGTTTCACCTTACATCACTATGATGTCATGTGACTGGCAGATTTGTAACCTTACCTCCCTGTCAAATTCATCCGTCTAGAGGTGGGAAAAGGAGGATCTGGTCTGCCAAAAAGAAAAGATTGCCTGCCCCAGATGCAGATGAGGTTAAAAACCTTCCTTGGTCATGAAGTTTAGTGAGTTACCTTAGTGCCTTGCCTGTTATCTCAGTCTAGTCTACTTGTCAGAGTAGAAAGGGCACACATTGTAAACCGTGTTGCCTGTAGAGAAGTTCCTTAAAGCGTAATACTACTTGCAGCAGCCACTATGATGCACTTCTTGTGGGTCAGCTAGAGGAGGATCAAAGGACCCATGGGTGTCTGTGGTCTTTTTTGTTGTGGAAATCTGTTCCATTCTGACATTTCAGGGAGTATATGGAGTTTAAATATGCTAACTCTTGCTCTACTCAACAATATTCCTAACAATGATTCTTGTGGAACTCACCTTTACCCAGAAGACTTTTGAGTCTAGGAAAAGCATCCTGATTACTTAAGAACAGCAGAGACCATAGCAATTCAACCAGTACCATTCTAACTAGACTGGGCCAGGTCATTTGATCCTCCCCTAGCTAACCCACAAGAAGGGGTGAAGTTGCTTTTGAATGCTCTTCTTTAAGGTTTCATTCACATGAAGAACCAGGGCATTAGGACAAGAGGCACTAGCCTGATTTCCACTCTGACTCAACAAATTTCTATATGCATTTTTCCATATGTATTATATTCCATATGTATTATGTATGTGTTCCATATGTCCAAGTGGTACAATCCTGAGAACAATGCACCACATGCTCTCTGAATACTTAAAAGTGGTTTTTGAAAATAAGCAACAAATGCACAAGATACAGTACTTCAACATTTAAAATGTGTGCGCGCACACACACAAACACACAGAAATAGGGCTCCTCTACAATAGCTACTAGGAGTGTATTCTGTTCAGTTATCAGAGCGGCACAGTCCAATGTGGGTGGAAAAAGGAACGTTGCTTTTGAACGGTTCTTATCTGTAATTACTATCTAAAGCAAGCCTTAATTTTATAGATCAGTGCTTTTTAAAAATCTTATTGAAGTTGTAGGATGCATAAGCTTTGCTTATGTTCTGGATTTTGGCACAGGTAACTCTAGGAACAGATATACAGGCTAGCTACATTAAATTTCTTCCTCTCCATGGGTGGCATCAATCATTAAGTTGCTTGAAGCGGAAAACTGAATGAACCATATTTTGATATTTAAATTTTCTCAGGTGTTTGCAAAAGTTCTTACATTGTTCAACTCTACAACTATTTGACTTGGCTTCTGACTGCTGCACCACACCCATGGCATATACCACGTAAAAAGTCATGGCACATTGCTTCATTTATAATGAGTGCATCATAATGATGGCACAATTTATTTGCTTGCTTCAAAGATAGCATTATAATGAAGGTGTGAGCAGATTGCCTTGCCTTGATGAGCTCCTGACAGGTCTCAGCCCCAATGGCAAACAACCTCAAAAGTAAACAACAAGTAGATGTGAAGGGAGGAAGAGAAAGCAGAAATCTCAAACAATCCAACCACCACACATTTAAAATACATTTGGGAGGGATATCAATTCCCTGACAAAATAGCCAAATCTAGGCAACTGTAAAAAAAATTACTTTTTATAATAGGATAGTAGGCTGTGTGAGGCTGCTGAGTGATCCATCTCAGTACTGTCTACATCATCTGTTCCCAGGCTTCTCTCTCAGCAGACCACTTGAAAATGGCTAAGGGTCTTGGCAGACCTCTTAAAAGATATTTCTGTATGTTGTTGTAATTCTAATTCCATAGAATTCACATTGCAATACAATAAAATACAATATATGAAATGAAAGCAATAAAACACAATTAAAAATCAGGATGAATACTCAGTGTGAGGAGTACAAATCCACACACTACTGGTAGTTCATTGGCAACAGTTTGGGAAACCTAATCTGCAGTGATTGCCAATGTCTCTCTGGGGCTTCAGGCAAGGGCTTATCTCTCACCTCTACCTGGAGATGCTGGGGATCAGGCATTAGATCTGAAGGGTAACAGCCCTTCCCCAATGATCACATTATGCATACTAGTATCACACACTCTAAGGGAGCAGCCATTTTGAAAAGTTAAGTACAGTAGCTGTGCAAGAGAGCCATGCCGGCCCAAGTCTCCTGTCAATTACATGTGGAAATGTGTGACACAGTCATTGAACAGGGACGTGCCTCATTCCATTCAAGGTGGTTCTTCAAGGATTCGCTAAAAATTCAACACTTTCTCCAGATATTTAATTTCTAATCCAAAAGGTTAATTTATGCTGAAATCAGTTTCAACACAGATTTTTTAAATACAAGCGCTTCATGGCAGTTATGTATTGCAATCTTTTTTTGGGGGGGTGGAGAGAAAGGCTGTATTTATGTATACAAATAGTGAGAGCCATGTGCTATGTTGGCAGGGGGAACCTCCAGCACATTGGCCAAATTAATTATGTGAAGATGTTTTCCCCAAATCATACCCCATCCCTGACATCATATGCAGTGTCAAGTGTTGAGCAGGTAAAGAATGTGGCTACAAAGGAACAATTTGAGCACTGAAGTATGCCCCTTGCTGTCAGTGCCAACTTGACAAGCCCCTGACTTGGATCTTCACGTCAGAACAAGCTGGAATGTGTGCAGAAGAAGGGGACCAAGGTGTTAAAGGATCTAGAAACCAAGCCTTATGAGGAACGGTTGTCACAGTTGGGTGTGTTAAGCCTAGATGACAGAAGCCTGAGAAGTGATATGCTAGATATCTACAGATATCTCAAGGGCTGTCATATGGAGGATGGGGCAAACCTATTTGCTGCTGCTCCAGAGCATAGGACCTGAAAAAAATAGTTTCAATTTTTAAAAAAAGAAGATTCTGACTAAACATTAGGAAGAACTTTATGAAGGTAAGAGCTGTTTGACAGTGGAATGGACTACCTCGGAAGGTGGCAGATGCATCTTCATTGGAGGTTTTTAAGCATATTGGATGGCAATCTGTCAGTGATTCTTTAGCTGTGATTCCTGCACTGTAGGGGATGGGCTAGATGTCCTTGGGATCCCTTCCAACTCCAGTTCTATGATTCTATGAAGGCACAAGACAGCACCCTAACCACAATTCATTTTATTTCATTTATTAAGCACAGAGTTTTCAGCTCAGTCCTGGATTGCATGATACTCCCCAACAAATGGGAAAGAAGGAAAGTAAAGTGGGAACCATTTAAACCACGAAAAGGCACTGTAGGTCCAAGCTTTGGTCATTCAATAAAAACTCAAGTATAAGATTGTTTTGTGTTAATTTAATCATACAAATATTCATTTATACATTAAGGAAAAAGCATCTTTGTTTTCCCCCACAATGTGCTATTACAGGATTCTTCCCAGACTCAATGAAGCAACACACATCCTGCTCTACACATGCACTCCCCCCAGAGAGAATAAAGACAGGCTGCAGAATCAACCACTCACTCACACAAGAGAAAAAACAATGGAAACCCAGACATGGGACAGCGTGCATTTCTTAGCCCCAGGCTTCTCCGGCTACACTTGTACCTATAGAGATTCAAGACGCACTCATCTGCAGCTGGGGGGTGGGATGAATACACATTCCCAAATCCCTGAGGCCTTAGGATACACCTTTCACCTGCCCCAAATAGGAGCAACAACATAGGCCCAACTTGACAGTGCAGGCTTAGCACCCATCCCCAAACAGAGACAGAGCTTACTTGCACCCACTAAGGCTCAAAGCTAGCTCAATTTCCTAGTGAGAAGACTGGGTGCTCTTGCCTCCCAGGCACAGTCACATTTTCAGATGCAGAGGTTGCCAGCACATTTTCAAACCCAACAGCTTGGGTTACAGTTTAATCTGCATTAAAATTAAAATAAAAAAGAACGCTGCAAACAAATGAGAAATCCAAACTTCCCTTTGTTAAATTAAAATTACTTCTTCCTCCTCGGGAATCCATCATTTCTTCCAGAATGAGAACCACTAGGGAAATGGCCAGAGCCAACCACACTTGTTACATGAAGCAAGCTAAATTTGGGGGAGCAAGAATCAGTCACATTTCAGGAACAGGGATATGGGTCAAGCAATGCTTAGCTTCCTCCATGTCCAAGCAGTATCACTTTGGTAAAAAGGGTTATTTTATTCACAACGTATTTTTACAGATCATGCAAGAGGGAACGAGAGGCATATACACCATAATATTTGAAGTGGGTAAGAGTGTTTGCCAATATGTGCATTTTAAAGCTATGAGTGGCTCTCTGATTCCTGTAATTGCAACAAAGCAATCTAAATACCCATGCCACTTCCAAACTCAGCAGTCTACACTGTTTCCCCTACATGTGATTATATCTGTACAGAAGTGTTGTGTGTTAAACCTAGGCACTGGTTAGCATTGCCACCTTTTTCTCACAAAGGGGTTGTGCCTTTATGACATTCAGCTATTCTGCAGGTACAGCCAGCCCCCATTACTACACCTCCATGCTATGTAAAGCTACATCTACTGTGTTTCTGCTTCCCATGCTGTTGAAGCCATAGGCCATCTGTTGAGGAGGGAGGGAAAGGTGGCAGCTTCCCCTGATAATTATGAAGCTAGTATTATGCATTTGTGAAAATCAAACCTTTATGCTTAGGCACAAAAATGTCTTGCCCTCCTTAGCTGTCTGAAAGTGCTGCTCCCAAGCAAACATGATTTTGGCTTCAGCCATTTCAATGGCTCCAAAATCATCAAAAACGCCTTAAAAAAACTAATGAATTTAAAATCAGAGTTCCAAGAAGCTCCATGAGTAATAAAGGAGGTATTGTATAAAGAGAAGAATATTTGAGAAAAGAAACGAGACACAAAACAGTGAGCATTTTAAACATCCTCCCATTGTCATCACTGAAGGGATTATCACTCAAATCAAAATACCTGCAAACAGGTATGAGCCCTTTGTAACTATTTATACAGAGATCATCCCCCGAGAGAGGAATGTTTATCCTCAGAAAGATCTCAGAAACTAGGGACAATAAAGAGGACTACTTTTACTGCAACCAAGCTGGGCCCTGGCTGTGATTTCTGCTTTCTTCAGTGGAACGACTGTTTCATTCATAAAAGTCACCAGCACTCAAAAGAGGAGATAGTATTTGAGACGACTTGCAGGAAATGGTCATCCCTACTTGCTGTAAAAGAACAGTAGTTGGCAGTAAATATCAGTTTTTGCTCTGCACTATGAAAAAACTAAAGTCTCCACAATGTTTGACAGGTTGGATGGTGAGGTTTCTGAATACCTAACTTGGTCTAAAGAGAAAACTGAATCTGTTTTAACTTAGCTTACCATAGTAGCTGCCAGTTGTTGCCACTGACTTCCAATGTTGCCACCAGAGGTTACTCTCTCTCACACACACACTCATCTCAAAAACCATACAGTGTACTCAGTCTTTTCTTTGCGTATCAAAAAAGTTGCTTGCCCAGAGCAGGAAAAATAAATAAAACCAATTATCATGACTAATGCTATACATAATCAGTTTCTACACCTTATTTTGCATCTGAATAATATGCTGCTTATGATGATTAAGATAAGAATCTGGGGAGCCAAGCTGGGGGAAAGTTAAAGGAAGGTATTCCATAGTTTCTACACTCCCATAATTTGTCCTCTCAGATGAATCCCTTGCAATCATTTGTCCCAGTGTTCATGGCTATGGTCATAGATAAACTATACTCTTCAAATTAGTTGGGATGCAAAAAAATTATACAATTCTTCAAAAGTGAAAACATCAAATTAGATGCTGAGCTGGCCTAGAAGACTGAATACCTACACATCTGCCTACTAGGATCCTAGCCAGATCCATTTAGACTTTGGGTGCTATATATATATATATATATATGTTCTGATGGGAAACAGGGTTGTGGTCAGCTATACAGAAGAATAAAGGCCTCGTATGCAAATCAACCCAACAAGGTAGCTCAATGCATGTTACTTCAGGCCTTACATCACCCCCATCAGTGCATACTCATACTTCCAGTATCTCAGACCAGGGAGTTTGATCTTCTAAGTGAGATGAAAGGAAGGAGGCATTGCATATTATTCTATCTTTGGCAGATGGCTGCTGTGGCCTAGTTCAAGTTTTTGAATTAGACAGAACCCCCCTCCTCCTTAAACCGATGCAAAACCCAAGAGTTTCAAGAGACCATGCTCTGCTAATTCTCTATGGAATTGGACAGATTGGCCTCAATTATATGGCTATCATTCTTCATGGGCTATACGCAGTTAGATCTTAAACAGTTCCACACCCTTGATACACACACACACACACACACACACACACACACACACACACACGTCTATAAATCGAAGTGTTCAGAGATCAAACAAGCTGATAAGCAGAAGGAATTGCTGTGAATGGCTGCTGATAGTTCTTCTTTCTCCCATATGTTCAAAGCAATTTAGTCTCTGCCAACAAGCTAGTTATTTTTTTATCACCAAAGACTCAAAGTGGTCATTCCAATATAAAACAGAAGATGTGAAATTGACATCTTAGAAGTGTCATGGAAATTTAATAATTGGTGCTCTACCACTCCGAAAAATAATTTTTCTTCTTGGCACAAAAGTGACATATACATGCATAGCTGTCTCAAAGACAGTTACCGTACATTAATGAACATGGGAATATTTGAATATGCTAACTGTTCAGGCCAAACTTTGGAATTTAAATAAGAGAATGTGCCACAATCAAAGCACAAGACACCCCTCTTGCATCAGCTCGGTGTTTTTACCCTCTTGACATTCTTGCCCTGCACAACAAATGGCAAAACTGGGTCTGAGCAACCAAACAGAAAAGAACTAGCAGATGACTAATGCACACCATGCCCAGAAGAATGATACCAAAAGCAGAATAAAGGCAAATAACCAAAAGAAAGAAAGGGGAAAAAAGACGTCATTAAATTTTATGGATCTGGATATTGATCAAGCTAGAAATTAATACCATCTGACAAACAAATAGCTGCACTAACCAAGAAAATGCTAAGCAAGCTTCCATTTCATAGCAAGCACATCTCCATAAAAATGCACGCTGTCCCTTTTTTAAAAAGTTATGAACAAGGAACAAAAAATTAACATTTGCTCAGACTACAACCTCTCTGTAGGCAAAATAATTTCTTTTAAAAAGAGATGGCTTTTCCATTTTAATCTTTTTTAAAAAATTTCTTTTAGGCTACCTAATTAACTGTGACAATGACTTCTAAACAAAACATTGGTGTATTTTTCTCTCTCATAGCACTGAACAACACTCCTGAAATTCAGCATTCACACATGCATACTTTAGTTTTTTGTTTTTTTTCTGGAAACAACTAGTCTTAAGTTATTGTTTGTTTTCTTCTTATCTCAGGATATGGAGACCAAGAAGGGGGTTCATGTTGTATCTTCTATAAGCCATAAGAACTCCCCCTCCCTCCCAAGTCCATTCTTTGTCAAATTCTCTTCTCGACGATACCCGTTTTTGTTTTTAAGACTGTCCAAAGGGATAAGGACCGTGAAAACCCTGGAAAAGAATTAGAGATAAAAATTAATTTCAGAAAGGGGAATAAACTAAGCAAGGTCTGTTCCAATGTGACCACAACATCCCAAGTGTATGAAATCCTCTACAACCTACGTTCTAAAGCCATTTATCACTTTTTACAAAGGGTCATATAATTCATTTCATTTTAATCTATTCTCTTCTGCATTTCAATGCTACATTTCAATGTTTACTCAGTCAAAATATATTCCCTTGCCACCTGTCATACTGAGCCCAAAGAGAAATCTAAAACACTGACAAAATCATTGAAGTGAAATTCCAGTTTGGGATATTAAATACTTTCAAGGGGTTTGGTATACTGAACTCCTGTAATTCTATAACAATGCAATTAAGTTCCCTACATGGCTCTTGAAATCTTTAAAGCTCATGTTCACGAACCAAAAACAGTCCTAGCCCCAACAGTTTATGCACAAACAAAACTGCTCACTAGGCTTAAAGGTTGATTCTGTCTCCCCAGCCAAAGATGCCATATTGAGTTGCAGACCTCATGCATGTTTTGTGGCAAGCCGGAATTGGCAGTATGAGCAGAGTTGACCTTCTTCAAATTCCAAAACATGCATACAATAAACTTTCAAAAGCCTATTTGCAATGAGCCAACTTCACACGACTTAAACCAAGGTAGGCAGCACTAATATAAACCACACTTCTCCAGGTTTTCAATTATGGCTATTCATTAGCTGGCCACCATTGGTAAAACAGGCACAAATTAATTTCTAAATTATGACCATATATAATAAGAGGCATATAAACCTATCATTTCCAATCCAAAATGTTTCAGCCACTCTTTACTCTACTAAAGCATCATTCTGAAACAGTGCATTCTTCAAATAAATCTCCTCTAAAATAGAAATGGCATCATCATATTTGTTTTCTACCTTAACTCACCTCTGGCATACATTTCAAATGCTAGGACAACATTCAGTGTTTAGGCTCTGAAAGACCAAGCACCCAATAGCAATTTATGGATATTTTTTACCAGAACCCCTACTAATATGAAGCTACTGCATTTTTTTCTTAAGAGGTCACCAGGGATGGTGGGGAAGTGAAATCCAAGGCTGATATATTTTAGTTGGCCTTATAAACTTTCCAGAAATATAGGAACATAAGAAGCTGCCTTATATCAAGTCAGACCATTGATCCACCTAGCCCCAGTATTGGCAACACTGACTGGCAGTGGTCCTCCAGGGTTTCAGGCAGGGAGTCCTTCCCAGCCCAAGCTGGAGATGCCAGGGATTGAACTTGGGACCTTCTGCACGCAAAACATCTGCTCTACTACCATGTTCTTTTCTCTTATATGCAATATAAAGGTAAAGGTAAAGGTACCCTTGCCCGTGCGGGCCAGTCTTGTCCGACTCTGGGGTTGCGCGCCCATCTCGCTTAAGAGGCCGGGGGCCAGCGCTGTCCGGAGACACTTCCGGGTCACGTGGCCAGTGTGACAAAGCTGCTCTGGTGAGCCTGCACCATCGCAGCACACGGAAACGCCGTTTACCTTCCCGCTATAAAGCGGTACCTAATTATCTACTTGCACTTAAGGGTGCTTTCGAACTGCTAGGTGAGCAGGAGCTGGGACAGAACGACGGGAGCTCACCCCGCCACGGGGATTCGAACTGCCGACCATGCGATCGGCAAGTCCTAGGCGCTGAGGTTTTACCCACAGCGCCACCCACGTTATTTGTCAGTCACTATTGCACAGTCTTATTATCTGCGGGTGGTGCTGTGGTCTAAATGACCCGGAAGCTGTACGCCAACTCCCTTGGCCAGTAAAGCGAGATGAGCGCCACAACCCCAGAGTCGGCCACGACTGGACCTAATGGTCAGGGGTTCCTTTACCTTTATTGCACAGTCTTATTATCTGGAAATCAGTTGTGTTGCATTGCATTCTGCAAATAAGATCTCTCTTAGATATACCCAGGAAATATTAATAGCAGAGACAATAACAAGAGGATAGCCAGTTACAAGCTTGACTCTTGTAGCTATAAGCAGCTTCATTTGCCATAGGATGCATCCTTTAGGTAAGGGATTGCCAACTTTTTTAGACCAGTGGGCACATTTTGATTTTTGAGGGAGTGCTGTGGCTGCTAGTCACAACATGGCTGCCATGGGGGACATGGCATAAATTAGAGGGGTAAACAAAAGGCAAGCTATGGAGATTTCAAGGACTGGAAAATAAGACAGAAGCTAGAAAAGCGAACTAAAAAAGGAGAAAAGAGCAACTTCTTTAGGACTCAAGGGATTCCTAATGCTTGGTGTCCAAATAGCTTACCTATCTACCACAGCTCTGACTTTGCCCTTTGGCTAAAAACAATGACAGATGGGAGCTCATTTCACATACATAAATTGCTTAGAATGATACCTGCACATTTGCTTCACAACTTTCTTTCTAGAAGGACTAGAGATTTACCCTTTTTTCTTTTCTTTTTTTTTAAAAAATAAAATCTCAGAGTCTGGGGACCCTGCCCAGCAATGCCAATGAAGGACTTTGTGAGCACCAGGGCACCGATATGGAACATGCTGGTGACCCTCACTTTAGGTGGTCTGTGCTTTGATGGTAACAAGTTCTGAAGTAATCAGTAATTTGGAAAATACTGCTCCTTCTTCTACTGTGGAATGCTTACTCTAGTAGTGCAAAAGTTTCTCCATAAAAAGAATTATCCCAGTAGTTTTCTCACTGACTTCCTGATGTGCCTCCCAATTAGTAAAAAATGATAACACTACCCAATTAAACTTTTGGGCAAGAACCAGCTCTTAACTCAACGTTACTGTTGGTAATGATGTTAACTGGGAAACGTAATTCCGACATAACTTAAGTTTCTCTCCAAGTTTAGGTATCACTCTAATATAGAAAAGATTGGAGTTGAACATCATTGGCTTTATTTTTATTTAGTTTGTGGTGGAATTTGAATAAATAGAAGTACAGTTTATTTATTTTTTAAGGCATCAGCTTTTGATGCATGGCTGCAAAACAAAACAGAAGTCTTCCAGTTTACACTGATGGCAGCCTCAGATAGAACTACTCAATCGTCCTCTATTTCTCATCACTTCCTGGCCCGTTCCTGGTCAGTGCTTCTCCAAACTACCCAAAGCTCTTTTGAATCACTTATGTAAACTCAACACAAACAGGGTTTTTTCCCCCTTCAAAGCATGCTGCACAAATATAATGCAGTAGCTCAAAGCTCTTTCCCACTATTCATCTGTTCTTCTATTTAACCAAGGAGCTGATCTACATGTTCAGAAAAAGCACATACTTCCCTCTTTGTACTGTACCATTCAGAATTTTAGGGGGTAGGCAGAGAAAAATCACATTTTAAAGTTGTCCCCTTAAGCTGCATACAGACAACTATCAATGTAGGAACCTTTATACTTAGCACACAGTATGAGTGGGGACTACCCAGTGAATTCAGCCAGTTGATTCTAGCAGGAATTCTTCAGAAATAAAATTTTAGATTAAAGATTGAAATGAATACACAGAGCAAATATAATTCCTGCTCAAGGGCTAGATTTTAGTTTCTATATATTATGCTCACTTTCTTTAAAAACATGCTTTATTACCCATAAGTTCTTGCTGAGCAATTTCACAGCTGCAGGCATAAAAATGGCAGCTTAAAAAAGATTATATAAACTTAAGCCATTCCATTTTGGGCTTATTGGGAGAAAGAGTGAATGTGACAAATATTTACTATGTAAAGGAGATGTTACATGCAATATTGATCAGATTCAGAAAATTTCCCGTATATGGTAAATATTTGTACAAATTTAACTTTCATCTTATACTTAAGCATACATAAATTTTATGGAATTGATTTGATTGTGGAGTTTTTTTGGTGAAAATGTGGGTTTTAATAAAGTATTTCTCTCACACACAAGGCTTCAAGTAGTCTCCCATTCAGATTGCTGATAAAATCGAAACCTGGTTATCTTCAATAATGCTTTATTTGCTGGTCCCAGACCAGTCACTAAGCTTTGACAGAAAAAATATTAAGCACTACAGAGTAAGAGAGGTCACAGAAACAAATGCTTATCTAGTCCCTCTGCATGAAACGATAGGGTGCCTTTGAGTTCAAAGAAGGGTGTTTTATTCAGTGGATATATCATTTAAAAGAGGATAGGCCGGAAGGGATTTTTACCAACTCACTCTTCAAAATGTTAGCATTCAATAACAAACTCCAGCACTGCAAAGCAGAATTTATTGTCAAGCAATTTTGTTGCTACTTTTTGCCTCTAAGGAACACAAAATACCAAAAACTTCATTTTTCTGTACTGAATAAACTTGATAATGCCTCTAATCACTGTACTCAACATAAGGAACTGATATTCAGAGGATGTGCTTCTGATATTGGATATAGTATAAGCCAGTGATAGCTTTCCATGCCCCTCATTTTCCCCAGTCACCTATCTGTCTGCTGGCCTCTAGAGGCTTACCCCATTTGCCATTTTGCTTGAGTTTGGTTTGTGAGTAAGCTGAGTCTTCAATGTCCTATTAGTAAATGTTTCAGGTGTCTCCTACAGGAAGTGCACCGTAGTGACAGAATAAAGAACAACTGTGGGGCTGGTGTGACTGTTGATAAATGCAGGCAGCACATGCAACTGTGAGAAAGACTGAATGGGTGAATGGAGTGTATGCATGTCTGAATGGATGGATGGTGTGTGTGTGAGTGCAAAGCTCTGATCCTTGCCACTAGTGACACGCTGCTCCTGACAGATTATCTCAAAAGGAATGTGGACTTTGGGGGGAAGTGGGGTGTTGCACCCTGGTAAAAAGATGTGATCCTTCCACCGCTTAACTTCCTTTTAACCAACTGAGCAATTCTACCTTGTGAAAGTAAATGTGACTGTACTGGAGCTTGGGAGCAACTTTTCACTGAGTTTGAAAGAAAGTGTGACCACAGCCTACGTATTTCAACAATACTTATATCTTCCATAGAAACCTGGACATAGGATTAAATTGCTGGCTCTCCTCTTGTTGATTCTATGACTAACTGCTCCAAGATACAATCATCACTTGCATCAAGAAATGTTCTCTCTTCGTCATAACTTGAATTCACCCTTATCCAATCCATTTGAGAGTAGCTTTAGTCACACACTACCAGTACACTATCTGCTTCAACTGTCTTCCTTCTACCTTAGCTACTCAGTACATTTTATTCATCCTATTTTAAACCTTACACCAACTGGAAATTGCCTCAGTGCCCTGAACAACATGTTGAATGGACCTGTCCATGTGAAAAATGGAAGAACAAACACCATCTACACCACACTGGATTATGTAAACTATGATTCTACAAGTTTCTGTATATTTTTATGCAAAAGGCAGCAAAATGTTTTCAATGAAATCAGAACAAAATGCAATAAGTCAATCTAACCATTTTAAGCAATGATTTGAAGTAAAGCAGAAACAAAAAGGGAAATGAAAAGTGAACACATCAGGTCAATGCAGAGCTTGTCTGAGGCCCAGGGTGGGAGTTTTTTTAGAATAAAGTTATAAACTCAAACAAAAAAGCCCCGCCCCCCAGCCAACATAGCCCTCCAAGGCTTGGGGCAAGTGTACCTGGCTACCCCACACTCTGCACAGACCTGGAACACATTCTGATCAATATTCTCTTATCCATACATTTTAGCTTGCAAATCTGGTTGACTACATTTTGAGCACTTACCACCTAATATACTTCCAATTTTAAGTGCACTTTAAAAAAGCAGCTTTGTAAATTGTTGCCTTCTCAAATCCGGCAAGCAGCATTAGAAGAATGTTATTTTAACAGAATGTTAAAATAGTTTTAGCATTTGAAAATAGTCTTGTTTAAGCTTGCTTTTAATTCAGTGAAAGGACTTGTAAGATGAACAGCCAAATGCAGGCCCTTTTAAGCGGAGTGTACAGAGGCACAAGGGGAAGTCATGCAATTTGCAAGGAAGGACCATTACAATACAGGTCATGGACTCATGACCTCCCCGTTCTCCTGTACCCCCAGGGCACCTACCTTACTGTATGTCACTACTGATAAGTTGTTCGAGTGACTGCTGGGGGAGAGATTTACAGAGTTTTGTGACAGTTCAGTCTGATCTTGTTCAATTTGGTCAGGAGCAGGCCCCCACGTGTTTTTGCTGATTGTGTCTAGCTCAGAACCCCCAGGGTCTTTTAGGTTGTTTTCATCTGGTTGCCTGTTCTTCTGCGGAGAGGCGAACGGGTTAAAGTTTCCTTCTACCTTGCGATGTGGTTGTGTGTTGAACTCAGTTTCAAATGATGACAGTTGCTGCGTTACTCCTAAAAGTCCTCCAACTTCCACACTGAGGATCACCCAGATGATGTCTGTGAAAGAGAAACCTGGGTCAGCACAAAATACAATTTGCGATTTTACTTAATTTCAATACCTCTCAAACAACATGATGCTTATAATCAAACATAAGAAACAAAAATGCCAAATCCTTGTAATATCAATATGGACCACATTTCAGATACATGGGAGGTATTACATCAGGGCTCATTGTTTGCTCAAAGCCAGCCTGAATGTTTTAGTATCCGGCATTCTGAAAGTTTGAAGATAGTGAAATACTGCCACCTTCTGTTAATCTTGGTATTTATTCTGGTCATTCCCAAGCATGAAAATAATTATACAAAAAGACTCCAAAAAAGAAAATTCAGTGGAAGTCACATCTTTCACTTGAAAGAAATACCATCATTTGGGGGTGAAAGTTGTTAAACATGCCAATCATCAACAGGAAATAAAAACAAACAGAAAAATTGGCAATCAAATCTCACAAGTGGGATCTACAACTAATGTTGCAGTTTTAAGTGCTTCTGTTCAGTGTTCTTTCAATATATTTCGTTCCATCTCTCCTATGTTAGCTACACAGTAAAACAGACAAGTGAATCAACCTAACAATTAATACGTGAAGTTGTAACATGCCACTTTTCAAACACTTGAAATGGTTTGTGTCCTGAATTATAAAAGAGTATTGGAACTACATGGAATTTTTGTTGGGTTCAGGGTTTGTTTGTGGTTGTTGCTGCTTTGCCATGAAAGGTAACTTTTTAAGATGTGCAAAGTTTCCCATAACTTAGGAGTTATTCTATATTTTGAAATAGTTTGTTAATGATATTGAGTTCCTCAGGAGGTTGGTAGGATCTGAGTTTTGAAAAATAAAAATAAAACATTCATGTTGTGCATTGCCCCCCCTAAAAGGGGCTGCAGTGGCCTCTTTAAGGGAAGCAATCTTCAGCAACACACTGACAGTGATCCTGTCAAAAGGCGGGGAGGATAGCACTTCAAAAGGCCCAGTGGCCATTGCTACATTTAAAGGAAACATTTACATTCATTTGTCTGTTTCTTGAAAGATAGTTACAATGTGAGGGGTTTTTGTGGGGTCCAAAATGTTATATGGAAAGTAACACTTGTCTGAACTCGGTTCTGGAATTCTCTTAATAAGTTGAGTTGCAATAGTTAGCGGATATTATTCTCACAACAGTCCCAGCAACACAGAAGGCTGCTCAAATGTCGCAAGTAAGAGTCTTATGAGAAGGTGGCACTTACCTCCATAATAAAGTCCTGTGGCAGTGCACATTCGCCACTGTCCTTGATACATTCCTGCAGTACTAGGGCTGCACATCTGTACGCTGACATCTGCAATCTCCTGGGGCTCCAATGATCGGACCATCACCATGTTCACATGGCCAAACTGGTCTCCGCCGACATATTTAAGACAAACACCTGGAGGCCATGCTTCTGTCCCTGAGATTCAGTGAAGATTACATTAAAGCATTTGTCAATGGAGAAGCTACTTAAATAACATGGTCATTAACAGATAGCACATTTATGATTAAAATGTGTGTCGTCCCATCAAGCAAGCATAAACATCTGTAAACACTTAGTAAAAGGAAGTTGTATTGCACATCTTCATTGCTAAGTGTAATGACTGACTCGGATGCATACTTATGTCAAAGCAACTTTTTGTTGTGTGTGTGCACATAACCCCTATCATGAACTGATACACATGTCCATGAACACGACATGTCACCAGTGCAACAGATGAAAAGTTCCTTCTCTGCAGCAGTCAAAGGCATGTTTCTGTTATGCACATTAACTACTGGTACATACACGTTAATATATGGTAGGGACATAAATTACATATTCATGAATTCAGAAAAAGCTGCTTTGTTGTGAAATACATGTGTCTACATTCACCCTTACTTTCAGGAGCAGAAAGAAAATTCTGCTCAAATTCTAAGATGAATTGTCACACAAACCCCAAGGCTCTCTGAATAATTTAAATCAGCATTCCAACAGCTATAATTTAAGAGAATGCAAGTCTATGCGGTGTATGAATGTTTCCATTAACCATTGAACAAAGCTTTTGTTGTTGTTGTTCTCAAAGTCTCAGTTTTAAGAATAGTAGTCCAACAATAAAAATTACTGATTCCAAATAGCAAGCACTATGGCTCAAACATCACTTTCTGACACTGCACAAAGTGATTTGGAAAACCAGGAAAATAGCCTGAACTTAATTTTGTGATTAGCATGAACAATAACATGTTTTAAAAGCATGGCTTGAAATGAATTTCCAAAAACTAGTTTGGGGGCAATTTTGGTTGGCACTAATGCTCACTCTGGTTAGAACTAATAATAATCTGACACTTCAGATACTGTGGCAAAGTATGATTGGAGGACACCAGACAAGGAAATACTGGGAACATAAAAGTGGGAAGGAAGGGAACCCGTAGCATATTCACATGAATTGAACTTACATCGAGAGACCTGTAGCTCTAAAATAATGTATTAATTCTCAGTTTTAACGTTAAGACTATGTTGTCTCATTTTCCTTTTACCATTGTTTTCTGCAACTCATAACAGATTGCTAAAGACTCAAATTTAAAGGACAACAACTAAAGAATGGAATATAGCAATAAAGTAGCAATTACAAGCTGGAAAAGTGGCATTTATCCCACCCAGTGTTAGAAACTCAGATACATAATCCAATTGCTAAATGGTACCTTAAACCTGGGTTTATTATTTTGTTTCCCCTATCCAAATCCCCGATCCCAATGTCAAAGGGGGAAACATTTCAACACTATTTTTTTCTGGTAAATCAGACACTAACACACATAAAATACTTCATGAGAATCTGATTTGGGTTGTGTTGTTTTGGGTTTTTTAAAAAGGAAAATTATCAGATGAGTTGCTAAAGAGCCATTAATGTCTTTGTCCATTTATTCTGAATGTTAATTCTGGAACATTTTGTTGCTCTGGGAATCTGTGAAATACAGTGGTACCTCGCAAGACGAATGCCTCGTAATACGAAAAACTCACAAGACGAAAGAGTTTTTCGTTTTTTGAGTTGCTTCGCAAGACGAATTTCCCTATGGGCTTGCTTCGCAAGACGAAAACGTCTTACGAGTTTGTTTCCTTTTTCTTAAAACCGTTAATACCCAGGGAATCCGTGCTTCGCAAGACGAAAAAACTCGCAGAATGAATTAATTTCGTCTTGCGAGGTACCACTGTACCTGAATAGTTTGAGATTTTTTTCCTACTATGCCAAATCTAATCCCCATAACAGACACCAGAAATATAAAACTGCATTTTGTGTGAAAAAGCCCTGATACATAGGTCAACAATACAGATTATATCCTGTCATTGCAATATTTGTTCGCAGAACTATTTCCTTGCATCAGATCTCATTTCCCTCTCATAATTATATCCCAGTAGATTAGTGCCAAGGATTGTTCATCTCACCTCATTTCATCCCTTCTCAGAGTTTCATCATAGTATTATTATTTAAACTCTTGAGATAAGGCTATTTCACAATGCCTATTGCAGCTAAAATATTTCAAGAGTCCCCTTGCCATTGCTTTCAGTGTTTACCTCCCCCACCATAAACTGCTTTCCAAACAGACAAGGGAAATAAAATCAAGCATATCCCACACTTCTTTTTATTCTTCCTTTCTAATCCTTAAAAAATTGTTATTGAACGAAACAAGATAGCCTATGCCTTTGCCCAACAGTTTCACCAGTCTGTTTCTAATTGCAGCTAAAGAAAGTGTCAACTATATCAACTTCCAGGGTTCATCTGAACTCTAGAACAGCAGCCAAAATCTGTTGTGCTGTTGACTTGGACATTTAATAAAATATTTACATCACTTAAAATTTTACAAGTAATTCACACCGAAGTACGAATGTGTGAGGAAGCTTAACACTCTGAAGTGCTAAAATTCTGCAGAAGTTTTATTACTTTCCAGCTCTGGATGTTGTTGTTTAGTCGTTTAGTCGTGTCCAACTCTTCGTGACCCCGTGGACCAGAGCACGCCAGGCACTCCTGTCTCCCACTGCATCCTGCAGTTTGGTCAAACTCATGCTGGTAGTTTCGAGAACACTGTCCAACCATCTCGTCTCTGTCGTCCCCTTCTCCTTGTGCCCTCAATCTTTCCCAGCATCAGGGTCTTTTCCAGGGAGTCTTCTCTTCTCATGAGGTGGCCAAAGTATTGGAGCCTCAGCTTCACAATCTGTCCTTCCAGTGAGCATTCAGGGCTGATTTCCTTAAGAATGGATAGGTTTGATCTTCTTGCAGTCCATGGGACTCTCAAGAGTCTCCTCCAGCACCATAATTCAAAAGCATCAATTCTTCGGCGATTAATGCTCTGCCATTGTGCTGCTCTGTAATGCAGCACAATGGCAAAGATGATCTCCTGCACACCAAGCTTGAGGGCAGAGGATCATTATGTTTGCTAGAGGAAAAGGATACTTGCCATGGCAAGCTGATTTGCAGACACTGGTATTCACATGCAAATCAAAGAAAATTTTCAACTCCTACAGAACAATTCTTACCTTGTTACTGTCTGCTATGAAAAATATTGTTAAGGAAGAAACAATAAAACATTCTTGCATATTTGCTTTTAAAAATCCTCATGAATAACCTTAAAGAAAACAGTGATATGATATATGATATGATGATATGATATGATATGATATGATATAATATGATGATATTATATAGTATAATTAGGAGGGGAATCATCAACCAGTAGCAAGACAGAAGCCAAGAAGAGTTGTTTTACCTGTGTTTTGTATCCTCCATGTTTTTGTAAACTGAGTGTCAGGAGGGATGGATTCTCCTTCTCCTATGGTCACATCTTCAACAAATGACATGGAGGGCACATTGATGTTTGGACTCTCAAAATCATAGTAGGCTCCAATGGCTGCTTGTAAGTTCCTGGAAAGAGAATAAAAGGTTTGTTTAACCATACTGCAATAGGGATAACCCCTTAATGAAATAACAATATATCCCATTTAAAACATGAGAGCATTACTTTCTCAGATTTGTGACTAAAGCCCTTCTCAAAGATAGCGTTCTTGTGCAGACTATACATTTGGAGGAAGAATGGGATTGTGCCTATAGGTCCCATCCTCAATGTCCACCATGGAGATGGGGTATCTGCAAAAAGCTGCATATGCATAAGCCCCCCGTTGCAGATGTGCAAACGTCATGTCCATCATCAGAATGTCAAAGGTAGGGCCAGCCAACATAATACTACTGTTACTTCTCTGCACATATAGCACAAATGTGAAAAGCTCCTGTGAAAGGGACTTGTGAGTCTTGTGGGTACGAAGTGAGCAGTGTGCTGGCACAAAATGGATAAAGAGACATTAATGAATGTTTTGGACAAAGACATTTGAGTCTCTAAAAGTTTAAACACAAACTGAAGGGAGAAGTAATTTACTAAGTGATAGCTTTGTTAGTTTGTTGCAGCAAAATAAGACTATGAGACTTTAAAGTAACACATTTATTATGGTATAAACTTTTGTGGGCTTAAGTCCATAAGATACATGAAATGTATTCAATAGATACACAAAGTATAATGCTCAGTTGGCAGATATATTTGGAGCTAACTGACAAAGGAATGCAAAAAGTACAGTGTGATATTTGTACTTCACGCATCTGAGGATTACACTTTATGTATCTGATGAAGTGGACTTCAGGCCCGAAAAGTTTATCCCATAATAAATTTAGAAATCTAAGATAAAACTGGGGTTTTTTGGAGACAGGGTTTCACAATTTACATTTACACTCTGACAAAAAGCAAAAAGCTTCTCATCAAATAATTGCTGTCAACAAAACTTATGCTAAAAAAGCAGTAGACATTACATACTTATCATGACTTGTGGAATAAACTAAGATATAGTATATTGAAGAAAAAACTGAATACAAATCATATTAGAATTGGCTTGTTTGCGACATTAGAATTAGCAATGTTTAAGTACAAAACTGAAAACTGTAACAAACCATAGAAACTCATTTACAGATAGTACCTAACACCAAGACTAGCGCTAATATGCCCAAGGAAATTCACCAAAATGCTGGAGAGGATGCACATCCACAAGCACATACCTCCACATGTGTTGGGAATGCCCAAAAATCCAACTATTCTGGACAACAATCATACAAGAAATATGCAAAATAACTAAGGAATTATTAGACGTCACCCCAGAACTGGCCCTACTAAACATCTGCCAAGATAATAATGCCTAGTCACATCATAAAGAGCTCATAACCCACCTACTCTCAGCAGCCAGAAACATCATAGCCAGACACTGGAGAGATCTGTCAGGAGTAAGCATGGATCAATGGTATCAAACAGTATGGGAAACAGCCTTATTTAAAAAACTAACCAATAAACTTAAACTGACACGGCAACAAATAGTAAAAGATGCCTTCACCCCGGTATGGTTCCCCTATATCACATACACAGCCCAACACAACAACGCCAAGAATCTGCCAGCAGCATACGAATCAATATGGCTAACCTGATACAAAAACATCCACCCACCCCGCTCACACATGAAAACGAAGTTCACCACAGCCAATCACAAACAAACAGCCACACCCTAGGCCAACCCCAACTTCTCTCACCACCAAAGGAACACAAGTGAATAGTAAAGAGAACCTGCACAGATGACGCAGACACAAAACCCCACACATACATTGAGCAGAACAGAAGCATTGCCACCTGACCCCAACCCCACTCACCATGCCCCCCTCTTTCCCCCTTTTCTTCCAAATGTAACACTAATGTTTAAACAAATGAAACTGATATGTAGAAAATGTAACATACTTTTGTAAACCAATAAATCTTTAATAAAAAATATGTTTTAAAAAAAACAACAGAAAACTGTAACAAACCATACACTTAATCAAATCCAGCAGCAGCAATTATGCAGAAACCCAGTTTGCCACACCTCTGAAGTGTAAGCATGTATACAGACATTATACCATGCTGTTACATGGAACAGTCAGCATGTGTGATCTCCAATCTCCTCATTCAGCTGCCAAACAAATAACATGAAAGCTGGTTTCTTGACCAAGCTGAAGAGGGACAGCTGGATGGGGATTTAAGGGCACACACAGACCTCCCTTTCCTGTATCAGCCTAGCATGCTGAATGAACACTTGGAGACGAATACACAGTGCTCTGCTATACCTTATGGACATTATTCCATATGGGCACTGTACACAGGGTGGACTGGACTGAACACATTGAATTATTTGATTGCTGAACAAAAGTTTAAAGAACGGATAAAAGGCAGAAGGACCACGCCAGTACTACCCTGATATTTTCAGATAATACGATTTCCTAGAATGCAGACTGTTATGTGAAGGAAGCACACAAGGAGGAGGAGAAGGTGGTGGCTCTGTTGTTGTTACTATTGGCAGCTATGCGAAAACAAAAGGATGCGGGTGGCGCTGTGGGTTAAACCACAGAGCCTAGGGCTTGCAGATCAGAAGGTCAGCAGTTCGAATCCCCGCAACGGGGTGAGCTCTCGTTGCTTGGTCCCTGCTGCTGCCAACCTAGCAGTTTGAAAGCACGAAGTGCAACTAGATAAATAGGTACCACTCCAGCAGGAAGGTAAACAGTGTTTCCGTGCGCTGCGCTGCTTCGCCGCTTCGCCAGAAACAGCTTAGTCATGCTGGCCACATGACCCGGAAGCTGTACGCCAACTCCCTTGGCCAGTAAAGCGAGATGAGCACCACAACCCCAGAGTCGTCCACGACTGGACCTAATGGTCAGTGGTCCCTTTACCTTTACGTGAAAACAGGGGCTAGTGAGCAATGGATTTCTATGCATGCTTTATAAACATGATAGGCATGGGTTGCAGAAGTTTCCCACTGGACAAATATCCTAAAAGCTCATACACACAGTTCCATTCAGCTCACAGAGAGCGTGTATCACACAATCAATAATGTTGTCATACATTATTGGGAAAAAATATTTCCAAGCTGTAAGTTACAACATCATATTTCAGGTGCTTGGGCAATCAGAGATCTAGGCTTTGACTAATCCTGCACTACAACTTTTGTAAACCAGGAAGACAGAGCTATATTTAAAACTGCCAGCTCAGTCAAATGGTATGGGATAGGTGCATGTCACATTAACCACTAAGTGGAAACAAATGCTTTATGTCACCAGCTGCTAGCTGCTTCTATACAAAATGAGCTTTATGTAACTCATAATGGGGATATGTCAAGAAACTCCTGTTCAAATCAGTCAGTAAATATGCTAATTTGTTTCACTGAAATATCTTCCCTTCTGTTCTGACCAGAGATGGAACTCACTAGAGGTGAAAAAGAAGAAAGTAATTCATGCTGCACAGTGCCCCCCACCAGCCAACCCCCCACCACCTTCCTGCAGCCTATTAAAAATGCAGATGCTTTCAGATGCCCCATGCTGTACATGTAAAGTGCATAAATGCTAACAAAATTATTCCATGTTGATATAGGGATGACAGCCACACAATACATATTGCGGAACATTTCTCAAAATATTTCTCTCAACAACCAAAAAACAGAAAACCCCACAGCTGGCAATGTTTTTATTTTCCATCTTGTAAATATGCTTCAAAGGGGAAAGGGCTATTTGTGCATCAGGGCTAATTGCCAATTCTCCTCCCCTCCATGTGTCATATTTCATCACCCAGCTTTGCCACTTGGAATGGTTTCAATGTCTGTTCCAGTTAAAATCTAACTGAAGGCAATGCAAACTGAAAAGCAGACTTGCTATCTCATTCTCTTAATGTATTTTAAGCATATTTGTCTATACATTGCTATATCAGAAACAAAATGAGTGCACTAGTTAGTTTCAGTCTTTCACTTTTTCAATAAGAAGAGGTTGATGAAGTCTAAAGTTAATTTTTAAAAATGGAAATATTAGAAAAGAGCAAGGGTGGGGGAGAAACACCAGCAGAGTCAGGATGACAAAGCAAATGTCTGACTGAAGTTCAACTGAACAAGTGCACATTGCCACAGAGCTATTCTAGGATACGCCCACAGAGTCTGTACAGAAACCTGAGAGAGAAGACAATAAAGTCATATGATTAAAGAACCAGTAACAATTCAAACAGCATTTTTTCTTAGTTCATTTGATTTTAAGCAAAGACAATCAGTGTAAACATCCACTTTGGAACTGCACCCTATTTCAGGAAACTGACTAGATGACCCTCGGGGTCCCTTCCAACTCTACAATTCTCTGTTTCTATTATTCTATGACTAGATACACTTTCAAACCTTTTCAATGAAACCCTTGGGAATGGCAAGATAATCTTTCATCTCCCACCAGCAGTAGCAGTACAAAAGGTATGTTCACAGTCAAGCATGAACTTTGAAGAGCAAAATTTCCACAGGGCTGCCTATCAGAGTTTGTAGCAGAAATGAAACTGATATACTATAAAATGAGCTTTTGTGCTTCAGGGCTATTTAAAGCATCTGGGAATTCTGTCACCTAACCCCTACCTGACCGCACACCCTCCCAAGTTTATTTGTATCCATGTAAGAAATCTTACTGAAAACATCTCTTTACAAATTCTACATACACACATTCATTTCAAATAACCCATTTATTGTGCATCCTAGTCTTGTCCAAGGGACCAGAAACAGTCCTTTGATTAGTACAGTATGTTTAGTTGCCTCAAGCTTCTCCTTACCTGCCCTCTTCAGCCTAGGTTAGTTACTCTAGCGTCTTTTCTTATAATTTAGTTAGATTACAGAAGTTAGGTTTATTTGTACAACACTAACTATGATTCACCACATGGTCTCTAGAAAAAGTATCTGTTGATACTCCTTTTAAATGAAGCTAGTTAGCTCTTCAGAAGAGTGTCAGAGACAGGCATTTTACAAAATAATTGAAAATACTAAACTGGAAAAAAACCTCAGAAGCCCTATCAAATACCCCATAGTCAGCCACCAACACTGCTCACCTTCTTTCTGTCTGGGGACAAAACATATTCTGTTTGCCGTTATCCCCCCTGCTCCGCTTCAACTAAAAAAAGCAGGATACAGCTACCTGTGATATATCAGTGTTTCCAAGCTTGAAAAGGCTGGGTGGTGGGTGGGAGGAAACACCTTGAATAGGTGTATCACCCACCTTGAAATTTACAGACCCAACCAGGTTCATAATGTCTAGATCTCGGATAGGGAACCTGTGCCTCTCCACATGCTGGACTGGAGATATTAAGTGGAGTGGGAGATGTCAATTCCACGCTACCAGCACCAAACATTTTAAGGAAATATTTTTGTGGGGTTACAATTTTAATCTGGAACCAACTGTGATCCCACCCGCAACTCTTTTCTCTCTGCGTTGACATGTCTAGAGGAATCTGACTTAGCTTTGCCCCCCACCTTCCCTCTTCTAGGATGATCTGATAAAAGTTTGGCACTTTTTAAAAACACATACCCTGTCTCTCTTCCCCTTTCACCTGGCAGGTTTGGCTGATGACAACATCCCCCAATGTGGGTGCAAGCAGAGAATTTGCATCTTTGAATGAGGATGCTGGTTTTTTGTCCAGGAAAGGGAAAACAACCAGCTTCATGTTTACAGTATCTGTGGTGGTTCCCCCCCACCACTACCTCAGTTAAAGACAGGATACTTACCCCCTAGCAAAGGAGCAAGTCAGAAGGACAAACAGGCAGAATAAACGTTTTGTACAACATTCCAGCCAGCCAGCCACCCACCCACCCAAAAGCCATGTTTTCCCATGCTACCTCCCTTATTCTCCTCTATCCAAGCAAGCAAGAGACTAGCTGCTATTGTTGTTGCTTATATTTCAAATTATGTTTATTTTATGTGAAAAAGCAATAAAATACTTGAATGGCAAAAATGCCCCTATTTTTTAAAGGACATTCTAGCCAGGCAAAGCACTTATGGTGGGTCCAGAGCAGATCCTATAGTGAAAGTGAAATGAAAGGATCAACAGCAGCAAGCCTAGACATTAGGTTCATTGGCTTGGATCCAGGCTAAGTTAGTTGCACTTATGCCCCACTGAATCAACAGAACTCAAGTCACCACTAACTTGTCACAGTGATTTCAGTGAGAAATAGGTTTAGCTAGTAGCCTGGATCTAATCAATACCATATATGTCAAACAATCAATGTGTTGTATTCAATAGCTGTTCAGGGCCAGCAGAAGTGCTTCATATTTTTACCAATCCCTCTTACCCAATACCCCCCAAAAGTATATTTAATTAATTTATGTTGTGCCTTTCTTACCACAGGAGCACAGGACTGCAAGTAGTAAGTGATAAACCAATACAAACATGTTTAAAACAATCTCAGTACAGATTGAGACTGGGAAAGATCTCTGTTTAAAAGGCTTGATGAAAGAGGAAGGTCTTTAGTAGGTGCAAAAAAATAATAATAAAGGCAGCACATTCAAGGGGAGAATTCCAAAGGATAGGTACCACCACATGAACAGCACAATTACTACATTATATGGAACAGACATCCTGATCAGATGGTATCTGCAGGAAGCCCTGACTTTCAAAGTACAGTGATTTATTGGATATATAGCAAGTGATATGCTCTTTCAGGTATCATGATCCCTAGCTGTACAGGACTTTACAAACCAGCCTGATAAACATAGCCTGGTAGCTAACTGGCAGCCAGACTGATTCTTTCAACAGAGAGGCAACATGTTGGCGATATGCTGCCCCAACAAGCAGTTGAGCAGTCACATTTTGCATCAGCTGTAGCTTGCAGACCAACCTCAGGGGAAGCCCTACATAGAGCACAGTGCAGTAATCTAGCCTGGGAGTTACCAGCACACTGATGACAGCGGTCAGGCTATCCTGGTCCAGAAATAGACACAGTTGTCGTATCAGCTGTAGCTCTTAGAAGACACTCCAATAGTGGCAGATGGATCCAGAAGCACACCCAGACCATGAATCTGATCTTTCAGGGGGAGTATGACCCTGTCCAAAGCAGGCAACTGACCAATTATCCAGATTCAGGAACCACCCACCCACAGTGCTTCCATCTTGCCAAATTCAGTTTATTGTCCCTCATCTAGAACACTACTGAGTCTAGGCGCCAGTTCAGGACTTAAACAAAATCTGAGAATTGCAGAGTTGGAAGGGATCCTGAGGGGCATCTAGTCCAATCCCCTGCAATGCAGGAATCTCAACTAGATCAAAGAATCATAGAGTTGTAGAGCTGGAAGGGACACCATCTCCTGTGGGAGCAAGTTCCACAGTTATGTACTGTGTGAAAAAATACTGTCTTTATCTTAATTTTCCAACATGCAGGCTCATTGGATGTCCATGAGTTCCCCTGATTCAGATGTTACAGAGAAATAGAGCTGGGTATCAGTGTAATAATGACAACTCACTCCAAATCTCCAATGGCTTCATATAAATATTAAACAGCCTTGGAGACAAGATAGTATCCTATGCCACCTTACAGCACCATTGCCAGGTGACTGAAAGACAATCATCCAACACTATTCTTTTAATCCAACCCTGCCTCCAATACTTACCACACTAAGTGGGCTCAGAAGGTTGCCATGCTTAATAACATCTAAAACCACTGAGAAATCAAACAAGAATAACAGGGTCATATTCCTTGCCCTTCTGTGATTCAGTCCCATAACCAGGTCTGAATCCAGATTGAAATGTGAAATGTGTCAGGATAAACTGTTTCATCCCAGAGTCATGCCCCAACTCTATCACAGTCTCTAAAAAGCAGGTATTTGCTTAGAATATACACTTTTTCAAAACCACTGCAGTCCAGTATCTTTAAATTACAGTAAACTTTACTGCAGGGAGGTTGTTCAACTTCAAAACAAAAGAGCCCACTCATGTGTGTATGTATACAATTCATTTAAAGAAATGCAAATTTTACTGACCACTGAGAATGAGCTAAAAATAAAACTATCACCACCCAAGGAAAAAGAGAGGTGAAACCTACAATTAGGCCAGTTTAAAACCAGACAGATGGCAACTCTACACCATTAAAGAACTAGAACATGTTCAAACAAGTTGAAGCATAATGTTAAAGGAGTTAGAAAATGTTAAATGCTAAATTGGCTTAAGACAGCTCACTAACCGCAGTATCTAAACTTAAGGTGCTAGATATGTTTTCAAAGTCAGCAGGCTTTCTAGATTACGTATCACCTGGTGGAGAAGAGAAGAATGGAATGCATGCTCAGCATTTTAAGCATATCATTTAATAAACAGCAGAACTTCTCATAGATGAACTGGCAGTAAAATATCTTCACTATACACCCAAATATCGAATATTCAGACTGAGTAACCTTTAAAAAAACCAACAACAACCAGGCTCTTTGTAAAGTACTATCCAATATCAAATAATAACATTTTTGTTACAAGGCAATGGAATACTGTTCCTATGGACATATTAGTGACCACAAGTTGTTGTTATTATTATTTATTAAATTTCAATACCACCCTTCATCTGAGAATCACAGGGTAGTTTACAGTAAAGGGGGCGGGGTTATCCTACAAAGTGCAATGTCATATATTTTCAGACCAAGTGAAATTATGTAACTCAAAGGACAAAACACTATAGTACTTTTAAAAAATATTTTTAATCTAAACACAATCCTATCATACTGTTCAGAGTCTATAAACCTTACAGGGCTGCAATTAAGGTATTTTGCAGGTAGATCGTCAGCAGGACATTCTGGTGCAGCTAACAGGAATGGAAGTGAAGTCAGAACAAGAGAATATCTCTTTCACTGTTACTTTCAGTGGTTTCTCAAAAGAAGCCTACCCCATGATTCCATGCCACATCAGATCTGCTCTCCTGGGTAATATAGCAACAGTGGTGCAATAAGATTTGCAGCATGACTCCTTTGAACATTATTCAATAGCCAAAGTTCAGGGTCATGTGGAAGGAATCTATACTACAGCTCTTTCCCCTTCCATCATTATTTCAAGTGTATGGAGGAATGATAGTGGTGAGGCAAGAAGCCATGGCAAGCAGCTCTCATGTAAACTTGACTTCTTCTTCTTTCTTCTTCTTCCTTTTTTTTTTTTGGTAGTACTGAGCAATGGTGAAAGGTGCCATTCTTTAGCAGCTCCCAAGCTACTAAAAACACAGGAAGAGGACCACAGTTACACAGGTACATCAACTCAACTATACTGGCACTACTAGAAGGCCAAACGTAAGGGGGAGAACAAAGACTTAGAAAGAGAAGGTTAGATGAGTGCCAATTTAATGTTTACCTGCAGAGTGTCTATCCTTCTTGCATCAGTGTTACAATCGTCAGCAGCAGAAAATAACATATACTGATGTATCCCACTGACTAACCAGGCTAGAGAATAAGATCGTGACTAGTTCCATGCATGGCCATATTTACCTAGTAACCCATCATAACACTAGATACATATGATACAGCAAGACAAGTCAGCTCATGCATCAAATAGTATTCCTGGGGAAAATTCAGCTACAAACCTATGGAACTCTTCAGTACATAAATAAGATTGAAAAAGATGGGAAATTGCTTTTGAAGCTCAAAAGAGGCCATTTGGGTAAACTACACACATTCTCAAGATTAACAGACTCAAACAGAAAAGGATGAATGGCAGCTGTACAACACCTATTTTTTCAGCCTCCTCACAGGAGTCTTACTACAGGCCTCTGAACACAAGACATCTACCAGGAATTCTACTCCACATGTTTTAACAGGGATGCAAGGACAGAATACTCCACAGATAATGTAGGGACCCAAAATGGGGTGTGGGGAGCAAATTAGAAGGAGCAGAGCAGAATATACCCTTCAACCCTTACAAAACTACCCCTTCCTCTCCTTTACCTGGACAGAGATGGGAATCTGGACACTGATATGCCAGTGGCTACAGATACTGAACTAGTGAGAGCAGCACCTAACTCAGCAGTGAGAAACTTTTCAGCCCCAGGGTCACAATCCCTTTGGGGAGCCTTCAGTGGGCCACAAGGAATGACAGAGCCAGAGGCCAAAGTGTTGTGCAGCAACAGTTATGACTCTTACTGCTGTCTGGTAGGCTACATTCCAGCCATACAAAAGTCAGAGGTTTCTATACACACACATACAATAACACATATACAAATATATACATACATAAACACACACCCCCCCAGCCAGGAAAACAAGAGACATTATTCGTTCACGAACACATTCCAGGCAGGCAAAAAAAACCTGAGGAGAGTATGGAACAGTGCTGGAGAGGGGCATAGCCTGAGTAGGGGGAATAATCTAAGATGGGCCTCAACTGTCAGACAGAGAGGACTGGAAGGCCACATTTGCCCCCACCCCACCTCCTATCCAAGGTTTTCCACTTCTGACCTAATCTTTTCCTCAACCAACAGGCAGGCGGCAGATATGGGCAGTCAAAAACATGTTGTTTTTTTATTTGATATTATTACAACACACACCAACATTGTTCAACAGAAGTCCTACATAATTCAGCTGCATATCTGGTTTTATAAGTAGTTCTGGGTGTAGGCAGTCCCCCACCTCACCCTTCCAAATGTGATAAGAGAAAACACATTTCATTCAATTAGATTTCCTCTCCCTCCCCTTCACAGCTCTCCACTCATCCTCAAGATCTGCTCCCAAAGGTTGGGGAACCCTCTGCTCATACAACATTAGAATCTGCTCTCAGACTTAACACTAGATAACTATGAGAACTATGCCCAAGTCTGGCCACTTCACTTATTACTAGAGGAAGCGTTCAACATCTCCCCAAACAGCCGCTCTTGATAGTGCATTCAGCAATTGTTGGCATGAAAATACTACAGTGGTACCTCTGGATGCGAACGGGACCCGTTCCGGAGCCCCGTTCGCATCCTGAAGCGAACGTAACATGCGACTGTGCGGGTCGCGTTTCGCCGCTTCCGTGCATGCGCGTTACATCATTTTGAGCGTATGCGAATGCGCAAGCAGTGAAACCCCAAAGTAACACGTACCGTCACTTCCGGGTCACTGCAGAGCGCAACCCGAAAATGCTTAACCTGAAGCGTATTCAGCCTGAGGTATGACTGTACTTACCTACTCGTAAACAGACAAAATATGGGAACATGGCCAGGGCAGGGGGACTGAAAGTTGTAGCAAGCTGGATAATGTAACAATAAGGGTCAGTTTGGACAGAAGAACATGTCCTAAACCAGGGGTTAGCAAGGTTTATCTTGCCTGGGCCGGATTGGTCCCGCAGAGATCCCTCCGTGGGCCCATGATTTTCAGCCTCTGCGCATGTACAGACACGATTTCCCGTGGCGTGCTGTGCTGGTTTAGCACAGCGTGTGAGAGAGAAACTCAGTTCGGGGGTGGCTCATGGGCCAGTCAAATGACCTCTGCAGGCCACTTCCAGCCCATGGGCCTTAGGTTGCCGACCCCTAAACCATAATTTAGCATTATGTGCACAAGCTACAACAAATGTCAGTCTTGCATACTTTCCTGCATACTCTCATATGTTGTGTTTAAACTCTGGGAACTCTAGTTAGTTTAGATTATGGTTAGTTCCAACAGGTCAAACCATGGCTGATGATCCTAAATTGTTCACAAATCACTGCATAAATATTAAACTAGTCAAAGTTCAGACATAACATGGAACTTTGGTTATTTTAAAATTTAAAAAGAAGCATTTGATCTCCTCCTATAGTATGGCTTTACATGCCCTAAGTAGAAGACTGGTTAATTTATCATACTATCTGTGACACAAATTAGATGCAGATCTCCAGTATCACAAAGAGAGGATCTTTATGAATATTTATACCAGGGATCTTTTAACTGTAAACCAATTATTTTTAGCACCCCTGCACTCTACAGCTGGGCCACACCCTTTTCCAAGGGTCACAACATCAGACAGCAAGTGTGGGCTCCCGAAAAATGTTGCTGCACACCAAAATAAAACCGTTCACAGTTAACCTTGATGTAAAGGTAGAGAGTGCCATCATAGGTTTCTTCTTCTTGACTTACTTGCTTTCTGTAGGAATCATTTTCCCCCCACAATGAAGCATGCAATTATGCAAGTCCCTACCTACATTTTGAAATTGTATATTCCAGATACTAGCTTCTCTCATCTACAGAGACCAGGTTCTAGTCTAGGCATAACCATACCTGTCAGAGCTGCCTCCAGGTCCCAGCTCACAGAGGACCAACGCTAGCCGGTAGTAATGTACAAAAGTCTTTATTGAAGTTCAGTTTCCATTTACAAGCTGCAGCGTGCAGCTCTACGTCTAGAAGCTAGATCGGCGAAGCTCCGTCTGAGTCTCCACCCCCTGTACACCAGTTTAAGACTCTCGCCTTACTCCACCTCTTCCGTCGCTCCTTTCTCCTCTGGGTCCTTCTGCCCCCCGGGGTCTCCTCCTTCCTGGACTCCTCTGACGCTGACCCCCCTGACTCCTGTCCCTCCTTTCGGCGGGCTTTAGGACCCGGCTCCCTATCCGGGCTACCCACTGTGCCGCTCGCCTGTACATTTGAACTTGGCGCGCGCGCCCAGCTTCCAACCTTCCTCTTGACCGTTTCCTCGCTCTCCGATGGAGGCGTGGCCAATCCTGACTCATCTCCTCCCGCTGGCGGTGAGCAGCCTGATCCCGATACCTGGGACTCCTCCCCCCTACTGCGCTCTGGTGGGGAAGCTGGTCCTGATTTCCAACTGCTGCTCTCTGAGTCCCCTCTGGCCCCTTCTTCCTGGGGTGTCCCCCTAGGCACCCCCCTTGCTCTGACCATGGGAGCCCCTTTCTGTGAGTCTTCCGATTCGCTGGAAAGACTCAGAGACCTCGGACCACTGTCATCGCTTACGTTTCCTTCGGATTCCTCCCCCTCGCTCTCCATTTCCTCCCTTTCCTGTGCTTCTGCTCCTGAGCCCCTGACATCTTATTTTTCTTGGGATAAAATGAGACACTTATGCACACCAAGCTGAGATCCTTGGAAAAAGTGTAAAATACATACCTGACAAATAAAATAAAGAAATGATACACCAGACAGAAAACCAGTTACTGGTTATTTATCAGTCCAATCCTAATCATGTTTACTTCATTAATTTCAACTGGATTTCCATGTATGGTTGAAATGTGGCAAGAATATATTTTTCATGTTCCCTTGTTCAGCTGTTTGAGCTTCAATTTGCTATCAAGGTGTTGGATACCCCATGCTCAAAGTAACTTTATATGTGTACACACATTTTTGCATTTATTTCCAATTATAATATTTTTAATAGAGTGGCATTTTTGTAAAGCAAAATTGGTGGGTGAAGGGATTGAGGAAAGTTATGCATGTAGTAGAGTGATAGCAGGAAAAAGTATGAGAAAGACACAGGAAGAGCTAGCCACTGAAAACATGCTCCAACACCACACCTCTCCACCACATTCTCACACGCTGCAGGCATGGCTTTTTAGAACCTTTAGTTTACAAACCTGAGAATTCGACAGTCTTTAGGAAGTAGTAATTAAAGTTGTGATTGGTGTGATTCCAGCCTTTTCAACTGTGGCCCATACAGATATGATTGGCCCAACCCATGATCTACAATTGCCCATAAATTATTTGACCTCCAATGTTTACAATGTGATCCTACTGATAGAGAACTGGGATTGGATCTAGAAATCCAAGCCTTGCTTCTGTCATGGACTCACAGCACAGCCCCTGAGTTTGAAATCCCCAACAGAAAAAAATAATAATGACATGACTAGCCAACCTCACAGGGTAGCTGTGAAGTAAAACACTCAAAAAGAGAACAAATCAATATCTGATTGTACATAAATCCATGACAGCTGACCACAGATTTCAGACACTGTCAACTTTTAATTATAAGCCTGGCAGATGAAACTAGTAAACAATCCCAAGAGAAGATGTTTTCCCAAACTTTGAACCTGTAAGAGCTAATAATCCAAATTCCCACTATGCAATCCAGCCACTGAGATTTTATGAACTGTATGCCTGCTAAGAAGAAAACATCTGGCCTGTGAACTTGCACTCTGGCTTTCACTCTAACGAACAGACACCCTTTTTGTATTGCTGAATATATAGAGACACAATTAGAAACGAAACCATAACATGACGGAACCTGTCACGAAGCACGAAGCCTTTAAGAAGAACAAGACGACCCACGGATTTGGACCCAAGATGACGCCTACTCCTGTCGAAAGAGGGCCTCATCCAAATGCCTTTACAGATGGGAGGGGGGGTAGAAGCGACTACTGCTCCTTTATATTTTGGCGGCACTTGTATGACATGCTCCGCGAGTGAAGACGCGTCACACTGAGGTTGTTTACATTGGACGGAGCTGGTCCACCATAGAAAGAGAGGAGAGACGCGACGCTGCTCCCCCGCCGCCAGCGCGTTCGGGATCCAGCCCTCGCCCGGACTTCCTTGGCGGGGCAACTTCCCCAGGACCGGGAGAGCGAGCTGGGCCTGGCGAAGTCAGCCCCGCCAGGGCCTCCTCCGCTCAGCCCTCCCGAGAAGACGCCCGGCCAACCCACGCGCCCCCCCCCAGCCGCGGCCCACCTTGCCCACCCGCCTCCCCTGCTTCCCCTCAGGGCTTGTACCAGTTCGTCATGTCCAGGAAGAAGGCGCAGCCGGCGGGGCTGAGCTGAAAGCCGAGAAGCCGCTGGAACTCGCCAATGAGCACGTCCTTGTCGGTGGTTCCCAGGCAGCTGAACTTCTGCATCAACTCGGCGTCCAGGTCCACTTCCATCCCCTCCATGGCGACGGGAGCCCCTCTGCCCGCGCCAGCCCGGCCCCTTCCACTAGGCCCCGGGCTGCCCGTGAGCCGCCACTACCGCCTCCTCAGAGCTGCATGGGGGGAGGGGGGAGCGAGCGAGAAAAGCAAGCGGGCGAGTAGCACGCAGGGCACGCCGACGTCGCCAGCGTCACCGCGCGCCGTGACCTCACAGACGTGATGACATCATAGCAGAGGGGACCAAAACACAAACAGCCCAATGCAGTAGAGGGGAGGGGGCGGTTTCTGGGTGCAAATAAGCTGCGCTTAAGGTAGATCGAGCGCGTTTGGCTTATTATTCTTTTTAATTTGGGCAGCGAGGCTTGTATAACCCGATCCTACGCGTATTTACTCGGAAGTATGTGCCATTGAGCCCAGCGGGCTCCTTGCTTCCAAATAAGTTTGTATCCTTCTTTGCAGAAACGACATTTCTGCTCGTTTTGTTCGGCTGCTGCCCTTTTCTTTCTCTTGTCGTAATACGGAGGGGATTTAACCCTCTATACTGTTAACTACGTTGTGTACCCTAAAATACTCTTAATAAACACCGGGTGTTTCGGGTGTTGTTTTTTAAATGAGATTTCTGACACTGGTATCCAGCTTGGGCATTGAAAGCTAAAATAAAATTTAAAAGTGACGAGAAAATAAAAACAAGTGAAAGCTAATCGCGATGCTTTTAAGAAATACGTGCAATTGCTAGCCATGAGTTCAGTAAGCCTTCACACATCCAATACCGTGTAACATAAAAGTACATGTCTACACAGAAGTAAGCCACGCTAAATTCAATGGGGTTTACTCCTTGGTAAGTGTGTGTAGGCTCATAGCCTAAGGCTACAATCCTAACCATGTCTACTCAAAAGTAACACTGAATTCAATGGAGCTTGCTTGCCCCTAGGTAAGACTGCAATCCTAAACCCACTGACTTGGTAGAAAGCCCCCATTCACTCCAATAGGATTTACTTCTGAGTAGATCTGGTTAGGATTACAGTCTAAATGTGCCTAAAACTGCAGCCCTGGTTGTTTAAAATAGGCAAGCCAGAACGTTCTCACCACAGTTTATGTAAATTTGCTAATCTGGTTTTGCCAGAAGGGCCGGTTTTTACAGATCTGATAGAGACAAAGCATTTTCAGTTTCAAAAAGAAACACTGATGCAAATACAGTTCACTGCATTTCACAACATAGTTGTAGGTATTTTCAAAGGCAAAAAACAACAACATAAAAACAAAAGAGGTATGCAGCTATGAAAACATTAAATATACACAGCATATCTGTGCATTTCATTGTGCTGGGTAACTGCACAAGTTCTCAATTTAAATACAAGTAATCATTTGACAAAATCTTTGTCATGCAATTATAGAAAATTAATTCACCTGACTCATATATCTAAATTGTTATATAGCCAATGATAAAAATAAGTTAAATGGCTACTAATAAATGGTAATTCATTTAATTCTTTAGATCTAAAAAGTACCGGTAGGTGTATTATTTTTAATAATGTGCATTCATTCTATTACTATTTAAAGCCAACTGTCCTTTGGATTGTGCCCCAAATGTTTAGAATGACAGTGCCAATCCAGCATAAAAAGGAAGCATTTGATAACCAAGTCAATTGTAGTAGTCCATCTCTTTGGAGAAGGTTTTATCTATTATGTGGGGAAAAGAACCTTAGGCAGGAGTAGAATCAGATCACGTCTAGTTTTAGTATTTTCACTACTTGAAGATGAGGAAGACGAGATGTTTCAGGGGCCTGGACACAATATATATGCCTGGTTACATTTTGGAGCCGCTTTCCCAACTGCTGCTGCTGGAAGCCTGAGAACTACGGATCACATATTTTGTCCAAAATTCTGCCTTAATCCGCCACCCAATATGAAGCCTGCCCTATAATCAGGTTATCCTTGACTTAAAGTAGGTAGCAAGCTGGAAGAACTGTACTGTTTGAAACACAAGATTGTTCAAAAGCTGATATATAATACTGACACCAGTTTTTTGTTTTTCAATATTTTTACAGTGAGTATTGAAACACAAATTTAGGGTGAAATCAGGGCAGTATGTTAAAGGAAGAACAGACCAATTGTGCTATACATCAACATGGAGAAAGAAAGGAGTACACTGGTCCCGAGTAGTGGATTATCATGTGTTAGGAATGAATGTTAGAGTAAGTCTACCCATTTTGCTGCCATGCTCAATGACCCCACTGTCCCCATGGTGAATAAAAAAACTACTTGAAGGTCTCTAGTATTACCAGACACATTGTCAGCAGAATCACATGATACCATCCTTTATGAACTCTACCATTTCAATCTGCAGGTGCCAGCAATTTCCTCCCCATTAGTCATGTTGTTCTAATTTTCTGCATGCAATGAGAATATTCCTATATGAAGGAGAATTTTAAAATACAGGCAACTCTCAATTTGCACATGTTTGATGCACGTGCAACTGCGCGCACACACACACTGTGTTTGGCACCGGAAGAGGGCAGGGTTAGAATGGGGACAGGCTTATGTGTGCTCCACTGACACATGTGACGACCCAGAACATAACCCCCATATAAATTGGGGGGAGGGTTGCCTGTATGATTCCCTCACCTAAAGTCTAAAACGATACTGAACAGGAAGTACTATCACACAATGTTGCTGAATCCAGAGTTATCAACCCCAAGCTTTCCTATAAACTATTTACAGTGATTTTTGCCTTTAAAAAGAAAAGCGCTGGGTGTTGTGCGGGTATCCGGTTGCACCGAGGTTTACTGGGAAGCAGCAAGCCTAACCATGGCTAATTCTCCATCTCTGAAAATACAAAAGCTTCTTGTTAGCCAGGTCTGTCTCCATCCATATACACAGGTTCATTGATAGGTCAAAAACAGGAATATAAAAAAGATGCCGTCTTAATATTATCAAAGGTGAAAATTAGATATTCTAATTTGTCATTAATTTCTAATTAACACAGATGAGGGGAGGGGAACGAGTCATCATATACATGTAAAATCTTAAAGTTGTGGACTTTTCCAGTTGTTAAAAAGAAATAACAACCTTTTCGATGAATCCGTTTGACACAACCCCACCTCATAGAACAACTAACCTAAATGCGCAACTGAAAGAAGATCCAGCCCTCTTTACCCTACTTCCATTTTCCTTTCCTTCCCCTCTGTTGATTTGCAGATTGTAAGCCCCTCAGGTAGGAATCTATCTCCCGTGTTTCGTACGGCGCAATTCATAAAGGTAACGATGATCACAGCAATAACCGGTTATTATCACTTCCGGCCTGAACTGTATATGGTTTTGCTCTCTTAATTTCCAAGGCGAGGAATATAGAGGGGGGGTTACCATAGAAATGCCTCAGGCTTAGAGCGCCTCTGTTCTGCATTGACCATAGAGACTCAATACAAGGGCGCCTTTTATTTTTTGCCGGAAGTCCGATTTTTTAAATCTCTATGGTAAAAAAAAACCGGGAACGGTTGTCGCATAATAATTGCGCCATTTCCTTTAGACATTTGCGCGGCCGGTAGCGCATCGCTAGCGAGCAACATGCCCAAGTGAGTAAACTGGAGAGCCTTCGTATGAAAAGCTCTGGTGGGAACTGGGAAGGGTGAAAAGTGCGTGCAGACTGAGTGGAACAATTTTCTGTGGATGGGAGGGGGGGGACACAGGTGGCTTGTCCCATATATTTACGTATATTGTTTGTGTACGTTCTCTGTGCTGGTTCCGGTTTGTACATATGTACGTAATTCTTTTAAGTGGGCTTCCTAATAGCTTCACTAAAGATAATTGTGGCTTTTAATGCTTGGTCGGGCTTCCTCATAAATATTCGTGAATTCAAATAACACACACACATACACCATTTTTGTGTGCGTGCGTGCAGAGGCCTTAAGGCTGAGGTCTTCGCAGAAACATAGAGAAACTGCCTTATATACGCTCAGATCATTGGTCCATCTAGCTCATTACTGCTGCCAGTGTACTGACTGGTAGCCACTCCATATTTCAGAGGCTTTCCCAGCCCTATCAGGAGATTATGGGGGTCAAAACAGTAGATACTACCCCTGAGCTGTGGCCCTTCTTACTTCCAACTATGTCCCACTGATCATGAGATTTGACTGCATATTTTGTTGACAACTTGTTCTGCCTCCTGGTAAACTGCCCTCTGGGAAGAACCCATGTAGACTTCGCACCATGCCGGGAATATTTGAGGCATTGTGAATAATTAAAATACTTGGTGGCTCACAGACTCAGCTGCCCTGTGTGTGGGGACAAGCTATTTATAGGATCATAGAATTGTAGGGTTGGAAGGGACCCCGAGGGTCGTATAGTCCTACCCCCTGCAATAAAGGAATATTCAGCTGTCCCATAAGGGGATCAGACCTGTAACTTTTCATTGTCAGCACCATGCTCTAACCAATTGAACTACCTAGGCTGATACAGTTCTAACATATTCTGATGTTAGCTGTGATTGACACAGTCACTGAGTCACTTTGTTCTTCTGTCACTTAAGAAAAGAATGAGCTGAATCCAGTATTGCATCAGTGGACTTTTGCTTTTACAAGAGGACAGCCTCTGCTACCCTAGCACACATCCAAAATCTGGTCCTCCAAACCTCTGGAGCAGATTTTGAAGATGCATGGAGGGCTGTAGGGCAGAAGAGAGGATGGTGGTCCTGATTGCAAGTGGAATTCTGTTCCACTTGCACACAAAGAGCACTGCATACAACACTGATTTCTTTTCTCAGTCTTTCTTTTTAAGAAGGGATTCATATTATTACAGTGGGACCTCAGGTTACAGACGCTTCAGGTTATAGACTCCGCTAACCCAGAAATAGTACCTCAGGTTAAGAACTTTGCTTCAGGATGAGAACAGAAATCGTACAGCAGCAGTGGGAGGCCCCATTAGCTAAAGTGGTACCTCAGTTTCAGGTTGAGAATAAACCTCCAGAACGAATTGAGTTCTTAACCCGAGGTACCACTGTATCAATGAGAGTGACTAGATAGAATCTTTGCACATAGATAAAGATAAGTAAATCTGAAGGATGCCATTGCATAAAGCAGGTGAATTTTTTTTGAGGAAAATATAGTGAAATAGCTTCTTCTTGTAAAAGCAACAAAACTAAATTACTAGTCTTAACTAAAAAACATATTAAACTTTTGAAAACACTAATATTTTAAGAAGCAAACAATCATTACCCTACTTCCAGTGCATATTTGTCTCTCGTTCCAGGTTTTATTGTGATTACTGTGATACTTACCTCACCCATGACTCTGTAAGTAGGACATTTCACAATGTTACAGTATGAAAGTTAAAACAGTTCTTCAGAGGATTACTTCTGAATACATTTCCTAAATAAAATCTAATATGCAAGCCTATCACTTTCATCTAGATAGATAGAATGTCATTCTAAAAACACCCTCAGTGTGAAATTGTGTGGTGAACTTCAATAGTTTTCTATGCCATGCTGCAAATATTTATATTAATGATTAATTTCATTATAATTTATATACATGATTAATTATTAAATGAATGAGACAGGTCAGGGTAGAAGTTAAATATGCCTGAGCTCAATATCATGGATGTGAGTTGAAGACTATTGGTTGGCTGCAGGATGGTTGCTTGGGTAAATATTTAGTGACCAACCATGACCTTAATAAAATCACTATGCTGACTGTTCATTGTTATCCTGAGGTAGGTAAAAGCGGGTGCTGCTGCTTAAGGTTGGCGGTTCAAATCAGTGCAATGGGGTGAGCTCCCGTTGCTCTGTCCCAGCTTTTGCCAACATAGCAGTTCGAAAGCACGCCAGTGCAAGTAAATAAATAGGTACCGCTGCAGCAGGAAGGTAAATGGCATTTCAGTGAGCTCTGGTTTCCATCACAGTGTTCTGTTGTGCCAGAAGCAGTTTAGTAATGCTCACCACGTGACCTGGAAAGTTGTCTGCGGACAAGCACTGACTCCCTTGGCCTGAAAGCAAGATGAGCACTGCAACCCCATAGTCGCCTTTGACTGGATTTAACCATCCAGGGGTCCTTTACCTTTACTTGTCCTGACAATTTTCTTTCTAAAGAGAAATGTCAATTTTAAATTATGTCATCACGAATACTGAAAGATGATGACTCAGTGAGCAAACTCACTAGATTCTCATGTCTACTTGGTAGTTTACTAGTTTGTGATAAAATCATGATTACTGTATTTGAGACTACTATATGTAAAGGTTCTCTTCCTATATTGGTACAGGAACGGTTAGGTGAAATTTATCAATATTTTAGACACATGGGTATGTTTGGTGCTTGGAGAGCAAAGGTTTTATGTCTTGCAGCCATCTGTGAGGAAAACCCATTGCAGTGGCAGGAAACATAAAGAAAATGTGAAAGACTACTATCAAAAATGGATGGAAGAACAAGCACAGAGCCTGATTGACAAAACAAGTAAGTCATATCAATGCAATGGCTGTTTCACACATTTGTTTATTTGATTGAAGTTTACACTTACCTAGGGAATTAGTTCAATCCTTTTTCCACAACATGTTTGCAGTTGAAGCTCTGCCTCCTTCAGCTCCTTTATTGGAAAGTTGCAGAACTGCTGGACTTAAAGGCAGTGTCACGTAGTAATGAATACAGACTTTTATAAGAATTCCCTGTTGAAAAATTGTGGAATTTGTGTCCTATGTTACCACATTCAAGCCCTTAACAACAACAAAAAATTATAAGCTATTATTCAGTTGTTTTCTTGTTGAGCTGAGGGGACTATATTTGGTGATTTTTCTCTTAAAATGTTGGGGAAATGGTTCCTTTAAGTATCTTTGTCCAGCACATTGACAAACATTTCTAAGGGAGACTCTTAGGAGTACCATATGCTCTTGTTTTTAATCTTGTGTCCACTAAGAGCCTTTGCCCTTTGGAATGTGCTTCCAACAAACACCAGGCAGGCACTTGGAGTATTGGCATTTTGATGCCTTCTTAAAACTCATCTGTTTGTCCAGGCTTTCCCTGAGGGAAGATCAAACTTGCTTGATGTATTGAGCAGATCTATTGTTTTGTGGTATCTTTTCTACTTTTTCTTTGTAAGCTTAGTTTTATTGTTAGTTTCATGCTCTTCACCACTGATACTTTTTCTTAATCTTGGTTTGGTGGTTTAGAAAAGTTTTCAACTTTAAATAAATAAATCTGGATGTTTTATGGAGCAATCCTATGCACATTTACTCAGATGTAAGTCATATTGAGTTCTGTGGATCTTACCCTTAGGTAAATGGTGATAGGAATATAGCCCCAGTTTAGAACCCAGTTTTGAAACTTTTGAAAGCACTTCAGTTTCATCTGCACACCTTCATTGCCTTACTGTAGGATCCTATGCATGCTTACTTTAATGTCCCAGTGTGTTTAAAATAGCAAATTTACCTGTAATTAAGTTCAATTGAACTCAGTGGGTTTTACTTCTGAGGAGACATGCATGGTAATTTACTGTAAATGTTGCCAAGTCCCTTACATCAGTCACATTTAACAGAAAATGTGTTTGTCAATGTTCTCTTGCTTTTATACTTATTTGAAAATATGGTTTATTGAAATGGATGAAGCTTTCCTGCTTGTGTGATTAGATAAATTGGCTGGAAGGAATAAATCCAGGCAGCTGCAGAAATGAAGAGATTGCATGACTAAGAACTTGAGGCAGTTCCACATAGAAAGTATGCATTTGGTCACTAAAAAGAATCAGAAATGTATAGGAAAACTTCAGTAACTAATTATGTTTGGCTTTTATTTATTTGCATTAATGTAGCGGCTGCATTTCAGCAAGGCAAAATTCCACCTACTCCATTCTCTGCGCCACCTCCAGGAGGAGCTATGATACCACCACCACCTAATATCCGTAAGTATGAATATTGATGTTTTATCTCTGCCTAGCATGGCAAAACTTTGGTATGAGATACAGGGAAAACTTTAGGTGGTTATTTGGATAGTACAGTTGTCCCTCCGCTTACGTATCCCTCCACTTACATAAACTTTGGGATATGTAAGCGGCAAACCCGGAAGTATATTTCCAGGTTTTGCCGCACGACAGTGCGCAAAGCAGTCCTTCTGGTTGCAGAAACCTCGGGATCCAACTGGAGCTCTGGAATGGATCCGGTCCACAACAAGAGGTACCACTGTACTTTAAATAGAATACAGTGGTACCTCGGGTTAAAGACGCTTCAGGTAACAGAACCTTCAGGTTACAGAATCCACTAACCCAGAAATAGTACCTAAGGTTAAGAACTTTGCTTCAGGATGAGAACAGAAATTGCATGGGCGCGGCAGCAGCGGGAGTCCCCATTAGCTAAAGTGGTACCTCAAGTTAAGAACAGTTTCAGGTTAATAATAATAATTTATTATTTATACCCTGCCCATCTGGCTGGGTTTCCCCAGCCACTCTGGGCGGCTTCCAACAAAACACTAAAATACATTAACCTATTAAACATAGTTTAATAGTTAAGAACAGACCTCCAGAACCTTCTAAGAACGAATTCTTAACCTGATGTACCACTGTAGTAGCCATTTATTAATTACGGATAACATTGCAATCTCACTCGGCTAGGAGGGATCGCCGAAGAAGAGCTATGGATGATGAACAGCTGATGTTCATTGCAATAGTACCTATTCACCATTACAACAACTGGTTGTAATGGTGAATAGATAAGATATTTCACCAACTCCTAACTTCTTATGGTGAAGAACTAGCAGACAGTTGGGATGCAAAGAGATGGTTGGCAATCTTCGAAAACCTCAAGTGTTTCTGAGATGTCAGGTTGGTGTGCAAACTTATTTTGACATTTGTCCATTGTTTTCATACTTGAGCTGGTCCTCCACGGCCTGGTATGATGCCAGCACCCCACATGGGTGGCCCTCCAATGATGCCAATGATGGGCCCACCACCCCCAGGAATGATGCCAGTCGGCCCTGGTAAGTTCTGGATGACATAAATATTTGGCTTTTTGCTTTAATTCCTTATATTCTGAAGATACATGTGTATGTGCATTTGCATAGGTCCTTAACTAGAGCTTGAGCTCCTATATGTTGTAAGTTTCCCTTAAACCTTCATTGTCTAGGAAGTTCTCCCATCTCTAGTGTCTGGGTTAACCCAGTTTTCTCCCCTTGGGATAAACCTCTTGCTGGATTATAATCAACATTCATTTAAAATTTGGTCTTGCCTGTTTCATAGGACTCTTGGGAGCTGCCGTCCTTAAGATCTCATGTTTCTATGTATAGATAAAGATCTGAAAAATGTATATTGATATTTACTGATTAAAGTGGTAGCTGAGATGTTTCTCTGTATAATTCTTAAACTTATTTCTGTCATATTTTATTTTTATTTACTTCTAAAATACATTTATACTTTAGCATATTTAATCTTGTTACAATTTATTATAATATTTTATATTATTTTCATTGGCTTTTTATATAATTTTACAAAACTAAAAATGAAAACAATAAGTAAAGTATAATAACAGAGTAGAGACATCCCATATTCTTCTCCCTCCCACCTCCCTAGCCCTCAATGGTACAGTTAGATTACAAGTTTGTTAAGAATTCTAACGCTTGTTGGTTTTGTTTCATTGTGCAATTTGGAGTGATCAGAAGGTGCCAGGAATTATTCTGTAGTGCTGTTGCATAGACTGTTATGCATTTAAAAGATCATACTATACATCTGGAGTGAATAAAACCTTATCTTAAAAAGCATTTCACTGATTCCAAAAGAAAGCTCTTCTCATTGTCACCAAAATTCCGAACCTTTCCACTAGGAAAATTATGGTTTAGCCAATACTCTTCAGGCTCAGACTCTTCTCCACTCTCTTGCAGATTCCATTTTCCTTTCCTAATTTCTTATGCCATAGCCTGCTGTGAAGTCCATATTTAGCAAACTAAAAATTGCCTTCGATCCATGGCTTGAAGTGGGTTTGCAAACTGTGATTCAGAAGTTGTCCTAGTTAGCATTAACCATTGTTTGCCTGATTCAGATGTCACATCATCCCATGGTTAAGCAAACAAGGGAGGAAGGTGCTCTCAATCCCCAAATCATGGTTTGACCACAACACCTAAAACAGGCAATTGTTCATCAAGCAGTGCTGGAACAATATTACTAATACCCTTTGCCACCATTAAAAGTGTGTAAAACAGGAAGCACTCTTAGCAGTAAGCAAAGTGTTGGGCATGCTCTTTACCGTGTGACCATTAGGTAAAGGTAAAGGGGCCCCTGGCCATTAGGTCCAGTTGTGGCCGACTCTGGGGTTGCAGCACTCATCTCGCTTTGTTGGCCGAGGGAGCCGGCGTACAGCTTCTGGGTCATGTGGTTAGCATGACTAAGCCGCTTCTGGCGAACCAGAGCAGTGTGCACAGAAATGCCGTTTACCTTCCCGCCAGAGCAGTACCTATTTATCTACTTGTACTTTGACGTGCTTTCGAACTGCTTGGTTGGCAGGAGCAGGGACCGAGCAATGGGAGGTCACCCCGTCACGGGGATTCGAACTGCAGACCTTCTGATTGGCAAGTCCTAGGCTCTGTGGTTTAACCCACAGCACCACCCACGTCCCCTTTGTGACCATTAAGTACGCCCAAATAATTTAGTCTGTGTTAAGTGAGTCTCCTAAATGTCTTCCGTATGAAATACCAAATATATAATGCAGTACAAAACAGCAATGTATGATACCTTGAAAGACCTGGTTGTGTAAGTATGTTGTGTAAGCTCTTGCCCAATTCTGGAACTTTGAAGGCATTATTAGTGTTTGTGGGCACTATCGGCATTTGGAAACTATCTAATCTAGAACTTGTTTTTGAAGTATGTACTATCATAGCACTATCATAGACAGGTAAAACAATGGAACTGGATATCAACTTTCCTTCCAGGAAACTTCCTTTCATGGAACAGGACTTTCCTGTACCACTTGAAATCTGCTCCTGGAAGATGGGAGGCCTTTGGGAATGGCATGGGGGATTGGCATACAGAATGAAAGCAAGTCATCCTCCTGTGTAAATGGAAGAACAATTTAGGATCTAAACCAATGTGATCTGCAGTGAAGAAATGACAAAACATTTCCAAAGAACCACTAGTCTAGGAAGGTTTTCTCTTTCCATACTGAAAACGTGGAAGCTTCTTCCTAGAAATCTAGGTGGTCTTTTCAGGACACTTTTAATAGACATTGTGGTGTCTTTGACTAGAAATTGGCTAGTACATTTCTTATGCTTTAAATTTACTTTGCTGTAGCTCCAGGAATGAGGCCGCCCATGGGAGGACATATGCCAATGATGCCAGGGCCACCTATGATGAGACCTCCATCCAGACCCATGATGGTGCCAACCAGACCAGGAATGGCTCGTCCAGACAGATAAAGTGGAAGTGGACTTACCATTCTGCCTGTGTTTTGTGTACACCCATCTGTGAGCGAAAGCCCTGGGAGTTCCATTGTCCCAAGCAGCAACAAACCACCTGGTTTTTCAGTTTCCAAACTTAAATGGGTGAAGGAGGGAGGGGAGAAACAGAAGACTGGACTAGAGGTTTGTAACATTTATCAGACACATGTCCTTGTTCATTATTGGAATAAACCTTTGATACTTGTTAGACACATTGTCTTTGTGTTGTTCATCCCACGTACATGGTTCAGTAGGACAAATAAGTCATAAACCAGATTGCTCATATGGTTGAGGCACAATTCATGATGCTGCCACTACTGCCATTCTCCCACCTTCTCTGCCTCTGGTGGAGGTAGTGTTGTTCTCCCTCTCTCCCCAAGAGCTGCACATGGTATCCTCTCACCCTCCCTGCTCTTGGATCTCCCCCCCCTCTCTTTCACACACACACACACACACACACACACACACACACACACTGTTGCTCTCTCCACCTCAGTGTTCCTAGCTACCCTTCCCCATGCTTCCTGGTGATCTGCCTTAGAGGTTTCCTTCAGTATGCATTCCTACCATCACCTTTGTTTTTGGTTGGGATGGTATGAAGCAGCAAGTCTTCTAGCAGCAGAAACCCTTGAGATAGCACTGCTGGGGAGTTGTGCTCCTGAACAGTTTGAGTCTGAGAGATGCAAATGATTCCTGAGCACAGTGACCACTCACGCTGTATAGAATGGAAAAACAGTCAAAGTTTTATATTCCTTAAATGCGTAATGCAGATATGAGATTTTAGTTTAATAAAAAAAGCTTTCTGCATATGGCACACTCAAAAAAGGTTTGATGCTGCAGAAGAATACATGCTATTTGTAAATGAATGTGCTATTTAATCTTTTTGAAAAACATAGCATAACAGCACTCTGTGAAACCATTTGGTTTCAATAAAATCAAATTTCCCAACAAGTAGAAACTTACTATTATTTATTTATTTTTCTGTAATGTATATATACACACACATCCACAACCTGCCTTTCAGGGGAAAAGCCTTGCAAGGTGGCTGACAAGTAGATAATGCAATTAAAATAAACTATGAAATGGAAAACTATTTAAAAACAGCATTCTGTAAAATATTAAGCCGGATTCTTCTTGTTATCAGCAATTTGCTTCTGTAACCTAAAGGGAACCTTCATGGAAAATTTGTCTGCAATCCTAACACTACTTGAAACGTGAAAGACCAGTGATCTCTGGTTTGGGGTGGGGTATTTATGACTTCATTAACAGCTTCTGGTTGTGCAAGAAGCAGATTGCTATGATACAACCTATGCTTTTTTATGTGGACATATGGAGTCACCAGGGCTGCTGAGCTAGCAGATGTGGGCAACTATACACCCTTTTGTTGTGGATAATTGCTTCATGAAAATAGCATGTGACCTGCCTTAAAATGAGTCATGTTTGCTTTTCGTAAGTGTTGAAGTGTGTTCTCAGCAGTATAGCCTTCACTTTTTCCTAGAGAATTCCTGCCATACTTGCAGAATTTGAAATCCAATTGGGAGTTGGCAGCTTGCACCATTAAAAGCTTGGTGAGCAGAACTGTGTATGCAAGCTGACATTGCTCTGTTAATTGGTTAAGGCAGTACAGTTGCTTAGGGCGGGATGAGTGGACTTGTGGGATCTGCTTTGCTTTTTGTTCACTAAAATTTGAGATTCACCAACCAGAGCAAAATTGTGGTGAAGGGGCTGGAGCATCACACGAGCACTGCCATGTCAGCTGCACCCCATGAGCCATTCAGCAAAATGATCTGTGTATTCAATTACAAAACTACATCCAACATACTCCAAACCAGGAGGTGCCAGCTGTATGATTTTCAAAACAAGCTGCTATAAAATCAGCAGCTTCAAAGTAAACGTAAATATTACAGTGAGCTAGCTAAAAGGGTCTATCCTGGCTCTATCCTCAGGCAGAGTGAGGCAGCTGCATTGGGCTGCAAACACTGGAGATCTGAGAGCAGCAGCAGGATAGTGACAGGATAAAGTGCTGGAATGTGTGCCTGCTCTTAAGTCAGCCTACTATCCTGCCAACAAAGGTCCGTATAGTTAAAGCTATGGTTTTCCCAGTAGTGATGTATGGAAGTGAGAGCTGGACCGTAAAGACGGCTGATCGCCGAAGAATTGATGCTTTTGAATTATGGTGCTGGAGGAGACTCTTGAGAGTCTCATGGACTGCAAGAAGATCAAACCTATCCATTCTTAAGGAAATCAGCCCTGAGTGCTCACTGGAAGGACAGATCAAGCTGAGACTCCAATACTTTGGCCACCTCAAGAGAAGACTCCCTGGAAAAGACCCTGATGTTGGGAAAGATGGAGGGCACAAGGAGAAGGGGACGACAGAGGACAAGATGGTTGGACAGTGTTCTCGAAGCTACCAGCATGAGTTTGACCAAACTGGGAGGCAGTGGAAGACAGGAGTGCCTGGTGTGCTCTGGTCCATGGGGTCACGAAAAGTCGGACACGACTAAACAACAACAACTGCCCACCTTTGCAGTGAAAGGCAGTAGTGATGAAGTAGAAGGGATCTGACAGCCTGGTTGGCGTTTGTACATGGCACGGGAGGCGGTGCAACCTTGACTTTTGATTCAGGCAGCAAGATGTCTTGGGCCAGCCCTGCATGAGAGCCCCACTATGACAGTGTTTCCCAACCGGTGTTCCGCGGCACAGTAGTGTGCCGCGAGATGTTGCCTGGTGTGCCGCTCCGGCGGCTCCTCTGCGGCGGCTACAGCGGCAACCTCGGGCGGCTCCTGAGGCGGCGAAGGCGGCCCAGCGGCCGGAGGCGAAGACGGTTGCGGCTGCTCCCGACGCTCACCAGCGGCCTCCTCTTCCTCGCCGCTGCTGCTTCGCGGCTTCTCCTCCTCCGCCTCCTCCTTCTCCTCGCCGCCGCCTTTTTCGGGCTCCGGCTCCTTCTTCCCCTCAGGCTCCTCCGCGGAAGGCCCGTCCGGCAGCTCGGCCTCCGAGTCGCCGCTGCTGCTGCCGCCGCCGCCTCTTTCTCCTCCGCTACCGCCGCCGGGCTCTCCTCCTCCTCCTCCGGGCCCCTCGTCCTGGGCGGGCAGAGCGGCGGGGGTCTCGGCGGCCGCCGGGCTCTCCTGGGTCTCCTGCATGGGGGGCTACGCGGCCTTCCTGCTCGCCTCACACGCGCGGCGCACGAACAGTCAAGGCGGCGCGCTGGGCCGAAAAGGGGGAGGGAGGGGGCACAGCGCGCAGGCGCGCGCTCAGGCGCGCGCGCAGGGGAGGCGCCCTCTTGCCGGGCTATGTGCGCGAGAGCAGACCCGGTGGCGAGTCTCGCGAGAGGGGCAGGGACCAACTCGGCAGACGAGAGGGGGAAGGAACGGATTCCAAAACCGGTGTCTTGCCGCGTTGTATATGTTAATTTCCTATGTTAATGGGCTAGGACAGGGTTTGCGATCGGTTAACGCCCAGTTATGCTTTCCCCCTAGGAATTAGGCGTTTCGGTCTTGAGGTACTCTCGCTTCACACCCCACTTGGAGGTTCCCCGGCAAGGGGGAGGGAAAAAAATTGAAAGTTACACTTTCGTGCGTCCCTCCCGGCGTGACGCTGCGCGCTGACGTCACGGGGCTGTAATGGTGGTGTGCCTCGAGATTTTTTTCATCAAACAAGTGTGCCTTTGCCAAAAAAAGGTTGGGAAACACTGCACTATGATGATTATTATCTATTTATTTATACCCCGCCTGGCCAGCAGCCAAAGTGGCCGTTGGGACCTCGAGCATTTTAGAAATCCATCCTCCCTGTCAGACAAAGGCCAATTTAAAACAATAACAAGAATGATTATTTTTTCCAAATTTTTTTATTAATGTTCCAAAAAGTTTTTTAGACAAACAAATAAATAAACAAACAAAAATCGCAGCCTTATTTAAACCAGTCTTAGTAACATTGCTAAGTGACTTCCTTGTATCCCCCTGGTTGAATTTCAATGTTTATCATTTTAACAGTCCAAAACCAATATTCTTATATAATTAACTTAATCACTTAACATCTGTCTTTCTTTCAAATTTGGCATTAAACATATTAATTCATCACATTACATACTTATCTGATATTTGCAAGCTTTTCCAATTAAGTTAACATATTTAACTAAATAGTCTTTAAATTTCATCCATTCCTCCTGGTAGTCCTCCTCCAACAATAAACACAACAAAACACCATATTGCCCACAACGACAGAAACCGCGGGGATGTTGTGTTTTGGCTGCAGCTTCGGTACCATGCAGGGAGAGGAGGAGGTTGCTGGGGCTGCGTCTGCTGCTGCTGCTCTCCCTGTGAGCCAACAGAGGGCGCTGCCACGCCGCCGTGTTCGTCCCGCCTCTCTCCGGCGGGCGGGGGCTGAAGGCGGCTCTGCCGGACTTGGCCGCGGTGGTGGCCGGGATTCCGTCGGCGTCTGAGGCCGGGAGGGAAGGAGGGAGGGGACTGGCGATGGCAGGAGGCGGCCGGAGCGGCGGAGGCGCCGGGCGGCGAGGGAGGCTGTGATGGAGCACCTGGGGCGCTAAGAGGAGCCTCGTCCTGTCCAGGGCCCCGGCATGGCTGGCCTCTTCAAGAAGCAGATCCTGAAGCACCTGTCCAGGTGAGCGTCGGCAGGGGACGCCCTGCAGGTCTCCCTCTTCGAGTTGCGCGGAGGCAAAAAGGGGGGGAAAGGAGCCTGTGTGAAGGGCAGGCAGAGGCGAATGGGGGTGCGGGTCCCCGAGAAACCTTCCTCTATGGCAAGGGTCTTTGCGACAGCAGAAGCCACGAAGGGAAAGGGAAAAGGTTCACCAGACGGACACCCCCCAATTATCTGCCTCCCACAAAATGTTTGTTTTCTTGTGCACGTCTTTCCCCTCCCCAATTCCATTTGTTGCCGTCTGTTCTTCTATTGGGTCTGCCCCCTTCTTCTGCCTTCCCCGTTTTCTGCCCTGTCCCTTCTTTGGCAACAGAAGAAATCCTGCTTTTGATGTTGCCATTTAATCCTTCAGCTCTGGCCATAATGATTTTGGAGATGATCCCCCCCTCCCCGACTGTTTTATATCGTGTGTGTGCAAAAAATATGTTCCTTTGGCTTCCTCCTCTTCCAGATTAGTTTAAATTTTGCACAGAGTCAGTGAAGGCTGAACACCTTCTCTTATGGTTCCGAAGCTTGCGTCTTTCTGGCTTGCTTGTTTGAAATAAGTAAATAATAAATAATAATTTTCCTGCTGGCGACCGGAGTCTTAAACAATTGAAGGACCGTTTTTTCCCTTTGCGTTTGGGATTAGTGACATGAGAGAGGGAGACATCTGTTTCAAGGTACTTAGTGTTCTAGAGTGTGGGGAGGGCAAGGACAGCACAAGTAATATAGCATATCTGAGGAAAAGCATATGCTAGGATGAGCAGTCCATATATATTCCCTCAATATATTGAGGGAAGAGCAGTAACAAATTACTGGTGCATACAGTTGAAACTCTGGAAATCTGGGCTCATGCCCAACACTAAATTCACCATCTGTGTTGTTTGTACACAGTACATATTCATGCCACATTTCACTTGTGTCATCATTATTTGTTAGTAGGCTGATGATATTTCTGGCTGTCACTAACATAGAAAACGCCTAAGTTGGAAAACATAGGACAAACTGCGCTAATTCAAAATATGGTGTGCTAGTTTACATTTGAGAATCCTACCCATTTGGGGCTTTAAGAAGGTGCCTTTTGTTTATAATACTGACCAAAAACTGAGACGTGAAACAACTTGCAAGAGCCTGTCCGTTAAATTAAAGCTTTTCCACATGATCAGTTAACACGTGCCCCGGTCACATTATTTCCCCTTACTCCAGCAGTCTCTCCGCTCTTCATTATCCAGCCTGCACATTGTGGGGGAAAGGATAGCATTGCTGTAACCATGTGGCTGTCCCTTTGCTCCTTCCCTTCTTAACTATGGCTGTGAATTCTGGGGCAGGTAAAAGAGAATGTACAAATGCTGGGGGAAGCTGGAGGGAAGACTGCTGCCATGGCTTCTTGCCTCAGGTTCCAAAGAGCAAGGGGGCCATCAGTGTGAAACAAGGCAGCTTAGAGCTGAAATTACCTGCAGGATGCTATATTCATCTCCCCCACCCCAATCCACTTCTTCTTCTTAAGTATTTTTGGAGAAAGGGCATGTGGTGGTGCTATGAGACATGGTAGCCCTTATCTGATAAAGAATTGCAACAACATTAAACTGAAAAATTCACAGAGTAGCATAGGTGGATGGGTATAGTTGTACCTTGGGTGCAAATGAGAACTCCTGGCTGTCATTGATAGTAGGTGCATGTTTGTTTTTAAAGTAAATTCCCATGCCTCTCCCTGTCCAAGAGCCCAAAAGGTAACTTGCATAAACTTATTTCTAAAATGAAGTAAAACTTCCAAACAGTGAAAGAGCCAAGAAGAACAAATTACAGAAAGATGACAACTGTACAGCAGTAATCCATATACTATCTATTGTAATTCTGCTAGCTAAAATGTTAATTTTTCTTTCCCAGGTAAATAATATTGCAGTTCAAGCACTGTGAAAATGTGATATTCTTGTTAAAGAAGTGTGTAGATCCCTCACAACAAATGAACAATGGTGGCAACTGCATAAATGTGTGAAAAAATCATTCGGACACTTTTATTATGTAGAAAAAAACAGTAGTCTGTGAAAATTCAGCATAAAGCTCAGTAAATATCTTGAGCCATGGTTTGAAGCACTGGCCCTCAGCTGCTAATCCTGATATTTTGAAACTTTTTATATGATTGAACTGAAAGTAATATAGATTTGACATCCAGCAGAATAACACATAAAGACTTGAACTAAAGTTCCTGGTCTGTAGCAAGCCTGTAAATATATTCAGTGACTCACCAATTACTAATAGGGCTGCTTTTAAAGGAATTGTACCAAAACAGAAGTACACTCTTGTTAAGTTAGGAATTCTCGTTTCTCCATCTGCTCTTATTTTGGTAGTGAATGAAGGAAAATGCATCAAAACTGTCATAATATATTTAAATAGCTGGGAGGCTTGCAAAACACATATTCCCTGCCATAAGGCAAACTGTGTATCTATTTTTTTCTGTGACTGCAGTTATCTTAGGTAAAATACAAAACCTAAAGCTGAAGCTGCCAATGTCTGCAGTTTAGAAACTATTTAATGGGGAAAGAGTGGGGTAGGAGAAGGTTTATCATGAAGGAGTAACACTGATGACAGCAAACAGAGGGTTTAGTTAGTTGCAGGCAGCATATAACTAGATATAAGCTGATTTAAGAAGTCTTCCCAGTGTCTGCCATGCTTTTCACAGGCCAGTGTTTCGCTGCAGGATGAGGGCCTCCTGTGATCAAGCAGAAAGACAGAAAACACCCTTTGACTGGATCTTCCTAAGTGGAAGGAGCCTGGTAAATTTAGGGATAAGACAGATGTGCACTGAGAAGGCAGAGCCTACCAAGCATTTATTTTTTGCTCTGGCAGAATCAAAATTACTTCCTACCCAACATAAGCTGATCACCATAACAATATTTTACTAAAGATTAAGACTTGATCAAACTATTATTTTCAGATTCCCAGTTTTATTGGCTCTTCTTCCTCCCCTTTACAACTCTGCATCCTGGACAGCTGGTAGAGATCAGAAGGCTCTCAATCACCTGTCCTCCATTCCAAGGGACCTCATCCATCCAATGAGTTGATAAGCTGCTTCTGTGTAGCACTTTCTACAAGGCAGGGGCTTCCATGGTTAGTATGGTATGGAGAGAACTTAACTGTGAGCCTGGGTTTGGACCACACACAAGCCAAACCTTGGTTTCGTTCAGTGTGGCACAGAAGCAAAATGGACTAGGATGGAGCAAAGCAACTGTGAGCTTGGGGGGGGGGGGCTGTGCATTTTCTTAGCCTACTGTGTTGTACAAACCAGGATTGGAGAGTTGCTATAGAAACACAGGCCGTTACAGTGATTTACTTTGTTTTTAGTATTCAGGCTCCCAGGTTGGTTGCTTCTGGGTCAGTCTTTTCTGCTGTTGAATCACTTAACTCCCGAGGGTGGTGGTGGTTGGTTGGGGTTTTTTTGGCAGGGGAGTTGCACAATGTGCATGTGAAGGAATTGCTGCTTTGTCACTTACTGACTCTCACCAATAGTTTGCTTGCAGGCTTTGGAGTATCAAATGATACATGATCTCATGATCAGTGGCATACTGTATTTAGCCTAAGGATGAGAAATAGTCTGGTTAGATTAATTTCCTTTTTTTTCAGTTCATGTAATACCTCAGTGTTTGAGTGGCTTACTGTGCTAAGACCATTTTCCCTTCTAAAGATTTTCTTACGGAATAAACTTCTCTGCCCTGGCTTGAAAAATATTTGAATTGTGATCTCTTAAATATAATGACAATTTTAGTCTATGTTTAAAATTTCAAACATTTTTATTGAATAGTGACTACATTTCTTTCGGGATTCTGCTTGTACTGAAGTTTTATCGTGGGTCTTAGGAATGCAAACTTCCTTAAAATAAGTGTGTATTGTTGGATAGCTCAGTTGGTTAGAGTGTGGTGCTGGTAATGCCAAGGTTGCAGGTTTGATCCCCATATTGGACAGCTGCATATTCCTATATTGCATGGGGTTGGAGGGAGTCACTGACAGCTTTACAGCTCTATGATTCTGTGGCTTGCTTTTCATACTCCGTTGCTGCAGAAGAGGACCAGGAAGAAAGATGATGGAATTGGTAGTTCTGATTCTCCAGACTTTCCTTTGATCCCATATACAAACTGCATTTCACAGATGAAGAAAAAACTAAATGAATTAAACAGGGCTAATTTGTCATTTCCAGAGAATTACATTTCACAGGATGAATGAAGTGCGATTGATCCCCCCCCCCATCAGAAATGCTTGGCTCGTTCCAGTAAGCAAAGCAAGAAATGTTTTTCAAAGAAAGACCTGCAAAGGTATCAGTCATTCGCTATATTGTCTTGGTTAAAAGTGAAAATGAAATTGTAACAAGAAGAACCCCAACTTGTTGATTTGGTGAGCCCGATCAATAATCCCATAGCGTCAGCTTCTGAACTTCACAAAGTAGGAGTGGAACCACTGCAATGAATTCATATTGAGCCTAGGAAAGAATTCTATTAAAATCTTCCCTATTTAGGACATTGTTGGGATTTTAAGTTGGCTGTTTTATTGGCCTAGTGTGGAGTACCCAGTGCTTCTGGGGAAATCAGGTACTGTGTTTAGAGACTGTGTGTGCGCACACACTAACTCAATACTTTAATCTGACCTAGGGAGAACCTGAGTTGGTCCCAAATCAATTTGAAGGGGAGCTAGTGTTTAATTGGGGTTAATTTGGCATGCTATCTTGTGTCAAAATGGTGCCCAGCATCCAAATATAGATGAAGACTCCTGCCTCTAGCTCGGGAATTCTCATGCTGAGTTTGGTAACAATATCTCGAGTGGCATCCAAATTCGTGTAGGCTGAAACTGTCCCATCAAATGGGGCAGCAATATCTTCAGAGTTGTCCAAATCTGCGTAGTTTGGATCCATTACACCAAAAAAGTCAAAAGTGACATTATTGTCCACCATCTGGATAGAGAATGGTGTCTTGCGAGCCACTGGCAAAGGAATGGGGGGGGAGTGGGGTACCATTGTGGCCGGCACCCCCAGACACATACCAAGCATCCTTCCTGTGCCGGGTGCCACACCCCTGGGATGCACGCTATGCCCCACGGGGCGGCATGCCACACCCATGGGACACACACCAGCCACGCTCCCCCCCCCGGTGCCAGAGCATGCAGCTTCACTACTACTGCGAGCTCCAACTTCAGGAACCCTCATGCTGTGTTTGGCAACAATATCTCAAGAGTCGTCTGAAGCTATGGGAAACAAATGGACAAACAAACCACTTTCCAGAATAGATAGTAGATTATGATAATGGCCTATTTAGATTTTATGCAATATTTTGTAATAGGCTGAAACTGAACCTTGATTCTTGTCGTCTATAATATAATGTGTAGCCAGTAAACATCCTGGTTACTCATGAGACCTCAATGATTTCTGAAGACGATCTTTCCAAAACCCAGAAGGCTTATAGGAAATATTTGGAGTGAGTGAAATAGAAAAAAGGAAGTGTTTTGTCTGCTTTGGTGGGTTGATGGAAACAAAACTGAAGAGGGAAGGGGAAGTACAAGGGAAGGTCACAGGCTGAAGTTCAAAAAGTGAAAGCACATTTCCTGGAGTTTCCATACCTAGGTCCTTGGTGTGATACCTGTCATGAAGTAGTGATTCTGCGAGCAAGTAGCTCAGGTAGGTGGTAACAATTAGTCCCCAAAGTGGGAGCAGGTGATGGAGCTGGCTGGCTGCCAGCATTCCCCAGCCCCTATAAATCTTCAAGTTAACCTGCCAAGGGTTGAGCAGATGAGACCAATAGTGGGGCCAGTTTCTGCACATGCTGTAGAGGAAAATGAGGGGCAGAAGGGGCAGTTTCTGCACATGCTGTAGAGGAAAATGAGGGGCAGAAGGGGCTTGCTAATCTGGGAAGGTAGCCCATCCAGAAGAAGGAAAACTCCCAAACCTCTGCTGCCTTGCAGGGTATCTTGGGGAGAAGAAAAGGCTAAGGAGTAAACTCTACACAAATCTGGAGTGGAGTCCTTAAAACAGTTGGATGGCGCCTTGTACACCTTCCAGCAACTCCTGCAGCTAAGCTGGTGCCAAATGTATTGCAGTCTAAACCACTGTGCCTCTTGGGCTTGCTGATCAGAAGGCCGGTGGTTCGAATCTGCGCAACGGTGGTGAGCTTTTGTTGCTCTGTCCCAGCTTCTGCCAACTCTTCCCAATTCAAAAGCACACCAGTGAAAGTAGATAAATAGGTACCACTGTGGCGGGAAGGTAAATGGTACTTCTTTTGGCACTCATCATGGTGTCCTGTTGAGCCAGAAGCGGTTTAGTCATGCTAGCCACATGACCCGGAAACCTGTCTTGCACAAACCCCAGCTCCCTCGACCTGAAAAGCGAGATGAGCGCCTCACCCCATAGACACCTTTGACTGGACTTAAGTGTCCTGGGGTCCTTTACCTTTTATCTTTACTTTGTTATCTGGGCAGCCCAGGACATACTGCCCAGGCTTGCACCCTGGGGAGGTCACTTCAGTGCTGCTTACGCTGCAGTTTGACTTCACCCCACAGGCGTACTCCGTTGTCTCTCAAGACAGATGACTGCCAACAACACCACAAGTTGGAACAGACAGCACAGCACTTGTACATGCAGCAAATGCACTGACGCACATGAAGCTCCCAGAGAGGGTTCCTGAGGTCCGTTTTGCCTTCCAAAGGTGGAAGGTCACTCTCTCCCTCCCTCCCTCTGTCAGCCTCAACAGCAGGTTTTTTTATTCCTTAGTGTTGCAAAACTGGCTTCTACTGTTCTCTTTCAAACGGACCTAGATTACATCATTCTTGGGGGGAGGGAAGATGTATCATGGTCTCGTAGCTCTTCCATTGAGGATAGCATCAACTTATTGAGCAATTAGTCAGCAGTTGTATTCTCTTTAAGAAAAGGAGGGTATGGGTGTGTTTAGCTAGTTAAAAGTATACTATTTAAATGGAATAGGAGGAGAATATAGGTAGTCTTTAGGTATCTTCTAGATAAGCTGGAAATTGGGAAAAATTATTTATTCCCCGTCTGTGAATTGCCTTGGTTTGGACAAATTTGTATTTCTTATTAATTCTTTGACTATCACTGGCTCTTCAGTGCCCATAAATCCCACAAACTATTATTGAAGATTGCAGTATTTTCAGTGGAAGGGCAATAGCTCAATGGCACAAAGCCCGGGCAGTGTGTGTGGAGGTCCTTGGCTGCCCAATCAGTGGTTTTCAATCAGTGTGCCGTGGCAGCCTGGGATGCCTCGAATAATGGTCAGGGATGCCACGGGCAACACTGGCCTATGTCCCTCTTTTCTTCACTCCCTCCTCTGATGCCCTCTCAGGTCTCTGCCTCCCAAAGGCTTGCACAGCTGTTTGTTGCAGCAGTCCTGGCTACAAGTTCCCTAGGTGAATGGTGTCTTTGGGGCTGGTCAAGGGGTGCTTCCCAGGCCCCCGTAGGGCAGTGTGAGGAGGCACCTCGCTTTGGGGCGGGGGGGGGCGGCAGCTCAGAAACCCAGGGCAGCAGCTGCTCAGAGGATTCCTAAGGAGAGGGGAGAAGAAAGGAGGCTGAGGGAACACTCCACAAAGGAGAGTGTTTGAAAAGGGGTGAGGGACTGCCTGCTCTGCAGGCAAGGCGTGATATAACTGGGCTCCTGATCCCTACAGGGGTGCTGCAGAAAGAATGCAGTTGGTCAAGGGAGCTGTGGACTCAAAAAGGTTGAAGACCTCTGCCCCACATCTACAATTTGGACTGGGAAAGATGCATTTTTGAAGCCCTAACACTGCTGCCTGTCAGTGTAGACAGTACTGTGCTAGATGAACCAATGGTATTAGGAAGCTTCCTTTGTTCCTAAGAAGAGCAGCTTTGCATTCATGACTGTTTTATACCAAGTGGGGACCTTGGCCTAATTTCATGCAGTTGGCAAGGGGCAGGCGGAAGGTGCCAGAACGAAAGGTTCACTTTGTTCTTTAACCTTGTATACTGCTTTCAGATGAAGGGTGCTATACAAATTTAATAAATAGATTTAATTTTTTTTAAAAAAAAAACTTTGTACTGTATATTGCTGGTATGCACTCCCTGAGATCTTACTCCCTAGGGAATGTGTCTCTTGAAAGTAAAAAAGTTTCCCCACCCTTGGTTTAGATCATAACCTCCTACATGTGGCTGGATAATTTGCAAGCCTTCGTTAAACTAGAGACTGTGGTTGCCTAAAATATCTGTTGCAGCTGAAAGGAAGTGTGAAACCACAAAACTCTGAACTGTTAAAAATGGATGATCTTTTAGTAGAATGGAACTTTTAGCATAAAGATGCACCCCCTAAAAGTGCTGTGTGTTTGAAAGTAAACCAGCCAGCAGTACACTCCTGGTGCTTGAATTTAACCATGTAATGCCTAAAATCAAGTGCACTTTGTCTTGAGCCTGAAGATTAAAGCATAGAGACAAAGGTGAAACCTTGCTTTAGCCTCCCCAGCTAAAGGAAACATACTCGTAAGGCATATAGAATCATAGAGTTGGAAGTCAGCTAGTCCAACGCCCTGCAATGCAGGAATCTCAACCAAAGCGTCCATGACAGATGGCCATCCAACCTCTGCTTTAAAACCTCTGAGGAAGGAGAGTCCACTACCTCCCTAGGGAGTCTGTTTCACTATTGAACAGCTCTTATTGTCAGAAAGTTCTTCTTGATGTTTAAGTCCGAATCTCCTCTCTTGTAACTTGAAGCCATTGGTTTGAGTCCTCCAGAGCAGGAGAAAACAAACCTATCTTCCATGTGATCACTCTCCTGATTCTTTAGAAATAAAATGGGGATAAGGCTCAAATATCTTGGTGTTGCCAAGACTTAATGCTTGTATGATTAACATAGGCAAAAAAAATATACTCACAAGTGTGGAGATGGAAATGGTTTAGGTTGTGGCTATCAGTGCTGCTTGGTAAGGTCAGAATTCTTGGTGATCCTGTTAGGGAATAATCTGTGTGTACTCATTATTTTACGTACTTATGCACACTTTTTGCTTGGTTTGTATGCTTTATTCATTTGTTTTCTTACATTTTATTAGGTCAGCTAATGGGAGGGGAGACATAAATGCTCAATATAGAATACTTTTTATTCAGCAAAAATTGAGAGTGTTTTATCTGTTTGTCATGCAGTATCTCCCCTGAACCTATATTTGAATAGAACTTGCATGTATAAGCAAGTCATAACATTACATTATTGATTCAAAGTGGGACCCACTCCATTAGTTTGAACGTGGAGGAAAGGAACAGACCAAAATCATTGCTGTTGGTCAAGAACTTCTGCATGCAAGAAAATAGACCAAGATAGATTTAACTACTGTATGTTGTTCGGAAGTGAGATACCATGAACTCTCACAATCTAGTACAGTAAGCCCACAACTTATGCATTTTTAAACTTGTGCGTATTCAGCTTTACATGTGTGGCCAAGAAAGAAAGGAAGGAAGGAAGGAAGGAAGGAAGGAAGGAAGGAAGGAAGGGGGGACAGGGTTCTGGGAAAAAGACTTTGGCAAGCAGCCCGAGTTCTTAACATGTGGTTTCCCTCCTTAAACTGTGCGAGTGTGTGTACTAGAGTGTCATCCAAGCTGCTACTTTTTATTTTTTGTAGAATAGATATTTGGTACTCGCTCAGTTCTATTTCTTTTCCAAACAGAGCTATTTTTAGTTCTCTGATGCCTTCCCAAGATCATCTTATTACTGAATCTGAAGCTACTCTGCAATACTCCTTAAATGTTTGTCAGTGTTCAGAAATCATTGATCTTTTCTTCAACCCCTGATTGATTTTGAGCTAAAGCAAAGGAACTCTTGGCTTTTAAGACTATGGATTTGCCTAAGCGTCATTCATAATTTTGCGGTGTATATTCCAAGGCTCTTATTAGGTAAATAGCTAAATGTGTCTGGTAGTAAATCTGCTTCATTTGATATATAAACACTTCCAAAAAGTAAATTCAAAGAATTACAGCTCTACCTGCCACACACATATTAAAATTCCCACCATGGTCTGCATTTAATTCATAAATATGAAGACTTTTCAGCATCTTAGTATTATTAATCATCTCATTTGGGTACTGTCCTCTTTTTAAGAAGGTCAACATAGCTGTCATGAGGTTCCTTCATTTATCTTTACAGCAACCCCTTGAGACTGACTTAGCTGAGTACAAGTGGAAAATGTATCTTTTTTTACATAATATGAAAATCTAGTTAGGTTAATCTTAGATAAATGACATATGGGAAGTTTCCAAATGGGAGTTTAATTTGCAAATGTGTTGTTTTGGCAACAGTTTTTTGTATTTTTAAATTATTGAATTTCTCCCTGAATGTGTAAATCCATACAAGATTGGGGGAAGTATGAGTTGATTTTTTGATGCCAAAAGTATCATGTGGGTGCTGAAGGAAACTGATATTCCTGAGGAGCACTGAACAAAATAAACTCTGCTATGGAATACTGCAAGTCCCAAAATAAAGCAAATATCCAATATCTGGCAACCAAAATGATTTATGTCTGTTAAAGTAAGGTAACCAGGAAATATTACAAAGTGTCCAGATTTTTAAAAACTATGTATGTATGCATTTATTAATTTTATACACCTCCCTCTTGCAAAACTCCAGAGTGCAATACAACAACATAAAAGCAATGCAAGGCAGTCATTTAAATAACTGGCTACTCAAGGAACATTTTATTATTTACTTTATTTCATAACAAATTTACACCACTTGATTGTAAAAACAACAACAAACAAACATCGAAGTGATGTACAAAAAAGATCAAATAAAACTATCACTAAGAATTAAGAGCAATAATTTAAGACCTTTGAATAGTTAAAATAACAATAAACGAAGCAGATTAAAACTCACATCAACATCAACATATCTCTGTAGGCTTGTCTAAACAAAAATGTTTTAGCAGGCGCCAAATAGGCAGGGAGTTCCAAAGTGTAGATGCTTCACACTAAAAGATCGAGGAAGACGGAGCAAAGAGAAATTTTCTCAAAAGAGGCTTCTACCTCTCCCCCGGTGCCATTTCATAAAAACAGTTATGCTGCCACTGCTGAATCACAATAGTACCACAGCAGCAGCATGGGGAAGCCACTTCAATTGATATCTATGTAGGCCGTGTGTAGCAAACAACTCTTCTTTACCCTCATTTTTTTTTATAGCTGACCTAAAGGAGATTATAGAACGCTAGAATGTTATTTGATATTTATCATAAATGTTTGGCTAACTAGGAATTTTTTTTTGGAATGGATATTGAATTTGAAATTCAAGGTGTTCAGACATGAACTTCAATTTTAAAGTGTACGTAAAAATGTAGACTCCTTACTTCAGTACTGTAAGGATTTTTAAGAAAACACAGAAATAGGTTTAGCATTTCAAAAGTCCACTGTGTAAATGGCTTCAATTCCAATAGCAGATCCCACATATATACGGAAGCCACCACTCAAGTTACTTCTAAATAGTGAGGTCCAGTAATAGAATTGTCAAAAAATATGAATGTATAGAGAGCACACTGGGCTGTTTGCCAGGTTCTGTTTCTTGATCTGTTTCTGGCTTGAATAAGCTGTTGCTGATGACAAGTAGCAATTTCAGATTGCGATGCCTGTAAATAAGGGCAGTTCTTTACCTGAAGTTTCTTTTTTCTTTTTTTATTAATGAAGTTTCATTAATAGGGTAACCATCTTCCATAATCGGATGTTACAGTGAACAAGTCCTGTATCACTCTCATAGGTCAAGAAAAGCTAATCCATTAGAATTAGCAGTCTTGCTTAGTCATTTGTAAGAGTTAAGCCGTCCAGCAGAAGCCTTAGAATGCCACTCAAACCAAGACCCATTGGAACAACACTGCCACTGCTGAGTCTACAGCTCCACCGGGCCATATGTCTAAATTTTCTCAGCAAATTTGCCGTTTATCTAAAAAAAAAGCTCACCAACGTTTGGGTTTTCCTAAAAAAAAAAAAAAGTGTAACAATTTGGGGGTGTTATGTACACATAATGCTAAGCCAAACTATGGCTTAATGTGATCCCAGATAGGAGGTTGTGGTGGCTAAACTCTCCCCAGTACTCCTCCTGCTGCTGCTGCTGCTGCTATGCTGTCCAGGAACTCAGGCTGTGGTTTGTCACCTTCAGATAAATCATGAGCCTGTGTTTGGTTGACATGATAAACCCAAAACATGGTTTAGCACCAGGTAGTGCAGCTGCAGTCAGACTAGGAAATAAGTGCAGTGGTTACAGTCTTCTCTCTGGGAACCCATGACATGGGCTAAGCCATGGCATGGCTAAATATTACATGCAAACTGGGTTTAATTAATGAGGGTATGCGATATACTCCATATTCTCCAGCGTCTCCTGTTCTAGTTTCCTATTGGTAATTTTCTTGCAGTTCCACACTGCAAATCTAAAAGGAAAATCTATTTTGGACAGGCTACAGGGAACTATTTGCTTCCTGTCTACTTCGTGAGCCTGAGAAACTAACAGACAGCCAAGTTGCCCTCCTTCCTCTCAATTGTTAAATTAGCATTTCTGTCTGTTGCCCGCAGAAACAGATGATGTGAGCTGGAACAAGTTACTTTTCTCACCTCTCATTTTGTATATACTGTGATAACATTAGAAAATGTTACTTAGCCTGGCTGCCCTTGGCTGTTTGAGGCAGGGTGATCTCTTGTCTGCCACAGGAGCAGCCACACATTAATGCAAATATGTCTATCTCTTTTTGTGAACTCAAGATATTTTTAGGTGTGTCGCAGAGTTCATTGTTACTGTTGCACTGCAGAATGGCATGAAAGTCATGGCTCTGGGAATATAACATGGTTTCACTGTTCGCTGATATTATTGTTGCTTCAATCCATCAACCTCTGATGGATGATTTAGAAGGATTGGGTCCAGCATCACTTTCGCTGTGCTTGTGTGCCAGTATCCATATTCAGCAGAGTTACATCTCAACGCAGCTCCTTCCTTGGTAGCGTCTTTGGGGTTGGAGGTACACACAGTAGGCAATAAACACTTATGGATGCCATAAAGATTCAGTCAAGTGTAGAACTTTACTTGATAGGCATAAAAGCGTATTGGTAGCAAATATATACAGACATTCACCACTGCCATGGTCAAGGCATGCTTAGAGTCCAGCAAGAGTCCAAGACACTCTGTTTCTCTCACCACAAGACACAAGCAAGAGACTCAGAAGTTATACAGAACCGTTGGTATCAGTACTTCCTGTCACACTGTGCATGTCCAAAGAACAGTTCCCACAGAAAATGTCCTTGCATAGACAAAACAATCTCAGCCTTCTGCTGCTTCTTGAGACTTCTTCTCTGTTCTTCTCTGTTTCTGGAACAAATGATTATCTCACACACAGAGAGAATATCCAACAATAATTTCATGCAGTGAATAATAGCTTAGAAGAGAATCAGAAGGCAGAGGATTGTCCAGGTGATACCTTTTCCTACAGCTGGTAGCACCTGCCTGAAAGTGCAAGAAAAGGTATTGCAAGAAAATATTAACTAGTACAAGGAACGTGAGCAGCTACTGTTGTGGACTGTGCTTCCTGCGGTGCTCCTGTTAGTCTCTAGCCTGGGATTTGCATTAGCAGAGACAGATGGAGGCTTCACAGTGTCTATGTGTAGCATGCAAGCATCGGGCACTCTGAATCAGCATGCCTAACAAAAAAAAATCCCAACCGCCTAGAAGCCAACTTGTATATTAGTTATACATTAAGGAGATCAGGAAAGTAGCCGATTCCTATGAGCAATGTAATGTGTGAAGATGGCAACTCTTGCAGTACTGTGGCAGCCACTTTTGTGGACAAGGAAATACATATTCAGCCACCCCTTTCATGGAAATTCCTGCTGTAGTACTGAAGAGTATCTGCCTAATTATACTGCTCGTATGACTAGATCATTGTCTATGCTACTAAATGCATATAGAGAGGCCAGTGGGATGTATGAATTAGCCATAAATTGGGTTCACCAGGTTCTCAGCTGTCTGTTCAGCATCTGTTTCTTGCAGAGTCACAGCCAAACCTGGAACTGATTCTACTTGCGACCAGAATAGCCCTTGTTCACTCTTCTTTTCCCTGCTGAGTTTCTGGCAGAGTTTTGCTGAAGTCTGTCTTTGTGAAAGGCACAATGAAGTAGTGCTTTTTCAGGCAAAGGGAAATGAGAGAACCACAGGGCGTGATTAACACTGGAATCTAATCTTACTCTTGCCAACAATGGGGTCTTTTCTTCTCCACCTGCTGGGCTGCTGTGAAGAATTAGAATTAGTAAAGAGGAATGTGTGTGAAATGCTTTTGGGTTTTCAGTAATTAGCAAATTATCAGGCGGATAATCTCGATGAACTGGGATCCAGAAAGGATGAAGATACATTATCACACAGTTTCAGTTCAGATTGTTTCTTGTTGAGAACATTTTTCTATGGAGCTAGGTCCTTTGGAGAGAGGAATGGGCAGGATAACTTGATCTGTTTTTCCCTTGACAGTCCCTGTGGCCTGTGACCACACTCAGAGACCTGGTTACAGCCTTATTGCACCAACCCAGAGTGATGTTGAATCATGTTAATGTTATGTGCTTTAAATAGAACTAATTTTTTGCAGAGTGATATAGTACTCTACTAGTTGCAGATTAGATACAGCCTAGGGATTTGTGTGTCTAGAGAGAAATAAAGGCTTAAATTGTTCTCTCATGGCCCTATTCACATCTTCATTGTATACATCAGGGAGAAAACAACCCCAGCCACTGCTACCTCATTGAATATAACTAATTAAATCAGGCACTCTGAATCAGTAAAAGCTTGACCACCTCAGGAGTGTATGCTAATTTCTCTTCCTTGAATTTCCTGTTTTAGCAAAAAGACACAACTCATGTGCATGGTAGATTATTAGTCCATTAGTATCCTCTTCCTTGTGTTGGGGAGAAGGACCGCTCAGTGGTAAAGCACATCTTTTGCATGCAAAAGTTCCCAGGTTCAATTCCTGGTATCTCCTGATATGACTGGAAAAGACTTCTGTCTGAAACATTGGAGAGTTGCTGCCAAATAGTCCAGTCCAGAGGTAGGCAGAAGGTAGATCAGGGTCCACTGGTAGATCTCTAGGTGATTTTCAGTAGATCAGCAAGTGCTTCTGATTTCCAGTTGTCTGAAAATAGCAACAACTAAAATTCTTTCACTTTCTAAATTAGGCTGATGGTGTGGGGGCCCTTGGCCTAGCTTTGCTAAAGCAATGCCTACATATATCTGCCCAACTGAGCCACCATTTTGCACCTGGCTCCAGTTGATAGATCTCAGTTTTTGCTGTTAAAAAAAAAGTACATCCCACACGTCAGAGGTCTGCTCATCCCTAGTGTAGACATTGTTGAGGTAGATGACAAATGGTTTGATGCTGTATAAAGAAACTTCCGGGGGGGGCATGGTTAAGAGACTAAGAGCAAGATAAAGTTAAGTTGTACATTCCTTCGTACTCCCTCCCAAGGTTTGCTTTAACCTGGGTATAATTTTTACTGTGCATCAGTACTAACCAGGATTGTGGCTAATCAGGATTGCCCTTGAGTTGAATAACCACTTCAAGCCCTGGTCCTAGATCTGATTACAGCAGCAATCCTGGCTACTGTTAATTTGTGATGCAGATGTAATGTTACACTGCCGAGGGTGGGAGAATGTGAGCTTGCAGAACATTCATGATATCCCTGTCATGCTAAGCAAATCAGGAATGTTACATCTATATCAGGCCAGAGGAAGAAAGTGAAAACATACACTAGCAAATTTCTGTCATTGTGTATCTGAACTTGGTGTTTTCACCCCTCCTCATAATGTTCCCAGTATCAACAAGAGCTGGGAGTTTTCTGGGATTGGGCAATTCTAAGAGATAGTTTTGGTATGAGTGATCCACAAGGGAGAGGGTATCAGGCAACCCTGCACAATCCCACAGCAAGCTTGCTGTTAACCTCAGATTGTGATAAACTCCTTTCTTTTTGCTGCTTAAGTCCTGCCTCATGCTAAATGGTTGCTTACAGAAAGCTTGTGGTAACTTCACATTATGGTGACGATATAGGGAAAATATCTGAACAAACATTAATTATGCAGTGTAATATTTCTGAATAGGGAACACACAATTAACTGGGTTTGAAAAAGTACAGCAATTCTCTTTTGCAGTGGATAACGAGGAGATGGCTGGTGTAAGTTACTTTTCCAGCATAGAGGAAAACAGGTTCACAGCTGAGCCTAAGTATATTAACTCATAAATGGGCAGAGAATTGCAGCCAGGGATTAAAAGGGCTGAGTATCAAAAGAGAAGTCCCAAGTATAAATTTAAAAGAAATGCATTTCATAGTTTCACTGCCATCTTTGCTTTCCCACTGCTTGATGTATTCATACCAAAGTCTATTCTACTTTCCATTCCACTCCATTCTTCTACCTGTCATTTTACCCTGAAAGCCTTTACAGTTTTTATTCAGCATTAGAACTATCCTCAGTCATCATATTGACTCTAATATCTGAGACCTACTCGGCAGGCAAGTGTACTGAAAGATGTATGTGTTTTCTAGGAGGAGGAATTAACAGCTAATAATTATAGTTACTAGCAACAAGAGAACTTAATATGCTCCAGCAGAATTTTATTCAGATAAATGTTGCTGTCTGTATTATTTCTTGCAGCATTTTAAATGTAAGACGGATCTTAAAATGTTCATATTTCTCACTATATAATCTTGCAAAGGAGGACACTGCAAGAAGTAGACAATTTCATGACATAATTCTTACTTTACAACAAGAATTATGGTGAATGAGCTGAAACTGAGATGAAAGGTTGCTCTGTCCATGATCCATGCAAGCTTTAGCTTTTTCTCTTTTTTCCCTTGGCAACAGGTTTACAAAGAACCTCTCTCCTGATAAGATCAACCTGAGCACACTCAAAGGACAGGGGCAGCTGACTAACCTTGAACTAGATGAAGAAGTCCTGCAGAATGTATTGGAATTGCCCACCTGGCTTGCCATTACTCGGGTCTTTTGTAACAAGGCTTCCATCAGGGTGAGTTAAATTATCAGCAAAAGCTTTTGCAGTACTGAAAGTATTTCCTGTCCTGACTGCATGCCATTCTTCCTACTTTCGTACTAAACAAGTGCAATCCTCACTCCAAGCTGCTCTGGCTTTGTACCCAAATCGCTAATCTTCCCATACATGTGCTATGAAATCTGCTGCAATAACTGGCACAAGAGGATCAAGTTCTGAACCAAGAGACGCTGCAGAAATTACAAGCAGACTGGTTAAATTCAGTTTTAAATTGATTGTTCTGTTTCATCTGAATTTGTTCTGTTTAAATGCATAATTGCAAGGATTGTATTTAGTAGTTGCAATTCAACATTTACACACAGAGCGCAATGTTCTCCTCTTGAAAATGTTGCCCCAAGCTCTTTTTGAAGCAGGAAATTGATTTTTCAGTTGATGTAAGCGAGTAATCGTTTAAGCTCCATTAGGATTACCCATAGTGACACAAACCCTGTGCAAAATGGTTTAGGAGATTGTTAATAAAAAGTGCAGCTTTGATTTGAACTGTTCCCAGAGTAATGACCCCATTGGCTCCTTTGCCTTCTTTGTTTAATACTCAGAGCTGCTTTTCATGTTACTGCTTTTTGATAGGGATGTTAATACTTGCAACATTTTAGGAACATTTTATCGGCTGAAACACCAGAAATGTCTGTTCCTTCTCAGTACATGTATGGAGAAACCACTGGAGAGTTGAAATTACTGACATTTTAATTTTTTTCTGACATATGTATTAATATGCTTGTTGATAAATTAACATGAGAAGCAGCCCTTGCAAGAAATGCAAAGCAAACACAATAAGGGAGTGGACTGTTTGTTATACTCCCAAATATGAGACTGTATAACTAATGCAAACAGCAAGATTTCTCATGTGTAACATGACTCAGGATTTGATCTGCATGCGCATTGGCAAGCTTGGTTATGAAAAATGTAACAGGCCCAATCTTTTTCAGGTTAATGGAAGGTTACATAAAAAACAGAAATTACAGAAACCAGCGAGGTGAAGGTTTCATTTCATTGTCTCTAGAAAGACCATCTCATACTTCAGGGTCTCGGTACTGGACAAGTGTTTTAAAAGATAGCTGGAAAAGGGGCTTTGTTCACTAACATTTAACAGCATTTCAGGTTTTGAATAAGGGTTATGAGGAGCTCATTACAGTAATTACAGTCGTACCTCGGGTTGAATGTGCTTCGGGTTGAGCGTGTTTGAGTTGCGCTCCGCGGCAACCCGGAAGTAATGGAGCGGGTTACTTTCGGGGTTTGCCGCTCGCGCATGCGCAGACGCTCAAAATGATGTCACGCGCATGCGCGGAAGCAGCAAAACGTAACCTACGCAGGCGCACCATCGCGTCTTACGTTGCTTTCAGGATGCGAAAGGGGCTCCGGAACGGGTCCCATTCGCATCCCAAGGTACCACTGTACATTGAGTTGGATACAAATATGAAGTTAACATAACAATTATGCAAGGGGGATAACTGATTGGGGAATCCTCAGATGCTCTGGAGTAGGGGTAGGCAACCTAAGGCCCATGAGCCAGATGCTGCCCAATTGCCTTCTCAATCCAGCCCACGGACAGTCCAGGAATCAGCGTGTTTTTACATGAATAGAATGTGTCCTTTTATTTAAAATGCATCTCTGGGTTATTTGTGGGGCCTGCCTGGTGTTTTTACATGAGTAGAATGTGTGCTTCTATTTAAAATGCATCTCTGGGTTATTTGTGGGGCATAGGAATTTGTTCATTCCCCCCCCCCCAAAAAAATAGTCTGGCTCACCACATGGTCTGAGGGGCAGTGGACTGGCCCACTGCTGAAAAAGGTTGCTGACCCCTGCAGTCTGGAGGGTCTTCCAATTCCCTGGAGCCTCCTTTCATGGGTATGGGAAATTACAGAGAGGTGGAACTGGTAACTTTCCTAAATGGGTGGAAATGCCTTTGGCTGGTGCAGCGGGATCTTTGGATCCAAGCCATTGTTTCCTGTTTGGCTGTATATTGTACTTGGGCATCTGATAAAGTAGGCATGAAGGTTCATGACACAATAAATCTAAAGACCCAAAGCACTCTTTGTTCTTTATCAAATGTCTTCTGCATGCAAGGGTACAAGAAATAGTATTGTCCTCAAACAGCTTGTATTTCCAGCTTGCTTTTACAGTGTCACTTTTCAGAGCAGCGGTTTGCTGGAACTGATCTTATTACTGTCACCCTGAATCTATTTAGCCCTTGTGACAGTTCGTGTTTATTTTACATCTGCTTTCTTGTTACAGATCCAGTGGACAAAGCTGAAGACTCACCCAATCTGTCTGGTAATGGCCTTGCTTACCTGTTAGTGAGAACTTGTAACTCTAGATTGTTTCAGAAAAAGAGAGAGCCTGTGTTTTCAATGCTGGAACTTAAGGCTATATACTTCTGCTGTTGATCAAATTGGTGCCAGCATAGGGCTATTTCCAATATTGCAACTTTCATTTAGAGATATAGTCCTGTATAATTCCAATGATTAAAATTAAAATGTAGGAAGGAAAGAACTGATACCTAACCCACTAGTGAAATAAACTTTCCATATACACATTTCGTTGTATATTAGCCATTTTTTTGTATTATAATGTTCCTTCTTGCATTTTACTAGTTGCTTCCAAGGCAAACATCTAGTTTTGATTCAGTTGTGATTCATTGTGTTAAGTCACTTCTGAGATTATTGCCTTACCTGTGTACACTCAAAAATTATACACAAATGCACAGTTTTGTGTTTTTTAGAGTAGTGACTTGTGAGAATGAAATAATTTTTTTAGCATGGTTGTAATAGGCTAAGTAAAGGTCTTTTCTTTTCAGATCTAACACAAAAATGTCTTTTGTATTGTAATTTTTATTTTTATTTTGTGAGCAGCAGCTAATTGGCCCTTTTGAGGGGATGAGAATACTGCTGGGATTTTTAGGGACATTTGACACACGTGTACAATATGTCAGTTCCTTACCTAGAAATGTCTGTCATATAGAAATGTTGCAATGTGTAAAGTAGACATAAATTTGCCCTGAATCTAGGCATACATTTTAATATATTTTAGTATTTAACTTTTGTATGTTTTATAGTACAGTTGTGATTTCCCCCCCTTGATTTTACTATTTTATATTTTGTAAATCACTTTGATTGCTTTTAAAATAATCAAGCGGTGTATACATTTTATGAAATAAACTAAATACAATCGATTATGGTGGAACTATATATTTTCTTGCAGACAAGTGTTCTCTAATTTGCCTTTTCTGGAATAAAGTAATGGTGGGAGTTGTCAACATATACAAGGGTAAATAACTGAGTAGGAAGAAAAGGTATTTAATCCCACTTGTTTGCCAATACTTGACTGGAGATTCCCCCAATCTCAAGGCTGTTTTCCCCCTAGCTGAACTTACTTACAGTTTCAAAGTTTGAGTAGGCAGGATATAAAATAATGGTAGTAATAATAATTATATTAAAGGGTGGTAGCCAACTAAGGCTTACTCAAAAGTTTATTTCAATGGGTCTCATGATAATTTACCAATATTAATACACTTTTATAAAGGACTATATAGACTTGGGAAGCATATGAAAGAAAGAAGAAAAATGAGGGACAACATCCAAAACAGAGAACAGCCAAGTAGATCATACAGAAGACATTGCTGTGTAAATAATTGTATAAGAAGATTTGCCCTAGGAAGGTTTTGATACTTGAAACCTATTGGGTTTACCAGACTTGTTTGCCTAGCCTCTCATTTGTGCTAGTAATTAATCCTGCAGTTTCAGAAGGAGCCTGAATATCTTAAACCCAAACCTTTAGGATAGCTAATGAACACTTCTTTCTTAGGTAACTATACTTTTCCATGTCTTGTTTCCTTGCTATGTTCACAGTTGTTGGATAAAGTTGAAGTGGAGATGCGAACATGTGAAGAGCCCCGGCCACCCAATGGACAGTCTCCTATTGCCCTTGCTTCAGGACAAAGGTTAATATTACTTGTAACCAACATTTGTCATTGCAGTGTTTTATGTTACTGTTTAAATGATGTGTTGGGTTTGACTTTGTAATCAAGTTTTCTACTTTTCAATTCCTGCTCCTTGAGATTTTACTGAAAATCTGGACACTTACGTTGAGCCTGTACGACAGAATACAGAGCCTGACTTCTGTATTGACAAATAAAGTATTATACGTTTAGACTCCAAACCACAACAAATTCTGCTTTTATATGGTTTTGGTGTAATAGCAACCCTCCTGTGAGTCTTGTGTAGTTTTTCCTTGATCCTTTTCTTTCTTTCACAAAATGAAGCCAGGGAGGCTACATTCTTTTGCAGAAACCTGGGGAAATGATTCTTAACCTTTCCCCTGCTTAATAATTCCACTAAGAAAAATTACAGGCTTTTTTCTTTTTCTTCTTTGCACTGTAGGATCTAGATGGGGGACCTATTTATTTATTTATTTATTTATTTATTTTGCAGGCTGGAGGTTCCTTACCCCCTGCTACAACATTTCTGGCTTCTCTGCTGGATGTGACTCTGTAAATGAGTATTTTTGTTAATGTGGAAAGAATTATGTGGCCCTATACATATTGTACACAGGTCCATAGCTGTCAACTTTTCCCTTTTCTTGTGAGAAATCCTATTCAGAATAAGGGAATTTCCCTTTTAAAAAAGGGAAAAGTTGACAGCTATGCACAGGTCCCACTTACTGAAGACAATGGAAATTGTTTGTCGGGCAAGCATTCACATAATGAGTCCATAATTTCCATTGATTCTTATGGGAACATTTCTAATTGGGGATGTGTCTCTTTCCCCTCTCTCCATGGTTTCTTCTTAAAATGGTTGCAGCCAACCAGCAAAAGTAAGACAAAGAAAATATTGACTTCAGAGAAGTCTCTCCTGTTCCCAAATTTGTCTGATCTCTCCTGCTCTTTGATTTGTCTGATCTCACTACCTCCATCCCTCCCTGCGTGGTTTTTATCTGAAAATGGCTGCTACCAACCAACAAAGCCCAACAAGCAAGGAAATAAGGAAGCAGGGAAACTCCAGATGTTTGGATATCTGAATCTGCAGAGTATATAGTAAAGTTTAGGAATAATTTTTTTATGTTTGGATAAGTGAATTTTCAGGGTGGGCAGATAGTGGAACCTGCATGTATACTCTGTTTAATTAGTTGCAGCCACCAGAGTGGTACAGACAGGGTGGCATTGCTTACCCGGATTCTGAATGCGATATGTTGCTTCCAGTAACTGAGAAGGAGTGTGGTGCAGTGGCAAGAGCCCATGCTGCCCCAGCAACTGCTTCATGTTGTTTCATGTTGTTAATGATAAATAGTAAGGCGTGCGGGTGGCGCTGTGGTCTAAACCACTGAGCCTCTTGGACTTGCCAATCAGAAACTTGACAGTTCGAATCCGCACAATGGGGTGAGCTCCTGTTGCTCTGCCCCAACTCCTGCCTATCTAGCAGTTCGAAAGCACACCAGTGCAAGTAGATAAATAGGTACCACTGTGGTAGGAAGGTAAACAGTGTTTCTGTGCTCTCTGGTTTCCATTACGGTGTTCCATTGCACCAAATATAACTTGCTCCTTTTTGTTTATTACTGTAGGATCATAATTGCTCATGAGTGTTTCAGTTTATAAATTGAATACAATTACTGAATACATTATAATATCCTGAAACATCAGAATTTCACATTCATGAGCAGAGAGACATTTCATTACTACAGTGTTCCTTGATACTGAAGAAGGGTTGGAGAGTATAAGCACGGAGGTCACATCTAGCTTGTGAATCTGCTGTGTTTAATACCTGCCTAGCAGAAACTTGCCTTGTAACAATGTTATGTCATGCTGCAATGATCGGATTTCCTGCCCTTTTAAAAGCCCTTTCCCTCCTTACAGTGAATATGGCTTTGCTGAGAAGGTAGTAGAGGGTATGTTTATTGCTGTCAATTCCATCACCATCAAGATCCACTCCAAGGCCTTCCATGCTTCTTTTGAACTGTGGCAGCTTCAAGGATACAGTGTCAACCCCAACTGGCAGCAAAGTGACCTCCGCTTCACCCGCATCACTGATCCAAACAGGGGAGAGGTAAGACCCTAATTAAATAGTCTCTTATTTGAAATCTCCTCTGCTGACTCACAAGGATTTGCAATACAGTGGTACTTCAGGTTAAGTACTTAATTCGTTCTGGAGGTCTGTTCTTAACCTGAAACTGTTCTTAACCTGAAGCACCACTTTAGCTAATGGGGCCTCCTGCTGCTGCCGTACCGCCGGAGCACAATTTATGTTCTCATCCTGAAGCAAAGTTCTTAACCTGAAGAACTATTTCTGGGTTAGTGGAGTCTGTAACCTGAAGCGTATGTAACCTGAAGCATATGTAACCTGAGGTACCAATATATAGACATTCAATGACACCCCCACGCCCCCCTTTAATAATCTGCTACCTATCCAGCTGGTTACAGCAACCTTCTTTGAAGCTATACTTTCAAGGGGTTTGACTCTAAACCAGCTTCCCACACACTGAGAAAGCGAACCTTCACACACTAAGAAAGCAGGGAACCACCTGGTACTGCCAGTCTTGTTGGGGTTCCCTGTCTGTGCTTATTTCTGCTGGCAGGGAGCCCTGTTTGCAAAGGAGTAATTGGGAGCTCATCTTAACCTTCTGGTTGTCATGTATGGGGCAGGTGGACATGGTTTGTGGGAAACAGCCTTGTGGCTCAAATTGCAACCTGTGCCAGGCCTAATTAGACCCAAAGGATAGAGGATGCCCTAAGGCTGCTGTTGGCCACATCTCATTCTGAAACAAGGTGGGATGCTGAAGAGTTCTATTGTTTCCCCTAGAGTGCAATCACTCATTTTCTTCCTGTTTCAGTAAAGTATGTTTCCTAATTTGCTACAGTACATTGTATCCATCTTTAAAAGTTCAGCATTCTTCCCTTTTTGTCTTTGTGCTCTCTCCCCTCTCTGTATAGGTTCTAACATTTAAAGAACTCACCTGGCAAACGCTTCGCATAGAGGCAGATGCTACAGAAAATGGAGATCAAGATCCTGTCACCACCCCGCTAAGACTTATTACGAACCAGGGCAGAATCCAAATATCTCTTAAGAGAAAGGCAAGTATGGAAAGCGCAGTTGGATGAAATACGTAGTAGGCCCCACAAGTATGTTCATATAACATCCTTTGGTCTTCTACTGAATATTGGAGATCTGAAATTCTTTGCTTATGCAGTCATTCTGCATTCAATTAGAAAGTCTGTGTTCTGTAGCTGTAATGAACTATTAAAATTTGCATTTTATTTTCTTTTTATTTCTTAAGGTTTTTGTGAGGGACATTGTGTGGCATTGCAGTGTCATGTAGTGGTTAAGAGCGGTAGATTCGTAATCTGGTGAACCAGGTTTGCCTCTCCGCTCCTCCACATGCAGCTGCTGGGTGACTTGGGCTAGTCACACTTTTTTGAAGTCTCTCAGCCCCACTCACCTCACAGAGTGTTTGTTGTGGGGGAGGAAGGGAAAGGAGATTGTTAGCCGCTTTGAGACTCCTTTGGGTAGTGATAAAGCAGGATATCAAATCCAAACCCTTCTTCTTCTTCTTCTTGCAGTATGTTTTGTCTCAAACAGTAATAGAGAGGAGTGGGAATTCATAGTTAACATTAGGGTGTGTAATAGGTGTATAAAAGCAGAGGTCAAGGTACTGGAAACTATGCTCGAAAAAGAAATCAAACTCCCAATTTAGGGCCATCTCAAGTTTCCTCCCCCCCCCCCCAAAAAAAAAAGAAAATATTTTTTTAAAAAAAAAACTTCAGCTTGTCCAATGTCTGTCATGTTCTCCAGATTGTATGCCCTCCTTTAGACACTGTAGTAAAGCCCATGGCTGTGCAGATACCAATCACCCTACAGAAGTACATCATTCTTCACATATGATAACTTGATTATTATATACAAATTCCCACAGTGAGATGAGTGCTTGAAACACCCACACAGCATAATCTGTTCGTTTTCATGCTCTAGCAAGTTTAACAACGCAGCCTGTTCCTTTCTTCTTCAGATAAAAGTGATAAATGCTGAGCTATGAGCATGCCGGCAAATGTAACTTCCATCACATACCCAAACTAGATATCTGCAATCAGCCAGAGGCGTTGCCTACTTCTCACTTTGCTGTTGTTGCACATGTCCACTGAAATTCAGTTAATTAGTTCTGTGAAGTCCCATCAGCAAAGGGAGTAAATGTTTTTGGACCAGATGTTTATGCTAAACTTTTTTTCTGTTTATGAGACAGACAAAGGATTGTAATGTGGTGGCATCCAAGCTCATGTTCCTTCTTGATGACTTGCTGTGGGTGCTGACTGATTCTCAGCTGAAGGCAATGATGAAGTATGCAGAGTCCTTGAGTGAAGCCATGGAGAAGTCAGCCCAGCAAAGGAAAAGTTTGGCTCCAGAACCTGTCCATGTAAGCAGCTCTTCCTTACATGCTATGATGGTGTTCAGTAGAATAAATAGAATTTATTATTTATAGCCCTTCCATCTGGTTGGGTTTCCCCAGCCACTCTGGGCGGCTTCCAACAAAGTATTAAAATACAGTAATCAGTTAAATATTAAAAGTAAATAGCAAAGACATTAGTGAAGAAGCTTTTACTGGGTATAGAATTTTCTGTCACTGTCAGATGGCTGCCCTTTTGCCTTTCACATAGTGGCCACTGCAGAGATTTTGCTTGCTGAGGAACAAAACATATTAAATAGAAATGGACAGTTCTACCATCTCTTTTCTGCCACTGTTTTTTTAAAACCCTCTTGAGCCCTCTTCTTCAAATGTTTCATGCATTGGTATCCCTTTTATGCCCCTTCCCCCATGTTCTCTCTTTAAACCACCCATTAAATTGCGCTAACTGCCTTTTAAAATCTTTATTAACTTGGTGTTGAGATAGCATAAGCAGTCTGTGCTTAAGATGATCCAATTTTATTTTCCATAGTAACTTTCAAACTGACTTCCTAAAGAACATCCCACAGATTTTTGGCTCAGTAATTATGTAGAGATGTAAAGTCAGTGAAGAGAAGAGATGGGAAGAGCTTTAGAGAGGGCAGCCTTGTACTCAAAACTGATGAAATTCAGAGGCGTGATAGTAACAATAACAATATACATAAGTGTCAGGGCTGCCTCTAGGTCCCAGCTCACAGAGGACCAACGCTAGTCAGTAATAACGTACAAAAGTCTTTATTGACGGGCTTCCGGAGGCGGCGCGAAACAGCAATGGCGGTCCTCTTCGCGCTGTGAAGAGGGGCTCCGCGGAAAAGGGTCGTCCGCTACGGCAAAGCGGAGACCCGTTAAGAAAAACCACAGGTAGAGTGAGCCTGTGGTCGTGGGACTCGGCGGGCACCAAGAGCGACCTCGGAAACGAAGAAGGGACCCCGTAAGGGGCTCCGGAACGTGGAGGGGGTAGCGGTGCTGTGAGTTCATCGCTCTTTCCGCGGGAGTGAAGCCGCGCGGCTGCTGCTGATGAGCGCTGACCTTTCTTCCTTGAACATTCGATTGGAATCAACTTACTCGTGAGTAAGGTTTTTGAGATTTGGGACTCTAAATTTCTGAAATTTGGCTGAAAGCGGGAGACGTTAAAAAGGAAGTCCGTCTTCCGGCTCTGTTTAAACACCAAGCAAAGAGCTATAAATCTGAAGCGCTGAGAGGGACTTTTAAGAAGTTGGAGTACACCTTGCAAATTCGAATTAAAGTGCATGGAAAGTTAAGAAAAGTTGAGAATTTCTTTTTTACAAGAGGATATAGGCAGCAACCTCTTCCTTTCTCTTTTGTGTGGATTACAAAGTTTCAAAACAGCTCTCGGGCTGTCTGGATACAAAAATCATCAGACTGCGGTAACTGTATATAAGACTTTAAAGTTACTTTGGGGCTACTTTTGTGGTTACAAATAAGGAACTGTGCATGCACCACTGTAAAGAACACGTACTCTCTGCTAGTTTAAATGAACTTTTGAAGGTTCTACCCCTTGGTTTTCGGTTTTTCTTTAACTTTTGGAACTTTTTGGAACTTTTAAAGAGGGGAATTTAATGGTGGAAACTTTTCACTTTTGTTTTCTCTTAACTTTTGGGAAGCTCCCCCTACTGGATTGTGGAATATATAGTCTCTGGGAACTGCAGGGTTTTTTGTAAAGCTTCTGCCTGGATGTTTACCTTTCGGTTTGTCTTTCCCATGGGATTTACAATTTGACCTTGCTACATGGACAGCTGTGGAATGAGTGGAGCCGCAAAAACAAGAGCTGCCAAAAAAGCAAAACAATCTGAGCTAATACAAACAACCTTGCCGGTGCAGCCTCGCAGATCATCAGTTCCAATAGTTACAGGTCTGCAAGAAGGAGAAATTAAACAGCCAGCTTTTCGGGACATGGCTGCAGGAGGACTAGATCCTGTATCTAAGGAAATTTTGGAACAGCTGGCAGCGTTAAATAAAAAGGCAGATGAGCAGGCCTCTAAGTTTGATCAGGTGACAGCCACAATCAACAAATTGACTGACCAAGTTTCTAAAAATTTAGAGGCCATTGGAAATTTGCAGGCAACAACAGCAGAAAATCGTAAATTAGCCGAAGAAGCAAATTTAAAGGCAGACCAAAATAAAAAGAGGATAGAGGAAGTAAGAGGAGAAGTAAGACCACTGAGCAGACAGCTTAATGAACAGCAAGCCTACCTGTCCATGGCAGAATTGAAAAACCGGGAAAGCAACCTTAGGATTAGGAATATACCAGAACTTGAGAAAGAAGATTTGATCAGCTACCTGACGGCAGAAATATCAAAGTTCTGGGGTATCGCAGAAGACAAGGACTTTAAAATTGTCACCGCCTTCAGGCTGGGAAGAGTAGCAAAGAAGGACAAACCAAGAGATTGCTTGGCCATTTTGAGATCTAAGCAAGAAAAAGATAACATACTCGGCCTTCATTTTAAAAATACATTGGTGATTCAGGGAAGAACTGCAGAAATCTTCAGAGACATCCCGAAACAGCTGTTGGATTTAAGAATTGCATATAAAGACCTCGCAAGCCTACTGAGAAACAACACAATCCCTTATAGGTGGGAATTCCCTCAAGGACTATCCTTCAGCATTAAAGGGAAAAAAGTGAGAATTAGATCAGCAGAAGACCAAGAAAAATTTTTGAACGACTACGGGGAGGACCTTCGGAAAGGAGTAGCAGGTGCCTGGCCACCACCTCCGCCTGGTGCATTACCTCCAGATCTTGACAGCAAGAAAGACACTCCTACTGGCTAACAATTTGATTCAAGATGTCTCTGCAGCTATTTAGTTGGAACATTCATGGTGCAAATTCCCCTGAGAAAAGGAAAAAGATTTTTCACATATTGAGAAAGGAACAATTGGACATCATATGCCTACAAGAAACACATGTGACTAGGCTCCATAGGAGAGTTTTAATTAACAAAAAATTAGGCCAAGAATTTGTTTCCTCAGACAAAGTTAAGAAAAGAGGAGTAGTGATTTATGCAAAAGAGAACCTAGCACCAAAGTTGATATTTAAAGATGAACAAGGAAGAATTTTGGCGATTGAAATCCAAACACAAGGAGAAAAATTTTTGATAGTAGGAGTATATGCACCAAATGAGGGGAAAGCGGAATTTTACAAAAAGCTGCATGAGATAATGTTGGATCATATAGACTACACTAACATCATTTTGATGGGAGATATGAATGGAGTCGTCTCTACACATATGGATAAGTCACAAAACCAAAATTTGACTAAAGATGGCAGACTACCTAAATCTTTTTTTGAACTGACAGACAATATGGACTTGATCGACATTTGGAGGACCAAAAACCCACTAGGTAAAGAAGGGACTTTCTTTTCTGAGGCTCACCTATCATGGACAAGAATTGACCAAATTTGGATAACTAGAGGGCTGGCCCCTAAGACAAAAAAAATAGAGATCTGCCCTAAAACCTGCTCCGACCATAACGCATTGAAAATGGATCTGAGACTTGTGCCAGCTGGATCCTTCAGATGGAGAATGAATGACACTTTGTTCAGAGATCAGGAGATTGTGAAGAAGGCCCAAAAAACGTTGAAGGATTATTTTGAAATCAATATGAATACCCCGGTGGACAAGAGAACAATCTGGGACGCAAGCAAAGCTGTAATGAGGGGGTTTCTGATTCAACAAAATTCTATTAAGAAAAAACTCTGGAATGGGAAAAGAGATAAGATTTTAGAGAAGATACGAGAGGGTGAAAAAAGACTTAGACTTAACCCAAAGTCAAAAGAAGTGTTAAGAGAAATTAAGTTCCATCAAGCACAATATGCCAAATTGATAAACCAAGAAGTAGAATGGAAAATTAAACAAATGAAACAAAGATCTTTTGAATCAGCAAACAAATGTGGAAAATTATTAGCATGGCAGCTGAAAAAGAGACACAAATTGAATTCTATTACCAACTTGGAGGTTGATGGAGAAAGTATTCAGAAACCAGAAGAAATTAGAAAGTGTTTCCAGAGATATTTCAAAAAACTGTTTACTCAAGGTCCACAGGCGGAGGAGGAGATTATTCAATTTTTAAAAAGTAACGGATTGAAAAAATTATCCCAAGATAAACAAACAACCCTGAATTACAGAATAACACAGCAGGAAATAGAAAGTGCCATTCAGAACATGCAATTGGGGAAATCCCCAGGCCCAGATGGACTCACCTCCAAATATTACAAGGTTTTAAAAGATTATTTGATTCAACCATTAGTGGAGGTGTGTAACCAAATTATGGAGGGGAAGGGGGCTCCGGAATCGTGGAAAGAAGCATTCATCACTTTGATACCAAAATTGGAATCTGAAAAGACTCAACTCAAGAATTATCGTCCTATTTCACTCCTGAATGTGGATTATAAAATTTTTGCTGACATTCTGGCAAGTAGATTTAAAAAAGTTCTGAATGAAGTAATTCATAAAGACCAAGCAGGCTTTCTCCCTGGTAGATATCTGTCTGACAACACTAGGAACATTATAGATGTTCTGGAGCTACTACAGACAAATTTGAACACAAGAGCTGTATTAATTTTTATAGATGCAGAGAAGGCCTTTGACAATATATCTTGGAAATTTATGAAGAGAAATTTGGAAGGGATGGGAGTGGGAGGGGCGTTTCAAAATGGTATAGAAGCAATCTATTCAGAGCAAAAAGCTAAATTGATAGTGAATAATGTGGTGACAGAAGAGTTCAGAATTGAAAAAGGAACACGACAGGGGTGCCCCCTATCACCCCTGCTATTTATTTCGGTCCTGGAGGTATTGCTGAACTTGATTAGGAAGGATCGGGAGGTACAAGGAATACAGGTCGGAGGTAAACAATACAAGTTGAAGGCCTTTGCAGATGATTTGGTTTTAACACTACAGGAGCCAGAATCTAGTACTAAAAGAGCTTTAGAATTAATTTATGAGTTTGGTCAGGTGGCAGGATTCAAGTTGAACAAACAAAAAACAAAGGTTTTGGCGAAAAATCTGACTTCTTTAGAAATAGATGAGTTTCAGAAAGAAACGGAGTTAAATGTGGCTAAAAAAGTGAAATACCTGGGGGTGAATTTGACTGGGAAAAATTTGAATTTATTCAAAGATAATTATGAAAAATGCTGGATTGAAATTAAAAAGGATTTAGAAATCTGGTCAAGACTAAAACTTACCTTGTCGGGAAGAATTGCAGCTGTAAAGATGAATGTATTGCCAAAGATGTTATTCTTGTTTCAAACCCTGCAGATCGTGGATAGAGTGGAGTGTTTTGGAAAGTGGCAGAAGGACATTACGAAATTTGTCTGGCAGGGCAAAAGGCCCCGGATAAAACTTAAAATACTAACAGATGCTAAAGAAAGAGGGGGGTTTGCCCTGCCGGACTTAAGGTTATACTATGAGGCAGCATCCTTCTGCTGGCTGAAGGATTGGTTTCTACTAGAAAACACTGATGTCCTAGATCTGGAAGGGTTTAACAATGCTTTTGGATGGCATGCATATTTGTGGTACGACAAGGTAAAGGTACATAAATTGTTCAAGAGCCATATTGTCAGGAAAGCTTTGTTTAATGTCTGGACTAGATACAAGGACTTATTTGAAAATAAGACACCGAGGTGGTTGTCACCAACGGAGGCGAAGACCACCAAAGTACTTAACATGGAGAGTGGTTGGGCTAAATATTGTGAGATAATAGAAAAAGTTGGAGATAATTGGAAGCTGCAGAGTTTAGAAAAAATAAAGGACAAGGTGCGAGACTGGTTTCTCTATGCCCAAATTCAAGAGATGTTTAAAAAAGATAAAAAGATTGGTTTCCAGGTGGAAAAATCAAAATTAGAGACAGAACTACTTGAACCTAAGACGAAAGTGCTCTCAAGAATGTATAACTTGCTGCTTAAATGGAATACACAAGATGAGTTAGTTAAATCAGCTATGATTAAATGGGCTCAAGACATTGGTTACAACATCATGTTTGAAGACTGGGAAAGGTTATGGAACACCGATATGAAATTCACGGCATGTAGTGCCTTGAAAGAAAACATTATGAAAATGATATATAGGTGGTACATGACCCCAGTCAAACTTGCAAAGATTTACCATTTGTCTGATAAAAGGTGTTGGAAGTGTAAGGAAGCTGAAGGAACGTTCTTTCACCTCTGGTGGACATGCCCGAAGGTGAAGGCATTCTGGGAAATGGTTTATAATGAGTTGAAAAAGGTATTTAAGTATACCTTTACTAAGAAACCAGAGGCCTTTCTCCTGGGCATTGTGGGCCAGAGAGTGACAAAGAAGGATAGAACTTTCTTTTTATATGCAACTACAGCAGCAAGAATTCTATTGGCTAAATATTGGAAGGTACAGGAGCTACCCACGCTGGAAGAGTGGCATACGCAGCTGATGGACTATATGGAACTGGCCGAAATGACTGGCAGAATCCGAGACCTGGGAGAAGAGGCAGTGGAAGAGGACTGGAAAAAATTTAAGGACTATTTACAAAAACATTATAAGTTATGTGAATGTTGAGAATTTGTTAAGTTTTTAGACAACAAGCTTCAGATTTCAAATTTTTGGTATTGCTGAATTTAAGTTCTGATGATGAAATGACTAAAGTCTAGGGTAAAGTTTCTATATTGAGGACTGTTGGAATTGTGAACTAACAATATTTCCCCTAAACCTAATATACAATTGAGGAAAGTACAAAACACAGGAAACAAGGTATTAATTTGCTGTAACTTTATTTTATTGAAAAAGATGCAGGGGGTGGAAGATGTGGGGAAGTCCAGTAGATCATGAAAAATTGTTTTGTAAAGTAAGATCTCTTTTTTGCTTATAATCTTTTTCTTTTTCTTTCTGTAAAACTGCCTTTGTTGAATAACTGACGATGTATCTGACCTTGGAAAAAAGCAAATAAAAATATTATTATAAAAAAAAATAAAAAAAAAAAACAAAAGTCTTTATTGACGATTAGTTTCCATTTCCAAACCGCAGCGTGCAGCTCTACGTCTAGAAGCTAGACCGGCGAAGCTCCATCTGAGTCTCCGCCCCCTGTACACCAGTTTAAGACTCTAGCCTTACTCCACCTCTTCCGTTGCTCTTTCCTCCTCTGGGTCCTTCTGCCCCCTGGGGTTTCCTCCTTTCTGGACTCTTCTGACGCTGACCCCCCTGATTCTTGCCCCTCCTTTCGGCGCGCTTTAGGACCTGGCTCCCTATCCGGGCTATCTGCTGTGCCGCTCGCCTGTACATTTGAACTTGGCGCACGCGCCCAGCCGGCAACCTTCCTCTCGACCGTTTCCCCGCTCTCCGATGGAGGCGTGGTCAATCCTGACTCATCTCCTCTCGCTGGTGGTGGGAACACTGGTCCCGATGCCTGGGACTCCTCCCCCCCACTGCGCTCTGGTGGGGAAGCTGGTCCTGATTTCCAACTGCTGCTCTGGGAGTCCCCGCTGGCCCCTTCCTTCTGGGGTGTCCCCCTTGGCACCCCCCTTGCCCTGGCCACCGGCGCTCCCTTCTGTGAGTCTTCCGATTTGCTGGACAGACTCCAGGAATCCCTCGGGCCACTGTCACCCCCTACACTGCCCTCGGATTCCTCCCCCTCGCTCTCCATTTCCTCCCTCTCCTGTGCCTCTGCTCCTGAGCCCCTGACATAAGCAGTCTGTGCTTAAGATGATCCAATTTTATTTTCCATAGTAACTTTCAAACTGACTTCCTAAAGAACATCCCACAGATTTTTGGCTCAGTAATTATGTGGAGATGTAAAGTCAGTGAAGAGAAGAGATGGGAAGAGCTTTAGAGAGGGCAGCCTTGTACTCAAAACTGATGAAATTCAGAGGCGTGATAGTAACAATAACAATATACATAAGAATAAAAGAAGATCCCTGCTGGACTTGTAAAGAGGCAAAGGCTTTCTGGGAAATGATATATAATGAGTTAAAGAAAATGTTTTAAAATACTTTTGTTAAAAGACCAGAAGACTTTTTATTGGGTATAGTGGGTGAAGAGATACCAAGGGAAGATAAAAGACTGTTTATATATGCAACAACTGCAGCAAGGATTGTTTTAGCCCAAAAATGGAAACAACAAGAAGTACCAACAAAAGAAGAGTGGCAGATGATGGACTTGGCAGAACTGGCAAAGCTGACAGGAAAAATCCGAAACCAGCAAGATCAAGTATTCCAAAAGGACTGGACTCAATTTATATATTTGAAAGATTCTTGTAAGCAATTAACATCACTAGCAGGGTTGTTTGAAGATGTGTAATGAGAAACTTTCTACCTTTCTATATTTTTTTAAATTTTGAATTATTTTGTAATGTGTGTAATTGGAAAACATACAAAATACAATGACATAAAGGTTAATTTTGAAAGCCAGGAGGTGGAAGGGAAGGAAGTTGACAGTCTTTAAAGAGCCAGGGATTTAAAGTGGAGTGTAATGATGTGAACGTATATTATTAAATGGAAAATAAATATATATAGAAGATCCCTGCTGGATCAGACCAAAGGCCCATCTAGTCCAGCATCCTGGTCTAGCAGTGGCCAGTCAGATGCCTATGAAAGCCCATGAGCAGAATCGGTGCAAAGTAGCCCTCTCTCCAGTTGTGATTCCCAGCACCTGGTATTTTGAGTTATACTCCTTCTAATACTGGAGGTGATATACAGTCATCATTGGTAGCTTTATCCTCCATGAATTTGTCAAAACCAGCAGTGGTGAACCACCAGCCTGGGAGCCTAGTTAGACCCATCTCATTTCTCTTATCTCTGATCTTAGATCAGAGATGAGAGAAATACTGCCCGATCTTTAAATAGTAAGGCTAAAAGGCAACATTTCTACCCATCCTGAAGATTCGTCATTGGTATCCCTCACTTGAATTCATGCTGCAGGTGAAAAGGAAGAGCCAAGACTGCAAAAGAACAATCTTCATTTAATTAGACATTTTCAAAGCCTCACTCACCCCATTTTAAATTTCTGTTTCAGTAGAGCACCCTCTAGGGTTTTATTTAGTATAACCTGTGTTGTCTCCTTCCTCGTAAAATATAAACCCATTGTTTCACCTTGGTTCTATCTGTATATGCCTAGGCTTAATTTCTCTGTTATAGATCACACCTCCAGCTCCGAGTGCTCAACAGTCCTGGCCTCAGTCATTTGGGAACAGCCACAAAGTGATCAGCCAGTACTTCGAGAAACATGATATGAAAGAGTCTTCCTACCACCTTCTCATCTCCCGTCTAGACCTTCACATCTGTGATGACAGCCACACGCGAGAGACAGGTACCCAAACATAAACTGCGATTAGGAGAACCTAAAATTCTCTTTCCTTATTCCCTTCCTCCCCGCTCCATCTTTTCTCATGTGTCTATCCATTGCATGGTCTTAATTTTTGAGCTCTAAAATTTTGCTATTGAAAAGCTGTATTTTATAAATGTTGTAAGCTGTTATGGGGAGTCTAGTTAAAAAAAAACTAAAGCAGGTTACAAGTCTATATAAAAACTATATGATGAGAGACTTCTTACAGGCATCAGTGAGGCAGTAATCTTGGTTCAGAAGTGCCTAAGAGGAAATACAGTACTGCATATTTTGAGGAGAAACATGAGGTTCCCAGCCCTCTGTTTTTCTCTTAAGGCAAATTATGCAAGAGGCACTTCCAGAGAAAATTGGTGGGTGGGACAAAGTGCTTTACTCTTACTCCAGTTATTTATCATTCTCTGCCAGTGATCTTCCTCACATATTTTTAATCATTTCTCATCCACTCCCAAACCAGGCTTTGAAACCATAAGTATGTTTGGGCTAAAGGAAGAATAACCAAGGTGGGGATAATATCTAAGCACCCCCTCTCCTGCCCTATTATGCTTCCTGACAAATTACCCTTCTTCTACGTTAGTAAACATGAGCTTGGGGATCTGTTTTTGCTGAGGTAATAGGTAGTTCCATCCTGAGATTTTCATTTTCATTTTGAGCTGAAGTAACCAGACTGGTTTGGATGGTTTTCTGAGGACACTGGTGGAAGTTGAAAAGCAATTTACATAAGCAAATAGAACAGACACTTGATCTTATTGAAAATAACTTGATTGCTTTCAAATTCATCTGGTCTCTTATGGCTTTTGAATCCTGGCTGGGAAAATCTGGAGTAATTCAACTAAATTAATCTGGTGAATTTTCTCTTGAGTTTTCTGGTGATCTTTCTTTACTTGAAACAATTTTTACCTCCTTGAGGAACCATCTTGCTATTTTGGTTTGTCCTAGTTTTAATCCTATTCCCGGGTGGGTGTTCTTCATCTGCAGTGGTTGCTATTGTTACTATACAGTGGTACCTTGGTTTATGAACTTAATTCGTTTCGTAAGTCTGTTCTTAAACCAAAGTGTTCTTAAACCAAGGCGTGCTTTCCCATAGCAGCAGGGGACTCAATTTACAAATGGAACACACTCAACAGGAACATGTTCTGCTTCCAAGGTAAAGTTCACAAACCAAAACACCTACCGTATTTTTCGCTCTATAAGACGCACTTCCCCCCTCCTTAAAAATAAGGGGAAATGTGTGTGCGTCTTATGGAGCGAATGCAGGCGGGAGGCTCTGATCAGTGCTCCCTTTAAAGAGCCACATGGAGCGTGTGTACGGCTCTTCGGGGCCTTTCCCTTGCCCAGGAGAGGCTGCGTGCGGCTATCCCATAAGCCAGGACAGCCAGCGGGATCCCTGCGCAGGGATCCCGCTGGCTGACCTGGCTTCTGGGATTCAGAATTTTTTTTTCTTGTTTTCCTCTTCCAAAAACTGGGTGCATCTTATGGTCTGGTGCGTCTTATAGAGCGAAAAATACGGTACTTCCAGGTTTGCAGTGTTCTTAATCCAAGTTGTTCATAAACTAAGCTGTTCTTAAACCAAGGTACCACTGTATATCCCTTTCCCCCACATCACTGACAGACTCTTTATTATTAGAATAACATGTCTCAAAAATATGTAGTTAGTTCTTTTACCTGAGTTCTATTTCTTCAGCATTATTCCAATTTGTTTTCTTTGTTTTATTTCCCACAGTTAGTGCATATTTCCCAGCAATTTCATTAGCTACAGCCGTGTAGATGTTTGAGAAACTAGTATCTCTATCCAGTGGCACTAGAGGCCCGGTATATATGTTTAATACTTCATAGTGTCGGTATATTGGAGGAATTTTGTTGTCGGGGCCAGTGATAATAGGTTAGATTATCTGTAAAACAGATTTTTTAAAAAGATGTTTGAACTGTATTCTTTAGAAAGCTTCCATAAGGTACAATAAAATATATAAATGTGTATTGGACCGCACATCTTTAGGGCTCAACAAGCCTTTCAGCTACAGCTGGTGAAAGCTGGTCTACACAGGCCACTGATTCACATAGATTTCCAATTAACAATCCCAGAGGATGTTAGGGGCCAGTGAACTACTCTGGAAGTTGTCCAGAATTGCTGTATTGGCTGTTAATCCACTCCTCTGGAAGCAGTCGGAATATAGGCAGAAGCTCAAGGAGTGACAATTTTGTAGTATAAATAGGACAGAATCCCTGCTGGTGAAGAACTTGTCTTCTCCAAAGCAGTGCAGTGACTACAGCACTGTGATCTGGCATTCTCTTCAGCCTATATGAGAATGCTGGACTCAAAGAAGTATCACTCAAAGAAGAATGCTCACCTGCACAGTTTGTTTCTGATTCTCCTGGTGTAAGACTAGTAAAAGACCAAAAAAAAATATGTTTTTTTCATTTTCCCATAGGTGCTTCCAAACATGGAATAATGGGAGGTGCAATGCAACTAACATTTAGGAGGTTGGCCTTTGACTATTATCCTTTCCACTGGGCAGGTAAGAACATTCCGTGAGTCTCATTTGTAATTTAAACAGTGTTAATGACTAAGAACTGGAATTTTAGCCAGTCTACCTCAATTTAGTTTTGTCGGTGTGCTGCTGCAATAAACTTCTCCAGTACCAACATTATCCTATCACCACCATGGAATGGATAGGGAGAGGAGGGATGGTGCACAAAAGATGTGTGGAAAGGCATACATGGTCTTTCTGATTGAGGTTTATAGGTTGTTTTTAGCAGGGCTCAATGTGCAGAACATTGCTGAGATTGCACTAATTGCAACAACATTCTTCATAGCAGTCATAATACTAAGGAGCAGAATATAGTGAATCCAATGTTCAACAAATATGGTTTCTGTGATATAGGAATTCACTGTCAAGGGAAGATTTGAAAGAACTGAGTGCAACAAGGTAGTAATGGTTGTACTTTCATTGTGCTAAAAATTGTGCAGAAATTCCCTGACATAAAACAATGAGCAGAGATACAGCTTTGAAAAGCTTTTGAATTTGAAACTCAAATGGCAAAATTTGTTCACCTATGCGATGAGTGGTACTAAAAGGAGACAAACTCTCCCATCTGAAAACTGAACTATGCGACTAACAAGGAAAACGAATGCTTTGGCTGTTTGAGGAAGGTTGTGCAGAGTACAGTAGAGCAATTGCAGAATGGATCATTGTGCAGTTGAGAGACAGTGGTCCTTTCAATATTAACCTACTGTATTATTCAGGAGACAGCTGCAAACACTGGGTGCAGTATTGTGAGGCCATGGAAACCCGGGAACAGTGGGCAGAAAAGCTGGTGAAAGAATTCCAAAGCAAGATGGCAAAACATGGTGAAAAAATTAGCTCTGCCTTCTCCAAAACCACAGGAAAAGATTCTCCCTTCAAAAAGAGACCAGGTAACACAAAATACATATCTTTCATACTTGCTTAATCATGAATTCACCAACTTCTGGGGACTTTTGAGAAGACATGTGACCCTCAAAATATGGGTAACCCTGTGTTCTGTAAACTCCTGTTGAATCCTCCACCTGCCACAGTTCTACAGTTACTAATGTGCCATGTTGAACATTGCAAAAGTTAGGTCTGAGACCAGAATAAAACAAAGGTTTAATTCTGGAAAGATTTCTGAATAGAGTTCCCCAAACCAACTTGCTAGGTCAGCTGTGTCAACAGCCTCCTCCCTCCTTTCCCAAGTAACCATCTAAGATAATACATGGGGCCAGCAGTTGTTCCAAGCTGCACCACCTCTTCTTGCCCCCAAGCCGTTGGCCATTTCCTTTCTGGGAAGGTGGGAAGGAAAATTTACTTCCCTCCTGAGAGCCAGTGTGGTGAAGTGGTTAAGAGCGGTAGTCTCATAATCTGGGGAACTGGGTTTGAGTCTCCTCTCCTTCACATGCAGCTGCTGGGTGACCTTGGGCTAGTCACACTTCTTTGAAGTCTCTCATCCCCACTCACCTCACAGAGTGTTTGTTGTGGGGGAGGAAGGGAAAGGAGAATATTAGCCGCTTTGAGACTCCTTCAGGTAGTGATAAAGCAGGATATCAAATCCAAACTCTTCTTCTTCTTCTTCTTCTTCCATCAACATTGTAGCATATTGGAGTGTTAAAAGATTTGGCACAGAGTCTTGCTCATCCACCACCTTAGGGTAAGGAAGAGGTAGTCAACTTGTGGCAAAAGAGAACAAACCAGTTTTCATGACCCACCATGTATTTTGTTTGGGGGTTACTAGGAAAAGAGTGGTTTTCAATTTCTACCTACTTTTCCCCCTCTTGGGTCTGGGAACTGAGGGAGATTGTGGGCAGAGGGTATCCTGCTGCTGCCTCCCTACCTGAATATAATTAGGGTGAATGAGCATTCTTTTGTGGATGTGGGAATCTCTTGCTGCAATTTATGGTGTGATCATTGAGTGCCTGCTCTAGACCACTTGAGAAAATTAGGGCTTCCCCAGCACCTGTGCAGGCATTGGGAAAGGGGGAAGTGGTGCAAGGAACTCCAATGTTTTTCTTTCTACAAATTGTAGTGCAAAGTGAGAGCAAAGTTTTTGCCCTTTCTGTGAAACCTCTGGCATGTGCTGAAAATGAGAGGGGTAACCATGCTGGTCCAAGATGCTTTGGTTCCTGAAGTAGGACCCAAATGGTCCTCCTTGGCTAGGGCCAACACTTTAAAAAGTTTTGTTGCATCACTCAGACACCAATTCCTGTCTCTCTGTTTTTCTCCCTCCCCAAATGCTACATAGCAGGGCTTTCCTTAATGGGAGTAGTTAGTGGCCATGATAAATAATAGCTGGGAAGTCAAGCCACAGTCTGTGGCTCCCTGCTTTTGAGTTTTCACCAAAGTCCCTGAATCTAGAGTAGTAGGCAGGGTTTCCAAGAACCATGATTGGTTTCCTTTTTAAGTACAAATTATTGATTGGAAGAGCCTACTGTGTTTTCTCAAGGTATTACATTTTTTCCATGCTGTATTATTTGCTTCAAAGCCAGTGTTCCATATCAATACAGAATTGGGGGAGGGGGGAGGACTACCTTGTTAAATTTTGTGTTTGAAAGAGAATTTTGCCTGTTCTGATGACTGAAAAATGTCTTTAAGATGGTCTTTCTAGTTCTCAAACAAGCTCACCAGAGAAAGGGATACCTCAAGCAAGCATGCCATCACCTATCCTATTTGGACTCCAGCGGCCTGCATGGAATAGACTCCGATCTAGCTGTGTGGTTGTCCGAGTTGATGATTTGGATATTCATCAGGTACAGTTATTGATAGAGTATCTGCTGCCACATTGTTACTTGCTCATTCTTCCTGACTTGTGAACCAAACCATAGGTTCAGACACTTGCTCACTTCTTTATGCTTTTTAAAGTACAGTACAAATGCCCAATACATGTTCATTTTTTTATTTGATCTTAAACAATATCAGCACAAACGTTGTTCTGTGGCTGAAAGTAGATCTCTTAGTAAATATTTTCCAATCTAAGCTGCTGCCTTTGTTACCACATATTCAGGTGTTTGTTGTTTTTCCAAAGAAGGAAATAGCTGATTACTCTGCCTCAAAGAGAGAAAATATACTACTGTAATATGGTCATATAATATATCATTTTTTGCTATTGACTTGTTTCAGCTCATGTTTTTCAGCTTCAGGGCTTTTAATTTTTGAGATTCTAGATTGAAATAGTGCTTCAGAGAAACAGTTCTTCTGTCTTTTAGACCTTGGGCACCACAAGGCCAAATCACTGTCTTTTGTACACTGTTTTCTATTGTTTTCAGACCGTCATTATTTTTACTCTTGAATGAGAATCCACAACTCCTTGTTTTTCAGGTTTCCACAGCTGGACAACATAGTAAGAAACCCTCAACCCTGCTCTCATGTAGAAGGAAACTGCTGAATCTTCCTGATCATACCTCAGCTATTCATATTGAGTTCACTGAGTACTACTTCCCAGACAATCCAGATTTTCCAGGTAACTATTCTACATCTACTCAGGAGTCTACAGGTCAAACTAGATGATAAATTACCTCCATATCTCTGCACTTGAATGCAACATTTTTAAAATACAAATTGCTAGCATGAAAGTATAATCCTTTGCCACTGCTATTGTCTCAATTCAAATCGGTGCAAAGAAATAGAAGCTCCACAATGTGGAAGAGCCCCATGTTAACCCAGCATAAAATACTCCTATGAGCCTACTGGACACCAAAACATCTGAAGCACATGGGCATTACAGCCACAGATGACTTCTGGAAGTGTAAGCTGCCACAAGCAGGCCTAGCTCAACTCTTTTGGAACTGCCCAGTATCAAACTCTTCTGGGAATGAGAATAATTTGGTGCTGGACAAAACCATTTCAAAAGGAGACACCATGCAGTGACATACCTGTCAGGTGAATCTTATCAAAAGGTCAAGATGGATGGTTCCACACTAGCAGCAAAATGAATAATTATCCAACACTGGAAAGCCTGGGCCACACCAAGCACAGAAAACTGGATACGAAACCTCCTGCAACTAGCAACCCTTCAGAAAATTCTGATCCATAAACTGCTTGAAGAGTTCAGCTTCCAAGAGATTTGGAGTACATTTTTGGAACTATTCACTGAGTAATACCCACAAGCAGAAGAAGTGGGGGACACAACTTCTCCAACCTAACCCCAACACAGCACTTACATTCATTAATCCTAACCCCTCTCTGAATGTGTGATTCTGAATAGTGTATAACTCACCAATCAACTGGACATTGGAAATTAAAATGTTGTAACTATAAAAATGGGGTGCAGGGGGGTAGGGGGAGGGAGGAGGAGGACTAGAGAGTGTGTGTGGAATTAGGAACTGTACTATGAAAACCCTAAGAAACTATAGATTTTTTAAATGGTGGCAATTAGCATATGAAAAACTTCTGTTAACTTCAGTGGGAGCTTTTTTCCTATGCAAATACTTGATGTGGGGAAATCAATCTGAACTGAGACCACTGTTGGGAGACAAAGGCTTAAAACCTCCCACACCAGGGTCCTGATCCATACTGGGGTGTTTGTGTATGTGCCAGCACTGGCATTTTGTATAAATTCTAAAACAAAAAAAGGACCTTAGTTCTTATGGTGGAACACATGGTTTGCATACAAAAGGTGTCCAGGTAGGACTGGGAAAGGACTCCTATGTTCCCTAGCAAATAGCTACACTTGATGGCACAGATATGGAGCTAACCTATCATATAGTTTGGCTCTATTTGTCTAATTTACAATATTATTTCTCTTTATTTGCTTTTGCATTCTGAGGAAGCTGTATCTTTCTTCAGGTTTGGAAATTTGCCTTAAGAAAGCCTATGAGGAGATTGAGGAATCCCAACAGTTAGTTTGGTCATCAGAGATGAGAGAGATCTTCCTAGCTCAGTTCCCCTTTTTAAAAAAAATGTGTGAAGAAAATGTGATACCACTTTTTGTTTCTTCAAAGCATTCCAACCCTTTGGAAGAAACTGTTTCAGTAAATAAGAAATGATACCACATTTTCACCCAGCCAGCAGAGAGGGAGAAATGAAGAGCCAGAGGTTGTTGTCCCAATGCAGATTAGATTAGAAGCTGGTTGAGGGGGAGGCTTCCCCTCCCCCCATGCTTGCCCTGAGTGTTAATCCCTTCAGCAATCCATGCCTCCTTTCTTCTTTCCCTCACACTTAATTAGATTTTGCCAGTTTCTTTTCTTAAATATCTGCCACTAATCTCTGATAACATGTGTGGCCTTGTGTGGCCTTTATTTCACTGTGGGTGTTGTGGAGATTTAATTCCTGCAAAATATTTGAGCTAATTGGATGCAAAGTGACACTGGTAATGGAGAGTGTTGTAAGTGGGAGGGAGGGGAGGTGAAAAGTCTCTTCTGCATCCTGCTATTTACTCACACTTACTGCTTCTGTCAACACCCTTCTACTTCTTGAATCTCTATTCCCTGTCCTTCTGTGTATTATTGGAGGCATACCATTGTTGGAGCAAGGCAGGGAGGGCTTGGGGAGCTTGGATCTACCCTGCTTATCTGAACCAAAGACAGCTTCAAGGCCCTGTGGAGGAGGTGAATAATTACCCCCCTCCCTTCCAACCGAGAAGTTGTATTCATTCTGGAGGGAAAAGGATGAATCATCGCTGCTGCATTATCTCCTTCCCTTTGCACCATTCTTCAATCCAGCTTCTGCTTGGGGTGGTGGAAGCACAAGAATACCTTTCTCAGCCAGAATGCTATGGAAGAAAGTAAAGGCATGCACCCGAGGACATAAACTGGGGCGTAGGCAAAACCTGTTTCCTATTCCTTGTGCCTTCAGTGAGAAGCAGGTTTTGCTTCCTCTCAGCTGGGTCCAAGATTACATCCCATTTACTTTGCCCTGGATGTTGTTGAAAACCAGTAATACAGCTGACTTCAAAAAAGGAATTGTCAAATTAACTACCGTATTTTTTGCTCTATAAGACTCACTTTTTCCCTCCTAAAAAGTAAGGGGAAATGTGTGTGCGTCTTATGGAGCGAATGCAGGCTGTGCACCTATCCCAGAAGCCAGAACAGCAAGAGGGATTGCTGTTTTCACTGCACAGCGATCCCTCTTGCTGTTCTGGCTTCTGAAATTCAGATTTTTTTTTTCTTGTTTTCCTCCTCCAAAAACTAGGTGTGTCTTGTGGTCTGGTGCGTCTTATAGAGCGAAAAATACGGTACATGGAGTAATCAAGACGATAGACATTGCCAGAGAGGTCCAGAATGTATCTGATGGATTTAAACTAGAAAAAAAATGGCAGGGTCACAGTAATAGGCCCTTATAGAACCGTAAGGTATTTCAAAATGGATTGTTGTAAGAGGCCAGATACTAAATTAGATGTTGTGTTGTAACACACATGCAGCTCTTAACCTGCCCTCCCCCTTTATCTAGTGCTGCCAAAACTACTGGAAGGCTAACTTGTCCTTTTTTTCATTCTCTCTAGTCCCATGCCCAAATTTGTACCTGCAGCTGAATGGTTTGATATTCACTTTGGACACAGTAAGCATGCTCTGGGTGAACTTGTTTTGCCTTGATCTCTATCGCAGTTTACAGCAATTCAAAGCTATATACAAACTAGAGAATTCTGGCAAGCAGGATGAGCACATTGATGTCAGACTGGATGGCTTCATGCTCAAGGTATTTTCTTCTGCTCTGACTTGAATGAGGTAAAAGGGAACTCATGAGACAAGGAGGGCGGGTGGCTGAGGGGAACAACTTCTGGCTTTTTGAAACTATAGTTTTGCTATTTATCCTTCTCTACGCAGCTTGTGGAAGGTTGGCAGCTTTCACTGGTGCTAATATTGAGGCAAATCATGAAAGCCCCTAGTTAAGAGGAAAGTACTAGTGCTTCAGTAATCAGAATATGTAGCACAGTATTGAATATTTGGAGGACATCAGGTTGGGGAAGGCTGGCTCAGAGCCTTCTCACCAGTTGCAGTAATTATTTTACCAAACACGACTATAGTTCCTTCAGTGTGCTACACCAGATCAATTTCTGACTCAGCCATGAAATTATTTAAAAGTATATTTTTTTTATTAACATCTGCCAAAGAAGAGATAACTGTTATGTTTTCAAGCTGAGGATATAGGATAGTTTGCATGTCTATGTTGATCATTTTTCATCTTCCCCCCCCCCCCAATTGTAGCTAAACATCCCGGTGGAGAAGAAAGTGGTCGATCACCGGGACCGTCCCCAATGCCTATCCATTCGCGCATCAGAAATAACAGCTACCAACACAAGGCATGCTCCACACTGCAGTTGTTTAGCTCTCCAGAACCTGTTCCGTAAATTTGCTTCTTCAGAATTCTTCCACTCCAGCTACACCCAGTTCCCTAAATTTCAGGATAACTTCAGCCTCCTGCACACCCTCTTTTTACGTCATGCTTACCAAGTGGACACTAAAGCCCAGAAACATGCAGACTTTCCCCTTTCCCCCGGCAAGTCCTCCGCTTCTGAAGACCTTTGGTCTTTCAATTTCGCTGAGCTCTCGTTGGACTTTGAGGGAGCAAAGAGCTCAAAAGGCAAAGCCCTTAACTTTATTCACCCATTTCCACTCTGTGTCTGGGCCTGCCTCCCAAAGAGATGGGAGGTAGCTCAAGCATCAGTGCCGCATGTCTCTTCTGCCTCACCAGCTAAAATCAAACCTTCCGCTAGCTTTAGTAATCATGCCAAACATCAGCACCTTTCCAGAGAAGAGCAGTTCTGCCAAAGATCAAAGACTGAGCAGGATTTGAAAAGCATCTACCTCGCCCCAGAGACAAAGGAAGTCTTGGAAGAAGAAAACCACATTGTTAATGGTGAAGGAAATGTTGATGATGTGGAAGTATCTGCAGATGTCCATGTTCTTCTGTATTCAAGTGCACACATGAAGGTGCGACTCAACCACTACCAGTATTTGATGCTACTTAGGATGAAAGAAGTTCTGTTGACATTTCAAGAGCAGCTGACCCAAGACACTCAGGAAATAATTGGGTCCCCTCTAGATTCCATAAGCACTTGTATGGGCGTCATGTTCGGCAGTGCTGAGCTGGCCTTGCTAATGCATCCTACTCCAGATTCTGCATTGGAACCTAGGTCTGTTGACTCAGATACTACAAGCCTTATAGAATCTGAACTCTCCCCTTCAGAGAGCAGGGAGGGACTGGTAGCTGAAGGCAGAGAGCTGAGATCAGGCGCTAGCTCAGAGAAGGAAGATGGCAGCCCCATGAAAGTACTAGAAGATAGTGGAATTGATAGCACAGATGGTGTGGTGGCATTGCAAGATGGAATGCTAAAATCCCAGAGTGACGGAGCCCTAGTAGGAGAAACCGCAGTAGAACGAGGTCCTATAGAAGAAGCACATGAAGCTGAAGAAGTCCTTGGTGCAGAAAGACCAAGTGAGCTTGAAAATTTTTCTCCAACTCCTCAAGGTCTTCCTTCTAGTCCATCTTCCTTTGTAGATCCTTTAGGTGGCATACAAGTTTCTCTAAATGGACAAGAGGAGCTAATCCCTCTGAAAAGCATGGAGCTGGAGTTATCTAGTGCACTGCATATAACTAAGGGTGCCACCAAGGAAGCCTTGCATGTGACCATGGACCTCACCAAAGAGGCCATGTCAATGACAAAAGATGCTTTCAGCTTAAGTAGGGAAAAGATGGCTTCCACAATGCAGAAGATGTTTGTCCACCCCCAAATTAAGTAAGTAATTTTCTAGTCACCTATGTAGCCATTCTGTAAGTGCTATGATAGCGGCTTTTCACACTTGAGTTTTATTTATGGTGTTGGGAATAGTTTTATGGAAAGTAGAATAAATGCCAGATAAAATGTATTTGCCGGATACAGAAATCAAAGGTCTCCACATCTCTTGTAATTTTTTTCATTCAAAGTACACTCAATTCCAAGGTAGATCATCACCTGGGCAGGGATATGCAGATGATGGAGCTAGCCTATGAAGATGGGGAAATGGCTCAGTTCTCAATGGCTGCCATTGACTTTTGTGAGATAAACATGTAACAATTTGGGATTCACCAGAGAGTGGACAAAGGCTGACCTTCATCCCCAGACACTTGGGTCACTGGAATAGGAGGTAGAATCAGCCACTAACCAGAGGTTGGGAACCTATAGCCCTCCAGATATTGTTGTTGTTGTTTAGTCGTTCAGTCGTGTTCGACTCTTCGTGACCCCATGGGCCAGAGCACGCCAGGCACTCCTGTCTTCCACTGCCTCCCGCAGTTTAGTCAAACTCATGCTGGTAGCTTCAAGAACACCATCCAGCCATCTCATCCTCTGTCGTCCCCTTCTCCTTGTGCCCTCCATCTTTCCCAATATCAACAACAAATGATACCCGACCATGGACATTGCTGTCTGGCCCTGATGGGACTTGTATTCTGTAGGACTCCCTGGGATAGCTCAGTCTGTAGAGCACAAGACGCTTAATCGCAGGGTTGTGGGTTCGAGCCCCAAATTGGTCAAAACATTCCTGCATTGCAGGAGGTTGGACTGAATGACCCTTGTGCACTCTTCCAACACTACAGTTCTATTATTCTAATATCCGGAGAGCCACAGGTTCCCTCGCCAGCTCTACCTCACTAGTGTCCTCAAATGCACCTTCTTTCTCTTTCTCTTATGTAACCAAGTGGTTCCCAATAGAGCACTGCATGTAGGAATAATGTCAAGATGGCCACAAGAGAAAAATGTGTTCATCCAGTTCTGACAGTAGATGGGCTTAGCTTGCAATAACAGGGAAGTCTGTGGGCAGAGAGTTCAATTTATTTCTTTGTACAAAACACCTTATGCCACACTCCCTCCAATATATAGTGCCTCTTACTATGTACCAGCTATCATAATGATGGGCATCTTTCAATTATAATTTTGCATCTAATCCAGTAATACCAAACAGCTTTGATCTGTGCTTGTTGTTAGGGATCCCACACCGAAGACTGAAGAGGGGCCGTTGACTCCAGTGGGAGGCAGTAGTGGACGAATGCGTTTCTTCTCCATGAAAAGGACTGCATCCCAACATTCCTTTGATACCAGCTCTCTAGATGGCAGTGATAGGTTGTCGGTGGATAGCGATGGCAGTGATGGTTTTGTGATGCTTTTAGAACCTGGTAATGAGAATTAACCTTGCACTCCCCCCTTATGAATTCATCAAATAAGTTATAAAATACTTGGGTTTTTTATTTGAGGGTATTGTTGTTTAGTCGTTTAGTCGTGTCTGACTCTTCGTGACCCCATGGACCAGAGCACGCCAGGCACTCCTGTCTTCCACTGCCTCCCGCAGTTTGGTCAGACTCATGTTTGTAGCTTCGAGAACACTGTCCAACCATCTTCTCCTCTGTTGTCCCCTTCTTCTTGTGCCCTCAATCTTTCCCAACATCAGGGTCTTTTGGGGGTATAATTTGTACCAAAACAGCATTTGTGTAATTAAAAGACACTTTTTAATAACTAGGTGGGATGGCTTGTGGGAAATTCATCATAGAATTGGTACTGTGATGGTTGGAGAAGGGGGTTCTAATGCAAACTGTGGGCTGGATCCAAGCTTAGCTTTTGGTGAATGGAAGTCTTTTGATCCTGTGGAGATATCCCCTGCTCAGCGCCTGAGGGCCCCAGTGCTGCCACTCACCACCTGGCCTGGGGCGGGGCCTGACAGGCCTATAAGAACTGCTACCACTGCTGCTGCTGCTGGGCAGAGAGGGCTCTGTTTTGTTTTGTTTTTGTTAAAATTGCTCTTATTTTTACCTATGTCATTTTAAACTGTGATATTAATGCTGTATTCTTAGATTTTGATTTATGTGGAAATTGTTTCCCATTTGGTTGTGTATTTTTTTAATGTGGTTTATTTATTGTTTATGACTTTTGTAATTATGTAACTCTTGTCATGCTGTAAGCCGCCTTGAGCATTGTTTTTTTAACTGTGGAAAGGCAGCATACAAATAAAAAATGATGGTGATGATGATGATCCTGCTGGTGGAAGAGGCAATTTTCATCCATTTCCCCTTCCCCTTGCAACACCCCCTGTCTCCCAGAAATATTCTCCAAAGGATTGGAAATGCTGTGGAACAGCATGGGGAGTGGTGCTGAGCACTGCAGAGGGAAATAAGCAAAAATTGGCTCCCCTGCCTTCCACTAAAATTTTCAGTAAATTGCCTGGCACATAAGCTCTTACTTAGAAATGCAATTTTCCTTATGGGGCATTTACGTTTTTAAAATTAATCCAGTCCAAGTGTGTAGTCTTTTTAGATGTTTCAGGATTCTGACATTCCTGTTTAAGTGCTATAAGAATTATATAGTAATTACTGAACTTCTTGATTTTTCTTCAGAGTCTAGCCTGGATCCTCTTACCCTTGGGCACATTCCCCAAGTCCTTGATGATGCAGGCCACAGGTCAAGCCCAATGGCAGATGAGGAAAGAGAATCAACATATATCAACAGCTCAGCTTCTCCCAGCGGACCAGACTCCAGCCCCCAGATGGTCAGATGTTCTTTTAAATATTATTTCCTTGAGGAGTTAGAGAGAGAGAGGCTGCAGCACTCATTTGTTCTATGGCTTGCTGTTTTAGGTATCTGTCTTGGTGTTGAAAATGAAAGAAATAAACTGTGTGATAGAGACGAAAGGAGATGATATGGGACTTGCCCTTCAGGTTATGGAGCTAACTCCTGCGCACCTAGGAAATCTAAGTATGTGGCAGTTTCTGCAAGGTGACTGTACAGGTATGTTACTGACCAAGGTAAAGTTCAGTAGCTTTGATGCATGTACAGAGATCTGTTTTTGCCTGTACAATACAGTCAGGAGTCTTGGTGCCTATGTGGGGTGTTTGCCTTCCAGTCTTACATAGAAGGGAAAAAACACTATTTTTTCCGTATAAACTTCTCTGGGATATAGATCTACAACTCTGACTTCTAGGTTTTGTGATAGGTTTACACAAGTGTCCATCTTGCTCAAGTTTGTCAGCACTGACTGGCAGGTGTGTCCAGGGTTTCAGGCATGAGTCTTTCCCCAGTCCTATCTGAAAATACCAGATATTCAACCTGACACATTCTGTATGCAAAGCTCCATGCTCTACCACTGAGTTATGTCTCTTTCCCCAAGCTGAAGTATTATTCACTATTTCCTGTCTTTTCTACCAATAGCAGACACATTATTCTGCTGAACAGTCAAAAATGTAAAAAGGTGGAATATGTGTGGTGAAGAAGGCAGAAAAAGGCTGGGGAAAGGTCGGGGACAATTTTTAATTTTTTTTAAAGAGATGCTGTGTCCTCATCTCTAATATTGAGTGTGTCAGGATGTGGTTAATGAGAGTTAAGGGACACTGCTAGATTTCAGAAGGCGGTGTAGATGTAAGACAGCAGTGTGATGTCTCTGGCAAAATTACATGGCTTCAGACTCTTAAAATAGATTATTTTAGTAGCACAAGTTTCCATTTTAAAAATGGAATTGAACTTAATTTGGGCCCCTTGTTGTATATCTTTTGGCCACTAGAGAGCACAAGATATAATAGGATGGAATTAAGCTGGTAATATACTTGGGAGGACGGGTTGTTCAAAAGAATAATAGAGAGGGAACCTTAGTTTGAGAAGCCAGTTTTACAAAGCTCAGGGCTAGTTATCAAAGAGAGCTTTCATTTTGTATAAATAAAGCTGAATGCTTTAGATAATCAAATACACATAAATTTTCCATTAATATAAGACTGCTGAAAGCAAGAAAATATATCCAGTTAGATGAGCGCAAGCCCCACGGAACTCACTGGGGTTTACTTCTGTGTTTATGTTACAAGATTGCACTGTAAACAGTTTGGGGTCATATTAAATTATTCCATCTTCCATGTCTGTAGTTATAATTTCTATTAGGGAGGCTGATGATCCAAGGCAAAATTGATTTAATCTAGCTGCTTGGAGCCTCGGAACAGTAATAGTGCCTTCCACTAGCTAAGGTGTGGCTAACCTTTGGCCCTTTCAGATCTCACTGAACTACAGCTGTCTTCATCCCTGACCATTCCCCATGCTGACTGGGCTTGATAAGAATCAGAATCTAACAGCTTTTGCCATCCCTGCGCTAGCTGATAGAATTAATGGCATTAGTTAAACAGTTTTAGTAGGGGGAGAGGATGGGAGAATTATCAACATTGTAAGCTATAGAATACTGATGCTATAACCACCTTATACTTTTAGGAGAGCTAAACTCGGAGAGACCTCAAACCAGTGAAACTAACCTGACCCAGCCTGAAGTGTCTTTACAATATGAAATAGGACCAAGTGCTGCAGTGCATTCACCTCTGGCTGTTCAGAATGGTTTTTTCCACATGCTGATTCATAGCTATCGTGCAGAGCTGCTGACATCCTTTGTTTCCAGCCTTGGACCCTTCCTTGAGGATGAGGTGATCCCTGAAGTTATTCCCATGAAGATTGAAATTGTGGACACCAAGATTACACTGAAGGTGGGAGAATGTGTACATTAGCTTTTAGAATGGATTGGGAGGAAGTGTAGATATTACTATGTATGTTCACATTTTCAAGTATACAGAGGAACAAGTATTGCTGAAAAAGAATGAACATTCCTTCTGCAAAGGTACATCCTGCGTCACTGTCCTTTTAGTGTTCTTCAGGAATGTCAGTAAACATGTGAACAGGGATTACTGGTAGACATTGTATTTTTAGTCTTCCACCCCCACCACCCCACACTCTAACCCTATTAAGATAGAAACTTGGACCATGTATAGAGCCCTCATAATCTAACTCTTTGATGTTTTGTCATGAGTTATGTAACTAGCACTGTGAGTTGTTAAAAATTTAACAGGTGACCTCAGAAGACTGCTAATTGCTCTTCATTCTGGGAACTGATAAAAAGGGCATACTTAACTCATGACATCAGTCTTGTTCAGGTTTCCTGATGGCCTCTTTCAGCCTTGGAAAGGCAAGATACTGAAAATAAACAAATCTTGTGTGCTTTGCTTTCCTCAGTTATAATATAGACTTTAAAATATTCCACCACTGTAATGGTTCTAGGGGTTGCTCGTGCGTAAACCGGTGCAACACCTGGCTGGGTTGCCTGAGTGAACCTTTTCTGTCCGGACAGCCACTCACCCGTGGCTGTCTCAATCGCTGGCAGAATCCGTCAGTGGGCGTTTCTTGAACTTCTTCCAGCAAAGAAGCTCTTTGACGCCTAGTCTCCTCCTACTCTCTCTGCGCGAAAGCCTTCTGCGCAAGGAGGTTGTGGGCAGCAGAGGACCCTTACTCTCCCCACTGGTCCCAGGCAAGGAGTCATGGGACCGCCTCGCCACTTCCCCCATCTGCCCCCCTTCTCCACTGGTGCTACGCTGATTCCCTTCCCCAGAAGATGGGCTGCCTCTCCCCATCCCGGGACACTCTCTGGGACCCCTCCGGAGCCCGCTCTCTCCCTCCGGCCCTGGTGGCAGTTCCCTGACAACCACCCTTTGTAAAATTCTGTATCATACAAAAGGAACCATTATTACCTGATTAGAGTGCAGTGGTATTTGAAGCAAAGGAAACTTTGGAGTACATCTTCTAAATCACTTCGGATGTGTAATAAATGAAATTTTATAGGCCGAAATCCTCAGGACCATGCACAATCTAGCATACGTACGCAGAGTCTTTCAACTTTCCTATTTCAATTAGTCCCTTCAAAAGCTAAATTCATATCTGTATGTCTGGGTCCTTTACCATTACCTTTTAGCTTTTACAGTGGTACCTCGGGTTACAGACTTCGCTAACCCAGAAATAGTACCTCGGGTTAAGAACTTTGCTTCAGGATGAGAACAGAAATCGCGTGGTGGCGCAGCAGCAGTGGGAGGCCCCATTAGCTAAAGTGGTGCTTCAGGTTAAGAACAGTTTCAGGTTAAGAACGGACCTCTGGAACGAATTAAGTACTTAATCCGAGGTACCACTGTACATATCTATAGTGGCATTGCACTACAGATGGCAGCAAAGAGCTGCCACCAAAAGTTATCTGCATCTTCCCTGCTCCCAGCTCACATACATGGAAGCATGGGCGTCATTATATTCTGACCTCAGACTGGGTTTGATCGTCCATTGTATTATAATAATGCTTTATTGGGATAGGGTATGGAAATGCTTGCATTGATAATATGGTTTCTGCAAAAATTGGAGAGAATAATTTTTATAGCTAATATTCTTTGTTTTGCAGGATGACAGTCCTCGAATATACCCTACTTCTCCTGGTCCTGTGCCTTTAATCCTTGCAGTGGACCATGTTGTTGTTTGTTGTGATGATGATGGAGTGTTCTGTATAAAAGGTCAGTGCCATGAATGGCAGTAGCAGTGGCTGGAAGATGCTGCAGCTAAAACAGCTAAGCCTGCTAGAACCTTTAACCCACCCCAGCTTCCTTTTTCTTGCTACCGTTACATTGAGATGATTAATATGGCATTTAAGTGACGTATAAAATATTTATTGGGAGACTAAAATTGCAATGTGCTGTTGGATATTGCTGCTCAGTTATTTCCCTCCCTTATCTTCAGTTTCTCATTCTGAAAAAAAAATTGGAGGCTTTATCTTAACATCCACATCTTGCAGGTTATTTCATCATACTTGTGTTTTCTGCATGCCTTTTCAGTTGCACAGGGGGAAGGATCTTCTATGCAGAAGAGGCTTCAGAAAGATCTTAAGAAACAGCGGAGAATTTCTGCAGTTTCAGCAGGAAGCAGTGATGAACTTCAGGTATGCCCTATGTTAACAGCTTGCAGTTACTAAAGGAAAGGGGAGGGGAATGCAAGCCCCTGCCTGTGTGTTTATTTCCTTGCTAATGTACTTACAAATATCAGCTCTTGTGTACTCATTTCTGGATATCTCAGTTTCCTTTCCTTTCGCTCTTTTCACATTTCTTTGCAGAAGCAAAGGCAAGCATGTCATTTGCTGATTTTCAGAGACAGCACTGTAGCATTTCTTGCAAAGACTGCTATCTGAAGCAGGATTTTGAATAGATACAATATTTATATTCACCAGTTACCATAATAATGGAATAAATATTAATACATATATCAAAGTGATTAAGAGTGTAACAGATAACACTGATAGCAACAAAAAAAGAGGAACAAACGTTCTATTATAACCATCTTGCATTATGACTTCAAACACTCTTCATCAACACAGTTGCTTCATGTTAATGTATGAATAATAGAATCATTCAGTCTCTGGTACCCAAGACTGGAGGGTTTTTTTAAAAATGGCTCTGGCAATGGTAGGAAGTAAGCTAGCATACTAGGCAACTTCATTAGTAATAAATGCATTCTTACCCTGATTAATGGCCTTTCCCTCCTATAAGGGAAATTACAATTAACTTGCTTGCATCATGGTTGTACGAAATGACCAAAATAAAGAAATCTGAATTGTGAACTACATCAAAAAGTGCTGTGTCAATAGTAATAAAATATTTGCTTTTTAGAGGAAAACATCCAATATAGTGCCAGCTTACAATGTTTCCCTCTAAAAGACAATTACTTTAGCATTTTATTATTACTTTTTAGTGTTTCTGAGGCTGCAGATTTATTTCATAGACAATCAATAATTCAGGAAAAGCACTATTAATATTGTAGTTTCCGCTGTGAGCTGTATTGTTGTAAACATTCTGTGCTTATAGTAAAAATCAACAAAATCTGGCAGTTCATTGTACTGTTAAAGTTAATAGATAAGCAGTAAAGTGAACTAGGAACCTGTGTACATGTATAAATCAGAGTCCCAGATAATTTTCTGTCACAGTTTTAGGCTTGTAAAACCTGCTTCATTTTCTTTTGCAATGTCTACTTTGCATTCTTTTTAAGTGTGTGTGTGTGTGTGTGTGTGTAGGCTCTTTTCCTGTGCTTGCTGCACTCCATATTTGAGGACTCCTTTTTGCAGGCATCCCCAAACTTGGCCCTCCAGCTGTTTGGGGACTACAATTCCCATCATCCCTGACCACCTGGTCCTGTTAGCTAGGGATGATGGGAGTTGTAGTCCCAAAACAGCCGGAGGGCCAAGTTTGGGGATCCCTGCCTTTGTGTCACACATGAGGCAACTGAATAATGCAAGAGGGACAGACTTGAGTAGAGCAGTGATGGAGAAACACTGAGTGGAAAAATGTGGTAGTTTTAAACAACAGCCAAGGTTTGAATGGAACAGGAGAAAGGAAAGGGAAAAAGTGGGGGTTTAATACAAGATTTGAGTACAATGAGAAGGGAATTGAGAGAGGCTTTGTTGCGTTAGCTTTTGGGTGTTTGCCTCTGTATTGTACCCATCTGCACTATTTTCTCTTGTTAAAACTTTTTTTAAAGCAATTCCTTCATGTTCTTCTTTCTGATCTGTTCAAACCTCTTCCATTATATTAAGCCACCACGGTTCCCCTCTCATTGTCTCTCCTTTCTTGCTTCTGTATCACAGCCACTGATGTTATGCAATCTGCCTTCTCTTCCCACCATCCCTCATCTTGCTGTAACTTCAGCAAATCCAGGATTGTGATTTGGTGCTACAATTCCTGCATTGGGTGCTACATAATGACAAAACTAGTACAAATATAGTATAGGGGGTATATGTATATACACAAACATGCACATCCCAAACAAATGGTATTGGTACAAAATATGATGCTGTTTTGCATTAATTTTTATTTTAAATATGAAAGATACCGTGGCCTTTGCATTGTGCGGTAAAAATCTTAGCCGCACATGGACATCTGGTTGGCCTCTGTTAGAAACAGGATATTGGACAAGATAAGCTCGTGGTTCTTCTTATATGCTGATGCTGCTATTGATGGGCTAATGTTCAGTCTTGATGAATCTAATGTTGATTATTATTATTTTGCACATAATTTGATTGATATGCTTACGTTACAATTTGAATAGTAATGGAAAACTTAAAACCAAAAGCTGGGCAGAAAAATCAGGGATTGCTCTACAGAGAACCGTGCTCAGATTTTCAGGAACTTGAATAATGGTCCTTGATTGCAATCTGCTTTTCCTTTCTTGAGACCAACCCACAAAGAGTGTGTGTGTGTGTGTGTGTAATATGAACCACTTTTTTATTTGATGAAGCACTTAATACTTTCTGAAATAAGAATTACTGCATTAAAAACAAAGTCACTGAAAGCTAATAGCTATTAGACTAGACGATCGGCAAGTACTCCTGCTGGGGAAGTCATCTCTTTGAATAATATAGGTATAATGCCTCACTATCCAAATTGTGTCTTGCAGTTCACAGCTTGAAAAATACTTTATCTCTCTTCACCCCCACCCCCACTCCTTATTTTGTCTTTGTAGCTAAAAGAAGTGCCAGCTTTGGAGAGAGAGCTACAGGTCACAAAAAAAGCCCTTGCAGAAGCCAATCTGGACAAAATACGCCTACTAGAGGAAATAAGGAAATATGATCCTCTCTTCCAGCTTTGACAGCAGAGGACTGAGCTACAGATGCTCAGGGCAACCAGAGATCACCAGCAGCATAAAAAAGCTTGCTTGTTACATTACAGCTACCTAGGCCATCTTCAGTCCAGAGTAACTGCCTTGAGGAGCAGAAACAGTGTGCCATTACAGGAGATGGAAGATGGAAATGGACAGGCAGTGAGGAAACGTGGGAATATGATGATCTGGAGTGTTTGTTTTGCAGCTCATGTCCAGATAGCATGAAACTACACTCCAGCTGAAACATGGCAGCATTGAATCTAAAAGCTGCAAAGCCAAACAAGGAAGAACTATGTTTCTGTCCCATTCAAGTTGTCTGAAAGTGGTGCTGAAAAATGAATAATCTTTCTCATCATCTGCTTCATTCCTGCATGAGGTGATGGGTAGCATTGGGGACATGTATACTATACACCAAAACAGTAAGGGTCAGTCTTCTTTGCTGAAGCATTGTTAACCATTGAAAATAAATTTCATGGAGCTTTGGTGCAGCACCATGAGCCTGAGGCATAGAAGAACGTGGGGTGGGGTAGAGGCTGAGCACAGGAAAGGGTGCTAGGAACAGAAAGTATAAAATTAATCAGGCCTGATATGCGTTTTGGTGGCTGCAGTTTCCCATTAAACTGTCCCCCCCTACTTGTCTTTTCCAGTAAGACACTGTGAGTGGAGCATTTCACTAGCCTTCCTCCCACATCTTCATAAGCTCAGTTGACCTTCACCATTGCCTTCTTGCAGTATCACAACCCTTACTGGGTTTAATTTAGTGAAAAGCTGCAAATGTCCTGTCCTTGACAGCTGAGACACGCAGGAAGCACTTTTCCTTTGCATTACACTACACAGATAAGCCTGGACAGCACAGAGGAAGTGGGTTCTGCCAATTCCCTCTAGGTCATGCTCTGCCCTTAGCAGTTCATTTGGTAAATGATGAACCACAAAGTATGCTGCAACTTTCTGTAATCCAGATTAATGCTGGTTGAAATTGTTCTAGTGTGCGATTATGTAGAGTGGCTAAACGCTCAACCCTTTCTTCTTTCTGCTGTCACGCGTTGTTTGCTATTTGGAATGAATGAAACAGCAATTAAGCTCTGGAAGAGGCTTGGCCGCTGCTAGTTTTCTTGGATGTTTCCGTAAAGAGGTTGTGTCCAAAACAATTTTAGAGGGGATTTTGCTCTGAAGCAGTTTTAACAAGGCACAATGAAGCCTACATAGAGGGAAATGGTAAAAGCAAGGAGGAAAGAATGTCTCCAGGGATTCCAGCCTTAGATGCAGCCTGTAAATTAGTGCAATATGACTCTCCAAGCAGTTAAAGCCAGTCTCAGGCAAGTAAACACAGTCTAACAATTTACAACAGAAGGCCTATGCTTGCTCACTATACATGAACTAACTACCATATTGAAGATTACAGAAATTAGATGTTAGTTAAGCCTCTAATGAATGGCAAGCCTATAATGAGTTGTGTGCCTAGTTGAATTATTATTCTATTATTTATTGAATTTATATACCGCCTATACTTGGGGGGTGGATCTCGGGGTGGTTCACAGAATAAAATCAAGATATAAAACCACAAAATACCTAACAAAAATAAAAACAACAACCCAATAGCCTCCCCCGTCCAAACCCCCCCCCCACATTTTAAAAGGGCATAGGGTGTAAATCGTGAAGGTATATTGTACAACACTCCTGGGACTGGGGGAATGAGCAATTGTGTGAATGCTAACTCACACTTCTCACTCTCCTCCACCAGCCATTTTGTTCTACTTTTTAAAATTTTGTGTTATCGTTGATAAACACACAACTCAACAAAATGTTAGTTGTTGGCCAGTCTCTGAAACTGACTTTTTAAGAAAACAGCTATACTGTACATCCATGTCCCTAAGAAGCATAAGAGACCCAGTAGAGCAAGGATGGGCAACCAGTGGTCCTCCAGGTGTTGCTGGATGAAAACTCACAAGAACCCTGATTGTTGGGCATGCTGGTTGGAGCTCGAGTCCAGCAACAACTGGAGGGCCACAGGCTTCCTGCCCCCACAGTAGGAAAACAAATATGTGGAAGAGTGGTGGCAACCTCTCTTGTGAAGCCCTGCAAGATTAAACTGGGTAATACAGTCCTGTGCTACACTCTGCCAAAAAGCCACCCATAGCACCTGGCTTTTCATACCCTTGGATATGACTACATTTAATACTTTTGTGGGTTAGTCTTTGTAGTGTGCTAAGACACTTTTAATGTTGTATGGATGCAAAACAAACTGATGATACAATATGCACTACATTCTAGCAACAAGAAGGGATTGCCAATTCTTCCCAAACCATATGCCTAGATGCAAATTCAAAGGCTGTTCTTGTCTTTGTGAATGATTAGGCTGATGTATACGTGCCTGTGCTGACTTTTGATAGTTTTTATCCCTAAAAAGAAAATGTAGCTATAACATATAGGCCTGAATGTGTTCTTACACAATTTTCTAAAAGTGTTTAATTTTAGAATATTAAAGCTGGAGACATAAGAATCATGCTTAATACAGGTTACATAGATGTGGCTGCTAAAAGTATGATATGGATTAAGATTGGTCAGATAAGAGGAATTAGTGGGTTTAGTTTAAGTCAAGTATCTTACATTTAGGGAAGAAGTTTCTACTACTGCACATGTTGGATTAGTCAGACTGGGTTAAAGTGTCAAAGATATTTAAAGGGTAACCATACACACACATGACTGGTTTCTTTTTATTTTTAAAAAATAAAATCACAAATCATAACAGTGGAATAAGTACCATAAATAGTCTGAGTTATGTAATGTCCCATCAAAGCTACAGCCTATATTAGTATAGAGTTCAGAACAAAATGGAGCATGAAGAGGGTAATGGGCTATAACATAATAAGCAATCTTGCTGTAAATTAGTAGTATTTTAATGGTTAACCAATCTTATCTAGTACTTATTAAACAGTTTGTAGCTGGAGGCAATGCCATTCCTTAGCTATTGCTGCAGAATGCATCTTTTTGTGTCTGACATCTGCTTGTCTGACTTGATCTGATTGCCTTGGAGCAGTCACTGTGTGACCTTCACTATGTGAATCAGAGAGCAGCTTAAAACAATTTTTGTTCTGAACAGGGGAGGGGGAGAGAGAGAGACTCTGTCTTCAGCTGCCTCAGATAATTTGCTAGCCCTCAAGGCTAGCAACGGGCTGCTGTACTCCAGAAAGCTTTGCCAGCTGTGCTGTGGTGCTGTCATTTTCATTAATTCATCAGTGGTGATTTCTGCATATCGGGCTGCATGTGCTGTAGCTTCTGCTTGTTCATTTTCTGTGCAGTGAACTATGGCTGATGCCTTTTTCCTAAGGCATCCTATTTAAAACACTCCCTTCAATCCCAGGCCACACACTGGAGTAAGCATGAATCACCCTCTCCATATTGGAAAATGCCCAAGTGGGGCAGCCCTTCTTTAATGCAGTGGCAGAAAAACTCTATTAAAATAGTATGTATAAAACCACTCTTGCCTAATGAACAGAACTGTTTTTGAAGTCTGTAAAATTTATCTTTATGGGGTTGACAGTGCAGTTCATACTATTTGTAGTATAGTACCAAAACAACACACCAAATTAATACATCTTAAGTATAGTCATGCACATTCTGTGAATTCAACAAGCAAACAACTAGTTGTTAAGTGTACTACACATAGAGTATTTTTCACTACATGCAGTTGCTGATCATGCAGTCCAACAAACCTGAACTTTCAGTAAACAATTCTGCATATGCATATCTTCTATTGCTAAGAAAGAAGCAAAAATAGTCTTGGCCATGGTTAGATTTTATATAGGCCACCCACTGCTTTTTCTTAACTTGAATGCTAAAAAAAATATATCTTATCTTTTGTTGCAAAATGCAGCATGTTAAAACATGAAGAGACAGAATGGTACACAGAATTTAACTGCACAATGCAGTTCATGTATTTTTGTCCTGCTGAAAATAGTTTTTTAGCAGTTTCCAGTATCTTTTGGGGGGCTTAAAATAAGGCAAAGCATAGCGAAGATATACTGGTATGTTAAGTTTATGGTGTGACTTGTCTGGTTTTAATTACTGATGGTAGGAAGAGCCTTGCTTATCAGCTTACTGTGGTGGGCATGATGGTCCAGATGCTTCCCCCCAACTGAGGATTAATTTATTCCTCTACTTTTACTACTGGAATAGGGAGGAAATCCACTGAAGCTGATACTGAGACGCTGGACTACTAAACTGCATTACTGTTCTGTTCTTAAAGACACTCCCTTTTTTCAGTGCTATATTTAAATGTAAAAAGAAGTGAAGAGCAAGACTTACTACTTTGTAATACCGTAACTTATATACCAAGGGATTCTTACTTGTTGCAAGGCTCTCCTAGTTTTTTGTGGCTCCTGCTGTAACTATGACCAGGAATGCTACAAGCACAGGTAGAGTACTGGGTACAAGGCTGACTTGAATCTAAACTAAAGCATTCAACAGTATTGGATTTTGCTGCAATATACTTTTTCCTCCTATGATTGTATTGGTTCTGTGAACCACTTCTGAGTTATAAATTAAATTGATTAACTCTGTTTCTGTTGATTTATTTCTCAAGTTTTAACTTTCCAGCATCATAGTCAGGCTATCGATCTGATATTCAGCAGCTTATCCTTTTATTGCTGTTGCTGCAGCTACAAAAGGCGAACCGTGCTTGGCAATATGAATTGATAAATGGTACATATTATGAACATATTTTCCAGTGAAGCATATTTGTCCTACCTTTACTAGAAAACATCAAAGGCAAAGTCATTACACAACTGCATCCATTACTTTAGGTAGCTCTTTATTGGTTTTTGGAGCTGTGCCTGCCTGCTCGATTTGATTATGGCACACTCTAGGAGTTTTGCGTTGACCAGGTCTTATATTTCACACAACTTGTAAGTTTAATATCAGAGAACTGGATGCAGAATCAAACATTAGTCTCAAGAAAAACATATTTAAAAGTAGTTCCTTTATTAGAGATGATTGCCATTACATTTCATTCTTAGCAACAAGAATTTTCTTATTTAGTTGCCTTTGTTCTCTCCAAAAGGTACTTGATTATGTTCAATAAGTATAAACTTACGATAGCAATGTTTTATACAGTTTATTGACTGCATACTTAAATGTTTCTGTACTCAGTCCAAATATAGCATGCAGTATAACTTCTATCAGAATGACCTAGAATTTCATAAGTAGTTTATTAAATGTTTCCCCCGTAAGATCATATACGTTTAGATGGCTTTAAGCAATCTGAAGCCACCATTTGCAAAAGTTATTTACACTTATTCAAAGGTGAATGATCTTCATCCCACTGAAGACTCTTCACCAATCTCCTCTTCAGTGAAAAATAATTTTTTTGTATTTTGAATTTGGGATCTGCCCTCGTGACTTCAATCGTCTGACTGCTTCACGCATGTGTTTGGGCTGCAGAGGGGGTGATTCTCCCCACTTTTCACATACATCTAGTGCTGAAAACAAAGAAGTATTTAAATCAGTTTGTTGGTTCAATACATCTTACATACCCCCATTTGGTTACAAAATCTACAAACATTTTAGCTTTAAAAGTAGTTGATACGTGTGTATATTTCTTTACATTCTAACAACCAGGCATACTAGTATTTAGCCGATGGACTAAATGGACTAACAAAAGGTCAGATTCAACTAGTCAGTGCAAGGACTCCCACTAGCACAACAAGTGTTTTCCACCTTCATGCATTCTGGAGGTTCAGGAGATCCCACAGAAGAGCACATGGGCAGAAGAGAGGAGAGATTGTTCCATTATGCGAGCAGAAATGCTTGCACTGACAGAACAATCTCCTGATCCTGAATTCCTCCCCAAAGCAGTTGACTCTACTTTAGTAGATACTCAGTTTATATAGTTATGTAAATACTATAACTTGCATCTGAGAATCAAAATGTCAAAACAGCAGTTTAACTTCTTGGGAGGGGGGAATGGAGTACAGTCATACCTCGGGTTGCAGTAGCTTTGGGTTGAGCGTTTTCGGGTTGCGCTCCGCGGCGACCCGGAAGTAACAGAATGCGTTACTTCCGGGTTTTGCCGCTTGCGCATGCGCTCAAAATGACGTCACGTGCATGTGCGGAAGCGGCGACCCGCGCACACGCAGACTCAGGCTGCGTTCACTTCAGGATGCCAACGGGGCTCCGGAACGGATCCCGTTCACATCCAGAAGTACCACTGTACCACATACTATTACTATGCTTCCAAAACTTAAAAGATAAACTCAAGTGGCTTAACAATTCTTCCATTTGAGGAGAATTTAGATAAAATTGAATAAGGATTCCCTACCACTGGGTAGAAAATTGGGCACATACATAGGATAGGATGGGTAACATCCTATTTTTGTGTTTAGAAAGCAAGTGCTTAGGTAAATTATTCATACTGTTACACTGGGTTAATAGCCATATTTCTCTTAAAACTACTAAGCTATTGCAAATTCATAGAAATGAAGAACTGCAATAATATTTCAGAATAAAGGATTACAGAAAACCTGTTTAACTCGATACAAGTTTTAAATATTCTTCTGTTACTCACCTTCTTCTACTACCTCTCCAACAAAGACTTTGGAAATTCCTGACATGGCGATAACTACATTCTGAGAGACAGAGGTTCCAGTAATTGACTGGATCAGCTGAGGAGGGGAATGATAATTTGATTTTAAAGGGTTAAATTCTTTATGTTCCAATCACAAACATTACTGGCAATGACAACTGTGCTGCCACAGGGTTTCAGCATAGTTTATGTCAGACTGAGGTTTAAAATTCATAATCTGTGTAACGGAAATATTGCATCTATTGGGTTGTATCCTGCTAAGTCGTCATGTGTCCTAAATAGGGATGGGAAGAGGGCCTGCCAAAACAATCCAATGAGTACAGAGCTAGCTCAGTGGGTGCAGAATACAGTATTTTCCGCCCTATAGGACGCACTTTTCCCCCTCCAAAAATGAAGGGAAAATGTGTGTGCGTCCTATGGGGCTTTCGCTAAAGCCATCTGCAAGCCTTGGGAGCCCACGGGAGTTCCCACCGGGCTCCCAAAGCTTGCGGACAGCAGCCTGCAGCCTGAAACCTGGGGAGCGCAGCGGAGCGCGCCCCGGGCTTCGGGCAGCTCTCCGCAAGCCTTGGGAGCCCAGCACGACTTCCCACCGGGCTCCCAAGGCTTGTGGACAGCAGCCTGTTCTGGGGGCTGGGGAAGCTCGGGCTTCCCCCAGCCCAACCCCACGCCGGGGGGGGGGGAATAAATATTTTTTCTTTATTCCCCCCCCAAAAAAAACACTAGGTGCGCCCTATAGGGCGAAAAATACAGTACTATCTGACTGGTGTGGGATGGGTGGGAACAAAAAGGAAAGAAGAGGGGAATTTTATATAGCATGCAGGAAGCGGACATGGCTGATTGACAGTATTTGTACATCATAAAATACAACTTGGCCAAGCTCCTTTACTTTAAATTGAATTGGAACAGAACCGTACCCGTTTAATAGCAGCCTTAGGAAAAGCTGACCGGCGATACATCTCGTAACGATTTAGTTGTTCTTCAGAGAAAGAGGAAACAAGAATTCTAGAAAGAAAAGACCAATTATACCCCAGATTTAGAAACAACACGTTTACCCTATACACATCTTTATAGCTACAAAACTGCATAGCTTGTGAAGTTGGGGAAAGACAATGGTAAAGTACTTCGTTTGAAAGAAAGAATCTGGAAGGGGAGAGTATTGGGCAGTGCCACACGATAATTATTCCTTCCTATGTTACAGTATTAATCATTCAATCCTATACATGCCTACTCAAAACTGTCCCACTAAGACCAATTTTTTAAATTTATGCAGCTTTTATGACACTTTTCAAGAGCAGGGCTCCTTCCAAAGCCATTCTGAGAAAATAAATTATAACAAAAATATGATAAAAACATCATCAAAATCCAAGCACTAACAATCACATACAAATTACAAGTTTTTTATGGGACTTACTCCCAGGTATGTGTATAGGATTGCTACCTCGGTATTTCTTGGTTGTAAATTTAATTTCCAGTCTGAGCCTATGCATGCTTACTCCAAAGTAAGTCTCACTAGTTACTCCCAAGTAAGTATGCATAGGGTTGCAGCCTCAGTACCACTTCCTTCCCACCCACCCCCCAAAAGGCAGGGAAATCAACAGAACAGTTTATCTACAAGACATTACAGCTTATCTTACAAGCCTCCTATTATACAAACCATTTAGCATTAATAAAAAGCTTTATGTCATGTAGATGTAAGATTACTTACTGCATTTTTTGAATCTCATCTTCATCTACTTTATGTTTTTTCTCTTTTTTCTCCTTTATCTCTATTTTTATTTTCTTGGCTGCACAAGGCTGTGAAGTAGACTCCTCTGTTTCTTCGTACTCTGTTTTAATCTAGTATTTTAAAAAAACTTGTTCAGCTTGGCTATAGTGTTGGTATGTTCAGATTGGTTATAGTTATAGTTTCTAATTAAAGTTGTCAGGTGCAAAAGATTTTCATTATTTTTATTATTAGCTCCACTCTCTATATTGCCACATACATGCCGTGACTTGCATAATTTATTAAACAAAAGATAGAACAAGATTTCAACTTCTTCAAACAACTGAACTTAAAAAAAAATATTATTCCTTCTCTCTCCAATGTTGAGATTTTATTTCGATCAGTGTGTTACACAGCATGGAAGCATGCGGGAGGTGGGGGGAGTAGACATACCCTTCGGCATTTCACTGATAAAATACTAACTTTCGTATAAAAAACAATTATTATTCCAAGAGTCATCATGCAAGAAGCACCCTGTCCCCTTACACATAACTAAAGGGTATTCTGTGCATGCTGTTACACTATTTTAATTTATCATGTAACAAGGTGGTACCCAACAAAGTGGTTCTGTTAGCGCAAGGATTTCTGTTTGTGCAAAATGGAACTTCCCTTTCTTTTCTTCTCCCCATGCAATTCCATCCCCCCCAAAAAAAATCTGTTCTGGAGGTTTGGGGGAACCACAGGCAGAGGAGATGGATGTGAAGTTCCACTGCACAGCCAAAAGTCATTGCACTACTGGAGCTACTTAAAGTACTGCCCTTAAAGTTTAATCCTTACAGAATAACCACCTTGAACACAGCCATCAATCTGGAAAGGCAGTTGTGATGATGAGGAAATGGAAGTCCAAACAAGACTGAATTTGAAGATACCTCGGGCAGTGTGTTTATGCACACAAAAATATGTTAAAAAAAGACATGACCAGAAGGCAAGATGGACAAGATTTACCAGTTTCTAGGGAGGTTATGTTTACTATTCAGCATTGCAGTAAAAACAACAGAGTCTTGTGGCACCTTAAAAGCTTAACAGATTTATTTTGACATAAGTTTTCATAGATTCCAAGTGCAGAAAGAAGTATGGTGCAGTAGCAGCCCTGACATCCTGGCTTAGGCACTGTTATTTGCTCCATACTTGGATCTGATCAGGAGAAGGGGTACAAGACAGAATGTGCACGAACAGATGAAGTTATAGATCCTATAAGTCAATTAAGAACTAGGGCCTGAGCTTGTTTTCCTCCCTCCCTCTCCAGCCCTTTTTCTTCCTATGTCTTTTAGATATTATGCTGAAGAGTGGGAACTGTCATAGGAACATATGCTCTACCAATGAGCTATGGCCCTTCCCCTTTCCTTTGTAAGCTGCTGTAGGAGCATTTTTGGCTAAAGAATAAATGCCTCAAACAATATATAAATTCATCAGATGCACTGAGCGTTATCCTTTACTGTATTGCATTAATGCAACACATGGGGAGGTGAGATGGTAAGGAGGGAAAAGAGAAGTAAATGAAACACAAGATTACAGCCAGTGATGATGAACATAGAGCCTGAATGCAAAATAAGCAAAGTGACACTTTATGGCAGGAGTAACAGGGTCAGTCTGTCCATTTCCCAGACATTTAAGGTCTAATTCAGCCGTGGTGAACCTGTAGCCCTCTACATGTGGTTGGACTCCCAACTCCCATAAGAAGGCAGAATGGCAGTGTTCAGAGATGAGAGGAGCTTTAGTCCTAGGATGGTCTATAGGTTCCCCGTCCCCGCTCTAACTGAATTGTGAATGGGTGTACTTTCTGTAGTCCATTTCCCTCTAATCTCGCTGTTCAAAATCCCCTCTTTGCTTATATGTCTACCTGCAACTGTGGATAACTTCTCATGTATATGATGAAGTGGATACTTTGTCCTGTAAAGCTTATGCCATAACTAATTTGTTAAGTCTTTTCTTAATTCTGGCAAGAATTACCAGAGAGATGCTGTCTCTGATAAATATGGGCAGTTGGAGCCCAGGGAACCGGGGAGGGGAAATCCAACCACCTTTCAAGTAGGAATTTAGCAGCAGCCCATCGACCCCCCCAAACAAGAAAAGAATAGCTGAAGAGCAAGTCGAAGGAAAAAAGGGTTAATGTGAGCGTCGCTTCCTTCTCTTCTACACACCTCTCGAACCTGCGCCTCCTCCTTCACCACCACAGGAGCCTTCTCTTGCCCCTCGGCTAATTCCGCGGCGAGGTTAGAGGACTCCTCCGCGGGAGACGGAGAAGATACAGCGGGCGGAAGAACAGCATTCTCCGTACGAGATTCCGCAGCTTCAGCCATTGTTCCCAGGAGGAGGATCTGTCGCGCTCTGGTGACGTCATCGGAGATGCGTCCTCCACCTCCGGTCTCTGTTTCCATAGCAACACATCACGCCCAAGCATAGGAAGGGGGAAATAGATGAGCTGCACGGTGAAAAATGTCAGAAAGGCGACCGTCTCAGTCGGCTTCAATGAAAACAACAATACTGTATTCCCGTTTAAACAGTGGAAATGCTGCAGAGCATCGCACAGGGAGAGTAGCAGCCACTGGGCAAGGGGACTTTTGGGTTGCTGGCTTATTTTTAAACTGAACTTGAATATCAAAGTGGATGGTGGATCTTTAAAATGTGCATCTGTTCACCAACTTGTGCATCTTTGGACATGTTGATAAGTCTTCTTTGAGGCAGCTAGTCATGACCAAAACACAGAACCCAAGACCGTAAAGGTGGCTGCAATTCAAGGACGCACATGACTTTGGACCATACTTATTTGTTGCCATGGCCAGTGATGGACCTACATTTTGGGGGCCTTGAAGCCTGAACTGTCATAGGGGCCTCTTCGCAACCAGCAATGAGGTCTGAGTAACCACTGTTATCTTCTTCAGTGGGGTTGTTCTATGACAGATCAGCACACCTTTATAACTACTGACTTCTCAAAGTTTGGGATTGTTGAACTATATACAAAAATAAAATAAAATAAAACACTTGAGGATCTATATTTCTTTGCCTGCCACCAAAAAGACCATAATGCAGGCACCTGGGAAGCCTCTCTGAGGAGGCCATTCAGTTGTTCTTTGGTAGCCAACCAAACCATACATTTAAAGCACATGACTTCCCACAAAGGAATCCTGAGAACTGTAGTTTACCCCCCAAGGTGCTATAGTTTCAGCACCCATAAGAAAGTACAGTTCCCAATTCTTTGGAGGATGCCATGTACGTCAAATGTATTGCATGGATGTGACCTTATATGCAAGGTATCAACAGAAGGTTAGTGGGTGACTGACTGTCACATTACCGTACATTGTCTAAAAGGTAGCTCTGGGAATGAGGTTCTGACTTTAAATGCTGTCACTGGGGGTTTGAAAACTGGTGTGATTTGATGGGTCAGGTCAGTGGACATTTTGTCTCATCCCATTGGACTAGAGTTGGGGTCTGGTGAGAGGGGAGAATTCCACCCAAGTCTGAAGTGATTGGCTGCAGTTAGAAATAAAAGGGCCACCTCAAGCCACAGTTCAAGTTGGCGGGTGGATGGGTCACAAGTCAGTTAGTGTAAGAAACAGCAATAGAGCTGGAAGCTGGAGCCAGGGGGAGGGCATTTAGACTTAAAGGCTTATGAGTCTGAGAGAAGACAAGAACACTAAATGGAGCTGAGGAGGTATATGGGGGAAAGGAAGCATCCCAGAGACAGCCTTTGAGAGAGTTCTGAAGCCAAGAGTCAGTGATGTTGCTGAATGCAAGTGCCTCAAGGAGGAGAGTCCTGGACCTAGGTGAAGATGGTGGCCGAAGTCCTGATAGAAGCCTGAGAGACTCCAGAAGAAAGACCTGAGTGAAAACTGCAAGTCTTTGGGGCATAGTTGGTGAGTGTTAACTAAATGTGTTTAGGGAAACTGGCTATAGATTTAAATAGAGGGACAAACTAAATCAAAGCTGGCTTCTTAAATAAAAAGTACTCTTATGGTGTAACCATTCTGAGTTAATGAAACAGTAACCAAGTAAACATCTAGATCTAGTAACTGTACAAACTAACATCAGCATATGTTTATATTGAAACAAAACATAATTTTCTATGGGGGAATTCAACATAGCACTAAGATCAGTTGTGCCTGACAGAATTATCTCTCCTCTCCTCCTCCTATATGCTGTTCTGGGTTTTTTTCTTTAAAAAATTAATTAAAAAAATCCTGACCCCCAAAAGCACAGTGGCATGCAGGGGGACAAAGGGGATAAAGCCTTGTTGCACTATCAACAGTCCTTCTGCGGGCTTCTGCTGGCAGGACCAGTTACCGGTAGTTGAGTCCAGTCCCATTTTTAGGCTTGTACATAGCTACCAGTAGGTAAACTGAAGTATTTTAATTGACTTGGTATTTAGATACATGGTGGGGCGGTGGTAATGGGGTGCATAAATAAGTAAAAGCTTTTAGTTAAAGATGAGAAAACAAAACAGGTGTGTGAGACCATGCCCTCTACAATAAGTAATGGCGGAGTTGTAAGAGGCAGGATGATTAATCAGAACTCCTGATGAGACACTTTATCCAACTGAGGAGAATTTTCTTCTATATTTGTACATTCGTTTAGTATTTAAAATTGTAAATCACTTTGAATGACATCACAGAAACACAAAAATGCATTAAAGTTAAACCAATAAAATAAAGAAGGAAACACATTTTGTGTCAAGATTTTTTCAGGGGGTAATGCATCATGGCTTTACTAGAGAATACAAAGAAATCAGAAAGCTCATGTACAGAACGTAAACTGTTGGTTTTTAAATGCTGTTGAGTTCCTTGCCTGCATGATGCTTAACATTTGCTTATATAGAGATACTTTAGAGTGAAGGATATGTTTGTCATTGTCTGCCTATCTACAGTTTTGGTCTGATAGTCTAGGTAAGCTGTGGTCTAAACCACAAAGCCTAGGGCTTGCCGATCAGAAGGTCGGTGGTTCGAATCCCCGTGACAGGGTGAGCTCCCGTTGTTCAGTCCCAGCTCCTGCCCACCTAGCAGTTCGAAAGCAGGTCAAAGTACAAGTAGATAAATAGGTACCGCTCCGGTGGGAAGGTAAATGGCATTTCCGTGCACTGCTCCGGTTCACCAGAAGCGGCTTAGTAATGCTGGCCACATGAACTGGAAGCTGTCTGCAGACAAACGCCAGCTCCCTTGGCCTATAGAGTGAGATGAGCGCCGCACCCCACAGTCGTCTGCGACTGGACCTAATGGTCAGGGATACCTTTACCTTTAAGACCATTAAAGGTGTGTTCTGCATAAAGCAAGTTTATGAGTACACATTCAATGTCAGATGAAAGAAAAGCAGTACTTGGGGATGAAAAATGGTATATAAACACATTTAATATAATTGTTGGGCTGGAGGCATTCATATACAAGCTGACTAGCATCCTGACAAGTCACAAGAACCACTAATTCTTGCAGTGTGGCTATTGTTATCATAGTAAGGTGTGTAGGCATCAAATCACTGCTACCCTAGGTGAAATAGGCCCTCCACTTGGAGCTATGTAGACAACAAAGCAACAGTAGCACACTTTTCTTTTTAAAGCAAAATCAAGCATAGAACAAAATCACCACAGTTTCACCACAAAGTTATTTTAAGGGGGGAGGGACAATCAGCAAGGACTTATGGAGGCAGACTGTACATTTTAGAAAGTTGAAGACTGCTGTAATTGCTTGCAGTATGTACACACACACACACACACACACCCTCCTGTCCCGCTATTGCTTCTGGTCAATCAGGTTTCGCAAGGTTTTGTTGTGCATCAAAACCTGTTTGACCAGAAATCGTAGAACAAAGGAAAACTGTGCATTCTGTGAACAACAATGGCTCTAACTTAAACATTCTTAAAACTATTGTATGTCCTCAGTTTCAGAGCTAATTTGAAAACAACCCCAAAGTTTTCAAGGTCATTATTTGTGTACACACACACACACACACACACACACACACACAATGTCACACATAGACATACCTTACTGTATGTATGTTTGTGATATAATTCTCAAAAGAACTGAAATAATATCAATACGAGGCTTATCTCATACATTATTTTCAGTGTTGTTATGTGGAATGAGCATGTGCCTACTTCCCCACATAAAACTATGAGGCAGCTGGGTTATTTATTTATTATTACATGTAAATAAAGTTCAAGTTGGCATAAATGGTTCTCCTCACAACAGGTAGGATGGAATAAGAGACAGAGTTGACTCTAACCAAGTCCACTGAAATTAATGGAACTAAGTCATACCCATTAATGTAAATGGATCAACTCAGAGTAGGACTAGAATTGGCTATTCCTATTTGCGGGGAATCTAAAATGCTTATTTACAAAGCTATTGTACTACCAACCTTACTGCACGCTTGTGAATGTAAATGGATTAATGTAAATGGATCTACTCAGAGTAGGACTAGCATTAAAGGTACCCCTGCCCGTACAGGCCAGTCGTGTCCGACTCTAGGGTTGTGCGCCCATCTCACTTAAGAGGCCGGGGCCAGCGCTGTCCGGAGACACTTCCGGGTCACGTGGCCAGCGTGACGAAGCTGCTCTGGTGAGCCGGCACCAGCGCAGCACACGGAAACGCCGTTTTCCCTTCCCGCTATAAAGCGGTACCTATTTATCTACTTGCACTTAAGGGTGCTTTCGAACTGCTAGATGGGCAGGAGCTGGGACCGAAAGACGGGAGCTCACCCCACCGCGGGGATTCGAACCGCCGACCATGCGATCGGCAAGCCCTATGCGCTGAGGTTTTACCCACAGCGCCCCCGCGTCCCTTAGGACTAGCATTGGCTATTCCTATTTGCAGGGAATACAAAATGCTTCTTTACTAAGCTATTGTACTACCAACCTTACTGTACGCTTGTGAAACATTGGCCACTTATAAATGCCACCTCTGACTCCTCAAAAGATTCCATCAACGGTGCCTCCAAAAAAATCTACGTATCACTTGGGAAGACAGGCAAACTAATGCCAGTGTACTGGAAGGAACAAAGATCACCAGTGTCAAAGCAATTATTCTTCAACATCAACATCGTTGGACTGGTCGTGTTATTTGGATGCCTGATTATCGTCTTCCAAAGCAACTGTTCTATTCCAAACTTAAAAATGGAAAGAGTAATGCTGGTGGTCAACAAAAGAGGTTTGAAGACTCTCTCAAGGCAAATCTAAAAAAAGTAGGATAAATACCAACAATTGGGAAACACTGGCCTGCGGGGGCTCCAATGGGAGAACAGCCTTTACCAAAGGTGTCACGGACTATGAAGACGTTTGAACGCAGGACAAAAGGGAGAAACTTGCTAAGAGGAAGGCATGTTTGGTAAACACTCACCATGATCAACTCCCACCTGGAAACCTTCCCCACTGTGGAAGGATGTGTGGATCCAGAATTGGCCTCCACAGTCACTTACGGACCCACAGTTAAGACCGTGTTCATGGAAGACAATCTTACTCGGCTCCAAGTGATTGCCAAAGAAGATAATCCATAATGAGTTGCCAAGGTTATCTAGAGAGCTTCATGATATAAGTAAAGTTTTCAGCTTAGGTCTACTAGTCCTAGTCCGACACTCTAGCCACACAGGCTCACAGTAAAGGACACCAGTCCCTAGGGCACCTTGGGAGGCTCTAGGGCACCTTGGGAAATAACAAAATCTAATGGAATATATGAGAGGCATGGAATAGATGGGCAAAAGCCTAGGGAGCTGCTTTTCTGCTTTGGTCCAGTACTGGCCACTTCAAGTGGCAGCTGCACTTGGAAGTAGAGCTGGGAACCTCTGGCCTACAGGCCTATCATGGTGACATCACTTGATGATCAGAGTGGTGGGAATAAATTCTTTGCAGGGCACACAGCCAAGGCAGCAGGATTTTATCTCCTTTCAATCAGCTCATGAGCAAGGTATGTGTGTGTGTTTCATGCTGCTGAAATCAAACAGGCGTGGCAAGGGCTGTCTGAAAACTCCCTGCCGCCTCTGTGCTGCTGGTTTTGTGTCTGGTCTACTCCAATTCTCTTGTTTGCTCCCTTGTCCAGGCTGAGAGGGCTATTTTAGTTCTAGCTGCAGAGCAGGGGAAAGTGTGTGAGTGTAGTTTCTCTGAAACCACACTAAAAATGACTGCTCAGGCGAAGTATTTTCAGTCTCAGTCCTATGACCCTCTAACTAGATAAGTCAGAAAGTAAACACTGAGCAGAAAAATCCTACTTTGAAATAAAACAAACGCTGCATTGGCCAACAATGCATTGTAAAGGTACTGAAGCATCTGCCAACATGTTTATTTCAGCTACTGCTTTTCATAGTTTACACAGCCTACTACTGTCCTTAGGCTTTGATTTCTCCACCCCTCACTCTAAAATTCCAGGATTAAAAGTAAAACAGAGCCTGAGAGGGTAACAGAGGTAAACAACATTGTTTCTCCCTGATGCTGGATTACAACTCTCATAGTCCCAGACCATTAGGCCTAGTAGCTGGGGCGGACGGGAGCTGCATTCTTCCAACATCTGGAAGGCACAACATTGACTACCCCTGGGGTAACATGCAGACTGGCTAGCAAGGCTGATTCAAACGTTACCAATTTCCAATGCAGAAGGTGCAATTTGCTGGGTAACCACTTGGTCATTAACAGCTATAGATGTTTTGCCTCCATAGGTGGGAGCTGTGCCCAACTGCAGCTGCCTTGCATGCCCACATGCAGCGAAATATCTACGTGTACGATGGCCATACGTTACAATCTACACGCAGGTTTCCCCACAAACGACGTCCGGAGGGGGGGGGGACCAAACAACAGCAACAACAACCAGCAACTTGTGAAGATCGCTCGACAGCTGCCTCACAAGTTGCTGGTTGTTGTTGCTGTTGTCTGGTCCCCCCCCCCCCCAAGGACGTCGTTTGTGGGGAGATTCTTAGCCCCTTTGTCCTTTTCCTCCTGCTGTGGACTTGAAGCGGACCCTTCGATATTTCTTGCAGATGGCCGAAAGTGACGGGGACGTTCCGTGTGATCGTAGTGGGGGAAGGGTAGTAGCCTCCCACTTTTACCTTGCCTTACCTCATTCTTTCAGGAAGCAGCCACTGAATGAAAGGGAATTGCCAGCGTGTGTGTGTATGTCTATGTATAACCCAGGCTCCCTTCCTCCCTCCTTGTCTTGGGTACTGCTGGGGGCAGGCGCCGCTCGGCGAGGGGGCGTGGCCTCCTCGGCTCCGCCCCGGAAGGACGCGCCGGCTGGGCTGAGGCAGCGGCGGCGGCGGCGGCAGCCGAAGACGGGTAGTAGTATAGAGGCGGGGGGTTTGGCTTCCCGGGCCGGGGCCGGGCCATGGGGAAAGAGCAGGAGCTGCTGGAGGCCGCCCGCACCGGGAACCTCCCCGCCGTGGAGAAGCTGCTTTCGGGCAAGCGCCTCAGCTCGGGCTTCGGCTCCGGCGGCGGCTCCGGGTCCTCGGGGGGCGGCGGCGGAGGTGGCAGCGGCAGCGGCGGGGGGCACCCGCTCTCCAGCCTCCTCAGGTAGGTGCTTCGACCTGGGGGGGGGGCGGAGTTGCTCGGAGAGGGGGGGGCCGAGGGAGCCCGCGCCAGGCTGCCTTGCCGTGGGGCGGCTGGGGGTGTGTCTCCTCGAGCGCCTAGAGGTGCGGTTGTCCGCGGGCAGAATCCCCGCCTTTCGGAGGCGCAGCGGCGGCCGCCCATGTGTTTTCCGAGCGCGGCGGCGGCGGCGCCTCCGGGGTTCCCTCGGGCGCAGAGAGGTCCGAAGCATCGCGCCTCTGCTAGCTCTGGCGGGTGCGCGGAGGAAAGAGGGGCTCTGGGCGGCGAGGTGCAAAGGTGGCAGGGGCGTGTTTCTGGGGCTTCCGGGTTCCCTGGAGAAAGTGGCTTTTCAGCTGCCGTTCCCTCTAGAAAGAGGCAGTGAGGCTTTTTGGCTGGGGAAGCGTCTATTGTAAACTTTTGTTTTGAGAAGCACTGGCGTCAACACCGGAGATTGTGGCGTGAGGCTGATTTGTACTTTACACAGGTCCTGGGTGAGGGTGGGATCCAAAAAACTCAACCTCTGTTCATTAATCTCTAACTTTTCAGCCAAATCGTGCTTCCCTTTTCTCCATTTTTAGTGAGAAGTTGCTCTTTTTTACCTGCCTTTTCTCCTTTTTTAGTGTGAAGTTGCTCTTTTTCACCTGCCTCAGGCATGACTTATAATTCTAAGGCTTGGAGTCATGGTCTTCAGCTTGTGAGTGCCTGGACCTAAGATGGGTTCCACCACTGGCACCTTTTCCATTTCCCTCTGTGTGTGCAGTTGAAGGTTTCTTTTAGAGAAGGGAGTATAGGACAGACAGAAAGAAAATGAAGGAAATGGGAGTCTGCATGCAAAGGATTCGACAGATGTAAGCAATGTAAAATCAAGTAGATGTTGTGTACAGGTTAACTGTAGCTCTTAGGGCTGATGGGTACTGCACTATAATTGTGTACTTTTTCTAGTTCTACAGTATCCAAACCTTTATGGTGTTCCTGGGATGCATCCCTCCTCTGTCCTAACTTCTCACAGCTGTATGGCTGCTTTTTTTAATTTCTCATATTTTCTTTTGTGTGTGCCCTTCCTCAAAAAGCTGGTGATGTGACTTGTAATATCTCCCTCACTGTGATTGGGACAGGAGTGTGTTAGCTTCATATATCTAAGAAGGCCATTTCTTGGCCTTTGTAGATAACAATTCAGCTATTCTCAGCTTATCTTCCTGACTCTCTCAGGTCTAATAATTGTTCCATAGAATATTTAGTTTGCCTGCTTGGTGGTCAGTGAGGTGACTGTGAAAAATAAGATAAAACACTGGATCTCTAAAGTATAAATTTCATACTGGAATAGTAAATCAGTACCTTTATTAGGACCAGTTTTAAAATCACAAAACTAATATACTGTCTAAGCTTTCAAGTCCACCAGAACTCTGTCTAAGACTGGAATGCAAGTAAACACTTGTTATTTGAGAGCAAAATAACACTTGAGAGACAAAATAGAGGTTGGGGGAAGATGCTGCTGGTTGTCATTGGAAGCCCCCGTCTGCAGTTTGCTACAACCATAGAGACTTTTTGCAGATCAAGTTAGTGGCCATTCTCTCCTTGAAAGTATAGAAGCCAGCATTTGCCTGAATCTGTTTGGTTGCAGGTTTACTAGAAAAGTTCAATAAAGAGAGAGTAACATGAATACAGTGGAATCTCTGTTTTCGAGCGTTTCAGAAGCTGAACGATTCAGAACCTGAACGTCAAAAACCCAGAAGTAATTGCTTACGTTTTCGAACGTTTTGGAAGTGAGACATTCTTTTGGAATGGATTACGTTCAAAAACCGAGGTTCCACTGTACCTTTATTAAGACCAGCTGGAATGACAAATCATGCAAGCTTCTGAGTTGATCATAAGTCTTCAGACTGGTTGTTAAACAAAAAATGGGGGTGTAGAGAAAAGGAAAAATGTTGAACATGATGAAACCGAAGTTTGTATCAGTCTCAAAACAGAATGGAAGAGGCATTTCACATGCTTAAGTCTACCAGCTGCTGGGAAATACTCTCAGTTGGCTATTTGTCTAAAATTAATCTCCTGCTTTGCTAATGTGTTTTTCTTTACTTCAGCTCCTTACTTTATAAAAATTCTGAGTCACACGTATTGAAAGGGAGAGACCATTCTTGGTCTCAGCATGTCATGTTGCAACCTGAGGTCTTTTTACAGATACAATCTAATATAATTAAGAATGCAGAATGACTTTGTTCTCTTAAGATTGTTACAAAGTGAGGATAGGGGTTTCTGTCATGTCTTAGCAACATTTTTTCCTTCTCCTTACTTACTCCACCCTGAAAATCTCTCCCCAACTCAAAATTATACATTACTTTGTATTTAATAAAGGTAGTGTCTAACTATCATCATATAGAATTTACAAAAAACCCCTCAAGTGTTTTCTGTGTTTTGCCTAAAATGTAAGCATATCTACTTTTGTTTGTGTTGCACTATAGTCGTATATGTGTATTCAACTTAACTCATTTTCAGATCTAGATTATAGTGTATTACAGTTTCTCTTTTTCTTTGGTAGCTGAATTACAAACTGTGTCATCTGTAAAAATAATAACAGCAGGATTAATAATACTAATTTAATCCCTTATTCAAACTTAACACTTTCCTACAGAGATTGTTTTTGCTGTACTTCAGGGATAGTTCCTTCATATGCCAGGTGAAATATAATTTGTGTGTGTTGCCATTTACACAAATATACAAATCTCACTATTGTGTGTGATTGATCTTTATTGAAGTGGATTTCTAAGCACTTATTTATAAAATGATTTGATTCCTGAAATGACAACTGTCTGAAGACCTTAATAGATGCTTCTCCACCTATGACTTTCCTAGGTTTCCAATATCCCTAGGCAGGTTTCAGATCAACTTATGGTTCAAGCTCCAGTCCTAGAAACATTTAATGTGAGTAAACAATTGGACTCATTAGGATAATTTGTATGCATTTGAAGTTAAATGCATGTTTCCTGGAGTTGGTTAGAGCCTGTGACTTGGCATGTGGGCACATCCTGTTTGGAAGCATGGTTTGAATATTTGAAAGGTCAGAATTGTTTGAAGTTGTTGGGCTGAAAATGTATCTTTTTCAGATGGAATCAGTGTAAGTTTGTATTGTGTTTGAGAGTCTGGCATGGACACTATAGATAGTGAATTAACTTGCTGAACTTCCTAATGTGGGCTTGGATGATTCTAAACAAAATAGTTCTGCTCCGTGTGACTACACAAACAGTAGGAGTATTATAAACATACACGTTGTTAAACACAAAATTGCTACAGTGGTACCTCAGGTTACAAACACCTCGGGTTACAGACTCTGCTAACCCAGAACAGAAATCGTGCGGTGGTGGTGGTGGCAGGAGGTCCCATTAGCTAAAGTAGTACCTCAGGTTAAGAATGGACCTCCGGAACGAATTAAGTTCGTAACCAGAGGTACCACTATATACGGAAAATATTAAGCAGTATCCAAAACTGGTACTGATTACTGAAAGTCAACTGCACCTATTGCTGGAGGAAAGGAAGAGTTTTCAAGTTGCCAGTGTGACCAGTGCTTTTAAAAGCTTTAAAGGGTTTTTTAAGAGAGAAATTTTGTGAGTTTCCTGTTCAATTTTTCATGTTTATAAAGATGTCATCATTTTCTAGTTATGCAGAAGAAATACAAACCTTGTTCCACTATATAGAATGAGCACTTCAGACCTCATGGCTTTAGAGGTAAATGCATGCATGACTGCTGTGTAATTCTGCTTCGTTGTTATGCCCTGTAGCATGTGGTAGCAATGTTGGTCCCATTGCAGAGCCCCATTATGGTAGTAATTGGTTTCATATTTAATAGTTCACTGGCATCTCAAGATTCTGTTCCCCTTACCCTACCCCTATTTCTTTAGGAAGTATATGAACTGCAGTGGAAGTGTTTTTGAAGCATGTTACTCTGATATAGAATGTTACTGGTGAAATAAGGAACTGCAATGAAATGAGATATGAAGTGTATTTGATTGGAGAGGAGACAAAGTGGTTTAATAATAGGCAATTGAAAACTGAGGGATGGGAGTTTCAGTTACTTGGGAGCAGTGAGATGCCTTAAATACCTTCATAACATTATTGCAGGCTTCCTACGTATGCAGTTCAAAACTGGATATTTTAAAGTATAAACAAGGGGGCACAAAGGGGACTCTCGTAGGTTAAACTGAAATTTGGCAGAGTGCAGTATGTGTTAAAGAAATATAGTGACTTAAGAATGCAAATGGGATTCAAAAGATCAGCATTCTGTCCAATAAAAATATTTCCGCTTCCTTATTAGTATGGATTTGTGTAATCAAAACAGCTTTCTTAGTTACTCACAAATTGTCTAGGAAATCTATATTGCTGGAAATGTTGTAGTATGCTGTCAAGGTGTGTGCCAAACTGGGTCTTTGACTTAGGTGAAATAAAGCCTAGTTTTGCCCCTGTAGTATCTCACAGGTTATCAGAGCCCTGTCACCAGCCAGCACATTTGATGCTAGAAAAAAATTAGTCACTGGCCAGGACTTGGTCTCTCACTCTACTGAAGAAGAGATACCTGTATCCAATATTTTAGAAATATTTCAGAGGAAGTGTTTTAAGAGAGAATCTGAAATATGAGAATCATGGGAGCTCATTCTTGGCATCAGTATGCTGATGACACGCAGCTGTATTTCTTTTTCATCCAAGTTGGGTGAAGCAGTGGAAGTTCTGAACTGGTGCCCAGACAGGATAACGGGCTGGATAAGGGCCAATTAACTGAAATTCAGCCCCATTAAGGTGGATGCTTGTGGCTTGATGATTTAACCTATTCTGGATGGCATGGTACTGACTGGTGCCTGCCCCAAGATTTCTTACAGCTTTGGGGGATATTCCCATGTCCAGCTTTGTCACTAGAAGCCCAGGTGTGCCTCCAGAATGGACTAATGTGTTGTATGTGGGACTGCTTTTGAATACTGTCTGGAAGTGGAATTAGTGAAATATATAACTGATTGTTGGGAACACCACTCGCCAGTATTTGAAAAACTGTGCAGCTTGTATTTTGTTTCCAAACACAGTTCAAAGTTCATCTGCTTACCTTTACAAGCCTTACATGGCTTGGATTCAGCATCCTGAAGGAATGCCTACTTCCATACCATTTTGATTGGCCTGTGTTGAGTCCCCCCCCCCCCCAAGGGGTTGGACTAGATTAGGAAAGAGCAATCTAGTAGTACCAGCAGTAAATAATAATAATAAATATTTCTTATACCCCACTCATCTGACTGGGTTATCCAAGCTACTCTGGGCAGCTTCCAACAAAATATAAAGGGATGAAACAAACACTTAAACACTTCCCCAAACAGGGCTGCCTTCAGACATCTATGTGAGGTCATATAATTGTTTAACTATAACAATGTTAGCGATGTCATCCTTCTCATCCACAATCAAATAATGGATGAGAGAGATTTTATTTAATGGCAGCATCTGCAGACCTGAGCACTAATAGAACAACCACGAGCCCTCTGGCTAGCTAGAGGGACCAGCACACAGCAGTAACTGTGTGTCATGTCTTGCTTCTCTGACATGCTCCTTCTCTCACACCATACCTCTTCTTACCCAAGGCCACTGTGCTTGGGCACTCCCAAGTTCTGTCTTAGATGTATATCAGTCTTCAGTAAACAAGGAGATCAGCTGCACTACATGTGTAACCAGATCACAATAGGCTTTCCTAAAACGCACTGAATAAAAATGCTATTTCCTATCTGTACTGTTCTACCTTATGTAAAAATTTCTGAAACATTTCAGAAGACTAGCATCCCAGCCTTTCCCAGCCCTGCCCCTAATGTGCTAATTTTGTATGTGGAGTAAGTTTTAAATAAAAATAAAAATCCTGGGACTTAAAAATAATGCAATTCTCAATCTCTTTCATGTAATTTTGCCAATATGTAGTTCAGCCTCAAAAATATGCTTTAGAAGATGCTGACCAATATGGTAACATTTTTGCTGAATTGAACTGGAGTTATTTTAAGATAATGCAAAATCATTTCCTACTTACAGTATTATAATTTTGCAACTGTGAACACATAAACATACTTTTCAGTGAGAAAGCAGAAGTGACATGTTCTCCCTACACCAAGCCTAGAGGCATTAATTTGTTAGAGTAGGAACATGAAAATAGTTTGGGGGCAGGGAGTCAAACTTTTATATAGGAATGCTAAGTTCCTGAGACCTGGAACTTTTGGAATGCCAATGATGCAAGCACTCAAAAACAACTGCTCACCAAACTTCTATCTACCTTTGTAGCCCCCTGTTTAAATTGTGCTCCATCATGATTTTAATCCCATTGCAATTAAGGACATGTTTTGTAAGATCACAAGCTTTGAAAGCATTTTGTAAGTGCTGCTGTGCTACATAAATTTGCAATGCTATGCTTTGGAGAAGAGGAGCTTCAGAGCCTTTGGGACTTTATTCATTAAGTTTTCCCAAACCAACATTTCACAGGTCCTATGATAGGAAGCTGCAGCCCATTTCAGACCTCTACAGAGCTTCCATTCCTTTAGTTATACGAGAATCTGTTGGGTGGGTCTCTGAACTAGTGGGCTGGCCACACTACCATAGCAGAATTGATCAGATCCCACTTCAGCTGCTGAGTACAATAGCCAGAGCATTGCTAAAACCAATGAGAAGGGCATGAAGAGAACACAGCCCTCCTTTCTACAGCCCACATATGACCTAGGATTAATAGCAACAAGTGGGACCTGCAACACTGTTCAGTGTAGTCAGACATGTCCCCCACTGCAATACCATCCATTCCATCTCTTCAGTCAATCAGCATTATGTGGTTACTGAGTATGCTCATTCCTCAATGGGCTGTTTTGGAGGGCAGTTCTCCATTTTGGAAGTTGACCTACCTGTGCTCAATCCTAGCTGTGTTAATGTGGTTAATTTCTTAATTGATTTTTATGACTCCTCTCGCTTCCATCTCTGGGGACATTTAGACATTGCTTCTCTATGCCAACTAGAAAATGACCTATCGACAGAGTGATAGGACTTTCTGAATCTTTTTAATATTCCTGTGTTGTGCTTCTCTTCCTTTGTCCTCCTTACTTTGCTGCTCTATTCCATTTCCATTCCAACCCGCTTTGCAGCCCACCTCCCCTTAGTCGGTAAGCATCCTGTAGCCATCAAGTCTTTATTGGATTATTATTATTTTGAGGGGTATCTTTTTAATGATTTCCCCCTCTCTAAATATTTTTGTACCCTGAAACCTGAGGTTTGTCCTGAGTCTGCTAGTGCCTCCCTCTTGTGCATGGGTGGGTTTTGATTATAACTTTTCAAGCACAGAAATGCATTAATCTGAAATAGAGGAGATGGTGATGCCTCAATCTGGAGGCTGAATTTAACTATCATAGATAACACCCATTGACAGTCTTCTCTATTTGTCTCATCACCTTTATGGCCATCAACAAATCTTGTGGCAGTGAACTTTCTAAGCTAATTATAGTTTGTATGAAGTACTACTATATTTTTTCTATCCTGAATTGATTGCCAGTCAGTTTCATTAGGTGACCCTGAGTTTTACTACCAAGAGAGAAAAACTTCTGTATCCCCTTTCTCCACACTGTGAATAAGCCTCTTACCATTTCTCTGCTAAATAAGCCAAAACATTCTAATCTTTCCTCATGCAGAAATGTGCCCCACCATCTTGATAAGACCTCCTTGGATGGTATTACATAATACATAGCTTGACGGTAGTAAAGAGACTATTAAGCTTGGTTCCAAAGGTCATGTTTTCAAAGGCTGCATGTACTGATATCTACATAGTTTCTTCGGTAAGATTCTATTCTGTACTCTTCAAGTACAACAGGCTCTCTATTTCCAAGGTGAGTGCAGATCCTTAACAAACCAAAATGGCACCATACATGCCCGAGAAGGAGGTATTGGCAGATGTGGAGGAACCTTGTGGAACCTCAAGGTTTGCTGGGGGGGGGGGACCACAGAACAACCAAATCAGGGTTGGGCATGCTCAGTAGATACAAAACATTGGCTTGAGTGGTGTGTATGATTGAAAATTGAATAGAAAGGGGAGTAGATTGGAATATCCTGGGGTTTGATGACTGGAGCGCTGAACAGGAGCACTCAGCACTGCAACATTTTGTTACAAATTCCCCCTAGACATCTTAAAACAGAAATCTGGTTGGGCTTTCACTTTAACCCTGGCATGGGCTTTAACCTGTTCTTGGTGCTACTGTGGTTAAAGAAACCTATCACCCAATTGATCTAGCATTCCACACCCTGTGTAGCAAACAATACTTAACCAGGGCAGGCCTCATTTAGTTGTAAAAAATGCCATAGGTATTAGGTGTGCACTGATATTTTTTCTTTGTGCACTGTTTTCTTCACTCCCCCTCCCCGCCCCTGCTCTGATGATCATGTCTGTGGCTCTCAAACTGTGAAAGTTTCAGTGTGGGGAAAACTGGAAAGCTCCAAAGAACTTGAGGCAGTATAAAAATGAGTAGGCTCTTTTTTTGTAATTGTAAGTGTTTAAAAGTGACTGCTACTCTTAAAAGTGTAAAAATAACTATAATTCTTGTATCAAACTAGACTAGAGCTATTCAGATGTGGTCCAGGCTCTTTGCCAGCATTTGTTCCCCATACTCAGCTGGCTTTTAATCAGTAAATCTAAATATTTTCTGATAAAAATCATTCCCGCTTCACATGTGGATTCCCTCCTACCTTTTCAAGGTTTGCTCAGGTGGTAGTTCGTCATCGTGTTATCGGGCAGCCTATGATTATCTCAAACCAGTAATTGTGTGATTGTACTTGGAAGTACTTTTTCACATAGCACACAATGGAATTTTTCACACAGCACACACGGAAAATGTAGAATTAGTTGCTTACAGGATGTAGTGATAGCCACCAAACTGGACAGCTTTAAAAGGGGGTTACTAACTGAAGGATAATGTTGTTATAATTGGAGGTTAGGTGGCCATCTGCCATGGATGCTTTAGCTGAGATTCCTGCATTGCAAGGGTTTGCACTAGATGACCCTCAGGGTCCCTTCTAATTCTACAATTCTTTGATTCTATTAGAAGGCTATCATTGACTACTAGTCATGATGGTGGTGTTGAATATCCAGTATCAGAGGTGGTACACAAGTGGGGAGAGTGCCATCGCACACAAGTCCTGCATGTGGGCTTCCCATAGGCATCTGGTTGGCCACTAGGAGGCTGGACTAGATGGAATTTTGGCCTGATTCTGAGGAGCTCTTCAAATATTCTTATGCCTGCAAAAGGCAGTCATGATGTCCAAACCATGACTTAACTGATGTACCAGAACTATGTCTGTTTTGTGATGCATCATAATTTGGCAACCCTGATTTTGGTGACATGTTTACAATCGCTGTGGCTTACAGTAACTCTGCTTTCAGGAAGTAGAGTTAAAATTGTTACCAGTAGGCATTATCAAGGCTATTTGAACGAATCAGTATCTTTAAGAAATCATTGTATTCACATATGATTATGTAATTGGCAATTATGACTGTCAGTTACCTTTTGTGGACATTTAATTGATTGAATAATCATTTCTACACACACTTACAAACCTGGAAGTGAGCAGGGGCTTCATTAAACTACTGAGGCAGTGTCTCCATTTTGAGATGAAGAACATTTTGCTTCTCCTCTGCCATCCACTTGTGTGGGCTAAAAATTAAGGGTCAGTTTAACTTAAGGTTACCAGATTTTTTTCAAAGAATCGGGGGACACTTTTTTTTCCTGAAAAGGGGGGGGAAATTATTTAAAAAAAAAATAAAAAAAATTAAGTAATACCGTATTTTTCGCACCATAGGACGCACTTTTTCCCCTCCAAAAATGAAGGGGAAATGTGTGTGCGTCCTATGGTGCGAATGCAGGCTTTCGCTGAAGCCTGGAGAGTGAGAGGGGTCGGTGCGCACCAACCCCTCATGCTCTCCAGGCTTCGCACACCTCTCCGCAAGCAGCAGGAGCCCAGCGCTGGGCTCCCGCTGCTTGCGGAGAGGTGCCTGCATGCCGAAGCCTGGGCGCGCTGAGCTCAGCGCGTCCAGGCTTCGCGGACCTCTCCGCAAGCAGCGGGAGCGCTCCCGCTGCTTGCGGAGAGCTGCCTGTTTGAGGGCTGGGGTCGGGGGAAGCTCTAGCTTCCCCCGCCCCAGCCCCGCACCTGGGGGGGAAATAATTTTTTCCCCTTTATTTCCCCCCAAAAAAACTGGGTGCGCCCTATGGTCCGGTGCGCCCTATGGTGCGAAAAATACGGTATATTGTCTTCTGTGGTCTCTTCTGTCACACGGCCTTCCTCTGGGCCCTGGGCCTGCTCTCTTGGAGTGCTAGCTGCCGTGGAGTAGGCTCAGGTTGGGCCTGGGCTCGGCCACGTGTCCTTGCCCTCCTGGTGCTCTCTTACCTCTCCTCCTCAGTGGCAGCAGCAGCACGGCAAGGTCGGGTCTCCCCTTTTTTTATCCTTCCTCTTTCTCTCTCTTCCTTCTACCTGCATTGGCTCCAGGGTTTTCCTGGCCCCAGAGCGCCGCTGGGTAATCGGCTGGGTAGCCAGGTGCTCTCGCTCCCAGCTCGATTTGGGTTGCGCGTGTGTGTGCATCAGTGGTGCTCGCTGCTGTGGCGTCTGCCATTTTGCCTCACCGGAAGTCCCCATATGAGGTGCCTTGTGCTGTTGAACCAATCACGCAACATTCATTCCCTACTAATCTACAACACTTAAAATATAAATCTGGGGACAGTAAATGAAATCCGGAGACATTCCAGGGACGGATTTTGTCCAGGGACAAATTTGTAAATCCCGTCCCTGGGAAATGGGGACATCTGGTAACCATAATTTAAGCAAGCCCCAAATGTGAAGAGATGCCATGCCAGCAATCTCTGCCAGCTTGAGTAGGGAGCACGATGCAAACCGAGTAATACACACCAGGTTGGCCCCCACATCCATGATCGATCCAATATTGGATGATTGGTGATAAACAAAACAGCACCAACAGGTTGGTGAAGGGAAACCTGCTCTTTACTCTAAAAATGTTGTTCTGTCCTTGGAGGCAACAGTATCTGCATCAAGTATATTGTGGATGTTAAGAATGAAGATGCTTATGAATCCTGGAATTGTATTCTAAAGGAAATGATGGTTGGTGCTAACAGAAAACACAGAGTCAAACTGGAGGGCTCAGTTGCTGCTCTTAAGGTCTTTACCAGTATGTAAAATATATCCTCTTCTCTCCCCTGCCATGGTGAAACAACCTTGATTGGCTTGTTTCTATAGCAACCAAGGCTTGAGAGGCTGGTAAAACAACTTCCTGAAAGGAGTACAATGCAGCTCCACATATTAGGTTCATAACAAGGCACTGGAAAATATGCAACTGACAGGAGGGTGCTCGACCTCACACACTTCAACTATTGCCTTAAACTCCAATCCCCGTCCTCGCCCAACAGATTCCCCCACCCCATTAGCTCTGTGTAGTAAATATTTGGGATGTATTAAAAATGGATTCAATTCTTGCTAATTCAAAGTAATAGCAGGGAGCATTGTCTTGACTCTGATTTGTTGTGGTGATTTGATGCCAGGCTCCTTGTGATGCCTGATTGGCTCTGATCACTTTAAATAAAATGATTGAAGCTGCTAATTGGAGGGAAGAAGTGCAAGCAGTTCATGGAAAGAATATGTGGGAGTGATTATGATGGTTTTCGCCTCAAATTTCTGTGACCAAAAATTCGACCAGGTTAGCTATTAAATATAAATTCAACCCAGAGTATGCTGGTTAATGGATTCCCAACTTAAAGGTAAGGGTAAAGTGACCCCTGACTGTTAGGTCCACCCATGGACGACTCTGGGGTTGCGGCACTCATCTTGCTTTATTGGCTGAGGGCCCTGGCATAGTGGAAACCTTTCATCTCCTGCATTTTTAAACTAGCATTCTTCCAGTTGATGTTAAATAAGAATAGCTTCCTGTGTTCAGAGGTTAGTTTGGTCTAGTTATATCACTTTGTAAGTGCTTTGGAAGGAAATTGCCTGTTTTTTTGTAGATAACACATTCAGCAATTTAAATTTAGATGAATGTGACAGACGGCAATTGTTTGTGTAGCTTAAGTAGAGACAACTTTAAATATTTGCTTATTCATGCACACTTTTGTGTTAATGCTGTTTGATTGTAGCATACATAGCCACCTCTATGATATGTACGGTAATCTGAGTCATTGCTTGCTCAGTTCTTAAGATGTCTATTAAGATTTTAGCATTACACCTTTCAAAAGTTTTTAGATCAGTCAATGATGCAACAGAAAACTCTGCTTAAGTCTACCTACAGTTTCAGCTGATAGTTGTTATTTATACTAAACTGAAATAAAGAGGTATACTTCCACAAACAGTTTCATGAATCCCCCTTTTTGGCATTTTAAACAGGGTACCATTAAAAAAGGGGTGGGTGTTAAACAGTTTACCCATTGTTCAGGTGTGAATGGGAAAGAAATGCATTCCTGTTGCAAAGGCAATCAAACCAACATTCCCTATTTTGCCATGCTGCCACAAATTAATTGTGTCCCCCCCCCCCCATACACACACAGTGCTTTTTGCATCTGTCACCAGATAGACAGATTGCATTTACTGGCATCATGTTCACTGTACTATATTATTTATCATTATTAATTTAATTTTTTAAGCACATACTACCAATAATCATGAGGTGGCAGTATGAAATGCAATGGTATAAAATTTACAAAATTAAAATGACACAACTAGCAATTATTCCAGTGGTTCTCAAACTTTTTTCTCTCAGCCACATTTTCAGATTTTTTTTTCTTGCACCTCACCAAATTTTGAATTGATGAGAAATACACTGGAAAACAAAAATAAACAACTCCTAGCAGTGCTTGTTTTGTATCATAGAACACAGCTACAGTACTTCATAATATGATCATGGGATAGCCAGAAAGTATGAAACAATACAGCTACATAAAACATTAATCATTCCCAAAAATATAATGATAAATGAGCCTGTTACAGATGTAATTTTATACAGTATATACAAACTCAGTGAGAAGTGTGAGCTTGCTATCTTGCACACACTCGTCATTGCTGACCCAGAAGTGGCTCTGGAATGGGACAAAGGCAGGCTGGGCTTATATGTGCTTTGCAGTAGCACACAGGGGTCAGGAACAGAACCCCTGTGCAAAATGGTCACTATTTGTACTATACTCAGTGCTTTATTCTGGTATTCAACAGTACACCAGTACCAGCACAACCCCCCCAGTACCTTGTGAATGGGGGGTGGGATGAGCAAGCAGGCAACCATGGCTAAAAGCGGAAAGGATTTGAATAAATGATGCAAAAAATCTGATATACTTATTGGGGGTTCCCTAACCAACAGTACTGCATCAAAAGTGCCAGTGCCCCCTGTATCACAGTGAGTAAATTAATGTTTTAAGAAATTTAAGGCATGTCCTCCCACAACCTACCCCATGTGCAAGCTTTTTTATTTTATTTTTCACATAAAATACTTGAGGATAGGATAGGAACCAACATTTCATGAATCTGGGGGAAAAGTAAAACTTAACTGTGGCAAAGTTTATTGGAAGTTGTTGTCTAACTTTAAGACTGCAACGTGTCAGTGCTTAGGTACAGGGTGGAACTTGGCTGTAGACCCTAAATTTCAGAAAATGCAATAAAAATTAATGCAGCCCAAGGTGGTAACTTTATTCACCCTTGCATGAATTGCCTCCATGCAAACATGATAATCCCCAAGTCTTGTTGCATTTAAGGAGTAATCTCACTCATCTTTTGGCCTATTTTGGATTGTCCCCTATAGTGTGCTAGTACCTTTTTCATTCTGTTAATGGTTTTCTCTCTCTCCCTCTTTCTCTCTACACACACACACACACACACACACACAGACAGACAGACACAGACAGACACACACAGACACACACTGAACAAGACTAGTTTTTAAATAAGACTAGGGCTTGGCAAGTTCAATTTAAAAAGGTATTGTTTAATATTCTAATTCAGCGTGTCCAAAATGAACACCACATACAAACTTTGTGTTTGATTTTTTAAAAAACCCTCATGTTGTAGAAGCTACATGATCAAACTACTTATGTGTATCATAGTGGCGTTTTTCTGAGCAAGCAGCTTGTAACAACGGAAGTACTAGTGTATGGGGCAAATGTGTTTTTGCCACCAATAACGTATAATTACAGTGATATTATGTCACGGTTTGTTAAACATTTTATGTAACTTCCTGTTGCAACTCTTGAATGTCTGTCTTGAACTTGCCAACTGCCTAACTATATGAGACGCGGTACATATCTTATGAATGCAGCTGACGATATGATGGCTGCTGTATTTGTTTCTGACTCAATTTGTATAATTACTGTATTGCACTACAACTTGAATATCAGTACAATTAAATTTACATGTTCTTCATGGACTTGGTGGAGACCCATAACTGGGTACTGTGCCATCTCTGGACCTTTGTAGGGGTGGCACTCATGCTTCACCTTTCATAGGATTGATCTCTCCATATGTTTCCAGTAGCAGAGCAAATGCTCATGTCACAGACACAACTATTGTTTGATTTGTTCATGTAATCAATTCAACATTATTGATTGTGCATGTAATAGTTATCATGGGCATTCAAACTGGAACTGCTTATGATAGAGGAACTGTGCATTACATAGGTACTGCATCAGTGTACTATGTTTCTGTAAAAATATGTTTGTAATTCAAATCATCATAATTAAGAAACTTGTGATTGCTGCTTTTTTCAAATACAGTGTACTCTAATCTCTGTGTATTAGACATTCTCAATTTCTGATGCTAGCTACATCTTGCCTTACTACACCATACAACTATCTCTGTAGGAAAGGCTGTGCCTCCCCAGACTTGAGCTCCTAAGCGATATATTTTTTATGATTTAAACATTGTATTTTAAAATTTTTAGCCTGGCCTGGAACCTCATGGTGAGTAAGCACTCACATTCTGTTTGGCCAGTGCATATAGGGCATTAAAATGGCATGAATATTAATCAGGGAACTTAAACCAAGATAGTGCAGGTTCTTACAGCTCATTTATGTATACATGATAGAATGCTTTGGAATCGTATAAATTCTGTATAAACATAGGCATAGAACAACTTCATTCCAGGGAAACTCAACCCTAGCTAAAGCACAGGAACTCCTGGAGTATCTTGCTGCTCTGAGTTTGGGGTAGTGTGGATGATGATGATGATGATGATGATGATGATGCTTTAGTCATAAAAATGACTCGCAAACACAATAACTGCAGTGTACAACAGTCACCATAGTGCTATCAGTTCTGAAGCTTTACAGAACCGTATTACCGGAAAACGGGTCTCTACCCTGAGAATTAGTCTTACAAGTACAGGCAACTCCCATTTTGTGTGAGTTTGAGGCATGTGCAACCGCTGGCGCATGCACTATTTTTGGCCCTGGAAGGGGGCGGGGCGGGCTTATACATACCCCGCCAACGCTCTAAATGACCCGGAACACAACCCCCATGCAAATGAGTTGCCTGCATGGGCTTTGTATTGTGTGCACTGTATACAAATTTAAAGTATTGAAAACATGCAAGTTAGTTTGCAAAACCTGTCATCAGTTGTAAGCTGCATTGTAATGCTGTTACTCATTCAGGTATATTGTTGCTGATCTTTTATGCTTAGATCCAGAGGATTGTGAGCTGACGTGTGCTTATGCAGCTGGGCTTTCCTGCCACCACCTCAGATCTGCTGCAGTACCCCCAAAAAAGTATTTTCTGAGACTTGAGATACCAAACAGGATGTGGGGTGTGGGTGGATGTACAGTTGGAGGACCTCAATGGAAATTGGACACCCCTCATCTTGTGTGAAGTGCATTCTGATTACACAAATGTCTTCTTTAGCCCATCTTGTTTTTTCTTAAGTACTGTATTTAATTCTTGTCCACATAACTATGTAAATATAACAACTCTGGAAGTTTCAATACTACAAGTAACTGTTTATATGGATTATACTATTGACGATAGCTAGTTACAAAAAATACTGCTAACTGTTGACATGCATATTTAAACAAAGCCCTATACTTCTTAGATCTTTAACTTACTACATAAACATATTTTTGAATTGCAAGCTTACAGATTCCATAGCATACTTGACATAAAGGATTCAATATAATTTGTGACAAAATTTCAAATTACATACAGCTACTTTACTGGGTTTAAAATAATAATAATCTTATGGTCTGGCATTCTCTTGTATCCTATGCTGAGGTGGCTAAAAGGGAACATAAAATATAAACAGGACAAAAACAGAATTAAAAAAGAACTGTGCCCAAGCCAGGGATAAAATAAAACAGGGATGTCCAACTCCCAAGAGACTGTGATCTACTCCCAGAAAAAAAATGTGGCAGTGATCTACCCATTTTTTTAGGGGGCCAGGTCAAAGTTGTGGGGCACCAAATTTGCAGTCTTTATTTGTTAATGGGAATGCAAAAAAACAGAGCTGGGCAACGATAACTCCATCTTCTGTTTTAGCGACCCTGTGCGAATGAATGACACAGCAAGGGGGCGGGGCCGGAAATGCCTGACCAATATCCACCCGGGGGACTGACCAAGTGACCAATATCACCTGGGGATCAAGCTGTCGATCGCGGTCAACTGGTTGGACTTCCCTGAAATAAAGAACCAATTCCTATCAAGCTGCATAAATTTTTATTTGACCATGAAACACTGTTGGAAAGGTTGGGAAGATTACAGTAGGGGTCATCAATGTGGTGTCCTCCAGATGATTTGGGCTACAGCTCCTATCAGCCTCGGCTAACATGGACAGTGGTCAGGGATAATGGAAGTTGTAGTCATTATGTTGTCTGTTATTCATATGCTGGTGAAGAAGAGCCCCAGATTCTGGACTGTCTCTGCCAGCACTTTGCATGTTGAGGTTAAAAGCCATGGTGAACCTAGTAGAATCCCCTAGGATATCATAAACAAATGGCCATGGCATCATGCACACATGGCCCAGTACCACGTTCTGTAGCACATCCTCTGGGAAGGTCCATACTATTGTAAAACAGAGCTCCCAGCACCAATACAAGGTGTGCTGCTTTGGGGAGTACTGGCCACGTTCAGCCACTCAGGAATGCAACCTTGTCAGGGCCTTGTCTTCATATTAAGTGTCTCCCAAATAGCCCAGCTACAGCAGCCTCCTGATAGACAACTGCTTTTACAAGGGGGTACTGGGTCTGGCGTTAAGCTCTGTGCCTCTCCTCATTCCCCTTGTGTCAGCTGCCTCTGCTCATGGCTTGATGGTGTGCTTATGCACAATGTAGTGGCTGTGTTTCTGCATCTGAAATTTGTCCTGCACTCAAGTGTTTCCTGAAAATGCAGGTGTCTAATTGCTCTCTTCCAATGTGATGTTGAGTTATTGGCACTATTTTATGTTTGCCTTTTAATCAATTGCACATCCACTTCATTGCTACTACTTCCTATTCACTATGCTTTTTCAAATATAAATTATATATATTTTCAGTCTGTTTCAAAAGCAGACTGAATTTGGAGCATATTCTTTTGACAGCCCATCCTAGGACTATATCCTTGTCCTCTGTAGTGATCTGATTTTTTCCCCTGTTCTTGCATTCATGGAGGCAGCATACTCTGAGAAAGGTGGCTTTACTGATACTGACTTTGAAGAGTACAGTATTTTTACAGGAAAGAAAATTATCCAGACATACCACTTATTCCATTGCCAGGAGGGATGTAAACTTCACTGCTGTATAGGATCAAATTGCTTGGCTATATTCTGGTAAGGGGGAGAGATTGCTGAGAGCTGCTGTAATTAAATTGGTTTTAGGATAAAATAAATGCACGCCTTCAAAACATGCTTGATTATTTTTGCAGCATTTTACTTTGTTTCTCTCTTCCTTAGAGCTATTCTTTGTAGCATGATGTGCACAAATGATCTGTCTTTTCTTTTACCTTCTATTTATATTTACGCTTTGGGTCAAATAGCTTATCTTTGTATGTTTCCATTATCTATGACCAATAGGAAAATGAGTCCCCCTACTCTAATATAATGGCTTGTAAATGTGTAGAACTACCAGTCAAATACAAGGCGTTTTTATTTCTAAGCAGTGGCTTTTGTTGAGTCGCTTCTACCTACTTAGTATCTAGGGAACCAGGATGCATTGGGATGGGAATTGTAACTCATTTCTTGTTGTAAAAGGGAGGTGTTCTCCTGCTTTCCCAGAATAGGCTTTTTTTCTTATCTGCATGGAAAGCAAGCCTCACAGAAGCACTGTGAAGTAGCTGCTAGGGATGTCATCTGAAGATGATTGTTGCTTTGCACCACTGTAGTAGAGCTTGCACAGAGGGAGTGTAATCAGGAGTATCTTATGATATAGAGGTGTGTTCACTTGATGGCATACTTCAGGCTTGTGGAAAGAGCCCTCTCCCCTCTCCCACTGCCACAGATTAAATACCCGGTTTAGATTAATTGCATACTGTGTTTGTTTTGTGCTCCTTATTTCCAGAGTGCATTTTTTAAAAATATAAAAAAAATCCAATTTATATGGAGAGGACGCTCCCTCCCCCGCTTTGGCCGATCTGCCTCCTACTCGGCTTGTGTTGGCAACTAATTACCTCCTTTGTTTCAAAATTCCTTGGCATCAATGTTACGTTTGAAGTGCTAAATAAATCTTGAGTTATCAAAAGCCTCTTTTCTGCTAGAAAAATGAGAGCATAATATTAGAGCATTACACATACCAAATGTTTCCTGTTCAAGACTAGAATATTAAGTGATGCTTAGGCAACAGTTCAAATTGTGTGTGACAGTGTAATTGGCAGTGAAGCTTCATTAAATGGTTACACAGTTTGAGTAATATCTGAATTAGCTTTATAATTAGGAGCTGTAGGTGCTTGTCATGTCACGTTGCCTTAAGTGTGTTGACTGTCTTTAGACTACTAGAAAATATGTTACTATTTTCCCCTATTAGCTCTGGCAATAAAATGAGCTTCTTAAAGAGGTCCTTTATGCCTCCCTTCATTTTTAAGAAATAGCTCAGGCTAGACCATGGCATATTTTGGATTCTGCTCTTTACTCTTTTCTTTCTACTCTTTACTTTCTTTTAAAGAAAGTATTGGTGCTTTCGCTGGCAAACACATTTATAGCCAGGAAATTGGGTGCAGACTCTGTAGCATTAAAACCTCTGAAATTTAGGTTCAGTTTCCTTTAGGTTTCCTTCCAGGTGCTTCGGCGATAGATAAATGAGATTAGACAAGTATAGAGGGTGCTGATCTCCCGAAAACAGGATTCAGTTAACAAACCCTGTCCTATAACTAAATCAAGATGCTTGATGGTCACGGTCCTTAATTCAAGAAGTTAGAAGAAAACATAATATTGTTTCGGCTTTATTCTTACAACTATATTCCTATGGTATTCAGCCAGCCAGCATGTTTAGGTGGGTAGAAATGTACCTAATATCTTTCACAGTGAACTTGTAATTTCATTATCTGAAGATAATTTCATTATCTTCAGGTATCTGAAGAAGTGTGCATGCACACGAAAGCTCATACCAAGAACTAACTTAGTTGGTCTTTAAGGTGCTACTGGAAGGAATTTTTTTTTGTAATTTCATATTCTTCGAGAGAAACTAAGTAATATACAAAATTTCATTATTGGATGGCTACAAATTTATGGAATGATCTGCAGTCCAGTCTGCTAGCTAGATCAGCCTAGATAGGTACAAAACAGTTATTTTCTTCAGAAAATATTTTGTGAGTATTGTAAGCGAGCATTTGATGTGGGGTTAGGAGGATGTTCATGAAACCTGATTCCAAACTGTTTGGGGCATTAAAGGGCAAATCAGCACTTTGAACTGGGCCTAGAAATGTATGGGACCCAATGCAACCAGTACAATTGGGGGGGCGCCATGCGAGATCTTGCCTCCCAAAAGCATTTGCACAGCATTCCAAAACATGTGTTTTTGGGTGTGGTGAGCATGGCCCTGAAAAAGTGTGTCTTTTCGGCTCCATGACCTTGCACGGGTCACATGACTCGCCCTGGAGCATCCTGCTTTTGGGACTCAGCATGTTGGAGGGTATGCCATTTTATGGTAGAATCTGCAGAAACCTTGCTTCAGTCTGGCTTTTCCTTTCTTTTTGCTTAACTTGATGTGTCTTATGTCTTTATGCTGTATTTTTATTTTACAGCATATGGAGAGGACCAAATGTGAACTGTGTTGACAATACCGGATATACTCCATTGCACCATGCTGCTTTGAATGGTCACAAGTAAGCTACCCATCTGTGAAATAACAATTTGGGTAATTTGGTAGTTTAAAAGTTAAACCCTATGGCAATGTATGTACCATTTCCCTATTGATCCATGTGAACTCCACCATATCTAGCAGATAATAGATCACCAAAGTTACACCTGCTTCAAGACAGCAGTGAACTGTACTATATTGCTGAGTTTATCACCACTGAGGCCTGAGTGGGGTTTACAGTAATTCTCAATATCAAAATGAGGGGTGGAGAAATTCACACAGGATTGGTCTGCTGAACCTCAACAAGATTGAATCAGTGGCTACTCATATCTACATTGACTTCATTCGCTAAATGCCAGCCCATATTTCAACTCCTAAGATGCTCTGGCTTTAATTTGGAGAGTATGAAAGAGAGGGCAAGACACAACTCTAAGGCAGCTCTAAGGAAATTTGATTCATACCTTCATACTGTTGCTTCTCGTGTTCCAGATCAAAGATCAAAGTAGGGTTTTTTCAGGGGTGGGGGAGGGTGTCAGGATTCAGTTACTTTTCCTGATAAACCTATGCATATCGATTCCAGTTGGGTGAGAGACTGTTCCACAAAATGGAATTGTAATGTTTAGATCCAATACATTTATGTAATTTAGGTTTCCTCAAGTTTGAACTGTTAAAAACAAATAAACCATTGCTCAAATATCAATGACAATTTACCCCATAGATGCACTTTTGCAAACTCTTGAAGCCTGTATCAGCATTCCTAAATACTGTTGTGCTATGCAGATTGTTTGACATCTTCATTATAGGCATATATTCGATTGCTTGCTGGAGTAGTTTATCAAAGCTGAGCTTATGGCAGACTTGAAAATTTCATCCAGTGCTTCTCAAGCCATTTTCTGAACTTTGTCATTGTAGTTCTTAACCCCTCAGAACCTTTTAGTATCTATATTAGTTACACTTTACTGCTTTATAGCCCCACTACGCTGCTCCACCTTTCAGCCCAATTCCTGTACCCTCCCCAGCATTAACAAACATTTTACTACACTCTGAGACAACTGGACTCACAGCTGTCACTTGCAACCCTCTGACCTTGTGACATCACAACCCAGCACCTTGTGACATCACATGTGTGATGTTGCATCAGGCCCCACCCTCATCCTCTGGAGAAGGATTCTATAGCAATTCCCTCCATTCTGATTCTATAGCAATTCCCTCCATTCTATAGCTATGATACTTATATCTTTGTAACTAATAAGTTACCGTATGTAAGACAATTCTCCTTTAGTGCTGCCCCCTTCAGTTTGAGAAACACTGATATACTGGTATATTTTGCTGTTAACTTGATCAGTATTGATCTGCTGACAGTAGGTTTTATGCTCTTAGTGTACATAAATTGTACAAATAAAATTCAAATTTTCTAAAGCAGTGAAACACCAGCCTTGTTCAAGCCATTTTGATGCAAGCATAGCTAGGTTGTGAGTATTCAGGAGTTCAGTTGCTTGGATGAGCCTTAGCTCAACTTTAGAGATTAGTACAAACCTCCCCTGCACACTCATGTGTAGCTTGAGTGATTAAAATAAATTATTCCAGCCCACTTCCTCCACAATAAGCTCTACTAACTCTCTTCCAGTAAGTGTGCTTTGGATTGCAGCCTGATTTTCTCTGGGTGGAAGGAACTACAAGGCTGCTTTCATTTCTGTGGTTCTAAGCAGTCCGTAACTGAACACCTGAATCCAAAAATATTTTGAAAGCTGAATCTTTTTAGACTGACTTATAAAATGTTTCTCAATCATTTTGTTTATGTATCTTAAATCAGTTTTCTTTTCATTATTGACTCTCATCTAGACTTACTCTAAATATCTCACAACATCATTTCTCCTCCCTACAGGGATGTTGTGGAAGTTCTTTTAAGGAATGATGCATTAACCAACGTGGCCGACTGCAAAGGCTGTTATCCTCTTCATTTGGCAGCTTGGAAAGGAGATGCTGAAATAGTGAAACTACTAATACACCAGGGGCCATCTCACACTAAAGTGAATGAGCAGGTCTGAATATGTTTCTTATTTTCATGCTTTTAATAACCTAATAATATTAGGATTATTCTCCAGGAGAGTGAGAATCTATGATACTCAGCATCTATGTGACTCAGATTTATTCAGGATTTATTGCATGGCAAGGAGTTAAATGTTAAATACTATCTCTATGCAGGAAAACAAATACCTGTCTTGAAAGCTGCACTTCTGGCCGGCCACCTGATTAGAAACTGTGGAAGTAAGCAGTACATGAGCTGCAACATGTGCAGGATGGAAGGATGTTAACCATTGCTTTTCTTCCATTTGCTGGGTAATTTGAAACTTGGTGTAGTTGATGTACCAGTTCCTTTCTGTGTTGGAGCCAATTAAAGTAACCTTAGTCTCCTTTAGTCATGTTTTTGTAGCTGCGCTTAGTTTGTTCTAGTACTTGTGCTTGGCAAGCTAATATTGTGAAGTTCATTATAGTAAAGCTTTCACTTATTCATTATTAACCTACTAAAGAGCAGTGATTCTACTCAAGTGAGAGGGGAATATGTACTTGCCCCAATTTTAAAAATTGCGTTCCGATTGACTTGTATCTTCTTTTTAAAAAATTGCTCCATACAACTTATATTTATCCCAGAGAAGCTAGCAGAATTATAAAATTCCTATTAAAAATCCAAATGTCCTTTACACCCCCACTGAACACACAATGAAAATTAAATATATACATTGGTTAGTTTAGTCTGACTACTACAGGGAATCAAGTTTTTTTCCTGTTCTAGTTTTTGTGTGGAACACTGATCTTTGGGGTATTTGTATTCTAATACTATTGAATTATAACTGGTTGACAAATTTTCTTCAGATTTCTTGCAACTAAGATAGCGTCAAATTAAAAAGGTACTAGTGTTCAAAGAAACTGAAGTACTGGGAATGCCGTGGAGTTCTTTTTTACCAGGCGCTGTTACTGTGGCCTGGCTGGAGGTCGCTCTGTACTGTGGGCAGTGTGTGTGTTTTATCACTGTGGGTGAGACTTAAAGTAATTGAGGATATGCCTTTTGTAAATATTTTCACTTCCAATAGAAAGCATCACCCATGCTGAACCACACAGTGACTACTTCAGCCAGTGTGGACCACATTGCAACTAGGATGTGATGGGCAGCACACTTTGTTCACAATTAAAGATAAAATTCCATGATTGTGGGGGTTTAACAGCTATGAAGTCATGTAGCTTTCTGATGTTTCCCATAAATTGTCTATTATAGGAATACAATCTCTAGTTGAAAAGAAAGTCGGCAGTGCTGTTCAATTGCTGATTAGTAATATTCTTCATATGAAAATAGCTAAATGTGTATGTTAAAATGGCCTTTGATTATATTGTTGGCAAATCTTTTTTAAAAATTTTGGCTGGGCTCATCATGTTCTCAAGCACAGCTGTGATCAATTAGTTTGTTCCAGTCAACAGCATTTAAGTTTATAACACTGTTCACCATTCTCTAGGGTTATTGGAAGGGGCCATATGAAAGTGAATGATCTTGCAATCTGTGGCTAGCATGAGACAAAACATACAAAAAAAAATGTTAAACAGTGAACTATAAAAGATTGTCACATAACGTTTGCATGCTATCTTTAAAATGATGTGCATGGTGCAGTTATTGACAGCTGGAATGGCCATTGTGATTAATTGCTTTTCATTGGAATGAAATATTGTCGTGTTCTGTCATTCCTCCCGTTCAGAGTCACTCACTGCTTTGTTGCTATATCTTGCCCATTTCATCATCACGTTTTCTTTTCCTCTCCTTTTTGTAGAATGCTCTTGAGATCAAAGAACTCAAAAAGTACGGCCCCTTTGACCCCTATATCAATGCCAAGGTGTGTACTTCTCTGCCACTATTTCACTACATCATTTCTCCGCGTTGTATTTTTGTGCTTCTAGGTGCATTATCATCTCGTTGGTTGATGATGCCTACTTGTGAGGTGGGGAGGGTCATGATTGTAAATGCAAACGATTTACTGTGGAATTTATGTTAAGCAGCCTTTGATAGTCTGGATGGGGGAATTCTATTTGATATTTAGGGGGGGGGGTTTCCTCCCGTTCTTTGATATTCTATAGTTGGGATGCTGGTCGGTCCCAGCCGGGATGCAGAATTTCTACAGATGATTTCACAGTGTTTCAGTATTGGCTCCCACATTTAATAAGAAAGGGATAAATAGTGAGAGTGCTTGTTCCACACACCACTCTAAACCTAGATTGAGGGTCACATTGTAGAATTACAGAATATTTCTGGTAATGGTTGACTGAGAACAACAATACGTGTTTGTATATGTATCCTTTCTTGCTTCACTGGTTGTATTGTGGCATCTAACTGTTGCTTTGTCTCAGTCTTGCCTATATCTCACCCTTGCTTCTAGTAGTTCCTCATTTATAAAGCATAATTTATGAAACAAAGCTTTTGAGAATCATTGAAGGAGATCTGAGGTTACTGCATATGCAGTCCAGTAGTAGATTTTGAACCACACTATTTAATTGACTGTTATAATCAAGCTCCAAAGAAATAATATAAAGCAGTCTATTTTGTTTTTTAATACCAGGGTGACTGAGCTCTTCTGTTATACCTACTCAACTACTCTTAAGGGCCATCTAAAACCTTACTGTGCTTCATCTGCATGGCTTTACATACACTAAAATTTGATGGTTTGAAATTAATTGGAAGGCACTTTTGCAAGTAGATTCCTATTACAGGAAATGTGGGATGTAAACTATGCACCAGAGCTTTTAATACAGTATGACCCAATCATTAGTATAGTAAATGACCTACTGTGATAGGAATAATAATGCATAAGTTCTGGTGATTGCATCACTAAATTGCTTGCTTGGACTTTGCCCCTGCCAAGTACCATTGAGGATTTGGGGGCATTGTGGTTCTTCAGAAACTGTGCTCCCCACTTCCTTGCCACTCATAAAGATTGTATATCACACTCTATGATACATGTAACAGCCTTTATTATGGGATCATGAAGAACATGGTGGCCAATATTTGCATCAGCCAGTTGGTTTTCCTGGTGCTCCTGCTCCTGTGGGAATTGTCTACAAACAGAGGAAGTAGGGAGGCATTTATTTTTTTTGCTAGTTTCCCAGGGTCCCGACTAGAGGGTTGGGAAACCATCTAGAAGAAATGTTGAGAGGGCTTGGACTGCGTGAAGGAGGGGAATTTTATAAAATCTGCTTTCCCTCCATTAGTGGATGTTGCCTTCTGGATCAAAAGCTTTTCTTCTTCTGCAGGGGCAGCATTTGGATACAATCCCGGTATTTTAAATAATTAAGGAAGAAGATCAGTGGATTTAAACCAACTTTTCTCTTTGGTGATTCATATATTTGATTACTAAAATAATTAAAATTGGTTTGCAACTAAATAGAGCACTGGGTTGCATCCAACAACGTTGTTTCATTAGCTCATGGAGTTCTACTTGTGCAACTTTCTCTCCTCCTCTTTCCCCATATGCCCTCAACCCTCCAGAGCAGATTTGAAGGGGTGCATGAGGAGAGGAGAAGGAGGGGCAGTTCTGTTGCGCAAGTGGAAGTCCAGAACAACTTTATTTGATACAACCCATTTACAGTGGTGCCCCGCAAGACGAATGCCTCACAAGACGAAAAACCTGCTAGACGAAAGGGTTTTCCGTTTTTCGATGTGCTTCGCAAGATGAATTTCCCTATAGGCTTGCTTCGCAAGACGAAAACGTCTTGCGAGTCTTTTTGCTCCCCCCTTTTTCTAAGCCACTAAGCCGCTAATAGCCTTTTAGCCGCTAAGCCGCTAATAGCCGCTAAGCCGCTAATAGCGCTAATCCGCTAAGCTGCTAATAGGGTTGCTTCGCAAGACGAAAAAACCGCTAGACGCAGAGACTCGCGGAACGGATTATTTTCGCCTTGCGAGGCACCACTGTACACTATCCAGGAGTGTAATCCAAAATATTTGGTCATACAGCCTATGCACCTTTTGCACCACAAAACATAAATCTGTGTAGAACAAAGAGGCAATTGTGGAATTGAATTTTGTTTTGTCTCTCTGGACACATGCAAGAACACAAAGCAAGATCATTTACTTGAAGTCTAGCGCTAGGAGCCAAAGAATCATGAAACTGATCCCTGGAGTCTGAGCAGGCTTTAGGCTCTCTCCCCCGCCCCAAAGTTGCAATTTTGATATGTTGAGGGAATTTTAACAACAGCAATGTCAAAATCCACAAGGCTAACGTAAGTCTCATGTGACGCAAGTCTCTATGGCTTTCAGATGGAAGGACTTGTGGTTACTGAATAGCTGCTTTTCTCCATTAAATGGAAAGTAAATGCCCATGCTGTTTATGGAGTCACAAATTTTCACAACTTGCCATGAAAATATGATGCATTTTATTTGTTTGCTTGTTCTTTTTATATCATGCCCTCCCTCCCATTTGGAGTACAGGGCAGCTTCATATTAGAAATCATTAAATATCCATCTAAGATAAATGATAGTCATAAAATCATTACATAAGATACAGAAAAGCAACAGTGCAAATGCTGAAGGGACCACATATGAAATATGAAACAAAGCCTGGGGTGAACAATGTTTTGACTTTATATATATAGTAAATATTCACAGTGGGAGCAGACAAAATATCCTCTGGAAAGAAGTTCCATAAATTAGCTTGTGAGAGTATTTTTGCAAAGCCACACTCACCTGATATCAGGTGTGCGGCAGGCAAAAGACATAGCTGGACCAAAAAGGGGTTTGCAGGCACCACTTATAGGGCACTAAGCTCAGGACTTTGAAATTGCTGTGTGGCTCTTCACAACTATCAGCTGATGGTCAATGCCTGCAGAGTCATGAGCAGTGTTTTGAAGCTCCAGTGATCAGTTGATTGTTGGGGCTTCAAAGCACCACAGACAGACCTCTACAAGCCATGTTGGTGAAAACTGGTCACCTCATCATAATGATGTGAGTTGATTGACAGGTGAACAGCCCCACCCACCTGTCAAATTTTACTTGTAGGGGGTTGAGGAGATGAAGATTTGGTCCACTGGCTGGATCCAGTTCCCCACCACTAGTTAATAGATAGATCCAGCTTCCATGAATTGAACACTTAAAAAGGCATCTAAAAGTTCCATCTCACCATATGTTATACTGGTTAATTCCATAACTATATATTGTGCATAATTCTATTTCCTTTGTCAGCCCTGAACCCGTTATTAGCGGATTTTATTGGATGACCACAAATTTTGGTACTGTGAGAAATGGGCAGGTTTCTTTGAATCCAGTTTCTCCATGCCATAACTTTACTCATCTATATCATGTTCCACCTCAGTCATTTTTACTCCATACTGAAAAGTCCTTAACACACAATGTACAGAAACTTTACTTACATTAAATTTTTATTTTATAATGGGGAAATGAATCTCTTGGGGGGGGGAATTCTAAAGTATTCAATTCTAAAGTGTAACAATTTACTTTTGATGTTTGTGCAATCATTTCTACATTTTAAAAATGAGGTGTAGTGGGACAAATTTTCCAGATAGAGGGGAGGAAATTGCAAATGGTTTCAGGCAAGGGTAGTGTTTGTGGTAAGGGCAGATGTATTGAGTATTCACATATGCGGGCTACTCTGAGTCAAATATGCTTATGCCTATGAAACAGAGGCAGTACGCTTCTGAATACCATATACTGGGAATTGCAGATGAGCAGAGCACTGTTAATGCTCATGTGCTGCTTACAGGCTTCAAAAAGGCATCTGGCTGGTCACTGTGAAAACAGGATGCTGGACTAGATGGGATATTGGCCTGATGCAGCAGGCTCTTCTTAGGTTCTTACATAACTTTGCATTCCTGTGACTTAGTGAACTTTTAGACATAATCAAATTTTAATGAGGACTTAATGTGCTTTTAAAATCAAGTGACATTTCAAACCTAATCTAGGTCTCTTTAACATGTATAATAAATTAGGAAATTTTTAATAGTAATTTCATTTCTCTATCACAAATATCCTTTGTTAAGCATTCTGTAGGAGCAGAAAAAACCTAAAACTATAAAAGTCTATTATAAACCTGCACAGAATGCATACAGAAGCATTAGAAATATACCATTTTGTATGCCCATCAGTAGTGCTTTCGGTTGTACAGTAGGTTGTCATACAGTGAAAGCTTGCTTCAGTCAGGTTGATTTTCTTCTTCTTGCTTTTTGCTTCCTTCTGGTGGGACTTGCAACAAGTCTATTCATATGTCAAGGAGAAAAAACTTCAAAACCTATTTCCTCCATTTGAAAAAATACTTCAGAGACTTATTTTGACCCTCTCCACATACACGATGCAATGTTCGATCTTGAATGTTATAAAGTACAGTGGTACCTCGTGTTACATACTCTTCAGGTTACAGACTCTGCTAACCCAGAAATATTACCTCAGGTTAAGAACTTTGCTTCAGGATGAGAACAGAAATCGTGCTCTGGTGGCGCGGCGGCAGTGGGAGGCCCCATTAGCTAAAGTGGTGCTTCAAGTTAAGAACAGTTTCAGGTTAAGAACGGACCTCCGGAATGAATTAAGTACTTAACCCGAGGTACCACTGTACAAATGTAGGCCCCTGACAAATAGAGGGTTGTGTCTTTTTTTTCTTTGCTCCAGTCTGCTATATGGCAGGACACTGCCTTTTTACATGTGAATCCCTTGGTGCGGGTTTGGGGGGGGTGGGACTGGAACAGGGCAAGAAGCAGAACAACCCCCCCCCCAGTTTTCCCCTTCCCTTTTCATCCCCAACCCACACTTCCTTGTCCCAGTGCAAGTAAGGAGAACCTGCTTCTGTATGCCTATCACTTGTAGGATTAATAATTATGATCTTAAATCAGATGCATTTGATATCTGGAGGTTGCCAGTCAACATTACATTGCTTTCAGTGGAGTGCACACTTGAATGTGCATTGGATGGGCATTCAATTTATTTATTTCTGATCTAGCAAGGGAACTGTATGTTGAAACAAATTTTCTCATGTGTCAGTCTAAGTGCACCTTGCATCATGAACTTTGTGGCTGCCTGTTGCAGCCCATTGCTCAAGCCAGAAGTGGTCTGTTTGGCATGTCTCCAGAGTTGGGCTCCAATAATACATACCATATTTTTCGCTCTATAAGACGCACCAGACCACAAGACGCACCTAGTTTTTGGAGGAGAAAAAAAAAATTCTGAATCTCAGAAGCCAGAACAGCAAGAGGGATCTCTGTGCAGTGAAAGCAGCAATCCCTCTTGCTGTTCTGGCTTCTGGGATAGCTGCACAGCCTGCATTCACTCCATAAGACGCACACACATTTCCCCTTACTTTTTAGGAGGGAAAAAGTGAGTCTTATAGAGCAAAAAATACGGTACTCTCTCCCAACTGCTATACCTGTCAGGCCCAAGGAAAACAACCAACATGGCACAGTGGCTTGTGTGCATGCTATCTGCTGCCAGTAATCAGAGGCAGTATAAAGGGAGCATGTATGCACAGTCCTGACCTGGCAGGTGAGTGGGGGAGATAATTTTAAAGAATAAGTTACCCATCTATATATCTTTAGTGTATTGGTGTTTTAATATGTAGAGAAGCTACTTCAGATCTCTCCTTTCTTGCTGCTCAGTTTGTTCACTTGTTGTATATGTCTCATTTGAAAATAGCGAGACTGATCTCTAGATTTTTTAAAAATCTCTAGGTTTTTTTACAATATGATAGAATGGTTTTTTTAAAGACTTGCAAACATTTACTCTTAATACTGCAAGACTATTTACTACAGTCAAAGGTTTTAGCAGGTACCTTAAAGGCAGAAAATCTGAATGTATTAAATTCTGTATTCAGGCTTTCCAGAACTCATAGGGGTCAAAGCTTATTATCTGCTGCAAGGAACACAGTCCTTTACATAAATTCTCTAATTTCCAGCAGCATTAATGCTTGAAATGATTATTCACCCTCATTTCTCCAAGGATAGGAAGCTGCAAGTAGAGAAAGCCTCAGGAAAGGGAAGAACTAACTCTCCAAGGTTTCATGCAGTGGCCTGGGATAAGGTGGGGGTAGAGATCAGGCTCATAACTTGATCTTGCAAGAAGCACACAGGCAGTAGCAGCCAGAAGGTAGAGAAAGAGGAGCAATATATTGTTGATAAAATGCATGAACAGTTCACCTCAGTAGGGCTATTGAAGAGGATGCAACAGTACATGAAATCTTGGGGTTCCAGTACTCCAGGATCTGCAGTGCTAAAGAGCCTTTCTTTGCCCTGTTATCAGTGGAGACATTCATGTCCATAACAATAAATAAACAGGATTTATCTATACATGTTATATACATTTTCAGCTGACTGTAGTTTATATACCATTAATATGAACGACAGTAACTCTAGATGTGAGCTGATATCAGTAGTAGTTAACTAAACTAGATGTCTAGCAGGAGATTGTAGAGATGTAGTCATCCTCAGGGCATGTCATTTTAGAGGGTTAAATTTAATTCTTTCAAATTTCTGCGGGGGGGTGTGTGTCTTAAAAATATGTTTGTGATTGGAAGACATTTAGCTTGGTAAGTATGTTTGATGAAGAAGCACATGAAGTGCTTTTGGAAAACCAAACCTTTTTAATTTTACCTTCTCAAAATGATAGTGCTTTATTGTTTTTATGCTGCATTTTTGCATACTGCTTTGGAATTCTTAAATATTAACTGGTGTTGAAATACTTTTTAATAAATAGATGCATTCAAATGAAAGACATTCCCCAACCTTTTACTTTTATGGGGAGCAGGTACAGGAAGAACTTGCTTTTCGCTTCTCAGGCAACCGGGAATATACTAGAGCCATCATTTTTTCTCAGCTCCTTATAAGAAATTTCTGAAGTTCTTTGAACCTGAGGCTCTCTGACATGAGAAGATAATGTTTTTAACTCCATCCGAAAAATTATTCATTTTTCTGCATTAATCAGCTCTAGCTGATCTGTGAGGCTGAAAGTTAAGTGTCCTTATGGTTTTGGGGTGTGAGGAAATCAGAGACTAGGGATTAGCCTCTTAAGGAGTGGTAACTTCATATTTATTATAAAAATTCCTTCAGAACCAGATGCTGAGATGGAGTGGAAAACATAATATAGCTACTTTCCAGAGGCTTAAAAATCTAATGGGAGCTCCTTTTTCAATTATAAATTCTTATGTGCATTTCAGATGCACCTATATTCTTATATTGTTTATATGCAAATTTAAATGTAAATCGTCTATTAATTAAAAACAGATTAAAATAGGACAATGTAGCTGCCTTAAATATTAATCATACACACCTTCTTTTCTTAGTATCTTCTTGTCTCTTCAATTAATATTAACTTTAACCAGATATTAACAGGGGCATGGAGGGGAAAGACTACAACCACCTCAACATAATACTAGATGCTGTAAAGTATGCAGAGTAGGATGAAGCCAGCACTTTTGATTTATTTTCCTGATGTTGTTGACTCCTATGGCACATGATATATGATTCCTATGTAATGTTCTGTCAAAATACATCAAGATTCTTTGGTATCTGCTCTTAAGTGCTACATCTTAATTATAAACCCTGAGCCATATGCCCTCTCTTCTTATTCCTTGTGAATTTCTGTGCTTGCTCTTAATGTTGCATTACCTCATCTAGTTTCACCTTTGCTATAAATCTCTCTCTCCCCCCCCAGCAATTCCTCAGCTTGGGCTGTTACTTTGCAATTCATGAGCACTTGTACTCACCCCCACCCCCAGTTTTTCAGAGTTTTTGCATACGTGTCACTGTTCATATTAATTTCCTTTTTGTTTGCAGCATGCTATTAAATGAGCTCCTGAATGTAGATCTGAGCTTCTTTCTACTTAGCCATTTTTGCCATGCTTTCATGTGGTCCAACATACTACAGCAAAACATAGCATGCAGGATTAAACTACGAAGTACTCTATATTACACCTTGTCCAGTGCAAAACTGCCCAGCTTTCAAAATTCTAGCATTAGTGTATTTTTGTTAAATTGGAGCATTTCTGATAGAAGCAAGCTCAGGTTAACCCACTCAGTTCAGCTAGTTACATACATAGTTTATGTATCTTAAGTTTCTCAATCCTCCTTCAGTAGTGCCTTCATCTAAATACGAACTAAGATCTGAAGAGTTGCTTAGACTCCTGCAAAGCAGCTTGGCCTAGACTAGTGACATTTTTGACTGCTGGCTTCCTCATACCATATCTGGATAGCTCAGTTGGTTAGAGCATGGTGCTGATGATGCCAAGGTTTCAGGTTCGATCCCTATATACGATAGTTGCATATTCCTGCATTGCAGGGAGTTGGACAACATGATCCTCAGGGTCCCTTCACAATTCTATGATACCACAAACTGACTACAGTATTTGAAGCTTCCTCTTGTTTCAAGAAGCAGTTGTGGCATAGAGGCCTACTGCTCAAGAGAAGTCTGACTTACAGAACTAGTTTCATAGTTCTTTGGATCACAACAAGCTTCTTTTGCTAAAAAGAAGTAGTAGTAGTAGTAATACAAGATTAATTAACAGCAGGCAAGTTCTGTAGACTTTTATAAACCAAAGTACAGTGGTACCTTGGGTTGCAGACGCTCTAGGTTACTCATTTTCGGATTGCGCACCGTGCTGAACCCGGAAGTACCGGAACGGGTTACGTCCGGGTTTTGGCTCTCATGCACGCGCAGAAGCACTAAATCACACTTTGCGCATGCACAGAAGCGCCGAATCGCAACCAGTGCGTGCACAGACACGGCGCTGCGGGTTGCGAACATGCCTCCCGCATGGATCACCTTCGCAACCCGAGGTTCCACTGTATAAGCAAGGGAACTTGCAGCCATTGCATTGTGCATTAAAATTGTCCTTTTTGAAATCTGGATAAATACGCAAAGTTGACACACTTTGATTGCAACATTGATGAAGTAAATATAAATACTAGGGGAGAATCATGGAAGCATTACTATTTCTCTCACAACGAACTATTGGGCTGTGCACAGTTGACTTCTATCTTGCCAGATGCCTGTATTGCTTCATTCTTTTATCAATGTGGTACTGCATAAACCTTAGGAAAGAATTTGATCAAACCATTTTATTATAGTTATATTTAAATCAATGACTGCCTATGAGTTGGTATTTTAGAGATGGTAACATTCTCTCTTAATCCGAGTCCTAATGGTTTTTGTATTTGTGTAATCTCAGAATAACGACAATGAGACGGCCCTGCACTGTGCAGCTCAGTATGGCCATACGGAAGTGGTGAAGGTTCTTCTGGAGGAGCTGACTGACCCTACTATGCGCAATAACAAGTTTGAGACTCCTCTTGACTTGGCTGCACTCTATGGGAGATTAGAAGTTGTGAAAATGTTGCTCAATGCTCATCCCAATCTTTTAAGCTGCAATACTAAGAAACACACACCTTTGCATCTGGCTGCTAGGAATGGCCATAAAGCTGTAGTTCATGTTCTCCTGGATGCTGGCATGGATAACAACTACCAGGTACTTTGTTTGGGAGTTTTGTGAATTTAATATTGAAGTAACGTTCTGGGTATCGGATATTGGCATTAACTCTTTTGGGAGAGGTACTAAGTTAAATGAAACCTAATCAGAGCTCTCCTTTGGAAATGCCTTGAGGATTACAGGGGTTGACCTGCAGGTTCAGTTCCAGACTGCTGTGATCTCTCTGGAAAGCATGCCCCCACAGCAAGTTTACAGAAGCGGCTACATTTTCAACTAATTTCCCAACCTTTCTGTGTTACTGCTCCTTTCACAAAGGGAAACACACAAGATTCTTAAGACTGAATTAGAGGTGAAGTAGCTTCTGGTGTGGATTAGAGGTTAAGTAGTTTCTGATTGATGTGGTTCAAAGTGATTACTCGTAATTTTGAAGAAGCTGCCTTAAACACTAGAATCTCAGTACTGGTAAAGAAGCTTGGGGGATTTTTTTCTAGTTGTGGATGAGCTGTAGCAGCTGGCTTTTGTTTGTGAAATGAGTCCTTGCGTATGTGCAAGTATTGCCTTCAATGTTCTCTGATTGCATTCACAACTTGGATTCATGCTGTGTTTGATTTACAGACGGAAAAAGGCAGTGCTTTGCACGAAGCTGCTTTATTTGGCAAAACAGATGTAGTACAGATACTGCTAGCTGCGGGTGAGAATCTTTCTGCTAAAATGATGTATCAGTTGTACTGTGATCTTTAGACTATAGTGAATGTTTGAGGAATATATTTTTTCTTTCATTGCAAACATCCTGCAATATAAGCTGTATTTAGGCCTCTGAAGGTCTTTCCCTCCATCAGCCTTTTAAAAGTTATGTTCCATACCCAAGCATCATTGTTAATAAAAGCTAAATAGAACTTACTAAAACTTCATATCTAACTATCATAGACACCACAAATCAGCCCAAAGAGAGAAGGTCTTGCTATACTTCCCAAACTGGTTTGGGGGTTGTTATATGTCTTCAAGGAAGAGAATTTTATAATTTTGGTCTGGCCATCAGAAAGACTATTTGCATAGCTTTGTCTGGACATAGCACAAGGCTGGAATAATTGGGACTGTGTTCTCAGCAGATTCAGAAATTCTGCAATAGGAAAGAGATTTTTTTTTTTCTATTCCAGAAGAATAGTTGTATTCATGTCATAACAAAAATAGCAAAGATGAATAATATTATCATGGTATAAATTTATTCCATAATAAAATTGTTAATCTTTAAAGTGTCCCTGATTCTGTTTGGTTTGGTTATTTATGTAAGAAGCCTTATATTAAGCAATATAATGCAGCCATAATCATTATTTAGAGGTCAAGAATTTGTGCGCTACAAATTCTCCCCACAGTTTGCTTTCACCACAGTTGAGTGCCAAATTTACATCAGGGATTAATTACATTTAAGGTTTGCCAGGATCAGATTTTTTAAAAAAATATAAAACGGAAACCCTTTACACGACTTTAGGATTCCTGAATTGCTTTAATTGTTGTATGCATCAGCACAGCAATACTAAACTATAGTTAAAGCAAGCCTTGGAAGGAAGGCAGAATGCACATGCAAGAGGGGAGGAAGAGATTACACCAGCCCTGGACTTTTCTTGATGTTTATATCAGGGTTTGAGTATGAAAATGTTTTATCTGCGTCAGACATCTGACCTGGATGCTTGTACATCTTTTAAGTGTTCTGCATTACAGTTCACAATTTGACCATGGCTTTTTTAATGATAGACTGTGTATAAAGCCACATTTTAATGAAAAATAAATTGTCACCCTTTCTATATATGTCTTAAGGAATTGATGTGAATATAAAAGATAACAGAGGCCTGACTGCTTTGGAGATTGTGAGGGAGCTTCCATCTCAGAAAAGCCAACAAATAGCAGCTCTCATTGAAGGTAAGTCACTTGTGCAACAGGGCTTCCACTCCCCCTCCTCATCATCCCCCCACCCCAAATTTGGCTCTGGCAGAAGTTGGGAGAACCCTTAGAGCAGTGTGCGAGTAGAGGAGAGTTGTCATTCCATCTGGCAAGCTGCATTGCTTGCACAGAGGGAACAATTGAAAGAGTGTAATATTATTGTACACATGCAGAAAGTGTGGTGACTTAGACTCACTGAAGCAACTTATAAAGTTTTGGGTTGTTCAGTGAACTCTAATGTGGGTGTGAAAAATGACTTCTAGTAAAAGTGTGTGAGGTATATGATGAGTGTTGAATTTGATTATTTAGCACTTCAGTTTTCCTTATCCAATTTCAGATGTGTATGACTATAATACACCTTGTAATTGGCTCTTGACGTGCAGTTGATGGAATTGGCATCATTAACTTATGCCATCAATGAGAAAGCAAGGCCAATCGAAGCATTTGTTTCTAGACATAATAGGCTTAGTACTATTTGACTTTTTTGTCAAATTTGTAGCATCCAAGTATAATGAGCACATATTAAATCTGTCAGTTCTGAATAAATTAAAAGTACCGTATTTTTCGCTCTATAAGACGCACTAGACCACAAGACGCACCTAGTTTTTGGAGGAGGAAAACAAGAAAAAATTATTCTGAATCTCAGAAGCCAGAACAGCAAGAGGGATCGCTGCACAGTGAAAGCAGCAAATCCCTCTTGCTGTTCTGCCTTCTGTGATAGCTGCGCAGCCTGCATTCGCTTCATAAGACGCACACACATTTCCCCTTACTTTTTAGAAGGGAAAAAGTGAGTCTTATAGAGCAAAAAATACGGTAAGCTGGTATGTTCTCTATAAGACATCTACCACTGCTGCTTCTACATATTCTTCGTTTCTACAGCTGACTTGCACTTTTTATTTTTTCAGATTGCACAACAGGGAAGAAGATTGCAAAAGCAGAAGACAAGACACCGCCAGCATCAGTTACCTCTACTGAAACCTCAGTTCGTGTTCCCCAGGGTAAGAAATTGGGTGGAAAGTAAAACTTTAGTTGTAGTCAGTTGAATAGTCGATAAAAATAAAGATTAGAACCCAAGAGGCTGAATTTTTGTTAATCTGCATAGCAAGGGAATAGGAGAAGACAGTTAAGTTAAATTTGTGCAGGTGGCTATTTCACTGAATGTGATATTGCACTCATGTTTGTTTGTCTGGAACAGTCATTTAGTACACTGTTGCTTAGTCCCCAATGATATCCTTGCTTCTCTTTTATTCCCTTCTCACTTCATCAGATCTAATGTTCTTTCTGTTTAATTTCTGCAATCTGGTGTCCCTATATTTTGTATGTTTTCTGGGCCTTTTCAAATCCCTGTGTCCCTGGACCTTTTCCAGTTGTGCGTCAGAATGGGATGACTACAACTGTTGTTGATTATTTGTGGCTTAGGGCCCTCATATTATTGGGACCGCCTCTCCTGGTATGCCCTGCAGAGGACCTTAAGGTCCATGAATAATCATAGTTTAGAGTCAGATTATCTTCCACCTGGGCCAGGGCCTTCTCAGTGATGGCTCCGACCTGGTAGAATGCTCTGTCCCATGAGACCAGGGCCCTGCAGGATTTAACCTCCTTCCGCAGGGCCTGTAAGACAGAGCTATTCCGTCTGGCTTTCAATTTGAATTTAACTTGATCTTTTATTCCCCTTCTTTCCCTCCCCCTCCCCTTTTTATGAAGATTACCCACTCTGGGATCCCACAGCTAATTCTCCCCTGGCTTCCTTGCTGACCCTAATTTAGCCAGCTAGCCCTGGTGATCATCTAATGTTCATTGGATGGATTTTCCCCTAAATTGTTTTTTGAACTTTGAATTTATTCACACTTTTCTACTGTATTTTATATTTTTTGTTGTATCACAATTAAGTGTTTTAAATTTGTTGTTAGCTGCCCTGAGCCCAGTTTTCTGAACTGGGAAGGGCAGAGTATAAATAAAAATGTATTATTTATTTTTATTATTATTAATTATCAGTTTCTGTTTCCTCTAGGCAATGTGGAGAAAGCAGTGACAGAGCTGATCATAGATTTTGATGGAAAGCCAGACGAGTGTCCATATGAAGCCTTGTACAATGCAACTTCCTGCCATTCTTTAGACAGCCTTGCCAGTGGAAGATCTTCAGACAGAGATTCAGTGAATAGGGAAGCGGAGATGACCAGTGTTAAAGTGACAGGAGTGAGGCCTGTATGTAACCTGATGTGTGTTGTCTGTTTCCTTTTTATGGAAAGTAGTCTGGGATATATCTCCAGGCCTGTGCACTCTCCACACTTGCAGTAAGTTGATAGCCTAGCTGTACAGTTTGACCATAATATTAAATAATTGCAACAGGCTTTGCTTACTGAGCAGTTGGAAGCCACTCCCTGCTGCATGTGCTACGCGTGATGTTCTCCCAGAGCTCTTGAGCATTATAACTTCATGATGTGATGGCTATCCGGATTTTGGTGAAATTCTACACCAGTATATTTGGCTGTTGAATGTGTTCACTGTAATGAATCTCTTCATGTTGCTACTGCTACCTCAGGTTGTTCCTGAGTTACAAGTATTAAGTTGGGGGTTGACATAGCAGCCGGCACAGCGATTTCTTCAAGTAGCTCTTTATTTTGTAAGCTGGAATAGAACTGACTGCAAACAGCTCAGCCGGCCTGCTTTTATAGGCAGCCGGCTGTCAACATTGTAACAACCACAGCCCAGAGTTCCCGCCTAAAATAACTGCTGCGGACCTGAGTGAAAACTATCTACAGACCTGAGTGAAAACTATATACAGTATCCCCCTGTTGGCCCAGGGTAAAACTACACTACATAACACCCCTCCCCACCGAGATAAGGCGTTAGTTACAATCGTAATGGTTTCCTTATATACAGCACTACGCGTAATGGTTCAATTAGGCACAAAAGCATATCGGTTACATTTACCATACTTAGACCAACAGTGATACATGTCCAACAACATAGTCCTTTAAATAAGTTGGGCGCTTGGAAACTCTGCCAGACCGCCGGGGACTGGTAGCCAAGTCCGGAGGGCCACACAGTTCTCGCTGAGGCTGTGGTGCGACCCTAGGTGGCGTTGGGACCAACTCCCCTGGATCCGCTGCTGTGGGTGGAGCCTCCGCAAGTGGAGTGGTCTGAGTCTGTTCTGAAGCGGCTTGGTTCGGCTCCACGCTGGTAGTTTGCGAGGGAGGTGTAGGTGGGGCCTCGCCATCTGTACGTGTCTCTTCTGGAGCTGCAAGCGCAGTTGGGGGCACCTCGGTAGTGTCCAAGTTCCCAACCCTGCGCCTAAGCTGGTCTATGTGCCGTCGCCACAAGCGTCCATCTTCGAGTGCCACCTGGTACGAGCGAGGTCCAGTGACTCCCACTACTGTGGCTGGCACCCAAGGAATGTCCCCCACATAGTTCCGGGCAAAGACCTGGTTTCCTGGGACAAATGACCGTGGCGCGTTGGCACAGCCTGGGGGTTCAGCCACGGCAAAGTCCGGGTGTAGCCGGTCGAGCGGTGACCTGAGGCGGCGGCCCATAAGCAGTTCAGCAGGACTCCTCCCTGTGGCCGCATGAGGGGTGATGTGTTGCACGAACAAGTATTCGGCGACCCGCTCATGCCAGTCTCCCCGGTCCAGGCGCGCCAGTGCCTCTTTTGCCGAGCGCACCATTCTTTCCGCTTGCCCGTTGCTGGATGGATGAAAGGGTGCCGTTAGGGCATGGCGGATGCCCAGTCCCAAAAGATACCGCTCAAAGGTGCCTGACGTGAACTGCGGTCCGTTGTCAGAGACAAGGACATCAGGACACCCATGCGTTGCAAACAGGCCTCGCAGCACCCGGATGACAGCTTCGGTAGTGGTGGAGGGCATCAGGGCGACCTCCAGCCATTTGGAATAGGCGTCCACCACTACCATAAAGGTCCGGCCGTGAAAGGGGCCAGCCAGATCGATGTGCACCCTCGACCAGGGTGTCTTTGGCATCTCCCAGGTGTGTCCCTTAGCTGCCGGTGGTGCAGGCCTCGACTCTTGGCACGCTTGACAGGCGGACACCCAGGCAGTGATGGCATCGTCCATATTAGGCCACCAGACGTAACACCGAGCCAATGCCTTCATTTTGACAATTCCCGGGTGGCCAACGTGCAGAGCCTCCAGGACGCGCTGACGGAGTCCCTGGGGAATCACGACGCGGTCTCCCCACAGCAGACAGCCGCGATGAGCTGCGAGTTCATGTTGTCTGGTTGCGAAGGGCTGGAACTCCGATGCAAAAGGCCCTTGTGGCCACCCCCTCCACACCCAGTTGAGCACCCGGCTGATGGTGTGATCCTGGGCAGACGCGGAGGCCACAGTGGTAGCTGATACAGGCGCTGCCGGAAGATCCTCAATCAGAAGGAGCGATGAAGCTGGAGCCGGGTCTTCCACAAATGCTGGAAGAGGGCAACGGCTGAGGGCGTCGGCATGGCCCATCGATTTCCCCGGGCGATGGATGAGCCGGTAGTGGTAGGCAGCCAGGAAAACAGTCCATCGCAGCATGCGTGGCGAGAGGACCGGTGGAGTTGGACGATCACCGGCGAGGAGGCCCAGGAGTGGCTTGTGGTCAGTGATGAGGTCAAAAGTCCTGCCATAGAGGTATTCATGGAACCTCTTCACTCCAGCCACAAGTGCCAATGCCTCCTTGTCGAGCTGGCTGTAATTCCGTTCCGTTGGAGATAGTGTCCTGGAAAAGTAGGCGAGCGGTGCTTCTCTTCCATCTGGAAAACGGTGACTAAGGACAGCACCGATGCCAAAAGGTGAGGCGTCGCAGGCAAGGACCAGCGGCCTGGATTCACTGTACTGTACCAGCACACTGTCTGAAGAAAGGAGAGCCTTGACCGCGTTGAAGGCCGCCGTCTCCCGATGACCCCAGGCCCAAGGCGTCTTAGTGCTAAGGAGTCGGTGAAGAGGCTCAGCCACTGTGGCTTTGTGGGGCAGGAACATGTTATAAAAGTTCAGCAGCCCCAGGAATGCCTGCAACTCCGTTTTGTTCTTTGGGGTGGGGGCCTGCTGGATAGCGCGGATCTTGGATGTGGTTGGGTGAAGGCCGGAGGCATCGATAAGATAGCCCAGGAACTCTACCTGTGGAACGGCGATCTGGCACTTCTCCCTCTTTACCTTGAGCCCGGCCTCTTGGAACCTGGTCAGCACGGCACGGAGGCGCTCGAACAGCTGCTGGTGTGAGTCTGCAGACACCAAGACGTCATCAAAATATGGTACCACGCCCGGAAGCCCTTGCAGGAGACGCTCCATAAGGCTTTGGAAGATTCCAGGAGCCACACTCACCCCAAACTGCAACCGGCGGCAACGGAATGCCCCCCGGTGGGTGACGATCGTCTGGGCTTCAGCAGTGGCATCATCAACTGGCAGTTGTTGATATGCTTGGGCAAGGTCCAGCTTAGCGAAGACCTTACCCTCACCCAGGGAATGCAGCAGGTGTTGGACAACAGGAACCGGATAAGCGTGCTGCTGAAGTGCCTTGTTGATCGTGCACTTGTAGTCGGCGCAGATTCTCACCGACCCATCTGGCTTGACAGGCGTGACGATGGGGGTTTCCCACTTGGCGTGGTCAACCGGCTCCAAAACTCCTTGGGCAATCAGTTTGTCCAGTTGTTCGTCCACCTTAGCCTTGAGAGCAAAGGGAACCCGGCGTGGCTTTAGCTTGATGGGGGCGACTTGTGGATCAAGGCTAAAGGAGATGGGCGTACCTGTATATTGCCCCAAGGTGCCGTCAAAAACCTCGGCAAAGTCTTTGACCAGACCCTCAGTCTCTGCGTTAGAGATGCAGTTGATGCCGGTGACTTCCAGGCCGAGGGCATCAAACCAGTCTAGCCCTAGGAGGCTTGGCCGCTGACCTTCGACCACCACCAACCGGAGCAGGCCCGAAAAATCCTTGAAGGCGATCCGGAACCGGCCAACGCCTACCACGGGAATGTCGTTTCCCTGGTAGTCTCTCAGGTGTACGCGGTGAGAGTTGAGTTGCCTCTTGGACACTCTGGGTACCAGTCTTTTGATGGTGCTCCATGACACGATGGACAGGGCAGACCCGGTGTCGATCTCCATGTCACATGGAGCTCCTTCAATGAGCACCGTGACGTTCAGCTTGCGTCGCGTAGGCGAGTCGGTTTGGCCAATCGTGGTTCCAGACGGGCAGCGGCAGTTGGTGAGAGCGAAACAACTTTCCTTGGCAGACTGGAGTGAAGACTTGGACTTGCGAGTCGATGAAGGGGGGGTGTCAGACGGAGCCGATCGGCAGACCTTAGTGATGTGGCCCCTTCTGGAACACTTCCTACAGATGGCGTCTCTGAATCGACACTTGGCACGGGAATGGTTGCCTCCGCAGCCGGCACATTCCGGTTGGCCCTTGGACTTCTGTTGGAACTTCCTGCGCTCCCGCTTTGTCTGGTGCACGTCATCGTCTTCACTGGAGGATGCCTCATCACTGCTGGCCTCTTCATGATGCACCGGAACTGGCTCCCTAGCAAGACGCGGGCTGCTGGACTTGCGGATCTCCTGGGCGGAGCGTTCAGCAGCTTCTGAGGCCACAGCCTCCTCAATGGCTTTCTGTAGCGTGAGGTCTGGCTTGGCTAGGAGACGCCGTTGCAGATGGATGTCCCGGACCCCGCAGACGATTCGATCCATCAGGGCATCGTCTAAGTCTCGGAACTCACAGTGCATTGCAGCCTGGCGCAGGGCAGTGGTGTAGCTGTTGATTGACTCCCCCTCTGCCTGGTTCCGGTGGTAGAACGCATGGCGGGCAGCAATCTTGGACGGCTTTGGTGCATAGTGGTTGCGGAGCTTCTCTTGGATCGTGTCCCATGGTGTTGCCTGGACTGCTTCAGGCGCAACCAATGCTCGGGCCGTCTCAAACACCTCAGGCCCACAGAGGCTGAGGAATAGGCCCCGCTTCCGATCCTTTGATACTGCTGTCAGCTCGTTGGCTTGGAGGTAGCAGTCGAACCGAGCGAGGTAGGAGTCCCATGATTCAGAGGCTGACACAAACGGCGGTAGAGGCACAAGTGAAGCCATGATTCCGATGCCGGCGTGAAGGGCGATGGATGGAACACAGTGCTCTAGCCAGAACAGTCAGCTCTGAATTGGTTCTGCCCAGTGATTTTGCTCAGTGATTTCGCTCTGTGATTCAGCTCAGTGATTCAGCTCAGTTCAGAGGCTGGCCGCATCTGGCTGTGCTCTGATGTCCATCCATCCCATCCTCGTCGCCAGTATTAAGTTGGGGGTTGACATAGCAGCCGGCACAGCGATTTCTTCAAGTAGCTCTTTATTTTGTAAGCTGGAATAGAACTGACTGCAAACAGCTCAGCCGGCCTGCTTTTATAGGCAGCCGGCTGTCAACATTGTAACAACCACAGCCCAGAGTTCCCGCCTAAAATAACTGCTGCGGACCTGAGTGAAAACTATCTACAGACCTGAGTGAAAACTATATACAGTATCCCCCTGTTGGCCCAGGGTAAAACTACACTACATAACAACAAGGAAAGAAGCTTGTGCAGAGCATGACCTTCATTTAAATATTTTTTTCCCATCCAGCTTTCCTCCATCCAAAGAATGTTGAATGCCAGGCTTTTCTGTCACATTGTTAGTTCGTGATTTTAGTTTGGGAGCAAATCAATTATTTACAGAATTTGTAGATGCAATCCAGTAGGGGGAGCTTGGGGGCTTTACAGGATAATTATATAGCTTCAGTATGATTATATAGCTTTCCTGAAAGCAGTCTTGCCTAAAAGGATCTGCGTCTGCTGGATCTACTATCTCAAGGTCTGTACAGACTATGGAGCAGATACAGTTGTGTATTGGAAGCATGCCACCTTGCCTTCATTACTTAATAGCTTCATAGAAAACTGTAGAAATACACATTGAGCAATACTGGAGCAGAAGAAAACAGACAAAAGCTAACAGCTAACTGAGAAGAATAGCGCTATAGCCTAGTGCAGTCTGGAATATACTAATAAAGCAAAGATTGATTACTCCATATCATAAGCATACAAATCAATGCAAAACCACACAGTGAACTAAACCTGAACATGGATTGTTTTTCCATGGGTAGTCTTTGTGTCAGACAGGCTCATCTTATATCTGGGGCAAGAAGAACATGAGATGGACACAAAGCATGGCAGTTAGATGAAGATGGGCCTATAACAGGGAACACTGCAGCAGCAATCCTCATCAGGAAGCCTTTTATACAGACCAAGGAAGAACCACATCTTCTGGCATTTTAGGCAGCTGGCTTGTTGAGTGCCTTCCTTATAGTGCATGTCGATCTATAACCTTGCCTGACTCACAGTGGCGGAGCATATGCCCGCGCTGCCCAGGGTGGGCGCACTCCTGAGGGGGGCGGGGCACAGAGGGTGCCCTCCCAGGCACGGGATAGCCGCTCGGGTGCACAGATCGATGCGTGCGCCCTGCAGTCGGGGGCAGAGTGAGCCGCCGATGGCGGACATTTGGTGTGCCGCCTGCCTGTGACTGCCAAATGTCACCCCCCTCAGCGAAGACACCCGGGACGGTCTGCCCCCCACTGCCCCCTCCCTCCACCCCTGCTGACTCAGTTTCTATGCTCATTTCTGGCCCACCCTGGCATTAATGTCTGCTGGTGTGGTTTTTAGAAACATAATGAAGCTTTAGGATGTTAATGAAGCAGAATTTAAGGAAGGTGCCCAGAGCATTACTTCCATGCCAACTTTCCATGTACTTGTGAAATGTAGTATATCCAATACTGGTTGCCTGAAACTAGCTATCTAAGTCAATCATTAGATAGTGCAAAGTGCATGCAAAAGCTCTCTGGCGGCACTATTGCAAAGACAGATATTTTACTTATTTTCTTTAAAACCACTTATATACTACCTAATATTATACGTTTGTGTGAGTGCATAATGGTCATTTAAAACCAGCTAAAATACAAAGACATTAAAATCAAGACAATAACGTATGACAGATACAGTAGCAAGCATAACCAGCTAAAACGCAGTGAGTCGGATAAATGTGCCCCAAAGGCCTGAGTAAGTAAATAGGCTTTCAGCAAGCAGTAGAAACACATCAAGGTTGCCACTTGCCTGATTTATGAGGGGAAGTGGTTCCACAGAGTGGTGCCACAACAGAAAATATAGGTGCCAGGCAGATAGTACATCACAGTGCCCCCGCAGTGAAGCTCTGTGATTTCAAAGCACTGCCTTATCATCAAACATTAGCAAATTCTCTCTAGCCTGTCTTGTCATGAACTGTAACACAGTAATGAGATCATTATTTTAAAACATTAAATTGCCATCAACAGAGGTATTGAAGGGAGGCAAGGTCAGTTCTTCCAGGGCATACCTGCTGCTTCCAAAAAGATCTGAAAGTTGGGAATGAATTTGGCACAGGATACTGACAGTGGCTTTCTGTACTGTAGAGAGAGCGTCCGCCGCCTCCTGCCAAGCCTCCCCCTGATGAAGAGGAGGAACTTGTAGAGAAGCAAAGTTCATCTTCTAAGGTAAGTGTATTGTTTCCCTCTGAGGGGCTGTTATGGTAGAGGAAGTTTCTTCAAACATTTTAATCTCTTAGAAGACACAAATATTTTTTCTACACTTCTCAAAGTTAGGGTTGCAATCAACTAACTTTTACTTGTAGTAGGCCCATTGGAATTAATGGCCATGTCTAACTTACATCTATTAATTTCAGTAGGTCTACTCTGAGTAAACATTAGCTGAATACAAGCCTTAGTTTCTTTCCAGTATACCACCTACTTCCAGCTCCATCCTCACTCTTGTTTAGAGCATCTAGATCTTTCATTCCACAACTGGCATTCTGTTAGACATGCACGTGTGGAATACAATTCTGCCTGGTGTATTCCTCGACCATAGTTTGACAGAATATTTCCACTTTGAAGAAATGTTCACATTAGGCACTGAAAACCCTGGTTCAGTTCAGACATGGTTTCCTGTAAATGCAACCACAATGTAAGGTGCTGGAGTTGGAAAAACACCTAGACATTCTTGATATTCTCATTCTCTGTGCCTATATATGGCCACACCAATTCAGCCCTTCCCTACGGCATCACTTTTGACACCATCCCCTATATAGTAGTTGTACTTTCTTCAGTCCTGGGAAGGTCTAGATTTATTTATTTTATTTAGTAATTAAATTTGTATACCACCTGTCATACTTGGATCTCAGGATAGTTCACAACAGATAATGTTGCAACTTGTCATTCTAAGGCAAGTGTGCTGCTACAAGATAATTACCACTTCCTGCATTTCACTAGTGCCTGTTTTACACTTTAAGGACAGTACAATAGCATCTTATGCACATTTAACTTTTGCCATTTCACCCTCCTGTGGTTGAAGCTCGCTGGTTGAAATGGCACAAATTAAATGCACGCAAGGCAGAGAGCTTAAAAGCTCTTTTTGCCCTGGGTTTTCCTGGCGTGAAAAGAGCTTTTAAGCTCTCTGCCTTGTTTACCCGGCAAGGCTCGCTCAGCACGCAGGCTCTAGGATGCTTTTGCGAGATCTCATAGGGCTGTCTGATTTACTGCAAGATCTCATGTGACCCTCCCCAGACTTCCAGAGCCAGCACACCGAGGGGGCCTTGCCCAGTAAGCAAGGCAGAGAGCTTAAACGCTCTTTTCATGCTGGGTTGCCCAAGCAAACCCAGTGCAAAGCCTTGGGACGGTTGTGTGAGATCTCATGGAAACTCGGACAGCCCCACAAGATCTTGTGAGAGCATCCTGGAGCATATGCACTTACCGGGTAAGGCCTTCTTGATGTACTGGATCTGCAAAGGTAAGGGGTGCTTGTGTATAGGCAGTTCCAAGGGGGCAGTTTGTGTATATGCACCATTCCCAGAACGTAACCCCCATATAAGGTACAGTTGTACTGCACTGGTACTAAAGGACTCTGAGAGCACTGTAAAGTGTGCTTCGAATTGCAGTACTATAGCAGAAAATGGGGATTTTGGTATGGGTCACTTGAGGTGGAAGAGAAACAGCATTAAGGGACTTGTGGGTATAGTTGAGGCAGAATGGTAATGGGATCGTAGGAGGAGGGGAAGTGTTATCTGTCGGTAAAGAAGACACTGTAGCACTGAAGGTTATATTCCTGAGACTTCGATCTGTTAAGCATATTCCATGACCAAAAAGAGCCTCGTCAGTGACACTGCTAGCTTTTATCTAATTGCACATGGCGTGTGTGTGTCTTTGTGTTTGGTCAGGGTTTTGTCAGCAAGAGGAAGAGTAGGGGAAGCACAGCTGATGAAGAAGAGGAGCATCCTTATGAGCTGCTGCTAACAGCAGAAACTAAGAAACACGCTGCAACAGATAAAAAAACAAAAGGTAAAAGTTATTGCAAATAGATGTAATTAGCATGTATTGGGCAGAAGATGAGACGTTCAAACCATTATTGTTTTAGTTGGGTGGGCAGGCTTATTTTGCAGTGACTGTGATAAGGTGCTTTTGTAAGATTTTGGTTAAACTATTTCTTCCTTGGCATCTTATCATGATAGTCTTCACAGGTACCAGAAAAATGAACACTCTATTAGTGTCTTAACTTTTTTGTTTTACAAAAGTTTTAATTTGGAAAAATAAACCTAGGTGGAAGTCTCTCATCTTGGCAACAAGTCATTGGTATGCAAGGATTAGTGGAACAGCTCTGATCAAAGTATCTACCAATGCACCAACTGATATGGCTTCCTTTGACATAATCTGCTCTTTTTGTTGAAGCCAGCTGGGAAAGTAATTAACAAAGGAGAGAGGCAAACACATACAAACAAATCTCCTATTGACCCACCTAATGGAAATTAACTATTCCCTCATATTCGATACTTAATTATTCTGTCCTACAGGAGCCCAGCTAATGTGTCTTGCATGTGATTTGATAACTGCGATGTTCTATGAATTTTGTTGTTACAAAGCTTGCACCCCTACTACTGGTAGCTTGAGAGGTAACTTGAGAGCACTTCATGTGTTACATTTTCCTTTAAATATATATATATATAGAGAGAGAGAGAGAGAGAGAGAGAGAGAATATTATTAAATGGTCAACTCATAAAACATAAAATTCAGAATAAATGACCAACCCTGAATCAAATAAATTATCTAAAAATATTACTAAAACAAAAATATTTTCAGCAGTTGACGGCATATCAGAATTGTGAGTCTATACCTGCTTTCAGTAGGAACAATATTCTAAATTATTGGTGGCACTATGCTAAAAGCCTTGGTTTGCATGAAAACTAAGCACTGCTGTTCAAAGGACAGCATGTAAATCATGTACCCTGCTCCTATGCATATTGATTTGAAAGAAAGTCCTCTGTTCAGTGGGACATACAGACAACTCCACATGTACGTGTGTTCAACTCTTGCACAACTGCATATATGTGCGGCTCCGGGAAATAAATAAAAGATTCAATTTAAACTGACAAAGGTGCAAAAATGGCCCCAAAACAGCACAAAGACTGCAAAAATTGCTAGTAAGTGCTGCTGGTTTTTAAAAGGGTTTCCAGAGGTTTAGAGGGTGTTTACAGGCTTTTTGGATTATGTTCCCCATTATACATCTAGACTGGATAGATGGGAGGTGGCCTGCTCTTGATGGGGTTACACTCCCAGCTTGGGTTCCCAGCTTAGGGGTACCTCTGGATCCATCACTTTTGCCTGAGGCACAGGTGGCCTCAGTGGAGCAGAGTGCCTTCCATCAGCTTTGGATGGTGGCCCAGCTGCACCCCTATCTGGATAGGAATACCCTAACTTTTGTTGTCTGTGCTCCAGTAACCTCTAGATTAGATTACTGCTATGTTGGGAATCTGATGTGAGAGACCTACATAGTTCCAGTCACCACCCACAGGCAGCTTAGGGTCCCAAACAGTTCACTGCTGCAGAAGATAAAAGCTTCAGTAATACAGTTCCGGACGTTGATATATACCTAGGTTTTGCAGATACAGGTATATAAAAGTACAAGGAACCTCTGTTACCACAGTAATTCAAAATGTAATACAGACGCCAACTCCCTTCACAATACTCACTGACTGACTAATAAGCTGACAAAGACCGCCTCTCCCCATATGAACTGACCCAGACCCTATGACAGAGCTTTCCAAACTTTTCATGTTGGTGACACACTTTTAAGACATGCATAATTTCACGACATAATTTTTACCAGCAAACCGGAGGTTAAACGAACCCCTTTCTAGCCCTGGGAGGAGCACGGGGAGTGTTTGCATGACACACCTACACACTGCAGCCGACACACTTACATGTCACAGCACACAGTTTGGAAAGCTCTGCCCTATGAAAGACATCTGAGGCCCATGTCTGTGTGCCTCTTCTATCAGACAGTAGATTAAGAGGATTGAATGTGGGGCAATGCTTTCCTACTGAACTATGGTCCTTCGTAGTTTTATGCAGCCCAACTTTTAGTGTTGTACTGCTAATAGTAATCTAGTGTTGTGACATAGTTCTCCAATTTTGACAGTTGCCTCCAAACAACTGTCTTCCAGGTAGGATTTATGTTGCCGTTCCCCTACCCCCATTTTCTTTCTGAGCATGATCTACTCTTTTAGGCTATAAGTGGTTATCTACGTGATGGAGGAAAAGTTGACACACTGCTTTGTAGGGCTGGAAAACCACATGTCTGTTTGGAAACTGTATTTGAGTGATCCCACCTTCCACAGTTGCCTGCTGCCCTTCTCTTAACTGTTACTGGCCAAGGACAGGAATTCATAGTTCACATGTTAAATATTTTTATTTTTAAATTCTTAGGTGAATCATCTTCAGGTCCTGCCAGCAGTGTCCAGCCACAGGTAGGGCAGGATTGATCCTTAATGTACATCAAACCTAAATATAATGGATATAAACAGCTTGGGAGGGAAATCTTAACATTTTATGTTTACTGTAGGAGCAAAAACAATTTGCAGCTTATATGCAAGTTAGTCAGTAAGGGCTTAAATGGCAAAAGGACTGTACATGAAGTAAGTGAAAGAAGGAAAATGCCCGTGACTTCTTCATGTGATGTATTTGCCTAGTGGGGAAAGTTGTAATAAATTATGATGGGAAGTCTAACATCATGTTCTTTGAGGTCTGATGGGTTATTTGGAAAATGGAATCAAAATGGAAACATGAACTCACTATTATTTACTTATTTAATAAAAAAAATTATATACACTGCAGCTGACACACTAATGTGTTGTGACACACAGTTTGGAAAACACTGTTTTATAGAGAGATACTTTACTACTGGGCTACTTCTTCCCTGCCAAGATGTACTTGTAAGCTAAGGAGGTTATGGTCTTCCTGCATGTTTTGCAGAACAAACCAGATGGAAAGCCAAGTATGGTAGCTTCCTCGATTAACTTTCCAGTATAAGCAACAGACATATCATTTATGCATGTATTATATTTGCATCCCATCTTTTCTTCCACATGCTCAATTTTATCCACATAACGAGCTTATGTACCTCGTACCTACGGGACCGCCTCTCCTGGTATGCCCCACAGAGGACCTTAAGGTCCATATATAGCAACACAGTAGAGGTCCTTAAAGTCCATGAATAATCATAGTTTAGAGGTCCTGGGCCCTGAGGAAGTTAGATTAGCCTCAACCAGAGCCAGGGCCTTCTCAACCCTGGCTCCGGCCTGGTGGAACGCTCTGTCTCATGAGACCAGGGTCCTGCGGGATCTGATTTCTTTCCGCAGGGCCTGTAAGACAGAGTTGTTCCACCTGGCCTTTGGCTTAGAATCAGTTTGATTTCCTCCCCCTCTTTCTTTTCCCTTTCTCCTCCTGTGAAGAGGCTGCATCCTAATGTTTTAATGTTGTATTTTAATCTTTTTAAAATTGTATTTTAATCAACTTGTTTTTATTATTGGTTGTTAGCTGCCCTGAGCCCGGTCTTGGCTGGGGAGGGTGGGGTATAAATATTATTATTATTATTATTATTATTATTATTATTATTATTATTATTATTATTAGATAGGTTAGGACATGTTTGATGAATATTGCTGTGGTAACATGTTCAGGAAGGTTTGTCATGACCACCAAAAAGGGAGATGTGAAATCAAATGTAACAGAAAAAAGCAGAAAGTAGTACGGTCAAGACATAGTACAATATGTGTGTACAACTGGCATGCTTGCTGGATTGGTGTGCAATATGGTGTCAGGCATCTGGTATTAGAGTTGGCATTTTGAGAATCCCATGCTTCCACATTCTAAAAACCATATTTTCTAATCATCATGGTTGTAAAGAGCAGCTTAGAAATAAGCAGGGAGCATCTGATTTATCAAAACAAGGAGGTAGGCATTTTCAGGGGCTCAGGGCTTCAGTGATTCCCATGCTATTTTCTTTTCCCTTAACCTTGTTCATGATCTAATTCATGATCTAAACCAACGTTTTGTCCTTTTTACCCTTCTATTCCTTTCTGCCACCTCTCAAAGTTCCCACTTATACAAAGTCACATTTTGTAACCTTGGAAGCTGGATATATAGAAAACATTTTGTACTTAAGTTGCAGAAGTATTAATCTGGGTGTAGAGTTTGCGCTTTGGCACATGTTGCTTTGATAATGGCATTGGAACTTAAATAATATAAGATCCTTTTGCAGGCCTGGCCACGAAAAGGTCAGTCTTCCCAAGATTGCCAGCGGCCACTGAATTGCCAAGCTTCTTCTGACTTTTCTTCTAGTCATTCTGAGCAATATCCAAGTCCCGAATCAAAAGGTAAGTGCTCATTCAAAGTCTTTCCAATTTCACTGAAGTGTACTTAGAAAAAAGCAACACCAGTTTTTCTGATAGCAAAGCATAGTTTGGAGTGTTAAATATGGAGCATTACTAAAACGCTTGCAAAGGTTTCTCACAAGACTTTGCTCATGACAGACAATATTTTTCTGTTTGCTGTTTTGCTTTTAGGAGATGGAAAGCACATCCACTGTTTCACTTGAACAGTGACCCTATTGTTGGGCTTCATTGCTGGCTTTGGGACAGTCAAATGTTCCAGTGTGCAACACACACAGTCAGCTGCTTCTCCACCCTCTGAATGCAGTGCTGCTAAATATTAACATTACGTATAGATACCACATTAAATAGTCTCAGTCCTTGCCACAGAAGGTGGGAAGACATTCTGCACTTTTATCTCTTTCTTGCCTCTGACCTTTAGCCAAGGCTGGATTAAAATGGTTGTGGATCCCGGTGCAGTTCCCAAAATTGTGCCCCCCTTCCTCTAAAAAAAGAACACATGAAATAAGGTACCAAAAATTAAGTATTGTAGTATCTTAAAGCTTGAGAAATTAATTATGGCATGATATTTTGTGGACTACAAAATATGCTCTGAGCCTGAGGAGTTTGACAGCTCTCAGCAAACCCCAAACTAAACCTTGATAAACAAACAAACAAAATACTCTGAGCACATGCAGTTTCACATTATAAACACATATAAATCATAATTGTTTCTTGTTCACTTTCTGCCTTGGGCCAGTCACCAACTCTCAGCCTAGCCTACCTCACATGGCTGTTGTGGAAATATAAAAGGAGCTCTAAAATGGCTGCAAGGGGGGGACTTAGGGCTTGAAACCTAGGCATAACATTTTGATTCCTTTAACCAAGAGTGATATGTACTATAAAAGGCCATGTTTTTGGTCCTGCCTCTTTCTGCCCTTTAAACACCATCCCGTATTTAGCTATTAAGGACCTTTGTCTTGTAGTGAGGGTGCTAGGTGGGGGAAGGTCTTTGAATTTCACTTTTACCTATAGTGAATATTGGAAATTGTATTAATAAAACTGTCTCTTCACTACAAACTTTTGAATAATTCATATCTGCCAATGCTTTAAATTAGGTCCTCTTATTTAAATCTAGACTTATGTTTTAATTTGTTGTTAAGTGTCACGTTTCAGCAGCAGTTCATATTGCAAGCAATAGGGCAATCCACTCTGTGTAGAGGAATTTGTTAATGAGAAGCAAGCTTTTGGTGGAGTTAACCTCACTACAGAGCTCTTATTTCTCTTGCATAAGGAGGTGAGCTCAAGCCACTAGGGAAGGAAGCAGCTGTAGGGAGGAGGGGGAAATGTTTTTGAACTTGCAGGTTGTTTGCAGCTTTTATTTTTCCCCACCCAGTGCTCTGTGCCAAGGGTAGGGAGTGCTGCTCTAAATAACACTTTGGCCTTTATGGAAATATCTTGTGTTCCAGGAGTCTCAGCCTGCCCCTCTCTCTGCAGAGTATAGTTAGCACTTCTCCAAACCTTATATAGCAAGGGCTGATTGTTAGTGTTAACAGGAATAAAATGAAACGGGGCGGGCTGCCAGATTGCATAAATCAGGCCAGTGTTTGGAATTTCATAAATGCTCTGACTTCGGGTACGATCTGAGCACTCAGAACAATACTGAACTGTTCTTTTTAATTTCTCCCTCTCAGTGAGGGAAAGCCGAAGCTCTGTTTCTTAATTTCTGTGTTTGGCCTTTGTTTTTTTGTTTTGCTTCCATCTTACCGAAGACCAAAGGAGGAGCAGCAACAGCCAAGCAGATGCCCAAGATGTCCAAGTGCTGGATCAGTTCTCAGGTCTGCTGCATGGTTCTTCTCCAGTGTGTGAAATAAATGAGGACCCTTTCAGACTTATTTCTGCTGTGGGCAAAGGAAGTACCGAGGGGACTGCTATGCAGCTTGAAGATGTTGAGGAATCCATATCGGTACAGACTAGCACTGCAGACCAAAATAAAGTGGTCTATTCAACTGTCCGCCATACCAGTGACAACAAGTTGGACCCTGAAACTTTAGCACATCCTCACTTGCCACAGCACCCTGGTGGTGCTGAGGAAGGAGACAAGAGCAGTGTTGTGGGCAGAATTCACCCAGGAGGCAAGCCCAGAGCAGAACTCAAACTTAGCCGTAGCTTGTCAAAATCTGACTCTGACCTCTTGACCACCTCCCCAACAGAGGACGATACTATGGGGAGCAGAAGTGAATCACTTTCCAATTGTAGTGCTGGAAAGAAAAGGCTGGAGAAATCACCTTCATTTGCTTCAGAGTGGGATGAGGTAAGGCTGACCTTGACCTTATAAATCTGTTTTCAGTGGAATGTTGTTGCAAGAGTTGATTTTAATACAGCATTTTGGAGGGTAAAAAGATTGGAGATGGTGCTATTTGTCATATCTCTGTTTTACTTCCCCTTTTTGTAGATAATTACAATTTATCCTCATAAATTGAATCTGGAGCTCTGAACATAGTTGGTGCAGAATTGAGGGGGGGGTGCTTAAAAGATTTTTAAAAATATTGTTAGAAATTCAGGTTCAGGGTGTGAATTCCCTTGGCTTGTCTGCGACTTTGTAGAATGAATTCTGTACTGCTGGGGTGGGGGTGGGGGGGGAGGAAGCTGAAAGTGCTGGAGAATCAGTTGTCACATTGGAAAAGCTTCCACAGCTTATTCTCTCTAGAATAGCTTGTAGAAAAGAGTGGGTCACATATCTAGGTCACCACTGTCTGCTTTGTATAAATGAGAAGTCATCAGTAAAGATGAGGAGTTCCTAAATACTTTTGCACAGGTAGCTTAAAGGAACTAGTTCAGAAGATTAATAGAAAGCCAGCTTTACTGTTACATGTGCAAGACCACTAACTGGTTAAACTTGCTGATAGAAAGTTGCCTTAGTGAATAACTCAGCTAAGATTAAGTGTCCCTCTTGAAGCTTCACCACAGCATTACTGAAGCATTCTTCAGTAATGCTGATTCTACGGACTCTAAAAGTAGAGTCACATGAAAGATGCAAGTATAAACTGCTTCTAAATAATTAAAAGGGGCTCAAACTCCAACTGAGGGTCAGTTTTGAGGAACTACATGTCCAGTCTAAAACGAATGTAAAGGGAATTTGCTTGTCTGGCAAATTACATCCGTTGTGAAATAATGGAGTCACTATTTATGTAAAAGAATTGCTATTTATATAGTTCAGTGGCATGGCTTTGTAATCATAAGAAATAGATTAGCCTTTATATTAAACGATTCTGCACATTTGGGAATATGACAATTTACTTAAAATAACAGGAGGACCTGTCCTGCGCCCACCTAGCCAGAGTAACAGTGGGACATAGTTTCCAAAAATACTGTGAACATGGGATTATTTTGGAAGCATTGTTCTCCGAATCTAACACTATATGCATTCTGTGTCTTATTTTTGAAGTACCGGTAATACTGTCTATTTTTTAAAAAGTACAACTTTTTCTTTTACCAATACTACATAGGTAGCAAATAATAAACCTGAGGAGGGGATGGGCTACTGATAGAAAGGAGTGGGGGGGCAGGGGAGGAGAGGTGGGATTAAGAGTTCATGACTCCCTGCGTGTATCTATCTTCACTTAGGACTTTAATTCGCCCAAGCAGTGTTATGCAAACAAGTCCATATACATACGGAGTCATATATGCCACAGCATTTTTCTTCTTGCTTTGCCTGCAAAAGGCTAGTCCATCACATGACAAAAGTATAGGAAGTTGTAGGAAGAACAATTAGGAGTGGAACACATTTAATCTATGGTTGAGGTCTAGGAGTGGAACACATTTAATCTATGGTCGAGGTCTAGAAGATTATGGTTGCAGATTTTGTGCTAGCTCTGAGTTCATTGGTTTTATGGATTCAGTACACTGCCCTTTTGTGCTCTAATGTTTTCAGGTATCTGCAATACACATGCCTAAATTTTCACCTGTCAGATAATCACCTATATTTCTGACAGCTGAAGGAAGTATCAGGCAAAATTAATATAATCAGCCGACTGCAGAAAAATCTATGTTTTACAAAACAGCACAGAATTGTCTTTCCATAAGGAATTGGATTCCTTTAATATTGAAACAATAAAAATACCTGTACAGAAACAAATATTTGTTTTATCAAGGTGGGTGGTTATGCACAGTGGTGTGTTCTGTTTGCATTGCTGTGGATTAATGCCATGACTGATAATTTTGTACTGTTTGCTGGGAGTGCTACATATGATTCAATTTATGTTAGGAGTAAATATATTACATTGCATATAATAACAGTTCTTGGTCTGGAAACTGTCTCATGCATTGCAAAAATGAATACTGCCATCAACACTTGCAGTTTTGATCTTAGTTAATAACTCCTATCTAAATATTTTGTGTTGGAAAATTATAAATGAGTGCAACTGCTGTCTAAACTTGTATATAGTGGCCTTAAATAGTTCAAGATGTTCTATTTCCCAAACAGGGCATTGAAGAGCTTTCACAATACCTTTCCAATGATGTTTTAATGTTCAGTCTGTTTCTTTCAAAATTATTGGTTACATCATCTTTAAAGACTCTGATTGGGGTCAGTGATACTAGGGCTATAGAGAACTGCTGGAACAGTTACTCATCCTGCTGTCCTGTACTAATGGTTATTTGCTGTTCCATCTGTGTTCTGATGGTAGTCTAGGCTGCATTTTGAAAAAATAAAGCAAGTCCAGCTCTTGACTCATGTATTTGGTAGCTATTTAGCAGAACGCTAATTGCTGTTAAAAGAACTGCTTTAACTCATATGCAGTTTACTGAGCTGGTTAGAAAATAGACTTTTCCTTCCATAGGAGATCATACTCCTTCCTCTTCTACCATGTGAAATTCTTCATTCCTTGTCACCATTAACCATTATCTAGCTGAGTCTAGATGAAGGCTGGTATCCAACAAAGTCATCCTGTTAGCACAAGGATTTTTGCCTTCAACACAGAATTTCCTCTCCCCTATCTGCTCCAAATAAATACAAAATTGTCCAGTAGCACCTTAGAGACCAGCTAAGTTTGTTCTGGGTATAAACTTTCATATGCATGCTTATACCCAGAACAAACTTAGTTGGTCTCTAAGGTGCTACTGGACAATTTTTCATTTATTTCGACTGTGTCAGACCAACACGGCTACCTACCTGAATCTATCTGCTCCAGATAGTTCAAGGAACCCCCAGAACAGATTTAGGTATAACCTGAAACATGCGCTGACTAGAGACTAATCCAGGATGGTCTGCAGTCTCCATCTGTAGGCTGAGTTATTGTTCTTCCTCTCTTCACTAACCCCCTGCCTCTGCACAGCATCCAAACAGATAAAGGAAAGTTTGCTCATTATTTTGTGACATGTTGCTTCCTCCTAATAAAGCTGTTGCCAGGTTGTAGATTTTTGCATATTTTTCTTGCGGACCAAGGCACCTTCTTTTTGCTTTCATTGATTTTATATGGAAATAAGTATGGTTAACTTAATCTGAATCTAACTCAGGGCACATTAAAGTTATTAGGTTAGCGTTTTAACCAGAAGTTTAGCACTGGTTTGCAACCATGTTTAATGTAACTCTTAACAGATGCAAAGCTATCTCATGATTAACACTGACAAGGAGAGGGAAATAATTCAAGTGTGGGAAGATTGAAATTTACTCATAATTTCTTAAATAGTTAGCTAAGTTGAAGCTATGTCTACACTAGGCATCATTAGAAATTTATGTTCTCTTAAAATACCTTGATACTTTCATAAAAATCCAGTGTTAATATATTGATCCTATCATCCATTCTTTCCAAATACAGTTATTGGATTCCAAATACAGTTATTGGATCCAAATACAGAGGATCCTAATATGATATACTGTACTGTAATATAAATCTGGCTGTAGTATGTTTGTGAGTAATATTTGTGAATTCTGTCTTTTCAGAATCTGGCCTGTATTGCTACTTAGTGGCATGTATATAAACCTCTTTTAGAGATGAAATTGTGTGTAATATATCCAGCTAAATGTTGAAGCTGCTGTGGTTAAAATAAAGTTTGGATGAGAGACTTTCAGACGCAAATCACAGTTCAGTAATTAAGCTGCTAATCAGCTTCTCTTAAATTATTGAGTCTTGGGTGAAGCTCAGGAAAACAAACATAATAGAGGAACTGATTTTGGCCTAAGGTACATGAAAGTGATTGAACCTGTAAGTACAGTATAGAGTCATGGGATACAACTGAGAATGACCAAAGTTAATAGAGTAAGTACTAGAGTATAAGGCATGTACAAGCAGGGTTTTATTTCCAGCCAGAACTTGCTGGAACTCAGTTCTGGCACCTTAGGTAGGCACCATTACCATTATAAGAGAACAAGGATGGTGTTCATGGTGAGTTCTGGCATCTTTTTCTAGAAAACTAGCACTGTGTATAAGTTAGGTTAAAATGGGAAGGAATGACTTGTTTATAGGTGCTCACTTTTGTTCCCAACCTGAAGCTGCATAAGGCAGAGTTCTGCCCTACCTTGAGCCCTTAAGTAAGACAGATACTACTGGCTTGTCAGTAAGAGCCTTTTCTGAGCCAATGGGGCACACTATATACCTCAGATATAGGTTTGTAGGCTTGTTGAATGGCAAAGGCTGAAGTCTGCACCCCGACAATGTCTTAAAAGCAGGATGTAGGAATATCAAAGGAAGAAGCAAAACATAATATAGCAGAACCTTGCTTATTGCTCCACTTCACTGTGGAATAAATTAAGGATTGAACTTATGTCTGAAGTGGGCTGTAGTTAGTATAAATATTTGAATGCCTTTAAACTTAGCTGAAGGCTAAAGTGGTAAATTTGTTTCTGTAATCTGCTCATAAATATTCAGCTGACGTGAATTCAGTGTGCAGCAGTCAAAGCACACTAAATTTTACATAATGTGAATAAATTGCTTTTGTACTTGAAGGTTGGAGTAGGTTGTATGACACCTCTGCCAGGATGTGAAATGCTGGCATGCCAGTTTCAGAATCATGTTTAACTTGTATATATGCATTTTTTCAGGTGTAGAACATCTTTAGACTGCACTTTGTATGGCTTTCATTATTTTAAAGAACTGTCTGTCCCATTCAAGCAAATGAGCAAAACAGTACTTAATACTTATTTATACAGTACTTATTTATGAATGGGTGTGCTCACCATGTCTCTCCTGGTAATGGGCTGGATGAGAGCCAATAATCTGAAGATCAATCCAAACAAGACTAAGACACTTAGTGGGTGGTTCCCTTGACCAGATGGATGGGATCAGAGTAGATATGCAGCTTGGAGGTACTTCTGAATCAGTTCCTGTTGTTGGAGGCTCAACTGGCCTTGGTGGCACCGAGTGTCTTCCACCAACTTTAACTGTTAACTATGCTGTGGTTACCACTAGGTTAAATTACTGCAATGCGTTGGGCGGGGGGGCTTCCTTTAAACAAGTCTGTGCAGAGTGGGGGGGCAGCTGAGTACATTTCTCCCCGGCCTTGGAGGGCTAAGCTGGTTGGGTGCCCTGCACCAAGAACAGGCTGCTTCTTTGTTTGAGTTTATAACTTTATTCTAACAAGACTCCCAGCCCAGATCTCATACAAGCTCTGCAGGGGGCTGCCTTCGAAGATGGTTCAGAAATGGCAGCTATTACAAATTCAGCTGCCAGATTGTTGACTGGGGCAGAGTGGTCTGTACATGTAACACCAATTCTGGAACAACAAAACTGGCTGCCAGTTAGTTTCAAGTCTCCAATTCAAGTTCTCCTTTTAACCTATGAAGTATTCTGCAGGTCAGGATCCCGATACCTCAAAGACCACCTCTCCCCTCATGAACCAACTTGGACCCAGCATTCATAATCTGAATCCTTCTCCATGTGACCCCTCCATAGCAAGTTCGGAGAGTGGCAGCACAAGAATGGGGCTTTTCACTGGTGGCTCCTTGCTTGTGGGATACTCCCCATAAAGAGGCATGCCCAGTGATATCTTTATCTATTTTTAGGTGCCATGCAAAAACTCCTGTTTTTCCAGGACCCTCGATTTGAATTTGTGGCTTTGTTTAGTGGGCAGAATCTGTAAGACCTGTCTTGTCTACGTTGATGTGCTTTTCTTTTTTCCAGACTATATAAGCTGTGTTTTAGCTTTTTATTGGCTGTGTTTGTTATAATCACTTTTAGTGTTTATACTGTTTTTGTATGTTGCTGTTGGTCACCTTTGTGAAGAAAGTGACTAACACAACAATGACAGTAGTACCTCGGGTTAAGTACTTAATTCGTTCCGGAGGCCCGTACTTAACCTGAAACTGTTCTTAACCTGAAGCACTACTTTAGCTAATGGGGCCTCCTGCTGCTGCCGTGCCGCCGGAGCACGATTTCTGTTCTCATCCTGAAGCAAAGTTCTTAACCTGAAGCACTGTTTCTGGGTTAGCGGAGTCTGTAACCTGAAGCATATGTAACCTGAAACGTATGTAACCCGAGGTACCACTGTAAATTTAATTCAGAGACATCATAACAAAAATTATATGCAAGGGATTTCAGCTAATTCTGAAATCCAGTTGTGCTTATATACAACAATTTTAGGGACATCTAAACAGAGTGGCCTGAAGCAATATCTTTTACAAACAACAGAATATCTAAGAAATTAGAAAATACAAAGGGTGGTATCTAACTAAGTTGCACTCAGGGTAGACTCACTGAAATCACGTAAGTAATTGATTTTAGTGATCAGCTCTGTTTCTAACTTAAGGTAAAGGTAAAGGTACCCCTGCCCGTACGGGCCAGTCTTGACAGACTCTGGGGTTGTGCGCCCATCTCACTTAAGAGGCCAGGGGCCAGCGCTGTCCGGAGACACTTCCGGGTCACGTGGCCAGCGTGACATCGCTGCTCTGGCGAGCCAGAGGCGCACACGGAAACGCCGTTTACCTTCCCACTGGTAAGCGGTACCTATTTATCTACTTGCACTTAGGGGTGCTTTCGAACTGCTAGGTTGGCAGGCGCTGGGACCGAGCAGCGGGAGCGCACCCCGCCGCAGGGATTCGAACCGCCGACCTTTCGATCGGCAAGTCCTAGGCACTGAGGCTTTAACCTACAGCGCCACCTACTTAGTTGGGTTCAAATCCCCACTCAGCCATGAAGCTCAGTGGTTAACCTTGGGTCAGTCACTGTCTCTCAGCTTAACCTTTCTCACAAACTTGTTGTGAGGATAAAATGAGGAGCAGGAGATCCATGTGTGCCACCTTGAGCTCTTTGGAGAAAAGGTGGGATATAAATGTAATAAACAATGTTTAAAATTTGTCTGGTCCTGCTTACAATACACATTTCTTGTTCCCCTAACTTAATAATCCCTTTTATATTATTATTAATGATTTTCAGTTTTATACATTTCAATAATTTTACCATTTCAAAACTTGACTTCCTTCCCCCCTTTCTGTTGTTCTTTAAATTTATTTTTAATATTTTCTGCAAATCCAAATTAACTTAATTTGCTCATTTACTCATCTACTTTAAATGTATACTCTTATAAAGCTGCAGGCTATTACAATAATCCTGCCAATGTTCTTATCTATTTACAGTTTGTTTGTAAATATTCCATAAACCATTTACATTCTTTTGTTAAATGTTTGTGTTATCTTGATTTCTTATTTTTCTGGTAAGTTTCGCCATTTCTGCATATTCCATAAGTTTTTGTATCCATTCTTCTTTTGCTGGGATGACTTCTTCTTTCCATTTTTGGGCACGTTCTTGCCTCTGTAATCACATACATTAATAAATTTCTATACAGTTTGGGTAGTTCTATCCCTATAATTCCCAAAAGGAAAGCTTCTGGGGTTTTTTTTTTGGGGGGGGTTAACAAATGTTATTTTAAACATCTTTTTTCAGTTCATTACATACCATTACTACTTCTTGTAGTAAGCTTTAACCTTACTACAAGACCCCCACCTTAATAATCCTACCTAGTTGGTATTTCTATTTACCATTAGTTGCTAGGACCTGGTTAACAATGTACAGTGGTACCTCGGGTTACATACGCTTCAGGTTACATACTCTTCAGGTTACAGACTCCACTAACCCAGAAATAGTACCTCGGGTTAAGAACTTTTCTTAAGGATGAGAACAGAAACCACGCAGTGGCGACGCAACTGCAGCGGGAGGCCCCATTAGCTAAAGTGGTGCTTTAGGTTAAGAACAGTTTCAGGTTAAGAACGGACCTCCGGAACGAATTAAGTACTTAACCCGAGGTACCAGTGTAATCAATTTCCAATCATAATTTGTGAAACAAGTTTAAACTGCTTGCATCAGTTTTATGAGGCATCCTGTAAATGTACTAGTAATTTTAACAGAAAATGTTTTATGCTGTTACAGTTTGCACATTAGGGACCTGTATGGTTTCCAAACATGTGTAATCATGACATATTGAGAGACACATGTTGCATATGCAGTTCCCCACACAGAGGTCATCTAGGAAAAATGTGATGCGTAACGCAGGCTGTAGAGCAGCCAGAACTGCAACTCATTTGTGCATCTTATGTAAAGCCAGCCCATGGACTCTCCCTATTATGTAGATCAGCTGCATCCAGGACTGGAAACATTGCCAGCTTGACTGGGCGTGTAGAATACTTGTGCCAAGGATTCTCAGATATTTGTCACTTCTGATTTTAGATCAGATATATATCACTACTATGTAGCAATGCCTGGAAGCATAACTACAGTGCTCTAGTCTAATGTTGAGACACCTTTACCAAATTATCCCACGCTACTTTCTCCCCCCCCTTTTTTTTAGTGTACAGTCATACCTTGGAAGTCAAACGGAATCTGTTCTGGAAGTCTGTTTGACTTCCAAAACGTTTGAAAACCAAATCTTGGGTTCTGATTTGGAAGCCGCGTTAGACATTTGGGTTCCATAAGAACATTTGCAAACTGCAACAATCACTTCCAGGTTTCCGGCGTTCGGGAGCCAAAACATCTGAGTTCCAGCGTGTTCGGGATCCAAGATACAACTGTACTTTGCAACTTTCCCTTTTGCCTTCTGCATGGACCTTTCTATAATTCCTAATTTGTTCCTAGTCTGTCTTTAGAATATGTGCTTGTTTACCTTGCAACAAGTCATGTGAAGCAATGCTTTTTGCAACTGAACCTTGTAATATACTATATATACTGTATACGGTTTGTATTGCAAGTACTGTACACAAATCTATAGAATATCACCACTGTAAATACTTTAAACTGCAGACATCCTGTTAGAGCACCTGCTTTGATTTTCAGTTTCTCAGCTTTGTGGAGCGCGAGCCAACATGAGATCGCTTTAATTCTGATCTGACAGATTTTGGGGCATTAAATATAGAATTCTTGTTCTTGCACTAACTAAAGATCACATGTTGCTAGAGCAATAGTTTTTTTGTTAGTATGAATTTGCAGTGCTTATATATAATTAAATAAGTTATATGCATTGGCAAACATTTGTCAGGTGAATTGGAAAAGTTTCTGGTAAACGCTGCCACTACTGTATATGGTGAAAAATGAAACTACGCATCCTTTTTTAAAAGCAGCATTAATTTATCTGTGGAGGGGTGACTCTTCTTCAAAACATGTTTTGTTTCAGAGCTTCAGATCCCAAGCTTATTCCATATTCCCAGCTGATCTTTACCTGACTGCTTAGAATCTAGTTTTCAGTCTGTGTTGCTAACCTTTCCATTGTGATCCATTCAAGATGAAAGTGAGCTGTCTGATTTTTTTGAAAGGAAAGGCAGCCAGGGTACATATTTCTGCTAAAATTGCTATGTCTTTAGTCCATGTCCAGATAATATTCCTTGTTAAGGAAAGGCCATGCATTTGGTTAGGTAATTTGTAAGGCATGCAACTTTATTTTATTACTTTGAATTCAGATTAATAAGAATAGCATTAAATTTTCAAGCCTTCGATATTGGTGCTGCCAAGCTCTTAACAGGCAAGCCTACTATATTATGTATATGTGGAATGAAATAACAGTGAACTTACAAACCTATAATTCTGTGGCATGAAGCTGCTGACCAAATTAGCCAAGCATCATAAACTGCCCTGGCTTTGCTCTCTGTGTAGTAATTGCTATCTTGTGGAGTCCTGGTTATAGTTTATAGGAAGGATAGTGACAAGTAATATATTACCTTAATTATGCATTGGTTTTAGATTCCCTTAAGACTTGTGGTCCAATGTGGTCATGTAATTCATAAACTGAATCTTACGGTTTTTACTGCTCTTGGCTACTGAGAAGAATATGACTTCATATTTTCCTTTTACCCTTCTCAAATGCTAAAGCTGTCCTTCATTGGTAGCTTTTCACATGTTCTGGGACATATTACTTGCCTTTGCCTTTCTAAGGCAATATCAGCATTAACTTATTTGCAGCTGATTTACCTGAAATGTGTATAATGTCTGTATGTGTATAAGGTAAAGGTAAAGGGACCCCTGACCATTAGGTCCAGTCGTGACCGACTCTGGGGTTGCGGCGCTCATCTTGCTTTATTGGCCGAGGGAGCCATCGTACAGCTCCCAGGTCATGTGGCCAGCATGACTAAGCCACTTCTGGCGAACCAGAGCAGCACAAAGAAAGGCCATTTACCTTCCCGCTGGAGCGGTACCTATTTATCTCCTTACACTTTGACGTGCTTTCGAACTGCTATTTTGGCAGGAGCAGGGACCGAGCAACGGGAGCTCACCCCATAGCAGGGATTCGAACCTCCGACCTTCTGATTGGCAAGTCCTAGGCTCTATGGTTTAACCCACAGCGCCACCCGTGTCCCATTGTTTGTGTATAAATGAACATAATTTTATTTGTGCGGAAGGCCATAGATTCTGTACATGCTCTTGATGGTATCTACAGCATTATTGCCATGGCTAGTGGCCAATGCAAATAAACTTTCTATGTATGTATCTACAGCGCTATAAACCTGAAAGTATGAGAGTAGTTTTGGTTTGGTCTTATGTCGTTGTGCTTACTTTTCTATGGACCACATGGATTGTATCTATGATCACACAAAAAGCAACCTTTGTGGTGTTTCTAGTTTCATTGCATGTCAGGAAGCAATAAGAAGAAATAACAATGTATTGGAAGCCATATTTGCAGAGGTCTGCCAGACCTACGGATTGCTAGGAAATAATCTGATTACCAATTTTTTATCTTCAGGAAGTGCTACTTCTCTATAGACTGGGGTAGGCAGGCTTCATGCTTGCAGGAACTTTGTTGTTGTTTTTTGCCAGAACTTGTCACTCACCAACTAGAGACAGATGCAAGAAGCAGATGTTTAGAATTAAAGAATTCTGAGACTAGAAGTTTTATTTTACGCCAAAACTGAACTGAAATTACAACCCTTTCACAAACAGATTCAGCAGGATGGCAGAGTAATTTTGTTGTCATTGTTAAACTGGGAGTCAGAAATTCTTGCTGATCTGCTTCAAATCACCTAGAGATCTTTCAGTTGGTTCTGATCTACCTTCTGCCCACTCCTGTTTTAGGCTGTCTTGAAATAGGCTCTATTTTCAAAATGAAAATATCACTTCAGGTTTAGTTGAGACTGTTACTGCTCAGCAGCTTCTTAGCCTGCACTGCATTGTAAATTATATTTTACAATGTGCTCATATGCCAAGAGCTTAGGCTCCATAAAGCCTATTTATTAGCTTTGCCTTTTCTAAACTATATTTGTGTCAAGAGGTTTTTTAAATTGAGCATATGAAGTTACAGCTTCTTCAGAAAATAGAAGAAAGAGACTAATTACATTAAAATACAGGCAACTCCCTGTTTGTGCAGGGGTTGAGTTCAGGGTCATTGTGCATATCAGCATTTGTGCGTAAGCTCATTCCGCTCCTGCTCCGGGGCTGAGACCAATGCACATGTCAGCAGTTGCACGTCAGTTGGGTGTGCACAAAATGATCACTGCCTCTATTTAAATATTCTTAATTAGATTAAGAAAAAATGTTGGCTGTGTTCTTGCCTTTTTTAAAAAACCCAATTTACTTAGCACTCAACCTCAGGAAAAAAACAAGGCTCTTCTCAAACTGAGATTTTTTTGTATGGCTCCTAATTAAGCTAAAGCAAGAATGAAAATGCAGTTTACATTTACTAATTTCTATGAGTCTCTTTGTGTGCACTTTGTACAACAGCACAAGTACACCTGTAAGCTAGAGTTGATTTTGGTCATTAGTAGCTAAGTAAACAAATCCTAAGAAGCTTGGTTGTTGTTTTGTAATGTAGGGTTACCATATTTCAAAAAGTGAAAATCCGGACACAAAAGTTGTTGAGCTTTTAGTTTTTGATCTATTTTTAGTGAAATTCACCAAAATCTACACTTCCAACATGGGTTGCCATACATCCAGATTTTCCTGGACATTTATCTGATTCTCACCCAGACACTGTTTCTGACGACCGAATCCCAGTTATGTCTGGGAAATTCCAGACATATAGCTACCCTACTGTAATGAGAGGCATAGTACAGTTATACCTCGGGTTGAGAATGTGATCTGTGCGGGAGGCATGTTCGCAACCCACAGAGCCACATCTGCGCATGCATGTGATGCGATCCCATGCTTCTGCGTATGCGCGTGATGTCATTTTGTGCTTCTGCGCATGCATGAGTGTTGAAACCTGGAAGTACCCATTCCAGTACTTCTGGGTTTGGCGCGGTCCACAACGCAAAAATGCACAACCCACAGCATTTGTAACCCGAGATATGACTGTATAGCATTCCATATCCATACGGCCTGTGTTTTAGGTTTTACTGTACAATTAACTATTATCTAAATTCTCATGTTTTGTGCAGTGTGAGGGAAATCCATTCATACCCTAAACCCATAGTGGGTTTTTTTTTATGCTTGCTAGCTAGTCAGTTTGACTACAAATTTAATCAGATTTCTTCTCCATTGTGATGTTGTGTAAATTTAGAAACAAAGAATTGAAAATTAACACCAACATAACCTTATCCAGAGTTCTGTATTGCTGTTATTTTATAAGATGTAGTTTGGACTGTCAAATCAAAATACTGTGCACTTCTAATTTGTGGCTTTTGTAGTTTTAGAAGTATAGAACATAACACAGAACAAAAAGAGATGATATTTTATACAACTTTTCAGCTGTAGCCCAAAATATACATGTAGTCAGGGCTTTTTTTGTGACACCACTCACTTTTTGCTGCCTGTGGCACCCAATTTGTGCTGGCACCTATGACACTTATATCAATATATAAGTACTGACACCTCACTTTTTTTACCCCAAAAAAGCACTGCATATAGTTCTTCCGCAGTGTCTTCCACCCACTGTTTTGCTGATTACTTTTTTACTATTTTGTTATCACAAATCCCTGCTACAAATAAACACAACCTCTTTCCCATAATCATTAAACCGGTCACTACTGGGTAATATTACCTCATATGCATTGATTTTACAGGGGGGGGGAAATTGAAGTTCCAGTAATAAAACATTGTTCCTTAGAGTTCCATGCTAGTTGACAGATGCACTGAACTGTAGTAGGAACACACAATGCAGGCAAGAGAAGCAACTTGTTACTTTCAGAGCTGCTTGACATTTTATGTAATGGCCCCAGTTTGCCTGGGGAAAAAACATATAGAAAAGAGAAACACTTGGGGATGCACTCTATAGATATGTTGTTGCTACTCCCTGGAACCTCATGCAAAGGTACATACACCAAGCTTTATGTGGCAGCAGCAAATCCAGGTAAGCTTGTCAGCATCTTTCTCTAATGTTCTGAAAGGGATGAAAGAGGTCTGAAGTTGTATACAATATTTTTTAAAACACTAGGTTTGCTGCAGTGACATTTGGTAGTTCCTGGACCTGATAGGGTTACCTGTGGCCAAGGGGGTCATGTAGGTGGGGCCAATAAGGACCAAGGAGGTCGCACTGACAGGACAAAGTTCTGATTTTCTTTTCACCCTCCTCTCTTGCAGAGGCGTTGAAACAAATGCATTGCAGTTATAGGAATACTTGGTGCCTAAGTAAACTGAAAAGTGTCTAACCATAGCTAAGGAAGGGTCCTGCTGTCAAAATTCATAGTGTGAGTTAATGTCACAACAACCATACATTACTCGGAAGCAAGTCTTACTAAATTCAGTTGGGATGGCTCCCAGCTGGGATTGGAACGTGAATTGGTTATTCTTAAAGGTGCTAAATAACCCTGTTAATAAGGTCCCCCTAACCTTCCAGCCTTATGGAAAAAGATTGTCCTCCCCTCCCCAACTTACCTACTACTTTGCCTTCTTTCCAGAATGCAGAGGAATATTAAATGGACTAGGGTGTAGGAAATCAGGGTTAAAACCACTACTCAATTATGAAATGCCCTGGTGACCTTGGGGTATCCACTGGGTTGTGAGAATAAAATGTGAGAAAAGAATCATGAATGACATGAAAAGAAACCAGGCTCACTTGCTTTAATTGATTCAATAAGATAAGCTGGTTATAGAAGAGCAGCAACATGAACAATCTAATTCTGTTAGCTACCTGTCTACTCTGAAATAAGTTCTAATGAATTAAGTAGTGCTTATTCCTGGTGTTAATTTATTAACTGTAGTTATATCACCTCCCTTTAATTTAGTTAAAACCCTAAATGAAAATCAGAACACATTATGCAATTTAAATATTATTAAAAATATACTTCAGGTTAATATTTTCGCCCTTCCATGCTTACACAAAAGATAAGTAAACAAGGGTCCCACTGTGAGTATCTATCTTTCTGGCACATGCTGCAGATGGCAGCACAGGAAAAAAGCATGGTTCTGATTGGCTTGTGAACACCTACAGGAAGAATGCATGGTGCTAATTGGCTCAGCATGGGCTGATTAACAGAGAGTGCTACCAGTGGACCCCCCCCCCTATTCATTCTAAATCTTGGCTCACCCCATCACTCCTGAGGAAAATGGGGAGGAAAATGAGCAAAAGAATCCATTGCCGCACCAAAGCAATTTCTGTGGGAGAAAGATACTGGAGACATTCTGGTAGTGATTATTTTTATTGGCTAAGCAGAGGTGAGCAGAAGAATCTAGTAAGCATCTGATTCAGTGGTAAATGCATTAATAACAAGTGTGGGTGACAGTAGAAAGGCTGAACTATGGCTTTGCAGATTTGGGACATGGGGGGGAGACTCAGAATATTAGGAGGATATGCCCCACTTTGTCCAACAACTGATCCTCCACTGGTTTGCTGAAGAAAAGTTGCTGGATAAAGTTGAGAAAGAAAAAGCCTGTAGCTTGTGTTTCCAAAAGTATTAGCGGTTAGCATAGTAATAGGCCTTTTTTGGATGCATATTAGCTTCTAGCTTTAAACAAGAAGCTTTAACTCCGCTTCCAACTTGACTGGTGATAGGATGAAACCTACAAACCTGAGCTGCTGTTTGGTGCTGCTGACCAAAATTTTTTCCAGAGTGCCTTTAAAAAATATGTCCAATCATGGCTGATAATAATCTGACTAGGCCTTTGGAGAAAATCTCCACTCCAGGCTATCACTTGTTTACAATGAAACCAACTTCCATAAGAGGTGGTGGACTATCCTTGGAGATTTTTAATCCGAGGTTCTAGTTGAAATTCCTACATTGCAGAGCATTGAACTAGATGACTCTCACAGTCCCTTCTAACTCTGTATGATTGTATGAAATCCTAAGAATACCAAATTGCTTGAAAAGTGAGCAAAGCACATGAATGCTCCACTATGGCAGCAATCCTGCGCATTCATGCATGCTTTGTACAAAAGTTTCATAGAACTAAGTGGCACTTGCCAGGATAAACATGCTGAGGGGTTGGTTTGGTGGTGGCATTCACCTTGATGCATGATCGAGTGCACTGACAAAAGCAGTAATAGAAGTTGGTTAGAATTAACCTTTAGCAACATTTTTGTGCTTGCATTCTGAGAAATAGCACTCCCTTGGAAAAGATGGGAGAAGCATGTGAAAGCTTTGATCTGTGCTGAGTTAACTCTATTGCATGAAGATTGGCAACTTGACAAATGCTTCCAAATATATTCTTGCAATCATTAGAATGAGAAATCTTGCTTTTTGCAAAGATAGAGTGCTTACTAGATTCTGTGTAAATTTTTGCACCATGGATTGCCCACACATTAAATTCCCTGGTAGCAGTTCACCTCCCACAGTTTTGGAAGCTGTTAAACCAGGCTGACTTGCAACAGCATCACCATTTCCTTTTTATACTATCTTGGATTTATAATGTTGGCACAGTTAGATGTTTGTTACGTTGCAATGGGAATGATTTGTCTTTTTTGCAAGAAATTGTCGAGGCAGCAAACTGTATGTTGCTCCTTTTCTGTAGCACTTAAAAACATTGATCACAGAGAGACCTTTTATTTTGAATTAATTTTCAGCCTATCTACAGATAGTTACTACATGTACCATATGTAAACCACAACATGCACTGAGCTGTGTTTCTCTGCTGTACTGTTTTTATATGAATGGCTGTGCACAAGCATGATATTTTATGCTTGTCACAGAAATCTATAACCCAAGCACTTAAAAAAAAAGGAAAAAAAGAAATATCAGTGTTCTTGGTTCTTGGCAGTAGGTTCAAAGGGATAGCTAGATTAACCTCAGAAGCAATTCATAGGATTGTTAGTGATCAGAAGCCAGGGCTTCAGAGACATCACCCAAAAATTAAACAGCAATTTCTGAAGTTGACTTGAGAACTGCTTAAAGCAAAATGCAGACAAAAATAGCATGGGCATACCAGGAAGCAGCTTTGCCTAGAGCAGCTCTCATGCCAAAATGCCCTTTGACTTTTTAAATTCAGGGGTTATGGGGGGTTCTACACGGGGAAACTGTTTCAATGGGATTTCGTGAGAAGTATCTAAATGGGAGGAGTGCATACGCCTTTCGTTCCCTGTTTGTCAGTTTGATACTGACGGCCCTGCAGCACTAAGGCAGAACTAGTGCCGCTTGTGATGCATTTTTAATTATTTCATCAAAACTGAAGTAACTTGGCACAAAAGGGAGTTCTACGCTTTCCCTTCATTGAAGTTCATTGAGCTATTTTTTATCCTTAAAAACACTCTTGAAACAAATTAGCAGAGACTGGGAAAAGCAAGGTGGGCAGCCTTGAAGCATCCCTCAGGGCATTTACCTTTTTACAGAAGAATTTTATGTCTAAGTGTTTTATGCATCAGCTGGGATTGAAGAGGCAAAAGATATTAACAGACATGGAAGTTCTATTTGTTTTCCAGCACAGAGTATGTCAAGCTGCTTTTGTTAGTGCATGCTAAATGAAGCCTTTTGGCAAATGTCCACATTTCCACTAAGGGAGGGGCACAGCTGTTCTAAATGGAGGGACTTTGTTAGGCTTAAATGCTGAGGCACTTGCATGTTGGGTGTGCATAATAGGATTTGTCGGTGGAGCGATAGAAGAGCAGAGCTAGTTACTGTTACCAAAATGGACTGTTTACTTGGACTCCTCCATTTCTCCCCACCCCACCCAAAAATCTACCGCCAACATTTTTGGATAACAAAGCATTGAGCTAGTGAAGGCTTCAAAGCATCTCTGACCTTCTAGATTGCAGCTGTTCTTCAAGGGTAAACTTGAGGTGCCCTTTGAAAATTATGAATGTAATAAATACAGTAATAAGTATAGGGAATTGTTGCCAGATAGGCCACAAAGAATAGGTACTTGAATTTGCCTAGTGGTTACTATTTAATGTGATTATAAGCTTGTGGGTTTCACAAGGCCCTTCAGATATTAAGTCATCCCATGCTACTCTTATATAACTTTGGTGCATAAGAAATCTGAGGGTGTTTTCCTTTTTAAAAAAAGCAACCCCAAAGTTCTCACGTGAGGTTTTTTTTGGTGATGTAAGCAAGTGTGTGTATGTGGGGAAAATGAATAGTGTATCATCTGAATGCAGTTGAACATTTGATTTGGATCCAAGGGTCTCTAGCATGACTGAAATGTCACTTCAACTCCTGTAAGGGGGTAGAAAGATTGTCCTCTGAGCCTCTACACCAGGCATGGCCAAACTTGGCCCTCCAGATGTTTTGGGACTACAATTCCCATCATCCCTGACCACTGGTCCTGTTAGCTAAGGATGATGGGAGTTGTAGTTCCAAAACATCTGGAGGGCCAAGTTTGGCCATGCCTGCTCTACATAATATCTCACAAGGTAGGCTTTTCATAAAGCACTGAGCTGCAATCAGGAAGAGAGAGCAAGATAGTCCCATTTCATGAGTAGGGCACTGCTCATGTGTCTTGCTATCTAAGCTGCAGTATATGCTTTTGGGAGAAGCATACTTTTAGACTTCAAAAAAGTTCTCTGCACTCTTATACATATTGGCATTTGTCAGGAATAAAAAGACGTCATTCAGCTGAAATAACTGATCAAAATCCATGTTTCTATTGGGTCATCTTATATACTCAGGGAAAAAAATTATTGGACTGTTTTGTGTATATTGGACTTCAAAATGCTTGTCTTTGTGTTTCTTTTATTCTTGCATCCCCATGGTCCCCATGACTGCAATCTAAGAAGGCTCCTTTCAGGATGTTGCCCCCAAAGAAATACATAAAGTAACATAAAGTAACTATCTGTAAAGTATGAGAAACAGGAAATCTGAAAATAGTTTAGTGCACTAAAAACATTGGGAACCCTATTTCCACATCTGCTTTTGAGTATCTACCTCATTTTAATGTTAAATTGCACAGCCAACCATAGAAGTTGTAGAATAGTTTAAAACTTTACCTGCAGTGCTTAAGACCAGGAGGCAACTCATGGTACAAAAAAAAAGGGGGGGAGAAACATGGCCCTTTATTAAATTCTGGCCTGAACTTGTGCTGTTCTGAATCAAACAGTCTTAAGAAGAGACCTTGCATAATCCATTCTCCTAGACAAAATTGTGCTTAACTTAATGGATTGAAACGCGTGTTTTGCTCTTTCCCAGCAGTTTCAGCAGCAGGTGCCTGATGTCGTCGAAGTTCAATCTTTCTCCAATGTAAGAAACCTGCAAAACTTTGCCTAATCTGGGAAGCAGGCTGACTGCTGGGGTTGCTTAGTGTGCAGTTATTTTCTGCTTTCTTGGTGTTTGTGTTTTTCCTTTGCTGGGTTTTGAAAACATTTGAGTCTGTTCTGGTGCTATTTGTAGAGTCCTATAAAAGTCAATGTGCTATATCAAACATGTTGTAACTCATACGATTATTGGATAAAAATGCTTTTTCCTGCTGGAGGTCTTTGACATTTAGACATTATGCTACAAGCTTACTTCTATAAAATCATACTGAGGGGATGTGAATTTAATGTCAATTTTTTAGAGGTAGCCCATAGAGGACCCTAAAAAAATGAGAGGAGCGGCCTTTCATTGCTTTTGAAAAAATTGCTAAAACAAAGCCGTGGTGTCTCAACAGGAGTAAATCTAACCTATTGCTACTTTTGTTGTTGTTTACTTGTTGTAGTGCAATTAATGTCCATGGTACTTTCCTCCCCCCAAAGTTTACAATCTAAAAGTTGATGCAGGAGAAGTGAAATGAACAGAGAAAATATATGATTGTGTCTGTTAAATGTCCTTAGGCATTTGCTCATAAGAAGCAGCTCTACATTAATTTGGTAATTTGTCAGGGATGTCATCTGAGATTCAGTCTTCTCTTTCATAATAAGTTGATTTTATTATGGTAGCATAAGATAGCAGATCTTATGAAGAAATACCTCAGAAGTCTATTTCCACTGCTGTTAAAGTGCATCTTAAACTTGATAACTTAAATGAGATGTGCAGTAACTTGATATGTCAAGGTTTGTGGGTTGAACAGTGCAGAACTAAATGGAGGATTAGATATCATTGTCTTGCAGGAATTGGGCATAAACCCATCAACACCATTTGCCATCCATGTCTATTCCTAGACAGTATTCCTAGGTTTTTGAGCATACAAACAAACCCAAAGAAGCTCCTCCTCCTCCTCCTTCCTCCAGGATTGCACAATAAGTGCCTGGGCATCAAACTCTGTAGGTTGAAGATCTGCTTAGATGTTGGTACTTAAGACCACTTGTCAAAGTACTTTTTAAAAGATGTAGAGGTTGTTTTTTAAATAATAATAATAATAATATCCAGAATGTGGCATTGACTGCAACAACGGATTCCTTTTTTGTGATGTAAATGCTACATGAACCTGTAGTTCAGTTAGATTGACTGGCTTCTCTCTTCCTGGTTGAAATGTACTTTAGAATACTGCTGCTTTCTGTTCATGTTTTCCAGCTCATCCTAATGTCTTTGCAGCCTTTCAGTAGAAGCAACTTGGTATTGGGTTATTTGTCTTGAAGGTTCCCTTCTTAGCTGGAGTGGCATATTCTTTATTGGTAGTGGGGAGTTTCTGTATTTTAAGGTGAGATCAGAGGAATAGATTATTCTATAGTTTGAACAAATGTTATCACTTTCTTGCTAGTCATCAGCTTGGTAAGATGCTTCTGTAGATTTCTCTCTCTTATATTTACCATGAATTTATTATTTCCAGACAACAATACAAATCTCTTGGACGTGTACCTTTATACAATTATAGGATTAAGAAGCTCTCTAGTCAGGAGTTGCTCAATTATCACTAATAATTTCTTATGTTTTTCAGATTGAAAAAATAATGAGCTCCATTGGTGAAGGCATTGACTTTTCTCAGGAACAGCAGAGGATTTCAGGTACCATACTGAACTGCTAAAGGGTGTGAGTCAATTCAAACAAGTGAGAGAGCAGTACAAAAAGTTGGGCCCATTTGGGACTTACCATTAGGGAACCTGGTATTTCTCAACCCATAGTTGAGATATTCAGCTATGTTAAGGCTTCCCTTTAAGACCAGAAATCCAGATAAGAGGCAGCAATTTGCTATTCTGCAGTCCCTGATTAGATGGGGATATCCATCAGTATTTATCTGCCAGCGGAATGGCCAGGGTTGGGGATCCCCCTGGAGTAAATTTGGGGGTGTGGGGTTTAGAGCTATATGAGGAGAAGAGAAATCCAGGTTTCATGATATTGGATACCGCCCCCCCCCATGATGCTTAATTTAATGGACTGGCTACCCCTCCCCCTTTACTACAACTCCACTTTCACTGCTGCTCATACCATGCATTTTATCTGACCCCAGTTTTGCCTTCCTTCACTTATTTAGATATTCTATTTCTTTGATTCTGTTCATGAATTACTAACCATAAAGTATCTCAAAATGATTGCACACACTAAAAAAAATTATCATATATGAAAATAGCTTTAAATCCAGTACAGATTCAGACTAGGATAAAGATCTCCACTTAAAAGGCTTGTTGAGGAAGGAAGCGCCTCTATGTTTTGTTAGAAATGGGCTCTGTGTTCAGAGAGTTTACAAGCTTTGGTGGGGTTAGGCAAAAAGAGACTACAGGGCGAAATGCAGCAAGAGCAGGGCTTAAAAAAGATACAGTACAATGGATTCCTTGTAGTTTTATCTGCTGCCTTTTTTCTACTCGGGTCTATTTGGCTCTTTTTTCCTTTCCTTTTGTATAGTTTTTATATTGTATTTTTAGACATTTTAAATACTCAGGGAAAAAATACCATCTGTTAAAAAAGAGGAGAGGGCAGGACACAAAGCACTTTTAAAGCAACCTTAAACCATCAATATAAAGGGCCCATATGTTTGATAATTTCCTGGCTTGATTTCATTTATGAAAAATCACTTTCTAGATATTGAGTCTTGCATGTACATGAGTCAGAGCCCCACTTGCCATGGGAAAAGATGCCTTTTATACCACTTTCCTCAGTCCCTTGCCTTCTTTCATAGGCAACCTTGACTGAGACTTTCTGACAAAGGTGGAAGACTGCATCCTAGTTCTACTCCCACCCCCATCTTTTCAAGCCTTCAACAGTAATTTGTAGCAACATGAAGTCCTGAAGGTGGCATCTTCAAGTCATTGAAAAAGCCTTGCTGTAATAATTAAAGCACCATTTTCATCAGATTGCTTTAAGGAGTCTTGTAGTCTGGGGCAAGAGGAAGGGGAATAGCAAGGTTTTTCCAGCAATACTTCCTCATATAAGGAGTAGAGAATAAGTGATTTTTAAATTATCAGGAGTTCATCTTTGGTTAAACCTTGTGGCAGCTTGTGGAATATTTTAGTACGGTATTCAAAAATGTGATGCAGAACAAAGCAGCAGTGACAGCCCATGGCAAAAACATGAAAACATTCAGAGGTGCTGCAGCAGACTGACTTGCTTTTCAGAAAACTACCAGAAATGTTCCAAGTTTTTACAGCTCATTAAAGGATGCTAAAATAAAATAAAAAAGCCACACATTTTCTTCCACGCCTGGAATGGAAGCATGAAGTAAGAATGCGGATTGAAATATAGCTATAAGCTGTAAGCTACTGCTTAGTTCTGATAACCCCACAGGTCCTCAGAGAGAAGGCTGGTATACCCTCTTGCCCCACCCAGGTTTCCAGAAGCATTAAAAAAAATATTTAAAATGAGACTAAAGTGGTGAAGAAACCACAGAAACAGTCCAGGGAGGACTGATCATATTCAGTAACCAAGGAATGCTGGATATCCTTTCAAAGAAAAAAAGCAGGAGGAGAGAGAATGTGGCATGCCCTGTTTGGATGAAATGGCTGGCTGGACCTCTGAACAGAGAACTTGTATTAGGAGGGAGCGTACACCGCAACATCTTGTTGCAGTTTCCTTTTTTTTTTTTACGTTATAAAGCAAATTATTTTTACAACAAGTAAAGATAACAGCATAAAGAACTCTTAAAGAATGCATTTTGGAAATAGGTTATTTTTCTAAGATGAAAATACACCATTCACTTTAAAAACTTTTTCCCCCTGGTTGAGAACTTAAAAAAAAATCCATGCAAGGCCAAACAATATAAGTATTTAGCTGGATATATATTTCATATTTGTAGCAGACAACATAGAAACAAATATGTAGTGCTATACATGAACCTAGAAGCCTCATCTTTTCAAAAGCCACAGACTTTTCAAAAGTGTTGCGTTGACCTATATGTTAGTGGAATAGCTTATATAAAAAAATTTATAGGATCTTCTACACAAGCAATACAATACAGGCCAAGCACCTAGTAATCTATGCAGAAAAGACTGCAAGGTGGGAGTCACTTATTTCAATGTGGGTATTAAAGAAGACCAGTGTGATTATGTTCATTGATCTTCCTTGTTTGGCAGAATTGCTTTTTCTGTAATTTGGTTGATGCAGAAAAATGTACTTTCTGGCAAATCAGTTAAACTAAAACAGATCAGAGCTGCATTTGACTGCCATATATAATTTGCTTCTGTCAGTCATCGTCGGCCCCCCCCCCCAGCCGGCACTCCATAATGCTGTTCTGATTATTTGTTTATTTAAAAATACGAATTTATCAGCAACCTTTTGTTCTTGCTCGCTCAATTCATATGTTACAGTAAACTACAGCCAATGGTTCACTGTGAATGCGGACATTCCTTCTTCAATTCTCCCTTCCAGCAAGTGGGAGCAACTAACTACAATCGTTGCCTTCGCATTATGTCCTACCTGGGGATCAAGATTTGTTTTGCTTCCAATGAACCATGATTGGTAAGCCAAGAACAAATATTGGCATAACATCTTGGTTCATTTGGAGTGAAACAAACAATGATTCCTGGTTTGGATGTAATGCTAAGTCACGGATTAAGGTTTGTTGCTTGCGCTGGCTAAAGGAGGAGTGAAATAGGAGTCTCGTGTGTGTCCACAGAAAGTGTATGCCATTATTGCAGCACATTACTGGGAGTCATTCAATTTTCCTATAAAATGACCTGATCTGATTATGTGACTGTAGAATAAAGGTTATATGAAGGAAATTTGCTGGAGCTGCAGCCAAAGCAGATCCTTTCCTTATTCTGTAACAAGTTCAACATAAGGAATCATCTTCAAATTAGTTTAAGTTTCAAAAGAAACTATCAGGCTGTTCTTTGGATTGGATTTCCCACCTCAGCATATTATGCCCCTTTCTGAAGAGGCTCCGTAATTGGTCCTGTTCACATAAAGAAACCCTCCCTCCCTGCTTGCCTGCCTGCAGTGATCTTTTCAACTTACCTAAATTTACTCGCTTAAATTGGATAAATATTGCAAATGTGTAGCTGTGCGCTTAAATTTGCCATCTGCTTTTAAAGGCATTTTGGGATACATGTTTTTATTAATGGACAATGTAAGTGGAGGAAGGGTCCATTGTGTTCATAGTCATAATCCTCTGATACAGGAGTAATGAACATTCCAGGAAATACTGCATAGCATTCAGCCTTGCTGAAAGTGGTTCTTTTTACATAGTAGAAATAACAATTGCCTAGTGGAAGGAACTGATCTGAGGCCTTTGGAACTGTGCCACTCCCAGTAGCTTAGCCTTTAGGCTACATGTTTATGTGTGGCCCATCAAATGAGACTTGCTTCTTCTACTGAGTACTACCATTAGAAATGGGTTGTCCCCTCTCCTGCTTGTGTGGGCCATAACACTCTATATTCTGTTGCTCAGTGTCACTTAGACTGCTGGCAGTTAGAACTTCCCGGTGTTGCTCATCAAGTTTTTGTCTCGTCATTTCCGATCTCACTTCAAAGACTTGAATTCCTAGCGTTTGCTTTTCCTTTAATTCTAAAATTAGAAGTGAGCAAAGGGCTATTCACAAGTCTACAGGTATACTCAAAGCATGGAGGGTGGAGGGGGACATGCTAAAGGGATGCCTATACATGTGCAGCTGAGTTCCTGCTGATATAGAAAGTCTGCATGCACACAGGCCCCTTGCCTATGTTCTGAGCAGCATGTGAGTTGGTGCCAGGATCCACTTAAATAACGGTGGCAGCAGGCACAGTCTTCCTTTTCCTTCCACACATTGGGGTTATGTGTGAAAGGGTCTCTTATGGATGTCTCTGGTCTCTGTTCATGTACCAGTGACTGAGGTAACCAACCTTTAAATTTAAAAGGCTTGGGGTCTTCTTGCAGAGACTTTGGCAGAGGCTGTAGACCTTTCTTTCCTTTGGGATGTGTGGATGCCCTGTTCAATATAAACTGCTACTGCCAAGATGGGATTCTAAAGCTTTACAAAGAGTGAGCATTCTGTCCCAGTAGAAATGTGCTCACTGATCCTTGTCCATGAACATTTTCACTAGCACCACTGATTAAGAAATCTATTAAAAGGGCAACACATCCTCAGAAACATATCTTTAAAAGGGGTCTGCTACGTGAAAACAAAAGCATTTGTTTTTCTGCAACAACTTGGCCTCGGGCCTCTATTTGCAATGTAAGGTTTGTATACTTTCCATCTGGTGTTAATCCACTTAATATTCTTACCCTTCTACTTGAAAAAAATTACTGTGTTGGAGCAAAATGGCTTCGAAGCATAAAATAACCCTCTCTTTGCTGCAGTTTTCTTGCAGGAGGGGATTCCCTTGGCATGGAGAGGTTGTATATAGTGTGCTGGTTTTACAGTGATTTCATCCGTCATTTTATTACCCAAAGCCAGAGAAGAATGAGTGGCCACTGCAACGTCAGTTTGCTTACATAAGTCTTGTTGCATTAGAGAGAATTCGGTAGCTAGTTAAACAGTATAGCTAAAATGTGCTGTATTCTGCTGCACAAAAGCTCATTGCAATTTGCATCCAGTTCATTATTTTAAACACTATAGTAAAGCTGACAGTATTATTCAGTGCAGTAAGTTAATACCTTATCGTTCTTTTTGAGGATTGGCAATTGGCACCAATGTTCTCCTTTTGGTACAGATTGGTACAGACTAATGATTTCCCAAACCACCGACTAGGATCCACTAGTGGCCTCAGTGCCACAGCCTGTCCAAGGCCGCCTCACATGCCTGCCCTACCCCCTAGCCATGCCACTGCATTTTGGTTGGACCAGTGCCAGTACCCATGCTGAGTACAAGTGATTGAGAAGCAGAAGTACAGTGAGGGAGGAGGGAATGAATGTCTCCCTCCTCTGAGGAGAAAGAGCCAGAGGGAGGTGTTGAAGGAAATGAGAAACCAAGATAAAATGCTGTTGTTAATGAATATTAATAATATTAATTATTATTAATAATATTAATAATAAATAAAATGGGAATAGAAAGGAAAGGAATAAGAGAGGAGAGCTGTTAGAGGAGGGATGAATGAAAGAGGACCAGAAAGAAGGTGGCATGCTGAGAAAGAAGCTGGCATGCTGAGGTTAAGGTCCAGTTGAGTGTGAAAGCAGAATGGGAGAAGAAACTACAGGACATGACTAAAAATAGAGGCATGTGGAGGTGAGATGGGGGAAGATATAAAGGAGTAAGTCTTCTTCATGTAGAGCCTCTGGATCAGCAAATTCTACCTAAAATGAGGAGTCTGTCACAATACCTCCAGAGCAAATGTCTGTGCTTAGCTTGAGGAAACATGAGCTATGAAACTCAATGAAAATGCTGTGACAAATAATTTAGCAATTTCCAAAGATGGATTATATATTTGTGGAAAATGTTATCAGTAATTGCCACCTGATTATGCCAAACTGCCTCTATCTGCCACCATTTTGAGATGGGCTCTGCCCCTGCCCCACCATTTTGTAACTGGTGGACCTCAGTAATTTTCAGCTATCTGAAGCCAGCCCTGGAGGTGGAAAGTTTGAGAGCCCCTGGTCTAGCCTTTTCTTGGTGGCTGTAGTTGATATGTTTTCAATTTAGCACTCAAGTTTGCATTAAATGCACTAAATGCATTCTCTAATGCAGACCATGTATCAAGATACTGTCTGTTTATGTCTAGGCACATGCCCAAAATGAATGAGTGGTTTCTCCAGTAGCCATAGTCTTATAGTGATGTACAAACATGAAGGTACAGTCTTGATTATCAAGGTCATTTTGCTTTGTAGCCAGAGGGTTGCAATCCCATTATAATAAGGTAAAGGTACTCCTGCCCGTACGGGCCAGTCTTGCCAGACTCTGGGGTTGTGCGCCCATCTCACTCAAGAGGCCAGGGGCCAGCGCTGTCCGAAGACACTTCCGGGTCACGTGGCCAGCGTGACATCGCTGCTCTGGCGAGCCAGAGCTGCACACGGAAACGCCGTTTACCTTCCCGCTGGTAAGCGGTCCCTATTTATCTACTTGCACCCGGAGGTGCTTTCGAACTGCTAGGTTGGCAGGCGCTGGGACCGAACAACGGGAGCGCACCCCGCCGCAGGGATTCGAACCGCCGACCTTTCGATCGGCAAGCCCTAGGCGCTGAGGCTTTAACCCACAGCGCCACCCGCGTCCCCTTTCCCATTATAATAAACTGCTACCAAATCCAAGGTGCTCAGGGTTAAACTAATGTAATAGCCTTCCTGGTGGCCAAAATGTTTTGGTGCTGCCTGAGTGAGCTGTCCCTAGTTAAACACAGAGGGTAGGATTCTTTTAGCAGAAGCCCTATGCAAGGGCTTCTGCTTGGGCAACAGGGCTTTCCACACAGCATCTCCAAAATTGGCTTGGGGTGGGTGGGAGAACCCCCAGAACAGTGCATGAGGAGGAAGGATAATTTCATTTGGCAAACTAGTTCCAACTGGCAAATTCTAGCTTAATTCTCTTTTGCCATGCTATGCAAATGCAAAACACTTTAGACTTAAGTAGGAAACTATGAAACTACGTTGACTATCTTCATCAGTATCACAACATAAACAATTTCTTCAGACTCTCAAACTTGAAATGGAGTTGTGTTTTGATTTTGACTTTATATTCCAATAGTTAGGTGTTGGAAACTGTACTTACTACTAAAACTCTGCTTAGGGCCTTTGCATGTATTCTGGCTCTGGTTTTCGAACATCCAAGCTAAAAACTTTCAGGGCCCTTGTACGCTGCTGCTCCCAAATAATTATGAGAGAGTTTAGTAACTTGACTTCTTCATCCCCCCCACAATGGCAATTCTGTTCCCCAGTAGCTTCACAAAAGTTGCCTTCGGTGTAATAACTACAGTATCAGATCAGATCTGTGGAGGCAAAGCATCTTTAATAATCCAAGACAAAGCAAATGCTACATGCAGGCATATAGTAAGCCGGTGTAATATGTTTGTTTCCAATTGGTCTGACTCCCTTCAGTCATGCTTACCTTTCAGTATCTGAAAATCTCAGCTCACGTCTGATAAATTAATCCCCACATACTGTACCCGTTTTATGCTGAAAAACCACACCACATGGCTCAGGGTAATCAAACAAATTTTGAAATTGCAATTTGAATATTGCAAAGCTGCCGTCTTATTTCTCTCTCCCTTGCCAGCTTCTGTTCTGAAACCTGATCACTGCTTCTGCTGGGAGGGGTGTGAGCACGAGGGGAGGGGAGGGAACAGCCAGTGAGAGAGCGAGAGACGTTGCAAGTGTGGAGCTTGCTGCCTTTAGACAAAGCAGTCTGCTGCAGCTCTCTGAAAGGGACACATGCTTGCCTGGGAAAATACCAGAGTCCTTTTGCCTGCTTATGGAGCAGAAAGGAATCAGCCCTGGATAAGGAAAGAATCTCTGGCCAGCAAGAGCCTGCTGCTTGGAATTTGGGGATATAGATGCTGTCCCTTTGCCCAGGCTTTGTCAGAGAAGGGAGGAGGAAATCTTTTGTGAGTGCTGCATCCCTTGTGCTGCAGTATGCATTAAGAAGGCTGGCCAGCTCCTGAGCACTCATTAACACTGACTTGCTTAACAGAGGATCTTTTCTGAAGGCCAGCGTAACAGGATCTCTAACCCCTCGATTGTTCAGATAATAGCCAGCACTGCATTGTGTTGGCAGTCTGGAAAGAAAGGGGTGGAGGCTAGTTTAGGATGTTCAGAACTTCTGATAACCACAGGGCTCAAAGACTGCAACCCCGGTGTCTTCATCAATATTTTGCAAATGCCCTTCAGTGACGGACATGCTAGGAAGACAGAGAAAATTCTGCGTGACTTGCATAGCAATTCCTCTGAGGACTGCAAAGACGTGGGCTCTGAACTTTCCTTGCTTCATCAAATATCACCAGTTCTGCACAGGGAAAGTAACAAGTTCCTAGACTCTCCTCTGATGTGTGGAGGGAAGAAGAGGCGTTCCATATAGCTTCTACGGGGCTCTTGGAAGAATTTATTTCTGACTAACCGGCTGAAAGGAGGTGCCAGGACATATCTAACCCTATCTGCTGCGGAGAAAAGGGGAGGGGGCGTGTTCATCTTGCTTGGCTTTCCTCACCCCCTTAAACCAACGAGCTAAGATGCTTTGTTCTGAAAGCTGTTCGTTATCTCAGTAAGGAATTTGAAGGTAGTACTTGCCTTTAGTGGAAGAAAATGAAGGACGGGCAAATACAAGTCAACAAAGAACTGGCAGGAGCAGGCATGTTGGGTGGAAAATGAGCTGACCATTTATCTTTTTGCTCAGACTGGATGCTCCGGTATACTTATTTGTTCCAGTCTAGATGTTGACGCTGGTTCCCAGCCCAGATCAGTCAATACCGGCTGTCAGGATGTCATGCATCTGGATAGGTGATAAAATGACAGTGGCAGGACTTCCAAGCTCAGGCTTGTTGTCCCTCATGCATCCACTCCTTATAATAAAATAACAAAGAAAAGCCCGTACCATGGTTTGCCTGTTCCGGGACTGTTGGGGGAAAAAAAGTATAAATCTTTATTCTTCTACTGCAGTTTGTGTTTTTTGTTTTTGTTTTTATTTGTCTTGCATGTCTTCCTTTGGACAGCTGTTCACTAATCTGGCTGCTGCTGCTTTTCTGAACACCCATCGTGTCTGTTTGTCTCTCTCAGCTGCATGAAGATGTATTTTCTCTCTAACTGCTTTGCACCTCCAGTGCTAACAGTCTTCCTTACTGGCCTGTTGTACAAGGTAATGCATCTGAAGTTGCATGGATGCAAGCATCTGCTGGGCTGTGTTTATTTGTGAGCTGGCCCTCTCTTGTCTCTCGTGCCTGTAGCCTTGGCTTGGAATGATGCCTTGGAAAGTTTTCAGCCCCCTCAGATGAAACAAGGAGCTGACCCAGGAGTCTTGTGAGGTTTGGGATGCTTTTGCCTGGCAAGGAGCACACTTGAGCCAGAAAATCAGTGCATGTGATGCCTTGGCCCCAGGAATGGTTCTAAACAGCTTGGATTCAGAGTTTGTTTGAGTATAACCAGGAGACCAATTAACAATCTAGTTTGAACAGGACAGAAGCTTATTGTTCATGGTTTGTGTACAGAAGAGGAACTGTCTGTCAGCTAATTGTTGTACCCTGGCCTTGGTTTGGCTTCTTTATGGTAATGACTATGATGTGGCAATGCCACCTGTCTTCCTCAGAGTGCCGCTGCTACCGCCTTAATGGGTTTTCCTTTTTCAAGCGTCTGCCGATTCCTCTCTCGTCAGGTTCACGGATGCTGGAGCAGAGTGTTGGGGAGTGGCTGGAGTCCATCGGCTTACAGCAGTATGAGAGCAAACTGCTTCTCAATGGCTTTGATGATGTTCGCTTCCTGGTAAGTAGCTTTGTTGGAAAAAGTTACAAGGTTTTATTGGGACTTGCAGAGCTTACCTTTTGGAAAGCAAATTGAAACTTGTTTTGTACAATACAGATAAATATATTTGCATTATTTGGATCTCAGATAAAGCAGTTTATGCAGCACTGTCAGATCAAATTAAACACATGAAAGGCAAGGCTGAATTCTTTTGATTGTCTGGATGAGTACGGACATAGCACACACAAAAAAAATCATTTTGTGGGGGGTAGTTCAGGTTCTCCTATGAATTCATAAAAATCCCAAACTCATAGAAAGAACATCAAGATTTTCTAGATGAAGGGTTAAACTGAGGCTGTGTTGACGCCTGGGTAGTAGATTAGTCTTACTTTGAGAGTTGAGCTACCAGCTTCAGATAGAAATGAACAACAGAAAAATGTTTGAATTCTTTCTGCAGTTGTTAACTCCTTGAACATTTTCAGCAACCTGCAGGCTAGAGATTATGTTGCTGGAATGATTGCATATGAATGTATATTTGGGGGCTTGTTTAAATGCTGCTGCTTCAGCTGGTAAAGATGCATTCTTTACTAAGTATTGCAGAAGCAAACTCCTGTGCTTTCCTCTCTAACCCATTTCACATATGTAGGATGGATCTCAACTATTATTTTATTTTATTTTTTGTTTAAGAACCTGTTCCCAATACTTCCTGATATCTATGGACAGGACAGTTCAAAACAGAATAAGCTTTGGCCATTCTGGTTAAATTACATAATAGGTGTATCCTTGCCTTGGTATTCATAGCTACTTAAAGCACAACATTGTTTATGCAATCATTGTTGCTGAACATTAGTTGGCCCTGTCAGCACTTAGCTAAATTAGGCTCAATCATTCATCAGCACTAGGAAGGACTAGATCCTTACCAAGGGGATCCTTGCTGAGTTTGAATTATTAACATGCCAACTTCCTTTAAGAAGTCATTTTATGGAAGAAGCAAAGGCTCAGCATCCTAAAATGATGGGTTATCACTCTTTGGTCCATTTTCATAGAAAATGTAAACCACACATTTGCAAATCCTTAATCACAGTAGACTTTTTTGTCAGTCTCCACCTTCCTAAAGGATGCAAAGGATTTTGAATTGCTTAAAAAAGCTTGAACATAGGAATGTTTCTCTGTTCACTTTGCTGATTTTTCAGGAAAGGTCAGTATCTAATTTCAGAATTACCTGCAGGTCCAGAGTTTGAAAACTGGTCAGATATCCCTTCTTGAAAATGTTAAAACACTAGCCATGCAAAACAAGTAAAATTTCTTTTGAAATGAGACAACTCAAATCTTTTAGCTATCAAAGTGGACTAAGCTTTAGTCTTTCACAAAATCTCATTAGGGTTAACCACTTCAGGTAGTGCTTTTCTTTAATAATCAGAGTAGTGTTTATTTGTTCACTTAAAGGTGTAGCCTTCACTAAGAGTTAGATTTAGGAAGATTAACAAAATATTAACTGTTTACAGTTAATGACTATTCTGTAAGTGGTGGATGACTGGAATTAATAACACCTATACAAACTGTTAGTATCATTCATACTGTCAGGGGGAAAGTATGTAGGGGACAACTTATTGCTCCTTCTAAGCCTCTTACATGCATTTAAAATTTAAATTTCCTCTATTTCAGACTTAAGACCACACCTGTCTTTATTGGGACTCCATTATTGCTGCCACCTTGAATTTTTAGGAAATTATACTTTATATTTTACAAAGCAGGAAAATGAAATAAAAGGAACATGGATACATTTGCCAGGCATTTTCCTTATAAACAATGACTGTCACAATGCCCATATCCAGTAGTTTCAAAAGAAAGAGAACCAATTTAACAAGTATCTTACTATCTTAGTCCCATCCAGTGCAAATGGTTAGATAACTTTCTCCCGCATATTTTAGATACCTCTTCTGAAATAATAATGTGGCGATATATTTGTGTCTTAATGAATGTTGGCAGACATAAATACATGTTAAATATTTTAATAAACAAAGCACTGTTAAGTGTATGGTTTATTAATTTTTGGCAGTTCTTCTGGCTACAGAAGAAAGTAATCTACTGTATTGCCATATTAGTTCTGTTAAGAAGTGCTCCAAGCTTTCCTTCTTAAGGATCTTTCTGAAGTGGGAAGTTTTGAACCCAAATACTTGATGCAGCTTATCTGACCTAAAGGCAGTTTCCTGCATAGTTGTTCATGAGGTTCCATAGCTGAATAAGAAGGGGGTGTCAGGTGTAACTTTTGCGCACATTAGGAACCATGTACTTGTGTGACCATTTTTCTTGCTGCAGTGCTTTTTATTACAGAATAATCAATTTCAGAAAATAGAACAGTGACATGAGAATCTTCCCTAAGCCCTTTCCATACCCATAATTACTTTCAATACCCTGGACAGCTCCCATATGGTACATGGTATATAACCCCCCAAAAAGGGCTGTGTAGTCATGACAGAAAAATGGATGTTGGTTACATTCATTCGTTGGGATATTTTGAGTTACAAATACTCTCCTTTTGGTTTTGGTAGAAGAGGTGTCAGCATTACAACTGCTTCTTTGTGCAGCAAGAGTAGCATGTTTGCATGCTGCACTTTGTTTGCATTTCTTCCTCAAGGATTGTAAGATTAAATTTTTATGGCATGATCCCTCTGTGCAAGTTTCTACATTTCTTGGAAGCAACAGAATATGTTTCTCTTTAGAGTTTTAGTTGAGTTCCATGGATGGCTAGTTCAACCTATATATGTATATAAAGGGCATCATTCCAATTCTGATTTTCATTTATAGTATTTTTTGACTTTAAAGAACACATTTCAGGGATTGAATCACTGCAACTCTGTTCTCTACACCCCTAAGCAGTTTGATGTTCACAAGAAAGCCTAACATTGCTTCTGCACCTATTTTAAAGTGGTTGGTGGAATCCATTTTTTCTTTCATAGTGATGCCTTTAAGGGTACCTTTTTTCAATAACAGCTTAGTTAATAATTCTTCCATTATCTGTTACAATATATACATGCTTAACAGATTGAAGTTTTAGCCAAATAAGAAAGTAAAGAATCATAAATGCTACCCCCCCTATTTTCCTCATCAGTGTTAGTAGTTTTCACATCTGGCTTTTGGTTTTCATAACTGAATTAAGCTACAACAAAAGGAGTTCACTTTTGAAAGTCAGAGTTCACTTTTGAAAGTCAGTTTCTTTTTCCTAGTCCAGAATCTAAGCATATGCATGTTAACTACATAGTTCATAGTCCAAAACTACTTATTAGATTTCACAAAGGGTTCAGACAGCATAAGCCAGTTGGGACAGAATTTTCTAGAAAAATCTGTTGCTTCATTTCATATTTTGCCAACACAGGTTTTTCAGATTTTTGTTACACTGAATAATGCGTTTGTGAGCTTATATGGTTCTTAAGGATTGGCACAGATCAAAAGGGTTGCATTAAATCTCACTGTCACAGAGGCTAGCAACGCATGTTAGGTAATGGGTTGCACTTTGCCAGATAGACTATTAGGCTAATTGCTTTAGCAATAATAAAAATTAAGTTGGTATTTTTAAAAATAGAACGTAGGCTGAATTATGTGAGATTCTGGGTTGAACTATCCAAGATACTGCACAATTTTTCTTACTGCTTAGAACTATATCAATAGCTCAGCAATGGGGCAAGATGTCTGAAGAGGATGTATAATCTTCTATTGTAAATTTTCAAAGAAAAGCTGGACAAGTGCTTGAAATATATGTCCTGCTTTATGGAAGAAGGTAAATTAGGTGAAGCACACACACACACACACACACACACACACACACACACACACCTTCCTGATGCTGTCCAGTTGTGTTTTTCTTTTTTCTTTTTTTTTTTAAAAAAAGCATCAGAAATAGCTTTCCTCAGACAGGATCAAATATCTCAGGCATTGAAAGTAATATTAGTGTGAAATGCATTTTGCCAGAGCTGAACAAATGCTGTTTTTGTTCTGTTTAAAGTTCCTACTTTATTGGCTTCCTCCTGAATATTCTCAAATTAAGAGCTCTGCATCTGTTGTGGGAAAAGCATTTTCCAAAATAAGTGCTTATATGGTGGTTGAGAAAAGATATCATGTTGTGTAAGCTATAGCTACCACATGTAAATAATATTTCATTTTTAGTTAGGATGTTGGGCGTATGATAGACAAGTGGGGACTCACAGTCATGCATGGTGTGTGTAGGAAATGGTGTGATTAGACTCTGGGGTTGAGATGGAAAGGTGAAACAGTAGGCTTCCTCTGTCCTCCTGTTTGGAAGAAGTACCTTTGCAAACTCTTTTTCAAAAAGAGGACTTAGAAGTTGCCATTTCTGCCTCAGCCATCACAACTTCCTTCCTTAGAAACCAAATAGCATGTAGGCACTAGCCCTGGCTGCTGACACCTGGGATCTACACTGGACTGAAGGAAGCATGGCTGTGCAACCTTCTGGTTTCTGTAGAAACTTACTTTGAACACTTCTGTTTTTGATAAGGATATGGATAAGTACTGTCTGCTGCCCTTCCAATTTGCCACTTTTCATGTCCAGACAAGGACCAAGTTGGTGGTAAATAGAAGTTGGTGGTAAATAGAAAGATTACCAAATAAGTATCATGATTGCTTGCAACAAAATAATCACTATATATGGGAATTGCTATGACGCCCAAAAATAATTTACAGCTTGCATTTCTCTCTCTGTGATCCACTTCAAAAGAGCAGTTCACTTAAAATTCACCACAATTAGGTGTGTTCTGCTCACCTTCAGCCTTGACTACTGTAACATGCTCATGGGGCTGCCCTTGAAACGTGTCCAGAACCTTCAGCTGGTACAAAACACCACCCCCAGGTTATTTATTGGAACAGGTCGGTCAGAGCATATTACTCCAATCTGCCCTGGTTGTATGTTCCCTTCCAAGTTTGTTTCATCCCTTTTCTGCTGTTTTTTTTATTATTAAAAAAAGACTTCATCAGAATTTTGCATTTAAATTCCATGCATTTCTGTATGCATTTTCCCTATGTAAGCTTTACCTTCATAATATATACATTTTGTATACTTTTCTATGCATTCCACCCTAGGTAATTCATTTTTGAACAGGTGGCATACAGCTTGGAAGAGAATAGCTGCAGAGCATTAGAACTGGAGTCTGCCTACATTTTTCTGTGAAAAGTCACTACTCCCGAAATGGCACATTTTGTTTGGGTAGAGACAGTAATGGAATTCAGATTCTTTCATTCTCTAGCTTAGTGTTGTTAGCTGCTAAGCAATGCTACATGCTTGATAACAGGAGGTTACAAGATTGGGCTGCATTAATTCAGTAACATGTCACTATCTCTGATCATTGATTTAATGGACAACCTGAGGCAGCCGCTTTACAAGTTGTATATTGGTATACAGTTTAGTGATTATACTGATAATAGTTTTTTAAAAAATAAAAATAAAATATTATGAAATGTACAAAGAAGACAACTCAGGTTTTTTAACACACACACACACACACACACACACACACACTGCACCATATTGGACAATGTCACACCAGCCTTTATGCATTCAAAATTCTAATCCCACAGTAACATCTGTTGGGATTGGTACTGCTATTGGAACTTGACAAGGCAAGTTTATGGGTGGCACATGTATAAAAGCTCTGGATGGAGCAGCCATGGTGTAGTTAAAATATAAATCCCCTTGCTTTGCTTATATTCAGTCATCTGCATATGTTCAATATATAGTAGGTTTGTTCTTGGTTTGTTTCTGGCTTACTGCTCATGGCTTGTTTGAAACAAACAATTTATGGTCTGGGTTCACATGACATAATAAGCCATACTGTGACTTATTTGTGCCTTGTTGCCTATTGGTCAAAACTGTAGTAAACATGAAGATTGTATTTTCCTTGCTTTTCACTCAGAGGTTATCCCTCCTCCCCCACCCCCACCCCCCAAACTGTAGCATTGTCCTTATTATGCAATCTAGCTGTAGTATGGTGATTAGAGAATTGGACTTTAAACTGGGTGTTTTGAGAAGAAAACTAGAGGGTAACAATGTGTGCTACCTTTAGCTTCTTGGGGGAAAGACAGGGTGTAAGTGTAGTTAATAGTGGTAATAGCTGAAATTATAAATTTAAATTAGGATCTAATTCAGTGTGCATGGTGGAGGCTTTTTGTACAGCAATGCACTCCTTAAAGCCAAGTGAAAAAATAAAAACCTTCATGGGTAGAGAATGAATGTTTGGCACTGTTTTTGGTTATTAGGAACAGGTAACAGCTGCTATTTGAGTTTACCAAAATCGGCATACTAGAAACAGTTCTGAGTTTATGATGGGAGGGGTAATATGTACCACATCCCAACACAGGTCCATCCCTTTACATCTTTCTTTAGGTACATTAAGCCATTACATTTTTGTTTCTTTACTTTTTGCCTCTTCCCCTTTCTGCTACTGAACTTCCCATAAAAGTGTGGCGTGCAACAATGATTCAATGAGACTTTGTCAGAAGCAAATCTGTTCTCCTCATGTAGTGCCCTAGGCTCCTCTGGCTTCATTTTTTAATTGGAGGAATGAGGTAAAAATTGAGGGCATTAAAGTACGGGATGTTTGCAAATAATTTGAAGTTCTGACATTAATTTGACTAAATGCAATTTACTGTCAAGTCTGATTAGCCTGCAGTGATCGTTACCAGGCTCACTTGTTCATGGTGTTCCCCCCTTTCTTACATTCATCAGTAGAATTTAGAGCCATAGAAACACTGGATACAATAGCATAAATGCCTGCCCCATCTTGTCTAAATTAAATGTGCAGAGTCTGTGTAGAGAGCAATAACCTAAGACTATTTCCCTTCTACCAAAGAGGGAGCGCATGGTTTCTATAAGGAGCTCTCGATTAATTTGTGTACAATCCATTCCTTTATATCCAAAATCAGGGCAAAACTACACAATTTTCACTGAATAAAATTGTTTTCTCCCTTAAGCCATTTGTCCTGATGAGAGAAGCATGGGTGTGCTTCACAAAGGGGAAACCAGCAGCTTTGGTGGTGGGGAAATACTGCTGCTTACAGATGTTTAATAAAAAGTTTACTAAGTGGCTTGTGCATTTTCATTGTCCCATATATTTTGACCTCAAGATTAGAAATTTCCCTGTCTTCTTTTGTAAGACCCCAGCATATTATCCAAAAACCTGTCAGATAGAAGCGAAATCATATAATGTATGTTACCAAGTTAGCCTGAAGCCCTAGACTTTTCCTATATTAGCAATGATACGTTTCACAGAAGTAATCTGCTTTTCAACCCGCACTGATCCTGTTTTGAATTAAATTTACACTACTGACTCTTAACCTTCCTGCATTTCTTAGGCCTCATGGCTGTGTCTGCCTTCTCATAATATAAATATGCGAATCAAAATCTGCTGAGAAACAATGTGTTGGAATAGACTATTTGTGGTTGTTTGTGGGATTTTTCTCATTGAACAGCTGCCACTGGTCCAATCCCATGATACATAATTAGCTGCTTTTTAAACTCAAGTATGTTTCAAAAAACAGTTTGAAACGAGGGTACAATAATTCTAACTAACTATTGGTCATGCCCAAGTCCTAAGGCATGCCTACAGATCATGGCCAATGCATTTTTTAAATACTTGAATTCTTTGAATTAATCAATAATTGGCTGTCTCTTAGTGCAGACCCAGGTCATTGAGCCTGAGCTTCCACAGCCACCGCCTGTCATGCACTACCATTGGCAGGATTGGCAGCAAAAGCAGCTTGTTCTAGGCTTGTGATATCTTACTCTCTTGCTACTTATGCTGCTTTAAATGTGCATTTTGTTTGACTTCCTTTAGTAATGTTTTCTGTTGAAATGTTTAAGATAATATTTTTTGTTTGCTGCATTAGATGTGCATTCTGTAGTTTACCTCCTTTGAAATGTTTTATTTTGAAATCTTTAAGATAATATTTTTGTTTCCTGTTATTCTGTATTGCTTTATTTGACACTTTAATGTAGGTTGTAAACTGCTTTGAGGGTTTTTTCTTTAAAATGCAAAGCTGTATAAAAATGAAATGAATAATAACAATAACAATTGCAGAGGTAACTTGCATACAAGAGAATGTTATGTTTTAGCTGCATTCTGAAAAAGTGGAATGTTATTGTGGACATGTCTCTGCATGCCGGTTTTATATATTCCTTACACTTCCTTTCCATCTGCTATAGAAATAAGAAATACTCCTCTTCCGAAACATAACACGCTATATTTAAGGCACAACCATATGTAGTCTCTGGGGAAATAGTTTTGCCCTCACAGTAGATTATTTCCCATATGAGAAGCATATGTATGTTCATAGTTCCCTGTTCCCAAGGCCAATAACAAATGCTTTCTTTCTCATGTCCTTCCTACTAAATGTAGCTTGAAAGTTCTGTAGACTCACACTTGGAAGGAATAATTTGTGTTGAAGGGTTATCAATTGACCACTCATTCCTTTAAAAAACAACAGCACTTGGAGGCATGACTAAAATTCACAAACCCACAATAAATCTGAATCAGTACGGTTGTTTCATTTTTGCTCAATATATTTTGTAAAATTGGCAATGCTACAGTGGTGATCAACTAAGGATTGTCATATGTCACTGGGTAAATGAACGGTGAAAAAATTAACTGTCACTTTACAAGCATTTGTTTGCCCCAAAGCTTCTGATGAATCAAATATAAACTTTCAACTGTCAGCTTTGGTTCACTTCACACTTTTCAAGCATACAATATCTCAGGATGCTAGCAACCAGGGTTCATATTAGTTAAACTGCAGTTAGGAGGGGATGCAAGACGGACATACTAGGAATGAAAGTTTTACTTCTCATGGTTATGGGAAATGACTTGTACTCCAATTCTGTTCTTATTTTTGTTTTACTTGACTCACTACGATGCTGTCCGCTGATGCCTTGTGACTATAGGGAATATACTTGACCCTACCCTATCCACTTCCTCTTCTGTCTCTCCAATCCCCTATGCACCCTCAAAATCAGCTCTGTAGGTTTGAGGAACCCTCCAGAGGAGATTTTTTGGGCACATGGGGGAGGAGAGGAAATGGAAGTCCCAGTACAAACCAGAAGGAATAATGGCAGATTTCCACCATTGTAGTGGCATAGGGAGATGATAAAATCAGTTTTGCATGAATGGAATTAGAAAGGTTTCAATATCCACTTAGGAGAAAAGGAGTGACAGATGACGTGCCTAATACTTTGAACATACAGATAGGGATATACACTGCAAATCGTAGTTCCAGTAGTATCCTATGGCTATCGTTTCTTAAGACACTTTTGAAATTTACAAGAATTGAATTATTTAGTACTAAAAAGTCATACTCCTTGAAAGATAAATACTATTTTATTGGAGGAGGAATCTCTCTGTGGGACACACGTGTACCGCCTGGATGGTATGGGAAAAGCTGGCCATTGTTGTCATTAAAATTTATATACCGCCCTTTACCACAAGATCTCAGGGCAGGTCACATTTCCAAGTTTCTGCTTTGATTTGGTTGTAGAAAAATAGAGATGTTATGGTCTGAGCTGTACATCCAGCAACATTAGGCACTGGATCAGTTCAAGGGGTATTAAGGCAGTCATAAAGCAGTACTTTTCACAAAAGGCAATTATGGCCACCTCTACTGATCTTCCCATTTGTATTGTGCAATGCAGGGGACTGTTGAGTATATTCTGGGGAATGTTTTGAGGACCATTAATCATTTTCAATAGATGTGGCCACTACTGCTCTAAGATACCGAGGTTCCATGGTAGACTCACAGGAATACAGAATAACCAATATGGGAGAGATTCCTCAAGAGTGGGATGCTAGAAAACCACAGATTATAAAGCACTGAGGCAAAATAAGTTAAGTATCATAATTTGAGGAGTCAAATGTATACTGAACAGCTGACATCTATGTTGGTTGATTGAACACTAATCCCATAATTCACACTGTAACGCACACTGCAGAAATATTTTCAGCATCAAATTTACGCAAATCCCCAAACATTCCATGTACTGCATCACAATAAGAAAGATGAGTGGCTGTTATTTTTAATTAGTATGTAACTTCCTTTCAAATGCACACGCAAGTTTTTAGTAATTTATGCTGGTCTCTATGTGGTGCTATTTTATAGCCATCTTCTCTTAAGGTAGGCTGCAATTTGCTAATATGCAAAAGTCTGAATTTAAATTTAATTGAGCCAGCTAAGAAACAAAAATGTTCTGGTTGAAGCTACATTGCCATTACAGCATAAGATGTTTGATTTTGTTTTAAGGTACATAGCTAGCTTTCTTGAGCAGCAGATGTTTTGACAGATTTCCACAGTTGTAATCTTGCTGTTTCAGTTTAGTAGTGCTTAGCAGCATGGAGTTATTGGTTCAGCAGTGCCCTTGGCTTGAGGGTATGTTAGGCAGGAAAACTACTGAATAACAATGAAACATCTTCCTTTCGAAGGTTTTATTTTTAAAGTCGGGTGACTCCACGGGTGACTCCAGTAGTTCTCACCCCACACCTGATACAGCATTGTGGAAATATTCAGTGACCTTGTAAGCATAGTTAGTCAGTGGTTTGGACTACGTACTCCCAAGAGGCAAGCATGGGCTTGGTTTTATTTTATAGAACACCCTGCATTCCTATTCACGTCTATTTAATTCACCAATGAATGGGGAAACAGAAGTTTAAAAATACCACATTGATAAAGGGTGATATTCATCATAGTGCTAAGGAGATCGTTCCATCAGCACAAGTATTTTCACATGTTTGATTGAATGATTCCTCTCCTCACCCTACGTTCTCCCAACTCCCCAAAGCAAATTTGGTGAAGACATAAGGGGACATGGGAAGAGCAGAGGGGGCAACAGGTTCGTTGAATGCGGCACAAAGCATTTTTCTCATCTTCAGAAGTTTCTGATCATTCTTTTTTCTAATTCCATAATGAAGGTTCCATTAGTAAAGTGTATGGGGAGAGACGTTCGGGATAGTTCATGTTAATGTTGTGGGTTTTAGAACCACACACACCGATCACCATGCATGCAGTAGAGCCTGTGATACGGCTATACACATGTACCGAGAATACCAGTCCCAGCTTCACCTAAAAAAAAGAAAGAGGTGAAACCATTATGGAAACCAAGTATATCATGGACACAATTGTACCTGTGACAGGTACACAGGCTACTTCCAGATTCCCCAGTATGTAGTAGTCCTTGCTGCTGTTGTGATGAGATTAAGTTACTTCACGGTATTGCTCATTTTGTTGGAGTACCACTTTATTGCTTATACAACACATTAGCAACATATTGATGTCATTTGGCTCTATTTCATTGAATTTGGTAACTTCCCCCCAAGCATAAGCTTCTCGATTGTTCTCTGTTCCATTTTGCTTTATTCTGATACAAATTTAGCTTCAGGGATAGCTTGTTCGAGATCAATTTGACACAATGACCTCATTCAGAGATAATACTAGGGTTGCCATATTTCAAACAGTGAAAATCCAGACAGAAAAGTTGTTGAGGTTTTCTGACAAATTCACAACCAAAAGTTTTGGAGCCATTTTGAAGGAAAATGGCCCAAAATGACACTGCTGACATGGGTTGCCATATGTTGGGATTTTCCTGGACATTTTTGCGATTTCCACCCAGTCACTGCTTCCAACCGCCGTATTCCAAATATGTAGGGAAAATTCCAGACATATGGCAACCCTAATAATGATAAACATGAACAATCTTGAGCCAGCCTCAGGATTATGCCCATCTATTTCCTGCTACTGTCTAGGTGCTAGGAGCTGATTAGAAGCTTTCGCTTCCAAATCTAACTACTGTAACTGCATAACTGGTGGTTATGTCCCATCAACAATTGTGTTCTGCAACAATCCAACTTCAAACCTGTGTTTTATTAAGATGGCTTGTTTTAACAACACACAGGTAATATTAACCACAGTTTAGAGTTTGGATTAGTGAAAATGGAAGTGAAAGATTCTGATCTTCAATTTGAGACCATGCTGGGAAGGGTGTGTGTGTTAACCCACGGCCCACCCAGAGTTGTTCACTAAATCACATCCAAAAGAGGCCAAAGTCTGTAAATTTTATGTCCATGAATGCGGTTTGAAATATTCTTGTATTGCTAAAATGAAACTAGGGCAGAACTTTAAAGCAGCCTTACAAATAAGTTCACAAACATTATCCTATCATAAACTTTACTAGTTTGCTATAGGATGCAGGGAGTTGCACCCCTGCTTTAGCCTGTGGAAGAGTGAATTTTGGTTTCTACTGGATGCAGAAGAGGAATGAAGCAATCTGCCTGTCTTACAGTAGCCCACTCACTCACCTGCATTCATTCCTTCTCACCTATTGCTACCAGATGAATGCATGAATATAAGGCTGCTTTGAAGCAAGAAAACTGCATATTTAGTATAAAGGTTAAAAAAAAGTTCCTTAAGAGCACTAACATTTTGGGCTAAATCTCTAATTTTATGCACTGTGTGATAACAGTTGTAACCAAATGCCCTTGCATAGTAAGTAGGCATAATAATGGCCACTCATTTCTTTAGAAGGGGATGGTCATAGTATTTGTCCTGTCTTAGGACAGGGGGGAGTTGCTTGATGTCATCATAATATATCTTTAGGCACCAAACAAAAGTATTCCTTTTGTTTGGTCTGCCTTGGGCAGGATAAAGTAACTAGATTAGATTAGATTAGACAGACAGACAGCATTCTTATAGCAGTTGTGAGTCTTTTAAGAAAAATCACAAAATAATTGTCCCTCGTTTTAACCAAGACTGTATCTGAGACTGGGCCTTTAGACCTTACCAGATACTGTTGTCATCCCTTCAACATGCACACTGAGTTCTGAAGTAGTCTCCTGTCTTTGCCTTGGTGGAAAAGGACTTTCTGGTGCTGTTGTCATTTTTGGTGAGACTTTCTTTAGGAGTCATTCTACATCAAGTACCATCTCAAAAATTACCCTGTTCTCTACATTGATTGAGAGGACATTTTATTCAACAAACTGTTGGCACTGGCAGAGAAAGAGGTGGGGCAGGGGAAGTGCACCGCCCCCAGTACCACGTTCCCTGTAGGGTGCCATCATGGCTCCTCCCCCCCCCGCGTTGGGTTCCACACCCCGACAGGCAGCACGCCATACCCCACAGGCAGTGCACCACACCCCCGGGACGTGCACCAGCCATGCCCCCGGTGCCAGAGCATGAAGCTCTGCCACTGACTGTAGGTGAATCCTTCTGAAGATTGTGGAGAATGAGACTTGGAGGGGAAAACAGTTTGGAGATCAAAAATGGACAGTGTAATTTGTGACTGAGGTTCTAGTTAGTGACCATTATCCCTTCTCAGCATTCAAAAGACAGGCAAACATTTTTATCTGTACATAGCAATACAAATAAAAGCAGAAGGTAGTCAAAAGAAAAAGAGCAAACATATCATAGGGAAATGATAATAAAAACAATAACCCAAATTGTACAGAATGACGCCTGGTATGCAAAATAACAGAAGTAGCAGCAGGAATGAGTAGATGTACCAAAGAAAATGAACCAAAGCATACCAAATCAAAGACCAGTTCATCTAGATGAAAACCAAACCATCAACAAAGACAGATGAGATGTTTTCACCAAGTCTAGGTGCTTTTGGGGAGCTGAGCTTTGGGGTACTGATAGCAAGGAATAGATCTCTTAAATTATTCAGAATATAGCTGAATGATAGGTCATGATTGCATTATAACATTGTCAAGTAGGAGTGTCAAAACTCCCTTAGATTGAGTAATAGTAATGTCTCTTCAAAGGTTTTTTAAAACAACAGACACCCAGATAGAACAGCCCATAACACTTTGTACTACTTTGGTTCACATGATTGCATTAAGAGATTTCCTGCTAGGTTTTGTCTGTCTCCAATCCATCTTGTTATCAAAAGCTTGTAAGGAAGGACCACCTAGTGAACGCTTCCCTCTGCTTTTAAATGTGCATCTCCTCTCAGAACCAATTAAGTAAAAATGCCTCTTGCCTCCCCTATGGATTTTCTACCTGTGTGCTCAGTTCTGCCTGCTTATCAGAGAAGCTAAAATAGTCTTTGCCATTTAGTCCCGCAGAGCCATGTTGGGCTCTAAAAAGCAGAGTGGAATTCTCATAGGCAGCCTTAGGGAAGTGCCAGCTCTTTGCTTAGGTTGGAAGGGGGGGGGGGCCTTTTTCAGCAAAGGAAGACAGACATTTCTTGGGGGGAGGGGGGACGGGACACAATTCAGCAGGGCCAAAGGTATAAGCCCGTAATGATTTCCTGAATAGTATGCTGTGCATGTTAAGTACTTTTAGAATGGGGATTCACAGGATACATGAATATGGGGATGGTTCGGGGAATGAGGAATCTCCATAAGATGAGCATATTTAAATACTACTCAATGCTTCTTGGATCTATGATGAGAGAAGTAGCCCTGAAAAATCCTCCCATCAAATTTTTGATTGTGAAAATTATTATTCTCTCCTACTGTGCCCTGAACCTGAGTCCTTTCTGCACTGCAGCCTCTGCTCCTAAAATACAGTGGTATCTCAGGTTAAGAACTTAATTCGTTCTGGAAGTCCGTTCTTAACCTGAAACTGTTCTTAACCTGAAGCACCACTTTAGCTAATGGAGCCTCCCGCTGCCGCTGTGCCGCTGCTGTGCGATTTCTGTTCTCATCCTGAAGCAAAGTTCTTAACCCGAGGTACTATTTCTAGGTTACTGGAGTCTGTAACTTGAAGCGTCTGTAACCCGAGGTACCACTGTACTAGTGAAATGCTAATGTATGGGACAGAGACACTGCTGATCCCAGAGCAAGTGCCTATTCAAGTGGAGCTCTCAAAGCTGCTACTGCTAGAAGAGAGGTCACTTTCTGAGGTCTAAGTAAAACTAGTCTGGACGGATCATAACGCTTAGACCTTGATTGTTGGCGTTGATAATCTCAATGGGTGTCACACATTTTATGTTAAGGTTTGAGAGGTTTGCTGTACAGCAGGATTGGGGAACCTGGTGCCCTCTAGATGTTGTTGTCCTTAGTCCCAACCGGCTTGGCTAATGGTAAGAGATGGTGGGTACTGGAGTCAAAGTACACCAGGAGGGTCACATGTTCCCCACCCCTGCTATAGAATAAAGCCTCTGAAGTATCTGCCTTATCTATCCAGACAGCAATGCACTTCTTTCAAAATACCCACCTGTTTTCCCCTGGTGCCAAAAGGTAATTTCCATTGCTGCTGCAAGCTGATAATGCATAGGCGTGCTTCATTTTGCTTTAATGTGGAGAAGTCTTGCACAGAGATTCAAGATGAGCAGCAGCAATGTCTGCAGTACTGATTACAAAAGCAAAAGCTAGCATTGTACAGTATAAGGGAAAGCAAAGGGAAACCGTAGGCCAAAACAGTAGTTTTAATGTAACAAGACCTGCATTACAAAGTCTCATTTAAAGCAGTATTTTGAAAAATGATAACCTAATTCAGGGGTTGTCAACCTGGTCCCTACCGCTCACTAGTGGATTCTAGGTGGGCAGTAGGGGGTTCTACAGCACAAGCTGAATCCTCCTTCCATTTAGCACTGCTGAGCGGTAAGAAAATTTTACCATCAGGAAACATGCATTAGTGGTGGTAGGTCTGTATATATGTGCATTCACCAAGCCTGTTAGTGGCACATATGTGGAATAAGCATGAGACTATATGGATTGACTGCACTGCACTGTCTTCCACATGAGCAGTTTTTGCTTAGCGTACAACATTGTCATCCTTATATAGTTGGTATAGTGTTCTTTCAGTATTTTGAAAGCACCTTTCAGTAGAACACACTCTGATGCACCTCTTGTCTTGTGTGGAAACTGGAAGCACTTTCTTTGTGGACCTCCATTTGGGGTCTTATGACACCTCTGTGGAGATTGACCTGAGAGGTATCTGAGTCATCTGGTGTCCCATACCACCTCAAAGACAATCAAGTTGGGCTTTGAAAATAATTTTTCTCATGTGTATCAGTATGCTGATATTTCAGTCTTTAGTCACAGAAGTTTCACTGTTGCTTTACTCTTTAAAAGGATGGGTGGAAACAGCTGCCATCAACTCTTTCTCTTCTGTACTCAAGCCCAGTTGGAAAGGTACTGGCTTCCACCATAGCATTTATTATTTTTAAAGTAATCCTTCCAGTTTATCAAAATCTCAAAGGTTGGATCAACATAATGTTGCAATCCCTATAAACTTTTTTCACCAAGATATATATTTTCTGACTGCTTATGTTGGCAGTTCAACAAATTCAAGATGTGTCCATTTTTTGTGTTGCCCTTTAACAAAATATCACTATGCCCTTTAAAAAACCACAATGACTCATATGAAATTAATTGTTGCAACAGGGAGCACATATATTGGAGGCCTGGGTTCTTTCTTTTTTCCTTCCTTCCTTCCTTCCTTCCTTCCTTCCTTCCTTCCTTCCTTCCTTCCTTCCTTCCTTTCTTTCATAAAACTGAGCAGACCATGTCTTGAGTGCCTTGCAATAAAACATACATTATAATTAGTACAGTGGTACCTTGGGTTACATACGCTTCAGGTTACATACGCTTCAGGTTACAGACTCCGCTAACCCAGATATAGTACCTTGGGTTAAGAACTTTGCTTCAGGATGAGAACAGAAATCATGCTCCAGCGGCACGGTGGCAGTGGGAGGCCCCATTAGTTAAAGTGGTGCACTCAGTGCAATAAAACTTACTCTGCTTGTGCAACCTGTGCTACCAGATTTCTGATACAACAAATGTTAGTATTTATACCCACCCATCTGGCTGGGTTGCCCCGGCCATGTTAAGGAGTGTGGTGGCCATTGAAAGGGGAGGGAGCATATATATACAGCACCTTGCAAAAAATGAGAGATAGAAATTAGTCCTGGTGTTGTCTGTGTGATACACTAAGCAATATGATGAACCTGTGCAGCCTTATGCTACCAGACTTCCTCCATGAACAACTGCAAAGCAATGTCTACAACGGTGCTTTTAGAAAACCACAAACTGCAGCACTTGGATGACTGAAGTATGTATACAGCCTGTGTAAACATGAACAAGTCACTGAAAAGGGCACTATGTGCGCCCATTGAAATGGACATTTCATTAAGTTCAGAGGATTTATTTGCCTGTGAGATGTACTAAATGAGTGGTGTATGGGTATAATTGGTGACACTTTAGATCAAAACATGCAGGCAGGTTTTGTGTTTTAGAAAATGGCTGTAGCTGCAGTTCATCATGTTAACGTTTACCAACTCAAAATGGAGCAAACATTGAGCTTTTCATTGCAAATCAAATTATTGTATTAAGATTACAAAATGCCCTTTATTTCATAGGATTGTTTCACGGTAAAATAGCTAACCATGGAAATTAGTACAATTTAGACAAAAAAACCCAGTTGTCCTTTTACCAGAATATGTGACATTATTGCAGATTCAATGGCTAATGCAGCTTAATGAAAAAGGCATTGCAGAAATATTCTGGATACAGCCATGTAAAAATTCTCCATTAAACAATATCTACAGCAAACAAGGCAAGCAAAAGAAGAATCTTGTGCTGTGTTTACTCTGTGCTGTCATACAAAGTGCATGATGGCCTACATCAATGTGCAATTACTGCTGTCATTTCATGTGTGAAGAAAATGGTCTGGCCTTGCACATTTAGCAGATGGCAAATTCACTCTCAAATGGATCTCTCTCTCTTTTCTGTTTATAGTAAGCAGCCTTCACAAGGGTTGGTTTTTCTAATAGTCTCCCCTTTATTGATAGAACTGAAGAGGGATATAATTAGGAATTAATGATCACCAGTTAATTCCCATTTCTGCCCCTCAGTGGCTGTTGTTTACATGTGTTGATAGCTGACACAAGATGGGAATTTCAAATTGCTATGCCATCATATCATAGTGGGGGTCTTCGTGTAAAAGAAATGGTTGTATGCCTGTGCTTAATACAGCAATAAGGCATCCTAGTGCTTTTATCTAGATGTTCCTTCACTGTATGTGTAAAAAATACTGTAGTACCCTAGGAATTGTCTTTTACAAAAAGGGAATTCATGTTGAATGTTACCTTTAAAAAAAAATGTATGTGGAAGAATTATACTCGATGCTCACCTCTTTGTGAAGATAAAAAAGCTTGTGCCTTTCTCTGTGCTTTTAGCTATTTATATGTACTTTAGCTCACCTTTTCAGCTCTCTGTTCATTCTCACATTTTAGTTATGACAAGCACAATAGAGAAAAGAATCACATATAATAGTGTGGGAAACTGTGTCTAGTTTTGAATGTATATATGAGCACTATCTAGCACAACTGGACAGTAGTCTGGGTTAGCTAATCTTAGTTGCAAAAAATGAGCTACAAGGTAGCTTTGGTTTTCTAATCGCTTCAGTAATAAAAGGGGTGTTTTGGGCTGGATCTGAGCTGTAAGAAAAACAAGATATATAGTAAAATGGCTGTTGAATATTGCCTTTGCTAAGCACTATGTACTCATTCATTCATTCTTCCACACTTCACATGTGGAGATAATGAGCTTTGTAAAGAGTGTAATGATGAAAGTCACTCCTCTAGAGAGGGCTGGGTTGCTTCCATCTCCATGGAGACGCATGATAGATTACAGTGAAACTGACCTTCCCTGGATTGTTGGCATGCTCTAAAATAAATTCAATTTTCTCTCTCCGGCCCTCAAGGGAATTCAGGCAAAGACGAGCTTTCCATGCATGCCAGTGCAGTGCACTAGCAAAGCTGACTACGAGGAAAGGGCAGGCAGCTGAAGCTGCGTCCAGGTATACTGGATTGTTAAACTATGATCAAAGGGATGACTGATGAAAGCGAGCATGTATGCAATGGGAAGGTCATGTAAATCAATCTACTGAAATTTATTGGACGGAATGAGATGCAGTGGGGCCAACAGTGAAAGTAGGCTTTGGATAGCCTGAATCAAGCAGCTGGGAGGTATGCAGTGCACTTAACAAAAAGGCTCCTTTGATGCAGAGGCAAGGAGGTGAAAGGGGGGAAGCCTACAAGAGAGAAAAGAAGCAGGGATACAGTGAGATTGCAGAGCAGCAGAAGGTAGCAAGGGAGCTATTGCTGGAGAATCCATTGGTCTTTGCCTTAGACCTTGGGGGCCAGGGTCATTGAGAGTGGGAACAAATAAGAACTCTATGCTGATAAGTGTCCATGACTTCAGATTTCCCCCTTCTCCTATAAAGCTTGAAAAGTTTCAGAAAAGGGCAGTCAAAATGATCAAGGGTTTGGAGCAGCTCTCCTGAGGCAAGGTTGCTTTTTAACTTAGAGAAAAGGCAAGCAGGGGAAATCATGGAGTTATATAAAATTATGCATGATGTGGAGAAAAGTGGATAGGAAAAAGTTTTTCCTTCCTCTCTCATATTACTAGAACTTATGGTCCATTCAGTGAAGCTGAATGTTGGCAGAAAATACTACTTTACACAGCACATGGATAAACTCGATAGTTGCTCCCACAAGATGTAGTGAAGGTCGCCAACTTGGATGGTTTTGAAGGATTAGAGAATTTCATGGAGAATAGTCAAGACAGCTGTGTTCTACCTCAACAGCTATAGGCAGTATCCCTTAGAATACCAGCTTTAGAAAATCACAGATGAGAGTACTGGTTGCACTCAGGTCCTGCTGTGACGATAACCAGATTACTCCTGTTATTTTTATGGTTGTTTAGATTTCTAACTGTGTAATGTTTGCCCTGGTGATACTATCTTTTGTTACACTGTGTTACGATAACCAAGCAGCAGCTAGTGAGGAACCATGATTTTTTATTCCAAGGGCTCTTGTGATGCTCTCAATTTTCATACCTGGGCCAAGACTGAAGCTGTGATCAAATATTGATTCTGTACAAAGGTACTGTATTTTTTGCTCTATAAGACTCACTTTTTCCCTCCTAAAAAGTAAGGGGAAATGTGTGTGCGTCTTATGGAGCGAATGCAGGCTGCACAGCTATCCCAGAAGCCAGAACAGCAAGAGGGATTGCTGCTTTCACTGCGCAGCGATCCCTCTTGCTGTTCTGGCTTCTGAGATTCAGAATATTTTTTTCTTGTTTTCCTCCTCCAAAAACTAGGTGCGTCTTGTGGTCTGGTGCGTCTTATAGAGCGAAAAATACAGTAATGCCAAGAAAAGCTGAATTATGATCTGTTGTGTGAATTCATTCGCTTCCTTAATTCTGCTGTTACTTGAGGAAAGCATGCATACCTTAAATCCTGTTCTTCGTGCTAGAAAGTAGGCTCCTTCCACCTTGGCTGCTGAGGTTCTATTGGGGTTTCTCCGCTACATCTGCAAAGCTATCCTCACTGCTTTAAGAACTAGAAACATTTTTTTAAAATCAAAGCTGAGATTCCCAGAGTGTTGAAGTCTGTGCCCAAATTCTGTATTTACATGGAGTTTTTGCATGATGCAGAGTTGTGAAACAACAAAGACAATTTTTATTATACAATCAAAGACCTGGTAAAAACAAAAATTATGAAACACAGTTTTTATTGAAATGCAAAGCTGCTGAGCTTCATTTTTGTGCTGTTGCTGAGCCTTATTTCATGTCTGCCTCTTGTCTTCCTACAGGGCAGTAATGTCATGGAAGATCAGGACCTTCGAGAGATTGGTATTAGTGACCCACAGCATCGCAGAAAACTTCTTCAGGCAGCACGGTCTCTTCCAAAGGTTAGAATGAATTTGTGTTTTCACATGAAAACATAATTTTTAGTATTGGAATACCTTGAATTCCATAATTATGAGTGAACAAATAATTTTACAGGAGGAGAAGCAAATAATTGCATTCTGCCATATTAATAGACATTGTAAGGAGAGGGCTTAGTATTGCTTTCCTATTAAGCATGAGTCCAAATGGTGGAGTCAGAATTGTGTTGAAAGATACATTATTTTTGCAGCTTCTAAGTAAACTGAGTTAATGAGAAGATATCACCAAAGCAGGTGCATGCAAACATTGTGAACAAATCTCAGTTTAATCATGATAAAACTAAGATTAAAGTAGTCAGGTCCTGCAGGACCTGACATCTTTCCGCAGGGCCTGCAAGACAGAGTTGTTCCACCAGGCCTTTGGTCAGGGCGCAGCCTGACTCCCTCCTCTGGCAACCTGCACAGAATTTTGTTTAACGGTTGCCATCAATTTGATTATAATTAATTTTTATAATGAAATGTTTTTAGAATGTTGGATTATTTGATTGTTTGATTACTTGATTGTTGTTAGCTGCCCTGAGCCCGGCTTCGGCTGGGGAGGGCGGGATATAAGTTGTTATTATTATTATTATTATTATTATTATTATTATTATTATTATGAGAGGTTAAAGACCTCCTGATTTCACAACAGGTTTTTCCTCTGTTTGTATAGACAATGGAGGGTCTCCATTCTCCCAAAATGCCAATCAAAATATTTCTATATTTAAATGTCCTTGTCTGGTTCTATTATTGGAAATATAGGGTGTTTCTATATATTACAATTTCACATAGTCTTTTTAAAAACAATGGAACAGGAAGGTTTTAAAGTGAGTGAAGTGGCTCCTCCTAGAATAGACATTTTAATTTTACATTCCAAAACAGCCTGCTTCTTACAGAGCCAAGTAAAGTGGTTTGTTTGTTCAATAGTGTCTGCTTTTTAAGAAGCAAATTCCATAGCAGGAAGCTTACCATGAGGTTCTATATTATGCTTTGCCATGAAGAAAGCTTTTGGTTGTGCTACCAATTAAAAGTTCCAGAAGAAGCTGAATTTCTGATAGCAATAGGATTTAACCATAGATCCATGTTGTTACACTGCATGTTTACCCCTGGATGAATTCAGTTAATTGCCTGGTGTTGTGCATTGAGCTTGCTCCCTTTTCCACAATGGGTCAATGAAAGCCTCTGGTCATTGTGGAAGGATGCATTTCCAAGAGTGAGTTTTGACAAATTTTATCTCTTCAGGTTCCTGATCATTGTCCCTCCTTATGTGAGACTGTTTTGGTTCCACCAACAGTCACTTGCTAGATTAGACCAGTCCCTCTTGGATTTGTTCTACTTCTCTCTGCAATGGGTACTGTGCCATTGACATTCAAAATTTTGATCTATTGCTGACGACTGTACCTTTAGTTAATTCACTTCCAAGCCAACTCACTTCAACTCAGGCACTTAAGTAACTGTGGGGTATAATTAAACATTACATGCAAATACATGTATTTTTCCCTACGAGTGAGTGCTTTGGATTAAAAGCAGTTTTAGGGAGCACATTAGAATAGAGAAGCAGCAGGTGAAGAAAAAAAATGAAGCTCCTCCCATTACTCCCATGCTTAATTTCCCCACAAAACAGCTTGGAGTGGGGGAGGCACCGCCCTGGAATTTCATGCATTCTGTAGTTAGCCCTAGTGGCTCACCTCCACTTAATGGAGATAATACTTCTACCTCACAGGGAAGTTATTAATCACTGTATAGTTGCTACAACCAAATACAGACTGGAGTTACACAGTCAAATGAAAATGGGATGTATCCAATATTCTCTGTCTAATAATGCAAGGGCTCTTGTGCTAGCGGATGGACAAGTTTTAATGTCATGCAACAGAAGAATCCAATTTAACAGCTGCACTAGTGAAAATTTGTTGTGCAACAAAGTTACCAGCAACCCACTTGCAACAATGTTCCACTGGGCCAAAAACTTTCCAGCTGAACAAGTACAGTGGTGCCTTGGTTCTCAGACTTAATCCGTTCCAGAAGTCGGTTCTAAAACCAAGGTGCGCTTTCCCGTAGAAAGTAATGCAAAATGGATTAATCCGTTCCAATTTTACTATCTAACGAGACCATTGGTCCATAAAATGAAAGCAATAATCAATGTACTGTACCATAAAATAAAACAGTATTGTAGATGATAAAAATTAAAATTAAAAAATTTTCTTACCCACACTGATGATAGTCATTGTTTGGATGGGAGGCTTTTATCCATTTCCACAGTCACACAATCAATCAATCAGTAGCTGGACTGGGATCCACACAGTCACAATAACAAATTAACTGAAAAAGCCTCAAAACAAAAAATGCAAAATAAATAGCAAAAACAAAAGCACCAAATATAAGCTCCAAATATCACCTTAGAACACTGCAGTTGGACACGGAAGGCTTGAATTACAATTGGGGGGGGGGGGATTGGCAGTGCAACAGGAAACAGGGGGATACAAATTAGCAGCACAACAGGAAACGGGGACACAAAATAGCAGCGCAACGGAAACACGCAGGGACTCAAAACAGAGCACGTTCAGCTTCCGAAAAAAAGTTCAAAAATGGAACACCTACTCCCGGTTTTGCAGCGTTCGGGTTCCAAGTTGTTCATGAACTAAGCTGTTCAAAAACTGAGGTACCACTGTATACTGCTAAGTGACTTTTACTGTGGGTTGTATCCAGCTTAGCGCTATGTTTACACCTGATTCTTACGCATCTATAACACTTTTCTGTCTTGCTCCTTCTGCAGGTGAAATCTCTGGGCTGTGATGGGACTCAGCCTTCTGTTCCTGTATGGCTTGACTCCCTGGGGCTGCAGGATTATATTCAATCATTTTTGTCGAGTGGCTATAGCTCTATAGACTCTGTGAAAAACCTCTGGGAACTAGAACTAGTAAATGTAAGTTGCTAACCCTATTCAGTTCCAGTTAAGATGAAAATTCTGGTGATTCACAAGGTGAAAGATTGCAGCGCTGTGTTAATACTGAGAAGCCACCATGTAGAAAGTTTTTTGTAGCATGTTTTTCTGACGTTCTCTTTCCCTGCAGGTACTTAAGGTAAATCTTATTGGCCATCGTAAGCGTATAATAGCCTCTCTGGCAGACAGACCATACGAGGAGCCCCCACAGAAACCACCACGGTTCTCTCAGCTAAGAGTGAGTCATCGTTTTTAAGAAGGAATGGGGGGAGGTGGCTACAGCATTTCTGTCCCCAGTGGGTCTTGCTTTTCTTTCTACACACCATTTTAATTAAACTTTGTTTGAGATTGAGCACATGCCCCTGGATTTTGGAAGCCATTTGAAAGTTTAGAACTCAGGTTCTTCAGAACAGTTCCAGGTGGACCTCAATTCATAGAATAGAAATGCAACATTTATACTTCTGTCTCTACAAAGTAAACAGCCCCAAATTAAATCAATTTTCTTCATAATGGACGTTAACTAAGTCTCATTTGAATTTGTTGATATGTTTTGTAACTTTTAGAATATTATGTACTTTTATAATAAGTTAATGTGAGCACTTCTGAGTACAGTTCATCATTGAAAAGCAGGGTATAAATGAACTAGACTGGTTATGTTGACCTTAACGATCATACTAAAACAAATGGGGGGGGGACTGAGCCTTGCCTGATGGGGGCATTTTTATTTATTGTGGGCAAGTTGCTCTGAATATACCCTGTGAAAATCTAATTCTTGTAATGTGTACCACTCTGATTTCAGTGCCAGGATTTGATATCCCAGACGTCTTCACCCCTAAGCCAGAGTGACTCTTGTACAGGAAGGTCTGCAGATCTTCTGCTGCCTTTGGGGGATGCTGGAAAAAAGAGGCATGAGAGCAGCCATGACATTGCATCATATCCCAGAACAGAGAGACTTAAGGCACAGGTATTCCATTATTTTTTCTTCTAGAAATTCTTCTATTAGCTTGTAAAACAGGAGTCTCTAACCTTACAGCTGTTGTTGAGCGGGGCATGGAGGGGAATGGCTGGTTGGCTCTGGTAAATTAGAAATAGATTGTTATGCTCTAAGATGGCTACCTGCTCTGGTGAGGACATCTGAGGGGCATGACTGACATTGGTGGGAGACCCACAGTAGTGAAGTATGGCTGCTGCTGCTGCCTCTGCCACCCCCAATATGGAAGCAGATTTAGTGCATTGCTGCTTATCACCAGTATTTTATCCTGGAACTGCCACTGATCACTGCTCAGACAGTTGTGCAAAAAGTACTGGTTTTTAAGGCTCTCAGAAACTGTGCAACTGCCATGGGGAGGGGTGTCTAGTTATGGGTGTTCCCAGTCTTGACATTATTAACATTATTATTAATAACATTATTATTACAGCAGCCAGTTTGTCGCTGTTTATCAAGCTTTGTCTGCCTTTATATCTTGTATGTTATAGTGGAAACGTGCCTGCCTAGTTCAAGACATTTTTAGAGGTAGCCAGACACTACCCTAGTCACAAGGATGGTATTGTGTGATGCTGTTTTGACATTTGTAATAGCCCATGTGAGCCCACTTGCCAGATGAGGTTCAGTTGGCCTTGCTGTCTGCTGCTTTCATTAAACTGATTAAGATAGTAGAGAGACTGTTTCAGCACTAGCCCCCAAACTCTGGAAGACACCAGCATTGTTACCTTATTAAAAAGACAGTAAAACCTTCCTTTTTCACACATTTAAATGAGAACATAAATGTTCCATGGATGCTATGTCTTATATGTGCTTTTCCGGTGATAGTTGTTTGTTTTATTTATATTTTTGTAAGTATATATGGCTTTGAACTATGTGGAAAAGTGGTTATAAAAATATTTATCCTATTATGCATTTCCCTAAGGTTGTTGTCACACTTGGGCCTCCCAGCTGCCTTTGTTTCCCTTCTCTGCTTCCATCCTTCTTGTGGGAGATTTATGATTGACAAGTGCATTGTCCATGAGATTCCCCCTCTTTTCTACTACCATCAAAGGGAGTGGGAGCCAAAATGATTTTTCACCTTGGTCTGTTGGGTTGGGGGCATTGGTGAGGTCTGGGGGTGGAGGAATTGGTGAAGGGTAGGCAGGGTTGTAGATGAGCTTGGCAAGCAACTTGAGCAGGAGCAGAGCCCTTGGTAAATATACTCAGTAGAGCAGGCATCCCAGACCAAATTCTGACTATAACTGCAACTTGTGCTTTCAGGAGGAACGCCGTGAATCTAAACTTACACTCAGACCCCCTAGTCTGGCTGCTGCTTATGCCCCTGTCCAACACTGGCAGCATCAACCAGAGAAGCTTATATTTGAATCCTGTGGGTATGAAGCCAATGTAAGTATATTCTAGATTCTTAGACAAATTAAATTAAGGTTGATATAATTGCCATCTTCAAATATCTAAAGAGCTGTCATATGGAAGACAGAGCAAGCTTGTTTTCTGGTGCTCCAGATGGGAGGACTCAAGCCAAGGATTCAGATTACAAAAAAGAAGATTCTCACTAAACACTAAGAAGAAGTTTTCGATGGTAATAGCTGTTCAACAGTAGGACTGACTACCTTGGGAAGTGGTGGACTCTCCTTCATTGGAGGTTTAAACAGAGGTTGGATGGTCATCTGTTGGGGGATTTTAAGCTGTGATTTCTGCATTGCACGGTGCTGGTCTAGATAACCCTTGAGATTCCTTCCAACTTTACAGTTCTATGATTCTGATTCATCTGCTGCATAATCTTGGTTCTTCCTGTAAAGCATGGATGAGGAACCTGTGATCTTCCAGATGTTGGACTACAATCTCCATCATCCCTGACGGTTGGCTATGCTGACTGTGGCTACTGGGAACTGTAATTCAACAAGATTTGAAGGCAACAGATTTCCCATCTTTGCTGGAAAGCATGGTCCTGCCACTTACATAATAGCTTTTACTTAGTACAGTTTGGCCTTATCCAGGCAGAAGTTTATAAGATTGCCTGGTTCCTTTTGGAAGCAAAAATATCTTCTCATCTTTTGGGGTACAAATATTTGTGTTAATAGTTGCTGCTACTGTTCCCCCGTTTCAAACAGTATCTAGGTTCCATGTTAATCAAAGATCTTCGAGGGACAGAATCTACACAGGATGCCTGTGCAAAGATGAGGGTAGGTGTGCACTGTGTATAATCAAAACTTCTGATACCAGTCTTGAAAAGTAAACTGTGTTGTGTAGCTCAAGATTTGGAGGCTGCTGCAAGCACAAGATATAACAGCCAAACCACAAAACTTCAAAATTTCGTAATTGCCCTACAATTATCTGTTACCTTGTTTTAGTCAACTTGTTTGGCAAATATGTTTTCAGCTGGTATGCAGTATTTACTGCTAGGGTGTGTAAAGTCTGATTATACTTTGTTGTATATATATTATATATATACTTCACTGAATTTTCATTGCCTTGAAAATGTATCTTTAAAAACCTAGCATAGTTCTTCCAAAACCTGATGCGGATTAAAAAAACAACTTGCCTGTATAATCCATCCTGAGAAATGTTTTAATCATGCCTCTTAATGAGTTTTTTTCTTTTACAAAGAAATCAACAGAGCATATGAAGAAGACCCCAACTATAATATTATCTATCACATACAAAGGAGTGAAATTCATTGATGCATCTAACAAGGTGAGAACGATCTTAAGCTCGTAGTTAATACAGTGGTACCTCGCAAGACGAAATTAATTCGTTCTGCGGGTTTTTTCGTCTTGCGAATTTTTCGTCTTGCGAAGCACGGATTCCCATAGGAATGCATTGAAAATCAAACTTGCAAGACGTTTTCATCTTGCGAAGCAAGCCCATAGGGAAATTCGTCTTGCGAAGCAACTAAAAAAATGAAAAACTCTTTCGTCTTGCGAGTTTTTCGTCTTACGAGGCATTCGTCTTGCGAGGTACCACTGTACTTAAAATCTTGAATGTCAAGTGACAGTGACATCATGGAAATTAATCTGTTATGCAACTACCCATTCCTTATCAGTAAATACATCAAAATGTCATGGTAAATCCTGTAAGAATTGCCACTAGAGAAGTTAGGTAGAGATTGATTTTTCCCTTGTATGAGTTTTTCAGATAGTGCTTGTCTGTATTTGGATGCTGCTTTTGTTGCTGAAAGAATGTCTCAGAGTAGACATATTGAAAACAATGGACTGAAGTTTGTCATAGACACTAATTTTAATGGATCTGCTCTGAGTAAAAGTTAGTTGAATACCATCCAGGGTATTCTAACCCAAAATCTTAGTTGTTATTTAGTTATAAATAAATTTAATAAAAAGTTATTTTATTGTGAATAGTGTTTTCGTAAGATAATCTCAGTTACTGAGCAAAAAAAGCTGTTTGTTTCCGTTTGGCAGAATGTTATTGCTGAGCACGAAATCCGGAACATCTCTTGTGCTGCACAGGACCCGGAGGATCTCTGTACATTTGCCTATATCACAAAGGACTTGCAAACTAGCCACCACTACTGCCATGTCTTCAGTACCATTGATGTAGTAAGTAATGTAGAATATAAATGGCTTGATTCTTTGCTTTGTATTTTGCCTTGCTAAAAATAATCTGTAGGTAATTGGTTTGCAGCAAAAAGCTTTTGGAATGCTGGTAATTCATATATGCAAACATGGGGTGCAAGGATTTAAGCAACATATGCTGGACTTTCCTCCAGAGTTTCTTTGCCCTGAATGTGAAATGGCTAACAGTCCTGGTACTCTAACACATTTAAAAATCCACAGTGCTTTCTCTACAAAATATAGGGTATAATGTGTAGGAAGTGAGAAGTAAATACTGGAGGTGTATCAAATGTTTTATATTTGGATTTTAGAACTTGCATGATAAAAAAGATTTTCATGGCAGAGCTATGTATGTTGCACAGAATTCTGAAGTATGTTTCTGCTTTTTGTTACAATCCTGGACATTAACTGCAGCCATAGGCAACATAGTGGGGTGGGGGAATAGAGTGTCTTCCCATACAAATTGCTCACCTCCCATCCATTACTTGATTACTTTTGGGTACACAGTAGAAATACTTTTCAAATTCACTACCCCCAAATGTTCTTTGCCCTTTCTGTGCCCTCACCAGTATTTTTGTTCTGGAACTGCCACTAATCACTGCTCAGAGAGTTGTGCAAAAAGTGCTGGGTTTTAAGCCTCCCAGAAACTGTTCAATTGCCAGGTCAATCCAGTGTTAATAATCCAGAGGGGCTCCTAAGTCCTGAGAGCAAGGCAGTTGTGCAATACCAGTACTAGCCTCACAAAGCTTAGGGCAGTAGCCTGACTTGACTGGGCAGAATCCTTTCTTTCCTGTGACTGGTGTCAGCAAGCCCAAAGTCACACAGAACAAAGGGATAACTTTAAAAGGTACCCGTCAGAAGCTGTTTGCTCAGACAAACTTTGTATTTCCACAGTGGCTTTGCTCTCCAAAGAAGGGTTGGGTGGGCTCTAGATGACTGTAGACCTCTGATCCTCCGTCCACCTTACAGGTACTTGGTGGCCAGGCTATTAAGTCATGTCTGCTGACTCTTGAGATATTTTCAAAGTGTGCTGTTACATTTTGCTTTAGGGAGATTTTATTGTTTTACCTGTTGTTGTTGTTGTTGTTGTTGTTGTTGTTGTTTAGATATATCTTGTATAATATTTTTGTAAACCATTTAGATACTTTTTTCATATTAAGCTGTATATAAGTATATGAAATAAATGAAGTTGGGAGCTTCAGCTCATAGCTTCCCCCTCTTTAGTCCATGTGGTGGAGAGGAGGAGGAGGGCAAAGCTAGAATTAGCCGACTCTAGACTGTCATTTGCTATAGCTCCACCTACTGTTCGCCTCCCAGCCTTCTGCCCTACCAGTCCCAACCACCATCACTACCTCATTATACAAAATGGGGCTTATTCCCTAATTTTTACACACAGGGTTGTCATATAAAATGGTCTTCAAGATACCAGACAGCACTCAGCACTCATTTTGTTTGTAGAAACAGACTAGCATCATAACTCTTGGCATTACTTTCTAAAGTAAGTTATACTTTGTGTTTATTTTCTCAAGAATCTAACATATGAAATCATTCTGACATTGGGACAAGCATTTGAAGTAGCCTACCAGCTGGCCCTCCAAGCCCAAAAATCAAAACCTCCAGGTGCTTTGACAGCTGAAATGATAGAAACAAAATCTTCAAAACCGGTGCCTAAACCTCGAGCCAGCATGAGGAAATCAGCAGTACGTATGTTAAAAGAACTTTGGTTCTTTCCTGTAGTTATCCTAGTTTTTGACACGATGCCTGACCACAGCTGATTTTAAAAATACTGTAAAAATACTGCACTGAGCCTTTTCAGGTAAGTAAGATAGTTAAGAGCTAATTAGCCAAGCAAGTAACAATGAGACAATAGAAAGAACTGCAAGTTACTGGAAAGGCTTAAAAGTATACTAATACCAAGAGATTTACCTTTTATTATATATTCACTATTTTGACAAGGGCCAAATACCAGAACTGCTCATTGAAGTAAATCAGAGTGTTTGCTCATATTTTTCCCTGAGTTAACTTGCATTCCTCCTGCATGGTAATCCTGTGTTTTGTCTGGACAATGCTGATAGTTTGAAAGTGAAAAAAAAAAAAAGATGGGTAGTGGATGGGAAATACTTTCGCAGAAAATGATTCTCTTTCACACTACCATCTACCATGTGGTAGATTCATGTGTCTGATTGAAGTAGTAAAGTCCCAGCTTACATACCACTGAATGACAAAGGTCTGCCTGCTGTGAGGCATTTCTCAACAGTTCTAGACAACATAGATATTGGACCAAAATCTGTTAAGTTAAAAATGTTACATGCAACCACTGCTTGGCTGAAAACTGTACATGATGAAGTGCAATAAAATGAGAACCCATGAAGACACAGGAGAGTATTTTTGCTGTCAAGACTGTTTGTGCTGTAAAGTTCTTTTCCCTCCAAAATTGTTGCTTGGGCAGCCTACAGGCTATATTGACATCCTAAAAAGAATTTACTGCTTTTAGAACTACTAGTTGCTGGTGCCTTGTGCACACAGGCTTTCTCCCTTTCTTTCTGAAGTTTCCTCTGTAGGACTGACAGAAACATGTAATCAATGACACATTTACTGAGTACTTAGTTTTCTTTTTTTCAGCAGTTCCCATAAAGAGTCCTTGTCAATCTAGCAAGGAAATAAACATACCAGAGTACTGGCCCATGTGCTCTCTATACTTGTTGCTCTCCTTTAATGTTACCTTTTGTCTGTGTTTTGCTTGCTCCTGTTCCTTAGGTGCCGCTCCCTCCCGATAGTCGCTGTTGTTACTGTCACACCTGTACTACACACCGTCCCTCCTATCTGCCGCTGCAATCTGTTAGTCAAGGAGCTAAGGTCTTTACCATTCTTGCAGTCACATGTCTCTCGTTACAAACGTTTTCTGTTATCAAACCAACTCACATTCAGTGATTCCCTCATTCTTTCCCCTTAGTTTTGCTGCTCTGTCTATGTTCCCTTCTGTCTTGACCTTGCTAGGTTAATTCATTCAAGCTTTCCTATACATTACACAAGAGGCATTTCAAGGACAAGCTTGTAACACTTCCCACCAGCATAAAATGTTTCTTCAGTGCAACATTTGCCGAGTTTTGCCGTATTAAAATCAATTTAACATTCAAGGAGAAGAGTTCTCTTGTCTAAGAGAAGATATCAGATCATAAAAACCTAACCTTAGATAGCTGAATATAACACTTTAAACTCCAACTAAGCATTCTGTTTCTAGTGAATTTCAACAAACTGCTACCTTGAATTGAGAATTGATTTGGGCTTAAACAAAATTTAATTTGTTCTTTTTCCAAAATGAGCTGTATCTATTTCTTTAATCTGAAAAACTGGTCCAAGTCTTTATGGTAACATTTTAAGTGGTAAATACTTGTACATGTGCACATCCTCTGCTTTAAATACTGACCTAGGCAGCTCCCTCCCAAAGCTGTCTTTGTACAGAGCTTTTAAAAATGTATCCAGGTTTGCCTTCACATTTTCAAAATGAGCAGCTTGGCTGATATGCTCTCTCCTTTTAATGTTTTCTAGCTCGAGCCATCTGAAGTGGACCAAGACTCCCAGTCCCATGCTAGTGTGTCCTGGGTTGTAGAGCCCAAGCAGGATTCCAAGAGGACCCTCAGCACTAAGTATGAGACTACTATCTTCTGAAAACAAATCCTGCATCCATCCAGTCTAACCGTGCCTTTGCAGTCTGATCTGTCTGCTGTTCTAAATCCCTCCTTCCTTCCATTGCTGACACTAGGTGTGGCACCATCAGAGGCAACAGCACTAGGATACCATAGACTAAACAGCATTTTGTATCTGATCTCTTCTGAACGCTGTGAATACTCCTAATGGAAACAAGTGTAACTCACTGAGAGAGCTACCTGTTTTAGATGTCTGTGAGGTGGGAGAAATGAAGCCTGTAGGAGTCAAATATGTGGATTTCAGAAAACACCCAGTGTTTCTTGACTTTCTCTTCATTTTGACACTGTGAATTTGTGGGGTGAAGTAACACTCCATAGGCCTTTTCTATTTATCATTCTAAACCTTGGACTGTTCTACAACTTTGGTCTCATATGTACATGCTGTCTCAATTTAGATTTATACCTCCATACTGAGTCATGGCCACAAAACTGTTTCCAACAAGTAGCACTCTTCTACTTATCGTCTCAGAAGACACTAACCACTGTGATACTGCTTGCAAACCTCTTGCTCACCAGATTTCCTAGCATGGATGCTGTTCACAATCTTTGCTGTCCTTGGATATCTGAATGCATGGTATAATATAAAGTTCTACTTGGCAGTGCGTCTGCTCTAATTAAGCGCTTTTCCTTTTTCCTAGGAGTTAGGCTTGGTATAGTTAAGAAAATGCCAAAAAGGGATGTTTTCAGCTGTTCATTAAACACGATGCCTTTTTTTTTAATCGTTTCTTGGAATTATCACTTTCTGTTCAGGTTAACCAATCTGCTTATAAATAATAATTTTGAATTGATTCCCCCCCCCCAAACTCTTGTTAAAATTGAAACTTTCAAAGGCACATGTCACTAAATTGTACACAAAGACTGACAATCAAGGGTGTGCTTTTGCTGTAACAGAACACAGTTCCCCTTTAGAAGAAAAGGGGTCAAAATTTCATGCAAATAGCATCCCTTTAAAAATTGCTAAATGTAGCATTCCAGGCACACTGACACTATCAAAATATTTGGCATTTATTTGTCTTCAAGCAGGTGAGCTGTCTGTTGTATTTGCCTTATTACATTCTTCAAATGGCAAACTTTACGTAGCTCATTAAACAATGATTGCAAAGAAATGTTGGATTAGGACCAGCTTTTGATAATAAGAGATTATTTCTGATACTGTTAGAGTAGAGAAGTCACTATATTGGACAAAGACCTCAAACAATTTTTTATCTCTCTCTGTTCAGAAAATAGGGCCAGCAGTGAGACAGTTGTTGATGATAGGTGAGGTAGGGCCAGATATCTGCCCACTGTCCCTGGAATTATGTCTAGGAAATTATACTAAGTTATAACTAGGTACAATTATAGCAGTTGAAGAATTTAGTCTCTTTAGACTACTGCACATTTGATTGTTAATAAATATATCTGTGCTTTGCTTTTATTCTCAAAAAGCAAACAACTATTTCCCTAATATGAATAGTTTTAATCTCTGTCAGTAAGAGTTGCAGGAGTTATTGGTGATTTTTCTCTCTCCTGAAAACTAGAGAACATAGTACATGTGCCTTTTAATGGTAAACTATCCAAGAAGCATCAGAGCAGTTGGTTATGAACAGAGGGCATCCTCCATATGGCTATAAAACACACAAAGCTGTGGCCATTAACTTCTGCATCACTGTAACTGAAGGCTTCTCTCAGTAGTTTTACATGAATGAATAGCTCGTTCCCTATATTTATTTCCATTAATATTGTCCCCATTCTGTTTGCCTTCTGCCAAGCTGAACAACAGACATCCGCGTTCTTCCATGGAAATGTAGTAAAGGGGCAGAGCACTAAGAAGCAGAGAAACCGTGATGTATGAAGATCAACACCCGGCTCTGGGATATGTCCTTGGCTGCTCATTAAGGACTTCCAGAGTTGAGTGAAAAGAAATTCCAGCTACAAGCTGACAAAAAGCAGTATGTGTTTTTAGCAAGAGAATGAAACATCTGAGGTTAAGAGACTGATGCTCTGATTTAAAACAGTGGTGTACATGCAGCAATATTGTGAAATCCACAATTTCAGCATAACATGTTGTGTTGATGAAAGTGGAGAATCTTAACTGTTAAAAGAAAATGTGAATGTGCCTGTCTTACAGCATAGGCTGAGTGAATGCTAGAATATTAAGCATTATACACTTGAGGTTGCTAAGTAGTAGACAAAGATTCCGAAGTCACTGCAATATTAAACTTTGAAGGTACTGGCAACTGTGAAGGTACTGTACACCCTTCACAGCTGCAGTGAAACAGGTGGGAAACAGGGCGTTTTTAATAAAAATTATCAATATTTAACCCTTCATGACCATTGCTGAACTGATGCCTGGTACAAGTGTGCTTTTACTGCAAAGAACTCTTACTATTGCAGTATTTCTTTTCTGGTTAAGTACAATTTTGTCACACATTTATGTATACATTGAATAACTGGACTGTAGCTCCATGCATCTCATTCTTGTACCATATTTTTGAAAATGTGGTTGTGCCCTGATGGTTTGGGATTTTTAAGTAGTTAATTCACTGATTAGCACTTTTTATACTAGTTCATAATTTAAGTATACTTAGTATATCAGTTTCACAATATGAAAAAGATGTGGAGAGATTTTGGGCATTATGCTGAAACAGTTGTTTCTTGTTCTACTCCACCCAAGAATGACTGTATACTTCACATAGAGTATCACAGTCTCAAACACTGGTTTTGGCTATGGCTGTGACATATACATCTTTCTATAGCCTATCTGAGGAAGTGCAAATAAGTCTGTGTTAGCTTGTGGTACCCTGCTATTTTGTTAATGGCTTGTTTCAACTTCTGTATCTTTAAAATGTAATTTAGTCTTATTCCAGATGAAAAGGTATCGAGAAAAAACCAAATCATCATCCCAAAGTCCTGGCTTTGGAAATAATTGTTGGATGAATTTTGGAAATTTTAACATTCCTTTATATTCATATGTGAATGGTATGCTGGTGATGGTTATAAATACTGAGGTACTTATAACTGTTGTGAGAGAATGCACACTGAACTGTTTTGCTATAGAGAGGATAGCCTTAGAACATGGTGACAGAATGAGCGAAAGCTTCCAACTTGCTTCTTCCAGTGATCAGGTGCTTCCTTTCTCAGAGTTTACATGGACATAGCAATATCTATGACAGTATCTCCTGCTTAGGCATTCTTTATAAGAAGGTAATCAAAGCCATTCTGGTCTGGACTTTTCCTATGAATTTTAGTTATTCCTGGGCTCCGAGCAGTTTGAATACTAGTACAATATTTGAGACTCTTGCCTCTCTGTGGGGTTTTGCAGCACACTGAGAAAAGTGCCCTATATTCCTGGCACTGAATGCGTTTTGAGGTCTTCAATGAAAATGCTATTGCTGTTCTAGCACCAACCTATGCTGAAATGGCACCAGCAATGCTCTACCCCCCCCCCCAGTGCTCCAAATGTTTCTCTTTTCAAAAAGATGTATGTCTTCTGTAGACTTCTTTTTATCTTTTGTATCCAAAAGAAAACACTATAAATGTTAAGGTGGCTGAAGGAACTGCTCCTTAGCTCTTGAATGGGAAATCATGTTATTAAAATCAAACTCTTGCAATCTTTTTATTTTGTACATGCCATTGTTGGCTCATGGGATCTGGCCTTTTTGACTTTCTTAGCTTGAGATGAAAGTTTTATTTGATTTCTGAGGTACATAACAATTCTGCCCCCCCTAAAAGAAATTCTAGAGCAGTTTAAGAGTTATGCTGTTCCTGCAGACCAGATATCTGAGGGTTCCTCACTTTTTAAAATAACTTCTACACTCGTGAAACTAAAATGAGTTGGGTGATACCTCACTCCTACATTGTCTCCTTTTGCATGATCAGTATGAATGTCTAGCAGCAGGAATTTCCGCTATGCTTGCACCTGAAGAGGGCAGGTCGATTCTTGGTAACAGGCAGTTTGGTTTACAATGTAGACACTCCTTTGCTAATTGTGATGTATGGCAGTGGGACTGATTTGTAATAAAAATGTTATTTAATCTGTCTTTGTATTTTGATACTTGAACTATTTCCTTTTTATTTTCTGTATATAAAAATTGTTAAATCTGTCCAGTTTTTTGTGGTACCAAACATAACCAATCTGTGCAACAACATAGACTGACCTCACTACAACAAGGCGAGACTGTAAATATTCCTGGGCTTCCAGCAGTCGTTTTGTTGTTTGTTTTTCATAATTGTATGACTTAGAGCAGACTAAATTAATAAAATTAGACACAACATCTCTCTGTATGGGTTGATGTGGTATACTGGTCTGTATTGTTTATTAACAAGGCTTAATCCTGAATATGCTTGTATATCTAGTTTCACTGAAATTAATTACCTTCTACATTAATGGCTACAAGATCAGGTCCCTAGTTTTGCCCTTCCCATTTGATGGAACATGCACCAGCTAGTCTAAAAACACAAGACAACATTCTGAGCTGTTTAAAGGTTTACTGCGGCAAACTTGGCATTGTCAGTTGGTATTTATGTAACTGTATCCCACAGCTTCAATAGTCCAGCTGTATGAGTGCTTTAGGTATCACAGCACAGAGCAGGACAGCTGCTCACTTGATTGCAGTGGATTTTGAGCCAAAGCACAGTTTGAACAATTGCCAGTTTTTTTCTCCCCCTCTCCCTGCCTTTGCGTGTGCTGCTTGTTTTAGATTGTTAATGGGAATCTGTCCCTGCTTCAGATTTTCCCTCTGGAAGCAGCAATTTCTTCAGTATCCCTGAGTAGTAGGGACCAAACACCTGTCTGTTGTGATGAATCAAACTGCCAAACCTCTGGCCCACTTCCAGTAATTCTTCTTGAATAGGAGCAAGGCCTTGGGGTAGATTCTTAGCGTTCTGGCCACCAGGATACAAACAAAGCCTAAGAAAAGTTTGGATCCGTTGCTCTGTAGGAATTAAAACAGATTTAGAAAAAGACCTGATTCCTGTAACTTATTCATGTTAGGGCTCCCTAGTTAGCTGAAAAATCACAAGGCAGTTAGGATAATAAAAGGTGAAGGGACAGGAATAGAACTTTTCATAGAAACAAGTGGGTGGTGTTGTACAAAATCATTATACAGATGATGTTGATATGCAATTAAGATATTCATTGTGACTGCAGTATTCATTTAATCACAATGGCATGTAAATGGCCTCTTGTAAGCAATTTTACATGAGGTGTATCATTAATTCCACTATGTAATTGTAATTTGATTATTAATTATTAAATTTGTACACCACCCTTAATCAAACATCACAAGGCCGTTCAACATAAAAATACAAAATGAGAACACAAAATACATAACAAGAATAAAAACCCCTCCCACAAACCCATTTAAAAGGCCATAGAATGTTCAGTCAGCTGGTGCCTAAAGATAAGTAAGGACGATGCCAGGCAAGCCTCCCAAGGGAGGGTGTTCCACAAATGGAGTCACCACAGAAAAGGCCCATTCTTGTGTTGCCGCCCTCTAGGCCTCTCGTGGAGGGGGCACTCAAAAAAGGGCCTCAGATTATCATTGCAGGGGTCAAGTTGTGGAGAGGGGTCCTTGAGATATTGTGGTCCTGAGCCGTTTAAGATTTTATAGGTCAAAACCAGCACTTCGAATTGGACCTGGAAACCAATTGGCAGACAGGGCTGTCTTGCCCATAGGCACTAGGGGTGCAGGGCTCTCGGGATCTCAGGGGCACCAGGCTGAGAGTCCGGGGCCTGAGAGCTGAGTCTGGGGAAGAGTCCGTCCATCCGTTGGAGTGCCGCAACGGGCTCTTCTGCTGCAGGCAGCTCTGCGCCGCGAGTTCAGGGGCAACTGAGCCAGCGAGATGCTGAGGCGGGCGGCCAGCTCCGCACCCCTGCGCACCTGGGACTGGGCAACCTGGGGGGAGGCACCGGGCAGATCTTTGCACTCTGGCACCGCATATGCTTACGACAGCTCTGCAGACAGTGCTGTCGGGTCAGGATTAGAGTTAAACTGCTCAGACTGCCCTGCCTGGTGAACAACCTGATCACCGAATTCTACAACAGCTGAAGTTTCCAAACCATCTTCAGAGGCAGCCCAATATATAATGCTTTGCAGTAATCTAACCTAGAGGTTACCGGAGCAACAGACTACAAAAGAGGCTATCTGTGTTCAGATAGGGGAGCAGCTGGGCTACCAGCCAAAGCTGATGGAAGGCACTTCGCACCACCAAGGCCACCTGAGTCTCAAGCAACAGCAATGGATCCAGAAGAACCTCCAAGCTGTGTACCCACTCCTTCAGAGAGAGTGTAACCCCATCAAGCAGGCCACCAATCTAGGGAACCAGCCAATAATAGTGCCTTAATCTTATCTGGATTGTGCATCAGTATATTGGCTCTCATCCAGTCCATTACTGAGACAACAGTCCAGCAAATCCACAGCGACACCTGCAGATGTAGAGAAGTAGACCTGTGTGTCATCAGAACATTACTGACAACATACTCTAAAACTACGGATGACCCCACACAGCAATTTCATGTAAATGTTAAACAGCATGCAGGCTATAATCAAACCCTAAGGAACCCCGCAGTGAAGGCTCCATGGGGCTGAAGACCACTCCACAAGCATTACCCTCTGGAAACAACTATCCAAGCAGGACCAGAAACACTGCAAAGCAGTGCCACCCACCCCTTTCTCAGACTGCCATTTCAGAATAATACCAAGGTCAATAGTATCTCAAAGATAATCAACATTTCCCTGTCTTTCACTTAACAGAGATCATCATACAGGGTGACCAAAGCTGTTTCTGTGCCAAAACTGGACCTAAACCTCAATTGAAATGGATCTAGAAAATCACTTTCCTCTGAAAGTGCCTGGATCTGGTATGCAACCACCCACTCAAAAACTCTGCTGAAGAAGGGGATACTGGCCAGTAATTAGATTTTCCAAATCCAGGGAAGGTTTCTGGAGGAGTAGCACTACTTGAGGTAGTGCTACAAGCAGATTGGGACCACCCCCTTTCACAAGGAGGCATTTATCACCTCCCAGACTAAGCCAACTGTCCTGCCTGCTAGTTTTTATCAGCCAAGAGGGGCAAGGGTTCAGAGTGCAACTGGCCACCCTGACCGATCCAAGCACCTTGTGCACATCCTCGAGTCTTAAGTGAAGCATCCAACATAACAAGACTAGACAGTGCTCTGGAAAACTTTCATTTGTCACAGTTAAGGTCCCAGTGGATGCAAGCGATTTTATCCTCAAAATAATTTGCAAACAAGTCACAGCGAGCTACCAATGGTTCTTTCACCTCCTTTGGGGCAGACTGTAAAATGCCCTGTACTACCTAGAATAACTGCTGGACGGCACAATGAGAATGCAGTGGAGGCATGTAGTATATTATATGATACTAACGTATATATTGTCACAGGTGATTCCAGGGTAACAATATATGAAATGCACTATAACAAAAAATTGCAGTTAAAATATCGTAATGCAATACACACTCTGCCTTTTCATACTCAAGTGTGATATTACATTCAAAATATGCAAAAACTCATGACTCACCAATTAGAATCCGTACTGCATTGTCCTTCTCTGCTAGACTCGTGAGTTGGCCTTTAAGTGAAGCAGCCTTGTCGGTGCTGAGAACAGGATACCCCAACTGCAGGAGAATGCTATTAACTTCCTCATGCATTTGATTGCTGATATCCATTAAAACATCTTCTAACCTAAGCCACACAGAGATGGGGCCATGTTAATCTGACAGGTCTTTGAAATTGAACTTTATATATGCATAATAGCAGAGAAGTGGTCAACCTGCTGTAATCCTATAGAATTAAGTCAAACCTTGCCTGCAGTAGGCAACAACTAGCCTGCAATATTTATGATGTAACCTTCTCTCCCCCCCTTGACACAGAAGCTATATGAGCAGTTGTGCCCCTAGTTTGGCTTATACTGAACTCCTGTTCAGTCCTCTGCCTTTCTCTCTCTGCTATATTATCGTTACAACATACAATTTATTTATGCCTCAAGTGAAGTGGGCATGCTTTCTCCTTGAATAAGAATAGGAGACAACCTTCATCAAAAGGACTGACACAGGTTCTCACTGCCTGTTCATAAATAGCATGAAGAGGCATTAGATTAACTCTGGATTTTCTAGGTGCCCACAAGCAGCCTACATGAGGCTGGGCTTGGGTGAGTATCTCTCCTGCCTTCAACACCAATAATATAAAAACATTACCTTGCGTCAGGAAGTCCTTCCAGAAGGGCTTTTATTACCCGTTTTAGCCTATCTCCACATCCTGGTGAGCTGAACACTCTTCCACATGTACTGCTGCTCACTAGTAGGACTGCAGCAATAATGGCTAGCTGATTCACTTTCATCTGAAGGGCATCCAGGCGGGCTTTGTCCATCAACATAGTCTGCAAAGAAATAACAGTATAAACCAGTGGGTTACTATGCAGATTTCTTTAGCACTTGAGATGCATCTTATGCTACTGGAGTAAAAGGAAATATGCCCAAGGTAAGCTGGTACATTCCCTGCTACTGAAGGCTGTGGGTTGTCGTGTGAGCAACGAACAGACAGAAAATGGGTCATTGCATTTCTGTGTTTTGCTGCCTAACTCGTAGCCAACTAGTGTGCCACAATGTGGCCTTATAGTGTTATCTTAAGACCTGTTTCTGAAAATGAATTATTATTATTTCTGACTCATAAGGTGCCTTTTACCTCAGGATATTCTCTTCCAGGCTCCCAATGCAGCAAGTCCATGTATGCTTGGTTTAGCACAGCTGTGGGACTATGGACAGATAACACTTCTCTAGCAGCTGGAGAGGAGGGTGGAACAGATGATCCTTTGGTCTCAGAGGTGGATGAGGAGGGTAGCAGATCAGAGGTTGATATTTCAGCTGCTGCCTTGCGCAACCACTCAGTTGTACAAGTGAGGCCACCTAAAGTGTAACATTAGAGAAATGGAGATTTGGAGGAAAAAACAAGAAGTGTAGGCTGGTCCTTTCTCGTGTTTATTTGCACCTTACTGGCAACAAATAATCATTGCATTTTGCCTTTTTCTTAAATAAATAACATGGTGCAAAAAAACAAACAAAAAAACCACCAGTGAAAAGTTAAGAGTAAAACAGTTCTTAATGAGGGCACATTTATGGAAGCTAACAGGAAATTAAGACTGCAAAAAGGGAGGTGGTTAATCAAATATTGTCCCTTTTACTTATAGTAATCTTCAGATATAACTTTGCGCTAGGTTTCATGAGTACATAACATTTGTTTTCATTAGGAGCACCCCAGGGGCTCACTTGCTTCTCCCTCCACCTTCTCTCACATAAATATTCTCCTCTCTCCAAAACTGAAGCGAGTGATGGGAGAGGTACTGTTACCATTACATTACCTACATTTTTACTAACAAAACTAGCACTAAAGCAGTTTGCCAACCCACTTCTGACAATTCTGGTTTTTTATTATTTGTTTTATAAATTTTTATACTGCTAAATAAAAAAAGAGAATTTTATCAAAACAGTGTTCATGAAATCAAAATTAAAAACATAATGAAAATACCAATGCAACACCAGTCCTAATTATCATTAAAATTGATGGGGGGTGCCCATCTCAGAAGAGGGGAAACCATAAAACGTACAATATCCCCTCAAACCCCATATCATAATTTGGCAAGCAGAGAATCTATGTGGTAACAGAAGTAAAGTTCTATCTTCCAGAAAAGTTTCAGGTATAAACTGGGATTTTAAAACTTAAACGTTTCCCCTTTGCTTATGTGTACCTGTGTTTAAGAAGTGCCTTGGATGTGGTTGTGGCATGTGTTAACCCTCTGCTCTAGTCTGCAGCAGAGACTATTTTACAATCATATTTGATACACACCTGGTAGCTTCTTCAGGAGCTCCTGGAATTTTTTCCTTTCATACTCAACAGAATGCTCTTGGAGATGGGGTCGAAGACTTTGTATGGTAAAATTTACCATATCCATTTTCATTAGATTCAGAACTCTGAAGATCTCTCTACCGTAGGCAACAGGAACAAAGTAAACATTTAACTACCCAATCTAGGAAATCGTACTAAAGAGCAAAAACCAAACCTGTTACCACTGATGAATGAGCTTCTTTAGACTACTATGGTGATCACAGAACTAGTGTAGCATAAACAGAAGCACAACTCAGGAAGAGGAAGATGCTGTTCCCAGGTATACCAAAACAAAATTTGATTAGACATTTTTTTAAAAAATTACCCAATAGCTAAGGAGACATAGTGCTATGCCACGGAGCAATTACATATTAAAAGCTTGTCTTAGAATGTAGATTTAGTTCTACCTTGCAGTAAAGGATTGAAAGGCATGACCTTTTGCTCTTTGTCATCTGTGATTCTCTGTCTTTTTGGTTATAATGCTAGTTTTTGTGTGATGTGCACTAGCAGCAGCAAGCATGACAATAAGGAGACTGTAGGCTTTCACTTTCTCTGTTAAATTAACCAGAGTTTCTTTATATCCACACTGGGGGAAAGGAGTGGGGGTTTTGGTTGGGGCAAACTATAGTTTGTTCAAACAAGTCAGGATCAGTTTGGTTTATGACTCTGGCTTGTTAACAAATTAACCAAATTTCTTCCATGGACAAGACAAGAAACATGGTTACAGTTGTGCCAAAGGAAGAGAGGGAAGTAAGGAACATGTGAGTTTCTGGCTCGCTGCTGCTTGTGTATACTACAATAAACTGTGCTTTATGGGTTACATCCTAACCTACTGTATGACATGTTTTAGTGATGAAGACAATGGTCTGAATATCAATATTTATTTACCCCTGGAATTGTTAAGGAAAGCCAAATGATGAATTTAGTTTAAAATTATTTATTTCCATCACACATCACACATGAAATGATAGGTGATTTATAAAACTGATTTATAAAATCAAACCCCAAGGAGATCGAATAACAGATGTTGTACTCCCAAGGGTAGCAAAATGATGCATCTTCCTTTAGGATAAATTCAGTAAAGGATATATTACTTTTAGAAAATTACCTTTGTCCAAGCCAATGGTGCCCACCTGAGCAAATGAACTGGGTCTGCCATGACTCGTAGTCTCTGTATCTCCTCATCTCTAACAGGTGCACAGAGCATTGCCATTGTACCTAAGATGTAAGCGGTGAGGTTGGGGATATCTAAAGCACCATGCTCAGCCTCCTGTTTTATCAGCTCCATGTCCAGAGTTTCTTCAATCTGACTTTGCAGAAGATGTTGTCGGGGCAGGAGCAAGGACAGTAGGGTCTACATAAGAATAAAGTGTTGCCGTTTTTAATAACCTTATTGATTTTCATTTGCTATGTTCAAAACCCTATAAGACTATAACCGAATACAGCCATACCTCTTGTTACGTTTGCATCAGGTTGCGTGTTTTCAGGTTGCGTCCTGCGGCGACCCGGAAGTACCGGAAAGGGTTACTTCCAGGTTTCGCTGCTTGAGCATGCACAGACGCGCAAAATGACATCACGTGCATGCACAGAAGTGGCAAATCGCGACCCGCGCACACGCGGGTTGTGTTCTGCTCATGTTGCAAATGGGGCTCCGGAACGGATCCCGTTCACAACCAGAGGTACCACTGTAAAGTAAAAAACAGAACAAGTCCATATATATGGATTTTATAAACAAAACTAATGTTATACAAATAAGTATACCAAGTTTTCTCACGTCATATGTATATCACAAAAATAGCATAATAAATGTGCAAAAGTATCTACAACATATGTTTCATTATTAGTGGTCAATGTATGAGTTCTTGGTTTATGAATTGGTTTAAACAATTAGGAAGAAGAAGAAGGGAGGAAGTGGGAGAGTGGGGAGTGTTGGGTGGGGTGGGGTGGGGTTGGGTGGTTATGCTTCTATTATCCTACTTAGCGTGTGCGAGGGGTTGTGTCAGCGTTACTTGTATGGGTTCTTTTACTATTCACATGCTGTATTTCCTTGGTGGTGAGAGAGGTTGGGTGTGGCTTAGGGTGTGGTTGGTTGTCGTTGGTTGGCTGTGGTGAGAATTGTTTTTGTGTGTGAGTGGGGTGTGTGTATTTTTGAATCAGGTTAGCCAGATTGATTTGTATGCTGTCAGGGGATTCGTGTTGTTGTCTTCTTGGGCTGTGTGTGTGATAAAGGGGAACCAAACCAGGGTGAAGGTGTCTTCTTCTATTTGTCCCTGTGTCAGTTTCAGTTTATTGGTTAGTTTTTCTAATAAGGTTGTTTCCCATACTATTTGATACCATTGGTCCATGCTTACTCCTGATAGGTCTCTCCAGTGTCTGGCTATGATGTTTCTCGCTGCTGAAAGTAGGTGGGTTATGAGCTAGGACAAGTCCCTATATAAAACAAAACCCGTTCTGGAAACAACAACACATTCAGCTCAGACAAACTTATACTGAATGCATAAATAAATCTTATAGCTTCTCAAACGGAAAGTTAAGGTGGAAGCATACATAGTAAAAAATCAAAAGAATTTTAAACCTTGCAATTGTCTAATAAAATAGAATACAGTTTGGAAACCAAGCCCATTGTCCTGTTCTTTGCACCAAGAAAAATGTTTTTCTACAAGCAAATGTTCAAACTGATTGCAAACCTGAAGTTTGAGAACATACACAATTGGGAACAGTTACACAGCTATAGCAGCTACATAGCTTAATCGCTAATCACAGCTTGAAGTGTGCATGGGAAGGAATAGTGAGTGGTTTCACAATTTTCCAGACTACCTTGCTTTTGCACATGGCTAACCAGAGACGCGGGTGGCGCTGTGGGTAAAAGCCTCAGTGCCTAGGGCTTGCCGATCAAAAGGTCGGCGGTTTGAATCCCCGCGGCGGGGTGCGCTCCCGTTGCTCGGTCCCAGCGCCTGCCAACCTAGCAGTTCGAAAGCACCCTCGGGTGCAAGTAGATAAATAGGAACCGCTTACTGGCGGGAAGGTAAAACAGTGTTTCCGTGTGCTGCGCTAGCTCGCCAGATGCAGCTTTGCCACGCTGGCCACGTGACCCGGAAGTGTCTCCGGACAGCGCTGGCCCTCGGCCTCTTAAGTGAGATGGGCGCACAACCCTAGAGTCTGTCAAGACTGGCCCGTACGGGCAGGGGTACCTTTACCTAACCAGAGACAATAATTATGAATGGTTGGCTGTACTTTTGCTATGCGCGCAAGTGTGAATAACACGGCAGAAAAATATGGAGGGCGGGGGGGGGACCCAACCCATGTTTGTCAGCCTGATTGCACATAACTGTGTGACAAATATTAGCAAGTGGGATGTCTGGAAAAATATTTCCCTACTATAGGCAAATGACAGTCAATAAATCTTAAAGTCTTAAATTCTCAAGCAATATTAGGGCTGCTATATGTCCCGGACATTACCAGGATTTCAAAAGTGGAATTGACAACCGGGGGTGGGGCGGTCTTCCTTTAAAAAGCTCAATACCTTTCATAGTGTCTTGGTTTTTTTGAAATATGGCAACCCTAAGCAACATTAGTTACTGGTTTTGGAAATCTCACTTTTTCTTCTTTACATATTACCACATATATTGTTAATGTAACAATTTATTTATCACAAAGGTCAAGCTGTGTATGCTATAAATAATGAAGTCTCAAACATACACAAACATCTCACTCACCTCTTTGATTTCTTGTAGCAGCTTGATAGCATGGGAATAGTCTGGTGGCGTTTTGGAGAGCTGTTCTCTCAGAATGTCCCAAAAAGCTTTATGCAATGTCTCTTTCACTCTGCTTTCCAAACTGTGAGTCAAAAACAGTTGCTATTAACATATTTCCACTTACATTTGATATGAATGATCCATAGTGAAGCCTTGGATATTTGTTTTTTGAATCAGGGACCCCTGACAGTTAAAGTTCACTCGCGGACGACTCTGGGGTTGCGGCGCTCATCTCGCTTTACTGGCCGAGGGAGCCGGTGTACAGCTTCCGGGTCATGTGGCCAGCATGACTAAGCTGCTTCTGGCGAACCAGAGCAGTGCACAGAAATGCCGTTTACTTTCCCACCGGAGCGGTACCTATTTATCTAGTTGCACTTCATGCTTTCGAACTGCTAGGTTGGCAGGAGCAGGGACTGAGCAATGGGAGCTCACCCTGTCACGGGGATTTGAACCGCCAACCTTCTGATCGGCAAGCCCTAGGCTCAGTGGTTTAACCCACAGACCACCCGCTCACTCACTCTCAATTGAGCAGTTAAATAGGACATCTTGGACGGAGATCACTTTGGGCAAGACATGTAAGAAAATGTGTATGTACAAACACAATACACCATTTTTTAAAAAGCTTGTGAAAAATCAATAAATAAGTTTTTTTAATTAAAAAAGATTACACAATCTTTCTTAATTTTTCAAATCCACATCCTTTTACCAACAATATCCTTCTAGATTTAACAGGAAACTAAAATAAAACCAGGAAAATAACCAGGAAAATAAAACCTACCTGTTTGGTAAGAAATTCACCTCTTGCAATCTGAAGTCATGGTTTACTACAATTTCATGTGCTATGGTCATTTTCGAGACTTCATTGGCTGTTTCCATGAGTTCTGACACAGAAAGAATTTGGGGAGGACTGGCTGCATAAAAATAAAACAGAACGGCACTTCGTTTACCCATCAAAGGGGGAAAGATTATTTATATAGGAAAGGAAAATGCAACTATTTATTTTAGAGTAGACCAATGTAAAAAGACATGCACTATTTGTAACCCGCCAAGGCAATATCACCCATGTATTTTTGATACATACTGTTTTTGCAGTCCTAGGCAAATTATAAAAACAGGGTTGTCTATATACTACTTGGTAGCTCATAAGTTGTGAAGGCCTGAATTAAATCACCCAATTTACTATGAATGTTCTTAAAAACAGAAAAGGGGGGGTTGCCCAGCATCACTTGCAAAATCATGAAACTTGCAAAAAGGAATGTGCCATTCCCAACTGGATGTCATAAATACATTTGCTTGACAGTTGCTGCCACTTAAGAATACTTGTCTGGATGTACCAATAATATGGGACAGCACCAAGGCTTAGTAGTGGAGCAAAGCTTAGCATAAAGAGGATTCCACATTCAATTCCTAGTGCCTTCATTGAAAAAGAAATTCATGTAGCATGACTGTGAAACGCCCCAGTCAGAGAACTCTGAAGCCAGTCAGAGCAGCAAGTACTGAGCTAGATGAAACAATGAGTCAGCTCGTTATAATGCAACTTGTTCAAATGTCAAATCCCCAATATATTAAATTTGTATTCCAACCTTAATTTGAAGATCACAGGGTGCTTTACTATACAAAAACACAAAAAGTACATAACATGGTAACAAACAAAAACAATACCCCCACTCAGTCTGGATAGAAAATTTATATAAAGCAACTCCCTCTCTTCAACTCTCAAGTCTGTTCTGATGCTGCCCTGGGTACCCAGGTGGCCACAGCTGGGTGAGACCAACTCTACCCTGCTCACCCACGCAAGTCTCAGTAATACAGACCAGATGAGCCTCCTCATCCACAATCAGATCACGGATGAGAGAGATCTTATTCAGAGCCAACCTGGCATGCAGCAGCAGCAGCAGTAGTCCCAAAGGCTGGGTGATAAGACAAGTGCAATTCCCCAATTATATTATCTCACTTGATAATAATGTGAAAAATAATGACAATAACTTTGGATCTTCTAATACATATTAAGCTTTGTTGTTTTGCAATTGAAATTCAAATTATTTTTCAGCATATTATTTTTTGAATGTGTGAAAAATAAACAAGACACTGCTTCACATTTGCCCCAAACTCTTTGTTAATTCCCTTTTGTATATAGGCATCCCTCCACTTATGCATGTTCTACTTGTGTGTGACATGTATACGCACAGCACTGGGAAATAATTAAATTCAATTCATACCTGGAAATGGCAGGAGAGAGCTGGAAAGTCCTTGTGGCTCGCAAGGAGACCCTCCCCAGAGCCCAAAAAGGATGTTATTGAGGGCAGAGGAAGCCCTGAAGAGCCTGAAAGCGCAGCAGGGATGTGCAGGCTAGAGCAGCAGTAGCCACTTTCCTACACGTCCTCCAGCTGGTCCCAGAGTTTCAGTTGTAGTTGTGGGTATTTTTTGATACGGTATTTTTGGTATGGATGAATAGTAGTAGAGAGCATTTAAAGGGTGTTTAGAGAGTGCTCCCCACTTTATGTGATTTCACTCATGTGCTTGGGGCCCCAGAATGTAACCACCATGTTAAGTGGGGAGTTGCCTGTAATTTATCTTGAGTTGGCAATTTTGTTCTAAATATAAATGACACATATTTTTTTCTAGCAATCATAATTGGACATACAAGGTGGGGTGTCAGGTGGGCAGAGGCTAGGCATGTCTCCGCCATGGCTGTCTTCATGGTCCCTTACTCTTCTAGGATTACAGTCTATGTTCTGAGAGTCACTGCTGTCACTTGAGGTGGTTTTAGGATTAGGCATCTTGTTCCTAGTAGAAAACATAGCAGTAACAAAATGTTGAGGTGAACTATCAGATCAACTTCTAAATGCTGTGAGATATCAGTTTTAATGCACCCAGGCTTGGCAAATGGTTATTGAAAATGTACTCCTTCCTATAACAAGTGGTCACCATTAACTCAATATATCTTGGCAGTTAATTTTATTATTTGTACCACAAATATGTAGCAGTCTACTTTTCAACCTGTCCCTGTGCTCCACTTCTTCATGTGTACCATTTAAGTTGCTTTGAGATGCTTTTGTAAAGCAACTGATAAGCTTTATAAATAAAGCATTTAGCATGTCTGCCTGGAAAACTGAGTTTTGTTCACCAGTGGAATCTAGACACATGCAAAAAATGTTGTGAAAATGCTTTTTAAAAAATGTTTTCAAAAATATATTGCATTTGCCATATCTCACCTTCACCATCTAATGTCACATTTGTATAATGCACTTTACAACACACTTAAAATGTTTTATTTGCAGCTGTATAGTTGAGTCCACCATTACTTGCCTACTTGCCACTCCCTTTAGTTTTTATTTTATTTTATAAAGCTGTACATGCACATGTATGGTGTTGTTTAGTCGTTTAGTCGTGTCCGACTCTTCGTGACCCCATGGACCAGAGAACGCCAGGCACCTCTGTCCTCTACTGCCTCCCGCAGTTTGGTCAAACTCATGCTGGTAGCCTCGAAAACACTATCCAACCATCTCGTTCTCTGTCGCCCCCTTCTCCTTGTGCCCTCCATCTTTCCCAACATCAGGGTCTTCTCCAGGGAGTCTTCTCTTCTCATGAGGTGGCCAAAGTACTGGAGCCTCAGCTTCACAATCTGTCCTTCCAGTGAGCACTCAGGGTTGATTTCCTTCAGTATGGAGAGGTTTGATCTTCTTGCAGTCCATGGGACTCTCAAGAGTCTCCTCCAGCACCATAATTCAAAAGCATCAATTCTTCGGCGATCAGCCTTCTTTATGGTCCAGCTCTCACTTCCATACATCACTACTGGGAAAACCATAGCTTTAACTATACGAACCTTTGTTGGCAAGGTGATGTCTCTACTTCTCAAGATGCTGTCTAGGCCTGTCATTGCCCTTCTCCCAAGAAGCAGGCGTCTTTTAATTTCGTGGCTGCTGCCACCATCTGCAGTGATCATTGAGCCCAAGAAAGTAAAATCTCTCACTACCTCCATTTCTTCCCCTTCTATTTGCCAGGAGGTGATGGGACCAGTGGCCATGATCTTCGTTTTTTTGATGTTGAGCTTCAGACCATATTTTGCGCTCTCCTCTTTCACCCTCATTAAAAGGTTCTTCAATTCCTCCTCACTTTCTGCCATCAAGGTTGTGTCATCTGCATATCTGAGGTTGTTGATATTTCTTCCGGCAATCTTAATTCCGGCTAGGGATTCATCCAGCCCAGCCTTTCGCATGATGAATTCTGCATATAAGTTAAATAAGCAGGGAGACAAAATACAGCCTTGTCGTACTCCTTTCCCAATTTTGAACCAATCAGTTGTTCCATATCCAGTTCTAACTGTAGCTTCTTGTCCCACATAGAGATTTCTCAGGAGACAGATGAGGTGATCTGGCACTCCCATTTCTTTAAGAACTTGCCATAGTTTGCCGTGGTCGACACAGTCAAAGGCTTTTGCATAGTCAATGAAGCAGAAGTAGATGTCTTTCTGGAACTCTCTAGCTTTCTCCATAATCCAGCGCATGTTTGCAATTTGGTCTCTGGTTCCTCTGCCTCTTCTAAATCCAGCTTGCACTTCTGGGAGTTCTCGGTCCACATACTGCTTGAGCCTTCCTTGTAGAATTTTAAGCATAACCTTGCCAGCGTGTGAAATGAGTGCAATTGTGCGGTAGTTGGAGCATTCTTTGGCACTGCCCTTCTTTGGGATTGGGATGTAGACTGATCTTCTCCAATCTTCTGGCCACTGCTGAGTTTTCCAAACTTGCTGGCATATTGAGTGTAGCACCTTAACAGCATCATCTTTTAAAATTTTAAATAGTTCAGCTGGAATACCGTCACTTCCACTGGCCTTGTTATTTGCAGTGCTTTCTAAGGCCCATTTGACTTCACTCTCCAGGATGTCTGGCTCAAGGTCAGCAACCACACTACCTGGGGTATACGGGACATCCATTTCTTTCTGGTATAATTCCTCTGTGTATTCTTGCCACCTCTTCTTGATGTCTTCTGCTTCTGTTAGGTCCTTTCCACTTTTGTCCTTTATTATGGAAATCTTTGTACGAAATGTTCCTTTCATATCTCCAATTTTCTTGAACAGATCTCTGGTTCTTCCCATTCTATTGCTTTCCTCTATTTCTTTGCATTGCTCGTTTAAGAAGGTCTTCTTGTCTCTCCTTGCTATTCTTTGGAAATCTGCATTCAATTTCCTGTATCTTTCACCATCTCCCTCGCATTTTGCTTGCCTTCTCTCCCCCGCTATTTGTAAGGCCTCATTGGACAGCCACTTTGCTTTCTTGCATTTCCTTTTCATTGGGATGGTTTTCGTTGCTGCCTCCTGTATAATGTTACGAGCCTCCATCCATAGTTCTTCAGGCACTCTGTCCACCAAATCTAAATCCTTAAACCTGTTCCTCACTTCCACTGTGTATTCATAAGGGATTTGACTTAGATTGTATCTTACCGGCCCAGTGGTTTTTCCTACTTTCTTCAGTTTAAGCTTGAATTTTGCTATAAGAAGCTGATGATCTGAGCCACAGTCAGCTCCAGGTCTTGTTTTTGCTGACTGTATAGAGCTTCTCCATCTTTGGCTGCAGAGAATATAATCAATCTGATTTCGATGCTGCCCATCTGGTGATGTCCATGTGTAGAGTCGTCTCTTGTGTTGTTGGAAAAGCGTGTTTGTGATGACCAGCTTGTTCTCTTGACAGAACTCTGTTAGCCTTTGCCCTGCTTCGTTTTGATCTCCAAGGCCAAACTTGCCAGTTGTTCCTTTTATCTCTTGACTCCCTACTTTAGCATTCCAATCCCCTATGATGAGAAGAACATCCTTCTTTGGTGTCACTTCTATAAGGTGTTGTAAGTCTTCATAGAATTGGTCGATTTCAGTTTCTTCAGCACCAGTAGTTGGTGCATAAACTTGGATTACTGTGATGTTAAAAGGTCTGCCTTGGATTCGTATCGAGATCATTCTATCATTTTTGAGATTGCATCCCAGTACAGCCTTCGCCACTCTTTTGTTGACTATGAGGGCCACTCCATTTCTTTTACGGGTTTCTTGCCCACAGTAGTAGATATGATGGTCATCCGAACTGAATTCACCCATTCCCGTCCATTTTAGTTCACTGATGCCCAGGATGTCAATATTTATTCTTGCCATCTCATTTTTGACCACCTCCAACTTACCCAGGTTCATGGTTCTTACATTCCAGGTTCCTATGCAATATTTTTCTTTACAGCATTGGACTTTCCTTTCGCTTCCAGGCATATCCGCAACTGAGCGTCCTTTCGGCTTTGGCCCAGCCGCTTCATCAGCTCTGGATCTACTTGTACTTGCCCTCCGCTCTTCCCCAGTAGCATGTTGGACGCCTTCCGACCTGAGGGGCTCATCTTCCAGCGTCATAACTTTTATATGCCTGTTGTCTTTGTCCATGGAGTTTTCTTGGCAGGGATACTGGAGTGGCTTGCCGGTTCCTCCTCCAGGTGGATCACGTTTGGTCAAAACTCTCCACTATGACCTGTTCATCTTGGGTGCCCTGCTCGGCATAGTTCATAGCTTCTCTGAGTTCTTCAAGCCCCTTCGCCACGGCAAGGCAGTGATCCATGAAGGGGACATGTATGGTAGGGGGATGTAAACAGTGGGACCAAAAGCCATGAAATGCAAGGAGTGTCATACTTTGCTTCCCTACAACCTGTTTAATTCCTTCTGATTTGATTGCACAAAGTTCATGGAATACCATATATGACTTTTGTTTGTTTACCAAGCATTCATTCGGATTTGTATGTAGAGATGTTACATTGTTAAGAAATATCCCACTTTCACACACATTTTCCTGATAGTTTTCTTAGCTCAAAAAATTCCAATGCGGGGAGGAGGTTTGTTGTGGTATGCAATTGTATCCCACCTACAAAATAGCAATTGTCTAGAAGTAGCCATAATAGACTGACCCTTGCAGTTTGTCTCATTTAGATTTTTTTAAGGCATCTATGAGCACTTCCAAACTGCCACTATTTTAGAGTGGAATTCAGTCATACAGGAAACTTCCAAATGACCTGTTATGTGTTCTTCTTGCTTTGTTTGCAGAGAGATTAGTTGAGATCAGCTATTCAATAACGAAAGTGAACCCTTAATCCTAACTAGCCCTTCTTGTGCCCCAAAACTATTTTATATTCGCAGTAGTTACAAGGAGTAGTTATTTTTAGCTGTTCCTATTTCATCTGTAAGCCGCCTTGAGCCCCTGTCAAGGGAGAAAGGCGGCGCATAAAAACTAAAATTAATAATAATAATTCGCTGGCCCATATAAATTTTCATAAGCAGGAATTGGGAGGGAAGCTGCAGTGCGGGCGGCGAGCGTCTCCCTACGTCTCCGCCCGGCGTCTGCGTGCCGAGTGAGGGGACAAGCGCGCAGGAGCGTCATGGGCGAAGGGCGAGCGGCCAAGGGCTGGGCGCTCCCTCACCTTCCCCGGGGAGGTGATGGGGAAAGGCGAGGCAGGGCAGGTGACCGGGCGGCGGTGGCAATGGGAGAGAGGGCAGCACGGCCGGTGTTCTCTGGCCGCCTCCAAACAGCCGCCGCCGCAGCAGCTTCTAAGGAGCCCGTTGGTGTTACCGCCCCTTCCTCCTCCTCCGGCAGATTCAAACTGGATGGAACCAAACACCTGCCGGCAGCGGGGTGGGGTGGAACAAGGTGTCGCGCCCCACAAAACCAAGAGAGGGCGCAAATGAGGAAAAACCCGACGTCTTCCTGTAAACCAAAAGTGTATTTTCTCATTTGCAGGATGAAACTGAAACTTTTCTCTCCCAAGGTTTGAGTAGACCATGACTACTCTCCCTTATTAACCCCCCTTAAATGGGCTATTCCATGCCTGGCCGTTGACGCGCATCCCTGAGGACCGAACCAATTGTCACAGAAATGAGAAGACATACACTACCCCCAATTAACATCCGTTAACGGTAATATTCTCCCGAAATTAGATAACTATCAGAATTTATTATTATAAGTTATCTAATCTATTTTTTCCCCACACTGCTGTTGGAATAGATGTCCACTTATTACAATCTATCTCCCCTCTCTCAGCATTAATGGGATACTCCTGAAAGAGGCTGCAGAATTAGCATATCAGAGGGGAGAATAACAGCGCCACCTAGTTTTAGGTGAGACATAAATACAGTACTGTAGTGCGAAAGAGTTGCGATGAGCTACAAGCATTGGAGGTTTATCGGCTGTGTGTGTTAAAGGTATTTAAAAACTGCATGTAGAACCTGCCCAGGTCGAAATTACCAGTGTTATTCAATTCAATAATGTAAGCAACAACAACAACAACAACAATCCTAATCTTCTCTCTGATAAATTGTGGAAATGCTGTAACAGGCATGGTGGGAGCATGGGAGACTTATGACTGGCTCTCAGTGTTTTAATTGAAAACCCTTTCTAATTATTTTTAAAATACCAAAATTAGAACGTCACGGATGTAGCACACCTGTTCCAAGTGATAATTCCACTGTGGAGGCCCTTGAGAGCATACCCTTATTGCAACAAAAGTGCTGTTTTACACTTATTCAACCAAGTGAAAAGTGTGACTTCATCTCCTGCTAGCTGTAAAATCCACCAGACACAATCAAGCTAAAGTTCAGCACATACAATACTGAACTGATTTCTCTGGGATAGAATTAAGAAGGTGCTCCCAGTACAATGATTTAGGCCTAAATACCCTTGATTTTGGCTTGACTGCTCAATCTGCTTCCATGTTGTTTCATTCATTCCACAGTGGTACCTCAGGTTACATACGCTTCAGGTTACAGACTCTGCTAACCCAGAAATCGTGCTTCAGGCTAAGAACTATGCTTCAGGATGAGAACAGAAATCATGTTCCGGCAGCATGGCGGCAGCAGGAGGCCCCATTAGCTAAAGTGGTGCTTTAGGTTAAGAACAGTTTCAGGTTAAGTACGGACCTCCGGAACAAATTAAGTACTTAACCCGAGGTACCACTGTATTGCACTCAGTGGTGTAGTGGAGCAGGAACAAGCGACTCCACTTGCTTTACAGCAGGGATGATGATGTTATCTCCTGGGGTGCCTTTTGGCAATCCTCTGCATGCTAAATAAGCAAACATTTCTGAGAAAGAAACCTTCCAAATAAACACAGCAGAGGAAGAGAAGGGTTACATTAGCATACATGGCTAATGATTAAACTGCCACTTCTATTTTGAAAAATCCCCTTGTTATAAGATAACAAGATGTCACAAAATAGCAAGCAAACTTTTGAGTTCACAAGAAGACTTAATCATGCTGGATGTCAAATAAAGCAAAGAAGGGGGTGGAATGCTGGTTTCTGATGGTAGCTTAGAGAAGGGAGCTTCGTGCATTGCTTCCTGCTTTGCTAGTTCCAGTTCTGACTGTTTCAGCCTCAGTGGTGGGGCAAAGAGCAACCACTCCATAGAGTGCCTCCCTTACTGATCTGGAAGTGGGGCAGATAACAATATCCAGGTAAGGGCTGGTCCTGACACATAGCTCTTTGCATAAGCTGGTAGCTTGATATCAACTGATATATTGTCCACATGACGCAGAAAGCTGTCTGTGGACAAATGCCGGCCTCCTCGGCCTGAAAGCGGTCATGAGTGCAGTAGCCCATAGTCAAATTTGACTGAACTTAACCATCCAGGGTCCTTTACCTATTATATTATGTAGTATGCATGGGAGCTTGTAAAGCTTTATTAAGTTGCAAGTACTAAACATGGAAGCATCAAATAATAAGATAAATGTTGGAAGTGTTGCTGTTAGAGCAGGGACTGCCATCATTTCACACATGGTTCTATTTTAAGGTAAAGGTACCCCTGCCCGACAGGGCCAGTCATGACCGACTCTAGGGTTTCGCGCTCATCTCACTCTAGAGGCCGGGAGCCGGCGCTGTCCGAAGACACTTCCGGGTCACGTGGCCAGCGTGACGAAGCTGCATCTGGCAAGCCAGCAGCAGTGCCGCACACGGAAACGCCGTTTACCTTCCCGTTATAAAGCAGCCCTATTTATCTACTTGCACTTAGGGGTGCTTTCGAACTGCTAGGTTGACAGGAGCTGGGACCGGACTACGGGAGCTCACCCCGCTGCGGGGATTCGAACTGCCGACCTTACGATCAGCAAGTACTAGGCACTGAGGTTTTACCCACAGCGCCACCCGCGTCCCAGTTCTATTTTACTCTTGTCTTAAAGAAATGCAGTTGTAACATGACTTGTATTTTGGTTGATGCAGCATAAATTTGGGAATCTTCATAATTTCTACACATTCCAGCAGATGGCAGCAACTGTTTCAGTATATGATATAATACAGCCTGTTTAAAACGGAGGTTTAGCCACTTGGCTGACTCCAGATTGCCACTATTTTGCAAGAGGGATTCAAGTGCATGCTGGAAGGTTAGGTTTGCACAGTTAAAGTGGATTAATGGGTTCTGTCACCCTAGCACAACAAATCAAAATTTTAAAAGAATCAGCTTTAATTTTTATTTTTTGTAAATCGTTTTGATTGGATTTCATAAATGTACAGCAAAATTTAAGCATACAATTAAATCCAAGCATACAGTCATACCACCCCCCATACCACCTCCCCAGACTTTTTGAAGTTTGGAAATGATGGGGAAATGGATCATAGAATCATAGAAAAGTACATTGAAAATGCATTGAAAAGTGTGGGATGAACAATTAACCAACAGAATGATATCTGAATACCTTATGAGCAAATCAGGATTAATGCAGGATGAATGTTCATTGTTGTAAAACCATCCTGCAAAAAATATCAAAACAAATGCTCAATGAAATCCAGACATAATTTAACCTTTCTGTCTGCTTTGTGTAAGCAAATGAGGATGAGTGTTCAATAAACAAGTCATCTAGAGAGGGCTAGAGAAGATTCAAACTATGGCTAAGAAATTGTTCCCCTAAAGAATATGTGGTTTACTTGACACCATGTGATGCGGCTTCTTTGCTTAAGTAATTTGAGTTTCTCTTACTAAATTGACTTCCTACCTAAAGACCTCTGCACTTAGTCCTTCCTGCTATCTGCATATTGCATACTATAATTTGACTTGATCATAGACTTCATTCTTCTATTATATGGTTAATCTACCAGGAATGCCTCCATGCAGTGGGATGGTCTATGTTCCTTAATCCTTTATCAGTGCTGCCCTTTCTTTGATTCTGTAATCGGGAACCTTCCTTTATATACCAGTATGTTGAAAGCGAGCCTGAAGGTTTATCCATACGTCTAGCTTTCCTTCTAATCATCTAATTGGGTTTCGCACAGGCCCCATTACAATTGTGCAGGAACATAATGGCATCAAAAGAAATGCTAATCACACCGTTGAAAATCTGGTTCCACTCCTTCAATTTCTCCTTGTTTCTCCTTCTCCCCCACCCCCCCTGTATGTGCTATATAATTTTCCTTTGAAAAAGACATAACTCAGCAATCTGCTGACACTCCCAAGTCTCCCTCCTCAGCCCTCTACAATGCAACTCATAGATGGAACTCACAAATCATTTGGAAGCTATTCCTTGGTTGAGCAGAGCTGGAGCTGAACAAAAGGAGGTCACCCCATCCCAGTCCCCTCACCCTCTGTGGAATGGCAGGAATTTCTCCACACTCTATAGTCTGGGGGAGTAATGGCATCGGTGGATGGCTGATTGTTTTTACATCTAAAGCCTGTGCAAGGCCCCAGCTTAGCGCCTGTCAACTGCGGGGGTATTAACCCTAGATCTCTCAGAGTTAATAGAAATCTTGAATACTAGGGAGACAATGGAGGAGGCAATGGCCCTGCCCTTTATTTTACGAACAGTTTTCCTTTGAGTTGAAAAGAAATGCCGGCTGGCTGAGCATTAATCTTGCTCACCTGATACCAGGAACGTGTTCTGGTAGGTTCTTGAGGGTCTCTCTCTGCCTTCATCAGTTTTTCTTCAATTTATTTCCTGATAGAGACCACTGATTTAATATATCAATCTGAGTAACATGGTTTCAAAAAATGGGTTGGACCCAGACTAACCACTGGAGGACTTTTGCTAACTGCTAAAAGGCAGAAGAGAGAAGAGGAGATTTTCAGCGTTACCTCCTTCCTCCCGCAGCCTCTTGTGTCACAGTGTCCCCCACTGAAATTTGCACCAGAAGGTTGGTGGATCCTCAATAACAAGTTGAGAGGTGGCATGGGTCTGCAGGGTAGGAAAATGATAAAAAAATTGTCTTCTCCTCCTTCTGCACGCAGGAGCATCCATTTAGCAGAACCTCCCCTAGATCAGAATCTGCAAATGGAAGTTGCCAGTCTGCTCATGGAGGGAAAACGCTAGATCCAACTCACCTTTCATTAAATTCCTGTTTGTGGAATGCTCTCCTCAGGGAGGTTCCTCTGGCACCTTCATTATACATCTTTAGGTGTCAGGTGTTGTTCCTCTTCAACCAAGCCTTTGGCTGATGACTATTTTACGGCATTTAAATGTGTTTGTGTTTTGTTTTAGTTTCAGGTATTTATTTTGTGCTTTTGTCCTGTATTTTTAGCTTGTGAATCACCCTGAGACTTTCGGATGAAGGGCAGTGTTTAAATTTTAATAATAATAATAATAATAATAATAATAATAATAATAATAATACAGTTGATCTATGGTTCTGCAATAATTGTAGTTGTCAAGATGAGCAATAGAGCTAGAAGGCAGGGTTGCTTATGTAGCAGCAAATTAAAAACTTTCTCTTTCCTCTACCATCTTGATTCAGAGGCAAGATACAGGATACACAGCTTTATGCTATATGTAAACTGCTATTAGACTATTTTGTAAACGGTTTTGCATTATTATTTTTTACAACCATGCAGGATAGAAAGTTTATTAAATAAATAAATATGGTATCAAGGCTGGGGAAGCGAGGAGGGAATCAGAGAACAACAGACGAAATATCTCTGTGTGAGAAGGTGATAGGTAAGAAAGCCTTACTATTTCTAGTGAACTAGCTAAAAATACATGGGCAATTTTTTGAAACTCTACACACAGTCCTGTTTCAAGGACTCAATGGGTCTTTTTCTTTTCTTACCTTTTGGCGGTATTGGTGTAGTCTGCCATTCCAGGAAATATCAATGAATTAAGAACCAGTAACTTTGACTATTTGGAATGGAAGGTCATACTGGGTATATGTGGAAAGGTCATTTCCTTGGATTTGCAATAAAGCCTCAGAGCTGCCCTATAATCTCAGCATTACAAGGTGCTAATCTCCACCCAAACCGAAAGAGGCCTGGTCTAGGAGCAGGTATTAACAATGACCTCCATACTCTTAATATTTAAGTAAACATATGGCCTTACTTAAAAGGGCAAGTAATGTTTTCCTACTTTTCTAAAGATAAACTTGGTTTGTAGAACTCCACTTTCCAAAGTGCAGCAAAATTGACATAAAATGAATTCATTCCGCAGGTGAGGATCTCCAGTAGCAACACATAATCTCATTATTATTCTGCTAAACTTTCCAAAAATATTGTGTGCAGTACTTTAGGGACATAAGTGGAACATTTCTTGGTATTTCCAGACTAAAAACCTGACACCAAAAGGATGTGAGGAGACCTAAGGGAAAACAGCCCTAGCTTCAAAATGTGCAAGGAACATGCTTGCCTATAATGGAAAATGCAAGTGTCCTTAACCAGGCACATTCTTCATAGCTGGCATGGCATGAGAATGCACACAGTACTTTGCAGACTGAGAAATACCTTACTGTATGTTATGTTACTGTCTCGGTTTGCATTCGTTATTTCATTGCAAGTCTGTTCATCCAGAGGTACATAGTGTCGATCTGTTTAAAACATCCTTTGTTTTTGTGGCATTCTTGCTGTGCAGGATACTGTATTTTGGGAGCATAGAAAGAAGCAGAATGTGAGATATTAATGTCTTTCACCAGATATCAGGTTTCATGATAGGAGACTCCAGGTGTTAGATCAACTGGCAACTTGTAAAATTTGGATTTTTGTAAGATCCTGAAGGCAGAAAATATAAAAGGCAGCAGGTAGTTGCAGAGGTAGCTTCTAAAAGGCACTTCCAGCATCCTGTTACTAGTACAGACCGCAAACCTCCATTCTCAGGCTGGACCTGAAGAGCTATGACTAGCGGAAGAAACTGGTCCAATCTGACTCACTATCAAAAATAATACTATTTATGAGGAACGTGTTGGCTATTTTCACATGGCTCAGATAAGGATTTCTCCTAAAGGAAATGCAAATATACACATCTTAATAGAGAAAAACATCTACCAAGGATTTTACAGAAGGGCAAGATTCTGAGAGCTTTTGCTACATTAACCAGTTTCATGCACACACATAAGCTATCCTTGTTACCTTAATTAAGACATATACACATTTAATTAAATAACGTGCAGATACATTTATGTCATGTACCACATGGGATCTGATGGCAGGGTTTGGGTTTAAAGGATTTTCCATACTGCATCAATGGCCAGCAAATGTAGAGCAGTGGCCAGATTGGCATAGACTATCCAGGGTGTAAGGCAATGCCATTCCAAGGCATGCTGTTTAATTATATTTTGTGACTTACCATTATATCCCACCGTTCTTCCATCATAGAGTTCAAAGCAACATACCTAGGGTTCCAAAGTGATTGCTCATACACACACTGAGCCAGACCCCAAACTGCTTAATTTCTGAAATTTTACTTTATCATATACCGTCAGACCATGCACTGAAACTAACAGATATCTCTTTGGAGATGTTAGGAACTGAACCCGCCTCAATAACATGCAAAGTTGGTGTTCTACAGCCTAATTTATGGCTTCTCCTCAGCTAATGTGCTACTGGTGGCTGTTTTCCAGGGCCCTTATTTTGTTGTTGTTCATCAGTCGTAAGTAATTATAAGGGAAAGGATTTTGGCAAACCATCGTTTTTTACCGCTGTATCCTCAGGCAATCCACAACCTTGCACTGTCGATAATGTTTGCCCTGTAGCACATTCCAAAATGACTCTTTCAAGTGAAGAGATAAGCAATCTTCCTGGACTGTTTTTGACAAGTGCCCACCTGAATTAACCCAGGCATGTATTGCTCCGTTCCAGAACTCTTTCAGATCTTCAACATTAAAGTGTGTGTGTGTTTGTGTGTGTGTGTTTGTTTGTCTGTTTGTGTTTGTTTGGTCAGTCTTCTGTGAATGTGTGATGCCAGGTTAAAGTTAAAATAAACTGTAGACAAAGCTTTGAATAAATTTTGTTCTGGCAGCTTCTGTTTCAGTTTCACATCTGAGCTCAGGTCCCTCCTGTTCCAGAGCACAGACCTCTCAGCCTATAAATCTTCCAAGTCCAAATCCCAAAGGATAGTAGTGTGTGTGTGTTTGCGCCACATCCCCTCCCTCCTGCAGTGGCTGGCAATATTAGAAGTCGCAACTGGCCATGCTGTGTGTGTGTCTGTGTGCATGTGTGTTTCCTGCAGGTGCTCAAAAGGAAATCGAGTTCCTCTGTAGTCTCCAATGACTTGAAGGTGTAATAAAGGTTGACGTCCCAGGAGAGCTGTGAGCAAGCAAGTTTATATACTGCTTTAATGAGCTCAGTCGGTCTTTCTGATGAAGTTAATTTCATTTTTTCCCCTTCATCTGGTTCATACAGTTGACACAGATATTTCATCTTAAGTGCTCTGCAGCTTTCAGTATGAGGCTATACTTTACATTAGTTTGTTTACTGCTTTGTAGCCGGGCTTTCCCACCTATGCCCCTACTTGTCTGGTGATGAATTAAACACCAATGGGAAAACAAAACTCTATCCCTTTGCGCCGAGTCTGAAGAGAGCTTGTCTACCACTTAATTCTTTTTTATTATGTTTGTATTCTGCCCTTCCTCAGTAGAATCCCCCCCCCTTTGTCCTCAAACAATCCCATAAAGGTAGGTTAGACCAGTGTTTCCCAACCTTGGGCCTCCAGCTGTTTTTGAACTACAATTCCCATCATCCCTGACCACTGGTCTTGCTAGCTAGGGATGATGGGAGTTGTAGGCCAAAAACAGCTGGAGGCCCAAGGTTGGGAAACACTGGGTTAGACTGAGAAATAGTAATTGTCTCAGGGTTAACTAATAAGCTTCATGACTAAGCCATGCATGTAGTGGTTAGAGAGTCAGACTAGGACCTGGGAGACCAGGGTTCAAATCTCCACTAGGCCATGAAGCTAAATTTGGGCCTTGGGCCAGCCTCTTGGCCTAACCTACCTCACAGGTTTGTTGTGCAGATTAAATGTAGGCAGGGGTGGGGATCATGTATACCACCTTGGGCTCCTTGAAGGAAAAGGTGGGATATAAATGCAATAAATTAAATAAAACCAGGAGTGATATTTAGTGTTGGTCATATTCATAGTAGACCCACTGATATCAATTTACTTAAATCCACTTATTTCAGTGCATATATTCTCAGTATGACTTAGTGAGATATCACCTATATCCACCACATGTACTACCAACCTTACTGTATGCTTGTGAAACTTGGACCAGTTACAGACGCCATCTCTAACTTTTTGAAATGTTCCATCAACAGTATCTCCGAAGAATCTTAAACATCACTTGGGAAGACAGGCGAACTAATATCAGCGTACTGGATGAAGCAAAGATCACCAGTGTTGAAGCAATTTTGTGCGGATGCGGATGCCTGATGATCGTCTTCCAAAGCAACTACTCTCTTCCGAACTTAAAAATGGAAAGTGTAATGCTGGTGGTCAACAAAAGAGGTTTAAAGACTGTCTCAAGGCAAATCTAAAAAAATGTAGTATAAACACCGACAACTGGGAAACATTTTTATAATTAATCTGAATATATTTGGGTTTCCTTGGTACATATGCCAGACATTTTTGGCTAAGTCCCAGATAAAGGGGCATATAACATCATCATAATCAAACATACATTTGGATTCTGTGATTTAGACACCCAACATTATGAGACTGGTCTTTAAAAGTTTGAATGTGGAAGTTTTATACATCTCTTCTGATCCTTGCACCCTGATTTTGAAATTGTTGTTGTTGTTGCATTTATAAACTGCCCTATACCCACAGGTCTCAGGGTGGTTTACATTATCGACACATGTATAATTCTGTATGATGATACAGTGGTACCTCGGGTTAAGAACTTAATTCATTCCAGAGGTCCGTTCTTAACCTGAAACTGTTCTTAACCTGAGACACCACTTTAGCTAATGGGTCTTCCCGCTGCCGCTGTGCTGCCGCTGTGCTGCCGCTGCACGATTTCTGTTCTCATCCTGAAGCAAAGTTCTTAACCCGAGGTACTATTTCTGGGTTAGCAGAGTCTGTAACCTGAAGCACCTGTAACCTGAAGCGTATGTAACCCGAGGTACCACTGTAGTATGTTCCTTTCAATCTTATTTCCAAATTGCTTCCAGCCTAATGTAATATTGATTAGCAGACATTAGGGCAAATCCTTTAAGAACATGGAATAATGTGTTTTATTGCATGCTGTAACAAATCCCCTGTTGTCTTTGTCCATGGAGTTTTCTTGGCAGGGATACTTGCCGGTTCCTGCTCCAGGTGGATCACATTTGGTCAAAACTCTCCACTATGACCTGTCCATCTTGGGTGGCCCTGCATGGCATACTCATAGCTTCTCTGAGTTATTCAAGCCCCTTCGCCACGGTAAGGCAGTGATCCATGAAGAGGAACTATACCAGAAAGAAATGGATGTCTTGTATACCCCAGGTAGTGTGGTTGCTGACCTTGAGCCAGACATCCTGGAGAGTGAAGTCAAAAGGGCCTTAGAAAGCATTGCTAATAACAAGGCCAGTGGAAGTGATGATATTCCAGCTGAACTATTTAAAAATTTAAAAGATGATGCTGTTAAGGTGCTACACTCAATATGCCAGCAAATTTGGAAAACTCAGCAGTGGCCAGAGGATTGGAGAAGATCAGTCTACATCCCAATCTCAAAGAAGGGAAGTGCCAAAGAATGCTCCAACTACCGCACAATTGCACTCATTTCACACGCTAGCAAGGTTATGCTTAAAATTCTACAAGGCAGGCTTAAGCAGTATGTGGACTGAGGACTCCCAGAAGTGCAAGCTGGATTTCGAAGGGGCAGAGGAACCAGAGACCAAATCACAGACATGTTCTGGATTATGGAGAAAGCTAGAGAGTTCCAGAAAGACATCTACTTCTGCTTCATTAACTATGCAAAAGCCTTTGACTGTGTCAACCACAGCAAACTATGGCAAGTTCTTAAAGAAACGGGAGTGCCTGATCACCTCATCTGTCTCCTGAGAAATCTCTATGTGGGACAAGAAGCTACAGTTAGAACTGGATATGGAACAACTGATTGGTTCAAAATTGGGAAAGGAGTACGGCAAGGCTGTATATTGTCCCCCTGCTTATTTAACTTATATGCAGAATTCATCATGTGAAAGGCTGGGCTGGATGATTCCCAAGCCGGAATTAAGATCGCTGGAAGAAACATCAACAACCTCAGATATGCAGATGACACAACCTTGATGGCAGAAAGTGAGGAGGAATTAAAGAACCTTTTAATGAGGGTGAAAGAGGAGAGCGCAAAATATGGTCTGAAGCTCAACATCAAAAAAAGGAAGATCATGGCCACTGGTCCCATCACCTCCTGGCAAATAGAAGGGGAAGAAATGGAGGCAGTGAGAGGTTTTACTTTTTGGGGGCTCCATGATCACTGCAGATGGTGACAGCAGTCACGAAATTAAAAGACGCCTGCTTCTTGGGAGAAAGGCGATGGCAAACCTAGACAGCATCTTAAAAAGCAGAGACATCACCTTACCAACAAAGGTCCGCATAGTTAAAGCCATGGTTTTCCCAGTAGTGATGTATGGAAGTGAGAGCTGGACCATAAAGAAGGCTGATCGCCGAAGAATTGATGCTTTTGAATTATGGTGCTGGAGGAGACTCTTGAGAGTCCCATGGACTGCAAGAAGATCAAACGTATCCATTCTTAAGGAAATCAGCCCTGAGTGCTCACTGGAAGGACAGATCGTGAAGCTGAGGCTCCAATACTTTGGCCACCTCATGAGAAGAGAAGACTCCCTGGAAAAGACCCTGATGCTGGGAAAGATGGAGGGCACAAGGAGAACGGGACGACAGAGGACGAGATGGTTGGACAATGTTCTCGAAGCTACAAACATGAGTCTGACCAAACTGCGGGAGGCAGTGGAAGACAGGAGTGCCTGGCGTGCTCTGGTCCATGGGGTCACGAAGAGTCAGACATGACTAAACGACTAAACAACAGCAACAAATCCCCTGCACCCAATTGTAGCAAAAGCAGCCCAGTTCCTCTGGAGTGAGCATGTAGAAATTGTACCCTACCACAAAATCAGATGCTGTTAAGTTGTGTTTAATTCTGCAGCCTGGAGCACACCATTTCCCCATAAATTTCAATACAAATATCAGATGATAAATGGATCTGATATGCTGTGGACTCTTGACTTTTCCACTTGCCTCCCTCATAACAATGAGCACAGTGTGTGTGGTAGCATCCATTTTAGGTGGATGTAGTAATACAAAGCAAAACCTGTTGTGAATAAGCCATTACTTTTGCCCCAAGAACCCTCCAGTTAGAAACATCTAGACACAGCCGTTTGGAAAATCCCAGCATGGCCTTCTTGACATTCTGCTTCCCTGCAAGTTCCAAGTCTCCATAAACTAATGATCACAAAGATAATAATCAATGGCATCCCTTTCTAGATTAGAGTTGCCAGCCACATTTTTAAAAAAATAGTTCTAGGGATTACTTCTTTAGTAAATGTGGAGCAGGCAGCTTGCAACCCCAACAGCTTTCCCATCACCAACTTTCCAGACTAGGAATGTTATTCGGCCAGCATATTGGGGGTCAGCATCAAATGCTTCTTTTGAGCTGAAGATGGCTCTCTTTCCCACTATGGAACCACATGGAATCTTCATATACCTGTATAGGGAATTATTTTCTATGTGTCTCTTATACTTCAAGAAGTTAAGGGACGCCTGGGTGAACAAATGCAGTAGACTAAAGCAGTAGCCTGTATGCTTTTCAGACCTTGCATGTAGATGCTTTCATTTTTTCACCCTACATTTGTGTGGTGGATTGTGCTTCTTTACCCTGTGACCCAATAGTGTGTTCTGACCTTGAAGACCAGGGGATTAGAGAGCAGGATTCCTATATCACTGTGTAGAAGAGGAAATGTTTCAGTCCTGCTGCACTATGACACAACAAGCTGTAATTCCCTCTTCTGTGCAGCTGTTAGGGTGGTCAGTTACGTATCACCAAAAAGCAAAGAAATGTATCATCAGAAGAAGAGGACAAAACAGGACGGACATTTGCTTAAAATATATGCATATGCTGATTTACGTACACAAATTTAGAAAGGATTGCTATCGCTTAAATAGGAATGCAGTACATCTCACCATAGTGGGGAGGACTGCTTGTGACCTGTTCACCTACACGGTCTACTGCTCAGTCTGTTGTTGATGGAAAACTTCAAGGTTCCTGCTCTCCCTTCCTATGGTTCTTTACCTTGAATCCAAAATAGCACCAGAAACTTATTCCAACAGTGAACACCTTTAAAAATGAGACTGTCCTCTGTAAAGTAGGTCACATGAGTATCCTAACAACTATTCAAGGAACAGGAGCCCTGTCCTACTTTGTGACTGGTCACATAGGGCAAGAGACCTAAATCAAAGCTGCTGTACCAGAGTCTTCTATCCAAGTAGTGTGCTATATGTCTGCTGTCTGGATCTTATACATAGGCTTCAGCCAGGTTGTTCCTCTTGCCATAGTGAAATTATTTGACAGCACTAAATTCTGGGGAATTCATTATTCTTACTACATTTGCTCCTTTTACGCCCACACCCACACAAACCTTGAGTTCAGCAAATTGTGATAGTTCTGCTATTACATGACAGAGGAATGGCAGGCATCGGCCTTGATTATGAATAAGATAAATGGTAGTTATAAGAACAAGAGAATACTGTGCTTTTTTCCCCTATTATGTGGCATAAATCAGAGCTGGGATTAGCAGGACAAGGAGAAAATGTGTGCATGTATCTGCAAGTTTGGATGACTGTTTCTGTGTACTTGCACTGAGCATTGGCAGGAGAAGAAAGAGCTGGGAATGAATGTAGATGTTTAGAGTCTCAAAATATGTTAATGCTCCCATTATTTTTAGGCATATTTACCTGGGAGTAAGCTTTTAGGTCCAACTCAAGATGAAGGGCAAGAGGGCACCTCTCGTACTCTGTGGACTGGCAGCTGAATCTTGTTTCAGCAATGACAACGGAACAGTGTCCAGGCTAGCTTATGGGATGCAGGGCATGTGGGACATACAGCTCCAGGGCTAGCCCAACACATTTTGTTACCTGAGGTGAAGGACAAAATGGCGCCTCCTGCCTTTTACCATGTACAAAAGCTGACCAGGCTGTATTACACTGGTGATGGAGCAGCTTCCTTCCCTGCTTCTGAGGCAGCAGACTTGTTTAGAGTGGTCAGGGTAGACCAATATAGACCTTTGCTTGTCCACACTTCAGCAATGTTTCCTGGGAATTCTCTTAGAAGAGCTTAGTAATACATACATTTGGTCAGGTCAATGCCCCTAGGTAACATTTTCCCCTTTAAAGTGCTGTCTCAGTGCCTAGGTAAGTGCAGTTGAAAGGGTTTTATTGTAGCTATTTTTTTTCTAAGGGCTGTACATACATCATCTTGAAGAAACCATGTTTGGAAATTTAAAAAAAAACAAAACACCCAACCTCTAATAGCTCCATTCTGAATGTTGAATCTAGCAGTGGCATTTGTGAAAGTGACAAAATATTTGCGCAGTTGGCTTTAGTCCTGGCCAGAGCTTCTGGAAATAAACAGATGTCTTGTTAAGCAGAATAGAGGTGGGGAAGGAAAACGCAAGGGGAAAATGTCTTGACATATTACACAACGTGTGCAAATAAAATCACAGGTTTTCTACAGGGTGAGAAAACTCAGGAATTAATACTCCTCTTTGGGATTTGGAGTCAATCCTGAATGGAATCATGCTGATCACGTCTTCCAGAATGTCTGAGGGCCACTTCCTGTGTTACCTTTTCCTACACTGTCTTAAATTATTGTAGGGAATGGCCAGAAAAGGGATAACTATGCCTGGCTTTATAATGCACAGATAGGGAGGGGGATTGAAGCTGCCCATCAGCTGTTAGTACCTGGACAGCAGACTGAGCAGACATGTAGTCTTTCTCCACTATTTCTGTTCAAATTATAATAATTGTATCTATACAGCTGTTTGCATCCATACATATAAATTAGCATATGCAAGTCTTATGCAAATTGACACCCTTTTTGTCATTTTTTGGGGGGGGGGATGGGGAGTTGCTTTTCTTCTTCTTTTGGAGATGCTGCCCTATTCAGTTCTTGCCCAAATACTTCCAAACCTGTGATTGATTTGTTTTGTTTTTTGGTGATTTTGCTATTTTACATTGTTTTGATTCATCCAGCGAAGTTGGTGTCAAATTTATTGCTCTGCTTTCCTTTGGACCACATCAGTAAGGCCAAGAGTGGGGTCTTGTCATCTGGGCAGCCTAGGACCTCTCTAGCACCCCGGGGAGGTCACTTCGGTGCTGGTAACACGGCAGTTTGATTTCACTCCAGGAGGTGCACTCCATTGTCTCTTGAGACAGATAGATGCCAACAACAATACAAAAAGGAAATGTTTTGATTTGTTGATCTTTGCTATTGTTGTGAGTTGCTTTGAGCTCAACTTGGTTGGGAAAATGGCATAAACATATTAGATGCTAGCAAAATCAAATCTTTGCAACCATATGGACTAGAAACTTGCTTTCCTCACCTCATTAAAACTGATAGATAGCTGAATTCTGGACCCAATAGTGCATTCTGAGCTTTGTGCTTGCATGCCATTGCACATATACACCACACTGCCCTTATGCTAGATTGTATGACAGCTGCCACAGTACATACTGCAGAGATTCACCCAGGATGCAATCTCTAATCTCAACTTTGAAAGTTCACCCTTTCACTTATTATCCTGGCTTATGGAGCCTAACCATGACAACATGTGAAATTAACACCCTTAGTTACAGTGCAATCCTATCCCTGTTTAGCCTCACTGATTTCAATGGGTTTTCCCCAAGGAAATATTCAGTGTGATGTTCTTCTTTTGAGGTTAAGGGTGACAAATTCTATAACATGACAAGAGGCAAAGTATAAGGATTTCTAGCTAAGCCTATGCTAAAAAGGCTAATGGACTGAGCTCATCTTTTAAAAAATAAGCAGGTATTTTCCCACAAATACACTTCTATATAAGATAAAGCATTGAATAAAATTATTACAAGTCAGCCTAAATACTGCATTCAAGTTTATGATGCAAAAACTTAATCAGAACTTTCTCAGGTCAGATTAAGGTCATAAACATATTTGAAAACATTGCTGAGCACAACTAGAAAATATATATTATTAGAGCAAAAGAGGGAAACGAAAATTAGAGGTAGTCAAGTTATGCCATTTGCTTTTTTGCATATTGTCTGTTTTAGCTGATTAAATGTAATTTTTGGTACGTGAAATTATAGGGTTACTAAATCCTATGATTTTATCTTGAGGACTTTTAGCTATTTCTTAGAGACAGTCTCACAAGATCTCAGCTTTCTTTTCTTCTTTTTTAATGGCCCCAGCCTTAAACACACCCTTGAGCAAATCTCACATTTCTAACCTTCCTGCTTGAGAAGAAAAACAAGATGTTATGACTGAAAAGAGACCCTAAAGTTTTAGAAAGTATAAAGCAAATAGCCTTTCTTTTAAAAATCTCATATTGATAAACCAATCCCATGGGCCCCACTCATGTTTTCTAGGACACTTGGAGTCAGCAGTCCTGCACTCAACACCTAATAACTGTTCTAGCTCCTATGTCAGCAAACAGGCATTCTGTTAGCTGCTTTTGGTCACTGTTTATAATTTCTGACTGCAAGTTGTTAAGAGCTATTGATTCATGAACCGCCTTTGAAAGGGATTATCTTCCAGACAGACCAAAAAGCAAACTTGGATGAAGTTTGCAGGCTCCCAGATATGTGGTCAGCCTTCAGTTTCACTTTATGTGAGGCAGGGAAAAACATGAACTTATGCTGCAGTGAGCCTTGTTGTAGCAGAGAACCTGTGGCCTGCTGGATGTTGCTGGACCTAAATTCCCACTATCTGTAACCACTGGTCATTCTGGCTGGGACTCATGGGTGTTGCAGCCCAACAACAACTCAGGAGCCACACTTGAGGTACAGTAAAGGACCCCTGACAGTTAAATCCAGTTGTGAAAGACTCTGGGGTTGCAGTGCTCATCTTGCTTTACTGGCCAAGGGAGCCGTTGTACAGCTTCCGGGTCATGTGGCCAGCATGACTAAGCCGCTTCTGGCGAACCAGAGCAGTGCACAGAAACTTTGGCCTGCCAGTTGTTGCTGAACTACAACTCCCACCAGCCCCTGCAACAATGGCCATTGGCTAGGGGTGATGGGAATGGTAGTTTAGCAACATATTCAGGACCAAATGTAGGAACAGCCTCAGGAGACACAGCCTGCTGGTTTAGGCTAAATTGAAGGAACGATCACAGCTATGACTGAGCAACCAGAAGATCCCAAATTCTATCCCTGACATCTCCCAATAAAACAAGGATGGAGAACCCGTGGCTCTCTAGCCAGTGTTCAGGGGTGATGGGGGCTGTAATTTTGACACCCACATGTTCTCCAACCCTGAGTTAAAAGAATTTTAGGAAGCATATTAGGGAAAGTCCTCTGCGTTAGCAATCAGTAATCTGATTCAGTGTAAGGGACCTGCTTGGGTTTAAACATTGGGTTTAAACATTAAATGCTTCAAACATTTCTGCATCAGAGCTAGAGCACAGGATTCAAGTGTTGCGGTAGATGCAGCCTTTCACTTTACATGCCATTATTTTCTTTCCCATGAATAGTACATTTGCAAGTGCAGAAGCTGAAGAAGAGGGAATGAGGGAAATCTCTTCAAGAGACTGCTGTTGCGACCTGACAGTTGTCTACAATAAGTTCTTGGAGCAAGTCCTGGGTTTAGTACCTGGTGTGCTGGCGGCTGGTAGCTCTCATGAATCCATTTACAGTAATTTGCATGTGTTTGGCCTATGAAAGCCATCCTCCACTTGCATACTGCTGGACCAGCTTTCCTTCCTCTCCAAAAGTGTGGTTAAAAGCAGCTCTCTCCAAGGAGTGAATGTGGTCTCATTTCTCTATTCATGTGCTTAGGTGAATGCCTTCATTTCAGTCTTACACTCATCTAGCCTGAGTTGTCGCTTTCTGAACTGCTGGACCCTTCCAATTCAGCAGAAATACATTGTTTTAATTGCATCATCTCCATCAGGGCCCATCCAATACATTTGGGCACATGAAGCAAGCCACAAAATGGTGTGTGTGTCCCCATCCACTAGGGACCAAGGAGGAGTGAAGAGCTACATCAGGAAAAGGGTGGGGTGAGGATCAAGTTAACCTTACCGAACGGTTGAAGTAGGAATCAAAGGCTATCGGCGGCGGGGGGGGGGGCATAGCTGTCAACTTTTCCCTTTTCTTGCAAGGAATCCTAATCAGAATAAGGGAATTTCCCTTAAAAAAAGGAAAACATTGACAGCTATGGGGGGGACTGGTCGGTCCGTGAATCAGTGTGTTTTTACATGAGTAGAATGTATACTTTTATTTAAAATGCATCTCTGGGTTATTTGCGGGGCATAGGAATTTGTTCATTTCCCCCCCAAAAAATATAGTCCGTCCTACTATGTGGTCTGAGGGGTAGTGGACTGGCCCATGGCTGAAAAAGGTTGCTGACCCCTGTGTTCTCTCCTGCTAGCCATTCTGCATCTGGGGTTCTTCTCAGCACCTCACCACACGGAAACTAGTGGTGCACACCACCCCAGTCTCTGAGCCAAGCATAGGCAAACCTCAGCACTCCAGGTGTTTGGGAATACAATTCCCATTATCCCTGACCAGTGGTCCCGTGATGGGAATTGTAGTCCCGAACATCTGGAGGACCGGAGTTTGTCTATGACTGCTCTGAGCAGTGCAGGATGCTAGGGTTTCCAGGTGCTTACTCTGGGGTCGGCTTCCTTCCTTCGAATGAGGGACAGTGGAGACTGTATACATACAACCTCAGCCTAAGATGAAGGGGCTCACAGCTTTACTACCCCAGAAGCTCTTGCTTTTCGCATAGCCCCAGCCTTGGATTCCAGCAGAAGTCAAGGACAGCTATGACTTCCTTGCTTCTTCCAACAACCTGCTTCTAGCCCAGCTCACAAACACAACTCTGTATTTGTCTTTGTCTTTCTCACTACCAGCCAGGTGAGCGAGGGGACTCACTCATTTGTCCTTTTTTGCATGAACAATCATGCTTAGGCCCATTAACTCACCAAGAAGCGGGCCTTGCTATTTCCACAACTGAATTCTCCATTAGACTGTAACCCTTGCTGGATCCAGGACCCAGTAATTACAAGGGATTCAGCCTTCATGCAGGCTAGCCCACCCCCAAACTCACAACACTATTCTTGTGGGGAGTACAATTGCCAATTAAAAGAATAACAACAATATCCTCAAAACAATATATCCCCATTCTGCCACAGGGATTGGCTTTTTCCCTGTGACTGCTCCTAAGAGGCTAAGGAGAACTAAATAATTTGGGTCTCATCTTGTCACTGAAAATGCTTTGAATTTGCACAGCCACAGCTGTGGGATAAAGTTCTGTGGTAAAGGAAGTCAGATCTGGTTTTTGCTCATAGTCTCTGAGCCCCTAAGCACATGTAGTCTGAAATAGATTTAATTGATTTCTCTTGGTCTTATTTCCAAGTAATTGTACCTAGGACTGCAGCCTTGGACAAGTTTCTCCATTCCTTAATCCAGCTGTAAAACTGGGACAATTTTCTCCTTTCTTCACTTTTTTTCCTTTGACGTGCACATTATTCCCTGTAATAACTGATTCTAAGGGCAAAGACTGCTATCTTATACCGCCTTATCTGGGTGTAAGCCCCATTAATTCCAGTGGGACTTAAACATGGTAGGATTGAGTGTTTCATCTTGACTATATTCCTCCTGTGAATTTTCCCTCTAAAATGAAGCCCCTCCAAAAGAAGTGGGACGTGAACTAGGGAGCTCTTGATTGCTCAGTGTTTCCTGTTGCATGTACAAGGGCCAACATTGATGCCAAAATCCAGCATCGCCTGAGCTCTGCGAGTGCGGCTTTCTCCCAGTTGAAGTGCAGAGTGTTTGAGGACTGGAACATTCGCAGGGAAACCAAAATCCTTCTTTACAAGGCTATTGTACTACCAACCTTACTATATGCTTGTGAAACATGGACCACTTATAAACGCCACCTCAACCCCTCGAAAGATTCCATCAACGATGTCTCCAACATTTTTTACACATACTTGGGAAGACAGGAGAACTAATATCAGCGTACTAGAAGAAGCAAAGATCACCAGTGTTGAAGCAATGATTCTTCAGCATCAACTTCCTTGGACTGGTCATGTTGTGCGGATGCCTGATGATCGTATTCCAAAGCAACTATTCTGAACTTAAAAATGGAAAGCGTAATGCTGGTGGTCAACAAAAGAGGTTTAAAGACTGTCTCAAGGCAAATCTTTAAAAATGTAGTATAAGCACTGACAACAGGGAAACACTGGCCAGCAAGCGCTCCAGTTGGAGAACAGCCTTTACCAAAGGTGTCATGGGCTTTGAAGACACTCGAACTCAGGACGCAAGGGAGAAACATGCTAAGAGGAAGGCACTCTTGGCAAATCCACACCGTGATCAACTCCCACCCGGAAACCAATGCCCCCACTGTGGAAGGACATGTGGATCTAGAATTGGCTTCCACAGTCACTTACAGACTCATTGTTAAAACCAGAAGACAATCTTGCTTGGCTACAAGTAATCGCCAAAGAAAGAAGAAGACAACTCTTTAAAAGCATGTGCTGTTTCTAGTTATGTGTAAAGGCTTATTGTAAAATGGCAAAGCAGACAAGAATTGTCAGGTTAGATCAGAATTTGGCCTTAATTGGTGGCCAGCATTGAAGTGCTAGATAAAATGCAGAGTGATCCAACATTTATTCTGAGGCTTGGGGACACCATAAACATCTTTCTTCACTAATAGCTTTTGATGGACCTGTCCATAAATTTGTCTTACCCTTTTAAAAATCCTGTTCTACACAGTCTTGACCTTAGCAAATCCCCATGGCAATTTGTTCTACATATATGAACTGCACTGTATAAAAACACACACCTTTCCAATAAGGGTGTCTTGTTCATGGGCTGCATTCACATAATTACTGATCTCACAGATTTTTGTCAGATGGTGTAGCATTTTCTTCCAAAGCTAAGAATCCCTTTATTCTTCCATTTCTCCTTGTATGGGAGATATTCCACTTACCAGATCATTTTTACTGACCTTCCCAATCATTTTTCCTGTATGAATTTTGGCATGGAAATACTCTAGACAGCATTAAAGGGAAAGGATGTGACCATCAATGGATGCTGAGATGTTGTTTACAGTGAATTCTGAAACTAATGCTCACAGACCAGTACTAAAGCCCTCAGTACTGTCAACTACGATTGGGATCAGGCAAAAGTATTTCCTAACCTGAGTTTGAGATTGCCACTTGAAGTTGTCCCTATCACTGTAAACTGTTCATATCACTACATCTAAATAAGAAATTAATCTACACCCTGAGAATAAGGCTCCTTTCATGCCTTTCTGTATCTCATTCAAGACTTTAAAGGCACAGGAAACTGTCAGTTAAATGTGACTACACTACCTAAAATCATTTTCACCTAGGATCTTCTGCTTGCAAGGGATATGCTGAGCTTTGACTCCTCCTTCTAAATAGTCGCAATAAATGGCAAGACTTTTCTCAGGGGGGGGGGGAGTGCAGGTGTATGTAACTCATCCGCCCGATTCCTTTGGAGCTGTGTGTCCCAAATGCAAAGAGCCAAGATCAGCTGCTGGTGTGATTCAGCAAAGTTTCATTGCTTTCATCACACATTAAAGACAATTAACATCAGATGAGGCTCAGACTGCCCAGCCTATTTAGAATCAATATTTTAATCCTATTGACTTCCCTATGGAGTGGCAGCTGGCTCTCTCAGTGCATCTATTGATTCTGAATTTGATTGTGGAGTGCAATGCTAATACCCTGTGTTTTCCTAGCTAGTGTTATGTATGTAGCTGTTTAGTGTTTTGGCATTTGATTGCATGTAATACTGTGGATATAAGCCTGCTTTATGAGTGTTTACACTAGTGTGTAAATGTGTAATTTATAACTTCAGCATATAAATCAACATAGTTAAAGGTCTTGTCCCTTGTGCCTTGAAGTCTGTTTCCAGATTTAGAAGAAATGTGTTTGTTTTTTTTAAAAAAAATACTGTTTAGTTTTCCTCTAGTTGCGGTGTATGGAGGGAGTCATATACTGCTCTGAACTAAAGCAGGCAGCAGCAAAATCAGCCAACCAACCATCATTGGTTAAAGCAAAGTTACATCCATGTAAAAGAAAAATGAGTATTTTTTTATCCAAAAATGTTGGGGCAACAACTTGTCAGAAAATTTAATATTTACACAATGAATGGCTTCCTATTTGGATCTTTCAGTGGTGTTGTCATGGCCCCAGGGGTTTCTCTTGTTGAGCCAACATGATTCTCATACTGAGACCCAGCTGTGGGGTGACGTTTAATATTTGAGAGAATAAACCAGCTGAGTTTTGTATCAGCACTTCACCCAGAGTTACTTTGCTCATCTAAAAAGTCCATAAAGGAGGCATTTTTACATCTATCATTTGAACCTCTTACCACAAAAACCGCCTTCAAATGTGCACCTTCAAGTGTGGGAACCACTTGCACACTGCACCACCCGACATCGCTGGTGAATAATGTTAACCATGTAGGGAGGGATGACTGCATGAGTTTGACCCATCCAATGGCCCCTCTCCCTCTTAGAAGAGCATTGATTGCAATGGGGGCGGGGGACTCAGAGCCCACCCCTGTGATCATGTTATTTGCACATGGCCTGTTTCACAACAAGTTTACACCACACAGAAGTGTCTCCCACGCTGCTGGTTACATATGCAAAGGGGAATGAAGTCTGTTTCATATCAGGGGCAAACACTCTAGCAAGGAGCAAGCTAACCAAATACTGTATGTATTCCCGGGATGTGTTTAATAGCACCCAGCAAGAGGCACTCCAGTAACCACAATGATTCTCTTTAAAAGGAGGCAGCTCAAAGAGCTGGAACGGGGGTATAAACCCACAAGGGCAAAGTTGTTGTAAGACAACGTTGTCACTGAGACTTGTAACACCACCACCATGAAGATTCCTTGCATCCTTGAATATGGGCTTGGAGAGACATGAATTTAAACTTTCTACTCAGTCATTGGCACCCTTGCTGGTCTTGTAATTTCATCTTCTCTAGGCATCTGCTTCCCGTTTGTAAAATGGGTTGTTACAATGATGAATGATGCATCATAATTGCAATGACGAAGGATATGCTTGTTAACATCTACTTTCGTATGAAAAAGTGCTGCAAATGATAAAAGATGAGGCAGAAAATATGCAAAGAGATCTCTGACTTTTTACACCTCTTGCTTTTAGTCATTATTGCCAAAGGAGACTGAATCATTTAAAAAGATATTTTTAACATCAGACAACTCGGAGGTTTTAGAGTTGGGTGTCATCAGCATGCAGATGACATCTCTCTTCAATCTGATTCAAATGAGGCAGAGAAAATGCTAGTTTAGAGGAGTTTGGAAACAGTAACAGGTCAGGTGATGTTTAATAGAGAAGCTCATAGAACCAGCCATGCCACTGAAGATTGCCATTCACTGACATAGGTGTACAAATTGCAGCCCCTTCTGAACAGAGAAAACCTAGCCACAGTTATCCCTGCTCTAGTAAACCTCTGGTTAGATCACTATGATGCATTGTACAAAGGGCTGCTCATGAAGGCTGGGAACTCCAGTTACTCCAAAACGCAGCTGCTACGGTACCAACTGGGACTGGTCATTGGCAACATATCTCACCTGTGCTTAAAGGGCTGCACTTTCTCTCACTCAGACTCTGAGTAAGTTTCAGAGTGCTGATGCTTACTTTAATAGCCCTGCATGGCTTGGGATCTAGATACCTGAAGAACCATTTATTCCATTATCTTTGGAGACCCTCTTCTGAGTGTCTCCACCATCTAAAACAAGCTGAGTGGTGGGTACGGAGTGGGAGCAGCAATATCTATCTAAGTGTGTGTGTGTGTACTCTGGAGCTATTTACTGATGGGCATAAATTAATTAAACAAATAAAATAAAATAACAAGTGAAAGGATATAAGAAGAATCCTGCTGCACTGGATCAAAGCTCCATGTACAATGCAATTCTAGACATGTCTACTCAATAGTAAACCCCAGAGAGATCAAGAGGGCTAACTTCCAGGTAAATGGGTACAGGGTTACAGCTTGGGAGTAGTACTCTGTTTTCAGTAGTGGTGATCTGGATGCCTCTGGAAGACCCACAAGTTGGCTATGTAGGGAACAACCCTCTCCTGTTGTTTGTCCCCCAGGAGCATATTGCTCCTATAGGTAAGGTAAAGGTAAAGGACCCTTGGATAGTTAAGTCCAGTCAAAGATGGGGGTGATGCCCATCTTGCTTTCAAGCTGAAGGAGCCAGTGTTTGTCCACAGACAGCTTTCTGGGTCATTTGGCCAGCATGACTAAACTGCTTCTGGCACAATGGAACACCGTGACGGAAACCAGAGCGCATGGAAATGCCATTTACCTTCCCATCGCAGCGGTACTTATTTATCTACTTGCACTAGTGTGCTTTGAAGCACACCATGTGCTATAAGTGCCATGTGCTTTAAGTGCATGGTGTGCACATTGCCTGTTTACCACTTTTTTTTTGGAAGGGGAGCCTAAAATCACAGGAGGCATATATTCCACTGTTGCAGAGGGGGGCTGCTTAGAACCAAAAGAAAGCAACAATGAAAAGGATAGAAAAGTTATAGGGGATAATAGCAGGAGATGGAATAGACTTATTAGAATTCTTTCCTCCTTTAAAGAAAAAAAAATGATATTCATGGAGCCACATTCCATACAGCACTGACTCCAAATAGACACAAGGAGGGAAGACAAGATGCAGAAGTCTCTGGGATAGTAGGGAGCGGGTTTCTCCCATCCCTACTTGGAGATGGCAGCAACTGAACCCGGAAACCTCTGCATACAAAGCAGATGCTCTACCACAAAATGCCAACTCTGAGTACCTCTGAATCCCAGGTGCTGGGAGGGACATAGGGGGAGAGGCAGGGTTTGGTCTTCATAGCTTATGGGTTTCCTGGAGGCATCTGGATGACAGCTGTGGGAAACAGGTTGCTAGATTGGTCTTTGGACTGATCCAGGGTATAGTCTTCACACAAAGCTACATCCTTGCTGAAGCTAAGCTGGTCTGGTCAGTTTCTGAATGGGGAGAACTATATGTGGCTTTGGGCTCTATGAGATAGAAGCATCCTTGGGCTTTCAGAAGAAAGGCAGGATATAATTGTAAGAAAACTAATACTGAAAAAAGAAGCCTTGTTAGAAGGGCTCCATGTTGACACCGAAGTTTGAAGGTATCTGAGCCATACATTTGCTTGACTCAAGTTTCGGTGCTGTGGTGCATGGGCCGTTAGTCCTGCTGGCTCCAAGTCTCCACATGCATTCATGCCAGCAATAGGAAGCATCTGCTGTCAACGTGATCCCACAAGGTCAAAGGTAGGACGTACAGCACCGCTGACTTCCGCAACCTGATAGTGCAAAAGATTTTTGTTTCCTGGAAAACCCTTCTTCGCTTGCTGCTGCTAGTTTGCCCCTCCCCCGCACCAATTCTTCCTGCAAAAAATTCCCGGCAACAACGGACTGCGGTTAAGTGCTGGGGGGAAATAAAGCGACATTTATCACAACAGATGGGCTGCTGAGAGAATGATGTTTGGATTCCCGCAACAACTAAGTAACAACTGCATCAGCCCATGATCTCTGACATTTCAGCACACTTTCCGACTCTGACCTTTTCCCCAGCAGCTACAAAATGGTTGTTGTCTCCACTCCCGTTGGTTCTTCTCTGTGGCTATTGACAGATATAGAATGGAAATCTCACAGTACGAGCTATTCAAGATTCTTCAGAGATTAGAGCTGTTGATGGAAATTCATGTAAACATCCTAAAAACAATAAAGGAAATAGTTTTGATTTTCCACATTATTCATAAATAATCTATGAATGGGATGGGGAGAGGGGAAATAGGGTGCATCTGTGTTACGCATAGGCTTGCATATGTTAAGGATGTGTCCATGCTAAGTGGTGTGTGTGTGACTGCATGTCTTTGTGTGGCACCACACTCTGGGAATTTGATTTCATGGTAATGTGGCCCTTGGCCCCCAAAAGATTATTATCTCATTGCCAAAACTCCACCAGTTATTCTGACTAAATTGATTACCATGTGTGTGTGTGTGTGTGTGTGTGTGTGTGTCTGTGTGTGTGTAAAAGGGAGTGGGTGGCGCTGTGGTCTAAACCACTGAGCCTCTTGGGCTTGCCGATCAGAAGGTTGGCAGTTTAAATCCATGTGACAGGGTGAGCTCCCATTGCACTGTCCCAGCTCCTACCAACCAGAATACTGGGAAAGGTAGTTTGTTAAAGGTGATGTGAATTGTAGCTCTGTGAGAGGTAAGCCACAGTTTCCAGGATTATTTGGAGGAAGTCTTGTGTAAGAACATGTTGCACATTTATTGCTGGGATGGATGAGCATTTGTATTTCATGGTTTTAAATGTGATAAAACAATTTAAAAAATACAATATATTTTATGTACCCAGAGAAATCCCTTTTTGCTTGCAAATACTGCTTTGCCCACTCAGTTCTTCTTGCAAGCTCTCTCTCTCTCTTTCTCCCCATCCTACCTTTGTCTTTCTATACCTATAATCAACTTGATAGGTATAGTCCCCTGGGATAGTCCCCTGGGATACTGCTGGGTCCTACTGCTATTGATTCTTATTGCGTTGCTATTGATTGTAAAGAGCTGAAGTTGGCCTAGAGCTAAACACTTTTCTAGTGTTAAGGCAATCAGCACATGATCTTCAACTTGCTGAGGTCTAGGTTCTTATGTCATGTTGACTGAATGGCAACAAAATCAATATTATTGATTTTCCTCCAGCCGCTTTGTTACATGTGTTCCTTCAGCTCATCTTTGCGCTATCTGATTACACAGCTGATCCTATTTGATCCAGCGGGATGAGATCTATTCTGACAGCTGTGAAGCAGGAACTCCAAAAATGGGCCATTAGAATTCTTATTGTTGTCCCATGTAACCCCTGCCCTCTAAAATAAGGGGCAGAAGTGGTAATGGACATGATATCTTGAAATGTGGGACATCACATTGCAAAGCCTGCAAACTCAGTCCCCAGGTAGTGCAATCTCTGTTTGTTTTAACAAATTTTAGTCCATCTTTTCATATTCAGCTCTGAAGGCAGCTGATGAAAGAGCTTCTCACAACATCCAGAATCATTCTGTTGTTAAGTCTTCTATGTCAGAGCTTTCCAAACTTTTCATGTTGGTGACACACTTTTTAGACATGCATCATTTTGTGACACAGTAATTCAGCTTTGCATTATTTCACGACACGATAATTCAATTCTACTAACAAACTGGACGTTAAACTAGCCCCTTTCCAGCCCCGGGAGGAGCGTGAGGAGTGTTTGTGTGACACACCTACACACTGCAGCCGACACACTAATGTGTCACGACACACAGTTTGGAAAACTCTGTTCTATGTTGTCTTGTGTGTGACATTTCTGACCTCCCCTTTACTAATTCTCTCTTCTTAACATGAGTATTTCCGTAACTGCTGGTAGTTGTCACAGAAATAGTTCAAAGTAGGGGTTAGGATCATTTGCATGAATTGGGATAGGGTGCTGAGGGCTGCATTGGGGACCTGCATTGACATGATATGGTTCTTGGACCTTACATTTGACACCTCCGATTTAGATGCGTCATCTTTTTTTCCATTTGTTTTTCAAGTGCAAAACTTCACATTGGCTAGATATTTTTAAAAGAACTCTTTCCCACTTTCTGCCTTGCGTGAGCAAGCTTGAAATGTACAAATTAATAGTAGGACAGAAGTTCAAAGGCCACTTTAGCAATAACTACTACATATTTCATGACAGGGACCATGATGTCATCTCTTGGGCACTGCTTGGCAGGACTCTGCATGCCAGATAAGCTTTTGCAGGGAGAAATCCACCCAATAAGCCAGATAGAGGAGGAGGTAAGTTACATTAACATATGTGTCTTATAGTTGAAACTGCCACTTTTATTTTGAAACTTTCCAAATCTCTTTAATCGTGACCAACTGAAATGTTGACTCACCTCAAAAAGGATACTGCAGAGTTGGAAAAGATTCAGGAAAAGGCAACCAAAATGATCAAAGGGATGGAGGGCAACTTCCCTGTGAGTAAAAGGTTGAAGCATTGGGGAGTTTTTAGTTTAGAGAAAAGGTGAGGGAGAGGAGATGTGATCGGAGTTTATAAAATGATGCATGGCATAGAGAAAGCAGATGGTGAAAACTTTTTCTCCTTCTCTCATAACGTTAGTACGCCAGTGAAGCTATGTGTTGGAAGATTCAAGACAGGTAAAAGAAAGTACTTCTTCACACAGTTAAACTGTGGCACATGCTCCCACAGGAGGCAGTGGTGGCCACTAACTTGGGTAGCTTTAAAAGAGGCCTGGGCAAATTCATGGAGGACAAGGTTAGCATCAGTTACTAGCTGCTGTGGCTATGCTCTGCATTCCATGGTCAGAGACAACATCTGAATACTAGATCCTGGAACCCAAAGGAGAAGGAATTGCTCTTGTGTCCTGTTTGTGAGTTTCCCAGTGGCATCCGGTTGGCCACTGTGAGAAGATGCTTCACCAAATGGACCATTGGCCTGATCCAACAGATTCTTCTTATGTTTTTTTGTCACAAAATAGTGAGCAAGCTTTTGAGTTCACCAGGCTGAATGTTCAGCAAAGCACTGAGTGGAGTGAGAAACGCACAGCGAGGACACATTTCATCCATGACTGCCCACTGGTGTGTTCCAGCTAGGAAAAACATGGCATGAAACCATACGTGTGTGCAGACCCTTGTATACCAGCCACACACACAGCTTGCTTCTGGGTTGTATTTTTTTTGGGGGGGGGGATTCAGTTCCATAGTGGAAATGTAGGTTTGCACAATTAAAGTGCCCTGTTGCCCTGATGGAACAAATCCATGAACACACACACACTTTTGTGGTTCAGAAAGTGATGGAGAAATCCACTGAAAGGTGGATGAACAAATGATTAATGGGGAGATGTATAACCCAGTGCAAGCAAACGGAAGCTCATTGCCCTATAGCCACCCTACATAGAAATTAGAATGCTCAATAAAGACTGGATATAGCCTAACTTCCACATAAGCTTTGTGCAAGCAAATCAAGATGAATGCTCAAGGAGCAGGTCTGGAGAAGCCCACAGAAAAAGCAGATCTGGACAGGCCTGTGAGTTCAGTCCTGATACTGCAGACAAATTCCTGGGCTGAACATCTACTCAAAGGCAAACAATGTTTCTTGCTCCTAAAAGCATGTCGTGTCCCCCATCACCACCACACACACTATTTTCCACCTGGCTTCACTTGGTGGAGCTCCCAGTTCAGGTGGATCCCACAAGCCTGAAGTCTGCCCAACTCTGCTAGAGCATTTCTTTGTGGGAAATAGACCACCGGTTGCTCCCGGACTTTCCTGTGTGTAACTCTTGGGCTCCAAGACAGCAATGATCGTTCTTTAAAAACAATAGTAACAAATCGTTTGACTAATGAGGGATTGCAAATCAAAGCCGGTCCAGAAGGACGCACAAGGAATGGGATGGTAACCTTCCTTCAGGAGAGAAGTCGCCCCCCCCGGGGGGTATTCCTGGAGGAGTTTAGTAGAACGTGGCAAAGACTCTTTGTCGAGCGTTTCTGTTTTGTTTTTTAAAAATTATTTCTGCCTCCTCGCAATCCCACCCTTCCCCCTCCGCTTAGCCGTATAGGGGGAGAGAGAGCGAGAGAGCCCAAGGCTCTTTGATCTGGAGTTTGCATTGATCCGAGAGCACGTCTCTTGCCTTCAGCCTAGGCACACCAAAAAAGTAAAAAGAGAGAGAGAGAAGGGGGGGGGACTAAAGTGTTGCAGGTCATGGCATCTGCAAGCTGGTTTCTCGCCCCCTCCTCTCCTTCCCTTCTTAATTCTCTTTTCTGAGCACAATCCCCCTTTCTCATGCCCCTCCCCTCTTTCCTCCCGAGCCGGGCAAAGTAGGGGGAAGAGCCTGCGAAGGGAGCTTGTTGGGTCTGGAGCTCGCACGGGAGTTTGCATTGATCCATTGATTGCACATGGTCTCTCGCCTGACCTCCTTGCTCCCAGGGAAGCGGTCTCCATGGCTACTGGCCCGACTCCCCCAGTGGCAGACTGTAAATTCCTGCAGGCAGAGCTGAGCGCAGCCCGGGCGGGTGGGAGGGAGTGAGGCAGGAGCAGCAGCAGGAGAAGGCAAATAGAAAGAAAGGGAGAGGGAGAGAGAGAGAGAAAGGGGTGGGGGGAAAGGGCGTTGCTTGGATGGACCTTTCACAGGTCCCCAGCACTAGAGAGCAAGGCACTCTGTGGCTTTTTTTTAATCTCTCCCCCTCTTTAACCAAACTGGAGCTGGCTGGGATTCCTTCTTCCAAAAGGAAGCAGCTGAAGGGAGAAGGACGATCAAGTCCACTTAAAAAAGATACCGCGGCGGGTCTGCCTTCCTACTTAAAGTAGCATCAGGGAAACCCAACGGAATCCTGAGCAGATTTGGCATCCTTTTCTCCTAAAGCGCTTTCTCCAGTATACACCACCAGCAAAGAGTAGACCTCTCTCTCTCTCTCTCTCTCTCTCTCTCTCTCTCTCTCTCTCTCTCTCTCTCTCTCTCTCTCTCTCTCGGCTTAAAGTTTGCATGCGCTCAGTGCGTTGTTTGAAAGCATCAGAGAAGACCCCCCCCTCTCTTTTCCTGGCCCGACCTTTCTGCATATACAAGCCAATTGTAATGGGGGCCCTGGAGATTGTTGGATTGTACACGCTTTCCTTTCTCCTGTACTCTGGCAACACCATGGCTAAAGCCAGTCAAGGTAAGAAGAATCTCTCTCTCTCCCCCCCTCCTATTACCCCAACTGTGTATGTATGCATCGTCCCCCGATTTTTAACCCTTTAGTCAGCCAGTGAGATTGGCAAGCATCAGCAAAATACCTAATTTGATGCAGACCTTTTACTGCCACCCTTTAAACTTTTTTTAGTAGCTGTGTTTTGTCGGAGATTCTGTTAAAATTGCTGTTTGGTTGTGGGGGTGGATATTGTAAAAAGTTTCACTCCTCCCATGAGCTAGAAAGGAGGAGATCGTTATCTGTAACCCCTTCCCTGGTTCCTCTTATCTGTTGTGGGATCAATAATGGTTTTAGAAATAATTACCTGTGAAATATTGATGAGACATGCACGTGCGTGATTATCTTTGTTGAATCCAATGAGTTATTGTACGCTGCGCATATATAGCTTGAGAGCTAGACACAGATATTTGGAGCAAAGAGACATATTTTGCATGTGTCTACCTGCAAGTTGCCTGATTACTTTGTAGTCTCTCCTCATGAAAAAAGCAGATGCACACATGGACAATTATATAGCCTATCCCTTTATAGTTTTCCTTTTGCTGTAATAGTAGCATATCACCTCCAGATGAAATGGATGGAACAGCATGTGATGGAAGTAGGGGAATGATCTGGAGATGTTTTAAAGGACTCCACCATATAAGTATTACGTGATATGACAATATATTAGCCATGTGGCTTGTACCTATTCCCTTTCTCCTAAAAAGTTTTTTTTTTTTTGAGGGGGAAGCACTCTCAAGGTTACTGTGACATATCTTTAGAAGTATATATTTTTTAATAATGAAAGAAAACACACAATAGATGATAAAGGAAGTCAGACTGGAAAAGTAGAAGAGTGTGTTCTTTATAGAGGACAAAATAAAAACAATAAAGAGAGGACCTGGCTTCATGTAAAGCTGTATGCTTTTAGCTTAAAAAGGAATGCTCAGGCTTTCCTCTTCTCTCTTGATTATCTTTGGTTCATACATTGCTTTCATACCCTTATCACAATATTTATTTATTAAGGCCTTTTGGTTTCAAATTCCATTGAAGCCCTGGCCAGATTTATGCTAAAATAGCAAAGCAAAATTCCATCCTGTAGAGACTTGACGGATACCTTCAGGGGAAGAAGGGGAGGAGAACATGATGTGGAGCTGGGCTAGATTCTTGGTTGGTTAAAAATGAGCAGGTTAAAAACAGCCACTGCCTCAGTTTCCAGTAGAAGAGAGCTGAAATGACATTTCAGTGGAACAATGCTGACGTACATTAGTACAAAGTTACTAACCTATCTAAATCAATATCAGTAACTTAAACTTCTTATACATAGCGTGTATACTTTAAGTTGTCTGTTGTTGTTTCTGTTTTCTGTACACTGCTTAGAGATATACTTAATATATTAAGTAGTATAAAAAACAAATAATAATAATAAAAGTCAATACATTGGCTGGGGATCCTGACCATTTTTCTTTCTTATTTTTTTTTAATTATTCCTGATGTATTGAGGTCATTCTATTTCAAAATACCCAGAACAGTAGCTCATCTTGCAAGACGTGTACATTGATTATGTTGCTAGCACACTTGCTGCTGTTCATGAGAACGATATTTTCTTGGGGAGGAGTGAGCGATAGTCACACACAAAAAGTTTGAACTTGAGGCACTTTGCCCTCTCCGTTCTTCTGGAAACCGTTGTGATTATGAATCAGAATGGCACGCTTTTCCTAAACCCTCAAAAGAAGGAGAGATCCAAGTGTGGTGCATGCACACTCCCTTTCCAGTGTCGCCAAATGTTGGCAGTAGAGAGCAACTGGTGGGGTTGGGAGTGAAGCTGACAGCACAATCCTATATATGTCCGCTCATAAGTGAGTCTCGTTCGAGTGCAATGGGACTTACTCCCAGGTAAGTGGGTCTAGGATTTCAGCCTAAAGGAACCATGCTGTTTGCATCTCTGTGGTCTGAGGCCAAAACAAGGGTAAACTCAAGCAGAGGTGCTGCAGTGACTGGTTCCAGAGATTGCTCCATACTGCCCTGTTCCTCTGCTTAGAGATCTGCAGGCTGGAACAATGCTTCTGAGCATGTGTGACCTACTGGATCAGAAACTGAGGATCAACCAGATTGATGCCCATCCATGCCGCTGCAGTTTGCCTACCCTGCTTGCAGTGGTACCTGCATTTGGATATGCAGCCCTGCGGATCTCTGTGCGCAGATCTCTTAGCTGAATGGGGTGAGAGTGTGTGGATGGTGTGGATGTGGGGAGGCAGGGGGGAAAGGAAGCAACATTTCCTTCTCTTTGCTCTGTCCCTTTTTCTTCCAGTTCCACAACTTTCTGTTTGTGAGATCCACCCTTAAGATTTAAAACTTAAAGAACATGATTAATTTAGAGTAAAAAAGGAGGTAAGAAAAAAGGTGTCAGGGGAAAAAAGTGGTTTACACTTGAGCTGAATAATATACTTAGGAAGCATGTTTATTTTTTCTACCTACATTGTTGTGCAACAGCTGGGCACTGTGGCTCTTACGAAAGGTTTGCCCACTACCTTCAAGAATCAGAGAGTGGAGGCCCCAGAGCCACACCTGGCCTCATGCAGATTGCTGGCTCCATGGCTCAAAAGAGGATATGGAAGAAGCAGTGCCTCTGGCTATGAAACGTGGTGGCTATGAAACTTTGAGGGGTGGGGTGGGGAAGAGGCTGGTCTATCCCTCACCCTCCGACCATCAAATTGGCCCTCATCCATTGCTGAGCAGGCTTTCAAATTATAAATCTGTCCAGCTTCCACCTGTCTACTGCCCAGTCACAGCATTGCTGTAGGCATTACAGCTATATGTTACAGGGTTTGCCTACATTTTAATAAACAATCTAAAACAACAATGATTCTTGCATTTGTTTGGCTCACTGATTTATTTGGAATATTAGACTACTCCTTGCTGACATTCTTAATAACATTATGAATTTCCCACTGGTTGTTTAGTCTGAAAGAAACAGCTTTATTTCAATCATTCTCCAGCACTCTTTCAAGAGAAGCCAGGGGATACAAGAATGGTTGGATCGCTACTAAACTTGCTGGGTCAGTTTTGGAATGGTGGGCAGAATTATATAAACCCACGTAATCTGGATTTCATAAACAGACAACAAAAGATGGTAACAAAGAATTGTAAGTGTTGAATGTCCAGCACATTCTGTTTCCATTTCATATACTTGGAGGCAAAGTGCTCAGAAAGTGGAATTTTGTGTGGCTGTTCACAGATGTAGAAAAGCAGAAGGACTGGCTAAAAGATGAGCCTCGTGGCCAGAAAAATCTGAAAAATGTTTGGGGGTGTTTTTTTCATGCTTAATGTGCAAACTTTGACAATTCAAATAGGTTGCAATTGAACCCAAACTGACAAATCATGTAGACTGGCACTCCTTTGCAGTAAGTGGATTTTATCTTACTAGGCCAGGCTTCATCTGGAAGTGAGTATAGTGATGATAACATTTCTAGTAACGTTGGAGTCGATATGCTTTGGCAAACATGGATGGGGAGAAATATCTCATGTTCATGGTTTCTGTTGTTTACAACAGTGAAGCCTGCCAGCGGAGTTTTGCCTTTGTGGGAGACTCATCTTTCAAATCCTCTCTGTTCTGAAAGTAGGGCCACTTGGGCAGATTTTTGCCCAGCATTCTCTCTGATGACAGACTTAGAACACACCCACCAGGTTCCTGTGATGTTCTGATACCTGTCAACCCATCATCTGGGAATGACTAATTCAGATAGTTAGAAGTTTGCTTCTAACATTGTGGTGTTAAGGTAGTGGATGGGGATAGATGACTCGCTTCATATCTGGAATACCCATCCATTACAGCTCACCACCTGATCACCATTTTGTCTCCCTTATTGGGCTAGGCTGGATCCCGTTTTATCTTTGTGAAAATAGGCAGTGGTAAGATACACAACTAATTCAACTCAGTGCTTATCTTCTCAAAGCATTCTGCTCCTTTAGATTGATCTTCTTCAAATCAGGAAGTCCAGTGACAACCTCCCTGTGTTCAGAAACAGATAACAATGCATTGGGTTAACCCTTTGGCCCAGAGTTCAAAAAGAACATTTTCTGCTAACAATTTTTAAATGCACCTTTGTACATGCTAGTTAGCATATAAATCCTTCTGGTGCCAAAAGCAGTGAAGCTAAATGAGATTTTGGAAGAACTAGTGAGAATTAGATATGGTAAGCCAGTAACTCAAATAAATTGTTAATGCACTGTTAAAATCATTAATTTGGCTATGCTAAAATCTTAATATTCCTGTGGATTGTGTTTCAATGGAATTGAAGGGACTCTGCCTCCCATTACAATTTATACCTTCCCAGAGGCAATGGTGCAGAGTATGATTATGAGAAGGCTGATGCAGAGCATTGATGGATTTGGGAGATAATGGGTTGGGTTCTTTTAAAGTCAGAAAGCACCTGCAGGGCCTCAAACAAGGGAATTTTTTAAGAATATAATTCACTTGATTGCAGATACATCATGATCTACTCCTGCCCCCTCCCATCTCACCACCTCTTACTGTAACTCATGGCTAGGCAAACTGAGGCCCGGGGGCCGTATCCAGCCCAATCGCCTTCTTACTCCGGCCCGCAGACAGTCCAGGAATCAGCGTTTTTACACGAGTAGAATGTGTCCTTTTATTTTAAATGCATCTCTGGGTTATTTGTGGGGCATAGGAATTTGTTCTCCCCCCCCCCCCCGAAATATAGTCTGCCCCGCCACAAGTTCTCAGGGACAGTGGACCGGCCCCCTGCTGAAAAAGTTTGCTGACCCCTGCTGTAACCACTCCCCCCCCCACATCCCCTTTATCTCCTCCTCCTGCTTATTCACTCAGAAAATCATATGGGATGATGATAGTCTTCCGCACCCCTGAAATATAAAACCGTAAACATTTCAACATGAAGCAGTTCAAAGAAGAACTTTGATTGAAGACGTCTAACATGCCTGTACTTAGATTTGACAGGGGGAGGGGGCTGGGAAAGGGGCTGAAAGTCTTTTTTTGTAACACCGAAACGTTCAGACACCTCGAATCATCCTGTCCTGAGGGGCATTACTGTCTCCCAAGTGTAAGGGTTATATTGTTTTGACTACCACCACCACACACAAAAAAGAGGCACACTGGAGTAATCTACATAGGAAAATATTCCAGAATAATTTTAACCTTCGTTTTCAAAGTTATAAGTCCCCAGAGAGGCTCAGGAGAAGCTTACGATGATGGTAAATAAAGTGTACTCTGTCTGCACAATCTTAAAACTAGCCTCAGTGTGCTGGCTTCTCTTCAGCTTACGCTGCAAACATCATGGGCTTCTTTTCCATCCTCAAGCTCTTGCAACTCTTGCTTTATCCAACTGAGTGTTAATACGTTAAGGATAGTTTTAATTAGTTAAAAACAGCACGCAGAAAAGTGCAGGTTTCTATCTTTGCGGAGGTGGGAGTGGAGAGAAGGTAGCTTATTAGCTTTTATTATTAATGTGTCATCAATTTATGTAGAAATGTAATGATGCAAGACCCTAGCTGTAAATTAGCATGTTAATGGCTGTCCCCCCCCAATATGCAAACTTAAGTATATGCAGTAATCACTAATCCTAATGTTTTTCCAGGATAGATCATAGCAGAGATGCCAGAGGTGTGAGGGTGATTCGGAGGGCCTGGCTTCACACTTGCGACACTACATGCATGCATGGTGCAGAGAAGCTTGGGGGTGCTAAACATGGCAGTAGTGCAGCTTCATTGGTTGGCAGCACCTCTTGCAGCTCCTCCTGCTGCCACCACCAGCTAGGACCTGCTTCCCTTCTCCTTCCCCTCCGTGGCAGAAGAAGGAGTAGGAGAAGGAGTTGGCCACTTAAGCCCCCCCAAAATATTGAGGGGTCAAGAGGTTTGGGCCCCCAGGAGTTGGCATCCCTGGACCATAGAAAAACAGTTTGACGCCTTTGTTAAAACCAAACTTGCATCTTAGGGAAGACAACAGTAATTTAACACAATATGTGAAGGAATGTTTTAGGGAGGCATTTGATTTTGCACAGCCCCAGTTTGTCAGTGTTAAATCAGAGGACTACAATCTGATTGTAAAAAGCAGCAAGAGACACAGGACGCTTCCAGACATTTTTCAGGGGGGATTTAGTCATATATAAGGACATTCATGTTCCACGATTATAGTTGATTGGAAGGTCTTGTGCCACAAACCTACTTCCTCCAAAGAGCAGCCGTTTTGTGATAAGGAAAATGAGGAGAAAACGCACTGGAAAATGGGAGAAAACACTTGGTCTTGATGCAATGTCATCTAACCTCTTTGCAAACAAATCGGGATGAATCCACAAACAAGTTGTCTGGAAGCACCCAGGGAGTAGACAGCAAGTTTTGAACACAGAAAGTTCTGTCAGATGCTTCATTTTTAATATTTGGCCCCAGCAGACCTCAGGAGAGTTCAGAACCTGCTCCTCTCTGTTCCCGTGACTTTAGGGGTGTTCAAACTGACTTTATCAGGTCCAAGAAAGCAGTGGGCAGTGGGAGCTTCATTTAATGACTGGTTATTCAGAGGAATGCAGATGAGAGTGGAATTAGCTCACCGAGTCCTCTTAATGGTAGGAAAAAACTATACATCACATATTTTATGAACTTCAAAGACATGCCAACCGTATAATGCTGTCTCATGATTTATGTTTACAAGGTCTGCTATCTTAGTGTAATCATACAGTATAATTACTTTTCCTTGCTTAATGTGCCTAACAAGAAGCAAGGCATGTATCAACACAATGCATTATGATTCAGCCTTTCAGCAAAATGCTCCATTTATGAATGTGGACAGGACACCTTTGGGGAGAATCATATGTTGGGGACTTGTATGGATCAGTTAATTATGTACTGGGCTTTGGTCTGTTTTCTGAGCCTTTGTTTCACTGTTCTGTAGGTGGAGTTATGGCGCTCCATTGTGTGGATGATACTTATTTAGTAGACCCACCTTCTCTCCCATGAACTTGGAACCTTGCAGACTTCTCACATTTTATGTTTTCTTCTGTCTAAATCAGCAAACTGGTTTGAGCAAGCCCTCCAAACAGTGGTTTCCAATCCTGGTTTGGAGGGCTCATCCAAACCATAGTCTGCTGGTCCAGACAAAACACCCAAGTGTGTTTTTAGTGTTTAATACACTGAGGGGAGAAGAGAGTGCTTGAGCCACGTGCTGCAGCAAGGTAATTTTAATCCCAGGACTTAATGGTTTTATTGGGGCGGCAGCAAAGGCTTTGGAGAGCCATGTTCAGTTGTGAAATTAACATTTTCCCCACCACTACTCCATGCTTTATAACTGCTTCAGCAGTCCTGATGTGTTAGAGCAGAAAACAGGTTGCCACAGCCCTGTTAAAAAGAAATAATCTGAGCATGCGCAGTTTCACATTTTAAACTCACTTAAATCATAGCCCAGTCATGGCTACAGGAATACGTGGGGCTGGCTTCTGCTATCCTGATGCTAAACACATTTACTTTGGAATAAGCACAATATAAAGTACAAATAATAAAATGAGTACTTGTAACTATGTACATGCCTGGCTGGTTGCCCCTTAAGTTTTTTATAGTAGGAAATGACACCCCTGAGGTCCAGCCTAGCTGTAGCACTGCTTCAGCCCTCAGTGTATTTGGTCAGTTGTCTGAATGCTTTTGATGTGTCAAGCATGGTTTGGAGGACAGAGTTGCTTCGTTTGGCACTCACCACTGAACATTGCTAATAGAAAGAAGGGTACGATTAAATGACTACCTAAATCAGGGGTAGGCAACCTAAGGCCCGTGGGCTGGATGCGACCCAATTACCTTCTCTCTCTCTTTTTTCCAATTTTTTTAATTGATTTTCCAAAATTTTAAACAAACATACATCTTAACTGCACTTAATCCAATCTTAGTGACATTGTTAAATGACTTCCTCGAATCCCGCTGGCTGAGTTTCATTGTATATCATTGTAACAGTTTTCCAAAACCAATTTTCTCATAAAATTAACTTAGTCACTTATCATCTTTCTTCCTTTTCATTTTAACTTTAAACATACTATTCTTTAACATTACATATTTAAATCCTAAGCCTATCTGGTATTTGCAAATTTTTCCAATTAAGTTATCTTAGCATATTTAACTAAATAGTCTTTGAATTTCATCCAATCGTCCTGGTACTCCTCCTCCTCCTGGTCGCGGACTCTTCCAGTCAGGTTGGCTAGCTCCGAAAAGTCCATCATCTTCATCTGCCATTGGCCCAATCACCTTCTCAATCCGACCCGCAGATGGTCTGGGAATCAGCATGTTTTTACATGAGTAGACTGTGTCCTTTTATTTAAAATGCATCTCTGGATTGTTTGTGGGGCCTGCCTCGTGTTTTTATTTGAGTAGAATGTGTGCTTTTATTTAGAATGCATCTCTGGGTTATTTGTGGGGCATAGGAATTTGTTCATTTCCCCCCCTCCAAAATATAGTCCGGCACACCACATGGTCTGAGGGACGGTGGACCAGCCCATGGCTGAAAAAGGTTGCTGACCCCTGACCTAGATATATGTTTTGGCTGTTGTGATTCCCTATTCCCATTTGGTAAGGGGGGCAAAAGGACTATCCCCAGCCAGTACGGCCAATGGTTGGAAAAAGCTGGAATGTAGTAGAATGTTGGGGACTAGCTGTTGTATATACAGATGATTCTGCTGAAAATCTGCCACAGAATGCCAGGTTCTTTGTGGATGCCCCACAAATGCCTCCTCCAGCTCTTTCAAGCCATCTTAGGAGGGAGACGAGAGTTCCAGCATTTCTGACACCCCTTTTCATCTTCTTCCAGACAAAGCAATGTGTTGTCTTCTGACCAGACTCCTTAAGTGCAATACAAATTGCCTTAGCTCCTTCGTCTTCTCCCTTGCTGTTCTCTGAGCCAAACAAACTGTACCACAGTGTCTGAGGTGGTTATTAGTGCGCTGGAAAAGAAAAAAGAAAAAAAGGGGGGCTGCTGAAGTTATAAAGCTTTAATTTGGCCTTAACTCAAGTGGAAACTCTGTAAGACTGCCAACAGCTACACATACACATTCACTAAATATTTTTTTTAAAATCCTGTTAATGTACATTATATTAAATTAAATAATAAAAGTTGCTTTTAAAACCTATGAAGTTCTTTGGGACTGAAGAAAATAATGATTTTTTTTGTTTAATTTTCTATTTTTATTAGCTGCCCAGTTCCCATCTCTCTCCCCCCCCCCCGACTTTACAATAATTGATTAGAACTTTAAACATAAAACACAGGAATTAAATACCTGGAGGGGAAAGTAGTGTGTCCGTATGCAAATTCTAGGCATTTCATACTCATTTAAGAGAGTTGACAAGCATGTGAAGTGGGATAATTCTTTTCTGTCTGCCTATGTAAAGAAAATAATATATAAATCCTGCTTTGGCAGGGGACAGTCACTGATAGCATGAACTGGGTTCCTCCAGTTTCATCATAGGTGAAGCAACTTGACCACTCCTCCAGAAACATCCCTCTTAAACTGCTAACAAGAAGGACCAAATAATTTTACTCTTCTGCAGAAGTGTTTGTTTAATACGGCCATGTATATAGTATTATAATAATCGGGGGGGGGGGTAATATTGTGTGTGTTTGTAATGTTGTAAGTAGGCAGCATTTGGATTAGAGAAGCCAAGGGCCAGAGACTTAATGGGAGAATATCAATGACTTCTGGTCATGGTAGGTATATGCTGAGCTGCTGTGCCCCTAAAAACCAATTGCTGAGGAACAGAGGCAGTGAGCAATTATTATCCTCTGTGTGTGCTCCCAGGGGAACCCAGTTTGCCAGCCTGGGAGACACCATGATGAACTAGATAGGTTTTTGGTCCTCTTCTGTTCTTGGTGGGCATTCACATGTGTGAATGCATATCCCCCCTTTCTTTCTACTTCAGTAATCTGGTTTGAGAGCAAGGGTGAGGGACCTCCAGCTCCAGGACCAAATGTGGCCCCCTAGGCCTCTCTGTCTGGCCCTTGGGGACTCTCCCTGGGCTGCATCCATTGCTGATTCTATTCTGTGTTTTCCTTGAGTGCTTTTGCCTAGCTCCACCCACTTTTGCCTCTGCCCCTACCTACCAGTGACATGCATCCCCAGAAAGTTACTGTACCTGTGAGGGATTGAAGAAGGTTGTGTTACCTGAGATACAGTGCTGTCAGCACTGGAAAGCAGAGGGCCAATTGACGCAACTTGGGGCAGATCCAAACCATACATTCAAAGCACATCCAACACACTTATAAAACACATGACTTCCCCCCAAAGAATCCTGGGAAGTGTAGTCCGCCCCCCCCCGGGAACTACAGTTTCCAGTACTGTAACAAACTACAGCCCCCAGGATTCTTTGGGGGAAGTAATGCACTTTGAAAGTGCTTTAAAAGTGTGGTGTGGATCTGCCTCAAGTTGGTATGCTGTGAGTATGGATTGAGTGGATCCGATCCATGGAGTATTCAGCACTTGCAGAAGTGGTTGTGTGATTGCTTCAGCATATTGCTGAACCTGCTGCTCTCAACCCATATTCATTTTGTGACTGCTTAGCTGGCAAATCACTTAACTGCTTTAGCTTGTGCCAAATTGTTGTTGGATCCATTCAATTAATGCACATTTTTAGCACTACGAGTTTGAGCCCTTAGTAGCAGTAGCAGCATAGCTACTGCAGCCCAATAATTTTAGTCACACAACAACCTCCTAAGAAATCGTTACCTCACAGAAGGGAACAGGATCTTCAGGGCAAGGGCTGTGGGTGTAGAGCGCTGGTTGAATAATAAGTTCAGAATTCTTCCCAAAGGTAAGAACAGCAGTGTAATCCCATGTGACAGAAAAGAAAAGTGCAGTGGGAGCCACCAAATGAAAATTTAAAAAACTGTTGAAACTTCCTTGTATGAGCTTCCAGTGTGCTTTACAAGGGCATCCACAGAGCTCATATCACATGTGAGAAGGCCTGTTTCAATTGGCAGTACATAGGGGCAGAACTAGCCTTTATTTCACCCAGATCAAAGACCGAGTTTGGCACTCCCAATAGCACATTTGCGCACGCACACACTGGCTAAAAACCTCTATGGCGCCCCTCTGGAGGCTTCACCCGAGGCAAAGGACCCAGCTTAAACCCTCCCCCTGCCCTGTAGCTATGACACTGCAGTACATACATAGGTAAAAATCAGATTGTGAACAATTGCAAATTGAGCAATATATGCAGCCATCGATATAGTGGCCACTTAAACCATAGTCACAAAGATAGGACTGTCATAGATAAGCTAGTCATGTGTGGTGGCGCCACATATAATTGCAGTGATTTCAATGATGTGCCAAGTCAAATTAATCTCTCTCCAGACTTGCTGTGGCCCAATTGAAATTACCGCTGCTGTTTGAGGAATCTCTTAGCATAAAAAGCTTAACATGTGATTGCAGCTCGTGTGCATGGCTACAGTGTGGGGACATGGAGGGAAGGAACCTTTGACGTCTATTTTTTTTTTTAAACCATAGAATTTCTCCAGTTACAGAGATGGTCCATCTCACCAGGGTGCTGTTGCACACTCCCCGACTAACAACAACCCTGTTGATGTGTTAAAGTGCCCCATTCTTCTTCTTTTTTAAAGACAACTTCACAGCCATACAAGTATATAGTCCAGGACTGGTGTGCTGTAATTTTATTTGCTTGGTGTTACACTTGTTTTCCTAGTTTTTAGACTCCTAGTTTTATTCATATTGGGATGGCTGTATGTTTAAAGTACACAGAGTTCCAGAGAGTCTCTGTCCTAAGTTTGGTTTTCCAAAGGCAGCCAAGGTAGGAAGGATCAAGTGGGGAAAAGAACATTTATTCCACTTAGGTAACTCATTCCACAAATGAACACTCCATTGATTTTTTGGGATGTGTATGTGTGTCAAATGTAGTTCTAGATTTTTATCATCATCAAAAACGTTGCATTTTAAGTACTCAGTGACCCAAGGTACAAATGCCACAGAGAAAGTGTTTTTACTGCAGTACTTCTATGACTCAGTACACTAAGACAAAACCTACAGCCACCCTACCTTTGACACAGTGGAGATAACTGTTCACGTTTGGTGTTCAGTCAAGACAAACCTTGTAGCATCCTGATGAAATAATAATAAGACATACCACAAGGACTGCCTCTGCCCATATGAACTGACCCAGACCTTGTGATCATCACCTGGGGCCCTTCTTTGTGTGCCTCCTCTGCAAGAGGTCGGGAGGAACGGGCCTTTTCTGCAGTGGCTCCCCACTTGTGGAATACTCTCCCCAGAGAGGCTTGCCTGGTGCCTTGGTTTCATATACCGTACTTTTCGCTCCATTGGACGCAGTTTTTCCCCTCCAAAAACTGAGGGGAAATGTCTGTGCGTCCTATGGAGCGAATGCAGGCTTCGGCAGGGAGAGGCTGCACGGGGCTATGGCTTCTTTAGCTCCATGCAGCCTCTCCCGGCAAGGAGGGATTGCGCGGGGCTAAAGAGGAAGCCAAAGCAGCCAGCAGGATCCATCCCACTTGCTGCCTTGGCTTGTTCCATAGCCGTGCGCAACCCCTCCGGCAGGGAGAGGCTGTGTGCAGCCTGTACGCTGCTCTTTGGGGCTGGGGGGGAAAAGATTTTTTTTAAATTGATTTCCCCGTCTAAAAACTAGGTGCGTCCTATGGTCTGGTGGGCCCTATGGTGCGAAAAATATGGTACTTAGGCACCAGGCTAAAGCATTCCTCTTCTCCCAGGCCTCTGGGTAATTGAATAAATCTATGAACTTTAAAACTTTTCTGGGGGGTTGGGAGTGTTAGTGTCTTGGTTTTTTGATGTAATTTTGTGGGTTTTGTGTTTGTGTTTTTGTGTAAAGCATCCCGTGATGCAGCTGTAGTATGCCAGAGAGAGGAAAGGCCCCTTTGCAAGGTGGCCAGAGGGCTTTCTGCCCCATCGCAATATTGATGTTGGAGGAGTGGTTCACCTTCTCTCAGCCCAGTGCTGTGAAGGGGAGGAGAACCAGTTTCTCTGCTCTTCAGACACCAGCCTCTGAAGAACAGGGAGAGCAGTTTTCCTCTGAAGAGCAGCTAAGCTATTTGGATGTGTGAGGGTCTGGTAGTTTGCCATGGATTGCAATATCCTACTAGCTTTGCAGTTGCAAACTTTGGAAGTTGCCAACAAATCAGAAGAGCCTGTGAAATCCAATTGTTAACACATAAACTTAGCTTTTGGGGGGAATAGATGCTCTTTCATGACTTTTATAATGTTTCCCTTAACGTTTCCCTTAGCCAATGTCCCTAGAAGTCCCTAAAATATAGAAACATAGTCATATTGGAAGCAGCCTGATACTGAGTCATCTACCTCAGTATTTTTAAAGCTGACTGGCGTTACGGTTTCACACATGGGACATCTCTAGCCCTATGTTAGAAATTAAACCCAGAACCTTCTGCTGCAAGACAGATGCTCTAGCCCTAAACTACAGCCCTCCTTGGTCAAAATGGCACAGCAGTTATGCTTACTGCCCTCTATGGCCCTTCAAAAGAGAAGGAAAAGGTTACCCAAAGTTAAATATTCCTTTGCAGACGGATGCAATGCCAAATTATTAAGGCCAGCCGATTCCAGGACTTCTGTCTTTGCTGAATTGCCCTTTGAATGTGAAGCAATTTAAATGCATCTTGGCAAGCCCCTGCGGTGAGATCAGGCTTGCTGTTGCCCAGGGCTCTGGTACCTGCACCTAGAATTACTTAGCACCAGCGGTGATTTGCTGGGGGACAAGTTGCTATTGTTTATGCCAAGGCCTTTGCCAAAGTCTGCAGAAGCCCTAAATCTGACTTGGGCCAGAAAATGGAGCCTGTGGCTACATGTGGGCAGCAGCAACCGCTTTGAAGCGGAAGGAAAGGGTTAGGGGGTGCTGCATATCCTGCTGTGAGCATTTAGTATTTAACTTATGAACCCTCAACCACAGCCTCACTCGTGGGTAACTGGCCTAATATCTCCAAGGGTCTGGAGCCGCTCCCATTTTGTGGCACGCTCTCTATGAACCCCTAGTCTCATTTAGGAAAATGTGGTCACAGAGTTTTCTGTATGGTCTTGTTTGGAAGGCTGGGTTTTATTCCCAGGAGTTAGAAAATATGACTCAAAGTAGAATTTACTTTCTTGAGGGCTGTTGCCATTTCCCCCCCTCATCCGTTTTATTTGCACACATTTTAAATGTGAAAAATGATGTCATTGCAGGTGTGTCGGGTATATCTCTGTGTGCATTGGTTGCATGTATATGTAGATTTGAATAGAACCAAGCTTCTTACACCAGAATGTTTCAGAAGAAGAGAGAAGTCTTATTATTTTACTATGAGTTGCCAGTATCCCAGATCCATAAATCTGGAAAGCATAATTGGGTCTCCTGCACAGCAGATACAAGCGCACATTGCCAAATGATGTTTAATGTAATATGTAGTTTTGGACCACAGGCTTAGATCCCAAGTAGTGTTAAGTCTCTCATTCTATTAGTGCAGTGATTTACCCGTGCAGAACTGAGCTCCCCGCCTCTCCCTTTCCCGCACTTCTGAATCTGTTCTGTGGTTTCTCCCAACCCTCCAAAGCAGATTTGGGGAGGGTATGGGTGGAGGTGGTGAAGGGTGGCAAGTCCCATTGCACAAGGGTAAATCCTTGCACTGATGGAATAAGGACTAGGACTGCTTTGTCAGAGGTCATGGCTATCTGTTCTCTCATGAATGAGGAATTTGTGCTTTGCAATACATTAGGCCTAACAATGGAAAACTAATAAATGACTTGTACCATTTCCTTCAGCACCTTCTGGTGCTATCCTCTTTGTCTTTTCTGACTGGGGGCTGAGTTTCCCTCAACTACCATCTTGCTCACTCTGAAAACTTGGTTGGTAGTGGGGTGAATTACTGTAATAATACAGACCCCACCCTTTGATGCAAAAACATTTCCAATGTGGCTTACAAAACTTGTGATATGCACATGGCTGTGCTCATACACATGTGGCTCTCTTATTCCGTAGTGAGCACACTGCACATTCTGGGTCCTATGTACATCTCTGTGCTAAACACAGCACTACACTGTGCCAGTCATGCAAAGAAATCTGCTGTGTGGTGGTGTTTCTAAGTTTGTAGTTTAAGAAAGGACCCCACTCTCCCGAGCACACACAATTATTCAGATACATACAATTAGTTCTACTTCAAATAAAAGTGTATTTCCATATGTCCCTGTGAGTTTCTGGTGGTCTGTATCCATGTTCTTTTGTAGTTTCATAGGAAGTAAAGCTAAACCAAGTTTTATAAAACTTTGTTTTGTTTCTTTGGACTCGAACTTTCTTAGCTAGCTTTTCCATTAATATCAAGTCCCATATGTGTATAAACCACATTTCAGGCAAATCAGTGTTTAGAGTTCTCCATTGTCGATCAATTGCAAGGTGTGTTGCCATCATGAGGTAAGTTATGAGGTACTTCTGGGTGAGTTCCTGGGCACCTGCTGATTAAATGGAAAGAAGAACCGTCTTTGGGTCTGTTTGAGCCTTTGGTAAGTTCTGTTTCCCAAAAAACATAACCCAAAAGTCTGTATACTCAGGGGCAGGATCACCAGTCTACTGCTGTGATCAGCGATCTGCATGTCCCGTGGATGCCCACAAGAGGGCATTTGCTTGGGACAAACCCAGGTTTAAAGAAACAGGCCTGTCACATCTAATTTTAAGTCGCTGGGATTTAAGTGCAGATTTTTTCAGTTCTACCATAATCTTCCTACAACTTGTAACATTTTAGTTGGCCTTCATAAAATCATTATCCTAATGTGGTTTTTGGTATCCCCCTCCCCCCCCCAAGTATGTTACCCAGGTGCCCCGTCCTGTTGGTGCCCCAATCTTTCCCCTTCCCTACTTGACTCCTTTAGCTTCATTCTACAAGTGACAGTGCGAAGCATGAGGCTTTGACAAGCACAACAGAGGGAGCAAACAGTGGCATAAGCCATCCATCCATCCTCATTAATAGGAGACAGACTTGCTCTCACTGTCTGGGAGGAGTAAGAGCTCTGGATGCATGCAAATGCCTCTGTTCACTCATTGTGAACACACACTGCAATTGGACCACCAGAGAGCCCTGTTGAGAAAGAAGCAGAACACCTCCACCTGTAATTAACAGCTATTTGCATTATTTAAGGATAGGATTCCCAGTCTCCATTTTGCACTGAGAAAACGGTTGCCACTCCACAGCCAATAGAACTACACAGCTCATGATGCTACCTCAGCAAACATCATACCACTCTACCTGGTTGTTAAAAACAACACCATCCATCCTCCTCTTGGCTAGCTGACATCAACACTAACAAAATTAACCTTTCAGTTGCACATTAACCCTCTCTGCTGTTGTACTTCCAACACCTCAGTGTAAGGATGAACAAGCTCATTAAAGTCTGGCTTATCTCAGGTCTCAGAGATAGCATTCAGGGGGAAGATTATGTGTGCTTTGTCAGGGCTCTTAGGATTTCAGGTCAAGTCTAGAACACATCAGTTTTGAGTGTTGATAATTGCACGTTTTAGCCAGTATAGTTTTACAACCTAAGTACTGATCCAGGAAATGCAATAAAGGAAACTAAAACAAATCCCTACTTCAGCATCATTTGTGAAAACAGCCTTCCTTGATTTAAAGAAGCTGAGATTTTCATTCGGTGATTAGTTTTGGCTTTCGTATATGTGGTGAAATAAGGAAACTTGGCAATGCCAAGCGTCACCCCATGCCAGTTTAGCAATCTAGTCATGTTATCAGGCCAAATTACAATAGCACAATGCTCTTTTACCACAGGACAAGGAAGTGAGGCTCTTAACAAAAAGTTGGATTCAGCTTTCCTCTCCCTGTTGTAAATCTTTTCATGTCTCCTGTGGTTTGGGTCAGATTGTAATTCTTGATTGATGACCCAGGGATGTGGTGGTTACCCTGGGCTGTGGTTAATGTAAAATAACAAATATGAATACATTGTGTAAATGTTTATATAGCACATATGTATGTACTGCCTTGCTGATGCAAATTTAAGCTTCCTAGTAAAACATACTGGAAATATGAGAATAATAGTGGGGGGAGTGCATTATTACATGTAGGGGTTTCTCCTGCTTGATATGTGACCTTTTTCATAGCATACAGCAGTTTATGGAAGCTATTTTTGCAGCTCTTCCTAGTGCAAAAAGTCAAACCTAGAACTGTGCTCTGGGTTCCTCGTGTTGGACAATAGGCTTGCCTTTTAACATCTAGTGAAGTTTGTTCTTGCAGTGACTATTCCTGCCTGCAGGGGTGAGGGAACAATTCTAATGGTCCACCCCCAGACACTGATGCGCTCCGATGGGTTTCTTCTGATGGCTCTGGATGGACTTCCCAATGTATCGAGACCCTGGTGGTGGAGAGGGTTGTGATAGAACAACTGCAGGTGTTTCCAGGTGACACTGATTACCTAGATCCACTCCAGTCTGGGTTCTAGATTGTTTTTAGGAATGAATCCACCTCTGTTGCTCTGGTGGAGGACCTTTATTCAGAGAGAGGGTCAGGGAGAGTGAAACCTAGTCCCTCAGTAACTTTCAGTATCATGGACCTTGGTTTCCTCCTGGACCAGCAGGATGGGTATCAGAAACACTGTATTGGAGTAGGTCTATTTCCCACCTGCATGGTCGTGTCCAGGAAGTAGCCTTGGGGGAGTGCACTTTGGTTCCCTGGCACTTGTACTATGTTCCACAGGGCACTATTTTGTCCCCAATGCTCTTTAACATCTACATGGAGCTGTTGCCATTAGGATTTTTGGACCATGATGTTGTTAGTATGCTGAAAACATGTGGCTCCATAACGTCTGAATCTGGGAAGCCTGTATTAGCAGTATAATTGGTGCTAGATGGGTGCCTGAATGCGGTGGTGGACTGGATGAGGGTCAATAAACTGAATTTGAATTTTGGGAGGACAGATGCTTTGTGGGTAGAATAACAGAAGTGTAGATTTGGAAGGGACCATGAGGGTCATCTAGTCCAACACCCAGCAATGTAGTAATCTCACCTAAAGCATCCATGGCAGATGACCATCCAACCTCTGCTTGAAAATCTCCAGTGAAGGAAAGTAGGTGGCCGCCAAGTCTGGATGATAGGCCAATTGCCTGTTTTGCTTTGTTCTGTTCTGGTATGCCAGCTGTAGCTATATTTGGAGCAGGATAGCCAGACTGCTTTAGTCCACGTGTTGGTAACCTTGAGACTGGATTGCTGCAATGCATTGGATGTGGGGGCTGCCCTTGAGCCCAGTCTGGAAACTCCAGTTAGTGTGGATTGCAGTGGCTGGACTGCTGATGAGGGCATGTGACATCTCTGCTTAAAAAAACTGCATTGGCTGCTCATATGCTACTGGGCTAGGTTCAAAGTTTCTCTATTAATATACAAAGCTCTGAACAAGTTGGGTCCAAGGTGCCTTAAGGACCACCTGAGCCTAGGGGCAGCACAACCCGTTTTGCTGCCTGAGGCAAAATGAGAATGTGCTGCTGCACTATCCAGGTAAGGGAATCTGTGGTGAAGGTGTGTCAGTGCCCACAAAGCGGTGGTGGCTTCCAGCGAGATCTCGCAATATTCTAATGAGATCTCACAAGACCTTGCCAGAAATTGGCACTGCTGCTGGCACTGCTTCTCCACTGATGAGTGCCTGTGGGGGTGACACTTCTTCAACATCTGTCATCCAAGATGGCTGCTTCGCCCCACCTCATGATGGCCCTGCCTGAGCCCTTATATCCCAGCTTGAGCAGTGAGATTTTCTCAAGGGGCACCTTTAATTGTCCCCCATGATTCAGAAACTCATTTGGCTTCAATGAGAAGTCCGGCCTTTAGTATCTCTGGTCCCAAGCTGTGGAATACTCTTCCAGAAGAGTATTGGCAGGCATCTTTGCAACTGATTTTCCAGACATCTCTTGAAGACCATTTTATGCCAATGTTAATATTATTATTAGTATATATTTAGCTATACCCTGCCTTTTCCTCAGACGGACTCAAGGCAAAATTACAGATTAAAACAAGTACCTCTAAAAACATAGAAAAATCAATTATTAAAATGCAGTTAAGCATTGAGAATTGAAACTATATACTTATATAAAATCTGTTTAAAAACATATCAACGATTACAACAAAAATAGCACAGCACCAGCCCCTTAATTAAAAGCAGTCAATTCCTAAAAGCCTGTTGGAACACGAAACTCTTCATCTGCCAGCGGAAGGACAACAAGGAGGAAGCCACTCCAGCTTCTCTAGGCAGGGAGTTCCAAAGTCTGGGAGCAGCCACCAAGAAGGCCCTTTCCTGTGTTCCCACCAAGTGTGCCCGGTGGGACTGAAACACACTTCCCTCCCCCAAATCTCAAAACCTGGGCAGTTTGCATGAGAGAATACGGTCTTTCAGATAGCTTGGACTTAAGCCATATAGGGCAGGGGTCCTCAAACTACGGTCCGCAGGCCAGATCTGGCCCGTCAGGGTCCTGAACCCAGCCCACATGGCAATTGCAGAACCTGCCGCTGTCTAAGGTGAAAGGAAGTATGGTGTCCCGTGCATGAGCGTGACCTTAAACCTTATTGTAAGCAGTATCAGCAACATGGGAGCAGTTGTGAAGCCTGAAGCAGCGGAGGTGGCGGGAGAGCTCAGGACTGTTAATTGTGCAAAGGCAGCCCCAGGGGTCTCCAATGACCTGGCTCCAATCGTGGGTATGGCAAAGGCGCGGGAGCCAAAGCAAGCAGCCCGCGCAGTGGCAACGACCTACCCCAGCCTGGGGCTGCACCCGCTCACATTCAGCTGCCCGTAGGAAGCCACTACCTCTGCTGACCCTGCCGTGGTCAACTCTGGGAGCAAGGAGCGCCATCCCGCCCTGCGGGTGAGAGTTTGTGGTGGTGGCAGCAGATTCCCTCCCAGCACCAGTGAGGAAGTAAGTGCTCTGACTGCTGTTATGTAAGTGAGGCTGAGCATCACAGCAGCAGCTTATCCACTTTGGGTGTGTGTGTGAGAGAGAGAGGGAGAGAGAATAGTGTTTATCCATCTTTAATTTAACTATCTGTGGGCAGCTGCCCCCCTCCTCCCAAATCAAGTAAATCAATAAAAATATTAATCCTGCCTCCCCAACATGAAGCCTCCCCTCCCTTCCATAAATCCTGGCTATGTCCATGTAGCTATCCCTCCCTTGAAAATACCATTTCTTCCTGTTCAGTCCATCCCTACAGCAATGATGTTCATGATATAAAATATATGAGCAGTGTGCATAGGAATTCGTTCATATTTTTTTCAAACTAAAGTGGTACCTCTAGATGCGAACAGGATCCGTTCCAGAGCCCCGTTCGCATCCTGAAGTGAACGTAAGATGCGTCTCTGTGTGCGCGGTCTTGTTTTGCTGCTTCTGCACATGAGCGTAACGTCATTTTGAGTGTCCGCCCATGCGCGAGCAGCGAAACCCGGAAGTAACGCATCCGTTACTTTCGGGTCGCTGCGGAGCGCAACCCGAAAATATTTAAGCTGAAGCGTATTCATCCTGAGGTATGACTGTATAGTCCGGCCCCCAACAGTGTCCGAGGGACAGTGAACTGGCCCCCTGTTTTAAAAGTTTGAGGACCCTTGATGTAGGGCTTTATAGGTGAAACCCAACACTTGTGCCCAGAAACAGATGGATGGGCAGTGGAGCTGTTCTAGCAAGGAAGTCATATGTTCCCTATAACCAGCTCCAGTCAACAATCCAGTTGTTTAAACTTTTTCAAGACGAGCTAGTCAGTTTTATTATAATTTTTTAATTTTGTATTGTATTTTATGTTTATTGTGCCTGCATATTTTGTTGTACACTGCCTCAATATTTTATATGAAGGGGAGGTCTTTAAGTAAGCTTATCAATCAATCAATCAATCAAAATCCTGCCAAACAATAGAAATTCAACCTGTGAAGATTTCCTGGGAACATCTTCCCTGTGGCTCACCTGTTGATTTTCTGTTTGCTATGCAGCTTTTTAAATTTTAGGAACTCTGCCAGAGATGGTAACCCTACAGAAGTGAACAAAAGAGGCCATTATAATATTTGGGGCTGCTTTTCTTTATACAACAAGCAATGAAACCCAGCCCCTACACAAGTGCTCCTGAATAAATAGACCATGGGTTGGAACACATCCCCAAACACAAGATCAGCTGTTTAGGTAAATCTGGGCAATTGTTGCATTGGTTTTAGAATGTAAGTTGTACTGCTCTTTGAGGATTATGGTGAGAAAACTTGCATGTTCTTCTCTACCAGTGTATTTCAGGCTGATCTCTTTTCCACCCACCAATTTTGAAATTGATCTCTCACTTCTGCTTTTCCTCAGATTAGTTTCATCTTCTCTGAGGTTTTCCAGTGGCTACTAAACCAATATTTTCAAGAGTCGAAGATGGGAGGTAGAACAAAAACTATCCGAATCAGTTTTCCTGCAACTCAGTGAAATAAGCTTTATAAAACCTGAGTTTATAGATCAAAACAGAGCACCTCGTGAAATTTCTGCTCTGTACATTTTGCTAAATGTGAGCAGTTTGGTAGCTAAGAATGAGATCATATACATAGCCAATTTCTGAAAGCCAGATGCAACATAGCTGTTGGATAAACTGGACTTGGGAGAGGATGAGGAAGGGTTTAAGTTTGTCTTTGCATTTCCTAAGACCTGGTGCCAGCTGGAGACTGGCAGACTCCTTTTAGTTGTCTTCTATTGGGTAAAATGATTTTATTTTTGGTTAAAATACACACTGTGTAGTTTGGAATCTCATGATGCACACACATAGGTAAAGCCAGAAATAATAACTTTGGCTGGGAATATAGCCAAAGTTATTATGTCTGGCTTATGATGGCAACAGATCAGGGGGAAATGAGGAGGACAGGGGTAAATTCTTCCCCATTCCCTTTTAGCACAGGGGGACAGACGGATGGGCCTTTCACCTTCCAGATGTTGTTGGAATCCAACTTCTGTGAGCTCCCAGCCAGCATAGCCAATGGTGAAAGGTGATAGATGTTGCAGCGCAACAACTTTTGGAGCTTCACAGGTTCCTCTCCCCTGTCCTGCAGATTCAGGTGTCTGTTTTTGTTGTTGTTAAGTAATTATTTAGGATCTGGCTTTTTTCACACACTCTCATACTTTTTGAGAAACATAAAACTGTGGTGTCCTGTCCAGATGTCCTGTTCCCTGCAGCACCAAATACGAATTGCAAGTGTAACAGTAATCACAAGTGAAACCCTGCAAACAGAATTCAGTCAGAACTGAGATGAAATATACAGTGGTACCTCGGGTTACATACGCTTCAGGTTACATACGCTTCAGGTTACAGACTCCACTAACCCAGAAATAGTGCTTCAGGTTAAGAACTTTACTTCAGGATGAGAACAGAAATCGTGCTCTGGCAGCGCAGCAGCAGCAGGAGGCCCCATTAGCTAAAGTGGTGCTTCAGGTTAAGAACAGGTTCAGGTTAGGTACGGACCTCCGGAACGAATTAAGTACTTAACCCGAGCCAGTGGCGTAGCGTGGGTTGTCAGCACCCGGGGCAAGGCAAGTAATTTGCACCCCCTAACCCGTGGATTTGCGCCCCCTAACCCGTGGATTTGCGCCCCCTAACCCTAACCCCCAGATGTTGCGCCCGGTGCGGCCGACCCCCCCGCACCCCCGCACCCCGCTAAGCCACTGACCCGAGCTGCCACTGTAATGGAATATTACATGACCTAAGAAGATGCATGTTTCGAAATAGTCTCCCTTTCTTTATTTCACATATTTATGAAGAGTTCTGAACTTGTTATTCCTCTGCAGCATCCTATCGGGCAAGTCCAGACCTGTTTAACTTCAGCACCAGATCATGTACCTTTTGACTATTCTCTGGGCCTTAAGACCTAAAGCGTTGAACACTCCACCAACAATGCCTGGATTACAACCAGTAGAGGAAAAGCTGTAAAGGCTGTCATTGACAGAGCTTTATTCAAGATTCAGGCATGACCCAAATCTGACCATTTACCAACTGAACCACATCCTGAGCAAAGCCACAGCTTATAGTTGTTATTAATCATGTTATTTCCTGAAGGACCTGAGAACAAGAGTTAGTCACTGTACTGTTGAGGCTTGGAAGGAGCCAGGTGAGCAATCTTAGTAACAATACTCGGTAGAAGGAAGCCAAAAATTATTCACTTAGAAGAGGCCACAGTCATCTGCACTCACCACGAACTATGTCTCCTGCTGGCTTTGTAGATTCACAGAATTGTAGTGCTGAAAGAGGCACAAAGGCCGTCCAGTTCAGCTCCATGCAAGGAAGTGGAATCCTCTATACCAGATCACTCTGTGATGGAAGAATATAATGTAAATTATAGGGTTCTACAAGCAGAGCAGAAAGAGTCATAGTGAACCTTGCCAATAGTGTATGCGGCATAAGGAATACGTTTAACAAGACAAAAGCTGCATTCCTCTTGCTGAGAATCTTGCCATTGATTCCCTTACTTGAATACTATTAATTGCATATCATATTTATATTTATTACATGCGAACTGCCTGATCCTATAAAAAGTTAGGTGTGTCTATTAAACTCAGTGGATTTAGATATGCCTAATTACTGCTAATAATTAGCTATATAATAAACACAACAATTCAAAACAGTTGCCTGGTTTTTTATTAAGCTGAGATGTGCACAAGCTTTGTGCCCACTCAATTGGTATTTGTACTTCTCCTTCCCATCTTGGTGTATTGTGATTAACCCAGGAAACTATGGTTTGTAATCCTAGCATGTGCAAATCCTGGTAACCACAATTTCCAGTTCAAGTGTAACAGGACACTATGGTTAATTCATTCAGGAAGTGTTGAATCATGCTGTAGGCGCAGGCATGGCCAAACTCGGCCCTCCAGATGTTTTGGGACTATAACTCCCATCATCCCTAGCTAACAGGACCAGTGGTCAGGGATGATGGGAATTGTAGTCCCAAAACATCTGGAGGGCCAAGTTTGGCCATGCCTGCTGTAGGGAAAATGAAGAGGAGGAGCAAGGAGGAGTATGTAGCACAAGGCTTGTGCTTATCTCAGCTAATTAAGATGTGATAGGTGCATCTGAATTGCAGCACTCTCTTGTATCAAATGTTGTGCTCTAATATAGCATATAATTGACCTCCCTGTTTTGTGTAACGGCTGGATATTAATAGCTTATGTTTGATATACTGTCAGATTGACTAATGTCATTATCTCTGTAAAGTACTGTATGAATTCTGAAGCCATTCCCTTTTATTTAGTTCTGATTGTGCTCATCAGTGTTTAGCAAAGGCTAATTTTGCAGCAGCCAAGGAAACCACAAGGGAGGGTGGGGGTAGGTGACATTATTCATTTATGTGTGAGATTTTGTACCCAAACTTCACCACTAAGTCCCAGGGTAGAATTACAACAAAGGTTTGCTGCAATGGGTTTTCGCCACTGAGGAAGGGTTTGCCATAATCCTGGAAACTGAGCTATTTCTCCAAAATGCGATCATCCTGGAGCACAATCTTGATGCCTGGGGAGATTCAGCTGACAGGCCTGCTCTTGTGAATTCAGTTTGCAGGCTTCCCAGAGATAAAGGTTGTCTGGTGTGTTTAATGAAACTCAATAACTCAGGCTTTTATGATGTCATTTCCCCCCTCTCTTTCATTTGCAGATATTGACGAATGTGTTGATGGGACTGACAACTGCCACATTGACGCCATCTGCCAGAACACTCCCAAATCTTACAAATGCATCTGCAAATCCGGCTACACCGGAGATGGGAAGCACTGCAAAGGTAGGGAGAATAGGTCAGCCCATTGAAGCAAAGATGGGGAGGAAATGCTTGCACGCTCTTTTATGCTGTTTTATGCGGAGGGGCATAAACCCATTATATTTCAAAGAGTTTTTTATTAGTTGTGTCTTAGCTGCAGTGAAGTTCCTTTGGTGTCTCTGAAAAATGTGAAGATCACTCTGCTACACTCACAGCCAATGTGGTCAGAATAATGGCTCTTCCAGATGGTTTTAATTTTATTTATTAAGCTATATAAATGGATTATTCATTTTGTGCGGGGGTGAAACAGCATGGGGCTACCAGACTGCCTCTGGTTAGTCACTGATGAAGGAGAGGCTTGCTTAGCTTTAATAAGTATTCTCAGATAATTTCAGGGCTCTAGAGAATTTGGTGAGTTCTGTTTCATTATCCTCCTTACCACCACCACCACCACTGTCAGATGCAGTGGTTTCCACTGGTCAGCGTGGCTGAAAGAAACTTGCTCATGGTTATGGTGGACTGTGTGTACCTGTGTTCATAACAAGGGTCTGATGTGTGGGGTTCCCTTCTACAACACAGGGACCCCACTTATGGGACATGCCCTGAAGGGTTTGTGGATCATAGAATGATAGAGCTGGAAGGGACCATGAGGGTCATCTAGTCCTGAGATCTCGTGCTCCACCAACTGAGCCATCTCAGTTTATGTTCATGTTTGATAGCTTCCATTGAGATACAGTGGCTTGGGGAACGGCTGTAGCTCCATGGTAGATTATCTTCTTTGCCAGCAGGAAGCCCCCAATTCAATCCCTAGCATCTTCAGGTAGGGCTGGGAAAGTCTTCCTTGTCCGACAGAAACCTGGAGAGCTGCTGTGAGTCAGTGTAGACAGTACTGAGTTGGTTGGACCAGTTGTCTGATTCAGTATAAGGCAGCTTCCTGTATCCCTGTAACCAGTGCTATTTTTCTAGAAAACACACACCATGAACGCCTCCCTTGTTCTCTTATAATGGCAATGGCGCCCACCTTGAAAGGCGGCGGAACTGAGTTCCAGCTGACAAAAAGCCCTGCCTGTAATCTACCTCCCCATTGATGTGGAGGCCACTCCTGAACAACCACAAACCCTGACTGCTGCAAATTGGCAGATACTGGGAGCTCTCGCACCAGCCAAGAAGTTCTTAAGCTGCAGCTGTGACTAGAAACAGGGTGGCCATCCCACCGTGCGGCTCTAATTCAACTGCATCTGTCAGGAGGAGGAGTGAGAGGTGAGGAGAAGGAATGGAGTGAAAGTAAGGAGGGACAGAGGACAGGGAAGAGGATGGAGGAGGTGACCAGGAGCCGAGGGGATGGTGAGGAGGGGAAAAGAAGCAGAAGATAGTAGAACAGTCAAGCCAGAGGAGAATGTGGGGAAACTGAGACGCTGCACAATAAAGGACCTCAGGCAAGAAGGTTGTTGGGCTGATGCTCCCTCTTACTCTGAGACACCCCAAATAGCAGATGAATAGTCCCCAGATGTTTCTGTGGAGCACCCCTTTCCAAATTCCAAACTCATTTTTAAAACATTCTTAAAAAACACCAACACCAACCTATTTTTTGCTTCCTCCTTATCCATGCAGTTCTTGCTTGCAGTCTGGGCTTTTGTTGGGTGTCCAATAGGCTTTTCCAATAGGGTGGGTAGGTGAGTTGTGGCTATCTGAGTCTCTCTGTGTGTTATACATGTGGTATGTGGGCCTATGTGAGTGTGATCCTCAATGCAGCCCTTGGACCTTAAAAGGTTAGCTGTCCCTATGTTAAAATCCCTGCATTTGTGGCTGCCTCTGCCCTTCACAGATATCCAGCGAAAACGGTCAGGGAATAATCTAATCTGTAGGACCTGAAGTGGTTCCCAGACTGGACTGAATAGCCCTCATAGGCTTTCCTTACAGCAAAAAGGCTGCTACTAAGGCTCATACTTACATGTTGACCCAAGGGCTGAAACTTGGGTTAAATATAATTATGGGATTTTCCCCCAGCAAACAGATTTGGTTTTCATGAACAGTCTTTCTAAATCGTGATGAACGTGGCTCCTGTACCCAAAGTGCTGTCACAGTGTCATCTCATTTTTTCTGGCCCTTTCTTGCTGAAATCCTGAATCAAAGGAATGGCTAAATTACTCTGTGCGTCTGAGTTACTGGATTCCTCCCCCCAATGTGGTTCCACCAATTATTTTCAATCAAGCAACTTGGCCACCTCAGTGTTGGAGTTTTATCTCCAGTGAATGATCAAAGTATCAAGCCCATCTTGAAACAGAACTGAGAGAGCCAAACTCTGAGATCACATAATAATAAACAAGGACTTGTTTTGAGTGCATCCCTTTATCAAGTTTCCAGTAGTACTGCATGCATAAATTCCTGATTGGATAATCAAAAACTAAAGGCTATATTTCTGGGATTATGTTGGACAATGGTAGAGATGCATCCATCTTGCATTTAATATAGAAAACACAATTATGGTGACTTTAACAAATGACCTGGTGCCAAAGTTTTGACCATGAGTGGCAGTTTCTGACAGGATACATAGTGGGTCATTTTGAACCATGTGACGTGAGCAATTTTGTTGTAAGCTGCTTTGAGTTTATTGACGGTGAATACAATTGTTTGAACAATACCACTGATGGTCTAGTAAACTTATAAACTCTAGCTAAATCCCTTCAATGATTTTCATGCATGCACTCAGTGAAAAGTTGGTAATTCTTGGACCACTGATGTTCTCCATTCTATGTACAGATGTTGATGAATGTGAGCGTGACGACAATGCTGGCTGTGTCCATGAATGTGTCAACATCCCAGGGAATTACCGATGTACCTGCTACGATGGCTTCCGCCTGGCACATGACGGCCATAACTGCCTCGGTAAGAGATTCATGCATTGTCAAACTGTTTATATTCAAAACATATAAAAACAACAGTGTAAGATTTGCCATATAGACTTCCTATTTCAGAAGCAGCCTGAAACAAGAGCTCTCAGAGGTATGAATATTTGCATTCTGGATCCAAAAGTTGAATTCTTTCTGTGAATTGCTGAGTGCAACTTTTCTGACTCAATTACATTGGCAGGCAGGTGTCCTCCAGAAATTCCTTTTTTTGTGTGTCTCATAGCTATTATGTATTTGGTCATAGAGCTCTGCATTGTTCAAAGCAGACAGAGGCAATGAGCTCTGAAATGTGCGCTCTATCTGCTGAAGCATGCTTTCTTCGAATCCATTGTTTCTTCTCTGTTCTTTTGCACTGTCTTACGTATATTCAGTGGAAAGATGAAAAGCATCTTGGCCCAGAACTACAGTTGAAATGCAGCAGTTTTCTATTTCTGCTGACTCTGCCATCACGTGGCATTGCATAAACACCCCAGCTGTGAAGTTTTGCTGCAGGGTAGATTGATTCTCTATCTCATAGAGAAACACAAACTTTTCTGAAGTGGCTTCTTCTGTCAGGTTGAAGATTAAAGTAAAGATCTTTAACACTTTCTTGGGAGACGGAGATAAAGCAGCTGGATTTATTTTCCAAACAACCTATGGAGAAAAATCATGTTAGTGAATAAAGCTTCTTTTGTCTATCATTTTGTTCCAGTGGGAAAAAACAAGGGGTGGGGGAAAGATGGTAAAAGTGAATGTATGTTGAGTGAGTGCCTGTTATAAAAGCTTCTTCCTTTCCTTGCTTAAGTTATGTTAATATCTTATCTTTAAGGATAGTGATCCCGGTTATAGTTCCCCATGTAGGAAAAGATGCTCTGCTGGGGCCTGGGATTGCCTGCCACCTCTGCTGCTGCCATCTTCTACCCCAGGTGTGAGAAAGAGAAAATGCAGTGACTAGTACCCTTGAGCATTCAGATTGAACCTTTGTGGGGTAAACGCTGGGAGCATCTTGGTCCCTAATTCAGACACTCCTTCAGCTCTTGTTCTAGCAAGTGAGCAGGGCTACAGGTTTTCCTGAATACCGTCAGAGGCAACATTCCTAGAAAAGTTGCCTGTCTGCAACAAGTCTTGGCGAGCCCCTGGATTCTGCCAGCTGGCAAATGGATTGCCTGCCTGCCAGGGTGACTCACCGAGGCACTTGCGCAGGGATGAACAAAATCATTAGACTTGCAGGCACAAATGATGAGAAGAATTTAATTATGGGCTACAAAGTGCTTTCTTTTCCCTTTTGATTTCTGTGTTTTCAGGTGTCGTGCACCTCTTGGGTTTTTACACTTCTGGAACACATTGTAAAACAACAAAGAGGAGCGTATGAAGCATCAGGTATAGAGAACCTTTGGCCCTCCATAACTACTACTCCCACCAGCCCAATGGTCAGGGCTGATAAGTGCTGCAGTTCAGCAACATCTGGAGGACCAAAGGTTTCCCACACCTGTCCTAGATAGAAAGCATATGCACTGCCACTGAGTCATAGTGGAAGTGGAATGATTCAACTCCCCCCCCCTCCCCAGATTGTAATGATCAAAAGGGTTTCCATTCTTGATATGCAATGTGCTGCTCACCATATGTTGTTGTACTACAGCTCCCATCAACCTTAGCCAGCAATCAAGGATGATGGAAGTTGTTGTCCAGCAGCATGTGGAGGGCACCACGTTGAGAAACCTCAAAAAATCACAGGCTTGAAAATAAGGTTGTTAAAGCTACTGCTATTTTTCTAGAAAAAGAGGTGCCAGAACTCACCATGGACATCTTCCTTGTTCTCTTATAATAGCAGGGGAGAGAGAGAGCTGTCATGATATACATATAGGGTGAAGCAGTACCCTATCCCATAGGATCTAGAATGCCATTGGGTTGCAAAAGTAGCATAGCCAAATCTGAGTTTGTCTCAATATTGTCCTCCCCACATGCATGAGAACTTTTCTTAAAGCCACAAAGACTCTAGATTGCTGACATCACAAATCCACCTTCACACCTCTCATAGTAGCAAAAGTCTATATCACTCTCATTGCTCATCTGTTAGGCCAAACTTGCTTTTTAGCCCTCTGTAAGCAAGCTCTGTAAGCTAGGGACGCAGGTGGCGCTGTGGGTTAAAGCCTCAGCGCCTAGGACTTGCTGATCAAAAGGTCGGCAGTTCGAATCCCTGCGGCGGGGTGCGCTCCCGCTGCTCGGTCCCAGCGCCTGCCAACCTAGCAGTTCGAAAGCACCTCCGGGTGCAAGTAGATAAATAGGGACCGCTTACCAGCGGGAAGGTAAACGGTGTTTCCGTGTGCGGCTCTGGCTCGCCAGAGCAGCGATGTCACGCTGGCCACGTGACCCGGAAGTATCTCCGGACAGCGCTGGTCCCTGGCCTCTTAAGTGAGATGGGCGCACAACCCCAGAGTCTGTCAAGACTGGCCCGTATGGGCAGGGGTACCTTTACCTTTACCTTTAAGCAAAAACCATCCACACATAGAAATGTAACTGTTCTGTCCTGGTTGCCATGCAGTTACTAAGGCTTGAACTACAGTATTTCTTATTAAAGTTGATACATTCTTTGGCAAAGCTCATAATTTACATTTTCCAACTAGGTTAAGAACACAATTTAACTTTTAAAAAGGGTAGAATAGATTAAAGAGGTTTGATGCATGTTTTTAAAAGTGTTATGTGTGATTATACCATAAGCATAAATGTCTCTAATAAACATTAACTTACTGTTGTTGTTTAGTCATTTAGTCGTGTTCGACTCTTTGTGACCCCATGGACCAGAGCATGCCAGGCACTCCTGTCTTCATTAACTTACAAGGTTGCCAAATGTACAAGTTGGCCCTAGTGCTTCTGCATATTAGGGTTGCCAGCTTACTAAAGCCACACTTAAAGATACAATATGCATTTTAATTGCGACACTTGCAGGAAAGATGGAATTTAAATGAGATGGGGAGGTATAACAAACAAACAAACAGGTATCCAGACTTCTAGTAAATGCCAGGGTGTTTAGTCACTTGCTTTTCTGTCAGTGACTTATCTCTGCCCCCTTTACCCCCCTCTCATTACCAAATGCTCTGTTTCCTTCTGTGAGATGGCTCTTAGCTTCCTTGTGCAAATTTGGGCTGCGGGCGCATTCTGCAGCCCTCTATCCTATTCCACAGTTGCCTGCTTTCTGCAGCTATATTGGAGTAGTTTTCTGCAGGAACTGTTTTGTAAAACTTTGCTGTTAAAGCCCTGTATACTATTTTTGTTGTGTCTGGACATACAAGTTTAAGTAAAAACAGCAGCAACAGCTGGGATTCTTCAGAGTTATTTAAACACTGACATTTCATCAGTGAAATGCTGCCCCTCCCACCCTCACTGCCCCAGGGTCTCATGTTGAAAGATTGCAATCTCCAAGTTATATATTTCAAACACATTTTTAGGGGAAATTGCTGACAGGGGAGGTAGCTGGCTCTGAATTCTTACTCCCATGCAGTAAATCTGTGAGTGGAGAGCCGCTGATGGGATGATAGTGCACAAGCCTTGAATGATTTTCTCCCCTTCTGTCCCTTCTCAGTTTAAGGCACTTCCACACCAGGTATTTCTGCACATTTGCAGTGTCCGAAGAACTTTTTGAGGAGGAGGAGGAAGACACAATGATATGCTTGAGTTTTATCCCATTTTCCCTCTTCCTGGAATAATCTGATCAGTACTGTATAGATGTGAAAACTCCAAAGATGAGGCTGTTTCAAAATGGAACTATTCAGTGTTTGGAAGCAGTTTGTTTCTAATGTGTTATGTGATGTTTCTGGAGGGTGATTTCTAATGCCACACCACCTTGGTTCCTGCTTGGCATAGCTAGGCACACCTGAGCCATGTTATTTCTGGGAGCAGCTATGGTAAGGTTAGCAGACTTTTTTCAATAAATCTGGGGACACTTTTCAACTTCCTACTAAACAGATGGATTTTGTCCGGGGACAGATATGTAAATCTGGGGACTGTCCCCAGCTTTTGCTTCAGAGGTGGCAACCTTGCTCCGTATAGAATTTTATTTTATTTGTTTTTAGTATTGTAATGGGACTTGCATAACATCAGAAAGTATAGCCTGGAATTTATGAATGGCCCCTGTCTATATTTCCTCACTAGGTTCTATAACATGAAAGCATTTGAAGGTTGTTTGCTCTTCCTTGGTTGATATAACTGCACTGATTTTGGCATAACCTGGATGAGCTGTGTTCCCTTTTGATACTTTGCAAATTCTGCTGGCTTAATTGCCTACTAGTTTAGAACAACCTTGTTCCCACTAAGACCACAAAACCGGCCTTTTTTAAAAAAACAAACAAACTGAGCACCATGTAAACAAAAATATTTGCTTATAGGCAGAAAATATAATGGAGGAGAGGTTTCTCCCTGATTTCGAGTACAGCCACTTACTGTGTGCTGAGGTAGGAACGACGGGCAGAACTTCATTCTGTATCACAATATGAGAATCAAATGCTGTGATTCCCAGTGCTTTACAGTGTTTGTAATAATCTGCAGCTTCCCACAAGGATCATTTAACATCTTTAATGTATCTAAATATCTAACATCAGTTGCCCCTGCTGCTGTGTGGGAGCTCACCTCTTTTTCCAATTAGCCCTGCTGTGGGCGGATGGGGGGGCAGGTTTTCCTCCCAGTGTAGAAGCCCCAGGATCCTGCTCTACTGACACAGGGTGAGCCCCACATCTGACCAAACAAATGAGTTAATAGCAAACATGATGAGAATCATAATATAGGGAGGAAGTGTGCAAATAAAGCCCAGGCCAAAACAAACCTTCAGCCTCACTTTGGAGAGCTTGAGTTCGCCTTGATCCGACAGTATGTATGAGCCACACTGTTGTCATTCATTTATAAAAACAAGAGATATCAGTGCTCAGGTTTGCTTGGAAATCACACCGCGACATGTTAGCCTTTCCCCACTCCTCACATCCAGATGCACGGGCATGGTGACTGTGGGAAAGAATTGTTTGTTTTATTGAGACAACTTATATATCCTGCTATTCCAATGCACTTGCATTGTGCAGGGTGGCTTGCAGAAAATTAAAAACAAAACAATCCCATAAGAACTAAAATCAACAGCATAAAAAGAGAAACTAGCTTGGCAGATACAAACAATTTTAAGCCAAGCATCATTCTACCAGATAAAATCAAACTGCCAGAAAAGGAAAGTTTTAACCAGTCATCAAAAAACAATAAGAGGCGTGGGTGTCAGACAGATCTCATGGGGTAAGGTGGATGCAACCACTGAAAAGGCTTTTTTATATTACTTTTTGGTTCTGTCCAGTTGTGCCTCAGCTATGGCTGGGAAATGGAGAAGAACCTCTGCAACAGATCCAAGCCATTTAGGCAGGCATAGGCAAACCCGGCCTTCCAGATGTTTTGAGACTATAATTCCCATCATCCCTGACAACTGGTCTTGTTAGCTAGGGATGATGGGAGTTGTAGTCCCAAAAATATCTGGAGGGCTTAGTTTGCTTATGCCTGATTTAGTGCTTTAAATGGAACTAGGGTTGGTTTTATTGTTGTTCTGTGCTTCTTACTTGTCCAAGAGTTTGTGGTTCTTTATTGTATGTTCATTCTTATTCTCTTGCTACTCCATATACTTGAAATCATCATCTGGAAGATTTGTGGGTCCATCCCCCAATTCTGAATGTTCAAATCAGCCTTAAAAACATACCTCACCCCCATTGGTTTTTTAAGATAGGTAATATAACTAACCATATTTTATCCCCCTACAGACCCATGTGTGTGGGTTAACAGACAAATTAATTAGCCTACCCCTTCTGTTTAAAAGCATGGGGCTGAGGAGAGTTTAAATCTCATTGTAAGCAGTTTAATTGAAAGCATAAAAAGAAATTAGTGGTTAGGCTGATCACCCCCTTTCATTAACCCATTTATCAAAGAAACATACTACAGAATGCTGCAGAATAGGTGTAATATGACCCCATAGGTCATATTGCCAACTAACACAAAGCACAGTGCACGTGCTCAGAGGCACTATTTCCCCCTGTTCAGGCTATGTGATAAGAAAAACGGGGCTCATCTATGCCTGTGTTTGCCCCACCATTGCCTTCTGGGGAAACCTGCTGTTTACCTCTGAATCAGATCAAACAGCAGATTGCTGTTTGTTCCAATTCAGTAGTAAAGAGTGTTTTCCAAGGGAAAGCTACATGTCAAATGCAAGACCGCCTAGAAAGCATGGGACCAGTGGAAAACTGCTCAGACTCATTCTTTCTAGGCACGGCGCAAGTGGAAGTGTGAGTGCGCCTGTATTCTAGTTGTAAAAGCAAAGCTGGTGAATATGCATTCTCCATTGAGAGAGATTGATTCGTTTCTGTAGTTTATCACAAGACCTAGAGCAGTGTCCAGACAAGATGCTAGAATGGCTGGGAGGTACCAACTTCACAGGTTTCAGTGCTGGCACCTGGTGCTAAAAGCAGATTGCTGTGCTGAGTTTAAGAACAACAGCAGCAAACTGTGTTTCCCAGTATACAATCTCCTGTCCACTTACTCCCTTTGCATTCTTTAGTCTTGCTATGCCAGGTATTGGGGACACAGGTGGCGCTGTGGGTTAAAGCCTCAGCGCCTAGGACTTGCCGATCAAAAGGTCGGCGGTTCGAATCCCTGCTGCGGGGTGCGCTCCCGCTGCTCGGTCCCAGCGCCTGCCAACCTAGCAGTTCGAAAGCACCTCCGGGTGCAAGTAGATAAATAGGGACCGCTTACCAGCGGGAAGGTAAACGGCGTTTCCGTGTGCAGCTCTGGCTCGCCAGAGCAGCGATGTCACACTGGCCATGTGACCCGGAAGTGTCTCCGGACAGCGCTGGCCCCTGGCCTCTTAAGTGAGATGGGCGCACAACCCCAGAGTCTGTCAAGACTGGCCCGTACGGGCAGGGGTACCTTTACCTTTACCTTATGCCAGGTATTGCTTTGACTCACGTACAGGAGTGGGCTTTTGATGTCTTGTAAGTTTGAAAGAGAAGCAAGGGGGAAAGAATAATTCTGGAACTATCTTCAAATCCCCTTGAAGTGGGAAAAATGGGCAGGGCAGATCTCATTCCAATTAGTGTATGTGGGGAAATCACTAGTGAGCTTATTATGCGAGGATTATTCATGCATAAGCTTTCCATTAAACACAATCCAGTGGATTTGTTGTTCAACCCTAAACTCTACAGTTAAAACATCTGGAACTAGCCAAGGGTGGGGCCATTCTCCTGCTTTCCTTTCCCATTATATGGTGAGTCCAAGAAAAGGAAGGGAGGAACAAAGAGAGGCTGAATGGAAGAATAAATATTAAGTCAGATCCATGTTGAATATGGTTTTGGCAGAAGCAACAATGGGGCCAGTTGTCAGTGCACCTGTGGTCTCCCCCCCCCCCCATGACTCCATATGACACATGCTTTCCAGTTGAACACTTGAAGGAGGAAGAAGAGAAATATTGAATTGGTTCTTTCTTGGAAGGAAAAGTGGAAGATTCACTCTTAGTCTTTTTGCATCTTGTGTAAGGACTGAAGCAGCAACACCACACATTTCAGCCCACAGCGAAATGCGTGAGTGCCCCACATGCATGGCCCGTGTACATATCACTATGGGTTGTTTATGTTTCCTTGGACATCTTATGCTGCATTATTATGAACTAATCCAGTAATTTTGGTTGTTATTTTAAAGATGCTTTTATGGTAATGGTTAATGTGATTTGTGTTAGCCTAGTTTGTTTTATGTGGGTTTAATGTTTTAACACCTTTGGATCAATAACACCGGACCACATAACACCGGTCTTGAAAGACCTACATTGGCTTCCAGTACGTTTCTGAGCACAATTCAAAGTGTTGGTGTTGATCTTTAAAGCCCTAAACGGCCTCGGCCCGGTATACCTGAAGGAGCGTCTCCACCCCCATCGTTCTGCCCGGACGCTGAGGTCCAGTGCCGAGGGCCTTCTGGCGGTTCCCTCATTGCGAGAAGCAAACCTACAGGGAACCAGGCAGAGGGCCTTTTCTGTAGTGGCGCCCGCCCTGTGGAACGCCCTCCCATCAGATGTCAAAACGATAAACAACTACTTGACATTCAGAAGACATCTTAAGGCAGCCCTGTTCAGGGAAGTTTTTAATGTATGATATTTTAGTGTTTTCTGGTTTCTATGGAAGCCGCCCAGAGTGGCTGGGGAAACCCAGCCAGATGGGCAGGGTACAAATAATAAATTATTATTATTATTATTATTATTATTATTATTATTATTATTATTATATGATGATGGGGTTTACAAATCAAAGGTAATCAATCAATCAGTCAATGTGCAAATGGTTAAATGTCCACCAACTTGATAATGGCTTTAACATGGAATTAGGCAAATTCATGGAGGATAAGGTTATCAATAACTATTAGCTGCAATAGCTGTTGGAGGCACAGTGCCTCTGAATACTGGTCGTTGGGTATCCTAGGTGGGGAGAGTCCAGTTGCACTCAGGTCCTGTTTATGTGCTTCTTGTTTGGCATTATGAGAACAGGATGCTGGAATAAATGGGCCTTTAGCCTGATCTGGCAGGGCTACTCCTATGTTTTTAGGTTCTATGAGACAGAAAAATGATGAAGTACAGAGGAAGAACAAGATTCCATCAGGGTTTCCTCTCAGACATGTCATTCCACACACTGTTTTCAGAGTCCATGTACATCAATAAAAACGAAGTTTTTAGTATAAACTAATAGCAATCCAATCACTAAAGGAGCACAAAAGTGTACAGCAGTAATGTTTGATGCAATGTTTTAAATGCAGCTTTTAGAAAACTGGTAGCTGCAGACTATACTGCTATCTTTTCTCATGACAAACCTGGGTCATTTCCTTCTGGTTTCTGCCTCCTGCAGAGCTGGTTTATTAACAGTTGATTTCAGGGAAGCTGAGTAAGAACTTTGACATTTAAAAACCAAGATCATTAATTTACTTGGCCTTGGCAAGAACATCACTCGGGACTAGTACTGTAGGAATTAAGTGGCTGGGCTACACTTCTTTCTAGATATTTCTCACATCCATACACTCTTTTCTTACTGTCACCCAGTCAAACCTGTAAATCCATCTTCTGCTTCGTCTAACTTATCAGAGAGACACTACTTTCCTCAGCTTGAGTATCTCACCCTTCAAGCAGATGAGAGAAGAGAAAGGTAACTGTGTTCTGTTTATGTTCTGAAAATGCAACATGGCCTAGTGGTAAGGATGTCAGTGGCACAATTGGGAATAAATACATCTTTGGAAGTATGTAAACAATGCCTTCCAATAGCTTAGAAGAGCAAAATTTAGCTCATAGAACTCAGTGGGACTTATATCTACTGTCAGGGAACTGACATCTAAAGCGCCGCAGGTGCAAAGGCTCCCTGAGGTTGAGAGAGCAGTAGCAGCGGAAGAGGGAACCAGTAGAGGGCGAGCAAGAACTCCAAGGGAAAGTGAGTCGGAGGGATGGCTCAGAGACGCTTCAAGCGAAACCAGTGGGGAGGTCTCAGGACCTCCTATAGGGACACCCACACCTCGACGGAAACTGTCACGCCGAGAGGCCAGACGACGTGTTTCCGTTAAGGAGCTTTTATGTTGGAAACGTTTCCGAAAGCAGCCACTTTCGGATTCTACTAGTGATTGACGCAGCCATGCTGGAGGGGCTCCGTCACAGGCAGAGGTTTAAAAACCTGATCAAACTCTGAGGGACTTGCATTTTACGCACAAGCAGCTCATCGTCCCATCACAGCAATCCGAAAGTCACCGAAAGCCAGCTTGTGCAGAGAGAAGCATCATGAGCAACCCAGCCGGAACCGGGGGTGCAGGAGCAGCTGGAGGGGGTCCAAGCCTGGAAGAAAGGTACAGAGCGTTGGAGATCCAGTTGGCGCTGCAAACGGCGAGGCTTGAGGAGAGGAGGGCTCAGGATGCAGAAAAGGGAAAGGAGAAAACCACCCCGCTCGCCAGAAAGGTACCAGGATTGGTGCAGAAATTCGGGGGGGATCCCAGGAACTATCATGCCTTTAGAACAGAGATGCAATACGCTCTAAACTTGCAGTTTGATGACTTCCCCGACGAGGAATCGCGAGTGGCGTATGTGATTGGCCATCTCGAATCCGGGGCGAAAGATTGGGTTAGACCCCTGATGGCAGCGAATAATGAGATCTTAAAGGACACGAGGAAGTTTTTTCGTGCCATGGACCTGATGTTTTCCAGCGATATTGAGCAGGGGGTGGTGCGAAGGCAGTTAATGGCTTGCCAGCAAGGAAGCAGATCTGTCCGTGAGTACTGGACTGAATTTACTATGCTGATTCATAAATTGGGGTGGGACCTATCGCCGGAGCCCATCCAAATGCTTTTCGAAGAGGGGCTTTCTTCAACCGTCAAAGATGAGCTTTCCCGGGGGCCCAGGGCGGAGTCTATGGACCAATTAACCAAATCTGCGCTGGCCATAGGAGCGCGCCAGGAGGCGAGGGCTTTGGAAAGGCGGGAAGGGAAAGGAGACCGTTGGAGGGAGTTCCGCATTCCAGACATTCCAGAGCCATCTTTCCCGCCGGCAGAGCCGATGGAAGTTGGAACAGCGCGGGCGCGCGCAGTTTCAAATCCCAGTGAAGGGCGGAAGAAGGAGGGAAAGAGCGCCAAGAGATGTTATCTCTGCCAACAGCCAGGGCACTTTGCCAGAGTCTGCCCACAAAGAAAGGAATGGCAAGGGATGGCAGGAGCTGTTGGGGGAAAGGAAGAGGAAAGCAAGGAGCAAGTAAAAGCCAACGCCTGGCTGCCACCGTCGGGGCACAGCAGCCAGGCCAAAGAGCAATGAAAGTGCCCATGCCAGAACCTCCCAGACCTGCTTTAGTGATAGAGGTGTTACTAGAACTGCCAAACGGACACCCACTAAAGGTCAAGGCGCTTTTGGATTCAGGCAGCTCCTGTAATTTCATGAGTAAGGAGTTTGCAGCTGAGCACCAGATACAGACCATCCCTTTAAGTAACCCCTTGCAGGTGACTACGATTGACGGCAGAGAGCTGTTGGGGGGAGAAGTTAGCCAACAGACTGTCCCGATGATAATGAGAGTGGCAAGGCACACCGAACAGATAGCGTTTAATGTGGCCATCCTGGGAGGAGCGCCCATCATTTTGGGGATGAGCTGGCTGGCGCTACACGATCCGCTAGTGGGCTGGCATCAGAGGGTGGTCTCCTTTGGGTCAGCGCATTGCCTAGAACACTGCAAGGAGGGGAAGGTCTCGGGAGGAGACAGAGTCACCCTAGCGGGGATGGAAGTGATGGGCAAAGGGAAGGTGCCCCCGCAATACGCAGATCTGAGCAACGTATTCAGCGAAAGGGAAGCAGACAAACTGCCACCGCATAGACCCTTTGACTGTCAAATCAACCTACTCCCAGGGGCCCAACTCCCAGTAGGCAAGCTGTACGCCATGTCAGACAGGGAGATGCAGGAGCTGAGGGAGTTCATTGACAAAAACTTGAAGCGAGGTTTCATCAGAGAGTCCCGAGCGGTGGGGGGCAGCCCAGTGTTTTTTGTGGACAAAAAGAACACAGACAAACCGAGACTGGTGTGTGACTTTAGGGCCCTCAATGCAGTGTCGGAGCCCCTGGCTTTCCCTATGCCCCGAATTGACGACATTTTGACCAGAGTAAGGAAGGGAAAGATTTTTACAAAACTGGACCTGCGGGGGGCGTACAATCTGATACGCATAAGGAAGGGAGATGAATGGAAGACCACCATGTTTACCCCTTTGGGAGCCTTTGAATACCTCGTTATGCCCTTCGGTCTACAAGGGGGCTCCGCCTGTTTTCAAGCTTTTATAAACCACGTTCTGGGACCTTTGCTCTACAAGAACTGTGTGGCCTTTTTAGACGACGTGTTGGTGTATTCGGAAGATGAGGAACAGCATGTGAGGGACGTTCGAGAAGTGTTGGGCAGGCTGCAAGCCAACCAGCTGTGGGTGAAACTGGAGAAGTGCCAGTTTCATACCAAGGAGGTGGAATTCCTGGGGTACCGCTTGTCAGACAAGGGATTGGCCATGGATCCAGGCAAGGTTCAAGCGGTACTGGAATGGAAGACACCGAAGACCAAGAAGGACGTGCAAAGATTCTTGGGGTTTGGGAACTTTTATCGGAAGTTCATCAAGAACTTTGCCCACTTGACGGCGCCCATCACCGACTGCCTCAGCAGCAAGAAGAAATTTGTTTGGACGGTGGAGGCGGATCGAGCCTTTGAAGAACTGAAAAGGGCTTTCGCCTCGGAAGAACAACTTCTGCATGTGGATTTACAAAAACCCATGAGAGTGGAAACAGATGCATCCGACCGGGCTATAGGGGCGGTCCTTCTTCAACCGGGGAGGAGTGCGTCGGAGTGGAGACCGTGTGCATTCTTCTCGCGGAAACTGAATAAGTCCGAGAGGAATTACACGGTGTATGACAGGGAACTACTTGCCATTCACGAAGCATTCCGGAGGTGGAGACATTTATTAATTGGGGCACAACACAAGGTGCAAGTGTGCACCGACCACAAAAATTTAGAGTATTGGAGAACAGCTCGAGTGCTCAACCAACGACAAGTGAGATGGGCACAGGAATTCTCCAAATTTAACTTTGAGATTTGTTATGTGCCAGGCCCAGAAAACGTCAGGGCGGATGCGCTCTCACGCAAACCAGAATATTGGGAAGGGGAGGAGGTGATCGAAGAGAGACATGTCATCCCGGAGGACCGCTGGGTGTGTGGGGCGGCGCTGGTGGGGCAACGGGAACTGGTGGAGGAAACGGAAAATGATGAATATGCCCAGGATAAGCTCAGAGGTCTCAGGGGGGAGGGCGAGAGCCCCGGAGGTTTTGAGGAAAGAAATGGGGCATTGTATTACAAAGGGGCACTGTATATACCCGAAGGTGAATTGAGGGGGAGAGTACTCAAGCAGTTGCATGATAGCCCCACGGCGGGACATTTTGGGCAACACAAAACCATGTGGTTGGTTACCAGGGAATTTTGGTGGCCTAAGGTGAGGGAAGATGTAAGGGAGTATGTAAGAGGGTGTGACCAATGTCAGCGAGCCAAAGGGGAAAGAAGGGCGCCGGCAGGGTTATTAGAACCTTTACCCACACCAGAACGGCCTTGGGAAGCGATATCAATAGATTTTATGACGGATCTGCCAAGGTCCAAGGGGAAAACAGCCATCATGGTAGTAGTAGACCTGTTAACTAAGATGTGCCATTTTGTAGCATGCTCACATGCAGTCACAGCGGAAGAAACGGCGAAGTTGTTTGTGGAACATATCTTTAGGTTGCACGGGGCTCCCTCGAGGGTGATCTCAGATCGAGGCAAACAATTTACTTCCAGGTTCTGGAGGAAGCTCATGAGCTTGCTACACGTGGAAGTTAATTTTTCAACTGCCCGGCACCCTGAAACCAACGGGCAGGCGGAAAGGGCAAATGGCATTCTTCAACAATATCTTAGGTGTTATGTCAATGACAGAGAGAACGATTGGGTCGAAAAGTTGGCGTTGGCAGAATTTGCCTACAATAATGCGGAGAATGTGTCCACAGGGATGAGTCCCTTTTTGGCTAATTACGGGTGTCACCCCAGGGCATTTCCAGGGGAAGGAGGGGAGAGATGGAGCGTTCCAGCGGCTGAACATTTTGTAGAAGAGATGGAAGCCATCCATCAGCAGCTCCAGCTCAACTTAGAAAGGGCCAAGGCACAATATAAGAAGCAGGCAGACAAGAACAGAAGGGAAGGTGAAACCATAAGGGTGGGGGATCAAGTGTGGTTGTCAACCCAAGGGTTGCCGTTCAAAGGGGGTTGTAAGAAACTGAGGCCCAGAAGATTGGGACCCTTTGAGGTGATTCAGCAGGTCAACCCGGTAGCTTTCAAACTCCAATTACCCAACCACATGAAATTGCACCCAGTGTTCCACAGGTCGTTACTGTCACCATACAGGGGGGGACGTGAAGGGGAGCACGTCAGGGGACCAGCCTTGGAAGAGAGGGAACGCCGCAACCATGTAGCGGAAATCCTCGATTCCAGGTGGAAGGGTAATCAGGTGGAGTATTTGGTGGCGTGGGAAGGGGAACCGGAGTCAGAAAACACCTGGGTAAGTGCAGAGGAAGTCAATGACGAGGTTTTAACAGAAACGTTCCACCAAAGGTTCCCGAGGAAACCTCAGCCTATAGCAAGGTTTAGGAGGGAGTATTTCGGCACCACCGATGAGGAAGAGGAAATGGAAGGGTTCGCGGAGTCGGAGTTGGAAGATGGAGTGGACTCTGATGACGAAGAGTACCTAGAGAGTAGGAACAGCAACAAGTGGAAGGAAGTGTTCGCGACGTCGGAAGATGAGGGAGGTTCTTTCAGGGGTTTTACCTCCTCACCGCCAGTAGGAGAGGAGACGGGAGGGGGTGAAGGGGGCCCTGGAGGGGAGGTGGATGTCAGGGAACTGACATCTAAAGCGCCGCAGGTGCAAAGGCTCCCTGAGGTTGAGAGAGCAGTAGCAGCGGAAGAGGGAACCAGTAGAGGGCGAGCAAGAACTCCAAGGGAAAGTGAGTCGGAGGGATGGCTCAGAGACGCTTCAAGCGAAACCAGTGGGGAGGTCTCAGGACCTCCTATAGGGACACCCACACCTCGACGGAAACTGTCACGCCGAGAGGCCAGACGACGTGTTTCCGTTAAGGAGCTTTTATGTTGGAAACGTTTCCGAAAGCAGCCACTTTCGGATTCTACTAGTGATTGACGCAGCCATGCTGGAGGGGCTCCGTCACAGGCAGAGGTTTGAAAACCTGATCAAACTCTGAGGGACTTGCATTTTACGCACAAGCAGCTCATCGTCCCATCACATCTACATAGAAAACAAGCTTCTTTTCTCCTGCTCTGGGGGGTAGGACCTGAACCAGTGGATTCAAGTTACAAGAAAGCCAGTGTGGTGTAGTGGTTAAGAGCGGTAGTCTCGTAATCTGGAGAACCGGGTTCGAGTCTCCGCTCCTCCACATGCAGCTGCTGGGTGACCTTGGGCCAGTCACACTTCTGTGAAGTCTCTCAGCCCCACTCACCTCACAGAGTGCTTGTTGTGGGGGAGGAAGGGAAAGGAGATTGTTAGCCGCTTTGAGACTCCTTAAAGGGAGTGAAAGGCGGCATATCAAATCCAAACTCTTCTTCTTCTTCTTCTTCTTCTTCTTCTTCTTCAAGAAAGGAGATTCCAACAAAACATCAGGAAGAACTTTCTGACAGTAAGAGCTGTTTGACAGTGGAACAGATTTCCTCGGGAGTTGGTAAACTCTCCTTCCTTGGAGGTTTTAAAGCAGAGGTTGGCTGGCCATCTGTAATGAATGTTTCAGTTGAGATTCTTCCATTGCAGGGGGTTGGACTAGATGACCCTCATGGTCCCTTCCAACTCAACAATTCTATGATTCTATGAATTGTACAATAAAAGGCTGATTTATCATGCTGTTGACTGAGAAGGGGAAAGGAAAGACTAATTTAAGGTCAGTAGCTGGGAGAACCATGAGCTGTTTTAAACCCAAATAGGGAAGCAGAAAATGACTAAATAAGGGGCCTGTAGCTAAGAGAAATGAAAGCCACTTTAACACACTCCAGACAGGAGGACCTATACTGATTGAAAGGTGCAGTCCTAAGTACCCTTTCTAGGGGTAAATTCCATTGAACCAAATGGGATTCACTTTGGAGTAAATGTATTAGGCTCTTGCCCCTGGCTTGTGTGTTGTTACAGGGAAAAGAAACCTATATTAAGCGTTGAGTGGAACCATTGTTTTGATTCGTCTTCCAGATGATTTTGGAGGAGCTTTGCCCCAGCAGTACTAAAGACTCTATTGTGGAAAGATCTACATAACAGGCTGCGTTCTGTATTTGGCTGCCTTCCTATTCTGTAATATGGGAGAGAAAAATGTGTAGGTCCGAGGAAGGTATTACAGACTTGCCTCTTCCGAGACTTGTGGAAGTTTTTTTGGAACTTGGTTATTGCTAGAATAAATCCCATTATCATCCTTTTCTTTATCCCTAATAAGATTCCGAGTGACCTTTTGAACCAGAACAGGAATTTGAGCTGTTGTCCAAATCAAAGATGGGGATCTTTAGTCTTCTGCCTGTCTATGTTGCCTTTAATAAAATAGGCATTAGGTCTGCAGTCTCACTTTAGCTACTGGTTTTAACCATCATCTTGTCTTTCTTGGGTTGACTTCAGGGAAATTATGGTTTCTTTATCAGTAAGAGTTTTACAGACAGTTATTGGCATGCAGGGGACTTAATGTGCCTAAGATAAAAATCACATTATTGAGAAAACACAGGAGCACACATGATCACAAACACACAGTCCTTTCTGCCTTGTTGAGGCCATCTGACGTAATCTGGCTATGGCTTAATCTAGCTGGAAATATATATATAGCTCCTTCGCACAAATGCATATGCAGGATATATGTTTCCCTTGACCTTTTCTACCACAAACTGATTTTCCTTTATATTATTATTTCCCTTAAGGTTGTCTCTATTGCATCTGTGGACAGTTTTCTCCATTGAACACTGATACTGGCATGGGACACAGTTCTCTTTAGAACAAAAGCTGCAAATTGCGTGATCAGGAGAATATTGTCTAGGTTAAATATGAGCAGTGAGAGGCCCTTTTATTACCCAGATCAAATTTTTCCAGTAACCATAGGCACTTGAAACAGCTGTCTAGCTATCCTCTATTGTCCTAATTGTTTGGACAGGTACAACAACCCTGTGAGGAAGGATTGATCTTACTTCATTTTACAGATATTGCCTGAGGCCTCCCAGGAATTCATGGCACGGGTGGGACTTGAATGCTTCTTGTTGGCACTTTGTGAGCTCAGTGCACCCTCTCTTTGTTTACAGATCATTTAATTGTAACAAGATGGGACTTGAAATCAGGCATCCAGGTCCAATTCTGTCTGCTAAACCAGTTACCTCTGTGCTAATCTTGCCACTACGCAGAGGATAGTTCAGAAAGGGAAGTCCTATTTGGGCTTTTCCCTCTATGCAGCAATTTGTCTGAAGGGAGAGAGCTGGCTGGCCTCACATTCACCACCACATCCTGCACCACCCTTACCCCTGCCATCCTATCACTGCTGGGAATGCCTGTAAAAGGGAGTCTGCTGTATGTCTACCAGTGCCTACCAGTAATTAGGAGCTGTTGTCAGTTGTGGGCCTTAAGCAACCATTGAGGAAGAAACAGGAGTCAAGCTCAGTAGGCACTATTGCTGCTGTGTAGGCAAAATCCATGACAGACTGGGAGACCTTTATCTTCCTTCCAGATCACAGAAGAGCCAATGGCCTTCTGTGGATTCTTTCCCTTGAAGCTTGATGGCTCACCACAGAGGGTGCCAGCACACAAACCATGGGTCTCTGATCTTAGAGTTGGCAACTTCTGACACAACCTCAGCTTGGATTATGAGTCTTTCTTAGCCCCCAGCTACTGATTTACTTTGCTATGAGGTTATATGGACAGGTGAAAAGGATATTACTTGTTCCCAGAATATTTGTCCATACTTAACTGCCACATTTTGTAGTGATTTTCCTTACTTTCTCAGTTGGTATGGCTATATTTGGTTCTTTATGGATATTTATGACGGTGGAATGGACTCCCTTGGGAAGTTGTGGACTCTTCTTCCTTGGAGGTTTTTAAGCAGAAGTTGGATGGTTGTCTGTCATGGATGCCTTAGTTGAGATTCCTGCCTTGCAGGGGGTTGAACTTGATCACTTCCAACTCTATGATTCTGTGTTTCAGAATCTGGAAGATCATGAGGCAAGACTCCAAAACACGCTAGTGCTATTTTAGAACGTTATTATTTGACAAATCATCGAGGAGTTTCTTTTGTTCTAAGCCATTTGCCTATAGTTTATATCTATACATCTTTCCTTTGGCGTCATAAATCTAGACATTGGCTCTGTACACATCATACCTCACATTCGAACCACATTTTCCCCCTCCAAGAATTCTGGACACTATAGTTTATTAAGGGTTGCTGGAAATTGTTAATCTGTGAGTGGTAAACTACAATGCCCAGAATTCCTGGAGGCAAATAATGTGCTTTAAAAGAACACTGTGTTGAACAACTTGGTTAAGCAGTCCTTAAAATGTTCATGTTTTGGGATAGAATCTTAATAGTTGGCAATAGTCTGCAAGACGCCATGCATGACAGTGCGCTTGACTTTTCTGTGCATATGAGCTAGTCTGTGTGTTTTAATTAGCCCCTTAGACATTTGTTCAGGTATTCGGGTCTGATCTGAAATTCCTTCTCTCTGCATGCTGTCATCGATCTGCTATTCTGACTTTTCCGGAGTTCGCTCCATGGCCCCACGGCTGATGTCCGAAGGGCTCAACTTTCCACTTAGCTGTTGGGCTTCAAATGCTCGAGTTCACAGGAGGTTTTCTTTGGCACTGGGCCTCTTGCCTTCTGTGTGTGTGTGTGTGTGTGTGTGTGTTGAGAAATGAGTTTGGTTGTATTTCTCTTCTGTTCTATGATAAAGTATGTGAGGGATCCTGAGAGCAAGAAAATGCACCTTTCTCCTGCCTGAGGCACCAGCTCAGCACTCTACTTGGTCATCCATGATAACGTGAAAGAGAAGGTGTGTCTTTCTAGCCACCAGTATTTCAAAAGATCAGACGTAAAGTGGCAGGCAGATACTGGATAAGCTTTCACAATAGGCTGAACCACTGCCGTGATTAGATCTACATGTTCTGCTGGAAACTCGGTTATTTTTGGTTTTCCAAAAAGTATTGGATCAGAGATTATTAGTCAAGAAGGAGACATTGGAGTAATAGCAGCTTACAGAAAATGATAGTTTGTTGGACTGCAGGCAGCAGAAATGACAGTCAGGAAAAAGATGTACATTTGTCACAATATTAGTAATATGTGAAGTTCTGGTCTTGAAAAGGACACAGGACAAGCAGGAAGTGGCGAGCAACAATAGTTGGGGGTATGTGAGACATACCAATAAAAAGCTAAAATAGTTAAGACATGACCTTAGATAAGAGATGAGTAAGAAGAAATGTGATTGAATGATATGAAGTAATAAGTCGCTTAGAAAATGTGGCCAGCAACTGGTTGTTAATGCTTTCATGTAAACTGTTGCCAAATTCGTTTGCTGGGTGGGTGTGTAGACACAGCCAACCTGCTGAGAGGCTGCTCCTGAGGGGTGATACCATTCTGCCCTCTGGAATACCTTGGTCAGAAACAATCCAGATCCTTATGATATAGACATTGGAAGCAGACCTCCTAGTGCAACCCGCCCCCCAACAACACCCAACAGGAAGCCTTTAGAGTGGCTTCCACTTACTCTCTGAAAGCAATGCCTGCTGGTTCAGAAAACGTTAGTGCAAATTGGCTCTGCTCCACAACACCAGCTGTTCCTTTTTTAAAAAATAATTTTTATTGAATTTTCAATTTTACAAACAAAATAAACATTTTACATACCATTGAATATGCAGTGACCTCCCTCCCTCTCCTTCCATGGTTCATTTTACAGTGGTACCTCGGGTTAAGTACTTAATTTGTTCCGGAGGTCTGTTCTTAACCTGAAACTGTTCTTAACCTGAAGCACCACTTTAGCTAATGGGGCCTCCCGCTGCCGCCGCACCACCGGAGCACGATTTCTGTTCTCATCCTGAAGCAAAGTTCTTAACCCAAGGTACTATTTCTGGGTTAGTGGAGTCTGTAACCTGAAGCATATGTAACCTGAAGCGTATGTAACCCGAGGTACCACTGTATTTATATTCACTTCCTGCATATTTTACTAAAACCATTTTTGTCAGTTTTCCATTTTTACATCCCTCAAACAATAACGACTCTGTTGATTTTATCTTAATGCTGCCAGTGTTTTCAACTGTGTACAGTTACTTTCCATATAGTCACTAAATATTTTCCACTCTCCTTGCACTGATCCCCTTTCCTTTGTTCCCTTTAATGGCCCATCACCCAGGCGATCACCTCAGCAGGAAACTGGCCTGGCTTATATTTTAACACTTGCTGGATCCAGTTGGTAGAAGGGTCTCAACATATAGGCTACTCTCCTCCCCTCCTCCCTGCCCCAAACTCACAACACTATCTTTTAGCACCCTGGGCTCTGCCTGCCTAAAGTACTAGTGTAGGGAAGCACACAACAGTATGTTTTAATCAGGCTAACAAATCTTTAAAGCATTATGCCATGTTTACAGCTTTGTTTTATTAAATCAAAATAGACAAGTGGACAAGAGCTCACAAGAGTGGATTGGATTGGGTGTGTGAGGTTCCTTAAAATTAATGAGTTCTGAGGCTTTTCTGCTCCAAATAGCAAAACATCTGTTATGTTCTGGGCCCTTAAAGAAGCCAGAAAGAATGGGAAAGCGGCTCTGCCCAAGATTTTGAAAGTCTGTGTTGCTTAAGGTTCGTGCCTTCTCTCTCAGAAATAAACAACCCCTCCCCCCAAAACCAACCCAACTTTTTTCTACTTTTCTTGTAAGTGAAGCCTATTTCCTTCTAGGCAAAACTGTAGAAATGGTGGCTGTTACCGGTATTTTCTGGTGCTGTGCTGTGTCTTGAGTTACCACCAGGCGATTTTTGGTAACCTTGGCCAGCACAACAGTTGCAAAGGTGCACCAGACCTATGAAAACAACACTCGGAAAAGTGTGCACTGACCAATCAGGGAAGTCCAGCATGTGTTTGAAAATAAGCCATAGAGCCAAAGAAGGGAATTGTGTGTCTGGCTTGGGCTGAGGTTAATTGCCAGAAGTGACACACACAGAGAGAATCTATTTGCACACAATGTCTTCTCAAAGTAACCCCAGTGAACTTCATTTTTTCCATGTCACCAAATAAAATGAAACCTATGCATTTTCTTTAAGTGTGTGTGTGTGTGTGTGTGTGTGTGTGTGTGTGTAAGGGACAAGAGGGAATGTTAGACCTGGAACTTAGTTTTACAGCAGGCTGCAGTTGAGGTCTAATCCCGGCACAGAGAGGTGAAAGTCAAATGGGCCATAGGGAGGAGGCAGGCTGGAGATTAGGCACTGAATCAGGCAAACAGAAGCCATGGCCCAGAGACATAATCACATGTGGCCCAGTGGCAACATACTAGAGCAGCTAGGTGGGGCAAAGCAAGGGAGTCTTATGTATTGCTTGGTTCAACAAGTTGCTCACTATGAGGAACTGGCTTCCATGGACAGGTTTTATAAGGTCTGATGTGTCTCTGTTAGCTTGTGAGGTCAGTTGACTGGAGGCAGCTGAAGTACTTAGCCCAGTAATGCAGCCCTTGCCCCACAGACCTTTGGCTGTCTGGCTGAACAAAACACTGAAATGCAATGGGTAAACAATTACTCAGAAAATGAAATGCAGCGAGGAAACAATGGTGTCATGTGGATGAACAAAATAATGGCAGTTTCGGGGGGGGACCACTCCCAAGTCTCCACATTTGATTTTGCCCATCGAAACAGTGTTCTGTAAGGTGTTTACTAATGCTGGTCAGTCACTATGATCAACACCAGAATTTGTAGTTTATAATGCATGGTGTGTCTATTGATAGAGGATGGGGCACCCAGCATTACATGAAAGTGTGCCTAAGAGTGGCACTTACTTTTCCCTGTGGGAAAGGTAAATGAATGTACTCAGGAAGAACACTGGATTTGGGTTTAACCCTGTTTCCTTGTCCCTGGTGGTCCCATCCACTAAAGATCAAGGCATCTATCTCCATTATCTCCATCCTCTATTCCGTTATTTAACTGTGCTAGAATGTTGGGTCAGTTTAATGGAATATTGGAAACTGCTTTTTATAAAGTGATATGTTTATATACTTTGATGTCTTTCTGTTGTATAAATAGTGTGATGTAAGCATCAGACTCTCATTCTCTCCTTTGCTTCCCGAAACAGATGTGGATGAGTGTGCAGAGGGGAATGGTGGCTGCCAGCAAACATGTGTCAACATGATGGGGAGCTACGAGTGCCACTGTCGTGATGGCTTTTTCCTGAGCGATAACCAGCATACCTGCATCCAGCGCCCAGAAGGTTGGTCATTAACACCTTTATTTCCTGCCAGGCATGTCACCCTCTGCCTCCGTTGGATATTAAGGTTACATAAATAGATGGATAAACATCTGTATGGGCATTATGAGATGTCAGATTTGTGTGTGTCTTATTATATGGTTGAGCACACTCTAGCTTACAAGTTGGGCCCTTTCCAATATCACTGCAAACAGTGATGGACTGATAGCACCAAACTGGAAGTCAAGGCCAAAAGGAGGCTGGGGTAGGGTAGCCATTCACCTTGATTTTGCTTCTCTGTCTTGGATTAACAGTGATCATCATGGGGATGGTTCAGTCCCAGTCCCCATATGAACTGCAGGTTTTAATATACTGATTAAAAGCATTCGTCAACCACAAAACTTGGAAGTGCCCCGAGTTAACAGCTGATTGTAGTCTTGGTTGGAGAGCCCGGCTCTTTAGCTTAAGCTGCAGAATTCTCAAGACTCTCTGCACTTAATATATCACATGTTGTAGTTTGTCTCTTGGATACAGATGTGCTAATAAAAACAAATGCATTTACAGCGTAGTGTTAATAATTACTACTAAACCATTTACAACCAGGGCTATTTATATAAAGTGCCAACTTCTTTGGGATATGAGATGTCAGAAATCATGTGCATGTGTTTAAATAATTGTTTTAAAGTTTATTATCGACAGAAATGTAGGATATAAATGTGTGTGTGTGTGTGTGTGTGTGTGTGTGTATATATAAACTTGTAGCCATCTTATCATTCACCCTACATTTACACTTGTCTAGCCACATTGGGCACTACAGTAGTGGTGATGCTGTGATGAATATGGGTTATGTTGGAAGCTGGGAGTGGGCAGTCAATTATACACTTGATTCATCTAATGCGATGTTTGCACTGAACTATTTAGCCCACATTATCAACATGGCAGATTGGTAGTTTGAACTGATACTTATACTGTGCCCACCACAGTGATATCTAATCATTACCATGTCATCATCCATCATCCTTCTTTGTAGAAGAATTATGATTTAGTGTTTTTCCTTAAAGGAAAGAAGAAAGAACAGCTGGATTAGCTATACCTAGATTTACATAAAGACCTAAATTTACATAAAGGTTTGGGAGTGTTCGAAGCATTTCACACATTTCTGACCCCCATAAAATTTATATATCACTTGATGGTAAGAAACACAATTCATTGTGGTTGCATCTTGTCATCCTCACAACCACCTTATAAGAAAGATCAGTAAGGGTGTCACTCTCTTATTGCAGTTGGGGAAACTGAGGATGAGAGAAAGCGACTTCTATAAGGCTGTTTAATGAGTTCATGGAAGATTTGAGATAAATATCAGGTGTCAAGGCTGACAGCTGTCAGAGGTGAGCCAAGAGCAGGAAACTTTGTGTTGAACCAGGGTGTCAAAGCCAAGGGCCAGGGCCAGGAGTTAGCACAGAAGCACACCAGAGCCAGGATGACCTTGCTGCTCATGCAAGATCCCAGCCCAAACGGGAATTCTTCCTAACCTTTCTTGTTCAGGAAGGCCCAAAGCCCAGCCTGGGTGGATGAAGCCAGTCTAGAACAGGCTTCCTCAACCTCAGCCCTCCAGATGTTTTGGACTACAATTCCCATTATCTCTGACCACTGGTCCTGCTAGCTAGGGATCATGGGAGTTGTAGGCCAAAAACATCTGGAGGGCTGAGGTTGAGGAAGCCTGGTCTAGAACCTGGTAATACTTCACTGCCAGAAACAACTGCCAGCTGCAGTTCTGATAGTTCACTGCTTGGGGCAACTGCCTGCAGAACAAACAGTTCTCAGTTGTTAGCTCTGACAGCTCTCTGATATGTAGTTCAGTCTCATAGCCATTCTGCTAGATAAGCTCTATGCAAGCAAAGCAGAAGACTCCAACATCAGCTTTGTCAGGAACAGGCTCATCTGTGTTTGATGTTGATGGTCAGGCTTAGTTTTGTTGGAGACCATGACAGTTAGAGAAGCTGCGGCAAAACCAAACAAGCTTTTTGATGCAAGCATCAAAGACCTTTCAAAAGCCTGTGAAACTCTAATGCCAAGTAGTGGCAGCTAATGCATATCCCTAACAATTTACTGAAGTAAAAGAGGGAAATATCTTGCCACAACAACCCACAGGACTCGCCTTTTCTTGTCATTTCTTGTGTCTTGGTTTTACCACCTCAACTTTGGCATTTATTTTCAGTTGCTTAGAATAACCTCTAAGAAAAGCTAAAAAGCCAAGAAAGAAAGAGTTCTTGTTTTTGCCATGAAATTTGCAGTCTCCAGCTGGCACAGGATTCTGTTTTGATTTGTCTGTCCCCCTCAATCCCTGCTTTAGCCACAATAGTTTAGTGAGGTAACTTTTTTCTTTGGAGTTTCTGTGCACCTGGCACAATTCAAAATGTTCTGAATTGATTGAACCATGATCTCCGGCATTATAATCCCAGATCTGACTCCTGCTTCCTAATGATTAGAGTGGGGGGGACCTGTGGCCCACCAGATGTTGCTGTTGTTGGACTCCAATTCTCATCAGCCCCCAGCTAGTGTTGCCAGTGGTCAAGGATTGTGGGAGTTGCAACCCAACAACATCTGGAGTGCCACATGTTCCTAGACCTTGGATTGTTTTGGTTTTTTAATGGCTTTCTTGCTAATTATTGACAATTCTCTTCTGCCTTTCCCAGGCAAGGGATAGCGATAGTGCTTTTGTTCATGTGACGAGGTGATTTCATTTACATATGTAATTTCTAATACAACATAATTGCCCTTTGAGCATATGTATTTGTTATCTTCTGGGCAAGATAACAAGGTCAGCAAGGTTGTGATCCATAAGAAGCAAACAGTAATTCTCAACTCTTGTAGTACGGTAAGGAGAGGAATTTCCCTCAAATGGAATGCATTAATAGTTCTGTATCAGGCTGTGGTAAAAGAAATTGTCCTCATGGGAAAACGTTCTAATTAGAAGAACGAGATATGATTCAAAGATACAAGCCTATCATAGGTTCAGGGAAGATGATGGTTTGCCATGATGATGTGCAAATGAGGTCAGTGGCTTGCTTCAATTTTCTCTTTATTTTATTTTTAGACTCTTTCAAGCTCAGCCCTTCTTTATCCTCTTCCTCTGGGTAATTTGACTGTTCTTTGGCCTATAATATTTCTGATGGTATCCTCACAAAATCCAGCTGTCTGTTCCCTCCTCCTTTCAGATTTTCATATAGCTACTTCTGTTTACATGTCTGAACATTGTCTTAAACTCAAACATTAGAAGTAAAGTGTTTCTCACTTTTATTTCTTCCTTGTCTCTCAGTTATTAGCTGTCCAGTGCAGGCATTGCCTTTAATGCTTCTCTTTCTTTCTCAGCTCACAATACTGTTTGCAAGATTCCCCCCTTTAATACTTCTCAGATTTGTCCTCTTACCTGCTTCTTCCACCATAACCCTTTTTCAGACTCTCATTCTGTCTTGTGTTGATTAATTGTTGATGAGTAAGTAGTGTTTTGCTTATTGGTCTTCCTGCCTCTCAGCTACTTCGAGAATAATTATTTTGCTTATTTATTTTTTGCAGTTGCATCGTGGTATATACCTATACGCTTCTTGTTTCTGGCTTTCTTTATTGTTCTTTATACAGTTTAAACTTCTTCTAACCTTTAAATCTCTTTGTGATCTTGCCCCATATCTGTTCTGTTCCTCGGTTCCTCCATTTATCAAATACTAATCTTTTTGCTAAACTTCCACACCCCTCTGCTGTTTCCCATCTGTGCTGTTCGTTATGCGTAGCATTTTCTGCCTTTGATATTCAGTTGTCCTCCTCATTGTCCTACTTTAAGAAAAAGATTTCTCTCTCTTTTATTTCTTCCTTAGATCCCTCTGATTTTTTAAAAGAATCACTTTTATCAATTAATTACTGAAGAGGTGTTGTTGTGTTGCTGTAACTCTTTTACTTCACACACAGCACATGCAATTCTCCACTCCCTCTACATTTCCTTGGCTTTTGCCTCATATGTGAGCCCGTGGGCAGATCAATAAATAACAGCATATGGCAGATTCTGATTCTCAGGTTATGATGAGTTCTGTCACATTAAGCAGATATGCCTGGTTTTATTCTACTGTCCTGCTCCCTGTGAGACCAAAGAGAAAAGCAGGAGGAACTGAAGAAAAGCAATGGAGAAACTGGCTGAAATTACTGGAGACTGAAGGGATAGGCTGACCCAGGCACCCATTCTCAGAGTCTCCCTTTCCTTATAAGTTAGTTGTTTTTTAAATCATTATTTTTTGTCAGAATGGTTATTGACATAGCACATAAAATTGCAGTAAGAATGATAACTGTAATATATAAAAATAGAAAAATAAAATGAGAATACAGAGGGGAGGAGAAAACCAGGAAACAATTGAGAGTGCAATGCTGTATACAATTGTCACATATAAGAAGAAAAAGGTGAGTCAATTTAGTTCTCAATAAAGCCTCTCCACTTATTTATCTGTAAAGCAGGAGGTTTAGTGGGCTGTGCAGATAAGTTAACATAGGAGAAAAACTTATACCAATTAAAATAAAAGTCATCTATTTTTTATGAACCATTAAGGGCTCTCCGCTTGTATGTCAGGTGTTCTGAAGTGCAATGTCCCATACTTTTGCTACCCGCTCTGTTGGGAAGCAGATGAGTCGGATTTCCAATGGGAAACCACTGACATTCTGGCTGCGGCAAGAAGCATAAACAGAGATTTATGCATAATGGGTGAATTGGTACCACACTACAAGGATAGGAGAACTAGAAGGTGATGGTGGAAATAGTGTCAAAAATTGGGGTCCAGAATCTCTGAACTATGCAGCAATTCCACCACATGTGAAGCAATGTTCCAATATTTCCACAATCCCACCAACATAAATTAGAGTAACCTTTGCCAATTCTTGATAGGTGGAGTGGAGTCCAATGCCATCATAACACTGTTTTCAGCGTGACTTCCTGTATTCTTACAGAAATCATTTTAAGTGGGGGTTTGGACCACAACTCTTCCCATAGTTGTTCCTCTATCGTGAAATCCACCTCACTCTCCCATACTAATCTTAGCCCCTGAAAAGAGCCTAATTCCACGCTAAGTAAAATTCTATATACAGTGATACCTCTAGTTGCGTTCCGCTCTGGTTACAGACTTTCAGCTTACGAACACAGCAAACCCGGAAGTGTTTACTTCCAGGTTCAGCATGCGCAGAAGCGATCTGCACGCTTCGCAGAAGCACTCGATTGAGCTGCACACATGTACGGAAGAGGCACTCTAGTTGTGGACTTTTCAGGGTGCAAACAGCACCCCAGAACGGATTAAGTCTGCAACTAGAGGTACCACTGTATATTGGAAGCCATGCTCTTATTACGTGAGGTAGCATTAAGACAAAATGATTCATAGAGTGTCAGGGAGTAGTGACCTTCTCCTTTGCTCAGCAAGAGCCAGGCAAAAGAGTAGACATGAATTAGTTGGAGCCAGTTGTGCAGGGTATCGTTTAGTTGTTCTTTTAATGAAGTTGCTGAAATAGGACAACCATTAGGCAGAATATCTTTGATCCTTTATACTCTTTAGTTCCCAACATCAATAATGGAGGAATTTGTCATTAAAACAGGACTCTGGATGGTCCAGAATGGGTGTTAATTTTTTAAAATAACATTATAGCATTATTGTGTTATAGCACTATACTCTTTCTTTTTCTTTCTTTCTTTCTTTCTTTCTTTCTTTCTTTCTTTCTTTCTTTCTTTCTTTCTTTCTTTCTGTTTGTTGAAGTGTATTTCGTTTCGTTTAATTTAGTTGTTTAGTCGTGTCCAACTCTTTGTGACCCCATGGACCAAAGCACACCAGGCACTCCTGTCTTCCACAGCCTCCCGCAGTTTGGTCAGACTCATGTTTGTAGCTTCAAGAACACTGTCCAACCATCTCGTCCTCTGTCGTCCCCTTCTTCTTGTGCCCTCAGTCTTTCCCAACATCAGGGTCTTTTCCAGGGAGTCTTCTCTTCTCATGAGGTGGCCAAAGTATTGGAGTCTCAGCTTCAGGATCTGTCCTTCCAGTGAGCACTCAGGGCTGATTTCCTTAAGAATGGATACGTTTGATCTTCTTGCAGTCCATGGGACTCTCAAGAGTCTCCTCCAGCACCATAATTCAAAAGCATCAATTCTTCGGCGATCAGCCTTCTTTATGGTCCAGCTCTCACTTCCAGTAGTGATGTATGGAAGTGGAAGTGAAGTGTATTAGTGCTAATTAAAAGATTATGTGAGGGGAAAACCTGGTTCATAATATGGCATCCACTGCAAAGGGTTATAATGAATGTTTGTTGAGCTATGATAGGTTTAGTTACTCAGTATGTCATTGCCTTTGTCAAAACCACATAACTTTAAAAAGAGTAATGCTAAAGGCATGGAGATTGTGCTGTTTTGAAAAAGCCAGACTTTCTACCATTGGAGAGATGGGATAACCACAGGATGAGAATGCTCAGATGATGAAGTTGTATAGATACCCTGTAAAAAGTGAATCCACGAAGCCTGGCAGTTCCACCTAATGTGGAAGCACCCTTTGTTTTACTACATTCAGGATGGGAAAGAATGTTTCCAGCTGATCATTTAAATCTTAAATCTTCCACTGGTAGTTGCTGATATAACAGTGTTGTTGTTTCAGCTCCCGTTCAGATATCTAGAGTCAGCCAGTTTCTGTTGAACTTTCTATGGACCTTACATGAAATTATAAGCCTTTGACCTTCTCTAGACTTCATCCCCAAATTTTACGAGCGGTCAGTGTTTGCTACCCTCTCTTGGAACTCAGGTATGTCTGGCTAGGCTCTGGTGAACTTGGTCTAGTAGTGAGCCATTGGCTTAACTATTTGACCCAGGAGGCAGTTCTGCTGCTCAGTTTTGTTGTGCTGGAGCTGCCGATTGTTTGTACTCATCTGTATGTGGATATTGAAAGTTCACTAGAAATGAGCACCATGTTCTCTATTATGATTTGTGAATAAATTTCTCTCTCTGACATACCACCATTCCTCCTTAGTGCTGCCATGGATGCTCAGTCTATCTTTCCTGTTTTTGCTTTCGAACTAAGACTGCCAGAAAGGGGGAGGTGTTGGTTAAAGTCTGCAGTGGCAGCAGTTTTTACAATGTAAACTGATCATAAACTGCTCCTTCTCAGAAACTGAAGCAAGCTCTTCCAAAACTCATTTCATGCATCTCGCTGGATAGCCATGAGATGGAAACAGACTTGATTTTAATGACTCAGGCTGGATTCAAACCAGTAACTTAGAATTGGAGGCACTATTATTTCTTACTCATTCCCCTTCTAAACATGGTGTTGGTTTTAGGTGTTTTCAACCCTAGTTCTGTGAACCACTGGGCCTCTTTGTGTTTCTTCGTCCAACCCCTGCACTCTACAATGATCTCCATCCATGTTGCCTCTCTGTAGACTTTTGCAGTGCTTTGAAAGGGGGGTTGTGTAACTTTTATAGCCTGCTTGAATTGATGCACAGTCTTGTCACAGATACTCTAGAAAGCATTATTGCTTTTTCTATTGATGCTTCCTCCATACTCGAAAATATTGCAGATATGCTTCCTTTGTGCTGCAGCACTGAATACAGGAAGCCACTGCGCAGAGGTCCCCTCAGTAGAATTAGGGAGATTGTGTTGCATAAGGTTTGGAGCTGCTTCTCTGAGTTTGGGTGTGTGACCCAGTCTAGCTTTCATGCCTTTTGTTCTGCATGTTCTACACACATGTAAATGGCCAATTGCAAAAGAAATCCAACATGGTCAAACATTTGATTTCAAATGATGAAACATATGGAACTCGTCCACAGTAGGCAGTGATGGCCACCAACATGGATGGCTTTAAAAGAGGATTAGACAGATTCATGTAGGGATAATGCTATTAACAGCTACAAGCCACAATAGCTGTCTTCTGCTTCCACATTTAGAGGTGGTATGCCTCTGAATAATAGCTGCTGGAAATCACAGGTGGGCAGAGTGCTTGTCTTGCTTGTATCCGGCTGGCCGCTGTGAGATTGGGATACTTGACTCTATGGGGGCATTGGCCTAACACAGCAAGTCAGCATTTCTTCTGACATTTTCTCATTGCATCAAAGACTCGTTGCATCAAAGACTTAAACACAGCATTAAAGTGATTGTTCTATCAGCACAAGGATTTCTCTTTGTGCAGCAGAACATTTCCCCCTTCTCCCACCACTTTCCAGAGCAGATTTAGGGACATGGGGTGGTGGGGAGATTGGGGCGGGGGAGACCTGTTGTGATAGTGGTCATCCTTGTGCAGTTAGCTGAATACTGCCCTTTCTCAGCTCCTTGCATCTTCAAGGAATGGAGAAATAGATAGAGGTTGAACAGTTAAACTGAGGAGAACTGATCCATGAATAGCTTTCATGCAGAAAAGCCTTCTGACCCTGAACATGTCCGTATCCTCATTAAATGCACCTTGTTTACCAGAGGGGATCTTTCTTGGGTTTCCCTCCCCACCTCAGGACCCCTCAGTGTTGTTGTTGCTGGCCCATCCACTACCAGTATCTGCCCTGAAGTCAAGTAGTTTTTTGGCTCGGTTTTAGCACTCTGTGCCGACAGCACCTCCAAGCAAGCTTGAGATTATACCCTGGGTAGACTGTAAAATAGTCAGACAACTGTTGCGGTTGCATCAATTCCCCTCTTGACGCTGTAAAATGGCGTGAGAAACCCTGCGCTTCCTATGTAGTCTTTCTCAGAGGGAGCCAACCAGCAGCTGCTTGCTTGGATACTCATGCTCAAAATGAGATGCTTCTGAGGGAACGCGCCAGAGTATTCTGCGTGCAATCTCTTACTGGAATCACGCTGTGTGTGACCACACTAGCTGTCTCCATTCCTCCTGTCTGCCTGTGGATTTTGTTAAATAATATTTAAAATCCATCGAGTGTTATATTCAGTGTCCGCAGAACCCAGCTTTTAGAGCTGAGGTTCTGGCAACTTTTTCTTGTCTGCAATAGTAGTGGGATAGCGAGGCTGTGGGTATCATCAGATCCTTGGTTTTCCAGTTGTGATGGAGTCAAAGAGCTCAGGTAGGGACGGCAGGGGGAGGAAAATATTCAGCAATTGGTTGGTTCTGAAAAAACTTCAGCATAAAATAGGGAAGGAAATAGGGAAGCGTGTGAGAGAATGTAAGGTATTGGGGGAGCAACTGTAGACAGAAAAAAACGAAGATAATAAAAAAACTGTTTTCCCAGATGCCTATCCTAGTTATTTCTCCTTGCTTTTGGTTGCTGATCCTGGACAGTGAGTATTTCATAAACTATGTTTTAGCATATTTGTGGGACTGAGTCCCATAAAACGCTGTTCGTTTTCCAGGCCATGTGCAGCAGTAACAAACTTCTGCTGGTACTGGCCCTTCTCAACCACTAGCTCCCCTGACCCTTGGCAATGTCTGTAACATGCTCTGATTGTGTACATGGGTAGGCCTATAATGACAGCCACGGTTTCCCCCTTCTCTCTCTCACACACAGCCCTATACTTTCATATTACTGGTAAACAGTCACATAGGCGGAATTAATTTCTGGTTATAGGCCTTTGTTAGCCAATAAATATTTTTGTATTGGTGCATTTATTTTTGTGTGATATGCTTATAAAAACAGTGTGAAGAGGAAGTGAGGCACATGCTGCCTTTCACAATCTGTCACTATTTCTGCTCTACTTTCAGACTTGTCTGCACAAAAGCTTTTGCGTAATCTGGGAAAACCATGATTACGTACTTGCACCTCTGTTTTCCTATAGGGTTGAGACTTCACTGTTTACTGTACTATGCTTCAAAAAATATATCAGAAGTGATTCATTCCAAAGACAAACCTAAAGAGAGCCAGCAGTAAGTGGCAAATTGTGATTTCCTACATATTTTCCTAAATCCTTGTTCCAAGCATCTCTAAACCAGCAGCAGTTGTGTTTATCACAACCTTGCTCTGAGCACCCACTTTGCAATGTGTGACGCAGAACCCTCTTCATGTCCTAATACTACCACATGGCATGCTTTACGCAAGCTTTTATTTGGGCAGAAGTCCCATTCTCTCTTCCTTGCCATTGCTTTTTCCCTCCTCCTTCATTAGTAGTTAAGGTCCTTGCATAGTAAAAGACCCATGAAATGTCCATGATGGGTAGTGTTTAGTGGGGAAGGCTTCCATGCTTCCTTAAGATGCTTAATGTCAAAAGCCTCCAGATTTGAAATCCAAGCTGTGCATATGTTGTTCACTAGAGCAGTGGCTAACGAAAGATGGGTCTTGTTTAAGGGGTTGCTTAATGTGCTTCTGTCAGCAGTTCTTTGGCAGGAGAGGGGTTGCAAGCGCAGAGAGCTCTGCCCTCTCCTGCTAGGAGATGCATTAGACTGCCAAGAATAATAGCAGTGGCGAGGAATGAAACAGATCCGAATTGCTGCCGACAACTTTCAGAAGTCTGTCTGGGTTGGTGCAGCAGCACTCCCCATGAAACATGAGTTCCAATATGACTTTTTAAAAATGCAAATTGAAGGCACAGGGTTGCTGGTCTGGATTAGGAACTCAGCAGGTGGCAAAGGGTTAAAGCCGCCTGCCCGTCTCCCGCATTGCTAGGTTCCAGGTGGGTGGAGCCCTTGCTGATAATTTGCGAAGGCCAAAACTGTATACATACTCAAGAGCAGAACCATACAGTTAGGATCAGATGTAGTTTGACCCTGCGTGATGCCTGCACCCTGTTATGTGGGAAAACAGCTCCATTTGTTCACCTGCTGCTGCATCTACTGGTTTAGGTTTTCAGTATAAGAGAAGAATTCATAGTCCTCATCCATGAAATAATATGCTGTTTCTTCTTCTCAGGCTTCAACATCAGCCTTGTACAACAAGGCAAGCAGACAGACCCAATCCCTGTGGCTCCTAGTCTGTTTCAGCCCTTCCAGGCCATGAGACAGGGGGCATGGGCCTCCTGGCTCTGGTTTCTGCCTGTGGTGGGTGGCCGACATGGAGAGATGGATGCTAAAACTCGGAACTCAGCGGTCCTCCGTGCCAGAGCAAAGCACAAACAATCCAGGGGCATGAGTCAGCAGCAGCACCCTGTTTTGTTTGCAGCTTGGATGGGCCAGACAGCAGTGTCTGTAGCTAATGCTGCCTCTGGCAGATTTACAGCACAGAGAGAGCCTGAGAGACTTTTGACCCCTCTTGGGGCCTTAGTTGGCTGTCTGCCTACAGCATCATTGAAGAATAGAGCTAGGGATATGGAATGAGAAGGCTAACTAGGGTACTGGACAACTGGAAAGATGAAAGGAAGAGGTTGGTCAATAGGGATGGCTGGAACAATCTAATGGAAGAGAAAGTTTGCTGTTTTGATGTGGGATTTATAATGCGAAAGGTTGGAGGACACTCAGTTTTGGGCACAATGGAGCAGTGGCAGTGGAGTGAAATGGCAGGGAATGCAGTGTTAAGTGGTGATCATCTCCATAAAACATACAATTCATCCTAGATTTTTCATCTAGTAAAAGTATGAACAATAAAATATCCATACTGTAGCACATTTTACTGAAATTGAGACTGAGGCTGTGCCTGTAAGCTTTTAGCATGAAACTTACTGGTACTTTTCAAAAAAGCTTTTTGGTGGTAATCCGTTGATCTCAAATAACTTGTTCTTCATTATTTGATATCTTGAGACTTTGAAGTTAGTAAGATTCTTTACTCTGCTTGGTATTATATTTTTCTTTTACTGTGTGCATTGTATATATTTTTAATTTGTATATGTTCAATGAACTGTGGCCTAGATTGCTGTTGAAACAATTGGGAACCAGAAGTTTTTTTCTTTTCTTTAGTACACTTTCCCCATATACTTTAATTTCTACCCAGAGATAGATTTTCAGAAGCTGGCTGGCCAGCCCCTTAAGCCAGGGCTTTCTTGTATTTAGTAATGAGAGCTTCCAGACAGCTCACATTAACGGGACCAGTGTGCTGTTTCAGTACACCCAAGCCTTCCATGCTAGGCATGCAAGGAACTTCAGCCACATGGCTGCTGCAAAAGGGACTAGTGTCTGGGTCAGGTGCAGTCTAGTCTTCTTGCTGTGAATAGGAAAAGATACCTTACTTTCCATAGAACACATCCTTTCCAAATCTGGCACCCTGTGGAGTACAACTCCCATCAGCCACAGGCAGCATGGCCAGTGATCAGAGCTGATGGGAATTGTAGTCCAGAACATGTGGAGGGCACCAGATTGGGAAAGGCTACTCTACAGTAACCTTCTCCAGAAGTTATCTATGCATGCCTTTTCACAGTTAAGAGTATATACGCCATGTACCTGGAGCTTTTCCTTGCTTCCTTTGATGTCTTTTGGGTAGCTTTTATGTTGTTTCTTTTCTCTTTTAGAAGGAATGAACTGCATGAACAAGAATCATGGTTGTGCCCACATCTGCAGGGAGACCCCAAAGGGTGGCATTGCCTGTGAATGCCGACCTGGCTTTGAACTCACCAAGAATCAGCGAGACTGCAAGTGTAAGTTACTGCCTGGGGACCCTGTCTTGAAAGCCCATATAAAAGCGGCATTGGGTGGTTTTTAAATGAAATTGTGCTATTTTGCAGAAGAGGCAGGAAACACACATCTTAAGTCTTGTATTCTTTGGCTAAGAATTGATTTGGCAAAACCACACAGTCAATTTTTTAAATTATTATTTTTTTAAAAAAAAATTGCACATCCTTGTATCTATACACCTAAAGGTAAAGGCACCCCTGACCATTAGGTCCAGTCACGAACGACTCTGCATGCTCATCTCACTCTATAGGCCAAGGGAGCCAGCGTTTGTCTGCAGACAGCTTCCGGGTCGTGTGGCCAACATGACTAAGCCGCTTCTGGCAAATCAGAGCAGCGCACGGAAATGCCATTTACCTTCCCACCGGAGTGGAACCTATTTATCTACTTGCACTTTGATGTGCTTTTGAACTGCTAGGTGGGCAGGAGCTGGGATCAAGCAATGGGAGCTCATCCCGTTGCGGGGATTTGAACCGCCAACCTTCTGATTGGCAAGCCCTAGGCTCTCTGGTTTAGACCATAGCACCACCCGCATCCCCATCTATACACCTAGTTATACCCAAATATATATGACGCAGTGCCCTAGTGGAAAGGGGTGAGCCTTCTCTTACAAAGTAGATCTCAAGTGGGGCATCTCAAGATTGTGAAATTGTCCATGTTTTAGCATGCTGGACATGTAGGCAGATGTATTGGTGCCAGTTCCCCATTTTTAAAAAAGAGGGGGTGGGAGAGCTGCCGGGAATAGTGATAGTAGTAGATTCCCCTTAACATCCATCTTAGAGCATACATCTTTAAGCATGTATGAGCTTTCATGCAAGAAAGGGAGAAAGTGGTGTATAAACCCTGGCAAATCAAAGATTTGTGTATAGAATACCTGCTCATTGAACAATAGGTTGTGTGAAAATCTTCTGGGCTGGTCATACCTTCACTTTAAGCAGGTTCCAACACCTGAAAGGTGATTTTTGCACACATACATGGGCCTGTGTCCCTGGCGGGGACTGGTTTCACTGACTCCCCAGATACACCTCTGCTTTCTGCATCAATTCCTGCCTTCTATCTATATCTTCCTCTTGGTGCCACGTTATACAAATAGTTTTCTCCTTCTGTGTGGCAGGGATAATGGAACTGATTGTTTTTGATTTGGTGAAGTACATTCTACTGCACAAAAGCGTATGTTGTTATAAATTTGTTAAGGTGTTTAAAAAATATTGGTGTTTTGGCTGCTGCAAACTCAAAAGGCTACCTACATGATTTGATGAGTGTCCTTGGCTTGCATAAACCACTGAATTTTATTTAGATCAATATTTTCAGTGACCTGACAACTTGGACCCAAGTTTCTGAGTAACTGACTTCATGATGATAACATTTGAGAGCTATCATTTAGTATGTGCATGTTTTATTGCCCCTTCCAGTGACCTGCAACTATGGAAATGGAGGATGCCAACACACTTGTGATGATACAGATCAAGGGCCAAAGTGTGGTTGCCATGTGAAGTTTGTACTACACTCTGATGGGAAGACATGCATAGGTAGGTGAGAGCTATAGTGCATACCTTGGCTGAAAGAGCTTTTGTGTATTCTCAATGGGGAATAGAGTGCAGTACTTATTAAATGTCATACATATAAGGCTGTATAAGCCTTCTGCCATAATAAATTACGGGGGTTTATTTTCTCCACCTAGTATCAATTCCAAATTATGTTCAAGATGAAAATAATATAATGATATAATATTAATCTAATCGCCTCTTTCCCTCTAAAAGTCACCGTTGAAAGAAGAGAAGAAAAAAGCTAAGAGTAAAAAAATGTGTAAGGTCCCAGACATAAAGACTGTGTTTGGACATCACACTAAACTATGCCTTAGAGAGATGTGAACAAACCCAGCTTCTTTGAGATTGCACACCTTTGCCCTCCATTCTTCTCCCCCACCCATGTGTTTGGGAGGAGGTGGTCAGAAGTTTTCACCTCTATTTTTTGTTAGCCTCAGATTGTTATGTCATCCAAGCATTAGAAACTGTGGTTAACATTAACTATAGTTAGTTTCAAACGAGCCTTGTTTAAACCATGGTTTCTGAAGATGGCTTGTTTAAAATAGCCATAGTTAACATTCATTACAGAGCTGGATTTTAACCAAATGTTTTGGCAGGGTAGGTGGAGGGGGACTCTGAGCATCAACAATTCCCCCCCCCCCCCATGAAATGGTTATTTCGTGGTGCCCACAGCAGTTTCTTAGATTTTCAAGTGTGTCCCTGGGCCCAGAAAGATTAGCGAACTATACAGTGGTACCTCGGGTTACATACGCTTCAGGTTACATACGCTTCAGGTTACAGACTCTGCTGACCCAGAAATATTACCTCGGTTTAAGAACTTTGCTTCAGGATGAGAACAGAAATTGTGCAGCGGTGGTGCAGCGGCAGCAGGAAGCTAAAGTGGTGCTTCAGATTAAGAACAGTTTCAGGTTAAGAACAGACCTCCAGAACGAATTAAGTTCTTAATCCAAGGTACCACTGTATATTAAACCATAAGATACCTTGATGTCACAACCTAGCCTTTGTAAAGCATTACTCTGCATTTAACTGTAAATGATTTCCAAAAGACTGCTTTTTGCCACCTTCCACTTTCACATTAGGAATAGAATCCATAAAAGTTCAAAATGATTCTATATTGCATCCAAAGGTCCAGCTGCTCTGAATTGTTCACAGTCTGGTACAATTTGAAAGGAGATGGAGTTTTTAAAAAGTATTTTTCCACAACGACAAGTTATTGAGCACAAAAGGCTTCCCCTGGCAATCATTTTGTATTGAGATTAATGTAATGTGTTGGTTGAACCTGCCTCAGAACTAGGGAATGATGGGTCTGTCTGATTCAATTTTCTCTGTATCTCAGTTTTCCAATTAAGTTCTCAACATTTTTACAGCAATTTGTGATTTTTAAAAAACCCTGATGAATATTCATCACCATTTTAGTGTGAATTTCTCCCAATAAACACATTTTTGTCTTTGATTTTGCCTAATAAACTGTTTTACAATTTCCCCTTACAATACATTTTTAATGTTATCTTCACTAATATATGCATTTGGATTGGGTTTACTTGGCTGTGAATTTTAAAGGATGGCTGTGTTTTGGTTCAGAAAGTAAGAATTTGGTAGGTTTGTCTTTAAATGTGGACTTAAATCAAGTTTTTTCCACCATCCCTATATAGAACATAGGACCACTCTGATTACACATTTTGTGGAGCATATCTTCTACACAAATATATATGCCCACACAAATGGATGAGCATCTTGGAGATTGTAGCCCTGCCAGACTTGGGTCATTAGTTTGGCACCTGAGCCTTTCCGCAATCTCCTAGTACAACTTTTTGCCCTCAGGTAGGGCATCTTCACTGACATATTCCTTTATTTGGAACACACACACGCGCGCGCGCACACACACACACACACTGAGAGGAAGGTGACTTCATAGTTTCTTTTGGCAACTTGATCCATTGCTGAACTACTTTTTAGAGATAATATCTTCTTTTCCATCCAAGCTTCAACTTAAATTGCCATGGTATGATTATGTTTCTTCTATTCTCTTCAGATAATACTGTGAAGAAGAATTTTTCCCACCCCAACCTGTTTTAATATGGGTTCATCCACACCTCTGTTTGCATTACCACTTTCCCTAGGGAAAACCTGCTCTTTATTGCTGAATTGGAACAAATGGCAGTTGTGTTTTCCACAGATTCAGTGGTATAGAGCAGGTTTTCCAGGGGAAAGCTGCAGAGGCATACCTAAGGTCCCTTGCTCACTTGGCAAGGAATTGCATCAGTGCCCCCCCCCAAAAAAATCACCTTAGCACAGTAGCCACATTAGAAATTGCAACATTTTACTTGAAGAGTCCAGAGTGAGGACAAGGCAAGGAGGGACAGTGAAAAAAGTCACACACCCGTGTGCCATGGCACAGGAAGAAGCGGAAGTTTCTCCCACATTTCACCTTGCTGCAATAGTAGTGGCATATCACCACACACATATACACCAAAAACTTCATAGTCTGATAGGTGATTTTTGTCGTCGTCTCCCAACCAGGCCTGTGCCCCCCAGCAGGGGCCAGTTTCACCAGCGCCTGGGTATGTCTCTGGAAAACTGCAGGGCAAATGCAAAATCTCTTGTGCCTGTGCCTAGAAAGTGCACGGGACAAGTGGAAATGTGGACAAGTTTTATATAGAGATTGTCACTGTGCTGCTTGCTCTCCTTCCTCTTTTTCTGGGATGGACATACGCATTTCCTTCAGCCTTTCCACATATGAGTTGTCTCCTAGACTTTTCATTCCCCATATAGCTTGACTCTGAAATGTGTGTTGGCAGAACACAGATATTCTGTTTGCTAAGCTCTCACACAAATGTTGTCTTGATACAAGTAGTGCAGGAACACAGAGAGCCTTCTGTAATATCAGCATTGCTACAAGTTCCTAATGCACACATACCTCCTCACTCTGTGAGGAAGATGTCTATTATTCTGTTTCTGGCTAGTTCCAGGCTGCTGCTATTTTTTTCAGCTGTGATTCAGTCACAGACCAGCAAATTCAGGTTACACAATTAAAGTGGATTTGCTGTTCTTGCCCAGGAAACCCCCTTCCAAAACCCCCAGGTATTCTGCAGGAAGAAAAGCAATGGGAAAATGCACTAGGAAGTAAGGGATAACAAACTGCTTGATGCAATGTCATATAACTCTCCCTGTGAGCAAATCAGAATGAATGCACAACAACCAGTGCAGGGCATATAACCTCTGCACAAACTTTGTGCAGGAGGAATGCTCAACAGATAGGTTGTATGGAAGCGACTATTATCAGGGGATGCTATTGATATCAGCTCCAGGTTTGGAGAGCCATTGGACAAGATGCCCTCTGAAGGGAGAAGAGCCCTTTTCTCTGAACACCCCCCACTACACCACCTTATTTCTGTTCCTGTTACTCATTTGCTTGCTTCCCCCTCTAGACACAATTTTCACTACCAACCAGAGGGAAAGGACAAGATTAGGTCCCTTTTCCTTGTTCCTGTCACTGCTCACTCACATGGAGAGGACAAGTGAACCAGCTGTGCCTCTGTGTGTGAGCAACTTGACAGCCACCCACAAATTAATCAGGAGAAGCTTTTTGATGCACACATTTTGGCTGCCATTTGCTTCTAGGGAGAAATGGCCCCTGTGAGACAAATAGCATGAAGATGCAACAAGCTAGGGACAGAGAGGAAAGATTAATTCCCTCCTAACCAATGTCCAGAGGGGGAGACATGAGGGATGGAAACAGCAGCAATGCCAAGCAGAAGCCTTGGTGGAAGTGGTGATGATTGCCTTTTCTAAACCCTAGGAGCCAAGCTGATGCCACCCCAAGACACTGTATAGGGTGGCAGTCTTAAGCTCTTAAAAAACAGCCAGCGAGAGAATCACAGTTCTGTCATGTGTAGTTTTGAGGATAGCAGTGGGACAGATAAACATAGGAACACAAAAGCTACCAGTACAGGATTGTTCTCTGTGGGGGCTCAGCCATGCTTCAGGTTTCTAATAGAAAATGGAGTTTAAACACACACGCACAATTTTGCTTGCCAAAAACGTCCACAAATAAAATGTGGTTGCTTAATACTACAGATGCACAGTTGTGCTCAGTAAGTTTGGAAATCCTTATGGGCTGAATAACAAAGACAGTTTCGACTTCAGTCAGTAGATGCTGCAAGAGTTAGCTGGGAGTATACTACATGTTTGGAACTTGGCGTTCATACAGTATGTCTCTTTAAAACTGAATTGCAAACAGAGATAAAAGTCATGGCTAGTTTTGCCCTTTAGCTTGAAGTTGTGTAGTTGATCTTTTTTTTTTAACCAATTGAAAATGGGGGGACGACAATGACCAGCTTGCAAGCATGGTATGGTATGGGGTACTTCAATGCTTTATCACCAACTTGTGGTCCCAATCTGGATCAGGTCCCCACTCCTAACTATCAGCAATGGGATAAGCCCCCAATTGTTCCAATGACAGCTTTCTTTCCCAATGCAAACAGCAAGTGTGGTCAGCCTCCTACCCCAGCTATTGGTTTAACAAAAAAACAGTGACACAATGCCAAGCTATGTGGTAGAACTCACGTTTAGTCCAGCTCAATCCCCTGCCAGCTATTGGTTAAACAAAAACAGCAACACAACGCCAAACTTGGTAAAAGTCACGTTTAGTTTGGCTGAAATAGTTAGCATGGAGTCTGAAATAAATGGAAGAATGTATAATGGAACAAATGGAATAATAAATCAAGTTCTACAATATTAGTAATGTGGATGAACATCACTTGTATCTGTCTGTCTAATATAATTTTAATATAAACATGCCAGTCAAAAAATAGTTTGAATGTTTCAGACATGTACTCTTGTCAATGTACAGGAATTTCAGAATTTTAAAACACATTGAATGAATGAGTCTGCTTGTTGCACCAGAAAGTTGTTGTCTTCTCTTTATTGTCCTCTTTTTTCTCTGGGAGGGTTGGAGAGGTTAATATTAGAACATAGCAGCCTGTTCTAACCAAAAATTTGGCATCATGATCTCTCAGCCTGAGAACAATTGTCGGAATGAAAGAAAACCCAAAACATTTGATTTGTGTGTGTTTTGGAATAATAAAACATCAGAGAGAGATAGAAGCTTTACTGGTTTCAGATGCATGTGCAGCTTGACAGCAGATTAATTTTAAGACGCCCCATGTAGGAAGTAATCAAGCCACAAATTGCTGTAAATAATTTCTATTCTTATTGTAGTTTTTTTTTTTAATGGAATAAAAACCAGCTTAGATATTGCCTTTGAGTGCATCTGCTGAGGTTCTCTGTGCTCTCCATACAGTTTTCACATGATAGTTTCTTGCTGGAATCAAGCAAACCTTGACCCTTGCACTGAATACTTTGATTTAACATCCAGTGTGATGATGCTCCCATACCAACCAAAGTCAGCCCAAATCCTGCTCTCCCCCCACCTCCATTATTGTAAGTTTAGAGTACATATCTGACCTCAGTTGTGGCAGTAGCTGAGTGTCTTACAACTAGTTTGTATTCCCAAGACATCCATTTGGTGCTGTTATTTTTATGTTATGTATGGAGAATTGTGGTCCAGAAACACTGGCGCCTGGATTCTTAGCAAATAAACTTGGAAATAAGTCACACTCGTTTCAATTGAACTTCCAAGTAATGTGCTTAAGAGTGCAGCTTAAAAGCTCGATCCCAAGCATGGGCCAAGCCTCATCTTTAATTTTGCTCATATGGAATAATGATTAGTTTTTTATTTACCAAAGCGGAATTCTAAAAAGTAGTTCTCTCATCTCATCTTGTATGGCTTGTCTTTATGCCACATCCTCCTTCTCGCCATGCAATACTGTGTACAAACTTCGTTTTGTGCATTACATAAGCATGAAAGAGAAAACTCAACATAGATATCTTACAGTGAAGGTTCTTGTTACAGTACTTTATATATACAATCCTCTGGGCTTTCTTTAGTAATGTAATGGTATTAATTCACATCTAAGCTAACTGACTGATCCATCCATTTGCTATGATTTCAGGAGATGTTGTACTCAAAAGCCAGTTATAACCTTTCCTAACAATCAGCTTACAGTGTAACACTTGATCTGTAGTTGTTTTTCATTTATAGTTGGCGACTGAGACTTTCCCCTGAAAGTAGCACTTCTATTGAACAACACTTTTATTTTCCCAGAACCCGAACAGCAATATTTTATTGATGAGAAAACTCAGATGTTTTTCACTCAGCTAATGCATTGAGCAGGGTGGATAGACTTAAACTGCAGCAATTTAAAGCAATGAGTTTTTAAAGATCTACCCCTTCCCATTTTAAAAATCACCAAGTAAAAAAGAAAGTTTAAATCAACTTTTCCATTTTGAAAGTCAGCGTGCACACTAACAGCTTGCTGAAACAATTAAAAGATATTAACAACTAAATATATACTTTATACCAGGGATGAGAAAACTGTGGGTTCCAACTCCCAGCCCCCATATTGGTGTGTGAAGGATGATGGGAGTTGTAGTCCAACCAGTAGCAGTTTATGTGTGGTAGTGCGGCAAAGGTACCCTTCCAGTGTTAGCATAACTGCAGCTTACGTGGATGGCGCTGGAGCAGGGTGGGTACATTGGTGGGAGCACTGGATTGGCTCTGCCAGCATATCCACAAAGCCCTGAATTTGCCCCTGCCCAGGCCCAGCCTTGTCCTGCTAAGCTGTAGCGATGCCAGGTATTGAAGAGCAGCTCTACAGATCTGCCCCACCTCACTGGCTGCTACTGCTACATCTCGGCCAAAGCTTCCCCAGCCTTGCTTTGTACAGTCTAGAGGGTCAGCCAACTTTTTCAGCAGGGGGCTGGTCTACTCTCCCTCAGACCTTGTGGGAGGCCGGACTATATTTTGAAGGAAAAAAAATGAATGAATTTCTATGCCCCACAAATAACCCAGAGATGTATTTTAAGTAAAAGGACACATTCTACTCATGTAAAAACAGGCTGATTCCCATACTGTCCGCGGGCCGGATTAAGAAGGTGATTGGGCCACATCCGGCCCCCGGGCTTTAGTTTGCCTACCCATGGTCTAGACGTTGTACAAAATGGCAGTTGTACAAAAGCTCTGTTTTGTTTAGGAACTTATTCTGGACTCCAAAATGGGGAGCACATCAAAGAATACATTGGCGGGGAAGCATGACACGCGGAACACCCCTGCACTGAAAATGAAAACCTGGCCTTTCAGAGTACATAGCCTGAGCTTTTCCTCCATTTGTCCCTGCTTCTAGCTGCGTGGATGGGAAGGAAAGGAGCGAAGGCTGAAGCATCCCATTCATGTGTACTGCAGGGTACTCTCTGCTCATAGCTGCTCTACTTGTAAAACACTGTCGGATTGTGCAGGCAAGGGTTATTACGAGGCATCTAATCTCCCCTCCCAGTGGGGGAAGCCCAGGGGACAGATTTATAGCTAGGCGAGAGGGTAAGATACCTGCTTGGATATTTATAACTGCCCTTTTTTGTTTTATAGCCGAGTCTTAGCAAACAGCCATCCTCACCCACCCCCCTTCACCCATCCTTCATTTCCGCTGAAATATTTCATCATTTCACAGGGAATAAAGTTTCCAGCAAGGCAAATGCAAACCCACTCCCTTGACCGAGCACTTTGAAATTGAATGCGGTGTGTTTGAAAGGCTGCTCCAAACAGGTCGCCTAATACAGGTCCCCTTCAGATCACGCCGTGGCAGGAAGTGCAGTGAACTTGCTTGAATGACAGTTTCATTAGGCCATGGCTGGTGTTTTTCATTCCCCCCCTACCCCATTTTTTTTAATGCTGCTTTTAAAAAGGTAGATAATGAATAACATTCCTCTTATAGAGTTGGGTCAGTCCTAATGAAGGTTGCCTTGTCCCTGGGATCAAAGGCTGGGGGAAGAGAGGGCAATAACTTTTAAGTATCAGTTATTTATCTTCTATAAAAATGATTAGTGAATTTGTGGAAGACTAGCCTCTAACACATGGCAGCAGAATGGAAAGAATGAACTATGTGTATTTAAATGCATTGGTGCTGATAGCAGTGTATATTGCACAGCATTCTGAGGATTTAAAATATTTCATTCTTAAAAAAACTAAGACAGGTTTCTAGCCCTTATGGCTGCAGAGGTAAGCATGACTAGTAAAATCTCAAAAAGTAAGCAGAAGTTTGACTAAGCGAGATGCTTTGCATACAGAAGCTCTCAGATTCAATACCTGGCACCCCCAACTAAAAAGGATTGTGTAGCATGTGATGGAGAAAAACTCTTTCTCAGACTCTGTTACTTACTTGTAGCAGTAGACATTACTGTGCTTGATGCAACAAATGATCTGATTCAATATGTCAGCTTCTTACATTTGGTCGTGGGGGGGGGGGTGATTGCTTTACATATCCCTTTTCTCCTCCCATCATGGCCAACAGGAGACGACAAATATAAATATATGCAGTTTTGCTTTATTGGCATAATTTATTGGGCACAGAATATTCCAATATGTACATATGTAATAGGTGTATGTGTTGCTATGTTGATTGTAGACAAAATTTACATCGTCCCCCAAAATTAGTGGGGATCATGGTGATTTCAGAAAGTGGTAGATCTCACAGTCTTGTGCACTGATTTTACTACTGTTTAATCACATGCTTGGTAAGCTTGGTATTCAAATATTTGTTTTTTTTAATATGAAAGTACTGGCAAGAATGCAAGTGGAAGGTGAATGAGCAAAATAAAAGTTTTTTAAAAAAGTTATTTGCTATACATCCATAAAACTGAAAAACGATTGCATTCTTGGGGACTAGCTATGAAGAAAACATCACCTTCTCTCTGCTGTAGAGGAAAAGAGAACATCTCCTTCTGCCGCCGCCCCCCCCCCCATTGTAGACACACATTCACCCAAATGGTTTGCATGATGGGGAAGGCTGATCCTTCACAATCTGCTTGATGAGGCCTGTTCACAAAAGCTCTTCTTGTCAAGCACAAGATACGGAGATATTATTTGTAGCAAGATATGCTGAAAATTGTGGGCTCCGCTTGATCAGGAGCAATGGGGAATGAACTATTCCTGCCCATTTATTCTTTCCCATTTTCAGGGTGCATCTGTCTTTTCTCCACACTCTTGACTCTGGGATTTGGTACTCATTAGGTCTAACAAGCCAGCACTCAGACGCTATGACTCTCTCTTGCTCCCTTTGGGATAACTTATTCCACATGCTTGGTGTACGCTGCCCGGTCGCACGCTCTCTTGTGCTGCCAGCTTGTTGAGCTTTGGGTTAGGTTTGTCCAATTAGCTGTTTCTTTGTGTTGTTTGTAAGTGCAAGGCGTTAATATGGGTCAGCCTTGTGATGTCCCAGGAATAGCAGATGGTTTCATAAAGTCGTCCTGCCAGTGCTGCGGTAAACTTCACATATTCATGTCCCTTTAAAGGAGGAACTGGAGGTTTGCACAAGTTCATTTCTTAGGAGGGTTCAGTCAATCCAGAATAGGCCATAGCTCCAGGCTGGGGTACGTTGATCCTTATATCTTAGTATTCCCTATTCCTTTAGCCCAGAAGGCCTTGTGCAGCTTAGTATCCACTCCAAATAATCCTTAATGACATATGTTCATCTCAGGTGACTTCAATATGCTTTGAACCTTTGCTTCTTCCACTGAGCATACTGCTGGTCTTCAGTTTCAATTGGTTTCTTTCAGAAACAGGATTTTGGTTTGCCACTCTTTCTGAGGCCATTTGGTTGCTATTCCAACATGAAAGTATGGCTGAATTACATAGCATCTCCCCCCCTTTTTTTAAAGCCACTCTTGGCCCCAGATCAGCAAACCACTTTTGATATGGTGGTGCTTAAAAAAGCATTGCACAATTCAGCACTGGCAAATAATGCATGGAAAACCTTGAGGACGCCTTTGCTTTTGTATAGTTCATTATGCATTGTAGTTGTCCACAGTCGTTTCCAGGCATCAGCCCAGGTATCTAAAACATATGTTTCTTAGAGAAGACACATGTTCAGTAAAGCACTGGAAGCAGACTTGAGAGAACTCAACTCACCTAGGAAATAGAAAAGTGTGGTACCTTTTATGTATCTCTAGCCATGAGTTATGCACAGCCAATTCTTCAGATGCTGCTATCTGAAGAGTCCCATGTCAAACTCTGGTTAAGATGACGTAAGGAAAGGCATTTATAGCCAAAATATGAGAGGTTGCTTAGAGCAGGACTGTTTTGAATTTATATCCCTTAATGTGAAATAAGTTGTAATCCTATGCACACTTACTTGGGAGTAAGAATAATTTGGCAGCATTCACTTCATACATCCTGACAGTGCAAGGATTTCTGCTTCTGCAGTAGGACTCCCCCAGCTGCCATATGCCCTCCTAAAATCTGCTTGGGGGCATAACAGATTTAGGGGGCATGTGGGGGGATAGTTGCAGCACCCCTCAAGTGTTTGGACCCCTAAATCCACCTCTGTTCAGTGCTACTTTGGATACAAGTAATTGAATGCAGTGGGACCTACTGTTGAAGGATCATCATAGGATAAAACTGTTGTCATTCATTTATCTTCTTCTGGAATAGCTCAGCTGATTAACTAGCATCAGCAGAGACCTACACCTAAGTTTGCAGATGAAAACCTGACAGATAAGCAGATCTTGAGTTCCAGACTACCTCTTAAAACAGAAGCTGATGGGTGGCTTGTTCTGTATTAGCTGAAGTTCTGTCTTTGCTGTTCTGAACAGTCAGGTTTTCTTTACATGCATGCTGCCTTACTGCCCAAATGTAGTTCTCCTCCTCTGTGATAAACAAGAGCTCTTTCAAAGCTGCTTCTACATCTGGCTTGAGAAATTAGTTTAATATAGTAATAGAATTCAGTTTTCTCTCTCTCTTTTGTCTGTCTTTTTATTCTCAGCCTATGCTCTGGAAAAACCCACTAGTTAGTATTCTATCACAGCCTGATATATGGTAGTAGACAAGCGGGGGTGTATGATGATTGGTGAACAGGAAGGAAACCATTATGAAATTGATCCATTGGCCAAGTGATTGGGTAGTTTCATTCAGCCAGATTTGTGGGGGGAAAGGGGAGGGGAATCACTGAAATTTTGTGACTCATCTGTGCTTTGGGAATATTTACATTTTTTAAAGCCAAGCTCCTTGCTAGATACTGTTTCTAAACCACTTTTTTATAATATTAAACAGGGGAGAGGCACCTCCAGCAGCACGTTACCCCCCAGACGTTTTCTAATGGTAAATATTTTTGTTCTCTATCTCTATGAGGAGTTTTAACTATAGCTGCATTTTGTATTTTTGAATATAATAACTGGGCACAGGGGCCTGAGCTGTTGTACTAACTGCATGCCTCACTTTGCACCCTAGAGAGTAGGGCAGAAGGGCCACTCAAAGGGGCACTGGTGCTTACTAACTATCTAACCTGCCCCAACTCTGCTATTTCTAAATCTCTTTTTAGCCTTTGTAATCTGCATGGTCCCCAGCTATCAGGGAAGCGCGTGCAGGCCTGGAGCTACGCAGATAGTGCAGAAAAAGACATGCATGGCAACAGAATTATTCCACAAATAACAGAACTTTTATGTAATGTGGGGCTTCAGATGGCTGCTTGCTTTGCTTGGGCTAATGGACTGTTCTTTTGCTAGAAAATATAGCCATCCGCTTTTAGGGGTAAGGGGCAGTGTGTGTTCTGTTATTTGCTTCTGTATTGTGCAATCGCTAAAGCAGTTTCCAGAAGCTTGTCTGTCTCTGTTAGGTACTTAGCTGACTTTCATCGCTTACGTATGCAAAATCTACAGCAGTCTTTAATGTGCCATTAATGTTTTCAAGGATAGCATAATTACATCAATGGAACCACAAAGGCAACAAGGATTCAATGACTTGCCCCAAAACAGTGTTGAGATTCTATGGCAGAGCCAAATGGGGAGCCTGCATTTGGGAAACTTGATTTTGAGTTACCTTTCTTATTGCCGCCATATATTACAGCAAGTATTGGCTTCTGTTCTACTTACCTAATGAAAGATTTGTTACTTAAAATAGCATGCTAACAGATCTGGATAAAGATAGGGGGGTTGTACTTTGATTACGGTAGCAACTATGAGCATTGCATCCATATTAAACCTAAGGACACAGCAGGAAACTTTGAAAAACCATGCCAACATTCTGTAGATGTCACCAGCTAGTCCCTACTTGCCACTTTTGACTTGATAATGCTGGGTTAGCTCTAATTCACATTGTTTTATGCAGCTCTGAAGTATAGACTGAAGCATAAGGCTGAGCTGAGTACATCATTACTCACTTCTTCCATGAGGATTCACATGAAACGAAAGGCTATGTGACTGTGAGAAGGAAGGGGATTTGCCCTTTTCTGAGCTGCCTTATTTTGTAATGGTAGAGTTGAGGTAGGAGATAAGCACTGATGAAGCAGAATGGATGAAGGGAAAAAGGAAGGTCATTTTGTCTCTTACTGATGATCAAGACAATATCTTCAGAGACTAAGGTTAGCACCACACACACAAGGCAAAACTCAAATGGGTTGGTGACAACCACTATTTTTACAAACTTAATATGCTGCATAGTCTTCCAAGGGCTCTTCCAGATGATTTTTTTTTTTGTGGATGATACTATTTCATCACTCCTTGATGGTAGATGATTTGCACCAGATATGTGCAGTCTGTGTCTCAAATTGTAGCAATTCTCAGTTGTTTTGCTTGTCCCATGCTTGAAATGAAGGATTCCTATTACTAAGCGATAATAATTTTTGTAAGGTCCTGGCATCATCTTCACATTTTTCACAGCACTAGTAATAAGCTTTCTTTCTTTTCCTGTCTGTCTGTCTGTTTTTTGTTTTTGTTTTGCACCATAAGAGTGCTAAAACTTGATTACGCCCCAACCATCCCCCAGTATTCTACTTGGACCACCCACCGTCTATTTAAATCAAACCAAAGACTCTGCATTTCCTCCATGGGGAATATGTTTTTGTTTGTTTGTCATAATGGTATCAATATAGCAGCCCACCGACATACAGAATATGCTTGTGGGGAATATGCTTTGAATGTAATAATGCTTCTGAAACATTTTGGTAGGTGATGCTGGGGAGGCTACTTACAATTTTGAGGGGGGAAATAGCTGAAGAGGAAAGGGTGAAATTTCCCCCTTTCCTCCTTCCTCCCACCTTGCTGCTCAGCTGAACAAAATTGCTTCCCATTGTTTGGGGCTTCATTACACACATCAGTTACCCATCAAACATTTTTGCACCATAACTAAAGTCAGCATTACCCCACACCTGTACTCTGGACTGGAGATTGCAGACCAAGGTGTCAGCTTTGTGGTACTTGGGAGTAAGGCTGGCCCTGGCTGTTGTACACTCATCTATGTCACATGTTTCCTTGTCTGGCAGCTCACATGTTTTGCTCAACAGTTCTGCTCCAACTGTAGAAACATTTGTTTTCAGCTTGGAGATGTCTTGTTGACTTTTGTTAAACAACTCCCATGTTCCATCCTGGAATGCATTACTTCTCAGTGAAAGAGCCAGTGTGGTGTAGTGGTTAAGAGCGGTAGACTCGTAATCTGGTGAACCCGGTTCGCGTCTCCCCTCCTCCACATGCAGCTGCTGGGTGACCTTGGGCTAGTCATACTTCTTTGAAGTCTCTCAGCCTCACTCACCTCACAGAGTGTTTGTTGTGGGGGAGGAAGGGAAAGGAGAATGTTAGCCGCTTTGAGACTCCTTCGGGTAGTGATAAAGCGGGATATCAAATCCAAACTCTTCTTCAAACTCTTTTTTCTGTATACTGATGGGAGTCAGCATTCTTCACCTGATCTTAACATTGGCAAAAGGTTTACAACCTTAGCCCTCTGGAGATCCTTTGTCATTCAGTTCCTGTGCAAGAGAAATACTAAACACTGGAAAGGGATGCTGCCCCTGAAGATCCTGATTAAAGTCAGAATTGATTCTCACTGCAGGAAGAAGTTACATGATGCTCCTCCATACCACAAAAAAGCAAAGACAGTTCAAGATTTCAGGGAGAAGGATTAAAACCTAGATTTTTCCTTGATACACTAGATTTTAATATGTAGAAGTATTTTCTATGTTTTCCCCTCTGTGGGGCAGCATTTTACTATGTGAGCTCTCACCTACAGCCTCTGAAGTGGTGCAACCAGGGCATAGGTCTTCTACTTCATTAAGAACTGTAATTACTGATTTGGCAGGATATCACAAAACAGAGACAAGAGATGTCTGGGATGCTGACTTAAGACGTATGGAACTTTTTTGTTTGTTAGCCAGTTGTGCTATGGCCTGGTGTATCTGCTGTGTAGGGCTCCAGAAGCAAGGTAGTCTTGCTTTTCCCACATGCATGTGTGCATGCTCTTTGTGGTTTTGTGAATCATGTTGATTCTCTTAGATCTGGAGAGCCATGTTCCCCATAGTCACTTAGGATGAATAGAAAATATCACTCAATCTGCTGTCTCTCAATTTTGGAAGACAAAGTACAGTAAATTGGTGTCCTCCACTATGGTGCTTTTCAGATGTTGTTGGACTGTACCTCCCAACATCTCTTGACAATTGGCCGTGCTGGTTGGGGCTGGACGAAGTTACTAGTCCAACAATATTTGGAGGGCACAACAGTGGCCACAGTAGCGGCATGAAGATGGGAAAATGCTGTTGTGTCTTAGAGGCTAACTGGTCACTGTGATGTGTACGCTTTTGTAAATAACAGTCCATTTCATCATACATCTGATTTATCATGTTTCCTCTCTCCATGAGCCATCTTGCCTGTCTTTATTGATTTGCAACATTTTCTTTTCCTAGATGGCTTATTAGTCCATTTCCTAATAGAGAGAGGTTAACAGCGTGATTTGCTGTTTCTTAATGTGCTGCATAAGATATTCATTAATATGAACAGATGACATATGCAAATAATACAAAATGCCTCAAGGCGATTAAATTCAATACAGACTGTAAAGATTTACAGAAGGATCATGTAAAACTATGCTAGGACAATAAAATGCAAAATAAAAATTCATTGTTGATGGGTTTAAAAATGTCTAAACATTTTAACAGCTTAATTGTATAGCAGTCATTGCATAGCTAATTATGTAATAGCTACATACTAACTTGGCATACGAGAATATAGTTAAACACCTCATTAGTGCTTATGGCTCAGAAAAGATCTTAGTTATTTCCCCCAAGTTCTGAGCACCGCAGGATGTTGATGACCTTTTAAAATTCTGTCTGCTTTAAGGCCACTGCGTTCTTACGCAAAAAATGTTCCATATGTGCATTGGTGCCTGTGGATCTGCCTCATATGATAATGGTTACTATGGGTCTGCTATTGATATAATCAGCTAAGGGTACACCCTGTCCAAAGTTTAAGATGGCAAATAGATGTAAATCTAAGAGTGGGATATAAATTTAAAGAATAAAATGTTAGGCTGTTTGGAAAGAGAGAAGATGACGATCATGACAGTGATGATAATGATAAATATTATGCCAGTCTGGTCTGAACATTTCAGGTTGCATGTTATAATAGGTGCACAATTGCAGTGGGAATGTAACCACCTACATTGCTTAGTCTGAAACCAAATGACTGATCAATGTGTGCTATATTAGTGGAATTAATCAGTCTCGGAATCGTATTTGTGGATTTGTACATGCAGAGAAAAACCAAGTTTACTGTGCACTAATGGTGCTGAGGTGTATCCCCAAAAAATTGTCCTACAGGGTGGAGCAGAAGAGCCAATGTCTCACCCTCAGATATTGCAGACTCCAACTTTCACCTGCTCTGACCACTGGCCATGTTGGCTGGAGCTAAAAGGGGCTGTAGTCCAGGCCATCGGAAGGGCACCACATTGGCTACTCTGGATAAGAGAATGTGCAACTAATATAATCCGTCAAAACGCTGATTAGTAAATTTTGGGGCTTGCTTGTTTTCTTTGTTTTATTAAGATCAAGCCGCCTAGACTACATAAGCTTGGAGTGGGAAGGAGGAGTTGTCACAGGGTGACAGGGAGAGAGAGGCAGCTGCAGTGATGGAATGTTTGGGGAGAAATGTAATTAGCAAGTTGCTTCACTTTTATGCCCTGCAGAGTGCCTAGCAAAATACTGGTGCAAATGAAATGTGTGATGCATTTCTCCTAAAGCTCCCATTAAATTTAATTGAGGTAGATTTCACCCTAAAATGTGTAGTAGTTGTAGAAATTGTAAATGAAACTGATATAAAGTGCTAGTGCAAAGAGGTGCCCAGTTTGGGCAAAGTGGCGAGGGGGTGTGTGTTCAAAAAGTATGATCAGAATTCAACACACCTTTCTTCCTAGTTGGAAGATCAGCTCAGACCATTATATGATAGTCTAGTTATTATATTGTAAGAAAAATGCTATTGTCTTAGCTACCAGCCCTCCATAACTACACACCTTATCAATAGTTGTGACATTACCTAATAATTGTACGGAGACTATGATTTTTTTCACTTCGGTATGTAAGCAAATTGCTGGTTAAATATGTTAAGAGGGACACGTAGGAGCTTTTCTATGAAACTGGAGTGTTCTTAATGAGGGCCACCCACAACGTTCTGTTCTGAACTTCCTTGTTCTGGAATAAGAGATTACGTGTTGCCCTAAAATAAAGTCTTATGTAACCACTGGTACCCTGAACATGAACTCTTGCTGCCTTTGCAACATATTGTTTGCCTTTTCTATCGGCCTCATAACAAACCATAACTGGCCCTTTTGCATACCAAAGGCCTAGACTTCATGGATGCTTTTCACAAAGTATATTTAAGAGGAAATAAAATCTTCAATGACTTGCTTTGCTTTGGCCCAGCCCTGAAACTACAAGAGTTAAAGTACAACATTTGCTTTGATGGGTTACATTACATAAACTGAGTAAGTATGTTTATAGTATTTTAGTTTCATAGGCATGGGTCACTTTTAGATGGAAAGCATTCCAATTTCTTTGCTCACTAATACCCAAAACAGATTACATTCCTTAGAGCCCAAGACACATACTGTAGTCACTAATATTCTCAAATATGAATCTTCATTAACAAGCTACTCCATTTCAATGCAATGTACTTTGTGGCAAGAACAACAAATGAAGATTGATTTGCAAGCACATTTTGTCAAGATGTAAATGATGTGTGTTAAATACTTCCCCGTCCTGAGTAGCAAGCATCTGAGTTGGTTAGAAGAATTCAATTAAAGTAAAAGCCCAGCCAATGCTGCTATTGTTCATGTACGCAAAGGCAGATTATGTATGTAACAGCAGTGGGTGGCATAGTAGGGTGGCCCCAGTCACCTAACTTCTGACTGGTCACATAACATCTGCTTGTGGGGAGGAAGAGGGAGAAGTGGTGAAGAGTTTGGCATAGTGCAAATGCACCAGCAGAGCCAGTCCATGTTCCTGCTGGTGTGTTTGCACTGTGCCAACCTCTCCACCACCTCCCTCTCCGCCTTCTGTGTACTGCCAGCCACACAACCGACCAGAAGTCAGGTGAGAAGCAGAGTCCCACCACGCTATCTGCTGCTGGTATGCATGTATGTATTTATTCATTCATAGCATTTGTATCCCACTCTTCAGCCAGAAAGGCTCCCAGAGTGGCTTACATGTCAATATCAATACATATATATAAACAGTAGCTACCAATTACTACAATCCAAAAAGTTACAACATAAATAGAAAACAAGGTGAGGAAGGAAGATGAAATCAAGCAAACTTATGTTACCAGGGTCTCATATCAACTAACTGACATCGAAGCAGACAGGTCTAAAAACAGGCCTTGTTGGACCCTTGAGAAATACAGTAGCCTGGTTTCCCTACCTTCCCTGGGGTGTCTGCAGCAGAAATGTGTTGATCTTATGAGGAGTGGTTTGGCTTTCTGGAGCCTAACTGGCTTCTCTTTACTGTACCATTCAGAGCAGATGGTTCTGTTGCTCCATCTCAGTCAATTCTGAAATCCTTCATGAGTGGGGTGGAGCAGCCCAGGCTTTCTGATGAGAGCAGTAGCATGTGGAAATGGCAGTTCCTCGTGTCTGCTTGTTCTTCTTTTCATCACATGGCTGTTGGAAATGATGGGCGGTGGGGGTGGCAAACCAATTATTCCCTTTTTAACTTTTCTGCCATGTACACACTATGACAGGAGTGCCCTGAACTATTTTTTGCAATGTCTTTGGCTGACAAAATGAATTTCTGTGAAACAGATTATCTGACAGGATAATATTGGGCACTCTGCTTTCTTTCTTTCTTTCTTTCTTTCTTTCTTTCTTTCTTTCTTTCTTTCTTTCTTTCTTTCTTTTTCTTTTTGAAAATTTGATGTTTCATTTCCATTCATAAGCAGAAGTGGAATATTTTGTATACCTCAGTCTAGCACAGTTCATGGGAAATCATTTGCCTCAATATTCCCATTTTGTATTTTTGTGTGTGAACTGCCCTGGGATCTTTGGATGAAGGTTGGTGTACAAATTTAATAAATAATAATAATAAGAAGAAGACAGAATATCACCCAGAAAATTTCATATCACTCCTGTCAACACTCGTATAGTCTTCAGGAACTGTTGCTGAAGTTTTGAAGTATTTACACATACTTTAAAAGTGTTCTCTGTTGTTGGTTTATCTTCTTTCAGAAACGTGTGCTGTCAACAATGGAGGCTGTGACAGCAAGTGCCATGATGCAGCCACTGGTGTGCACTGCAGCTGCCCAATGGGATTCATGCTTCAGCCTGATAGAAAAACGTGCAAAGGTAAATGGCAGCCAAATGTATATCCAGTGTATGGGAGAACACGTTCCACAGAACAGGACTGGACCTCGTAGAGTTCCTTCTTCAGTTTACAAGTTGGAAAGTCAAATTTTACCTAGATGGGGCACTATAATTATGTGATGTCTCCCAGTGCCCCTTTCCATGAACTACCTCATTTAGCTGTTGCCTCCACAGAGCCGTCAACGGTATCCTCATCAACTGAGTTTCATAGTAACTCTGTCCTTAAAATTTATTGTGACATGAATTAAAACGGTTGATCCAAATCTAAGAGATGATTGCAGCATTTTCACCAGAGGCTGCTGGTGACAACTGTCTTAGCCATTGCTTTGACCTGGTTTTCCAAGTGTAGCAATGGATCTGAGCCCAGCTTCGGCTGGGGAGGGCGGGATATAAATAATAATTATATTATTATTATTATTATTATTATTATTATTATTATTATTATTAATAATAATAATAATTATTATTATCTGGTGAGCAGCCCAAGGTAGTGAAACTTCCATGTTCTAGCTTCATTCCCTCTTCACAGCTCTACCAAGTGCCATTATTTTAAAAGCCTGCCAACCTTTTCATTATTTCTTGACAAAGAAATGGGAAACATAGAAAATTGCCTTCTATCACATCAGACCATTGGTCTACACTGACTGGTGCTTGAACTCCAGAGTTTTAGACCGGAGTTTTTTTCAGCCCTGTTTGGAGATACAAGGGATTGAACCTGCAACCTTCTGCATGTAAAACATGTGCTTTGCTGCTAAGCTACAGTCCCGAGGACTTTCTCAAAAGATTCTCCCCTCTTCCTTTGTATTTCCCACCACACGCAAGTGCGGTTGTTACTTATTTGTTGAATGGGACATTTTCAACACAAGGTAGCACTTCTGTTGTGGGGATTGCACATTTACCCAGCACTCAAAACTCTGCTGATTTTTTGCTAAGAAAATTCTGTTTCTGCCCCTACTTCTCAGCTATGGTGTCTTTTTGCAGTTGGGAGTGTTGAGTGAAATATCATTCCTGTCTCCTGAGTGTTTATTGAATAGTGCCCATGCCCCCAAGCAACACAACTCCCCAAGATGCCAGTGCCATTTAAAAAGGGGATCAATTTATTTTTTTGTTACTTTTGAAGCTGAGCGTCAACCTGCTATACAACTCTTCTGGCCTTATGCTGCCTTCCTCCCCGCACCCTCCTTCCCATCACAGCAATGTTCATCCATGGACTGTTGGCATTTTGGAGACTGGGCCTTCCAGAGTTAAAGCTATATCTCCCACTGATAAATATGTACATGCGTGCACACACATGGCTTCCTTCCCCCTTGGTTAATTACATGAGGACAGGGTATCACGCTATTGCTGCTGGGTTGGCATTAGCATGAATATGAGTGAGAGAAGCGTGTAGGCTTTTTTATCATCTGGAAAGGCTTGCAGAGAAAAAGGTGAGACTCCACAAATGGAGGGCGTCTGTGTTCTGTCTCTGGCAGCTCCAGGGAACGTGACCTTAGTTAAAAGGGGGGGGGGGAGCCCTTCTGCTGAAAGCTGTCTAACCGCCTTACTGATTCCAGACCCCATTTGCTTCATTATTATTTTTCAGAGCTCACCGCCTCCAAGATGCTAGAGTTCCAGGAAAGCATAATAACCCAGAGCCATATCCCCTGTGTCTGGGATTTTATTACAGTTTGGAGCTGTTTTACTGCTAGTTCACTTCACTCACAATAACAACAACAACAACAATAATGATAATAATAAAAAAGCTCCGACTTCATAGTTCCTGCTAGAACTGATGGGATAGGGGAGACACAAGGGAGCAGCCTCAGATGAGGTTTGCTTGAACTTTCTTTCTGGGATTCATCAGCCTTGGTTCATTCTATTTTACAGACCATTTCCTAGCAATAAATTTTCTGGCTAGTAAGTAAAAATATATCTTAACAGGTAGCAGAAGCTATTTGAGAATTTAGGGAATTGTGTGTGTGAGAGAGAGGGGGGTGGATGTGGGAGAGAGAAATGTTGATTTTTGCAAAACAGCCAAATTGTAAAGGTGTTTTTTTTAGTCTACGTTTATTTTCAAAATAGTTATTTGAAAACTATTTCCTCTTCCAATATAGTTATTTGCAATCCCTCCTGCTCATTATTTGAGTGCTCAGAGCTAGTTAATCATTGCATCCAGACAGTGATTATTGTGATTTTGGACCTAAGATTGGTCTTAGCCTTCATGTGCAGGGAGCTAATAAGGCTAGGCCACTGCCACTTCCCCACCCCTCTCCACTTAGGGCACAATCCTAAGGGGGTGTTGCGGGGATCATAGGGTACAGCAGATCTTTTCCTCTGCCTATAGAGAGGGAGGCCAATGAGCAGATAAGGGGATCTGGTCATATAAGCCTCCCTGTGGTGGGCACAGAAACCCAACTGGCCCTTGCTGCTTTGCTGTTTGTGCTCCGATAGTAGCAATGGCATGTTGGGAACTCAGCAGAAGAGGCTTTGGACCCAGCCAATTCTAAGGTCTCTCATTCCTCCAACACATTCCAGGAATTGCCAGGTTGGTGGTGGTGTGTCAAGTGTGCTAGTCCTGGGACTGCACTTACTTTCCAGTTCAATGGGGCAGGCAAGTGAAGAAAAACACCAGATCAGGGGGAACACACCTTTTTTTCCTGCTGGTGTGAACCTACCAAGGTGTTTGATATGGCAGTTCCTCCATCTTAGATTCTCTCTTTCCCATAAGATTGTCCCGCTCAACTTCTCATCCAGATACAGTAGCAGACAGCCTGCTGGGGCAGTACTGCTCACTTAACCTCCAGTTGATCACACCATTGCTGCTTAACAAAAAGTAGAGGGTGAGGTGGCACTGTGGTCAGTGCAGTGCAGACTCACTTGCAAGAGCATCGGATTGACTCTGCCAGTGTGTTTGCACTACACTGACCTTACTGCTGCATTGCTCCTCTACCTCCCAATAAACAGCAGCAGCACAACCAACCAAGGATCTTGTGAGTGGCAGCAGCCCACCATTGCTACTGTCCAGTCATTGGTTGTTGTGAACCTACAGTCTTAGCCATATATCTGTCCCTTCTCAACAACTGGTGGCTTTCTGCTCATCTTTAACATAATTCTTCTGCTTCAGAACAATGCTCTGGGTAGCCTGTGCACTGTGTGCATGACCAACATCAACTTAGGCAGCAGAACTTGTGCACAAGGATGTATTTTGAGCAACTGCCTCTGAGGAAGGTGGCTACACTTGAAATGTCATTTACTATACCTACATGGTGGGCTACATTCTTCTTACTATAAACAGCTTCACATAGTCCCCTTTGAAGTTCATCTCTCTCACCTTTCCGGTGCTGTTCTGCTTCCCCCACCCCCCACCCCAAAAGTGGTAATGGAGGCCACATTTTGGACAGGACTTAATTGCACATCTAAGTCCCTGCTTGAACTGGTTCCTTTTGGCTCAGTGCGCAGCTAAGCCAAGGTTTGGCTTAGCATGTTTGTTCAAATCAGGGCTTGTGGTTATTATTGAGGGCTCCCTATTTTTCAAAAGCCAAGCAGATCAGAAGGAGTGGGTGGGTGGGTGGGTGCAAGGAGGAGAGGAAGCGGAGTCCTCTCCACCACACGGGTTGAGTGGGAGGGGATGGGCGCTGCATCAAGCTGCTGTCAGTGGGGCAGGGAGCGAAGCTGCATGTCCACTGTGGCTGCTGCTGCTTTTCTGCTACTGAGAAAAGCTGCTCCACCTCAGTGCCAGGGGAAGGTAGTGCCACAGTGCCTGGAAGTGAAGGGTGATCAGCTGCCCCATTCTCTGTCAGCCTGTGGGAAGGCAGCTCATATCAGCAGTGTTATCAGCTAAGATCATTGTGCGATATTGGTGGTGCCTTGAAATTAGCTGCTCTGTTTTCCCTCGCGCGAGGAGTGATATATTGCCAAGTCAAAATTGTTATTGTGATGTGATTTCAAAACTGATTTTGGCCAATACAGTATATTGAAAAATTGCACACTGCTAAAACAGACCATAAAATATGTGGTATTACCATGCAAAAATGACAAAGAAATAGTTGGAGGGAAGGCAAAGGATGGGGCCGCAAATCCCATGGGTGCATTCTGTGGATTCCCAGGGGTCCCCAGACCCCTAATTGGGAACCACTGGCCTAGAACAAACCTTGTTGACAGCATATTGGGGAAGGAGGAGAGAGCTTAATCAGAAGCTCTGGTTCAGATGGCATGCTAGACCAAATTTTGGTTTAGCTGTTATGCCATGCTGAGCTAAAAGGACTCAGGAGGAGCAAAACTGCTATAGTTCCTTTCCTGAGATCCTACACATTCATGCTAAGCCACAGTTTAGCTTCATGTTAATGTTACCTGTGTTTTGAACCCAGGAGTACCACCCACCAATTCCATTTCTTCGTTGAGTGGGCATGCATTCAACTGTCACAATTTCTTAACTAATTCCCTTAGTTAAGCATGTTTTGCCTTGTGTTTCCCCCCTCCCTACTGCAGATATTGATGAATGTAGGTTGAACAATGGTGGCTGTGACCACATCTGCAGGAACACAGTGGGGAGTTTTGAATGCAGTTGTAAAAAAGGATATAAGCTGCTGATCAACGAAAGGACCTGTCAAGGTAAAGTCATCTTGGGATCTTTGCTGAAAAGAGTGGTGCAACTATTGTATGAGTTCAAAGGTTTTAGGCACTGAGCTAGATTTGCTCACAGTTGTGGCCTGCAACATTGGAATGTTCCTTCTCCTAAGCACACAACATGCTCCAGAGCTAAGAAATTATGGGACAGTTTTCAAGGAAACATGATAGCCAGTCATTTGTTCTGTTCTCCATAAGAGTAAAAATCAGTTGAAATTCTTTGGAAGATCCTGAGATAGGCATGACTGCATGAGCAGGCCAGGTACTAACTAGCCATGCTTTCAGGCACCCACCCAAGTAGAAAGGGAAGATGCTAAAATACTGCTTCAAAGATGGAAGAGGGACCTGATGCAGAATGGAACTGTACAAATTAGTCTCCACTCCTATTAACACCTGGCAGCTTTTTATTAAGCAGCAATATAATGAACTTATCTGTATGGCAGTTAATTAACACCCTTAATCCCCTTAGGCTTCTTTCCTAACTTCTTAGTCCTCAGTATAATTTGTTGGGGAAAAAATAATGTAAAGTTTGTATTGCTGTCTTGATTTAAAAATAAACAAAAACATGAATTTTAGTCCATCATTCTGAGCACTATAAATGTTGGTTTTCTTACTTTGAAAAAAAAAGTGTAAAACCAGGTGAAAAAAATGAACTTTGTAGTGTAGAAGAGGGAATTTTACCCACTGAAGTTCCCTGTTTAATGGTTGTGTAAAACAGGAGTTTTTGTATAAAGGAGTTCTGTCTTTTTTTCACCTGGACACCCTGTTTAAAACCCTGCTGTCCTGAAATAGATGTTACTTCAGCATATCTTCAGAGTACATGCAGGAGAAGATCCATAGGTGGGGGGTATTTAAGCTGGTGGCTGCTTTCCAGGGGCCAGCCCTAGACATTTTGCTGCCTGAAGCAAAGGACAAGATGGTTCCTTCCTATTTAATGTACAAAGTCAGTAGGGCTGGCAGTTGATGGATCAGCATTGTCTACCAGACCTGAGGGCTCCAGGCAGACCACGTGTCCTGCAACAGAGTGGAATGAACAGGGTCTTGGAAGGAATGGCAAGGGAGAGAGTTGATGCCACTGGCCCCATAACCCAGCATCTGCTGCCTCACTCTACTGTTTCCCTGTGGGCTGTTCCCCTGTCCAGTAGGTTTAATTGGGTGTCAAGAGGAGAATTTTGGTGATAGATCTGCCAGCCCAGCTTTACAGAGGTAGATTTGTTCAAATTTTATAATTTGAACAAATCTACTTTTGTAAAGCTGTTTTATCTTTTCTTTCAAGGGGAGGGAAAACACCAACATTTAGGCTGCAATCCTGTGTGCACTTACCATCGAGCAAGCCTAGTTGAACTCTGTAGGACTTACTTCTGCATAGGCATGCATTGCACTGTTATTAAGTTATCTGATCAATTTCATTGTAATTTTTTTAAAAATCAAACTCTCATTCAGAAATAAGGTGCAGGAGATTTTTGGGAGATCAACAGCCGAGTCCTCAAAACTGTCATTTCTAAGATAATGGGAATTTATTCTCACTTCTGTGTTTTTTTCCCCTTTTGAATAGGAAATGTATGGTAAATTTGTGCTTCCATGCAATTAACATGGCTAGTCTATTTTACAGACTCATGTTTAGTTGCTGCCTTTTCACTGTAGAGGCCCTTACAGAAAACAGTTAAAAGCAACATTATAAGAAGTATTAACATTAAATAATTGCAGTACAAAAAATGCAGTTAAAAACATTTAAATCCAATTAGCTCAAAGACCACAGCCAGGTCTGACGGAAGAGGGACGTTTTCCTCAATCGTCTGTAAATCCCAGTAGTGCTTAATCCCACTCTGCTAAAGAAGTTGTCCCTTCCTATGCTTTACCTCAGCATGACTAATCATAAAAAGGGGACAGTATTTCTCTTCCTGTACAAATACCTTGGATCACATAGCACTTTGGGCATGCAAAGTGTTAGCTAGCCCTCATACACTTCACCGCTCACTGACATGATACCAGGTCACAACCCAGGCCTCAAGAGGCAACCGGCTTGGGTCTACAGCTGGGTTCAACATCAGGGCCTGTTTCGTTCTCCAAATCAGCAGCTGTAAGTTCCCCCCTCCCTTCTGGCTGGGGAAGGCAGCTGCTAACATGTGATGTAGTGCAGGTGTTTTATTCTGACTGCATAAGGCCTGGCCCTAGGGAAGCTGGGCGTGTGTTAGGAGTTGAGGTGGGAAGAGTTGCTTTATGCTTAGGTTATGGCCCCTTTCATCTCCATCCAGGTTCTGCCTTCATGGCTTTCTTTTTATGAGTTTGTGGCAATTAGGTTAATGAAGCCAATGACGTAAACATGAAGCCAGTAGGCTGACTGTGGCCAACAGACTGTGCCTTCCAGTGCCAGTGAACTTCCCTTTAGGAAAAGAATAGGTGGCCCTGGCATCTCCCTCAGCAAAGACTCTACAGGGAAAGCATATTTTCTGCTTGTGGTTACTTCTGAGCATCTCACTGGGAAAGTGGCAGTGGAAAACTTGCAAACTCTCTTCCCATTCCCAGCCCTTTTGCTCCATTTGGGGTTCTTGTGTCAGCCCTGAGATTCAGCCCTTTGACTTGCATACAAAGTTGAGGAATGTGTTGGCCCTAATCTTGTGACGCACTCCCAAGCTGATACTTCTGTCCTAATTAGTCAGAAACGATTTCCACCTTTCCTCCCCTCCCCAGTTCTGTACTTGTAGTCACTGGCACTGTTTAGAACCACTTTTTCACTCATAAACATGTACTAAAGGGATGAGGGAAAGATCCCTTTATTTGGGCAGGCAGATAGGCAGTTTTTATCCCAGCATTCCTCCAAGGAGCTCAGAGCAACATACATGGTTCCCTTTCTTTTATCCTCAACAACCCTGTGAGATAGGTTAGGCTGACAGAAAGGGAGTGTGACTGGTCACCCAGTGAGATTCATAGCTCTGGAGATTTGAAGCTGGGCTTTTACCTTTTTTAACCTTCATGATTTTTAGTGTAACATTGTGGTTAAGAGTATTAAGGAGTAATTGTTGTGCATGAAATAATATTGAATATGTGTACTTTGATGCTTATTTTACTTGAGGGGGTTAGGTCTGACAATGCAGCCTGGACTGCAGAGGAAATAATGGCAGTTGGACATAAACATGTACACACACACACACACACACACACACACACATATGTGTGTTTGCTTCTGTTAGAATGACTTTGACAAAAGACTGCTGGCAATGGGTACAGTTTCAAAATCTCTGGTTATTGAGGAAGTAAAATAATCCAGGCCTCAGGGATGTACTGTCTACTTGGTGGAATGTGGCTTATACACTCTTTTCCTGTTCCCAGATATTGATGAATGCTCCTTTGACAGAACCTGTGACCACATCTGTGTAAACACACCAGGGAGCTTCCAGTGCCTGTGTCACAAAGGCTACACACTCTACGGACTCACCCACTGTGGAGGTATCAGTGTGACAGATAAGGATGAGTGGGACTTGGCTGTTCTTTGTGACCTCTTTGGCACCTCTTTCTTGAACTTTAAACCTTCTACCTCTCTCAGGTATAACTGTCCTCTTTCTGTTCTAAGCTGAAGCCTAGTGACCTTTGACCTCCAAGGGACCAGTTCAGACTGGTTTTCATTTATGGACAGTAAGCTTTGAGAAAGTCTCCATTGCTCATGTAGTTTCTGCTTCACCCAAAGCAGGGTCCTCCCTGTAATATTGTCAGTAATCATTCAGCTCTAAGCTGAACACAGAACCTGGAGAATATCAGCAAGCCCAAGAGCTGAATAGCAGTTAGAAAACGGTTCTTGCACATTGGGTAGGTAAAGTCATTTTTAAATTCAAAGATGACTAAAAACTGTTCCTAGTAATGTGCAAGGTAATATTCATGAATACTTAGTTTCTTTCAGAAGACACTGGTGCTGGCTTCAGTTGGAAATGAGACATTTTACTATGTGATGGTGGATCGCAGGCACAGTAAGACAACTGCTGTGTTACTTATCAAAGATAGCTCTCCTGCATCTCTTGTTAGATGGAAATCTTTAGGCAGGATGCTAATAGCTCAGATTGAGCTCAATCCATTGATGAGGATCTTGCATTCTAAACACCGAGGCCGTGTCTGCTGTCATGCATTGCAGTTTGACATTCCCTCGCACTCTGTGAAGTTGTTAGTAATGAAATTTAGACTGTGTAAAGACATGAACGTGTAGAGTGGTGTCTCTGATGTGATACAGCACATTACTGCAGTTTAGACCCAGCAGCTCCTGCCTTCGTGCTTCATGGTGCAGACATTAGTAGAATAATGTAGTTTGGGATCAGCTCATAACCAGGTTAACAGTGGGTGGCCATACAGGCAGTGAAGTTACCAACATAGACCTGTGAAAATCTGAAAGCACAGACATGGAGAGCCTTTCAGAGTACAGGTCATTCACTGTTTGTGTACCACAAATTACTGGGTGTCTGGTATCCCAGTGCTTCTGTCTGGATTATACTGGTGGCTTATCCTTTAAGACAGGAAAACAAAAGCAGGTCTGTTCACTGCAAGGATAAACTCTGCAAATCTAAACACTTGTTGGATCTCACATCATCAGCATAAACATATATATGTATGGTGCTGTCTATAATGAGTCACACCATTGGGCCATATAGCCCAGAATGATCTGTTCATATTGACAGTGGCTCCCCGGTATCTTGGACAGAGATGTATTCTAATCTTGCTGAGATCCTTTTGATTGTAATCACTAAGGGTGAAACCTTGGAACTTCTACTTCTAATACATGTGCTCTACTACTGATCTCTTCCCAATGCATCTTAGTGGCCCTAGTCAGAGAATCTTTGTATGGTGAGTTGTTTATTTGATGGATTTTATGGACTGTGTTTGCCCTTGCTTGAAGTGTAGAGAATACAATAGTTTATGCAGAAATGTTTCATTTGAATGTTCTTTATAGTCTCTACATAATTTGTCCACAAAACAGCTCTAACACAACAATTCCAATTTTACACAAAAATTAAACTGAGACTTGCCCAAGCCAATGATTGAACCAAGCAAGGGCTGAACAGGTTTCTTAAAGCCTGGCCTACCATTCCTGCACCTGGACCACAAGAGAGATTTCCGCCCCACCCCCCTCTTTCTTGTGAGACCACATTTAGTGAATTATGTTTCCTAAAATATGTTTGCTACTCTTTGCAGAGAGTGGCAGGACCAGACATTTGTCTCTGCAGCTATAAACAAGGTGACAGGAACGATTTGTGTCTTGTCCAGTGGGATGTGAGTAGGGAAAACCCCACTGTGAGTTTTTGGCAGAGGATTTGAGGTGGGTGGAGGGGAACTTCAGAAAGTTTTATGGTTTCTCAATGGAGGGGGAGGAAAGGGTTGGGGTTGTGCCAGCAAGAAAAATGGAAAGACAGATGGAAGGCGTGGAGGGGTTTGTTGGAGCGTGTTGCTGCAGCAGTGTGGCTTGCCACGATAAATATAAGGGAGAGTTATTTCTCTCAAGATGCCCTAGATTATACAGACTGAGGCAGATGCGTAAACAGACTGCAGCAATTACACGCACACAAACATGCACGCAAGCAAAGTATGCAGACTGGCAAAAGTGAAGTGCACCTGAAAACCGAAAACACAAATTCGCCCGTTGGGCTCAATTTGCCACTCCTGTCAAACTGGTGCAGATTCATGGTCTTCAGTGTGGTAAAATGTAATCACAAATCAAAAACAGCATATTGTCCACATGCCAATGTTGTCACGCAGCTTCGTAAGTATTGTTTAAACTGCATGCTGGACCTTTACTTGATGTCTGTCCAAAGTGTGCTAACATTCTGTGGTTGCCAAGTACAGATCCCCTCTGTACTTGCTGGAGATGAAGCTGTTTCTGCTTAGGCAACCAATTTTGCTCAGTCCTTTGCATGATAACAGGCAGAGCCCAGCTATGGATCACAGGTGTGGACACAGAAATCACATTGCAAAGAGACAGTTGTAGATGGAGTGTATCTGCATCACTAGCATATTTTGTGAGAAATGTCACATTTAATTGTCCTGCTAGGAGAGGCTTATTGTATTGAATTAGTTGCTTGCAAAGGAAGGTTTCATATCATTGTTAATCATAGACCTGAGATGCATATGTGCAGGAGGCTGCACGCTTCCGGTGCAATATTGCTAAATGGGGGGAGAGAGAAAGAGACTGGAAACGCTCCTAAGAGAAACAAGGGCTATAGGGCTAATCTTATTTTGGTTCTGGGAGTGGGACTGGCGACTATGTATACACCATACATACAGTTCCCTACGAAAGCTCTGTAATGGATAAACTACAGCTCCCAATATACTTTGCAGGAAGTTATACACTGTAACATTTTTTAACAGCGTTTCTGTGCACTACTCTGGTTTCGCCAGAAGCGGCTTAGTCATGCTGGCCACATGACCCAGAAGCTATACGCTAACTCCCTCGGCCAGTAAAGCGAGATGAGCGCCACAACCCCAGAGTCGTCTGTGACTGGACCTAACAGTCAGTGGTCCCTTTACCTTTATGCATTATAAATATGCTTCAAATGTATGGTGTGGTCACAGCTGAGAGAGAAGGTTTTACTCAATGCATACCTATGATATGAAAGTACAGCTGCCTTAGACTACCTAAGGAATTTGATTTGAAGGGTGGGCATCCAGGCTCATAGCACATCTTCTTTATGCACTGTGTCATGTTACCTGTTGAGGAAATAAACCAAACAAATCAGTACACAAGGGAGATGGGGGCAACTGGCTAGGTCACACACCGGAATAGAAAAGGAGCTAGATGCTATAATATATCACAAACTGAAAAATGAGTAATTAGACATTTGAAAGGGGGCTGTTTCCTGTTGAAGAAATCAAGCATCATTTTGCAATTTTTATCAAGAGAAATGTAGGCAGCACAACAGAAGATAGCAGTTCTGCTGCTTTGCTTGGTCCTAGCCTCAGTAACATGAAGGCAATGAAATATTGCAAAGCTTGTAAGTCAAGATGTAAAGGTTTTGGTATTTGGGGGGCTTGTCTACATTTTGCATTCCTTGGCTCAACTACAGTAAGTGATTAAGAACTTAAATTATATACCAGACACCTGCAGCCAGAGATTTGCCCAGTTAATCTGAAGTAATATGCAAATTTCTGCCTTCCTCACTTTTCCACACTCTTTTCAAAAACCGTCCTTCCTGCTCCAAGGCTTTATATGATGAGGTTTCCTGCATCTCTCTTCTGCTTCCTTGATCGCATGACCTTCAGCCCTCACCCTCTCAATTCCACTGCAATGTATCATCCGTACAAATTGTGTGGGACTTTCCCCGTCTTCTTCCTTCCTCCATGAGCCATACCCTCAGTTATTGTTCCTTGTAGGCTCTGTGTCCACCTTACAGGGGACTGCACTTCTAATCCCAAGCTCTTGTGTGCAGTGTTCCCCCCATCTTCCGCCTTATTTTACCTCAACCACAACAACTTTGCATGGTTTTACATTCTACCTGCAGCAAGCATCTCTACAGGTTTCTAGGCCCTGCCTGATATTTTGTCCCTTCCGATTTCCCCACAACGGATGTATATACCAGTGCTGGTCACATCAAATGTTTCATCTCACCCGGGATACAGTCTGTTTGCACTACTGCCTTCTGGCAGGAGATATAGAAACATCAAGTCAAGGACAAATAGACTGAAAAATAGTTTCTATCCAAGAGCTGTGGCCTTTTTGAATGCTGTAACTCGATAGTGTGACCTGGGAGTTTGATGGGTGTGGGTGTGGCTGGAATGTGGTTTGTTTGGTTGTTGTTGTTGTTTTGCTTTTGTTGTTTTAAGGGATGGCATCCAATTTCGTTGCACATGTGCAATGTTGCACTTGTGTAATGACAATAAAGAATCTATTCTATTCTAAATGTTTAGCCATAAACTTTATCACTTGAAATTATTTGAAAAGAGAGGATCAGGCAGACACCACTAGATAGTTTGATTGTCATTCACCTTGCTTTGCCAAGGTAGGACTTAACTCTGTGCTCTCCTGCTTTAACTTATGGCCATATTTGAACATTCGTTACTCTTCTTTGGAATTCTCTGATTCACACTGAAAGCTGAAAAGGAATCTTATCCAAGACCACATCAAACAATTAATCCATTTTTCATTGCTGGTTTAGGACACTAAGCTCCAGGAATACTGTGTTCCCACAGTAAATTGGATTTAACCCTGTGGAGGAAGATAGAAGTGAAATTAAAAGGGATATGCTAGACAGGTCTTTTAAAATAAAAAATTAAAGACATGTCCCATCAGTATCATTATTAGGCTTCAGAGATAACTCAGACTCATGAGTGCAACACGATTATTAACCCAACCCAGTGCCAGTGATGGGCTATTCTGTGCCCTAGACAAAGCTAGCTACTTGCACTCCACAATTGTTTTAATTACTAACTTCAGTGCTCAAAAACTGATGTCTTGTAGAAAAAATTGAAAAGCACAAAATTTGAAACTGCTAAATAATCTTTGTGAATTATGATGTTAAAATTTAAGTCTCTTAATAGTTTCAATTTCAGGCACATCAAAATCTCAATTTGTGTGCTTTTCCTTCTTGTGGTGGCGTAAGCCTTGGAAGTCTTTGAGCTATTGCTGTAAGTCCACAGCACAGAACTTCAGCGCCAATATATTTGTTTCCATTGTTCATCAGTGATTTTTCCAAATGCTTGCAGCCCTTAAGTACATCTTCAGTAGATATTTTGTTGCTAGATACTGCATGTATGATACAGGAAGCCAAATAGGGAATTATAGTGGAGCTGTTGTAGCTTCTATGACCCCGACTGAAACAACATAGTAGAAACCTACTTTGAATTTCTGCTTTGGTCCTCGCAGTGCCTCTTCTTGGGCCTCATACTCAAACTACCATTTCTTCCTCCTTTTTCCTAACCTGTTCTGTCTCAAAGTTTGGTAGTATTTCTAGCTCCTTTGCAATCTCAGTAACATCTATCAAAGCTTGTTGAAAACCCTCATCACACCTGGAGCCCACAAGGTAATTCCTGGTCACTTGCAGTTGCCCTTGTCACTGAGTTTAAATCAGCTTCCTTATTTTATAACATTTTGCTTGTGAGATTAACATGGAAAAGGATGTTGTAACATGCGATACCCCAAACTGTTTTATTTACTTATTTATACAGAGCATTTGTAGCCTGTTCTTTCACCAAAAAAGAAGCCTCCCGAGTGGCTTACATAAAAACAAAACAAGACAATCGCTACCCACGGGTTTACGAGCTTACAAAAAGTGGCTTGCAAAAAGATGAATTGGCACAAACATCAGTTTGGGTTTGGGTTTGGGTTCCACAGTTTGGGTTCCACAGATTGACGTTTGCTCTGTGTTTTAGAGGCAGTATAGTTCTGCATGCCAGTTGCCATCTTGCAGTACAAGAAATTGGGGGGGGTGTCAGATCCCCCCAAATAGCCCAATGAGGATTGAGATTGCTTAGTGGCTGTGGAGGGAGGCCGGGAAATGGAAAACTAGGGTGGTGAATGGAATGCACTGGAGTGGGTGGAATGTTGAATAACAACACTGCACACTCCTAACATTTTGCTGCAGGTCCCATTTGTTGACTGTATGAGGCATCTGGACACAAAAATGGGAAATAACTGGAGACAGCTATCACCACCATGCTTTGCTTTGTGGCTCTGTGCCCTTTGTTGCCCTCAGGGGAAGGTTGTCACATTCCACTCAGGATTATGGTTTTGAACCAGAATTCTAAAGGGGAGTGACATTCAGAAAATACTGGGGGCGGTGGATTCTTTACCACTGAAATTAGGTGAAGCAAAGTGTTACCTCTTTCCATCTTCAGGGAACTTCACAGACTCGCATGTGTTGCCATGAAGAGTGTGAGAGCTAAGAGTTGTAACTTAGTGGCAGATCACGTGCTTTGTATGAAAAATGGTTCAGTCCCTAGCATCTTCATATAGGGCTGGAAAACACATCTTGGAGACCTGCTGTCAAGTCATTGTGGACCACAGCTGGGCAGCCAAGTGCAGCCCATTGCTGCTCTCAATACGGTCCATACTGAGAGCATACAAAGAGAACCCTGCCTTTTAAAAAAAGCTGTGTTAGAATTGCTGGGGAGTTCAGACTTTAACCTCCCTGGTAATCCCAAGCAGCTAGGGAGGGGGAGGTACTTTAAAATGGGGGGGGGGAGGGCAGCCTAGGAGATGCCTGTCCTGCCTCTGCCCCTGCTCAAGTCAGGAGCTGGAGTCTAGCGTGAGTCAGCAATCAAAGAAAAACGCAGTGTCAGTGAAGTTAACTCTTTATTCAAGAAACCAAAACGGCACAGGCCTAGTGATCCCAGCAACTCTTCCCAGCAGGCCTGCTCCAACAAGTTGCAAGGATTGAAGATCCCTGCTTTTCCACCACTCTCTAAGGCTCCCCCTCTCCAGGATCTTTCCCAAGCAGTCGCAAACAGCACCAGCACACAACCCCCCTCTTCATTTCTCTGTGTGTTCTAGGAGACCAGGGGGAGGTGAACTGCTTGCAGCAGGAGGGGGAGACTCCCTGGCTTCTTCAGCAGCCTGCCCCTCACTCTCCTGGCCCCATTCCACTCCAGCTTCAGAGTTGGAACTGCCCTCTGCCACAGCCTCTTCCTGCTCACCAAACCCTGTTACGTCTTCTGCTTCTGGCACCTCCTCCCAGTCTGCTCCTTCTTCTCCCCTTGGCTGCTCGTTGTCATCCTACCACCAATCCCCTGGCTCTGAGCCTTCTTCCCCTGGGGTGCTCCAGCTGGTGCCTTCCACCACTCCTATGCATCCAGCCAGTCCATGACAGCCCAGCACTAGGTGCAGCCCTGCCCATTATATGTGGCCCTGGACACCCACCCGCTGCTGCATGTGGCCCTCAGGAACAAAAGGGTTGCCCATTCCTGGTCTAGGCAGTATTGAGCTAGATGCACCAAGGGTACAAGGTGCATTCCTAACTTTCTCCTAGCTAAAAGCTCCCTTGGGATGGGAGAAAGTGAGTTACATAAATAAACAAGATGAAATGGAACCAAGCCCAAGAATGGCTTGGCAGTGCCATATGAGTCAGCACCCAGCCTACTCCAAAGAGTTGGGAGCAAAGCCCATGACCTTAGTGTGCCCCATTGTGTGGGAGTGTGCTTTGGCAAAGCCTGGAAGACTGAAGCCTTTGTAAGTGGAGGTTTCAGAACAAAGCTCTGCCTTCATGAGTTGTTTTGACTCTTCCTCTCCCATTGTTTGCTCGCTTCATGCTAGACCTTTAGCATTGATTTCCATGGTTGTGGTTCTCTGTGTGCCATAATGGGGAGAGCTGCTGAAAGGGGGCAGCTTTGGTAGACTGTCTGACACAGCTGTCTTTTGAACTTTAGCAACCAAGCCTTTCCATTTTATTCTGATCTCTGCTCACAGTCACACTCTTGATTTCTGGAATGACTCTAAAGCAGGGTCTGATGAGTTCTCTTCTCTCATCGTTGATTACCTATTCTTTATTGGCAAAGGTAGGGATGAGGCTGGCTTCCTGTACAATGGATGGGATTAGACATTTTCTATTGTGGGAAATATTAGATAGACTAAGCAGGCAGCAGGTTGCATTTCCCGACAGTTGCTAAGTTTTCCTAGAATAGGTTTAGAGCAGTTTTCCCCAACCTAGTGCCTTTCAGATTCCCCCACCCTGATTATAAATCCTATCAGCATATCCAGTGACCAGGGATGATGGGAGTTGTGGTCCAACAACATCTCAAAGGCACCAAATTAGGGAAGGCTGGTCTAGGTAAACAAGCAATATTTTCAAAAAGTGCCTGCCCTATGTATTTTGGGGCCTGTTTATATCTCTGACCTCCATTACCTCTAAAACATCACTACCACCAGCTGATGGGGCTGTGCAATTGCATGTTAAGTGCTGAACTTGGCTTTTGGCAGACCACCTAAAAGGTGAATTAGCAGTAAAATATCAAAAGATGAATTTAGCCTGTGGCAATGCAGTGACACAAATGGCAGCATAACTGGGAGTCGGGATGGGCTGGCAGAAAAAGGACTGCCACAAGCTGAGAAGGTCATATTACTGACTAGGCTGCAGTTCCACCAGATGCTTGGGAATGTGTGTGGAGCACGTTTGTATGTGGAGCTTAAGCACTATTTAGCAGCAAGCTCATTTCCCATGAAGCTCTAGTTTGGCCTTCCCAATTACAGCATGCTTTAAAAAATAAATTGTCTACCAGTCTAAACCTATAATAGGTGTGTGCACACTGGTGAATGGAACATAGGAATCTGCCTTACCCTGAGCCAGATCTAACTCAGTATTGTCCGCACTGACTGGCAGTGGCTCTCCAGAGTTTCAGGCAGGAGGACTGAACTTTGGACCTTCTGCATGCAAACAAGATGCTCCACCACTGAGCTACACACTGAATGGAAAGTCCTTGTGACCATCATGGAGCGCAGCATTCTAAATGTGCAAGGGAGGACTGTCATCATTTCTAACCATGCCACTCAGTATCAATACCTCTAGCTACATATTTTTCCCATTCTTTGTCACCCTTTCCAGTCTGTTTTCCTCTGTTTTTTCCTCCACTAACAAACTTGTAAACTGTTGGAAGTGCGACTGCAGAGATCATCTAGAAGAGTTTGGATTTGATATCCCGCCTTTCACTCCCTTTATGGAGTCTCAAAACGGCTAACATTCTCCTTTCCCTTCCTCCCCCACAACAAACACTCTGTGAGGTGAGTGGGGCTGAGAGACTTCAAAGAAGTGTGACTGGCCCAAGGTCACCCAGCAGCTGCATGTGGAGGAGCGGAGACGCGAACCCGGTTCCCCAGATTACGAGACTACCGCTCTTAACCACTACACCACACTGGCTCTCTAGCTTGTACTCTGTTTTATTTAAGAAACTTTGCTAACAGAGGCACCTCAAGGCAGGACCTTACGTCTTTGACTTATGCTGTAAACTCCCATGTATGCTGATGGCACAATATATACAGTATATGAATATTTGATCTGGCAGCTGTCTTTCCTGAATGACAAGGTGAATCAGCAGCAGAGGTTATCGTCTGTTTTTATTGTCTTCTCTCCCTCTCCCTCCCTGGTCTCTTTCTCACTTACTCTTTAACACTTGGTTCTTTTTTGTCTGATTACCAACCCATATTATAGTTCTGGAACCAGAGTCTTGGATACTCTAATCAGAATGTTACATTTGTACTATGTTGTCATATTCATTGCATCTCTTTGTTGCCCTTCAGATGTCGATGAATGTAGCATCAACCGAGGAGGCTGCAAATTTGGCTGTATAAACACCCCTGGCAGCTATGAATGTACTTGCCCTGCCGGGTGCAAACTTCACTGGAATAAAAAGGATTGCATAGGTGAGTGTAGAAAAGGGCTGAGGTCATGCTGCCCTCCAGAGGCAGAATGTATTTCAGCAGGCAATGTTCTAGCTGAGGACAAAATTACTGTAGTAACTGAACAGAGAACAGGGAGACTAATTTTAATGTGGCATTGTTGTATGGCACTGTTTTGATAGTTTAAATTCTGATGCTGTTAAAAACCACAAAGTTATTAATGAGAATTCCACACGCTGGCCTGGTGCTGTGTGATTGCCAGTAATGCAAAACTTCTCACCATGCTTTGATTTATCGAGAGGAGTGAGATTGCAGAATAGGCAACCACAACATTTTACTCAAACACAGAAAACTAGCTTAAGTTTCGTAGAAATGTGTTGAACATTCCCAGGTGTTTTTTTTCTGCAATACAATAAAACCTAGAGAGGCATGTCCAAAAATGAAATATGAGATTCTTAAACAGCTGTCACAGAATCTGTGTTTGGAAATTCAGGCATTCTCAATTTTTAGCAGATTCTGCTCTTGCTGGTCCAGTAGTGACCCTGCATGCTTTTAGACTTTATTCCTTCAGTGGTGAGCTGAAAAACTCAGTACAACACATGCAGAGAAGTTGCTGTAGCAGATACAAGCGGAAACAGTAGTACAGTAGTAGTAGTGGACTAATGCCTATTTACTTCCACTGGAGAACAAGGTTTGGCTTTGCACTGTAGCCATCGCAATATTTGTGTGCTCTTTTTTAAATTACACCATCTCATCTGCATATTGCTATCATTGCTGTCTGTTGTTGCTTGTTCTTTAGAGCTGGTGATATGTTTGGCTGGTGCAGTATCTCCACGAGCCACACTTACCTGCAACAAGAATGGCAAGAAGGACAGCTGCTCCCTCACCTGTGCCTCTAAGGCTCGCTTTCTACCTGGTAAGTGCACCAATCTGCCACTCCTTCACCCCAGGAAATTTAATAGCTTCAGATTCAAGAGGCTGCAATATTTGGAGGCTTGTGGGCATTGTGCCATTATAGGACCCTGTTATTCTCTTGCTAAAGGTAAAGGTAAAGGACCCCTGACCATTAGGTCCAGTTGTAGCCGACGCTGGAGTTGCGGCGCTCATCTCGCTTTATTGGACAAGGGAGCCGGCATATAGCTTCCGGGCTCTTGCTACAGGATTTTTAATCTTCTGTCCCCATTTTTCTACTGCATTTGAAGCCTTATTCAATTCCATTCCTCAGTCCTATGGCCTGTTCCTTTTTCTATTCCCACATAAGCTCTTGGAGGTTTTTGGCTTTGATTTCAGTGGCACTTGCAGGAGAAGGAACAGTTGACAAAGAACTGGGATGTGAATGGAGGTTATTTGTGCTGCTTTAGTATAGCACTTAACCCATGTGCAGGGCCATCATCAGTACTTAGTATCCTTGGGCAACTGCCAAGGCCCTGATACCCTAACAGAGCCCACCACTGATGTTGTGGTCCTGTCCATAAAGTGTTCACCTGATTCCAAAGGCTGAATAATATACACATTGGGACATAAGTTGTCACATTAGCTTAAGGATGTAAGCTTGCAAAACGGGAACTCTCCCCCTCTCCCACCACTGTGTGCAGCCTATGCTTTTCCAATTCTCCCCTGGAGGGTTGTGGAAACAGATTTAGGGGGTACATGGGAGGTGATGGATGGGGACGTTCCATTGCACAAGTGGAAATCTTTGGACTGGCAGACTGAGTTAACTTACCACTGCATCACATGCAATCTCTGGCTGATTGGGGACTTTTTAAGTACTCTTCATGCATTTAGCTTTGGCTCACTCTCCCTCTGGCAAGGCATATGTGATCTCACTCATGAATGGCTCCCACAAGGCTGTGAGCCATGAGAATTTGCTCAGATTATCCACACTCTGGCACCATCTGTGCTCCTTTTATGTGCTTGTATTGCACTGGGATTCTTTGGTGGGTTGTTTATTCTTTCTGAATGGAAATCATGGGGGTGGGGAAACATAGTAACGGGTTCTGGCCAAAACTGGGCTGCTTTCATCTATATGATTGATGGGCAAGATCAGGCATGGGCTCATCTTTCAAAAATACATTTGGGGTTTGGGTTGGGCTGGGCTTACAAATACAGGCCCATACAGGCATACATTTAGAAATATCTGGCCACAGGCCTCCGCTGATTACGACTTGATTCTTTCTCTTTGCAGAGTCTGACAATAGCTACACAGTGAGCTGCGGTACCCCAATATTGCGGCAGGGACCTCCACAGAGGCCCAGCAATGTCAGCCATCCCTGTGTTGGTAAGTTTGGTCTCCTGAGTTCTCAGGGCTCCTCCCAAGACTCGCTTGGCTCCCCTGATACTTAGCACCTGCCTTTTCTTTTAGAGACTGTCACTGCTCCAATCAAACAAAAGGCTTCCTTCAAAATCAAGGATGCTAAATGTCACCTGCACCCACGCATGAAAGGCAAGCAGGATGAGGTGGGCAGGAATGCTGCACTAGGTGAGGTGCTCCCTCCTTTGTATGTCTTCTCAAAGTCTTCCCTTGGGGCTGTTTATAGTCCTACGTCTTGTATGTCACGAAAGCAGCTCTTTGGATTTAGCATGCAGTCCTTGTAAGCATTCTCTTGTGACGCTTTTAAGGACCAGGGGACTGTGCTTTCCACATTTGCCATAGTTGAATACTGCAACTATTAAAAACCAGCCACACACAGAGGGAGCTTGAGACTCTGGGAGTCAAGGCTTCCTGCACTCACTCATGGGCATGTGGTTGGGAAGCTGTGGAAGAGCTGAGGCTTTTGTGCTGTTGTGCCTTTGAATGTGTGAGAGCCCAGAAGCAGAAAAGAGAGGATAGAAGGATGAAAAGAACCCTAAGCGTGGGGGCCCTCCCCTCCACAGAGGATGATGTAGTGCGGAGGAAAAAACTGATAGCAATAACACCACAAATGGCTGTGTGGGATTGTATCATTGGGAAGTCGTGCCTGAGAAAGTCCCTTAGCTAGTGTCGGGCGGGTATGGGAGTAAAATGATGAACTTCCTGCCACGGGATAAAGGAGAGAAGCCCTGCTTGGTTGTCACAGAGGAAAATGCCTGTTAGGATTTCAGAGAGAGCTTGCTTGGAGGATATTAACACCGCGCCCCATCTTTCCTAGGTGGGGCAGCCCCTTGCTCAGATTGCCAGGTGACATTTGTGAACTTAAAGTGTGATTCATCCAAGAAGGGCAAAGGACGCCGTGCCCGCAACTCCCCCAACAAGGAGGTGACTCGCATCACGTTGGAGTTTGAAGCTGAAATCAAGCCCGAAGAAATTACAGGTAGAGAAGGTGACTGAGAAAGCTTGGCTTTCCCCTCAGGGACAGGGGACAACATCACAGAGTAATATGAGGAAGAGACCTCATGTTCAAGGAACACCCATCTCAGAAGAGAGTACAAGAGAAGGACTGGTTGACCCAACTTCCCTAGATATTGTTAAAAGATTGTTTAGAAAAGGCAATGTCTTGTTTTATTTATGCATACACACACTGTCATAAATATAGTAAAGGTAAAGGGACCCCTGACCATTAGGTCCAGTCGTGGCTGACTCTGGGGTTGTGGCGCTCATCTCGCTTTATTGGCCGAGGGAGCCGGCGTACAGCTTCCGGGTCATGTGGCCAGCATGACTAAGCCACTTCTGGCGAACCAGAGCAGCACAAGGAAACGCCATTTACCTTCCTGCTGGAGTGGTACCTATTTATCTACTTGTACTTTGACGTGCTTTCGAACTGCTAGGTTGGCAGGAGCAGGGACCAAGCAATGGGAGCTCACCCCCTTGCGGGGATTCGAACCGCCGACCTTCTGATCAGCAAGTCCTAGGCTCTGTGGTTTAACCCACAGTGCCACCCGCTTCCCTTGTCATAAATATATACATACACAAATTCATTGAAATTAATGGACATGATTACTAGCTTAGGCCCATTCATTTTAGTGGGTATACTTAGTTGGATACAACTTTATAATATGATGAGTTCTTTAGTTCATAACATCTGGGGGTGGGGCAATGAGGCTGTGGAAATTTGAAATATATGAAGCTTCCCTTTTCTGACTCAGACCATTGGTCTGATTTATCCAGCATGGTGCACTCTGTTTGGAAGTGGTTGTGCTGGGCCGAAGACAGAGGTCATTCCCTGTTCCACTACCTGAGATCCTGTTAACTGAGGATGCCTGGGATTTCAGCCGGAATCTTCTGCATGTAAAATGTGTGCTGTGCTACTGAACTACGGCCATTCCCCTAGCATGAGACTGGAATAGATTATGCTGATTTAACAGCAGCTGGAAATAAAAAGGGACTGTCAGGGAACTGACATCTAAAGCGCCGCAGGTGCAAAGGCTCCCTGAGGTTGAGAGAGCAGTAGCAGCGGAAGAGGGAACCAGTAGAGGGCGAGCAAGAACTCCAAGGGAAAGTGAGTCGGAGGGATGGCTCAGAGACGCTTCAAGCGAAACCAGTGGGGAGGTCTCAGGACCTCCTATAGGGACACCCACACCTCGACGGAAACTGTCACGCCGAGAGGCCAGACGACGTGTTTCCGTTAAGGAGCTTTTATGTTGGAAACGTTTCCGAAAGCAGCCACTTTCGGATACTACTAGTGATTGACGCAGCCATGCTGGAGGGGCTCCGTCACAGGCAGAGGTTTGAAAACCTGATCAAACTCTGAGGGACTTGCATTTTACGCACAAGCAGCTCATCGTCCCATCACAGCAATCCGAAAGTCACCGAAAGCCAGCTTGTGCAGAGAGAAGCATCATGAGCAACCCAGCCGGAACCGGGGGTGCAGGAGCAGCTGGAGGGGGTCCAAGCCTGGAAGAAAGGTACAGAGCGTTGGAGATCCAGTTGGCGCTGCAAACGGCGAGGCTTGAGGAGAGGAGGGCTCAGGATGCAGAAAAGGGAAAGGAGAAAACCACCCCGCTCGCCAGAAAGGTACCAGGATTGGTGCAGAAATTCGGGGGGGATCCCAGGAACTATCATGCCTTTAGAACAGAGATGCAATACGCTCTAAACTTGCAGTTTGATGACTTCCCCGACGAGGAATCGCGAGTGGCGTATGTGATTGGCCATCTCGAATCCGGGGCGAAAGATTGGGTTAGACCCCTGATGGCAGCGAATAATGAGATCTTAAAGGACACGAGGAAGTTTTTTCGTGCCATGGACCTGATGTTTTCCAGCGATATTGAGCAGGGGGTGGTGCGAAGGCAGTTAATGGCTTGCCAGCAAGGAAGCAGATCTGTCCGTGAGTACTGGACTGAATTTACTATGCTGATTCATAAATTGGGGTGGGACCTATCGGCGGAGCCCATCCAAATGCTTTTCGAAGAGGGGCTTTCTTCAACCGTCAAAGATGAGCTTTCCCGGGGGCCCAGGGCGGAGTCTATGGACCAATTAACCAAATCTGCGCTGGCCATAGGAGCGCGCCAGGAGGCGAGGGCTTTGGAAAGGCGGGAAGGGAAAGGAGACCGTTGGAGGGAGTTCCGCATTCCAGACATTCCAGAGCCATCTTTCCCGCCGGCAGAGCCGATGGAAGTTGGAACAGCGCGGGCGCGCGCAGTTTCAAATCCCAGTGAAGGGCGGAAGAAGGAGGGAAAGAGCGCCAAGAGATGTTATCTCTGCCAACAGCCAGGGCACTTTGCCAGAGTCTGCCCACAAAGAAAGGAATGGCAAGGGATGGCAGGAGCTGTTGGGGGAAAGGAAGAGGAAAGCAAGGAGCAAGTAAAAGCCAACGCCTGGCTGCCACCGTCGGGGCACAGCAGCCAGGCCAAAGAGCAATGAAAGTGCCCATGCCAGAACCTCCCAGACCTGCTTTAGTGATAGAGGTGTTACTAGAACTGCCAAACGGACACCCTCTAAAGGTCAAGGCGCTTTTGGATTCAGGCAGCTCCTGTAATTTCATGAGTAAGGAGTTTGCAGCTGAGCACCAGATACAGACCATTCCTTTAAGTAACCCCTTGCAGGTGACTACGATTGACGGCAGAGAGCTGTTGGGGGGAGAAGTTAGCCAACAGACTGTCCCGATGATAATGAGAGTGGCAAGGCACACCGAACAGATAGCGTTTAATGTGGCCATCCTGGGAGGAGCGCCCATCATTTTGGGGATGAGCTGGCTGGCGCTACACGATCCGCTAGTGGGCTGGCATCAGAGGGTGGTCTCCTTTGGGTCAGCGCATTGCCTAGAACACTGCAAGGAGGGGAAGGTCTCGGGAGGAGACAGAGTCACCCTAGCGGGGATGGAAGTGATGGGCAAAGGGAAGGTGCCCCCGCAATACGCAGATCTGAGCAATGTATTCAGCGAAAGGGAAGCAGACAAACTGCCACCGCATAGACCCTTTGACTGTCAAATCAACCTACTCCCAGGGGCCCAACTCCCAGTAGGCAAGCTGTACGCCATGTCAGACAGGGAGATGCAGGAGCTGAGGGAGTTCATTGACAAAAACTTGAAGCGAGGTTTCATCAGAGAGTCCCGAGCGGTGGGGGGCAGCCCAGTGTTTTTTGTGGACAAAAAGAACACAGACAAACCGAGACTGGTGTGTGACTTCAGGGCCCTCAATGCAGTGTCGGAGCCCCTGGCTTTCCCTATGCCCCGAATTGACGACATTTTGACCAGAGTAAGGAAGGGAAAGATTTTTACAAAACTGGACCTGCGGGGGGCGTACAATCTGATACGCATAAGGAAGGGAGATGAATGGAAGACCACCATGTTTACCCCTTTGGGAGCCTTTGAATACCTCGTTATGCCCTTCGGTCTACAAGGGGGCTCCGCCTGTTTTCAAGCTTTTATAAACCACGTTCTGGGACCTTTGCTCTACAAGAACTGTGTGGCCTTTTTAGACGACGTGTTGGTGTATTCGGAAGATGAGGAACAGCATGTGAGGGACGTTCGAGAAGTGTTGGGCAGGCTGCAAGCCAACCAGCTGTGGGTGAAACTGGAGAAGTGCCAGTTTCATACCAAGGAGGTGGAATTCCTGGGGTACCGCTTGTCAGACAAGGGATTGGCCATGGATCCAGGCAAGGTTCAAGCGGTACTGGAATGGAAGACACCGAAGACCAAGAAGGACGTGCAAAGATTCTTGGGGTTTGGGAACTTTTATCGGAAGTTCATCAAGAACTTTGCCCACTTGACGGCGCCCATCACCGACTGCCTCAGCAGCAAGAAGAAATTTGTTTGGACGGTGGAGGCGGATCGAGCCTTTGAAGAACTGAAAAGGGCTTTCGCCTCGGAAGAACAACTTCTGCATGTGGATTTACAAAAACCCATGAGAGTGGAAACAGATGCATCCGACCGGGCTACAGGGGCGGTCCTTCTTCAACCGGGGAGGAGTGCGTCGGAGTGGAGACCGTGTGCATTCTTCTCGCGGAAACTGAATAAGTCCGAGAGGAATTACACGGTGTATGACAGGGAACTACTTGCCATTCACGAAGCATTCCGGAGGTGGAGACATTTATTAATTGGGGCACAACACAAGGTGCAAGTGTGCACCGACCACAAAAATTTAGAGTATTGGAGAACAGCTCGAGTGCTCAACCAACGACAAGTGAGATGGGCACAGGAATTCTCCAAATTTAACTTTGAGATTTGTTATGTGCCAGGCCCAGAAAACGTCAGGGCGGATGCGCTCTCACGCAAACCAGAATATTGGGAAGGGGAGGAGGTGATCGAAGAGAGACATGTCATCCCGGAGGACCGCTGGGTGTGTGGGGCGGCGCTGGTGGGGCAACGGGAACTGGTGGAGGAAACGGAAAATGATGAATATGCCCAGGATAAGCTCAGAGGTCTCAGGGGGGAGGGCGAGAGCCCCGGAGGTTTTGAGGAAAGAAATGGGGCATTGTATTACAAAGGGGCACTGTATATACCCGAAGGTGAATTGAGGGGGAGAGTACTCAAGCAGTTGCATGATAGCCCCACGGCGGGACATTTTGGGCAACACAAAACCATGTGGTTGGTTACCAGGGAATTTTGGTGGCCTAAGGTGAGGGAAGATGTAAGGGAGTATGTAAGAGGGTGTGACCAATGTCAGCGAGCCAAAGGGGAAAGAAGGGCGCCGGCAGGGTTATTAGAACTTTTACCCACACCAGAACGGCCTTGGGAAGCGATATCAATAGATTTTATGACGGATCTGCCAAGGTCCAAGGGGAAAACAGCCATCATGGTAGTAGTAGACCTGTTAACTAAGATGTGCCATTTTGTAGCATGCTCACATGCAGTCACAGCGGAAGAAACGGCGAAGTTGTTTGTGGAACATATCTTTAGGTTGCACGGGGCTCCCTCGAGGGTGATCTCAGATCGAGGCAAACAATTTACTTCCAGGTTCTGGAGGAAGCTCATGAGCTTGCTACACGTGGAAGTTAATTTTTCAACTGCCCGGCACCCTGAAACCAACGGGCAGGCGGAAAGGGCAAATGGCATTCTTCAACAATATCTTAGGTGTTATGTCAATGACAGAGAGAACGATTGGGTCGAAAAGTTGGCGTTGGCAGAATTTGCCTACAATAATGCGGAGAATGTGTCCACAGGGATGAGTCCCTTTTTGGCTAATTACGGGTGTCACCCCAGGGCATTTCCAGGGGAAGGAGGGGAGAGATGGAGCGTTCCAGCGGCTGAACATTTTGTAGAAGAGATGGAAGCCATCCATCAGCAGCTCCAGCTCAACTTAGAAAGGGCCAAGGCACAATATAAGAAGCAGGCAGACAAGAACAGAAGGGAAGGTGAAACCATAAGGGTGGGGGATCAAGTGTGGTTGTCAACCCAAGGGTTGCCGTTCAAAGGGGGTTGTAAGAAACTGAGGCCCAGAAGATTGGGACCCTTTGAGGTGATTCAGCAGGTCAACCCGGTAGCTTTCAAACTCCGATTACCCAACCACATGAAATTGCACCCAGTGTTCCACAGGTCGTTACTGTCACCATACAGGGGGGGACGTGAAGGGGAGCACGTCAGGGGACCAGCCTTGGAAGAGAGGGAACGCCGCAACCATGTAGCGGAAATCCTCGATTCCAGGTGGAAGGGTAATCAGGTGGAGTATTTGGTGGCGTGGGAAGGGGAACCGGAGTCAGAAAACACCTGGGTAAGTGCAGAGGAAGTCAATGACGAGGTTTTAACAGAAACGTTCCACCAAAGGTTCCCGAGGAAACCTCAGCCTATAGCAAGGTTTAGGAGGGAGTATTTCGGCACCACCGATGAGGAAGAGGAAATGGAAGGGTTCGCGGAGTCGGAGTTGGAAGATGGAGTGGACTCTGATGACGAAGAGTACCTAGAGAGTAGGAACAGCAACAAGTGGAAGGAAGTGTTCGCGACGTCGGAAGATGAGGGAGGTTCTTTCAGGGGTTTTACCTCCTCACCGCCAGTAGGAGAGGAGACGGGAGGGGGTGAAGGGGGCCCTGGAGGGGAGGTGGATGTCAGGGAACTGACATCTAAAGCGCCGCAGGTGCAAAGGCTCCCTGAGGTTGAGAGAGCAGTAGCAGCGGAAGAGGGAACCAGTAGAGGGCGAGCAAGAACTCCAAGGGAAAGTGAGTCGGAGGGATGGCTCAGAGACGCTTCAAGCGAAACCAGTGGGGAGGTCTCAGGACCTCCTATAGGGACACCCACACCTCGACGGAAACTGTCACGCCGAGAGGCCAGACGACGTGTTTCCGTTAAGGAGCTTTTATGTTGGAAACGTTTCCGAAAGCAGCCACTTTCGGATACTACTAGTGATTGACGCAGCCATGCTGGAGGGGCTCCGTCACAGGCAGAGGTTTGAAAACCTGATCAAACTCTGAGGGACTTGCATTTTACGCACAAGCAGCTCATCGTCCCATCACAGGGACATAAGGTTGTCTTTGGAAATGGGGTTTCTTCTTCCTAGTGCTAGGTTAAACAGCACAGTCTCATTCCCTCATCTCCAGCCAGCTGCAATCTGAACTGTGTGCGGCAGAAGGTTGAGAAAAAACTGAAATCGGCAATCAAAGCACTGAAGAAATCCATAAACCAGGAACGGTTCCTGATCCGCTTTTCGGGGATGGAATACGAAGTGGCACGGAAGCTGAGCATGACTCCCGAGAGGCAGGAGAGCTGTGGGCCGGGACAGGAGAGACTGGGACCTAAGTGTGGTAAGGAAACAACCTGAATTGGTTGGGGGTGGGGAAAGGAAGAGTAAAAGAACCATTTGCATATTAACTGCAAGCCTTTAGTGCTACACTGCTGCTCTGATGCCATTGCTGCCAAATCTAACATCTATGGCAGCCACATGTGCTTACAGACAATAGATACGGTTACTGTGCTCATTCTTTTGAGGGCCTGAGCTGTATTATTGTAACATGGGCAAGGAGAGATCCTGGGGTCTCTGTCCTACAAGAAAGACAAGGGTTATTTTGGGCATTGTCTTGGCACATGTGTCACTAGCGCTTTTGCCTCTCTCTTAGTTAGCTGCCTGCAAGGAACGTATTACCATGGTCAGATGGAGCAGTGTGTCCCTTGCCCTCCAGGGACCTACCAGGAGAAAGAAGGCCAGCTCTCCTGTGACCTTTGCCCTGGAAGTGATGCTTATGGGCCAGCTGGAGCAACAAATATAAGCGCCTGTGCAGGTACAGGGATGAGCTGCAAGGTACTCTAAACCTATAGCTGAGGTCCAATATCCTAGGACACTTGATAACCTGTCCCAGAGTAGCCAACAGTAGCTCTTGGAACTAGAATGAATTAGTGGCCACAGCAAAGGGAATGGAATTGGTAACACCCACAAAAAAATAGTACTGCAGTGATACCTGCACTTTCCCTTCCACACCAAAGAATGGCAACTAGTTCATAAGCATTGGGCCTAAACACAATATTTACAGGAGGCCTAGGATGGTGGTTTAATATGTAAGTAACTGGCATGGTAGCCACTTCCAGTTTTGATTCACTGCTGCACCCTTCGCACAACCTAAGGACCTCCAGATGTTTGGGCTACAATTCCCTTCATCCTTCACCATTGGCTGAGCTGATGGGAATTATAGACAAAATATCTGGAGGAGAAGGCTGACTAGAGAAGTATCTCAGTGTTCCCTCAGAAAAGGGCCCCAAAGATAGCTGCCAGATTGTGCACAAGATGGTTTACTTCCCCTCTAGCATTCCTCCTGCCCTGTCACTCTGGAGCCAGTTCCACTTTGAAGTACAGAAAAAGCTACAGAGGCTACAGCTGCTCATAGTTCTAAACTGTTTCCTAATTCCCCAACTAATGACAAGAAAACAGCTGTAGCCATTGATTGCACTCAGAAGTAGGGCAGGATGGGCAGCTCGGAGGTGCACCTATTCTTGCCGTGCCTGGCGGTTACTCTTAAATGGCAAACTTTATTTAACGTAATTTGTTAAATAAAGAATCTGGGCTTGTGAAGCTGCAGCCACAGGGTAGTTCAGCTTCATGACCCATTTCTTCCAGATCTGTTTACGTATTTATTTCGGGGAAAATTCTTCACATCCAGGACTTGGATAAATGGATCCGATTGTGGCGTTTCTCCTTCATACCATGGGCATTATCACATTCCAGTACAGAGGCAGAAACATTGCCCAAGGCAATTTCTGGGATGGCCGACGGTTCTCATGGTGCTCTCCCTGGCTCAGTTATATTATAGTGCATGTTGCATGCTGCTGGTACATTAGAAGCAAAGTGTATAGGGAGGCAATACTTAATCTGGACCAATGAGTATCTCTTTTCTCCTGCATGGCCCACAGGTCAGTGCCCCCCCGGTCAGTACTCTGTAGACGGTTTCAAACCCTGCCAACCATGTCCACGTGGCACCTACCAACCTGAAGCAGGCCGAGCATTGTGTTTCCACTGTGGCGGGGGACTGAACACTAAGCATGATGGAGCTTTCTCCTTCCAGGACTGTGATACCAAAGGTATGCTTGGGGCAACAGCATTGTATAAGACAGGGATGAGGAACCTCAGGCTCGGGGACCAGATGTGGCCCTCCAGACCTCTCTGTTTGGCCCTCGGGCCTCTCCCTATGCCGCATCTCTCACTGCCCTGAATTGCACTCAGTTTGAGCGTTTTTGCCTGGCTGGAACAAGTCCTTAAACTCTGGTAATGTGTCTTCCTTGGCTGGATGGAAGACAAAGAGGTGTGTGTAAAGAAACTAGCTAAGAATAAATCATGCTAGTGCTTCAGAATGTTCAGTAACCCACCAGGAAGTCCCTGGGTTGAATCTTGCCTTTGGCATGAACTCACCAGGTGGCCTAAAGCAAGCTACCCCAGCCCTTCCCATCTGCAATATGGGGGATTAAAATGCTGACTGACCTTTCAGGATTGTTGTGAACATTACAACTAGATAGCCTATGGGAAGTACTTTGGCCGTACAAATTTTTAAGTATTATATTCATATCAATATGGTAATAAATGGAATCCCTGTATTACAAGGGAATCCATATGTCAGGTGGTAAAAAAAATACATATTTAGGACTAATGTACATTTTGTCAGGAGGCAGAAAGAGAGGTTAGAATCATAGAGCTGGAAGGGCCACAAGGGTTATCTAGTCCAACCCCCTGCAACGAAGGAATATTTTTCAGTGTGGGGCTTGAAGCCACGACCCTGATATTAAGAGTCTCATTGTCTACCGACTGAACTATCCATGTTCAGCCAGTGTTACTATGCACCTTAGTGCTCCTGCTCAATTTGCCTTGCATCATTTCAGTGATATTCATCAAGCCTTCTTGCACGATTAGAGAAAGCAATGTTACCAACAAATTAACTGCCCCAAATAGCTTTTCATTTCCATGAACGCTTGCTGGTCTTGTATTATTTTGGCAGTGTCTGACACTTTTCTCTTCTCTTCAATGTATAGTTCAATGTTCCCCGGGCCATTATTATAACACCAGCGTCCACCGCTGCATCCGCTGTGCCGTAGGCACTTACCAACCTGACTTCCGCCAGAACTACTGCATCACATGCCCTGGGAATACCACCACAGACTTTGACGGCTCAACCTCTGTGTCACAATGCAAAAGTATGCTTTGTTCTCTGCAGACTGCATGTAACAGAAGTCATTTGCTGAAATTATCTCTGTTTCATTAGCTTCCTATTGGTTTTCCTTATGCATGCACTAGTAAAGTTTATGGACCAATCTGTACCTGTGTTTACACACAACCCTTATATAGCCACACTGGCATACATAGACTTGTGTCACATCTGGTGCTTATATAGTGCCAAGACCCCATGTCCCAGGTCTCCCTTGGCAACCAATCAGGTTCTGCTTCCCAGATAACATCCTAGTGATCCCTACGTGTTTTGTTGCAGACCGTCAATGTGGAGGGGAGCTGGGAGAGTACACTGGTTATATTGAGTCTCCCAACTATCCTGGAAACTACCCTGCAAATGTGGAGTGTACTTGGAATATCAACCCACCGCCAAAGCGCAAGATTCTCATTGTGGTGCCTGAAATCTTCCTGCCGTCTGAGGATGAATGTGGGGATGTCCTGGTCATGCGGAAAAACTGTAGGTAACCAAATGCTGTGTAGGGGCCATGCAAAAAGGGTAGTGTGGTGATGGGGACTGGCCTAGGTTTCCTCCCCAATTTCTGGACTATGGAAACCTCAGGAGCCATGGAGACTCTGTCTCCCTGCCAGCATGAATAAGTGATCAAACCAAGTGATTTGTGTGCCTGCCCTGGCTGATGGAGAGACAGGATGGCAGTTGCATGACTGGGGACCAAGCCAGTGCAAGCAGTTTTGTAAGTCAGCTGAACTGCTTCCTCCAATGCCATCCCCTGCCATCTGCAGTGGTGGTGCTGCAGAGTAGTAATGAGCAGGCGAGAGCTCCTTCCAACAGACTGTCATAGTGTGCAAAGTGCTTGCATTCTGCTGCTGGAGATTCTGTTTGAGACTTCTGGTGGCTTACAGTGCTGACACCTACAGGATATTGGGGCAGCTGCAAATATCTGATGTATCCTGGATATTATACCCTTGAACTGAAAAAGCAGAAAAGGTGATTCTAAAAAGCAGGTGTACAGTATATGCTTTGAGCAGTCCCGGAACCAACATCACAGTAAGGGTGTAGCCTGCACAGCCCTCACTGATCTTACAGCTCAGTTTTCTCTGTCAGCCATGGTGATGGACTTGGGACCATTGTATATTTTCCTCCCTGCATCCATCAATATGGCTCTTATGGGGATCTCTGGAGCAGTTTCCCCATCTTGGGCATGGGGAACCTCCAGTCTTTGAGCCCAATTAGAACCAGCAGGGATCCACATTTGGCCCTTGAGGGCATTTCCTCCAAACTATGCTCACCTGACATCAGATGTGGGGCAGGTAAGGATGTGGCTGTGAAGTCATGAATTTGAAGTCTGCTCTTGATTGTTCCTTTGCAAATGGAGCTAGCTGACAGCATAGATCAGTGTTGACAGTGAACCCCACTGGGATCAAGTGCGCTAGGAAGTTCCTGGTACTGGAGCCAAGGGGACTCGGTGTCAGCACTGATCAGTGCTGAAAGGGAGCCTGTTGGAACACATGCTTTCAGCACCAGCCAGCTAATTGGCACCTAAAGTGCCCCTCCAAAGGGGCTTGCTGCAGTTCCCACTTTGAATCCAAACCATGCCAGCAAAGGGTCAAAATAGAGAATCCGTTTGAAGGCATGCTGCCAGCACAAGTCAGCTGACTTTGAATTTGTCACCTGGCAGCATACAGAAATCAGATGACTGGCAGGTGAGTGGACTCACCCACCTGTCAAAGTAGCCCGTGGAGTATATGGCAGGGGGTAGGTCAGGATCTGGTCCGCTAGCCAGGAGTTTCTCCACCCGTGCCCTAGATAGGGCACCACATTTGGCTTCGCAAGCTCTCTCTTTCCTGATGTCTCGTCTGCTTGCTTTACCACTAAGCAAATGAATCCGCACATCTTTACTTCTGCCTCACCGCCCCTGAAAAAGAAAGTTGCCTTCAGTAGTTAAGCTGCCAAATGGCATTAGGCTATCCTCAAAGTTTATAACCTTGGAAAGGAAAACACACTCATTTTTGTCTCGCAGATGTTAGGACTTCAGCAAAGGTGTGAGGCAAAGGAAGCAGGAAGAGCTTTGCTTAGATTTCAGCAGTGTTTTCCTTTTTGCTTAGCCTTCCTAGATCTTTTAATGGAGTTTATCTTGGGATGTGAGATCTGGGTAATTCCACACAACACATGGTCCTGTTCTGTTCTGCCTTGCAGCATCTCCTTCCTCCATCACCACCTATGAGACATGCCAGACTTATGAGAGACCCATCGCCTTCACTGCAAGGTCCCGGAAGCTGTGGATCAACTTTAAAACTAGTGAAGCCAACAGTGCCAGAGGCTTCCAGATACCATACGTCACCTATGATGGTAAGAGAAAGAAAGGACTGCAGGTGAATGAAGGGCAAATATCTAGAGGATGAAGTGGGGCTGTAACCTCCTGCTTTTAACGCTATACTGTCCCCACTCCTCAGAGACCATGCACTAAGCTTTCCTTGCCAAGCGAAGGCAAGGCACATACAACTCTTTGTTCATAAGCTTCTGCAGGTGTCTGTGCTCAATGCATGGGCTTTAAGAATCAAGGATAGCATGATGTCTGGGGCAGTGCTAGGAGGCATAGCCCCTCTGCATCCTCCATGTGCTTGCCCTACATATGGATGAGCATCTGCCTAGGACGAGCATTTTGAGGCCAGTGAATGGTTAAGAATGGGGGCATGGTCTGAGGTGCTACTCCGCCCCCCTCTGCATTCTGATTTGCATGCAAAACCTCTATATGGTTGGATGGCACAGCCTCTCCTCCTCTGCTGTTGCCTTTTCTTCCCTCTCCCATCTTAGTCCATGATGTTGCTCCCTTCATCTCTTGCTCTTTCTGACCTGTATTGCACCCGGCTGAGGGAGGGAAGAATGAGGCGAGTCCCTTGAACAGTCTCCCTGACCTGTGGTCACTTGCAAACTCAGAGCCAGTGTTTGGCTGCCCTCCTTTGTACACCCCAAGCCAGTGAGCCGTTTTAGAATGTGGAATTGGGTCAGAATTTGGGGGGGAATAAAGGAGCTACTCCAAAGAAAGAGACCATTGAAGCAGCTTTGTGCAGCATCAAATTCCTTTTACTATTGTTTGTAGGTACGTGTTTCTTCCAAATAATAGCAGGTGTGTTAATCCCTTGCTTTTTCTTCCTCATTATCCCTCCCACTTCCTTTCTCAACAATGTAGAGGATTATGAACAGCTTGTGGAGGATATTGTACGGGATGGCAGGCTATATGCTTCTGAAAACCATCAGGAAATACTGAAGGTGAGGCTGCTTTTCATGTTACTGGGGTGATAGAGCATGTGCTTAGCATGCATATGATTCCAAATTCATGCCCAGGCATCTCCCCTTGAAAAAGGATCCCAGGCAGGACTAGGAACGATTATGTGACTTGTCCTTGGAGAGCTCCTTGCAGAGGGTGGGGAAACATTGAATTGATGACATAAAGGGCCAACTACACATTATGTTACATGTGCACTTTAAAGGCCATAGGTCCCTCAAAAGCCATCTACAGTCATACCTTGGTTTTTGAACAGTTCTTGAATGTTTTGGCTCCCGTACGCTGCAAACCCGGACGTGACTGTTCCGGTTTGCAAACTATTTTTGGAAGCCAAACGTCTAACAGGGCTCCCGTGGCTTCTGATTGGCTGCAGGAGCTTCCTGCAGCCAATCAGAAGCCTCACTTTGGTTTCCAAACATTTTGGAAGTCAAACGTACTTCCGGAACGGATTCCGTTTGACTTCCAAGGTACGACTGGATTCTAATCCCTATAGTGGGAGAGCAATGATTGAGTAGCAGTAGGAGCTACCTGTCTGCAAGCAGCCCCTGTGGAGTTCTGCAGTGTGTGCTACACACCCTTGCTCCTAAAGTTACCATGTCCATTCTGTTTGTTTTCCCTGCAGGACAAGAAGCTGATCAAAGCTTTCTTTGATGTGCTGGCTCACCCACAAAACTACTTCAAATACACAGAGAAACACAAGGAAATGCTGCCACGATCCTTTATCAAACTCCTCCGGTCCAAAGTTTCCAGCTTTCTCAGGCCTTACAAATAGCCTTGTGGCACTTTTCACCAGCCTTCCAGGCTCCTCGACAGCCAAGAAAACTTTTTCTTACACTTAATTCTTATTTTTCAATGACTTTTTCCTACAAATACAAACCCCATTTTCTCACTATGCAGATGACTCTAACCATTGGTCTTCCCTTGGCTTTTCTCCAAACCAAATTCACTGATGACATTGCCCTTGGAAGAAGCAGCTGGCAACCATCCCCTGCGCTTTCCATACTGGAGCCTCAGCCCATGGAATTCACATATCCCAGTAAGTGATACACTCTTCACAAGTGGCCTCTACTGGGACCTGTAACTCCAGGGCCGTTTCCGCCTTCTCCCATATATGCAAATTATGTACGGCCCCTTCTGCTGCAAGGCAGTTGCCAAAGAGGCTGTTTGTACATCTCTCTGCACACGATTGTCTGCTTCTAGATAGAAACAACCCCTGCTACCATATCATGCTCCACTCCTGGGACACAGAAGAAACGGGGAGACATTGAGCAGCTTCTAAGCAGCGGAACCAGTCCAGCTGAACTCTTTCGTAAAGAATTGGGGGCAAAGGACAGCCAGAATGCGGAAGGTTATGCCTTATTTATCAGACTGTTGGGGAGTTTTTAAAAGAGAAAAATAAACCAAGCACAGTCTTGCAGAGAGGATCAGACAAAATAAAGCGTAAAAGTTGTGGGGAGGAAGATCATGTAAAAGAAAAAGACGTATCACAGAAGTGTGAAAGTAAATCGCCCATGTTCGTGATGGCAAGTTTGGTGACTTAAGAGCATCTTTTCGTGACGGAGTCTTGACTTTTTGCATTCAGAGAAAACATTGGCCTAGCCACAATCTCACATGGAATGATGTCTGGAAAAAGGGGAAGAAAACATGATAAAAAGTGAGACTTTCCAATGTGATTTCTCCCCCATGGAGACTGGTGCTGAGAGATCAGACTTCTTATAAGCTCTGCCAAAGAGTAACTCAATGACAAAAAAAAAGCAAGCAGTGTGAAGGGCAGGAGTGAGTGAATGTTTGTGCACTAGGACGTTCTCCTTTCTACCTTTTTCATATTATTAAGTGCAATCATTTTTGAGTTGTCTTTATATTATTTAGAGGGAAGTTTTTTTTTCTCCTAGAAACTACAATATTTATACCTGCCTGAGAAAAGAGAATGTGTGTGTGTTTGTGTGTGTGCATGTGTTAAAATGAAACAGAAATGAATACAGACAAGGATTTGGGGAAATGGTGACTAAATGTGACGTAAGTTTTCAGCTCTTGGAATCTTTTCTTTTTCCTCACCACAGTAAATTCCAGTGTAAATCCTGAAGATCAAATGCTCCTTGATTATCCTGTAACCAATGAAAGGGACACGGGACTTGCGCAGAATTTTTCTAGTGACTTGGAAATTACCTTTTGGCCACAAGCAGCTCTTGAGAGTAAATTCAATTCAATATCAAGAATGCATATTAGGGATCACATATTGGAATGCATCCCTGTATTAAAGTCTTCTAGAATTTTCAAAGTGTCATCTAACCTTCACTCTTTCTGACAAGTTAGCTTTGCACGGGCAGGGAGGTTTTGATATATTTGAACCCGAGGGTCCCCATTTAGATATTGAGGTGGTATAGTTCATTTTCTGAATGTTTCAGTAAGCTCTTATTTCTCAAGAGGCGCTGGGGCTCAAGTTTCCTGGGAATTTGCATCGTCCACCTGAAGGCTCTTTCCCCTAAACTCAGAGCTGTAGCCATGAATTCTCAGTGAGAAGGGGGTGCTCTCTGCCCCTGCTCAGAGGTACTGTAGTCTTCCCTTTTTCAAAGCCTGAGTTCAGCACTGAACTCTGGTTTTGAGATGAGCTGTAGTGAGCCCTAACTTGAAAACTGAAGTATGCCATTGTCAGTTTAATTCTTCCCTATGTAAGGTCGCTTGTCAGTCACTGATCCATAATCCAGTGCAAATACTAGTGATGAAATCCCAACTTCTATGGGTGAAATTGTTGCCTTCTCTGAGCCATGACCTGAAACTAACAATTGGAAATGTGTCTTAAAAAGCTGCAAGGCTGCACTTGGATCAGATCATCTCTGTTTCCTGTAGTGGTACTGAAGCTTTTCTGCCTGAGTGTTAATAGTTTGCTTTTCTTCTCTTTTGGATCCAGAATCGGAATTTGCCCCATTAAATTTACTCTAATCATCTCAGCATTGAAGTTGAATTGCCTCTGATGTGAACATTTTTGCAGTACTTCAGCAGGACATATGGCATCATAGTAACACCTAAGAATTCATATCTGGCTCTGATGTCATCATATTCAGCAATTTCTTACGGCATATAAGCATTTGTTTATCTGGGGAGGGGAGGGAGAGATGCTCAAGTCCAATTGCTTACTGTAGGCAAAAGTACAGGGCCAGCTCTGAAGGAAAAACTTGTATTGAATTTGGCTTAGAAATTCTACCTGCTTTCCTTCTAGCTAGATCCCTTGCTTTTCCATTCTATCCTTAATGAAATGTAGAAAATCTAAAGGTTTGAAAAGCTGAAAATTCCATCTCAACATAGGAAATATAACAATTTAAAACAACAAAGCTGAAATATTTATAATTGCATTGTGCAGTAATCCACAGTCCAGTATCTCCTATAAAGTAATGATTAAATGATGAAAAAGGTGTAGTCCATAAAGTTATTTGCACTTGATAAAAGAAATTGTATCTGAACTTGTAAAAAGAAAAGTTTGCATTTCATATTGTCTTTTTTTAATTATTAAATGGAATTTCTTGGTGTTGTGTTGATCTTTCAGAAGTGCTTTCCACTGCTGTTATTTGTAAATTCCAAATTCATAGCATTGCTACTGCTTGGAGTTTTGTTCTGTTCCTTTCTCTCTCTTTCATTCCCCTCTGGAAACTGACTGATTTTGGCACTACAGTATAAGGCTGTAAGACACCAAGAGTTCTTTGAGCTTCAAAACCTCAAAAAAATGAGTATTTTGGTATGGCCCATAATTATGCCAGATGAAGTAAAATAAAGCCTTAAAAAGGTAAAGGACCCCTGACAGTTTAGTCCAGTCGTGAACGACTCTGGGGTTGTGGTGCTCATCTCACTTTACTGGCCAAGGGAACCTTAGTTTGCTTTAAAACTTGGGCTAATAGCAAAGAGGACCATACCCAGAATGGATCCTGTTAGGATAGGTGCTTAGAATTACAGTACTGTTGCTTGCACATTGTTGTTGCTGTCCTTGCATGTAGTGCTGATCCTGCTAGTATACTTTGATTAGTGGCAGGCAGTCCACAGACACAGCTGATGTCTGGCTTTTTGATGGGCAGCATATACACACACCAATCATCCACAAAAGCACTACTACAATCTTTGGAGAAATGAAACATTTGCCAGTATTTTTAGCAACTAATGGTCCCTATCACTAAAAGAATAAAAGGGTGAAACTAGATGTTATGGAGAAGGGATTCTTCAACTTTCTATTCCCAGTGTTCACCTGAGACAGCTGAAAATGCCTGAGGCTCGCTTGCCACAAAATGGTGTAGGGGCAGAGCCAGTCAAAAATTGGAGGCAGTGTCTGGCAAGTCAGCTGGAAATTGCAGACATCACTTTCTTCTTTGTCATGTCAAAGGAGTTGCACAGCTAAGATGACCTCAGGAGGCTCTTGCTCAGGCTTCCTCAAATCCAGCCCTCCAGATGTTTTGAGACTACAATTCCCATCATCCCTGACCACTGGTCCTGCTTAGATAGGGATCATGGGAGTTGTAGGCCAAAAACATCAGGAGGGCTGAGGTTGAGGAAGTCTGCTCTAGCTAAAGAAGCCTTTTTCTTTTGTATTTTTCCCTTCCCACCCCCATGTGCCTCTCTGAGAATTTTTGCCCATCTTCTTAATTTATTTTCCCATTTCCCAACATCCTGTGCCTTGCAGTGGCACAAGCAGGTCAAGGGAGTTGTAGCCCTATCCTGCAATGTTCCGCAGCAGCTGGCATTTAGAGGAATCCCGCCAGTGATCCTGGATGTACCATATAGCCATCATGACTAGTAGCCAGCAAGAAAAATAAATAAAATAAAAGGTATGGGGAAACAATAGGGCTGTGTGTGGAAGAGAAAGATGGTTTTTCTAATGCTTGGCACAGGGTTCATTTAAAGAGCTGGAGAAGAGCTCCACCACTTTAATCAGAGCTGTCTCCAGGATTTGGGGGGGCAGGGGCTCTTGGTTCTGGTACCCTCAACAGAGCACTCCCTAACTTGAAAAGGTGGAACATGCTGAGAATTCTTTTAAGCTGTGCCTGATCTTTTTGAATACTCTGTGTGCAGTGAAATGGTAGCACTGTTAAGACCATGAGTAGGCAAACTAAGGCCCAGGGGCCGGATGCGGCCCAATCGCCTTATCAATCTGGCCATTGGACGGTCCTGGAATCAGTGTTTTTTCATGAGTAGAATGTGTCCTTTTATTTTAAATGCATCTCTGGGTTATTTGTGGGGCATAGGAATTCGTTCATTTTTTCCCTTCAGAATATAGTCCGCCCCCCGCCCCAGGTTTGAGGGACAGTGGACTGGCCCCCTGCTGAAAAAGTTTGCTGACCCCTGGTTAAGACACTACAAGTGGTTTGTAGTGAGGTTTACAGTGAGGAAAGTGCTTCTTTCAGTAGAATAAATGAGTCCTAAAAGGTACACAAAACAGTACATGCATGGAAAGGGAGGGGAGTAGAGCCACTTGTCACCAGTGGCACTTATCTCATGAGTGCCCATGGCACTTAGAATTGTAGTTCGAAAGGACCCCGAAGGGTAATCTAGGCCAACCCTCTGCAATGCAGGAATCTCAGCTCAAGCTTGACTGCTTAGAGTCCACCATATAGCTCTCTCAAAAAATAAATGTCATTTGGGAAGGAAAATCGAATTTTTCCAACAAAAATACTTTGTGGCTTGAAGAAGATTTCTTTGCAACACAATCACTATCTTAAAACTAAGCCCAGGGCTGAGCGCTGAGGTGGTAAAACTTCCTGACCGCACCAAATAATTCAGGGTGGTAAAAACAAGAAAGGAATTATGAGCTAATCCAGCGGCATCTTCACCAAATCAGGTGAATGGGCATTAAAATGTGAAATGGCAAATGCCTCTTCAATAATTTCTCCTTTAATACCACTTCCCACCATATGATGTGAACTAATTGAAAATAAAATCACAAGAGCAAATTTCCGGTGTGGTGTCCGCTGTGCGATTCTTGCCGTTACCAAGACACAGGAACTCGATCTGTGGTTTCGCCACGTGGCCAGCAGAGGGAGCCGCTCGCCCACGACTTCGCTTCCTTTCGAGGCATACAGTACTTTGTTTTGGTCGCACCTGCAAAGGTGGGTATATAAATAGAAGGAAGGGCAGATGCTTCGCCGGGATATCTGCGCATGCCGAAGAATCCGGGGCATGCGCACTAGCAAGCACCGTGGAGTCTTTGCTTTCCTTTTCCGGGATTTGGAAGCGACCTTGGCGGAGCCCCGGAACCTGGATAACAAAAACGACGAGCAGGTTGGGGAAGCTGGATAAAGCTTCGTCATACAGGTTGCAGGGCAGGTGGCTGCGGGCGAGCCTGGTGCATGGCGGTCAGGCGGCGGACTCGGCCCTCAACAGGTCGGTGCCGGCAGGGAGGAGATGGGGAGATGCTCATGGTGGGGGGGGGGGTGGATTTCCATCTGCTCCGCCGATACGCTGCACCCTGGGAGAGAAAGAGGGGGCGCCCCCGGGTCCCCTCCACCAGCAGGGCCCCCATTGCCCCCTCCTATGTCCCAGAGCCCTCCTTTTTTGCACGACTTACCCCTCAGATTCCTGCCCCGCTTTCTTTTTTTCCCTTCCCGGACGCCTTGCAACAGCTGCTTGGCAGGCAGAAATTCGAGTGGAGATCTCCCCGACTGTGTGGGGAAGCTGTACCTGTTGGGTTTCTGCCTGCCTAAATCAGAGGAGCTCTTTCTCCATGGAGGGGACTGTAGATGGCGTTCGGGACCCCTTTCCAACTCTACCATTCTGTGGCTCCCTTTTCTGGGAGGGCTCTTGCGTGCAAGCAGAGATGAAGTGACCTGATCATTTTCCATCAAGCGTGCTGCGTGCTGGTAAAATGTATGGCCAGGAAAAGAAAAAAATGACCACAGATGGTTTTCTGTGGAATACCTCCCAGCTCCTTTCCCGATTGGTAAAATCTCTCCCAGTTCAGCATCCCTCACCTACGTGGAGCCCCAGTATATCTCTTCAATCCAAATGCTAACACTTCAACCGTGTTTTAGGTTTGGTTGCTGAACCCTCATCTATAACCATTGGTCTGTTAATGTACAATACCATTTGTACCACAAGAGCCCTGCTAGTAAAATTTTAGAGAATACATTGGTCAACAGAATTCACCAAATCAGTTCTGTCATTTCCCTCTTTCCTAAAGCTTTTCACAAAAAAGTAAAGCTTCATTTCAAGTTCTGTTGATCCTATTGTATGTTTAAGCAAAAAATATGGAATGATGCCCTTCAGGAGGCTACTTAGCAAATGCCAGTTATTTTCCTGGCAACAGGAAAGGGGAGAGGAACACAAATGTATAAAGAGCAAAAAAAAAAAAAAAAAAAGGTTTTTGTAGCTCCATGGCAGATCATGCAGAATGTCCCAGGTTCATTCAATATATGGCATCACCATATAGGCCTGGGAAAGACCTCAGCCCCTGAAACCCATGGAGAACCACTGCCAGTCAATTTAGAAATCCAGAGCGAGATTGTCAGACTCTATAAGGCAGCTTTTTGTGTCCCAAATTATGGAACAGTAACAGAAAGGAGACTACTTGCAATGCTAGCCCCAGTTTCTTCCAGTTGTATACCAAAGGTTTCACCACAGGAGGTGTGGGGGTAGTTGAAATGGCTTAACTGACCAGATTCTGTATGCAGACTGCCAGTTCATCACTCCAGACTGAAGTTGGTCCTATGCAATTATTGTCTTTCATGGGTCTAAGGGTGTAGTTGTGCCAGTTTATGGACCAAGAGATTTTGACAAGTCAGTAAAGCTGCAGTCTCATGTTTACAACATTGGCCAGCCAGATATCTTTGGGGGAAACTACAAGTAGGACATGAAGCCAACAGTACTCCCCTGTTATTTGACCCGTATCAGAGGTAGGCTGTATCCGAACATGGAGATTTGTCATGATGAATAGCCTTTGGTAGACTTACAAATCCTGTCCAAAGAATTCTACTCGGATTACTTTTTATATAAATGTGAAGAAGAAGTTTATATATAACTTGCTGTTTATGTTTTAGTTCTAACATGGAGAACCATCTTATATGTGGAATACATGTCTAAGGAGCCACCACCAGAGCGCAATGGAGAGCTTTGGCTTACAGGCAATGACCCTTTCTGATGGAACAACAGCCTATGTTCAGCAAGATGCTAATGGTGAGTAACTTTGGTGCTGTAGTGGCTGCCTTCTTGTGGTTGGTGAGATTGGGACTGATCCAACCATATGATTAATGTTCAAAGCACTACACATGCAGGAAGATATTTGGACATATACACTAGGTTAAAATATTTTGTTGGACAAAATTATAGTGGACAAAAATGTTTGGGTTTTTCTATAGTTACTGACATGCCAATTCTTGTACCCAAATATCTTATAATGTAGGTAGATATTGGCCATGGTTGCAGTTTTATATATACATACCTGGGCATAAGTCTCATATAACTCATTAAGACTTATTTCTGAGACAATATACTTAGATTGCACTGTGAGGCTGCAGTTCAATTCATGTTGCTTTTGAAATTACCTTGCTTCTGAGTAAACATGCAAAGACTGAGCTTCCGAAAAGCACTTTGCTTTGTAATTATTTTCCTTGATAAGAGATTGTCAGGTGAGCCTGGGTGAACATGTTGAATCTTGTTAACCTGGAGGGCTTTTTCAATGCTATAACAAATTCTCTTGTCATCTGTTTCAGGAGAGAAGTTAATTGAAGGGCAAGTGATTGAACTTGAAGATGGATCCACAGCTTTTGTCCAACAAGTAACATTGCAGAAAGGTTAGGAGTAATAGATGTATACCTACTTCAGAAATTTGGGGAGCTTTCACTGCTTTTTTCTGTTTGCAGTTTTCTCTATGAGTTCAACCTCTTGTGAAATTTGCACCAAGCGGTAGTGCACTTCTCACAGTTAGAGATGCATATTTCAGGTAGAAACTGTAAATCAGCAGGAGGCACACACTCATGTAGAGCAGATAAAATGTGCTGGATTTTAACAGGGCTGCTAATGAGTAAATTTGCCTAAGGGCATCTGTTTTGGACCTGCTTGACACTAATCTTCCGCAAGAATAATATTTTGTGTGTAAGCTGCTGTAGCATTGCTTTGCAATCCTGTTCATGGTTACTTAGAACTGAGATTCATTGAGTTCAGTGGGCTAACTCCCATTTTGGTGTGCCTTGACTTGCAATCCTATTCATACTGTCATGGGGGTACATACCATTGTTTCCACGAGAAAACATGCATAGAATTGAGCTGTTAAGTTTAATCGAATATACATCACAACTTAAATACTCCGAATTTCTTATCTGAGACCCATGTTACACATCATGAGGTAGACAGGCTGTAGATTTCAGCTTGTAGAAATCTGGACTGTACTAATTCTGGTTGGAAGCTGTGTGTCGTTTTCCTTTAATGCTCAGAAGGCAGGAGGCTTCTGAATGCCAGTTGCTGGAAATTGAAGGAGCGAGTGGTCTTGTTTTCACATCCTGCTTGTAGGCTTCCCATTGACACCTGGTTGGCCACTGTGATAACATAATGCTGGATTAGATGAGGCATTGACCTGATCCAACAATCTATTCTTACACCTCCATGTAAAAACTGATACTTTGCATGTAGTCATGTTGTAAAGAAGGGAGAAAGGTTCCTCTCCCTGGTGTCATCATTCATCACATGGAAGAAGCTTTGCAGTGGAAGGAGCATTGAATACTAGCTGTGATAATAGGCTGCATTGCTGCCTTTTTATGCAATTATTTTTTTCCCACTCGTGTCATTGAACTGACATGGACTGGCTTCTCTTCAAGGATTATAGAGCAAGGGCCCTGTAGGCCTTTGAGCAAACCATGGCTAGAATTCTTGAGTTGTTCTTGTCAAGTCAGCTTTGCTAACTTTCTGTTGCGTAACAACCTTACGATGCATGGGTTTTATTTTTGTGTATGTTCTGATTTGTTCTGTAGAGTCCATCACATTTGAAGATGGTCAGCCAGTAGCGTTGGAAGACGGCACTATGGCTTTTATACATCATGCTCCGCAAGGTAACCTTCCTTTCCACATACTAGGTAAAATAATTCGTACACAGTGGGTAGTATTCAATGATAACGAGTCGCTTGATTAAAGGTAATAAATATTACTAACATCAGTTAATTCATTTCAGTGCATCAACTCTGAGTATAACTTAGTTGAATGCAACCCAGTGCTCTAATAAATGTGATCACAGCTGTGTGTGTAGCTATTGGGCTGGACTCAACTAAATTGTTGCACTAGCAGGAGCCAGTGCAACAAGTCCCACTAGCACAATGGGGCTTCATCCTCCCCATATGCCTCCCAGTTGTCTCTGGGGGTTTGGGAAAACTTCAGAACAGTGCATGGGGGGAGGAGATGGGAGCTCATGCTGTTTGGGAAGCAGAAATGCTTGTGCTAACAGAACGGTCATAATACTGCGACACTGAATTCCTCCCATAGCCTTTTTAAACTTATACCTCTGTGACTTAGAATATTTATTGTTACTTCACCCTGAGTCAAGTCATAAAACAATTCAGGTTAGTGATGAAAAAAGAGAGCTCTGAAGGAAACTCTCAGGGGGGGAATCAGATGTGCAGAGAGATGGTGTGGCTCTTTGCATCACTGCCAAACCTTGAGTTGGAGAAGAGAAAGAGTCGGCTCAAGAGCTCTCTTCTCCCCTCTCTCAGGATCAATCCTGATTTGGAGAGATAATTGAAGACTACCCTTGACTGGTTTGGATGTCATGGTAAATGGTGGTTTAAGGAAACTAGGTAACTTTCTGTTAAGAGTTGGAAGGGCAAGTGCTTGAGCATATCACTCACTCTTGATGCTTCACAGTATGGTTTGGTAACAGGGAATGTGTTCTGTTTCAGTATCTTATCAAATCCTTTCCCTGTAGCCATACAAAATCGTCCTATCCAGATTGACAAATAACTACCAAGCAAGTAGATTGTTCCTTATTGCTCTGCAAACAATTCAAGGATGTGTGGAAATCATTCTGTGGTGATTGTATAATGATTCCACACATCTTTTGATTGTGGAATGTGTTTCATGTTGCAATTTTCAGCCATAAATAGAGTTGGATTCTATTGGTGTTTGCAATGATTGAATTTTGAACTGCTGTGAAGATTTTGCCATTGATGCTTTTAACTCTTCATCTTTTTGCCAGCTCTAAATGATCAAGAGGTAGATAAGTAGCAATTAGAGCTGACATGTGCTACTACAGTGTTTGTGGTCCCCTCCAGAGGGTTATGACCCCAACACCTTAGAAGCAATCCAGCTGGAAGATGGATCCACAGCTTTCATTCATCGCCCTGTCTCCCTGTCAGTGGGCAGCACCACACTGACAGTGCAAGCAGATGTGGGACTGGAGGAATTGGCTGTAGGAGAGAAAGATGATTCCTTTGAACTTGATTCCATTACTGCCCTCAAAGACTATGCCAGTAAGGTGAGGATATTATTCTGCTTCTGTGGAAGATTCAAATCATCCTGCTTTGTGATTCTGCAAACAGAATGAAATACCAAGTTTCTAGAATGATATAAAAGTACTAAATGTATTTATTTGAAGCATTTATATTTTGCCTCTCCATCAGCATTGGCCCCCAATATCTGGCACTCGCCGCATCAATTCTCCTTGTCCTGGTGACATGACTCCACTTTGAGAGTATGTGTGTTCGTAGCAGATGGAATGGTGACTTGCAAGACTTCTTCAAGCTTAACTTCTTCTTTATGTTGCTTGGCAGGGCTTCCACGAGGAGGAAGTGGAGAGCAATGGGAAGGAACCAAAGGTTCCTGATAGAGTTTACCGCTGTGGTCACAGTGGTTGTAGCCGCCTCTTTACCACATCTCATCATTTGAAGGTAAGTCATCGTCGTAAGCTCACAATGTTGCCTTTTAGAGGACTAAAATCAATTTTATAATGAATGATTTTAGAGTGTTGTTTGTACTGTGCTTTTGTACTGTTTTATTTTTGTTAGCCGCCCTGAGCCCGGCTTTGGCTGGGGAGGGCGGGATATAAATAAAATTTATTATTATTATTATTATTAAAAGCTCTGCTGTACCTATAATGGGAAACCATTGATGCTGTGGAAGAGACAGTAATTCACCAGTGCAAGCTTTAAAAAAATATTCTTTTGGAATAGTTTTTAAGAGGCTGGATCTGATGCAGTGATGCCAAAGAGAGCCTGGGTACAAACCTCTTCTCAGCCTCTATATTTTAAATTTTAATCCGTTTTAGTATTTTCACTTTTTGTACGTTTTAAGGTAATGCTGTATTTCCCCCCTGTTTTTCTTGTTTCACCTTTTTGTAAACAGCTTAGGTTTTTTCAGTCAAGTGGTGTATACATTTTATGAAATAATTAAAGATAAATATTCCAAATTGGAATCGCCCCATTCAGTTCACCTGAGCCTTCGCTGTCTTCACAGGTGCATGAGCGGGTTCATACAGGTGATCGTCCATACAGATGTGACTTCTCAAGCTGTGGGAAAACCTTTACTACAGGTAATGTGTATCAAGGACAAAAGATGATCTTGTTCAAGTGGAGTTATGCAGGTCTGAGAAGGAAGATCCAAATGTAGCAAGCTGAGGACTATTGAGCCTAAATGGATAACGAAATTGAACTAAGTACAAGGTATAGTTCCTGGTGACTCAAGCTATTTAGCTTACCCGAAACTTCTAAAATCAGTGTGCTGCATTTTGGGTAGTCTTTTGGAGTTGCTGTGCTGCTTGCACCATCTTGCCATGCTGCTAACCTTGCATAGCCTTTTCCCTTGAAGGTTATAGCCTGAAGAGTCATGTGAGAACCCACACGGGTGAGAAGCCCTACAAGTGTCCAGAAGATTTATGCACCAAAGCCTTCAAGACTTCTGGTGACCTGCAAAAACATATCCGGACACATACCGGTATGTCCCAAAGTGTTTATTATTTTAATTTGGGACCAGCCCAGAGCAGAAATCTAAACTGGGGGAGGGGGGGTGAGACAAACCCAAATACTCCAGAAAGAGGCAAAAGGGCTACTAATCTTTTTTTGTCCAGATTCTGTACCAAATAATTCCGTAATTTTAATCTAGAATAAATTATGCAGACTTATATAAGTGTATTTTATTTATATAATTTTTAGTATGGGATTTGCAGGCACCATTTATCAGCTCATTTCCCCTGCTCAGCACTTCCCAAGTATAACAGTTAGCTGATTGGCATACACTTTTCTGTTTTTGCCCACATGGTTTGATTTCAAACTGTGTGGGCGAAAATAGGTCACCGAATGTCATGTGACCTGAAGGGACTGATACCCACCTGCCAAACTTGTCCCTCGGGTGTGTGTGGATCCAGCTCCATACCCCTGATCTAGAATGTGGCACTGTTCAGGTTGTAGCTGCCTAAGGGAAAATGATGGAGGGCCTTTCAAGCTGTCATGCTCATACTAGCTTCACATACGGCAGTTGACTCTTTGGCACTATAATGAAGATGGAAGACCTCTGCCCAGCCTGGCAAGGTAACATTCTCACAATTACAGTGTGTATATATATTGTGCACTTAAAGGCATGTCTTAAAATGTCAGTGCTATCACAGGCTTGCTAAGGATGCCTTCTCTCTCTTCCCCTGAAGGTGAGAGGCCTTTCAGGTGCCCTTTTGAGGGCTGTGGCCGCTCGTTCACCACCTCAAATATACGGAAGGTCCACATCCGGACACACACTGGTGAGCGACCATATATGTGCCCAGAGCACAACTGTGGGAGAGGGTTCACTAGTGCCACCAACTTCAAAAACCACATGAGAATCCATACAGGTAATATTTGTGTGTGTGTGTGTATCTTAATTTTCATATTTCATTAATGGGAAACACCATACAGGCAATCCTCAGCGTGGTATACTTTCACAATCTGTGGGGGTGGTGTCACTTGGTTGAACTTTATTATGTGTAACGCACCATCCCAGTGACACATTACTGCATTGGGGGGATTAACATGGAAACTATAGTGTGCTTGCTTGCTTGAACCAGTTGTCATCTGTAAGATGGCCAGTTAAAAGAAAATGTGTATTGAACTACTAAAAACAAGTAGAGTGAGATTTGAAGCCCCCTTCCCAATTGCTTAAAGTACTCTTGCAGTGTAATCCTATACCTTTTTGAAAGTAAACCCCACTACAGTGGTATCTCGGGTTACATACGCTTCAGGTTACATACGCTTCAGGTTACAGACTCCGCTAACGCAGAAATAGTGCTTCAGGTTAAGAACTTTGCTTCAGGATAAGAACAGAAATCGTGGTCCGGCGGCGCGGCGGCAGCAGGAGGCCCCATTAGCTAAAGTGGTGCTTCAGGTTAAGAACAGTTTCAGGTTAAGAACAGACCTCAGGAACGAATTAAGTACTTAACCCGAGGTACCACTGTATATTTAATGGGGCTTATTACCTAGCAAGTGTGTTCTGGGATTGCAGCCTTTGCTTTATGCCACAAAGTGAGAGATACCCATTCCTTTATATTTCCTCCTCCTTATTTCCCAGGGGAGAAGCCATATGCATGCCTGGTGCCAGGCTGTGGGAAGCGCTTCACTGAATATTCTAGCCTTTACAAACACCACGTGGTTCACACACACTGCAAGCCATACACCTGCAACACCTGCAGCAAAACTTACCGCCAGACCTCTACGTTGGCTATGCACAAGCGCACTGTGCATGGAGAGCTGGAAGCTACAGAAGAGAGTGAACAGGCCCTCTATGAGCAGCAGATGAGAAGTGAGTAGGCACTAGAGTTTTGTGGGAAGCTTCATACCTTGAGCCTATATATTCTTGTCGTTTCCTGGCTCATTGCCATGCTTCCTTGTGCTTCCTTGTCCTTAAATCAGGCTTCCTCAACCTTGGCCCTCCACATGTTTTGAGACTACAATTCCCATCATCCCTGACCACCGGTCCTGCTAGCTAGGGATCGTGGGAGTTGTAGGCCAAAAAACATCTGGAGGGCCAAGATTGAGGAAGCCTGCCTTAAATGCTCCCTTCTGCTCCCGCCTTACCTTCAGATAACTTTTTCAAGGCTGTTTCAATGCACTCTGCTGCTCAAGTAGAGCACTCTGCTGAATCTCCTTTCCTTGTTCTCCCAGTTGCCACGTTTGATAGGCCTTCACTGAAACACCAGTGTATTGTTTCTGTGAAGGTGGAACACGAGGAGGAGCAGGAGGATTGCAGGGCTGTGCCAGTGACTCTCGTATCTCAGGATGGAGCAGAGCAGGTATGGAGTCTGCAGAACTTGAAACTAAATCCACAGAGGTAACAACTCTCTGGTTTTGTTACCTAGGACAGGTCAGATAATCTTTACCCTGAAAATGCCCTAATCCTAAACATTGGCTATAGTACATCTGCATGCAACATCTACTTAAATCATGTTAGCCCCATCCTTGGTACTTAGTTGGACAAGGGTTCTAATCACACCAGTTTGGGTGAATGAACATTGCAGAGCAGGGTTTTATTTATCTGTTTGTTTCATAAAATACATACACCATACACTTGATTGTAAAATAAACCCCTCAAAATGGTGAATATCACAGAGCCTGGGATAGCCCCACATTGGACAAAAATTCCTGCATTGCAAGGGGTTGACTAGATACCTCTCATGGTCCTTTTCAGCATTACAATTCTATTACTCTATTACCATATCTTCCTATTAGTGGTGATGTAATCCAGTTTTTCACCATTTGCGTATGCAAGGAACGTTATGATTTCAGGTGAAGAACATGCCTGTGTGAATGAGCTTTTTGTCACTTTGCTACTTCTATTCCCCATGCTCCCAGCCCATGAATCGGCTTGAATCTTTTCTTTTTAATCTGCAGCCTGTAATTTGGCCTGACTGCATTTTCACCTGCTCTTTGCAGGTCCGTCTGTCTCCTGAAGACTTGCAAGTACTAGGCTGTGATATCACCATGCTAACACAGAATGGCACAACAGTATCGGTACCCCAGGAAGATATTTCAGCAAATGGTACAAATGTCCTGACTATGATTGGCGCCGATGGGACTGAAATACATCCGGTACTCATTTCTTCTAAAACCTTTGACATAGTCTGGGAAAGTGTTTTTTTTAATATAATGGTTGTGCTGATGTGATACTTTTCAGGTTACACTAGTCACTTCTGGGACAAAGGCATCCAAGGATTTGCCCACAGCATCCATCCATCACCAGCAGCTGACAGTGCTAGCAACAGCAAAGGACACTTATATTGCAGTTCAGGTACAGTGGTGCCCCGCTAGACGAATGCCTCGCAAGACGAAAAACCCGCAAGACGAAAGGGTTTTTCGGTTTTTGCGACGCTTCGCTAGACGATTTTCCCTATGGGCTTGCATCGCAAGACGAAAGCCCATAGGGAAATCTCGGGGACCTTTTTTTAAATGCTGGCGGTGGGGAGCAAAGCCTTCCCCCCCCTCCGGACTTCAGAAGAGGTCCAGGAAGGCCGGCGGGGGCGAAAGGCTTTGCTCCCCACCGCCAGCATTTTAAAAGCGGTCCGGGATAGCAGGGAAGCGCTTCCCGCTATCCCGGACGGCTTTTGAAGGCAGGCAGGGGGGGCAAAGACTTTTGCCCCCCCTGCCTGCCTAACCGGGGGCTTTTAAATCGCCCCGGGACTGTCCGGGGTGATTTAAAAGCCCCCGGACGGCTTTTGAAGCCTCCCCCCGCCGCCCGGCTTCGGGGCATCGTCCCGATGCCGGGCGGTGGGGCAGGAACGCCTCCCCCCGCCGCCCGGCTTCGGGGCATCGTCCCGATGCCGGGCGGTGGGGCAGGAAAGCCTCCCCCAGCCGCCCGGCATCGGAACGATGTCCCGAAGCCGGGCGGCCGGGCAGGAAAGCCTCCCCCAGCCGCCCGGCTTCGGGGCATCATCCCGATGCCGGGCGGTGGGGCAGGAACGCCTCCCCCAGCCGCCCGGCATCGGAACGATGTCCCGATGCCGGGCGGTGGGGCAGGAAAGCCTCCCCCCGCCGCCCGGCTTCGGGGCATCGTCCCGATGCCGGGCGGTGGGGCAGGAAAGCCTCCCCCAGCCGCCCGGCATCGGAACGATGTCCCGAAGCCGGGCGGCCGGGCGGGAAAGCCTCCCCCAGCCGCCCGGCATCGGGGCATCGTCCCGATGCCGGGCGGTGGGGCAGGAACGCCTCCCCCAGCCGCCCGGCATCGGAACGATGTCCCGAAGCCGGGCGGCGGGCGGGAAAGCCTCCCCCCCCCCGCCCGGCTTCGGGGCATCGTCCCGATGCCGGGCGGTGGGGCAGGAAAGCCTCCCCCAGCCGCCCGGCATCGGAACGATGTCCCGAAGCCGGGCGGCCGGGCGGGAAAGCCTCCCCCAGCCGCCCGGCTTCGGGGCATCGTCCCGATGCCGGGCGGTGGGGCAGGAACGCCTCCCCCAGCCGCCCGGCATCGGGGCATCGTCCCGATGCCGGGCGGTGGGGCAGGAACGCCTCCCCCAGCCGCCCGGCATCGGAACGATGTCCCGAAGCCGGGCGGCGGGCGGGAAAGCCTCCCCCCCCGCCCGGCTTCGGGGCATCGTCCCGATGCCGGGCGGTGGGGCAGGAAAGCCTCCCCCAGCCGCCCGGCATCGGAACGATGTCCCGAAGCCGGGCGGCCGGGCGGGAAAGCCTCCCCCAGCCGCCCGGCTTCGGGGCATCGTCCCGATGCCGGGCGGTGGGGCAGGAACGCCTCCCCCAGCCGCCCGGCATCGGGGCATCGTCCCGATGCCGGGCGGTGGGGCAGGAACGCCTCCCCCAGCCGCCCGGCATCGGAACGATGTCCCGAAGCCGGGCGGTGGGCGGGAAAGCCTCCCCCCCCCGCCCGGCTTCGGGGCATCGTCCCGATGCCGGGCGGTGGGGCACGAAAGCCTCCCCCAGCCGCCCGGCATCGGGGCATCGTCCCGATGCCGGGCGGTGGGGCAGGAAAGCCTCCCCCAGCCGCCCGGCTTCGGGGCATCGTCCCGATGCCGGGCGGTGGGGCAGGAACGCCTCCCCCAGCCGCCCGGCTTCGGGGCATCGTCCCGATGCCGGGCGGTGGGGCAGGAACGCCTCCCCCAGCCGCCCGGCATCGGAACGATGTCCCGAAGCCGGGCGGCCGGGCGGGAAAGCCTTTGTCCCCCCTGCCTGCCTTCCCAGGGGCTTTTAAATCGCCCCGGACAGCGGAGAAGTCCTCCGCTGTCCCGGGCGATTTTAAAATGCCGCCCGCCAGAAGAGGTCGGGGGAAGGCTTTTTCCATAGGAACGCATTAATTGATTTTCAATGCATTCCTATGGAAAACCGTGCATCGCAAGACGAAAAACTCGCAAGACGAAGAGACTTGCGGAACGAATTAATTTCGTCTTGCGAGGCACCACTGTATTTCATATACACATCTTGCTTAGAGTTTGCAGGCACAGGTGTTTTTGTCACGTTGGAAGAGAGCCTCTTCTCCCCCTCCCCAAGGATGCATACAGGTGATGAGTCTGACCTCATACTGCCTTACCACTATGCAGCAGAAGCCACATTTTTAGGGCATTGATTGACACAGAGACCAGCCAATCATGAAACTAACTCCTCCTCCTTGGCAGCCCTTGTTTCAGTCACACAGAGCAGGTTTTTAAGTGTAAAAATAATTGAGCACCATACAAATATTTGAGCAGAGAACAATGCAGGCTCTTGAAAAGCTAATCAAACGGGACAGCCAGACTGAAGCATCAGGTGAAGGAGCAACTATTAAAATTCAGTTTGAAACCAGGTACTTGTGTTCTTTGAGGAGTAAAGTGGGAGAGCAGACTTTTTTTTTTTACGTGGTAACTTCCATCTGGGTTTCAGACTTCTTTGTTCCCCATCAATTACGATAAGGAGAAATTGCCTTTCTTGTGAATTTTTGTAGAATGTTTAGGGATTTCAAAGACCACAGAAAGTACTGTATTCTTTTCATCTTGTGATTTTAGGATTTACAAAGAACACAATTAATTGTCATACAGAGCAATATTACTGTATTGGTCTGAATACAGGTTACACTTTCCCCCAAAATCTGGCTTGTATAAAACCTGAGTGCAGCCTATAATCACACTCTTACAGGTAAGGAACCTGTGACTTCAGAGATCTCATTTTGGGGCTGTGATCTCTTTCAGGGACAGCTTATATTCAGAACAGTACCATAAGTAGCTGTCCCTTGTAAGAAGTCAGTCCATTGAGTTAAATGGGGTTTCCTCCCAGGTAACTCTGTATAGCAGCGGTAGGGGCCCTCTGGCCCTGCACCAGGCTTGGTCCACCAGGGGGTCCAATTTGGCTTGTGATTTCCTCCCAAATCATGCCTATCAGCTTATGTAGGACAGGCTTTAATTCTTCATTGGCTGAGCACCCAATTTCCAGCAGGGAACAGGATTGTGCAGCGGGATTGCTTATCATTTGAAAAGCATTAAAGTCCTTTGCCTTCTACTTTAAGTGAGCTGGAGAGGTGGCATCTTAAAGCTGAAAAGGGCTCTTTGAAGCAGTATCCCCACCTCCATTAAACAATTTAAAAAACATAGGGAGGCTGCTTCAAAGAGTGCTTTGACAAAGCTCTTTAAGAGGCTCAGTGCACAGGGGCTGTCTTAAAACTGCAAAGTACTATTCAAAGCAGCTCCCCAAAACCACATTTTAAACATGACTTTTAATAGAAAAGTGTGGGGCTGCTTCAAAGACAGGTTTTGCAAAGGCTTTAAGATAGCCCCTTGCGGTCTTGTTTGAGCCTCTAGGGGCATCAGGGGTTTGAAGGGGGAGCGTGGGGAGACTTGCAAAGTTACAAAAGGGATTTTGATAGGTGGAGGCCTCCACCCTCTCCCAGTTGTGATGCCATAATGACGAGTGGGTAAAATTTGACCAATGAGGTGCATCCTGATCAAGCTGTGACCTGCAGAGCCAAAAAAGGTTCCTCACCCCTGATGTATGGGATAGATGAAGTCAAAGACTATATTCTATGTTCACAGCTGCCTGATTTCCTTTTGTGCCCCTTTTACATTGCTACCTGTTTTTTTCCCCCACCACGCAATCACTTCATTTCCACATAACTTCCTATGCTGTTTCTTCACTTCCCCGTTGAGCTACTTCTGTTTCTGCATATCTACTTCCAAATAATGTGCAGTGGTACTTCGAGTTACAAACGCCTCAGGTTACAAACGCTTCAGGTTACAAATTCCGCTAACCTGGAAGAGTTACTTCGAGTTGAGAACTTTGCCCCAGGATGAGAATGGAAATCGTGTGCTGGCGGCGCAGCAGCAACAAAAGGCCCCATTAGCGAAAGCACGCCTCTAGTTAAGAACAATTTCAGGTTAAGAACGGACCTCCGGAACGAATTAAGTTCGTAACTAGAGGTATCGTTTTATATATATATATATAATGTCTTAAAATAGTTTGTGTGTGACAGAAAGCCAGCAGTGGTTAACTTTGCATCCAATGTTTACTTTGAAAAGTTACGTGTCTTTAATATTATCTTTCTCTCTGCCAAATTGCACTTAGATGCTTGCTTTGTCTTGGAGCCAGTTCGTAGGCCAGAGATTAGCAAGTGGACAGTCCATAACCAAATCCATCTCCTTGGATAATGCTGGTTGGCTCTTCAGTTGCCAGAGACAGAGGGTGTCCAAAAGTGGAGTTAATGATGTCTGTGACAATACGGGGCAGCATCCAGTGAACTTGTTCCACCGGTGCACCATAACCAACCAGTGTTCAGTCTGCAGGCAGAGCTGTTTGTGAATACGTCCCTAGTGCTAATCCATGAACCTGACCATCACTTGTGTGTCTCCTAACCGAATACATATTTTTCCGCCATTTGTGTTCCTTTATTTCACTTGGAAACACTAGGCAACTTCATGCTGTCATTAGGCAGCTTCAGGCAATTGATTTTGGGTGTCATGAAATGTTAGCAGATTGATTATTCTGATTTTTTTATTATTTATTTTTACTGCTAGGGAGGGAAAGAAGTGCTTGTGAGATTTTCTGCCTCAGGCCTCAAAATTATTTGACCTAGGGACGCGGGTGGCGCTGTGGGTAAAACCTCAGCACCTAGGACTTGCTGATCGCAAGGTCGGCGGTTCGAATCCCCGCGGCGGGGTGCGCTCTCGTCGTTCGGTCCCAGCGCCTGCCAACCTAGCAGTTCAAAAGCACTCTTAAATGCAAGTAGATAAATAGGGACCGCTTACCAGCGGGAAGGTAAGCGGCGTTCCATGTGCTGCGCTGGCTCGCCAGATGCAGCTTGTCACGCTGGCCACGTGACCCGGAAGTGTCTGCGGACAGCGCTGGCTCCCGGCCTATAGAGTGAGATGAGCGCACAACCCTAGAGTCTGTCAAGACTGGCCCGTACGGGCAGGGGTACCTTTACCTTTATTAGTCACCATGACTTGGAGCAGTGGGTGGTGGAGATGGGACCACAACTCTATTTAACTGCCAAGCAAACTTGAGAGTGATGCCGTCTTTTTCTTTTTCCAGGTAAAAGAGCAGCAGAGCTCCGATGATGCCATTAGTGTGTCAACCTCAGCAATTCAACAGGATTCTGCAACTCTTAAGGTATCCACATCAAACAGTGGGTGCTGAGACCTCACATGGAGCTGGAGCAACTGAAGCTGGATGGACCGCTGGAGTCTTCAGAACCTCCAACTCAAAAGCCAAGTGATAGGTGCTTATCCTTCTGGACCTGAAGAGAGCCCTTACTATTTGCTGCCATCTGTCCGGCATGAATGAGCTGATAACTGAGAAGCACAGATGGTGAAGTTACATGAACAATTGGATAAGATTTGGTTTAGAAATATTCCTCCTATAAGTGCAACAACTTTCTGAGGTGGCATCCACACTATCATTCTGGACCTTTGTAATTTCTGCTGAACGTTATTGGAGGAAGCACTTGTATTTCATTTCTTGGAGGGCTAGAATGGCCTTCATAAGATTATGGGACTTGCATCGCCGGGGAGATTTATCTCTTTAAAGTTTTTAGCATTAAATGTGTTTTTAGCCATAGAAAGTTCAGGAAAAGGAATTACGGGTAGATGGGTGCTCTCTACTTTCCTTACCTCAGATACATGGGAGCAGAAAGTGTTGGCACAGGAGCGGTCACACACTCTCTGAGAAAAACTGAAATGCACAGTACCGGAGAAGGACAAATATTAATGTGATGGCTGTGCTGTATGCATTTCCTCCCAATTATCGTGGTTGCTTCCCAGTCTCAGCAAGTGAAATAGACTGAAGCAGACGTGCAAAGGAGAAGAAACAGCTTTGTATTAATTACATTTTATTTGCCTCTTTCACTCTCTGAAATAACGGAAGACGCTAAATGTGTATTTAATAAAATTTTGGACTTGATGTTTTTGATTATCTCAGCAGTTGCCTGGACTTCCTTATTAAGGAATTGAGACGCGAAGCAGAATGTGCCTACATCCCAGGTCATACTTCACTACAATAAGCTGTAGAAATGTGTGATCAAGTTAAGCAGCCAACAGAGATCCCTACCGATGTTACCATACAGGGTTTTAATCCTGTTGGGTCCCCCTGAATGAGTGACAAGTCAAACAGCATTTCATTCTGTTAGGCTGATCTATTGTTTGAACTGCCTGTGGTTGTGTAGGGGATACTGAATTCCTCCATCTAAATTGGCGTTCTGTTGTTGTAGCATCAGGGAGAAAGTCATCTGTATCACAACAGCCTTAGCCATGACATGTGAACATTGCTCTGAATGGGCAATATGGTGCTTCTTTGTTTTTTATATGTTCATTTTGCATATAGCTCATGCAATTGTATTCTTTTACTCATTTTACTGAGCTGTATTGGTATGAATATAAGAGACACACCCAGCTCAAATAGTACTGCACTGTTCTGTTGCAGTTACAACATGTGCAGTGCTGTCTTTTCAAGCCTCCCTAGACCACAATTGTTTGTTCTTAGAGCACTGCCAGGTGTTCAGGCCTCTTTTTTATCTTTGTATGTTCTTCTGGCATTTAAGTTCTCAGACCAGGTTCATAAACCTGGAACACAAGTTGACCAAAGAGCAAGCAATATTCTGTACTCCAATATTGACACATCCTTTAGATAAAGAACTTTTAAAACTAGTAATCCCATCTACTTTGGGGGGCCCAACTCCCTCAAATATTTTATTGGGGTGTGTATGAAGGGACCTCAGCCCCTAGGAGTCAGCTCTTATGCTACCTACTATATACCATGAAAGCACATTCTTTCCCTCAAAGAATTCTGGGCACTGTAGTTTGTTAAGGGCTGCTGGGAATTGTAATTCCGTAAGGGTGAACTATGGTCCCTAGAATTCTTTGAGGGAAATAGTGCTTTGAATGTGCTTTAAGGGTATATATAGTGTGCAACATAGCCTGAGTTTAACTTTCCCTTCAAGAAATTAAGAGCTGGAGCATCCTCATCTGATGGCCTCTGCTTGGAGACCTCGTACTGCATATTGTAAACTGTCTTGAGTATGCTGAGGGGCAGACAAGATTAAAACAATTTTTTACAACAAAATTATGCCAAGTAGAAAGAGGCCCAGTTCCCTTAACAGGTGGCATTAACCGTGAGAATAATACATTTATGTAGCCCCATGAAATGAGTAACCGGGCAGGATATTGCAGCCTTGAGGAAAGAGAACGGGTAGAAAACGAGCGATATGCCAAATCTGAATGTTGTTGGACTCGAATACAAATTGGACTCCCGCTAGTGTTTAAAGACGGGCGAACTTCCTGTCTTAAAAAAGAGATTTGTATTCATTGTTCTTTGCTCAATTCACTGAACAACGAAAAGGGGGAAGGAAAAAGAGCGAGGTGGCGGCGCGCAAGCTCCCCGAGCGTCGAGGCGACAGGAGGCGCTGCGGATGCAGGGCGCCCTCGCTGCCGATGCAGGGCGCCCTCGCTGCCGGCTGCGCGGCGCAAAAGCGGCGCGTTTCCTGAGCGGCCCGAGGGAGGATCCTCCTCGCCGAGCCAGCAGACTCTGTCCGCGGGGCGCTCGAGCCATGGAGTTGCGAGCCGAGCTTCTCAAGTCCATCTGGTACGCCTTCACCGCCTTGGACGCGGAGAAGAGCGGCAAAGTGTCCAAATCTCAGCTGAAAGTAAGTGGAAGCGGGGCGAGGGAGAGAGAGAAGGCGGCGGCTGCCTTTTCCCTCAGAGCCCGCGGCGGGCTTGGGGCGCGCACTCCGCCTGTCCCCAGCAGGGCTGCCGGCGCTTTGGGAGCCGGAGGGCAACTTCGGGAGCGAAAAGAAAAGAACCCCCCCTCACAGCTGTGGTGGCGACTTAGGGTTGTGGGATTGCTCGTGAAGGCGGGGGGTGTCTAAGGAGTCGTGTTCTTCTCTTTTTTAGATAAAGGGAAGGGATAAACATTATGCACTTAAATGTTCTGGTCTTTTAAGTATGCCTTCCCCCTTTCTCTGCATTGGGGTGTGTAAGCATGTGCGTGTTAGAAATAGACATTTGCCTTCTTCCTGTTGAATTTCCTCTACCCTTTTCCGAGGCAGCTGGTTGCAAATGCAGCGTTCCTACCCACGCTCTCTACCGATCTCATAGCTGGCTGCTTTTAAAATGGGGCAAAGGTTGTGCAGAATGTGGGTTCTTCCCCCCCCCCCCATTTACAAGAAGCATTTCTTTCTCTCTCTCCTTCGCAGTAATCTTGTTGGGTGGGCATGACAGATCTTCTGCTGAGTAGACAAGACTCGCTTTCTTTAAAGGAGCAAAATGAAGAAGAGCAAAACTCTCCTTCCTTGTAAACTTTGAAATAGCAACAAAGGCGGTGCTTTGAATTACAATGTGGACGCTGGGATTTGCTTAATCACAGTTTTCGGAGCGGGGGAGATGGCAGATGAGATGCAAATGCATGCAAGCCCAGCCAAAGTAGGGCAGAAAAGATCTGAGGAACGCTTGATGCAAATAGTGGCGACACCTTGTGAAATCAACACAAGCCGATGAGCGTAAGTGATAAAGGCTGAGGCTGGCTTCCTGAACTGCTCTTACATAAAGTGGCGGCTGAACTAGTGGGGAAACTGTTTTGCCCCCTCTGGACCACCATCCTTAGCCCCTGAGCCGTGCCAAATGAATGTAAATGCTGGACAGCTGCCCGGCATCCCCAACTGTTTGCAGAGAACTCCCACGTTGCTGTTGCTGCTGCTCTGTTTTTTTTATTGCATCTTAGAGTTTACCCAGCAATGCCAGTGTCTTCGATGTGTTTTTGCTCCTGCAAATAGGCTGTGTAATAATAACTTTCCAATGAAGGTTTGTTATAGCCTTACACTTAAGTCCCTTCTCGGATTTTTGCACCTTACCCCAAAGTTCATCATGATTGGCCACGCTTTACCCAGGACAGGACACTTGGAACCAGCCTGGGGGAAAATTCTTTCTTTTTTTTTAAAACGTGTTTCTAGCAGCCTCAGACTAAGCCTTAGATTTAACTGCGCAGCTGTACATGACTTTTGAGAAAGTATTTGCTTGTTTGCTTTTTAAAAAAGCAAAAGCGTCTAGTATGAAAAGGAGCACTGATGAGGGCCTCTCTGTGTTTATTTGCACACGCTGGCCTTGCAAGGCGGGAAGGGTGAAGAGCAAAACAAACAGCAGCATTGAGCCATTGCAAGAATTACATCACTGCCATTTCTTCATGGAATCTTGCTGAGAGCAAAAAGGGGTTGTGTGCTTGTGTTAGCAACTTCCACTCCTTGGTTTAAACGCTGCAAAAGCACAGTATATTTATAAGCAAAAGCATTTTTTGTGGTTACTTTTTACACATCATAATTACATTGCTACAGTTTATGACAGGCAGGGCCAAACTTGGCCCTCCAGATGTTTTGGGGCTACAATTCCAACCATCCCTGACCACTGGTCCTGTTAGCTAGGGATGATGGGAGTTGTGGTCCCAAAACATCTGGAGGGCCAAGTTTGGCCATGCCTGGTTTATGAGCACAGGTAAAGCAGTCCCTTGGGGGGTGTGCTTAAGCAGTGGAATCTGTGCCTTTTGGTATACATCTGTAATACAGCAGAATATTTAATTGTTTGTAATGATCAGTGGGCTGGAAAATTTTATTCAGCTATACTTTTTCCATTGAAAACGTTTAATTTTTAGAAATGCAGTGTTTTGTAAATGTAATTACTACCATAATGGATACAATACCAGTCAAATTGGATAGCTGGAATGGATATAATCCCAGTCAAATCAAGAATTGAAGTTGTAATTAACTCCTTTCAAGTGACTATCCATAGAATGCAGATACTTTTATGCACATGGTTTTTCAGGCATACTAAAATTAATGTTTATGTCTTCTGCTACCTCTGTTTATAAATTTAATAAATAAATAATAATTACAATAATAATGTATCCTCTCCCTCTTTTGCCTCCTCTATTATTATCATTATTATTACTTTCCCTTCTCCAGCAGGTCCCAAAGTGGATTACCACAGTCTAAAATTCAGAATTTAAAACAGTTAAAACAGATCACAATCACAGAAATAGAGTGGATCCTTTTAAACCACACTAACAGCACCATTCTGTTCTTTTTTTACCTAGAATTAAGTGCTACCCTATTCAATGGATATTGTTCCCCAGTAAGTGTGTTTAGATCTCCCCCACCCTTATAGTTGAGTTACATTTGGCTATATGCAGCACATAACAGTAACATGACGTGCATTTTAAAATTTCATTTATTAAATCTAAGTCAAATGTTAAATCAGATCTCAGTTAATTGAGGGTGGTGTTGAAAATATTTCCAGGAAATGTTTGGACTTTTTCTGGAAAATCACTATTGATGAAAACCAATGAGTATGTAGAGCCAGTTTCGTGGCCAAGAAATACAGGTGTGCCTGAGGGATTATTACATGTGGTCTGAAACACACATGTGGTCTGAAGTCCCTGTTCGAAGGATATTGTAGAGCAGGAAAAACCCTCAAAGTATATCTAGTAACTAGGTCAACCCCCCAACACAGGAAATCCACTGCAACACCATCCCTAGTTGTTGGCTACATTGCCTTTACTTAAAAACACTTAGAACATATGTGCTGTACATCAGGGGGTTTTAAACAATGGTCCATGGATCCCTAGGAAGTCCATGGATGAGCTTCAGGGGGTCTGTGAACTGGGTACATAAAAATATTCAGTTTTTAATTTCCTTCCTGCTACATTGAAAAAAGTCTTTGTGGAAAAAAATATGGGGAGGGGTTCCAGAGCTTTCACCAGATTTTCAAAGGGATCCAACGACCCCAGAAAGTTTAAGAACCATTTTTTTGTACATAATTAGACAGTGTTGTTAACTATTTATAGCATTGTTTTACACATGTGCCAGTGTTGGTGCTTTAACTACGGTACTTTTATGTGAATGTGGTGCTCATTTTGTGTGAGTAAAGTCACTGAAATTAAGGACCTTTTGGAGCATTTTAATACAGATGATAATGTAAAATAGGTACTGTGAGTAACCGAATAACACCGTATACTTAACCAGCAGGACTCAGTTGCCTCTCATCTTACTAATTCCTTTACCTTTAGAGTAGTTTCTTCAACAGTGGAAGAAAAAAATGAGTGTGCATTCTGTGTGGGGCTCCCCTTTTGCCTGGTTTGAAAACTCCCAACTGATACAGAATGTAGCAGCCAGACTACTGCTGGGGGCACCTGGCTGACAAAATGTGACACCGTTGTTAAAATGTCTGCACGGGCTGGCCATTTATTTTATTTATTTCATAAAATCTATATACTGCTTGATGGTAGAAAACTTCAAAGCAGTTTATAAAAACAATAAAACCACAATATTATTATTAAAAGCAATAAAAACAATAAAAAATAAAACTCAATAAATTAAAAACACATCAGCATTCAATATATCTGGTAGGGATATTTACTACCAAGCCAGATTCAAGATACTGATATTCATTCACAAAGCCTTAAACAAATTAGGTTCAGGGACTGCCTGAACCCTTATATCTCTGAAACAGTTGAAGATCTGTGATTTCAAATTTTTATGCGGCTTTTACTGTGCCTACAGAATTGTGGTAAACTGATATATATTGGCCAGTGGTCAGATTATGGAAGCTGTGGTCCAGTAACGTCTAGAAGGCAACTGCTGCAATAGGTGATAGTTTTCTCAGCATGGGGATACAGTGAGTGCCACTCATTTGTTCACCTGCTATGCAGCTGTTAAAAGTGCAGGAGCCCTGCTGAAGAGGAAAGTGGCAATTCGAAGTATCTGATAACGTAAATAGGCTCCTTTTTGTGGTGCTTCCCCGCCCCCCATTTATGGTTGTGCTGTGCCTCACAGATATGTTTCCTGTGGGTATGCAGAAATGATGGTTCCAGTGTCAGCAATAAGATTTTTCTTCCTGTTTAGTTGCATACAGCTCTTGCTTCTTTAGAAATCTACGTGGTTAGGATTGTGCATCTGTGAAACCTGGTGATTTCAGAGCTGGTGCTCATAGGTAAAATATTTTTTGAGTTGACTGGAGACCTTAGAAATCCACGTGGAGTAAATTTGAACTTGGTGGCTATAATGAACCCCTGATTCCTGTAAGATTGTTTGCTGCAGCGCTGCATTTGAGTATGCTGTACTTCCATGGTTAAAGCAATGCTCACAACTTGGTGATAAATGCTGCTGAGCTTACAAAGTACTTATGGCCATGAGTTGAGATTATGGCTACTACTCTGAGACTGCTGTCCTAAGCATGCTTACTATGGAATAAGACCTGTTGAACTCGATAGAGATTACTTTTGAGTAAACATGCTTAAGATAGTGCCATTAAAAAAATGATTCTTTTAAAAAAAATCTATTACAAAACCAAACTCAAGTTTGCACACAACTGAACAAATCCATGATTGATAATTTCATGGCTATAGTTATAGCTTAGCTGCTGGAATGTTCAGTGGTGGTGTATCTGTGTCCAGGGCAGCTGTTTACCAACTCCATCTGGTACGCAGGCTGAGACCCTATCTGCCTGTAGACTGTCTCGCCAGAGTGGTGCATGCTCTGGTTATCTCCCGCTTGGACTACTGCAATGCACTCTACGTGGGGCTACCTTTGAAGGTGACTCGGAAACTACAACTAATCCAGAATGCGGCAGCTAGACTGGTGACAGGGAGCGGCCGCCGAGACCATATAACACCGGTCTTGAAAGACCTACATTGGCTCCCAGTATGTTTCCGAGCACAATTCAAAGTGTTGGTGCTGACCTTTAAAGCCCTAAACAGCCTCGGTCCAGTATACCTGAAGGAGCGTCTCCACCCCCATCATTCTGCCCGGACGCTGAGGTCCAGTGCCGAGGGCCTTCTGGCGGTTCCCTCATTGCGAGAAGCAAAGCTACAGGGAACCAGGCAGAGGGCCTTCTCGGTAGTGGCGCCCGCCTTGTGGAACGCCCTTCCAGCAGATGTCAAAGCGATAAACAACTACCTGACATTCAGAAGACATCTTAAGGCAGCCCTGTTCAGGGAAGTTTTTAACGTGTGATATTTTACTGTATTTTTTGTTTTTATGGAAGCCGCCCAGAGTGGCTGGGGAGGCCCAGCCAGATGGGCGGGGTATAAATAATAAATTATTATTATTATTATTATTATTATTATTATTATTATTATTATTATTATTATTATTATTATTATTATATCTCTGAGGTCTGCCTTAGACCAGGGGGATGGCTAACCTGTGTCACTTGAGATGGTGTTGGACTACAGCTCCCATGAGCCTCACAGATGATGGGAGTTGTAGTCTAATAACTCTTTGAGGGCAACAAATTAGCCACATTGGACTATATTCTAAGAACAAACAGGAGATGACTACTTCCATCATTCTCTCAAACAGCGGTTCTCAACCTGTGGGTCCCCAAATCTGCTCTAAAAGATGCTTCATGATGTGTCAGATTGTTTGTCCAGCTAGGCCAGTGTTTTCTACTTTTGACTGGCAATGTCCCTCTAAGGGTTCAGGAAGAGGCCTTTCTCATCACTTACTATGTGATAAGAAAACTGGAAGTACCAGGCATTCAAACAGAGTACCTTCTGCATGGAAATAATATGTTCTGCTTATGGTCTCTTCCGTGATAAAACCGAAAGTGTACCTCTTGACTTGTCAATGGATTTAACCTGTTTTCAAAGCCAATCATCAGGTGAGGGACCTACAGTGGCCATGTTTGAACATAGCAATAAGCCAGATTTTCTAATTTACCTTAGTTTACTGTGATTGAGCAGTGTGCTAGTGCACCCTGCCTGGTTGTTTTTGCTTTGCTCTTAGTCTGGAAGAGCAAAATAAGCAAACTAGAAAACCATAGCTGTCAACTTACAGATTTGAAAATAAGGGACCAGCAGCCAAAATAAGGGACCTGCAGCTTCACCTGTTCCAGGCACTCAAGTCTTCCTGTCCTCCTGCAGTCTGGTCAAACTCATGCTGGTAGCTCCACCAACTTTGTAACCAGAGGTTCAACTGAATAGAATCTGAATCACATGCACCACAAGGCCTATGCAGCCTCAGCTTAAGATGGCTCCCCGGCCTGGCTTTGCACTGCAAAGTTTGCAGCAGCACATGCAACAAAATGGCGTCCAGCATTCAAAAACCTCCTCAGCTTGCATTAACTAGCCACACAAGGCATGCAAGCTCCACCCCCCAGTCGTTCTTAGACTTCTTATTGGGTGAGCAACACAGCCAAGCAACACAGTTGGAGCCTCCCTCCTCCCTGGCCGCCAGGGAGGGAGGGAGAGAGAGGAGCTGCTTCCTTTGAAATTTAAGGGACATCATTTAAGGGACATTTAAGGGACATCCATCAATAAGGGACAGCAGCGGGACATGGTGCTGGAATAAGGGACTGTCCTTTCAAATAAGGGACACTTGACAGCTATGTAGAAAACCTTTGTATCCTATTATGTCTGAACCAGGTATTGTGGATTGTTTCTCTTGAACAAGCCATGATCATTAGCTAACCTTAAAACATGGCCTGTTGTTGACTTGCTGGCATTGGCTTCTGAGGGAACAGCAAAATATGACCCCTGGTTTGATTTTAATGGAAAGCCAAAGCTTCCTGGTTTGTTTGTTCTGCTCATGCCAGGGGGTAAGCAGAGTGGAAGCAATTGGGCAGCACGTACCAGCATGTTGCTCACTTACAGTAAGCCACAATAAGTCAGAAAATATTACATGGGAATGCAGTCAGTGTTAAGAATATGAGTGTCTCTCTGCTTGTGCAGAATGCCTTTTTTCCAACATCTGCTTTTAAGTGACCAGGACTTCAAGAGCGAAGTATGGGGTTTTGAGTAAGGCTTGAGCTGCCAATTCTTTCACTTATCAAAATTATCACCTATTTAAAACTGCATGTCCCAGTCTGCTTACCTCTAGAGCCCTTTTCTCATAGCAGGTTCACTAATAAATTTTTAGAGCCAACATTATAGCAAAGTTCAGTAGCGTAGCGTGGGTTGTCAGCACCCGGGGCAAGGCAAGTAATTTGCGCCCCCTAACCCGTGGATTTGCGCCCCCTAACCTTAACCCCCAGATGCTGCGCCCGGTGCGGCATGCCCCCCCTGCACCCCCCACGCTACACCACTGGCAAAGTCTATGCGAACAGAGGTTGCAACTGCGTTTGTGGCTTCCTGGGCTGTTTAGTAAGGGGGATTTTTTTGCAGGCAGGGAGCCACCTTACTGTTGCCGCTGTGTCTCCTTAAGCTTTGCATGTTGCAACAAGGCAGTTTTCACGTGATTTGAACTTTCCTCCTTTTAAAATCCAGTAGTTTTTGCAGCTTATGAATCTTCTGATCTAACTCATCAGTGGTTTTTTTTTTTTTAAAAAAACCTTTTATCTTGCAGCAAAATTATAGTGGGAAAGCCAAGTAGGCTTTAATTTACTGTTAACTAGGGCAATACCTGATTAGTGAAATCATAGTCACTTAATTGTATAGATCGTAGTTTATTTTAAATTTGCATATAAGAAGAACACAATGAATCTAAATAAATTGTTTGTTCTGTAAGTGGTGCGTGTGTATTGCAGGAAATATCTTGGACAGATTTTGCCTTTTCCTCCTCTCACTCACTAGAGGGAATGCCTTTTCTAGAATGGTGGTTGCCATGTGCAGTTTTTATAAGTACTTTTACAAAAAAAACACCTAATTTTAAAATGTGTTTCCTGGTTTATCAGAGGCACCTTTTTTTAAACTGATCAGAATGTTTTAAATTCCAATGCTACTATTAACCCAAGTTTAGGCCTAGCTCCCTTAGGTTACAGTTTGATGCATGGCAGTGGGAAAGTAAGGAACACAAGAAACTAGTAAGCACAGAACAGGGGCAGTAAAAGTGATGCCCTCTCAATATTGTTGGACTCCACCCAGAGCCAGATCAGCTCATAAGGCAGGGTGAGGTTGCTGCCCCTGAGGTGGCATCCCCATGGGCCACCAGCCTGCCTTGCCGCCTCTGCCAGTGCTGGTAGTGGAGAAGCGGTGCCGCCATTGGCGCCCATTTGGGGCGAGATTGGTGAACTCAATAGGCAACGAGTCCTAAAGTGCAGGTGCTGCCACACTAAACGATGAAGTTCTTACCAATGTGGAACAGGTATTATGTGGCACCTGTAGATTGAATTACTGCATTGCACTTTATATGGGGCTTCCCTCGCTGTTGATCTAAGAGTAGTTTATAGAGAAAGTTGCAGCACAATTGCTGACAGGAGTGAGAGTCCGTCATCATATTGCACTCCTGCTCAGAGATCAGTGCTGGTTGCTGATTAGTTACCAGGCCAAGTTCAAAGTTGACATCTTTCTGTAGGGCCTGCAAGACAGAGCTGTTCCTTTGGCCAAGGCACAGTCTGACCCCCTCCTTCTGTAATCCTCATAGAACTCTAGCCCAATGGTTGCCATTAATTTGATTCTGAATTGATTTTAGAATGTATTTTAATTAATTGACTGTGATTTTATGTAAACTGTGCTATTTTTACTGTTGTTAGCCACTCTGAACCCAGCTTTGGCTGGGGAGAGTGGGATATAAATAATAAAAATATTATTATTATTTATTAAAGTTTTGCTATTAGTATATAAAGCACTTAACAGCTTTCGACTGATTTACTCAATGGTTCACTTGAGTAAGTGATGGGCCTACTCCAACCCTTCAATCTGCAGAATGCCCAATTTACAAGTGCCACAGAATTATTAATTAATGAGGACTTGATCTTTTTTTGTGTGGCAGCGTATGTGCCTTTCTTATCACTTACTATGAGAACTTAAGCAGGAACCTTTGCTGTATAGTTTTGGACACATACAGTATATTTTAGTTACCCATATTTTACTGTTTTTATCTATATTTTAATAATAATCTTCACTTTTGTTTTTTAACTGGTTTTGTGGGTTTTAACTGTTTCCGTGGAGAGCTCTTTGATTAAGTGGTTGATAAATCTCTCTAAATAAAGCAATCCCTGGCCATTGGCAATTCTAGCTGAGGCTGATGGGATTTGGAGTCCAGTGACATCGGGGAGGCATCCCATTGGCTACTCCTGTGTAAAATGTCATAATAGTAACAAGTGGGACCAGCAACAAAACATTCAGGACACTCCATTCCCTCCTCATCTTCCACCAAGTCAGTCATCATTCCAAGTCAGTCTCCCCCTCCCAATATCTTGTGTGCTTCTGCAAATCTTGGGGTTTCCCCATTCAATGAATGGTGCCATTTTGCTACATAAGGATCAACTCTCAAAGAATGTGTCCACCATTGCTGTATGAGATATGCTGCAGATATTCTTTGGCTGCAGAGAATATAATCAATCTGATTTCGATGCTGCCCATCTGGTGATGTCCATGTGTAGAGTCGTCTCTTAAGTTGTTGGAAAAGAGTGTTTGTGATGACCAGCTTGTTCTCTTGGCAGAACTCTATTAACCTTTGCCCTGCTTCGTTTTGAACTCCAAGGCCAAACTTGCCAGTTGTTCCTTTTATCTCTTGACTCCCTACTTTAGCATTCCAATCCCCTATAATGAAAAGAACATCCTTCTTTGGTGTCATTTCTATAAGGTGTTGTAAGTCTTCATATAATTGGTCAATTTCAGTTTCTTCAGCACCAGTGGTTGGTGCATAAACTTGGATTACAGTGATGTTAAAAGGTCTGCCTTGGATTCGTATTGAGATCATTCTATCATTTTTGAGAATACATCCCAGTACAGCTTTCACCACTCTTTTGTTGACTATGAGGGCCACTCCATTTATTTTATGGGTTTCTTGCCCACAGTAGTAGATGTGATGGTCATCCGAACTGAATTCGCCCATTCCCGTCCATTTTAGTTCACTGATGCCCAGGATGTCAATATTTATTCTTGCCATCTCATTTTTGACCACCTCCAACTTACCCAGGTTCATGGTTCTTACATTCCAGGTTCCTATGCAATATTTTTCTTTACAGCATTGGACTTTCCTTTCGCTTCCAGGCATATCCGCAACTGAGCGTCCTTTCGGCTTTGGCCCAGCCGCTTCATCAGCTCTGGATCTACTTGTACTTGTCCTCCGCTCTTCCTCAGTAGCATGTTGGACGCCTTCTGACCTGAGGGGTTCATCTTCCAGCGTCATAACTTTTATATGCCTGTTGTCTTTGTCTATGGAGTTTTCTTAGCAGGGATACTGGAGTGGCTTGCCGGTTCCTGCTCCAGGTGGATCACGTTTGGTCAAAACTCTCCACTATGACCTGTCCATCTTGGGAGGCCCTGCACAGCATAGCTCATAGCTTCTCTGAGTTATTCAAGCCCCTTCGCCGCGGCAAGGCAGTGATCCATGAAAGGGGTCCATACCATAACCAATCACAAATAATGTGCTCTGACAAACTGGTTTCTGTTTGTATTTGTTTGAAGTGGGGAGCTTGTGACAGATGAAGCACCCACAGACTCAAGCTGTGACTCATCCTTGAAATTTGCCTGATAGCTGGTGGTCTTCAGCTAAAAGAATAAGTGTGTTCTTGGTATTACTTATACAGGGTGAGTCCTTTAAAAGAGGCCTGGCGATACAGAGTACACATGTTCCACAGGGCCTCTTTTAAAAGACTCACCCTGTATAACTATCCCAATTGAGAAAGCCTAGACAGCAGGTGAGGTGCTAGATGACTGGAGATGGGCAAATGCTGCCCCAATCTTCAGAAAATTGGGATGGTGGGTGTGGGTGGGAAGAAAGATCCAGCAAACTGAAGACTAGTCAGCCTGACTTTCATACCAGGGAAGATAACCAGAACAGTTTGTAAAGTACTCAGTCTTTTTGTTAATGTTGTGGTTGGTAGGAACCAGCATGGATTTGTCAATAAGTAATCATGCCAGACTAATCTTATCTCTCTTTTTTATTGGCTTACTGGTTTAGTGGATTTTGGAATGTGTTGTGGTCATAGTATATCTTGAGTTCAGCAAAGCATTTGATAAACTCCCCCATGATATTTTGGTTAGCAAATTGGTTAAATGTGATCTAGTTGATACTATTGTCACAACTGTTGGGAAATGATGCCCAATGATACCCAAAGCTTTCTCATTTATCACATTGGAGCAAAGTTTAAGTGGGGGGGAGACAGAGCAACACAGGACACACTCTCTCTCTCTCTCTCTCTCGCTCTCTCTCTCTCTCGTCAATTACTGGTACTTAGGAATGGAGGAATTCCTCATCAAGTTTGCAGATGGTGCAAAACTGGGAGGGATAGCTTTACACCTCCAAGATGGGAATAAAATTCAAAATAAATTTGACATCTGCAGCGGAGGAGGGATACGTAGCTTGGCAGCAATACATGTGAAATGATCTTGGGATTGTACTTGGTCAGAAACTGAATGTGAGTCATCAGGGTGATGTGGCTTCAAAAAAGTAATGCCATTTTAAGGGTTTCAATGTAACTATAGGGCAATATTCAACTAAATAACGCACGACTGGAATGATTTCCGCTTGTGCAATAGCACTCCTCTTCCTCTGTCCCCCTGTGCAGGCCCAGCACAGTCCCCAAATCAGCTCTGTAAGGTTGGGGAAACCCTGAGTACAGTCGATGGGGAGGAGAGGGGGAAAACTCCCAAGAGTGCCAGAGAAAATTGTCTGCTCATGCAGGGAGGTACTTTGTGCTACATTGAACTAAGTTTTCCAAGCCATGGGAAGTACTGTAATCATTTCATTTTATTCTGCACTAGGCAGACACCATCTGTATCCAGGTTTGGGCACTGCACTTCAGAAAAAGGATACAGTCGTACCTCAGCTCCCGAACACCTTGGGAGTTGAACATTTCAGCTCCCAAACAATCGAAAACCGGAAGTGAGTGTTCTGGTTTTCGAATGTTCTTTCGGAAGCTGAACATCCGACGGAGCTTCCAATTGGCTGCAGGAGCTTATGCTTATGCTGAGAAACAGTGGCTGGCTCAAGGTCAGCCACCGAGCTTTATGGCTGAGTCCCAGAGACTCAGTAGCAAACTCTTCCTCTGTTGGAGACATTTAAGCAGTGATAGGAGGATGTCACGAATGTTTGCAGCGGAGTCATTGTATTGGCAGGTAGTTTTAACTAGATGACTTTTACAGTCCCTTCCAACTTTATGATTCTGTGACGTGTGCCTAGGTGCCCCAGGTCCAGAAAATAGACAAATTGGTATTGTATAATCTGACATGAAAGAAATGTGACATTTTCACCAGACAGATGGTCAGAACATCCATTTCTCTGTTCCTCACACAAAATCAAGGCTTGTTGAATCATCCTTACCCCCTATAATGCTGAAATCCTTTGCAATCCTTGCCCCAGGACTCACCGCATGTTGGGGAAGGAGTTTGCCTCCTCTGACCATTTTGGAGCATGTCTTTCCTCTGTGTTACAGAACTTCAGTCTGCTAACCCTGGTTTTGCCACGAATGCAGTGTCTGTCAGCTTTTAACATGCAAGGCAAGCTCCAGATCTGAAGCTAGAAGGATCATTCCAGACTCTGGCAGTCGCCTCCAAGCGTCCCCAACCAGGGAGAAGAAAAGGAGCTTCATTCTCCTTTTGCATTAAACATTCCACCCCTGAGTCATGCTGGCGCCTGTTGCAGAGCACGGTTCTATGCCACACAAAAGCCGATTATAGTGCCACATTCAGCTTAGAGAAACGAGTCCAGTGTGCTGCAGATATGGGGAAATGGCACCAGAATGCGTATCTACCACCTGCCTTGAAGCAATGAAGCTGTCTTTTTCAGGGGCAGATTAAAGTGGATTGGAGCTCACAACCAAGTGTTCAGGGTATGGGGGTGTATTTTAATCAGTTCTAATCAGTTGTTCACAGCTGCTACCACCATTCATGGAGAGTGGTGGATACAAATAAATACAGGAGCATGCACACCCTCACAGTCTCCATCACCAGGTTTGTTAAAAAGATTCTAGTTTCTGTCCTAGGTGCCTCTGCTTTGAAAGATGTTAGGTAGTAGGGAATGAGAAAGGGCTATGCCTGAAACCCTTGAAGAATCACTGCTGGTCAGAGAGTAGGCAGGGATAGGTTATATCAAGGCAAAGGTATACTGTAAAAGGTAAAGGACCCCTGGACGGTTAAGTCCAGTCAAAGGCAACTAAGGGTTGCGGCGCTCATCTCACTTTCAGGCCGAGGGAGCTGACATTTGTCCACAGGCAGGCTTCTGGGTCATTTCTGGTGCACCGCAACGAGTGCTGGAGCTCATGGAAATGCCATTTACCTTTCCACCACAGCAGTACCTATTTATCTACTTGCACTGGCATGCTTTCGAACTGCTAGGTTGGCAGTTGCCATATCAGGGATGGGGAGGCTATGACCCTCCTACTAGTCCACAACTCTCATCATCATTGGTAGACCATCCTGTTTTGGGCTGATGAGTCCAACAACATATTGGAGGGATGCATCCCTGAGCTATATAGTGGCTGGCACGTTCTAAAGCAGCTCCTTTTTTTTTTGCACCTTTCTTTTTCAGCCTACTTTTAGCATGGGGTGTCCCATCTTTCCTCGTATGCCTTGCATTTTTGACATTTCATTCTCTCTTGTTTCTGCCTTCCATATTGTGGTGGTAAAGTATGTATGTGCCACCCCTGTCTCTCATGTTAAGCTAGTCCTGGTTCATATGCCATGACTTGTTGCCATGACTGAATTCAGCCCCAATCTGCAGCACCCACAGAACATGACTGAGTTACAATTTCACTGAGCATATTCCTGTACCTACCTGTAAGAGCAGGAACCTCAGAGGGCCCAGTCAAGGATTTGGAGGGGATCTTTTATGTTCTTAGACAGGGCATGTGACTGGAAAAACAGTGAAAGAGGAATGCACATTTGGATATGTCTAATTACTGAGCCAGGCCAGTAATCAACAAGTCTCCTACCCAGGAGGCACTGGACTCGCACAGCTGCTGCTATGAATTAAAGCAAAGAACACTGTGCGCTCCAGCCCATCAAGTGATCTCATACAGAGGAGACGTTGTCACAACCCAGATTACAGCTCTGTGTCTGGGGTTGGGAATGCCAGAAGAGGCAGGGGGAAGTATGCGTACATGTTTAGCAGCCAGCACATCACTCAGCCTTGGAATCGGCCCATGCACATCCCTCTGGAGGCACCTGGCCTAGCCATGCAGGCTTGGACACTGGCTGAACTGTTGACTCACATAAAAGCAGGAGTGTCAGTGTGTGGGAGCAGAAGGAAGTGTATTGCTAGGTGTGAAAGCAGCCAAAAATAGGCCAAAGAGGGGGAAACCTTCCTGATCATTCAAAGTCAACGTAAGAAGGCACGTTGTCAGTAGCTGATCCTTTGCTAACTCCAGCCTAGTGCTGTAGCCATGGTATATGTGTCCATCCCTGTCTCTTTCTCTCTTTGCTAGCCTCTGTGACTCACTCAGAGATATTTTGGACCTCTGCCCTGAATTTCCAGCTTTCATTTACTAAAGTTTGTGTCTGCCTTAGGTGGCCGCAAGAGGCCACTGATTTTAGCAATGATGGTGGGGGGGGGGGCTGTGAAATTGTGCCTGGATAGATGGCACCCCAAACCCTGGTTGGAATGCAAATTGCCCCTCTCACTGGTTATCAAATGGATTATCTGAGATTGATTATCTGAGCGGGATTAATCCTTCATCGATTTAATCTCCACAGATAATAACTGAGGCAGGGTAGCTGCATGCCTTTGTACATATCTCCATGTTTGTGCGCATGTATGTATGAGAGAGTGTGAAATGGCCACATGCACCACTAGCATGTGGGGTCTAGTTAAGAGTGAATGTGGCTGTCAGACCAAAAAATATTAGCCACCTTTGCTATAGCTTTTTAAATTTTATTCACAGACTGATAAGGGGAAATGTTCAGACAAGTAGGCACGCACATTGAGCCTCCCCCACACCTTCCCTGATGGGCTTGTACTGTGCTTTCAAGTTCCTGTGGTGGGCAGGAATCTCAGGGGCCCACAGCATTAGACATTATTGAGAAGAAGGCCCTAAATGTGTAGAGCTATATGTCCTCCAAGTTACTGTGATCCCTGATCAGCAAAGTCTCCCAACCAATGGAGGAGCCATGTACATACAGTGTCCTGACAGCAAGCAGAGTCTACAGATATCAGCAGGTAGCTTAGCCATGCAGGTGGCAGGTAGGGTCAGATGAGTGTTTCAGGACCCTGGGTAGCTTCAAGCAAAGAGCTTGCTCCCCTTCCCAGGCCCTAAAGGACCCCTGACAGTTAAGTCCCATCACGAATGACTCTGGGGTTCTGATGCTCATCTCGCTTTACTGGCTGAGGGAGCCGACGTTTGTCCGCAGACAGTTTTTCCAGGTCATGTGGCTAGCATGACCAAGCCGCTTCTGGTGAAACCAGAGCAGTGCATGGAAACACCGTTTACCTTCCCACCGGAGCGGTACCTATTTATCTACTTGCACTTTTACGTGTTTTCGAACTGCTAGGTTGGCAGGAACTGAGACTGAGCAACGGGAGCTCACCCCATCATAGGGATTCGAACCGCCCACCTTCCGATCGGCAAGCCCTAGGCTCAGTGGTTTAAACCACAGCTCCACCCAGGCTCTACCCCTTCTTGAAGTGGGGAGTCTCAGCGCTCATCCACATGTTTCTGGACACAGACCAAAAAACTACAGACGAAGAACTGAGTGGAGTGCAGGGGGCCTGTGCAGGAAGCCTTAAATACCTTGGGAACAGACCTGAAGGAAGCCTATGTGCTCCATCAGGCCCACCCTCAAAGGGAGCCATGCCTCCAAGCCTGTGTGCTATTGACCAATCTGCAGGCAGGTTTGGATCCACTTCCTGGCTGGTGAGGTGAGCGTTGAGCCTCCTTGCTGGCCAGGCAGCCTGCAGCACCACAGAACCAGATAAAGCTGGCTTACCTTCTGCCCTGCACTCTCTAGGCCCTGGTGTTATCAGCAACTGAGGCCCTTCTTCATGTGCCTCTTCCATGTGAGAGGTCTATAGGGTGGCAACAGGAGAACGGGCCTTTTCTGTGTCCCGTCCCCCCCCCATTTGTGAAATGCTCTCCCCAGGGAGGCTCGCCTGGCATCTTCATTATATATCTTTAGGTGCCAGGCGAAAACTTTTCAACATTCTATGGCTTTTTAAATGTGTTTGTGGGAGGGGGTTTGTTGCTTGGTTTCTGTTTTTGTTTTATTGTTTATTTTGTATTCTCATTTTGTATTTTTCTGTTGTGAACTGCCCTGCGATGAAGGGTGGTATGCAAATTTAATAAACAATAACAATAATAAGGGTGAGGCAGTGGGTTGGCTGCATGCTGTGATGGAAAAGTTAGTTTTTGCTGGGCAGGTTGGTTCACCAAGTGTTTTCTTTTCCATTTTCCCTGCCAGCAAACTGTTAATGAAAGGCAGCTTCTGATTGGCCAGGGTTCCAGGAGGGAGAGTTGAGAAGGAGAGACAGTTTTTAGGTTGGGAGGTAGGGAGTGAGAGTTGGTTCTGGGTAGAAACATCCACTCTGAGGAATATATCAAAAGCTAGAGAAGGGAGTCTCTGAGCTTAGTGTGAAGGATAGTTTGTGGTGTCCTGTAAGAGTAATAGGCCAGGAATTAACTGGGAGGCTGAGGCTGAGGCTGAGCCAGGAGAAGTAGAAGCTGTGAGAAGACAGTCTACTTAGGACTCATTCCAGTCAGGATGGGAAAGATTATTCTACATTGAGAAGACTTCCAAACCAGTTAAGAGGGGTGTGGTGATCCCTTGGGTCTGTTACTTGGAGTACCTCAGGAGTAGGGTTGTCAAAGGGGTGTGTAACTGACAGGAAGTACCACCTTGTTTAAGAAACAAAGTATTAAGCGGCAACAGTTGTGCAACAACTGAGAAAGAGCAGAAGTGAAATAACATTAGAATCTGAAGTATCCTTTGTTTTACCCACTTTGTGTCATAAACTTCCAATGTTTAATAAAATATTTCTTGTTTATTTGATCAAATCCTGCCTAAGACGACAAATTATTAAATTTCCCCTCACACAAGTCCCCCACATGATAATCTGGGGTAGTTTGTAGGAATTCGGATAATTGGTGTTCTGTGAGGTGGGTGCGCTATATTTAAGTGAGGGCGAGCCCAAATGCACCAGGGGGGGAAATGCTGTCACGCCATCGCACATGCAAGCTCTGCACTGCCTGAAATGGCAGCATGGGGTGTGCATGTGCCTGCTGCCTCCCCTTCAGCCACCCTATGGCTGAGGGGGAGGCAGTGGGCAGACTCCTTGGAGGATCTGCGCAGCGTGTCCTGCCCTGGCTCACCCCGCCCTGTTGGTGGCTTGCCCCACCCTTGGGTGCAGGGCACACACCGCCCCAGGTGTCCAAGCAGCTGGCTACACCGCTGCTTAGTTCCCCAAATTATGCACAGCCAACAAGGCATGGCCAATAACAACAAGCCCACGCTGCCCCTTCACACATTAACCAAATGGAATGCCTCTTCTATCTCTACGAAGAAGTCCTTGATTGCCCCCACTCCTTGATTGCCCCCACTCCGGCCTCTGTTTTCTGTAGGCCATTGTTTGAATTTGCATGAACATATTTAGCAGCAGAAATGCTGAGTCATCGAACCACAGTTGTATGATTTGGCTGATGCTAAAGTCTTTATTTCATATCTTTTATTTGTTGCTTGCATTTTAAGAGTGGATGAAGAAACTAGATTTGGTAAGTTCCAGTACTTTGTCTCCTTTTTGCACTTTCAAAAGGGCATGCTGGCTTGGTGCTGTAGAAAGGTAGCAGATAGTTAAATTTGTTGTTTTTAAGATTTGTTTGCTGAGAGGGGAAAGGACAGGTGCTTGTAGGATTTTTATTTATTTATTTTGCCTTAGGTGCCAAAATAACTTGGTTGATCTTGGGTGCAATGCATCTTGACAATTTTTGCAGGTGGTGGTGCAGGGAGAGAGACCCATTTGCTGCCCTATCTCAGACAGCAACATTCATAGAGAATTATTACCCATCTGGCTAGGTTTCCCCAATTTAAAAATATAAAAACATAGTAAAACATCAAACACTAAAAACTTCACAATACAGGGCTGCCTTCAGATAATGCTATGACTACTGATCATGGTGGCTATATATGATGTGATCTGTCTCTGAATAGCAGTTGCTAGGGAGCAACAGTGGTGAAAGAATATTGCCCTTGTGTTTTGCTTGTGGTCTTTCCGTAGGTGTCTGCAGTGGAGGCTAGTTCATTAAGGTGAATGGTTCACTTCCCCACTCACTTCAGTCCACTCACAGCCAATCTTCACTTGCTGACCTCCTTAATTACAACTAGTCCAGAGGTGGCACTGCCTGTCAGAGCCCTCCTTCTTAGACTCTAATGTTGCCCTTGTAGAACTCAGCAGAAAGGAGGATGGGGACAAACCTAGAATTAGCTGGCTCTGCCTGTCATTGCCTCTGCCTCTACCTGTTGTTGGATCTTTCACCCTTCCAGGCCCAATGGGCCCCAGCCACTAATAGGTACCTGATTGACCACTGTGGGGAAACAGGATGCCAAGCAAGACACACCTTCAGTTTGATCTTACCATAGGTATTTAGGCGCCAGCTCTGAACCTACAGAGCACAGTTCTGCCTAAGTCACATGCGATAGGGAGAAAAGTTTATGGAAGGTATATAAATGGACTTTGCTTAAGCATTAGCTCATATGGTATGAGAGTGTCCTTGAGCTTGTTCACAAGCTTTTTCAACAACAGTGATTGGCTCGGTTAAATAGCAGCCCATTAAACCTTTACAGTAAATAAATGCAGTTAATGGTTGTGCTGTAGGTGATTTGCAAATGTAATTTTTAATGCGTTTTCTTCTAAGCTGCCTTGAGGGAGAATATGATTAGAGTAGTAGATCAACTTTAAAATTAATTAGTGAAATAGGTTAAATAATTTTGGGTTTAAAGCAAGATTAAACACTGTCCACAGGGCATTTTAGAGTACACAGGGAAAGGTTACTTGAAGTGGCCAGACAGCAGCTCACTCAAACCTACCTCTTAGAGATGAATGTTAAGGAAAGCAGATAGGATGTGCCCTCTAACAGTTTCCACTTAAGATAGTTAAGAGAGTATAGCATGAATGGACTGTAATTCTAATTTAAGCCCTTAAACCCATAAGTTTCCACTCACCCTTGTGGCCAATAGCACCTTTGGGGGAGGGCGTGATAATGGATGGAGGCTGTGGCATCCTTCGTCTGCACTGTGGCCCTAATCCGAACCCCCCCTCCTCCCACAGCTGCTTTTTGAGAAAGAAGCTCCAAATATGGAGCTCCCATGTCACATCTAGTTTGATACTGCAGACAGGTTTTGGCAGAGCCCAACATAACTGCAGAGGTGATACTTACTCATCTTCTCACCTTTCTCTAGAGGACTTGATTTTCTGTCTCCTACTCCCTCCCCCCCCCCTTGCTTTCAGACTTTTCTCATGACTGGGATGTTTGGGGTTATGCATGGACCTAGAAAGCTAAAATTTGGTTGTCAGGAAGGGGAGTACCCTCTCAGTTCCAGAAGTGGCTAAAGTAGCCTCTCAGAGAAGTGGCTAACTTAACCTGTTGTGGCAAAACCAGAGTATCTACAAATGCAATATAAAACATAGCTAACATAATCTAAAAGTAGTAAAACTAGTCAGCCAGTTAACTTTCCAGGGGTTGCTGGTTGCTGCCTATGGAAATATCTAACTATATCATACTCAGAGAAGACTGAGACTAAAGGAGAAATTTCAGCGGGTTTCTTGAAGCCTAACCATGTCTACTCAGAAGTTGGTCCCATTGAATTCAGTGGGGCTTACTCCCAAGTAAGTGAGGTTAAGATTTCAGCCTTTGAGTGATACAATGCAGGGGAAAGGCCATACCTCAAATTATATCCTCAGCATCTCCACCTAGGGCTGGGAGAGACTCCCTGTCCCTGAAAACCTGGAGACCTGCAACTGGTCTGTAGACATACTGAGATGGACCACTTAGTCAGGCTCAGTATAAAGCCGTTTCCTGTCTTCCTGAAGTCACACGCTCCCAGTTCCTTCTGTTTATTTTGTTTATGCTTTTACTTTGTTTATATTTGATATTTTATTATGTTTAATTTGTATGTTATCTGCTTTATAAATAAACTCAAAGAAAAGCAGAACATAGACATCGCTGTTGCTACTATTCCCCTCTGCCAACACGATGGCCTTGATCCAATTTGGGATCTTTCTGCTGTTGCTTTTTAAGTAAAGAAAATGACTGTTGGGAGATCCTTTCACATATATCTGGCTAGGCTCTCAGGCAGACACTGCAGCAGATAGCAGCCATTTTTCTGGCAATAGTGAGCCTCTTCCAGCTAACTAAGCTTTATTCACCTTGGCAGTCTGGTCTTTTGGAATTACCCAATGTGCCTTTTATGTAAACTTTCCCCAGTCTCCCCCCCCCCCCGTCCCCATGCCCAAGTCACCTATGGCAAGCAGTTTGCCCGCCTGGAGTGCAGCCAGGACATCTGTTCTACAACAGCACGTATATCAATTCCAGAAGTGGTACACACTCAGACAAAGGAGAGAATTTTACATTGTTCGGAGATTATTTACCCTCCAATAGCTGAGCACTCAATACCAAACACCATTATGCTGGGTTGAATGTGAAAGATGAATAGGGTGAGTTTCAGATGATGCCAGCTAATCACAGCTTGGTTTTGAGGGAGGGAGCAGTTGCCCTCTATTTTTTGGTTATGGGGATGGAAAATCAGGGATGAGACATTCAATGCAGGACAAGGTCCCCTTCTCTTAATATTTGCACTGAAGGGATTTTCTCAGCAGGCAGTTTCTCTTTCATTATAGTGCTGCTGTAGGGTTGCCAACTTCCCCACCCCTTTGCCCCTTGCAGAGCTCCTATGCACAAACAGCTGGATGAGAGCTGAAACTTAACAGCTGAAGCTTTTTCCAACACGAAGCTACTAGCGATGGATGGTACAATTCTGAGCTGTTGAATCTCTGCCTGTCATGTAACTATTAAAGGCACATGAGACCTATGGGGGTGGGGGCAGGGGGTGGGGTGGGAAGCTGGCAATCCAATACAGCAAAGGTAGAAGAAGCTGCCCTTCCTAGTAATCTCCTTTCCACAAAAATTTAAGGCACACAGCCACACCCCCTTTTGAATCTAATAATCATATGGACAGAAGTGCCTGGCGTGCTCTGGTCCATGGGGTCACGAAGAGTCGGACACAACTAAACGACTAAACAACAACAACAACAATCATATGGAAAAGTGTCCTAGGCACACTTCCTTGACAGTAGGTTTTATTGACAGCATGTGGGATTTTCTTCCAAGCAATGTATTTATTATTTGGTTGAAAGTTTGATTGGGTTAATAAATCCCTACACCCACCATTTATTTGCAGAATAGTTTCCTTCTTTCTATTTGAGGGTAATTTCAGGGTGTGAGTCAGAAGTGTATTCTGGGATGCCTTTAAACTTTAAAGTGTTGGATATTATTTTATAGGAACATAGGAAATTGCCTTACACCAAGTTTCTAGGTTTTCAGACAAGAGTCTTTTTCCAGTTCTACCTGAAGATGCTGGGGATTGAATCCGCAGAGCATCTTGGCTATGGTGCTGCTCACCCCCACTTTTCATCCTATTGCTTAGCAGCTAAATAGTTTAATCCTTGAAGTGTCACATATCAAATGCCCTAAGCCAGACTGTTTTATTTTTTAAATTATCATGGGACCATAGTTTTGGCTGCCAAGGTCCCACACTGCCAAGGTCCCATGTCTTTGGCTTAAACATCAGCAAATGCAGACACATGACATGGGGCATCAGTAGAGGTGTGTGGGTGAGGGAGGCTGAACCCTTCCCCACTCCATTCCCTACTTGTTATGTCAATAAGGCAGATGTGAGGGGGGAAAAATATGTCTACCCTCATTGTGTCTAATTTGGTTCTGTCTTGTCCTGATGGCCTGTCTTCCCTCCACTCTCTCAGGTGCTCTCTCACAACCTGTACACCGTGCTGTGCATCCCTCATGATCCTGTGGCACTGGAGGAACACTTCAAGGATGATGACGATGGGCCAGTATCAAGTCAAGGGTACATGCCATATCTCAACAAATACATCCTGGACAAGGTAAGCCCATTTCCCCTTGGATCTGTTTGAAGCTCCTTCTGCTTAGATCAGGGATGGAGAACTTAGGGCCCTACAAGTGTCTAGGCGGGAAAGGAACAGTTTTTCTAGTTTCCAGCAGGAGCAACTGTGCACACTGATGATTGGCTGGTGATTTGAGATGTAACAGGAAGAACCATAGCTGTCAACATTTCCTTTTTTTAAAGGAAATTCCCTTATTCCGAATAGGATTCCTCGCAAGAAAAGCGAAAAGTTGACAGCTATGGGAAGAACATAGGAAGCTGTTTTATACCGAGCGGGGCCATTAGTCCATCTAGCTCTATGCTGTCTACACGGACTGGCAGCAGCTCTCCAAAGTCTCAGGCAGGAGTCTTTCCTAACCCTATTTGGAGATGCTGGCGATTGAATTTGGAAACCTTCTTTCTGCTAAGCAGATGGTCTATCATTCAGCTGCAGCTGTGCCTTGTCCACTTCCTACCCCATCCCCAGAGCAGTTTTTCAATTTAAAATCCCCCACTGACTTAGTTTGGCTTTTTTTTTTTAAATGTAACTAAGACACCGAACAATTGTTTAAGTGGATCAACTTACTAGGAGCACTCCTCTGAGTGGGGGGAAGAATGGGTAGAGGGGCAAAAAGGAAGAGGCAGCCCACATTTTACGTGAAAGCTGTGTATGACGTATGAGGCACAAAGGAGGAAGGAAGCAGAAGTGGGATGTCAGCCCTTCCAAGTGTGGTCAGATTTGTGCTACTTGGAGGATTTCCAGTTAATCATAGTTTCTTGAGTATCTCCCAGGCTTTCAAGGAAGGAAGCTGTTAATCCTGATTTTCATATTCATGACCACTTTATATAGAGGGACTGTGAAGCAGTAATAAAGCCCCTTGCATGGAATACTTGGCTTTGGTGGGCTCAGAGCATTTCAGTGTGAATGGAATCCTAGTTAAGGTTGAGAAAACAGGACAGCAAACAGGAGCAGGTTTGCTGCTTCTCTTCTTCTCCCCACAACCCACCATCAAGCCCTGGGGAATGTGCAAATTTGTGTCAATGAGATTCAAATGATTTTTAAAAGTCTGCTGGCAAAAACCCCATCTTAAAGATCTGTTTGGATGCTTGTTAGGAAGAGAGGATTTAAAAATAAGAAACTGGATTCCTAAAGCCTGATATTTCTCTCTGGTTCTCTGTATTTCAAAGGCATCTTTGTTCCTTGAAGGGGAATGTTATGAGCTGTCTTCTCCAGGCTTAGACACATACACACACAGAGAGAGAGATCCATGGCAGCTTCATAGGGTTGTTCCTGCCATGTGGCAAGCTGAGCTAGCTGAGCTTTTTGGATAAGGAGGTGGAGTCCGAGGGTGGCAGAACAAGCAAGGGCCTGCTGCCAGCCATAGAACAACTTGAAGCCTAGACACACCATAGGCCATTTTGCTATGGTGGCAAAAACTGTTCAAAAGTTTCACTGTTTGGATTTGATATCCTGCTTTATCACTACCCGAAGGAGTCTCAAAGCGGCTAACATTCTCCTTTCCCTTCCTCCCCCACAACAAACACGCTGTGAGGTGAGTGAGGCTGAGAGACTTCAGAGAAGTGTAACTAGCCCAAGGTCACCCAGCAGCTGCATGTGGAGGAGCGGAGACGCAAACCCAGTTCCCCAGATTATGAGTCTACCGCTCTTAACCACTACACCACACTGGCTGTTAAACTGCAACCCAGGGGTTGGGAGAACCTGTGGCCTTCCAGGCCTCGTTGTACTACAACTCTCGTCATCCCTGACCAACAACCCTGTTGGCTGCATGTAATGGGGGTTGGAGTTTAACAAAAGCTAGAAGGCCACCAGTTCCCCATTCCTGCTTTAAACAGTATTTGCCATCACAGCAAAGTGGTGGCAGCACTCAGCACTCCGAAGGCCCCCTGTCGGTTTTTCTGGTCCCCCTAATGCCTGATTTTCTGATGAAGGACATTAGCACCCTTCCTCAATTGTGCTACACCATGATGACTGGTTGTGGGAGAGGGGGGCAGGTAGAAAGAAGAGGAGGAGGAGCGGCGAGCATGTGAGCCCTTTTGTTATATACAACTCTTGAGCACAAAACTCTTCCTTGTAAGCCTTCCCCCTCTCATCAGGGGAGATGGGAGTTGTGGTCCAGCAACATCTGCAGGGGCCCATGTTCTACATTCCTGCTGTAAGGGAATTCAGGAGTGCTCAAATTACAGGGGCCCAGCACCCTTGCCTTTTGGGATGACATACTTAAGTTGCAGTGCAAAGCACACCTAGGAGGGAGTACACCCCATTGAGTAGATTTGAGGAAGCCAGTTTAGGATTCCACTGTTGTTTATTGTTTTTAGAAGGCTTTGAGAGGCATACTTTGGTGTAGTCCTGGTGTAATCCCACTCCACATTATTGAGTAGGCCTGACTTGCACTGCAACCACCAGCCCAACAGAATAATCATGCCTCAAGATGGGAATGCAGTCTGAGAATACTCTTTCTGTTAATTTGGATATCTCCTCCAATTAGCAGGAAACGTGCTACCTTCTCCGGTGACTCACCACCCAGCAGCAGCCGTACAGGGAGCAAAAGAAACAGCTCAAGTGTGAAATGATTAAGGAAACAAACTAATGCATATAGAGAATGTGCTGTTTTGAAATAAATGATCTGATTGTCATGTCGCTCTCTATCAGTTGTGAAGACATGCTGTTTTGAGTCAAGCATGGGTTGGGGGGGCGGATTTGCCCTCAGGAAAGCCCTTTTACCCTAGTGTAAAAGGTCACAAATATGCCTACAGAAGATCCAGGTGGTTTGCACTGGCTTCATAGTCAATGCTGGTCCTACTTAGAGTAGACCCATTGAAACTAATGAACTTAAGTCCATTATCTTTAGAGGGTCTACTGTGAGTAGGACTAGCATTGAAAACACCCCTATGTGTGCCCTATGTTTCTCTTGGCATAGCAGGGAATCTCAGATCTTGACACACAATCAGGTTTTGTTTCAGAACCAACAAGTTTCTCATTTCCAACTATCACACAAGCCAGTCTTTGCCAATGCACTCCCAAAATTCTGTGAAATTAAAATTCCAAGGCTTGTTGGTCAGGTTAATGTATATGAATTTGCTAAACACACTCAAACTAGCTTCATTAATTATGAGTAGATGGGCGGGGTATAAACAATAAAATAATAAATTATTATTGTTATTAGAGAATTCTGGATTTTCAAGGTGAATAACTTAGGCTTTGTTTTTCTTTTTCAACAAAGATAAATGGTACAATTTATCAAGTTGGACCCCTGTAATCTGGGCACTTCTGAATTCCCTTACAACCAAGTATACAGAAGACACCCAGAACATATTCCTGACCTGTATCATCTTGTACGTGGATGCTTTTCTTTGCATCTTCTGGATTTTGATGCACTGTCACGATTAGGACACATCAACAGAGTGCTGATTTTGAAAACTGGATGCACTTTACCCTGTGCATCCTGTTTTCTGTAATCTACATGGTCTGGAGGTTTCAGTCCTGATTTGCCCCCCAGACCTAACAGGTGGTGCTTTCTGCATAGTTAGACTTTTGCTTAGTGGCATGTTTGTGACCTGAGGCAAAAAGGTAGCTAGTTTTGCCAAGGAATTTTCTGATAATGCACAAGTGTTCCAACTTGGAAATCTCGACAGCTTTTACATGGATGTAGCCTTAAGACTCTCCCAAATAACAGGCACACTTTGCAGGACTGTAAGATACCAGAAAGGCCTAGTTGGCAATGCTAGGCTTCAGGCTTTAAAACTTAAGGTTTAAATTCAGAGAGAATTTAGACTCTTTTATTTGCAGAACATGGTTTACGTGTCAGCTGTGCATTATGCAGGGAGCTCTGGACTCTTCCGTGCCTTGGATAAAGCACAAGCTTGAGTCATGGGGCATGTGCTGAATTCCTGGCTGGCTGCCACTCGCTGCCCACTCCAAATGATCTGAATGCCAATTTATATGCAGGCAACCCCAGCTACAAATCACTAGGATGATCATAGCTGTTTCATTATCCTTTTGGTCCCCATTAACTAGTGGCAGAACTGGCACATCTGCCTAGTGTTATCTTGGCATGGTAACCTTTTGCTGAATGAAAACTGTGTAACAGTAGTTTAGAGACTAGCTATGGAAGATGGCCAGATAACACACACACACACACACACACACACACACACACACACACACTCCTGTTTAAAGAGCCAGGGAACAATTGTGTATCACTTCCCTTACTACATAGTACTTTTTGAAGCTTGATGCAATTGCACAGGGGAAGCAAATGAAGTGCTGGTGGCTAACAGACTGAATCGGTATTTCCCTAGTTCAAATGTCATCTCTGCCATGAACTCGCTAAGTGGCCTTGGGCAAGCCAGTCTTTCTCAGCCTCAATCTCTCCCAACCACCTTTCTCCTTTGCCATATGGGAGATAATAATATTGATGATTCACAAGCCACTGGTTGGCTACTGTGAGAACAGGATGCTCGCTGAGAGGGTCACTGTCCTGATCCAGCAGACTCTTTTTGTGTCCTCACGCTATCTTAGTCAACGTCATGGTTCCCTTGAACTCTGGGGAATTGTTGCATGTGTTCATCTGAGCTATGACTAGTATCTAAAATTCTTATGAGTAGGTGAAATAGTATGTTGTAATTGAAAATTAACAGAAATGCAGAAGTGTTTCTTTTTTAAAAAAAGAGAACAATGACAAAAGTTAAAAGACTAATTAATCTGTATTATCTGAGTCAATTTACTTGGATGGTTTCTTGTAAATGTGTGGTTTATTCTCCCCATCTGGTTCTAAAAGCCTCTTTTATTCCAGGGGTGGGATTTGGGGGGTGGGGTGGGGGAAAGAGATGGTGGCTGGATTTTCCAAGTACGGTGGTACCTTGGGTTACATACTCCGCTAACCCAGAAATAGTACTTCGGGTTAAGAACTTTGCTTCAGGATGAGAACAGAAATCATGCTCCAGTGGTGCAGCAGCAGAGGGAGACCCCATTAGCTAAAGTGGTGCTTCAGGTTAAGAACAGTTTCAGGTTAAGAACGGACCTCCGGAACGAATTAAGTATTTAACCCGAGGTACCACTGTAGTTCTCTACCATGGCTGGTGCTGGGAGCCACACTACCAAAGGAGGAATATTATTATTAAGGTGCATTAGGATACATCTGCCAGTGCAGTGTTATAAGTTAGGAGAGAGTGCTCAGAAAACAGATGAACTATTTTCTGAATACTCAGCAAGAAAGTTTGTAAATGCCAATACCCCAGCTAAGCAAAAATGAGTTCATCTATTGCTAGTCAGTTAAAGTAACCAGATGCAAAAGGATATTGGACTCTTTTATCACCAACAGTTGTGCAGATAAGGACATTGCAGAAGAAGCAGCTTTTCTCATCTCTTTATGAGAGGGAAATTGCTGGGTCCCTCCCTGACTAGTGTTTTATGGCAGGTGTGTTTTGCAACAAGTTCTTGACACGATAATAGTTAATGGGAGTGGTGAATTTATTCTGTTCTATTAGCTGTTTTTGTGATGCTTCCCCAGTACTACCACATTATTGCTGTCCTGGGGTGCTATAGCAAAACAGGAACAGAAATAAACCAGAACATTCATGGTATCAAAAGTTATGGGGTTTTAGCAGGATGTTACATGAGATGCACTGATTGGAAATGAAGCAGTGTGACACCCCAAAACCTATGTAGCTGAAAACTGTGATGAAAGCAGGACTGCCTCAATATCATCACAAGCATCACAAACATGAATGCCTAAGAGAAAGGGCACATGGAGGGTTCCTAAGCCCAGTGTCTAAATGATATGTCCCATAGAAAGAGCTGAAACCAGGTGCTTTGAGATAATAACTGGCTACCATCAGATGCTAAATATGTATATGCACTCCACTGCCAAAGATTAAACCGTAGGAGAGTAACCTCTGGTCTGAAGGCCATATATATCGCACAACTGAATTTTAGTGGGAGGGGGGAGCCCAGAGGGAGAGAAGGAAGGTGTCGGAGGAAAAAATGGGGAGTGAGCCAAAACAGATGTAGCAATGGAAGGGTGAGGGGAGAAGCCCTTTCTAAATGATCAGTTCAGACCTGGAAAGAGCGACCTGTCTTTCCACTGATAGTCTGTTGGATCGAAAGGAAGAGGTGAAGGGGGGTGCGAGAGAGAAAAGGCTGTAACATAAAGAGAGAGAAATAAGAGGGTGTCTCTGGCCCTACCCATTGCTGGCTTTGACCCTAATCATTGCCAGCATGCATCACCTGACTGGACACCTGAGAGCCAGTGTGGTGTAGTGGTTAGAGAGTGACCTCCTGTTGCTCTGTCCCAGCTTCTGCCAACCTAGCAGTTTCAAAGCATACCAGTGCAAATAGATAAATAGGTACCGCTGTGATGGGAAGGTAAATGGCATTTCCGTGTGCTCTGGTATTCATCACTCCACTCAACCAGTCACTTGATTAGGCCACTGTAATTCTGTTGATACAGCCTAGAATTGCATTAGGTTTGTTGGTTTGCTTGCTGCTGCATCACACTGTTTGCTCCAGAACACTAGAGCTATCACTTACGTTTTGTTTGCAGGTAGAAGAAGGTGCTTTTGTCAAGGAGAGTTTTGATGAGCTTTGCTGGACCTTGACAGCAAAGAAGAATTACAAGCCAAACCGGAATGGGAATAGTGTTGTATCCCATGAAGATGCTTTCAAACTTTGGTGTCTCTTTAACTTCTTATCTGAAGACAAGTACCCTCTTGTTATGGTTCCTGACGAGGTATGATTGCTTTTAAGTAATACTATTTTTTGTTTTGCAGTGCTTTTGATAAGGGATGAGTCACGCTATGTATATTTTGCATCGTTAGGGCTTAGCCATGTGATTATAATCATTGTCTGAAGTGCAATTATATACATGTCTGAGTCTAGCTATCATAGATTTCTGTATACAGGCCTGCAGATCCAAACTATGCTGCTTCTTGCATCATCTGATCGCTGCTCAAGATTCCACCCTGTGTGGCCAAGGGATGAATATGGTGAACAAGAAGATGCCCTTTTCTACATGTTAACATGTTGCATGTCCCTATGCAGCCTGTGAGAGTTTCTGCTTTATAGCCCCTGTTTTGCTCGTGCTTACAAATCTCCTGCACAATATATGATCTGTTATACTCATGCCGATTGTTTTTTGATTGACCCAAAAACAAGCGTTCTTGTATCTGGAACATAGGAAGCTGCCTTATACAGAGTCAAATCATTGGAGCATCAGTATTGTCCACTGACTGCCAATGATTCCCCCAGATTTTGGGTGTGAGTGTCCTGACCCTCACTGCTAGATGAAGAACTGGAACTGCAGACTCTTGTTTCTGCCAAAGGCTTTACTGCAAAAGTCAAAACAATGCAAAGTTACAAGGAGCCACAGAGATACATAGGCATGGCCAGGCACAAGCTAAGATGTTGACCCACAAGCAACATGCCCCCTGGATCTTTCTTATAAAAGGATGGGGCAGGCACAGCAGTTAGTGCAAGCAGCCAAAGTCTCAGGGCTAGGCAAACGAACATGCACTCCTCCATGTTAGGCGTGGGAGGTCTACTTGTGTTAGCACTGGCATCTCCTTGTTCTTGGAAGCACTGTCAGTGCGTGCTCAACATCAGATTTATACTCTGTTGCCTCCTTAAAAGCAGAAGGCTCTGTGCTGACAGGAGGAAACACCTGAATAGCAATATCATATCTCATTGGGGTTGAATTCTCTGTTAAGCCACTTGGCCCCTCCCCTGGATCATTGTTTCCCAGCTCCCCTTCCCCTCCCTGATGTTGGACATCTGGCAGGGATTCCCTGGAATTTCTCCTGTCCCACTGGGACCCTCCCCAGAGTCATCTAACTGCAGCTCCCTGATCTTCTCCTGCTGCTTCTCAGGATCCAACCAGCCCTCCATGACAGCTCCATGGGGCTCCAGCTGGTACTTACCAGCCCTAGTCCTGGATATAGCAGGGACTGAACTTGGGACCTTCTGCCTGGAAATGATGCGCTCTACCACTGATCTATGGCCCTTCCCAAAGTGCTGTATTTCACTTCTGTTTCTCAGTGTCCCCATAGCAATTTCCATCTGCTTCCCTTACATCCATGCTTCTCCTAAAACTGCAGGTGCTTTGGGTTTCATAAATGCTGAATTTGCACAGTTGCACTCATACATGCAATCACACCGGATACATTTTCTTTATTTTTCCACACACACAAATGGGTAGCCTGGAGCTGGCCTCAGGCAGGGTAGGGTGGGAAGATTTTTTGAGGGTGGGGGAATAAGATTCTGTGAGGTGGTTGGATTCTGGGTTAACACTGTGGCTGTGTTTAGCTTCTGCTGGGAGGAGACTAGCCAACATGTGGACAAGGTGTCTACATGAATGCATGCAAAAGGGTAGTGCCACAGACTCAACATTAAAAAACAACAACCCCAAACCAAACAAGCCAGCTTGGAGGCGGAGAGAAACAACGGCCAGGAAATGGGACGGTGTGTGACTTTCATTTAGGCCAGTCAGGCAGAAACATGCATGTCTAATTAATGTCATCCGTCCTTTAGAGCGAGAGTGTAAACCCAGTTCATGTGTGCAATGAGAGGATGCAGGCTGCTCCTCATGCTGCTTTCTGTTGTAGACTGAAAAACTGCAGCTCTGGACACACCCATTCTTAAAACATGTTGAGATACGAATCTGGAACATGTTGGCTCCACCCAAAGGGTTAATTGCAATAAAGAAATGCTGTGCAGTCTAGCAGAGCCGGTAATAACAGCAATAATCTCTAAATTCCACAAGACATGTTGTTGGAGGGAAGGAGATTTCCTTTGCTCCTTAGTACAAAGGCAAAATCTCAGTCAGGTGGTTTGTAAATCTAAAGACCAGAAACTAAACCCTGACTCACATTGGTCCCAAAGCCAATAAAGACCTAGCCAGAAAAGAATCTCATATAGTTTCCAGGAGTTTCCACTGCATCTAGCTCATCAGATGATGTCAGGTGTGATGACAGCCATCAAGCTTTTCTCTCCCCTGTGTCTGACACTCTTTCTCCATCCCCCTTATAGTTCAGCAGAAAAGGCCCTGTGTGCACATGCAGTCATCAGCTACGCTTCCTGTTTCCTACCAAGGCATTTCCTGTCTTGAAAAAGCATGCTGTCTTTCTAACTCCACCAACAGTGGAGTTGAGCATCCGCTAGCGTGCATTTGTTTTTAAAGAATTTGGTGGTTTTGTGTAAGAATCCACAATGGATGAGGATTTTTGATTTTTAAATCTAGCATTGGCATCCGGCTTCTAAATAGTCAAAATAAACAATAAATCCTAGGAGATGCTGCAAACTTCCGTGCATCTATACAGAAGTATATCCCATTGAGTTCTGTGGGACTTCACACCTAGGGAAGTGACTATGAGATTTCAGCCTTCAGGTGTATTTAGATACCTTTTCATACCACAGGTAGTGGCAGCTGTGGCTAATAACTATGGGGACTAGTAGAGTGGAATGCAGGAAGGCCAAAGTAGACAAAGCCAATGACAGGCAAAACCAACTAATTTTACTTTTGTTTCTGTCCATTTCCCTGTTGGAATGCAGGTAATGGAAAACTCACTAGGAATAAACACATTATTGTGCCTGTTTTGGTGGCAGCAGTGGCAGCAAAGAAGCAATACTTCTCTGCCATTCTGCAATTGGGACGTTGTTTTATTCCTTCTGGGAATAAGTTCCATTGAACTGAATGATACTTCTAAATAAGTGGACTTTGAATCTTTCCCCTGGGTACAGTTATTGGAGAATTTTAATGGATAATATGTCACTGTATATTGTTGCCATGTGGAACCACAGAATTCTTGAAGCAAGAACTGACTTGAAGCAATAAGAGTCTATGGAGTGAAATTCCATGGCACAAGAAGGAATTGTATGTGATCCCAAGGGGAATTCAAATTACATCTGATACCTAGAAGTAGAGAACATGGTTAGTTCCTTCTCTGCTGACTTCCCCTGCTTGTTCCAGGTGGAATACCTCCTGAAGAAGATCTGCACAGCCATGAGCATTGAGCTCAACTCTGGGGAGTTAGAAGACTTCTTTTCTCAAGAGCCTCAACAGCAGAGTGGTTTGACAGTCTGGCAGTTTCTTGACTTGGTAAACTCGGGCCGGTTCCTACGAGGAATTGAGCGTGAGGCTATTAGCATGGCTGTTGAAGAAGTCTACCAGGAGATCATTGGAGATGTGCTCAAACAGGTAAAGAGCTGTCCTTGATTAGGAAATCCTTTGCTTGGGTTTGTGGAACTACCTATGAACAGGAAATAATACACGGGGACCCAGCACAGCTTTCTTCCTCTCTAATAAAGTCTGTATTGGCCTGATGGAGACTGCATCTACTGCACATTCTAGTTACCTTTTTGGACAATGATAACAAGAGCATTAAAGGGGTGGGAAATGATCTAATTTGTGGTATTTGAAGTGAGAGGAACAGTAGAACAAGGTAAGGGGGGGGGAGCAACCATCTGGGAAGAGACCAGAGAACCTACACTGATGTTTATTTGTCTTTTCCTATAGAATGGTAACTGCATATGCTAAGGATAATCGGGTAGGCAACTTTTAGGCTTGTATGCATGTTCCATTTTTCTTCTGGGTTCTGCACACCAAGATGTAGTTGCTGTATCTACCAGCTAGCATGGGATTTTGCATGCCAGTCCTTTGGAAGATTTCCCACACTTTGCTAATCCTGATCAGTCCTGATCAGTCAATCAGCCAGTCAGGAATCACAATACCCTTGTGGCCTGTGAGCTGTCAAAAGTGCCAAATCAGCATGCCTGACAGTGGGAAATTCTGGAAGCTTGCTGAGTGTACAGCATTGAGGATATGCCAGCAGCCAATGAGGAAATAGGACACTGTGCTAAGTCCACTGCGCAAAGAGGAAGAAAACAAGTCAGCATTCCTGACACCCACAAGCCACATGGTCCTGTTTGTAATAGTTCAGGCAGATCAAGCTCAAGGTTCATTAAGGTTGATATCTAGCTCATTCAAAGGAAAGGCTCAAGTAGAAAGCCTCCTGCTAGTTGGTGGCAGTTGTTTATTCCACATCAGAAGTAAATTGGCCATGTGGGAAGTTGCCACATAGATGCAACCTCATATAAAGCTAGTGATAAGGTATACCTTTCAGAATATACAATATGCATGTATACACTTACACATACCTGTGTAAGATAAGCTGGAGATCAGTTGACACAATCCATGTTCTAAATTTGCCAGTTTCTTTGGCTCCTTTGTGACACAAATCTGTGCTATGGCTGTAATATAGGTGGAGTCTTGCAAAGATCTTTGGTACAGAGATCTTTGTTTACTCACTCTCTGTTTCTCTGTCCCTTTGGTTGGGAGCAGGGCTATCTATGGAAGAAAGGTCATCTGAGAAGGAACTGGTCTGAACGATGGTTCACCCTAAAGCCCAGTGATCTCTCTTACTATGTGAGTGAGGAACGGAAGGAGAAAAAGGGGAGCATTTCTTTGGACAGAAACTCTTGTGTGGAGGTAATTCGACATACTCTGAAATAAAAGGAACATGATAGGCAGATGCAGTCCTCTCATGAGGCAGCTGGTGACAGTGTGTGGCTTCTCCTCTCCCTCTTCAGCCAATAAAAGTCCAAGATGGTCAATGACAAGTCCAAAATAATTCATAATGCATATTATAAAACACTAAAACAAGCAGTAAACCATAACTATTAACCGTAACATGAGGCAGCAGCTTGAAACATACAGCAAGTTTAAGCAATTACATATATTAAAAATGCCTGGGGGGAATAAATGTTTTTGCCTGGTGCCAAACAAATTGTAATGTAGGTGGCAGGCATACTTCTTTAAGAAGAGGGTTCTGTAACCTGGCATCACCAGCAGGAAAAAGTAAAGCCCTCTCCATTACTGTTTTATTCTGTGTTTCTGATATGGAAGGCACTTTGAGAAGAGCCTCAGCAGAAGATCTCAAAACAAAGGGTGTTATCCAAGATGATCAAGGGTCAGGAAACCAGGCCTTAAGAGGAATGGTTGAGGGAATTGGGTATGTTTAGCCTGGAGAAGCAAAGATTGAGAGGTGTTATGATAGCCATCTTCAAATATCTGAAGGGCTATCACATGGAGGATGGAGTAAGCTTGTTTTCTCCTGCTCTGGAGGGTAGGACTCAAACCAATGGCTTCAAGTTATAAGAAAGGAGATTCCAATGAAACAGCAGAAATAACTTTCTGACAACACGAGCTGTTCAACAGTGGAACAAACTCCCACAAGGGGTGGTGGACTCTCTTTCCTTGGAGGCTGTTAGGTAGAGGTTGGATGACCACCTGTCTTGTATGATCTAGTTGAGATTCCAGCATTGCAGGTGGCTGGACTAGATCACCCTCGGGGTCCTATCCAACTCTATGATTCTGTGATCTCCACTTACACAGCAGAACGTCCTCTTCTCCCTGTGTGCTTCCTGCGCCCTCCCCATATCTGCTCCAGAGGCTTAGGGGATCCCCAGGACGTATTTAATGGGTGTGAGGAAAGAGGAGAGAAAGGGGAAGGTTCCACTGAACAGCCGGAAGTCCTTGGTCTGGTGGAAGCAGTTGGATGAGCGCTGTCCATACTGAGAAGGCCTTCCCCCAAATATTTAAGACCTTCCCCCAAAAGGAGAAATAAGAAGGAAATTACTATATTGCTGACAGCCAAGTATGGGGAAAACAATGTAGAATCAGTAGTGCCATCGTGGCACAAAGTCCAGGTCCTCACTTGACAAAATGAATACGAGAGCCTCCAAATGCAGCAGGACTTGTTTATCACACTTTGACATGAATTTTAGTGCACATTAATGTCTAAAAATGCGCCTCCCCCACATAAGTCCATTAAGACCATAGGGCAGTATCCAGTGAAATCAAGGACTTATGGCTGCACAATTGAACTTCCTCTCCTCTCTGCACCCCCTAAATATGTTCTTGGTTCCCCCAACCCTCCATAGCAGATTTGGGGAGGGTGTTTGGGGAGAGGACATTCTGTTGCATGAATAAAAATCCTTGTGGTGATGGAGCTATTTTGTTGGATACCACCCAGAGTCTAAAATTACCTATTGCACCACTGAGAGGAATTGAGGAGACAAGCCATGCTGTGCCTGTTAATAGTGAGGACAGGGGACGGATGGACTGGATCCAGTCCAGAACTGGCCCGCCCTCCATGGCCCACTTTTGACAGGTGGGGAAGGCCGCCATACCTATCAATTGCCTGACTCTTCCTTTGCAGCCCCAGCTCATACTGTATGGGAAGATTTGCAGCCATGGATTGAAGTCAAGCCAAGGCTGTAAAGATAGTTGCTGAAAGTAGGGCTTGCAATCAGCACTGGGTGTAAATTCAGTGCTGACTGTTAGCTCCACTTTCAGCAAGGAGTGGAAGTCAGCAGGGTTGCAGCGTCTCCCAGGCTGGGTTGCAGAGCCTTGATGGGGATGTTGTTTTGTGGTTGGGAAAGGCAGGGGTGGCCATCCTTGGCTTGAGGCATTTCAAGCCTTGGCAGTGTTCTAGGTGGGCTTGTGGCTGAAGGGAGGTGTCAACTGTTCCTCCTTTATTCAAAGATCTTGCCCGACAAGGATGGGAAACGGTGTATGTTCTGTGTGAAAACACCTTCTCGGACGTATGAAATGAGCGCCTCGGATACCAGGCAAAGGCAGGAGTGGACGCTTGGTGAGTACTGTGGCTCTTCTCTCCTGCACCTTTGGAGATTTGCTGAAATTAAGATATGAAACTGAAAGTAGCAAGAGCCTCTGGCCCTTTAGGTAGCCTTCATTCATGGATTGACTTTCTCCCCGTATGACTTGAACTGCCCAAGCTAAAGTAACTCACATGGCCAACATTTTTTGAAAACATAAAAACACATGATTCTGGATTGAAAGCCAGTCTTGTGTAACTATTTGGGATTTCAGTGCAGATTATTTTAATATTGTCTTCTGCGAGAATCTTGGCCTCCTAGTAGTAGCTAAATAATATTGAGTGTTAGAAATAGGAGACAAGATAATATGGAACCACAAGGTCTTGCCAGTCTGACACTTCTGTGTGTGTGTGTGTGTGTGTGTGTGTGTGTGTGTGTGTAGAGTTCTTCGTTTGCATACCACAAAACTTTTATGAATTTGCAGTATGAAAAGGAAGTTTGGTTTTGCTTCCTGTTGAATAGCATCAGACAAGAAAGCAGATATCCCAAAACTCTGGGGGTCATGGGTGCTGAATGTTGCAACTCTTCCTTATTTCATTTCTCTAACGTATTTTTATGTTGCCCATCATCAAAATCAATTGCAGGGAAGTTTTAAAAAAATTAGAAGTGCAATTCATGAAAACAATGAAAATGATTAATCAGACAAGCAGATAATGGAACAGTTCAATGAGGTAAAAAGCCTGGGCAGCTAAGGTGGCTTATGTTTATGCTACGTTGCTTCCAGGTGAGCCTCCTTGGAGAGGATGTCCCCATGACAGGGGTGCTAAATCCCCTCTCTTTCTTTACCTGCCTCACTTTTGAAAAGGGTGAGGCTTTAGAGAAGAGCCTCACAGGAGATGGTCTAAGGCATTGGTGGGCCACATCCCTTTGAGGTAACCTTCCAGGGGCTACATGCCAGTGGTGGGTGGAGCCAGAGGCAAAGGTGGGAGGAGCAATTAATGTAAATCTTACCTCTGTGCACTAGGCTTTGTTTCTACATGCACTCACCTCTCCTCCATCCATGGGAGCAAGAGACATTATCAGAATTCAAGGTCACATTCCAGCCAGGCAAAACCAAGAAGTAGGGCCAGTAAAGGGTGTGGCCTAGGAAGATCCCTGAGCACTAGATATAAAGACATCAAGATCCATATTTGGACCCTGGACCTGAGTTTCCCTGACCCTAAGGGATAGAGAAGTGGTTGTGAGTCAAGCGGCTCTTTATAGTCGCTAGCCAAGGCAGCCCCTATGTCCCCTTCTGACATCTCTGGCCCTTCCTCCCCTGGCAGCCATCCAGATGGCAATCCGCCTCCAGGCCGAGGGCAAGAAGTCTCTGCACAAGGACTTGAAGCAGAAGCGGCGGGAACAGCGGGAGCAGCGAGAGCGGAAGAAGGCTGCCAAGGAGGAGGAGATGCAGCGCCTGAAGCAGCTGCAGGAGGAGAAAGAGCGCAAGCTGCAGGAGCTGGAGCTGCTGAAGGAGGCCCAGCGCCAAGCTGAGCTCTTGCTCCACGAGGAGGAGGAGCGGCGCCAGCAGCAGCATGAGGAAATGCAGAGGACGCTGGAGATACAGTTGCAGGAAGCTGAGAAGGTGGGTTCAAGGAGAAGGGCAAGGGGGCTCCCACATCCACAGCCTGCCTGGTAGACAAGATCAGCCAACAAAGATACGAATCCCTCCTTGGCATCTTTGGTGGGTCAGTCAGCTTGCCAACAATACCCAGGAGGGGTTAGGAATGCCGTGGAATTTTTAGAGGCTTGTTCAGTGCTCTAGCTTGTGCAATAGGTCTCCTTGGGACCTTCAGCCTAGACTGGCTAGGCAAGGAAGCTGGACGAGGAGGGAGCACAACCTTTTGAGAAGCATGAAGTGATGGAAGGCCTGCTTTCTCTTGCCTTAAGATTAGCAGCTCACATGCCTAAGCACTGCACTATGGTTTTGCTGTGTGGTGCTATCCAGATGTTCCAAGTAGTGCAGAATACAGTGGCTATACACTACTGATGGAGGTGTAAGACCAACAGAATGTGACATCTCTGCAAAAATATCTGCATTGGCTGCCCATGTGCTACTCTGCCAGGTTCAGGGTTCTTGTAATAATATGCAAAACTCCTGAAGCCAAGCTGGTGCCAAATGTATTGCTCTGCTTTACTGTGGTCCACATCAGCAAGGCCGAGAGGGGGGTCTTGTGTGGGCAGCCCAGGACCTCCATACACGCTGCCTAGACTTGTGCCCCGGGGAGATCACCAGAGGCACACTCCATTGTCTGTCAAGTCAGACGGATGCCAATAACAAGCTTATATAGTTGTTAACTGCTGATATTAATCGAATAGCTTGTTATAAATAGGGGCCTGCTGTATACTAGAAACTGTAATGTCACCTTGTTTTCATGGCATGCAGATTACTTATTATTTGTTGCATAATTGTGGCACATCTAATGCAAGCAAGCAAGCAAGCTGTAAAATGAGGCAACATGCATCAAGTATTACTCAGGCTCTGTGCAACAAAGAACTGTGTCCGAAAAATATTTTTCTTGCTTCAAGTGGAATTCTGTGCAGTCACTACCCAGCTTCAGAGTGACAGACATATTCCATAGTGCAAAACATCCAGCTCGGCATTGTTATATTCATCATGGCATCATTTAATAGCCACCAAGGCAAATAGGCAGAAATCTCCTATAGGGGAGGTCATGGACCTCTCTTAACATTCCAATAAGTGTTACCTCCCCCCCACCCCACCCCCACAAAAAAAGAATTCCAATCTGAGGCCCACACCCCACTGAGCCACTCACTTTTGCTTCTTTCTACGCTGCTAATTATTGCATGCCTGTCTTCGTACATCCACAAATCTGTACTGGAAATGACAAAAGCCATACCAGTCTGCACCAACGGCTGAGTTGTAGGCTGCGTTTAGGTAGCTGATTCTGCCCCCTGCTGTTGGGCTGTGTACTCTACATACTAACCGCATGGTATTATTATACCTGCAGGCTCGTGCTAACATGCAGGCTGAGATGGTACTGAAGGAGGCAGAGGCAGAACGTCAGCGCAAGCGCATCACAGAACTGGAGGAGATGCAGCAACGACTCCAAGATGCTCTGCACCAGGAGGTTAAAGCTCGTCAGGATGAAGAGGCCGTGAGATATGCACAGGCCCGGTATGGATAATTAATGCTCAGCTTCCTTCAACTAGCTCTGGATATAATGTCCTTTGAAATAATTGTGAGATCCTTCAATGATGGTGGACTCATGTACTCCCTTGCCATCTACCTCTCTGGAAGAACTGGGAGCAATTCCAGGGCTGAGGCTTGCAGTTTGCTGTAACTATAATTTTGCAGGACACTACTATTTATGAGTGTAATTTTTCCAAGAAAAACTGAAGCCCCTTCAGGTGTTTTCATTTCACTTTATACACCTCTTACTGGGGGAAATCTGGAATTGGTATAGCTGATCTGTGCTAGTATCAACACAAATGTCCTCTACTGCACCATTTGCTATTATTATATTATATTATATTATATTATATTATATTATATTATATTATATTATATTATTAATTATATTATATTCCCATGCCATCAATGTATGTATACTTTACAAAGTATAAGACAATGGTTCCTGCACCAAGGAGCCTACAACAGAGGACGAGAAAGGAAATGGAGGCAGGGGTAAACAGAGAGGATATGCATCTATTTCAGCTGCATGTACTTTGGCTGAATTGCAGTGGGGTATAGATGAAGAAAAAGTATTAATAGAAAAGAGAGTTTTGAGGAGGGGTTTGAAGGAAGAGGGGTGACATGACATCTCTGAAGTCTTCTAGGAGGCAGTTAGCTGAAAGCAAAAAGAAGATTAAGAGAAACAGTGGAGTATTTTGAGGGAGCAGGAAACCGTCAGACAACAGGGCGGAGGTGCAAAGGTCATGGACAGGGACACATCAGAATAAGAGCAGAGAGATAAAATGGAGACTGGGCCTTGGAGGACTCTAAAAGAAAGGGCAGGGGATTTGTGCTGGATCTGGGAACAGACAGAAGGCAGCATAGGGATTTAAAGGGGGGCGTTGCATTGTCAGAGTGACAACAGAAGTGAATGAGTTTGACGACACAGTTCTGAATAGAGGTCAAGGTGAGACAGTGGAAAACTACACACGAGAGGATTGCACTAGGGCATTTGCTAAGGGGGTAGAGAGGAAGTTACAGTAGTTGATGGTGGACCGAATCTTGAGATCAAAAGAAAAAGGAGAGACATAGGTAAAGCCCCAGGCTTTGCAGAGATTTGAGATGGGACAAAACATTTCCCAGAAAACTCTTTCCCCAATATCTTCACCGTGTCCTAAGCAAGGATTCCCAGAATGGAGGCAGTTGCACACACTTCTTGCAAATCATACTGTTTTCCTTCACAGTTACATGGACTCTCCCTGTGTGTACTGGAACTGACCAGAGGCTTAAACAAGAAAATTTCTCATAGGCAGGGTTTGTGCTATAATTAGGCCAACTAGGCAGCTGCCTAGGGCACTGACCTCAGAAATGCACCGTACTGATCTTTGAGGGGCACAGATTGGTTTTTATTCTAACCTATACCTTTCTGATAATATATGACTTTTAGATTTTGAAAACAGTTTTTCAGAAATCAAACTTACAAGAACTTACATACGCTCAGCAGTGTTGCAAAAGAGACATACGGCTTGACAACTATATCCATTGAACATGCCCAAGTATCAGCACTTGACCTGAAGGAATTGGTGACAGCATTTGCAAAGGAAAAGGCGTGCAAAGTGAGATTTTGATGTGCCTGAAACCAAAACTTTTAAGAGACTTAAATTTTAACATCGCAGATGACAATATTATTCAAAATGATTTGTGTGCTAAACCATTTTCTTGTTTATTTGGGAAGGAAATTCAAAAACTGTTATATTACTTATTCTAGCAATTCAAAGTAAATTTAGCAGTTTCAAGCCTTGGGCTTTTCATTTTTTTCTACAAGACATCTGTTTTTGAAAATTGAAGTTATTTTTTTATTTTTTATTTTGCTGGGGAGTGGAAGTAGTTAGCCTGGCTTACAGGGCAACAAAATTGCCCGGCACCAGCATTGCTCATAGAGTGAAATGTAACTGACATCTTTTGCAATTTTGTTAGGTTGCTGAATGAAGAGGAGGAGAAATTGAAGCAGCTGATGAAGCTGAAGGAGGAGCAGGAGGAGTACATCATCAGAACCCAGCATGAAAAGCTGATCCTCAAGCAAGAGACGGAAAACAAGAGCAAGTTTCTGGAAGAGGCCCAACAGCAGCTGGAGGAAGTGAGAGTCAATAGAGAAAAGGTGGACCAGGATGTCATGGTGAGTGATGGAGCTGTCTCTGCTTCCCATTCTCTCTAGGAGAGTGTTACCGCCACAGAAACATCTTACTTAGCCACTGTCATTCCCACCTCCCCACTTGCTACTGCTCAAGATGGCAAGGTACAAACTACATGCTTAAAACAGTAACTGATTATAGCATTTGCATGGTGCAAAACTGGATCGTGCAATTCAAAAAGGGCTCAAGTTGCCTCTTTATGTAGTCTCCTTCCCAAAGCAAGACAATCTCTTCCCTGCTTCTTCCACACACAGACACACTTATTTACTGTTAGATCAAACTATCAAATCTGGGCCAAAGTAAATCACTAGCAGAAAACAGGTATGGTACACCTGTGAGAGAGAGCTCCAGAGATTTAGTTCCAGATGATGTACACCCTGTGAAATGCATCCCAGTACCTGTGGTGCCTTAAAAAGGAGACACTGTAGTTGTACTCCCTTGGACCAAGTTGGTGGACTCTACTTCATTAGAGGTTTTTAAGCAGAGTTTGGTTGTCATGGATGTTTTAGTTGTGATTACCCTCTGAATCCCTTCCAGTTCTTCAATTCTGTTTCTATGAAGCTAGCATTTTTTATAGTTATCAGCACTTCTCTGAAAATATTAGGTGACCAAATCTGCAGTCATATAGCAACTTAAAAAACAATAACCCCAAAGCAACTTACTGTGATTTATCATCAATTTCCCACCTGTTGCCTTTTGAGAGAGATTTTGGAATGAAAGATTATTCCTAAGTGCACTTGGCATAATGTTGGGATAATTGCACTTAAAGTACAGGATAGTAACCACATTTTGTATGAACAGTCCCCCTGGAAGGGCCCACTGCTCCTGGTTTTGTGCTGTCTTTACTGTATGCTTTGCTAATTATGTTAGAATGTTTGGGCTAGCAATGAAGAACATGGGAACTGCACTGTGTCCCATTAGTGCAAAGGATTTCCTCTCGTGCAATGTAATAATAATAATAATAATAATAATAATAATAATAATAATAATAATAATTTATTACTTATATCCCACCCATCTGGCTGGGCCTCCCCAGCCACTCTGGGCGGCTTCCAACAGAATATTAAAAATGTGATAAAAACATCAAACATTAAAACAGGGCTGCCTTCAGATGTCTTCTAAAAATCAGATAGTTTTTTATTTCCTTGACATCTGATGGGAGGACGTTCCACAGGGCGGGCACCATTACCAAGAAGGCCCTCTGCCTGGTTCCCTGTAACCTCACTTCTTGCAGTGAGGGAACCGCCAGAAGGCCTTTGGCGCTGGACCTCAGTGTCCGGGCAGAATGATAAATCTGTTCTAGGGGTTCCCCCAACTCTCTGGGGCAGATTTGGGAGGGTGTGGGGTGCACATGGGGAGTGGGAAAGTCCTGTTGCACAAGTTGAATTCCTTGCACTGACAGGATGCAGTAGTTGAATACCAGCCAGAGTTTTTATTGTAATTTGTACTTTATATTTTATCGCTTCTTTAGACTGCCCTGAGAACTTGGTTGGATAGGTTGTATATGAAGATAAGTATATACATTATTGTTAATTTGTGATGTTGCTTGATTGATTAGTGCTTTTTTCCTGTTTCATTGCAGTTGGCCCAGCGGAAGCTTCAACAGGCCAGCACCAATGTAAAGCATTGGAATGTTCAGATGAATCGACTGATGCACCCCATTGCACCAGGAGGTAAGTGACCGCATAAAGTATTTGCATTTGGAGCAAATACACAGCTAAATCTGATAACTGCAGCCAATTGACCCACTGCTTCAAACTTGCACACAGCTGTATCTGGTAGTTGTTTGCTTACCAGGGAATAATCTTGCATTGCAGAAAGTAATACCGGCGATTCTTTTTGATCTTCCTCCTAACTGTGCACAGAGGTCAGATCCCTCCAGGGTTTATGAGCCATGTTGTTGTTCTAAAGATCCTTTGTGCTCTTATACAAATAAAAATGTCCTTGTTTGGAACATTCTGCCTTGTTTGTTTGTTCAGTGGTACCTCGGAACTCAAACGTAATCCATTCCGGAAAAACATTCATGTTCCAAAAAGTTCGAGTTCCGAGGTGTGGCTTCCGATTGGCTGACAGCTAGGTTTTTTCACAGCAGAAGCCGCATCAGACATTCGTTTTTCTAGGAACGTTCGAAAACCGGAGCACTTACTTCTGAGCCGAAAGGTTCGAGAACGGAGCCATCGAGTTCCGAGCTGCCACTGTATCCCGTTCTGTTATTTACTGTGACTGCTAGGTTCCTCTGGAGACTAGCAGATTTAATTTGAACACACACATTCTTGCATGCGAATTCTTGAAGGTGCTTTGTTGCAACGATAGTGATGAGTTTATGCATGGCAATACTCTATTGTTGCTTCTAAGTGCTTTTGTTATCTCTTTCTAGAGAAACGTACAGTGGCGAGTGGAGGGTTCCCTGGTTTCAATCCCGCACTCCTGTCCAGGAGAGATTCCTCCCTCAAACTAAAGCAGAATCTGGAAAAGAAGAAATCTGATGCTATGAAGAATGGCAGCAAGGAAAACTTAAATGGGGAGATGGAGAAGCAGCTGCAGGCACCTGATAAAGATAATCCTAGCTCAGAAACCCTCTGAGTAGCTGCAGAAGCCAGGCCAACCCACTTGTTGAAATTTTGGGGCCGGGACGTAAACATCATGGCAGTTTAACAGTAACTATAGTATATACATATGAGCACTGGACAGATGTAAAGATTGTATAGGGAAGTATGATAAGAATTCTACTTTGTTAAGCCATGGGCTATGCTGGCAACTTGTTTAATATGCAAAAGCAGCACCTGATGTATATAAAATGGACAAACCAGAAGTTTCCTTATCCAAAATGCAGGAGTATGGTTCTTTGGGATTACAGTTCCCTCGAAGGTACACTTTATTTGGCCTCTGCAGAAGATGAAAGATCCTCATCACACTCTCATACTGGCATGAGGAATTTCAAACTGCTGTTGTTGCTGATAACTGCTGTAATGTGCCAAGATGTCTCATTCTTTTTAAAAACATTTTTTTTTTAATGGTAAAATATATATTGTGCTCCATTGTGGTTTGCAATATGTTGTTATAAACAGTCTGGGTCCTGCTTCTTTGGGACAATATTGGTTAATTTTCCACGTCTTTAATTAATTATTATTATTATTTGGCAGCTGAAGATACAGATATGGCCCAAGTTTATATAATGAATTCTGAAAATGTTACGTTTCTAACTTTTGAAACCAATGTGCAAGCCTTGTCAAAGAGTTGTTGAGAACAAACAAGTTGATGCTCAGTTTCCCTGAATCGCTGTGCAATGTAGACTATGAGTTTTAAATGAAATTTCTTTGTTTTTTGTTATCAAGCAAGCATTGTGAAAGATATATAGAGGGGGAAGGGCACTGGAGGAACTAGCACAGTTCTTTCGGGGGGGTGCTGCTGTGAGTTGTGTCATTCTGATTATGTTACAGGAATACGGCTGGTGTCCTAAGGAGAGTGTCTTATAAAAGCAACTGTAAATAGAATTTCCTGGTGCACAGTTGCGGGAAGGAAATGGAGAGGGGGAGAGAAGGGCTTGTGGAAGACGCAGAGGGAGAGTGAAGGAGAATGATACTGTGCTCCAGGGCAGCAAAAAATAATTCTAACTGAAAAACAGTAGTATTTTCAAAAGTGATCAAAGTGGGTGACTGAGTTTTCTCCATAACATGACATAGGGCTCATCCAGTCTTCCGCTTGTGGTGCCACTTTCCCCTGGGAGAACCCGATTTTTACTGCTGAATCAGAGGAAATGCCAATCAAGTTTTCTGTGGATTGACATTTGCTCTGATTCAGCGAGCGGGTTTCCCTGGGGAAAGCAGCGGGGCAAACAGAAAACCACTCTGCCCCATGCTCAGAAAGCAAGTGGCAAGTGGGAAACTGCTCAGATTCCTGTTTTTCTAGATGTGGGAGAAGTGGAAGTGTTAACCTAACCATAGAAACAAGTCCCACTGGATGCAGTGAGACTCTGCACTAAGTGCGCTTAGGCTGGCAGTCTAGGAGTCTGAAAGTTAACAATAGTTTCTCAGTTTCAAATGGTAAAAGAGAGCCACTGTAGCCTGCGGTATGCCCCCTCAATTCTTTTGTTCCATTTATCATCCATGACAAACAAGTTCTGCAGGGTTTTGAAGCACTATGGAAAGTTAGTAAAACCTGTTTGGCCACGGGTGGTAGCATGCCTACAACATGAGCAGTGATGGTTCTGACATATCTCCTTCAACCCTTTGGGAAACAGCTGCCAGGGTCTGGTCTCAATAAAAACAATCTATAATCTTTTCTACCAGTAGACAAATCAATATTGGGGAGAGGAATTCCAGCCTAGCCTTCTTCTCCCTGATAAGCTAGTTTTAGGTGTGCATAGATTGCCCCCCACCACAACCCCAGCAGCATTGATTCATGCTATTTCCCAACTGTAGTGGGAATGGGCAGGTGTTTTTTTTTTATGTCTACTGATTGTGTAAACTAGCTCATACATACGTGTTAATAAGGCATGAACAAGCAAAATGCACATACTGGGAGGTATTCGGCTGAGTTTTACTCAGCATAGAACCATTGAAATTAATGAAATTTATTAATATCATGAAATTTTATTGCTTAAAAACAAAACATCAGCAATCCCAGACCAGAGCCAAAGTGTAAGTAAATGTGTGATTAATTAATGATGAAACAAATAATCCTTCCTGAAATCAATGACTAAGTTAGATCCATTAATTTCAGTTGTCTCCTCCTTTGTTAAGTACCACTCACTGCCCTTGATACACAGTTTCTCAAATCTCTCCTGCTGTAGTATGAATTCATGAGGATGTGAATTTACTCAGAAGGCGATAGCAGTTAGAGCTGTATTCATCCTAGGTGAACGTACCGTCACCACAATGATTTCTTCCTACACAGTGAAGTGTTCTCCCGTTTCTTTCCTTTGTGCACCCCCAGCAGTTCCTCCAACCCTCCAGAGCATATTTGAAGATGGCTCAAGGAGAGGATGGGGAAAATATCACTGTGCTGGCACTTTCCCTTCAACTGGTGCAAGAATTTATTTGACTATCACCCTTATCTTTGGCAGAACTTACAAAGTGGTGTGTGTATAAGAGAGACAGCAGGGAGGGGGGCTACAATCAGTCATTTTTTCTTCATAGCAGGTGATAAAACTGCAAACTGACAGCTAGTTCATGGGATTTAGCTATGTCCATATAGAGCAGGATTGTCTGCTCTGACTGGTAGCATCTCTCCAGAGTCCCAAGCCTTTCCCATCACCTTCTACTACTTGGTCCTTTTTTCTTTTCTATATTTACAAGAGTTGCCAGGGCTTGAATCAGGGACCTTAAGCACTTCATAATAACATTTTTTCTCTCTCATCACAGAGATATAGACTACCACATTGGCCAATGAGGGCAGAAATTGCTGTTTTGCATCTCCTTGCTTTTGGGCAATTAAACATTTCTCATGCCTTAATAGTTCAGCAATGAGATTTCCTAGAGGGCCCTCTTTATCCCTCAAAGTAGCCTAAGCAAGTTCAGCTGCCACATTTGCCGTTGCCTCCACATCCTTCTGTTGCCCCTGGATATATGTATACACCATACACTTAAAGTATGCGACTTACTTGAAATAATTCTATGATCCTACAAATTGTAGTTTAAGGGCGTTGCATCTGGGGAGGAGGTGAACTACAGTTTCCATGATTCATGTAGGAAACAGCCACTATAGATGTATTTTGTTTGGACTTACTTTATCTCTTCTCAAGAAATGAAGCTGAACTTGCTTTCTACCTCATTACAGGTGGGAGCTACAATTGGCCTTATAAAACCACATTTCTTATTTTCAGCTAAAACAACACTGAGCAAAGCTGTTTCTGGTCTCTTCATTTCTGGTCCTGCTATGCTGACATCAGAAAAGAAACTCCTTGCATCAGCTTTTTTCCTGAGTGCTTCCTCTGCTGAAACACCACACACCTGCTTCTCCTGTTACTGCTTATCTAGATGATCAGTAAAAGCATGCTTGAAGGAGAGAACACTAAAGCATGATCCCTAGTTCACATATGATAGATGGTGGTGGGTGCAGGGAATAGCCACACTGTTGCTTGCTCCCTTTCTTGGGTTTTTATTTTTTAAGCTATCCTGGTAGTTGTGTACTTTTGCATAACAGAGACCACACAGGTTGGAAAACTTAAATGTACATATATATTGTTAAATGTGAAAGGTTTGCGGAATGAAACAATACTGGGGGAAAGTTGGTAACAGGTCGCCAAATGGTACAGGCATGCAAAGTACCACTTTCTGAAGCTGGGCAGCTGAATTCCTAACTTGAAAGGAGATATCTGGTACCTTCTGTAACAGATTTTCAAGGCCAGAGCCACTTTCATCTTACAGCAGGCTGCTGCCTAGATCCCCACAATCAATTATATATTCTATTACAGTGGTACCTCGGGTTAAGTACTTAATTTGTTCCGGAGGTCCGTTCTTAACCTGAAACTGCTCTTAACCTGAAGCACCACTTTAGCTAATGGGGCCTCCTGCTGCTGCCGCGGCGCCGGAGCACGATTTCTGTTCTCATCCTGAAGCAAAGTTCTTAACCCGAGGTATTAATTCTGGGTTAGCGGAGTCTGTAACCTGAAGCGTATGTAACCTGAAGCGTATGTAACCCGAGGTACCACTGTACATATTTTGGAAAGTTGTTTGTCTGTTTGGACACCTCTTAAGATATCATAACTAAATTTTGCATGGTTCCTGAGATCAAGGAGCAGGTTTTTGTCCATGTTTGGATACAGTTAGATGCTGTTATGATGGACTGAAATTTTGAAATTGCACTGTCAGTGATTTTAACCACTGATTTCAAAACACCACTGATTTGGGTGAGGGGAGCAGTGTTCTTAGAATTCCCGAGCAACACCAGGTACAAGGCTGCTAGTTTGAGAAAGACAGAAGAAAACTGAATGTGGTAAAAGTTTTTAAGGACCTGCATTTTCTTAGCTGGATTTTCCTTCCTTCCTTTGTGTGTGTGATAAAAGTGGAGAAACTTAGAAGGTATTTTGGAGGTGTTCTAGTCCAGTGCCCTGCTCAGTGCTGGGTGCCTCAGTTGTCAAAGGCCAAGGCAAGAATCTTAAGAGTTGGAAGGGACCCTGAGGATCATCTAGTCCCTGCAATGCAGGAATATGCAACTGTAACATAAGTGGATCAAAACTGTGACCTTGACATTATCAGCACCTTGCTCTATCCATGCAACAACAGGAGCCCTGATAAATGATCATGCAGTCTATACTCAAGTTCATCTAGTGAAGGTGAGTCCACCAAGCCCATCTGTTTCACTGCCAGACAGCTCCTACTGTTAAGACATTTCTCCTAATGACTTGCCGAAAGCTGCCTCTTTGCAATTTTGGTCCATTAGTTCTACCCTATCCTCTGGAACATCAGAGAACACGTTTGCTCTTTCCACTGTGTGACAGCCTTTTGGATATTTGAAATCAACTCTCATGTCTCTGCTTAATTTTCTCCAGACTAAACATACTCAGTTCCATACCTGCACACTGAGAACAACTCTTATGCCACAGTAAATCTGTAAGTCTTTAGTGTGCCATAAAACTCTTTTGTGTGTTTGCTGTAGCCTGCCTTATCCTCTGGAACAATTCAAGGTGTGGCTGATGATCAAACTGTTCCTTTCTGGCTTTCTGCCCTGCAGAAAAGGTAGCCAGAAATCAGTGTGTGGGAGAAAGTGGAAGAAATATTTTTCTTCCTTCCATGCCCCGTTCTCTGCCTTTCCACCATCTACAATGGTTCTGATCCTTGACAAGCTTGCTTAGCTTCCCAGTAGTATTCAGAATGGTAAAGTCAAAGAAGAGAGGCAGGCAGGAGAGTAACAGTTAACTTACACTTGGCTACCACTTCAAAGTCTGGAGACAATAAAGGGCTAAGGAGTAGTCAAGTATACCTTAGCAGGACACTTGATAGTGCAGAAGTGGAGCATTGAGGTGTAGGGCCTAGGAAGAGATGAGTGAGTCTCCTGGGGCAGAGCAATCCATAGGGGGGGGGGGTACCATGGCTGAGAAGGCATGCTCACTACTCACAGCTCACCTAAATTCATAGGGAAGGGCATGTGGTGAAGGATACTGTACCAGGGTGACTTTACCTGTGGAGGCCAATAGTAAAATTTTAATTTGCTTATATATGCTGTTCCCCACTTCCCAACACTGAAATAAGTCCAGGGCAGGGGCAGTTGTACATAACTTCCTTTGAATGAGAGGGTACACCAGAGACTTCAAAGTGCCTTTGTAATATTTGTATTTAAAAATATAAAAGCAGAACCTATTATAATTAGGCTTCTAAAAAGCAGAACCACAACTGCTAATCCTGTTTCACATTTTTAAAGAGCAACTGCACCCCAAGGATATAGCCAGCTCCAGCTATAAAAACTTCCATCTCTGCCTCCCAAGTCTGCAAACTGCTTCATGTCCTCTCCCCCAATTTCAAATTCTGAGGTGGTTAAGGAACTATTCAGACCTTCTATGAAGTCTTTGCTCCTTCATCAAATGATATTTTAGGCAACACCATAGTATTAGGCACATTCACAATAATTCCTATTTCTCATTACACCTCCTAAGTTTAATGAAACAATTTCTAAGGTGACATATATATTTAAAACTTTTATGAGCATGTCACTTGGATTAACGAGATTTCCTTCCCAAACAGGCCACTATCAATTGCCTCAGTTGGAAATCCAGACTTTCATTCGTGCCACAATTTGCAGGCACAAGTCTCTGCTTTTCAGATGTGGGTCCAAGCAGCTTTTTTTTTCATGCCGCTTTCCCCGGAAAAACCCGTTGTTTATCACTGAATCGGAACAAATGTCAATCCACAGAAAACCCAATAGACATTTGTTCTATTTCAGAGGTAAACAGTGGTTTTACCTAGCAGGACCAAAAGAAAAACCATACACACCACTCGGACCCACTCATACATGCACCCTTTAAAGATGGGTGGGGTATAAATAATTAATTATTATTAATTTTTAAATTATTATATTTCAAATCAAAGGTTTCCTTTATTTCTATGCTTTGGTGACTCTGCTATTTTCCTAGTCTTGTCCTATTGCCATTCACTCCATGAAATTTAGAATTCTAGATACGATGGTTTGCTCATACTATGTTGTTTTCACTCTCAGAAACTGCTTTTAGAAAGATCAGAGGTAAAAGCCCAATATTTCCTTCTAATTGACATTTTGATTTGCAGGGAGTCACTAATGCAGCCACATCGTGTAGGTAGTTCTTCAAATATGTTTCCCTTATCCCGAATAGCTTGGTTGGGGATACCCTGAAAGGTGGCAAAATGTAGAACTCTCTCCTTTCCCAGTTAAGGATGATGTAATGGAGGTGTCTTTGTGTGCAGAGGAACTGACAGAAGAAGAGAGATGGGAAGCTGAGTTTAGTCTCTGTAAGTGTCTTGGGGTGCTAGGTGTCTCCCAGAAGATCTGCTGTGGGAGCAGCGGACTGTGACTTCATTAGAGTGCCTAAGCTATGTCTCCACCCACACTCAACCTGTATATGTATGTAAATAAATGCAAAGATTACAAAACACTAATAAGCCTCCAGTGACATCTTTCCACAGGGAATCAGACTTGGATAAGCACAGTGGCCCCATTTACGGGTTCACAATACTGTATTAAGTAGCAGTAAATTGCCGCTGTGTATGTGTCAACTACTTCTGTGTCCTGTTGCCTGTGCTTGTAACAGGGTGAGGAGAAGAGTTGGGAAGTATTTGTCAATTTCAGTTCTCTCGGTTTCTCATTTTTCTTTTCTTAAATTCAGTTTTCCACATTTCTGCAGCAATTTTGTCTGTGTTTCAGTTCCTGTGTTTCAATTCCGTGTAGTGTGAATTTCAGGAAGTGTGGATTTGATACTTGCTTTTAAATCTGAACTGATTCCGATTTCTCCCCGATCCCTAGGAGGGGAAGCATGCGGCTTTCCAGGCAGGCCTAAATCCAGCCCCCTCTCTTTTATATATATAGAAATTAGCCAGTGGTCTTAGGCTGATCTAAAATGCACACGGCACAGTAATGTTAATGAATATGAAGATCTACCACCACCACTTTCCTAACATACAAGTACATCATCCTAACGAGGTTTCTTTTTCGTCTGAAATTATTTAATGTTATAGAATACATGGACGTATAAAGCTGCTTTACACTAACTTAGACCACTGGTCCATCCAGCTCAGTACTGTCAACATTGTCAGCTGCTCACCAGGGTTTAAGGCAGCAGCAGCAGCCTTCTGCATCCTTAACTGGGGACATGGGCATAGCTAGGGCAGCTGCCCCCCTAAATCAAGTAAATAAATTTTAATAAAAGCTCGGTCTGCCCCCCCCATAAATAAACCCAGGCTATGGGGGTGCTGGCACCTCCTGCATGCAAAGCAGATACTCATATACCCCCTTGAGTTCAGTGGGGCTTATTCCACGGAATAAGAGCATCCTCAATGGGTTGCAATAGCCTCGGCGATGCCTTCTACACCGCGACCAGAGGCAGAAACTGACGCAAGTCCCTTGCCCTGTTTGCATCCGCCTGACCGATGTCGGAGACGGGCGCTTCCGCTTGAGGGACTCTCCGCCCTCGGACGGCCGCTTCCATGGAAGAACCCGCTACCACCGGGGCAGGAGGTAGCCAGCCACAGGGTTGGCCTCCTTTGCTGACGAGAGAGAGAAAACCTTCTCTCCTCAGGGGGGGGGCGGGAACGGGCTTGGGCCGTCGTCGTGGCGATATGCTAATACCTCCCTCGCGCCTCTGACTGGCCAACGGGGGTGGCGATGCGGGGTGACGCCAGGCCCAGCGCGCGTGACGCGAGCGAGCGAGCGAGAGGGTGGGCGGGGACAAAAAAAAAAAAGAAGGGAGAGATTGCTGTGGTTGTCGGGCCGGGCTGGGGTTTCTCATGACAAAAGTTCTGCGCCGAGGGCGGCCGGGGAGCGCGCGCCCTTCGTGGCCGGCAGGTGAGGTGGCGGGCGAAGCGGGCGGAGAAGGGACGGGGGGGGGAGTTCTGTGTGGCGCCTCGCGAGACGGGGGCTTGGCGAGGGGGGGAGGTTGTCGGTGCCCTGGGGTATCTGCCGAGGCCTGTCCGCCTCCGGGGTGCCCAGTGGCCGCTGCTCCGGGTCAGCTGCAGCTGAGCTTGGCCCCGTTGCCTGGCTGCGTGCCTTGCCCGGTGACACCAGCACCCCCCCTTCCCCCTCTCAGGCTTTGGGGGAAGGATGGAGGCACACGGCACAGGACAGCTGGTGCTCCCTTGCCCCTTCCTCCCGTCCCCCACCCCTCTTGGAAGGAGGGGGGAAGAAAACAAAAAAGGAAAACCTGCGTCTTAGCTTTTCCTTCCCTCCAGCCCAGTCCTAGGTTATGCTGCTTCCTGGGCAACTCGCCCCCAACAACAAACCCCCATTCTCCAAAATCCACACCCCACCCACCAAAGCGAGTGGCGGATCGGGCGTGCTTGTAGCATGCTGTGGAGGATCGGGCCCCGTGGCGTTGCATGATCCGCTGCTTCCTCTCCTTGCTTGCTTGCCCTCTTCCCTCTACATTGGAAGTAGAGAGGGTGAGGATTGGACTTGCTGGGCCCAGTCCCCTTTGCCTGGTGTGTCCCCCAAGGGAGTGGCAGCAGTATCCCCTCCTCACCCTTTCCCCTTCCCATTCAGAGGCAGATGGCAAAAGGGCAGCTGATGCTACTACCTTTCCCAGCAAAGTAGGGAAGTGAGTGGCAGTGGCAGGGACCAGCTGACGCTGCCTGTAGGGAGGTGCAATGATAAAGGGCTGGGCACGCCACCCAGTCAAAGAGTGAAGGTAGCTGCTGTTGCCTTTGCCCACTCTCCTCTGTAGATGGCACTGCGGAGAGAAGTTGAGCCAACCGAGATGCCCAGAGAAAATAGTGGCTATCCTGGCAGGAGTAGCTTGCCTACTGTGTTGGGGAGGAGAAGGCTCTGCAACACTTTCTGAGCTATCACCTCAACCCTCTTGCCCTCTCTAGGGGGTGCAGTACTGTAGGTTTTACCCAGTCCTCACTACTTGGGAACCCAGAATAGTTAAAGTCAGCTGGCTCTGCATGGAATAGTTGCCTTATCCTCTCTCTCTGGGTGGCACGTCAATGGGAATTGGGGCCAGGGACTCCAATCCTTATTCTCCCTACTGTGGTGACAAGAGGGACAAAGAGAAAAGAACAAACAAGCTGAGGGGGGCAGCTTATCCCCCCCAGTGGCACCATGAAGACCAGTCCTTCCTTCCTAGCATGCTGCCCAGAGAGAGCAACCATGATCTGCCACCTCTGCCCAGCTGGTTATCCTCTTTTTAGTAGTGTAGTGGGCTGCATTGCTTTGATGGGGTCTTGAGAAGGATGAAGGAAAGTGGAAGCATGTGCTGGCAAACAGTCATACTACTAAGCTACAGAGGAGAAAAAACCCAAAGAACAGCTGTGATAGGAAGAGACAGAATAGTAGATTTGTGCTTCATTCTATTCTTATCCTAATATAGTTTTATCTTAGCCTGATATTCAAGATAAATTTAGAGTACTGAGTGGACTAAATAAAATACATTCCTGATTATGATATTTGATTCTAAATAACTTTTTTTAATGGAAAGAGATGTTTTAAAATAACATTAGTTATTGCCCTTTATTATTTGACAGTTGGAATAGTGATAAAATTATCCTTGCTAAAGTTCTTCAGGGATAGCTCTGCCGGTAGATCATGAGACTCTTAATCTCAGTGTTGTGGGTTTAAGCCCCATGTTGGGTGAAAGATTCCTACATTGCAGGGGTTGGATTAGATGACCCTTGTGGTCCCTTCCAACTCTGCAATTCTATGATGTTAAAAAGGTTTTGAAGATAATGCTGTCGTCTTTGATAGTTGCTGCTTCCTGAATTTTATTAAAGTAAAAGGTATAAGTAAATGTTCTGGTTTGCTTCTGGTTTTGGTGCATATCTTGTGAAAAATCGCTAAACCAAAGATGGTGAAGCTCCCATCTGTGGGCCAAACTGGGCCCAGCACAGAGTTCCAGACCCAGTTTGGTCCTTGAGGACACCTCCAAACCACCCACACCTGGCCTATATGTGACATTAGGTGTTGGGCTGGTACAGACATGCCTTCAAATGAACATTGGGGAGCTTAACCTGTAAGTTCCTGATTATTCCTTTGTTTGGAGCAAAGGACTCTCCCATTACCCATAATGACATCATGGGATTGGCAAGTGGGTTGTCCTGTTAAATCTGTCAAAGTTGGCCTGCTGGTTGGCGAAAAAGGTTCCCCACCCTTGCCCAAAGCCTTTATTAAAGTTGAGACAGATTCACATGATGCTTGGAGGTGTTTATACAGATTCACAATGTGTCCATGATACTTATCTGTTACATGCATGCAAAATTAGCATGGGGAGGAAGCTATAAGGCAGACTGGCCAGCAATGTGATAATGTTAGCCTTAACCCAGCATCAATCAGTCCCTCAAAGCAACAGCAGACTTCCGATACTATTTCTTACCAGACAGCTGCAAGGACTCAACTTGCTCTCTTTTCCTGGATATATTTAAACTACTACAGACATACCTCGTGTTGCGTTAGGTTCATGTTGCGTCTTTCGGCTTGCAAACGCGGCAAACCTGGAAGTGTATACTTCCAAGTTTCCCCACACACGCACATGCAGAAGCGCTCTATTGTGCTCCGTGCTTGCACAGAAACGCCACTCTAGTTGCATACTTTTTGGGGTGTGAACGACACCCCGGAATGGATCGTGTCCACAACTAGAGGTACCACTGTATACCTAACTTTTCGGTTCCCACACGGGAACATGGGATGTGATGCAAACATTCTAGTGGCTTTGTGGTAGCCACCAGCCATCAAAAGAAATTGAGCAAATACCTTAAAAGTTACTTAGCTACACAAGACCTGGACAGGAGGATCTGTGGGCCTTCCAAATCAACCCCATCCAGCATGGTCAGTGATCAAAGATAGTGGGAGTTATAGTCCAACAGTGTTTGGTAGACTAACAAGTTTCCCACCCCTGGCCTAGTAAGAAGGTCATTCTCAAGCTTTGCATGACAGAAAATACCACTAACAGGAACCAAATTTTGAATTGAGCAATGAAGGGCCAGCGTCATTGTCTGAAACTTATCACAAGGGAGTGAGTCAGTGGACAAGGTCAAAGGGTTCTTTAACTTCTTTCTCCCCAGCATCAACAGTGAATGCTCAAAACCTCTCCTTAATAAGCACCTTAGCTCATTCTGTCCATGAGCTAAGACAATGGAAAACAACATTGAGCACTGAGGGATAGAAAACACATATAAACTTCGGTTTTGTTCACAATTTGGGAGGTGTAGGGCAAGGGTCCTTGTTTTCTCTCTTGTGATAAGAGGGGACCCATACTTTATGTTCACTTCTAGGTATTTTTATATTTCTTTTGTCTCTCTAAGGAGCTGAGAACATACTTCTCTCCTCTCCTGTTCTATCCTAATAGCAATCCTGTGAGACAGCTGAAACTTAGAGAGTTGTGTGAGTAGAGTTCAGAGCTAACAAGTGAGCTTCATTGATGAACAGGGAATTGAGGTCACATTTCCTAGGTCTTATTCTGACACCTGACTATTACCTGCTTCACCACACTTGAAATGTTCCCTCAGCCTCCTCTCCTCGCCCCTCTCCTTGGAAGTCCTCTGGGCTGCCGCAGCTGCTGCCCCTGGTCTCTGAGCTGCCCCCCTGCCCCAAAGAGAGGTGCCTC